>NC_069674.1:37951286-40451286 GCF_023699985.2 Odocoileus virginianus
CAGAACCGGTCTAATTGTAAAACAGTATTATACTTAAGAGACCCTCCAACTGGCCACCGTTCGCCGTCCTCCAGTGGGTACCGCGGCCATGCAGTATCACATAGGAAGACCAGGTGTTTCTTCTTTAAGCCCTGGGGATCAAATCTATCCCAGTTTTTCAGGATACAGTTCAAAGGAGTGAGGCTGGAATTATTAGCTCCCATCTGTAAGAGAGAAAAAAAGCGACCAGCGCCATTTTTTCTACCGGAGGCGTCCCTCCCTGCTCTAGATGGGGGTGTAGACAGACTTTACACCAAAAGCTTTCCTTCCTGGTCGGACTTAGTCTGTCCCTTACCGACGCAGGCGTCACACTCGTCCCTCCCGGTTCTACCACCGAGACGGGGTGGGGATGCACCAGGGGTAGACCTGACGGCATCCCTGACTGACGTCCAGCCCTTCACCTCGCTTGCCTCTGATGCCACCCGGGGTGCAATCAGAGTAACCTTCCAGAATGTTTCCCAAGCTAAGACCTCTGGGGGAAACATTTGTCACCTGAGTGCCTGTGCACGACCCTAAGTATATTCCTGACCACAGCAAGACCGATACAAACATGAAACTGAGAGGTTCCTTCCAAGTGTTACCACACCGGTATAAGAGCCTCCTCTGGTCCACTAAGAGCCAGTGTTACCAAAGGAAAGAAAAACCACTCCGAGTCACCTTTAACCTCAGAGATGCTCTGGGAGTTAGAGCTCCATCTAGCTTCCGAACTTTCCATGCCTAGCGAGGCTAGGCGCTTCCTGACTACCAATCCAAGTTTGAGACTTAGGCCACAGTACAGTAGCAACATAGATTACAAGTCCCTTGAAAGCCTATGATCCGATAGATTAGGTTAGTACTTTTAATTCCCAAGGAGTTATGAAATGGTCAAAGAGACCGAAAAGTTGACCGAGAAAGGAGAGTTCGGTCCACACGCTTTGCCCGTTTCTGGTCGGTTCCTGAAAAAGACATTGGTTGCCTCTTGCCATTTGCAGGTCGGTATAAACGCCCGACAGGTTTTTGCCATAAGCCTTATGAGGTCGCCGCGGAACCGCAGAGCAGGGCTCCTCATTTGCTTCGCTAGGGCATTTCATTCATTCACACAAGCACACTGAAGAGTTAGTAAAGTACAGCAGAAAACATGTTTGCTAGGAGAACAAAGAACTAGAGCTCCAAGCATCCTTACCTTGTCTTGAAGGATCCCGGACGAGCCCCCAAGATGAAAGGTTGTTGCTGAACGATTAGACACGGGATTCTTGGCCTCCGGAGGAGACGAATTCAATCCGGGGCCAGAGACGAGGCTGGATCGCTCAGAGCTTTTGTGTAATAAAGTTTTATTAAAGTATAAAGGAGATAGGGAAAGCTTCTGACATAGGCATCAGAAGGGGGCAAAAGAATACCCCCCTTCTAGTCTTTAGCTGTCTGTTATATAGTCACTCACAGTCTGTTAACGAAAAGAATGCCATAAAATTTAGAATAACACCAGATAATTCATCTCTGGCCATAAAACGATTAACTTGAATCTTGTAGAAGGGCAGAATACCAACAAATATTTTCATTTACATAGATTAGGGGAACAATACCTGAGTAAGTAAATTAGGCCATTTGGCGGAACCAACTTGAAGATAGAGTCTGGGGTTCATTAACATAGCTTTAAGACAACATTTCCATACGAAAAAGAAACGTATTGGTCAACTCAAGGTTTGAGAGTAGTTAGCTTCAGGTGAGACCAGGTGTCATGGCAACACAGCACTTTAAGAGAAACCTCTTTTAAATTTGTATAGAGAAGGAAAAACATATCGCTGGTTTGTTTCTTCCTGCCGCTTAAGAGAGATAAAAATGTCTGGCACCTGCAGCTTCTTTTTTTCCATTTGGAGACCCCTGGCCTTCCTGCCTGTTACCCTCTCACTTCCCGACCCAGGGATTGAACTCGGGTCTCCTGTATTGCAGATGGATTCTTTACCATCTGAGCCACCATGGAAATCCCACCTAGTAAGCATTTGCTATGAAAAGCTCAGGGTTTTGGAGTCTGTTTTCTGGGAAACTCGCCCTAAGACAAGTGGGTAAATGAATATTTGGAAAAGAGATGAGCAAGTCCACCTAGCTCAACTATCACATTTTCATGGGAAGAAACTGAAGTTCAGAAAAAGTAAAAGATTTACATTAAGCTACAAGGTTAGTGATTTCAAAGAAGGTAGACTAGGACCCCAGTTTCATGGCTCTTTTCTCTCCTATTTTTGTGGGCTCTAACACTATTTCCACTAACTACTTGCTGTGTGATCTTGAGCAGATTGCTAAACCTCTCTGTGGCTCACTCTGTTCATATGCAAAATGGAATCTAGTAGCTATCTCTCAGCGTGTTGGAAGACATAAAATGAGATAGTGCACTTGGAGTCTTTTGCAGAGCAAATATCTTAACATATAATATCAAAGACACAGGACTCCCTGAATACAGAGCTACTATTTTAGTTATGAAATGCCTTGATTTCTGGGCTTCCCAGTTGATGCTAGTGGGAAGGAAACTGCCTGCCAATGTAGAAGATGTAAGAGACGCAGTTTCAATCGCTGGGTCAGGAAGATCCTCTGGAGTAGGGCATGGCAACCCACTCCAATATTTTCCCCTGGAGAAGTCCATGGACAGAGGAGCCTGGAGGCTTCAGTGCATAGGGTCGCAAAGACTCAGACATGACTGAAGCGACATAGCAGACAGGTAGGCCTTGATTTATATTAGCTTTGCCTTCATAGCACCATCCTATCTCTTGTCTTTCTGCCTCCATGCACAGCTTCTGTGCTCAGCTCTGCTCCATAGAGCAGAGGGAGAAATCAGAGAAAGGACTAAATACCTGGGAATTCCTACCTCTGGTTCCTCGGGGTCGGGGAGTCAGGGCATGGTGACAGAACATCCTGGGGATGGGATGGAATGTCTGTGGACACGGCTGTGTTTCACTGGTGGTGAGCACTGCCTCTTCAGGTCCTGTAGGAAATTCGCTCTGCATGCCTATCCCAAGTCCACAGGTCAGAGAGAATGTTTGACGTTGGAGGAAGTGACCAAACATGGCCAGGTTTACATTTCAGGTGAAGGGAATCCAAGAAGAAATGGCGATACAGGCAGACAAATCATTTGTTGTTGTTTAATCGTTCAGTCGTGTCTGACTCTTTGCCACCCCATGGACTGTAGCCCATCAGGCTCCTCTGTTCATGGGATTTCCCAATCAAGAATACTGGAGTGGGTTGCCATTTCCTTCTCCAGATTTCCTGACCCAGGGATCGAACCCATGTCACCTGCGTCTCCAGCACTGTCAGGCAGATTCTTTACCACTGAGCCACCAGGGAAGCCCCAAATAAGTCATAAACACCTCCAAAACTCTGAACCATAATGCCCACATCCACCTGTTCCAGACACGTAATCCAAAAGGAGACACATGAGAAAAGGAAGCCATTGCGTCTCTGACTCCAAAACAATGCATTCCGTGCACTGGGAGGGAGTCTGGATCCCAAATCACTTGGTGCGGGGCAGGGGCGGGGGAGGGGCTATCGAAAAAGTGGATTCCTAGTGCCAGCAATTTGGATGAGACAGGACCCAGGAATTTGGTTTTCTGTTCAAGAAACAACTCAGAAGATTTTGATGCAAATGATCTTTGAGGTACCCTTTGGTAAGCTATTTCCTGTCTCTTGGAGCCAAACCAGCAGAAGCTGACAGAGGAGGTGCCTCCAGCTCAACCACAGACAGGGTTAAAGTCAGAGTCTGTCCCTTTCTGCGCCACTCCTGCCTTCTGTCTAACATGGCAGCCATGAGCCATGGCAGCCATGGGGCATGTGAAATGTTGCTGGTCCAAATTGAGACGTGCTGCGACTATAACATAGAAGTGATTTTTTGTTGTTATCGTTGTCTAGTCGCTCAGTGGTATCTGACTCTTTGCAACCCTAGGGACTGTAGCCTCCGAGGCTTCTCTGTGCATGGAATTCTCCAGGCGAGACTACTGGAGTGGGTAGCCCTTCCCTTCTCCAGGGGGTCTTCCCAACCCAGGGGTCAAATCTGGGTCTTCCACATTATAGGCAGATTTTTTACCATCTGAACCACCAAGGAAGTCCATGGTGTATGGGTCAGCACTCTGGACTCTGAATCCAGTGATCTGAGTTTAAATCCAGATGGAACTCGAGAGAGACTTGATACAAACAGAAAAATGTAAAAGACTTCAGTAATAATTTTTGACCTTGATCACATGTTGAACTGACAATTTTGGATAAACAAAGTTAAATAAAATTATGATAAAAAACAATTTCACTTTTTTAAAAAACTTTTTTTAGTCAGCTACTAGAAACTTTGAAACTACATTTGTGGTTTGCAGTCTATTTCTATTGGACAGTCTAGGCAATAACACTTCCCCCTTGTCCCCACACCTACCGCTGTCTCCAACTGATGATGTCCCTTTGGAACCCTAATAACTCCCCCTTATTGCTTCTTGTGTGCTAGACACCATGCTAAACGCTTCCTATGTTACTTCATTTAATGAGACAGGCATCACCATCTCCAGTCCTCAGATGAAGGGGCCCCAAGACCAGCCTGCCCAAAGCCTGCAGTGGCCTCCTCTCACCTCTGTGCCGCACCAGCCACTGGCTCTGTTTCCCTCATACCTCTCACTTCCTAGCACAGTGGCACACGGAGTGCAGGACTTAGTGGACTGAATGAAAAGAAATAGTGAAGCTAAAGGAACTTGCTAAAAGAACTGCGTGACTCTCTGGGCCATGCCGCTACTCCATGCCAATGTTACCCATCTGGGTTCTTGGACGTTTTAATCAACAGAAATTGATAAGAGGCTGGATGAGAGATTCAGGTAAGGCTTTACTGGGACTCATGTTGCAACCTGAGGGAGCAAAAACAAGAAACACGTGTCCCTGCTTGCTCCCTGAGGCCGGGGGTGGGGGTGGGGTTGAGCTGATCCTTTAAATGGGGTGAGGATGGGGCTGATGGGTGGGTGAGGCTGGAGGGATGACTGGGTGGGTGGTGTTTGGGGATCTCGTGCAGTATCCTGCTTTTGCTCCGGAATCTTAGAAGTTTGGTTTTGGTCTTTTTGTATCTTGTTCGTAATTTGCCCCCAACTGTGCATGCCTACAGTTATTTTTAGTCCCTTATAGTTTCTTTATATTCTGCTGCTCAGGGAGATAGATATTTGTTCAGGTGCAAGCCCTCCAGGAAAGGGTCCCAGGTCCTAGCCTGTATCAGCACAGCTAGATTCAAATCCCGATCTGTCTGTAAAGCATATGCTTTTTAACCCTTACACAGACCATCTGGTCTGCAGTGCAAAGCGGTGTGTGGTGAGAACAGACTTCTACACTTTTTCTGTGATTTTTTTTTTATCTCTGTGGGGTTATGCGGCCAACAAATGTGCAAATAAGATGAGAAAGACTGAAATCGGTTCTCCTCATTGACTGCCGGGAAGAACACCTGCAAGAAACCAGAAGACCTGCGAAGACGGAATTTGGTGAGCTAAGATGAAGCCTGGCTGCTCCGTCGCCCTTCCCTTCCCGGCCTTTGGAGACAGACTACCTGCAATAAACACCGCGGACACCAGGGGGCGATGCGTGACCGCCGTTTCTCACCGGGCTCCCTTCTCAGCACCTCAAAGCTGAGCTCAGCACCCGCCCTCCCCTGCAAGTAAAAGGTCTCCGTTTCGCTGGTTCTAAGTCGTGACCTTCGCCGCCTCTCTTGTCAGAATTTCCTCTGAGTGATAAAACTGAACTTAGTGACAAAAAGCCCACGACAGCTGCAGTCTAGTCCATTCTCAGTGTCAGAAAAATGTTTCCTTGGCTGCTCAGAGGACTTCGAGAAGGATATAAAGTCAGAGACTCAGAGATGGTTAATCATCAACTGGCGAGGGGTGGCTGAACATTGCTCTAAAAGCCCTGGGGCCCATCTGGGGACAGTCTATTATGTTTCTTTTCTGTCCTTCTCCTTCCTTTCATCTACAAGTGAGTCGTTTCTGTTTTGAGACATGAACCGAGGCCATCGGAGATGCGCTTTGAGTGTGAGATGCCCACACACAGGAGCTCCGACTCCCTGACCTCTCCGGCGTTTGCACACGATGTCCCTTGGCCCTCGGCATGGCCTCGCAGAGCTCACCATCCTCAGCCATCCCCACCATGGACTCCCTTCCCTGACGCCCTGTGTCTCTCTCACCCAGACCGCCTGTGACCTTGTTCTGCCTGCTCTCATCTCCTCTCTCTGGTCCTTGCTCCTCCTCACCTGGGAATCCAGCTCACTCTGCACATTCAGGCTTAATTCAAGAGGCTCTCCTTCTCTCTGAGTCGGTAACCCTCTCCCTTGGTCTGTTGACCCCGGGGAGGCAGCCCAGGGACCCGGCAGATGCGTGAGCCCTGCCTTCACCCTTGTTGAGCACCTGCTCTAACTCTGTGAGAACAGGTAGGGAACCTTAGGCACTAGCCTTATTCTCTCTTACTTTCTGCTCTTTAAATCCTTGAATTTCCTCATCCATGGGCTTCCTCTAGGGCACATGTGCTGGTCGCCATAACCTGTGGTCCCCACCATGACCGGCACCTGTTCTTGCCTTTTGAAGGGCAGAGTTGCCATCTGGTGTCCGGATTTCACTACATCCATGATACAAAAAAATTACCTGGACATGAATACGGGGGTCACAGCTTATACAGTGCTGGGAGTAAGGGGAAGAGGACCTTGTTAAAGGGGTGGGGGTAAGTGAACTAGACAGAAAACACACTTTGTTTGATCCTTACAAACCATCTGCTAGATAATGAGCCTCCCCATTTTACAGATGTGGAGACAGAGGCTCACAGGAAGTTAAATAACACGCAAAGTCCCTTGGTCTCCATTGCAACTCAAACTTGTAGCCGTTGTTCCAAAGTTCACCCCCACCTTGCTGTAACTTGTAGCTCCCCACAAATCTGCTCACACCCCGTTTTACAGAGGGCATCATGTTTATGCCTAAACGAAGCCACATCTCTAAAAAGAAAGGAAACCATAAACGGACGAGGACATTCTGAGAAATGCTGGATTTGATCCCTCCAGGGACATGGACAAACAGATCAACAGAGAGGCTGAGATTTGTCCTGGTTCATGTGACTGGATGGTCTCTTCAGATTGTGGGCAGGTGTGGTCAGCAGGGGGGTGCTGTTGCCACGTCACCTCCACTTCTCCATCCAAGCGGTCCAGGCAGCCCTCCTCCTCTATTTAGCAAAAAACAAAGACAGTGTCTTTGGTTCTGATGATAGGGAGCCATGGCAGCAGCAAAAGAGGTGTCTCTCTAAAGTTATTTTGATTTGTTTCTTTAATTGAAGTACAGCTGATTTACAATGTGGTGTTAGTTTCAGGTGTATTGCAAAGTGATTCAGATATGTATATTCTCCTTTTCTGACTCTTTTCCCTTGTAAGTTAGTACAAAAGATTGAGTACAGTTCCCTGTGCTATACAGTAGGTCCTTGCTGGTGATCTGCTTTATACTAAATCAGTTTCATATTGATTCTAAAACTGAGAATCCCAAGCACATCTGAACGAAGACCCCCATTTCCAGAGATACTGATTTTCACCTAATATTCAATCCTTACATTGTACTTTCTAAGAGGGAAATATTTCCTGTGCGTTGGGCCCACTTATTCTTTTCCTATTAGCTCAGAGGTCAGCTGTGGAGGTAGGCTTGATGGCTCGAAACGGGGGAGGGAGAAACGGGTGTAATTCTTAATTATACCACGGGGTGGCAGTAGCAGCACGGGATGGAAGGGCTGAGACATTCCAGCTATGCTCCCTGGGAAGCCACTATATAATGCCCTTCAGGTTGGCTGTGCCCTCTAGTGAGGTTGGAGCGGTGGCGGGTCTCCGAATATGCGGTGAAGGGAGTGCACAGAGAGTGAGAAAAGTGGTGGTCAAGTTTTAGAATTTGTGTCTGACTAAGACACAGACTGACCCTCTTGAAAGTCCCTTGGACTGCAAGGAGATCAAACCAGTCAGTCCTAAAGGAAATCAACCCTGAATATTCATTGGAAAGACTGATGCTGAAGCTGAAGTTTTGGCCATCTTTTGCAGAGGTGATTCATTGGAAAAGACCTTGATGCTGGGAAAGATTGAAGGCAAAAGGAGGCGGGTGGCAGAGGATGAGATGGTTGGATAGCATCACTGAGCAAATTGTGGTAGATAGTGAAGGCCAGGGAAGCCTGGCATGTGCTACAGTCCATGGGGTCACAAAGAGTCAGATGCAACTTAGTGACTGAACAGCAACTGATCCACCTCACCTCTTTTCTCTCGTGGACATGGGGAGCTAGAGATAGCAATAGAGGATCAGGAATTTTTCTCTTGCCATTGTGGTGCAGCAGACCTCGTCACTGTCCCTAAACTCCCTAAGGCCAGCCTGTTCTCCTTCTATGTGGGGCTTCCTCATTCCCAAACTGATGACTTCCAGACTGCGTACCACCGACTTCCTCTGCCTCCTTCTTCTTTTTCTGTGTGGTCTCCTGGAAGCACAGCTCCCAGCTTATCTGCTACCTCCCTTCAGGTCTGATCCTCAGGACCAAGCCCGTGTTCCTTCATCCAGTGTCTTGGCCCCGAGTCTTTGCTCTTATCAATCCCCTACGCCCACCCCCATTTCTGACCAGACTTGTCTGTTTGCTGCCCCCACCCATGGGGTCCCCTACCCATCTCACATCGATTCCTGTAACTTCCTCCACCACCTCTTCATCTTCTGAAAGGACACCTCTGCATCCCAACCCTCACTTGTACACTTGGAACCGTCCCCCAACACCTGGAATATTAACACACAGCTTGCCCGGTGCCGCCAGCATCCTAGAGGACTTGGCTCACCTGCTTCTCACTGACTCAGGGGGCTTAGCCCCATACCTTCTTGTTCCAAGGGTGAGGATACTAAGGCACAGTGATGTCCACATGCCAAAGTTCCCGCAGCTAAAATAGGCAGTGGGGACCACAAATGCCCACCTCCGAGCAAACTGACACACTCCCTGCCTCTAAACTCAATGCTCCTCTCTGACTGTCACTAGTCTGGATTCCCCCCAACAGGAAGCATGGAGATACGGCTTGAAATGCCCGTCCGCACTTGTGGACTGAATGGAAACTTCACCTCTCTTCCTTTCTTTGTTTTTAAAATGGTGGAGAGAATAATAGTGTTATTGTGAGGATTCGAGATTCTTTTTTAAAAGTGTCAGGTTTGTCATAGAGTCTGTGAATGTAGTAGTTATCCGTCAGTCTTGCTGAATGCCCCTAGCCAGGAACTCCAGAAACACAAAGAAATGCAGCTTTTTGTGAGGTTTCTAAATAAACACTGTAACTCAGGGTCCTGCTATTGGAGGCATTAAAACTCCAGAGAACTGAAGGATGAAAACATACTAAGAAATGTCAGATAAGACCCCTTCACGGCAATACCTTGTCCCCACCCATGAAGCAAGTCCTGTAGACGTCCCATCAGGAACAGGTGGAAGGAGTTGGGTTCTCATTTCCAGAGAAATGAGAGGGACCAGTTTGCAGCCCCTCCTCACCCAAGCCATGCACAGGGAATGTTTCCAGTGGTTCTCATTCAATGATTACATCCCTCACCCCTGGCGAAGATAAACGCAGCTTCTTACCTGGCTGAGTAGTTCCTAGACCCTCCTCAGGAATGTCTGAACTATGACTGAGAATTAATCAGTTGTTTCAGGTGGTAGGAGCTTTGAACTAAGAACCTGGATACCGTGAGCCATGGTCTTCTCCTAGCCATCATCAGAGCCAGTCTGCTGGGAAAGATGCATGAAAATGGTACAAATGAATTTATTTACAAGGTAGAAATAAAGTCACAGATGTAAAAAAAAAACAAAAAACACTTATGGTTACCAGGGAAAGTGGGGAATGGGGAGGAAGGGATAAATTGGGAGACTGGTATTAACATATACAAACTATTGTTTGAATTAGACAACTAATAAGGATGTACTGTATGGCACAGGGAACTGTACTCAATACTCTGTCATTACCTATATGGGAAAAGAACCTAAAAAAGCATGGATATATGTATATGTATAACTGATTCACTTTACTGTACATCAGAATCTATTGCAACATTGTAAATCACCTATATTCTTAATAAAAGTTCTTTTAAAAAAGAAAAGCAGAAAATGAAGATGGGGAGCAAGAGTTCACATCTTTTTTAGCAACACTCAAGCTCTTAGAACCAGTCTTCCTGAGAGAGAACACGTTCTCATCATGGATCCCCTGTCATCAGCACACCACCCATACGGCCACCTGGGATTTGTCACTGTCCCCTGATACTCCATTGACCTATCTGAGGCCCTAGCCATGTTGTAACCAAGGGTTTTTGGACACTGGTGGCCTTGCTGCAGCCCCTGAGTCCCACCACCCCAAGTTGATCTACGGGAGAAAGGAAACCCCTTCCCTGACATCTCCCACATGAAGGACAGAGATACAGATGGTGCTGGTGATGCTGCTGCCATAAGGAGAAGTGTTCTGCAGGCCCCGAGGTTAGGAGTGGAGCCTCTCTCTGAATAGGCTGGAGCCCGCTGATTCTTGGAGCCCCCAGTCTGGATGGATCAGGTCACCCCAGACCACTGACCCCTAACCGCTGCTGTGATTGGGAGGGGAGAGGAAACACAGCCCTCCCCACCTTACAAGCCTCAGGCACCCTCTCCAGGCCTCCCTGCAGTCCCCTGAAGCCCATGAAACCCTTTATCCTTGAGCTTCACTTGTTCTGGGCCCCTGAGCACCCAGCTTCACCCAGAAGCTCTCCTAAGACCCTGAGCCCTTAGACTGGGAAGGCCTCTGGTTTTACAGTATATGTCATCCCCTCCTGGAAGGATCACATGCTTTTCTTTCCTTCCTCCTGGACCATGAGGTCCATAAGATAGGGATTATCTTTTGCTCTCTTTTGGACACATAGATAGTAATAAGTACTCAGTAAACACTGGCCTTGACTCTGGGTGGCTAGTTCTCGAAGTCCCCAGACCTCTGCTTGTCTGTTCCGATGCCCTGGGTGGAGTGCAGTGAACCCAAGCCTGGCAATGAGCCAACAGCTCCTGAGGATTAGCAAGTGGGCCCGAGGGCCACCTTGGGGCAGTTGTCGGTTAACATGCAGACACCGTGCATGATTCCAAGTAAAGAATGCAGTGGGGGGTCAAGGAGGGGACAAAGATGAGGGATGAGGTGGGGGCAGGCGACACTGAAATGCACAAGGAAGCATGGGACGCTGGCTGGAATGTGAGTGAGAAGAGGATGGGCAACTCTCTGGAGAGCCTATCCGCAGATCCTGTTAAAAGTTACTCCATCAGAAAAGCCCCTCATCAAGTACTAAAGATCCACACCCCCAGGCATCCCTCCCCTGGGCCTCATCAGCACCTCTGGTCCTCGGCAGGAGGCTTAAAACTCCAGCCAGAAGGCAACGTGGAGGATTCAGGAGCATCCAACATGCTGTCCCTTGGGACCCTCCGGCTATCTGCTTTTCCTGGAAACCTTGGCCGCTGGGTCCTCACATCCGTTTTCCTCCACCACTGTCACACCCAGGGCTGCAGATCCCTGCCCTGCAGGAACCTTTGGAAGCCCATGTAGGGTGGTGCATGTGACAGTGAACACAGCTCAGGCAGCATGGGCGAAACTGTAGGTGACTGCTTCCAGCTGCTGAGATGATGTGGTCCTTTGCCATCAGCGCATCCCTAGCCTTTCTTGCTGATGCTTCTGCAGCCAACACCTGCACAGCCAATCAGGTCTTGCCCTGTGGTTTTGCACATGCACCCATGGCCTGCTGGAGGTTCTGAAAGATTAGTACACAGGAAATGCAGTGAGCATTTTCCAATCCTTGTGTGCTATAGGGTCTGAATAAGTAAAGAGGCATGGACATTGCAGCTTTTTGTCTACCTCTTCTGTATCTTACGCTGAGTGCAAAAATCTACTTACAGATACACAAGCTCAAAGAAAGAAAGGACGTGGCTAGCCTGCAGTTAAGCAGTAGGAAGACCTAATGG
Source organism: Odocoileus virginianus (assembly GCF_023699985.2). NCBI lineage: Eukaryota > Metazoa > Chordata > Mammalia > Artiodactyla > Cervidae > Odocoileus > Odocoileus virginianus. Next base: position 37,963,281 of record NC_069674.1, read on the forward strand.
TCCCATCTCCTGACACCACCCCTATCACTGGTCTTTCCATTCCCTGGCCCACATCCACATGTTTTAATAGAATTTTTAATCACATGGAAAAATGCTCATAGTGAAATATTATCTGTATAAGGAGGAACCAAAATTATGTCACAAAAAGGTAACAGCAGTTATTTCTGGGTGGTTGAACGACAGCTGACTTTTTTTTCCTTCTAATTTTTTTCTGTTTTCCACACAGCATATCTCTTCATTTTATAAAAAGAAAACAAGTGTTATTGGAAACAAATGCATCACCTAAAAGCCTGGGAGTAGACACACAAAAATATCCAAAGTGACTGTCTTTACAAAACCAGGATATGTTTCTAATCTCCAGACTGACCACTGGGTCATATTCTTGAATTCTATAGAAGGTAGTTTATCTTAAAATTCTAAACACTCGAAGCATCCAAAGAACAAAGAGTGACAAAATAAGTGTGAAGACATGACCCTCTGCTTTCAAAACTACTGCAGAGAAATAGGTGAAGATGAAGTTGGAACAGTGTTTGGAGAGGCTCCATGGGGATGGTCTCTGAGCTCTGATCTCACCGCAGGATAAGGAGGTATGGTTCCTGTTGCCCTGCTGTGATGGAGAGCAGAAGAGGTGGTCAGGAACCTACTATACCTTGGATGTTTGGGTAACATATCAGCTTCCGTATTTGCTTCTTTGAACTTGATTCCTGTGAGGCTGGTCTGAATGGAAACCTCTTTTTAGTGTTTAATTCTCACCTCTGAAAACCCTGACTGAGATGTGCATGTCTTCTGCTTTGTGAGACAAGCATTGACAAGCAGGCAGGCTGGTTGGTGAGTAAGGGCCTAAGACCCCTGGCTTTGGGGGGCCTTCATCTTTCTGTATATCACGGATCTCCTTTATCTGCACTCCAATCATGTGGAATGATTGCCCGAGTGAAGAAAAAGATGATCACAAAGATAGACATGTCCATTGAATGCTGCTGGCTCCTGCATATGGCAAGCATGTTCTGTCCACTCTATGAAGCCCTGCTCAGGACAACTCTGAGGCAGACATAAATACAACTCTGGGGTAGACATAAATGACTAAGCCACATCTGTGGGTGAGACCACTGATGCTCAGAGAATCACATCTCACTAGTGAGGAGGTGCTGGCACTGTGCCCCCATGCCAGCTGAGGGGCCAACTCTTCTCAGTTGAATTGGGACCTCCTACCTTTCTTTCCTCCTGGGTTTTCCAAGGAGAAGCTCTCTGTTATGAACCCAGGGACTGTAGCCTGCCAGGTTCCTATGTCCATGCTGATTCCCCAGGCCAGAATGCTGGAGTGGGTAGCCATTCCCTTCTCCAGGGCATCTTCCCAACCCAGGGATCGAACCTGGGTCTCCTGCATTGCAGGCAAATTCTTTACTGTCTGAGCCGTGAGGAAGCCCGAATGAAGATTTGGGGGAGATTTAAGTCCTTGGAATTCCCCAGTGATAACAGTGCTTTTGCTGTTCAGGAGCCCCTGGGGTCACACCTGAGTTTATGTTCTTGAGGTGATTCTTGGTGGCCCCAAAATGATGTCAGGGCTGAAAGCTGGTCACCAGAGGAACCAAAGATGAGATTAGAGGGGAAGACTTTGAACCAGCCTGACTTCTGGGGAGTAGATGGCGCTGGAGATTGTGCTGAGTCACCTGGCCAGTGACTTCATCAGTTACACCTATGTGATGAAACCCTGATAAAACCCCTGGGTACCGAGGCTCAGTGGAATTTCTTGATGGTGGCCACGTGGATGTGCCCAGAAAGTGACAGGTTCTGACTCCACACATGGGGAGCACGGAAGCCCTGTGTTCAGGATACCCTCATAGTCCTCAAGCTAGTTCTGACTTGCATTCTTCATAATAAAATTGCAATCAGAAGTATAGCACTTTCTTGAGTTGTGAGTCATTCTAGAGAATTATCAACCTGAGAGGTTACAGAAACCCCTGAATTTGTAGCTAGTCATTCAGAAGTGCTGGTGATGACCTGACACCCCCTTGAACTGATTGCTGGCTTCTGAAGTTGGGGTGGGGGGGGTGGCGTCTTATGGAAAATTAAATCTTCACTCATGGGTTCTGCGCTAACGTCATGACCTGGGGGAGGGGCCAGAACTCACTAGCAAGACACCAGCTGGGGGTGGAGTCAACCCCTCCCTCCACAGCCCCCTACCCAGCCCCATTCTCGGCACCCTCTTTGTACTTCTTCCTTGAAGGGGAAACCCTGTGTCTGAATGAAGCTGGAATCCAAGTGCACAAGGCCAGCAAGAAAGGATTGAAATCAGCTTATTTTTGAAAACCTTCCTTTTGGCTGAATGTTAAGCCCACTTGATTTAGGAGCGCCTCAAAACACCTTTCCAACAAGCTGGAAGGCCGCCGTGTTGGAAGCTGTCTGCCTTTCAGTCGGAACAGTGGAAAGTGATACTAAATCGTCTAAAACTGCACAGCGAGTGAAGACAGCCTGGGTCAAGGCAACCCAAGGAAAGGCTGTTCCCTGATCTCCTATCTTCAAAGTCAGTAGGACATTCTGTTCTTCTCCCAGTGGCCCTGGAACTCAGAGAGAGAGTGTTGTTTGCTTGCCCTGAGGGTAGGGCAGAGATGGGTGAAAAAGGATTAACCAGTCACCTGTTGCTGCTGCTGCTAAGTCCCTTCAGTCGTGTCCGACTCTGTGCGACCCCCATAGATGTCAGCCCACCAGGCTCCCCCGTCTCTGGGATTCTCCAGGCAAGAACACTGGAATGGGTTGCCATTTCCTTCTCCAATGAATGAAAGTGAAGTTGCTGAGTCATGTCTGACTCTTAGTGATGCCATGGACTGTAGCCTACCAGGCTCCTCTATCCGTGGGATTTTCCAGGCAAGAGTACTGGAGTGGGGTGCCATTGCCTTCTCCGAGTCACCTGTTACCTCAATTCAAAGGATGCAGGAATCTAAGCTCTAGGTGGAGGGAGCTTGGCTGGGGTCTTCAGGGTTTGTTCTTTGCATGAACTTCAGGGAAAATCCTTATGGTGTGGTTCATGACTTCATCTGTGGAAGGATGTAGATCAAATGGGAGGTGTCCGGAGGCCTGGGTTCATGGAGCAGCCAGCTTCTTAAGTTGGGTTAAGAATGGTTGTGCAATGGATTTGTAACTGGTAAACACCCACAGAAGACTTCCCTGGTGGCTCAGGGGTAAAAATCTCCCTGCCAATGCAGGAGACAAAGGTTTGATCTCTGGGTGGGGAAGATCCTCTGGAGAAGGAAATGGGCAACCCACTCCAGTATTGTTGCCTGAACAATCCCAAGGACAGAAGAGCTTGGAAGGCTATAGTCCATGGGGTCATGAAAGAGTCATACATGACTGAGCAACTAAACTGAAACAAGAGACACCCAGAGAGCCTGAGCTAGCTAAGGTGCAGGGGGAGAAATCAGGAGACTAGACAACCCTTGATTTGAGTATACACTGGGCTTGTTTGTTTGTTACCCAGTATTCCATTTCCATTTCTTGCCTAACAAGTTTGATGCTTATTAAAAAATCACCTCTGGGCAATGCATCTAGGTGTGTTCTGGGGAAACACTGGTGGGCGCCAGAATCATCTTCAAACGAAAAGGCAGAAATCTCTTGCCTTGACTCCCTGGGGACGTTGCCACAGAGGCTTGACTTGGAAGTCAGTGAAGCGGTCTGGTTCCTTCCCTCTGCCCCCCAAGTCCTGGCCGGCCTTCATCTCCATGCCTCAGCGGGGGAGGAGGAGAAGTGAGGTAGCTAGTTGCTTGTCTCCATCCAAACAGCGATGGAATTCCTTGGCCTGGCTGTTCAGTAATCCTCTGCCAGCTGGCCACGTCCCTTGCCTCTGGGAACTCGGTGAATCACACCTCCGCATTGCATTTGGCCCTCACAAGCGCTGAAGGCTGCAGGCCTGCGCCTGCCAGCTGGGAGGAGCTGCGGTCCAACTGCCAAGCGAGGATCACATCGGCTGGAGAATTTCTGAGGCTTCTGAGAAATTCTGGAGAATTTCTGAAGCAGGAGGCTTCACAGCTGCAGGGCAAGATCACTGATCTGGGGTCCTGTGGGGTTTCTTGCAGGGGCGAGCCGTCCTTTTCCCATGTCCTGAGGGGTCCTTGCAGGAGCAGAGGGACTCAGAGGCAGGCCCAGCCAAGAAGGAGCAGTCTGTGGAGTCCTCGCCAGTCTCCCGTGCCCCTGATCTCAGAGAATCTAAACGACTGTTTCATAAGCCTTCCAACCGGTAGTCAGGGAATTAGCAGAACACCAAGAGTGATGCACTGGGTCAAAAATACTACCAACTGCATCTTGGTTGAGAGTGATTGTTCAGATGTGGATGTGGTTCAGATGGTTCAGGTGCGGAGAGCCTGTCACGTCCCTCTGCCACCAGCATCAGAAGCTCTCGTGTCAACTCTAGAGCTTTTATAAAGAGCAGGGACAGTCTGGGGGGTTTAGCCGCTTCTAGTTGGAGTGGCTGAGGAATCTTTCTTCAGCTAGAGCTTGAGTAAGAAGGCTGATCCCACAGAAGCAGCTCAGGAAGAGGGCAGAGCCGATCCACCCCGCTTCCTGCCCCAGCCCAGTGGTGGCTGCGGACCAGGGCTTCTCTCCCAAGAGGCCAGCCCGGGGCAAGGCTGGCTGGCTCTCCAGGGCTGCCAGTGCGCCTCCAGCTCTGCCTGCCGCCTTGCCAGGCTACCTTACACTTCTCACGGAGCCCTAGCCTGGAAAGGCTCTAGCAGAAGGGAAATTAGAATCAAGATTCGAGGTGTGAGCTGAGTCTTGCAGAGCTATGGCAGGTGGGAAGCGGAGGTAAGAGCTAGGAAGTACAGTTGCTTTGTTAAAATAGTCCTGCAATTGAAAGAAAAAAAAACACATAAAACCTCTATGCACCATTGACTAGAAATTCCACATGAAGTTTCTTGCTTGCTCAGTGAAGAGCCAGTGATGGAAAGTACTGTAGGTACCAGTGCCGCCCCCACCCTGCCCAGCATCCCTAGGGCTTGCTCTGCCTTTGAAGGGCTGGGCTAGACCCCACCTCCTGAGGGATGAAAGAAAATTGTGGGGGGCCCCCCCTCTCCTGCTTCCCTGAGACCCAGCAGCTCTGGGCCGTCCTTATGTGGGTCCAAGGGCACACTGCCTCCACTCCCTTCCCTTCTACATGCCTCCCACCATCACTGCCAAAAGGCATTACCTTACTTTCCCCCCTAAGATCACAATAATCTCCCAGTTGAGTCTTACTTCCAATCAATCTAATCTGGATCCCGTGGAGCTGGAGCAGCGGGGATGAACTTGAGAAGCTCACATGGCTTCATGCCCTTCCTCCCTAACTTCAATTCCCCTCCTCACCCTCCACGCTTTCTGAAGGCCCAGTTCAAGGTCACTGGCCTTCCTGACACAAGCCAGACCGCTCTGTGTCTTCACAGGTGTAAGTCACCGTTGAGTTCCCTCAGTCTCTCCATCTCCAGTATCTACTCCTGGCATCTGTCTACACCTGTCCCCATCCTTCCCTCCATCCCTCATTTCTCAGGAGAGTCATCCATCCATCCTGTGATCCAGGTGGTCCCCATGATGTTTATTCCGACCACTGTAACATCAAGCGCCTCCTCTCCTCTGCCTCTTTCCTATTGGATGATTAACATGGTCAAGCCTCTGTTATTAAAGAAGGAAGGAAGAGGAGATGGGAGGGAAGAAAGAAGGAAAAAAAAGAAGAAAGTAAGGACAACAACCACAAGAAAATACAATTTTCTACCTCTCCAGCCTCTTTCCCTTGGAAATAATGTATTTCACATTCTCTGAGGTGACCGTAACACCTCAAATTGGAAGGTGTCTCTTAGAGGATAGGAAGCATCATGCCATAGCTTCATTGCTTGCTTTTTCTTCGTGAGAACATGGCATCTGAGATGATGACATGGCACTGGCTACTTGAAAGAGGTCATCACATTTGTCTTTGTGTCATCTCTCATTGGTTTCTTAACTGTCATGAACCCATATCTATTCTCACCACCCCAATGATAAATGCTCCCCCACAATCTCCGGGGTCTCCCAACTCTTATCATGGGTATTTTTCAGCTCGTTTTCCTAGACCTACATGTTGCACTCTACAATCTTGGCCTACTGGAAAGTGTCTTCCTGTTCCGAGAGCATGCAGTCTCTCCTGCCTCTTCCTCTCTATTCAGCCTGCCTCACCTGTGCCTTCCATCTCTTGGTCCCTAGGGCCAGTGTTGTTCCTTGGGGTTCATTTCTTAGTCTTCCTCTCATTCTATACCTGTGCCTGTTACTGGTGCTTTACTCTTTGCTTCTTCTGTCACCTGTGTGCCAAGGACTCCCAAGTCCGAGTCTACACTTGAATCCTTCTTCCAGGCACCTGCCTACAGTATGTCTCTCCTTGTATTTTCACTACTTAAACTGGAGCATCTCACTATGGACCAATTTTCTGTCCAAGGGACATGTAGCTATGTCCAGAGACATTTCTGACTGTTACAACTTGTGGCGTGGTACTGGCAACTGGTCACTAAGCATCCTACAGTACATGAGATAGACCCCCACTGTAAAGAACATCTGGCCCCATATGTCAATAATACCAAGGTTGAGAAGCCCTGCAATAAAGACCTCGGTTGTATAATGCCCCAAACTGAACCTGCCCTTGAATGTCTTCTGTTACAGCACACTGTTGTATTCTGTGGTTACGTGTCTGTCCCTCCCACTGGTATACAAGCCTGTGGACCCACAGCTTTATACATCTTTCCATCTCTAGTTCCCATCAAGGACTCTGAACGGGACATTAGACATACAGGCAGTGCTGTTAAATTAATGTAACTCTTGTCTCACACCCCCAGATAAACCATAAGTAGTTCTATGAGGGCAGAGACCATCCTAACCTACCACTGGGCCTTGAGGAAGGTTGGATGCGGCAAGAGGGGCAGCAGAAGTTTCAGGGACAGGTGAGAAGATGTGTAGAACCTGAGAGTCCCTGCCTCTGTTGGGTGAGCATGGGTCAAAAAAAATGTATGGAAAGAAGAAAGAAGCCTAAAACCAGATTCTATTCTAGATTCTCTTAGTCTTAAAAATAGTAAGAAGTTTGGATAGCTAGGAGGGGAAGGCATAAACTAGGTGTAGGTTGGCAAAATGAAAGTTTAAGGAAGCTAACATTAAAGGAGATATGAGCTCAGATTGTTTTTGGAATAGTAAATATACTATGAAGTAAGGCCTGTGAAAAGTAATAAAAAGGAAACCCCAACAAAAATTGGAATAGGGAAGGCTACCACTTCTTGTCAATTACACCAAACATGAAAACGTCAATCACAGATCCCAACAGGAAGGGATTATCTTGTACTTCCAGACGGGAGGTACAACAACCTTACTACACCAGTAGAAAGAAGGCAGATTGTCTTCCTGCCCATCAACAAACCCAGCTGGTGGAAATACAGCTCAGCCAATGAGGAGCCTTACATTACCTAAATGCTCACTTTCCTCCAATGAACTTTCATTTTTTTCTTATGACTGACTTTCCTGTCCCACTCTTTTCTCCACAAAAGCCTTCCACTTTGCACAAATCCCTGGAGTCTCTCTCTGCTTCCTAGATGAAAAGCTGCTCCATTCATGAACAGTTTAATAAAGCCAATTTGATTTTCAAACTTACTCAGTTGAATTTTTTTTTACTAACCAAAGGGGAAAAACTGCCAAGAAAATAAAGTCATGGAAGGAAAAGGGATGAATAAGACGTTTTGGCGCTTGGTTAAATTTTCCATCTTATACTAGCATTCTCCTGTCATAGTCTTATCTGGATAATGCATAACATCTTTGAACCAAACTTACTTAATATAAATCTGTATGAAACACCAAATGGATTGCAGCTCTACTATTTTACCGCAAACTGCCTCCTTCACGTCTCCTTGACAGGAGGAGTCTTTTAAACAAAGCTGTTAGTGGTACCTGCATCCTGTTCACACCAACTTGCAGGAGTTTGTCATGCGCCTCATTTCTGGGAATGTCTCATTTCCAACTTTTCCTTTTTTTTAGCCTCATTTCTCTTTTTATTTTATTTTGACTTACTACATGGCATGCATCTTTGTGAGAAGACAATTTAAACCTAAGAGAGGGCAAAATTCCTGTTTTTTTCCCTATTTTTTTTTCTGGACACATTTGGACACATTATTTGAAGGATCTAGTTATGAAAGCAAAGAATTTTGAATTTATGAGAGGAAATTCTCCCTTATGAATGAGGAAAGAGTGAAGCATCCTTATGACTGGAAAATCACGTCTAGAGATCAGTGAGCGACATATTCACCACCCACGGGACAAGGGGTCCCCTGGGACAGGTGCTGTGAGTGTGTGCGTGTTTGTGCATCTGCGCATATGTGCACGAAGGCCGACCCATCCTTGGAGCCCTATGATATTGACAACCAGGACCACCGGTCCTTCCCAACAACCAGTGCCTTCGCCTGGTGGTTCAAAAGATACCTGATGCTACTGAGAAAGAGGAAGAGACCCTTTTGGAGTCTTTTATAATGATCTGGAGAAAAGACAAATGAGGGAAATAGCTTCTATTTCTGTCTGGTATCAGTTATTAAAAGCCACATAAAAGTAAGCTTCTACCACATCAGATTTTCTGTTAAGGTGTGTTAGGGTATCTCCGAATAACAGGATGATATATAAAAGAGGAACATGTTGTGAGACGTTAAACCTATTCATGTCCTTCCTCTTAAAAGTTTGGCCAAGAGATGAAATTAAGAAAAATGGCCCACATTACAACAGGCATGCCTCCCAGGTACCCCTCCTCACATACCACTCAGAGAGTGGATTGCCTCATTCTCCACCTTAGGGATGAGGAGTCTGGGTCTCAGACTAAGCTTGTGATTGTGTGTGTGTGTGTGTGTGTGTGTGTGAAGTCAGGGGGTGGTCTGAGTAAATGCAGGTTCTGGACTTTTCCAAAGAAAGCCCCCTTTCCATTCAACTATGAATTAAATAAATGGCCTAGGAAACATTTCAGTACAAAGAGTTTTTTTTTATTGACATTGTAAGAAACATTGTTCCTTTTCTTTGTTATAAAAAGACTAAGTGGTTGTGAAAGCAGAAGTAAGAGTCCATCTGTTGGGGGGCTGCAGCCCCGGGCTTGAGGTGGGCGTGGGGGGCATCGCACAGGCTGCAGGCTGATCCGAGGAAGGCCCGGGGCCGGCCACGTCCAAACACTATGCCTACAATACTTAAATGTATTTACACATGTTTCTTTTAAAAAAAGGGTTACACATTTTATTTTTTAAAAAATCTAAAAAAGGTGAAAACAATGAACTTGTATTTTATCTTACACGTTTGCAGGATACACAACAGTAACTTGTCAGAAAAGAACATCCTCCGATGCATTCAAAACAACATGGGAAGTCAGGTTACGAGACAGCTCAGACTCTGCTACCATCAGGTCCTCTTGGCCTGAGGCAAGCACACAGCCTCAAGCCCTGACTGGGCAACACCAACTGGTCCCTCACTTCGACGACATTAACATAAAATAAGGCACATACATCGCAAGAATCAAAACTCTGTGGCTCAAGAGTGTGAGCCAATGTGTGAAGAGCAGGGGCAGTCTGATCAGTTCTTTAGAGAAGAAAACAAAATGGATTGACAAGGAAAAACACGTTTAACACAGGTGCTAAACAGAAGTACCATGTACGAGCCCGCATTAAAAAGCAGGATATGAACCTAGTGAGTTGGTGTTATCTTCCCAAGTGCAAGGGACAAGAGAAGTGGGGGGAAGACTGGAGGCTGGGGATGGGTCCCATCACAGGAGATTCTAAGTGTACAGAAATCCATGTCCAGACAGAACACTTGGAAGTGGCCCCAAAAGATCTTCTTCATTGACTATCACAACAGACCATCGCATTCAAAAGGACACTTTCCTCTCCCGCCTCTCCTCTCCTCCATCCTTCTGAGATTTTCATATTGAGAGAAACCAAATATTGAGCTGAAAGGTGAGTGGGTCTCCTGCATATCTGAAGGCCAGAACAAGGAAAACAAAGTATAGAAAGAAAAAGATAGGGGACAACCAGGAGAATCACCAGAAAGCAAACGAAAAAGGAAGGGCACAAGGTGACAACCGTACTCATCTCAGCCTCCATCCATCCTTCCACGCACGGCGAAGGTGATCTGGGAAATACGGTAACTGAGAAGTGCAGGGCACGTCCAAGGACTCCAGCGGGGAAGGGCGCTCGGTGCAGGAGGAGGAAGACGGGAGTGGGCTTAAGCCACAAGAGCAGGCGAGCTCAGACCTTGGGACTCTGAGTTCACCTAGATACGAGATTCAGGGAACTGGACTGCCAATTTTGTGACCAGATCATGACCCGTTTGAAGAATACAGAAAAGGCCTCGATTTCTCCACTGAAGAGTGATAGAGACTCAACTCTCCTAGCTTAGATCACTACTTATCTTTTGATTTGGGGCTCTGTTCCAAAGCGGATGCTCCCTTTGATTTAAAAGAAGGTGCAGCACGTGGGGAACAGCAGGAGGACCGCAACACCCCTCTGCTTTCATCTAGTTGAAAGCAAACCCAACCGTCTCAGCTGAAGTCCCAAAAGTCTAAAATTCAGAGGGGAATTTTACCCCACGTGAGATTCTTGGTCCAAATAAGAGAACATAAACCTGAGAAAAATGAGCTGGTCCCAATATTCTATTATCTCATACTTTTCTTTGATTTTTGTCTACTACTAATTTAAATGGCAGAACTAAAGGGGAAAAAACACATAATGGACTCATGAATCACTTTGGATAAATCTAACTCCAAGATCAATGGGACAGAATACAACATGTCGACGGAGGTGCTGATGTTGTATTTTCGTAGTTTACATAATTTTTAAAAGTAAAATGCTGGATAGCCCACATACCCTGTGCACACATGGTATGTCTTTTACGTGTAGCAATTGTACACATGGGGAGTAGCTGCACTTTTTAAGTCTTTAAACCTTTTCATTGGAAAGTCTAGCTTAAGTCCACATTAAGGACAAACTGCACAGAAGACTTAACTTCTTAAATGGATGCATAATGTAATAAATAGAGTGTTAAAAATGTATCCACACAGCTATGAAACTGCGCCCTTAGTGTTTTTAAATACTGAAAATGTTTGAAGCAATTTATTCCAAATATTTTGGTCTGTCAGCTTTTCTTTTACAACCAAATTTCCTAAGTCCCCTAAAATAGGGCACTTAGACTAGAAATACTCTTTTGCTGCAGTGGAATTAATATATTGTTGATGACACAGCCAGCTGTGGGATTAAGTACCTATATACTCAAAACTAGATATAATCAATTCTCAGTTATTCTGTTATCTATGAAAATGGGGCAAGAGATGGAACTAATCAACAAATATGCCAACCCACAAATATTTCCCAAATTCTATGCAATAGCTTTAATCTATAACATATCTCCCTTCTTACCAGAACAGATGAAAGTAATAGTGTGTCTGAGCGTCACCCAGCACTCCTCCCTGGAACAGCACTGAACATTCATGGACAGACAGAGACGGGGAGGCAGGGTCCATAACCGAGAACTGACATATAGGCGTACCCACCTTCCTGTCCACAGCACATGTATGGACAGGAAGAATTTTAAACCTCAACTGGGGACAAACAATTTCCTGCACAAGAGCCCTGAACTTCCACTTGTGTGTGTCTGTCTGAGGCATGCCCCAAACTGAACGGGGACTGGGAGCTTCTCAAAAGCCTGTCACCCCTGCTACAGGACACCCACAGGAGATTCCCAAACTCACTCTCCGACTTCCGACTCCCGAGCCCAGTGTGGGAATTCAAAAAACGAAAGAAACAAAACACAAAAGCAAACACTGAGCACGTGTAAAGGAAAATGGTAAAACGCTGGACGTGTAACCCCTTAGTCACAAGCACACCAGCTTCCTAGTTCCTTGGAATAACGGAGAGCCACGTCAAATCCTTTCACTTGCCCTCTCTCTGAAAAGAAAGAACGCGCACATCACCATTTACACTGGTTTACTAAAAAAGGGGGGAGGGGGGAGGGAGGAACAGGCTTACAGTTTTCTTTTTTTTTAAAAGAGGATGTTTTGAGTGTAACAATACTGATTCAAAACTGAAATGGAAGACAGTTTCTCCCTAGAATACTTTAGGGTTTTTCAGAGTCCTTTTCCATAAAAGGAATATACTTGAAACACATCCCAGTTAGGTGAGATGAGATCGCTAAAATACATACAGAACTAAAAAAACTCAGCCAAACAAAAAAGGGTCAATTTAATCTTTTAAACTCCTAAAGTTTCAGGTCTCTTGGCAGTCGTTTTTCTCCCCTAATGCTTACTGCATAACCGCAAGGAATTTGCTTTCTTCCGCGAGGGAGGTCAGCAGAGAGCTCATGTCCCCGATTGCCATGTTGGTGGTGCTCAAAGACAGAGGCGGGAACGGGAGGGCGGCTCGCGGCGTGGTGAGTCGGGAGGAGCTATGAGAAAGGTTTTGAATGATGCTTGGGCTCAGGGCTCCTGACATCAGGCTGGCATGATCCCCGTCGTCTATGATAGCGTCGAAATCAATCTGCACCCCTTCCAGGTCATGGCTGTCGAGGCTGTCAACCGTGCTTGTCACCTGGTTAGCACCTGGGGAGAGTAATTCAGAGTTTTCAGCGCCGGCCCCCTGGAGCAGGCAGTTGGCTTCTGACATGGAGAAGGAACCAGTTTTCATGTCTTGCTGACCGAAGCCAACGGTTTGGTCATAGAACTGACCAGAGTAACTCTGCACATTCGAACAGAGCTGATGGGGCTGTCCTGGCATCTCCATCTTGATGCCATTCACCCTGCAGGTCTGACTCGGGTCGCTGAGCTGTCCTGGCTGCAGAGCGAGACCACCCCTTGGCCCAGCCTGGCGCCGGCCGCCCCCGTAGCCAGCACATGGCTGGTAGCCCCTGACGGCTGCCACGCTTGGCGGCTGCACGGTGATGCTGGGAGGCCCGGGCAGGCTGCTCTCCGGCCCTTGATAGATGTGTGAGGTAGCGCTAGCCTGCCCCAGCAGGTTCTGCCCGGAGCGGCCTGCCCCCTGGGGGTGTGTGCTGTCACCGAGGAGCTGCTGCGCCAGGTACCCCTGCCCTGTGGGGTCTGGGGTGGGCATGCCGTTCAGCGTGTTGCCTGCTGACTCATTCGGGGCCACCGACAGGCCAAAATCCAGATGGCTCCCGCTCCCTTGCATGGTGATGCTTTTCAGCTTTGCCGCCTGGATCCCGGGGCCACAGGCCCCATCGAGTAAGCTGGGGGCACCAGGCTGCCTGGAAAGGCAGTTCCCATACTGCTGGGCCTTATAGGGTGGTTCGTGGAAGGCATTCCCGTTGGTGCCAGCTCCGCCACCGTGGCTCAGTAAGTGTTCCGGGCCCCCGAAGGAGCTGGCATGCTCCCCGAGGGTCGGATACCCCCCAGCTGGGCCAGCCCCACTCCTCAGGGGATTTTGTGGGTGAACACCCATGTGGCTGTACGACCCGAAGGCCCGGGACTGCTGCCCCATGGACCGCTGGCCGCATTTCAGCTTGGAGGAGGACAGGTCGGCGCTGCCCGAGCTGACTTCGTTCCACTGAATGGGCAGGTCAGATTTACTGGCATCGGGGCAGGGCTGCTCCAGGCCGCGGTACTGCTGGCTGCCGGTGTGGCTGGCATGGCTGTCGGGCAGCCCCAGTGGGTCAAAGTCCCCGGGTCCACTCCCCAAGCCGTGGGGCACTTTGCTGTCATCAGAGAAGGTGCCTGCGAAGTGCTGCTCGTACCCGGCTGGGTTCTGGGAATTTAAATACTGCACCACGTCATCGGGCAGGAGGTCCTCATCGTTCAGGCTCACGTCGGCGTCCATGGTCAGGGACTCCAGGGTGACATTCTCAGTGATGCTCGGGGGACAGGGAGAGGAGTGGAAGTGGCGGGCCTGGCCCCCATCGGGCCGCGTGTAGTTCTGAAGCACGAGGTTGCGCTTTTCCTGGGATGGAGGCAACACCGGAGGGTTGAAGCTGTTAAGGCTGTTGAAGCGCTGCACCCGGGACAGAGAGAGGCTCTCAGATACCGTCCTCACCGGGTCGCTGGCTCTTCTCATGCTGTTGCCCAGCGCATCCTGGGGCAGCAGTGGGCGCCGGCTGTAACCATGGGCCCCGCCGTCGCTGCATCTCCGGGGAGGATGCACGGGAGGCAGGGTCCCCGCCGGCTCCCTGCCGTCTCCCAGCAGGGCCATCCGGGTTTTGAGGCTCATCCTCTCCATGTTGGGCAGCGGGGTGGGCGGGGGGCCGCCCGTGGCGGCGGCGTACTTGGCTTTCAGGCGGTACTGCTGGGCGGGAGTGAGGCTGAGCAGGCTGGGCAGACCGTCGCCCTGGCTGGCCTCGCTGGACCTGCGAGAGGCGTCGGTGGAGATGGGGTCGTAAGAGTCGGCCACGCTCACGTTCTGGGGTCGCCCCTCGGCCTGGGACGCCTCGCTGGACCGGCGGCTGGAGAAGCAGGGGGAGATGCCGGAGGAGCGGCGGCTGCTCAGGTAGGCGGAGCTGACGGTGCTGGTGCTGCTGTCCCTCCGGTTGAGCATGTTCAGCATGGTGATGTCCACCCCAGACAGGTCGCTTCTGTTCGGGAGAAGGGGCATGGGCCCGCCCAGACTGCAGCTGGTGCTGGGCTGCGTGCCTGCAGAGACAGCGTGGGAGACATGGGTTCATCTCGGGATGACAACACAGGTGTCAGCAAACAGTGACTCTTTGGTTTCTGGGGCCAGGCGGTCTGGTCATGGTGACCCACCCTGCCCTCAAGTGCCAAAGGGCCGGGGACGAAGTAAGGGGGTGGGTGAGCAGGTGGCAGGCTGCAGTGATGGATTCCCTGCCCTAAACACAGCAGAAACAACTCCCTGGATGAGTTAAGCTCCTTTGCAGGTATAGTGCAAGGGCAAAGTGAAGAACCACAGGATGTAGATACAGTGCTCCAGTTACAGGAAATCCAAGGGCAGAAGGCATTCTGAGGGTCTCATGCCCATTCTCAGGGCTTCCTCTGACATCCTACGCATGTGTAAGGCACCTGAGTTGGTGGGGGAGTACTTGGGCTCTGCTCCAGGTACTGAGTGTAATCTCAAAAACACAAAGCGACTAGGGGCTGACAGTGGCAGAAGTGGCTTCCCTGTCTCTGAATTGGGCCAACATTGGTCAAAATGACTCTTTACCTGCTGGCTGTAGACTGTGGAAATCAGAGACAGGGGCTAACTCTGGATGCCTCTGCAGCTAAGATTTCCTTACTCTGATCTAATAGTGATGATTTCACCATCAAAATATGAGTCACGTAAAGTTTTACTTTTCATTCCAGTATTATCCTCTTGCTGTCTGCTTTTTTGGGTTGGCCAAAAAAGTTCATTGTGTTTTTTTTTCCCCCTGTATTATCTTACAGAAAAATTTGAACAAACTTTTTGGCTAACCCAATAAAATATGGGCTGTCTAGAAGCATAATTTTAGGGCTGGTGTGGAGACAAGCAACCAGAAAACCCAAGGACCTGGGCCCGCTCAGTGCTCTGGCTGCCTCTGAAAGAACAGAAAACCCCTAGCAGACATGAGGTCTGGCTGGAACTCACCGTTTCCTATGAGAGGAGAGACTGCAGGGGCTTTAGGGGGTAGAATGGGGTTCAGTCGTGGAAGCATTCCATTCACTTGTTTGAGCCTTTCTAGTTTGACGTGCTCCATCCATTTGGTCCCTGCTGGGTTCCTCCGGGCTTGCAAAGCGAGGGCTGTGGTTGCAGTGGAAATGGTCGAGTCCATGATTGGGGTTTCATCAATGGCACTGAGCTCGCCCACACCACCTCCATCGGTCAGAGGAAGCTCGAGCCCGCTGTTGGAATAGTTGCTGATGGGGGACTGTTGGCTGCTGCATGAAGACTGACCACCAGGGCTTGGCTGAGATGTCTGTGGGGTCAAGAAGAAAAGGAAATAAATGTTCCCGAGATGATCGAGGCCAGGGTGCAGACGATGAGCAATCACGCAGATCAAGTCCTGCGGGATTCTCAGTGGGTGGGATGAGAAGAACTATTTTCTAGTGCATGGAGGTGGCCTCCCTTGAGCTCAGTGATGATGGATGGGCCAGCAGGCAGATGTACCGTGGAGGGCAATGGACAGCAGGGGGAGCCAGGTGTGATGTTGCAGCCATGGGATCCCTCCCCCGATGCCAACTCTGAGTCACATTTCCTCAGTTCCCACCCCACCTCCATGACTTTAGCCTTTGGGCAAATTACTTAGCCACTCTAAACCTCAGTTTCCTTATCCAGAATGTGGGGACAGTTTATTTATCCTAAGGATTGTTGTGGAAATTAGGAGTGAAGCCCTGAAAGCACACACAGTTCAAAACGACCTGGATAATAGGTAGTAATTAATTGGCTTGGAGAGTATTAGTGGTTATTAGTATAAATGCTTTAGTCCTCAGGATATACATGCCAGGAACACATGTTACTTCCCCTCCAACCAGTCCCTCTTTACGGTTCAGGGTTGGATCCCCAAGCTCTATAATCTCTGTCCATTCCTTCTACATTTTCTTGCTTTGTAAAACTCCAAGTAGGGGGATATATGTAAAAGCAGTTGTAAGAGGGAAGACTTAAGTCACTTAAGTTTCTGCCATAGACAGAAAGGAATCTCTGGAGAAGTCACGGGCATCTTCCAGTCCCCAGTGTGCAACTAGCCTTGCACTAGGAGAATCAAGCCAGGTTTCTCTAACTCCAACCAAGTGGACTTGGCAAGCCAATTCTGTAACTCTTGGGAACTTAATCTAGTCCACTAGGTTCTCAGGGAAAGGCCCCCCTCCAGGGGCCCCTGACCATGGGGACAGCTCATTGTGCCTATGTTTGGGAGCACTCTGGCTTGCATTGAATGTTCCGCACAACCTGGACCTGGCCCGTCTAAAATTCCAGTGGTGACTCGGTGGATAAACAGTTGAATCCTTTTTGTAGAGATAAGAAAAGTGATGTTCAGAGAAGTTCAGTGACTGCCCAAAGTTACAAAGTGAACAGTGTGATGACCTAGACTCCTGGCCTGGCCTCACTTCTGTTCCTCTGTAGCACTCACTCTGGTGTTACCTAGCAACTGGAGTCTGACAAGAGCCCATGAGCAAGGAGAGATAATTACACACACTCCGGCACACACGGCTATGGTCTCAGGTGGAACTACAGTGCTGTCAGAAGGGGCTCTGGACACAGGTCATTTCCATGGAACCTGTCACACTTTTTCTGAGACCACAGTACACACACCCAAGGAAATGAACACTTTCTAAGTGAGCACCACATAGTACACTAGGTGTGTCCTGGGCAACCAAGCAGAGAAAAATAAGATGCACAAATGTGACCATGAATGCATGAAGCCTGGCTTATTTTTGCTTCTGCAGAGTACTGAAGGGCCAGACCACCTGCTCCTTTGCAGAGAACTTAGATCATCCAGGGCTTTGAATGACTTTTCCTCTCAGGTTGTCAAATCAGTATGTGTGTGTGTGAATCTGTGTGTATGTATACACACTTTCCTGTAGAAGGATGCAGACTCATGTTTCCACAGGGCCTGGAAGAAGGCTCATGCATCTACAATTAGAAAATCCTTAAAGGACCCCAACAGTTCAATACAGGTTAGATTGCCAAGAAGTATATCCAGTTCTTGCTCCAAGAAGGTGGTGCATGTTTGGTCCAAGAATAAATTTACACTAGTCAACATGACAGTTAAATGGTCTTTGAGAACATCTGCTTGGTCGGCCCCAGTGTGATTTATTATGGAATCCTAGACAAATAGAACAATGAATTTCAACATCTAACTCCACATTTTCACATGCTGAATGTTCAAAACACATTGCTTCTATGTTGGAAACATATCTGAGCAATGTTCACTACCAAAGATATCACAAAGGACAAAGATTAAAGAAAATGAAACAAACAGAGAGCTATATGTTAAAATGAAAACAAAACAAAGAGAGCAGAGAAGCCAAAATTCCCTCACCTTATTACCCACTGTCCTTAGGAAGTGAGAACAAGACATTTAGGAGCATTATACAGAAGAGATGTTGGAGTAATCAGAAAAAAAGAAGAAAGAATTTAATTTATAGCGTGATGAACAAATCAAAGACAAGTTGTTAAAGAAAGAATATTAGAAATGTAAATCTCACATGCTTCAGTAACTATGTCTATGAAGATACCTACTTATATTTACATGTGTGGGCACATATACATAAAAAAGTCTCCTGTGGAAATTTGATTAATTTATTAACCTCACTGAACCTCTGTTTCCACACCTGTAAAATATGGGGCCTAGTCTCAATATCTGAGATCTCTTTCCAGCAGTTTGTTTCTATATCAATATATCTGTATCTCATAAAATATTGCACATCTTGGAGCATCTCAGATGTCACTGAGCAAAATTGCTGTCATTTTTATTTCTACCAATTTTCTTTTTAAATAATGAGTGTTTGGAGAAGTGATAAGTTTACTTTTTTTCCTTATTTTTTGCTAAGGATGTACATAAAAGGTACCAGGGACTCTGAGCTCACAGGATGTCCTACAAATATAAATCATTGTCTTTCAATGACATTACCTAGGAGACCAAAGATTTACTTTCTTTGTTTCAATAAACATTAAGGATAAACAGTTGAATCTTTTGCACAATTTTTATACAGGTGGACTTTATTTTAGGAAATTGATAAATATTCCTCCCCCAAAAGTATATAAAACACAGTTTATGAACTGATTAATTTAAATGTATAGGGATCAGTTATAACACATATATAAACTTCTTAGTAAGGTGTTTTTTAAAAGCAAAGTACAGCTATCCACAGGAAAATAATGATACATCTGGACAGCTT
The DNA here is from genome assembly GCF_023699985.2 of Odocoileus virginianus. Classification (NCBI taxonomy): domain Eukaryota; kingdom Metazoa; phylum Chordata; class Mammalia; order Artiodactyla; family Cervidae; genus Odocoileus; species Odocoileus virginianus. The sequence continues at coordinate 37,982,074 of NC_069674.1, forward strand.
ATTTGCATGATTTTTGGCTAGACCTAATGTCACTTGCTAAGACTCTTAAGAGTTTAAAGACAAACTCAGTTAGTCACTAAAATGCAATTAAGTCATAAGCATATTACTTCCTGCCCATACATACTGGCTACACATGACATCACTCAGGAATTCACAAGATGTCAATCCAATTCCTGGACTTTTCTAATTTTATGCAAATGATTCCTTACACTGAGTAGAAATCTGCCTGTCTGATCATTCCCATGCATGTGGAAGTCTAAGCACGTGACTTATCTAGTACATTTCTTCCACATCCAAAGATTGGACAGACTAGAACCCAAGACACAGAGCTGACTCCATATAAATATGCCAAATATAGATGAACTAAATCTCCTCTGATTTCTACTCTTTTCATTTTGTCTTTGGGAAAATTTTAGCTGTTTTATTCTGGCCCATGCAAAAAATCACCAAGTGAAGTCTGAAAGAAGCTGCAGGAATAGCTTAATCCATGTGTCCTATTTGTCATCAAACTGTAAGATTTTTGTCGATGACAGTTTTCAAATCCCTCCCTTGCTTTCCACCTCCTTGTTTCAGGAATCATTTTTAATACCATTGCAAGTCTATCAACTAATCTCTAGATTGGCATGGGAGTTGTCTTTTCTAAAAATTCAGAAAAAATTTTAAAAATCCCTTCATATCTTCCCCTCTTTTTACTCCAGCACATTCCCCTGGGGCCCCATGACTCGTGTTTGGCTGTGCCAGGTCCTGGGCCCCTGCACACATTCCTTCCCCGCTCTGAGTATTGCACTTGGCGGCCCCCTGCCCGCTGCCCCTCCCATGGCATCGCCAAGTGCACCCTGTTAGCTCCGCTCTGCATGCTCACACCAGACTTGTCTTAGAGCCTTATCACCCAAGCTTTCTTGATCTGCCTATCCCACTGGACTGCAGACCCCTAAAGAACAGGGACCATGGCTTATTTCAGGTGGTGCTAGTAGTAAAGAAACCGCCTATCAATGCAGAAGACATAAGAGACACGGGTTCTATCCCTGAGTCAGGAAGATCCCCTGGAGAAGGGCATGGCAACCCACTCCAGTATTCTTGCCTGGAGAATCCCGTGGACAGAGGAGCCTGGTGGGCTGCGGTCCACAGGGTCACAAAGAGTTGGACACGGCTGATGCGACTCAGCACACATGCATGGCTTATTTCTCTTGGGGTCACCAAGGCAAAGAAGTCAGAAAACATGTATACAGAGGGACCCAATGAATAATTTTCTATGTTAGAGGCCTCCTGCAAATGTGGTTAGTGGTGTGTGTCTATCTGCCACAACTTCCAGATCGATTTAAAAAAAGCAGTTAGGAAACCTCAAACCTCTTTTCTGAGCTGGGGTAAGCAGTTGAGATCAATGAGTTCTGACCTCCTTAAATCAAACAGTGGGTTCCAGTGAGGACAGGGGTGATGTGATCCTCCCCTGACTCAGCACCCTACCTGGCCCCTTGAGAGACCTGGGACAATCAGAAGGAAAGCGAATGACATACCATGGGCTTCTCCGCCTTGACAGTTTTCACTTGGAGGCATTCTTCCCGCTTTGAGGTAGTGTTGCTGAGGTCCTTCTGCTCCCCGAGGGCTCCCTGAGTCTGCCGGCCAGGTGACCTAGACTGCGAGTGGCCGCCGGAATCTCGTGGGGGCGGGGGCCGGGGATGCACATCCCCACGCTGCTTCTTCGTGACATGAGCCTCTGGGCCATGTACAGTCTTCACGTGTTTCCGGAGGGAGCTGGGGTCTGTGTAGCGCTTGGTGCAGCCGGGGATTTTGCACACATATGGTTTCTGTCAAATGCCCCACCAATGAAAGAATAGATTGTTATTAAAGTGATTATCCCTGGCCCAACAGTCTCTTGTGGCTCTTCATTATATTTTTAATTCTTTCAAAGCATGATCACACGGTTTTGAGGTATTCAAAACCCTCTAAATGGTGCAGTGGTTTAATAAAGACTATCTGGACACAGTTTGGGGTCCATGGAGTCTAGCTTGAACACATTACTATTTTAGAGAGTGCTCAGGGAGAGCTTGAGAATCCTAGGTGGCACAGTGATAAAGAATCTGCCTATTAATACAGGCAATACAAGGGTTTGATCCCTGGGTCAGGAAGATCCCCTGGAGTAGGAAATGGCAACCCACTCCAGCATTCTTGCCTGGAAAATTCCATGGACAGAGGAGCTTGGTGGGCTGCAATCCATGGGGTTGCAAAGAGTAGTACATAACTAAGTGTGTGTGTGCACTTGCGCACACACACACACATACACACACACACACACGGAGAACTTAGAACATGTAAACTGTGTTTGTGCTCCTGGAAAAATTTATTCTGTGAGTAGGAAGTAGTGTCATGGTGTCACATGGTGTCCAAGATAATTTGATGATGATGACGGTGGTGATGCTGACGCTGATGATAAAAGAAGAAGGCTTAAAAGACACCCAACCTTTCATGAGAAGAATGCTACACATCTTTGGGGAGAGCTTATGTGAAGACATTTCTTATGAATTCCTGTTTCCCAGGCTTAAAATCACTCTTCCACCTTTTAAAATGTGCTCTTTACACATAGACATAGTAAAAATAATAATAATAATAATTGCCTGGTATTTCCCTGGTAGTCCAGTGGCTAAGACTCTGTGCTTCCAGTGTAGGGGGCCCGGGTTCCATCTGTGGTCAGGGACCTAGAGCCCACATGTCTGGTCGGGGACCTAGAGCCCACATGCCACAGGAAAGATTGAAGATCCCGCATGCTACAACTAAGATCCGGCGCAGACAAATAAATAATAAATGAATAAATATTTTTAAAAATTGCTGTAGCCTCTCCTAGGTTAGATATCACTAAAATATGATCCCTTGGGTTGTATTACAACTGTGTGGGGGTGCTCAGGGCTCAGAATATCCAGAACCTTTCCGATCTTCAAAGTCCTAAGCCCTGTTGGAGTATCCACAAATGCTCACTCATAAACCGATGAGGGCTGATAGATGTCATTCTGGAGATGAGTATTTCTGGGTGAGGCTCTGCTCCTGAGTACTAAGGTCTAGAAATTACTTCATACTAATTTCATTTTCTGTGTGGGTCAGTGGTCCAACCTATAGTCATCAAAAATTATACGGACACTTATAATTGAATATTTACTCACATCACAGAACTGCTGGCATTATATTCATAACCAACATCAGAACTGTGATTCTGTTTACTTCATTTGAAATATAATGTATTCATGGATGTTTATATGAGTCTATATTTACATCTGTATATATCAGGAGATGAGCTATTAGATAAACAATAGTCATGAAAGACATGATTAATATAATGTATCCATTGGATTAAAAAAAAGAGTCCCTGTCTTATAGAATGATGCTTTTCCACTAAAAGCCCAAGAACAGCCCAAGAACCGAGTGCTGCCTAAAATTATGGCATGCCCTAATGGAATGAGGTAAAGATTCCTGAATGCTGAGAGACCTCACCTCCAAATTTGAGATAATTTTGGGTCGAATTGATTCCCATTAACTACAAATTACTTCTCTTCAGGAGCTTGTGTGATTTGCAGCATATATATGTATAATGAAATGAGCACATCAAATTCTATGCATTAGGGACAGAAGAATGGCTCTGACGATTAGTGTTATTACTGTATAGTGTCTGACCTTGGCCCTGTGCTGGCTCACTGCACTGCTGTGACAGGCAGACAGCAATGTCTGGGGCGGGGAGAGGGAGCACAAAGCCAGGCCAGCATTCCAGGTTTGAACTGTTCTTCCCATAGATGTCTGCATGTGTGTATCATGGCTTAATTTGGAAATGAGGACATAGCTAGAGATGGAATGAATATACTAATATTTATCAGCTCCTGCATTTCCAGGACCAACAAGTACATGTGTGCCCATGTGCCCTTATATGTGCAGATAAACAATAGCCACCTACAAAAATCTCCAAGCACACAAGGTCAGGAAACAACACTTCACAACAAACACTACATGATGTAGATTGGCCCCCAAATTCTGTTCTGATTAATGACTGAAATGCAATCTAAGTGTAGGTAAAGATAAATGTTGTCAGGGTTCTAATTTACCCACATTTCCTGTCCTGGAAGTTTAAATTTTGACACCATGATTGCCTTTTTGACTCCCTGAACTGAAAGATACTTTGTGAACACTTTCATTCTACTTGACTTTGTAGAATTTATCCAAATAAAATTTTAGATAAACATTTAATGATCCCTACTAGATACAAGACTCTGTAAGCACAGTTTTATATATGATAGGATTAAATCTCAAAGAATGGAAAATATGAAAAGTGTGGATGCTAAGAAGGATATGGACAGAGGGGAACCATTCTTTCATTGGGAAGATGGTGGAAGGCATCAATCATCAAATTTCTGTATCTGGGTATAATGCCCAGCTCCTGGGGTCAGGATATGAACTAAATCTGACTATGTATACATAGTGCTTACCATGATGTGATATGGGGCACATAGCAAGTGCTTGATAAACAGAGCTTTGATTAAAAAAGGTGTTGTAGTTGGGTCCTTAAAGAGGAACAAGATGCTGAAGGATAAAAATGAGGGCAAGAGAATGCAAAAAAAAAAAAAAAAGTATCCCGAGTCCAGTAGTAGGACCACTCCAGGCATGTGGGCCTGCTGTCTGGAAGGTTGTGTTCATGTTCACCATGGTGAGAGGTCAAGGGATCGTGGAAAAGGAAGACCGGGGTTGAGCAGGTGAAAGCAGATATGGGGTTGGCCAAAAAGTTCAGAAAGTATCTTACAGAAAAATATTTTCTTGGCCAATCCAATACAGGCAGAAGACGTCTAAACTTTTCCTAGAAAAGATGGAGCCTCTGGAACTTTCTGGATAGGGAGATACAACAAAATCAAAGCTCAAAGAAACTGGCTTCATCTGGTTTGGGATGGAACAGTAGCTCCATGTTCTGGAGTAGGGAGCCTGGTCAGAGGCCACTGTGATGGTTCAGTGGCCCTACATGGGCAGGATAGCCACAGAGGTGAGAGCTAGATTAGCTTCCCCAAATGGGAATTGCTTCCTATTCTGTTCCACGCCATCTGCCTCATCCAGAATAGCAATCTGCTTGCCAGATAACCATCTATCAATATTTGTTCAGAGAAAGGATGAATATACAAATAAGAGGACAAATAAATGAAAGAAGACATCTGGATTTGTCTATGGTTGATTGATGATACAAATCTGGACTTCCTGGACACACTTAATTTTGATGTATCTGAAAGTGTCTATCATTCATAGGCAAAGCTGAGGGCTTTCCCTATTCATGGAATAGAGAAAAATGATTTACGTGATTGTAAATAAAATTTTACTTATGTGTTTATGCTCAATGTTAATCATTTGTTTTAGGTAAATCGCTCCATTTTGGTGAAAGATATTGTTGACCAAGATACAATTTAACCTCATGATGGATATTCAACTCTCATACAACACTGCACTTTCTAATGCACAGAAGAATTCAAGCTCCACTATAATGCATTTCATTAAAGCAAACAGATGTGGGCACACATTTGAAGCTCATAAAAAGATAAAAACTCAGTAAGCATATTTATATCTATTCATTGCTGAAGTTCTAACATTCTCAGTGCCCAACTGGCTTCACAATAACAGAAGAGAATCGATAGGAATGTATGCCTTCTACGTTTCTGGTCATAATTGTACCTAAGTGTATGAAATATAAATAGATTAATTAAATTCTAGGCTAAGTTAATCAAATCCCCTAAAACATTTTAAATTGAGATATTTGGTTGGCCAGAAATTTGTATGGAAAGTCCATATGGAAAAACCCAAATGAACATTTTGGCTAACCCACCATAATTCACATACTATAAAGAAAACCCTTTTAAATGGCACAGTTCAGTGGCATTTAGCACATTCACAATCTTGTGCAATCGTTACAACTATCATGTTCCAGAATATTTTTAGCATCCCAAGAAGAAACCCTGTACCTATTTTCAGTCACCCTATTCCTCCTCCCCACAGCTTGTGGCAGCTACCAATCTTTCTGTCTCCATGGATCTGCCTATTTCAGATCCCCTAAAACTTTGTACAAAACAAGTACATTGGATTACAATTTATGGCTCAGCTGGTAAAGAATCCACCTGTGATGCGAGAGACCTGGGTTCAATCCCTGGGTTGGGAAGATCCCCTGGAGAAGGGAAGGGCTACCCACTCCAGTATTCTGGCCTGGAGAATTTCATGGACTGTATAGTCCACGGGGTCGCAAAGAGTTGGACACGACTGAGCGACTTTCACTTTCACCACCCATCATAAAAGCACTTTTGACATAAATTAAAAAAATGGAAATGCAGCATCTTGTCTAAAACATCTAAAAACAGTGGATCAATATTATAGATCCCAAAGGACTCAGGTTTCTTTATTCCACTAGGATCTGTATAGGTGAACTCATGTGTGTGAGTTTATGTGCTAGAGTGCTTTTGTAGAGTGTGGCGAAACCCCTTTGAGATCTTTGTCAGTTCAGCTGGAAGGAAACTTGGCGAGGGCCATCTCTGCCACCTTCAAGCCAGTGGCCAGTGAGCTGAATGGTGCACTTTTACAAATTCCCTCTTCCAGCTCTTTGGAAGATCATGAAGGGCCTGACTGGCACCTTGTGAGATGAGAGTCACACCGAGGTCAAAATGTTCTCTTTGTCACACGATTTCAAGCAAATGGATGACCCACTCTGTGGGGCAGAATTACATCTCGTGAGCAAATTCTGGTTAGCTACACTATTTCCACCACAGATGTGGGAAGCCTTTGTGTTAATCTCTGAATTCATTCAAGAGAAGGTTTCACAAAGAGAGGCAGACTCTGAGCTAGACCTTTAAGTAGAAGCTGAAGATCTGCAGGCAAAAAGTGAGTTAAAATGTAAGCAGAGTGAATTAGAAACCATTTTCATTTATTCTTACGCTTCTCTGAAATGTGTGTGGGATAAATACCTCAAACTAACAACAACACAACAGGAACCCCCTGAAGCTTTACTCAATATATTATCTTAAATAATTGACTAGAACCCATTCTGGATTTCTGAGAATAAGCTTCCAAGACCCTTTGGAATTTAGACTGTCTGGAAATCCTATTTAGTCAAGTCAGGTTGCTCTGCAGAAGTCTTTTTTGATATAATGCATTTGAAGATACCACCTGGAGAAAGCAAATAAAAGTGGCTGTCTTAGCAGTAAGCTGTCAGCTGTCAACACCTCTCTTCTCAGTCTCTCCTTAGTGCTTACGGGGTCATCGTCCTTCAAATGCATTCCTGCTATTCCAGGCAGAGCGAGTGGGTGGAATTCCAAGTTAAATGCTCCTACTGTTTGACCAGTAGGTGGCAGTACTGAACAACAGGAAACTTGTTCCCCCTATCCTCAGCTTGTCTCGCCCATCCAAGACCAGGTTTCAGCCCTTCCTCTGAGGCCCCCCAAGCCTTCACCTGCAGCATTAACATCCACTCATGCTGGGAGTGGCCAGAGGAAACTACAATGGAACAGGCTCACGTCTCCAAGTATATTCCCAGAGGATTCTTTATTTCCACCCCCTGAGCTCTGGACCCAACAGGCGGAGCCTTACCTCATTGGAATGTGTTCTGTTCTGGTGCTTGGCGCGGTCGGAGGCATTAGAGAAAGCCTTGTTGCATCCTTCGTGCTCACAGACGTACGGTTTCTCTCCAGTGTGAGATCTCAAGTGTGTTTTCAAGTTTTCGAGTCTCGAGTAGGCCTTTGTGCAACCTTCAAACTGAGGACGACAGGTAAATCTGGATGACCCCACACAATGACAACTTCTGCCTCTCACTTGCTCCAAGTGAATGAAAGACGGACATTTGGAGGGTCGGCAGCTTTTCAAAACCAAGGAACAAAAGTCCACTAAACTCTGCCTTTATTGGGATTCAGATGGTGGGCTCAGGGCAATTTGAGAGAAAGCATTTTCAGTGCTAGTAAAAATCCCGGGACTTTTTTTTTTTTTTAATAGGCCACTCAATGTGGACAATGGGTTTCATTATCTGCTCAGGGATCTCCTTGAATTCCCACTGATTTCAGATTCAGCACAAAGTTCATTAATATGGCTTTGTGTCCCTACAAAGACACGGAATTTGATCCTGTTTGTAAAGGCCCTTTAAGATGTAAAGTACCAAGGCTCAGGCCTGAGTGTGCCTGGCGGGCACCTTAGTGAAAGAAAGCTTAGCCTCCTGCTCTTAGGTCTGTATTGGGCCACGGTGACAGACTGGGGGGCAGGGGGTGCTGGGGGGGAGGGCCGAGGAATAACTCTAAAGCCAGACAGGTTATATTTTTGAAAGGTCAACTGAAGTTTTTCAAGTTGAACCTGGCCTTTCCCTATGCCCTCCACGGCTCTGGTGTGACAGACCCTGGTGTGAGGGCAAGCCCAGTGGCCCCGCGTTCATTCCCACTGCTACATGGCTGGTCCCTGCTGCGACCTGCCCACCGGCCACTCTGCAGAGCTGGGTTGACTCAGTTGCCGTTAGCCAAGTGTTTCATTAAATAAAAATTGAAAAAAATCAGCTTCTTGACTGCCCAGTCACATCTCCAAAGCACATGGTCTTGAAGCCACCATGTTGGACAGGGTGGGTCTAGACACTTCCTTGCAATATCTCTCAGAGCTCACCTCTCAGCGTTCTTCCTCTAATTCTCCCCTCCTCACCCCTCTCCCAGCCCCAGGAGTTTACCACAAACAGCGCTCCAACCCTCTTCTCCCACCACTCATCAGCTGGCACGGTTCTGGTTCTTGGAGTAAGAGGAAGGACTCACGGGTGCAAGACACCCTCTCAGTGGACATCCCGCCCACCCCACCGCCAGGACTCACAGTGCATTTGTGAGGCTTCTCCCCCGTATGCCTGCGCATGTGCACCACCAACATATACTGGGCTTTGAAGGGCTTCTGTTCTCTCGAGCAGTCTAGCCACCGGCACACAAACTCCTTCTTCTCTCCATGGATGTGGTCATTATTTATATGCTGGGTTTTGGGGAAAAAAAAGAGAGAAATCAAATGGAAATGTACAACTCTTTTCTGCAGGCAATATAACAGAGGGCCCCAAACCCCCTAACCTGAAAGGCTCCACAGTACCTTTCCCATATGGCAGACAATTCTGTTCTGGTTAGTACATTTCTTCAGTCAATTTGCTCTTACCAACTGTGGACACTTTTTTTAACTAGCAGGAGTGACAGGATTTGGAAGAAGCTTTGGAATCCTGAAAAAGGTACTGCAAGGGCAACGGAAGACAGGAGTTGTGAAATGGGGTGAGATACACACGTCCTCTCTGGGCCTCTGCTATCTTTCACTTGTCAAGTTGGGATCAAGGTGGGGTGACCACAGAGGGGACCTCCAGCTCTCACCCCCTTCAGGCCTTGGGTAGCACCTGGGCTAGTGATGTGGCTCAAGACTGCAGGATGGGTGCGCACGCACACACACACACCCACACACACACAAACATGTATGTAACAAGAACTGGGAAAAACCAAAGCACTTTTTCAAATGGCACTTTAGTTCCAATTAGTGAGATCATTCTTTTGATAAGAATCACAGAGAGATGAACTTGACTCTGAAAATGAAGGCCAGATGATCGGTCAACAAAATGCTTAGTCTCTGAGGGTCTGTACCATCCTGCACAAAATAAAGGAATGAATCCCCTAGTTTCTACGGTTCTTTCCAGCTGTAGAACTCCATGAATTTGGTATTAAAAATGAAGTTGAATGTCCCTGAAATTTCTCTGAATTCTGATTCAAAGTTTTAGAACCCCATTGTATATTAATAGAGTTCCTTGGATTCATACATCAAATGTCCTACAACTGGGAGACAGGTGCAACCTATAGACACACCAAAAGAGGTGGTTCTTAATTTGGATCAAACTTATGTCTGCTCCAGGAAGATAATGTTCAGTCACAGATGATGGGGGAGATTTGTGCCCTAGGTTGATCCTCTCAGTTTATTCTCTGGTTGCCCCATACCTCATCTGCCCTAATTCAAGGCATTTGTGAACCCTTGCCCACACATACACAGAAACACCACCAAAAAATTTGTGCAGTGAGAGAAACCTCCCCTGGGTTTCTTGGGCCACATAGCAGTGACACGACATTTAATTACTTTCCTGATGAGGTTCTGGGTCCTAACTGAGTGGTCTCTGGGGGCCTAGGGGTAAAATTCCACCATCACTCAGCCTTGCCCAGTTACTCCACTAGGCGGCCGGCTGCTGTAAGAAAAAAAAAAAAAAAGAAAGAAAAGAAAGCAGTCTGTTGTGTTGTGTTTGTAGTTTAAAACTGGATGAAGGCAGAGAAAAGCAATCACGGTGTACTCTCCTAGAACAGCTCTCAGGAAGTTGGAGAGACAGGAGGGAGCAGGTGACATGGCCCAGGGTGCAGGCAGACAACCAAGATCCTTTCAAAAGCTCTGCACATAAAGAAGAACCCATACAGAATCACTCCAGTTCATCACGGAATCGCAACCCCCTGATAGACAGTTGTATGTTTTCTGGAAAAAGCTAACTGTCCTCAGTAGGAGAGTTTCTTAAAAGTGATGCTGGGAACAAGTTCACCTGTATCATTTTTCTAGATTCCATACATCAGTGATATTATACAACAGTTTTTTCTTTTTGACTTCACTCTGGATGGGAGCCTAGAGACACAGACGTAGAGAACGCATACATGGACACCAAGGGGGACAGGGGATGGGATGAACTGGGAGACTGGGACTGACATGTATACACTACTATACATGAAATAGATAACGAATGAGAACCTAACTGTGTAGCACAGGGAACTCTAGCTCTGTGGTGACCTAAATGAGAAGGGCATGCAAAAACGAGGGGATGCATATGTACACATATATGTGTGTATACGTATATATACTTGGGCTTCCCTGGTGGTTCAGCTGATAAAGAATCCGCCTGCAATGCGGGAGACCTGGGTTTGATTCCTGGGTGGGGAAGATCCCCTGGAGAAGGGAACGGCTACTCACTCCAGTATTCTGGCCTGGAGAATTCCATGGACTGAATAGTCCACAGGGTCGCAAAGAGCCAGACACGACTGAATGACTTTCACTTTCTTTTCACTTTCATATACTTACGTGGCTTCCTAGGTGGCATGAGTGGTAAAGAACCCACCTACCATTGCAGGAGACAGAAGAGACTCAGGTTCAGTCTCTGTGTCGGGAAGATCCCCTAGAGAAGGGCATGGCCACCCGCTCCAGTATTCTTGCCCGGAGAATCTCATGGACAGAGAAGCCTGGCAGGCTATAGTCCGTAGGCTTTCACAGAGCTGGAAATGACTGAAGCAACATAGCACGCATGCATACTCATAGCTGATTCACTTTGTACAGAAGAGGCTAACACAACATTGTAAAGCAACTCTACTCCAATAATATATATTTTTTAAAGTGATACAGGGGCACATACATGGATGAAGAGAACAGATGTGTCGGCCAGGGGACAACATGCCATCTTTAAATGTATGCTTCAAGAACATGTCTGTGGTCCTCTTACTTCGCCCAGGACTGTCCCAGATATGTACAGAAGCCCAATCATTAAGCCCACATGATACAGAGGTGTTATACGAAGTCTCCTTTCTAGGGAAAACAATTAATGGTCACACAAATCCCCTCCATAAAGATTGCTCTTGGTTCAGCTATCTTCCACGTTATTAGACATTAAGCTCCTTGGATGAAGACATGAAAGAAAAAGAAGGATGAGAGGGAGGAAAGAAAGAAAGGAGGGTGGAAAGAGACAGGGAAAGTTAAAACTGGAATATGACCTGAGAATTTGGGTTTAGTTTAACTGCTTGAGTCAGGACCCACATCTTTTGGTTTTGTATTCTCAGCCACTGAGAGGTGGCCCTGGTACTTGGCAAGTCCTCCATGAATATCTGTTGGTTTGATTGTCTTAGGTGAGACACTGAACTTTCTCTGGAGCAAAGAATTTATATTTGATGCTTTTGCCTGACTTAGTTCAACTGCATTTTACCCAGTATCCAGACAGTAAGATTTTAATGTATATACTATATTACTTTAAAATAATATAGTATCGAGAATTCAAAAGAACTTGAATGATTGGAATGATATCCAAATGTGAACCCCATCTTGCCGGAGGGAATAAAAGAAATACTCCGTGATCACAACATTTCATCTATCCCCACATATTGACATGTATGTGCTGAGTACTGCTGCACATCAGGTCCTGTGCTGTGGACTCAGACAGACCCGAGTCTTTTCCTGAGGAAATTACAGTCTGCTGGAAGGACATGGATAATGGCTTAAATGACTGTACAATTATAGTCATGATCAGTGTTAGGAAGGGAAATAAGAGGGTTTCAGAAAAACAATTAACAGAGGGTCTCAAATCTGTGGGGAGCACAAAAGACCAGGGTCAGCTTCTCCAGGGAGTGGCATTTAAAGTGGGACTGAAGGATGAGTGGAGACCTGGTGGGCGTGCAGGTGAGGATGGGGGAGGGGAAAAAGATGGACAGAAGCCCCCAGAGCAGGTCAGATCTTGGTGCCATCAAGGAACCGGGAAAGGGACATGTAGGTAGGAGGGATGCACCAGGCAGACATGGGAGCAGTCCAGCACTGCCTCTGCTGGGTGGAGCAGGAAGGCATGCACTTCCAGGGGCCCAGTGGAGACCAGTGAGGTAGCCAAGCGCGGGTCCACTTAAAATGCAGCACACTGGGTCAGGTGTCCAGGAAGGAGACTGTCAGATAGACCGCTGCATGGAACTCACGTGCACCCGCCAGGACGCCTGCCCCAAGTGGCCTGGCATTACTCACATGAGATGACCAACAGGGAAGCTGCCACCTGAGGCTAATAAAGCCTCCTGTCTTCCCCATCAGGTTGGAGCAGCCAGACTCTGGGTGGAGAGGAAAGAGGTGCCCTCCTTCAGGTGGGTGAGGTGGGAGAAAAACAAACAGCCTGCCAGCCCCCTTGAACTGGGAGCTTGGCCTGTGTAGGGAAAGAAGGCTGTGATTCGACAGGAGGCTGTAAGTTTAAACTGGCTGACACTTTAGGAACCAAAAGTGTAGAAGCTGCTGACCAGGGAGTTAAGGGATCTGCCATAGAGCTGGGATGGGGGCGCTGACAATGGGCTGATGAGAGCGGTGCCTGGAAAATGCAAACCATCTCACATTAATACCCGGCCAAGTTGCATCAGCCTTGACCTCTGGACAATGTCTGAAAAATCCCAGTGGTGGGAATCCAGTGCCCATCAGTAACTACAATACCCAGCCTTCTCTCATCTGGGGAGGAACAGAGGAGAAGCTCCTTGGGACCGTGGAAGCAACCTCATGTTCAAAAAGGTTAGCATCTTGGGAATTTTCCCCTTCTGCCCCATAGAGTAGACCTAAGTCCTGTCTAACATGCTTTTGTTTTTTTCCGAAACTGCTTGAGTGCCAACCTGGATTGAGACCACAAGTTATTACTGGAATGAGATTCTCTGACCTCGGCTGACAGAGACCAGGTCAGTCTTGTTTGTCTTTAAGGGTTCAAATACTGAGCACAGGACATAATCAATTACTTCAAAGAAACACAGAAATCTTTCTGCTTATTTAGGTTATTTATTTATGCTTTAATTTTTATTTTATATTGGGTTGATTAACAGTATTGTGTTAGTTTCAGGTGAAAGCAAAGTGATTCAGTGATACATATACATGTATCTATTCTTTTTCAAATCTTTTTCTACTTAGGTTATTATAGAATATTGAGCAGAGTTCCCTGTGCTATACACTAGGTCCCTGTGTATGTCACTTTGGATCTTTGAGCTTAAAACACTTTCTGAAGCTAGATTTCAGGTGAAACTTAAAACTCCAAGAAATCATAGACTTTATGTGTCCAAGGGTCCTAAATCTTTACTCTGCTAAAAAAACCGCCTTGGCCTCTCCAGTGGGCACTCATGCCGCATGAGCCTGGGAATGGGGCCGGGCGGTGGGTGGGTGAGGCGGTGCATTGGAAGATGCCCCCAGACTAAGTTCGGATGAGCTCTGTTCTTTTGGACAATTCACCTATCTGGGCCTTAATTTTTCCCAGCTGTAAAATGGGGGTGAAGAACTACATTGGATGTTTACAAACTTTTTCTATAAAAAGCCAGAGAGTAAATATTTTAGGTTCTGCAGGCCAAAAGGTTTGTATCGAGTCTGCTCACCTCTGCTGTTTCAACACGCAAATAAACGGGCTCTGCTGAAACTGTCAAGTATCCTAGGAGAGTCTTTACATCTTTTTTCCAATTATTTAAAAGTGTATTTTTGCTTTTATTTCTAAAATTCTGGGATGTGGGTCATAGAGGATCCTGCTGTGATTTATGTCAGAGAGTGTTTTGCCTATGTTCTCCTCTAGGAGTTTTATAGTTTCTGGTCTTACATTTAGATCTTTAATCCATTTTGAGTTTATTTTTGTGTATGGTGTTAGAAAGTGTTCTAGTTTCATTCTTTTACAGGTGGTTGACCAGTTTTCCCAGCACCACTTGTTAAAGAGGTTATCTTTTTTCCATTGTATATCCTTGCCTCCTTTGTCGAAGATAAGGTGACCATAAGCCAGAGAGATAAAGACCATTACAGTATACTAACACATATATATGGAATTTAGAAAGATGGTAACGATAACCCTATATGCAAAACAGAAAAAGAGACTCAGATGTATAGAACTGACTTGTGGACTCTGGGAGAAGGCGAGGGTGGGATGTTTCAAGAGAACAGCATTGAAACATGTATATTATATAGGGTGAAACAGATCACCAACCCAGGTTGGGTGCATGAGAAAAGTGCTCGGGCCTGGTGCACTGGGAAGACCCAGAGGGATCGGGTGGAGAGGGAGGTGGGAGGGGGGACCGGGATGGGGAATACATGTAAATCCATGGCTAATTCATTTCAATGTATGACAAAAACTACTGTAATGATGTAAAGTAATTAGCCTCCAACTAATAAAAATAAATGGAAAAAAAATAAATAAATAAATAAATAAAACCACTTAAAAAAAAAAGAAAAGAAAAAAAAAGTGTAAAAATCATTCTTGGCTCCTGGGCTGTATAAACACAAGCAGTAGCCAGATTTGGCCTATGGGCCATTTGTTTTGCTCTCCCTCAAATCTATGACTTCAAAGTTTCCTTTCTGGGCTAACAGAGCCCTTGACATTCTTGGTTAGGCTGGCTCTCGAGCCTGAGGAAGTAAAATTAGGAGGAGGTAGTCTCAGGGCCAGAGCACAGAGAAGGCAGTAAAAAGGAATAAAAGTGAGGGTCCTGGGATGATGACATGAGGGGAGGTAGTTAGCCAGACAGATGTCCCTCTCTGCACAATGTTCCTGGGACTGTGTGAAAAAAACACCTCTTCTTTGCTCACCAAAACCCTAAGTAGCTAAGAAAAGGAACACACAGTGAACACTGTATTCTTAACACTCAAACAGACAGGCAGATCCCCTAGGAGGCAGGCCTGAAATTCAACGGGCCTGTGTTTATTTGTGGTTTCACTGAAAATTTGACTTCCTGGCAGTGAAAACGTTAATCAAATATATAAATAATTTAATTGGAGGGAAAATAATGCATGATTAAATTCCAAACTAATCCAACACCAAGACATGCAATTTGCCAGAGGCCCAAGCGCCAGAAAGAGATAGATGGTGTAAATTACGGCTCTGGATGCCAACTCTCTCGGCGGGGCCAATCCGGACAGCTCCCCGTCTGAATAAATAGGATGAGGACATCAGGACCAGGCAACCCCAGAAAGACTGAGTCCAGCCACTGAGTTTCCTGATGAACTGGGATTGTAAATATTTGCCCCAAGAAACTGATGGCTGATGAAAAAAATAAAGCATCTCAGGAGCCCATTGCCAACCAACCAAGCTGGTATTTGGCCATCATGATCGTGTTTGTAACAGGATGAGCCAAGACCTGGGATTCTGTCTCTTGCACTCCGCATGGAGCTCTGGGGGCATAGAGGAAGGTGCGGGGGGAATCACTACAGTTGGCCTGGCCATTGGAGAAGTGGAAGGTATTTCTTTCTTCTTTTTAAAAAATTTTTCTTTGGAATATGTTTGCTTTCCAATGTTGTACTAGTTTCTGTTGATTAGTAAAGTGAGTCAGCTATATGCAAACATATATCCCCTCTGTTTTTTGGATTTCCTTTCCATTTAGGTCACCACAGGGCACTGAGGAGAGTTCCCTGTGCTATACAGTAGGTTCTCATTAGTCATCTATTTTATATATAGTTGTTGATATCACATTCATGTGTTGATATACACATTGTAGTGTATATATGTCAATTCCAGTTTCCCAATTCACCCCGCCCTCCCCTTCTTCCCTTGGTGTCCATCCTTTGTTCTCTACGTCTGTGTCTCTATTTCTGTTAAGGTACACATATACACATATATAAGATCAGCCATTTTTGTAGGTGATACTTCTTTCAAGGGCATCTCTTTGAGAAGCCCACCGCTTGGCATCAACCTTGGAGGCTGCAACGGTGCAGGAGAAAAATGAAGCTTTTCTTTTACTAGCAGCAAAACAGATGCCCACAGTAGACTTCACTGACTTCACCAGGATCCTTTCTTTTGTTTTTTACTGCAGTTTGAGTTCAGAGCTGACCATTCATCCTCAGTCTGTCCCTAGCCCTTCAGATGAAACACACACATGCCAACCATCTATCCCAAATGTTTGCTGCTCCCCAAATAAGGCTGCTATTCAAGCAGTTCATGAACTCTGGAGGGACACTTCTGCCTTTTTTTTTAATTGGGATATAATTGCTTTACAATGTTGGGTTAGTTTCTGCTGTAAAATAAAGTGGATCAACTATAAGTGTGTGTGTGTGTGTGTGTGTGTGTGTATACCCACTGCCTCTTAGGCCTCTTTCCCATCCACCCGGCCATTCTACCGCTCTAGGTCATCATTGGTATAGCTAGCTCCCTTTGCTATATCACTAGCTATCTATTTTACACATGGTAGTATATATATATGTGTGTGTGTGTGTGTGTGTATGTGTATATATATATATGGAGATATATATACATATATCCATCCAAATCTCCCAATTTGTCCCACCCCTCCGCCTCTCTGCCACGTCCACATGTCTGTTTTTCCCGTCTGCGTCTCCATTCCTGCCCATAGGTTCATCTGTGGCTCCTTCTCCTTTGGCCCAATTCCCCACCAACTGGCTCGGAGCAGGGTCTACCACGCGGCTCAGCCGTGTGGGTGGAAGGTTCGCACAGCTCCATTCACACTCTGCCCAGGTTAATCAGGAGACAGACACCTTGCTGTTGCCGGTGATTCATTCTCCAAATTAGCCACCTCCCTAACACCAAGAAGGTAAATTCCTTCCACTGTTGTAATGAAAACATTACAGTTATGCAACCTAAAAACAGTGAAGGCAGGAAATGTAAAACTTCAGGCTCAACCCTCACCACCATTTCCATCAGGCTCCCCTGTGCATATACGTTACACACCAGTTGTTCTGTCAGTATCTCGTGTCTCTCAAAGAACACCGAACTTTTTCACCGACTTAAAACAGTTGCTACAAGGAAAGTTGCCAAGATTTTCACAGCACAAGGTATATGTGAAAACCAAGAGTTATGGTTTTTAGAAAAATAATGTTCAGGTAAACATGATCTCTCTCTGCACACAAATGTCCATGGTCACATGTATACACATATGCAGTCACACACACATGTATGCACCTGCACACACATGGTATTTCTGTTCTAATAGAAAAGAAAATAAAGGCTTGGAAAGTGTTGCATTTTATATTTAAATACCCAAGACAATGGAACTGCATTGTGGGATTGCAAGGGATGGGGTTGACTTGGGATGTTGGCTGTATTCTTGTGTCATTTTTGATTTATCCCTTTGCTACATTTCTCTGTATCTCCACACACGAATATGCCACTATTTGAATGCCATGATAATATTTTAAAAAGGAAAAACACAAAACCAGGACTTTCCTTCTCAAACTATCAAACCAGTAATGTTCAATACTTTCTAAGTCAATTCACATGGCTACTAGATCAGCTCACAAACAGGCCTGAGCAAATTAATATGTTTAACAGAACTTGATAATTTGAATCTTCACCAGAGGAAGTCTGTTAAGAAGGCCTTCTACTTCGGCACAGAATGTGATATCAACAAGTAAACTATTTTAAGAATGCTCAATTTTCAATTGGCTTCCTGACCTTATATTATAAATCTATGAGTAGCTCCTGACTTAGTAGTCCAGAAATATTTCTGAAAAGCAGAAAAAGGGGAAAATAATTTTGAATTAAATAAAATTTAATTTACTTTAATTTACTTTCAAACTGATTTGGGGGAGAGGTTTAAAGGCTTTGCCTACATGAATTCTTGAAACTTTGCACCTGAAAGGAGCCATATACCTTTCTGATTTGTGTATTATTTGACACATGTAACATTTGGGTAAGTTTTACAATCGCATGACATGGATTCTATTAGGTAGGCCCTGTGCTTGGATTCCTTAAGGCTTTAGAAGGCAGAAGTGAAGAAAGCAGAAGTCAGAGACTATCAGGGTTGAAATAGGCCTTTTATCTCAATATGACTTTAATTTTAGATAAATAAAATAATTTAAATGGTTTTGGTGGCACCCATCAATCTTCCTGGCAGAATATTTAAAAAGCTATCACTGCTTGCTGTGGGAGGGATCTTCATGAAGACCTCACAAAATGACTGTTTCAGTTCACACTGGCTAATAAATATATTCATGTAGCTTTCAATTTTCTAATCTAACTATACAATGATACAGAAAACATCAAAAGGACTCCAGAATTTGGGTACAAAACTGCATTCTCTTTCTAAAAGGAGAATACTTTCTTTCCTATTTCTGATCTGTGACTATTAAAAATTAAGGTGATATAAAAATTAAAGTGCTTCTTGGTTGAGAAAGAATAAATAAATGTGCTTCTTGGTTAAGAAAGAGTCTCTCTGACAGTCATTAAAATCTTGTTTCTAGCTATAAATCTGTAATGAAATTATTTTATTCTATGAGTAAGAAAGGCAAAATTCCTTAAAAAGGTAAATGTCTGGACAAAGGGCTTCACAATGTTCAATTGAGAGAATTGATATCAACTGAAAATACTGCCCTCACCCCCCCCACCCCCCAACCGAGGTAAGCCAGAGACTGGAATTCCTTCCATCATTCACATTTAGGAGCAAGCATGAACCTTGGCAACATTATGTTAAGGAAAGAAGTCAGTCACAAAAGGACAAATATTGTGAGATTCCACGTATTTGAAAGGCCCAGAACAGGCAAAGCTTTACAGAAAGTAAGTTAGTGCTTGGCTATGGTTGAGGAGGGATTGGAAGATGGAAAATGAGGTTTCTTTCTGGGATAATAAAAACAGTGTAAAACTGATTGGCGAGATAGTGACACAACTCTGTGACTATATCCAAACACACTGAGTTGTATTCCTGAAACGGGTGAACAGCATGATATATGAATTCTAGCCCAAGAAAGATGTTACCAGCCCCTCCAAAAAAAGGTAAACCACAGAAGTAAGCTTGGTGATGGACTCTGCTAACAGAGGAAATTGTTGCGGAAAATAGGAAAAGTAGTCCAGGAACAGCCAGGCTAGATCTGCTCCCCCCAGGGCTGTATCCAGGGCTTGGGGCTGGCAAATGATTTCCCAAGGAAGCAAAGGCTGCATCATAATCATAGTTTGTATTCACACACACACGCTATCCACAGACAGATTGAGTCAGAGTATAACATACTTTTATGACCTGATACTTCCTGGTGGATTTCACACTGGTCCCAACATTAACAACCTGGGAACTTCACTTGCATAACTTCTCTGAGTATTCCTTCTTCATCTTTCAAGTTGTAAAAATGAGTAGAAAGATGGAGAAAATGAAACTTTGCGCAGAGTTGTAAACAAAAGAAAATGAAAACACTGTACACTAATTCTGTATATTCATAAGTGTGTTTGAGGAATTTAATGCAAAAATAGTGTATACTGGAAAACCTGGTATTTTCTAACGCATGATCTATCCTAAGATTCACTAAAAACTTGTGAAACATTCAAGCACAGGTAATTCAGAATTCTACTTTTTTATTTTTGTTGTTAGCTTGAATTAAAAACTAACGAGAAGTAAATGTGATATAATTTATCTAAGCTGATACCCCCTCCCCCAAAAGAAGTGCATGAATTACTGGTTCAAACTCCAGGACACAGAATAATATACTGGCTTAACTAAGCCACTGTATTAATGATTAAGATGACCTAATATTAAAGAGATTGCAGTTTTGAGAAGAATTTTTAAAAAGAAAAAGGTAAATACTATTGATTAATGTTGTCTATTTTGTTTGGGCTTCCTTTGTGGCTCAGCAGTTAAAAAAAAACAAATGCCACCTGCAATGAAGGAGATGCAGGAGACAAGATGTGGGTTTGATCCCTGGGTCAGGAAGATCCCCTGGAGAAGGAAAAGGCACCCCACTCCAGTATTCTTGCCTGGAAAATTCCAAGCACAGAGGAGTCTGGTGGGCTACAGTTCATGGGGTGGCAAAGAGTCAGAGATAACTTCGTGACTAACAATAGGAAGAATAAGAATACTACTATTAATAAATCCAGACAGGCAAGACCATTTTGGCTTCCCAGCTGGCTCTAGTGGTAAAGTGCCACCTGCCTTTACATCACCTGCCTGCCAGTGCAGGAGATGTAAGAGATGTGGTTTGATCCCTGGGTCAGGAAGATCCCCTGTAGGTGGGCAACCGACCCCGGTATCCTTGCTTGGAGAATCCCATGGACAGAGGAGCCTGGCGGTCTTTGTGACCATAGGGTCACAAAGAGTTGGACACAACTTAAGCGACTTAGGATGTACACAAGAACTTTTTAACTGTGTGTCATGGAATGAAATAATTTGGAAAGTCTGTCTCCCAAAAAGCATCTTCTACTTTATTTCTTTGCACTTAACAAATTCATCAAACATGGCAAGCGTCAAGCCTTCTGACCAAAGGTCTAGTTCCAAAGGAGAAGTAGCAAAAGGCTTCCCTTCTATTCCTCACTTCTCCTAGGCTGAGAAGGATGGCCAGGGCAGGGGATCCAGGGAGGGTGGCTGTAAGATGCAACCTTTCCTATGGACCAAGTGACTCAGGCACTCACATGGATGGGTCATTTCTAAGAGTCCAGCGTATCTGGAAAGCACAACCATCCATGACAATGGCATTTACCGTCACACACACAAAAGACTTCAGGAGCCAAACTGTGTCCCAGAGCATTAAAATCCTCCCACCTTGTGGGCTTGGATTTCTGCCCTGAAGAGAAAAGAGCGCTCATGGGTGGTTTCTCCGTGCAATGAGAATCCAACTAGTATTTGTAGAGTAGTTACACTGCAAAGTATTGTCAAAATACTTCTTTTGTTATCAAACTTTGAAAGGTGGGTTACATGGGTACAATCATATAATTGTAACAGCACACCTTATACTTTTAATTTGAGATGTTTCATGTCTTTACACACACACATGCACGCGCACACACACATATATACTGTGACTAGCTCTAAGAAGAATAAGGAAGACTCATTTTTTTAAAGTCTTTCTGAATAGGAAGGTAGATACAAACTTTTCCTGTTTGAGATATAAAATATTAAGAATCCCAGTATCTAGGGGCATACAAAATATTAGCCTTGAATGACTTAATTTTTGTTTTTTCTAATGAATTTCTTTTATTTTTTTATTGAAGGATAAAATTCAAAATTAATTTTTATTGATTTACAGTGTTGTGTTACTTTCAGGTATATAGCAGGATGACCCAGTTATATATACATATATATATGTGTATATATATGTATATATATGTAATTTTTCAGATTCTTTTCGCTTCTAGGTTATAAAAAGTATTGCACATATTTTTATGGTCATAGCAATCCACCAAACCTGAACATCCAGTTATTGTTCTTTGTAAAGAACCTGATGGACAAGAGGTTGAGTAAACTCCGGGAGTTGGTGATGGACAGGGAGGCCTGGCATGCTGCCTGCGGTTCATGGGGTTGCAAAGAGTCGGACACGACTGAGCGACTGAACTGAAAGAGCCTGAACATACAGTATGATTATGAGAAAATTCAAAATTCAAGGAAAAACAAATAAAAGTGAATTAAAGGTGTGACTTGACTTTGAAAGGTTTCTTTCTCATTCACTGCTTTTATAAAAGCTGCCATGTTCCCTCCATTCAAGTCTGATCCTGAACATTTTGGCACTCAGCCCTTGAACTGGCATCCTGTTTTTTTCATTTCAATATCATAATTTTAATGGCTAGAATTTTTGTGAAAGTAGAAACAAATACAATAAACTGTATTTGAGGACTACTCTGCTGTTTCAATGGTTAAGAATCCTCGCAATGCAGGGGACATGAGTCTGATCCCCGGTCAGGGAACTAAGATCCCCACGTGCAAGGAGCAACTAAGCCTGCACATGCAGCAACTAGAGAAGCCCATGAGCCACAGTGAAGATGCCACATATTGTAACTGGCATCCAATGCAGGCAAATAAATAAATAAACATTTAAAAAATACTTGGATTTCAAATCTATTTGTAGTATTTGGAGAAGAGTTAAGTATCTTTTTTTTTTTTTCAATGACATCCTTTGAAAATATGGGATAGAAAAGTTATTCTGAGGCCAGTCCAGTCCAAGCCCTGAAGGTCTTCTGCCCATCACCTTGCAAAGAAACTGTCCTCTTGCATGAAAAGTGCCAGGAGAGTTTCTCACAATCAGAAAAAGATTCAGTTAGTATGTATGTGCCAAGAAGGCGGTGGTGACTGCTGATGGCAGAAACACAGGCAAATCTCAAGAGCTATTGGAAGAAAGGAAGGAAGCAGGCAAGCAGGCAAAATTATCCATTTGGAAATCTGCCCACAGTCCCGCTGGGCTGACTCATTCATTCACTATTAACTCAATGCTTACTTATGATATGACGGTTACCAAGCTAGACACTGAAGAGCCAAGACTGAATAAGACACGTCCACTGGAACTTAGCCAAGACTGGCTGTTGGAACAACGTAGAAAGGAATACTGCTTAAAACTTAGCTTTCACATCACAGACACCTTTGCAATTAAGTAAGCCACCCAGAAGACTGCACAAGTATCCATATCATAGAAAACTGGCAGGCCTGTTTACCCCAATCTTTTCCAGTTTTGCCTTACCAAAATAAAATGGGAAGAAGGCATCTACACCTCTCTGCTTTTGTAAGCTATTCAACATGTAGAACAATTTACCATTTTTCAATCAATTCAATTTATGTACCTGCTACCCTCCATGAAGGGGGTGAATGGCCTAAGGCGCCAGACCCCAGGCAACCAAAAGAAGGTTTAAGCAGAGCAGTGATCAGATTTTCGTTTATAAAAGGTCACTCTAGCAGGCATACCAGAGAACTGGACAGTGAGCTCATTTGTGCTTGTGTGCCTACTAAGTTGCTTTAGTCACGTCCAGCTGAACTCTTTGACCCTATAGACAGTAGCCTACCAGGCTCCTCTGTTCATGGGATTCTCCAGGCAAGAGTACTGGAGTAGGTTGCCATGCTCTCCTCCAGGGGATCTTCCAGACCCAGGGATCAAACCTGTGTCAGCTGCACTGGCAGGCAGTTCTTTACCACTAGCACCACCTGGGATGCACAAGCCTATTTAGGGAGCTGCTATAATTATCTAAGAGAGAGGTGTGGTTCTGAACTAAGGGCAGAGGCCGTAAAGATGGCTGGAAGGGGCTCCATTTGAGACACCCTTGGAATAATGTGTTCAGGGTGAATTAGAGAGAGGTAAAAATCACTGCAGATGGTGATTGCAGCCATGAAATTAAAAGACACTTACTCCTTGGAAGGAAACTTATGACCAACCTAGATAGCATATTAAAAAGCAGAGACATTACTTTGCCAACAAAGGTCCATCTAGTCAAGGCTATGGTTTTCCAGTGGTCATGTATGGATGTGAGAGTTGGACTGTGAAGAAAGCTGAGTGCTGAAAAATTGATGCTTTTGAACTGTGGCATTGGAGAAGACTCTTGAGAGTCCCTTGGACTGCAAGGAGATCCAACCAGTCCATCCTAAAGGAGATCAGTCCTGGGTGTTCATTGGAAGGACTGATGTTGAAACTGAAACTCCAATACTTTGGCCACCTGATGCAAAGAGTTGACTCATTGGCAAAGACCCTGATGCTGGGAGGGATTGGGGGCAGGAGGAGAAGGGGACGACAGAGGATGAGATGGCTGGATGGCATTACCGACTCAATGGACATGAGTTTGAGTGGACTCCGGGAGTTGGTGATGGACAGGGAGGCCTGGCGTGCTGCGTTTCATGGGGTCACAAAGAGTCGGACACGACTGAGTGACTGAACTGAACTGAACTGAATAATAAGTGATACCAAAGTTTCTGCACTTCCCTGGTGACTCAGATGGTAAAGAATCCGCCTGCCAATGCAGGAGCTGACTCAGGTTCAGTCCATGATTTGGAAAGATCCCCTGGAGAAGGGAATGACTACCCACTTTAGTGTTCTTGCCTGGAGAATTCCATGGACAGAGGAGCCTGGCGGGCTGCAGTCCATGGGGTCACAATGAGTCGGATACAACTGAGCGGCTGACACACACTGCAGTTTTTAACTTGAAAGATTCTGAGACAATAAATGGCATGGGAGGTCAAAGAGATTTGGAGGAGAGTTTGCTTCTGTTTGAGAAATAACATATTGGAAGTGCTTCTGAGGCAGGAGGTAGGTGGGCTCCCCAGGGTGAGCAATTGGAGTTTGTTCCCTGTGGACACAAACTCTAAAGTATCAATAGCAGGACAATCAAGAGGGGAGGTTGGGCCCTATCTATATAAGCGATGAGTCCACATATTTCTCATCTTGAAGTCAAGGGAACCTTCCTGACAAGAAAGCTCCTTGGAGGTCAAGAGGAGAGTGATGCTAAGCTACCCGTAGACCTCTTCAGTGGAACCTATCTTGGCGGAGAGATGCGCATGCACACATGGGAGGATCCTGAGATATACCAAATACAGACTCAGAACCAGGCAAATCAAAATGCATGGCCAAAGGAAACCAGAAGAAATGCCCCATAAAAGTAATTCAAACTACCACAAGTGTGCGACTCTCTCTCTCTGAGTCCACCTGTGTGTCTATCCACACATACCATACTCTTTTTCCTCCTAGTAAACACTTGTCTCCCTACTCTCCATCTCTATGGAACTTCTCTGCAAAGCTGAAGGGTCTGGGCCTTGTCACTGGCCACTGGTCTAGTGGTTAGGGTTCAGTGGTCTCACTGACACAACCCAGCCTCAATCTCTGGCCAGGAACCAAAGAAACCCTGCTTCAAGCTTCTACAGGCTGGGCCACCAAAGATCACCTCCAGGACATCTCCAACAGAGAAGACAAATCTAAACACAAAGATTCAAGAAACAAAGAAAGACTGCAGCTGAAGAAGGAGGGCATAGTGTCTTTGGTGACCCCATACCCTACCCTTCCCTACCCCATATTGTCTTTGGTGACACCAATATACACAGAATTTTAAGGATTTCATAAAGCTCAGTTTGAAAATCACTGACCGGTGGAGACTGTACACAAGATGAAGAAGGACGGCAAATGGAAAGGACAGAGACCAGTGTTTAAGAGTCAGGGAAATAAAAAAGGAAATAAAGGAGAGAACAAAGGACACAGAACAACGTGGCAGGGGCTGGGAAACATCAGCTGTGTTGAGTGGATTTGGAGAACTCCTGGGCAGGTGAAGACAGAAGAAGTTAAAGCAACAAAAGGTAAGTTTTCTTCCAGAGACAGCTTCCCAGTTCCAGTAAGCCTGGATAGATCAGATAAGAAAGAGAGAAAATGTCTAGGAACATGGTCGTGGTTTAGTCGCTAAGTCATGTTCAACTCTTTGCAACTCTATGGACTGCAGCCCACCAGGCTCCTCTGTCCATGGGATTCTCCAGGCAAGAATACTGCAGTGGGTTGCCATTTCCTTCTCCAGGGGATCTTTCCAACCCAAGGTTAGAGAACATAAACTTTAGAAGGGAAACCGGCTCATTTGTCATTCCCAGGCTGGAGGGGGCTGAGGAACGTTGGGCAGAAGTCAATAATATTTGATTTTTAAGCTGTTTGCTGTTTTGAACACTTTTTGTTTTCCCCAAAGCTATCTGTAAAATTCAGTTCTGTGTAACAGTGTTCATCAAGGAGATGTGCACAGCTGGAGAAGGGAAGACCACCCTCATCTTGCCATCCCAAGGACAGAATGCAGGAAATGGAGCCTCAGTGGGGGCTGAGTGCTCAGCAAGACAGGAGATGGAATCCAAGACCACCTAGACTATGCAGAAGGGGGCGGGGGCAGACAGAATGTGGACAGACGTGCAGAGCCAATGCTTTAAAGGAAAATGCCACTTAAGAGGCTGGACAGCTTGGACCTGCAGCTGGAGACACCTGGGTTACATCTAGGATGGAGCCCTAAGTCAAGATAATTTTACGTCCTTCAAGTCCTTCTTGGAATGCTGCTTCCCTGATGAAACTCATCATCCCATTTATAGTGCAACCTCCCTACACCCACCTTGAACTTTCCACCCCTCCCCCTACCCTGCTACTCTATCCACTACCCTCCATATCATTGCTAACATACTATAATTTACATACAGAGACTGTTTATGATTTATTGCCTGCCTCCCCATGAGAATGTCAATTCCACAGATGGAGATATCTACTGATTTTGTTCAATGGTGTGTCCCAAGTGCCTGGAACTGTGCCCAGCATAAAGTAAATACTCAACATTTTTGGAGGAATGCATTATTGGAAATATGTTTAGAACTGCTGTTTCCAGGTGTCAATATACTCCCAACCTGCCCCCTTAGGATTATGTTTCAAGAACCAGAAGCCACAGGAAACAGAAGCAATTTCCTGTGATTCCTCTACTCGAAACAATCGGATAAACCTCAGCATCTCATATGCCTTAAGGGTCCACCAAGCAGACCCCCTTTCATACTTTAATTGTAAATTAAGATTTAAAGCTAGTAGTGACACAATTCAAAGTTATCTTAGTTGGTTCCTATTCATTATTAAAGAAAAGGAATCCTAAGCTTTATTTTTGCCCACCATGACAATGTTGATGTAACTTTGGGGTAAAGGCTCTAACAGTTAAGTGGTAATCCTAACTTTCAGTGTTATATTCCACTATTTGTACGAAGCAAATAATCTTATGTTTTCCCATAGGTTTCTCTTGAAATAATTCAATAAAGCTTCACATGACGGATAGAGAAAAAAGCCAAGTTACCCTTCTGATTAAGCTACACTCTGTCTCACTGGAATTTTGCCCCCTGGCTATTGTTTTTGTGGATGGTTTATACTGAGATTTCTTTTTAATGCAATGCTGTTAAGTAACAGGAGACTGAAGGGCATATTTCCTCTTTAATCTGCTTGTGGAAATCTCATTAATGAAATGGAAATTTTGCCCCGTACCATAACTAAAGGGCTGGAAGAGACAGAAACAAGGAAGTTAAGTTTGCTTCTATACTGTTTCAATTTAACAAATAAATGAAGAATGTGCTTTACACTGAGATGCAGGTTTCAACCTGGCAACTGTTTAAAAAAATGTAAAAACTAAAGCTATGTGTGTGTGCAAAGTGATCTCTTTCCAAAAGAGAACTCAGAAGCCAGCCCGCCTCACACTAATTTTTCAGATGGTGAAATCACCCCTGGGGGAGGATGACTTTTCTTGAATATCAGCCATTTTTGCAATTTTTTTCCACTTTGCCTTTTACCTCTCCACCAAAGTAAGAATTTCATTTCTCAAGAAGTGCTAAATTATTCCTAAAATATGTTTTTAATTTGGGGACTTGATTCTATAAAGCATATTTTTATAAGCACATTTTCCTAGGAAAATAGGGCCAGTGTATGTTAAGTAATCACACAACTCCTAAAAAGTTTTCATTTGACCTTTCAAGCATATGTATGTCTCCAACATATAGGTGGCTTGCCTAATTGTCTCCACATTGCATATTTGAACAGATTATTAATCCAGTGTGATTATAACAGCACAGAACCCGACTAAAGATTCATAAATGTTAACACTCTGTAGGGGAACAATAGGGGACGCACTTGCCCAAAAAACCAGACTACAGCTAATAGAAACTCAATGTTTGGCCCAAATTTTGTCCCCTAGTTATTTAAAGTAACAGTCTACTATATGTTTTGTTATCTTTTCTAGATTGTCTGCAGAATGACTTCTGTGCATTTCATTTTTCAGGTAACTCAACCATGAGTATAAGTACATTTTAAGGAATCCAAGTAGTCACCCGGGTTCCAGACCATCTTCATCTAAATGTAAGTATGAATCCAAGCAAGACCCTGTGGGGCTTCTGAGCATAGAAACCTGTATGTGTCCCCCATTTCTTGTTGTATGGAATAGGCTTCAGCCTCCAGGATACTCCCCTAGGCCATATTAAAGGAGTACAGGCCTTGCACACACCCTGATCCTTATCCACAACCCTACCTTTGAACCATTGCTATAAAACTCCTTAGCAAATACCCCTGGGTTGGGGACATACAGTTTCTGAGGGCACAAGCCCATGATGTCTCTCTTTGCCTGGCAAAGCAATAAAAC
Source organism: Odocoileus virginianus (assembly GCF_023699985.2). Lineage (NCBI taxonomy): Eukaryota > Metazoa > Chordata > Mammalia > Artiodactyla > Cervidae > Odocoileus > Odocoileus virginianus. The sequence continues at coordinate 38,010,614 of NC_069674.1, forward strand.
TGTTCTTTTCTACCTTGCTCAAAACTCTGTCTCCAGTATTCAATTCAGCACTGGTGCAGAGAGGCTGAATTACAGGGCCATAGCAGGTGGCGCCAGGGTCATGGCCATTCTTGCTTTTTCTTCTGTCTCATCTGTTTCCCTGGAACTGGCCTGTGAAGGCTGTTATGTACAGTACTTTAGTTCACACAGTGCTCATGCCTGGCCTGCTTGTCCAATGTTTCTCCACTTGGCTTATTCCTCATCAGTCTTTATCTCCCACAGGAAGCTTTTCCTGATACTTAGAGGAGTTCAGAAACTAACCGAACAGTGTGCCATGAATTCTTGGCACAGGTAATAAGAACAGAATCCAACGGCAAAACTTTCCACCTACATATAAATGGGACTTAGAAAAAAAATGGCAAATTCATGACTGAGAGAGTTGGATTGGGTGTCAGAAAGAAATGGCCAAAAGTTCACCAGAAGGGGGCATTTCTCAGAGCTGTTTTTTTTTTAATGAAATGCTACAGAAAGTACACTGACAAGAAAGGGTGACCTGCATCCCTGAAGAAGCAAAAGAAGGAAAGAATAAAACATGTGTTCCTGCAGACAGACAGACAGAAAAACACACACACACAGCACAGTGTCCACTGCTTCTAGTCTGCAAGACTATTCCAAGATCCTAGAATCCAGGCTACTATCAAAACCAATAACTAGTATTACAAGGGTTAAACAAATTATCTTTGGTTGAAAATGGCCTTGACCTCTGGCAACTATCAGAGGTTGCCAGAGGTATCAAAGCAAAGAGCTATCAAATCAAAGAGAAATTTCTCTTTATTTCAAATGGTATGTTTGCTGTTTTTGGATCCCAGGTCTATGGTTCAATTCCCAGGAGGTATGTGTTAACCCTTCATACATCTGATAGAAGAAAAATGGTTATTTTTAGGAAAATCATTTTTGGTAGCTAAATGCCTTTAAATTACATGTATATACATTTATGCTAACTGTAATTCATCTTTATTTACATCTTGAACCATTATTATTCAAGTGAGCCAGGTAATTTTCCTAAATTATCACTTAAGTTTTATTGGTTATTAGAATAATGATCCCCCCCCACCCCACAAGATTGTCTGAGAGAGAAGGCATCATGTCCCGGTGATTTTGTGCTCCGTCACTTGCTCCTCTGTCCATGGGATTCTCCAGGCGAGAATACTGGAGTGGGTTGCCATTTCCTCCTGCCCAACACAGGGATCAAACCCACGTCTCCTATGTCTCCTGCGTTGGCAGGTAGATTCTTTACCACTGAGCCACCCAGGAAGCCCTCGTCTCTTCCCAGACTCATGGCCAATCAACCTTCCCAGTGGTTTTCACTGAATATCAGCAGTTCAAACATTCCCAACCTGTACCTTTAAAATGCTCAACACAGAGAATTCCCCATGGGTTAGTCAACTGCTGGCTCATATACAAAGAAAATACTGTATTTTGCTCTGAAGAGCTTTCTGCATCAATTTAAACACAGTGAGACAGACACAATATCCCAGAGAAAGGAAAACCTACCTTATTACACTCCTGACCCAAGAGAAAGGATTTGCCCTGAGGACATAAAAGGAATCTGCAGGGGTGTGGGGGAGAGTTATTTAATCCTAAACATAAAAACAGTTCATAATGCAGCATGACAATGCTCTTAATCGCTGACATAATGGTAATATGTATGTATAATATGATACAAAGAAAGCAAATGCAGTTTGCTTCTCAGTCTTAGAGGCTTTCTTCAGTACTTTCCTTTAGGTCTTCTGGATTTTGTACATGCTTGGGGGAATTTTCAGAGGGAGGTAATGTGATATTATAAGGATTCTTTCTCTGTAAGATCACATCTTGTTCTGATTTGAGTTGAAGCATCTGTATGCGTTAAGTGTGGTCAAGCAAAACGTTGAGCTCCATGAATGCGATGTTTTACAAGTCTTTCCTGATTTCCTGTGCAAGTCCATGGGCCATGAAACAATGGGCAGAAGACTGGGATTTTTATTCATCTTGCAAAGCTGCTGGGAGGGACACTGCATCTCAGCTGTGAGTGCTTATAGGTGTTTACCGTTTCCCTTTTATAGGTATATAAAAAGTTTGTTTGTTTTTTTTAACAGGGGTTTACAGAGGGTTAGATTTTTTTCCCCTTATGATGTTTCCATACATAACATAATCTAAACCTAAACTGCCATCTCTCAGAAAAGAATTGCATCCTTGCTTTACTGGTTGGGAGGTTGATAAAGAAACGTGGCATTTGGAGAAGTTCAACATTCCACCCCCCTTCAACATTATTTATGGGAAAGATTTTATAGCATCCTTAAAAGCGGCTATGTGGTGGCTGGACTGCCAACTTCACAGGTCGACATTTTCACACTGGGCTTGCCTGGGATCAAGGGGTTGTCAGTGTTCACATTTGATTAAAGTGAATGCTACTGATGTTCCCTGGCAAAGCCTATGGTCATTCTAGATCAGCTGCTCTCAGCAGTCACAGATTAGATGAGTAAATGAGGAGAACATGTACTGAGCAACGAAAATTTAAGGAGAAAGAAAAAGCAGAAAAAGGATAGAGCTAGTGTCCCAGCTGGACATCAGGGTTAAGTGTACTCTAACTTTGAGATTCTTCTAATGGTTGTTGTTTGTTATTTAGTCTCTAAGTCATGTCCAGCATTTTGTGACCGCATGGACTGGCCCACCAGGCTCCTCTATCCATTGGATTTCCAGGCAAGAATACTGGAGTGGGTTGCCATTTCCTTCTCCAGGGGAATCTTCCCGACCCAGGGATGGAACCCAAGTCTCCTGCATTAGCAGGCGGATTCTTTACCACTGAGCCACCAGGGAAGTCCCCCTCTAATGGTACCTTCTTCTTTACACTGGTGATGGGTTTATTTTGCATGAGCTCAGCATTCCCCCATTCCAGGCTGCTTCCTGAGTTGAGGGACTGGATCTCATTCATCTCGGTGCCTCACTGGAAATAGTGCTCAGCTGAACCACATGAATCCAAGATGTGATTCAATAATCTCAGTTTCCTCATATTTCATTGTAGCTGGAGTCGGCTAGATGCACTAAAAAGCTTTACTCAATCTAACTCTCCTACTGGTGTTTTTTTCTGCTGTGCTTTGGAGGGAAGTTTAGGCTCCAGGGCCCAAGACATCTCTTAGATGCCTGCTGCCCAAAGACTTTTTAAAATTCTTTTTTGGCAAGAGGCAAGGATCAGGCATTCTTTTTGGTTCAGATATTGTCATTAAGCTGGCTCCACCAGGTCATCCCAGGGTAATGCTTGGAAAGAGGACGTAAATGATGGAAGTGGTCATTAGGGACTTTGAGGGGCCAAGGGCTGATTTCATTTATTTTATAAGTAAACTGAGACAGCTAAAGTAATCAATATATGGCACCTCTTCTGAGGGAGTCTCACCACGGGCTTAAATTCCAAGCATGTGACAGAGAACACTGTATTTTCTTTATACATATTTTAAAAACGAGCTCTACTGCTTCTTATCTGAAGTGTCCAGAAAGCCTGTAAAAACCATTCAAAGGATGTCCGAGATTGGACGCAACCAACTGCCTCTCACTGTGGCAGGACGTGGGTTGTGTCAAACAAATTGGTAATGAAACATGAATGGGCCTATTCTACAGCCATTCATTATATAATTTTTCCTTTCTTTAATGTCTCAAAAATAAATTCCATTTCTCACTTTTAACACCTCGCATCAGACTATGAAATACAAAATGCATGACTTTAGCAAGAGAGTAAAATAATGAACCACAGCATTTCAATAGAGTATTTAATTTTATTGGCAGAGGTTCTGAATGATGTTAACATAATATTGGCTCCATACAAATTACACTGAGACAGCTGATTTAATGCTCAGGCCATAGTCTCACCTCTCCATTACTCACCAAATTATCCTTCACCTTTGGATGTCAAATCACCTTTTCATAAGGCAAAACTTTGAGGTGGATACAAACTAACATCTTTAATTATTTTGTTTCTTTCTCTTCTGCCTGAAAGTGTTATTTTTCACCCCAAATGTACTTCAACGGCCCTTCACTTTTCTGCATTTTATACCACATAGCTTGTTAGCTTCTATGGAGGATGATGTGCAGGAGGATTTATATCTCATTCAAGTGGATTCAGAGTTTTCTATATTCTGTGTCAAGTGACCTGAAAAGTTGCAAGTCCGCTTAGTTTATTAGATTATTCATATGAGTGGAGTTTCTGGTTGATAAGAGGGTATCATACCATTTTCTTCTCTTTCCTTTGGACAAACTGCCTGATAGGAAGTTACTATCAATAAAACTCTATTAAGAAAAAAATGAAACCAACTGGATTAATGTGGGAGACACAAAATGACCAAGAATGTTTTCTAGCATCATTGGATAAGAACAACAGCACTGAAGACTCACACCACAGATACGTTACTCATTGAAGCATCTGAGTCTTGACTTCAGTAATGTGGTTCTTTGGATACATCTTTTGAATCAGACCTCAATTCCAATTCCAATTCCTCAAATATCCAAAAGGCAGAAACAAATTTTCAGTGACTTTACTGCATTCATTGGCCTTGGGTTCCTGGGGCTGCACAGACTTAGTCTATTACCCGTCACTGCCCCAGAAACCACAGCGACTTTCAAGCCATCCAGAGTGGTTCTTGCTCTCTCCATAACTCCTCTCTCTTACAGGCTGTACGTCTGAGAACCCTACATCAGTAGTTCTCAAGCTCTCTGCTGTGAAGGACCAGCCCACCCCCTCCCATCCTCTGCAGCGCATGTGCAGTCCTAGGTCCTACTATGCTAGCATACTCCCCTACCAGTTGGACCACACCCAGCCATTCTATACACTGTTTTATAAGGGAAGCCAACAATCACACTCTTGGTAGCCAAACTGAGAGACAATGACAAAACCCCATGAAAGTCTCTGAATGGGTATTGTCCATGCCATCACTGGATTCACTGAGTCTCCCAACTCTACAGAATCAGCAGTGGGAAGGGGGTCCACCACACATGGGCATCATGGGTTGGGCCTCCCTGCTGAGCCGCCCTGAACCCAAGGGCTGTGCCTGACATGCTGTACCCACAAGATAAGACCCAACAGTGGTCTCTCACCTGGATGACAGAAGGGACAGTCCACCTCACCCCCACAAAGGGGGCTGCTTAGCACACAAGGAAACTGGTTCAGGCTGATCCAAGCAGACCCTCTGTTTATAATGTTTTAGAGACAGAAAGTATGGAGGGAGAGTAAGAATTTATATGTTTGCTAAAGTGCCCATAAAAGAATTCCAGATAGATTAAAAAAATACTTGTCAATACAGGAGACACAAGAGACACGGGTTCAATTCCTGGGTTAGGAAGATCCCCTGGAGGAGGAAATGGCAACCCACTCCAGTATTCTTGCCTGGGAAATCCCATGGACAGAGGAGTCTGGCGGGCTACAGTCCATGGGGTTGCAATGAGTCAGACACGACTGAGTATGCACACATGGATGCACATCATTTGTAGAAGGAGCCGAGAACTGGGAGAGCAAGAAAAGACAGAGACTGGGAATGCCCTGGCAGTCCAGTGGTTAGGACGCTGAGTTTCCACTGCAGGGGCCAGGAGTTCGATCCCTGGTGGGGGAATTAAGATCCTGTAAGCCCTGAGGCTCAGCTAGGGGGAAAAACACACACACACACAACTAGGCTAACCACATTATTTCCTACTAGGGCACTTTAGGGAATCCTGGTTTTAGTGGATAAATAAAAATGACATGTGATTATTGTATCAACTGCTTAAAAAAGATGAATTTTGAATGCATATCTGTTACAACTTCTATTTTTTTTAACTACATGAATGTATTTCAATTTGAGACTCTAACAAGCAATATAAAAGAAACCAGAAAACACAGAGTAATTAAAAGAAAAAAAAACTAAAATAAAATGTGTGTTTTGAGGTGGGAAGTCCACCACCCTAAGGGACAAATAGCACACCTTACATCAGGCAGTTGCCAACAACACCCAACATCAAAGAAGGGCTATGTAGGCTTTTCTCTTATCAGGGAAAAGAGAAAGACTGTGGGAACAGAGTTTGTAAAAAATGAATTTAAAAAAAAAATCAAAAAATAAAACTAGAAATAGCTGCTTGCTGTTCCCAAATGGGATAAAGAAGCCAGGACGCCTGTATGCTAAAAGCACTTAAGTGGAGAAACAAGTAGGTGGGAAGCTGGGGAGAAGGAAGTGTTCAAGCATCCTGTGGCATCCACTGCAGGGGCAGCAGGGAGCTGGACGGGGCCCAGAAAGACCATATCCAATCAAATCAAGGTGTGAAGCACAAACGCTTACACATCTCCAAAGACAAAAGTAGAAAGTAGAGATGAACCACATCATTGCAAATGATGGTGTGAGCATAAACCAGAGATGAAATTCTTAAAAAAAAAGAAAAGACCCAGATATATTTGGAATCATTAAAAAAATTTCAAAGAGATAAAAGACAAAATATAGAAGTATCCTTGCATAGAGGAAAACACAGATTAACATAATTTTGCTACATGCTGGTCACAAATAGGATTGAAGGCCCTGCTCATGTATTAAAAGCTTGGATAATTTGATGGCAAGAAATGGCTGAATGTTTAATCCAGATTTTCACTGGGCACCCATCACTGGAATATGTTAAATGATAGGGGTGTAAGAGAAAATAAAATTTTTTACCCCACCCCAAAACTTGACTCATTTAAATTTTTACTAATATAAGAAGGAAGTTTTTTTTAAAGTTTCCCCTCTTGACAAAAACTTGGGAAAAAATAAAAAAATCTCAAGAAAGAAGCCATTACGTGAAAGGATGAAGGGCAGATGTCAACTGAACACATGGGGCAAAATACAAAGTTTGCTGAAAAGGTTGTTACAAAAGTAAACATACAAAACCATAAGCCAGGTGACTTACATAGCAAAATTAATACATGTATAATAATTGAGTCCATAAGTCCTAGTTAAATTGGCAAAGACAAGAAGTAAAGAAAGTAAGGAAAGAATTGTTTAAATAACAAATTATTTGTTCTGCAAAATGGCATGCAGGTAGGGGATTTTTTGACATCTATTTTTTTTAGTAATTAGAAATTATGCATTTAATTATGTAATGAATAAATGTATAGGCAAGTATGCCAATATTTAAAACACTATATTAAATTTCAAATTTGCCATGGTAAAACAGAAAATATGGCAGCACACACACACAAAAATTAAGAGAAAACTTGAAGAGGTCACAAAAATTCAAATTAAAAATAAATGTCTCAAATCTACTCACTATAGGCAAACTCTCTCAGATGGTAAGAAACATAACTATAAACCTAAGGGAGTCCCTAAAAACAAAATTATAGAGAATTGTTAAAAAATAAACAGGTGTGTGTGCTATTAGTGATAGTAATCTTGAAATTAAACCAATTAGACTTTGACAGGAAGATTTAAATGGAGTCAAGACAGTTATTTCATCTTGATAAAAGTACAATCCTTAAAGTCCAACACTTTTCTCTAGCAAACAACTTGAGCATCAAAATACATAAAGCAAGACCTGCTAAAACTACAAAGAATATAGTTAGAAACATAACTTATGAAATTTAATAGTAACAGTTTTAGAATAAGTAGACAAAAATAAGGAGTGACAAAAAGACTAACATCATTAGGGCAGGAGAATGAATGAGTGCTGCCTTAGATTCTTTATTTGTACTTGTCCAAAAGAATGTGCAAAGAAATGAAAGTGTATCACATTGTGAAAATAACCTTCATAAAATATTAAAAGCAAAAACCGTACACACCAAAATCTCTACTGACTAGATAAAATTACAAAATGACTCAAGTTTAAATGTACTAATAAACAAAATTCTAGGTCCAAGGAACACACAAACCATAGTGTCTTTGTTGGCACAGTTATTAAGAAGCCATTTGGCTCTGTCATGCATTGGCAACGTGATGTGGACAAGCTACTAAAACTCTGTGACTTGGGTCCTTCATCTATCAAATGGAGATTTTAGGTTATTGAGTAAATGAAATGAATTAACACAACATGCTCTTAGTACAGTGTCTGGCACATAATATCTCACGGAAAGCCAAGTATTAGCTGGCTATTTACTAGTAGTGCTAGAATCTAAATTATTATTGAAATGCAAGCTTCATGAAGATAAAAATGTTTTACTATTTTGGCCACAGATGTACCTCCAGAACCTAGAACATTACCTGCCTGATAGCAGGGGCTGAAAAAAGTTTATTGACAATTAAGTGATTTCTTATCTCCTGGAAAAAATACAAAAATAACTACAGATGAGTGTGAAATATCAGGACTGTCAAACTTTATCAGAGTCAAAGTGAGTTAAAGTGAAAGTTAATATCTTTAAGTGAATTTGCTATTTTAAAAGAAAAAAATAATATTTCATTTTAGAAATTATGAGAAAGTAAAAATCAGTCCAAGAAAACAAGATAGAGAAAATTAAAAAATAGATACAAGCTAAAATTTAAACAGAATTATTAACAGTAACTAATCCCAGAAATGGATTTAGGTGGAAAGGATGAAATATAAGATGGAACCAATGACATACCTAGGCAAACCAGAGAAAATACAAATGATAAAAACAACAAACAAACAAAAGTAAAACAATGAAACAAACAGAGGTTGTTTAATCAGAGTCTAAATAAACACAGCATGAAAACACTAAGTTGAAAATCTCAACAAAATGGGTAACTTTTTGGAAAAAGAAACATAATTCAAATTAACTCAGCAGTAGAAAGGTCCAAAATCCCTCACAACAGAAGAAAAAAATTGTAGGTTACTAAAGGATTTTATTCTCAAAAGGCTCTAGACCCAAATAGTTTTATGGGAATGTTATTTCAAATATTCAAGGACCAGGAGATTATTATGCTATGTAAGGTACTCTGGAGACAAAAAAGATGAAAATGATTGAGAACGTCAAAAAAAGATCTAGCATAACTTTGATACCAAACTAGCATAAAAAAGATATAAATCTCAGTCATAAAAACTGGAAAATTATAAATAAAAAGAACAAACTAAATCTAGTAACATATCAGAAGACTAATTGGAACATTCTGGAGAGACTAAGAATGACAAAGAAATATATCCTGCTACATGGTAATCTCTTTAGGTGACAAAAAGTTAATAAAGTAACTACTGTATAAGCATTTGAGATAAAATCTGTATAAGTTTAGGAATAGAAAGAAGGGTACTTCATTCACATTCCTGCCAAAACTGTATTCATCTTAAATGAACAGATTATATAAAGACTGAAAACTAAAGGGACATTCCCAATACAGCCAGGTCCAAAACAGTGCTTATGTCTATCATTAGGATTAATAAAACTATTCTAAGAAATCTAACCAATGCAATGAGACAGAAACAAAATATATATCTATTAGAAAGAAGACATTATTATTATTTGTAGATGACAGAAGCATATTATTAGGAAACCTAGGACAATAAAATACAAACCATTAGGAACATTACGATGAATCAGAAGGCTAAGTTTACACACAATAAAATAAACAAAGAATCCAACCCAGTGCCTTTTTCTAAGATGGATAACTGGTTGGGGGTTGGGGTGAATTTCACATTTCTGGAATGGGCAAGAAAAGAAATTTGAGATGGTCGTAAGAAAAATTTGGTTAGGAAGCTTAGAAATAAAAGGTATATCCCATTACTACATGAGACAACTGAATTTTTAGACAATATAGTCTTTCTAATTTAAGATTTTAATAAAATTCCAGGCAAAGTCCCAATGGTATATAATTCTAAGTTTAGTCAAAAATCATCCTAAAGGTAACCTTTTGAACACAGTTCCTTTGTTTTAAATATTTTATCTGAGAGGAACTATCCTAATTAGGCACAAAGAATTTTACACAAAGATTTCTAATAGAGAAAAACAGTTGGAAAAAATCCTAGATATCAAACATCAATGATGAGGTGATTATGGCTTATCTATATGATGAAAGGAGGATACAAAATATGAATTCACATACCAATACACTCAGTATATTCTCTACTTTAAATACATTGAGAGAAAATCTATAAGATTTTAAATAAAAGTTGACCTTGGTTTTATTGATCTTGAGGGCATTATGGATTTTTTAACAGTTATCTGAAATTTAATATTGCAATGTTGCTTCAGGAATATTAAAACTTATTTAGTGCTTAGTTGAGTGCAGTCTTCTCTTTTAAGAGCTCTCCTCTATATATCATTAACATGATGCTGCTGCTGCTGCTGCTAAGTTACTTCAGTCGTGTCCGACTCTGTGCAACCCCATAGACGGCAGCCCACCAGGCTCCCCCGTCCCTGGGATTCTCCAGGCAAGGACGCTGGAGTGGGTTGCCATTTCCTTCTCCAATGCATGAAAGTGAAAAGTGAAAGTGAAGTCGCTCAGTCGTGTCCGACTCTTAGCGACCCCATGGACCGCAGCCTACCAGGCTCCTCCATCCATGGGATTTTCCAGGCAAGAGTACTGGAGTAGGTTGCCATTGCCTTCTCCAATTAACATAATGATATCACTATATTCTAGAACATAAAAGTCTATTTTAAGAATGGATGGATGAATGAATAGCAAAGTGTTTAACTGATTAAAAAAATATTATTCAATCCCAAATTCAATACACAATCTTTTCTAGCCATGGTCTTAAGGAGAATACCAACATTCATTAATTAATTCATTCAATAATACGTAAATAATACCTACTATATGCCAGGCTAGTATTGGTCCTGTGAATGAGTAAAGTAAGTTCCTAAATTCACGGTGCTTATAGCCTTATGGTAAAAGGCAGACAATAGCATGATTTTTTTTAAAAGTAATGTTTCAAGAAGATGTGGTACATATATACAATGGAATATTACTTAGTCATAAAAAGGATAAAACCATGCCATTTGCAGCAACAGAGATGGACCCAGAGATTATCACATTAAGTGAAATAAATCAGACAGAGAAAGATAAATATAATATGATATCACTTATATGTGGAATCTAAAAAAATCAGATAAATGATATAAATTGTACAAACTTATTTACAAAAGAGAAAAAAACTCAACAGAATTAGCAAACAAACTTATGGCTACCAAAGCAAAAGTGTGGAGGAAGGGATAAATGAGTAGTTTTAGATTAACAGATACACACTATCATATATAAAATACATAAATAACAAAGACCTACTGTATACCACAGGGAACTATATCCAATAATTTGCAATAACCTAGAATGGAAAAGAACCTGAAAAAGAACATATATATGTATATACATGTACAACCGAATCACTCTGCTGTATGCTTGAAACTAACACAACATTATAAATTAACTATGTGTGTGTGCTCAGTCGTGTCCACCTCTTTGGGACCCCATGGACTTGTAGCTCTCCAGGGTCCTCTGTCCATAGAATTTTCCAGGCAAGAAGACTGGAATGGAGTGCTATTTCCTCCTTCAGGAGATCTTCCTGACCCAGGGATCAAACCCACGTCTCTTGTGTCTCTTGCAACGGCACAGGGATTCTTTACCACCGAGCCCCCTTGGAAGCCATTCATGGAAGGGCCTTTTGAGTCATGTTCTACATGCTGGTCAGGGGAGGCCTCTTAGTAACCTTGAGAATTTCCACAGAGACTTGGAGGAAGGTATGTGGGTTCTATGAGAAGATTAATCCCAGCTGTGAGAATGGCAGGTGCAAAGGTCCTGGGGAGGGTGTGGCCTTGGTGTATGAGTAATAGTAAAGAAGCCCATGGGGCTGGGAATGATATGAAGGAAAAATAGTATTTGAGCTGTGAAAATTAATAGGAAGAGCCATTATATATTATAATAATTGCATATGTTTAATTACTCCCCATACCCTCTTAAAGTTTACACTGCACTGCAATTAAAACACTTGGAAAGAAACTACCAGCATGTTGGAACTGACAGATTCTTTGAGTTTAAACACATCTATAGAGGCCAGCAGCTTTATAATATTTTATGAGTACAGACAAAGCCCTTAATCCCAAGAGCCAAATTACAGGTCCGCAAAAGTCATGAGTGTGTTGGAATGATGACTTCCTGTGAAGCTAGGGAGCTTTGAAAACAAAGTTAAAATGCTGGAGACTTAAGCCCTGTCTTCCTCTTTAATTATTCACTGCATTAACAAGACTCAGGTGGATACCATCATATACCTGCACTGTCCTGGTTATTTCTGTGACCTACACACAGGGATGGATGGTGACTAAGAACCAAGAAGTCATCTCAGGAGAAGTATTTTAAACTTCCACTGGGCCCATGGAGCAAAGACAGAGCTAGCGTTTTGCATACGTGGCAGGAAGTAGCCGACACCTGGCTCCACAAAAGGGCTGCTTGCTCGCCATGGGCCTCCTTGTGTTTGTCAACAAAATGCCCATCACCTAGGCTCTGGCTGAATTTGAAAAATCACTGACCAGGGTGGGAAAAGAGAATGTGGGATGAAGACAAGGACATTTATTTTACTACCTCCCCAGTTTCCTGTTACATTTCTTTTTCTCTTTTTGGCTGCTTATCTCTAGTCTCCAAAGTCCAGGATCAGCTGTGAGGCTCCAATTGGAAAGAAGAATTGAAGAAGGAAGAGGGGAAGGAAAGGAGGATTAGGCAATTTTGGGGGGAGGAAGCAGATAATTCAAATCACTTTCTTCTTAAAGAGTTCTGACTTCAGCATGGTCAAAGGATGCTATAGTTCTTAGAACCAAATCTCATGCAAGCTTTTACCACAAAGAAATTAACTGCTTTACCACTTACATCTCAGTTGAATATATCACCCCTCAAAAGAGAATAAAACGAGGTGTTTTTCTCATTTTTAAAAACTTTTGTTTTATATTAGAGTATAGTTGCTTAACAATGTTGTGTTAGCTTCAAATGTACAGCCAAGTGATTCAGTTATACATATATATGTATCTATTTTGTTCAAATTCTTTTTCCATTTAGGTTATTATATTTTATTGAGTGGAGTTCCTTATGGTATATAGTAAGTCCCTGTTGCTTCTCTGTTTTAAATATGTGATGTGCTGTGCTAAGTCACTTCAGTCGTGTCACACTCTTTGTGACCCCATGGACTGTAGCCCGCCAGGCTCCTCTGTCCATGGGATTCTTCAGGCAAGAATACTGGAGTGGGTTGCTATGCCTTCCTACCAGGGTTCTTCCCCTCCCAAGGATTGAACCCACATCTTGTACATCTCCTGCATTGGCAGGCAGGTTCTTTACCACTAACACCACCAGGGAAGCCCTATTTTAAATACAGTATTGTGTATATATCAATTCCATAACAAATTTAATATGTTAGGCAGAGAACAAGTTCCACACCAAAATACAGATTCCCTTGTACTTAAGAGAGTGTGTGAGGGACCAGAGCTCTAGCATAGCCTGGGGAGCCAGGCTCTCCTGTCCTCCATAACCCCCGGTGGTGTGTGTGCGCCAGGCTCTGGAGAGCCAGTGGGGACAGGGCACGTGCAGAGATTATCTGGGAGCTGGTTGGAATGCAGGCTCCCTAGGCTCTCTAGTACCCCACCAGATCCAGGGTGAGGGTCAGGACCCATGAAGGTGGGAAAAATTCTACCTAGTTTTGGAATTTTACCAGGGAAAGAAGGGAAGATGTAAAGTATCCAGGGAGATGAAATACAGGATATATCACAGATTCTCCCTTTCATGGAGGCACTGATGCTTTTGAATGTTGTGCTGGAGAAGACTCTTGAGAAGTCCCTTGGACAGCAAGGAGATCAAAACAGTCAATCCTAAAGGAAATCAACCCTGAATGTTCATTGGAAGGACTGATGCTGAAGCTGAAGCTCCAAAACCTCAGCCACCTGATGCGAAGAGTCGATTCATTGAAAAAGACCCTGATGCTGCAGAGAAACTGAGGGCAGGAGGAGAAGGGGGCAACAGAGATGAGACGGTTGGATGGCATCATCCACTGAACGGACATGAGTTTGAGCAAACTCAGGGAGACAGTGAAGGACAGGGAAGCCTGGTGTGCTGCAGTCCATGGGGTCACAAAGAGTCAGACACGACTTGATGACCGAACAACAATTACAGATTCTAACCCCAGGAAGGACCTGAGGGACCAGCAGAAGCCAAGATCACTGAGCAGGGCTGGCACAAAACTGGGCCAAGAAAGGCCTCGGGGGCTGAGGGCGCCCTCCAGAGTGCTTCTCAAAGACGAAAGCAAAATGTGCATGTCTGAACCAGCAAAGCACGCTGCTCAGTTTGACTACATAATTTTTTGAAAGCTAGATGCTCTTGATGGAGGAAGGGGTGCTCCGATTTCGACCTGGCACCAAGCGTGCTCATCTCCCTGCAGATGACAGTCTGTGAGCTGGACCCTGGTCGGCTCCAGGCATCCAGCTCCCTCACAGGAGTCAGAGAGGCCTGGATGGAGCCCAGCTTGCCTTCTGGACCACACTCTGGATCCTGGGATTCTGGAATTCCCTGGATCAATGGACTCTGAGTCTAGTTTCTGTGCCAGGACAGAACTCTTCCTGGAGTCATCCCTGGGAAGACAAACCATGCCATCTGTCTGAGAACACATCTCCCTGAACCAGTGACTACCTATCTGGGGGGCTGGGGTGGGGCCTGGACTAATAGGTGGGAGTCTCCATGCATCTCCTGAGATAGAGTGGGGAGAAAAGAGGCGTTGGGAGGCAATCATCCCTGGGCCCCCACATTCTGGTACAGGACTCAGAATTCTCTCTTCAACTTGGCCTTCCCAGTCATTATGACAGCATGTTGTGTGTGTCTGCATGTGTTCTAAGTTGCTTCAGTTGTGTCTGACTCTTTGTGACCCTATGGACTGTAGCCTGCCAGGCTCCTCTGTCCATGGGATTCTCCAGGCAATAATATTAGAGTGGGTTGCAGGGCCCTCCTCCAGGGGATCTTCCAGACCCAGGAATTAAACCCGATTCTCACGTCTCCTGCATTGGCAGGCAAGTTCTTTACCATCAGAGCCACGTGGGAGGCCGTGACAGCATGATAGGCCAGGACAGTCTCTTAGTCTGACTTACAGCTGCTAAGAATTTAGCTACACAGCATGTGGGCCCTCGTTTGTACTCCTGCAGATATCACAGGGCAGACGAAAATGCCCCGACAGGGATGGGACCTCCAGATTTTGGCAGCCAGGGTCAGTTCGATTTATTCCCAAGTTGGAACACAGGATTCCAAAGCAAACAGGCATCCCTTCAAGTGGACCAGACAGATGGCTCCCATGTTCCTCAGGGGAGACATTACTGATGCTTTCAGAACCCCTACAGGGGAAGGCCATGGAAACAAAGGTTGGTAAGTGCATTTCATGTTTTCTTAGTACTTTAGGTAAAGAATGGCTCATCTTGATTTGGTTCTTTTTACTTATTTCTCAGTTTCTTAAGGTTTTTCAAGCATTTCTGATGGCTAAAAGCACAGTGATGGGAATCCTGGAGATGTTCTGAGCTCAGCCCTGGCACACCCTCAGAATGAAGGGGTCATCTTTATCTCATGATTAACAAAGAAAAGAAAACGAGGGACCAGTTAGCTGCTGAGGAACACTTCTTTTGTGAGGGGGCATGTCACAGGGCTTGTGGGATCTTTGTTCCCTGATCAGGGATTGAACCCGGGCCCTTGACTGTGAAAACACCATCAGGGAATTCCCTACTGATAACAGCTGACATCACTGCAGATGCCTCAGCTCTGCTCAGAACACAGATGGTGGGTGAAATGAATCATCAAGACAAAAAGGCTCAGAAAGAAAATTTAAAAAAAAAGGAAAAGAGGAAAAAAAAGGAAAGCAAAACCCAGCAAGAGTTGTTTGTTACTATACAACAGAAAGCATGAGAAAGAACAGAATATTAAAAGTGTGTTATATATTCTCTTGTGTATTTGCAATAAACACAGACAAGACTGTGACTTACTCTGATAAGGGCTGCAGTCTGAAAAAAAAAGGATGCCAACACTGAATGATCAGACTAAGTTTTATATCTTTCACATTGCAAAAGACTCAGGCCACGTGCCTACAGTCTAAACCCAAAGGGAATTGAGGTGTTTGTTGAGGGAAAAATATTCTTTTTCTAGTATTCAAAAAACATTTGACTATTTCCCTGCCAATGGCCTTAGCACTTACACTTTTATCTGATAGTACTTCAGAAAAAAAATTTTTGGTGACCTACAGTAAGCACAGAAGACAGACTTCTAAAGAAAATTCTAAGGGAAATGTTCACAAATAGTAACAACAGCAGGACTAGTGATCCTAAAACACAATGAGAAAAAGTCCAGAACATTCTGGGTTAGATAGTCCCTGAATACGAGGGAACTCTCTGGCCTGATGACTCCCCAAATTCTTATCCTGAGTTATCTGAGGAATTCTGAGGTTTGGCTCTCAAGTGGTTTGCCCATGTAATTCATTTTACTAGTTAATGTGTTTTATAACAAAAATTTTTAATTAAGGAAGGAAAAGCTGGGACTAAACAGAGGAAAGAGTGTTACAACTGTCCAAAAGCAGACGATTTCATTCATTCTTCTTAAGAATGAATGCCAGCCTAGTCCTCCCCTGAACATAGCATGTGACTGGCTTCAAGAAAGGTCTGAAAAATAAAACAATTTCTCTCAAGTTTTAGAGGGACTAAGAATTCATCTACTCAGGAACCCAAGGAAGCTCTCATTACCTCTTTACCACCTCACACCCACTGGTGTCTAATTTAAATACCTAAGGTGAGCTGCAGTCCATAAGGTCGCAGCGTCTGATTCGACTGAGTGACTGAACTGAACTGAACTGAAGGTTGGGTTCTCCTTCTTACAGTAGCATTTTGGCCAGCTCTTGCTGTCAAATTAATTCTCCTTATATTGAGCCTAAATCTGTTTCCCTACAGTTTCCGTGCATTGGGAAAAAGTCAGATCTACCTTCCACAGGACAACGAACCACCCACAAATAATTGAAGACGGTCATCATACCCTGAGTTGTCTCCGCCCACCTGAAACTCCCATATCTCTCTTCACTGGTTCTATCGAACACTATCAACGAGGCACGTTTGAAGAATCTATTTCTGCTTGATCCAATCAGTACATCTTTAGAAACCAAAGTGCTGAGCTAAGTGGTATTTTCCTGAAACAACGAGAGCATGATTCTAATAGAGTGTACTTCCATTTCTGTAGTTGAGAATCCCATGAACTAGTTTTGGCAGCAAATCTCTAGTGTCTAGTAAAAGTGAATTTATAGTTCATTAAAGGTTCTATGTTATTATCATCATTTTTAATCTCCTTGGGGTGATTGTAGGGTTTTGACTTTTCAGGATCTTTGAGGACCTTGATTCAGTCATTAACTGGATTTGAAAATTCCTCATAAACAACTTTGATGATAATTGCACTCTATGACTTTGCTGGAAACAAACAAACATCAAATTGTTAAGCAAAACGGGGCCAGGGGTGGGGAGGGCAAGCCCAGCAGCCTGTTTCTAGAAGCAGCTCCCAACTCATGTCCAACCACGCCTCATCACCCACCCAATGACTACATCTTCTAACTGCTGTTTAGCGCAACCATCACTCTCTGTCTTGGCCAAAAGTGCTTATTAAATATTTTGCCGAGGTCCCAACATATATTTACTACATTTTCATGGCCAATCAGTCTAACAAAATTGCCAAAGAAAATATCAGCCCAGTCCAGCGTGATGTTTCTCTCGGTGAGCCCAGAGGGTCCCAGTGATTACTATTTTATCTTGTGATAAAACAACAACCTTTTAACAAGATAGTTTCCTCTAGAGTTGACTTGACTTTCTCCACCTGTCCTTTTCAGAATTCATTCTTTTGCCACCTTGGAAGGTGCACAGTGTTACCACCGTCTTCAATTTCCCAGCCCTTATCCATTTTTTCCCGTCTGCTCAAAACTTTCTGATGTTGTTTCATGGTTCCACGTGTAAGGAACCTCAGTCCCCTGACACTGGATAAGCCTATCTGCTCGAGAGATTTTGTCACTCAGCTGGCTTTGAATCTCCTTTGCCAATGGTGATCTTAATCCCTTTTCTGCTGGACAGGCATTTGTCTTCCTTTTCCTGCTGTCTGCACCCCCAGTGAATGGGCCACAAAGAGTCAGTACACAGTCTGAACGTGTACATAGAGGCTGGATGTTAATTTTATCTTTTTTTTGTTTTTGGACATTAATTTTATAATTGCTTCTAAATGTAGAATCTTAAAAACAACCTAACCCATTACCTACCTTTTTTTAAACCAAGTTCAGAGTACAGTGAAGTCTAGAAAGGCAAAGAAACTTATCTAAGGCCACTAAACTGGTCAGTGTGTGACTCTGCTACGAATTAATTATACACAAATACAAATTCTCTTGTTGTAAAGGGTTGCTTGGCACATATAATGACAGTCTGGCCTTTAGACTTGTTGGCTCTTAAATGTATGCATTCTACCATCCCCAACTTCACTCACCTCACCTCTGCCCCCAGCACACAGTCTCTCTGTCTCTGTCTAGCTGTCTCCATCTCCATCTGTCAGTCTTTGTTTTACTCTTGCAAGGGGAAAATTACCCTCCCCCAATACACACATATTTACTGCAAGTTGAATATCTCTGAAAGTAGATATAACTCATCCTCACAAACACCAGACTCCTTTAATTCAAACAGAGGTGAAAGTCAGATTTCCATCTAGGGCTGATCATCTTGACTCAAGATAAAACTCATGTATTCATCCAAAACATGCATTTGTCTTTTGCTTGAGAAAGAATATGTGAAATTGATTATATTAAACTTTGGGCTGGAAACAGCACTGGAAGGAGGCAGAACATTTGGAACTTGAAACCCCGAGCTCTGGGTCAGCACTCCCACCCTGCACGTCTGCGGTTATTTACTACTTCTGCTTTAAGCTGTAGCCCTCCACATGGAGATACTCAAGGATGAGACTTTTCAGGGTGGAAACAGCCAGCAAGACAGCACCTTGGCATGGTACCAAGGCACATTACCAGCTACAGACACACAGCTCGGACCTTACATCTGAACTTCCTAAAGGGCTGGATAGAGAGCACGAGGCTCTGGATGGGAGCTCCTGGCAGGGAGTTGGGGGTCACCCAAAAAAGCCATTCTGACTGAGCAACCACAGCTTCTCCAAAAAACAAGCAACAACTATGCAGAATATAGATCCTGATGGAATTCTTTGGTAAAGCTAGACTGTAAGTCATACGTACAAATGGTGAAAAGAAAGTGCATACATGTAGACAGGTAAGAGGGATACTCTGGTGGCTCAGCAGTAAAGAATTTGCTTGCAGTGCAAGAGGCGCTGGAGATGCGGGTTCAGTCCCTGGGCGGGGAAGATCCCCTGTAGGAGGAAATGGCAACCCACTCCAGTATTCTTGCTTGGAGAATCCCATGGACAGAGGAGTCTGGCGGGCTATGGTCCATGGGGTCGCAGAGAGTTGAATACGACTAAAGCAACTGAGCACGTACACACTGGCCTGCCTCCAGTACAGTGGCTGGTGAGGCAGGTTGAGGACCTCAAAGGGCTTCTGGGAAAGGGGAGGCACATTCCTTAGAACTCATGGTTGAGAGATGACACGGGGAGGGAAAGCAAAATAGCTCACTTCCTAGCTCGCTCTTGTCTTTGTGTTCATTTGAAAGAACATGCCCTTGGGACCAGGAACTGAAGCTACATCAGTGACTCAGATTAGGCCCATCCTCCAGAGCTTCCAGAGCTAGGCTCCTCTGTCCATGGAATTTTCCAGGCAAGAATACTGGAGTGGGTTGCCATTTCCTACTCCAGGGAATCTTCCTGACCCAGGGATTGAAACCACGTCTCTTGCGTCTCCTGCCTTGGCAGGTGAATTCTTTACCACTGCACCATCTGGGAAGCCAACATCCAGCTATGGCCCCACAAATGAACTACTGTGAGAGGATTATGTCCATTTTCCCTGAACAGAATCTCATCCGAATCACCATTTAAATATAAAATTTGCTCAACCTCTCAATCTATTTTCTTTGTCCAAGCCCACATGACTTCATACTGTGAATATTTAATCTACGCATTTGTCCAAAACAGTCACACCACTTTTGGGGGGAAATGGTGATAGTAGATATATGGAACTATTTTCTGAGGATGCCCATGTGCCCACAGAGGGCAGAGCTATCAGGCGCTCTGTTGAGAAGCACCCAGACAGCCAATTTGAGTCCACAGCCTACGGAGGGTAAGCAGAACCTACGCACGGAGGGGAGATGCTGGGGGCCAGAATGACAAGTACTTCCAAGAGGCTAACAGGGTTAGCAGTAAGACACCCTAGGAAGGCAGAACTGTACAAGAGAGCTTAAAACCTGCTGTAGGTTTGGCCAGTTCTCATAAAATTAAACATAGAATTATAAATTAAACATAGAATTACCATATGACCGAGCAATCTCACCCCCAGAATTAAATCCTAAAGACCTAAAAATAAATGTTGAAACAAGAAACGAGTGCTCATAAAAACACAAGTCAACAGGTGGAAGACAGCCAAACTGTTTCCACAGATAAAAGGATAAACAAAATGTAGTATAATCAGACAATGGAACTTGATTTGGTGATAAAAAGGAAGGGAGCACTGACACATGCTACAGAGTGGATGAGCACTGCTAAGTGGAAAAACCAAGATACAAAAGATCATACATGAGTACTTTTATACAAAATGTTCAGAATAGGCAAATAATCCATAGAGACAGAAAGCATACTAGTGGTTTTCAGGGGATGTGAAGGAAGAAGAGCTGTGATTGCTTAGTGGGTATAGTTTCCTTTTGGAATGAGGAAAATATTCTGGACCGAGGTTGGGTAATGGCTGCATAAAACTGTGAATAAGCTAAATGACACTGAATTGAACACTTAAAAATGGTCAAAATGAGTATGCCCTCTCTCACCACTTCTATTCAATATAGTACTGGAAGTCCTAGCTAAAGAAATTAGGCAAGAAATAAAGGGTGATGAAATTGGAAGAAATGAAGGAAATTGTGTCTATTTATAGATGAAATGATTTTATGTATAGAAAACCCTAAGATTCCACCCATAAAACTGTTAGGACTAATAAAAAAGTTTAGCAAAGTTTCAGCAAACAAAATTAACATACAAAATCAGTGTTTTACACATTAACAATTAACCATCTGAAAGAGAAAGTTAAAAAGCAATTTCATTTACAATAGCGTCAAAAACAATAAAATACCTAGGAATAAATTTAAGGCAGTTACAGGAGGAACTTAAAGATCTGTATACTGAAATCTATAAGATATTAATATCGATGAAAAAAATTAAAGAAGACAAATAAATGGAAAGACAGTCTATGTTCTTGGATTGGAAGAATTAGTACTGATAAAACACACATAGTACCCAAAGTGATCTACAGATTCAATGCAATCCCTATCAAAATTCCAATGGCATTTTCCAGAGAAATAGGAAAAGAACTTGAAATGGATTAAAGACACCAAACTATAAAGCTCCTTGAAGTAAACACAGAGAAAAAGCTTCTTAACATTGGCCTTGGCAATCATGTTTTGGATATGACACCAAAAGCACAGATAGCAAAAGCAAAAATAAGCAAGTGGGAGCACATCAAGCTAAAAAGCTCTGTACAGCAAAGGACACAAAATGAAAAAGCATCTTCTGAGTGGGAGAAATTATCTGCAAACAATATATCTGATAAGGGATTAATATCCAAAATATCTAAGGAAGTCATCCAAGTTGATAGCAAAAAAAACCCCCAAATAGTCCAAATTAAAAAGATCTAAATAGAGAGTTTTCCAAAGAAGATATACAAATGGCCAACAGGTACATTAAGAAGTGTTCAGCATCACTAATCATTGGGAAATGCGAATCAAAATCACAATGAGATATCACCCCACACCTGTTAGAATGGCTACTATCAAAAAGACAAGAGACAACAAATGTTGGCAAGGATGTAGAGAAAAGAGAACCCTGTTGGTGAACAGGGAGAACAAGGAACTGTTGGTGGAAATGTAAACTGGTACTGCCATCATGGACAATAGTAAGGTGTCGCCTCAAAAAGAAAAAAAAAGGAATATTATTCAGCCATTAAAACAGACAATTCAAATTCTGCCATTGTGACAAGATGGGTGAACCTGGAGGGCATTACGCTACGTGAAATAAGTCAACAGAGAAAGGCAAATACTGTATGGTGTCACTTATACGGGTAATCTACAAAAACAAAAAGTAAAGTGAAACTCATAGAGACAGTATTAATCTTGTTGCCACGGTCTGTGGTCTCATCACAGCACTATAAAAGGTAATTGAGGTGACAGATATGTTAATTAACTTGACTCTGTTAATCATTTTATATCATATGTATATCAAATTATCACATCATATGTTTTCAACATTCTTGGAGGAGGGCACCACAAACCACTGCAATATTCTTGCCTGGAGAATTCTATGGACAGAGGAGCCTGGTCGGCTACGGTCCATCGGGTCACAAAGAGCTGGACACGACTGAAGACTCAGCACGCACATACGCACACATGCTTTAAACATATACAATTTTATTCTTCCATCATCCCTCAGGAAAACTAGAAAAAATAAAGTGGTCAAATGATAAATTTTACGCTGTGTGTATTTTAACACTTTTCTTTTTTTTTTTTAAAAGAAAACCCTGCTGCCACTCAGCGGATGAACTGCCCGGGCTCCCAACCAGAATGGTCCTTGCAGCCTCCTCACCCCTCTGGCTAGGCTGAACTGCGCATGCCCGCACTCTCCTGCCTCCGAGCAGAAAGGCTAGTCCTAATGAGCTCAAGTGTCAGCGCACTATAAATTACGGCAAGGGGAAAAAAAGAAACAACTTGATGCATGGCTGAGGATCTAAAAGAGGAATGTCCACCATTGTTTGTGATTATGGATCACATCACAATCTAATAGCAATTTTTATTTAATCAATAATTTCCATGCTGAACAGACAGGCCTGTTACAGAGAATCGACAGGCAGGTACTGATAGCAAAAAGCCTCGTTATTAATCTTTCCTCTGCCGGCTTATCAGCCAAACTACTGTAAAAGGCACCACCAAGATGGATTTTAGAAAGCCACTTTTCTCTTTTTGCACCCCCTCCCCCTCTTTCCCTCTCCCATAACAGATCGTGTAATGGAGACTCTACATTTATTTGAGTCACCTGGGGCTTGAGCGGCATAAAAAGGCAGTTCATATTAAACAATTTCACAAATCGGGAGGACCTAGACCATCGCTCAGGGTTAGCCATTATAGGCTAATAAATCATACTTTCTCTTTGAGTTGTCAGTTGCCGAAAAGCTTTGTACAAACGTTGGCATCTGTAATTCTGTAAAGGCTTTTCATCTTGAAATAAGATGCTCTGGACTGATAACTAGAATAATCCCCTCTTGATCAAGAAAAAAAAAAAAATCTGCATTTTAACAATTAAAGCTCCTGCCAGAAGCCAAATGACTCAGTACTGAGACTAGAGCGAAGTTATCTCCACTGAACACCAGGAGAATACAGCCAGAACAGTGTTTTCTTTGCAGTTTGTTTGACTGCTTTATCTGGCCAGTAGGAACTGCACCATCTCTGGCCTACTTGTCCAGGAGAGGGAGGTGCAAACACTTTCACTGCCTCCGGGGAAGGATTCTGGGGGAAGACCTGCTCTTCCTGAGCCAAGATTCTCCTGCTCATCCTGGAGAGAAAGCTTGGCTTCTTGGGACGAACCAGCCACACATGCTCATACATGAAGCTAACACCCAATAAACCACGCAGGTGAGATGGGGCTGGACCAGGTGTGTCAAGAGACCTCACCACCCCCGAATCCTGCAAAGAAGACAGAAGAGGGCAGGTACAGTTTTCTTTTCCTGACTTGAAAGACACTTTCAGAACTTGAGATCATGTATACGTTACTAGAAAATAAGGCAGAGCAGAGAAACAAAACAAAGAAAACTGGTAGTAGTCACAATAAAACTATCACTTTCCAGGCAAGAGTACTGGAGTGGGTTGCCATTTCCTTCTCCAAAACTATCACTACTCGGGTGTTAAACTTTGACTAGCACCAAAGCAAGTATCTTCCAAAAGTGATCAGAGATCACTCTCCCAACACACTGATCAATCTACTTTAAATAGAGACGACAGGATTTGGGGCGCTGTAAGTAATGAGCCTGGGCCACTCACAAAAGAGACAGGGGTTCCATGAGCCACCTCCCAGGTGCCCAGTTGGCAACTGGAAACTTCAAACTTCTCTCTGAACAACTTCTACAATGTCCATGTTAGCTGCAAAAACCCTGAAATATCTCCGAACTCTCCTCCCAAGTTTTAAAAAATAATTCCCAATTCAAAGTCTTGGTTCCAGCTCAGCCCCTACCCTACTCCTGTCTTCTTCAACACGGCTTTGCAAAATTCAGCCCTCATCTTTTCAAAGCTCATGCTGGCTCAAGCTTTCTTATCAGAAACATCAATTCTCCTCACTCCATCTAGAATTGAAGTCAGACGGCTCACCAAGCAGTCAGGTCACCCATGAAATGTTGCTTCTCTGCTCCATAACCTTACTTCCCACTACCTTCTGCCTTCCAGATACACTCTGGTTCTATCGTAACTGTATTACTTACTATTCCTCAGTCCAAAAGCACAGAATGAATCATTTTGTAATTATACGTCAAGAAATGTCCATCTTTATATAAGCCACTCCGAGGTAAAATTCTCCCATACTTTCTGCACCCATTAATTCTTCCTGCTGTCTTTTCCACATGGAAGCTCCAGCTCCTCCCTAAAATGGTCTTTCCCTATTTAAATCCACTTGCTTTTTCAAGATAATATTTCAAGTACCATTTCATCGGCGACCTGACTGCTAGATGAGCTGTCTGACTTCTATTCTAGACCTTTCTCTCAGTCCTTCTTCTGACCCTTCACTTGACTTGCTTTCCCACTGCTCCATCTTCCCAATAGATGGCCCTGTCTCTTCCTGAATGGCCTGCTGTGTATGTTCTCCTAACTTAAAGGGACAGATTTAGAAAGATGAGTGTCTCAGGTTCCCAAAACCAAGTCCATAAGTCTAACTTGCATGAAGCTTTTTTCTTCTCAATACTGTGCCTGAAATTTGTGTAGTGGCCACTATATGGCAAGGCTGCATTGTAGCTGGTAACAGCCTGCAGGGGTGAGTAGGCACAACCAAATTACCAACATATTTATATATTCTTTTCTTATTCCAATGAAAAGTCTCAATCCCTCCATTCTTCAGTTAATTAGGCTTTTCTATTACTACTTCTGGGTTTTATTCTTCCTTACATTTGAATAATGCTTTAGAGTTTACAAAGTACTCCTATCATATGATCTGATTCTATCCTTACAAATAAAAAATAAAAGACTCTGAGGAAAATAAGATAGATATTATTATCTCCACTTTACTGACGATAAACTGAGGATTGAAGTTGTACAGTGACTTAAAATCAGGAACAGTTTTTTGGTAGTGGGTACATCCTCAGTCTCTAAGTCCTGTCTGACTCTTTGCAACCCTATGGATTGCAGCCTGTCAGGTTCCTCTGTCCATGGGCTTTCTCAGGCAAGAATACTGGAGAGGGTTTCCATTTCCTTCTCCAGGGGAACTTCTGGGGATAAACAAAAGTAAATATCCAACATACCATCCAATACTCTCTCTATACCCCACTCACTGATGAACGCTAGTTTTACTGGTAACTGGCGGGGGTCAGGAGGTGAGGGTGGCTGAAGTTTAAGGCCTTGGCCTCAACATAGTCTTTTAAGGATATGCCACTTAACAGTTCTCTTCTCTTGCCAACATTAATCGTTCTAGAAATGAAAAAGAAAATCTATCTGTGGCAGTATTTAGCTAATCTCAGAAAAACGTAAATGTCTCTGAATCTTCAAAAACTCCTTACACTAGAAAATTGCTTTCTGTTCCTGGAGCTCTGTTTTATGTCAAAGTGGGAGCCTGATCTCCAACCCTGCTTGCCATGATCTCAGAAGCTGAAGTCTGAATGACTTCCTTCGGTCTGCAAGAAAAAAAAATAGTGATGGAATTTCTCCACTAAGACAAAGGGCTTGGCTGGTTTGGGGACTTCCTGAGAACTACGGACTATGCCTAATCTTAGCAAATGTGGTTTTAAAATAAAATTCTGCCAATTTATGCACAACATACAACATATACCACATATGTGCACACACATGAATGCATATACATGCACACACTATATATATATAAATGTAATATATAATGTCCATAAATATGATATATATGTAATACAAATATAATAGCCTTTTGCTGGAGACTACTTAATGAGGTTATCTTTTATTTTTAATCCGAACATCCTAAAGCAGGAGTCCCCAACCTGTTAGGAACCAGGCTGCACAGCAGGAGGTGAATGGTGGGCAAGCAAGAGAAGCTTTGCTTGCTGCTCGCCATGGCTCGCATTACCACCTGAGCCGTCCCCTGCCCCCCAGTCCTAAATCCATTTAAACAGGAGAAAATTTATCTTTAATCGCAAATATACTTTTTTGTTTTGCTGTTTTCCTTTCTTCCCACACTGCAAGAGGAAAGATTAGGGCAGTAGAGGGGTGATTCTCCCACTCCCGGGGAACATTTGACAATGTCTGGAGACATTTTTGGTTGTCTCTATGGGGGATGGGCACTCCTCGCATCTAGTGGGCAGAGGTCAGCAATGCTGTGAACATTCCTCCAAGGAACAAGAGAGCCCTCACCACAAAGAGCCCTCTGCCCCCAGAGAGTTGAGACGTGCTCAAGTTAAGAAACCTCGGTTTAGGGCAACCATAAAGGAGAACTTCCAGAAGGATGTCAGCCCAGATGAACACATAACAGGATGAGGCTGTGAATCTCAACACAGAGCAAGCAAGTCCAATGAGGGATCTGGAGTATGAGGAAAGGACCCACTTCTCCAGCCCTTCTCTCCTAGGTTTCATGAACTGGAGCCCCAGTCAGTATCTTTATGCAATTATTCATTTCATGATGATATGTCAATGTAAACACTGCCCAAATACCATGCTAAACCATGTTTTTACAGGCAATGTGTACCCACTTTTAGCAGCCAGTAAATATATTCACACTTCACTTTGGTGGTATGGAGAATCACTAACATTTTATTGAGTCTAATTTTAAGTTAATTCCCCCAACTGTTTTATGAAGTAAATACTATTATTATTCTTGTTTCACAGAGAAGGAGTGTAACATGGCTAGAGTGAAGAGCAGGCTTCGAAGCCAGGCCTGTCAGCTTTGAACACGTTGTACTGTAGCAGAAAAGTGGTCAGCCAACAGATACAGTGCTGTTTCTTCTTACAAAATCACCACCATCATCCTCGTCACCATCCTCGTCCTCACCATCACCATCATCACCAGCATCACCAGCATCTTCACCACCATCATCACCATGATCACCATATCTCAAAAGCTGACCTCCACATATGGTCTGCTTTATGTTGACCTTAACTGTATTTCCTAAATTTCCCAGAAGCCTTTCTAGATATCCTTATACCCTTAATCCTCTTCTGAGATCCTAGAATCACAACACTACTCTACGGCTTCATTATGTCTAACCCTACATTGTTTACTATGCTTTTATGTTTCCTTGTCTCCCCCTCCCAATGAGAAGGACCATTCCAGGAAGGCTCAGCCCAAATCCTGCTGGCAATGTGTCCACCACAAAGCTGGGGCAGTGGGCAGCAAGAAGGCTGTGCCCAGGCCCTCTACTTGAGCTGCTGTTTGTCAGCTCATACTTTTTCTGACAAATAAGAGGATTCATGATTTCAGCAAAATCTGCAGGTAAACTTTAGCAAGGTAGGCAGCCCAGCCCAAAGTGACATCATCTTTTCCTGTATAAACTGAGTCCACACAGAGAATCCCAGGGGACCAATTACTGGCAGAATCCAGAATCTCACCTGAAGTATCATTCAGAACTGGTCAAAAAGCTTTCGGTAGGAAAATCCTTCCCAAATGGCAGAAACACTTATTTGGATAAACGTTTTGATGAGCTATTTCAGGAGCTATAAAATGGCTGGACAAATTTAAGAAAGCGACTAAGAAATTACTTGATACCAGTTACATCTTATTCAAAATATGGATTTGCTATTCTTCATTCGTGGGCTAAGGCACATTAGTAACAGGGAAACTTTAATAATTCAATAATTACTCAAGTAATTAATATACCACCCTTAGAAAAATTAACTACAATTATTCTGGAGGGGACTTAATCTCCAGAGATGGCAAAGACCCTGGGAAACAGATGGTGAGTACCTGCTTCCTGTGAAACCTCATCCAAGGCAGGCTATACATCCTGACCCCTTTATCTCCCCAACTCAGTGTGGGGGGAGAGCAGCTCAGCACCCCAGGAAAGTGCGGGAGAGCACAGCTCAAGACCACAGGTGGCTGCCAGCCAGGAAGTTGGTATCGGAAGTGAAACCTGTCTGCCATCCTTATTTGAAGGACTATCCAATCTGAATCCTTCATTTGCTTTTACCAAAACAGGGTTGGGGGAGATGAACTATCTCAGGAAGTCCCATCCATCAGATCCACACTGGAGGAAGAGAATGGGGTCTCTGGCTTCAGTCAAGTGCACATCTCAGCTCAGGAACAATGAATATAAAATAAGCCTTAGAGCTAATATGCGGAAGCCACAAAACCCAATGGCACCACTCCTCACCCCTCCCCCATGCCACCCTGCAAAACACACGTACATAAAACAAAGAGATGTGTAACCTCTTTGAGACCCTCTGTCTGCTTCTCATTAGGGCTGCTGCATGTGATCTCTGTTTGGCCTTGGACATGGGGGACAGCACTTATTTTCACGGCTGTTTCACAGTATGATAAGTGAGAAAATAACGTTCTAAGGGGTCAAATGGTTTCAGGGAGGTCACCTCAAGGGTCAGGGCAGAGATGGGGC
The DNA here is from genome assembly GCF_023699985.2 of Odocoileus virginianus. Lineage (NCBI taxonomy): Eukaryota > Metazoa > Chordata > Mammalia > Artiodactyla > Cervidae > Odocoileus > Odocoileus virginianus. The sequence goes on from NC_069674.1 coordinate 38,039,423, forward strand.
TGCCACTCAGAATTCCGCTGGCCCCAGGAGGCTCTCACTGGTGGACCACACAGCCCTCCATGCCCCCTACTCGGCATAATCTCCTGAGTGTCTTTATGGGAACAATTTCTGCAGGTGCAATTTAGGCAGTAACTCTAAAAAGAATGTGACCCTTGGGGCATGATTGTCGAAGGATGACTTTGAAGTTGGTAGCTCTTCGTCTACATTTTCCATGCAGTATTTCCAAATAATTAGAGTAACTAAATTAACTAGCAACTCCATGTAGAGAAAATAAGATCAAAATCTTCACTCGTTCATTTGAGGTTTTATGTGCACACAAAACTAATTTCTGCCTCTTATCAGAGACCCTGATCACATCCTAAATTCAATTTTCTCTTAGGTAAAGATATACAATGCAACTTTAGCAAGGGGATCAAAATTAGCTGGAAAATATTTAAAATGCAAATTTGGGAACATGGTATTAATATGAAAATAATGTCTTCACCACATCGTAACTCTTCCTGGCGTTTCTACAGATGCATCAATTCTTTACAGATTAGATGTGCTTCCTTTATATCTATATCTCTATGATAGTAAGAAGAAAGTCTTGCATTTTCATGCTGCTGATGTATAGAATTTGTGTTCCAATGGCAGCAAAGGTGATTATAGCTATTTTCTTCTGATAAAGAAAACTTCAGCAAGCTTTTAAAGATCAAAATTTGCAGCATATGAAAGCATTTAAAATCCAAGTAAGTGGCTAATCATTGTACAAAATGGTGCATTTTTGACACCATGCTTAAAAGATACAAATGAAGGAGTGCAGTGACATACATGCCACCCAGATGAAGCTAGGGGCTAATACAAACACCTCTCACATTCTCTGCTGTTCGATCTTACAGGCAGGAGACAGGAGCCCCCACGGTGTAACTGCCAAGGCTCTCCCTGCAGGGTTATCCTGCTGGGGATCAGCGTGGGGAATGAAACTGTTAAAAAATCATTTGGTCTTTTTAAGGCCTTACGACAAATATTATGTGTGTTATTCTTTAAATGGAAAAGAGCTGGTTGGAGGGGTGACATAGAAGTTAAGGGAATGGTGGGGACAGAGCAAACAGGTGGGTTTTGGTTCTGATGATCACACTGTCTCTATTCTTCTGGATTCCACCAGTGGTATTTTCAAGCATAGCTAGATGCTTGGCAGTGAGGACACATAGCAAGGTCCACGTTCTTCATTCTCCATATATATTCCCTTTCCTTCTTTTTTTTCCATTTATTTTTATTAGTTGGAGGCTAATTACTTTACAGTATTGTAGTGGGTTTTGCCATACATTGACATGAATCAGCCATGGATTTACCTTTTCCTTCTTTTTAAAAAGTATCTCAAAACATCAGTGGTACACACAACGCCATTCAGAAGCAAACATCCTGAGACTAACTTAGGCGGCAGACAATGCATATTGGATATTTTTCCATTGTTCAAGGGCCAAAGCTGGAACTGTCTTTCAGGACAGAATTAATACAAGAGGGAAATGGGTTTTAGGAAGTTTTGGAAGCCTCTCTCATCTCTTTGAGAAGCCAGGCCAGCAGATAGAATTTAAGTTGTTTTACACAGTAAAAAAAAACTAAAACAAACCAAACCAAAACAAAAACCACATGCTATGAACCAATATTCTACAACTTTCAGAAACATGTAAGATTAATGTATTTTGGAATATATAATGCACGACAGCAAAAAGAGAATTAATTCATCTGAGATTAAAGGGGAAGTGTGGACTTCTCAAATTATTTTGAGATGTTAGAATATGTGCCTTCACATGTCAAGGTAAGAGAAAATGCTGGCATCTTGACAAATCATTAGTAAATTCTGTCTTAATCAAAAGTACTCTAAATTAATTTTTGTACTCTATGTCCTTCTTACTCTGTTCTTCCTATTTTAACTAAGGGAACAAGTACACCAAAAACCAGCTAACAAAAAAATGCATCTATCTTCTTAGCTTCTGGGCATAGAAGTAAATTTATGACAAATTTAATACTAGCTGGAGAGTCATGAAGCCCAATTATAATTATCTTGCTGAGAAGAGAAATTAATTAAACATCCCAGTGATAAAGACCTCACAGCAAACCTGGAATCAACACACCACAGGAGAAGGACAGGGGCTTGAAATAAAGGAGAAGAGAAGGCGAAGGCAATATTTAGCTCATCTTTTCGGACAGTAATGGACCGGGGTCATCTTTTCAAGAGAACATGGAGTGCAGTACATCGCAAACAGGACTACCTAGTGGGCAAAGTCAGCTGCATCCCTATTTCTCCTCTTCAACTCTGATTTGCTAATGCGAAACACATGTCTCCCTTCTGCACCAAGTTCAAATGACTCTGGAATTCCAACCGTGCAGCTCAGCGACTGAACCAGAACAAGGGGAGAACTTGTCAGGATTTAAGAGCTTTCAGCAAAGCCCTTCAATTGCAGCCAGCACCCTATTCCACGGGAGGATATCAATTATAGATAGTGACTTGCTTTCGCAGGCAGTCGGGACTGTCAGACACTAGATAGACAACCATGAAGAATCATGAATCTTTCTATTAACTGTAAGAGGGGGAAAAAGAATGGGTCATGGCTATAAATAAGGCAGGGCATCAGAATGGTTTAACACCTTGCCTCTTGGTTGTCGGTAGCATGAAAATTCAACTAATTCACAAAATGTCCTCTCTCCAAGGAGAGTCGCAGGAACGCACACAGTTCATACTTCCTTCTGCCCCTATAAAACTGGTTCTGCCACTGGTTTTTGGTCCAGCTGCCACCCAAGTAATTAGGTGGACTTGAACTAGCTATTCATTCCGTTGGCAAAAATATAATACACCAGGCCACTGCTGAAGCTATCAGATTCACCATGAGCAGGAAGGCACTTATTATGTCTGTCATGAGAAGGAAAATCAATTTGAACATACAAGTTTGGAATTTCCGGACATCAGATAACAAGTAAAAAGGTATGGAATAAGTGGTATAAACCAGCATCCTTATTTATGTTTTTATAAGTTAAAAATGTTAATTTCACTTAGCTAAGTTTACTGAACTCATAATTAATCTCAGACTTAAACTAATATCACAAAGTGAATATATTGGGTAGTCTCCTAATCCTGACACAAATTTCTTCTTGCAGATTTGAAATTAAAAAATGTCACTGCATGTGTCATTCATTCCCTAATTTTTATAATAAAACAGACAACATGGTGGCCGTTTAGTTGACTGGTGAAGCAGCCTTGCCTTAAAACTACTCAGAACTCTCTGTTAAAGCATCTTTCCTACCTAAAACCTTGTGTCACTGAGATTAGATAGAAGTATCTGTGATATCCACTGTCTTTTAAAAACTTTCCTGTGACATAGAAGGCATGGAGAATATGAAAGTATCACCACAACCCAAAAATGGTACATTAAAACTGGCCTCTGATGAAGAACATGATTCCTTTTAAATGTAGACTTAGAATATACTCCTATTGCCTTTCCCATTTGATAACAACTGGACCAAAATCAGGGCAGTCCTTGGAAAAACGACTTGTCCGCAGAAAAGGCACCATGAGACTGAGTCCTCTCTCAGAAGGACGTTTTAAAAGGCCAGCAGCACTGCCAACATCTCGTTTATGATGACAGGTTTTGTACAAATAGTTTTTCCCAAGTACGCTGTTCACCCACTCTACCACTGAGTGTATTCTTGGCCTCTTCCCCTCTTAGGGATTATATCCCCACATTAAAAGAAAAATTCTAAACTTTTTTTTCCTCTTTAGTGTTACAATGTTTGTGGTTTCCATTAAAATTTAGCAAGAATAAAAGGCCATTAAGTCAGGCTTGGCTTAAAAATAACACTTGCATCAAATTAAAGAGCAGGAATCAAATTAAGTTCATGGAAAAATCTGGAAATATACCCTAATTAAAAACATTTGACTTTTTAGTTTCTTGCTGGCTTGGAGAAATCTAGAATTCTCTCTATACTATTACAAGGAGACATAATTTAAAAAGAAATGGGCAGGAGGGGCCCGGATGTCATGTTAAACTCTCAAAATGTTCTGTATATGATGGACCTTAAAACCTGACAAACCATGTATTTGACCCTATAACGTAACTGCTGATAGCTCAGTTGGTAAAGAATCCACCTACAATACAGGAGACCCTGGTTTGATTCCTGGGTCGGGAAGATCCCCTGGAGAAGGGATAGGCTACCCACTCCAGTATTCTTGGGCTTCCCTTGTGGCTCAAATGGTAAAGAATCCACCTGCAATGCAGGAGACCTGGGTTTGATCCCTGGGTTGGGAAGATCCCCTGGAGAAGCAAAAGGCTACCCAGTCCAGTATTCTGGCCTGGAGAATTCCATGGACTGTATCATCCATGGGGTCGCAAAGAGTCAGACACGACTGAGCGACTTTCAAAAATAATAATAATAATAATGTAACTGCAGTATGTGCATATATTAGCAGATGGGCCAGGGTACAGAAGACACTCTTCAAAAGCCCAAGCAATTGCCATATATACATCACTATGCATAAAACAGGTATAATAAGAACCTACTGTTTAACACAGGGAACTCAACTTAGTGCTCTGTGCTGACCTAAATGGAAAGGACATCCCAAAAAGGAGGGATATATGTATTCATATAGCTGATTCAGCAGAAACTGATGCAATATTGTAAAGCAAATATACTCCCCCCCCCAAAAAAAAAGCCCACGCACGGAGCATATGAAATATGGAGGGTGTGTCAGGAATTGTATAATCTTAGTGTTTAAATGTGGAGGAGGCAATGGCATCCCACTCCAGTACTCTCGCCTGGAAAATCCCTTGGACGGAGGAGCCTGGTGGGCTGCAGTCCATGGGGTCGCTAAGAGTCAGACACGACTGAGCGACTTCGCTTTCACTTTTCACTTTCATGCATTGGAGAAGGAAATGGCAACCCACTCTAGTGTTCTTGCCTGGAGAATCCCAGGGACAGCGGAGCCTGGTGGGCTGCCGTCTCTGGGGTCGCACAGAGTCAGACATGACTGAAGCGACTTAGCAGCAGCAGTGTTTAAACGGGCTTCCCAAGTGGTGCAGTGGTAAAGAATCCGCCTGCCAAAGCAGGAGATGCAAGGGACATGGATTCAATCCCTGAGTTTGGAAGATCCCCTGGAGTAGGAAATGGCAACCCACTCTAGTATTCTTGCCGGGAAATCCCACGGACAGAGGGGCCTGGTGGGCTGCAGCCCACAGAGTCACAGAGTCGGACACGACTGAGCCGAGCGACTGAACACAGTACCGCACACACAGCACAGTGTTTAAATGGAGGAGCGTTATCAAGTGGTAGGAATCGTCTAAAAAATACAAAGTGTCAAAGCGAAGAGAATGGAGTGGGTATGTGTATGGGGTGTCTGAGTGACAGGGGAAGGGAGAGGAGGGGATCCCAAAGAAAGCTACCCCATCAGATTTTCTGTCATATTTAAAGCTTACAAAAGGGTTCCACATAGCAAACCATCCTTAATGCCTTAATGCAGCCCTGTGCTTTGACATCATTTTATCCCTGATGATCTAAATACCCTTCCATCTCAGCTATTTCTGGTTCCATTTGCCAGGGAGACTCCACTGGTCTGAGAAAGTACCAAACAAAGATGAAGCACCAGCTGAGGAAACAGGGCTAATCAAGTATGCGTGCATATGTGTGTGTGTTGGTTTGGGGTGGTGGTGGGGTGTCCTGCATTTTCTGAAATAACAGGCAAGGGAGCGAGGCAGAGACTTCTGAATCTGGTGTGGGAAGAGAAGGTGAGGTTCTCAATCTGGCCACATTACAGTTTCCAAAACAGACATCACTAAACACATTTTAAAATACATATCACTTTTTCTAATAATTATGGGGCCTGCAAGAACTAGCTTCAAGCCAAGAAACTGTGCTGATGGCTTATCCTACCATGACCCACTTCTCATAGAGAATGCTAACTGCTGCCTAAAATAATGGGAGAGTCCTGAGGTGGTGAGAGTGGGGAACAGTAAGGCAGAAAGGAAAAAAGAACTTCCCCCACCTCTCTGATTTTTTTTTTTTTTTTTGGTATTGTTACTGGGACTTGGTTGAAATCAAACTTGGTTAAAAGGTTAATAATAATTCATGTCCAGCTTACTATGACTCAATAACCATCAAAGTCGCTAACTCAAAATAGTGTTTTCTGGCTTACAGGATCAGAGTCATTACACTGTATTGAAGACTTTATTGAATTTTGCACTAAGCTTTAGCTGACTGAACAGGTCAAGCACCGTGGCTCAGTTTTCTTTATTCTCAGAAAGTCATAAAGCCCCCTCCAGTTTGCCAGGCCACTGGCTAAGAAACCTGACTCAGCTCGGGGTCAGGGGAGCTGACCCCACCGGAAAGGTCACCTCCTTGTAAAGCCCCGTTCCCCAGCCCCCTTCACTCACATGCACCAGCTGCTCCTGGGTGTCGAACTCTCGAGAACAGCCTTCCCAGTGGCAGTTTGTCTCGTAGATGACTTCAGGCTCCTGTTTGCTTTCATCTTTGTCCCCTTCCTCCTTCACCAGGGTTGTCCCTTCTGGCTGTTCCTGAAAGGCAGGGAAGGGGGAAGCGAGGAGATAGAGGGGGACAAAAATCAGACACAATAGGAGGGCGGATAAGAAGAGAAAGGAGAAACTTGATGTAGGCTTGTCTTCCTCCAGATGCAGTTTTTTGGGGGAAAGTAAAATGGAGCCCAGGTCTAACAACTGTGTTTGTGAATTGAAGAAACCAGAGATAGAATCATTTTTGTGCCTTTTTTTTTTTTAAGATTTACCCAATACACCGTCAGAGGTCATTAACTTGTGATTATAGACAATAATCCAAACCAGAATATTGATGCGATGTTGAGGCCAAACTTTGTTATCCTGGGTACCAAGGTGGAAAAAAAAAAACAAACAAAAATCTAAGATGTCATCTCTTAAGAAAAGCAATCGAACTAGGTCATGTAGTCTTTACCCAAAAGACTGGTCTTTCTCTTTCAGTTAGTCTTTTCAGCATATTAATTTGTTTATTCTCATAGTCTGGAATTCAGGGAAAGGGTTTACTGCTAATTCTAATTCTGTTCTCCTTGCCATTGGAGGTTGTGAGAGGCACTCTGTGGATTTTTACAGGGATGATGTCTCCTTGGTTCAACTTCTGGTCTCCAAGGCTACACTCCCTGCCCAGGAGCCACGCATCTAAAACTTGGCAGCATAGTCTTTTCTAGGTTTCTAAGGCAGCTTTGCAGAAATGAAAAGACAAAGAATTTCCAGAATTCTGGGAGATGGTTAGGTATGTAAATTCAGGATCTGACCTGCAGTTAGATGGCAAAAGCTGTATACAAGTGTTTAGGTATAATTAGCAAAATGTAAGAGCAAACCCATGACACCCATTCATTCCATCCTTCAAGTGCTCCCTGAAAAGGAAACGTGGACTTAAGTTTGGGCTAAAACAGCTTGACAATTTCAGGGTCCACATTCTATGCACATCCAGACTCTTGTTCAACCCCTATCTCAGGTGTTGAATTAATATTCATTGAGCTCCATATTGGGCACAGGGAACCTGAAAGATAGGGTGATGGGCATAACCTAAATATTTTTGAAACTGAGGCTCAGGATCTCAATAACAGCATAGACTAAACTGAAACTTAAACTTGTACTTTCAGGACTTTGGGTAAAAGCCAGAATTGAAATAACTTTAGATCATGTTAGTTGCGGCGGGATCCCTCCTGGCTCTGTAAGGTCTCCTGGCCAGTGGGAAGTGGCAAACTAAGAACAAGAAAGAACATGATCATTGTGGAGAATATCCTTGGCCTGCCCTGCCCAGACTGAGAGCCAGGCACTCGTAAATCAGGCCCAAGATCAGAGCCAAGGCCTGAAGTTTGTTCACATCCCTGATCAACAACAAATGCATCCAACCACTTACTCTATGAGCTCCAGTATCTACCCCACAGAGCTGCCTGCATTTTTGTGTGTTTGCTTCTGAGCTGGAAAAACAGTGTCAAACTCCAGACCTAGCCAGCTGTCAAACACGTGTATACTGCCAAGGCCAAGAACACAGCAGACAAGCCGAAGCCGTGAAAGATGCCAGGCTAGATGGGGCCTGAGTCAGGCACCTCCCTCACCTGCTGGCCCCGCGGCCCTGGGCTGGGGAGGTCTTCATCTGGTTTGATCTTGGAGCGTTTGTTGTGCACCAGGTCTCCTGTACTGCTCACCGCAGACTCACTCGTGGGCTTGTTCTGTGGGTCACATTGGCAGGGGCAGGGACGAAAATCAGATTCTGATCGACCGGCAGGACCACAGCTAAAACACACAACTCAAGACTAGCAGGCTTCTTTGGCACTAGAGTGATGACAGATATGGCTCCCATTTCCAGTAGGAGTTCACAGCTAGGATAATGAACTTATTTACAAACAGAAATCGCATTACAGATGTAGAAAACAGTCTTATGGTTACCAAGAGGAAGTGGGTAGAGGGATAAATTGGGAGATTGGGATCGACATGTACACACTACTGTATATAAAATGGGCTTCCCAGGTTGCAATAGTGGTAAAGAACCTGACTACCAAATCAGGAGACATAAGAGACATGGGTTCGATCTTTGAGTCGGGAAGATCCCCTGGAGGAGGGCACAGAAACCTACTCCAGTATGCTTGCCTGGAAAATCTCATGGACAGAGGAGCCTGGAGGGTTACAACCCATAGGGTTGCAAAGCGTTGGAACAAGTGAAACGATTAGCATGCTCGCACACATATATAAAATAGGACTATTCGGGCCTACTGTATAGCACTGGACACTACTCAGTACTCTGCAAGGACCTATAAAGGAAAAGAATCTAAAGAAAGTGGATATGTGTAAATGGATTCACTTTGTTGTATACCTGAAACATTGTAAATAACTGTACTGAAATAAAAATTGAAAAAAAAAAAAAAAAACCTCAGGATATTCATGAGGCATTCATGAGGCGTCTCCTTGTTTTTAATCATGAGTACCAACTTCTGGTGGTTTTTCAAAGCTAGTGGAAAAGAGCTGGGATCCTGGGTTTAAACGCGCTCCAATAGTCCAGCACACAGGGACCAAATAACAGTAACCCATTCATGGGATGTATGTTTATTTTATTTATTAAAATTTTTAAAAATTTATTTTATCTATTTTTAACTGAAGGATAATTGCTTTACAGAATTTTGTAGATTTCTGTCAAACATCGGTAAGAATCAGCCATAGGTGCACCCATGTCCACTCCCTCTCGAACCTCGCTCCTATCTCCCTCCCCATCCCACCCTTCTAGATTGTCACAGAGCCCCTGTTTGAGTTTCCTGAGTCATATAGAAAATTCCCATTGGCTATTTTACATATGGTATTGTAAGTTTCTGTGTTACTCTATCCATGGGATGTATGTTTATGAATGGACAACAGACCGCACAGGGTCAGAGGGAAGCTAGATCAAGCAGCTTTTCCACCAAGGATAAAATGACTAGTGGAAGAAGCTCTTGCTTCTTGAGGAGCACATACACGGCACAGTCAACAAATCTGAAGACAGAGAGCCCTCGGTGGGGTGGGCAGGCTGCGGTGTGGAAGCTGTGAGGATGCTATGGCCTGTGCACATCCATAGCTGATGTGCCCCCTGGCTTTCCTCTATGGTTCCCAAGACAAACCAGATCATGAAGATGTCTCTCTCACCTGTGAGGACTCGGAAGGGCCGGAGCTGACCTGGACGGGGTTCAGAACTGTAGGGATCCCGGGAATAGGCCTCTGGGTTGGGAAAGTTGGGGCGGGGTGGATGAGCGGAGGGCTGTGTCCAAAGGCTGAGCCTAAGCCCTGCTGTCGGCTTAGGATCTGCTGATGCATGTGGAGGGACACGGGCGCCGAAGGGTAGGTGAAGCTCAGGGCAGGGCTGCAGGTGGGAAATAGAGGGAAAACCATCATTCACACGGGATGCACAGACCAGCTCACTGCTATATTTAGTGTTTCCTCCCAGGTCACATCAGGGCTGTGTGTTCAAATTAAAAAGTAAAAACAATGATTGACCAACATCTCAAAACTTCCTAGAGAAAGGCGATGGCTTAGAAGGGACACACGTGGGTATGTGCTCAGATCCGCAGACCTAAGATTCTGTACAACAGAAGCAAAAGGCATCGGCTCAATAACAGCTATTTATTGCAATAACAAACTTTATATAACAAAGAGAATGGGTGACTACATGCTTTATAGGACTTTGATCGGCTCCTCATTCTGTAAGTCCCCATGCAGGGAGCAATTCTTTTCATCTCAGCTCACCCTGCACACTTTCATATGTCTCCAGATCTTATTACAAGAGGAAAGAAAATCAATTGGTTAAATGTGTTTTGAACACCATGCTTGTCATATCACTCATTTGTTTGTAAAGATGGAAAGCTTGGTTCATCCAGAATGCCACCTAAAGAATTTCCATCAGTGCCGTCTGGTTACAGAAGCTGATGGATTAACCTCTCCCGGCTGAAATCGGTGATCAATGAGCTTCGATGGAGCAATATTCCAATGGGAAAGCATCGCTCCCTCTTCCAGCTAAAGAGCACTCAATGTCTATTAACGTCCATTATACATGCTAATACCTGTCACCACTTCATTATGCCCGAGTATTTCCCAGGCTACCGGAAGTTCTGAGGAAGCTGCTCTATGACCTTAAGATTTCTGGACGAGTAGGCAGTGCCAGATTGTTTTCTGCACCAGCATAGTTAGGAATCCAGTCCTCTTATGAGAATGAAGTTCTCTTGAGGAATTTGCCGATGACTTTAAAAAAAAGCACAAAACACTGTAAATGCATTTGTGAAAATCTCTTCCTTAAAAAAAAAATACTCAGTGGGAAAATATATACATACATACATCTTTTCTCTATCCTACTGTGTAAGATCCAGAAAGAATCAAGGTTTCTTGCAAAGTCAAAGGTAGAATTCATGAAAATTTTCCAATCTGGTGGGTTAATTACTATTGCCGTTAAGCACATTAACTGAGAATATAATAATTACAATAACAAAATTCAAACCATTTCAACAACTTTAAGTAATAATGCTGAATATATACTCACTTCATTAATGTGACTCCACATTTTGCCCATTTGACTACAATCCATAAAAGGCAATTTCAATGGGATTACATTACTATTATTTCTACAGAGAACCTTGCATTACAATAGCTTGCCCATTTAAGACTGAATATCATTAAGAATACCCTAGGAGAATTTCACGGGGCTTGGAGGAACCCTCCTTTCATTCTGTATTGTGTTTCTTTAATAAAGGAGAGCAGAAACCTGGTGAAAACAGTCATTGTTCACAGTAAGTTAGGGAAAAATCAGTAATAATATTCCGCTTTTGCAGCGCTATAGTTTCTGCCAGTATTTCCGAAAGCAACCATGAATGATTACACCAAGACTTAGCGAAGGTAGCTGTGCGGATGATTGATAGGGCATTAATCAAAAGATGCATATCTGCCTCAGAATTTGTTCACAAGCTTTCTTCTAATAGCTGATTTCATGTTCACTGAGCTCTATGCCAGTTTGTTCAATTTATTTTTCGGTGTACAAGCCATTCATCAAAAAACACAATGATTTAACCCTTCCATTCCCCCCCCCTCTTTTGGTGAATGGGTATTCCTAAGTGTAACTACCTCATTCTGTTCATTAAAAAAAACAAAGAAAAACTAAGAGATCCCGTTACCCACATATTTACAATGTGATATGGACTCTGCCCAAAACTCCATGCACCTTTCCTGTTTCACGAGCCTGAATGATCAGGTAGACTTAGTAAGGGGGCCCCTTGGGTCATGTACACCTCTAATTGCGGGGGGCCCAATATTGGGGAGCTCAAAAAGTCAGGACCCAATTAATAGTCAAGACTGTCAGAGGCAGTCTTTCCTGCCTTTCACAAGGCAGGAAATGCCATCAGTTGTGTATATAACGCAATTTACAACTTTTAATAGCCAGATAGGATAGGTCTATTTGTACTTTTAAAAAGCTGTAGAAGAAAAAAGGCAGAGCCAGCATTGGTGCTGCAGCACCCTGTCCCCAGGTGCGAAGTCTCTGACCTCAGCAGATGTAGGAAGGGCTGCAAGACCTTTCAACCCATGTGGGTTTTGTCCCTTTTGGGGCTGCATTTTCACTGTTCAAACCACAGAACAGGAATAAACACTGGCCAAAATCCATGTCAACTTTTAGATTCTAAGGGATATAAGAACATACAGAAGGGGCCAGCGAATTTTAATTTTTCTGAAATTTTAAATTTATTTTATCTTTTACTGGTACTTTGAGGCATGTGGGATCTTAGTTCTCTGACCAGGGATCAAAACTGTGCCCCCTGCATTTTAAGCGTGGAGTCTTTACCGCTGGACTGCCAGAGACGTCCCGGACCACCAAATTTTAGTGGTCCCTACTTATTCACAAGGAGTCAGCAACAGATACACTCTCTCCTCTATGTGCAAAGAGCTGGGTGACAGCAGACACAGGTAGAGACCTCACATCACCCCACAAGAGTAGGCACTGCAGTCAGCTCCTGGGAGGAAGGCCACTTGCTCAGGATTACAAAGCCTGTGTAGGATTTGATGACAGAAGTAGATGTTTTTGGCTCTGTAGCAGCATCAGTGAATGAATCCGAGAGACCAGTTGCCTCTTGGTCTTAGAACAGCCTGCGAGGTTGTCCCTGCAGTTGTATAAAGAAGCGGCAGAGGATGAGGGATGACTGGGTGCTGCACGTAATGTCAAGCAGAACAAAAAACATCACCATCCTCCCAAGAGCATGTAAAGAACCTCTGAGGACTTCCCACCAGTGGGAGGGGGACCGGGGACCAGGGCCACCATCCCCGTTCTCTGATGCCAAGTGAGAGGTCATCCTAAGCTCTATATCCCCGTACTCCTGTGTCCTTCCAGAGGCCAGCATGGCTGCTCACACTTGGTCACACAGACTCCAACTTAAATGTCACCTCCTCAGACACAGAGGCCTCCTGAGGCCAAGGCCCCATCTAAACCAGGCCCCTCCACAGCTCCTCATGGCATCATGCACTCCTGTTTGACAGCTGTGTTTTCACTGCAGGACAAAGCTCTCTGAAAACACATTTTCTCCCTCCCTCTGAATGTTAGGTTTGGGGGAGCTGGGCCCTGGCCTGTCTTGTTCTTCACTAACCCCTGGTGCCTGGAACACTGCCAGGAACAGGGCAGCCCCTCAAGATGAGTTGATGAGTGATGGAACCACTCTCTCAAGGTATGAGTTGCCGTTACAAACATCACCACAAGTTTAGTTGTTTTAAAACAAAATACACTTGCTCTCTTGAGAAATACAAGATACAATCAAGATTGCTAGAAGGAATATCAACCACCTCAGATATGCAGATGATACCACACTAATGGCAGAAAGTGAAGAGGAACTAAAGAGCCTCTTTGTGAGGGTGAAAGAGGAGAGTGAAAAAGCTGACTTAACATTCAACATTGAAAAAACTAAGATCATGGCAATTGGTCCCATCACTTCATGGCAAATAAATGGGGAAAAAGTGGAAAAAGTCAGATTTTCTTTTGTTGGGCTCCAAAAAGACTATGGACAGTGACTGCAGTCATGAAATTAAAAGACACTTGCTCCTTATAAGGAAAGCTGTGACAAACCTAGACAGGATATTAAAAAGCAGAGACATCACTTTGCCAACAAAGATCTGTATAGTCAAAGTCATGGTTTTTCAAGTAGTCATGTATGGATGTGAGAGCTGGACCATAAGAAAGGCTGAGCACCGAAGAATTGATGCTTTTGAATTGTGGTGCAGAGAAGACTCTTGAGAGTGCCTTGGACTGCAAGGAGATCAAACCAGTCAATCCTAAAGGAAATCAACCCTGAATATTCATTGGAAGGACTGATGCTGAAGCTGAAGCTCCAAGAGTTTGTGATGTGAAGAGCCAACTCACTGGAAAGGATCCTAATGCTGGGAAAGACTGAAGGAAAAAGGAGAAAAGGGCGACAGAAGATGTGATGGTTAGATAGCATTACCGACTCAATGGATATGAATCTGAGAAAACTCTGGGAGACAGTGAAAGACACGGGAGCCTGGCATGCTACAGTCCATGGGGTCACAAAGAGTCAGTCAGACATGACTTAGTGACCAAACAACAACACTGCTCTCTTATAGCTCCAGAGGTCAGAATCCTCGAATGGGTGGGCAGTGCTGCATTCCTCTGGAGTCTCTGGGCACCTGGCCTCTTCCTGCTTCTAGAGACTGCCTGCATCCTCAGCTCGTGGCCTCACCTCAGTCCAACCTCCTGTGACTACCTTAACTCTGACACCATCACGCCTCTCTCTTATAAGGACCCCTGTGGTTATATTGGGCCACCTGCGTGGTACAGAATCATCTCCTCTTCCTAAAATCTTTAACCGAATCACAGCCACATAATTCCTTTTGCTGTATAAGATAATACACTTACAGATTCCAGGGAATAAGATGTGGCTTTTATGGGGGCCCATTATTCTGCCCACCCACCTCAGAACAGTCACTTCGAAGAAAAGCAATTTGATAAAATTTATCAAACAGTGCAAAGCTAGTAACTAGATCTGTGTGTCTCTGTAGAACTTCAGTAGCCGAGGACATGCTGCTGATTACAGAGGTTGAAATTGTTTTTGAAAAGTAAAGTTCAGTGGTAAAACAATCTGCCTGCAATGCAGGAGACGCACAGGAAACCCAGGTTCGATTTCTGGGCTGGGAGAATCCCCTGGAAGAGGAAATGGCAACCCACTCCAGTATTCTTGCCTGGAAAATCCCACGGACAGAGGTGCTTAGCAGGCTACAGTTCATGGGGTCTCAAAAGAGGTGGACACAACTTACTGACTAAATAATGACAACAAATTCCATTTTTAGAAACCCTGAAAATAAATCTTCCTAAACAGTTCATACTTTGTTCCATAATTTCCTAGAAATATGAAGTACTGACATTGTTGAAATGTTTTATACATTGCTCTGTCTTGTTTCAAGAAGGACACAGTCCTTGGTCCACCTGAGCTATAGGACCTTTACATTTCTGCTCACCCTGCTCTTTCCAATGGATCAGTTGAAAAGCAATTAAGTTTATGTTCTGAATTTTAAATTTTCTTCACTCAACATTTGATAAGTATAATTTAAAAATTTATAATAGCATTCAATTCTTTTCTAAATGGCTACATGAAAGATGGGATAATTAAAAACACACAAACATTTTTATAAGAATGTGACTTACAAATGTTAATTTATATCAGTCAATAAGATTTGTACAAAGTGGCAGATGGCCTAGATCCTCCCAAACAATGCACTAACATACTCACAGTCCTGAGATAACAACCCAAAAGTAAGTGTTATGGAGGAAAAGAAAGTGTCAAGATCATAAAGTCTGAGGAATACAGCCCCCGGATTCCCTGGAATTGTTAATACGTGAACGTGCGTTTCAAAAGTCCCACCTCAGGTATTGTTTGTGGCAATATTTGCAGGAGCTTCCAGAGAGACACTGTGAGAAACACTTTTCTAGGACGACAATTAGAATATTCTGTAATAACCTTTATGGGAAAAAGAATCTGAAAACAAATGAGTATGTATATATGTATAACTGAATCACTATACTGCACACCTGTAATAACACACATTATAAATCAACTATACTCCAGCAAAACTTTTAAAAAGTTAGAAAAGGGAAAAAAAAAGTTAGAATAAATTAATTAATGTTAATTTGCCCTGTAGTTTTCTCAAGAGAAGGAATTGAGAAAAATGTGAATTTTTGATCCCTTATCATTGTGTGTGGTGTCTTCATTCACCAAACATAATTTCTACCCATCAAAACCGATAATGGTTCTGGAAGATTTTGTTTTATATAATACCTGAGAGGAAGCACTCGTGCCACTGTAGGCAGTGATTCGGGGACAGAATTCTAAATCATGATAACTACTGACTCAGTTTCCCTTTAAGTCTTTGCTCTGAGCTGAGCTAGAAGCTCAGTTCTTTTTAACTGAACTAAAAGAACTAACCAACTGAGTTAAAAGTTTTAACTCTGCTCTGCATTAAAAGCGATCAGCAAATTATTGTCTCAGTGGGAACCACTATTTTCCAAAACTTTAACATTAAAATTCCCAAAGTCTGAATCGTTAAGAAAGTTTGGATGCATTTATTCCCCATCACAAATCAGAAGTAAGGTTTTGTCAATATTCTTTCACAAAGCGGGGTCAAACTTTGCAAACTGGGTCTCCTGTTAATATCACAGTAAATAGCCCAGAAATCTCTCCCTTATCTGGAACTCTTCTGCCTTAGAGTTTCAACAATTGTGGCCAATCTGGCTGGAATCTGGGGTGTAAGTAGAAAGAAAGGATGCTAAGCAACTAAAATAAATACTAATGTATATAACTGAATAACTGAATCAGTTTTCTGTACAGCAGTAATTAACACAACACTGTAAATCAACCATCCTTCAATTTTAAAAATTTTTAATAAATAAATACCATAAAATCCACTCCCTTATTCACTAGTTCAGTAAGTTTCAGCTGACTACTTTTTACAGACCCCTTTTATATATCCAAAGAATAAAATAATTATTTGTAATTGGAAAGTTACATATTAATTATAATTGATACATATAACTTTGAAATGCATACACATGCTTGACTTTCCCAAAAAATATTTTTCTTTTCACACCAAGAAAGTGATGTGAGTCAACATTTGTACAGAACTCCTTTGATCTATCTATAAATTCATAATAAATTATAGAAATGACATATAAGTGGGAGACACTAAAAGTTCATATTGTAGAATATCATTCATTAAAATCTACTCAACACTACTAAAAATACAGGTATTTCAAAGTCATTAATATTCAAGTCAAATATATTAAAGCCAGTTAAAATAGCACGCAAGTTTAGGACTGACATGCACATATTGCTATATTTAAAACAAATAACCAACAAGGACCTACTGTAAAATAAATAATAAATAATTTTTAAAATTATAATAATAAAATAGCATATGAGACAAATCCATAATGTATTTTAGAAACACTTCAGGAACTCTACATATAGTGGAAGATGAAAAAATTAAGATCATGGCATCCAGTCCCATCACTTCAGGGCAAATAGATGGGGAAACAATGGAAACCGTGTCAGACTTTATTTTGGTGGGCTCCAAAATCACTGCAGATGGTGACTGCAGCCATGAAATTAAAAGACACTTGCTCCTTGGAAGAAAAGATATGACCAACCTAGACAGCATATTAAAAAGCAGAGACATTATCTGCTGACAAAGGTCTGTCTACTCAAATCTATGGTTTTCCCAGTAGTCATGTTTGAATGTGAGAGTTGGACTATAAAGAAAGCTGAGTGCTGAAGAATTGATGCTTTTGAGAGAATACTCTTGAGAGGCCCTTGGACTGCAAGGAGATCAAATCCGTCAATCCTAAAGGAAATCAGTCCCGAATATTCATTCAAAGGACTGATGCTGAAGCTGAAGCTCCAATAATTTGGCCACCTGATAGGAAGAACTGACTAACTGAAAAAGACCCCGATGCTGGGAAAGATTGAAGGCAGGAAGAGAAGGGGACAACAGAGGATGAGATGGTTGGATGGCATCACCAACTCGATGGACACGAGTTTGAGCAAGCTCCAGGAGTTGGTGATGGACAGGGAAGTCTGGCATGCTGCAGTCCATGGGTTGCAAAGAGCCAGACACGACTGAGTGACTGAACTGAACTGAAGAGGATAGGGGATGGGCTGGATAAATTAATAATAGTATAATGAATAAAGCTGAGTGGCTCAGATGGTAAAGAATCTGCCTGCAATGCAGGAAACCCGGATTCGATCTCTGGGTTGGGACAATCCCCTGGAGAAGGGAATGGCAACCCACTCCAGTATTCTTGCCTGGAGAATTTCATGGGCAGAGGAGCCTGGTGGGCTACAGTCCATGGGGTCACAAAGAGTCGGACACAACTGAGTGATTAACACACACTAGGGGATGTATCCTGCTGTAGTCTTTTATACTAGGAGTGTAAATAGAGTTGATTACAATATTTAAAAGACATGTTTCTAAGTAAAAGTGAATTTTAAAAACTTGAAACTATAAGAAAGATGGCAAGAGGTTGGATCACCCAGTCATGTCATGTTTACAGGTCAAAGTTTCTTACTGTTTAATGACTTGAGTCCACATGGCATCTACCCATTCCCTTAAAAAAACATAGGTTTTCCTTAGAGCTGCAAGGAACATCTTCCACTGAGTCTCCATACCATGGGTCCTTTGTGTTAATGTGAGGTCAGGGTGAAGGGGGTTGCCCGGGACAGAGTCATTAATACTCCACATATTTTATCTACATTGGCTTCAACAGAAAGGCTCATCATCAGTTTCCAGGTTCATCTCCAGAACCCCTCCCTTACCTGGAGAACTCAGCATGGAGCTGGGCTGGCCTGAGGTTGATATGAGAACCACTGCGGGGTCCTGACATGGGTGGTCATGGGAAAGCTCGAGTCACAAAGGCACCCTCTCTTACCCAAAGTGAGGAGGAGTGATGAATATGTGGCAGCTATAGATTCTTAAGAAATATTTTTTACAGTTAAATCAATGCTACCAACCTATAAACACGTTTTTTCAACTGCCATACTTGGTCAGTTCTGTTCAGATATGAATTTTTAAAAGACACTTAGAAGAAACTCATGTGATGCTTTTATAATGCATTTCTTCAGGCTGGGCACTGGGATTAAGAAACTTCATGCTGCAGTCTAAATGCCCATTGACAGAGGAATGGATAAAGATGTGGTATATATACAGAATGGAATATTCCTCAGCCATAAAAGAGTGAAAGAATGCCATTTGTGCAACATGGATGGACCTAGAGACAATCATGCTAAGTGAAGTAAGGCAGATAGAGAAAGACAAATATCATGTGATATCTTTTAAATGTGAAATCTAAAAACACACAAGTGAACTTATTTACAAAAATAGAAACAGACTCCTAGACACAGGAAACAAAGTTATGGTTACCAAAGAGGATAGCAGGGCTGGAAGGAATAAATTAGAAGGCTTGGGATTAATATATGCACACTACTATATATAAAATGGATAAACAACAAGTACTTAATACATAGCACCGTGACCTATACTCAATATCTTATAATAATCCATAATGGAAAAATATCTGAAAAAGAATACATACACACGTGTGCATGCGCACACACACTCACACACACATCTATATAACTGAATCAGTTTGCTGTATACTTGAAACTAACATGGTAAATTAACTTCATTTACCATGAAGTTAATGGTAAATGGTCACAAAGAGTCAGACATGACTGAACACAAACACAACAACAACAACCCAAATCACGTAACCGGCCAGTCATGCAGACATAGTTAGAAAAACATCATCGATTTTTTAAAAGCATCACCAGACATGATTATATTCCTATTATAAATAGCATTTCCTATCAATCCCTTTAGTCATGTGTTCCACTGGAGGATTTTTTAGAAAGAAAGAAGGGAAACAGAAAAGGAGATCCACAGTTAGACCTGGCAGGTTTGGCCAAGTAAGTAGCTAAGTGCCTTTGATTCAGTCCACAAACCTCCCTGAGCTCTCTGGTCTCTTAAACAACACACCCTCACTGGGGCCGGAAGCCTTCCTATGGTCCTTGGATCAGTAGTCCACGACTGTACACCATCTGGTCCTGCCCACCTCCAACCTTGTGCTTTGCCTCATCCGCTACCTAGGCTGCTGATAAGTCTCCAAACATCCTAATTTCGTATCTGATTGGAGACCTTTCCCTTCCATGAGTTCCATGAGGATAGGGATTGTGTCTCTCATTCATCCATGCAGCCCTCAGGCCCAGCACAGTGACCAGCACACAGTTGAAATTGCAGTAAAATATTCACAGAATAAGTGAGCAGTAGAAGTACTACCTAAAACCAATGGTCACATCTGGGAATAAATGAAAAGTATCCTTTTTCGTCAGGATTTATTATTTTCACTGATTCTGGGGGAAGAGAAGGTTGTCTCATAATTCTCAGAAGATGCAATCAGAGAGTTTTAAGGACTTTGGTTATTTGGCTCTGGATTCATTCATCTGTTCTTCAATGTTTCCCACCCAAGTCATTTTGAGTTGTTTCTCTGACACAAATGAGTTGACTCATAGCAGGTAACAAAGCAGTGTCAAGCTGCTGTGAAAGTTGAACTGGTTCCTACTCTGCTCAGGAAATGACACTGGACCTGCCAACTGCATCCTTACTCCAGGGGCCGCCAGCAGGGTTGATGCTTCGGTTCTCTGGTCACCAGGCAGAGCTGGTCAGTACTGGCCACAGAAAACACACACTGATTTGTGAGGCTGCACTTCTGGGCCCTCAACTCTCATTTTCACCAAGATGCCTGACCGAGCTGAGCCCGACCTGAAACTACTAAGGATATGAAGCCATCTTCATTTTGGCCATTACACCCACAGTGAGAAAGCTGTTAACTGGTGGGTTAGAAATGAATGGATTACTCACTTCTTCATTTCTTTTAGGTTTCCTAGAAGATGGAAGATAAGAGTCAGTTGAAACAATCTTTCCTCTAATGAGAGTTCTATTTCTACGGGAAGGTATTAGCAGAGGTCAAACTATTTCTAATTTAACACTAATAACTGGATAAACACTGGCCTTCACCATACAGAGGATACAGACTGTATTGGATAAATGTGATTCATCAAGTCTTAGATGGCATTTCTCAGGGTGATGGTGAATTTAAAACTTCTTGAGACAATATTTCACAACATCCTTTCAAAGTGCATAGATTTTTTTTTTTAATGATTGTCTTAGTTATGATATAAAAAATACTTGTGATGTACATTTGGACAATATGTTTTAATAAGTCAGACATAATCAAGAAACATTTCTTAACATGTAAATGGGTTTTTATGAATAAATATGTGGTCTATATGGAATTTTTACAGCAGTCTAAATTATTAAATAAATACATGAACATAATAACCAAGTGGGCTTCCCAGTACCACCACAATAAAGAAATTGCCTGCCAATCTAGGAGACATAAGAGACATGAGTTTGATCCCTGGGTAGGGAAGATCCCCTGGAGAAGGGCAAGGCAATCCACTCTAGTATTCTTGCCTGGAGAATCCCATGGACAGAGGAGCCTGGTGGGGTACAGTCCATAGGGTCGCAAGGAGTCAGACACAACTAAAGCTACTTAGCAGGCATGCATGCAAGAACCAAATACAAACTGAAGATGGACATTTGCTTTTTTAGCCCTTTATTTTGTATTCATCCCTCTACATTTCTATATATCTATCAACTTATGGATACATTACTATTCATACAGACTATAACTTTCTGACAACAAAAGTCATTCATCCACCACACAGAAAGTTCCTTTTAATAAGGAGGGTGATTAGAATTCTAATGGCTCATTAAAGAGCTCCTTCATTTATTCACTCCAGAAACATCTGTGGAGTGCTATCAAGGTGACAGGGCACAGATGCAATGGTGTGGGGAGCATGGCCGTGAACAAGGTATCACAGTCCTAGACCTTCTGGCCTTTGTGTCCTAGTGAGGGAGACAGATAGCAAACTACCAGATGAGCAAGTCAACAGGGGAATTTTAAACAGTGGTCCATGCTATTATCAGCCTCTTGGAGAAGAACATTGGAACTGGAACATGCGTGTGAAGGACACTTTTTAAAAAACTGAATGTGTGTCTTCACACATTGAAAAATATCTTTAGAAACTGAACTGACACCATTACTATATGCACTGTCCACATGAGAAGGAGATTAAGATTAGAAAACACGCAAAAGTCAAATGTAAAAGTCAAATGTGTCTGGTACAAATTAAAAAGCAAGTGATTGGATGGCGGGTCCTCTCACAAAGACCCTCTGTGCTTATGCGTAAAACAAGAGTAACACTATGCTTTCCAAACTGCCATGAGATGAAATCAGTGACAGCATCTCACACCAACCAAGCCCCTGGGTACAAAGCAGAGATGAGATGCATTCTAAGTACACCTTCGCTTCTGCATCTTTCCCTCTTGAGAAAGTTACCCTGTGTAGATTTCTTCATGCAGCTTCCTTTCCTGTCATCCACTGGTCCTCCCACTTACTGAGGAGTCCTCCAGTCAGTCTTCAGATTTCGCAAAGTGAAACTTGGAACAGGGCTAGCAAAGCACTAATGTTTTTCCAGCTAAAAGCCTGGCAGGTGGTGCCAATCGTAATTCTTCTAATAACTGTATTGTTATGGCAAGGCGACCTCATCTTGGGTTATCTGTATTACTTTACATGCATCTAAAGCTATGCTTTATCCTAACACACAGTGGCTGTGAATTGAAGAACGAGAGGTCAGGCTGCAAGAGTGAAGAGGAACTGGAGAGGAGCCGAAGGCAAGGGTGATCCGAGAGTCTGATGACCCTAGCCATTTGAATGCAAACAGGTCTCTTGGGAACTGAATCAGGGTCTCTGCTTCCAGCTCCAATGAGGATAATCAGGTCTGTTGTAGCTCCTTGGAGGCAGGGGACAACGACCATTCCAAGTCAGGACACTGGCAGTTTCTTAAGGACTGATATTAAATTATCTGGAGAAGGGGAGACTAAGAAGCTGGTGAAGATGCTGGGGTACAAATTAAAGACAGACAGCATCACGACCACCTGGCACCATTTTCTAATCTAAGTCCTTTAGAGGCCTTATAAAGTCACAGTAGCTGGACAGAGAGCACACAAGGGAAGAAAAACAAAGACGAAATGAAGACTCAAATGAAGAAATAAATATCACTCCTGTGAATTTCACTGTGTGCCCCATTTCCACCACTTTGATGCTATGAGTTCTAGGCAAGCCACATAATAATGATATGATTTCAGCAGACTGAGATATGGTCAGTGGCAATCTATGATCCCAGGGACATTTGCCAGGAGTGCAGAGCAGCCAGGCCACGGTTGGAGATGGGCACGCTCCTCAGAGCCAGACTGGGGTGATCACAGCGGAGCATGGCCAGGCCCTGGCGGCTCATCTTCTGGATGGATCCTCAAGGCCGGTTCTCCTGAGGTTCTGCCCATGGGTAGGGGTCTACATCCGGGTACTGCCCATCCACACCAGCTTTAATAAAAGCTACCCCTTTCCTCTATAGCGGGAATCCTGTCTGTAGTTTACAAATGTGAAGACTGAACTTCCGAGCCGATAGACGAGTATGGTTTGCACAGCTGATGGCAAAGCTGGAATCTGACTACAGTTCTGCCTGACTTTAAAGTGCACCTTAAGACTACATCAGCTAATACTGAAACTACCCCAGGACCCCTCTGTAGGTACCAATTGCTATCATGTTGTTTTTATTCAGTCGCTAAGTCAAGTCAGACTCTTTGCAACCCCATGGACTGCAGCACTTCCCTGTCAGGCTTCCCTGTCCTTCACCATTTCCCAGAGTTTGCTCAAACTCACGCCCGTAGAAGTCAGTGATGCTATCCAACCATCTCATCCTCTATCGTCCCCTTCTCCTCCTGCCTTCAATCTTTCCCAGCATCAGGGTCTTTTCCAGTGAGTCGTCTCTTTGCATCAGGTGACCAAATAATTGCAACTTCAGCTTTAGCATCAATCTTTCCAATGAATATTCAGGGTTGATTTCTTTTAGGATTGACTGGTTGGATCTCTGTGCTGTTCAAGAGACTCTCAGGAGTCTTCTCCAGCACCACAAGTCTATCATGTAAACAGTTATTTATTCTGTTCCATGTTTCCATACTTTCTTGACCATGTTAAAAGAACAGATGCAGCAAAAAAATAACATCATATCAAAATGGAGATTTATAATATTTGAATGCTTGATGTTGAAGCTGAAACTCCAATACTTTGGTCACCTGATGCGATGAACTGACTCAATGAAAAGACCCTGATGCTGGAAAAGATTGAAGGCAGGAGAAGGGGATGACAGAGGATGAGATGGTTGGATGGCATCCCGACTCAATGGACATGAGTTTCGGCAAGCTTTGGGAGCTGGTGATGAATAGGGAAGCCTAGTATGCTGCAATCCATGGCGTCACAAAGAGTCAGACACAACGGCAACTGAACTCAACTGAATGTGCCTGCCAAAGGAGACTGCTGATAACTGAACTAGCAAAGAATTAAAACTGTAATGGAAACTTACAGAAAAAATAATGGTATTCATCATTTCCAGTATATATTGTATGTGACTATTGCCAACATATTTTTTTTCTGGACTGTAAGAGTTTTCCTAATATGTATATCCATCATGGAAGTCGCATCAATTCCTTTAGACTAAAAACCCTGCTGACAGGACTTCCCTGGTGGTCCAGTGGCTAAGATTCTGAGCTCCCAAGGCAGGGGGCACAGGTTCAATCACTGTTTGGGGAACTAAGATCCCACACGCCACTCAACATGGTCAAAAAAACCCACCCTGCTGCCCCTTTTTCTTTCTTCCTCCCAAAAGACACCTTTCCCCTGTGAGACAAGACTCACATCTGGTCTTTTGATTTCTGTCCTGTCTTTACAATTGTCCCCAAACCAGGTATGAAGTCAGTTTTTCCTCTCGGGAACTATAACTAGTAAGGGGAAAAAAGATCCCCATTCTCACTGTCTCTATGGAGTGGATTTCTTCATTCCCAAAGAACTATTATTTCTCTTTAAGAGCTGTTAACTAACATCTGCAAAATAAGTCTTTTCGGCACAGGAATTGGCTCTGGAACCCACTGTAGTGAAATTTAACCTGCATCCCCATCTCAGGTCAGTCCCAGTCTCCTGCTGTAATTCTACCTTGTAGGCACTCAGTACCGCAGACACAGGTGCAGGCAAGTAGTGATGTTTTATTAAAGAAACGTATCATGGATTTAGGGAAAATACATACCTGATTGCACTTGCAGATAAGTGGCCGTAGGAGCCACTTGCTGAAGAGCTGCTGCGGGAGTTATTGAGAATCGTGACCAAGGAGTTGGGAGATGTCCTTATCATGGTCTGCAGGTCAAAGCTATGATCGGACAGTGGCGATATGGACAGTGTACGTTTTCGGCTCGGCCGGGCTGACAGCCTAGGGCTGGGGAATCTGGTGCCTGTTATATAAACAAAACAGAATCTGATTACCTGTGGCTGGACTTGGTACCTGTTATCTATTCCTGTTAGCCCGTATGGAAGAACTGGAGGATAAGAAGCCAGCGACCAGTGGTGACAAGTACCTTTCTCTTCCCGCTTGTGATCTACTGGCTACAATTGAGGGAATTAGGGAGAAATATTTATCTTCCAGGGACTTACCTCAGGGGAGCTCTGTTTATTAATGTGCAGGCAAAATGATAAATTGCTAAACAAAAGGGAAAGACTTTTATGTGTTATCCCTCTCATTTCCACTGATTTATGAATCTGACGGCTGCTTAGATATTCTCATCATTAATTCACCACAAGCGACAAAGACAGTGGTTCCCACAGTCACAGCGCACCCATCCTCCCCACTCCCAACACTTGTAGCTTTAAAGCAATAAGCCAAAGGGGAAAAATGAATTAAAGTATCTTAAGATTAAAAAAGTCCAGCTTAGTTATGCCTTCATTTCCCCATGATTTCTGTAGCTATCTGATCATGGACTATTTATGGCTTTACTGAAAAACCTGATAAATACATTATTCTAAATTAATGGTTCTCGATGGAGGGGTGGGAATAGATTTTGCCCCCAGGGGACATGTGACAACATCTGGAGATATTTGGGTTATCACAACTCAGGGGGTGCTAAAAACATCAAGAGGGTAGGGAAGCTATTGCACACCCAGGGATGTGCAGGGCAGGCTCCCATCATGAAGAAGCATCTAGTCCTAGTAGTGCCAAAACTGAAGGACCCTGCCTTAAATTCCCCATTATCTAACAGCCTGAGTCCCAAGAAACATTTAAAAACTTGGGACTGTGGTTTGTTTACCCATTTTCCAAGGGCAGGTTGGGAGGGACCCTCCAAGCATTATAATAAGATAACATGAGTCAATTTTAATTCTCTGGTTATTAGATGGATCAATCAATCAATTAATTCTATGCATTTATTAAAGTTTTGAGACTTCAAGAAGATTCCACTGATAAAGTTCTGTTCTAGAGGTTAGTAACTCATACTTAAATGCCTGCCAAATTAATACAATGCTTGTTACACAGAGTTAAAAATTAAATGCCCATTTGCCTGCAATTTGGCAGATGTTAGAGATCTAGATTTCAGAGCATAACTATAAATGTGGCCCACAGGCCTACTCCTGCCTTTTCTAAGGTCACATTTACATTACAGAGTATGACAGAATGAGAATATAATCCTACTAGGTAAGAGGCAAATCAAATATAATTACTTTTAAGAAAGAATGGAGGGTTTCTACTTCAAAGAATGGGCACATCTGCTGACAGGGACATGCAATTTGGGGGTACACAGAAAATGGTAGTAGAGGGTAAGACTTCTTTATAGAAAAATGTCTGGGTACCTGGTCTATAGATAACTAATTGGGAATATTTTCTTCATCAGAGGTGAACTTTGACACAAGATAACAATCCAAAATGATTTAAGATAATTTAATGAAATTCAATAGATGACTATGAAAGACTTACAGATATTATTATAGAGATAAATAGACATACTTTATAGCTAATAAAAAAAATCATAAACTGGAACTTCGTACCATCCATGAATATAAAACTGGTAAGCCAATTTGAATGACAAATGTGGTCCCTACTCAAATCCTTCTTTCAGGCACATTGAAAATTGAATTTCTTCACTTAGAAGTTTCATGACCCATCTGATTTAGGCCCTGTGAGTACAAAAACAGCAGTCCCACTGTGTTCACAGCTTTTATTGCCTAAACCAGCATCTTTTATTATGACATCAGCTTTACACATAAATGTTTCATATTTACTCACTATGAGAGGATAACCTCATCAAAGAAGTTTTTCAATGAGGAAATGCATTCCACTTCCAAAGGACTCCAAGGACAAACCAGACTTCCGGTCAACTTCCATATCATCCTTGACAGTAACCATTCTCAGTGAGACTCAATGATCCCTGACAGAGTATTAGAAGTAGCAGGACATTCCAGACAGAGCTGATGCCCTGATTTAAATCACTAACTAGATGAGGAGGTCATCTGATTCTATGAAACACTGGGGCCTATATCCCCTCACATCATCCAAAGACAGAGCCCAAGGCTTTTCATGGAAGCTCGTGGTTCCCTAGGGCCTGGTTGGTCCATCTCCTCTGTTTTCCCCTCCAAGATGGGCACTTACTTAAGGCAGTTTCCACCATATAAACATTGTGGCTTTCAGGACTTAGGATTTCTCTAGGAAATATACGGATTACTTGCTCTGTATCTTTAAAAGTCACTAGAATCCCAAAAGGTGGAATTAGAGCCATAAAGCAGGCTTGTTCATTCTAACGCCCAACACAGGAAAACTCTATCCCGAAGCTGGCTGAAACCCTGGTAAGCCCACTGTCGGCACATTTAAAAGTCAGGTGCTCATCTGAGTCCAGTTTACTGCTGCTCTTCTGCCAACCGATGAGTCCTAAAGATTTGTTACAGTGAGCAGAATGACCCACTGTATGCCAGGCTGGCTCCGCTTTTGCTACTGCAGAGCCAATGTAGAAATTTAACCTCATTTCGCTTCTCCCTTGAAAAACATCTCGTAGGTTTTATATTTAATACGTAAGAACAGGGGACTTCTCTGGGAGTCCAGTGATCAAGACTCCATGCTCCTAAAGCAAGGGGCCTGAGTTTGATCCCTTGTCAGGGAACTAGATCCCACATACTGCAACTAAGAGCTTGCGTGAGGCAACTAAAGATCCTGCATGATACAACTAAAAAAAAAAAATACCACATGCCATGATGCAACTAAGATTCGGCACAGCCACTTAAATAAATAAAATGGTTTAAAAAAAAATAAAACAGAAGAACATTCTCTTTATGTTCTGTTAAATGCTATTTCAACTACTTCAGAGGGCAGGGATATAGTACTTTTTAAATGCTTTCCAACCCTTCATTATGCTCTTCCCAACCCCCTAGCAACCAAGCAAAGAAAGTCATCAGCGTTTAGGACAGTGATTTGGGATCCTCTGTTGAAGGGAACAGCTAGACTACAAGGTGAGGGTTTCAAAACAGCTGAAAGAGAAGTGGCCCAGGTCTCCACTGATCACCCTGCTTCCTCCTAAATATAAGCCTGAGCAGTCTCATTGTTCCAACACTGATTTCCTGCTCTAGCTTTCTGTTAATTGTTTTGTTTCTCTATTCTAATGAAAGATTCTGACAAAGAAAAAGGAGGTTTCTTTTTATGTGATGAATAATAGGATATCTAAATTCCTACTTAATGACAATCAATTTACCATATACTCTGGCAAATTAAAATGCCTTTAATTAGTTTTTACTAAGTAAAAGGGTAGCTTCATCCTTTATTTAGATAAAAACCGCCATTGCCTGACTAAACACATTCTCATCAAATAGAGAAGGTAATATGGGTTGACCTTCCAAGGAGTCTCTCTTATTTTAATTCTTTATTTGCAGATTTTTAAATAACTGATTTGCATAATAACACTCAACTTTTTTTTTTTTCCAGCAACCCCTAATTGAAATGTGGTCATGATGAATCTGCAATGGAAACTCTTTCTTCTACAAAGCAGAACCACAAAATCCCTGTGGAAGATGTAACACATTTCTCTCACTTTGGGTGAGGTAATGAACTCCCCAATGGAAACCCACCCAAGCAGTGTTCCTATGTAACCCAGCTAAGTTACTTCATGCCATTAAAGGGACTAGAGCTGTAGGTTTTATACTGTGTGAACCAATCATCTTCTGTCTGTTGTAAATCTGAGAGCTGAACTATTAACCACTGCTGGAGAGTGGACCAAGGTCCACTCATCGTCACAGAAGAATCCAAACAGCCTCTAGATAGAGAAGCACAAATTAATCACTGCTACTAGAAAAAACAAACAAAGTCTTTAGCATATGTCCTGCTCAAACTCATATTATCTTCGTATTCAAAGGGTTTCATTATGTATACCTCGGATGATACTTTGGCTTCACTTCCTGGCGCCTAGTAAATGGATGTGAACCTAAAGGATAAAAACTCTTAGATGTTCTGAGAAATGATAATCACAGGTTCTCATCTGTACCTCTGATCTAGAGAAGTGACACTAAGGACTCATCATAAGCCTTAAGGGGTCCAAAAGTAAGTCATTTAAAGCGCATCCAGTGATCCCATTTTCTTCCACTGCTAGATACTAACAGTAGCCCTTTCTGATGTGGAAATGATTTTTGTTTCCTATATAAGAGGTCTCAGTGAGACAGAATTTTTTAACATAAAGAAAACACAGAAGCGTACACAATAACAAAGTGTAGCCCCTGTTTGCAACAACTAGAGAAAGCCTGCACAAAGCAATGAAGACTCAGTGTAGCCAAAAATAAATTAAATAAATAAGACCTAGAGTCTCTTAAAATAATATTTTTTAAAAAAGAAAACAGGAGGAAAATAAGAAAAAAATAAATCCATGAAAAACATGAAATCAACTATAGGTCTCTTTTTTTAAGTTAATTTTTAAAGCATAAAATCTATAACATCAAGAAATGACTGGTCAAAAGCATGTTCATCTAATCAAACATATTCCCTTATTCTGCTACCAAGACAATCAGAGCCAATTAGTGTTTTTGTGTATCTGCCAAATTATAACTGCCTGCATCTTTGAGTTCACTGACATAAGCTGAGCTAATTGGCAAGTTTCAGGATGGCCAAGTCTGTGGGAGCTTCCTGGAAAACCAAGGGAACCAGAGCCCCAAATATTGGTGGTGCCTCCTCCTTCTCTGCTTTGGAAAGTTAGGTAATCAACTCATCTTAGTACCTTCCTCTCCCTTTCATGCATTAGCCTGACCATGCCCGGGGCTACCGAGGCAGCTCTGCCACTTACTATCCATGGCGTGAAGATACTCCATGTGGATGGCCCCTGCGCCGGCGGTGGCAGCAGAAGGAATGATATCTGCATAGGGACTTCGCTGGCCAGCTAACAGAGCCATCTGATGATAGTATTCTGCTGGGCTGACTCCGGCGTGGGGGGCTGGATGGAAGAGGAGACAAGAAAAGCATGGTTACCAGTTGGAAGAAGGTCAACAAGAAGCTTTTCTTGAGATACCCCAAAATCCATGTGTCACGCAGCCCACAGAGCCATTCCTTTCATGGTTTGCTCTAGGAAAACTTCTTTAACTCAAACTGTGCTTTCACTGAAGTTTCCCAGATATCACTGATTAAAAGACAAAACTGAAGAAAAAGCACAGAAAAAAAATCAAGTACACGATAAAACTTTTGAGGTTAGTTTCAAGAAATCACTAAGACTGGCATATATACGCTACTACCTATAAAATGGATAATAATGAGAACCCGTGTATAGCACAGGGAACTCTACTAAGTGCTCTGTGGTGACCTAAATGGGAAGGAAATCCAAAAAAGAAGGGATATATGTATATAAATAGCTGGTCCACTTTGTTGTGCAGCAGAAGCTAACACAACATTGTAAAGCATCTAGATTCCAATAAACAATGATTAAATTCATATATGTGCACGTATCTGTACACTCATCTCTCTGTTTGCTCCCCAAAATAAAAGTGTCTCATATCAAATGGAAACAGTGACACACTATTTTCTTGGGCGTCAAAATCACTTGGAGAAGGAAATGGCAACCCACTCCAGTACTCTTGCCTGGAAGATCACATGGATGGAGGAACCTGGTAGGCTACAGTCCATGAGGTCACAAAGAGTTGGACATGACTGAGTGACTTCACTTTCAAAATCACTGCAGATGGTGACTACAACCATGAAATTTAAAGATGTTTGCTCTTTGGAAGAAATGCTACAACCAATCTAGACAGCATATTAATAAGCAGAGACATTACTTTGCCAACAAAGTTCCTTCTAGTCAAAGCTCTGGTTTTTCCAGTAGTCATGTATGGGTGTGAGAGTTGGACTATAAAGAAAGCTGAGCATCGAAGAATTGATGCTTTTGAACTGTGGTGTTGAAGAAGACTCTTGAGAGTCCCTTGGACTGCAAGGAGATCCAATCAGTCCATCCTAAAGGAAATCAGTTCTGAATATTCATTGGAAGGACTGATGCTGAAGCTGAAACTCCAATACTTTGGCCACCTGATGAGAACTGACTCATTTGAAAAGACCCTGATGCTGGGAAAGATTGAAGGTATGAGGAGAAGGGGATGACAGAGGTTGAGATGGTTGGATGGCATCACCAACTTGATGGACATGAATTTGAGCAAGCCCTGGGAGTTGGTGATGGACAGGGAAGCCTGGTGTGCTGCAGTCCATGGGGTCTCAAAGAGTTGGACTGTGGGACTGAACTGACTGACTATTTCAAATCACTGTATGTTCACATTTTTTATTTTCACATTTCTTACAGTAGTAGACAACTTAGATAACTACAATGACCTTCCCGACATATTTAAAATACTTCCCTAAGCTTTCTGGCAAGAGGGTCTGAGTCAGCTCTTGGTAGCTGGAGAACCCAGCGCCATGAGTGGAAACGGCAGCACAGCCCGAATTTAATAACACATGGCTGGGTGGTAAGCTGCAATTTTGTGTTCCATAATTTTAAAGTTCTTTTTTTTTTTTCATTTCAAAATCAAGAAGAAATATACCTATCAATCTGGAGCAATTTACTGGCAAGCGTCAGCTCTGTAAGAGGGGGATAATGATCGGTTTCCACTGGACAACTTACGTGCCAAAGCTGCAGGATACTATAGCAGTTCTGAGGGTGGGCTCCAGAGGCACTGAGATCTAGATGCAAATCCCAGCTCCACCTCTTCAGGAAGGTGCTGGGAGGAGTGAGGCCGATGGCGCATGAAAAGTGCTTAGCATGTAACATTAGATCAATAAAAGCTAGTTTTATCATTAAAATGTAGAAACACTGGCATTCTAGCAACAGGTCTAGGTATGCTTCATATTTGTGTTCAAATACTTTTTATTTATTGAAGTATAGTTGATTTACAATGTTATATTAGTTTCAGATATATAGTAAAGTGATTCAGTTATATATATATATATTTTTCATATTCTTTTCTAGTATATGTATTATAATATATAGAATATATTAATAATTCTCTGTACTAGACAGTACATTGTTTATCTATTTTACATCTAGTAGTGTGTATCATTAACAACAAATTCCTAATTTATCCCTCGTTCCCTCTTTCCCAAACCATATGTTTGTTTTCTAAGTCTATGAGTCTATTTCTGTTTTGCAAATAAGTTGTGTGTGTGTGTGTGCATGTGTGTGCACTCAATCTCATCTGACTCTGCAACCCCATGGACTGTAGCCCACCAGGTTGCTCTGTCTATGGAATTTTTCAGGCAAGAATACTAGAGTGGGTTGGGTTGCCATTTCCTCCTCCAGGGATCTTCCCAGCCCAGGGATTGAACTTGCATCTCTACCATCTTCTGCAATAGCGAGCAGATTTTTTACCACTGTGCCACCTGGGAAGCCTGTAAATAAGTTAATATGTGTCATTTTTTTTATAGTCCACTTATAAGTGATGTATTTGTCTTTCTCTATCTGACTAACTTCAATTAGTAGATCATCTCTAGGTCCGGCATGCTGCTGCTGCTGCTGCTATGTCACTTCAGTCGTGTCTGACTCTGTGCGACCCCATAGACAGCAGCCCACCAGGCTCCCTTGTCCCTGGGATTCTCCAGGCAAGAACACTGGAGTGGGTTGCCATTTCCTTCTCCAAACATGCTACTACAAATGGTATTATTTCATTCTTTTTTAAATATTCTTTCCTACATCTTATATTATCTTTTATTTATTTTTCTTTATATTTCATACTTTTCATACATCATAAAGATAGATATATACAAAAATCATGGACTGCAAGAGACAAATATGAGTGAGTTGACCTTGGGTATTAATTGGCCTCCAGTGAAGCAGGACGAAAAATGCAGAACTAATCAAAAATGTTTTATCCATACTCATCATCAAATACTATGAAAAGCAGATGATAAGATGCTTTAACTAGAGGTACTGCCTTCAGTGGCCCCACTAAATTTCCAGATGTCAGGCATCATTCCAAGCCCATCGTCAGCTGACCTGTCGACCCTTCTCTCCCTCTCTTCTTGAGAGTCACTTTCATGGAGTCCCAAGTATTCTATGAAGGTGACTCTCCATTTTTCCCACTGGAAAACCAAATCCAAAGCAGAACAAACTCTGATCTCACTCTTTTACAGTTTTTATTTTTAAAGCGTGCATCTCGTCCAAATGGTAAAACTTCTTCCTTGGGTACAAGTATATCCACTGCATTGAATCCGAGGGAAAAAAAAAAAGTGAGTCAGCAGCTGTTGCTGGAGCCCAGTCACTCCTGGAAGTATGACTGGGTGAATATTTACTGAGAAATTCCAGGCTGCTTCCACCTACTATTCCCACCATGCACAAGCAGCCCTGGGAAGTGTCTGCATGGAGAATATGGGCTGCGCCGGGGCAAACACTGCTGGGTGAGCCAGAATACATGTGCGCCTGCACAAGCACCAGCAATTTGTGGTTTGCTCCAGAGAGCTCACAGTTCTCTACTTGTCACCAGTACAGCCTAAGCCATTCTGAGCCTTAACACAGATTCCAGCAACTGTAGACAGGTGAGTTTGTATATGTGTTCATGAAGTGGGAAATGTGCTCTCTGAACCAAAGGGACATTGAAAGTTTTTGTTTGTTTGTTTTGGGGTATAGTTGATTTATAATGCTGTGGTAGTTGTGGATGTACAGCAAAGTGAATCTCTTATGCATACACATATTTCCACTCTGTTTTAGATTCTTTTCACATATAGGCCGTTACAGAGTATTGAGCGGAGCTCCCTGTGCGACACAGTAAGCCCCAGAGGAGCATTTTAATCATGGACAGTTATGGAATGAACAGCTCCAATTTAAAAGTCAGGTGACAATAATTAATTGGGAGGCTCACAGAACAACAGGAATCTGGTCCTTGGGAGCTGAAAATGAGCATCCTGTATAAGAGAATTAAAGTCAAAGGTCATTTCTTGTCCCACTGCATCCCTCTTGCAGTGTTCATGTGGCATGGTCAAGGACAGGGGGCATAAACAACAGGGCTAGGCCATCATGTTCTCTAAGATCTTGCTGTTCAGAATGTGGTCCCTAGACTCGCAGCACTGAAACGACCTGGGGGCGGCTCAGAAGTGCAGAACCTCAGCTCCCCAGACCCATCCCACCAGGAAGCATATTTTATCACCATCCCCAGGTGATGTATATACATAGTGGAGTTTGAAAAGTGCTGCTCCAATGGACACATCTGTATACATGTGCCCTTCAGACCTGAAGAGAAAAGTGTCCCTCAGAAGGTGAGCAAAATGTGCTGGTTACACAAGTACAATACAGGAATGGCAATAGAGCCAGTCTAGATCCACAAAACAGAGTAGTGAATAAGAGGATTTGGGCGTCACAGTATTTTGGCTCTTGAGTTCCACCTCTGCCATTTACTAGCAAAGGAGCCAGGTTGCAAGTTACTTGGCCCCTCTGCCAAATCCTCATCTTAAAATGGAGATTATATCCTCACCCTCATGGAGGTGTCATAATGCTGAAATAAGAGCATGCAGTCACAGCACTTAGCACAGCCCCTGGCATACAGGACACAAACGCATCAGTTCCTCTTTACCACGTCCCATGATGTGTGGACGCAGGAGAGGCTGGTCTGAAACTCACCATCTGTGGGGCTCAGCCCACGAGCGGCCGAGATCATGGAGAGCGATGGGCTACTGTGCAGGGACCGGATGTAGTCCATGTACGGGTTGATGTAGGGATGCGGGGGGCTGAAGGGGGACTCGGAAGCTGCAGCAGGGTTCCGATGTGGGGAGATCCTGATGAAGGGCAGGTCAGAATACGTGGGGCTACTAGATAAGGCAGAAGGCCTAGGTAAAAAGAAAAGCAGACACAACAGGTACACATGAGACAAGAGCTCCACGGGCAGAGGCTGTCTGTGAAAGAAAATAAGCATGATTTCAAGGTGTCTTGGGGGAAAAATATCAGGCATTTACAATTCTAGTACTGACCTTAAAAATCACAGTGACATAATGCAGGCAGAATGCTACTATACAATTGTTTAGGCAAAGAAATTTGACCTTTGAGAAATTTTCTGGCACTCGCAACACAGGAAAATAAAGCCTTTGGTTTTCTTCATGAAAAGAAATTCTAAACAGGCATCTGAACTTGAGGTAACTGTGATTCTATTTTCCATTTGACATGAATGTTAACTTCACTGCTGAACTTACCTCTCACCATCATAGTGCTACATTAAAAAAAAAAAGAAAGAAAAGGAAAGGAAGGAAGGGAGGGAGAGAGGAAGGGAAGAGAAAGAAAGGGAGAAAGGAAGGAAGGGTGGAAGGAAAGAAAAAAAAGGAGAGAGAAAGAAAAGAAGGAAGATTCGGCTGGTTTGGAAGTCTGAGCATGCACAAGGCAGAGATGCCTACAAATAAGAAAAAAGTCTAGGGAGGGGGGATCGGGATGGGGAACACATGTAAATCCATGGTTGATTCATGTCAATATATGGCAAAAACCACTACAATATTGTAAAGTAATTAGCCTCCAACTAATAAAAATAAATGAAATAAAAAATAAAATTAAACTTCTTTGCACCATTTAAAAAAAGAAAAAGAAAAAAGTCTAAATCCAAGAGTCTGTAAGAAGCATGAAATTGACAGTCTATAAGGCCATGCTCCAGCTTCAGTGCTCTGGGTCTTGCAGTCGTGAGTAAAACCATTTTCTCCCATCTGTGTTTCCCTGTTTTGAAGGCGGCCATAGGAGGCAGCTTTCTCTCATACTTTTTTTGCCTGTGGCTTCCTGATTGGCCACATTCAGTGAACAATCAGTAATGAAGTGCTCCTGGGGACAGAAAGTTGGAAGAGATTGAGTTTATGTCCTAGTTATAAGGAGCAAAGGTAGAGTGTAAGCTTTTGACTGATGCAAATAAATTCTAAGCATACCGTGCTGCCACCATACCCCACCCACTCCAGGGGATTCCCTTCCCAGAGCCGGCCCCACGCCCCGGGCACAGGCGTTTGTAGAATGGCCAGTCTGTGGAACACCCCCCTCGCCGCCCTGTTCCTCCTCTAATAGAAAACGTTTTGTGTGGATAATCCAGTGAACTGGCTCTGACAGGCTAAACACTTGTACTTTCTCTTTTTTCATTCACAGAGAATATGGCCATAAAAAGGCAAGGCTGTGATAGAGTGGGATGTACTGACTGCAAACTCCTCTCAGGGCACTGGCTTTAAGAGTGAAAGGAAAGGGAGGGTAAACAATTTCTCATCCCGCCTCCCCAGCAAAGGCACACGCAGCCGGGGCTCTGGCCCCCAAGCCCATGAGAATGGAGTCCTGGGAGAAGCCCGTTCTTGCAAGTGCACAGGGCAGGCACTGGATTAAATGAAACCATAGCTCATACCGTGAATTTTCTCCCAGTAGAAAATCAAAGAGGTTAAAATACACGAGAGAGACGGGATTTTCCTGACTTTCTCCTTCTTACTCTTTTTACCATTTTGAACTTAAAAAAAAAAAAACGAGGCTTTTTATTTGTTCTTAAGATGCCACTTCTGGATAAATAAACTACAAATCCAGAGTTTTCTAAATTTACATGTGGGCAGGGTGAGAAGTCACCACCTGAAAATAGTTACGTCTTTTCCAAACGACTTGAGGCTTTCCAAAATCACTTAGAAAACAGAAATTGACATGATCTATCCTATTTTAGCTCTTTTCTACGAAATAAATTAGCTCTGTGTCATTGGTTAAATCTGAAGTTCCATTTAGACCTGCTGCTACTTTAGAGAACATAGGACTCTCAAATTCAGTCATTCATTTTCTACCGGAAAGGAAAATCAATCCTTCCAATCTGATTCAAAAGTGATTATTACGAAATACAGCTCACTTGTGGATTTATGATGAGAGACAGATGCCACAAGAACAGACATGTCAGTAGAGAAGCAGGCATTTCAAGATCCAGGAGATGATACCTCCTATACAAGCTTTTTTTATGATCCATGAAGAATTCACTCTGAATCAGTGAAGGTGATGCCATTGCTTATTGGTTTTTTTGTGAGGCAAAAAAATTGGAACCTGTAATCTTTCTCAAGTTCCAGAATTGAAAATGGTAGTAAAAATATTCCTAGCAGCTTAGATTCCATTGAAGAATAATAGAAGGGGGGGGGGGTGGGGGCGGACAAACAAACAGCATTTAAAACAATATGAACATTACAGATGTCAGGCTGAGGTGGTCACCAGTCCCAAAGAAGCAGAAAAACTCTCGCTTTTCTCTTCTCACAAATTTGTGGATGTTGACGTGCACACTGTCCCTTTCACTTTCACTGACCTGTTTCCAGAGAAGACTGAGGATAACTATTCTATGAGTAACGAATCAAGACCTGGGCATCTCTTTCCCAAAAGGAACACCCAGGCTCCATCCTCGCTTCCATACCAGTGTGGGGCAACAGCAGAAAAGAGGGTTGTTGCTTCCAAGATCTGGAGATAAAGTCAGGCAACTCCACACACTCTGGTGAATGTCATATGCATGCATGTCACTCCCCTCCAGCGACAATGCAGGGAAGATTTGGGGTCACCTATTTCTCAATGAGATGGTGGGACATGTTTTCAAACAGGCATGCAACTATGAAAGTTGCAAGGTGTCAACTGCCCTAAAGAAAAGAACTATCTAGTAGACAAAGGCCAGCCAGCCCCGGATACAACAGGAAGATGGTTAACGAGGGTCACTCTGGGTGGGGTCATCAGGAATTCTGGAGACAGCTGACTCAGATCATCACAGCAGTGGTACTATGGAAGGGCTTGTGGATGAAGGGGAACTGACACGAATGGGACAAGAAGTCTCGTGATGTTGGCTGTGATATGAAGCCCTCTTGGTGGCTCAGAGGGTAAAGCATCTGCCTGCAGTGCAGGAGACCCGGGTTTGATCCCTGGGTCGGGAAGATCTCCTGGAGAAGGGAATGGCCATCCACTCCAGTACTCTTGCCTGGAGAATTTCATGGGCAGAGGAGACTGGCGGGCTACAGTCCATGGAATTGAGACAGTCAATCACTAGGCAGGTTGATAAGAAGTCCAGGGTCCCCGAGGAGGAGAAGGGGTCTGGGGCTCTCAAGGAGGAGATAAGGGTCTGGAAATCTCAAGGAAGAGAAAAGGACATTTTTTCTACATTCCTTAATCTTAGTCACATAAAACGTTTTTTTTTTTTTTAAGCCCAGAGCTGATGATTACACAACAATACAACTCAGTTTAAACACTGTACCAATGATTATATAACAACAATGTATCCTGTATGAAGACAGTTTCTCCTTCTTAAAAACCTTCTGACTAATCCTGTTATCTTAAAATATATATTGCTACTGCAGTGGGTTTCATAAGATTTTTCTACTATTAGTTCTAATCCTGTCATCTCAATGATCAGTGCAAAGAAATAGAGGAAAACAATAGAGTGGGAAAGACTAGAGATCTCTTCAAGAAAATTAGAGATACCAAGGGGACATTTCATGCAAAGATAGGCTCAATAAAGGACAAAAATGGTATGGACCTAACAGAAGCAGAAGATATTAAGAAGAGGTGGCAAGGATACACAGAAGAACTATACAAAAAAGATCTTCACGACCCAGATAATCACGATGGTGTGATCACTCACCTAGAGCCAGACATCCTGGAATGTGAAGTCAAGTGGGCCTTAGGAAGCATCACTGCAAACAAAGCTAGTGGAGGCGATGGAATTCCAGTGGAGCTATTTCAAATCCTAAAAGATGATGCTGTGGAAGTGCTGCACTCAATATGCCAGCAAATTTGGAAAACTCAGCAGTGGCCACAGGACTGGAAAAGATCAGTTTGCATTCCAATCCCAAAGAAAGGCAATGCCAAAGAATGCTCAAACTATCACACAATTGCACTCATCTCACACGCTAGTAAAATAATGCTCAAAATTCTCCAAGCCAGGCTTCAATAATATATGAACCATGAACTTCCAGATGTTCAAGCTGGTTTTAGAAAAGGCAGAGGAACCAGAGA
This sequence comes from Odocoileus virginianus, assembly GCF_023699985.2. Taxonomy (NCBI): domain Eukaryota; kingdom Metazoa; phylum Chordata; class Mammalia; order Artiodactyla; family Cervidae; genus Odocoileus; species Odocoileus virginianus. The sequence goes on from NC_069674.1 coordinate 38,078,410, forward strand.
TCAAACTGCCAACATCCGATGGATCATCAAAAAAGCAAGAGAGTTCCAGAAAAACATCTATTTCTGTTTTATTGACTATGCCAAAGCCTTTGACTGTGTGGATCACCACAAGTTGTGGAAAATTCTTCAAGAGATGGGAATACCAGACCACCTGACCTGTCTCTTGAGAAATCTGTATGCAGGTCAGGAGGCAACAGTCAGAACTGGACATGGAACAACAGACTGGTTCCAAATTGGGAAAGGAGTATGTCAAGGCTGTATATTGTCACCCTGCTTATTTAACTTATATGCAGAGTATATCATGGGAAACACTGGGCTGCATGAAGCACAAGCTGGAATCAAGGTTGCTGGGAGAAATATCAATAACCTCAGATATGCAGACGACACCGCCCTTATGGTAGAAAGGGAAGAACTAAAGAGCCTCTTGATGAAAGTGAAAGAGGAGAGTAAAAAGGTTGGCTTAAAGCTCAACATTCAGAAAACTAAGATCATGGCATCTGGTCCCAGCACTTCGTGGCAAATAGATGGGGAAACAGTGGAAAACAGTGGCAGACTTTATTTTGGGGGACTCAAAAATCACTGCAGATGGTGACTGCAGCCATGAAATTAAAAGACACTTGCTCATTGGAAGAAATGCTATGACCAACCTAGACAGCATATTAAAAACCAGGGGCATTACTTTGCCAACAAAGGTCCATCTAGTCAAGCCTATGGTTTTTCCAGTAGTCATGTATGAGTGTGAGAGTTGGACCAAAAAGAAAGCTGAGTGCCAAAGAATTGATGCTTTCGAACTGTGGTGTTGAAGACTCTTGAGAGTCCCTTGGATTGCAAGGAAATCCAACCAGTCCATTCTAAAGGAAATCAGTCCTGAATGTTCATTGGAAGGACTGATGCTGAAGCTTAAACTCCAGTACTTTGGCCACCTGATGCAAAGAACTGACTCATTTGAAAACACCCTGATGTTGGAAAAGATTGAAGTAGAGAGGAGAAGGGGACGACAGAGGATGAGATGTTTGGATGGCATCACTGACTCAATGGACATGAGTTTGAGTAAGCTTCGGTAGTTGGTGATGGACAGGGAAGCCTGGAGTGCTGCAGTCCATGGAGTCTCAAACAGTTGGACAAGATTGAGTGACTGGACTGAACTGAATCCTATCATCTTAAAATGTAAATTGTGGGAGTGGGTCTGGTAAAATCTTTACCACCTTGAGACATTCTTTTGATTTACTGTAATAACCAGTTAAAAAGTATACAGCTCCCATGCTAAGACTAGTGAGGGGGACACTCTCCGTCCCCCTTCTGATGTTTGTCAGAAGCTTTCTCTGTCCCTTTTTATATTTTAATAAAACTCTGCTACACAAAAACTCTTGAGTGATCAAGTCTGGTCCCTGGTCCCGAAGCTAAATCTTCTTCAGAGATCACGAATCCTACACCATTCACCATAAGCTATCAGAATCACCAAGAGTCGTACATGACTGAGCAACTAACACTTTCACTTGTCCTAAAATAGTCCAATAGGGGGATACCTTCCTCCTGAGAGGGCTGGCAAGTGAATATAACTAAAGCCTCATGTACGGAGCCTAGCATCTAACAAATATTCAACACATACACACTTACATCACAAATTATACTAATATATTCTACCCCTAATATATACATGTACACAACAGAGACAGATATGTATATGTGTACATATATATACTCACGTTTGTGTGTGTACTCAGTTGCTCAGTCATGTCTGACTCTTTGCGACCCTACAGACTGTAGCCTGCCAGGTTCCTCTGTCCATGGAATTTTCCAAGCAAGAATACTAGAGTGGTTGCCATTTCCCCCTACAGGGGATCTTCCTGACCCAGGAATTAAGCCTGCATCTCTTGCACTGGCAGGCAGATTCTTTACAACTTAGCCACCTGGGAAGCCCACATATTACTCATATATACACATAATCACACATGCATATTAGGGATGGCAAATACAGCATACTATGTGATTTTCAAACACAAATATTGGAACCCTATTTTCTTTTTTTTTATATATATATTTTTTCTTTTTTTATTTTTATTAGTTGGAGGCTAATTACTTTACATCATTACAGTAGTTTTTGTTATACATTGAAATGAATTAGCCATGGATTTACATGTATTCCCCATCCCAGTCCCCCCTCCCACCTCCCTCTCCACCCGATCCCTCTGGGTGTTCCCAGTGCACTAGGCCCGAGCACTTGTCTCATGTACCCAACCTGGGCTGGTTATCTGTTTCACCCTAGATAATATACATGTTTCAATGCTGTTCTCTTGAAACATCCCACCCTCGCCTTCTCCCAGAGTCCACAAGTCTGTTCTTTACATCTGAGTCTCTTTTTCTGCTTTGCATATAGGGTTATCGTTACCATCTTTCTAAAGTCCATATATATGTGTTAGTATACTGTAATGGTCTTTATCTTTCTGGCTTACTTCGCTCTGTATAATGGGCTCCAGTTTCATCCATCTCATTAGAACTGATTCAAATGAATTCTTTTTAATGGCTGAGTAATATTCCATGGTGTATATGTACCACAGCTTCCTCATCCATTCGTCTGCTGATGGGCATCTGGGTTGCTTCCATGTCCTGGCTATTATAAACAGTGCTGCGATGAACATTGGGATGCACGTGTCTCTTTCAGATCTGGTTTCCTCGGTGTGTATGCCCAGAAGTGGGATTGCTGGGTCATATGGCAGTTCTATTTCCAGCTTTTTAAGAAATCTCCACACTGTTTTCCATAGTGGCTGTACTAATTTGCATTCCCACCAACAGTGTAAGAGGGTGGAACCCTATTTTCAAAGCAAATCTTATGATAGAAATATACCAGTCTGCTTTGTTCCCCAATCTGACAGAACCCCGGGAGCACCTCCTTGGACTTCCCAATACCCTCCACTCAAAATCATAAAACCACATAAGGCGGTTAAGAACATGAACTCAGTTATCATTAAATGCAAGGGCTTGGAAGGAACTGGACTTACACTCCGGCTCATCCTGGCTCTGTCACTGAGGCATGTTTCTTTACAGAGAAAATGGAACAATGGCATCTCCCTGCCAGGCCTCTGTCATGGCCAGCACTGGGCCCTAGGTAAATAAATGATGGAGGCCACTGATGTTCTTGGTGGTTGTCAGAACCACCCAACAAAACTTTTTCGTGTGAGCAAACAAATGTCTAAATGATAAGACTTTTGGAGACTGGTGTTCCCATTCCCTTGCTATTCAATTTCTCACTGAAAGTTGAGGACTTACTCATTCTATCTCTACATCAGACTCTTATAAGCCAGGCTATTATGACATTTCTCTAGTGCTGAAGCCAGACAAAAATGAGTTTCTAAGCCATCAACACTGAGCATCCAGCCTGCAGCCACCTGACATGGATATGTGTGTACATGCATGCTAAGTTGCTTCAGTCGTGTCTATTTGAGGCACATGTGGGCTACACATGGACCGTAGCCCACCAGGCTCCTCTGTTCACGGGATTCTCCAGGCAAGAATACTAGAGTGGGTTGCCATGCCCTCCTCCAGGGGATCTTCCCAACCCAGGGATCGAACCCACATCTCTTACATCTCCTGCACTGGCAGGAGATAAATATATACAAACTATAGTTTTTCAACAAAGCTGCTTTTAACATTACCTAAGAGAGGCACTTTCAAATTCTTGGCATCCAGGTCATTTGTTAGTTATTTTAACTGTAAAGAAAATTTGAAAGGGAAGGCTAAGCTTACTACCTTTAATAGGAAGATGTTTATCACCTCTGTATGAAAGAGTCATTCAAGATGGTAACCAGGGGGGTAAATTCTCCTGGAGGAAGAAGACTGGTGACATGCAAGGAAGGCAGTCACCAAATTTTCCATATAAACCATATATATTACTTCACAAACTATCATAAAGTTGACTTGGTAAATATTTGTTAAGTTTGCTAAAAAAAAAAAAAGAAAGAACAAAAAACCTTAATTTGTGAATTGCAGGAGTACCAGGAAAAAATTATAGTGTTACTTTCCTGGTTTATATTTTTAGTGGATACACACAGATTGAATTAAAGATGCAGTTAGCCTCTCATGACTTTCTGCCTTTGTAGTTTTCTCTTCTGTCTGTTCTGGGCCTGTGTGTGCCTCAGTGGTTGGAAAGCAAGCACAAACCATGGAGGAAAAAAAACAAACAACAAACATTCCAGGAGGAAGACTAAAATTTAGAACTGCTCCATGAACAGAGATCCCATGCTATTTTTTAGCCAAAGAGTATAGACATATGCCTGTGACCCCTCATACATACAATTACTATCTAGGAAAAAGATGCCCAAGCTGGACAGGGTTGTCTGGGCAACCAAAGCTTCACTAGGGGGAGGAGTTGTCGTTCCATGACCTCTGCATCTTGGTTTATGCATATAGGGCCCCAGCCTGCCCACCCAGGGATAGCATCCCCTATAGCACTTCCATCTCTTTGTCATCCCAAGGTCATGAAGACCCAATGAATGGCTGCCATTTTGCTTCCATGTTACCCAATGCATAAATGAAGTATAGCTTTAGACAAGAAAGCAGGTGGGAATTATTTTCATGTTCTCCCCAAAGACAATAAAGCAATATTTTGTGTTTGTTTGTGGAAATAATTTAACCTCAGATTAATTCTTTTATAAAGTCATGAAAATCTATTACAATGAAAAGCATAGAGGATTAATATTAGAGCATTTTAAACTGTGATAAACTTAGAAATAAAAACATGTATTGCAGAGAATAACTGGACTTCTTAGTTAGAATGAAATATCATTATATAGTATTGAATTTATTACTGCCTTTTCATCTATCTTATTGGGTTACTAAAATGCCAAGATTAAAATCACAGTGTTTAATCACTTGCATTACCCATTATGAGAGCATTAAGCAAGGTTTACAGGGTGGATTATTACCATTTGCTTTCGTATTGCTTGGGACACTAGAAATGTTACACATCACCCTGACATTTTGGGGTATGCATAAGAGTTTCAGCTCCCAGAAGATTGAAATATTGGGTGTTTTCCTACATAGCAAGTTAATTTTTTTTGTTTAATTTTGTTCTTTCCATAACAAGTAGACATATTCAAATAATGGCTTAACAGACAACTAAGGGGAGTTCCCCCTTATAATGTATTTTTAACCAACTAATTAATTACTCAATAAGCACAACTTTAATAAACCAAAATTTATAATAAAAAACATTGCTTTCCATACAATGACAGAGACAGATAACTAAATGTCCACAACTAATACACTAGACATCACTGGAAATTTGCATAGTCCTGACATGGTCTTCTCCTTTATTCAAGGTGAGCTTTCAGATGAGTTCTGCCCAGAAACGTCACATGGCTCTGCAGTGTACAGATGGTTGTGCTGGTTATTCCACCTGCCACCCTTCACCCCAGAACCACTGCATGCCCTGAAGGCTGGGCTTTGTGGTCTGAATCAGCAGGGTCACCCTTCCTCTGGATTCCATTAATGAGATCCACTGGCAAGAGCTGGTGGCAGAGGGGAGAGAAGTTATGGTATTAATTCCCCTCACTTCCTTTCACTAGTTACAGTTCTGCTGATGGCATTTTCCCCATGGAAAATAGGTAAAACTCCCAAAGCATGATCCCTTTTCCTAGGTGCCAGCTCTCACTGACCCGTTTCCCTCTGTTTGTACCTTCAAGCTAGAGGTGGTAACCTCCTCAAACTTTTGCTACTCCTAGAAGTCTTACTCTCACTTTCCAAGCCTTTAACCTTGTCTATAACTCTGTAAATATCCACTCCATGAAACTGCCAGGATCCTAGCTGATAAGATGGTTCAGTTTCAAATCCCATTTCATCATCTCTGCAGCTAAAGTATATTTCCCATGAATTTTTAACTGACTTAGGCCTTTTACAAATTTACCATATTGGATCTCAATTTTTCAGAGCTACATGTATAACCACACAGATGAATATTTCAATGAAATGTTCATTTGATATATATTTTATTGAAAAATCCATTTACTAAGAATCCATTACAATTTCAGCATTTGCGGGGATTTCAAGAAACATAATATATGGTCATTTGGTCCCTGCTCTCAAAAAATTTATACTCAAATGGGGGAAAATGCACACATGCATAAAGCGTGTACAGAACAAGTATTATCTGATGAGTCAAAATGCCTCAACGGGAGCCTTCCAGGATGCACCCTGGATATGAAAAATATACACCATGAACTGTGCTACCAAAAGAAGATAGGAGTTGGACAGAGGTAGCTACTGAAGATGAAGGTACATCACTGAATGTACACATTAATCCTCAGGAACTGAGTCTTTTCTTATATGGAGAATTCAAGGGCTATGGTTGATTTCTTTAACAAAAGAGAGAGGAGTATTTGTTTTAATGGAGAAACAGCATTTCAAGAAATTTGAAAATGACTTTCTTATTTTTATTTCCTATTTATGTCTTTGTAAAAGGAATTTACATGCATGGATTGAAAAGTTGAGGTTATTTTTAAAAAAATAGTCATTCCCTATATCCAAGCTATCAAATCTAACCAACACCAATATTTTAACTTATATATTCTAAGTATTTTTTAATTTTAACCTGCTGTGCAAATTAAAGCCATAATGAATTATAATTAAACATCCATTAAAATGTTATTACATGATATTGAATATGTATTCATGATACTGAATACAGTTCTTGGTGCTATACAATAAATCCTGATTGCTTATCTATTTCATATATAGTAGTTTATATCTGTTACTCCCATATTCCTAATTTATCCCCCACCCTTTCTCATTTGATATCTATAAATTTGTTTTCTATGTCTGTGAGTCTGTTTCTGTTTTGCATATAGCATCACTTGTATTATTTCTTAGATTTCACATACAAGTGATATCATATAAAACTTATCTTTCCATGACTTCAAATAATCAGAAAAATGAATGTATAGATAAGTGAATCACAGCACTATACATCTGAAACTAACACAATGTTATACTTAATTAATTTTTTAAAACTCAGTAGAATAGCTAAAGCTAAAAACACTGACAGCACCAAGTATTAATGAGGATATGGAGCAACAGGGACTCTCAAACGACCTGAGTATAAGTTGGCGCAACTTCACTGGCAAACAGTTAGGCATTACCTACTCAGACACATGCACACCCTATGATCCAGCAATTCCTTTCCTTGATGTGTACCCTATAACACTGCCACATCAGTCACAATATACTAGATTATTCAGAGGAAGATTATTCATGCATGTTAAAACTGACCCACAACCAAATATCTATCAAGAGTAGGATGGATAAACAATTTATATAATGAAATAGTGAACAGCTGTAAAAATGAACAAACCATAATGTGGAAAAATCTCACAAACATAATGTTGAGGAGAAGAAGCCTGGTACAAAAGAATATAATACACTATATTATCCCGTTTATATAAAGTTCAATAACAGACAAACCTGAACCTTAGCATTGGGACAGTCAGGAAATTGTTTACCCTTGAGTATTAGGATGAGGGTGCCCAGGGAGAGCTTCTGGAGGCCAGTGATGATTCTATTTCTAGAACTGGCTAGTGGTTAGATGTTTTCACTGTGATAACTCATAATAATTCACAGAGCTCTATGTATATAATTGGTGTACTATCTATTATCAGTTTAAACAATATATGCTCTTACATGTGTTAGTTAAAACAATATTTACCACAGTGATTTCAACCATTCCTATCAAGTTCAGAAAGTCAAATAGATATGCACTTGTATTTTTCAAAATTTGAAAAATATTGCTTAAAAATACCATAAATAATAACATGATATTTACCACTATTAAAAACAAAAATAGTTAGTGGACACATTAGTCTCAATTCAAAGTAAACTATGGAAGATGGCTTCTGTGTATTCGTTTTGGGGGAGGAAATTCCAGCAAAGCCAATCAAAGGAAAAGCCAAGCAAATATTCACAATACATGTCAGTCTTGTCCTTTGACAACTGGAACAATGTTATGTTTTATAGAAGAACAATGCAATTGTTTTATGACAAAAAATTATTTTATTCCTTCCTGAGAAGATTGCAAAAATATAATTTGCTAAAACTGGTCTCTACTCAGTATTGTAAATATAACTTAATACTAATAGATTAGGATTTCAAGGTCAAGAAGAGTCAAAAAATGTAAAATAAAGTCCATTCAAGCAACCGCAATGTGCAATTCACTGTTATTAATGAATTCTTAAACATACTTTAGGTTCAAATAAGCACTTGGATATAAATGACCACATCCCATAGCATGGGGCTTCTTCCTGTCCCAACTCACCCTTGTATAGAAAAAGTGCCTCTGATGCTTTAGGAACAAAGGCTGCTGCTACTGCTAAGTGGCTTCAGTCATGTCCAGCTCTGTGACCCCATGGAGTGCAGCCCTCTGTCCCAGGGCGAGAAAGAGAAAAGGAATGGGTGGACAGTACCCCTGATCCACAAGGCAGCGGACAAGGCTGTTTCTAAAAACCTGTTATCAGTTTTAAGTACTTTAATTCCATTTATGCAGAGGATATCTAAAACGATTATTTTTAGCAGCTTTTCTTGTCCAAATGGAGTCCATATATCCCACACAAAGGCACCGCTCTTTTTGCAATGTGTAATAGAGAAATCTTCTTTCTCTTCTTCTCCCAGTGACTATAAAGTTTGTGAGAAAAAACAAAATCAGTAAAAAAAAAAAATTACTGTTACATAATTTTTAGAAAAACTAGCTATTAATGTAATTAGTAAGTATTTAACTTGTATTTTAATATACATAATGCATGTTATAGATTTATTAATGTATGTATAAGGACTTGTCACTAGAAGAACCAATATTTTCATCTTCCCTTATAAAGTCCACAGAGATACCACCTTGATGAGAAAATAGCTGTGGGTGCAGGAAGGAGGCTGTCCAGAAGTGATGCTTCCTAACCTGCTGCCTGGAAGATGGAAGTGGGGGGACAGAAAGCTAGTCTCAGCGGTCAGATTCTGGGACAGTTGATGGAGCCCTGTTTTCTTAAGCACGTCCTAATTGCTTTTGAGGTAACAAAGTGAACAGATGCTGTCTTTTTCTCCCTTCCTTCCCTAAGGTGGTTCAGCTGGTAAAGAATACACCTGCAATGCAGGAGGCCTGCGTTTAATCCCTGGGTTGGGAAGATCTCCTGGAGAAGGGAAAGGCTACCCACTCCAGTATTCTGGCCTGGAGAATTCCATGGGCTGTATAGTCCATGGAGTCGCAAAGAGTCAGACACAAATGAGCGACTCTCACTTCCTAAGATGATGAGTTGCTCCCTTTTCCCTTTGGATGGTCTTGCTTCCTTTTGATGGAACAGGTTACGGGGGAGGCCAACCCAGCCAGACCCACAGGACCAGCGGCGGTCCTGTTTCAGGCCCCCCTCCTCTTCTCCTGGCAGTGGGGAGAGGGCTTTTGATCAGCTGCTCTGTACTTTCTGAGTAGCAAGGTCTCAGATTTAGATTTAATTCTGGGTAAACGAGATAGTTAAAAGTCTGCTTTGCTTCCAGGCTCTTTAGGCCTAGATGAAAAAGCAGTGCTGTACTATTTAATGTTTAATAAGAAAACATAAAAAAAAAAAAAGAAAGAAAGAAAATGTACATAAAGTATTTAGCAGGGACCTGTCACGCTCTAAGTTCTCAGTAGAGGTTGGCCCTTATGACCAACATGCTTACTCCTGCTACTGCTATTGCTACGAGAGCTCTGGATGGTCAAAGCCAAAGACACACTGCTTTCACTGCACCTTTGTCCATCCTCAAGACCCCATCAGGAGGGGGCTGTTGTGGAGCCAGCCTGCGTTCAGCCTCCCTGACACTCTTAGTACCATCCAGGAGGCACCCCCCCACCTCTTCAGACAAACTCAAGAGATTAGTGACTTCTTCTGATCTCAGTAAAATGGATGGACTTTTTTTGTGTTTTTTCCTGAAAGTAAATTCAAGGGCATGATTTTCTTCAGTGTTAGTTCAGTACTGCACTGCCATGAAAAAAGAAAACATAGGGGTGTGGGGACAAAAATTTCAAAGTCTGATTTCTCTGACATTTTTGCCAACTTTCCACTCATCCTAACAGATCTGAATTTTTTGGAATTTGATGAATTACCAATACCCGCCCTCCACCCACAAACAGCAAATGGTAACATAATGCCCTTTTCCAAGAAGAAAATACACTGCGAAATAGAAAGATGTTGAAACACAAACTGTCATGAGCTCACAGTATCTAGAAAATTCCTGGGTCCTGTGACATTTGTTCCTTGATGTTATCTTTTCCGATAACACAGAATTCTATCAACCATGACAACCTTTGGTAGGAACTTATGGATTTGAGCCAAGATATCCACCAGGTATAAGAAAAAAACAGTAAACAGTAACCAGGATTCAGTTAGAACTGCTGATTTAATTAACTGAACAAACAAGCCTGTGCTTGTATCATTTGCCTGGAAATTTCCACAATTTAAGTAAACACATATATAAAACATCTCAAGAGCCCCCAAGCCAGGATTTGTTACTTAAGCGAGAAACCTTGCAATAGGAGGCTTCAGAAACTGGGTGGAAATAATTGATGAGAAATAGGAAGTTAGGTTCCCCAGTTTCACCCTCCTTCTTCGTGTTGAGCCCTCTTACAGGTGGTATGGAGGACATTTATAACAAAAACAGGGTGCATCTGGAATTCTGAGCCAAGGAGAGATGCGGTTTCTGTTTTACTTGATATTTTGTAAACGTTACTTCAAGAACCAGCTCAAATCCTTTATCAACAGCAGGCTGGCACATTGAGCTTAGGTGTGTTTTCCAGGAGCTGGTGTGGACTTTTTCTCTAGTACCATCATCATCATAATCCTTGTAATTATTATGATGACTGTTAACTACAGGCTAGAGTGTTTTCTGGGTTGTCTCATGATCCTCGGCAAGATGTGTCTGACTCACACTTTCCCTCATTCTTTAAATCATCCTTATTTTAAGTGATAACAGAGATGTCCATCAAGGAACTATTATTATCTAAATAGCTCTCTTTCAGAAGAAAATCTCCCAGTTTTGGTAGGGGTCTCTGGCTCAGCAAAGGGGAAAATAAGAGGCCCCTTTAAAGTGTCAAGCTCTTTAGATTTAACTGGAATTAGATCTTTCAAGACTCTACTCCATGATAATTAAGACTTTGTATCCCAGACACACTTCTTAGTATTCTAGAAATTTAAGCCTTCCGAGAGGGTCAAACTTTTCCAAAATAAGTTAAACATGAAAGGAGCATATCTAATGTCCTGGGGGAACAATTTGTCTATATTAAATAGAAAAGAAGCATTAAGCTCTACATAAGGAGATAGCAATGTCCTTAGGATTCCTGTTCTCATGGTTTTAGTGACATTTGCTCTAAGCACGGGGAGTGACATCACGAGAGGCTGAGGATCCTGTGGGTCTGGCCACCAGAAGAGGAACCACACGGCCTCTGGCTATGCTCTGCTCCTCCCAATGAAAGCAAGTCTACGGATACCACATGTAAGGACAGGTTGAACTGACAGGGAGTGTCTACACAAAGTGTGGAAATTACCAGTTCAGGTTATCTTCAGAGAACCTGCATGGAACCCCAGAGCTTCTGAAAACAGCTCATTGGGCTTTACTTTTCTCAACTGTAAAATGTGAGGATCTGGATGAGATGAACTCCACTCCACCCACCAGGGTTAAAGTGTCCTTTGGTCCTAAAATCCAGCATTTTCTATGATTCAAACCATTTGTCCCTGTCTGCCTTTGATCAGCTTTGACAATTCATGTTATGAAGTCTATAACTTGAATAAAGTTGAGTTTGAACATTGAGTGACACAACTTGAGTGTCCTACAAATGAGGTCTCACTTTTTCTTTTTGGCTCCCTTTCTTTTTTTTCATTTAATTTTTTTAAAATTGAAATATAGTGAATTTACAATGTTGAGTTGGTTTCAGGTGCAGCAAAGTGATTCAGTTACACACACACACATATATTCCTTTTTTTTTTTTTACAGTCTCTTCTATTACAGGTTATTACAAGATATTGAATAGAGATCCCTGTGCTATACAGTAGGTCCTTGTTGTCTATTTTACATACAAGAGTGGGTACATGTTAGTCCAAAACTTCTAACTTATACTTTCCCTTGCTCCCTTTTGGTCACTGTAAGTTTGTTTTCTGCGTCTTTTGCTCATTCTTTTGAATGGCACTGCCATCATCGTTACAATCACTGTCCCCCTGCCCCAGGCCACTCTGGTGTTCAACTTTGATATTTCTCCCTGGAGACGAAAGGGTCTGGCCTTAAGTAGATTGAATTTGGATGGCGATGCACGAGCAAAAGGTGGGACTGTGTAGCCACGCGCACAGTTAGGTACTGAGCTTCAGCTTAAATCCTAAAGGAGCTTTTACCGGTGAGTTCACCACTATTAGATGTTTTTATATTAGCAACACTTTTCCCATCCAGGTTTGTGCATTTTATCTTTATTCTTTCAAATCCTGAAATTGCTTGGATAACAGAGAGGGTTTATATATTATATACACACCCCCACACTCACACACACAGACACATACACACACACTCACACACATTTCTAAGAGCAGCCTGAACTTTTAGGGGAAATTGAAGAGGCTTTGTGTCAAGTACAGCTAAATCCAGCCTTTCCATATCAAACCGCTGCTAGAAAATTACTGTGCAGATGATAAGGCAGAAAGATATAATAAAAAGTGACTCTACTCAATTTACACAGCAATATTGGTATGACTGAATATTTCTCATTCAGGTGCCTGATAAAATCACTAAACTGTATTGCAGATAAATAAAGGAGGCTTCTGTCAAGAATAAACACCATTAATCATGAAGTCTTACCCTCTGAGAGCCTGTGCTATGCATCTGTACAAATACACCAACACAAGCAGCAGGCAGCACATGCGTCCTTGCTTTATACTATTACAGGCTGAAGTTGGCCTCCTTTTTCATTTTGTCTGATTCAGGCAGCAAGAGCATTTTGAAAACACTCTCTTTACATTTTAACTTTTCAGTCTGCAATGAGGTCCTTTATTACAACATGGAGGAGAAATTGGCTGGGTTCTTGAGGGAAAAAAATCCTTGACAATGAAATCATCTTTTTGCTGATTACATATGTGTATACACAGTATATATATATATACACACACACACACATATATATATGATCTATACCGTATTTCATCAAAGTTTAGATGCTATTGATCTAAAGACCCAGCATTATTTTAGAAACCACTCAGAAGGATGGTTCTTTCTTACCATTTTCAATTTTCACTTTATACTTATGAAAAGAGCTCTTTTGGGCTTAGTCAGACAGATTTTGTCATATATCACTGTAAACTTGCACAAAAAGAAACATCTAAGACAAAGTAACTTTATTAAGATACCTGTTTGCTGTGCCTGTAAAACTAACAAAATAAAATTAACACTAAATTAAATTTTAGGGATTTGTCTTGTGTTCCAGTAGCTAAGACTCTGCCCTCCCAATGCAGGAGGCCCGAGTTTGATCCCCGGTCAGGGAGCTAGATCCCACATGCCACAACTAAGAGTTCGCAGCCACAACTAAAGATACCACAACAAAGACTGAAGATCCCACATGCTGTAACTAAGACTCAGTGCAGCCAAATAAATAAATAAAATTATTATAATTTTAATTTAAAGACATAACAAAATAAAATTTAAAAAGAGAGATACCTGAAACTTCTTCATGACTGCCACCTCATCAAAAGCGACTATAAAAACATGACTGCTTGTAAGATACATTCCAATTTCAGAAATGTTAAAAGGTGAAAAAAGGATGAACAAGTTTGAATAGAAAGCTTAAATACAGTAACAGACACATATTCAGTCATTCTGCCATTTGCCAAATACTTATGATGAGTCTGTGTTGTGTGCTATCCATTCGCTCCTTCCTTGAATTCTTGGTATCAAATGGGATTGAATAATGAAATTGGGCTTGGGCAGCATAGATAATTTGCTAGTATATACCCAAGGTGGATTCAAATCAAGTCTATAATTTAAACACAAAGGAAAACTCCTCCAAGACAAATACAAATATGGGCATCTATGTTTAAGTACTTATATTTTAACATTGTTGAAGCTTTTAATCAAACAGGGCAGTACAGTTTTCCAGTGACCTTCTCCCTCCAAAGGGAATCGATCTGAGCCACATTCACACATTCACGTGCCATGTGTGGTGTTGGTAGCCCAGGAACATGTGCAGCATCACTAGGGAATGTGGGAGAAAGTGCAGAAGGTACAACCAGAGTTTATACAAAACACTCTCAGCAGATCTGTACATGAGGACAGAAGGCAAGAGAAAAAACTTGCATATGAGCGTGTATGTATCATGATGTTATCACAGATGCTGCTTCTAAGTAAAAAAAACCGTGCATAAACCTAACCTTTCCATAACCACGAGATGTTCAGGAGAGATCTGAAAGATCATTTAATCCAACTGCTTTCTTTCACAGATGAAAACAAGGAGAGCTAGAGAGGTCAAGGCACGTGTTCAAGGACCCAGATGATTTGTGGCAGAGTCAAGATGGAACTCAACTGAGGCCCATGTTTATGAAAACAGCTTATAAAGTAGCTTGAAGCAGAGACTTCCCTGGAAGTCCAGTGGTTATGACTCTGCTTTCAATACAGGGGGTGTGGGCTCCATCCCTGGTTGGGGAAGATCCCGCATGCCACGTGGTGTGACCAGAAATAAAATTAAAGTCTTGTTATTAAAAAAAAAGATGAACAAAGGCTCATCAGAAGCAAGATGCCAATTGAGTTATGTTGGAGTTTTCTGGAATTACACTTTGAAACCTGGGGGAAGAAAGCATTATCCTGGGTTAATGTCAACAACATCCTATTGGGTGGGGAGGAGGAGTGCTCAGAGGCGATTACTCAGCAGACCTGTAATCCAGTTCTACTCATGCTGCTGCTGCTGCTAAGTCACTTCAGTCGTGGCCGACTCTGTGCGACCCCATAGACGGCGGCCCACCAGGCTCCCCCATCCCTGGGATTCTCCAGGCAAGAACACTGGAGTGGGCTGCCACTTTCTTCTCCAATGCAGGAAAGTGAAAAGTGAAAGTGAAGTCGCTCGGTTGTGTCCGACTCTTAGCGACCCCAGGGACTGCAGCCCACCAGGCTCCTCCGTCCGCGGGATTTTCCAGGCAAGAGTACGGGAGTGGGGTGCCATTGCCTTCTCCGGTTCTACTCGGGCTGCTGCTGCTAAGTCGGGACGTTTGATTATGTTACACAGGAAGTGTTATGGCAGCTGTGCTTCGCTTTGGGGGATCTATTTCCAGAGCCCACTCCAAGGAGAAAGGGGCTCTTCTAGCCAAAAGAGGCTTAACTCCCATCTTTCAGACAAGTCCTTCCTTGTGTGAGGAAGAACCATGATCCCACAGAATGGATTCGGCATTTATTTGCCAAAGAGAACGTGGACTCTCACAGAAACACTGGACCCCACAGTAAGCAGCCATAAAGATCTGACACCTAGAGTCCAGTTCAAACCAGGACCAGCAAGAAAATAAAGCATCCCAAGAAACCAGAACCAGGCTCTGGTCACAGTTCTTGGGACCTCCCCAGTTCTAAGGAAGAGCTTCTGTGTATATACGTATATTTACACTGCATTCTTGCTTGGAGAATTCCATGGACAGAGGAGCCTGGCAGGTTACAGTCCACGGGGTCGCAAGAGTTGGACACGACTGAGTGGCTAAATCTAAATCTTCACACTGCATATACTTTTCATCACAGGTTGTGTGCTCAATCATTTCTGAAAAAATCTCTCCAGCCCTCTCTGGGAAAGTTTCAATTCAAAACTACTTCCAGGCGCATTGTCGATAAATGCATGTTCCCTATGAGGTACAGCACACCCCACTCTGCTCTGATCATTAGAGCCAAGAGTCTCATGTATTTAAAAAAAAAAAAAAACAGTAAAAACAGGTGAATTACAGAAATACAGAATTTTACTCTTAAGATAGCTGAATTGTGTCTAGTAGTGTCACACTTTAACAGTACCTGTAATGACGGGATAATTCATTAAAGAATCAACCATTTAATCTATATTAATAGAGATTTAAAATACAATTCGTAAGTTCATTCTTTGTCCATCTCTGTCTCAATCATAAACCATACTTTAGAAACCACACAAGAAAATATGATGGCTATGATTAGGATATCTGAATAATTTTCATTATTGTTGCTCATGATTTCTATGCAGATGGACATGCATTTTGTGCAAAATGATCTTGACATTGCAAATGTCAAGATTTAATTCAAACAGAGCTAGCAGACTGCCCTCCCACCCAGCCCAGGACGATTTATGTTTCTGAATTGGGCATGAGTATAATAACCTGAACTGCCCTCTTTTAAGAGCCTGATTCACACTGAAAGGAAACCAAGTGACTTGTACCCTCCTTCCGTGAGTTTCAAGCTAGTGATGATTCAATGGCAGCTATGTTATTAAACTCGAATGAAGCACTACCCTCTCGCTAATGAGGTTACCTAATGTCTTTGGGTCTCTATGTTAGGGGCACTTACAAGCACTCTGCTTGGCAGAGGCCCACGGCAGTTCGAAGCTGTGGACTAATCACATAGGCCGGAATCAAATGGGCTGGAAGAATTTGGAGACTTGGCTCCCAGGAATGTAATTCATGCAGAAAAGCGTTGTCAGAGCGAGGCCAGGGAAGCTCGTGGGAAGAAAGCAAAATAAACAGTTTAACAAAGAAAACAAAGACGGGCCAATAGCCTTTTCTAAAGCTTGAGTACACTGAGGCTGCAGTGGGGGCCCCGGGACAAAGACCTCATCAAAGAACACCCTTGCAAAGCAAACAGAGCCAGAAGGATGTTTCCCTGCTACACTGAGGGGGGGTGGGTGGGGAGCGGGAAAAGCGACCAGACTCTACTTTTCTGCCTTTTCAATTCAGCTGCCTCTTAACTCCCTCCTCCCAGCAAACAAAGAAACAACAAGCAACAATAATCAAAATAACTCAATAGCCCTACGTTTGTCTGGATCCAAAATGGGGGGGTGGGGGGGGAATGGACGTGGGGAAGTCAACCCACTGAAAATGGTGCAGTGTAGTTTCTAATTGTGCTTCAGGTCACAAGAAGACCCTCACAAGTGCATGACCTGCCACCTCGGAGCCACACTGTCGGCTCTCCACACTCCAGTTGAAGAGAGGCTCATGAAAGGCTCAAGGACTCTCACTTTGAAAATCATCACCAACAGCATGTGACATTGGGCTGTTGACCTGGACACAGTCCCTCTGTAGAGCTCAGGACAGCCTTTTTGTGCCTCCGCTTTCACCCCCCACTCCCTAATTCCCCGATGTCCAACAAACTTTCTAATTGGACCCTTCTTCCCTTATCTGGGAACTATATATGTCTCAGCAGTCCTGGAATCCAAAGTGGGGGTGACCAGATTTTGATCATTAAAATGAGATTAAAATACTTTAGGCTGACCTTTTTTTTTCTCTTGACTACTTACATTGAGAGATCACACAATCTTTTATCCACTCAGCTCCAGGACAGGCTGAGGTGCGCACAAGGAAAATGGATAGACGTGAGCACCACTGTGTGTGTGCGCTTATATATATATAAGTGAAAGTGAAAGTCACTCAGTCGTGTCCAACTCTTTGCGACCCCATGGACTGTATAGTCCATGGAATTCTCCAGGCCAGAATACTAGAGTGGGTAGCCTTTCCTTTCTCCACGGGATCTTCTTAACTTAACAATCGAACCCAGGACTTCCACATTGCAGGCAGATTCTTTACCAGCTGAGCCACAAAGGAAGCCTTATATATGTATAGGAGTGTGTAAATATATATATATATAGTGCGTATGCATATATGATTATGTGTGTGTATTCATATGTGTGTATATAGTATGTGTATAGGAGTATGTGTGTGTGTGTGTGTACATATGTGAGTATGTGTGTGTTTATATATGTATGTGAGGGCATAAATATATATATGCACAGTGTGTGCATACATAAATGAATGTGAGTATATATATGTGTATATGTCGGTTATGTGTGTGTGTTTTATAAATGTATGTGAGTGTGTAAATATATATATATTTGTATGTGAATATATATATGTATGGGGGTGTATATGTATCTGAGTATGTGTATGCTTATATTTGTATGTGACTGTATAAATATATAGTGTGTGTATATATACGTGTGTATATGTATAGTGTATGTATATGTATGAATGTGAGTATATAACTGTGTAGGTGTATATGTACATGGGTATATGTGTGTTCATATGTATGTGAGTATATATGTGCATTTATATATGTATGTGAGTGTGTAAATATATATGTAGGGTGTATATATGTATGTGAGTATCTGTGTGCTTATACATTTATGTGAGCATGTAAATATACATGCAGGCATGTGTGCTAGGTATCTTCACTTGTGTCCAACCCTTTGCGACCCTATGGACTATAGTCCACCAGGCTCCTCTGTCCATGGGATTCTCCAGACAAGAATACTACAGCAGGCTGCCATGCCCTCCTCCAGGGGATCTTCCTGACCCAGGGATCAAACTTGCATCTCTTATGTCTCCTACATTGGCAGGCGGGTTCTTTACCACTAGCACCACTTGAGAAGCTCCATAAATACACATACAATGTGTGTATATGTATGTAAGTATGTGTGTGTATTTATGTGTGTGTGTGTACAGTGTGTGTGCATGTGTATGTACGTGAGTGCATATATATGTGTGTGTGTAGTTAAATAATGACAATATATAAAAGAAAATGCTTATGTTAAATAAAGAAACCCAAAATGCTAGGTAATATAAATAATAACACCATCTAATATAATCCTAATTTTCATTTGTTATATTCCAGGTGAATACGGTAGGAAAAAACCTTTTAAAAGTCAGAGACCTCTTTAGAAGTCTGATTGCCTTCAATCTTGATTTAACCTTCGAATCTGTTTCTAAAAAGTTTCACAGGTGTGCAAAGTTTATGTTGAAAACAATGCTAGGAAGATGGAGACTGTTCTGTGGCGGAGTGAGAGATCACTTTGAATAGAAGCAAGAAGCATTTTAGGAAGTTGGAGGTGCTTTCTATGGACCCTGTCCTAAAGATGTAAATCTTCTTTCAGCAACAGGGTTTAGCAATCTGTTTAGCAAATGAGGCCAATCATTTAACTGCCAATGCATCTCTTTTCTCACCTCACGTAATAAAGACACTGTTCACTTCTGAGGGACTTCACAATATTTGGATACCATTTGAATGTATTGGTGATTCTCCAGTAAGTTTTTAACATATTCTAGATAGTAGAAGATACACATGAACCTTGTCAGGCTCTGGGTATCACTTAATGCACTGAGTTCATTTCATATAATTCCCTTAGGGAGAAGCTCTTACTAGTTAGGGGTAACTGAGGTCTAAGGGAGATCAGGTTCCTTGAGAACTATTCACAAGCACCCACTAGCAGCTGCCACTGAGGGACCCTCACAGGTGAACCTCTGCAAGACCACCTTCAACCGCCACTCTACACTATATACCATTCATCCTGATAATAAATTCATTTTTATTTTTAGGTGGAGGCTAAGTTTCTACTCCCTTTAACAGTCCCAATGGAGAATTTCTAATGAAATTGTAATCTCTTTGCAATTGGATAAAAATGTTGTAAATATCTATAACATAAATATGTGGGATGTTTCATATCAGAATATTAATGGCTGCAGGTTAGAAAATCTATAGCTTTAGGTTAGAGATCTTTCTTTTTTTTCTTTACTGGAAATGTTTCACTATTGTGGGTTCAACCAACCACAGGGAGAAAATATTCTGGGGAAAAAAATTTCCCAAAGTTCGAAAAAGCAAAACTTGGAAGTCGCAACATGCTGGCAACTATTTTTTATGTAAAATTTACATTGCATTAGGTATCGTAAGTAGTCTAGAGATGATCTGAAGTTTATGGGAGGATGCACATAGGTTATATGCAAATACCATGTCATTTATATAAGGGATTTGAGCATTCTTGGATTTTGGTATCTGAGGAGATCCTGAAATCAATTCTCCAAGGATACTGAGAGAGGACTGTACTCTGGTGATCTAAGGCAGTTTCTGCCACTCCTTACATTTCTGCATTCTTTTTGCTAGTGTGTGTGGGGAGATAGAGACAGCAGGAAAGGAGAAACAGAGGAGCCAGGTATGGGTATATCTTTCACATTACACTGGAAGTTTTAACTCCAGAGTTAGAAACATTGATGCAGTTATCACCAGTTCAGCTAGGTTAACACAGGAGGTAAACATGGGACCAATCAGTCATTTAACTGGCTCATTTTTCAATGTAATGATGTCCATTACTGTTCTGATATGCCTCTTACAAAGATCACATCAGAACTAAAAAAATGGTCCATATCATTTTTCAAATTTCTTTTCAATATAGTTATCTAACGTATGTTCTGCAAACACATCATTACCCTAGGACTCAGAGAATGAGTTTGAAGACAGACCTTCTTCTGGCTCTTTCCTTCTGTGTGCTTAGTTGACTCGGATCATCAAAAATGCAAAAGTCTAGCTTATCTGTCACTTAGGATTCAAAAAGTTAGCAAGCAGGTTCCTGGAAACAAATCTATGAATACTATATATATATATATATATATATATTTATATATTTTTTTTTTGATGCATGAATTTTGCTGGGGGCAGGGGTGGGGATGCAACAATAACAAAAAGAAATGAGTGACAGGCAGCCCTGTGTCTCCGGCCTTTGTGCCTCTGGGGAAGGGTCTGAAATAAACTCGGCCTGCTGAGCAGCTATAGGAAATGGCATGTCTTTGTTTAGGTGGAAAAAGCGGGTTCAGTTACCTAAGTGAAGGAGAGATGACCACGGAGGAAGAGCTGCAGGCATCTTGGATTTTGGGTGGTATTTATCACCCTAAAAACTAACCAGAAAGTGCCTTCCCACTGGGACAAATTCTGTGAAAGTTCAATTTTCTCCACCGCACACTTTGAAAAATAAATACAACGATGGCAGTAAATTTCTGTTTTCTTTGAAACCAGGCTTAACATGAGTGGGAGCATTGTACTCAAAGAAAAAAGTCTGTTACAGTCCAGTACCCCCCAGGCCCCCGCAACAGGCTGGACGGCAGGCTCTATAGAGCTGGCCACTTCCGGTTCAGTGGCAGTGAATAGCTTCAGTCAATATCTGCTCAGGGCCGGACTGCTGAGCACCGCACAAAGGACACAGGAATTTATCCAAGAAGCTGGCGCTCACTCTGTGAATATGCACTACAGTTAGGGCCTGCTTTCTCTGTAACCAATGACCAAATTCAGTATTTCAGTCACTAGAAATACAGCAAAACTACTGCATATAGAATGGATAAAAAGGATTCAATATTCTGTGGTAAACCATAATGGAAAGGAATAGGAAAAAGAATGTATGCATATAAGCTATGACCAGCCTAGACAGCATATTAAAAAGCAGAGACATGATTTTACCAACAAAGGTTCATCTAGTCAAAGCTATGGTTTTCCCAGTAATCATGTATGGATGTGAGAGTTGGACTATAAAGAAAGCTGACTGCCAAAGAACTGATGCTTTTGAACTGTGGTCTTGGAGAAGACTCTTGAGAGTCCCTTGGACTGCAAGGAGATCCAACCAGTCCATCCTAAAGGAAATCAGTCCTGAATATTCATTGGAAGGAGTGATGCTGAAGCTGAAACTCCAACACTTTGGCCACCTGATGCAAAGAACTGACTCATTGGAAAAGACCCCAATGCTGGGAAAGATTGAAGGTGGGAGGAAAAGGGGACGACAGAGGATGAGACGGTTGGATGGCATCACCGACACAATGGACATGAGTTTGAGTAAGCTCCAGGAGTTGGTGATGGACAGGGAAGCGTGGTGTGCTGCAGTCCATGGGGTTGCAAAGAGTCGGACACAACTGAGCGACTAAACTGATATGTGTAATTGCATCACTCTGCTATACAGTAGAAATTAACACACTGTAAATCAACTATATTTCATTTTTTTAAAAAAAGGAATATTGCAAACCAGAAAAAAGTCATATGCCCTTAGAGCACCATGTCTTTACTACTCAAAGTAAAGTGTGTGTGGGTTCATCTGCCAGCTCACTAAAATTTTAAAGTTTTGGAATTGAAACTCACCTATATTTTCATACTTAGACTAGGAACTGTGGATGTAGATGGTCTAAGGTGGTGCTTGAAAATGAGGCAGGCTTTACAGTGATTTAGTTGATCATGAGAAATGATAACCAAACAATAAGACATTTTCTTTTTTTGAACTTATATGATATACAATGAGAAATGTTGGGAATAGCAATGAAAAGTGGCCTAGAAGTTTAAAAACAGGTGAATGACATGACCTAGATGGATGGGATGGGGGTAAGGGGATGGGAGGGAAGCTCAAGAGGGAGGGCGTATATGTATACATATAGATGATTCATGTTTTTTGCAGCAGAAACTAACACAACATTGTAAAGCAACTATACCCCAACTGAAAAGAAAGAAAGAAAAATAAAGCAGAGAAAGAGGATAGTGAGGCTAGAAAGAATGTGTTAATTTAGATCAGATCTTGGCAAACTTTATGTTATAGGTTTTGTTCACTATCTCAACTACTCAACACTGCCCTTGATTGCTAAAACTGCCATAGAATAGACAATAGTAAATAAGTGACGGTCACTGGATTCCAATAAAACTTTATTTACAAAAACAGGCCCTGGCTGGATAGTTCACAGGCCATACTTTGGCAATCCCTAGTCATTAGATGGTTCTTAACCAAAGACCTCTCTGATAAGGAGATGTCTGTGCAAAGAAATGCATGAAGCAAGGGAACAAGCCATGGACACCTAAGGGAAGAAGGTTCCAGGCAAATACATGTTGCAATCTCATCCAATAGGGCTTACATTTTATAGAATATACAGTTGTAATCATTGATTATTATTTATCCATGTTTTCTTATGGTCCTCTCAAATGCCATTATTAGGTATTTTTCAACAATTCTACCAAGTGATGAATTACAATTCACTGAATATTCCATGCAGCTATTTATATCAATGTCCAGATGTTAGGCATCACAAGTTCTACAGTAGCAAACCTTGACGTATATCTAATTGGGGGGTGGGGGGAGCTGGCGGCTACAGATAGGCTTTTACTAGCTTTTCTCATTACTGTCATACTACTAACTTAGAATTTTGCAGAAGACAATGACAGTCTGTGACATTCAAAATTCCCTGTCAGGTGTCGTTAGACTTATTTGGGTCATCCAGTAAATATACAGGGTATGTGTATGTATATATATATATATGTATGTATGTATGTATATTATTATTGTTGTTGTTTGGTCACTAAGTCATGTCTGACTCTTGTATGACTCCACGGACTGTAGTCTGCCAGGCTCCTCATATATATCAATAGGCTTCCCAAGTGGCATTAGTGGTGAAGAATCTGCCTGCCAATGCAGACACCGGGTTGATCCCTGGGTTGGGAAGATCCCCTGGAGGACGGCATGACAACCCACTCAAGTATTCTTTCCTGGAGAATCCCATGGACAGAAAAGTCTGGCAGGCTACAGTTCACAGGGTCGCAAAGAGTGTGACACAACTGAAGCGACTTAGTATGCACGTACACACATCCATATACATAAACTGAAGCAGCAAAGGCTCCGGCGTTCATTTTCATGAGGAGAGGATGAAAGTCAAGTGCTAGGAATGTAGTGTCTGATGTCTAGGTTTAAATAACCACGACCATTAACTTCTCTATGTCAAGATTTCCATATCCTGGGAAAGAGGCTGCTGATAATAACTCCATCATAGGGCTGGCTATTCTATATGAGATAGTTTTGTAAAGTCTCTAAAACTATGCTCACAGTAAGTACAGAAAAATGTCATTTTACAGTGACGGCCATTATTTTATATATATATATATATATATATATTTATTGTGAATGGCTGAGTCGGACACGACTGAAGTGACTTAGCAGCAGCAGCAGCATGCACACACAATGTATTTGGTGGTGAACAGCATCTGACACTGCAATAAGTATTTATATTAACACCATCTTCAGTCGTTATTGTGTCCTTTCAATTTTGTTGACAGGAGATGTCACACTCCACCAAACTAAAAAATTAAAAACAAAGAGGATGGCAATCATCCTGCACTGGCCTAAAAAAGGACAACCCATTATCATCATAGAAAGCAATGACTATCCAGAAGTCACTCTGTAAAGGCATGGACTCAGCCTAGCAAACAAAGACATACACAGATAGTCTTTACCTGCAAGACATCTGGTTATAACCTAGTTCATTTTCTTTTTTTCTTTTCTTAGGGTAGAAGTGAGTGTTACAAAGTGTACAAAGTGTTAGGTACAGTAGTTGACACATAGGCCTACCTGCAAGATATTGGGAGTTCAATTCCAGACCACTATAATAAAGCAAATATCACAATAAAGTGCATCACATGAATGTTTTGATTTCCCAGGGCATATAAAGACTTCCCAGGTGGTGCAGTGGTAAAGAATCTGCCTGCCATTGCAGGAGATGCAGGAGACATGAGTTCAATCCCTGGGTCGGGAAGATCCCCTGGAATGAAATGGCAACCCACTCCAGTACTCTTGCCTGGAAAATTCCATGGACAGAGGAGCCTAGTGGGTTAAAGTCCATGGGGTCACAGAGTCAGACATGACTGAGCACCCACATAGCAGTGCATATAAAAGTGATGTTCACACTATACTTCAGTCTATTAAGTGTGTAATAGCATTATGTCTAAAAAAAGTCAATGTTTTTTCATTAAAAATATTTTATTAAATATTCATTAAATTTAAAAATATTCCATTAAAAATATTCTGTAAAAAATGCTAACTCTCAGTGAGCAAATGCAGTTGGAAAGACGTGCCCACAGACTTGCTCAAAACACAGTTACCACAAACCCTCCATTTGTAAAAAGTTACATATCTGCAAGTACCATAAAGAGAAGCATAGTAAAATGAAGCATGCCTGAAATCTGAGATGTCATCACACTTTATCAGTCTTAAAAAACGCTTAGGGTAGAGCACAAACACAGGAGGGGAGAAAGGACTTGCCTTTGTTCACTTTTATTTGCACTATTAAAACACTCCAAGCCAGTTATGCCCCCAAACACAAAGTTTTGCTCAGTCTCTGCATCTTACTGGAGACTTTCCTGGGACTGAAAAGAATGAAATCACTATTATACATTAGGAGCCCATCACAAAGTTTAAGTAGATGGCTAGACTGAAGGCTGCTTCTGAATAGTTATTAGCGGAGCTCCAGGAGGCAGAGCGGCTCGCTCACACGGGTGCTGAATCTAGGGAGGGAGGGAGGAGAGGACAGAGAGGAACTGAGTTGCAGTTCTGGTCATCCACTGCCTCTTTCTTTCTCTAAGCTTTTACCATAATGATCTATCTTTTCTTAGAGATTTCTCTGTCTGGGAAGAAATGTATTTATTCAGACTCCAAACTTGCTACTCATCTCCTAGCTCTAACTCTAAAAGGGTTGAGGGAAGCCTTACTTATTTTCAAAGCCCTCTCTTTCCCGGCTGATATTAATGATCTACCATGTCCTCTCTCCAGGCGCCAGGAAGTGGGCCACTTTTGGAAGGAGGAACAGCTCTTCTTACTTAGGTGGAATAATTCCAGAGAGTCAGGCAGTCTTAGAAAGAGGCACACTGACTCACCTAAGAGAGGGGAAAAAAAAGAGAGAGCTGCTGTGTCGAAGAGAACACGAGTGCTCATTTCCCCCAGGAGAGAAAAGGTGAAGCTGATTTTCTAAAATGAATGAGTGAAGTGGACGGTGAAATGCGACAGCCCGCCAGACCACTGGCTTAGGGTGCTGTGTAGCTCGCATTCATAGCACATGACAAGGATAGCTCTCAGCTCCACCGGCAAGATCTGTGGGGCTCTATTTATTGTCATGAATTAGTAACGGAGGCTGACCCTGCTTTGAAAAAAGTAAATTGCCAAGCTCAGAAAGAAGCACAAGGACTGTCCGAAATTCAATTCATACTGGTCCATAAATAAGAAGACATTGGCTCAAAATAACTCTATGTCAAAGATCAACGTTTTTTTCTCAAGTGAAAATCCAGAATGAATGTGGAATTAAAACTTTATAATTTGAGTTTCTATGAATACACCCTGTCTAACTTTCAAAAGTAAGCCCCTGCTTAAATGTGTTCTAACAGTAAAGCCAAGAAAAAGCATACACTCAAAATGCAAGTGAAAGTAGTCACTTGAAACAACTGTTTCTAGGGTAGAGGGATGCAATATCCCAATCGTTTAGATTTCCATGTGGGATTTTAATATAAGTAGTAATCGTTAACCTAGAGAACATCATTCATCCCCATAGGTTACAACAATGCCTCCTGGAGTTGCGCAACCTACAGCCCTCATGGAAATAGTGCAGAGCAGGAAACAGAGATAAGGCCAAGACCAAGAAGTAACCACATGAAATTTCTGCCAGCACTATGTGGCTACAGATTCCAGGTTCTGTTATTTACACTCCTAATGATCTCAGCAACATAATAAAATATACTCATTAATATTTTTGTAAAACATTGTACTTTTTTCTCCATGGCTTGATAAAACATGAACTCTGTTGTCAAAACAAATGATTTGAGAAAGAACAAGACGCTCCAATTATCTACTGAACGTAAGTTCTGGTGAATTCAGTGAAGAATAACTTTCAGAAGAAAACCGGATATGCCCCATATCCAGTGTTTCTTAATTTTCACACTGTTGAATTAAATAAACATAATGTAGGAATTATACATTTTCTATGACAATCTTTACATGACAACTCAGGGAAAAACGACACTAACATTTCATATCTCACTTTAAAATCCTGAACTGAAATTTATGATTTTAAGTTAAGAAAGAAAATACTATAAATTCTAACATTATTTTGAGAACTACATTTGGAACAATTTAAGTTTCTATACTCTGTCTACACTGCCTAACCACAAACTCTGTGAGAGTAAATCGGGTAAGCTAAAGAAAGGCATTCCACTTAACAAACTGGGTTCTTTAACACAAACTGACGTATTTCCGTACATATTTATAAGGCTTGGTGGTTATTATTAGGCTGTAATTGCAGTTGTTCTAACACCTAATAAGCCATGGTTGGAAAAACAAAGGCAGGTTAATTTGTGATTTCCTCTACTCATTCAGAGGCAAATTAAGTGTCAAACAGCTAATACAGAGCATATTTCATTTTATGAGATTTTAATTTAATTCTGCGCCATATCGTTGATGCCTTAATATAGGGTGGTTTATCTAAAAAGAGGAGCAATTTATAAACCTCTTTCAATAGAATCATTAATGATAGGATATGATAGCATAATTATCGCAGTGCCTGCCATCCTTCTAAACAGAGATCTGTTGGCATTTCCATCATCAACACACATCCTGTTTCCAAGAGACTTACCATTTAATTCGTTACGCTGGCACCAGAATAATCATGTGTATGAAACAGTGAGACTATCCCCCAATTTTGTCTACTTACAATTAAAAATATTTATTCTAAAAAATCAGTAAGCTAACTTGATTTCATTGTCTAGAAGCTAATTATAAAGCAAACATTTTGGAATTCAACTTCTAGATAAAATCATTTTACTTTTCCAGGTTATCCTCTAAGCAAAGATGTACTTTGAAGATTTCAGTAACCAAGTCATACTCACCTACATTACCCTCCACTCCTAAAATGATCTGTCACAGGCATATCTACATTTACATCTAAGAAGGTGCCAAAGCATCCCAGGGATTCAGGATTGAGCCAGGCCAGAACAGAATCTCTGAGTGTTTGTCATGCCCCCAATTGTCTGGATGCTAACTCTCCACATTTGCTTACAGCATCCTGCTTTCAAGGATGCTCACAAGGGTGCTAACAAGAACATGATTTCACTGAACTCTTTGAGTTGCAATTTGGAGAGTCAGGTAAGGCAGGTAACTTTATTTTCATGGAATGGTACTAATATATGGAAATTGTAGGTTGTCAATTCCCAGCACCAACAAAGTGCAAAGCAAGAGCACAATTCAAGTTCTTTGACTGCTAGTCTGCTGTTTCCAGACTGGACCCTTTGAAGGTCTGTGGAGCATATTTAACTAGGCACCTGAACAAGTGACTGCCTACAAATCTAGCAGGTACGGTGACCGCTAAGCAATGACCTGTCAGACAAGAACATTGGGCTGCAATAAAGGCACACAAGGTGCTTGAGGAACAGCCTCTATGAACAACCTTTGAGACTGCCCGCAAAGGTGATATTTGAAATAGGCCTTGAGGGACTTCCCTGCAGGTTCAGTAGTTAAGACTCTGCGCTTCCACTGCAAAGGGTGCAGATTCACTCTCCGGTCGGGAAACTAAGATCACATGCTGCTTGGCAAAAAAATAGAAAAAAAAAAAAAGAGAGAGAGAGAGAGAATGAGTTAGGCCTTGAGGGTAAGGAGTTTAAGCGGGAGCTTGCCATGCAGGGAGGGAAGACCACTGAGGGTAATGCAGGGAGAATGTCACGTTATAAAAACACAGAGATGAGACTACCCCCAGCTTCCCAGAGACTACTTCGTAAGTTCAGTGTCTCCACCCAGAACTCTGCAATGCCCAGCAGTCCCAGGAGACAGTGACAGCCTCCCAGCACCTTCCAGAGCTTCTCTTTGGAGCTTCAGGATTATCTACCAGACTTACAGGATGAATCTTAGGTTACTAAACATTTAGGCAGCTAGAGAACAATTTAGTCAATTACTGCTAAATGATCCTAAAGCTTGGCTGAAAAAGCAGGAAGTATAATCATCTCTCAGTATCTGAAGGGTTCCAGGACTATCACAGATACCAAAATCCATGGATCGTTAAATCCTTTACATAAAAAGGCATAGTGTTTGCGTATAACCTATGCACGCCTTCCTGGAAACTTCAATCATCTCTGGCTTACTTACAGTACCCAATACAATGGAAATGCTACAACAATAGTTGCCAGTGTGCTGGAAATTCAAGTGTTGCTTTTTGGAACTTTCTGGAGTTTGCTTCTCCAATATTTCTAATCCAAGGTTGGTTGAATCCTCAAATGCAGAACCCCCCAAAGATACAACGGGTCAACAATACTAAAATCTACAAAAATCCCAGCTCAGCAGCCATATAGGAAATGCAACCCTCTCCCCTGGGATTCTCCAAACTTGACCTGTCTTATCCCGTGGTGTTTTCATCTCTAGCAAGCTATTCCTTAGATACGGCAATTAGGACCTAGAACAAACAGTGATCTATACACTATAGGGCTTGCTATTCTTACAATTCTGCCAAAGAACCAAGACTTGGGGTTTTAATTGACAAATTCACACTTGAATTTAACTACAAGGCAAACTATGATGAACCCAGAGGAATTAGTTCATTTTATCATTTTGTTGTTGTTTAGTGGCTAAGTCGTGTCGGACTCCTTGCAGCACCACAGGCTCCTCTGTCCATGGGATTTCCCAAGCAAGAATACTGGAGTGGATTGCCATTTCCTTCTCCAGGGCATCTTCCCAACCCAGGGATCGAACCCAAGTCTCCTGCATTGGCAGGCAGATTCTTTAGCTGTGGGCCACCATGGAAGCCCTCATTCTATCATATGAATTCATTTTTTGAAATTTCTCTATGAGTTTTGAAAGAGTGAAGTACTCTGAAATTCCATGGAAAATCTGATCCAAAGTACTTCATCATTGCAGAGACTTGAATCTGGGTGAAATCAGTCCTGTGCATCTCCCAGGTTCAGTGGGCCCTTCCTGGTTCTGTACCATACAGAACATCCTCATCTGAGAAGCTTGGGTCCCATCGGTACTGCAGAACTTTGGGAGAGCAGGATGAATTCCATGGCATATTTCAGCCTGAATTTGGAGTTTTCTTCCCTTTGTAAAGGGAGCTTTAAATGGGCCTGTTGGTTTTATCTGAATGTATTTTTAGCAGGCTTTAGAACTTCTGAAAATACTTACTCGTGTTCCAGTGTAAAGTCAAAGAATAAGTCACAAGTTTCTGCATTCTCTCTAAATATCCACTTCTCCTTTAATGCTTATAGAAGTCTGAGCACAGATTTATGACTTACCTCCAGGCAAATCTGCTCTGAAATTACAGTTCAGTAATGGGAGATGGATCCAAAAAACTGTGGGTAAAATATTATATGTGTACTTGGGCATATAGTTAGGGCTGTTAATATCAATTAATTCTGTTCACAGAGGAGGACTTGTTTTAAAACAACTTCATTTTTCTTTGACGTATATGTAATTACACAGCTGTAACGAATAGCCAGGGAGATGCAATCTACCATCCAAATAACTAGCATTATTCTTCAAAGTATTTTTGGGGCTTTCTAACTTTACTGTCTCAGAATGAAGGGTAATTACCAGACATGACTAAATGTAAAATCCAGGCCATTCAAAGGGCCAGCCCCTCCCAAAGGTTGACTCCCCTTGTTATAGTACACATCAGTTTTCTGGACAACACTACAAAAGAAGGTCATTTCAGTTTAGGTACAGGCTATCCTGAACACCTGATCTTCTTTCCCTCCAAACTGAGTGATACCACATTTATTTCCAGGACATTGTCTTCTTCTTTTTTTAATATTTATTTTATATTAGAGAATAGTTAATTAACAATGCTGTATTAGATTCAGGTGCATAGCAAAGTTACATATACACATATATCTACTTTTTTTCAAATTCTTTTGCTGTTTAGGTTATTACAGAATATTGGGAAGAGTTCCCAGTGCTATACAGTAGGTCCTTGTTGCTTATTTATTTTATATATAGTAGTATGTATGTTACGGATTCCTTGGTGGCTTAGACGGTAAAGCGTCTGCCAGCAATGTGGGAGACCCGGGTTTGATCCCCAGGTTGGGAATATCAGATCCCCTGGAGAAGGAAATGGCAACCCACTCCAGTACTCTAGCCTAGAAAATTCCATGGATGGAGGAGCCTGGTGGGCTACAGTCCATGGGGTCACAAAGAGTCGGACATGACTGAGCGACTTCACCAAGTATATGTTAATCCCAAAGTCCTAATTTATCTCCCCCCACCTTTGGTGACCATAAGTTTGTTTTCTATGTCTAAGAGTCTGTTTTGCAAATAAGTTAATTCATATCGTTTTATTTTAAATTCTGCATATAAGTAATATCATATGATATCTGTCTTTTCTTCCTTTTCTAATGGATGTTAGTTATCACCCTCACTCTTGCCTTTTATCTCTGTGTAAACCATGTGCTCGATCACATTTGCCATTTTGTTTGGGTGACATTCCCATCAATCAAGTGACTGTTGGAGTAGACACCACAGGAGCTATGAAAATTTACCATGAAAATTTCATTATGACTCATTGTGATCCCTGGAACAGGGCTTTCCCATTAATAGAAATTGGAGCATGAGAAACTTCAAATCCACTCTTGACCAAATACATATTCTGAGAGGGAACCTTCCATTAGGCCTCTGCTTTTTAATTTAGTATTTAGAGGCCACAGAGCACACATCAGCAAAAATATATAGGAAATACTTGCCAGCCACCTCGTATGACAGGCATTCTTCAGGAAGCAGCGGGGATGTGCTTCAGTGAGTCCAGGAACAGATAGGCTTGCCGTATTTCAAAAGTAAATCTTAGACTTCTATCACAGCTCCCAAGCCCAGTAGCTGTGTTGGTAACAAAAACCCTGAGATGGTAAAAGCCAGTATTTTGTTCTGTTTCTTTAATGGGCAAAGTTGTAATACTTACACATGCAACGGAGGGATCGGAGATGGATCATAATGGTAACGGCCCTCGTGGTGTCTGGCGTCAATTGGTACAGGAGGATGGAATGCAGGAAAGAGATGAGGAGGGTCTGAAAAGGAAAGAAAGTCCAACCTGTATAAACAGAACACTTTGAAACAGAATTCCCATACATGAAGCCACATCACCACACTGTCTTCACAACTGAGGCTGAAATTAACCTGAAGAATCTGTGGAAGAATTCTTGAAAGTTCAGGACCAAGCAAATAATACCAGCAAATGAGATAGTACAGCCACTGACTGCAACCTGAACCCAGACAGGAGAGCAAGAAAGAGGTACAACACAGGCCCCTCGCTTGGAAGAAAGACTGGCCAGAGTGCAAAGGCCGAAGGAAGCCACCAAGCCAAGAGGAAGAGACTCTAAAACACTTCTATTTGCATCTATTGTTTTGGCCGCATCACATGGCTTGTGGGATGTTAGTTTCCCAGTGAGTGACTGAACCCAGATGCTCAGCAATGAAGGTTTGGAGAGTCTTGACCACTCAGCCACCAGGGAATGCCTCATTTTTTATTTTTAAAAAGACACTGTCATGTGAATTTTAATATTTTATTTATTTATTTGGCTGTGCCCGGACT
The DNA here is from genome assembly GCF_023699985.2 of Odocoileus virginianus. NCBI lineage: Eukaryota > Metazoa > Chordata > Mammalia > Artiodactyla > Cervidae > Odocoileus > Odocoileus virginianus. The sequence goes on from NC_069674.1 coordinate 38,110,755, forward strand.
TAGTTGTGGTATGCAGGCTTTTTAGTTGCAGCGTGTGGACTGTAGTTCCCTGACCAGGGATCGAACCCACACCCCCTGCACTGGGAGCTTGGAGTTTTAACCACCAGGGAAGTTCTGTGAAGAGAATTTTTCTAGTTTTCATCTCTTCCACACTTGTAAGGAAAGGAGTTCTTTCAAAAGTCTCTGCTAGAATCCATGTCACATGTAGACACACACACACACACACACACACACACACACACACACACACTTTTAAAAAATTCAAATGCAAGCTCCCTCCCACTCCTCCTAGGTCAGGCTTCCAGAATCCAAACACAAGGGCAGCAAATGTATAGGTTGGCCAGAGATGTTACATGGCCTGACAGAGGGACATTTGGAGTAAACCCGGGGTTCCTTTCCTGCAGCCCCAACATTCCCCTTGGACCAACATTCCCTTGGCCTCCTCTCCTGCTCTGGCTCAGGTCAGGCATCACTGTTTTGAGGTTTCTGTGTGTATTTGTGTACACTTACTTAAAATAGTTCTTCTGCTCCCACTTGCCCTGATTATCTCTGACAAATCTGAAAATAAACTTTTTTTTTTCCTAAATAGTGATTCGCTGAAAGAACTGAAAATAGCTTTACCAGATTTTATCATGAGGAGCACCCCTGATACTAAAATTTTTCCTGAGTTTCAAGAAGCAATAAATAAAGAAGTCCAAAATCAGGAGGGGAGCCTTCACAACTTTGAGGTGATAGAACAGCAAATACCCCAGAACTTGTGTTGTGAACGTTACCTTCCGTACATGGTCATCCTGGCAGCCTGCATGTATCTGCCACACCGCTGTTGCCCAGAACACTCCCGAGAATTGATGTGTACACCAAATAGGCCCCAGAAGGGCTATGAGCTCCTTCGAAAAGTCTGAAGATTTTGCCTAGTGTAGTAGGTGGTAAAAGCAATTCCAAAGAGACCCTGTGAACAGGCCCTGAGGAATGGCTGGAAAAAGTGACACAGAACCTCCCCATGGGGCAGGGGAGTGGGGTGTCAAACATAGACAAGGGTATGGTTGCATCCTCCACTGTGAGTTTCCTTAAGTCCTGGGGGTGACTATTATACACGTGTTTGTTGAATTCAAGTAGTTTTCACTTTCCTCCCTATATATTTCTCTTGTCCAAATTTTCTCCAACGAGCATCTTTTAGAATGTAAATATAAAACTTTTTTTTAAAAAAGATATTTTACTGCCCCCCTCCCCCCCCTTTTTTTAAAGATTTTCCTCCTGCTGGCCTCCTTTGAGAATCTAAGAATATGATTAGGAGGATAAAATAAGAGAGAAAAACTATTAACGTACAACATTACAGCCCTGACAGCACTACGGAGGTGCCCAAAGCTGAACTCCACCAGGTGCAGAACACAGAAGAGGTTCTACAGTGCAGAAAATGTCCATTACTCACTGTATTTTGTACTTGCTCTTTATAAGATAAGGGGGGGGAGGGAATGGTACTGATAGAAGAAAGGAATCATCTTGGTATTGTCTCATATCATTGACACTGTGATATCATGATGTACAATGATGCTGAAAATTCAACAGGGACATGCTGACTGCCTGATCAAACGCTACACATTTTATAAAGTGCATCTGAAAAATTCAGTTGTATTTTAAATACATCACTTAGGACATTATAAAAGGATGTTGGAATTGGTTTGTTTTGCTTTGTTTTGTAACACAAATCTTGCTAGTTGGTGCACTAAGTTTAAATGTCCCACATAGCCCAGGAATCCTGCAGAGCCCAAATGTCCTATTCCATTTAACTATTCTGGAAGAAACAGATGTATCCTTCCTAAAACAACATAAAATTGAGTGCAGTAATCTATTTCATGAATTTGAAAGTCTGACGTCTACTCAGTGAATGGTTCATGGTCTTCAGTTTTGAGCAATCCCAAATGAATCACTGCAGTTCGGGGTCAGGTGGATGGCCAGCAGGCCCAGGCATGGTTCTCTCCTGTTAGCAGTCACTGCTGACGCTCATGGGCTTGCCTCTAGCAGACTTCAAACTTAACAGTCATCCATTCTTGGAAACTGGAGAAATAAACCTACTAGAACTTGGTGTAAATTAAGTATTCATACCATCTGACCCACCTCCTCAAGTTTTTCCTATGCATCATTTTAAATGGTGTCTTGAGGGACTTTGTGACAATTCTGTCTGACCTGGAAGATATTTTCACTTATTTACTTCTTGGTTCTTGGCTGTGTGATTAAATCGTCTCCACCAGATAAGTGGGTGCTAACTATATCTGCTTTTCTCCATGTGGGTGCAGCTATGAATTATGAAGATGCACAAACCCAGATTTTTTCATACCCACAAGAGCTCAAAATGTGGGCAGGTATTATACCTTCAAAATATGCCTCAATATATCCAAAAAGTAACAGTCATTGTCTCTTATATGAGTATTTATAATTATGTTGCAGTGATTATATGCATAGGGGGTGAAAACCAGGCACACAGTTCTATAAAATCAAAAACATTTACCCAAGCAGTATAAATCTTCACCTCCAGGGAAAACTGCAAGACGCTTATGGACATATAAAAGGCAGTATCATCTTTATATTTTTAAGAAATTATTTTAACAGGATTTTAACCCACTGTCTCTTTCTCTCTCTCACGCTCTTCCTTTTCAAAATGAGAGAGAAAATGCACAAGCATTGCAAAAATATTTAAAAGGAAAGAATTTAGGATTAGAATTAGTAATTATTGGGGCATTTAGTAGTTATTTTCCACTGTTGAGTATGTTTTGTGAGTTTAAAAGTTAATTCTGACAAAGTATGTGATACATCTTACAGCATTGTTTGCTCAAAGTATTTATTTATGTTACAAGAAAATTCATGAATCCTGCATTCTGGAATCAGGTTAAATAAAGAACCAAAAATATGAATATGCTCTGACTTGATCAAAGACATCTGATTTTAATTTAAGTATTTTCATTCCTATTTGTTTCCTTCTTGCTTTAGTTGAAAATAACTTCTCCTGAACTGATAAAGTCTGTGCAAACAATTACACCTCATGTCAGTTATCAGTGGAAATCACACCTCTTAAGCCGCTTTCTAGTAAACGCAATGGAACAGCTCACTTCCAATTCAAGACACGCTTGACCACAGCTTAACAGCAGAGACGAAGCATAAAAATCAGGACAAGCATGTCCTTTAACATATGTGGCATCACATGACATTAATCCTAACACATCTCTCAAAAAAAAAAAAAGAAGATGCTGGCGAATCCTCAAACGTGGAGTGCTTCTCTCGCATCTCGGCTCGTCGCTTCTATGTGGAAGATCGCAGTATACTCCATCAGAGGCCCAAGAAGCTGTCCAAGAAAACCCACAGGACGAGAACAGGCCGGTGTCGCCAGCAGCCACCATAATTATCCACCTCCCAGTTTATTATTTACACATGAGCAGCGCAGCTGTGGAGCGTCATAACTCAAGAGGATGTGTAATAAGTTACCGCACCGCAGCCATCTCCTGCTCTGGCCCTTGACAAAACACCACATGATGACTTTTCCAAAGTCAGGCGAAAACTGCTGAAGCAGAAGGAAGTGCCACTAAACCTGGCTCCCTCCTATTTATCATACAATTTCCTGACTGATGGCTCCACAAACCAGCTGCTAAGTGCTGTGTACTATGCTGTCAGCAAACTAACGGGCTAAATGGGAGACAGGGAGAATAATGTGCAGAACTGGGGGAATCAATTTTACCGAAGGAATTAAAATTCTACCAGGTGGGGGTAAGTCTGTGGAGCAGTGGGAAGCAGTCAACTGTCCATGCTTTGGGTTGCAAAGATGATTTATTACAGACTCGCAAGGGGTTTGACTATTGGACCAAATGCCTCTTAGACTAAAGGGAGATTTGCCAAGTGCGTATTATCCGAGGCGCGAGTGGAAGAGTCTTTAAACCCCATAAATATGTAATTGGCTTGACGCATGTTTAAATTGAAATGCATAGTAACAATATTTACGCTGGGTATAGTTGTTGGTATTCAATTTCATGCTGGCTGTCATCAGGCTGTGCATTGAGGGTCTCATTAGGAATGAGAGGCATTGATTTTTGGGTCTCCTTACAATAGCCTGGGTTGATCATAAAACCTGTAGCCAGAGAAAGACACTCAGAGGTTTATCTTCAGTTGTTGCGTCCTTCTCTCAAGAAATAGTTTTAATATCCTCAGGCTATGAGATCTCTTGGATGCCATTTGGGGAGACTCTCTTTTAAGGTTTTAAATTTACATACAAAAATTGTAGATTAAAAAAGAGAGATCAAAGGCGGCTACATTAGTGCCCTGAAGGAGTAATTCACCAAATCATACTTTAGTGGCCTGAAAGTGCCCAGGAAACAGTATGAGAGGGCCCACAAGAGTAAAACGCCCAGGGCATAAATTCTCTTGGCTTATTTAAATCCTGAAGTCATCTGTTCACTGACTTTGGAATTTATTCTAGACGAGAACTAGAAATTATTTTTCTTGTCATTGGGATCAGCCCTGACTGTAGGAATGTCCAGTCCCCTCCAATTCACTCAATCTCCTGCCATCGGTAGAAATAGTAAAACCCAATGTGGGCAACATCCATGATGCCAAAACCAAGGTAACCATCCAGCATAGCTCAAATGAGAGGTCTCAAGAGGGGAAGGGAGGGACCCTCACCACTCTAATAAGATGACAGAGGGGCACCTGGGCCTCATCTCTACCTCTTCCCACCTGGGCATCTCCAATCATCACTTTGGCATTTACAGACCTTTTCCAGGGCTCAGTGGCCTAAAGGAGACATCACTATGTGGACTGACTCCAACACCCAGACTGACTCCCCGTTCAGACATCCTCATGTTCCTGCCTGTGAACAGGATTATACCACGGACAGAAATATGCCTATGGACCACAGAGCACCAGAAAGGGGCTGATCTGGCCCCTCTGAGGACAGCCCCAGGATATCTGACCAGGATTATCTCAAGTTATAACGCAGTTTGTGGTCCTGCTGGCCTTACTATGGCAAGGAACCCCAAAGGGACTCCGCTGTGGATTTGCTGGGCATCCAGGTGGAATCATCCCATGAAGCATTTCATGGGGCATCTGGAATCTTCTTTCTGGTCTTACATGTATGTGGTGTGGAGCTGGAAGTATCTCCAGAGTCAGGAGTGTAGACCATCTTGTTTATAAGACCCACTGTAACGTGGTACATGTTTTAAGAAACTGTAGTTCTAGTATACTCTAGACATCTGAGATATACCTTGCAGTAAAAAAAGATCTATTACTTTTCACTTTATACCATGGCAGGAACCTTAACTTATAGAGCGTATGTCATGGGAGGCAAACTACTGAACTAGGCAGTTTTTGTAAATAAAGTTTTATTGGAATACAGGGGCTGTTTTGTTCGTATACCACCCAGAGTTGCTTTCACACTGCAGTGACTGCCTTGGTGAGCTGAGACAGAGAAACACACGGCCCATAAAACCTAATATATTTTATACCTGGAAGTGTATATACGTCAATCCCAATCTCCCTCCACTCTCCCCTTCCCCCTCATGTCCACATGTCCATTTTCCACATCTGAGTCTATTCCTGCCTTGGAAATTGGCTTGTCTGCACCCTTTTTGTAGATTCTACATACGTGCCACAACGTATGTTAGCTGTTTTTCTCTTTCTGACTTACTTCACTCTCTGTGACAGACTCTAGTTCCTATAAGCACAGGAAGCTCAGCTCTGGGCTCTGTGATGACCTAGGGGGCTGAAGGGTGGGGTGCGAGGGAGGCCCAAGAGGTAGGGGACATATACATGCATACGACTGATTTACTTCATTGTACAGCAAAAGCACAACATTGTAAAGCAATTATATTTCAATAAAAATAAATGAATACTTTCTAAAAATGAATATACTTCCTTCTAGCCCTTACGAGAAACAGTTTGACGAACCTTGTCCCAGTATACCCCGAGAAAACAATTCTCAGAAATGTTTACAATTCAGAAAAAACACATGCCAATTTTTTTTCTTTATGGATGTGTAGTTTTTGAGAGATAACATATTTCATATGTGTAAAATACTGATATGCCAATTTGTGACTTAAAAATATCTATAGAAGTGTCCATACTGGTAATTACTCTATGATATTAGCAAAACCTATCACAAATAAATTCTAAGATAAAAATGATGATGGATAAAATTAACTATATATCTAGCAAATAATGGCAATAATCACTTAACATTTGCAAATTTAAGTTTTCTTATAAATTAACTAAAACATACACAAAGTTAACATAGGAAAACTGATTAACAAAACTATGTTATTTATAAAACCCAAACAACCTTCTGGTAACCACACAACATTGCTGACTCCTTCCTTTTTTTTTTTTTTTTTGGCCTCAAGGCAGAGTGCTTTAGGATCTTAGTTTCCTGACAAGGGATCTAGCCTGTGCCCCCTGCAGTGGATTTTAACCCCTGGACCATCAGGGAAATCCCTGATACCTCTTGTATAAATATCCATGGGCATTCCCCACTACACAGACAGTACTCTTTCTATTATTTCTTCTGTGGCAGCATGCAGATATATTAATTTGATCTAATATTCTAAATAGATCTAAATGCTACTCAGCACTGCACTCTGGTCATATCACAACCCATCCAGGCCATACTCCTTTACAAACATAATTATGTGTTTCTACAAGAAAATGATAAATAGCCCTCTGCAAGTAAATTAACAAGAAATCTGTCTTTACCACCTCAATTGTATCCTGGGTAGTGAAACAAAAATTGATCTCTCCCCTTCCTGGCCCCTTTTAACTTCTTTTACCCAACTAATCTTTGCAAGTTTTTCCACGAAAAATCATGTCCATTGTATTACCAATGGCAGAAACAGGCCACATCTGCCCACTGGCTGGTCAACAAAATCTTCCACCCAGAGTCTCTGGAATGCATCTTGCCTATGATCCCATATGTATCCATCATATTTTTGTTGTTTCTAGCTTTCCTGCCAAGATAAAAGAAAAAAATAAAGAGAGGGAAAGGAAGAAAAGAGAAATAAGAGAAGGGTTATAGCCATTATACCTAACCTGCAACTGTCCAAGGGAAATTACAAAAAACATATGAAGAGTCACTATATTTAAGTGACAACTCCATTAAATAACTATGCTAATGGTGTATTTTCTTATGAAAGCATGGAAATTAAAAGATGGAAGTTGGTTACCAATGATATATTCTTTTTTTTTTTTCTTCCAATGATATATTCTTATCTCAACGACCATTTTTTTTTTTTTTTAGTTGCTTCACTTGTATCCTACCCTTTGTGACCCTATAGACTGCAGCCCACCAGGCTCCTCTGTTGATGGGATTCTCCAGGCAAGAATACTGGAGCAGGCTGCCATGCTCTCCTTCAGGGGATCTTCCTGACCCAGGGATCAAACTTGCATCTCTTATGTCTCCTGCATTGGCAAGAGAGTTCTTTACCACTAGCACCACCTGCACAGCACAATTTAAAAACCAAATTCATAGTTTGGAAAATGTACATTGGGCTTCATAATGCTGATGAAGTGAAGGCAGAAGATGAAATGTTTCCAGGAAAGCATTTGGTATCTCAGCTGTAACTGCAGAAGCCTTAGAGACAGACTGAATTCAGAAGTCACATGGCTTAGTGAGTAAACCAACAACTAACAGCAATGATGAAGTCTAGAAGTTGTGTCCTAAGCAAAATAAAGCAACTGACAAAAGTGCTTCCAGCAGACTTCCCTGGTGGTCCAGACGCTAAACCTCTGGGCTCCCAAGGCAGGGGGACCTGGTTTGATCCCTGGTCAGGAAACTATATCCCACATGTTCTAAGACCCAGCACAGTCAAATAAATAAAAGAAATATAAAACAAGAGCCCCCAGACATTTTTTTCAGTACTGCAAAATTAGCAGAAGTAGGTTGAAAAAGGTAAAAGCAAAAGAATACAATGCTTTACATTTCATAATACCCATGTCTGTTTCTTCGTGGGATCCTCTTGACAACCCTAATCATCATTCCCAAGGCTTTATTATTATTTCTCCCAAGTATTGTTTCTCCTTATTTCTTATTACCACACAATCCTGAGGGGTAAGAAGGGAAAAATTTCATGATCTGCTCAGAAAAGCTAAATGATCAACCCAGTGTCACAGAAACCAGGGCCAAGTTGTTTTTTTTTTCTACTCCACCACCAGAGGTGGCGCTCCCAACATGATGGTCCTAGACACCTTCAAGGAGCCCATCTCAGTCTCCATCCTGTTCAGAAGCAGGAACCAAGAAGAGCTCTCAGGCACACAAGCTCAGGTCTTCTGCATGGGATTAATAACTGCCTGGGCTGAGGCTCAGAGGCTCTGGAGAGTTCCACAGCATAGAATGATGCTGCTAGTCAGAGAGAGCCACCCATGCAAGTCAACCTTGGGAAATAACTGTGTTGGCCAAAGAAGTTCATTTGAGTTTTTCTGTACCATCTTATGAAAAACCTGAATAGACTTTTTGGCTAACCCAATATTTTGGAGGCACTGGAAAACCTACAATGACCTTCAGGATGTGCTGCTGTGCTGTGCTTAGTCATTCAAGGCGTGTCTGTCTCTTTGTGACCCCATAAACTGTAGCACACCAGGCTCCTCTATCCATGGGGATTTTCCAGGCAAGAATACTAGAGTAGGTTGCCAGGCCCTCCTCCAGGGGATCTACCTGACCCAGGGATCGAACCCAAGTCTCCTGCACTGCAGGCAGATTCTTTACTGCTTGAGCCGCCAGCGAAGCCGGTGTTGGTTGGACTGGAGGCCAAAGAATACCAGCAGTGGACCCGGCCCGTAGGCACTGGAGGACTCTTTCAACTACCTAGTGGGCTGATCCAGGGCCCCGAAAGGCCCCACCATCGCTTCAGAATCTTGCCTGTGCAAGTTCCAGGTCCCCCTGACCTCCCCATGTTCAGAGTCTACTCCAGGCAAAGGCCTACATGCCCTGAGTTAAATCATCTCTCTGAAGTTCATCTTCATCTTCTAGCCCTGAAAGGCTACCTGCTTCCTGCCAGGTCAGGAGTCACTTCATGTAGACAAGCAGGGTCCCCACCCCATCCCATCCCATCACCCCACTAAGATGCGGCAGATAACGGTGGGCACTCAGAGAAAACTACCCTACGCTGGGTCTTTTCCAAGACACTGGATGTCCTTTCCCACCAAGGAAATGTGGACACTCCAGTGAATTCAGGAGACTTGAGTAGCCTGCTAACACCCATATGGAAAAAGCTCTTTGACACAAAAGGTTAGAGGTCAAAAGTTTAAAAGCTCATGACAGAAATGACAGGGGCCCCTTTGCCCCCACTCCCCCCTTTTTTGTCAATAACATCAAAGGCCCTGGCCTGTCCTTAATGCTATTATTGTTACGCCTTTGGAATCCATTGAAATTCCAGCACGTTGATTGCACACTGGGAGCCCTGAAAGGCTCCACTTTCCTGCCCCTTAAACCCTGAATTCTCACTGCAGATGAAGCACCAGGAGGCAGGAACACACAAAGCTTTTAAGCGGAGAGTTTATTTAAGTGCTTCTTTCACCATGATTGTAAAATAACAAAGCACATGAAGTGAAATGATTCCCTTGTAGGAATGTGCAAGGAAATCAGAGAAAAGGGAGAGGCTCCCCTATTTCTAAGGGGAAGAAAAAATTCTCCTTCACATGTTGTAGTTCATGAGAATGCAAGTACCAAAATATTTCTGATTCTTCTTGTATCTCTCTTTTCCCTGAAATCTTACATTAGCCACTGGGCATACACTGGACACATGTCCTCGAAGACATTGGCTCTATGCACATAGATCAGATGGCATCATTTGAGGGAAATCACTTTCTGCTGAAGGATGGTGCTCAAAGGTCCAGCTATGGCATTTGCATCTATGGCATCCCCACTGTTAATGATTAGATAGCCACAATTTGGAAGTTCTCAATGCCTGAGTCTCTCTGTGATCCACAAATAAAGTTGAGTTTATAGAATCATTACACCGATAGAAAGAAAGGAGCAAAGTCGAGTTCATCTCAGTGTCACACCTGAATTGTCTGTCCACCTTTATTGGAATGGGAGGCCAATTGAGCTGTGCCACCTGTGAGTTCTTCAATGATCAGGACCATGTGACTTACCTGACCACCTCCCTCCTTCCCCATCCACGCACAGTCCCTGAGATGCACGCGTGACCCCACATACGTCCATGCGTTCCTGGGTATGTGGATAAAAAGCCCAGAGCTGCTTTTTGTCCACACATGTCCATGACCACCCCCACCTCCACCCCCCAAAGTTCACACTTGTTACTTCCTTTCCTGTTGGCTGTCCTTCCCATTTGAAACCACATTTTATAGATTTACCTAGAAACAAATGACTATAATCATAACAGATATTTTTTCCACACATTAGCCAACAAGATTCAGACCTATTTACTCCACAAAGCTGTCCAAGAGACCAAGTGACAAAGATGAAGGTTGCTCATAAAATCTGAAGTTCTCACGTGTAAGGGTTATTGTTATTTCTAAGTCCTTCTCCTTCAATCCAGATGTCCAAGTGAACACTGATAGTCAACATCTTCACATGAGCATCTTCAGCTTTAAACTTGATCTGATTGCTCAGTCCATGTTCCTCCCTTGCACTCAAGCCTTCACTGATCATGATACATATGAGGTTCTTCATCCCTTGTCTTTAAGTAAGTCTTGTGGCAAACACCCAACTCTGTCCCCAAATTCCAGATCAGCCATATGTAATGAGCCCTTATGTATGAGCCATACATAATGATCAACAATTAGGTGAGGGGGGGAAAAAAAGACAGCCAAAGATATATGCAAATAATAAATAGCTCTCATTTTTTGAGCATTCACTCTGCGCTCAGGGTTATCCTTGGACTTTCCTGATGGCTCAGGTGGTAAAGAATCCGCCTGCAATGTAGAAGACGTAGATTCGATCCCTGGGTTAGGAAGATTCCCCTGGAGAAGGGAATGGCAATCCACTCCAGTATTCTCACCTGGAGAACTCCATGGACAGAGGATCCTGGCAGGTTTCATGGCCATGGGGTCATGAAGAGTCGGCACAACTAAGCGATTAACACTTCAGGGTTACCCTAACTGCTGCTCAGATAATTTTTATTTCTACTACAAGACAACTCAGTGAAGTCAGGCATCAGAGATGGGAAATGAAAGGCACTGTTAAGAAAAAAAAAGACAACAGGCCCAACATGGAGTCACCTATGCCAAGCCCCATGCCATCAAACCCGGCCAACTGAGCCTTAATTATAGTTTTGGCTCCCCTTAGAAATGGAATCTTAAACCAGTCAATCAGAAATCACCTGGTCAGCTCAAGTGAGGTAATCCCATCTCCTTAAGGAGAGTGACCTTGCCACAACCAACCCACTTTCTGCTAGTATAACTCTCTTGTCCCAGCTCCCTTCTTCCTATAAAAGTCTTTGGCTTTGTATAGCTCCTCTGAGCCCCTTTCTATCTGCTAGACAGGAAAGCTGCCTGGTTCATAAATGGATGAATAAAGTCAGTAAGATCTTTAAAATCTACTCAGGTGAATATTGCTTTTTGAACAGCACTCAGGCAGGAACTGACAAAGCTGGACCTCAGTCAGGCCCGGTCTGATCACGAGGCTCAGGCCTCCACTCAGAAGGCCTCAGGATTGCTTCAGCTCTCTGCTGCCACCCTCTTGAAACTCTTCATCATTTTTGAGCAAGGGCCCCGAATATTCTTTTTGCACTGGGCCCCACAAATGCCATAGCCCATTCTGAGTAGAGCTACTCTTCTCCTCCTGGGGACCCCCCTTGCTTCAGGTGTCCCCATAACAAAACCCACAGGCAGCTGAAGGGCATCATTTATACACCCACCTTCACCCCAGGTCCTGAGGCAGGAACAAGGTGAGCCTTCCTCCTGGGATCCCCATCTCAGGTACACATCCTCAGAGGAACCAGCATTCCAGCTTCTCAGACACTTCTCCCAGATACTAGGGACCCGGCCCACATGTAGCAGGTCCCCAGCTTGCCTGGCAGGGTGAACCCAGCTGGATCCCCGGTGACACCCTCTCACTAGCCTTCCCGAGGCTAGCAAAGTTGCCCTGCCAGCCGCCAGCCATCCCGAGGGCTAATTGGCTTGTTTTCATCATGACTGAACGAAGCAGAAGTCCCTCTACACATAAATAAATCACAATTACTAACTGCTAGACTGGAGCGGCTCTCTCCTCCCCTGTGGCCTTGGCAGAGGAATTCCCAGGCCCGCCGGGCGAGCACAAAAGCCCCAGACTGGCCGGGCGATATCCGCTGGCTGGGCTCCGTTTATTATTTAAACAGTAACTTAACGACTCTTCCCGGAGGTGAACGAGGCCAAACTGTTTTCCTTCCCTTCACAAAGCAGAGATGCAGGGCTTATTTGAATGTCTTCAACGTTTACTTTAGTTCCCTTGGTTAAATACCTTCCTCCGCAGAGTCAAACAAACAGTTCACTTCATTAGAAAGGCAAACAATTTAGCAAGAGAATACCAGTACTTGAGGGGGACCCGCTTTGAGCCCAAAAACCCCTCTGCCCTGGGAAAGGGGCCCAGGAGGGTCGAGGCAGCGCGTGGAGCTCACTTCAAAAGCCTTTTCACAAATACTTCACACATTCACTGGTAATTAACAGATAACCCCAAAGAGATTATCTGCCCAGAGGCTGAGGGCCCTCAGAGGATTATCCACACAGAAAAGGCAGAGCCTGGAGGGCACACCCTTTTTTCTAGAAGTACAAGTGGATCCAGTCTTCTGGGAAAACACCCAAGCGGGCAGCTACCTACCTGCCCCCGCCCCCATCACCAGTCCCCCGTTTAAAATAACAAAGCCACAGCGCATGGAAATAATATTCATTGGAGCCACAGCTGCAAAATTGGGCCTGGGGAAAAACCAGGGCCAGGACAGCCAGGATGGCATGGATAGAATGTGCAGGAAAAGACCAGGATAAGAAGGCAAGGACCATGCGGGGTGTGTTCCCAAGATTCCAGCTCAGAAGTGGGGGTCAACATTTTCCAGGCAAAAACTTGGTGTAAACTGGGGAACAGGTTGTGAGCGGGTTAAGCTGGTGCTTTCTCTGGTAGCTAGGAGAGCCCAGCATAGGTTAGGTTGGCAGCCCACTGGCCCTCTGAAGCCTGGAGCACCTGTGGACAGCAAACTGGCTGTGACCACTCCAGCCACGCACTGCAGGCCTGGCTGGGGAACCCCTTGGCAAATGGAGACAGAACCCCACGCCTGTCACCAGCTTCTTCCAGAATGGTGCATCTCAGGCCTTTATGTCACATCCATCCATCCAGGGCACAGGAAACTATCTGGGGTTCATGTTAGATAATTAAGGAGTCTGGGATTGATGTGCACACACTGGTATATTTAAAATGGATAAGCAACAAGGACCTACTGCATAGTCCAGGGAACTCTGCTGAGTACTGTGCAACAACCTAAAAAGGGAAAGAATTTGAGCAAGAATAGATACATACACATGTATAACTGAATCACTTTGCTATATACCTGAAACTAACACAACGTCGTTCAACTATATTCCAATATATAAAATAAAAAGTTAAAAAAATAAATTAAGTCAAAACTAGAAAGGGCCCTCTCTCCTTTTTCTTTAAGAACACACATACCCGCTGCCACCGCAGGTACACATACATCACAACAGGAGACAGTAGTGGCAAACAAAACTGGGACTGGGCGGGCAGCCCTATTAGACTTGAATTTGGGGTTTCACCTACGTTGTGCTTGTACTGAATAGGGTCAGAGTAAGCAATTCCAGTACTCATGGTTTTTAAGAAGTTGGTAAACCTCAAATGCCAACTGCAATAAATCATACAAGTCTCTATTAAAACTATAAATCACTCATGAAATTTAATACTGTCATGAAGAGTAATTAAGTGCTAATGTAATAAATCTACAAAAGAAAAAACAACACACACAACAATGAGGACTCTAAAGAGCAGGAGAATGCTCAGGTCTTAGAGCTTCGAGACAAACCTTTGTGCCCCCACCCCCTCAAAAGGAAGTCTGCCTGTCCACCTACCTGCTGGTCCTCAGGGATGGGGGAATCACTTAAGGGCCACACGCTCAAACAAACTCAGGACTGTGAGCCTAGAACACAATGCCCTTCTTCAAAACAGAAAAACCACACAGAAAATCTGCCCTGGTTCTGTGCTATCCTGTTAAAGAAAACAGAAAGGAACAAAGGAGGGGCCAAGAGGAGTGATTCTCTCCAAGATGCATCTTGAGTTAAAGTGAAGTTATAGGAAAAGAGTTGTTCCTACGACCTTACTCCCTCACTTGTACTGTCCACATGACGGTTTCATTGATAAATCATTTGTTCTCAGCTCTTCAACTACTCTGAATCTTTCCATTTGACTAGGATAACTATAACCAGGAATTCTTTCTTGGGCTGCTTCAGCCAAAGGCTGAATCACTAGGGGCTCAATCAATGGCTGATAAATACAGTGAGTCCCCTACATGCAAACCTTCAAGTTTCGAACTTTCAAAGATACAAACATACCCTTGCATGTCCAATCACATGAGTCAGTTCACGTGTCTGGCATACATTGTCCCATGCCTGCATCCTCTCCAAGTGGTTGTGGTTGTATGTAGTTTACCGGATAGGACGGTGTAGCGTATAGTAGTCCAGTGTCTTTATTTCAAGCCCAGGATGGCCGGAAGCAAGCATAAAATCAGTGATGATGTAGCTGGTATCTTCTGTTCCTGACAGTCCTTCAGCTCTACCATCTCCCATCTCCTCTCTCTCCTCCAGTCAGTAACTCTTCTCGCCTGTTAATTCAATGCCAGTCCCTGCATGTCAGCTGTTGTACTGTACCACTGTACTTCTCAAGGTCAAGTATTGTAAGATTAAAAATGTTTTCCATACTCGTTTGTTTTTTGTTTTTTATGTATTATTTGTATGAAAAGTATTATAAACCTATTACAGTACAGTACTATACAGCTAATGGTACCTAGGCTAACTTTCTTGGACTTACAAACGAATTGGACTTATGAACGTGCTCTCGTAATGGAACTCATTTACATGGAGGGGACTTACTGTATATACACGAATAAGTAAAGATGGGTTCACATACAAACCTAACGAGCACTGCCAAGTCTCAGGCACCACATGGGCCATGGAAACACAAGGAGCCTAAAAGTAGGCGGTCCTGCCCAAGAGGAGCTGGGGGACCCACTGGTCACAAAGACATGAACAGGAAGGCCAGCTCAAAGAGTCGCAGTGAAAAGATGGTGTTCAGGTGAGCAGTGAGTAGGGGAGCAGGTAGGGTGGGAAGAGGGTCAAAGAAACTCCCTCTTTTTGAGGAAAAATCTTGCTCAGAAAAAATGAGTGGGAGCAAGGTGAGAGAACCCACAGAGAGCGTGCATGAAGCAGAAGCGTGGGGGCGGGGGGTAGAAGGGCCCAGAAATGGTTTAGAGCAGCGGTCCCCAAAGTTTTCGGCATCAGGGACTGATTCCGTGGAAGACAATTTTTCAATGGACTGGGAAGTGGGGTGGTGGTAACTCATATGCATTACATTTACTGCATATTTATTTCTATTATTATTACATCAGCTCCACCTCAGATCGTCAGGCATCAGATCCCAGAAGCTGGGGACCCCTGCTTTAGAGCACTGGTCTTCTCAAACTGCAATGTGTCTCCCATCACTCTTTAATAGGCAAATTGCTGTGTCTACCCTCAAGAGTCTCTGATTCAGTAGGCCTGGGGAGGGGAGTAAGGATTTGCCTTTCTAACAAGTTCCCAGGTGATGTTGAAGCTGCTGATCTGGGGGACTGCACTCAGAACCTCCTGATCTAGGGGTGAGTGCAAGAAAAGGAGGCCAGGCCATAGAGGCCCTTGCATGCCAGTCAATGAGGCCCAAGAGTGGACACAGAAGACTTGAAATGATCAGACATGCATTTTGCAAATATTACCTTGGTGGAAAGTGGAGAATGGACTGAAAATGAAAGTGAAAGTCGCTCAGTCATGTCCAACTCTTTGTGACACCATGGACTAGACCATGGAATTATACAGGCCAGAATGTGGGAGTGGGTAGCCTTTCACTTCTCCAGGGGATCTTCCCAACTGAGGGACCGAACCCAGGTCTCCTGCATTACAGGCTGATTCTTTACCAGCTGAGCCACAGGGAAAGCCCAAGCATACTGGAGTGGGAAGCCTATCCCTTCTCCAGAGGATCTTCCTGACCCAGGAATCAAACCAGGGTCTCCTGAATTGCAGCAAATTCTTTACCAACTGAACTATCAGAAGAATGGACTGGAATGGATGAAACTCAGTGGGAAGCAAGAGATATAAAGGCCCCTAAACTGAGGCAGAGCAGTGGGAAGATGAATGGTTGGAGGAGAGCCTGGGGTGAAGAAGGATGAAAGGACATGGGTGAGAGGAGATAGGGCTGTCTCCTAGTTCCCTTCGACAGTGGTGGGAACACAGGAAAGGCAGGCAGAGGCTGAGGAAGAACCAGTAGGCAGGGATGGGTTCAGGCTGGGATGAGTGGGGCTTGAGGCTGTGGAGGGAGGTGGTTCCAGGTCTAGAAGGAACCCCAGAGCCCAGTCTGCCCTGCAGTAGGACATGCAATTGCAGGGGCAGTAAATGCCTTCAGAGGGAGTGAAATCAGACAGGAGGCAGGTACCAAACAGGATCGTAGGACATCTGGAGCGAGACCCACCAACCGTTAAGGGATGAGCAGAGAAAGTGGGCAAAGCAAAGCTGTGAGGGGGAAACGCCAGAGCCTCCAGCGAGCCAGCTGTGAATGGTGTGGAGAAGCCACAGGGAAGAGGTGGTACCTCTCTGGGAGTGGCAGGTGGTGTAGGCTGGAGAGCTGGGGAGGTGAAGAGTGTGACGCGCCCCCAGAAGAGTGACTGCCAGGGCAGCAGCTAGAGAAGGCGAGGGTCAGAGAGGAGTTTGGGGTGGGCAGTTTTACTTTGTTTATAGAAGGCAAGCGCCTGAGCGTGCTCTGTAGGCAGAGAGGAATGGCATTTGTCACAGCTGGAAGACAGAAGTGAGAGGACAGCAATGGTGGAACTCAGCTTTCCTAGGACTCAGAACAGGAAGCAGCACCATTCAAGGAAGACAGAGAATAGGAAGGGACTTTAAAGACTCTTTTAAAAAGCATCAAGTTTAAAAAAAAAAATGGATCTGTTCCATCCCAGGCTCACATCAGACCCTGTGAGAAACACCAGACCCTGTGGCAATGTGTAATCAGAGATGGCTCTTTTATTTGGCAATGCAGGAGACAAAGGTTCGATCTCTGGGTTGGGAAGATCCCCTGGAGGAGGGCATGACAACCCACTCCAGTATCCGTGCCTGGAGAATCCCATGGACAGAGGAGCCTGGTGGGCTACAGTCTCAGAGAATCGCAAAGAGTCGGACATGACTGAGCGACTCATACACACATACACAGAGGTGATTGACAATGTTGTGTTAGTTTCAGGTGTATAGCAAAGTGATTCCATTATACATATACATGTATTCATTCTCTTTCAGAACCTTTACCCATACAGATTATTACAGGATATTGAGAGAGATGACTCTTTTAAAACTGAGGTTGCAATTTAACAAAAGAGGCGGGGCACAGGCCATTCTTTCTAGGAATTTCTGTTAGGAGGATGCATTCAGAATGCTCAGACCCCTGGCTTCCTTCCCACTGGCAAGCAGAATTGCTGTGACCAGCCAGGAGTTCGTGTGCCAGGAGTCCCACAGATGGCTGACTGTACCTCCTTTCACCCCTGAAATGCTCATTATGGGGCCACATTCCTTTCTGTCTAAAGAGAAGGAATGAAGCAATTCCAGGAGCCAGGTCAGGGCAGCAGAGAGCAAACAGGATGAGGGGGAGAAATCTACAAGCAAAATCAACCACAGAACTAAATTCCAACCAGGAAGAAGAATGGAGTACCAGGTGCCCGTAAACAGTAGGCTGTCTCAAAAGACGGTCACCTGATAGCTCGGTGTGAATCCAGAGTCCTTGGGGTCAAGATTGTACCGGGGGAGGGGACAGAGGCAGGTGGAGGGGGACTGCAGGTTGAGGCTGAGGCCAGGCTGAGCCAGTTTTATGAGGTGGCAGCAGCTGCGGCTGCAGTGAAACCAGCAGAAGGGACATTTAATAAAAGCTTGGTCAATTTCAGCCCCTTCATGGTCCTGGATTCACTCTCTTTATTTACACTCCCAGACATGCTGGGGAAAATCAGAGACCAGGAAAAGGAGCAGAAAGAGAGAGACAGAAAGGGTTAACAGGCAACAGCTTTCTAAGGGTAAAAAACAGTTCAGAAACAGGGGAATTCACTGGCGCTTCCCGCTGCTTTTATTGCTTTTGCTCAACAGCTGGAGAAAATGTTTGATCAAAATATTTGTATTATTGTGTTTAAGTGAAATGACATATGACAGCTCATTATCCCAAACTCAGAATTCCCACAGCATCTGTCACAGCCACCCTGTTAGAGGCAGTCACTCCCCCTGGAAGATGGAGCGGCATGGAGGGAAGATGCAAGCCTTAGAGCAGCAGGCATCAGACCCCAGACAGTCCCAGCTCCACAGGCCCTCACCCAGGCTCCGATTAGACAGGAGAGGGTGCTGGAGGGGGAGGCGGGCGAGGCCCACGCCATGCCCCGCCCCCAGGCATCAGCAGCTCTC
This sequence comes from Odocoileus virginianus, assembly GCF_023699985.2. Classification (NCBI taxonomy): domain Eukaryota; kingdom Metazoa; phylum Chordata; class Mammalia; order Artiodactyla; family Cervidae; genus Odocoileus; species Odocoileus virginianus. Next base: position 38,129,397 of record NC_069674.1, read on the forward strand.
CTCTCCCCCCACAGCCAGGAGCATGAAGCCCATCTCACCCAGGGCTTCCACAACCAAGGAAGTGGTCAGGATCTCTCCCATCCTAGACATTATTTGGTGAAACAGTTTGACAAACTCTCTGTATTGATCTAAATGTGTATGTATAACTGAGTCCCTTCTCTGTTCACCTGAAACTACCACGACATAGCTAATTGGCTGTACCCTCATACAACATTAGAAGTTTAAAGTTTAAGTAAATAAACTTTAACCCAATATCCCTCCCAAGCCTCCATGCCGTTTTCTCCATCCTGAAGTGAGTAATGACTTGGTTGCACAGAACTTGTCTTTGTGACCCTAAGTTCCTTTCCATGACACTTTTTTTTTTAATCTGTTTATTGGCTGTGGCGGGTCTCCGTCAGCCCACATGGGCTTTCTCTAGTTGCAGTGAGCAGGCGCTTCTCTTGGTTGCGGTGTTCAGCTTCTCATTGTGGTGGCTTCTCTTATTGCTAAGCATGAGCTGTAGGGCACACAAGCTTCAGTAGTTGGAGGAGGTGAGCTCAGTAGTCACGGCGCATGCCCAGGCTTAGCTGCTCCAAGGCATGTGGGATCTTCCTGGACCAGGGATCAAACCAGTGTGTCTTGCATTGCTAGATGGATTCTTAGGCACTGGACCACCATGGAAGCCCCTCCACGACATCTTTGACATCCTTTCCTCAATTCTGTTCCTGCTGTGTCCTTCCATGATACACCAGCGAAGACCTACAGAACAGCTGTTCAGTGTTGTTGCTGCTAGACACCCAACGGAAGCAAATCATCTTACCACGTTCACAGCACATTTCTGAGACCTTTATTTACCTTATTCAGTTCCCACAATGATCCCACGAGGCACAGGATATTACATCTCAGATAAGAAGGTGCCTGCTCAGAGACCCTCAGCACTAGGTCCCCAGTCTCAGCTGACAGGTAAAGGAGTTAGGATCCAAACCTAAAACTTCAGAGTTCTAAGGCATATCTGTCCTGCACTGTATCCTGATGCTGCTTCCCACTGAGAAATGAAGAAGTAAGCTGAGCCCCCATCAGAAAGCTAGAGGAAAGGCAGGTTTCACTTCAGCACACACTTAACTAACCCCAGTTCAAAGGCAAAAAGAGTTCACTGCATTGACAGATGACCTGATAAAGAAGATGTGGTACATATATACAATGGAATACTACTCAGCCATCAAAAAGAATAAAATAATGCCATTTGCAGCAACATGGATGGATCCAGAGATGATCACACTAAGGCAGACAAAGAATGATAAATATCATATCACTTATATGTAGATTTAAAAAATAATACAAATGAACTTATTTACAAAAGAGAAATAGACTCACAGACATAGAAAACAAACTTATGGTTACCAAAGGGAAAAGAGGGGTGAGGATAAATTGGGAATTTGAGATGAACAGATTCACACTACTCTATATAAAATATCAACATGTAAATAAGAGCCTATTTATAGCAAAGGATATTCTATATCTTATAATAACCTATAATGGAAAAGATTCTGAAAAAGAATATATATATATATATATATATATATATAACTGAGTCGCTTTGTTGTATACCTGAATCATAGTAAATCAATTATACTTCAATAAAAAAGAAAAACTAAAAAGTTCACTCCTGCCCCCCACCATCTGACTCTCTCTACAATGTACTAAAGAGAGACCCATAATAATGGAAAAAAGAAGCATTAAGTGTCAGTCCCACTTCAGTCCCATTCAGTCCCATTCACCTGCTGATTCAGGATCTCTGGAGACCTCCCTTAGGAGATTTCTGAATCCCAGTTTCCTCACCTACAAAATCCAGAGGTGATCCATTCGTTGCTACTTCCTGGTGTACCGACCAATGCAACCTATGAAAAAGAGCCCTGAGGATGTCCCCTGGAATAAGACTGTACAGATGACCCCATTTCTTTGAATATCTATTTCATCAGGTCTAAAACCTGCTGTATCCACTCACAGGTCATTTCAGGAATACAATCCCAGCTGAGAGAATGCATGCAAAAAATGGCCTGCAATCTGGCAAGTGTTATGTCCATTTAGGGACTCTTTCATCCTGCCATTTTTAATTATTGTCATGACTTGCTTCTAAGCAGTGTTTTTTACTGAAAAATGTAAAATATACATAATTCCCTAATGAGTCCAATTGCTGAGCTACCCTAAAAAAAAAAAAAAAAAAAAATTAACACCACATTTAAGTTGAGGCCGGTACAGGATTCTCTTTATCCTGACTGGCTCCAGAAAGAACGGATAGCAAAGGTCACAGCCCAATTCCTACTCAAGTCTCTTCACATATTGTGGTTCGGGCACTCCAAAGGCTGGGTGGACAGAAGGGGTGACAGCTGTGTGTGGTCCTGGGGCTCTAATGGTGGGACATCTATGAATATGATCTCAGCAGTCCTCCCTCTGGGGACTGGAGCCCCTCACACACCCCCACCCTCATCAAAAGCATGCCCTGCAGAGGCTGGGGAAGGTCTTCCCCCAAAGACTTCAGCCTTCACTGATGTCCATGTTGCCCACATAGGGAATCCCTAGGACACCATTTTCAGAGAAACCAGAAGCTATATCAACACCAACTTCATGGTTACTGAGCTTAGAGCCAAAAATATAAGGAAATACAAATGCGAGACAAGATTTCACCCTCTGACCGTGATGTTAACCTTGAATGATCACTTCTTTTCAATTCAATGCCATCTCCTATGTTGTATTTATGACAGAAAATCCATCCTCCAACCAATCAATGACTCATTCAATCCATACATACAACAGAGCTCACTGAACAGTTTTTTTCTAAGTTACTATAGTAACACTATTTGTTATGAATTACGCTTCTTTTCCCCTGTAACTTCACTTTTCTACAATATATAATATTGTACAATTTAAAACAAAACACACTTTCCAAACACAGCCTGATGTAAGTGAGCACACACTAGAGTACATTCTCTCCAGAACCATGATACTCACTTTACTGCAAATCAAAAATTAGTAAGTTAAAACCAAAGGACCCCCTAAGTGTGAAGGAAATCCAAAAAAGAGTGGATATGTGTATACATATAACTGATTCACTTTGCTGTACAACAGAAACTAATACAACATTCTAAAGCAAATGTATTCCAATAAAAATTAATTTAAAAATAATAAAGTAAATAAAATGAAGGGATTCACCCCCCAAATATTTTCTCAAGAAACTAAGAGCAGTGCTCTGGGAGCTGTCCAGAGTGCAGCCGAAGCACAAACAAAGGTCCTTGATGACTGAAAATCCAGCAACTTGTGCCCATCTTGTATCCTGCAGAATAAGGATGTAATAAGTTTCCCAGTGCTGGGGGGCTGAATCGGGCCCCACAAAAAGATCTGAAGCTCTAACTGCTAGAATGTGTGAATGTGATCTTATGGGGAAACAAAGTCTTTTGAAAGTAATCAGGTTAGATGAGATCATTAAGCTGGCCCCTAAATCAACATGAGCCAGTGTCCTTCTAGGAGAAGGGAATGTGGATGAAGACCCACAGGATGAAGGCCATGGGAGACAGGAAAAGACTGCAGTGATGTAAGAATACCTGGGGCCACCAGAAGCTGGAAAAGGAAAGGAAGGAGCATCCTCTCCAGAGGTTTCAGAGGGAGCAAGTCCCTGCCAACACCTTGCTTTTGGGCTTCCAGCCTCCAGGGCTGTGAGAAAATACATTTCTGTTATTTCAAGCCACTCAGTCTGTGGCACTCTGTTGTGGGAGCTCTAGGAAATGTCACAACCTCATTTTAAGGAAGGCAAGGGTACACCAGCAACTCTTGGAGAGAGGTCCACATTCTGTTCTCTTGCTGGGCAGGAGCAGTAGTGAATATTTACCAGTAACAAAGAATATACAAATTCTCAGAAAATTCTAAGAGAAAAGCATATGGCAGGAGACCTCAGTCATTTCTTTTTGACTGGAGAGTATCTATTCTTTCTTCCCAAAGAACTGGTTTCCTTTGGTGAATTATTCCTCTATTGTATTTAGGCTTCGTGTGCATGCCTGTGTGCTAAGTCACTTCAGTTGTGACTGGCTCTTTGTGACCCCATGGACTGGAGCCCTCCAGGTTCCTCTGTCCATGGGATTCTCCAGGCAAGAATACTGGAGTGGGTTGTTATGCCCTCCTCCAGGGGACCTTCCCAATCCAGGGATTGAACCCATGTCTCCTGCAGCTCTTGCATTGCATGCAGATTCTTTATCACTGTGCCACCTGGGAAGCCCATTTAGGCTTCGTAGGTGGGTAAATAAAAAAGCTAGGAGCCTCACTGTCAGGAACAGCCAGGGCACCTGACACTGACAACTGAGGTCTCTCCTGGGAACCCGAACCTTGGGAAACAAGGAGGAAAGGAGAAATGGCTGGAGGTTGTTCCTTCGAAGAGACCACCCCTCTTGAGAGTCTTTCTACCACTCCTGGCTGCTTAAATCACCGGCTTCTTTGAATATTTTGATATATCCAAGCTTCTGACAGCATCCCAACAGTTCCTTTTGGTATAATAGCTGTAATCCGTTTTTGTTGCTTGCCATCAAATAGCCCTGGCTGATGGGAGAAGAAAACTCACAGCTTAGCCAGTGACCAGCTGTAGCAGCCCCCTGAGTCACTTTAGGGCTTCATAAGGGAAGTCAGAATAATATTTTACCTGGCTGAAGGCAAGCTCTGGGTCAGGTAACCCCGGATTCACTTCCTACACCTATAGTTAGGTTGCCTACAATTCTAAGTGTTTTTGCTTGGGAAGTGAATTTCGGAAGGTTTGGAAACAGGGATCTGAACTGCAGGTAGCAAGCACTTCTCTTTGACTTGCCCCAAAGTCAAGAAGGACCTTTTGAAAGCTGAGTCCTAGAAACCACTTGAATGCAGGTACATGGGTGCTGTCCTAGAACCAATCATAGTAGTGCAGGGACTCAACTAAGGCACATTACAGCGTACATCAAATTCCAAAATCAAAACAGTTCCAAGGCCACTCTGCAGATTTAACCTTGCATTAGTCATCCCCTGCTGCATAACAAATAACCTCAAGTTTACCAGCTGAAAATGATAGAACTTACTATCTCCCAGTTCCTGTGAAGCTGGGTAGTTCTGGCTCAGGATCTCTTATGAAGTCGCAGTCAAGCTGTTAACCCCAGATGATGGTCATTTCAAGGCCTGACTCGGAAGGAAGTGCTTTCAGAGTCACCAGCAAGCCAGTTCCTCCACGTAGGTCTCTCCATAGGCTGCCTAAGAGGTCTTGTGAAGGGGCAGCTATCTACCCCTAGAATGGATGATTGAAGAGACAGTAAGAAAACCATCCACGATGGAGGCCACCATCCTTTATGATCTAATTTCAGAAGGGACACGCCATCTCTTCTACCATATCTTATTTGCTAGAACTGTCAGTACGTCCAGGAAGAAAAAGTCAGCTCCACCTCTTGAGTCAGGAGAATGAAAAACATGTGGACCTATCTATAGAGTGGCTCAGCTAGTAGAGAATCCGCCTGCAATGTGGGAGACCTGGGTTCAATTCCCAGGTTGGGAAGATCCCCTGAAGAAGGGAAAGGCTGGCTACTCACTCCAGAATTCTGGCCTGGAGAATTCCATGGATTGTATAGTCTATGGGGTCACAAAGAGTTGGATGTGACTGGGCGACTTTCACTTTCATCTATAGAACCCTGCAGGGCTATAAATAGCTGAACTTCTTATCTCATCTCCAATTTGTCCAGTGAGATAACTGGAAAGATCAAATGAATCATATTAAAAAGGAAGCAGAGACAGGAGTTATGTTTTGGTTGCATCTTCGATCCAAGTTTATGTGACTCAAGATGATGGGTGAAGCTCCAATGACTTCATTTTTTAAAAATACTTTTGGCTGCACTGGGTCTTCATTGCTGCAAGAGGGCTTTCTCTAATTCCGGCAAGTAGGGGCTACTCTCTAGCTGTGATGCTTGGGCTTCTCACTGTAGCAGTTTCTCTTGTTGCAGAGCATGGGCTCAGCAGTTGTGGCACTCAGGCTTAGCTGCCCCAGGGCATGTGGAATCTTTCTGGACCAGGGATCAAATTCATGTCTACTGCATTGGTAGGTGAATTTTTAACCACTGGACCACCAAGGAAGTCCCAGTGACTCCATTTTGGCATTTTGTTATAGCAGCCCAAACTAAGACAATCGAGAACATTCATAGCTATGATCTGGGTTTATCCAAAGAAATATGAAACGTGAAATTCTGTCTTCATTTTATAGGTGAGGAAACTGTAGATAGGATAAACAGCTTGCCCCGGGCTTTTAGAGCCAGGCCTAAAACTCTGTCTTTTATCTCCTAGTCTAGCGTGTGTCTGTCCCTATGTACCCTGAGTTCAGGTGGGAAAAATCAAGAGGGCAACTGAATCTGCCTTTTAGCAGATTGATAATTAGATTCTAAATTATTGTTTCTTTTGTCTGCTTCGTATTTTATGTCTACATATGGAACTAGATTATAGCTTGATCCTCCAAATTATTTTTTCAGAGAGAATCTTGTTTCTAAGAAGCATAAATTTAGTTGCAAACATGTATAAAAAAATACCCTACATGAAAGCAGAGCTCCATGGAGAGAAAACTATTGGCAAAGAGACAGAAAAATGAGAAGTGGAAAAGAGGAGAAAGAGTAGGTAATGGGGAAAGAGAAAGAAAATCAAGGAGAGATTACAAAGAAGATAATGTGTACTTAAGTAAATTACAGATGATAGAAAACCTTTTCAGGAAATGTTTGTGTGAATGAAAAGGCAGCCTAGCTCAGTTTCTTTTCACCACGCAAACAGCAGGATTTGCAAGCTGGAATCCTTCCATGGAAAGCCCAGGTCTGCCCCATGCTAGCCTCAGGAGCAACCAGCTCTCAGCGCACATCTGTGGAATGGAAATGAATTTTCCTCAAGCCAACAGGAAGCTCTGCCCCATCCTATGAACACCTCCCAGGACGGGGTCACAGAAGAGCAGTTTTAATGAGCAGGGTGTGAGCTGACACCCAAGTGCCTCAGCTCATCCGAGGGGCCCAGACACCCCACCAGGAAATCAAATTTCTCAGTACACACCTAAACTTTGAGACTTCCTTTGAGTCCCTAAAGGTTTCCCGTATCCTTTTTACATTTGGTTTTCAGCCAAGCAGGCTAAATTGTGGAACAGCCACATGAGGCTGGAGCGGGAGCAGCTGGGCAGGCAGGCGGAAGCATGTGTTTTTCCGGCCTCATGTCCCAGCGGTTCTAGTGTTCTCCGTCATTGACCAGGCTGGCCTCCCAGTCCAGCAGCTTTCTCTTATGGCCTGCAGCATCCACGCTGCTTTCACTGCTTGATACCTGCAACTTCACGGAGAGAGAAAAAGTCCAGAGGCTGAACACGTGGCTCAGCCTCAGAACTGGAATAGCTTCCACTTAAGGCCTCAGGGTCTACTCTTGATCCTAACCTGATTCACAGCATACCAATATCTCCCAGTGACCCTTCAGCTGCCACCACTGAGGCCACAGGATAAGAGCAACAGCAGCCCCGATCACAACAGGTGATAGGGTTAGAGGGTTAGGGACAGGATTAGAGGGCTAAGTCAGCAACAGGAAGCAGTAGAACCTTGGTCACTTCTGGTTTTATGGCCACATAAGCAGGGACAGACCCTGGCCAAGCCATCCATCTGGTGGCTTCCTGCAGGGGTAAGATGGGCCCCCTGGTGTCTTTATATTTATTCTGGGGGAAGCAGAGCTCATTCTTCTAGACTCCTCTGCAGCAATGGCTTCCAAACAGTGGCTGGAAATCTGAATTTTATGGTGAATGAACAGAAGCTAAAGAAAGCTAAGGCAATTAGCATAAAACTGGTGCATGTGTCAACATCTAAAGTTACTGTTTTTTGAAAGAAAATTCTCTGCTTAATGAGTTCTTGTGCCCTTAAGGTGTGAGAATAGCCCCCCTCCCTTTTTTTTGTTGTTGAACTGATGGCAACAGCAGATGATATTTTTTTTTATTTATTTATTTTTATGTTTCTAGCATCCCAACCCATCCCAGCCCTCTTGTCCATATTTGAACAAATAAGTATCTGGCATCCCTAGGTTGGTCTCTCCCACAGTAATTTTTTTTTTTAAACTTTACTGCTAAAAAATCTGGAAACTACTGACCCAAAGTAAATAAAGAACAGTGAAGGATTCTGAAGAGAGAATTGAAATGCAAAAGCATCAGGATCATGCAAAGCAATGGCACCAAGTCATGAGTGAACTTGTGAGTGAGCAGAGTGTAAATTCAGGGAACTAAGAGTGTTTGGCATCAGAAGATTTAATACCTATCCTTCTTAACACTTGCGAAATATTGAAGAGTGAGGGAATGTTCCCAAACCTATTTTAAGAGGCCAGCATTACCTTGATACCAAAAGCAGAAATGATACTACAAAAAGAAAATTACAGGCCAATATCCCCAATGAAGAGAGATGCAAAACCCCCCATAAAATATTAGCAAGCCAAATTCAACAATATATTAAAAGGATTATACACTGTGATCAAGTAGACTTTATTATAGATGCAAGGATGGTTCAACAGCCGCAAATGAATCAATGGGATACACCACATTAACAAACTGAGGAGAACAATTATATAATCATCTCAAAAGACACATAAAAAGCATTTACTGACAAAATTCAATATCCATTTATGACAATAGCTATCCACAAAATGGGTTAAAAGGATCATACCTCAATATAAAAAAAACAATATAAGAAAAACACATAGCTAACATAATACTTAACAATGCAAAGCTGAAACGTTTTAAAATCAGAAAGTAGAGAAGGATGCCCGCTCTTGCCACTTCTAGTTAAGATAATATTAGAAGTCCTAGCCACAGTAATTAGACAAGACAAAAGAAATAAATGGCATCCAGATTGGAAAGGAAGAAGTGAAATTGTCATTATTTGCAGAAGACATGACACTGTACACAGAAAACCCCATAGATTCCACCAAAGCTATTAGAACTAATAAATGAACTCTATACGGTTGCGGAGTACAAAACCAATATACAGAAATCTACTGTGTTTTTGTACACTAATAACAAACTATCAGAAACAGAAACTAAGAAAACAATCCACTTAGAATTTTATCAGAAAGAATAAAATACCTAAGAATACATTTAACCAAGGAGTTGCAACCCCTGTCTACTGAAAACTACAAGACACTGATAAAAGAAATCAAAGAAAGCTCAAATACATGGAAAGATATTCCATATCCATGAACTGAAATAGTAAATATTGTTAAAATGTCCACACCACCCAAAGCAATCTACAGATTCAATATAACCCCTATTAAAATACCCATGGCACTTTTCACAGAGAAAGAACAAACAGTCCTAAAATTTATATGAAATCATAAAAGACAAAATAGCAAAGCAATCTAGAGGCAAATTAACAAACCAGAGACATTATGCTTTCTTATTTCAATCTATACTGTTACAAAGCTATAGTAATTAAAACAGCATGGTATTTCAGGAAAAAGACAGATACCTAGATCAGTAGAACAGAATAGAGAACCCAAAAGAAACCTACACATTTATAGTCAATTAATTTACAACAAATGAGGCAAGAATATACAATGGAGAAAGGACAGTTTCTTCAATAAAAGATGTTGAGAAAACTGGACAGCAACATGTAAAAGAATGAAACTGGACGACTGTCTTATACCAGACACAAAAATAAACTCAAAATGGATTAGAGACTTGAATATAAGATCTGAAGCCATAAAACTCCTAAAAGAAAATATAGAGGATAAATTCCTTGACATTAGTCTTAGCATTGAATTTTTGGATCTGAATCCAAAAGCAGAAAAAACAAAAGCAAAAATAAACAAATGGGTCTACTTCAAACTAAAAACCTGCACATCAAAGGCAATCATCAACAAAATGAAAAAGCAATCTACTAAATGGGAAAAAAGTTACAAATCACATATCTTACAAGAGGTTAATATCTAAAATGTATAAAACACTCAAAGGACATAATATTAAAAAAAACACAAATATTCCAGTTAAGAAATGAGCATAGGCTCTCATTTGGGGTTATTTATGATAAGAAAACAAAAACACTAACTGAAAAGATATCTGCACCCACCCCCACCGCCCTCCCCCCCCCCCCAGGTACACTGTAGCATTATTTACAATGGCCAAGATATGGAAGCAGTCTATCTGTCCAGGGGTGAGTGAATGGACAAAGAAATTGCAGAATATATGTACAATGAAATATTATTCAGCTGTAATGAACATAACGAAACAATGAAAAACATTCAAAATTTTCCCATTTGTGACAACATGGACGGATCGTGAGAGCATCATACTAAGGGAAGTAAGTCAAGACAGGGAAAGACAAATACCAAATGACCTCACATAATATGTGGATCTAAAAAACATAATAAATGAACAAAGGAAACTCAAAGGTACAGAGTGGTTACCAGAGAAGGGGGATACAGAGTGAGCAAAATAGATGAAGGGGGATCAACTTTGCGGTGATGTATGGTAACTAGACTTAATCTTGGCGATCACCTTGTGTGTACAAACATCACCTGAAACACCAGTTCTCCCTCAATAAAACAGAAATATGCCACGGTGCAACAGTCACAGGCTTGCTGCTGCTGGCCAAGCAAAGCCCAAGCTCCTCACTTGCAGTCAGAGAACCAGGACCAGGTCGGGGATGGGAGCAGCTGGGGAGGGGCCAGACAACTGAGCAGGGGAGCGCCAAGGAGAAAGTGGAGGGAAGGCGGCTCTCCTTCAGGCGTTTTGTGAATGGGTGGGTGTGGTACCTTCGGTTTCCATGCATTCCAGAGGAGGGAGGAACCGCCACAACTGCTAGAGGGGGCTGAAACACTGAAGGAACTGCCGTCTGGCGCCGGTTCAAAGAACCACTCCTCTGTAGTAACAACCTGAGGGGTGTTTTGTTTCATTTTGTTGCTGCTGTTTTTATTTTTAAAAATAACCAGTCTTGCCTGTGGTGCATGGAATTCTTTAATGTTTATCCTCACTCATCACAGGCACACTCACAGTGTGGCTAGAGTAAACCTGAGACTCCAGAGGAAGGTTGTTGGTGCCCAGGATTCATAAATGCCCAAGGGCTTCTCAACCACATGCACTGCCACTACAGGTTGGCACTGAACAGTCAAAAGGAATTCTTAGGTTTAGAAGGAGAACGTGCAGGGTCATGTCCCCACAAGGTCAGATATTCAAATGAAGAGAGTGCAAATCCTCAAGATACTCTCAAGATCAGAATGCTTGGTGAGTAGGAAAAAACAATGAAATTTGTCACAAAAAGGGGCAATGGTTAGTACCACCTTTAGCATAGCCCATCAATAAAACTGCAAGGGTGTTTAGGCTTAACCTTGTCAGTTCTGATGAGCCATAAGTGAAATGAAACAGTATCAGTTCAGTTCAGTCACTCAGTCATGTCCGACTCTGCAACCCCATGAATCCCAGCACGCCAGGCCTCCCTGTCCATCACCAACTCCCGGAGTCCACTCAAACTCATGTCCATCGAGTCGGTGATGCCATCCAGCCATCTCATCCTCTGTCGTCCCCTTCTCCTCCTGCCCCCAATCCCTCCCAGCATCAGGGTCTTTTCCAATGAGTCAACTCTTTGCATGAGGTGGCCAAAGTATTAGAGTTTCAGCTTCAGCGTCAGTCCTGCCAATGAACACTCAGGACTGCTCCTTTAAGATGGACTGGTTTGATCTCCTTGCAGTCCAAGGGACTCTCAAGATCTTCTCCAACACCACAGTTCAAAACATCAATTCTTCTGTGCTCAGCTTTCTTCACAGTCCAATTCTCACATCCATACATGACCACTGGAAAAATCATAGCCTTGACCAGACGGACCTTTGTTGGCAAAGTAATGTCTCTGCTTTTTAATATGCTATCTAGGTTGGTCACAACTTTCCTTCCAAGGAGTAAGCGTCTTTTAATTTCATGGCTGCAATCACCATCTGCAGTGGTTTTGGAACCCAGAAAAATAAAGTCTGACACTGTTTCCCCATCTATTTCCCATTAAGTGATGGGACCAGATGCCATGATCTTAGTTTTCTGAATGTTGAGCTTTAAGCCAACTTTTTCACTCTCCTCTTTCACTTTCATCAAGAGTGACTTTTTAGTTCCTCTTCACTTTCTGCCATAAGGGTGTCATCTGCATATCTGAGGTTACTGATATTTCTTCCGGCAATCTTGATTCCAGCTTATGCTTCTTCCAGCCCAGCGTCTCTCATGATGTAGTCTGCATATAAGTTAAATAAGCAGGGTGACAATATACAGCCTTGATGTACTCCTTTTCCTATTTGGAACCAGTCTGTTGTTCCATGTCCAGTTCTAACTGTTGCTTCCTGACCTACATATAGGTTTCTCAAGAGGCAGGTCAGGTGGTCTGGTATGCCCATCTCTTACAGAATTTTCCACAATTTATTGTGACTTACACAGTAAAAGGCTTTGGAATAGTCAATAAAGCAGAAATAGATATTTTTCTGGAACTCTCTTGCTTTTTCAATGAGCCAGTGGATGTTGGCAATTTGATCTCTGGTTCCTCTGCCTTTTCTAAAACCAGCTTGAACATCTGGAATTTCACAGTTCACGTATTGCTGAAGCCTGGCTTGGAGAATTTTGAGCATTACTTTACTAGCCAACTCATGACCAGCTATATGAACAATATCTTCACACATATTAATAACAGAAAATCATGTTTCTTTGGAGGATACCCAGTCCCCTCTTGGTGAGCTGATGGTTTCTTTTTGCAGATTCAAAAGATGGACCCTGCCTCTGGGTAGAAGCATAGTTTGGTCAGCATAAAACCTGATGAACTTCAGTCCTCTTAGCTGGGTCCTTTATGCAGTGAACAGTCCGGACAACTGTACAGAGACACTGACCTGGGTCTTTGCCTGGTTATTTTTAAAAAATAACTCTGACCATTTCAAAATAAAACAATACACAAAATGCAACAAAACACCCCTCAGGTTGCTACTGTAGAGGAGCTGTTCTTTGAACAGATTGTCCAAACAAAACTGGACTAAAAGTGCTGCATGAAATGAAAAGAGAGGAAAGGAAAGCTATCCTAAAATGGCTAAATTAGAATTAAAAAAACAAAAAAACAAAAAAACCCTTGGGATTTCAGAATCAAAGGTGCTGAAGAGTTATCTGTTGATCGACTGCTTTGCAGGAATCCTCTATATCATGTCTGAGAACTCGGTGTCTGAAAAACACATCCATTCCAAAAACACATCTCATATTGCTCTGTGGGTAAGAACTCTGACCCCTGGACACTAGCAAACATTCCTCTCTCTAATTTTTACCCATCAGTCAGTCCTAGCTCTGTATTCTGAAGCCACTCACATTGAGTCTAATTGATTTTCCTTGTGATGGCTCTGTAAGTACATCTACTCATCACGCTCCCCCTGCCCCCAATCTCATCTTTTCTAAGCGGAATAAAAGTCCTTTGCCAACTTAACTTCTAACCCCACTCCTTTAATAATGCCAAGTTAACTGACAGTGTCCGCAAGAGTGATTCATCCCAGGAACTGAGAGCAGCTGAGACCGCAATGAGGAACAATCTTGCCTCCACAGACAGGGGATCCCATGTTTTAGAAAGTAGAATATCTGAAAGTCTAGCACTTCAGGAAATTTAAGCAGCACACAAGCCCATGGGCTGTAATAAGATAGAGCTGATGTTTTGGCAGATCTATACATGGAAGCCACAAGAGAAAAGTGGCCTGGAGACTGGAATGAATAACAGTGTAACATACTGTATCTGAAGCCACAAAATTAGGCACTGAGATGACTGTAGCGAACTCAGTGGACATTGGAGTTTTCCAGCAGAGTTTTCTGAGCTGACAATGAAAATGATGAACAGAACACAGCAGAGTGGAAATGCACTTGGTTCAGAGAAACCTGTTTCTGGGAATGGAGGCTAACACTATTGGACAAAGATTTCAGGGTAATAAAGAACCAACAAATAAGATGAAGCGATATCTACTGATAAAGACACAAACCCTGTATCCTGGAACTAGACAGCTAATTGATGAAGAGAAACACAATTTATTATTATTATCTAATATTAATGCAATAAGGAGTCATTGTGAACAACAGTTTTCCCAGTGGAAAAAGAAAAATTTTCACTTCCTTGATATCCAGGAATATTGACCAAGAACACAATAAACTCTGAAAACTTTGCTACAGAATGGGGCTTCTCCGGTGGCTCAGACAGTAAAGAATCCGCCTGCAATGCAGGAGACCTGGGTTTGATCCCTGGGTTGGGAAGATCCCCTGGAGAAGGGAATGGCAGCCCACTCCAGTATTCTTGCCTGGAGAATTCCACGGACAGAGGAGTCTGGTGGGCTACGGTCCATGGGGTCGCAAAGAGTCGGACAGGACTGAGTGACTAACACTTCCACTTTCACTTGCTACAGGATGCTGGTTATTCCGCTTTTGGATACGTAAGTTTTTTTTTTTTTTTTTTTTTTAATGTGGACCATTTAAGTCTTTATAGAATTGGTTACAATATTGCTTCTGTTGTTTTATGTTCTGGTGGTTCAGCCGCAAGGCATGTGTGATCCTAGCTCTTACACCAGGGATTAAACCTGAAACCCTTGCACAAGAAGGCAGAAGCCCTAACCACTGGACAGAGAGGGAAGGTATGTAATATAGGAAACCAAGTACTGCTTTCTCATCAATGGAATTAAACATGACAAATATGCCTATCTTTCTTCTATAAGGCTTCATTTTATTACAACTGCAAAAAATTATATGTGATTCCTGAGTTATATGTGATAGCTGCAAATACTGCCCCAAAATAGGAAGTGGTAAGGGAAAGAATATCATAGAAAATATATGTAACAAAAAGACAGAGGAACCAAGCTCTGTTTTAATTCTTCCTTTAATTTTCCAAGTGGATTGGTAGCTTATCCACATAAATAAATTTTCAGTTTTAGAATCTAATTGGATATTTAAAAAAACACTTATCTTACAATCAATTTTCTGCCAGTCCTACATAGGATACCTAAATAAAGGTGCATTTCAACTCATCCACTCATCCATTCAATCATTTATTCAAACTTCAGCAAATATGGATTTTACCCACTGTGCCAGGCACTGTCCCGGACGCTTAGGGCACAGACATGGCCCTTACCATCCTGCTATTAGCAAGAATGAAGGGGAGAGATGTTAATTCATCACACAAATAGTTAAAATATTAAAAACTGTACTAAGTCCAGGAAAGGCAAAGTCCAAGATGTGAAAGGGAAGCCAGAGGAGTAAAGTAAGGAATTCAGAGCAAACGGGCAAGCAAATTGCCTGCCCTCCTGGTATCCACAAAACACAAGACACCAATCATCGGTCTTGTGAATACTAGTGTTGCCCACCTTTAAGATGTTTTGAAAATGATTACCAAACTAAACTTATTTTGACTGAAAGATCAGTAAGCCCTCAACGAACCTTCAATGAAGGAGAGAAGTGGAGGGCTTTGTAATGAATCACCAGCACAGACAAGGTGTGTTTCTTTTAGATCTAGTTTCTAAAGAGGCAGGTCAACTTATTCACTGGGTGTTGGTTTCATGGACAGCAGGGCACTCAAGCACTTCCTTCGCCAAACAGATCCCGGTTCTAGCTGGTACCAAGTAAAACTGGGGTGGAGGATAAGCTTTGGAAACCATCACACTTGGGTTCACATCTCAGCTCTATCACGATTTTATGCAAACTTTGAAAAGCTATTCATCTCCAAGCCTCAATTTTTCTCCATCATTACTATTAGTCAGAGTAGGAAAAGGAATATTAAAGATTACTGAGGGGACTTCCCTGGCAGTCTATTGGTTAAGACTTCACCTTCCAAGTGAGGAGGTGCAGGTTCGATCCCTGGTTGGGGAATGAAGATCCCACAAGTCTCACGGCCAAAAAAAAACAAAACAGAAAACAGAAGCAATATTATAAGTTGCTTCTGGGAGAAGCAAGACCAGGCAGAGGCCTGAACAGGAGCAGGGCATCTATGCATGGTCACAGGATCAGAAGGGACCCTGCAGCCCTGAAGCGAGTTACACAGCCTGACTAAA
This sequence comes from Odocoileus virginianus, assembly GCF_023699985.2. Classification (NCBI taxonomy): domain Eukaryota; kingdom Metazoa; phylum Chordata; class Mammalia; order Artiodactyla; family Cervidae; genus Odocoileus; species Odocoileus virginianus. The sequence continues at coordinate 38,145,444 of NC_069674.1, forward strand.
GCAAGGCATTCTCATGGGTTCCCAGCAGTGGAAGATCAAGTCAAAGTGTTTGTATGATGCTGTCAATGGGAAGCCAGGGCCATGGAGCAGTAGGGTAATATGAATCTCAGGGCATTTTGAGATTAATAAGGCAACAACATCAATAGAAAGCCAGAAGCCTGTCACTACAGTATAAATATGGACAAGACATCAGGGGTACAAGTGATATTTCAAGAAACTTTATCTTTTCTAAGGGAGGAGGGGAAGCCTACGGAAGGAAGAAAATGTTTGAAATAGTCAATGTCAGGTGCCTGAGACCAAACAAGAACTCTAGTTCTAGAGCCTCACTGCTTCTACTGAACCAGTTTGCTGAGCTCTGCTCTTTGTCAGATCACACTTTCATCCAGGAAAAAGAATGTGAAAGCAGGTGGCGAGAGCTTCAGGCTTGAACAGACAGTAATGTGACTACCAGGTCAACAGACACACAGGTAAACTGGAAGAGGTCTATCAGGATGGCCTACCATGGGCGGGGCATCAACATAGGCTCTGTAATGGAACAATCCAGGGCTTGGCCACCCTTGGATCCAGCTCCATGGTGTAATGCCTTGTAGATCAAGGGAGTAGGATCTGGACATGAACAATGTGAAGCCGCCAAGGATGACAATAGAGCCTTCAAAAGAGAATGTACTACTGATACCCACAAACATCAAGTGGGAAAACTATTCCAGTACCTTCCCTATGGTTAACATATCCCTAAAACATCTGGGCTCTCAGGAAGAGATCACTTTTCATTTCCAGAAACCAAGTTTTTTCCATCCAAGTGAAGTGTGGCTCACCGTGTATATCTGAGCACCAGGAAACTGTGCCCACTATTGTCAGGCAAGGAAGCCATCAGGGAATTTCAGCTGTTGAGGGACAAGGCTTGGGTTCAATTCTTTAGGGACTTAGAGAGCTAGATTAGGTTGCATGCATGCTTCGTCATGTCCAACTCTTTGTGACCCCCACGGACTGGAGCCCACCAGGTTCCTCTGTCCATGAAATTTTCCAGTCAAGAACTCTGGAGTGGGTTGCCATTTCCTCCTCCAGGGAATCTTCCCTACCCAGTGATGGAACCCACATCTCCTGTGTCTCCTGCATTGGCAGGTGGATCCTTTACCACTGTGCCACCTAGGAAACCTAGATTAGATTCAGTTCAGTTCAGTTCAGTTCAGTTGCTCAGTCATGTCCAACTCTTTATGACCCAATGAATCGCAGCACGCCAGGCATCCCTGTCCATCACCAACTCCCAGAGTCCACCCAAACCCATGTCTATCAAGTTGGTGATGCCATCCAGCCATCTCATCCTCTGTCGTCCCCTTCTCCTCCTGCCCTCAATCTTTCCCAGCATCAGGGTCTTTCCCAAGGAGTCAGCTCTTGCATCAGGTTGCCAAAGTATTGGAGTTTCAGCTTCAACATCAGTCCTTCCAATGAACACCCAGGACTTACCTCCTTTAGGATGGACTGGTTGGATCTCCTTGCAGTCCAAGGGACTCTCAAGAGTCTTCTCCAACACCACAGTTCAAAACATCAATTCTTTAGCGCTCAGCTTTCCTTATAGTCCAACTCTCACATCCATACATGACTGCTGAAAAAACCACAGCCTTGACTAGACGGACCTTTGTTGGCAAAGTAACATCTCTGCTTTTTAATATGCTGTCTAGGTTGGTCATAACTTTCCTTCCAAGGAGTAAGTGTCTTTTAATTTCATGACCACAGAGTACACTTCCAATCCCAAGTCACATTCATTTAATTAATAATAATGATTATGTTTGACATTAGGGGAATGCCAGAAGAATCTATGAGCTAGAAACATATTAACCCTTTGAAGAAGGTGCTATAGTCATCCCCTTTCACAGATGAGGAAACTGAGATCATGCATCCCAGCCTGGCTGGGTGGAGCCTTGAGGAAGGATGAGTATGCACCCTCACAAGTGAGAAATACAAAAGTGCTTTCTTAAGAGCCACATGGTGGAGGACTGAGTTGGTTATTAGGGCAAAGAGACCTAGGAAGAAGGTATCCTTTGGCCATCTTTAGTGATACTCCTTAACTGAAGCCCAAGAACTCTACAGTCATGTTTTGCTCTGGGGCCCTTGCCTGGCTAGTACTAACTCTTGGAGAAATCCATCTGTGTAGAAATGCCCATATGTGTATGCTAGAGCTGGGCACTACTGAAAAAGAAATTACCAAAATGGGATATTTTATAATGAAGAAATAAGGGGACGGGGACACAAATTGGTAACAATGCAAGCCCCCTTTTTATGCCCTAAATCATCTTCCTACACTTTCGCAAACTTCAATCTACCCTGCATTTTCCTTTCTCCAAACAGAATGTGTGTAAATCATCTCACTTCTCCTCCTCCCCAGACCTGATGGCTCAAGGGACCCGGGTACTGCGTTGGCTCCGTCAGGTACCTGTGATGGGGAGTTTCTACACTCAGCTCCCTACAGTTGGAGTATCCCGGGGAATCAGTCATGCAAACAGGGCAGACTGTGGGGCCAGCTACCTGCTATGTTGCCCAGGTAAGAAGAAGAAAATTTCTTCTCTAAAGGAGGTCCTTTTATGATGATCAAAGGCACAGGTAAGCAGTTTAATGCCCTGAATTTTTCTGGGGGGGAGGGGGTATAATTGCTTTGCAATGTTCTGTTAATTTCCACTGTACAACAAAGTGAATCAGCTAAATGTATACATGTACCGCCTCCTTTTTAGACCTCCTTCCCACCCCACCCCCATCCCACCCCCTACGTCGTCACAGAGCACGGAGCTGAGCTCCCGGTGCTACACGGCAGGGCCCCACCTGCTCTCTATTTCACACACGGTGGTGTGTAACATCAACCTCCATCTCCGAATTCATCCCACCCCAACTGATTTCTTATCACACCTGAGAGTGAAGAGGACTTGGCAGCAAGGTATTTATTTTCACAGCACATTATATAATTTAGGACTGGTGGCAAGTACTAACATCTGTCACACCTACCCATGACAATATTAAAATTACGGCTGAACTAGAAACTGTGGTGGGCTGTCTTGGGTTTCCCCTCAGAAGTCCTGAAGAAGAAAACACCATCAGTGAACAGTCTTCAGCGGACAAGTCGCCCCAGTGCAGAGGTGACCACTGCCAGCACTACCTTAATTGATAAAGTTTTGTCTTGAAATTGTTCTAAAGTAACAGGGTGGAAGCATTAAAAGGAAATATTTTCCATGAACATTCATTTCTGCAAAATCTGCCATGATAGAAGCTACTGGGTGTCAAACATGTCACAAGTCAGAAAAACTCAAACTCAAATGAGAAGAACAATTTCTTTGTGACCCACCAGCAAGTCTAGGTCCCCCCTGTAAGTGCCCAATGAAAACTTTTAAAATCTTATTAAACAGCAACCCGTGAGCTTCCAGGGATTAATTTGGTGTGATCAAACATGAATGTCAGTTAAAACACATCAAGAAAACAGAGGAGAGGGGGCAAGAAGAACCACTTGTAAACAACTTTTTTTTTTTCTGGTTACGCATTGCAGCATGTGGGATCTTTATCTTCCAGCCAGGGACTGAACCCACATCCCCTGCATTGGAAGGATGGAGTCTTAACCACTGGGCTGCCAAGGTAGTCCCTATAAACAACTTTTATACTGGGAAAGTCTGGGCCTTTGAAGATGGTGAATAAACTAAATAAACATCTTCACCAATACCAAAAGGACTGGGCCCAAGTTTTAGCTTTGCAGAAAACTGAATTAACCTGAAGGCTTTTTATCTCCTTTCCAAATATGTGGGAAGCTTTTTTAAAACCCATGTTTTCAAATTTACCCATTTGCTTTTAATGTTATAAATTTATAAATTGTTATATGAACAATTTAAAATGTTCTACATAGATCCCTTGCCACAAAGGAGTAACTGGACTGGACCAAAGCACCGTCCAAATCAAATTAGGCTTTTCATCTGTTATATAGGTCATCTTGTCATATTTTCAGGAACACTCATACAAAGCATATCAAAATAGAATCCATAAACACCCATAGTTAAAGTTACATCCCTTTCAACATCCCATAATTTGCTAAGAGGTCAGTCTATGGCCTCACAATAGTGAGTGTGTCCTTCTAAAGCCCCTTCCATCTTATCAACTTGGAGCAATTTTGGCCTGTCTATGGAGTTATCAAGGCACCCACTTTGGCCAATATCAGGCCATCCACAGATAGATGTCATTCATAAACTAAAAAGTGTATTTCCTCTGGGGTGGGATAAAGGCTCCAATGCACAGCTACACACTTTCAATTGTGGGTGTTTGCTCAATCTACCAACCAGATTTCCCTACTTTCCTGGCAGTTTCAGGTCTTTGCTCCAATAATAATTTTTGGTGTCAGTATTTAAAAATTACTGTGTCATGCATGAAAAGATGTTCAATATCACTAATTACTACAGGAATGTAAAACAAAACTACAATGAGGTCCCACGTCACATTGGTCAGAATGGCCATCATTAAAAAGTCTACAAATAAATACTGGAGAGGGTATGGAGAAAAGGGAATCCTCCTATACCTTTGGTGGGAATGTAAGTACAGCCACCATGGACAACAGTATGGAAGTTCCTCAAAAAACTAGAAGTAGAGTTACCATTTGATCCAGCAGTCCCACCGCTAGGCATAAACCCAGACAAAACTCCAATTCAAAAAATACATGAACCCCAATGTTCATAGCAGTACTATTTAAAATAGCCAAGACATGGAAACAACCTAAATGCTCCTTGGCAGATGAATGGATAAAGAAGATGTGGTATACAGGTATAATGGAATACTACTCAGCCTTAAAAAAAGAATGAAATGATGTCATTTGCAGCAACATGGATGGACTCAGAGATGATCGTACTAAATGAAGTAAGTCAGACATAAAAAGACAAATATCCTACAATATCACTTATAGGTGGAATCTAAAATATGACACAAATGAACCTTTCTATGAAACAGAAATAGATTTACAGACATAAAGAACAGACTTATGGTCGCCAAGTGAGAGAGGGAGGGAAAGATTGGGAATTTGGGGTTAGTAAATGAAAATTATCACATATAGAATGGATGAGCAAGGTCCTACTGGATAGCACAAGGAACTATATTCAATATCTTATGATGAACCATAATGCAAATGAACAGAAAAGAGAATATATATATAATATATGCATACACACATATATCTATCTGTGTGTGTATAACTGAATCACTTTGCTGTACAACAGAAACTAACACTTGTAAACCAACTATACTTCAATAAAAAATTAAATTAAAAAATTATTGCCACGGAATATGGATCTCTGAGCTTTCACTCAACATGTTGGTCAGAAAGACAGGAGGAAGCGTAGAGAAGAACAGCTAGCACAAGGAGAGAGGGCTGAGAGGAACAAGGGAAGGGCCTTGTGGTTTGACTCCGTGGACGCCTTTTTAAGCAGCGTTTTCACTCCCACCACCCAGGTGCGCCCTTACATGGTTGAGTCCCTGACTTATAATGCCAGCAGCTCCCTGACAGCTAGTTTTCCATGTTGCAGTACGGGAACCAAATGCCTTTTAGTAACAGTTTTGAGAAAGACAAGCCACTTAGCTGCAACTCTGTTTTAAGAAAAATGACAACTGAGCATTGCAAACAGGGAAGCCTTCCCATCTGATGGGTACAATGCCATCTCACTGAAATGGGTGCAGGAGGGGAGATGTCTGAAACTCAAGCTTGAAAAAAGACCAGGACTTGTCATGGGAAATAGTTTTGACTTGCTTGTTGCCTGCTTTTGGAACAAATGCTGTTTCAGGCTGGAGCTGCCAGGTGATGTGAAAATGCTTCCGGTAAAGTGTGTGATCTCAAAGGCTGTATATGGTAATTTGTGGTGGCCTTGAGATTAAAGTGATGGGTATGGATCTGGTGAGCATGAAAATGCCACTTAAAAAAAAAAAAGTTGGGACTTTCAGGCCCTACATGCCGCTGGGGATTCTATGGTTTGGGATACGCTGCCCCCAGTAACTGAGGCTGCTCCGTGTCAGGACCACAGCATAGTTAAATGTCCATTCTGGCACAGAGGTCCATTGTCAAACACTGCAAATGTAGTTATATGGTCAAGAGCTGCCAGAAGATTCTGACACATATGAAAGAGAGAAAGAGAAGATGAATGTGTCTTTAATATGGGGATGTTTTTAAAAATAGAAGCTCAAAATACCAACCTCAAGTTTGCAAATACTTGCATTTTCTTTAAAGCTTAATCACCTTAATGAGATACAGTCAAAGATTTTTTTTTTTTCCCCTCACCACTGATTGATTTAGATTTCTTCACGCAGAAGTTAGCTCCAAAATTGCTCATATGGGACTTTCCTGGCAATTCAGTGGTTAAGACTCTGCACTTCCAATGCTTCCAACATGGGTTCTATCCCTGGGGAACTAAGATCCCACATACCACATGATATGGCCAGGAAAAAAGAAGGAAAAGAAACTAACTTAGCTCATAGTGTTGAGTTGTGGCCACCTCCTGCCAGCAGATCTGAAAAGATATACTTCTCCCCGATATCCAGGTGACAAACCTGAAGTTTAGAGGAAAGCAACCAATCGTTGGAGGTCACAGAGCCAGGACTAAAAATGGCTTCCCTAGTTCCACTGAGTCTTAAATAATACACACCAGCTGGGTTTCCCTGAAGCTTCACACACCATACTCCTCGCTGACCCACACGTCTCAGCAGTATTTTGAATTCCACAGCTACATACATCCCTGCCAGGTTAACTTGCACATTTGATACTGTCAACATGGGATGACAGACTGTCACCACTGTTTGGAAACAAATTGCAAAGCCAGCATTCTGCAAGTGTACTGCAACTTCAAAAACCAGCTTGGGATCCTCTTCACGGGGGAGCAAGAGTCCGTCAACCTGCTCTCACACATGACTCGCCAGATACCAGAGGCCAGCCGTGCTGGCATCACCTTCTCTCCGGGACAAGCGATGGAGCTGGGCTCAGAGAGAAGGGAGGGGGCCCAGGCCAGCAAGCCCCACCCTGCAAAGTCCAGAAGCTGGACCAAGGTCTTCTGAGTTCTGTGGAGGAGTCTTTCCTTCAGACTTTTATTACAAGGAGAAGAGACCTTGTCAATGAATTCATCCAAAGCCTGCGTTTCTAAGAAAACCAAAAAGAACATTTGAAGAAAGCCATTTGTAAATATCAGAGACTCTAAACTCGAAGTGTTTTTCTCAGGCTGGTTTCTGATTCCCACAGGGAATCTCAAGAGTTTCCAGCAGAATTGATGGGGCTGCAGTTTCTTTTCACAAAACACAGCTCAAAACTCTGCACCAGGCAAACCATGCTGACAAGCATTCTTGGCGGTCCCACTATACTAAGGATGTAGGGCTGTCCTGTAGGGCCAGGATGCAGTTGCGAGACTTAATGTAATGTGTCCCCTTCTCTGAAATTCAGTTACAGAAGTTTGGGAGGCTGCCCTTGTGAGCATGATGGCTTGGAAGCACCTACTTTTATTTTATTTTTGCCCACACCACACGGCTTGCGGGATCTTAGTTCCCTGACCAGGGATTGAACCCACACTTTTGGCAGTGAAAGCTTGGAGTCCCAATCACTGAACAACTGGGGAATTCCCGGAAATGCCTGTTTTAGCCGAGCATGCACCTCTTCACTGAATTAAAGCAAAGTACTACTCGTTGGATAGATTTAGACACACCTTCCCTTATCCCCAGAACTGCCATCAAAACACAGTCATTTCTCTTAAAATGTCACAAAGGTGGTGATTTAGCATGAGCATCTCTTACAGTCAGCAGAAATCTATTAAATCTTTCCAAAAAGTCTTATTCTAAACAACATTCCACAGCAACACAGGGGGCTGATTTTGATTTCTAAATAATTTGACTAGGAGCACGTCAAGTCACAACCACATTAAGTGCAATAACTCTCTACCCCTTTTTTGGTTCCCAATATGAAATTTTATGAAATAAAAATTGACAGCCCAAAGCTCCCTGGGATGTGTTCCAGATGAACTGAGTCATCCACACATACAGACACACATCCACACACACCCTGAACCCTTGCACAGACAGAAGCAGTTCTTTCCATCTATGTTTGACAACCTGGAGAAGTGGGTCCAAAGCTGTGGACTGCTTAGAAATGCAACTTTCAATTTAATTTGGGGGGGATGTTAATTGGGGAGCAGTGGGAAAATGCTGGCGACATTTTGACTCGAGCAGCCCTGCTGGCCTGATTAAAAAATATCAGCTTTCCATCTGCAAGACATTTCTAAGGTGGACTCCTTACAAATTGTTAAGGTGCAATTTGTGCACAGTTAGTTCTTTGTTTAATCGAGAAATCCGCCCAAACCCTGATTGGGCTGATTTCCCTAAGGCCGAGAGTGAAGGTTATTTCCTTATGCCTTTTGGGAGCGGCAATCTCTCTAATACATTTCTGAATTATTCCAGACCGTGCCGAAGCTGAACGAGGAGAACAAAGCCCTAGTTCCACAGCAGAAAGACTAACCGAACTCCCAGCTGGGAAGGTTTAGGCAGAGATTTATAAGTACAAACACTGAAGAAATTTGCAAGTAATTGCATGTATTTGCTTTCCGTTGTGGGTTGCAGTAAACCAGTATTTATTAAACTCCATCAGCAAGGTCCTGTTTATTACCCCCTCTCCTTGATGCCTTGTAGAGAAGAATAAAGTGTTTGGCTTTTTTCATTTCTTGAAATTAAGAGGCCTAAACGGGATTTCAAAGGCTGTAAGGAAGAAGGTGAAATTGGACACATACTCAGCGGCTGTTGGCCCTGACTTAACTTGGAGTTCAAGTACACGCAGGACTCTGGATCTGTCATGCTGATTTAACCTTGTGAATCTTTTAACTTTCTTTTGAAATTCGTAAGTTTCCATGAATCCATTATTGGAGGATCAACAATGACCATTTTCTCCTATGGAATCTCCATGATTGTTCTTGGCCTGCTGCCTGCAAACCTGAGGGCTAAACAGACATATGTTCAAACGATATCAAAGGACAGGTTCCTAATGCCATACATTAATGAGGGAGGGGCTTAAACAAATAACAAAAAGGAAAGGAAATGCTAAGTCTACTGGCTCCTGTCTCTGAATTCCCCGGCCACTAGTTACTTTGGATTGAAGAGTCAAAAAGAAAGCAGGCAGGTCACACTCCTCCCACTTCCCAACTTGGATCACAGCTCTTTCCCTGTTTCTGTGTTCCCATTCTAACCAGGCAAATCATTTCACAAGATGCTCCAACACAAAGGTTCTCAAACTTTAGCTGCACTGGCATCACCTAGAGAATTTGTCTTAAAATGGATCGCTGGGTCCCAGTCCCAGAATTTCTGGTTCCATATGCCTGAGGCAGGACCCAGACTGCACTTCTAACAAGTTCCCTAAGGGCTGCTGATGCTGCCAGTCTGAGACCACACTCTGAGGACCACTGGTCTATGGCAGGTGTGGGCACAAGCTCAGAGCAGTAAAGTTAGGAGGTAAAAAAAAAAAACTGCAAGTAATGACAACCAGATTGCATTTCATCCTCTTTCCCTCAAAGAAATGAAATATCAGTGTATGTTATTTTAGCCAACAAATGTCAATTGCCACCCACCCATTCACTTGGCTGAAGACACTGCCTGTATCTAGGATTAACAAGGGCCCTTCCACCTTTCCTCTGTCTTTCCTTTCCCTTCCTAAGGATCTGCATGGGGATGCCGATCCCATCCAGTCTACACATCTGCTCTTTTCAGAGCTGCACCATCCTTACAATCCCCTTCTTCCTCCTTCACCACCAATGCACCCACAGCTAGGCAACCGTGAGCACCTTCGCAGCACCTGGTATGCAGTTGGCACTCACTGAATACTAGCTGCTGCCCTTCAAAAATTCTAATTCCTGGGGTGAAACCAGAACCCGCCAACAGTGAGTGGCATGCGAGCACGAGGGTGCCTCTTCTTTCCCTCAAGGCTGCAAACTCAGCAGGACAACTTGGATTTTCTCAATTTGTAATTAGTAAGTCACAGATCTTAAAATAAGATCCCAAGCAGCCACATCACGTGGATGGCTGGTGAGACTGGGAACAGAGCGGGCATCCAAGGGCGCTGTGTTACAGACTGGCACCTGAATATTCAAAGTAAGTTCTCTCCAATAAGGTGACATGCAGACAAACGAATTAGTGACCGCAGAGAAATAGCGATTTTAAAGCTGCTATTAGATAAAAATAAGCCAGGTAAAAATGTCAGATAGCGTGCTTTTTTTATTACTATTATTTGACTGCACAGGGTCTTAGTTAATGGTACTCGAGATCTTTGTTGCATCACTTTGGATCTTTCATTGTGGCATGCTGACCAGGGATGGAACCCGCGTCCCTTGAACAGCAAGGCAGATTCTTAACCCCTGGACCACCAGGGAAGTCCCAAGCATGCTTTCTTATCTGAGATATTTTATAGAGAAAGTTCTGGCTTTTATATATCTTTTATCTGAGATATTTTATGGAGAAAGTTTCCAGCTTTGTCCGATGATAAAACCGTCACCTCCCAGTCAAATAAAATCAGATTTTCTATGATCTTTACTAGATAAGAAACACCAAGTCTGTATGTATGATGAAATGGGCCCAAAGTGACTATTGGAGCAAGAAATCAATCCACTCTATGCCGAGAGCATTCTGACTTTCTTTTTCATTCTTACTGAGATATAATCAACACATAGTTCCATGTAAGTTTAAGGTATACTGTGTGATGACTTGACACACACACATATTGCAAAACAATGACCATAATTAAGTTTAGTTATGAGTTACCCATCTCCTCATATAGTTACAACACTTTTTTCCCTGTGATGAGAACTTTCAGGATCTACTCTCTTAGCAACTTGCAAGTAATACCTTCCAGCAGCGTCCACCATAATCAGCAAGTTGTACTAAAGTTGCTCATGAGAAGCAGATGAAAAGTGAAAGTGTGAGTCACTCAGTCTTGTCCAATTCTCTGTGATGCCATGGACTGTAGCCCACGAGGCTCCTCTGTCCATGGGATTTCCCAGGCAAGAATACTGGAGTGGGTTGCCATTTCCTTCTCCAGGGTGTCTTCCTGACCCAGCAATCGAATCCAGGTCTCCTGCATCGCAGGCAGATTCCTTACCGTCTAAGCCACCAGGGAAGCCCTGGGAGAAGTAGATATTTCATTCCAATAAGGTCTCCAGATCTGCTCCACCCTCACAAGAAGCCTCTGATGTAGGTACTTGGTATCAGTAAGAAAACCAAGGTGTTAAGTGACTGATACAAGATATTTCAGTGAGCAAACAGCTGAGAGTCGAATTGTGTTCTTTCTGATTCCAAAATCACACCTGCTTTTCCTCTAAGCAACCAATCACCAGCACCCATCTTTCCTTTATGGGGAGCATGCATAAAGCTGGTCTATTTTAAAAGAAGAGCAGTTTTGAAAACTGACCATGGAAACTCAGGCCATCTGCTGTGTACCAAATGACAAATCAGAAAATATATCACCTTTTTTGGATGATCAGATTTCCCTAGAATCTGCAGGAGGGTAAAAAAATGATTGAATATGGAATATTTTTACTAGAATGAACAAAAGTGTCTTTGAGACCTTACAAGCAAACTGAATGAAAGGAAAAGTTTTGATAGTAAATGCTAAACTTGTACTACTCCAAATTTATTTTACACCTCTACTGTTTTGGAGGGTTTTTTACAAATGTTAACAAAGTGTTAGCATTCAGATCAAAGAAAACGGATTGTTAAGACCATTATGGCATTTATTTTAAATATGTCTGAATACATTTTAAGAATTTCCACTGTGATGGGGTGGGTCATTGGACAGACCAGGCCAACATTTTTTACCAGTTACGCTTACATTTTCCCATTTTCTGGAGATAAACTCAATTAATATTTCCACATCCTGAAACTAGCAGTTTCAGTATCAAGACCTTACTTTAAAACAAATGCAAAGTCTTGGCCAAGAAAAGTAACAATAGAAAAATAATTCATAAAGCTGCTGGTTATTTTAGCAAATGACAGTCTTTTTACATTTAGTAAGGTTTGTGTTTCTGTTGACAACACACATTCAAACACAAGTATATTAAAATGCATACAAAGGTATATGTTTCTATTCCTTAAAGAGAAATTCAGATAAATAAATATAACTGTAAAAATTATCCTTAAGCCAGTTGCTAATTCAGTTTAGGCACAGTATTTGGTTAATTATAAATAAAAATCTTCCATAGCATCAAATAATTTGGTATCTAACTTTCTTTACCACATAGGAAAACTAAATTGACTTATAAGTATTCAAATTTATATGTAAGCAACTATCAAAAATAAAGTGCAATTCAAATAGAGATATAATGTGTAACGATCAGGTGAGCAAATTCATAGAATCTTTCTAAGACAGAAAATCTAAGTGTTTACCAATTTGGAATTTAAAGCTATTGACTTAACCCCCTTTTTTTCTTTTGCAGTACTGCGAAAATTTTATTATTATCTATCTCTAACACTGTAAAAATTTTGCATGCAAAGTATATCCATTCATATTCAAGTATCCAAGTTTGATGAAGAATATCTTAATAGTCTACATATCTTGGAAAGGTAAAATATCTTCAGAAATGTTTTTATGTTTTATGTATAATCATGAGTTAATGAGAAACATGTACAAATAATTTTTCTTATTCATGTGTGTACTCAATCACTCAATCGTATCCAACTCTGCGACCTCCTGGACTAAAGCCATCAGATTCCTCTGCCCATGGGATTTTCCAGGTAAGGATACTAGAGTGGGTTGCCATTTCCTACTCTAGAGGATCTTCCTGATGCAGGGAGCGAACCCGAATCTCTTACATCTCCTGCATTGGCAGGCAGGTTCTTTACCATTTGAGAAAGAAATGAACAAATATCACCATGGTTTAGATTGATACGAGAAATTAAAATAAAGATGTGAATGTTTCTGAACTCAAAAATTACTACTTTTCCTAGAAATTATTTAGACTGTTAACATAGAGAAAAATACAATTTAAAAAAAGTGTTCACAGAAATGTCTTTAGTTTTGTTTTTATTGAAGTATAGTTAATTTACCATGTTTCAGGTGTACAGTGAAGCAATTCAGTTTATGTGCATATATATAGTCTTTTACAGATTTTTTTCCATTATAGGTCATTACAAGATATAGAATAGAGTTCCCTGTGCTATACAGTAGGTCCTTGTTGTTTATCTATCTTATATATAGTGGTGATAATCTGTTAATCCCAAATCCCTAATTTATTCCTCCCTACCCTTTCCTGTTGTTAACCATAAGTTTGTTATTTTATGTCTGTGAGTCTATTTCCTTTCATAAACAAGTTCACTGGTAGCATGCTTTAACTCTTAAAGCAGTGGTTCTCACACTTTATTGTATAAAAACTTGTTAAACACGGGTCTCAGACTTAGTTTCTGGAAATCCTAACTCAGCAGTTCTGGGGTGATGTTCAGAATTCCCTATTTGATCTACAAGGACCACAAGGTTAGTTTTGATGCTACAGTTTCAAGAATCATCCTCAAGACAAACCCCTGCTGGAAGCCTGTCATGTCATCTCTGGCAGACACTCCCCTAAACCACTTCTTTTCACAGCCTTGACTTCCATTAGACACTCGTGGGGATAAGAAAGTCACCCCCAGAAAAATACTATCCTGAGGATGATATTCCTTTTGACTACTGGTAAGTTTCAATAATGTAAACACCCAACAAAACAATCCCTTGCAGAACTTTAAAAGCCAAGTGTGTCTTAGTTAATCTCTATGATGTCTGGGGGCCCATATGACTGCATTCTTTTTCTTCATTCAATCGACTGCTGGGACTTAGCTTGCTTCTGTTGATATTGCAAGATTATTTGAAATTTGGGAAGAGTCTGACTTGCACAAAATACATATGGATGACACCTGGAGTGATGACCAGTTGGGGGGCTAGTTTCAACCCAAGTGTCCCCTCCTCTGAAGAACCAAACTGACACCAGAGAAGCTGAGCAAAGGTAGTTATTTGATGTTAGTTACCTTTCAGCCATGGACAATGAAAGTTACCCTGAACCACTGACTGAGGGATGAGAAGCCCCTAGGTTCCACTACTGAGCCTCAGAACTATCCAGTCCCCAGGTACAGGAGGCTTAGGATAGCATCAAAAGACCAAAGTCAGTCCTCCCTCTTACTCCTGTTCAAATACGTCTCAAAACTCCCCTCTTGTCCCCTTCAAGTGCCACTTGAGGGTTTGTGAAATGCTTTGTTCGACCAAAAGTTCAAAAGGGCCAGGACAAAGTTGACTTATGAAAGTCAGAAGCTAGTGATGTTTAGTTGCTATCTGTGTGTGTCGAGCAAGTCAGAAATAAAATCTGCAGCTCTCCTTTCCTAACAAATGTTACCATTTAAAACAGCCAACCTAACAGAATTGAACTTTGGCTTCTTCATTCAAAGTATATCTTTTTAAAATTAAAGAGTTCTAAATATATGCAATTTATGCAAATAGATATTTTCCTAGGGCACCTATGGAATGTCCCTACACACAGGGTGTTTTTCAGGGCAATAAGTCAAAAGAACTCTTCACATTGAAGGCACATCATGATTTCTTTCTAAGAAGGGAGAGAGTAGACCAGAGAGTAGAGTGCAAAAACATATATTAAAAAGCTGGAGGAGACGAATGAATGAGTAACAGAAGCTGGTGATTTAGTGCTAATGGTTCGCTGCCTCCAAAGAAGGGCTCAAGCTGAGCGGGACAAAAAAACTCAGTGATCACCAGAAAGGAAAGCAAAGGATGCTGAAGGTCTGTGGTTTCAGTATCAGCAACCCGGGGAGGACACAGGGAAAAAGAGATGTCCCAGTGCCTTGTCCAGGTGGTACCATGGTCCCCAGCTGGGCCTCTGGACAAAACCATCTCATGTAAACCTTAAAGAGGATTAATCCTCAAGGAGCACTGTAATGAGACCTTAAAAGACTGAACAACAGCAGCCTATCACGGAGGCAGGCAGTCGCCCGTTCCCCAAAGTCTTGCTAGCAGAGTTACATCAAAGCGAACGGGCACCAGATAGCAGGCTGCCGGAGGAATCCCTTATCTCAGCTCTAGCGGATGCGGCCGCTGCGATTGTCTTGAACTGCCACCTGTCCCAGGCATCTTTGAAGGCAACGCTAAGCCTCTGATGGATCTGACCTCCTTGAGCTGAGATCCTTTTATGTCTTTCTTCATTTTCTGCCCCGCTACATTCTTCCCCCGCCATGCACGCGACATGAAACAAAGGGAGTTCTCACTCCTGACTCACTGTCTCCAGCCATTTGAAAGCAAAGAAAAACAATGTTAAGGATTATACTCAGCCCGTAATATGGAGCGGTCCTCAGGAGACAAGCCTCTTATTTTTGAGTGTAACTAGACCACATTTATGTGGAGGAGCTTTACAAATGGTGGGTTCAACGGCGCTGGGAGCCAAGATCTCAAAGCTGCATATCTGTGATAACTTGAAAACACAGGAATGATCCTATGGAAACTGATTAATAATCTCATTTCTGAACAGGAGGACTACACGTTCTAAAATATTAAAACACACTTACCGAGTCAGCACACACTGGGACTTGAAAAAAAAAAAAAAGGATGGCAACAAGCAGATGTCCCCAAACCTGATTCAACTTAAAAGAATTTCTTTCAGAAACAAAATGATTGGAGGGGAAAAGATTAAACACCCACACATATCGCAGGTGAGAAAAGTTTAAAAGCGGAACTAGTTCTCTCTGGGGCCTTTCTCAGAGGCCGGAAGAATCTGACATTTCCGAATCATTTGAGGAGGCAGGGCAGTGTCTGTTACTCTGAAAAGGTCTTCCATTTAAGGAAAAAGAACACTGCCGCCATCCAAATCCATCCAATGCAAGATTTCTCAACAACTTGCTTACACTGTCACACAAATCTGTCTCCACATACTGCTTTCATAATACTCATTTATGACTATTTCTCATATCTAGTGAAATTCCAGCATTCCTTAGTGACTCATTAGGAGTGGTATTACTTGAATATGCAGCCTCATTTCACTAAAGATCTTATGCAATGGGAAAAATTCATGTAAAAAGTTGAAAATGCTAACTAAATAAAAATATAAGTTTAGCTCAGGGATCCCCAACCTCTGATCTAATGTCTGATGATCTGAGGTGCAGCTGATGTAATGATAACAGAAATAAAATGCACAATATATTTAATGCACTTGAATCATCCTGAAATCATCCCCCCGTCTCCAGCCCTGGTACATGGAAAAATCGTCTTCCACGAAATCATCGCTGGTGACAAAAGGTAAGGGACCACTGCTCTAGATGGTCAAGACCTAGAAAAAGCAAAATAGAAAACATGCAAGCCATAGATCTCATAGAGTTAGTATAGCAGAGCAGCATATTTAAATCTGAGTTTCCTGGTAGCCAAAGGGAAAAGGGAAAGAGTCATATACATGATATTTCTTTTGCAAGAAGTCAAGTATACACCTTATCTTAGTGTATATGGTCTTGTGTTCTGTGTGTACAGATAGCTAAACATTTTGGAAAAGCACATCCTGCAGGTGAAATAAACCAG
The DNA here is from genome assembly GCF_023699985.2 of Odocoileus virginianus. NCBI lineage: Eukaryota > Metazoa > Chordata > Mammalia > Artiodactyla > Cervidae > Odocoileus > Odocoileus virginianus. Next base: position 38,161,999 of record NC_069674.1, read on the forward strand.
CAATTCTAAAACTGCTACCAGAGCCTGCTGGTCTGGGTTCTGAGGATCCAGCAGGAGAACAAACACAATGAGGATCAGTTTAGAACCAGTCCTGGCTCCAACACCACACACACTTACACTGCCCACTGCAGCTTGACCTCACCAATTCTGCACGGATTCCAGTTCTCTCAGTTGGGATATTTAGCTTTTCCATTTTTCACCAGCTCTCCACCCCACAGACTTGCTCTCTGATGGACAGCCTATCTTCCCATTTCTGACGTGGCTCTCTGCTACAGGCAGCCCTGCCAGTAATGAGCCTTTTCAACGTGTATCTCAGGGGCCCTACAAGGGGTGGACCACCTCTCCCAGGCTCTGAGCAGGCTAACTGCCTTATCCTCATCTCTCCAAACTGGGGTAAAGGCGTTCTTCCCTGACACTACAGCTCATTACACGATCTTCAGGGATGCATGATTTAAAAAAGGAACACACTGACATTTACTTCATACGAGGTGGGCAGTGTGTGTTTAAAGTTTTGAAATCTCCTCACCTCCCTCATCTCAATGAGATCTGACTTGTAAAACTGTTTGCAGACTGTGGGTGGCTTCTATCCAGCACAGGTGCATCCTCACAGTTCACTATGCCCATCTCTTAAACACGACCAGTTTCCACCATGAAGACTCAATTTAATAGAGCATCAACTTAACACCTTTATATCCTCCTAATACCTGGGACAGGTTAAAAATAACTTTTTCACTTTAAAAACAAGATAAGTGTATATAATATTAATGATTTTTCTGAGTTAATGAGTTCTTTGTGGTAGCATTAAAATGGACCATGTTAAAAATAAATTAAAAGCACAGTGTATTACTCAGTGGCCTTAAAATAGACTTAATATGCAAATAAGAAACAACTAAAGATAAAAGACACATATGAGAACATATATACATGTAGATGTCAGGAGAAACATTTTCCTGTGGAGCAATCTAAAGTTATGGACACTCGATTCACCATATAATTTGATGATGTCATCCATTTTAATTGTATATTATGATGTTAGCCAGAGTTGAACTAGGTAACTTAAATTTCTACTAAACCACCATATTAGTTGCTTTTATAAAATCTGTTTGAGTGAAAAAAAAAACATAAACTAGAGGAAACTTTTCTTAGGAAATGAATGACTGGCTCTTTCAGCGAGAAGGATAAGACTTTTAAACGACTTTTTGGCTGGAATGTCAGTTGCCTTTGGGAAGTTGTACTATTTAATTTTTTTACATTATTCCATCCAATAAGTCACAATGATCATGCCTAGTTTTTATCGAGGTAGGGCTTTACCCAGATCTTAGAGTTCAATTCCATTATTTTCAAGCTTCTTAAATTTGTAAAAACCATAAAGAGAATGTCAGACATTCCAAAAGCTAAAAGGGAAGAAAAAAAAAATTAAAGAAGGATTCAGTAGTATCAAAAGAGATTCTAAATGTTAAAGGTCAGTCCATGAGCCACACTTTCTTGTGTGTGAGTATCTTCTTTAGGGTGACAGCTCCATGTAGCAGAGAGGTGAAAGAAACTGCAATCATGCAAGGGTCTTTCCCAAAAGGGAAGCCGACTTGCTAGGTGTTTTTAGTTCATTCTCTCATGTCATTCCTGTTACGACCCTAAAAGGTGGCCATGCCTCTCCCATTTTAAAGACAAGGAAACCAGAGTTCAGTGCTTGTCCAAGGTCAGACTGTCAGAAGCTGATAGAGCAGGGACTGGACCCTAAGTTTCTTTTTGCAGTAGAAACTTTTGGCAGTAGAACAAACATGAGAAATATTTATCACTTCTAGTTCAAGATGGCAGGCTGGGAAAACACATTTCTCCCTCATTCCTCTGAAGACCTCTTTGACATAAAAAACATGGAAGTAGATGTTGGAATGATGATAAAATATGAACAAATGGTAATAAGCTGTACTGAGTACACACTTTGTGTGGGGCAACTCTCACCACGACACCATACACCCACACACAACTTGGAGAAGAAACAGCAGCTGGATAATTATAATACCTAATACTAAGCCCATCTGCTATGAGACAGCATGGCAGCATCTGTATGAGTGTGTTAGTTGCTCAGTAGTGTCCAATTCTTTGCGACCCCACAGACTGTAGCCCACCAGGCTCCTTTGTCCATGGGATGCTCCAGGCAAGAATACTGGAGTGGGTAGCCATTCCCTTCATCAGAGGATCTGCCCAACCCAGGGATCAAACCTGGGTCTCCTGCACTGTAGGCAGACTCTACCATCTGAGCCACCAAGGAAGCTAGGAGCTTTATTTATTCAGTAATTCAATCCACAAAACAAGTCTGTGAAGCAGGTGCTGCTCTCATCCTCATTCCCAAGATGAGAAAACTGAGGCTCAGAAAGGCAGAGGGATGTTCCCAGGATGACACTGCTGGAAGTGGCACAGCCAGGATTAAGCCCAGGTAGTCTGACATGAGAACCCATACTCTTAACACTGCCAATGAAATCCATAAAACCAGGACAAGAAATGTCAATGACTTCCCACAAGATGCAAAGAGGATAAGACTCAAATCATAACTGAGGCTTGTAGAGAAGGCTTAGGTTATTCTTTAAGGGAGCAAAGATAAATGTGGTGGCCAGCCCAGCCAAGAAGACTTTGGCCGGAGCCATCTTTACATGGAACAAGGCGTCCAGTTTGTGCCTGTCTGTTGCCCCACACACATCAGTACAGGTGGCTGGCAAGTTCCTGAGCTACAGCTTTATGCTTCTTCAAAAAAACACAAAAAACAGAAAAACGAATGCACTAGTGTTGAGCAGAGTTCCCTGCTCTATACAATAGGTCCTTGTTGGTTACCCACTTTAAATATGGAAGTGTGTATTATGTAACAACCTATATGGGAAAAGAATTTTTTAAAAAATAGATGAATGTATATGTGTAACTGAATCACTTTGCTGTACATTGAAACTAACATAACATTGTTAATCAACTATACTCCAATATAAAATAAAAAGGTAAAACAAAACAAACAAACAAACAAATGTGCTGTCCTGGGAAAGCGAGTTCATTATGAATTTTGGAGCCTTTTTCTCATCTCAGGTCTCTCATTCAAATACACTCCCCATGAGAGTCATACCAGCTCTTAACCACTGCAACGTGCCTGACCCCTGATTGGGCCAAGCCACACTGGCTCTCACTGCTTCCAACGATAAAGCCTTCCTGGTCCTGACATGTGGACAATCCTGCTTTATCTCTCAAAAGATGAACCTGGCAATAGATCTGCACCGTCAGGATACTTACTCCAAAGAAAGGAAACCAGGGCAGCCGTCCATCCCTGAGGTTTTAACACGAACACTCACTCACACTCAGGATCACTAGGCTTATGAGGAGCTGGAAGGGTATAAACAAGGATGACCAAAATAAACAAGAAAAACTAACCCTGCGGGAAACTTCTGGAGGATTTTGAGAAAGCATTACGTACAAAAGAGCAAGATGCCGAAAAAAGAGAGCCATGAAAGGGTCTTTTGAAAAAGCCCTTAGAAATTAAAAGTACAATGGCCAAAATGAAACTATCACCAAAAGCACTGAAAAGTGAATTCAAGGAAATTTCCCAGAACACAGGACTGAAAGTGAAAAGATGGAGGATGTGAGAGAAAAAATTAGAGACACAGAGACATAACTCAGGAGGTCAGGCATTCAACTAAGTAGAGTAACGGGAAAGAATATAGAAAATAGGGCGAGTAAAATGACTAAAGATATCACAGAATAAATATCCTTCCAGAGATAAAGGATGCATCTTCAGATTGGAATGATCCACCAAGTGATAAGCAGAATGAATGAAAATTCAGCTTAATTTAATTGAAAATACTTACATCTAGGGACACGCTATCCGACTACCAAGTTTCCAAAGTTTCCAGAAAGGAAAAATAAGACATTTACAAAGGAATACAAATCAAACAGGCATCAGACTTCTCATCTACAACTTTGGGTGTTAACAGATTTTTAAAGTTAGAATTCTAGCTAGAAGATTAAACAAAAACAAAGGTAGAATAAAGATATTTCATATAGGCAAGAATTCAGAAAGTGGGTCTGTCCTCTGCTGTTGGGAAGCTACTTGAGCTACCCCAGTAAAATAAAAGAATAAACTTAAAATGACCAAGTTGTCAGACCTGGGAGACAGTGGTTGCAACCCAGATGACTGTGAAGGAATGTCCTGACACACCTGGTCCAGATTAACTGGGAGAAGGAAGTGCCCAGGAAAGCTAAGTATTCCATGGTAAGGGCAAAAGATACAGTTGCGAGGCTGGGGAGAAACAGTATAAAGATAGTATAAAGGCAAGACTAGAGGAAAAGCTAAAGTAACTACAAAAAAAAACACACTAGTACGTACGCTATTAAATCAGAATAGACAAACCACTTGTTCTTAACTCTAGACACATCACCATCAGCATCGACAAAGAAGTTAGGGATGAGGACTTCCCTGGTGGTCCAGTGGTTGACTCCATGCTCCCAATGCAGGGTACCTGGGTTCAATCCCTGGTCAGGGAACTAAATCCTGCATGTCACATTAAGAGCCCACATACTGCAACTAGTGCTGCAACTAAGACCCGGCATAGCCAAATACATTTTTAAAAAAGCAGAAGTTAGTGAAGGAATTCCCTGGTGGTCCAGTGGTTAAGGACTCCATGCTTCCACTGTCCAGGGCCTAGGACCAATCCCTGGTCAGAGAACTAAGACCCTGCAAGCTGCCACGTGAGGCCAAAAAAATTAAATAATATAAAAATGGACTTAAGAAAAGAAGTGAGATCCTAGTATTTATGGAAATAAATAGAAGAGCATTTCTATAGCTTTGACGCTAGAGATGCTTTATTGACTTTCAATTTTTAAAGCCAAGCTATGGACAAAAACATAGCAGATATGGTGCTGATTGTAAGATACATGGAGATATTAACAACTTTGACACGATGATAGGAAGGTTTGGATTCAGGAGATTTCAGGGGAGGGGGAGGGGGGAACCTTAATATCCTCATCTTTTGAACTGGAAAATCAAAAGTTACTATGAAAACTTGATGAAGAAAAGAAAACAGGTTTAAGATAGTCTCTAGAGTTATAAAAAAATCACAGCAGACAAAAAAAAATTAGCTGTAATGTCGATATTGAAAGGAAAGGAAGTCCAGTGTTAGAAAATTAAAGGTTAACTGTCTTATTGGAGAGTTAATAGACCATATGGAGTACAATATATCGAGAGTTGATATACCAGGAACTAAAGGTATTAATACATAGTGCAGCTGTAATTGTTGTCTGTCAAAAGAATTAAAACAGAAATATCAAAAACTATCCTTGGGTCTAAGGTTGGAGCAGGAAGGATGGGGCAACATTAACTTTGCATCCTAAGCTCTTGTGAACACTATAATTTGTAGAAGTGAGCATGTGCTATAAATATAATTTTAATAAAAATGTAATAAAATGTTAAATTATAAAGAGAACTTCAATCTTCTTTCTGGATCTTTTCTAGGGATAATAACAAACCAACATTGGAGTAATCAAACAATTCCCAAATATGAAAAAAAAAAGTTCAGCTTTTACAAATCATGTTTTTTTTCCCCCGCTTCATTTTTACAAGTAAGTTTCAAGGAGAGGCCTTTGCTGGTACCTGACTCAGCTTTTCCAGTTTGGAATATCACTCTGAACTCCTGAGTGGCCTGGAAGCCTGTAGCTCCACAAGCTGCATCCCATTTTGGCATCCTCAGGACATCAGCTCTATCTGTTCAACTAAATCAGACATCCTTTGACAGAGATGAACCAATATTCACAGGGTGATTTTGTAAAACATTTAACTGAGAGCAAAAAAAGACCTTAAGAGGTATTTAAAATAAAATGAGACTTAATGAAGATAAGAATCTTGACTTACCACCTACCACCCTATCAAGAATCAGTTTACAGATATAGAAAACAAAATTATCGCTACCAAAGGGGAAAGGGGAGGGACGAATCAGGAACTGGGGACTGACACTACACACTACTATATAAAACAGATGAACACAAGGCCTACTGTAGAGCACAGGGAACTCTAGGAATATCTGTCATGATCTATAACAGAAAAGATTTGAAAAAGAATATACATATATAACTGAAACATTTTGCTCTATACCTGAAACACTGTAAATAAACTACACTTCATTAAAAAAAAAACAAGATTAAAAAAAGAATCAATTGCTTTGCATATCACCATATCCCACTGTTACCATCCCCAAGGCCAAAAGCCTTTCCTTCAACTTCAGAACACAAAACGGCCACTTTTAGGATTAATTTCTAGAAGAAAAAACTTTTTAGGAAAGTTGAAAGAATGAAATTCTTTAAAAATGCAAATCAAGCAAACAAAAATATAATATCTAAGCCATCAGATTCCGGGGGCGGGGGGAGAAAATGAAGCTCCAACTCCTCTGAATCTTTATTTCTAACATGGCTGTTTGCAAAACGAGGTTGGCATTCAAATAAAGCAGGTGCTCTGGAAGAACTGTCTTACCTTGGTCTCAGATGTTATTAGTTATACAGGACAAGTAAGGATAGGACATACTGCTGATGCCTCTGAGGTCACTAACTCCAAAACCTATCATAGGGTACAACCTGTGGAGTCTCTAGCCTGTCTGCATCCAGGTCTCACTCCCAAACCCACCAAGTCCCTGCCAACCATGGGTGTTGGGAACTCCCACAACAGAAGGGCCCATGTTTCCACATGACATTACCATCCTAGGATCTCAACTCTTCTCCAAGGAGGGGCCAATCAGAGCCCTAATATTAAGCTCTGTTTAACAGCTTCTAATTGGAATCTTCATATTTGAAACAGAAGGCAAGAGCAAAAAATCCATGCCTTAAAGTCATGCTCACCTAGTGACTCATTAAGAGAGAGACACTTCAGAAAATCTGAACATTAATAGCAGGAGACTAGCATCAAAGGAACAAGGCTTTGCTGCTACCAAAAAGAACAGATTTTTAAAGAATATCCTATTGGATCAGATTTCTAAAAAGGAACTATAATGCCAGTCTCCCAATTCTTTCTCTGTGGAGTGGGGTGGGTTGTGCTGACCACTTGCCTCAACCATTGCTGGGATATTTTACAGTCTGGTGAAACATGGCCATCAAAATGAAATATTAAGTTCAAGTAACCAAGCATGAAACGGACTCATGTTTTAAAATAATCTAGTACCAATGACCCAAAACTGCACTTGTACTTTTCATGCCTTGGACTCATTTCCTTGTTCCTTTGAAGCATTAGATGATGGAGAAAAGACAGAAGGAGAATTTTAGGCAGCCTTGATGGTACACAAAAATGCTAACTGAAACTTTTGCCTATGGGACTTCCCTGGGTGGTCCAGTGGTCAAGATTCTGTGCTTCCGCGGCTAGAGTCGCAGGTTCAATCCCTGGTCAGGGAACTAGGTTCCAGAAAAAAAAAAGAATTAAAACTTCTGCCCGCCCTAGCTCAGAGGGCATGCCTCTAAAAACCTAATCTATTTTTCACAAGCTTATAGACTTTAAGGGCAAGAACTGTGTGCCAGATGAGAGCCACTGAGGATGCTCAGGTTCCATCAGTCACGTGGGAGGTGTGGTGACATCAGCAATGACAAAGCCTATCTGTGCACTTCCTTGGGGACCGTGACCATGCACACATCACCGGAGGCCCCTGGAAAGATTATTAGCGAGAAAACAAACTCCCTTGCTTGGCTGAAATATTAGCAAGGGTCGTGATCAACTTACGTGAAATCTGTCCCCCACCAAAAGTTGAAAATTCATGGGAGCATTTCAGATTGCAGTTCAGAACTCCTCATAAATTAATGAAAGTCAGACATGAAAGTTAATAACAGCTGGAACGGATCAAGCGGAAAGAAAATGCAGCATCGGCATATGCGTTATGTGAATTTCTCAGAGTCCATAAATTTGATATTTGGAAGGAAGAAGGGAAATGTTAATTAGGAGAAATTTCATACTGGATTTAAATTTGCCATGGAGTCAGAGCTCTATTGTAAAACCCCGCTGGAATCAGAAATCGCCCTCCCCAGACCCGGGTCGTGCCTTTCATCCTGTTATTTTATACTTGTTGATAGGGGACTTAATTGTTTTCATGTGTTGTTTCAGGCGATCTCTCCCCAAAATACAAAACCAAGAGCCAGGGTCATACTTTGTGTTTCTACTGTGTGTGGTGCTAAGTTAATGTTGGGGAATCAATAAAAATATCTAAGTCATCCCTCTGCCTTCTCTAAACGCCTTAGAGCAATTTTCCATAATTTTTAGACTGTTCTAGTTATAAAGATCTCAGGGGATCAAAGTCACTCTTGAAAGACTCCACCTTCACTTTTTTTATTCTCCTGGTACAGAAGAAGCTTTGTTACAACTTGTATCTTTATTATCTGATCCCGATACATCTCAGGTCAGATCAAGTACCCTAAACTGTAACTCTATGAAGATAGGATCTGATACTCACATCAGTCTTTCCAGCAAATATCAGTCCTGCCTGCTTGTCCCTGAGACAAAGGGATCCCCCTGGTCTTCTCCTTGACTGTCTTCATGGATTTGCTTCTGTCTTTACCCTCTTCGGCATCTATTTCCTTATTTGAATGTCCCTGTGTCTTTTTAGCCTGCACAGGCTGTTACTCGTATTCAGTCCTTTTCATCTTTCCTCATAAATCATTCCTCCAGCTCCTTAATCATGCTTAACTGCTTCTCCCCAGGATTCTTTGTGTTTCTCTGAGACACCAAAACCAGGAGGCCAGGAACTGCCCATACTAGTGGGACCGCAAGATGCCTTCCTGTGAACAGACTGTGGTTCTCGTTCTCCCCTCTCTGATAGAAACTTTCCAAGTATACTTGTACCTAAAGGGATGCCCTCAACCTGCCGCTTCCTCCCCTGGCTGGGCAGGGTGGCCCACTGCCCCGGTGTCACACAGCACAGGTGAGGGATGGCCCAGTGGCCTCCCTGCAGGTGGGGGGAGCTGTCCCCAGACAGGCCTAGATGGGGCGAGACACTGCATCACACTGGTGACACATGAAAGCCCAGTTACTTACACAGGCTGCTCTTTGGAATGCAGAGTCCATGTAATGAATGCACTGTGGATCCAAGAGACGAGCCTATGGCCCGAGTCCCTGTAGGTCTGGAGGAGACAGGGACACGGTAAGGAGACAGAGCTTAACACGTGCACGTGAGGCCTTCCTCTCCGACTCCCAAACCCTAGGCCTAGAAGCCCAGACTCAAACTGGCCCTGCGAGCAAGGCACACAATCACTCCAGACCTCAGCCTCAGGTAATTCAGCTGCCAGGTGGGTTTGTGGGAAAAAAGAAATGAGATCATGTAACGGGGGTCTGGAGCCCAGCAGCTGGCACAAGATAAATGCTTCATGTGAGCACCAGTGTTTCCCCACACACTTATTTCCCTGAAATAGAGACACAGAGAGGACCGGGAGGCCTCCCCACACTTAGGTCACAGGTAACTTCCCATCTTTGGGAGAGTCTGAGCCGCAAAGCAATTTCTCCGTTTCTCCCACACAGCCACACCCAGAATTACAGCAAGGACAGAGGTAGTACTGAACACACGGGTGCCTTCCACGCTGGGATCCAACAGTGCAGGCCTGCAGACCCATGTGGCAGGCAGCCTGCCCTCTTAAGGCCCTCCAATCCCTAGCCAGTCCCCGCTGGCAACATCAGCACCCAGGTCTGGAAGAATCCCTGCGCTCCCAACTGAGCCAGCCTACATAGGTCTTGGTGCAGACCTGGACTGCCATGTTGAAGTCTCAGCAGCTACAGGGCATGAGCTAAGGATGTGAACTCTGGAGTTCAACTCTGTGAATCCCAATCTTGTTTCAATCACTTTGAGCCAGGTAGAAACTGACTTAGCCTTCCTGAACCTTAGTCTCCTCATCTGTCCACAGGGAAAATCACAGTGAACTCCCATGAAGTTGTTGCTGGGATTTCATGAATTACATGACTTCAAGCAAAGTCTGTACCATACTATGTGTTACAGAGTGAGGGCTCAACTTCTGCCAGCTGTGGTTTCTATTTGGGGCGGGGTGGGGGGAAGCATGTAGGATCTTAGTTTCCCACTAACGATCAAACCCGCACCCCCTGCAGTGGAAGCACAGAGTCTCAACCACTGGGCTGCCACGTAAGTTCCAATTATAGTTTCTAAAAGGGGGAACCAGTTCCCATTGGGCTACTGCAACACCTGTTGAAAGCTGCCTCCCAAATTCTATACTCCACTCCATGAGAGTCCCTACACACCAAAAAAAGTGATATTCCCTGAGTAAAAAAAAATAAAACCATGTCACTCCCTCCATTGGCTATCCATTGGCCTACAAGATCCCCCCAACTCATCTCCCCCACCTATCACTGCCTCACTAGTCCAGCACACTTGCCTTCTCTCTGCTCCTAGACATGGCCACAGTAAATCCACAAATTCCACTCTTAAAATGAAATGCTCTCCCCTTGGACCTTCCCAAGGTTGAAGTCCTTTTTGTCACCTGAGTGTCAACTGCAAAAACATTGTCCAAAAGGGCCTTCTCTGTTCTGCCCGCCCCTTCCAAGGTACGATTCCCCACCCCTACTCTCCCCCCAGCACACCATCTGTCTTAGTGGACTCAGAGCACCTGCTGTGTTGTCTCATTGTTGATGCCTGTCCCCCCACGTTTGGTGTGTCTTTCTCCTCCGGCTAGAAAGTGGGCTCCACGAAGGCCTGGACCTGACTGGTCTTGGCAAACACTGCCCCCTCAGGACCTAGACAGTGTCTGACTGACGACAGACTCTCAAAAAGATGCAAGGAATTTTTGAAATGCAAATGAAGATCATACATCATGTACCCAATGGAGTAAGACTTGAAGCTCATCACACCAGAGTTCTGATCAGAATAGTCGGGGACACTGGAGGCACTCAGGTGCCTCCAACTGCTCATCAACTGTCTCTCTATATCATCAATTTGGGGAATGTGAAAGGCACAAATTATGCTTGAAACATCATTAAAGATAAAACATAAAGGCTACATAAAAATGCATTTCATAGCACTATATGCTGTGTAATATATATCTTGTATGTTAAATATGAAATAAACTGCACATTTGATCAAAAGAGTCAATCTATGCAGTCAGATTCTTTGAACTGCACTGGAATCACAGACACTGGTGGAGGGGGAAGGGAGGTGATAACGTTACTTATTTAAAGGGGAAAAACAGGGTTGGGGAAGGAAATCTGAAATCTTGTCAAATTCAAATGCAGGTTTATTTCACAAAAGCCAACAGAAAAAAAGAGTTGGTGTCCTGTTTCCTAGGATGCTTCGTGCACACTTCCCTGCTCCTCTCTAAACCAGGAGACAGGCTCCCCTTTGATCCCACTCACAAGTCAGGAGCATAATCAGGATGTAGATTTGGGTCCCCCCAGTGGATGAGTAAACACCCAGCTTCATAGAGTGAGCCTCCTCTGACCTACACAATGCCCGCTGATTAGCCCTTCAGCCCCCCACAGAGAGGACTCGGCTCCTCCTCAGGAGCCCCCCCCCACCCCCCATCTCCCTTACGATTCTTTCCGTCCAGGCTGGATTGCGGGCTTATCCCACTTCTGGAAGTCTTTGTTCTCATTTTCTCCCAGTGGCATTAGCTACTGGATTTCCCAGATGAATTTCACTTTGTTATTCCTGGGCCGTCTCCCCAGCCTCGCCATGGGCCCCTTGCACAATACCTCTGGCTCCACTGATGTCAGGGGATTTGAGTTTTCAATAAAGTAAAACTCCAGGTTTTTAAATTTTTTATTGTGGATCTTATATTCTGAAGTTAAAACATGTCCTGATACAGAGCATTCTTAATTCATTGGCAATGAAGTTGCACTTATTTCCCAGTGTTTGCGGTTTGTACTTTGAGACCAAGATGCTGTGATTATCAGGGTTATCTAATACAGAAAAGCTCAGCAGTTGGCGAACAAGTAGATATGATTTTGTTGTCTTCGAAAGAAAATATAACACACGGCACTGGGGAAGTGGTAGCATGTCCTTGAGGACCACAGGATGAGGAGTCAGCCAAAGAAGTCAGGGGGGTCTGAAGATGGAATTGCACACAGGCAAATCAGAAGGAGGAAGTTAATTAAATCTGGGACAAATTCTGGGCTGGTGATGGGGAACATAGATACCCAAAGATCTGCTTAAATATGCAAAAGCCATGAAATAAGTCTTAGGGCTTGCCCTGGCCTCACGCAGCAGAACATCAGCTTCTAGGAAGCCTGCTGGCTCGCCCTTCCACAGCCGTCTCCTGTCACTCTCTGACGTGAGCTCCACTCCCCAGGCCCCTAGTTCTCAGGTCCTCACGCGCGTCACGTTTTCCTTTGGCCTCTACACCTTCACAAACGTCTCTCTACCTCTACCACAAACATTTATTCAGGTATAACTCTCTCTAGGAAGCCTTCCCAACTCATCAAGTCTGGGTGAGGTATGTCTGTGTTTTCTACTCCTCAGGGACCCTGCATCTATCTTTTATGATACATCCTTTATACCAACTTTCGGCAAGGGCTTATCTACTTGTTTTATTGTCCCACTGGCCTAAAGCTCCACAGAAGCAATGACCTTGTTCTTTCTGTCCAACACAGGCTAGCACTTAAGAGACATTTGGTAAGCATGATAACTAGCAAATGACTGGCAAGTGAACCAAAAACACAAACAGCTAAATGAGTCCAAAACTTTCTTCATTTTTTTCTAAGAGGAAGAAACTCATCAAAAACTTAGGCTGATAAAAAGCCAGGAGACACACCCCCCCAAAGAAGGGAAGATATTAGGAAAATGAAAACAATGCGTTTTAGGAGAGACCCAAAGTATGGACCCACATGTAAAAGCTCAAAGGATTGAAAGTTGGATACTTTTCAAAGAGTTCCACAAGAATCCAAACTCTATCAGAATATAAGAAGGACAGAGCCATAAAATGCCAGATCGGCAACCCCATATTAAACCAAACGGTGCAAGGCACAAAGAAAAATCCAGCCCTTTTACTAAGTGAGATGAAGATACAGCACAAATTTATAGGTACAAGATCAAGAAAGCTAAAGCAGAGCAGGAGATGCAGCTTTCAAGAGACATCAAAGGTAACATTCTTTAATTATACAAGAAAAAGGAGGAGGGGGCCAAGGATAATGTTGCCTCTGTTAGAAAATGGGCTAGGAAGCTGTGAGCAGATGGCTATGAAATGGCAGGAGTTACTGTGTTTCTCATGCTTTTTCTCAAGGAAGGAGGGAGCAACGTAGGAGGAAAAGAAAGTATAAGCAGCTAAGAATACTGCCACTTGCGTTGAGTGTTGGGTGGGTAGCCAAATTAGAAAAGGAACATAGTTCCATGGAATATTTAAACAATTGGATTCATGATCCCAATCAATTTGTCGATAGAAGATCCCATTACCAGGAATTACACACATACTTCCACACTAATGAGTTGGAAAGATGTTACTGAAACCGTGCATTACCTTAGAGGTTACTGAAGATAAGACAGATCACTGAAATTTATTAAAGGGCAAAACAAATACCATGCTCACCTTAACCACAGGAAGAATATCTACCTGTTTGATTTTTAGATGGACTTCAGAATACACAGGAGCTCTCCTATGCAAATCCCATGGTGTTTAAAATGAATTGGTCCTCATCCAACTCTGAGTAAAGTGTCAATTTCCTCCAAAGAACCACAATGCACATTGTCTGAGCACCCTGGCAGTTATGTGCTCCAGGTATGTGGAAGCAAATATGCTTGATGTTTTGCAAATGAACAACTTATAAATGAATTAATGTGTCATAAACACTTTAAACCCTGCCTATGTTCAGAGAGGATGAGGTGGGGGGAGTACGTTTGAATCAGAGGTTAACTCTAATGAGTAAATTATAAAATGGAAGTAGAAGCTTCCATTTCTTCTGTTTGCCAAGGAGCTACCTTTGACCAGCAGGCTCTGGATCAACTTCATCTCCAGTGTTAACAGGCCAAGCAATGAACAGCTCACCCCTTCTCTGCATTAACAAGCCCTCTCGGTCCTGCCTAGGAACTCTGGTGGATAGAAGAACAAAGCACTGCCCCAGACACCACCTTATTCTAGAGAAGATCAGGCCAACATCCACGGACAACCCAAGCTGTGATGCGTTTCAGGGTCTTACACATGGACTAGGGATGCGGGGTAGGAAAAGATCCATGTGAGATGGGACTTAAGGAAGCCTTTCAAAGGAAGTGCATCATTAGACTGAAGACTGCACAGCACCTGAAGGTGAGGAGAAAAGGCAAGAATTATTCTGGGAGGACAACAGCCTGAGCAGAATGGCCTGAGCAGTGGGCCAAGGAAGCCAGATTTGCCTGAAGGGGGCACTGTTAGGGCAAGAGAGAGAGAGAGGGCAAGGCCAGAACACCAAGCCAACTGGTTCTTTCTAGAACATGGTCTCCCTTTGCCTTTCCTCTCCTAGAGGAATGGGCTTCAAGCTTCTCCCTGGTCCCCTCTAATAACTATGTCCCCTAAATTCAATGGATAAAATCAATAGCTCTTTTTCCAAAGGTCACAGTTTCTTCTCTTCCCATCGAGGTTCCAGTCTCACTTGCTGTTTCCCAAGACTCAGGCGTAGTCACAGTCATGTCAAAGATTCAGTGGGGAGTAGAATCTGGAGCCTCCTAAAAATGATTCCTAAATTTCTACCACTTTCTGCAGGGTTCCTTGCAGTGTAGCTCTATTTAAAAAAAGTCTGTGGACATGGGCTCACTATTTCTGGTCTTAAAACATTTACCTCCAAGCTGCTTAAAGAAACCTTGGATCATTACACTGAATTTCTAAGAGAAGGACAGGAATAAGCAGGGAGCTTTTCTTAAGCTCACAAATAAGTTTTGCAAAGCTTCCTAGACTTGTCTGCATCTTCCCACTCCAGGTCCTCCCATGATTCAAGTCGACTAGTTCAAGATGCAAGACACTCAGCAAAGCCACCAGACCAGGACCCGACATCAGTCTTTCTGGTGAAATCCTCCAGTTTTCAGGGGGGGAGGGAGGAACAATCACATCATTCCTGATTGGTTCCTCAACTGTTCTCCAAAGATGGAAACAATAGCCTGGATGAGAACAGAACTGTGCACGCGGGGAGCTGTCACTGTCTTTGCAGTCTGGTCAATACCAAACTGTTCATTTGTGCCTTGTAGGCATCTTTGTCTTTCACAGCCTCCAGATGACACTCCGAGAGTAAAAGAAAAGTGAGCAGGTGCGTCTATTAAATATGTAAAATACACCTCTTCCTTTCTCCTCACTTAGAAGATGGATTTCTTAAGGGTGTGGAAAGTCACCTAACATAAAGACAGACAGGTAGAAAAAAATATCTTCCTTGCCTTTTTTTTTTTAGCACACAAGACTGCAAGTGGGCTTAGCACATCAGCTTTCTGCAGAAGATAAATGCCAGCCAATTAAAAATTCAGTTTCTTTTCTTTAAGCTAATTCCTCAGGTTTTTGCTAATTAGCAACTAATAGTTCTGTCATCTGAGCTGGGAAACACAAGGAAGAATACCAGTGGTATGTTTTCAATCAAAGCATTTACATGGAGGAATGAATCATAGTTTCCAGGAGGAATAACTGCTTGGGAGCAGTTGGGGGCATAAAGAAAGCAGTCTTCACACAACTATAAAACTGGAAAAGAGACCTGAAATTTTAGAAAAGGGGGCATCTTTCTAAACCCTCCCTCACCGTAACAAAACCAGCAGGGGACCTATATGACATGATGGTGATTCCAAGAAACTCCCCACCAAGAGCCCAGCAGGGATAGTTAAAAAACTGCACTCCACAGTCCAGAAGACAATGCAACACATGTTTTCTGTAACAGGGAAGCGAATAAAAGTTAAGTGTCGGCCAGGGTACAGGAATGCTTTAACTATTATGTCACCTGCCTTGTCAGTTTATAAAAGAAGAAATGCACGGTGGTAAGCGAAAGCAGGGAGTGATGGTGGTTTGGCATATCTGGCTGCAGATGAAGCAGGAGCAGAATAAAATCTTTGCTAAGAAATCTTTGGGCTGGAGATGGGGGTCGTCATCCTGACTCCAGGACAAGCAGGTCAGAATCCCCAAATCTGGTCCCTCCCATGCCCTGCCCAATTATAAAGCACGAGCGATCCCACAGCAGCCAGCCTGTCAGCACCACCCCAGGTCTGAGCCACGCGGCTGGAACATCTACTTTCTTGCCTTGATATACACCCCTTCCACAGCTACCCTTGGCGAGAGAAAGCCCCCGGTCCCCCCGTGAGGATTTTATTCCAAACATATGTTGCAAATGTTTGAAGTGCCCGCTATCCTGGGGTTTTCTTTTTCTTTTTTCTAAAAGTCAAACCCACAAAACCCAAAATACTTTGAATCCCGCCTAAGTGCAATTTGTGAAGATGCAACATTGCCTACCCAAGTATAACAGAGCCTTAAGCAATAAAAATTTTACAGATGTCCTTCTGAGGGGAAAAACGATTTTCCTTTTTCCGGTCTTACAGGAAGCCTGCCCACACGTTAGAAATACAAAGCTAGTATATATAGAAGCACAAATTAGGCATCTTGGAACGTCTGCGTTTTCCAACCACAGAGAAACGCAGGAATTACTGTGAGAGTTCACAAGCCCAGCTACACTGGATTAGAGAAGTCTTTCCCTCCAAGGGTCTAGTGGGGCTGGCAGACGACTCAAGGGAAAAGGGAGTGACCTAAAAAGATGTCTCTGAACCTTTAGCTACCGAAGGTCCACAATCAGTTTGAGTGCTTGAAAAGGCTGCCGACGGAGACAAGGTAAAGAAACTTGGCCAAACTTTTGCATCTCATTTGAAAAACAGGGCACTTTTCTCACACGCTAAAAGATTCTTGGAAGATGTGTCAATTTCAGCTTCCCATCTGTCATTTACCTGGAGGATTAAATCCATGTCAGATAGGTATTATTACAAAGTACCTAAAAAAGCACTCATTATACTGGTAGAAGATTAAATAATCCAAGTGGGGGCTAGAAAAAATAGAGTCATGTCCTACTGACTTCTTGGAGCTTAGTTTAGGACACCTTTACATCATTTACCATGAACACCTAAATACTATACCTTTCACTTTTCCACAGGCATTAAGCTTGTATATGTCATATAAAACACTTTCTGGTAGGAATTTTAAATGTTAAAACTACTGCAACTCATGTAAAAGGTTTTAAATTTCTCTGCTCCTCAAACAGGAAAAAATGACAGTCCGTCCTTTAAGATTCAGTGAGAAAGACTTCTGATTAGAAGACTACAGCCCTCCATGCTAACCCCACACTCTTTCCCTAAGAAAAGATTTTTTTTTTTACAATTCACTCCATCTCTAATCTGTGTTTAGAGAAGACACTGACCTTGGGGAATCAGGAAGGCAGGTCTGACAGAGAAAGGCCAGTCTACACTGAACCAAACACAACTGCAATTCTGACAAGACGCCTTGGTTTGGTGAGTGAACATATCACATACAGATGGTGGTGGGGACGATGCTGCTGCTACTCATGATGATGAAGACAGAACAGGAAGGAGAGGAAGAAGCAGGAGAAGGAAAATGAGGCAGAGAAGAGAGAGAATCCCTAGTGATTCAGATGCATTCACCACGAGTCAGAGATTGTACAAAATATTGGTATTTTATTGGCACTGTCTCACTTAATTGTCCCAAGGACGCTGTGGGGCTGGCAGTCTCACATCACTCCCATTCAACAGCTGAGAAGGGATCCTCGGAGGGATCTTAGAGAGAGGCCCACTTGGTGACAGTCACGAGGTCAGTAGGTGGCAAGGCTGGAACATGAGTGCCTTGGTTGCTGAGCGACTCTCCAGGACTCCACGTCCATATGATGGATGTAACGATAACATTTATTCATGCCCAACTGAATGAGTACCTTGGAATGGTGGGGCAGAAAAGCATTTGCCACTTGGTGATAGACAACCTACCTCACTTGTAAATTACCCAATGATTTTATAGTGGTTTGAACAATACCGTGGGAAAAGCTGAAGCACAGTCAACCTATAGGTGCGATGTCTCTTCACCAGAGTGACAAGCAAGGGGTCCAAGAGCCATCAAGAGTTTTCCAGTGCCCTGTGCTAGTTCATACTCCCACTGGAGGTTGGAGAAGGGGGTCACACACAAGGAGCACCGAGCAGGGACAAGGGTCCCAGGCGTGCAGAGATCCCAGCCCCTCAAAGGATGAGGAGAGGACTCTATGGGCAAACCGTTAAAACAAATGGGCCGAGAGCAAGCTGCACGTTGAACGGCACAGAGAAAGTTAACGGTCATCTGCCTACTTCGCTCAGCTGTCCTGAGCAATTAACTATTCACTAATTAGTGGGCATCTGGAATGAAAAACAAAACATAAACATGAAACGGGGAAAGTCTGTGTTCCCATCCAAGGGCACAAACAATGCAGGGCATGTATGGCTGATAAAAGGAAAAGACTTTATCCTTTTTCAAAAGTAAGCATACTCTTGGGGAATATTAATATAGGTAGGGAGCATGTAGAGTCCCTCATATTTTCTGCATGGATGAGATCTAATAGAGACCCATCCACAAAAATACAATGTAGAAAACTCAGACATGGGCTTGGAGAAAAACCCTACTGACAACTATTGTAAACTCTCATTCCAGAAATAAAGGAAAAATAAAATGAAATAAATCTCTAATGAGGAAAGAAGAGGAACACACACACTATACCTCGTCATTTCTGTAACTGTAGAAGTTAACAACTGCAGCCATAGGGCTGAAAAGCACTTTTTAAACAGAAAAGTTGCAGGCTTTTTGAAAAACTAACAAGAAGCCATCAAACCTTTTCCTCTATGCCTCTGACCACTTAAAAAAAAATTCTCCCTCCACTGAAAAAAAGTAATGTATCTTCCATCTTTACCAACAATATAATCTAGTTGGGGAGGAGGGGGGAGCAGTTGCTGAGACTTAAGGTTGTGTGAAGCACTTTGATCTGCGCCCTGATGAGGGAACATTCCCCTCTGCTTCAAGCCAACTAATGAAGGGATGAAATTAGCTTTTATCCTGGGCACTTTCTTGAACCAAAAAACATGCACTAATCAGCTGTCCTCACTCATCAGTCATCTGGCTAATGACCTTTTGCCTTAAAACACTAAAATTTCTGAATGATGTGGAAAAAGGAAAACACAAACCAGTCCCCCTCTGTGGCACACGATGGATCATCTGGAATTGGAGCCAGGAAGGTTAAACAGCAGGTCTGTATCCTGGCAAGGTGATAAATCTGTAATCAAGAGCTGCACGCTTGGGCATCTCAATATGAACTTCATTACTCCACCACTGAATTATATATTTTAACTAGAACCAGGCCGGAAACAAGCTCAACACTTATATAGTTTCTTTTGCATTCTGCCTTGGGAGAAAACCATTCCGTGGGTGTGTTCACCATCCTAGTTCATTTCTTAAACTTTCTGAGTGCGAGAAGAGGAGCTTACGAGGTCTCCGGTCTGCGAATTCCAGAAGAAATTAGAATACACAGAAAAATCTTCCACAGGAAGGAATTTGTCCCTGGTTGGTTAAAAGAGGTTTGTTTGTTCCTCGACAATAAAGCAAAAATATATATATATATTAACAAGGGGAATATCTGCCATTAAAGACATCTGCTAATGCCTCCCACTTTAATAACTCCCCCCTCCTCAACCGATTTTCCTCCAGCAGGGTCTACTTGGGTGGAGAAAATCTGGTTTCAGTTCCCAGGAAAAGTCTGTGTGGATTCGCCACAGACGGACACCTTCCTGGCAGCCGCCCCCCAGCCCCACAGGTCCAAGTTGCTTAGAGATGGAAAGAAATGGTTTCCCTATAAAGAAGGAATAGGATGAGGGAGAAGTTAAGAAGTACAGTAGATAGTAAATTACCCATTTGCATAAAACAGTATAAGACAAGTAACTAAGTGCACATGCGCTCACACAGAGCCTGCCCTGGCTCCCGCAGCACGTGCCACGGACTGGGGGCGACTTACGATAGTGAGGGTCCATGTAGCCATTCCTGGGGTCCATGGCAAACACAGCCCCACGGTAGGGGACGGAGGGCTCGGCCAGGTGGGGCAGGGACCCATGGATCTCCTTCTTGATCAGCGAGGCCCTCTCGTCGCTGGATGTGGAAGGCTCCTCGCTGATCTTGCCCAGCCCCGGGGCAATCTGTGGCTGCATAGCGACTGCGTTTCTTCTCTCTCTGTGATAGGTCTGTCCAGGACTTTCATCCTCTGAAAACGGAAGGGAAATGAAAACTCTGTGAACACTTTGAGGAGACATTCAAAACCCATCATCAGTTGGGGCTCCCCATCCATCCATCTCCCCACCTCCCAAAGAAGCCTACTTCTCATTCTTGGCAACTTTGAAAGCTAGCCATGACTGGAGGGTCTCAAGCCAAAACTGTTTATGAATGAGGGTCCAAGATACAAATCGAAGGAGGAAGGGGAGCACGAAATGAGCCTATTAAATTGAGATGTAAGCAAATTCTCATCCCCAGCTTCCAGACGAATCTGCTAGTGAGGTTTCCCATCAGGGACCTGTCAGTATCCCTGCGGGGCCTGAGGAGTTGGAGATGTTGCCAGACTAAGGCTGTGTATTGCCAGCTTCTCCTGGCCTGAGGAAGCCGGGTCTCCAGTGATCCAGGAGGCAAGGGACCCCTGTTTCTCGGAGGAGGACCTGTTAGAAAGCAAAACTTGTCTTTGTGATTTTAAGTCAGATGTATGATCCACTGAGAGATGAAACAGTGCCAGACATGGGACAGAAAACCCACTGGTTCCAAGGGATAAAGATGGCAATCATGAAAACCTACAGTGCCCCTTACAGGACACTTCCTGCTTCGGCCCACCGAACCGAGCTGAGAGCTAAGAGGAAAATGGGGATAGAATGTGGGTGTGGAGAGCATCAGTCACACTGATCTACATACACACTCTGGTGGGCTCCAGACATCGTTTCAAACATGTAAGAAACGGCTTGATGAAATTCAAACTCCCTCATACTTCTGTTCCCTTTCATCTGTAAGAACTTTCCATCTGTCCACTATGGTTCTCTGCAAATGTGATTGGATGGCCTTTCCGATAATAGCAGATCAAAGACCTGTGGCATAAAATCAAACCAAACTGGCAATCAGAACCCACAACAAGTGGACCAATTCATCTGTAAGAATCATACGCACGCTCTCAATTATGCCCATACAAGCTCTGTGTTTGAGCCACAGACTGTGTTCTGGCAGACAAGGGCTGTTGGGAAAAAAGCTGTTGGGACACTGCTTAGACACCTCATTTGAAAGCTGTTTCTCATTCCTGATCCTAAAAACAAAACAAAAACAAAAAAACTCTAAGTGGGTATAAATAATAATACTGTTGTACTATTTAGCTGAACAGATCTTGAACTCATCTCATCTTCACACACAAACTTGTCTTCAAAATCCAAAAAAACCAGAGGTATGTCTAGCTGAGTAGACATACTCTCTTAAAGACAAGCTCTCTTAAACTTATCTTCAAAAAGAAAAAAAAACAGGGAAAAAGCATGCTTTAGCAATTTCATAGCTCTTTTGACAGATTTAGAAGAATAGCTATGAACATGAACTAGTGTGAAAATACAAACTCAAGTAACAACAACTCTTTTGTGATGACTAATAATTTGAACTACCTAAAGCCAGTAGCAACTCTCATTTTCCTGCCTATGTTTTGGGACCTGAAGAAACAAGCAGTGTATTTTTTTTTTTTTTTTTTAGCCTAGCAAATGACTTTCAAAACCAAATAGGCAATGAGGTATGTTCTGGACTTTACAGTGATTTTGCTGACTACTGCTGGATAACTGTGAAATATTATTTTAGCATTATTTTGTGCAGATCCCCACCCTCAAATCTTGTAATGATGGGATAAATTATGAGTTTAATCTATCAAGTAACTACTAAAAAAAGAAAATGGTCACATTTTCACACATTGATCTTTACACAAGCAATTCCAACCATGCTTTCGCTAGTTTAAAAACAAACTACAAAAACAACAACAACAAATCCTACATTTTAATTTCTCTAATACTTTTAGGCCCTAATTCACACTCAAACTTCATTAGCAGTAAAGTTGCAGGCTGCAGAATGAAGGTTTTCAGTGATGTAAAGACAGAAGGATGTCAAAAACACTCAAAACTCATAGTTGGTTTATAAAAACTCCCACCATGGCCAGTCATATTTTCCACTAAGGTGTGCCTGCACAACTTCCAATTTCAACTTTGCACTAAGGTGTAAATTCTGTAGAATGGACCTGCATTTGGAAAGCCAGACAGATCATACCAAGAGGGACTGTGACACGCAATTAGCATTCTCTGGGAAAGATGAATAACCAAGTCCTACTAATCTGTTCCACGTTTAAAACAGGATTCCCTTGACTTAATCTTCCTAGAAGAAATTAACTTTTCTTCTCTTAAAACTGCATCCCTACAATAGAGTGAGTTTCTTAGACACGATGTCTTTACGGACAAGCATTTGAATCCAACTTCACAAATAACTGAATAATGGGCATGGACTAATCACAGCCCTCCCACCTTCTTCTCCACCTCATGGGAGAAAGAAGCAGTTAAGGGGAGGCGGGTAAGTGGAATCGGGAGGGTCTTTTTAGCTAAAAATTAATTTCTTCAAGAGAGTTAACACAATATATGTGAATATCAAATTAGAACAAGAAGTCAGCAAAGTTCAAACACTTTATACTGAAAAAAATGAACTAATTCTCTTAGTAAAACGCAGGCCGGGATTTTTTCATGTGGAAACTTTCATCAGACTTACTCTTATACGAGTCAAGACTCCCACATTTTCACTTACTCTCCCTCTCCAGAAAATTCCAGCAGGCGATTATTTCCTGAAGTTCATCTCCTATACTGAGTCGATTCTGAGGGGCATTCAGGATGAAACCTTGACAGTACACACTCCCAGAATACAAACAGCTTTGAGGCTTGAAAGCGTGCTATCTACAGTGAAAGGGAAACTTTCCAAGCCATATTCCTGCCTGCTCTTATAAATTTAGCAACCACTCTAGCAAGCCAAAAAGACGAGAGCTGTCTAATCTTGCTCAGTCGAGCTGAGTTGTTCAATAAAGTTGGAGAGTCAGCGCAGACAGGCTACGCCAGGCCAAATTATTGACAGAAACATACTGTCCACCATGGCAACAAGCAGAAGTCGGCTACAAAAATGTAAGCAAACAGCCCAGTCCTCCAGAAGCATCTGCCAGTGGATTTGAACAGCCAAACACAGGGCGACTGTTCATGCCTCTCTCGGTTCAGCAGCTGCAGGCTCGGAGGGTCAGACTGAGACATGCAAGTCTCTAAAAAGCTTCAGGAGAAAAATTGTTTTCAAAACTGTCATCAGGATCCCACTTTGGATCCCCTGCCTTCTGCAGATCTGTGCTCCAGTGGAAATAAGGGAATTCCCACCCACCGCAGGGAGGGCTGCCCCCACATTGCATTTCAGAAGCTGTCCCAGGTTTTTCCAAACTCATCCAAAGGCAACCCATATTGCATCAGACGCGCTTGGTGCCATAAACTCTCACAACTCAAGAGCGGCTTCATCACCAGCATCGCTTAGACCATTTACAGGGAAGGTTTACAGGAAGTCACCGTGTGGTGAGAAGCAGGACTCAACACTCTCCCACACACACACACACACCTGTGCATTTGTTCCCAAACTCTTGATTGACTTCTTCTAGAGATCCAGGACACAACTGCTTTTTTGCATTGGACTGGACAGAAAAGTTTCAGATGACTGTTCCCATGGAAAGGTAAAACCCTGCACCGCATCACCGACCAGGAACACTTTCTGTCCCCCTGACCAAATCAGCGGGTGAGGAACTCAGTGGTTCAAGTGCTCACCTCTTTGAAATGAATGTGGATTTTAAGCCATCCCCTGCAATCCCATTTTAAAAGCATCACGCCTCTCTTCCCCGCAAGACACAGAAGACACAGCGAAAGCGAACAGATGGATACTTACAACTCAGTCCCAGGCTCTGGCTAGCTACTTTCTGCAAACTTCTCTTTCTGCTGGGCTTTCTCTAGCAGTGCAGATCTGCTAGGAACATTCTCGGTGTCTCCCTGCCTCCCTGCACCCTGGCCCTCTCCCTCTCCCAAGCAGTGCTTGCTCCCATTAGAGGAATTAAAAGTGGTTGGAGCCATGCTAAATTTAACAAGCTCATTAGTATTCTTTCTGAGTGCTTCCGAGTGAACTCTCTCTATTCAAGGCACTCTCTCCAGCAGAAGGGTCAGGCTGGCTAATCATTAAATCAAACTAATGTCACCCTATCACAATCAGCCCCAGAGAAGGAGGGTTTATTATTTCAGTTTATGCTAAATAAACGGTTTTACAAACGGTCCCCAAGCAAGGTCAACAGCAGCTTCAATTACAAGACAAACTTAACAAGAGTTGCAATAAACCAAGGACCCCGTATTGACTTAAGAACAGGCTCGACGCCACATATGGCCACTAGCGGGGTTGTACAGGAATGCATATTGGAAAATAAAGGAAGAGGGGGCGCTTCTTTCTTTGCCAGAATTTGCCACTGCACAGCGACTGTTCATTCACCTCTCTGCAACCAGCTAGCCGCTCAGCTCAATTCACTCCACACAAAGGCTGGAGCCCAGACCTCAATGGACCGAGTGAAACACGTTCAGAACTAGGCTCTCTATTGTGACTGAATTTCTTAACATCTTTTCAAAAAGCGGAGAATGCCTTGAGGCTAAAGGAAGAAACAGGCTAATGGTGAATTGGGAATTCAGAGCAAATTTCAGAGCCCTTTCCTCCTAGCTTTTGAGGTTGAAAGCAAGCTCTTTCCTTTCAAGTTTCAAAGTCCTTTTTCCTCCCGCAGTGTCACAGAAGGATTTGAAAAGAAGGTAATTGTGCTCGCAGTCTCCCTGATCAGAGCTTACGTCCTATTTCTGGTATTTCGGAATACTTCTTGCAATAATAGTGCATATAGCTCAATCCCTTAACCGGCCTGCACTCTGCAATTGCTCATTAAATGAACAATTGCGGGTATAAAATGCCTTTTATGTTCAAGGTCTGGATATAAGATAAGCATTCTAGGACTCTAAATTTGGTTTACTAAGGAAACTCTCCATCATTAAATTACAAAACTGAAGTCAGAATATCAGGCTTTCCCAGAAAAGTGGCACTCAAATTTCGGTGAGCCCAAAAGGCAGGGCGGCTGGGGGGAGGGGCGGAGGCCACAAAATGTTAAGGAGGGGGGAAAAAAAGGAGTGGATACTCAGATTTTGAATAGAAGAGGATTCAAACAAGAAAATAATATTTCCATGTTTAATAGGGTCTGAGTTTGTGAAACCTCATCATTTCCAAACTGAATGATATCAGCAAGTCATCTACAAATGGATCAACACACAGGTGTGAGCCTCAATCAAAACGCGGAGGGCTATTCCTGACCCCTCACTGGCAAACGTCATCCCCCTTTCTTAAGAAAAGAAATAATCCGTTTCTGCCACAGACCGCTTTATCATTTGTATCCTCTCACTTACTCCTCACCAGAACCTGATGTTACAGCAGGACAAGGCATTACGGCTAGTTTTCTGATCAGAAATAAGCAACCATGTCCCTTATACATGATGTAAGAGGAATCCCAAGCATGCCTTTGACAGGCCATAAAGTCCTGTTAACATGAGGAGAGGTCTGCTCCCAGGCAGGTTTGGCGAATGATACCTGTGGCTTGTGTGCAATCCCAGCCTCCACCCCCATGACCATCAATTAAAGGAAGGGAGGAGAGTAATTACATTTTGATGCTCTGAACTTTTCAAATCCTTGATACTCTCCAAGTAAGTTTTTGTCAACAACAACCACTTCTGGGAAAAACCCAGAGGGCCCCAGTGACAAATCCACCATGGGACATCCAACCTCAGGGTCTTAGTGCCCTGAAGCATCTTATCCCCACACGTATGAGGACAGGCACATGCCCTACACAGGCTGTGTGCGCAGGCGCGCTCACACACACACACACACAGTCGCACGCTGACGCTCAACCAATGGCATCTGTGTATAACTGCAGGTTTTAGTGTGCTCCCACAAGCCTGGAGCCCCACCTTCCTCTCTTCTAAGCAAGAAACAGAAAACATCATTTTCTGCTTTTCCCCCAGGAAATTGCTTGGCTGTGTTTGGAAAGAGCATTATTTCATGTTTTCTTATTATGCACTGGTTGCATCTTGTCAGCTTTTATTTCTGTGGTTATTTACATTCTGATGTTCTTTGAATAAAAAAACCAATGGAACCCAACTCCTCGCCTCCTTGTTTCAGAATTTTCTCTAAGACTTTGCCCAAAGAGAGATCAGAAATGAAAGAGAAGAGGCTAAGTACACTCACAAGGTTTGTAGAATTATGCCAAGAAAGGGGGGGGCGGGTAGTTTCTGTAGTTTTTAGAAGCAGAATCTTGACCCTTTCCATCCTGACTGCAGAGATGCCTAAGCCAGAAGCTGCTCCCTGGAATCTTAGAGTCTGGCTTCCAAAGGGAGGAGCAAACAATGCCTTCTCTAAGAACATTTCCAATGCCCTTGGGGTCAGACATCGCCCTTGTGCGGCTACACATACATCTCCCATTGACAATGACTGATGACGGAGGGAGTGGCCCAGATGGATCGGGAGAGCGCTCTCCGCTTTGTCTGCAACCTTTAAACCGACTGCAGGGCCTGCTACATGAGAGGGCGGCTGGGGGATTTGAAGCTTTGGAGAAATTCAAGTGGCAATCCTTCCTCAAAGATCAAGGGCTCAAGAATTAACGGGTAGCTCTCTCTGCCTCCTTCCATCAACGAGAAGATCGCAAGGGGAAAGCAAAGAAGTAGAAAACGCCCTCCATCCCAGCAGTAGGAGTACCACAATTTTTTTTTTTAACATTTCTAGAGTTCTTTTTGCCAAAGAACAAAACATAGTCCAGACTGACCAATATCCCACCAGCCCTTCACCAGAAACTATCTGCTCCCAAGAACAGGTTAGTACTAAACCCAAGGCAATTTCTGGCCTTACTCCCTATTACTCAGCTTACAGAGCTTCACGCAGCATTAAAAGGGGCTCCTGGGATAGAAAGAGTGGAGAGTAAGACAAGAATTCAGATAAACTGAAGGGCAAACCTGACACTGCTGTGAGTTCCTGGGAGCAGGGAGCTCCCAAGGCCTAGCACGAGCAGCCTCTTGCCTTTTTAAGAATGAGGGCTCCTTGCCATCTGGAAAATCAGGAGTCGATCACACCATAAGCTTCTTGTCTGAGGCCTCACCAGCATGCCCTATAGGGTTTACATCCTTTTGCCTCGTCTCTCTCTGAAGCCACCCCAATCAGAGGTCCACACCCCTGCCCACCTCGGGAAGGATGCCTCTGGTTGTTCACACTATGACTTGGGCCAGCACAAACCCAACCTTACTAGCCAGCTTTCAAAGTTTTAGACAGGAAGCAGTAGCCAAGCCCCACCTGTACCTGGGAAGACGGAAAAAAAACCAACAACAAAACAGGCCCCTGGGGGCCCCAGCAGGCCTTCCTGTAAAACAGAGATCTTTCTAATTTTCCATGAGCTCAAGAAGACCCTTCCTTGCATTAGGAATTCTAAAATGTCATGAAGCTTCTTCTATTAGCCTGCTATTAGTTACTAGTCACTGCTTACACAGAGTGAGTTAATTAGTGACATCAAAGGCAGTACAATAAATTCTCAGGAGGGCCCCATTTTTTTTCCTCTGCTTAATAGCGCATTTATGCCTATCTGCGGGTAACAGTCTCAGGAATATTTAGGTATTAGAGAGTTCTTTGAGAACTCGCTTTGAGTCTTTTATAAGCAAAGAATGAAGAGTCTCTCTTCCTTGCTTTACACCTACAACGTGAACAGTTAACCACCCATAGTGACATCCACAACCCACAGTCACAAGAGACATCGTGGAATGTCTGCTCACAAGGCTCGGGTGAACTGACAGCCGCTGTGGCTGCATCCTCCAGTGGGACCAAGCCTATTGCCCTGGAGCTCTACCCTGCCCCTCGTCTTGCCATACTTGGGGGATCTTTGTTTCCTGACCGCGGATCAAACCCGTGACTCCTGCAGTGGATGCACAGAGTCCTATCCACGGGACTTCCAGGGACTTCTCGCTCTTCCTTTAAAGGCAAGCAGGGAAAGAAATCTCTGTATCTGAGAGCCTCCGCTGGCCGCACTTCTGAATGGTGGTTCCTGGGTTCTCACCCACCCAATCCCCTCCCTAACATCAGAGTTCCATTTCCTAAACTTTCCACCGTGTTTTAAATTTGGCAGGGGTGAACACAAATTTAACTGGCTTCATCTGGTGTGTTGATGTTGCCTGGTTTTGGTTTTTTAGAAAACTGGGTAATAAGAAAGCCTGAGCATATGGCGGTATTGTATTTTTAATAACATTTTAAAGACCATGCTTACTCTACGGCAGGAATCAGATCCTCCTGGAGAGTACACTTAAATATCAAGAGAATATCATTACTGTACAGAAAGGAGCTGGAGGCTTGACCCCCCACTGGGACCAGATTAGGGATGGCGCACGGGTGCTCACCTCTGCTGACTCAGCCTCTGGGCAAGGTCAGGTGCTGCCTGGATCAGCTTTCTACCACAGAAGCTCCCTCTAGTTCACTACCCACTTTGACCTCAGCTATGAAACTTGCATTTGAGAAACCCAAATGAAAATAGCACATTTTGACTCTTCACACTTTTAATAGAGCTAAGCCTACTTCTAGTTACTTAGCCACAAAAGTCTGAAATTTTGGGAAACATTTTCCGGTAGTGGTTCAAAAGCTATGAGTAAAAGCAGGAATGGTCACAAAACCTAATCTTCCCCAAAGTCCATGTTGATGATCACAGCCAAGACAGGAGGCTTTGGTACCCTGCTGCTCTCCTCTCCTCCAACCAACTGGACAGGGCAGACACCAATCACCCAGCCTCTGCAGGAGACTGGGAACCAGGACACAGCCAGGCTTTTCTTTTGCCCTTTTTCTAACTTTGCAGACACAACGCCAGGGGAATGTATTTTTATACTCAAGAAGTCCCAGTAAAAGCAATTAAGGAAACAAATAAAATACCAAATCCATCTACCTTTCCAAAATACAAGTAATTTTTTTTTGTCTCACTCATTCATCTGACCAATTCAAATTCATTAACCACATACCAGTGAAATACAGCTAACATCTGCTTACTATGAGATCGAGAGGGCTTCACCTATCTTGCTTTACTCTTCACTGTACCCTGATTAGACACTGTTGTTCTGCTCATTTGCCAGATGAGGAAACTATGGCACAGAGAAGGTGGGCTATTTACCCAGGACACACAGCTGGTTGGTGGGCAGAGCCTGGAACCCAGGCAGTCAGACTTTAAAGCTCCTACTTAAAAGATCTGGCTCTTGGACTTCCTTACTCAGTGACAAGAAATATAAAATAAATTTGAATTCTGATCAAGGCCCTAAGACTTCCCAGGTGGCACTAGTGCTAAAGAACCCACCTGCCAAAGAAGGAGATGTAAGAGACACGGGTTCGATCCCTGGGTCGCGAAGATTTCCTGGAAGAAGGCATGGCAACCCAATCCAGTATTCTTGCCTGGAGAATCCCATGGACAGAGGAGCCTGGTGGGCTACAGTCCGCGGGGTCGCATAAGAGTTGGGACATGACTGAAGCGACTCAGCAGCAGCAGCAGTGCCCTAAAGCATGTGTCTGGGAACTTCACAAGCACCAAACCCTGCTGCAGCATGAAAGCAGCCACAGACAAGATGTAAACTAGTGGGCATGGCGGTGTCCCCATGCTTCATTTATAAACACAGAAATCTGAATTTCATGTAATTTTCACATCATATTTAAAAATGTAAAGAGCTATCCTTTGTTCATGTGCTGCACAAAAACAGGCAGCAGACTAGGTTTGGCTACACACTTCACACTAGCTATTACCCTAAAGGAACTTACCCACCTCTGCCAATTAAATCTTGTACCCAAAACAATGAGGCATAGTACAGCAAAACTGCAAAAGCAGTAATACTGAGACTTGGGGGGGATACGGAGGGTGAGTCACTTTCTCACACTATTATTTCTCACACATAATCCACTTCCAGGCTGTATCTAAAGGGAAAAAAAATTAGAAAAGAAGACATTTTATTTTCAAGGATATTCATCACAGTGTTATTTACAATATGGAAAACTAGGTAACAAAATTAAGGTCCATTATCTTAGGATGGAATATTGCTATTAAATACAGTGAATCAAGGATTTTAATGAATATAGGAAAGAATTTTACTGAGCACTAAGTACTTTTCTAAGGTGTTACATGCCAATCCTATGAGGTAAATACTTTTGTACTTCTCACTATACACATACAAAAAAATGAGGTTTATTTATCCAAGAAAACACAGCTAGAAAGAGGCAGAGCCTGCAATGGAATTCAGAGTCCACTCACCCAACTGACTACTATGCTTTCAAGTTCTTTAAGGAGTCAAGTTTTTGGAGGAGGGGAAGGTGGAAAACAAATATATAATTACTTCTATACATTTTTTAAGTTTTAAAAAACGCACCAAGAGAGCATGACATATGTCTATGCAATGTTTTTCCTTTATGGTTATGTATTTCTCAAGAATTTTAGAGTGCAGAAATAGCTGATTTCTTTCACTCTTGGTTTTAATTCTATCCTAAGTATGACCTTTACAATAATTCTCTAGAGAAGTCCAAATTAAGTATACATACATTGAAAAATTATCCTATGAGTTTCTCTCCTATAGTCTTATTTTATCTCCTGTAGTCCTGTAGTCTTATTTTAAACTATTTATCCCACCTCTTAAAGCTATAATAAGTGCTTGCTAGGCTATTTTTCGGAGAAGGCAATGGCACTCCACTCCATTGCCTGGAAAATCCCATGGACAGAGGAGCCTCCTAGGCTGTGGTTCATGGGGTCGCAAAGAGTCAGACACGACTGAGCGACTTCACTTTCACTTTTCACTTTCATGCATTGGAGAAGGAAATGGCAACCCACTCCAGTGTTCTTGCCTGGAGAATCCCAGGGATGGGGGAGCCTGGTGGGCTGCCGTCTATGGGGTCGCACAAAGTTGGACATGACTGAAGTGACTTAGCAGCAGGCTATTTTTACACATATTAGTAACATCTTACAATGATATTGGGCTTTATGTAAGTTCATTTACTTCAAGTTATAGGACTATTTTTAATTATTTTGTACTATATACAAGCACCTTCCAACAAGCACATCCCTAACATGCCTTAATGCCCCTTCTTGCCAAACCAGCTTTCGCCAGGTCACCCCCTGAAAGGTACAAAAGAAAAGCACATTAGAAAAAATAAGAGAATTTTAAAAAGGAAAGTGCATTAGAAATGATGGTTACTGCCAGGGCTACTACTCACACTCACTGAGCTCGTACCAAAAGCCAGGTCAAAGGCCAAGTGCAAAGGCATTAATCCCATTGGCTGCTCACAGTCTGCCAGGTGTGCGGTCCTGGCACCCCAGTTATTCAGGTAAACACCCTGAGGCTTAATAAGTCTAAACAACCCACTTCAAGCCATCCTTCAGGTAAGCCAAGTCAGCAGGACTTTCTCATCTATCAATATTATAAATGATGATTAACCCCTCCAAAGTGTCTACTACAAAGGCCCTGAAAGCTGAACACTGATTTGCTCGGCATTCCTTTAGAGGTACAGATGAAGATGATCAGTGTTAACATTATTCTACCCCTTCCTATAAGAGTTATCAGGAAAGACTACTTTGGTCTGTAATCAAGTGACCCGTTATCCAGTGTCTCCAGATTCTGAAAAGCTATTTATGAAAAGGAATATTTACCACCATCTTTGACGGGATTGTATTACAGACTTACATGCCAGAAGGCATCTGAATCTTTGGTTTGTGTTCAAGTTAACAATAGCTCCAACAGTTTAAGCTGCATGTAGTTTATGGAAAGGGGCATATGTCCAATAGTTAAAGAAGCATATGGTTAATAGAGAAGAGGGGAAAACTTGCCTTTGGAAGCAGCTTTGCTTGGGTTATTTACCAACAAACGAAAGGTCCTTCATGCAGTCCCAGAGCATACTTCCCCTCCCACAGGCTGGAAAGGAATGCCGAATGAGTTAATAAAACCAGGGTCACAGTGAGCAAGAGACCTTCTCCCCAAGAAAGATGATAATCGAATTATAGCAAATTTCAGAAAGTCTTCTCTCTTTTCTTAATCAAGAACAAAACCAGACTCCTTCTCAAAATGCACTATTAAGAATTCTAACTGTTCCTAAATGTGCCAGATAGATTTTCATCCATGCAATATTAAAACTAACAAGCGTCTTTTCAATTTCTTTTAATGATGAGGTGTGCAATAAAAATGCAGCAGTGCTTCGTTTAGGCAAAGGAGCTGGAGCAAAAAGTACAAAAATAAATAAATAATAAACTTACATGGGCCACTTACCAAAAATAAAAGCATTTAATTCAATCTTTTACAGGAGGCACACGCAGCATTCTGAAAGCAAAAAAAAATTCTCATAACGCAAACCTCTACTTAAAAATCACTGCCAGGGGCTGGAACCAGGGCAGAGTGTTATTTCTTTTTCAATTTATTTTTTAATGTTTGGATATTAATGACATCAACTGCCATATCGTATATATAATAAGGCAGCTTGGTATAATAAAAGGAGTTTGAAAATCTAAGGACCAGACTTGCCTCCAGTGCTTTATCGGTGTGTGACCCTGAGTAACTTATAAAATATACCAGATTGTCAGTTGCCTCACTTTAACAGGCAGACAATAAAACTTGCCCTGCTTACTTGCCAGCATTTCCTGAGGGTTAAACAAAATATGATAAGGATCTTTATAAATTATGGCATTTATGAATGCCAGGTACCAGCACTAATTTCCTCATTATCTGTTTAATAATCGTGCAAAGCAGGACGGTGGGATGCAAGTGGGTTGAGAGGCAGTGGCTGAGTTTCCAAGGCTGATTCTATTGCTGCATCGGCTGAACTTCAGACAAAGTAACAGAATTGCTCTGGGCTGCTGCATCCCCTTATATAAAATAAGCCATCACCAATCTACTCCACCCAACTTCTCACAGATTCCTAGGGGAAAAGATGGGATTTACAGAAAAAACTAAGGGAACAAACCGCTATGCACATTCACCAAGAGCCAGGCTAGATGTCTTGGGAGCAAATAATTGCCGCTTCACGACCCGAAAGAGGATCCAAGTTAATGACTTATAATTTAACTGGCCATCTCTTTCACCTACTTTTTAAACGTATCTTGGATCAGGCCCATAAACAACATTTACAAAGTATGCCTACTTGAAATTTGCGTAGAAAATATCAATCTCTTCTCTACTTGGTTTGCTACAATGACTTGAGATACTTGAATCTTCCCAAGAAGTCCATGTGCTGTTTCTCCATGAGCAACATTTACTAAAAATGATCAGGCAAATTCTCCTAGGATGACTGTTGGCATCTTACACCCACTTCCTGTTTTGTTTCTGTATGGCCAGTGTACTCAGACTGGATTATACAGTTTTCAAAGGCTGAAAAAAATCAAAAGAAGAGGAATGTTTCATGACACATGAAAAGTATGTAAAGTTCAAATGTCTGTGTCCATGAATAAAGTCTTATGGGAACCCAGCCAGAGTTATTCATTTTCATATTGTCTATGGCTGCTTTCTCCTTATAAGAGCAGAGTTGGCTATGACAGAGACCAAAGAGCCCTTGAAAATTCAAAATATTTACTAGCTAGTCCTTTCCAGAAAAAGCGTGCCATCCCCTGGTTTAGCCAGCTTGGGGACACCCACCAGTGAACTATAACGCACACCTGGGAAATACACACCAACAATAGCAGCACCATTCAAAACACTAACAGTGAGTTTTCCGAAACTTAAGGTGGGTACTAACTTTCATCCTTCATTTACAGATGAAGGAAACTTGCTTAGAAAAATGAAGTTCCCCAAAGTCACAAGTCAGTGAGTTGGCAATCAAATTAGTTCCCTATAATTCTAAACCTGACCATTTATACAGTGAGGAAAGGTAGATTTTGTCCTTTCTCATAAGCTGAAAGAAAACATTTCGTGTTAAATAATGAATTTTAAATATACAATCTGAGATGTGTGTGATTAAAGATCAGTCTCCTTACCCAGCTTGAGGTGTGTCTGCAGTTGTCTGAGTTCTGTTCTTTTCAAAACAAAGAAGTACATATTGGTCAAACGTGTCACACTCTCCCGGCAGTTGAAGGTGACAGAGACCACTTCCCATATCAAGCTACTCAATGTGCCTTTTTTAAATACAAGAGACAGTACCTTCTGCTGAACCAGATATAATCCACAATGATCTGTTTTTGAAGGCAGGACAACCCAGACTGGCATGTACCAATAGTTTTGTTAATAAGGGTAGAGGAGAAACCTGCAAGCATTCAGTCTTGAGATTTCCTGTTCCCACCATATTAGGACTCTCCTGACCAAAAGGCAAAAGCGGGGACTTCTCTGGTGGCCCAGTGGCTAAGACACCATGCTCCCAGTGCAAGAAGTCCAGGTTCGATCCCTGGTCAGGGAACTAGATCCCATAACTAAGAGTTCACATACTACAACTAAAGATCCTGCATGCTGCAACTAAGACATGACATAACCAAATAAATAAATAAAAATAAATAGCTTTTAAAAAGGCAAAAGCAAGTTTAGTCAGGGTTCCGAGAAAGTGTTTCTGCAACCTGCGTGAAGAATTGCATCCAGGAGGTTTAGGGCTGACCGAGTCAACACAAAGAATGCGAATTGGTCAAGATAAGCCATTATTCACACTGGATGCATATGGATGAACCCACGTCTAAGTCCCCATCCTTGACACAGAGTTGGTGAAGTGGACCAATGAACAGTTAAGTCAGTGTCAGGGGAGGCTACTGAATAGGAAAGGGAGTTTCTTTAGCTGTTGGATGTGGGCACATAGATCAGGCAAACATTCTTGAAGGAGGTTTGGACAAGATCAGGTTTGAGAAAGTCTTAGCTGAGTCTCCTCTGCACTTCAAACTTTCAAAGATGCTGGTCAACCTCCCCCTAACCCCTCAGGGATACATTCAACTCAACAGCACAGTATTAATCATGACTCTGAGACTCCAAAACCTTGCACCTTGGGTTTAAAGGCACCTGTGTGGTTTTTGTTTATTTCTTTTTGCACTTTTCTTTCTTTTTTAATTCACATCTTGCTGACACAAGTGGAAATTCCAATTTCTTGGCAGAAAAACCTGACGTTTCCTGCCAAGCCATTCAGATAAAAATTCTTCCATCCTCCTTTCATAGCTGGGTCCAGCTCTACTAAAGCCCTCAAGAAGAGTTGGAGGAAACAGCAACCACGACACATAATCCAGGCATTTTTATTGTGCTTGACAATTTTATTAATTCTATTGGGTCTCTTTAGTCTATTCTATCATTTGTAAGGAAAGGAAAAAAATTCTCGTATGGTCCAGCTAGCAAATGTAACATCCCCTCCCTATAAAGTGAACGCATCTCACAGTTCATTCAAAAGAATGTTAGCAACCACTGCAATGTCAAGCCAGAGAGAAGTGGCCTCTCCTGGGCTCTCAAGCAGCCAGCCTCACAGAGCAAGGAAGGTCATTTTTATTTGTCTACCTTCCTATGCATTATTGGCTCTGGACTTCTAGGGAGGCATGGTCCATAAAAGGAAGAAGGAAGCAATTTTTTTTTATATATACTTTCAAACTAATCTTCAAAGCTACACCACCAAACTGTCCAATAACAGCAGTATTCACAAATTTCAGATCTGCCATCCAAACACTGACTCTATGCAATACTGACCTCTTTCTATAAGAGGTAGCCATAGTCTTCCTCGCCAAGGGCTTCATAAACTACTCTGAATAAAACCAAGACAGGTATGTATCTCTGTGCACTTGCCTGTCCTCTCATTCTGCTCCTTGTCTCCCCACACTAGAGTGTTCTACCAGCTCAGCCTTAACTGTCACACCCCTCCCAGCGCCAGCAAGGAGTGCTCATCCTCATCACCAGCTTGTCTTTGCCATGTGACTGCCTCTATCTGATTCAACTTTTCTCTAACAATATCTTTGTTGGACCCAACACCGCCTCCATCCAATACACCATCTCTCTTCTCTATCTATCATACCACTGAGCAAATTCTAAACTCTCCTGACCCCAGTGTCTCTCTCTCTCTCTCTTTTTTTATTTTTGGATGTGGACCATTTTTAAAGTCTTTAATTTGTCACAATATTGCTTCTGTTGTGTGTGTGTTCTGGTTTTTTGGTCATGAGGCATGTGGGATCTTAGCTCCCGGACCAGGGATCAAACCCACGTCCCCTGCACTGGAAGGTGAAGTCTTAACCACTGGACTTCCAGGGAAGTCTCCTCAGTGTCTCTTTTTCTTGACCTTCTGTGGTTTGCACTTGACTCCTGAATTGTCTGTAAGGTTTCCAAGAACTGTCCTTTGGCCAATTTAATGGCTTCCTCACTGCACTGACGCTTCAACACTATCTTCCATTCACTCTTTGAAGCAAACTTTGTGTACCTATCTTTTTCTATTCTTTAAGTTTGAATGTGAACCTGTTTACAAAACAGAAACAGATTCACAAACACAGAAAACAAATTTATGGTTATCAAATGGGAAAGGAGAGGGGAAGGATACATTAGAAGCTTGAGATTAACGGATACATAGTACTATAAATAAAACAGATAAAAAAGAAGAACCAGTACGGAGCACAAGAAATTATATAAGAAATTATATTCAATATCTTACAATAATCTATAATGGAAAAAAATCTGAAAAAATAATTAAAATTTATTAAACATAATAAGTTTATAAACGTAATTAAAAATTAAAACTTATTGCAACATTTATATATGTTATATATATGCATATAACTGAATCACTTTGCTATACACCTGAAACCAACACAATATTGTAAAATCAACTATACTTCAAATAAATAAATAAATTCGAATGACTCCAAAATGTGAATATTCCAGGACTTTGTAAATTCATTTAATGGGCCTACCTAGATGAACCTGAAATTCATTGTGGGGTGAAACATCAAAGTACGTGTAAAAAGGTAAGTTCTAATTAATAGCATAAACAGAAAATAATCACTAAAAAGTCCTGTGCATACACTAACACTACAAAGTTTTGAAAAGTGGTGTTTTAATACGGTTAGATACTTCCATGTTACAATGCATTTGAGAAATCTAAAAAAAGTTTAGATTATTCAATGAAACTCTACATTCTAGGAGCAGTTTTATTAGTGCAAGAGAAAGCAATAATGAAATGATGAAGGAATTAAAACTTATTCACAGCCTGCAGTTCCTGAAAGATACAGTAATCAGTAGAAAATCTTTGGTTTTAGCACAACCCTACTATAGAAACCACAGAAACCACCAAAAGTTTTCATAAAACACTTGCTCATCCAATTTGAACTATCTTGCTATGTGTTCTATTTGAAGGTTTTATAAGTTAAAATAACTTGCAAAAGCATCAAGGATTTCATGGGGGCTAGGAGGACTTTTATGTAATTACTTTTAAAAATATCCCCTCAGAAATACATATTCCTAAAACCCAAATACAGAATCATTTTTCCACATAAACACTGGAAAATGAGAAAGCAGAGGTCATGAAATAGCTTAATTTCAATGTCCAGGTCATGAAGATATAAAATGTATCTTATATGATGCTATACAATGCTAATAAAATGCTATACAATGTATCATGTTATTAAATCAAAACACACTGTTAGTACATGATGGGAATGTGGTAGAATTGGGGGGGGGGGGGGGCGGCCTCCTTCCCTACTTATGCCAGGCCTAGGCCTAGGCTCATTGAAATCTAGTTACTGGTGATACCAAGTCTTGAACTTCTTTCGTGTTCTGCCCAGCTGACTGCAGAAAGAAACACCTAAAAGGCTACTTTAGAAGAGAACAAGTAGAGTCCAGGTAAAATTACTAAGCAGCCAGCATTCTGAAAAACTCAATCAAAAAAGGAAAACCCAGTCTTACAAAGAAACTTCAAACCACAGAAGAAAATACAAAGAACTAGGAAACAGAAACTTTGTGAATCCTAAAATTGCATGTGAAAGAAAGAAAGTGAAGTCGCTCAGTCCCACTCTTTGCAACCCCATGGACTGTAGCCTACCAGGCTCCTCCATCCATGGGATTTTCCAGGCAAGAGTACTGGAGGGGGTTGCTGTTTCCTTCTCTAGGGGATCTTCCTGAACCAGGGATCGAACCCGGGTCTCCCGCATTGCAGGCGCTTTACCATCTGAGCCACTAGGGAAGTCACCATATTCAATCTTAATTTCAAAAGTGCCAAAGTAAACTTTTCAGGGATTTCTGAAAACTGAAGCAATGTTAAAAGCCCTGGTAATCCTCACCCAATGCTTAAAGATCTTTTAGAAACACCTGTCGCTTCTCTGCTCACAAACCTTGCAGGAAATTCAAGTTTCTACACAACCAACCCCAAACTTCCTGGGCTCCGAGTGAGAGAAACCACCTTCAGGCCTCTCCTTGCCCATCCTCTGAGGCTATTCCACTCTCCACCCACTGTCTATAGGGCATTTCTCACACTTTTTTACGATAAGCTATTTACTTGTACATCTCTAGCACTAGAAGGTAAGTTCCTTGAGAGCAGCGGCTGAATCTTGTTAACTGTGGTATCTCTTCTGCCTAGCATACCACAGACACTAAAGCATCATTCTAGGGAGGAATAAATAATTGAATAAATGGGGGGGGACTTGCAGGTAGTGTCCTATAGTGATGTTTCCAGGGCTGGCAGTAGCAGCATCTCTCTGATCAGAATCTAGCCCCAGGGGAAAGGACACTGGGGCATCCACGTGGGCCCTGCCAACAGGATCTCAGGAAACAAGCTGCCCAAAGTGAAAACACACCTCCAAACCAGGGTGGGGTGACGCACATGGGAGTGAACAACAGAGAAGGGTCACCTATGGCAGGCTTTGGCCAGGCATTGGTTCTGACTTTTAAGCCCCCGTTTACTGTTGCTGGGCTTCCCTGGTGGCTCAAATGGTAAAGAATCTGCCTGCAATGCAGGAGACCTGTGTTCATTCCCTGGGTTGGGAAGATCCCCTGGAGAAGGGAATGGCAAACCACCCCA
This sequence comes from Odocoileus virginianus, assembly GCF_023699985.2. Taxonomy (NCBI): domain Eukaryota; kingdom Metazoa; phylum Chordata; class Mammalia; order Artiodactyla; family Cervidae; genus Odocoileus; species Odocoileus virginianus. The sequence goes on from NC_069674.1 coordinate 38,201,050, forward strand.
GAATTCTTGCCTGGAGAATCCCATGGGCAGAGGAGCCTGGTGGGTTACAGTTCATGGGGTCACAAAGGGTCAGACACAACTAACTTTCATTTTCACTTTTTTTTAACTGTCGCTAGATTATCAATTAAGAATATTATCTTGCTATTCATCAATTTAAGAATAGTGTCCTCTAGTGGCAGATAAAACATTGAGGACACTAAAGCAAGGAGAATGAAAATAAGCAAACAGACAAAAGGGCAAGAAAAGCCGGGCATGAACTGCCCTATCACAGACGTGGTTGAGATTTTTGACGCGTTCAATATTCGTTTCACAGGAGTTTCTGTGGAGACGAACATTTAGTCACATAGATGAGAGAGATACAAAGTGATTCATAGTTTATAGAGATACCAATAAAATTGGAAAGACACCAACAAACATTTGGCCTGCCTTGAGACAATGAATCACAAGGCTAGACAGGTTTTGGAAAGTATTGATGACTATACATAAAATTGATGGGTTGAAGAATAACAAAAACAAATTAAGAGGCTTCCCTGGTGGCTCAGAGGTTAAAGCGTCTGCCTGCAATGTGGGAGACCTGGGTTTGATCCCTGGGTTGGGAAGATCCCCTGGAGAAGGAAATGGCAACCCACTCCAGTATTCTTGCCTGGAGAATCCCATGGACAGAGGAGCCTGGTGGGCTACAGTCCACGGGGGTCTCAAAGAGTCGGACTCTACTGAGCAACTTCACTTCAGGAATTCCCTGGCAGTTCAGTGGTAAGGACCCCGCACTTCCAAACTAAGATCCTGCATGCCAAGTGGCATGGACAAGATATAAACAAAAATAATAATAAAGAAATTGAACAATGGTTTTTTTAAAAAAAGGAATTTAAACTTTCTCCATACATTCAGATAAATAAAAGGCGGGAGAGAGACAGCAAGTGAAAGGTGGGGGAAATAAAGTAACTCTGCCAATTCCTTAAAAGGATAGGCCATTTTTATGTAGCACATGGAGTTTGGTTTTTTTTTTTTAATTCTCAGCCTTTCATCTTACTCTGGTAGGACTGCATTTGCCACAGGCTGATAAGTGAATATGGCAGAACTTCAAAACTCATGTCAGCCAAAGAATCTAGAGAGAGAAAAAAAAAAAATCAGACATAAAGCTGGTAAAAGGCAGCTATAAATTTTTTTAATGCCTTTTATTTAATTCTACCAGAAGATCACACAGCAGTGTGATCTTGATTTGGGACATCTCAACCTCAACTCATGCACGCACATGGCCTCCATCCAATTTCTTGCCCCAAAGATGTGGTTTTCATTAAACTAGTAAACCAAGAAAGGTTGTTTGTAAGACCAATACATTAAAAAACTCTTTCCTCTTAAGACAGTTTGAACCTTCCATTTACTAGAATGAGTCAAGAACTGATGAAGAAGAAAATAACAGGATGGAAAATGTAATGCTACACAGAGAGAAGAGAACCCAGGCTGAAGCCAACAGTCATTATCCACAATTTGTATCAGTATCTTGTTAACAGAACTTCATTACTCGCATTCTTACTAAAAGGGTGACTACAAGAAAAGACAAAACAGAAAAACATTCATTTCAAGTCCATGCTGTTCTGTACGGCTCAAGAGAGGTAGGTGGAGAAGACAAAAGAAGGATGTGGACCCATGAAAGTTTGTTAAAATGTCAGCTCTACTCCCGACACCAAGTGTGCTGAAACAGAAGTACTAGAATATATACAGAAGCACCATTTGTAACCAAACATTCAAAACTGCCAGTGCCCAGCAGCAGTAGGAAGAATTCATAAGTGGGGGCACATTCACCACAAAACAAGGTGAATGAACACCCAAAACTACATGACATGTGAATGAATCCTGTAAATATAATGTAGAGCAAGAAAAGAGAAGCCAAGTAACAAATTTGTAAAGTACAAAAACAGCTACAACCAGTCCATGCTGATAAGTCAGATATGGAGGCTCTAAGATGCTGGTGACCATCTGTTTTGGTGCCGGTTTTACGAATACGTTTGGTTTGTGAAAATCATTGAACTGTATAATTTATGATATAAGCACTTTTCTACATGCATATTTCTTTCCGGAAAATGTGGTCAAGTATCAGTTCTAAAAACTTCCAGACAGCTCCTAAATGTTCTCTTCTTCAGGTTTGTCTCTTGCACTCCCATTCACAAGTGCTCTTACCTTTCTTAAATATGAAACCTGCAGCTGTGTTTTATGTAAATTAATGCAAATGTATTCAAATGTACACCAGATATTAAAAAACATTACTCGAGAACAGTATGGAGGTTCCTTAAAAAACTAAACATAGAGTTACCACATGAGTCTGCAATCCCACTCCTGGGCATATATCCAGAGAAAACCATAATTCAAAGATCCAGGCACCCAGTGTTCACTGTGGCACCACTTACAATAGCCAGGGCATGGAAGCAACCTAAATGTCCATCAGCAGTGGAACACGTAGAGAGGATATAGATAGACAGACAAATGGAATACTACTCAGCCATAAAAAACGAAATAATGTCATTTGCAAAGTGGATGGACCTAAAGATTATCATGTTAAATAAGTCAGAGGAAGACAAATATCATATGATATCACCTACCTATGGAATCTAAAAAAATGATACAAATGAACTTATTGACAAAACAGAAATAGACTCACAAACAGAAAACAAACGTATGGCTACAAAAGGGGATAGCAGAGTGGGGGAAATAAATTAGGAGTCTGGGAATTAACATATACAAGCTACTATATATAAAATAGGTAAACAACAAGATCCTACCATACAGCAAAGGGAATTATACTCAGTATCTTAAAATGACCTATAATGGAAATGAATCTGAAAAAGTGTGTGTGTGTGTGTGTGTGTGTGTGTGTGTGTGTATAATTGAACCGCTTTGCTGTATACTTGAAACACACTCTGGCAAATTAACTAAATTTCAATTCAAACATTTTTAATGTTACTCTTTAACAAAAAGAACTCCCAAAATGAGGAGGGGAGTGTGGAACTGACATGAAGAGGCAATTCAATGAAGAAGAGATTTAAGTGTGCAATTAGAAAGTGAAAACTAGTTTTTAATTTCATTATATAATGAAAAAAGTGAAAACTGAAATACAGTAGTGCCTTGTAGTTTTGCCTTGACATCAAATCAGGAAGTGTCCGTAAGGGCTGAGTAAACGAGAAAACATTATCCTCGGTGTGTAACAGTAGTAGATGCTGTGTACCCACATCTCCGGGCATCAGTGTGGTGCCCTGCGACACATCTGAAATATGCACACCACTTAACCAAACCTGCTCTTTCTGTGCGTACCCAAAGGAGTAATTTAGGGTCCAGGCAAAGACGCAGCTACAAGGATGTTCACTGAAACACGATTTATAAGACAAGGGGCTTCTCTGGTGGCTCAGACTGGAAAGAATCTGTCTATCATGCAGGAGACCTGGGTTCGACCCTTGGGTCGGGAAAATCCCATGGAGAAGGGAATGTTTACCCACTCCAGTATTCTTGCCTGAAGAATTCCATGGACAGTGGAGACTGGTGAGCTACAGTCCATGGGGTCACAAATAGTCAGACATGGCTAAGCCACTTTCACTTTTCAAAGCTCCACACATTGTAAAGTTCACGTTACAATGACCACAGTAAGAGATTAAAAATATCCACAAAGCAAAGAGCAAAAGAGCTGGGAGCAGAGAGGGCAGAAGTGTATAAAAGATTATTGCAGTATAGCAGTGGTGGTTATTGTTAAAAAGTCTATGATGAGGGTTTTTAAATTCTCTATTTCCTAATTCGTTTCTAAAATTTAAAAAAAAAAGTTTTATGGCTCAGTAATACTCCACTGTATGTATGTGCCACATCTCCCTTATCCATCCCACAGAAGGGGTGGCGATGAATTGGGAGACTGGGATTGACATATATACACTATTGATACTATGCATAAAATAGATAACTAATGAGCATCTACTGTATCGCTCAGGGAATTCAACTCAAGGCTCTGTGGTGACCTAAATGAGAAGGAAATCTAAAAAATGGAATATATGTATACTGATTCACTTTGCTGTACAGTAGAAAGTAACACAACATTGTAAAGCAACTATATGCCAATTTTTAATGTTTTAAAAGAATGTTTAATTTAGAAATAAATGTCTTTGCAGAGCTGTTTCAAGCTTAAATACTATAGTCCCAGTGCAATTTCTTAGATATAGTTCTCATGTACAGTGCTTACTGGCCCTTTAAGAAAGCCCTTGGTCTTTCTGAAATATAAGTTAATGGTAAAGAAAAGAAATGCCAGAACTCTCCTTGCAATTGCCACCATCAAGTATTTGCTTGGGCATTTCTCTTCTTTGCTAAATCCCCCTTGGGGGTGGGAAGGAGGTATTAGACATTCTGTGAGTTCATGCCCAGTTTAACCCTCACTCCCCAGACAAAATATAACCTGTGAGGATTCATTTGTTTCTCTTCCCTGCAGCAACGACTCAGTTGACTCAGCACACAGCTATTTATTAATCATACTATGTGCAATCGCACAGTTCTATAAAAGCCACAATGTCTTCCATTGCCAACTCACACCATTTCCCAGCTCTCCTGACCCTGTGTAGCTCTGGGCATTGTATTAACAGTTCGTTCTGCCAGGCTTTTCACCTTTGCTCCTATTAAGTGTCAGACTGCATTGATTGCAAAATTTTCAAAGATGGTTCAGAAGTCTGGATGAGATGCAATTTCACAGACTTTTCTATGATAGAAATAATTGTGCTATGGGTGTCAGTAAGTGGCACATTTTTGTCTTCAGTAAGGGACAGAACCTTCCTCCTAAGTGAAAACTTCAAGCCATTGGAAATACTTTCCTATGAGGAGAACTGAGGAGAGAGTGAGTCCAAGTACTTAAGGAATAAAATAGGATGGTTTCCAACTCCTCCGTCACCATGTTGAAGCCCTGTGATAAACACATGTGTGTAGAAAAAAAGACTAGAAGAAATATACTAAAATGTTCATTTTTCCCACATCTGAGTCATGGTAAGGATGAATTTTGTTTTCTTTATCTATGTTTTCAATATTTTCTGCATGAAGTACTGATTTGTTATTAGAAAGCTATAATTATGTGCCACAGGACACAAAGGGCTTCCCAGTTGGCCCAATTGGTAAAGAACCCGCGGGCCAATGCAGGAGAAATAAGAGATGCAGGTTCAATCCCTGGGTTGGGAAGATACACTGGAGGAGGGCATGGCAACCCACTCCAGTATTCTTGCCTGGAGAATCCCATGGACAAAGGAGCCTGGAGGGCTACAGTCCATGGGGTCACAAAGAGTCGGACAAAATGAGCGATTTAGCCCGCATAGGACACAAAAAGTGTAATGAGACAAAGAGCAGAGAAGTGGGGATCAAGGGCCCTGGAATTTGGGGCTTCTCACAAACACACAAGTTTTACACAGTTTCCAAAGCTTTCTTCCAAAGGCATTCCTTCTAAGGGTATGCAGAAAACACGTGCCATTTATTATCCATGTTGACGGTGAAGATATAGGGGAGACTAAAGAAAGGACCAAAGACTGGGACATGATTTGGTTTCATTGTTTCTACCAAAAATTCTCTCTTACATTTTAATGATGCTTTTCTGGCAGGGAGGGTAGGTGAGGAGGATGTATTTTCCATCCATAAAAGTTGAACAGACTGTGCCCTCACACTGACTCAAAGAAAAAACCACATGAACTGCTCCAAACATGGAGGGGAGTGTGTTTCTTCAGGATTCACACATGCTGCTTCAGTTCAAAGATCTCACTTCGGCCAGCTCCCCTGCCTGCCTCCCTTGCCTGTGAGAGAGGAGAGGGAGAAGGATCATGGCAGTCACCATGGCGTGTCCCCAGAGATGGAGAGTTTGGGAGGGTGGAATTTCTACCAACCAGCAGAATTAGATGGTAAAGTGAAAAAGCATTAAACATTTAATAGGATGAAGGGAGGAAATGGTCTCAAAATCATCACACATCCAGGTAATGTTGCACCCATTCTTGATGTCCCTTCCTTGGTCACCTTAAAGGCTCTGTATTAAGCAAGTGTGTGCAGTGGAGACGAACAGCATTGAGACATCCCAGCTCTCCCAGTCCATCCTCTGACCTGGCCTTCCCACAAGCTGCCCAGGAAGAAAGGAAGAGCCTCCAGTAGCAGACCTGAGATTTTCTCTGGAGTAGAGCCAACACAAACCATCATCTACTGTTAATGCCTTATATTTTTATTTTGCATGTTGCAGCGGGTAGATGCCCCAGAGATGCTCATGAAATGTCAGGCTCACCTGGAGAAAATGGAGCCCTTCATGAGCACCAGGCTGGGCTTAGGAGCTGCCATGGACAGACACACAGGCAAGAACTGTTTTAAAGAAATCAGTTGGAAAGTCTGAGACACACTGAGAGTTTTTCTCTCTCTTTCCTTCCATCACATCCTAAGCAACTTGAAGTTACTTACTTCTTTTTTTTTTAATATTTTTTATTTATATTTAAATATTTATTTATTTTGACTGTGCTGGGTCTTAGCTGCAGCTTATGGGATCGAACCTGAGTCCCCCACACTGGGAGCACAGTTTTACCCACTGGACCACCAGGGAAGTCCCAAAGTTACTTACTTCTAAGGCTCAAGTCTGGCTTTCATTTCTGAAAAGGGAGGTCTAAAATTGCACTTGTATTGCTTAGTCTCTGCAATCAATTCAGAGTAATGAATGAATGAGCATCCTGCACGGAGCTGGGTAATGAATTTGCAGTCTGTTTGCTTTTGCAGAAAGCTGCCCATTTATTCTGATTTAGAAGCAAATAAACATTATCATAGTCTCCTACCTTTTTCCACCCCTGTATTTTCCAAGTTCTCCTTCCCTTTCCTCACCTGCATCCCCAAATGGGCCTGCCAAAAGACTGGCTTCTCTCATGATCAAAAAGGATTTTCTGAGTCACTGATTCCCCAAAAGCAGAAAAACCTTCAGGAATTCTTTAGAAACATCAATAAAAATACAGTCAATGACCCTCAGGAAGGGTTAGTGTTTCCTCCAGTGTAGAAGTGACCCAAGGGAGGCAAGGAAGAAAAGTGATGGTTGTGAGAACCTAAGGACTAAAGAATATGTTCATTTCATTTTGGTTCTTATAACTTTATATTCAGGGTCATTATATACTGGATATAGGGCTTCTCAGATGGTCCAGTGGTAAAGAATCCACCCGCCAATGCAGGAGCTGCAGAAAACGTCAATTTGATCACAGGGTAAGGAAAATCCCTGGAGGAGGAAATGACAACCCACTCCAGTATTCTTGCCTGGCAAATCCCAAGGACAGAGGAGCCTGGTGGGCTATAGTCCATAGGAATTGCAAAGAGTCGGACACAAATGAGGGATTGAGCGCACACACATACTGGACATACACTTGACCACTGCCTCATGACTTCTATTTCTAAGACATACTAAAGGATTATAGAAATCTTGGCACACTATGTTAATTCTGCAAAAACATCTTAATTTTGCATTTCTTCTTAAGGACAAAAAAAGGAAATGTAAAGTACTGCCTTATAATATTGAACTGAAAAAATAAAATTAAATGTAGAATAGTTTCTTATAGTCTATGGGATAAAAGGCTTGCAAATATGTACAAGGAATTAGTAGGATATAATATAAAATATGAGCTTCCCTGGTGGCTCAGATGGTAAAGTGTCTGCCTGCAATGCAGGAGATCCGGGTTCGATCCCTGGGTTGGGAAGATCTCCTGGAGGAGGAAATGGCAACCCACTCCAGTATTCTTGCCTGGAGAACCACACGGATGGAGGAGCCTGCTAGGCTACAGTCCATGGGGTCTCAAAGAGTCGGATACGACTGGGCGACTTTACTTTCACTTTCAATATAAAATATAAATCTTCTAATTGTTCAAAAACTTCACATAGCAATTTTACCAAATTTAAAATGAATTAAGGGTGTGCATCACCTGTTATTATCTGGGCAACTAGTTATCCTTTTCCATCTGACTTAGTCCATCTAAATCACATAACCTCCCCCACTCCCAATAATACACACGGAGATTTCTTTGGATGGCTCTTCTCCATGAGAAATGGAGAACTGACCCTCAAATTCTGATTTTCTGGCTCTCATTTACTCGGTACTCTGGTTCCAAATGGGCTTCCCGGTGGCGTAGTTGGTAAAGAATACACCCGCAATGCAAGAAACCCCGGTTTGACTCCTGGGTTGGAAAGATGCCCTGGAGAAGGGATACGCTTCCCATTCCAGTATGCTTGTGCTTTCCTGGTGACTCAGATGATAAAGAATCTGCCTGCAACGTGGGAGACCTGGAGTCGATCCCTGGGTTGGGAAGACCCCCTGGAGGAGGGCATGGCAGCCCACTCCAGTATTCTTGCCTGGAAAATCCCACGGACAGAGGAGCCTGGTGGGCTCCAGGCCATGGGGTCGCAGAGAGTTGGACACGACTGAGGCAGACTAAGCACAGCCCTGGCTCAAGACTGGGTCTAGCGCTGTCAGCGCTGTACGTCAAAACTTCTTTCAGCTGAATTCTCCTTCCAGCCAACCCCAGGGACTTGGCCAGCTTCACCCTCAATGCCTATTTATTCACTTCCTCCCCCTGAAACGTTAAAAGCGTCCTGTCGTTAACCAGCTGGTTAGAGCTGAGCAAATCCTCATAAATCAGCCCTTTGCCGGGGCAGACGACCTGGGAGTTCATGGTGGCTCTTTGCTGACACAGAACAACTAAAGCACAATTCGGTTCACAAAGGAACCTTTGCGTGTTCGCAGGCCTCCTCTTTCATCTGTAGGTTCAGAGTGCGTTTTTGATGAACTGTGCTCATCAGCCACCCCCCAGGGCCGCACAGAGGGTGAGAGCACAGGCCCGGAGTCTGGCTGCCAGGGTTCAAGGCCCAGCCGTCACTACCCTCAGTGTATGAGTGATCTCCCCAGCGCCGTTTCCTCATCTGCAAAGTGTGCTGATGGCAGTGGGCTTGCCATGAATGAAGGAACGCCTGTGAGAAGTGATCTCTGGATGTCAGCTCTCTGCCCAACCTCTCCCCCCAGGCTAACAGACTGTCTGCAGACACCTCGGAGAGCTGTCCTGCCTGACTCATGTAACGGAAGCCTGCTGCCTGAGAGTCACACCTTATGCAAACTTTCAAGTCCATGAAGATCTAAGCAAGACCTTGAGAAACTAGCTGATCAAAACCTATTACTCAGCCACAAAATTGAGGAAAATAATGCCACTTGCAGCAACATGGACGGACCCAGAGATTACTGTACTGAGTGAAGTAAGTCAGACAGAGAAAGATGAATATCATATGGCATGGCTTATATGTGCAATCTAAAAAAAATGATACAAATGAACTCATACACAAAAGAGAAATAGACCCACAGACACAGAAAACAAACCTTTGGTTACCAAGGAGGAAAGCGGGGAGAGAGATAAATTAGGAGTATGGGATTAACATATACACACTACTATATATAAAATAACCAACATGGACGTACTGTACAGCACAGGGAACTATACTCATTATTTTGTAATAACCTATAATGGAAAGCATCTAAAAAAGAATATGGATATATATAGATAGATAAATAACTGAATCACTGTGCTGTGTTAATGCAACATTGTAAATCAGCTATACTTCAATAAAAATAAAAACATACCTCATATGTGATGTTCCACCCACCTGTGTGTCTGTAACCAAGGGAGAGATACGCATTTGTGTGTGTGTGTGTGATACATGTTTTTAAGCGCTGCCATGAGCCAGTGATGTTGGCAGAAAGAAGCTCTCTGGACCAGTTACTCAGAAATGCTCACTTGCCATACCTCAGTCCAGCTCTGTGAGCTGAGAAAACAAACTTCACCCTTTTGGGCCTCAGTCCCTTCATAAATGAAGTGACAGCAGCCTCCTTCATACAACATGTGGCCAGGGAGTGAGTTAAGTTCTACCAACTGATACAGAAAAGCAAATACTCCGCAAGAGTAAGTAGATTCCAATTCGCACACTAAGATGACTAATAACATAAACAGCAATATCATAAGCTATTGAGTGTCAAGCTGTGCAAACCCTTCAGATCTCTGATTCCCTTAAATCCTCACCACAGTCTTATCATTCCCATTTCCCAATGAGAAAACCAAAACTGAAAGAGGGGGAAAAAAAAGTTCCCCACGGTCACACAGCAATCAAATGAAGCCTGGGTCTATCGAATCTCAGAACACACACTCTGGACAGTACAAGCCCCAGAACCTTCCTCTTAACTGCAGCAGTTTGAATTTGTCAATGATCTCAAGTCTCAGGCAGAATGGTGGAGAAGGGTGGGCACACAGGCTGGCCAGCCAGGTCATCAAATCAGGCATGGTGACCAACAAGGAGACAGGTGCCCTGGGCAGCCTAACACGAAATCTTATTTCAACTGCATTTAACATTTACTGAAACTGCATTAGTTATACCCCCACAGAAGCTGGTGCTGACCCAAAGGTGGCCTCAAAGATTCACCAAGGTACCAGAGGGAGCTGGGCTCCAAGCAGAGGCACAAAGAAGGCCCCTTCCACTGCTGTGGATACTCCTTTGAGCTAAAGTCCTAAAAAATACTGTTTAGGTCCATAGATCACACAAAATCCCTCATGAAAACAGATCTGTCAGCTGGGTTTTCTAACGATTCTCGTCCACCCCACCCAGGATCAACATCAGTCCTTGGGGCCAAGAATCCTGAGAATATCTTTCCTCATCCACCCCACAAACACATGTGATTTTCTCCTCTCTCTCTTTCTGAAACTCTCTAGGTACCTGGCCCAGTTTGGCCCTCAAAAACTCCCCAGTTGGTGGAAAGGAACAGAACAAGATAGGAATTCATGCACACAGATGTTTAAAGCAATACAAGTCCATTGGTCATGCAAATAGCAGACAACCAGCCCCATCTGAACTCCACTGGGACGAATGCTTCTTCACCTTTCATGTGTCTAAGACAACGTACTTCTCCATTCCTTGGCCACTGAGCAAAATAAAAGGTCCAAAACTCAGTTCAGCAAGGAATTCCTCCAAGGAACTACCTCCTGAGTCTTCAACTAGTTGTGCCTCCCGCTCTCCCCTGGACTCGTATTAAAGGTGGATTACAGATCACTGCATCTTCCAGCTGCCTAGAGAGGGCTGGAGAAGCAGACAAGGCCTGGGGGTCCAGGAAGAGCAGAGAGGTTCTGCCTTCTGCCCTCAGCACTGTAAAACCGCATCCCCCAATCACAAGGCATCAGCCAAGCTATGTGAAAGCACACACTACAGTAAGGAGATGCTCTGGTTTATTCATTCACCCCAGTCCAGTTCACCTGTGTGCTGAGCCCCCACCAGGTGCTTTTTATCTAGGGTGAAATAGATCACCAGCCCAGGCTGGATGCATGAGACAAGTGCTCGGGCCTGGTGCACTGGGAAGACCCAGAGGAATTGGGTGGAGAGGGAGGTGGAAGGGGGGATCGGGATGGGGAATACATGTAACTCCATGGCTGATTCATGTCAATGTATGACAAAAACCACTACAATATTATAAACTAATTAGCCTCCAACTAATAAAAATAAATGAAAAAATATATATATATATTTATTCTATTCCCCACTTTTCATTTCTTGAGCTCAAGTCAGAAGACCAAAGTAAGTTTGGCAAGTGAATCCCCCAAAATACTTTGTCACCTGCTGTATTTGGAATAGTTTTTATTGCTATACTGAATATCATATCAACCTGCTCTAGACTGAAAAAAGAAGTACATTGATATGAAAGTTGCTTGAACTGTGAATTCTCTAGGATACTTGCAACCATCCTGATCCAAATGAAGGCAATGTCCCGCGCTTGAAATGCAAATGACTTTTATTTAAACTGAAACCACTACTTAAAACTGCATTTAGAGTAAAAACTCTTTTGTTTATAAAAATCATAAGGAGTAGTTCTAGGTTAACAGGACCAGATTTGACTTTGGATTTTATCCTTTAAATAAACAGAAGAGAATGGAGGGGAAAAAAATCAGGTTTTTTTCTTTTTTTCTATTTCAGCATGTCTTTTAAAGAATAAGTATGCTCTTCTATAGAACTGCAATACCATTATTATACCAAAAGCCAGTAATAATACAGTAATTCTATCTAGTATACATCCATATTCAAAATACGGTGCACACGGACAGCTGATGAGACAGGCTTGATCCTTCCCCCTGGACCTTCCCAAGGTGCAAAAAGTCCAAGAACACATGTAGCAGACAGCAGCACAAGGATGGGAACTCAGTCTGATCCCAAGTCTCTGGTCCATGATCTCCACTTCTACTTGTCTGTGGCTCTAAAATGTAGAAATTTTAACTATTAAATCTGATGGAAGGATGATCACAAATAAGCAGTTTATCAAAGGGATACAGGAACCAAAGACCAACTGTAGAGTGACTATCAAAGGGATACAGGAACCAAAGACAAACTGTAAAGTGAACCAAATTTTAAAGCACAGATAAACAGCAGAGACAAGAAAAAGTCATTTTTAATAGCACAAAAATGCCAACAATTCCATCCTCCTCAGTAGAAATTCTCCGTGCCTCCAGGTCTTGGCTTGTCCAGTAAGACAATCCAAGAGTATCATAGACTGATGGATGCCTCATGCATTACTTCTTTCCCCCAATTTTTTTTTTATTGTGGTCAAATATATATAGTTTACTATCCTAACCACCTTTAACTGCATGGTTCAAGGACTTCCCTGTTGGTCCAAAAGATAAGACTCTGTGCTTCCAATGCAGGGGGCATAGGTTCAATTCCTGGTCAGGAAACTAAGATCCCACATATGCTGATGTGACCAAAAATAAATAAATTAACTTAATTAAATTTTTAAAAAATTTGAGCCAAAAATTAAATTAAAAAAAAAAAAAAAGAGTAAGTGATAAGTGCACAGATCAGCGGCATTAAGTACATCCACATTGTGGTATAACAATCACCAGCATCCATCTCCAGAGCTGTTTCCATCTGCTTCATGCAGGACTTCTGATGAGGCTCTGCTTCAAGCAATATCACTCACAATTCCAAGAACACTCATTAAACCCTGCCATGAGCGAGACTGGGTCAGATATCAGTGTCCCAAGACAGATCCCACATAGCTCTGCCTTCACGGGGCTCAAAGTCTACTAACAGAATGAGACACATCATCAGATAGTCTCTAAAACAGATTTCAGGTGCTGCCCAGTTGTGAAATGAAGTAGAGAGAGCAGACGCCCTGTCTCTGGGCCCAAGGACAAGGAGGATCCAGTTGGGTCCCAGCTGAGAGGATTCTTGCCAGTGACAGCAGGCACATGTTACAGGGGAACAGAAGCCACCCATACCACTTCCTTGCATTGAAACAGAAAATTTCAGAAAAAGACAGGACAAAAATGTGGACCGCCCAAAGCACCGAGTTTTAAACATTAGCTCATGGTTTCAGGCACGCAGCTTCCACTGGGGTTCTGGTTTGCGGTAGGCAGTCAGTTGGTGCTATCGGGGAGAGCACACTGCAACCCACCGAGGCGCAGGAGCTTACTTCTATGGTCATGTGAACAGAGAGATAGAAGAAGTTTGGGAACTGAACTCTGGGGCACCCCAACAGTCAAAGTTTGGAGAAAGCAGGAGAAGCCACTGAAGGAGATGATCAACAGGAGACAGAAAGCAGAAAACAGGTGGAGAGATGAGATCGATGTCAAGGAAAGAAGGAACACAAGGAGTAGGGAGTGAAGAGCCAGATCAAATGCTGCTGATGGGCCAAGATGATGACGATGGGAAACTGTTCTCTGGATTTAGCAATGTGGAGTCACGGATAGACTGGACAAGCAGTTTCCACGAAGCAAGAGATCAGGGAAACAGCTGAAGTGGGTGTAAAGGGGATGGCTGATGATAAGACATAGACAGTGAATATAAACAACTCTTTGAAGATTTGCTGCAAAGACCTGTGTGGCAATTGGTGGAGATGACTAGGGTCAAGGAGTATTGTTTGTTTCTTTTAAGAGGATCGAAGTTTATATACTGATAGGAGAGATCCAGCAGAAAAACAAAAAATTTGACGCGGAAGAGAGAGGGGATGGTGGTGGCCTGGAGACGGTGGGAAGGATGGGACCCAGGGCACATTTGGAGGAATTGGCTTTATTTTTTTTTAAAGTTTTTATTTTATACTGGAGTATAGCTGATTAACAATGTGGTGACAGTTTCAGGTACACAGCAGAGTGACTCAGCCATACATGTATGCATTCTCCCCCTAAACTCTCCTCCCATCGAGGCTGGAGAAACTGGCTTTAGAAATCACCTGTGAGAACAGGGTCAGGGCAGTGGATAGTTGGGGCACAGATTCTGGAAGGTGAGCAGATGTGATTGCAGGAGGTGGTGGAAGCTCTTCGGTTGGCTTCAATTAATAAAAGGAGAAAAGTATATCATCAGCTGAGGGATGAGGAAGAAGAAAGAATCATTCATTAGAGCAATGAGCAGAAGATATGAGAGTCTTGCAGGAAGAATAGAAAAGTAAAAGAACAGGGAGGATGATGCTCCCAGGAAGTGACATTTTGTCACTGAGCCCCCCCCAAAAAATGTGTGATGTGTGATTACCCTTTCTACTGTCTACTAAATAAAAATTAAGTGTAGTGAGTGGAATCAAGTTATTTCATATTTCTCAGGAATGGCCATATTAAGCTGAAAACACTACAAAAAAATGTTGAAAAGATAGGCTTAAAAAAAAAAAAAAGATAGGCTTATGTACTGAGACCCACTATTTAATATGGATCTGGTACTATTTAATTCACCTACAGATAACATAACTGATATTGCCAGGGGTTGAGCTATATCAGTGATGCTTAAAAGGGAGAGAAATCTGTATATTTTTTATATCTCAATGGCTTCCTTAACATCCAGTTCCCTTTCAAATTTTGGGATGACTATTATAAGAAGTAAGCAACAGTTTGAAACAATGTCAGCTCAGAATTATACAGTAGAATCTCAGCTCAAATGTATATAGCCATAAAAGATTTTAAAAGCATCGGGAAATCCGTGACTACTCTTGAAGACTTTTGCAAACCTGGCCTGCACAGCTGTTTCCAAACTGGAAAGGTACACCAAACACTTGCCCATTATCAGGACCAGGGACTGGCAAACATTTTCTGTAAAGGAAGGAGTAAATATCTTCAGTTTGGCATGCAAGCATATAATTCTGTAATAAAAAACTACAACATGCCCAAACAAACGGGCATGGCTGTGTTCCAAAAAATCTTTATTTACAAAAACAGGTAATGGACTGAACTGAACCTTTGGATTATAGCTTGAAGAGTTCCTTAATCTAGAAAACAGACATCCTATAAGGATAATGTTGAGTATCATAACTTCTCATTTACACTAAAATTATTACTACTTAACAAAAGGAAGCTCCAGATGCAATGTGGGTAATAATGCACAAGATGATTTAAATTCCAAGTCAATGTAAAACTTTCGAACACTATTTCTACTTTATGTAGATCTCTTAGGATAACTATATAAACATCTTTCACCTGTAATTTCAAAATGTAATAAGAACTTCCATGAGCCTACACTATATCCCTCTGGAATTATTATGCCCATTTGCCAGACAGATAATAGCCTGGGTTGGAATGTACTCTTAAAATACTTGCAAAATGGGAAAAGGTCCTATATATCCTACTAAACAAAATCAAGCTGGAAAATTCAGCCACAGACCCAACTTTTCAGGAACTGAGGGTTCCATGTATTGACTGAGCCAGAAAAAAATAAGACTATCATCTTCAGATAGTGGGACTTCAGAGCGGTCCTTTTAGATGGGGTAGCTTTTTTTTTTTTTTCATGTTTAAGCCTATCTATAGGTTTCTCTGTAAAAATTTTTACTCTCCTGAGCATCAGAATTTTTACAGTGTAACTCAATATTCCAAATCAATCTTAGATTCTAAGGCTTAGAGCAGTGCTGTCCAATACAACTTTCTATAATGATGGAAAATTTCCATATCTGCTCTGTCCAATATGGTAGCCATGTGGCTACTAAGCACTTTAAATATGACTCGTGTGACTGAGGGATGAATATTTAATTTATTTAATTTGATTTCAACTCAATTTATTTAAATTTGCTTTTTAGCTTTCATTTCATATTTAAGTACAATTGATTTACAACGTTTTGCTACAGCAAAGCGATTAGGTGATACATATATATATTAATAAATCTGTTTTTTTAGGTTCTTTTCCTTTATAGTTTATTATAAAATATTGAGTAGAGTCCCCTGGGTTATACAGTGAGCCCTCATTGTTTATCTAGTTTATATAGTGTGAATATGCTAATCTCAACGCCTAATCTCAAACTTGTTGGTAACCATAAGTTTGTTTTCTATGTATGTGAGTCTGTTTCTGTTTTGTAAATAAGTTTATTTGTATCATATTTTTAGATTCCATATATAAGTGATATGGTATGACACTTGTCTTTCTATGTCTAACTTACTTCACTTATAAATGCCCAAATATAGCTAATGGCTATTATAGACAGCACAGTTTTAAACAGAATAATGAAAGTAAGAGTGAAACCAAGTATTACTTTTTCCTTTTTTCTACCACAATACTCCTTCAAACAGCCCACTAAACCTTGCTTTTAAAAAATTAATCCCGATCAAATCATGCTTTACCCCAAAAAAGTCAAACCATTTTCCTCAACACAGTCCTCCAGAGCACCTTCAAGTTTCACTTCCTATCAGCCAAGGTCACTACCAATTTTCTGACTTTCAATGGAAGATAAGTCCTCACAGCAGAAATGGAAAAGGTATTCTCATTCTGGTCAAGAAATAATTTTTTTAAAAAAATCTTAAAAAATCTTGACAAAGTCCCAAGAGTATATATCCGAATTAAATATGAGCTTCATCATCCTTTGGGGGTTAAAGACCACTGAGTGAGGGATGCTGGTCTCTAACTGTGCTCACCACGCGCTGGCAAACAGCACTGCGGCAGCAGCCCCAGGCGCAGGCTCCTGTGCAGTGGACAGTTCTCTGCGGGAGTCAGGGAACTGGGAGGCACCCTGGCACGACCTTCTCTCATCCCAACCCATCCCAGAGCAAGGGTTTAGGACAAGCAAGCTTTAGAAAATGAATGGCTTCTGGGGACAGCAAAGAGGAATCTATGTCCCTTACAGATAAATTAGTTTTCTTTCTAGGTCACTAGCAGACCTGTGACAACCCAGACTTCTCACCCCCACCCTCCAGGTCCCCCAGATAAAATCACAGATGTCACACTCTCTTACACCCACATTTACCAAATGCTGCCACATCCATCCAACTCCAGAGCAAAACCACCTAGAACAGGTTCCCAAATGGCCTCCCAATTCAACCCTTGCCCCACCTATTAACCAGGTGCTCTTTCCAGAACAAAGGGGCCAGGCGCACAGAATCCTAAGCCTGACTTCCTCAGTTTGGGTCCCCAGTTCAGCCACTTACTTTAGGCAAGTCATTTATCCTCTGTGCTTGGTTTCCTCAACTGCAAAATGGGGTGAACAACTGTACTTACTTGATAGGGCTGCTGTGAGGACTAAATGAGTTACTCACATGAAAGACACAAGACTGGCAGGTGCTAAACACTCTCAGGTAAGTGTCCCTTTCAAGAAAATTCCCTGCTACTTACAAACCTTCTAATAATTCCCATCAGGCTTAGAATAAAATATAAACTCCTTGCCTTGACCTCATTTCGCTCCACTCCTCCATGCTCTTACCATCCTGTTTCTGTTCTGGAACTCACTGGGGTTCCTGCCAGGGCCTCTGCCATGCCATCCCCTCAGCCTGCAATGCTCTTATCCCACGTCTCCCCGTGGCTGTGGCTTTTCACTCACCATCTCAGCCCTTTCCTGATCGTCGGAGCACCTGGACCACTTGGTACCCTCACGTTCCTTGTGCACAGACTATCTCCTGACTAGAAGGCAGGCTTGCTTCTCAATGTTGAGTTTAGTGGACACAGAACAGTGCCTGGTTTCCAGAAGTGGCAAGTGGTTTGTGAACACTGTGGCTGATGGTTTGCCTTCATGAATGAATGAGCTAATGAACAAAGGAATATAGCCACAATACATACCGTAGTGGACACCAAAATGCCCAACCCACATCTCCCTTCCTTGAATGACCCAGCTGCTGTCAGTCAACACCCTTCAGCTCAGCCTGTGCAGGCCTTGATTGCCTGAGCCGTTAAGAGCTGACTTGCTCCAGGTCGCCTTGGTTCCCAGAGCAGCCCTCACCTGATAACTCATCCACGCGGGACTATGAAAGCCTGGCCATCTCAGCCCAACTCAGGGCAACTCTTAGGGCCCATTCCAGCTGCAGACTTCCTGTGGGGTCAGCTGAAGCTGGTGTTGGGTGGGCACTGCATTTCAACATCTCCCTGAATCCACTTCTGTTCCTTGTCCCCCAGCCTCCATATGTACCATCTAAAGCATACGTGTAGTAAATACCCTGCACGAGAAACTCATCACAGAGGCTGCCTCTCAGGACACTTAACTTGCAACACAGACTTCACCGTTAGGGTGGATACTGGCCCCATCCACCCATGCATGCAGGTATGCAGGCTGGGGAGGTCTGCATACCTGGCATCTTCTGCCCTCTTTTGCCTGAACTGATTGATGGCTTTTATAACTATGGTGACCAGGGCTTCCCAGGAAGCACATGGTAAAAGCACATCTCTTGCAATGCAGGAGATGCAAGAGATGCAGTTTTGATCCTTGGATTGGGAAGATCCCCTGGAGAAAGAAATGGCACTCCACTCCAGTATTCTTGCCTGGAAAATTCCATGGAGAGAGGAGCCTAGTGGGCTACAGTCTATGCGGTGGCAAAAAGTCGGATACCACTGAGTGACTGAGCATGCACGCACACACCTCGGGCTCAGGGCCCACCTTCCTGTGACCATGCTGAACCTGGAGATACTTCAGTCCACATTCTCCTAGGGCCCTCAGAATCCACACCTATTGAAATGTCCAGAACAGGCAAATTTAGAGTCAGAAGGTAGATTACAGTGAGTCCCCTCCGTAGGAAACTTCAAGTTGCAAACTCTCAAAGATGTGAACATGGGTTCTCATGAACAATCACAAAAGTTAGTTCACGTATCTGGTGTACATGGTCACGGCGTGCATCCTCTACAAGCGGTTGTGATTCTGTATAGCTTACTGTACAGTACTGTAGAAAGCACAGTCATATAGTATCTTTGTTTCAAGCCCAGGTTATCCAGAAGCAAGCATAAAAGCAGTGGTGATGTAGCTGGTACTGCTACGATGCGTCAAGCAATAACGATGTAAACAAAAGAGAAAATAATCAGGAGAGTGGAGTGAGGTGAAAAGATGGTAGACATCACTTGTCTTTATACTGTATTATTTGCATGAAAAGTATTATAAACTTAGTATAGTACAGGACTATATAGCCAATTATGTTAGTTGGGTACTTAGGCTAATTTTGTTGGATTCAACGAACAAACTGCACTTTCGAACAAGCTCTCAGAATGGAACTCACTCATATCCAGGGGACTTACAGTAGCAGTGTTTAGGGCCGTGGGAGGAATGAGGGAGGGGATGATAGCTAAAGGGTTCAAAATTTATTTTTGAGCTGATAAAATTTGTTTGCGAGGTGACTGTGGTGATGGGTGCACATTTCTTGGAATATACTAAAAACCATTAAATTGCACACTTCAAACTGTACATGTGTGAATTCCCTCAACAGAACTTTTGAAAAATTTAAACTCGCATGTAGAGCATGATAACTATAGTTAGTAATTTTATTTTGTACATTTGAAAGTTGCTTGGAGAGTAGATTTTAAAAGTTCTCATCACAAGAAAACAATGGGTAACTATATGTGGTGATGGACGTAACTAGACTTACTGTGGTGATCATTTTGTAGTATATGTGTATATTAAACCATTATATTGTACACCTGAAAGTAACACCATGTTATATGTCAATTATATTTCAATAAAAAGGTGGGGGTAAAAAAAGAAAAAACATACAAGTGGCATTCTCTCTATAAGTCAGCCACGTGTTGTTTTCTCAGACTCATGGGAAGTCATCTGAAAAGCTGCTTCCACCCCCGCCCACCCCCGGTGTTTTCCTTATTCCCCATCACTCCTCCATGCTGTCCTGCTTCCTTTTCCAGCATCCATTCCGAGAGGATTCAAAAATATGCTCGGAAGCCTTTCAAGTGGCAGTTTGGACTGCACGCTCCAAGCCATATTTTTCTAATAATGATGGCAAGATGCTCCGAGATGTTTTGGGTGCAGTTCTCAGATGCTATAGAGGAGCCTTAGCTTCTGTCTGCAGCGCTAAGGAAGTACGAATATCCACATGCTCTCTGCGTGCCATTTAGAGGCGCCCAGATGTGCTCCAGCTTCCCTTCTGCAACCCGATGCTGTACAGATGTGCTGCTCCAGGGCACATGTGCACGGTCCTCTGTCCCCATCAGTGGTCCTCTTCAGCCTGCAACAACCCTCCTCTTTGGGAACTATTAGTGTCAAGGACGAAGAACTGTGATTATAAAATAAAACACAAAACACCCTGGCAGCAGTATTTAAAGCCTGATTTCTTGGTTGACCATCTACACAGACACAGCCTCACAGACCCGAGAGTACCAACCTGTACTTGCTGTCAGGAAGCATAGTGCCCAGCTCCTTTCTGGACAATGATAGCCATTTCAGCAATAACTGGCTGGTGACAAGAGTGCAAATGTGGCCTGATGGGAGCAGGGACTGAGAATTTAGCCTCACTGTCACCATACACTACGTAAATGATCACACAAGCCCAAGCATATCATCAGCAATCCCAGATATGAAATTGCACTTTAAAATGGGATTCGGCACATCAGAACCAAATAGTGTCCTTACAAGCCTCTGTTTGATGCTACAGAAGCCAGGGTTCAAAACAAAAAATGATCAGATCTTAGCTTCTCTCATCAGCCCCTGAAGACTCCTTTCAAGGAAATAATTGATTCTTTTCTCTTCCATCTTTCCAGAGCACTTTTTGTTTTTTGGCCTCACCATATGGTATATGGAATCTTTGTCCCCAACCAGGGATTGAACCTGTGCCCCCTGCATTGGAAATGCAGAGTCCTAACCCTGGAACACCAGGAAAGCCCCAAAGCCCTTTTAAAACCTCTCAACCATAATATCCATTGCATGCATGGTATTGTAACAGAATTTGTATGTATTCTATTTCACCCTAAGTTTGAATTTCTTAAAATCTGTCCTTCTCTGTCTTGGTCAGCATTCCTCACGACCAGCGCAGCACCTGGCTCAAGGCAGGCACTCCAGAGAGATTTACAGGAAAGATAAGGAAGCTACTGACTTTACTGGAAAAGGGGACTTGAAACATCCTCTGCCATTTCTAAGGCAATGTCACATGCAGAAAGAAAGCCCAGAAGAGAGAAAGCTGGGAAACGACATGATGACACAGAGAAAACTACAGTCGGATGAAGACCACGCGACTCAGGGACTCCACTTCTGGCCCATCCATGTGGCCATGCTACAGGATGTGAAATTGAAGTCCTTCATCCTGTGTAGTCATCAGAAGACCCACGGCATTCACAAGTGAATCTACGTGGCTTAGTGAGCCTAGACAACACTATCTTTAAAAACTAACACATCCTACAAAGAGGTGCCAGCTATCAGGTATAAAACAAGATATGAGGATATATTATACAACATGGGGAATATAGCAAATATTTCTTAATAACAGGAAATGGACCTTTAAAAACTGTGAATCACTATATTGTACACCTATAATTTATATGATATTGTATAGCAACTCTACTTCAATAAAAAAATAACTTATCCTACACATAAGCACCTGAATCTTCAGTTAGTTCAAACAGACTTGACCTCTGGTTCTGTACCACGACAGCTTTTTTTTTTTTCCTTTTTTCATTTATTTTTATTAGTTGGAGGCTAATTACTTTACAATATTGTAGTGGTTTTTGTCATACATTGACATGAATTAGCCATGGATTTACATGTATTCCCCATCCCAATCCCCTCTCCCACACCCCCCTCCACCCGATCCCTCTGGGTCTTCCCAGTGCACCAGGTCCGAGCACTTGTCTCATGCATCCAATCTGGGCTGGTGATCTGTTTCACCCTAGATAATATACATGTTTCGATGCTGTTCTCTTGAAACATCCCACCCTCGCCTTCTCCCACAGAGTCCAAAAGTCTGTTCTATACATCTGTGTGTCTTTTTCTGTTTTGCATATAGGGTTATCATTACCATCTTTCTAAATTCCATATATATGTGTTAGTATACTGTAATGGTCTTTATCTTTCTGGCTTACTTCACTCAGTATCATGGGCTCCAGTCTCATCCATCTCATTAGAACTGATTCAAATGAATTCTTTTTAATGGCTGAGTAATATTCCATGGTGTATATGCACCACAGCTTCTTTATCCATTCGTCTGCTGATAGGCATCTAGGTTGCTTCCCACAACAGCTTTTAAAACCCAACATATGTGCTTCCCATGACCTCTATGTTTTAGGATTAAGTAAAACGATAGCTAAAGAGAGCTTTTATTTTATTTATTTACTTTTGTGGCTTGGCTTGTGGAATCTTAGTCCCTCAACCAGGGATCGAACCCAGGCTCACAGCAGTGAAAGTCTTAACCAGTGGACGGTCAGGGACTTCTTCAGAGAGCTTTTCAATGTTTTGTGTTATCTAGAATAAAATGACTATGTAGCATTAAAGGTTAGCAATAAAATTATAAGGATATAATTTTCCTCCTAAGCAGACCCACAATATATTTTATTTTTTAAATGTTACAGTGAAATTTGACATGTAGGATATAGCTATTTAACACTTGTATTAATAAGGAAGAAGAAATCAAGAACAAGCTTATCCAGTTTATCCCTGATAATAATACCAACATGAAGTAAAAGGATCAGTTCAGTAATTCATCATTCTCATGGCTGCTGGCGAGGATTTGTGCTTTTCTAATCAGACTGACATTACTTTCTTTTAACTGAATACCAAAAAACTGAAGGTGATTGTACTGGACTGAAGTGTGTCTCCTCCCAAATTCAGATCCACAGGGAACTTCAGAATGTGACCTCAGTTGTAAACAGAATCAATGCAGATATAGTTAGATGAGGTCATGATCAATTAAGGCGGTCCCGAAATCCAAACGGTATCCTTCACAGAAGGCCAGCAGTCACAGAGACACAACACACAGACATGGAGAGAGAGAGACAGAGCCACGTGAAGATGGAGATTGACTGAACTGACGTGTCGACAAGCCAAGGAGAGCCAAGGACAGCCAGCACCCACCAGCAGCTGAAAGAAGCAAGCAGGGAAGGATTCTTCTCTAGAGCCTTCTGAGGAAGCATGGCCCTGTCCACATTTTGATTTCAGACGTCTGCCTCCAGAGCTCTCAGAGAATAAGTTTCTGTTGCTTTAAGCCACCTGTGTGTGCTGTGCTCAGGGGCTCCGTCATGTCCAACTTTTCGCGACCCTACGGACTGCAGTCAGTCAGGTTTCTCCATCCATGGGATTTTCCAGGCAAGAATACTGGAGTGGGTTGCCATTTCCTCCTCCAGGGGATCTTCCTAACCCAGGGATCGAACCCACATCTTCTGCATTGGCAGATGGATTCTTTACCACTGAGCCACCTGGAAAGCCCCTTTAATCCACCTAATTCATGGTAATTTGTTATGGCAGCCTGAGAAAACTACTCAGAAAGGTCTCTATCATTTCCTCTATTAATTGTAAAAAGATTAAAAATATCAATACACACATTGCTAGTGAAAAGGTAAGTTGATTTGGCCTTTCTGAACATGTATCAAAGTCTCAAAATGTGAATACTCTTTGATTCAGGAATTCTACTTTAAGAAATTTATACAAATAACTAGATATAGAAACAAAAACTTAGCTGCAAGGATAACCACCACAGCACTGTTATTCATAACAGTAAAAAGAAAACTGAAAAATTGACTCTGAGCAACAATAAAGGACTGAAAATACAAATTTTGGTGCAACCCACCAATGGAATAGCTGGAAGGTATGACAAACTTAAAACAGAGTGGTCATCAATCAAGAGATAATGTACAATGTACAGAAAAAAATCCTAAACAGTAGCAAAATAGATCTAGGTGGCACAGAAAGTCAACTTGTGTCAGAACAAGGATGGAATAGTGGTGTTCACAACCACTAACGTGAACAATCTAATCAATAGCGAACATTTCAGAGCTCCAGTTCTAAGCGTTTAATCATACTCCTCTAAAAGTAAAGGTTTATTTCTAGTCTCCATTTTTAAAAGGCAATCATGAAAAACTGAAAAAACTAATAAAATGATAGGTGGAGAAAATTAAATATGGGTGGTAATCTAATACGTGTCACCAAACATATAAACTATCACTGAGAACACCCACTTCATACTCCAAAGGCTTTGAAGGACAAAGAAAATGAAATACATTCAAAAAATGGCAAGTAAGACCTGATGACACAAGTGAGACTATTCTTACCAAAATTTTACAGTCCTGGAGTAAATTAGCAAGAAAAACAAAGAGTCTTTTTTCCTCCCTGCTGGTTACTAACAACAGAATGAACCACTTCTTCTCTTGGATTATAAGAACCAATAGTCTAAAATCAACCTACCTTTGAAGTCTTTTCAAAAGCTATAATACCTTATTAGCTTATGTCTTGGTAGATTCAGGTAAATATCCTATAATGAAGATTCAAACCCATGTGAAACATGTGTGTGCAGACATACACACAATTTCATGTCTTGCAAATCTATTGAGAAAATAAAATATATGTTCACATTTGTAAGTAATATAACCAACAAGCTCACAGATACAGAGATCAGATTGGTTACTGCCAGAGGCAGAGGGTGGTGGGGATGGAAGAAATGGGTAAGCTTTTTCCGTTGTCTTTTTTTCTAAAATGTAAATATGTTTAATTTTAAAGAAGAAATATTATGAGAAAATATATAAAGATCAACAGGTCAAGGGAGAAAAGTTGTATATCATAAAAACAAAAGATGATGAAAAGATATTTGATAGAATTCAACCCCTATTCTTGATATTTTTAAAAAGTATCAAACTCAAACTAGAAAGATATTTCTTTCACATGATAAAAAAATCATAATAATACTAAAGTAACAGCCAATATGGTTATCAACACTATTAATCTCCTCTATTATCTGGGAAGATGAAAGCAGTTCAATGTGATATAAAACAGAAATCAAGTATACAGCAATCGAAAAGGAAAGAAAAATATTACTATTGGCACATAGTATTATAGTCTAACCTAGAAAGTCAAGAAGACGTAGCAGAAAAACTATTAGACCAAATAAGACATTAAGCATAAGCATACAATTGAAAATAAATATCCAGAAGTTAACAGCTTTCCTATTTACCAGCAATTACCAGAGAATAGAAAGAAATAATATTTTGTTGAATGCATATTAACTTCCAGAAATAGTGTTAAGCCCTTAACGTTTATTAACTCAATGAATTTTGAGTAGAAGCCATTATGACTAACATTTTATAGGTTAGAAAGCCAAGACTCAGAAGTATTACATATCCTGCCCAAAGTCATATGATAGCAAATGACAGAGCCCATATGAGATCAGGCCAAGGAATAAAAAGGTCTCATGTTCACTACATCCCATCTCTGCCTCCCAATTAAACTGAAGGGCTATGAAACTTCTGAAAACTGTAAAGCACAAAAGAATTTAAAGAATCTTTCATTCAATTAAAGCAAATTATTTAAGGATGTAAAAAAATAAATAAGTAAATAAACTGAAGGGCACACACCTAACTCAAGCAAAAATACTAAAAATAAACACAGCAGGAAATTCAGGAATTCCCTGGTGGTCCAACGGTTAGGACTTGATGGCCTCACTGCCAAGGGCCTGGGATTAATGCCTGCTCAGAGAACTAAAATCCCACAAGTCCACAGGATGGCTAGAAAGAAAAAGAAAAAAAGAAAGAAATGCAACTCTTTGAGCAGCTTCAGCTGCATGCAACAAATTCTGATAAATTCTCTTTTTTCTTTCTTTTTTTTTTCATTTATTTTTATTAGTTGGAGGCTAATTACTTTACAATATTGTAGTGGGTCTTGTCATACATTGACATGAATCAGCCATGGATTTACATGTATTCCCCATCCCGATCCCCCCTCCAATCCTCCCTCTCTACCCGATTCCTCTGGGTCTTCCCAGTGCACCAGGTCCGAGCACTTGTCTCATGCATCCAACCTGGGCTGGTGATCTGTTTCACTATAGATAATATACATGTTTCGATGCTGTTCTCTTGAAACATCCCACCCTCGCCTTCTCCCACAGAGTTCAAAAGTCTGTTCTGTACATCTGTGTCTCTTTTTCTGTTTTACATATAGGGTTATCATTACCATCTTTCTAAATAAATTCCATATATATGTGTTAGTATGCTGTAATGTTCTTTATCTTTCTGGCTTACTTCACTCTGTATAATGGGCTCCAGTTTCATCCATCTCATTAGAACTGATTCAAATGAATTCTTTTTAATGGCTGAGTAATATTCCATGGTGTATATGTACCACAGCTTCCTCATCCATTCGTCTGCTGATGGGCATCTAGGTTGCTTCCATATCCTGGCTATTATAAACAGTGCTGCGATGAACACTGGGGTGCACGTGTCTCTTTCAGATCTGGTTTCCTCGGTGTGTATGCCCAGAAGTGGGATTGCTGGGTCATATGGCAGTTCTATTTCCAGTTTTTTTTTAAGAAATCTCCACACTGTTCTCCATAGCGGCTGTACTAGTTTGCATTCCCACCAACAGTGTAAGAGGGTTCCCTTTTCTCCACACCCTCTCCAGCATTTATTGCTTGTAGACTTTTGGATAGCAGCCATCCTGACTGGCATGTAATGGTACCTCATTGTGGTTATGATTTGCATTTCTCTGATAATGAGTGATGTTGAGCATCTTTTCATGTGTTTGTTAGCCATCTTATGTCTTCCATGGAGAAATGTCTGTTGAGTTCTTTGGCCCATTTTTTGATTAGGTCATTTATTTTTCTGGAGTTGAGCTGGAGGAGTTGCTTGTATATTTTTGAGATTAATCCTTTGTCTGTTGCTTCGTCTGCTATTATTTTCTCCCAATCTGAGGGCTATCTTTTCACCTTGCTTATAGTTTCCTTTGTTGTGCAAAAGGTTTTAAGTTTCATTAGGTCCCATTTGTTTATTTTTGCTTTTATTTCCAGTATTCTGGGATGTGGGTCATAGAGGATCCTGCTGTGATTTATGTCGGAGAGTGTTTTGCCTATGTTCTCCTCTAGGAGTTTGATAGTTTCTGGTCTTACATTTAGATCTTTACTCCATTTTGAGTTTATTTTTGTGGATGGTGTTAGAAAATGTTCTAGTTTCATTCTTTTACAAGTGGTTGACCAGTTTCCCCAGCACCACTTGTTAAAGAGGTTGTCTTTTATCCATTGTATATCCTTGCCTCCTTTGTCGAAGATAAGGTGTCCATAGGTTCGTGGATTTATCTCTGGGCTTTCTATACTGTTCCATTGATCTATATTTCTGTCTTTGTGCCAGTACCATACTGTCTTGATGACTGTGGCTTTGTAGTATAGTCTGAAGTCAGGCAGGTTGATTCCTCCAGTTCCATTCTTCTTTCTCAAGACTACTTTGGTTATTCGAGGTTTTTTGTATCTCCATACAAATTGTGAAATTATTTGTTCTAGTTCTGTGAAAAATACCCTTGGTAGCTTAATAGGGATTGCATTGAATCTATAGATTGCTTTGGGTAGTATAGCCATTTTGACAATATTGATTCTTCCAATCCATGAACACGGTATGATAAATTCTCTTTTCATCTTTTTCAAATTTTCCTTGTTATGGCTTCTTAGATACACTCATCATTTCAAAATGGACATTTAATTTCCAAATACATGGGACTTTTTAAGTATCTTTGATATTAATTTCTCACTTGGATATTAATTTCTCACTTAAATGCTTTCTTCTCTGCAATCCCCTCTGTTTTTTTCAGTCTTCTAACTTTATTGAGGCTTTCAATGGCCAAGTCAAAGATCTCTCCTGGTAAATGTCATATTGCACTTGAAACGTGTGGATTATTTTCAAATATCTTATGATATTGATTTCTAACAATTTCACAATACTAAAAGAACAGACTCTGTATAATTCCAATAGCTTTAGACTATGAAATTTTTGCACCTTGTTTTATGTCCCTGGATATGTTCCAGTGTCTCCTAGTTTATAGTCTATGCGAACTTGAACAGAATTCATATCCTACAGTTGGTGTGAAAATTGTAGAATCTTAATTATGTTGAATTTGTTCATGGTGTTTTTCAGGTCTACTATATCCTTCTACTTTTCTGTATATCCATTCTATTAATTTTCAAGAGTTTGATATTAAAATTCCAACTAAAAATTTTGATTTATATATGTAAAATATATAGTGGAACTATATTTAACTTTGTATTTTCCAAGTCTCCTATAAATGTGTTATCATAATTTAAAAAAACAAAAATTTTTAAATATTTTAAAAAGAAAAAACAGAAATGCATGCAATTCTTGTGAAGATGCTAAAAAATAAAAACTTCCTGACAATTCCCAAGAAGACCTTTTTGAACAGAGACACACCATATTTCACAAGAGGTAAATTATACTTTATAAAAAATGTCAATTACCTCCCCCCCAAAACAATAAATAGTTTTAATGTAGTTCCAATCACAACCTACAGAAAAAATATTACTTTTGTTGATGTGCTTTCCTTGGTGGGAGGTGAAATTTAATAACATGATTCTAAAGTTCCTCTAGAAGAAAAAGAAGTGAATATCCAGCCAAGAAATCTTAATAAGAGGGATTAAACAGTCCTATAAAATGCCAGTCACTGTCGTTTTCAAGCTTGGGTCCATATAGCTCCTTGTTCTTACAACCAATTTCCTAATAGAATCCTACAGACATGTTTGGTGGCCCCTTACTTTTAAGAGAGACAAAGAAAATACAAAAGAGCCCACAAAACCTAACAACGGACAAGTAAAGGCTCGTAAGAAAATATGCCACAATTTAAAACAGCTAATGTGTTCAAGTGATGAAAGGAAGTTTGACATCTACTCTTTGGTCTTCAAACTTTACAATTAGAATATTTATCATTAAAAGTAAAAGAAAATTTTTAAAAAGAGCAATGAGAAGATGGAAGGACAAATGTTAAAAAAGTAATTGAAAAAAAAATCTTAAGAAAAGAAAACTTCAATGTTTAATGTGGGAAAGTAAGGCTCAGGAAGAATTCAGCAGCTGTATTAAAATAGGAAGAGACTATAGATCAAATATACTTTAATAAAATTTTAAAAAAGGAAGGGATGCCAATACTGATTCTGCATTCCCTGACATCTCTTCACAGAAGCACACCACCTCATGCTTCCCGTCTGCCTTAGAGGCCATGTCCTCCACCAGGCTTTGCCCCTATTGTCATCACCTTCAGCTGGTGTCTTTGCAGTCTACCAGTTTGCACAGAATTCCCTGGCACTGTACCCTCCACGTGTGTGTAAACCAGCCTATAGGTCTGAGCAGAGCTGTTGTCCCTCGCTTCGAGCTCCTTGGGGACCCTGGTTCGGTCCAGCTGGGTCTCGGCACGGGAGCCAGGCCCTAGACACACTGTCCATTCAGGGACTGGAAACCTCATGGCAAGTTTAAAGTTTCAAAAGAAGAGGGACCCGCCAGATCAAAAAGGTGATGATTTTTTGACTCAGCTCCAGGTTTTTTAAATATTATGTTTCTAAATAAAGTAAATGGATACTCTAGAGAAATAGCTCAAGGAAGGTCATGGAGCAGAGCAACTACTGGAGACTTGATAAATCAAATAAACAATGAGGCCAGCACAGGAAAGCAGAAAGCCTGCTCCAGACCCTCTTGCCTTTTTGTTTTTCCATTAAGGAGCTGTTCTTATAAACAATGAGCCCATTCAAAAGGGCTTTTTTAAAATCCCTGGAGGAAGCTTCTATCTCCTGAACTGAAAAAGCTGCCCACCCCCCTCCTGGCCTCTGAGCACTAGCCTCCTAGAGCTCCATCCTGCCTTCATTTGGAGGGAAACAGCTTTGATCAGAAGCTCCAAGGAAAGAAAAAAAAAAAAAACTCCTGACTCCAATTACTCAGGAATTCTACTGGTAGCAAAAGGTAAGCAGAAAACCTTCTCCAAGGATGAATCCACTCTCCGTGGGACCTTTTCTCCTGTGTGGAACAGGCAGCAGAAGATGTTTGGTTTTGTTTTTGAAACAGAAGTTTTGAAATTTTTATGTTGAACTACCTGAACATCTATGTTCACCAAAGGCCCGGTTTCTGAATACAGAAATGTGTTTGCATGGCTGGACACTCCCATTTATTTTAATGTGCAATTTTAAAAAACATTTATTTATTATTTATGATGAGTTATTACTACTTATAGTAGCAATTTCCATGGATTCTGAGAGATAAACTCAATAGTCAGCACATACACCATCTCATCTTATTTGTTTCTTTTTTAAATCTTTTAATTATGAAATATTCCAAATGTACAGAAAAGGACTAAAAACTACGGGTAGTTATTCATGTTACCTACAACTTCGATGTAAGCAATGCTAACAGTTTCTCATATTTGCATCAGATAATTTTAAGGAAATAAAACAGACATAGCCAAAGTCTCCCCTCCTCGGATACTGGAAGACTTATTCTTTTCCCTCCCTCTCCAGCTTCCCAGGTGGCACTAGTGGTAAAGAACCTGCCATAAAAGACTCGGGTTCGATCCCTGGGTTGGGAAGATCTCCTGGAGGAGAGCATGACCACCCACTCCAATATTCTTGCCTGGAGAATCCCACGGACAGAGGAGCCTGGTGGGCTACAGTCCCTGGGGTTGCAGAGTCTGACACAACTGAAGTGACTTAGCATGCACACATCAGAAATACAAACACAGCAAATTACTTCAATCTTTCCTATAGATATTTTTTACTTTTTTGCTCGTGACAGTAATATCAATTTCTATCTTTTCAAAATGTATAAAGGACAGTTCCTTGCCCTAGTCCCAGCCAGCAGCAATTCTGTACAGCAAATCACTCTCAGAAAAGCCCTCCATCTGACACCCAATCTATTTGCTCCAATAATGATCAACCTCATCATAGGCATATTCTAGCCTGCACAACATCAAATTGAGGATAACAAACTTCGGACAGAATTAAGAAAAGGAAACAAGAGTCATAAATATTTACAATTAGAATGGATAGGCCCCAATTGCATGGTTTACATTCTCGGAACATCTACCACGTCCTCATTTAGCAAAGCATGTTTGGAAAGACTTCTTCCTCTATCTGGGCGTCATGTACTTCTGTCCCTTGGTGTTCATGCCTACGTTCCATCTTTTCTTGTTCTGCTTCTCTGAGCTCAAGCCTTCTCAATGACCATCAACATTTCCAAACCAAGCCTCCTTTCTAAGATGCCAAACACTTGGATGACCTCAAATTTAACCTGGCAAATTGAAGCTGTCATAGTCTCCAAACCTGTTCCTACTCTTATCTCGGTGAATGGTACCACCATGTACCCAAGAAACCCAAGCTAGAGCACTGGGTAACATCCTAGACCCTCCCTGCTTCATCCCCACAGTCCTATTAAACTCTACTGAATCCAACCTAATATGCCTCTGATTCACTCCACTTCTCTTAACCCCACTGCCATCAATCGAGTCTAAGCCACCACCAGTTTGTACATGAGTTAATGCAGTAGAGCCCAATAAGTGTTCCTGATTTCTATGCTGCCTCCCCAACCTACTATATACGGTAAATCCCCTACATACGAATAAGTTCCATTCCAAGAGCATGTTCATAAATCCAACTTGTTCGTTAAGTCCAACAAAGTTAGCCTAGGTACCCAACTAACAATCGACTGTATAATACTGTAGTATAGTAGGTTTCCAATACTTTTCACACAAATAATACCTAAAAAACAAACACAAAAAATAAAGAAAACATCTTTTAATCTTACAGTACACTACCCTGAGAAGTCCTCCAGA
This sequence comes from Odocoileus virginianus, assembly GCF_023699985.2. Taxonomy (NCBI): domain Eukaryota; kingdom Metazoa; phylum Chordata; class Mammalia; order Artiodactyla; family Cervidae; genus Odocoileus; species Odocoileus virginianus. The sequence goes on from NC_069674.1 coordinate 38,233,016, forward strand.
CACATGAACTAACTTATATGACTGGACGTGTGAACACACATCAGCGTCTTTGAAAGCTCGCAACTTGAAGGATCATATGAAGGGAACAAGATAGCTATGGTGACAGAATTCCAACATAATCAATTCTATCTTCCACGCTTAAATTTTTTCTTCTCTGCCTTCAGGATAAAGTCCACACGAGACTCCTGGACCTCCATCACCAGGACTCTATTTATTTACCCTGTTTATCAAAACTCACCACCTCCCAGTCCATTCCTCCATTCCACTAAGATTATTATAGCTGCTTGAATACATAGGAATACCCTTTCACTGCAGAGAATTCTCACCAACTACCCCTTTGTCAGGAACATAACTTCCCTCTGTACCTACCTCCTCAATCGTTCTTATTTTGCTTTCACCATTCTTTTAAAGTTTTATAGGTTTCAACTTACATGTGTCTTCTTTCAGGAAGTCTTCCCTGATGCCCAACCCCAGTCCCAACAGTGCCAATACCCTGCTGTCTGCATTATCAAAACACTTATCACAATTAATTAGTATACAAACTAGACATTTCCTGAGGGTAGAAACCACTTCTGTTTAATTCACTTCACAGTACTTAGCACAGTGTTTGGGACACAGGAGATTTCTGAAAAATATTTACTGAACAAATTAACGGATGGATGCATGCATGCATGTATTAGAAGTCATTCAATAAATCTGGTTTGCAGTCTTCCTCCTCCAGGACACAGAAGCCAAGTCAACAGACATACTATGTCATTTACCATGTATCTTGGCTCTAGCTAGAATGTTGTAATTGAATTTATTTTCATTTTGATCACTTTTCAAACATGATTTTGTTGCCAGGTTGTCCAGGTGGAATGTCTCTAGTAAGCTAAACAAAGTTAAACACAAAAATTAATGGTTTGGAAAACAAAAACAGCCTCCCAGCCTCGCTAATGTAAGATAGCACATATAACTAATAAAGTAGAATTCCAAATTCCTTCAGAAAACAATGCTGGTTTCATACAATCAGTTAGGATTAAAGATATTTTCCCGGTCCTAAAAAATCAAGGGAAATATTTTTTTAACAGACCTACATCTAAATGTAGATATACTATAAATCTGTCTTAGCAAAAAGTAATAAAGAAACATGACTGTGGGCCAGTGCTTCCAATTTAACTAACAATTCTCACCAGGGCTAAAAAAAGGCTTCAGAAAATGTAGAGGGGAGAACAGACATAGGAGGAGGGGCTAAATATTTCATCTTCTTACAAAGGAGTCTTGACCAACAATTCCTTACAGATGATGTATCTCCCAAGAAAAACCTTTTAAAAATCTATGTTTAATGGGACAACAACTAAAAAGTATACTACACAAAGGCACTGGCCAGTATTTATTTTTAAAAGCATTACAGATTTGATTTACATAAATTTTAAAGAGGTCACCACCTTTGTCATTCCAAGTTACCACGATAATTCCCTCTTAGCTTCAACTTATGAAAATGCTGAAAAGTACTGTTTCCGAAATAAAGCTTTCAATTTTTTCTGAAAACCTTGAAGAGCTTGTCTTCTAGGTGTTTTCATGTCTCATTTGAGATGTTAGAGAATACTGTACCTTTCTCACCAAAGGGGGAAAAGAAACAGAGTGGAAAGAGGCAAAGAAGAGAAAAGAAGGAAGAAATCGATTTTAATATTGGTCGGCAACGCTGTTTTTGTTTTCTATCATGGCGCAAGGTGAGAAAGAAGCCAGAGAGTGACAGTATCCAGCAGAAGGGAACTGAACATGAAATTGACAATCACACAGGTTCTTGACGGACATCATTCTATTACCCCTGATGGTAGCCTCAAAAAGTATTACTATTCCTATTTTCCACTTAAGGAGGACTGAGGCCTAGAAAATACCTTTCCTCAAACTTTCCTAGCCCCTGCCACTAAGGGAAGAGGCTAGACTCACATCTGAGTTTCTCTGCGCATAGAACTCTCCTTTTCCCCCTATAGCTCTCCACCATACATGTCCCTCTTAATGTCATAAAATTTAGTTGACCTTTTCTGGGGTCCCTAGAAAAATCACGTCTTCACAACCCATCTGCAGTTATCCAAGTGTCTGTACAGCCAAGTGAATATTTACCTCATGTTAGGCTTTCTCTAATTCACCAGTACCAATCTTTTTGGGCTTCCCTTGCGGCTCAGCTGGTAAAGAATCCGCCTGCAATGTGGGAGACCTGGGTTCGATCCCTGGGTTGGGAAGATCCCCTGGAGAAGGGAAAGGCTACCTACTCCAGTATTTTGGCCTAGAGAATCCCATGGACTGTATAGTCCAAGGGGTCGCAAAGCGTCAGACACAACTGAGAGACTTTCACTTCACTTCAATCCTTTTGGTGTCTGAAAGGTAAGGCTAAGTAAAGAAGATTCCCTAACAGAGCTGAAGCCCTAAAACAATGACCCCTTTCTAGAGAATGCAGGGATCTTGCTTTGGAGACCCTTTTCTTATTTTCATCCTTTGACACTAAGTAACTAAGCACGCATGCACAACTCACTAAATAACCAGAGTTACTTGCTGGAGAACAGATGTGACTGACCACTGGCCAGCAAGTGAAGCTGTAAGTTCAAACACCCACCAGGCCACTCTTCATTAAATAACTTCAAACCAAAACAGACATCCTGCTGCTAGAGCTAGGAGCCCTGCTGAGTATAGAGAGAAGAGTGCTGGCTTCTCTCACATCTAGATGGACCACATGAGTGATCCCATTAGCGAGAAGACAGTTTGCTACTTGTAGACCTGATGGCCCTTTTAGTCCTGAAAGTAAGCACCTGCCCTCGTATTCTGGACTAAAACATTATCTGGCTGGGTATTACAGCACCTGTGCCAACCTTGAGATTCCTCCCATGTTTCTGGAAGGCTCCACATAATCTTCATGAAGCCTATGCTACTATTTCCAGGGAAACCAGTTAAAGATAGTAAAGACAGATCAGAACTGGGAGCAGAGTAGAGCAATTTTGGTAACTAGAGGGGTAGTTGTCCAACATATATGGCACAAACTTCCCATCAAAACCTGAAGATCATCTGTAGGACTGTCTCCTCTAAAAGAAATGAAAATTCTCCTAGATCCCTCCAGCTGTGGTTTAAGGTCATTTTTAGACCCACTCATTCATTTGACATGTATTTACTGAGGCCCCATCCTGTGCTGGCCACTGGTCCAAGCAGAGATACCAACATGGAAAAGACTGGGGGGTTCTTAACTCTCAGATCCTGGTGTGGAGACAGGCAGTAAACACATACAAAGTACATAACTTAACTATATTCAAAGGAAAATAACTAACTTCACAGAGAAACATTCTGTGAAGAAAAAAGGAAATGTGATTGGGAGCACGAGGTCAGGGCAGGAAGGGAAGTCAAACCACTGGACGTACGCCGGTAGGCACAGGGCAAGACCAAACTCATAGGGTGGGATTTTTCCCAACTCTGGTACCCATCCCAGGACCCGCCCTGAGACCTCAGGGTTGGAGCCAACCTTGGGGATCCTAAAGCCAGGGGATGTGGGAGGACTGCATTACCGAACTCACAGGCCAAGACAAGTTTTGTTTGCTCTTCAAAGATCCTCTATCTCATCGCATGGCAGTCTGGCAAGACCTGGAACCAAGGCCTTCTGGCCAAATGGCTATGGTGTCTTTAAAGATGATCAAGATGTCTTTAATATCTAAATCCTTAAAAATCAGTACATCCTTCCAGGGTCTAATTTTCACACATTGAGAGACACCAGCGTGGGTGTGCACACACACACACACCACATACATAGATTAATGCTCCTGCAGAGGAAATGTTAAACCATTATAGTTTAAAAGCAATCAGATGAAGCACAATCCATTGTATCAGAATCGTATAACTTCCAATCCTCAAACCTCTTTCAAAAAGTTTCTTTCTTTTTAAACTTAGGAGAAGACTAGGGACAATGTCACTGCCAAATAGAATGACAAAGCATTTTCGCCTCTAAATTTCCATGATGATAGATAACAAATGGCATCTATAAAGCCATCAGTCAATAACCAAAAACAAAAGAATACACTGCAAAGATGAGGAACAGTTAGAAAACACCAGTGAGACATGCAAGCGGCAGCCATGCTTTGAAAACATGGTTTGATCCGAATGTCAGATGTGGTTTGAGCTCCTCACCACAAACTTGGGTTACTAACATTTCTAAAATTTCTGAAAATGATTTTCAGGCCACTCGCCTGCTTGGGAGCAGATGAAAAATTTCCATTGTTGATACACAGACTATTAGGATGTAAGGTAAATAACAGGCCACAGGCAAGATACCTAGTTCTCCTAAGTTTACAGAAACCCCATGAAAAGTGCAGCAGCATTCTGATTTTCCTCAGTACACACCTGCAGAGGTGGGTACACGGCCCCTGCTCCCCTCCGTTCAATCTCTGACCCCACCCTGTCTCCCCTACAGCCTGTAGGCTGGCAGGGCAGGTGAGGTCCCCCCGTGCCCCTCCTCCTGCTCCATCCCTATCAGTTGTTGCTCCCGCTCCATCCCTATCAGTTGTTGCTATAGTCACAGCAATTAACGTGGGTTGGTATGTGTGATGGCTGTCATTCAAAACAAGAAGACAGGTGAATAAAAGTCTCTGTGTGTGTGTGTGTGAGAGTATGTGTATGTCTGTGTGTGTGTGTGTGTGTGTGTGTGTCCCTTCTTTTACCTAAGCTTTGTAACTCAGCAACATGGGGAGCATTCTGAAGACAGAAGTCACATGATATCAGTTTTATCTGTGATGACGGACTAAGGTGAAGAAGATGAACTGTAATAAGGCACAGGTCCCCAGCCTCTGGTATCTAATGCCTGATGACCTGATTGGAGCTGATGTAATAATAAGAGAAATAAAATGCCCAATAAATGTCATGCGTCTGAATCATCCCCAAACCATCCCTACCCCCTGGTCTGTGGAAAAATTGTCTTCAATGAAACTGATCCCTAGTGCCAAAACGATTGGGGACTGCTGGAAAGAATAAATACAGTGGCCTATCCTTTAGCCAAAAAATGAAAACTCAAGTCATCTGCAGTCCAGGACAGCAGAACTATGACTCAGCAGCAGATGGGAAGGAATACTTCCTCGGGATGCTGTCCCATGTCATGCTCAGCAGTGGAGTAGGCCTGCCTGGACCCAGCTCCAATCTCACTAACAGGGGCAGCATACGCTCAGCCATACGGGGTGCTTTCGTACTGAGATGTACAACCAGATAATGGGGACAGACAGTGAACACTCAAAGCCACCCCAGAGGCCTTGGGGCCTTATTACTCAGGTATTTGCCAGAATCTGTGGAAAAAGAATTAGCACGGACTTGTATGGATTCAGAGGCCAGAATCAATTATCCTTTCCACATCGCATCACCTAAAGTGCTTCCAAAGGCAACAGGGAGCAGATGTGGCTGAAGTGACAGGAGGTGGGCCTTTGCCCCACACAAAGAAGAATATTCTAATAATGAGAACTGTCTGAAAATGAAATGGGCAGCCCTGGGGGGGCCCTGTCCCTCCTGAAGAGTGATGGTGGCAGCACTCCTGGGCTCTTACAAACAGATCTGCACAACGAAGAAGGGTAGCCTCCAAGATCTATGTGACTTCCCCATCTCTAGGAGGCAATGGTCCAGAGAGACTCCTCCACCCTGGGAGAGGGGGATGTCTATGTTCTAGAACTCTTGGTTAAGAAAAATATCCCCCTGAAAACTGCTACACTGTTGGTGGAAATGTAAACTGGTGTTGTCACTGTGGAACATGGTATGGAGGTTCCTTAAAAACCAAAAACAGAACTACCATATGATCCAGCAATCCCACTCTTGAGCAGATATTCAGAAAAGATGAAAACTCTAATTTGAAAAGATACATGCACACCAATGTTCATAGCAGCACTGTTTATAATAGCCAAGACATGAAAGCAACTAAGTGTCCATCAACAGATGAAAGGATAAAGAAGACATGGTACATATATACCATGGAATATTTCTCAGTCATTAAAAAGAATGAAATAAAGAAATTTGCAGTACCATGGATAGACCTAGAGATTATCATACTATGTTAAGTAAGCCAGATAGAGACACAAATACCTTATGATATCACTTTTATGTGGAAACTAAAAAAATGATACAACTAAATTTATTTATAAAACAAACAGACTCTCTCACACACACTCACACACACACACACACACACACACACACACACTCTTACATGATACCAAAGAGGTTGGGGAAAGGGATAAATTAGGAATTTGGGATTAACATATATACACTACAGTATATAAAATAGACAAACAAGATCCTATAACACAGTACAGGGAACTAGATCCAATATCTTGTAATACCCTGTAATGAAAAAGAACCTGAAAAAGAATGTATATGTACATCTACATATAATGGAATTACTTTACTGTAAACCTGAAATACTGTAAATTATACTTCATTAAAAAAAATGTTTAAAAAAAAGAATGTTAAAAAAAGAAAAAAATCCCTCTGATAAGCACCAGAAAGGAAGAGGTAGTATTCACAGAAGGCTTTTAATGCTGACAGCATAAGTGGTAATGAATTTAAGACATGCAGCCATGTTAACTCAAAGTATCACTTCAATGACTCATTTTCACGTTCTGAAGCATCTTCTCAGTGGTATGTTTGCTCCCCATTTCATCCTGATTGATTCGGCACGGACCCTTCATCTGATCTGGAGGAGGAAGGAGGACACTTGGCCTGGGCAGTGGCTATAAGGGACATCTGGGCATGTCCAGGTCAGAGAGGTAGATACCACACAGGCCACAACCTAAGTAGCATTCATGCAGGTTCACCCAAGCCCCCAGCAAAGCCCAGGTCTGTCCTGTAGATAGGTTATCATTTCAGCATCCTCCTGCCTCTGCAGACAGGACCTCATAGGAGGCAGGGAGCAAAATGGATCAGAAACTTCTCTAACTCTCTTAATATTAACTATGTCCCAAGAAGCTCTGCTCCCCAAAGATTTTTAAGTCAGCTTTCCACTAACTCTACCCCCTTTCACCTGCAAAACTGAAGAAAATCATTAGCCAGTTTAAAACCACTAGTTGCATTCATTTTTTTAAAAAAATCTTTCTCTTTTAAAGGACAGATGGTGTATTAAAAAATGATGCTGCCACACTGATGAGTTCTATACATTTAAAATAAAGCTGGCAAGAACTGTCATCTTCTGTTCAAAAGAATGCTTCTCATACTGGATGCTGATCTGACCATTCAAGTTGTGAAAGGATGTCTAGGTTTCTTCTAACTTTCTCATAACTTCTTAGGAACTGTGGCCTAATGAAACAGAAGAAGTGCCTTCAGGCCAGACTTTTCAAGGAAAAAAATAATTGGTATTCATATCTGGATTGGTTCAAGATGAGCCTGTCTGAAGACACAAGGAAACAGTAAAACACATGAACCTTTTCCAGGAAGGTGGAATGGCCCTCTAGAATGTCTACACATTCTAAGACTTGAAACACAAGATAACAAGCACCTTAGTATTAACTAATATTAATGAAAAAATAGTAAGGGTGTGAAGCAGGGGGCGACAGAGGATGAGATGGTTGGATGACATCACTGACTCGATGGACATGAGTGTGAGTGAATCTGGGAGATACTGAAGGACAGGGAAGCCTGATGGGCTATAGTCCGTGGGGTCGCAGAGTCGGACACAACTGAGCAACTGAACAACAACAAAAACTTGCTAGGCAATCGGCAGAATCAATCAGTGAGGGGGATACTGTTGTTGCCACAGCTGTGAAATTGCTGAAGTTCTTCATTCTAAAGCCCTGAGCTTAGCCACCAGCAATGGCACGACATGGCTGCCTTCTACTGAGTGTTTTCAGTGCCTTTTAAAGTATTTTTGGATACTGTCATTTGTATTTCAAAGTAGTCCTTTTTTCAGTTTGTTGTGTTGAAATGAAATCATATGTTTCAGTTTTCCATCCAAAGGCAAAAAAAAAAAAAACAAAACAGATTTTAGAGAGGAAAAACACGTATGCTGTGTGCTGATTCAAAAATAGAAAAAAAAAAATAACATATGCTCAGTGGCACCTATGCAACATATATATATCTGGAAATACTTTACATATGTATATATACAGTGAGAACTTCATAGTATTTGGCAACTGAACTTTGCCCAACAGAAAATGATAATTTCTCACATACAATAGCAGGTGCCATGTAAATCCATGGCTAATTCATTTCAATGTATAACAAAAACTACTGTAATGATGTAAAGTAATTAGCCTCCAACTAATAAAAATTTAAAAGAAAAAAAAAATAGCAGGTGCCAATTCTAGATTATTTTTTAATTTATTTTTCTTTTTACTGAAGTACAGTTGAATTACAATTTATTTTTACTTTATTTTTTGGCTGCACCATGCCAGATCTTAGTTCCCTGACTAAGGATCCAACCCATGCCCCCTGCAGTGGAAGCATAGAGACTTAACCACTGGGCTGCCATGGAAGTCCTGCCAATTCTTGATCTTTGATTCAAGACACAAAAATATGATACTACACCACCTCCTCAGTCCCCACTCCCTCCCACCCTACTCTGAGCATCAGGACGCCAAGAGTGAGGAAAGCGTGATCCCGGGACAGGCCTGCCAGGAAAACTTGGAAAAACTGATCTCCCAGCCCGTTTCCTTGTCTGCAATATGGGTGTTTAGCACCCAGGCTGTGACTTGGTGAATGGAATCACATCTCAGCAGAAGCGAGGGGAATTCCTCTGAAAGAGCCGACATAAATTCCCAGCCACTGAAGCAGTGGGGAAGCAAAGGGCACAGGTTGGGAGCGCATCAACCAGAACGGTTCTTTCTTAAGCTCCTGCCCTCCTTCCCCAGACATCCAAGTTGTCCACAAGAGCTCTTTATTTGGTTTAATAAGATGGTCATGCTTTCTGAATTCAAAAACACTGAACCTATTTTGGTTCAAGGAAACAAAGCTGCCTTAATGCTTGCCCTGATGCTCCTCTGAAGCTATTTTTCAGGAAGCAACTGCTAAGACTCCACATGTATAGCTGTTACCAAATCAAAATTCCCAACGCTGTCACTCTAGCATCATTGATAAAAGAAAGAAAGAAGCAGAAACCATGAAATCACCTAGCTGGTCCTGCAAGCATTCCGGGCAGGTCTTACCACAGGGCAAGGGATGCCTGGGTGCTGAGGATCTTCATGGGCTTTGAGGGGGCATCACCTATACTTCAGACAACTCAGGCTTCCTCTCTCCAGACACCGCACACCCCGATCTTCTCCACTTACCTAACAGTGGTTTCTCCTATGAAAATAATCTTTCTTTTTTCTTTTTAATTGAAATATAGTTGATTTACATGTTGTGTTAGTTTCAGGTGTATAGCAAAGTGATTTCATTAAACATACACATCTACTTTTTTTCAGAATTTTTTTCTTTATGAGTTATAAAAACATATGGAGTAGATTTCCTTCTGCTATACAGTAGGTTCTTGTTGCTTATGCATTTTATACATAGCATGTGTATATGTTAATCCCAAACTCCCAATTTATCCCTCCTCACTTCTCTCTTTTGGTAACCACAAGTTTATTTTCTACATCTGTGGGTCTATTTCTGTTCTGTAAATAAGTCTGAAAATAATCTGCTTTATAGAAGGGGCAGCAGGCAGGGGAAAATGCTATTTTGTGTCCCTGGTCTGGTCCTTGGCCATATTCTGCTGCACTAACCTGCTGCTTCCATCATCACTTAGACACTTCCAACTACCTGATGTTCAGGGTCCCTGATTTCCTTCTCCAGCTGCCAAGATAGTCATCCTCCACTCAGCTTAGTCAATGCTGCCTGACTGTTCTCTCCTGCCTGGTTCCAAGCCTTTAAGCAACATCAACTGCAAATGAGGAGGAAAATGAGTCAGTGTGTGCATATATGAGTGTGTGTGTAAAACTCAGTTCCAAGTATCCTTCCAGCATCTGTCCAGGTTGAGACAAATTCAACCCCTAACCACTGATTTTAAGAAATGCTAAGCAATACATGAACAAAATTTTTTTAAAAAAAGTATTATAACAGGCTTTCCATATAAAAGAATTAAAAATCCCATATAGAAGAATAAGGTAGTAGTAGGACAAGACACACTCTGGTAAAGTAATGCTCAAAATTCTCCAAGCCAGGCTTCAGCAATACATGAACCGTGAACTTCCAGATGTTCAAGTTGGTTCTAGAAAAGGCAGAGGAACCAGACATCAAACTGCCAGCATCCGTTGGATAATCGAAAAAGCAAGAGAGTTCCAGAAAAACATCTATTTCTGCTTTATTGACTATGCCAAAGCCTTTGACTGTGTGGATCACAATAAACTGTGGAAAATTATGAAAGAGATGGTAGTACCAGGCCACCTGACCTGCCTCTTGAGAAATCTGTACGCAGGTCAGGAAGCAACAGTTAGAAGTGGACATGGAACAACAGACTGATTCCAAATAGGAGAAGAAGTACATCAAGGCTGTATATTGTCACCCTGTTTATTTACCTTATGTGCAGACTACGTCATGAGAAATGCTGGACTGGAAAAAGCACAAGCTGGAATCAAGATTGCTGGGAGAAATATCAATAATCTCAGATATGCAGATGACACCACCCTTATGGCAGAAAGTGAAGAAGAACTAAAGAGCCTCTTGATGAAAGTGGAAGAGGAGAGTGAAAAATTTGGCTTAAAGCTCAACATTCAGAAAACTAAGATCATGGCATCCAGTCCCATCAGTTCAGTTCAGTTCATTTCAGTCACTCAGTCGTGTCAGGCTCTTTGTAACCCCATGAACCTCAGCACACCAGGCTTCCCTGTCCATCACCAACTCCCGGAGTCCACCCAAACCCATGTCCATTGGGTCGGTGATGCCATCCAACCATCTCATCCTCTGTCGTCCCCTTATCCTCCTGCCCTTAATCTTTCCCAACATCAAGGTCTTTTCAAATGAGCCAGCTCTTCGCATCAGGTGACCACAGTATTGGAGTTTCAGCTTCAACATCTGGTCCCATCACTTCATGGCAAATAGATGGGAAACAGTAACTGACTTTATTTTTGGGGGCTCCAAAATCACTGCAGATGGTGATTGCAGCCATGAAATTAAAACACGCTTACTCCTTGGAAGGAAAGTTATGCCCAACCTAGGCAGCACATTAAAAAGCAAAGACATTACTTTGCCAACAAAGGTCTGTCTATTTCAAGGCTATGGTTTTTCCAGTGGTCATGTATGGATGTGACAGCTGGACTATAAAAAAGCTGAGCACAGAAGAATTGATGTTTTGAACTGTGGTGTTGGAGAAGACTCTTGAGAGTCCCTTGGACTGCAAGGAGATCCAACCAGTCCATCCTAAAGGAGATCAGTCCTGGGTGTTCACTGGAAGGACTGATGTTGAAGCTGAAACTCTAATACTTTGGCCACCTCATGCGAAGAGCTGACTCATTTGAGAAGACCCTGATGCTGGGAAAGATTGAGGGCAGGAGGGGAAGGGGATGACAGAGGATGAGATGGTTGGATGGCATCACCGACCCAATGGACATGAGTTTGGGTAGGCTCCTGGAGTTGGTGATGGATAGGGAGGCCTGGTGTGTTGCGGTTCATGGGGTCGCAAAGAGTCAGACACGACTAAACCACTGAACTGAACTGAGGACAAGACGATTGGATGGCATCACCAACTCAATGGACATGAGTTTGAGCAAGCTCTGGGAGATGGTGAAGGGCAGGGAAGCCTGGCGTGCTGCAGTCCATGGGGTCACAATCGGACACAACTGAGTGACTGAACAACAACATAGAAAAATATGAGATCAGAGATATATATAGAAAAATACACAGTGAGAAGGAATCTGTGTTTCTTAAAAAAAAAAAAGTATTTAAACTTGGGTTCCCCATTAAACCATTTACATACAAGTACACAGTTTTTATACTAAGGATTCGTGTTTAAAAGTCTTGTAAAGTTAATGTCTTTCACCCAGATATATCAAATGTCAGTGGAAGACCAGTGTGACTTCATTAGATACGTTTAGTGTATTTGCATCATAGTATTTGTTGTATTTGACCTAATGTAACCCTTGTATGACTGCAATAAAATTTTGTGTAGATTTAAAAAAATAAATAAATAAATAAAACTTACAGTAAATCAGATTACAACAAGATTCCAAAGACAGAGGATTGGCCTTTCTTTGGTTAATGTTTCCCCCCAAATTTGACCTCACCTGAAATTCATAGGATCACACACACACACATACAACAAAGCATCCCTTTTCCTGTTTACAAAACCATGCAATACAGCAATTCTACTAAAAGAAAGCAATTTATGTCAGGACAGTGGAGTCAGTATTGATTTGACTCATTTTACGTCAATGATCTACTAAGCAGAATTGGTTAGCATCCCTATGAATGAAGGCAAGGTTACAGGTCTCATCTCTACAAGGGTTAGTTTATAAATGTCCTCTCACAGTAAAAAAAAAAAGAAAGAAAAAAAAAGACTGAAGTTTGTGAACCTTCCTGACCCACACATGTATCACCAGGTGGATGGGGTGAGAGAACAGATGGGAAACACACACCCAGCCTTCTCTGTGTCTTCCAGGCCTCTGGGCTGCCTATCTCTTAAGGTTGGGTCAGCCACCTGTCCCCTCCGGTCTGCTAGAAGCTCTGCAAATGGATGGGGTTTGTGGATATGGTGACAAAATGACCCTGCCTGACCACAGCTGGGCCCCCGACAGGACTGGGCAGCCCTCCTCATACGTCCGCAGCACTTTCTCCCATTCCTCACAAGAGATGTGCCTTTCTTACAACTGCCCCCACTATTCTATCACCCTTTACTGAGAAAAACAAGAGAAAGTGGGAGCAGCATCTCTAAATTTCCCTCCTTGCTTCCCTCTAGTTTTTAATCCAGATTCTACTCAGGAGTCCCCCCTCCATCCTGCTTCCCATCTTTCCCAGATGAAAGGCTCCCTTTCCATCTCTTCCTCCAGAGCAGAGATTTACAGCCTGAACGCACACTGGCATCACCCCAGAAGCTTTAACGACCAGCTCCAAGGCCAGAGCTGCAGGTCTCAACGTCCGAACTGCAGGCGGGCTTGAGAAGCACTGTGCCCAGCGGACCTACCCAGCCTCATCCATCATCATCACCACCCTACACGTCTGTGCTCTCTTCCTTCAGTGCCCTCCACCTACAATCAGACTCAGCCCCCCCCCATCCTAAAAGCACATTTCCTTAACCCCACCTGCATGGCCAGCTCCAGTGCTGTTTCTCCCCTTTCCTTCCTTTAAAGAGTGACCTGCATGCAGTACCTCGCCTTCTCTGGCTCCTACAAACTTGCACTGACACCCACTGCGTCTGGCCCTCCAGCCCTTGCTCCGGACAACTGCACCCATTTCAAGTTGCAGTTGCCCGAGTCTATGCAGTCTTCCCAGCTCTCAATCCTCCTAGCATCTCTGACACATTGGAAACAGCATCCCCCGACCCCCCACGCCATCTCCCTCCTTCCCAAAAACCTCAGCCTCTTTGGTCCTTGTCCTCTATCTAAATACCTTCCCCAACCCACACTCCTGCTGAGTCTCAGCTCCAGACATGGTCCTTTCTCCGGCCCATTCATTCATTCCCATTGTCTTTACTATCAACCTACCTCTGAGATGAACCTGGAATCCTTATCTTCGGCCCTCACCTTTCTCCAGAGCTTTGGGTGTTCAGTTCAAATAAATACTAGAAACTGAAACTTTTAAAACCAGATTACTGGGGCTTCCCTAGTGATTCAATGGTTAAGACTTCACCTTCAATGGTTAAGACTGTTGTTAAGACAACAATGAAGGGGTGCGGGGTTCAGCCCCTGGCCAGGGAGCTAAGATCACAAATGCCTCACAGCCAAGGAAACCAAACAGATGTAAAACAGAAGCAATATTGCAACAAATTCAAGAAAGACTTTAAAATGGTCCACATCAAAAAAAAAATTTAAAAAAATAAATAAGCAAAACCAGATTACTTCCTCTCACCCCACGCTTCTCTTCCTTCAAGTCCCACTCATTTCTGTCCACAGTCTTATTCTTCTATTCTTCCTTGCCTTCCTCTGCATGGTGTCCTTTGCCCTCCACTTCCCCACCAAGTCACTGCTGGCTCCTGATGCCCAGGATGCTTCCATTCTCCCTACTGCGGCCAAACATATATCTTTAAGCAGATAACACCCTATTATTCCCCTCTTCACACTCACCTTAAGGATGAAGCCCAAACTCCATAGCTGTGCATTCATGGGTCTCCACCATAATATGGACTCCATATGCCTCTTCAGGAGCATTTTCAATCATCGGCCTCTCTATCCCCAACCCATACCCATCCAATAAGCACCCTACAGTGATCGCAGTCGATTCCCCAAATCACCAAGAACATCCCACTCCCAAGTCTTAGGTTATGTAGTTCCCTCTGCCTGAACGCCTTTCTTCTTGTTTCACCCTCCAGACCCCTATCCGGAGTCCTGTCCACCCCTGCCTTAACCAATTACCTTTAAAAGAACTAACTCAAGTATTATGTCTTTGAGGATACTCTCCTTGATACTCTGTAGGTATCATTTACATTGTACATAATCAGTGTACAGTAAATTGATTGGTTGCTCCCTCACTTATAAGTATCTTGAGAGTAGAACCCATATTCTATCCATCTACAGACTCAAACACAATGTCTGGCACTTAGCACAGCCTCAAGAATGTTGATGACAGGCAGCACATCAATTAAAAAAAAAAAAAGAATCTTAGACTTGTAATTGCCTGGACTTGGGTGCAAAGCAAACAGGAAAATCTGATGGTCCAGGATTTTCTGTATTTTCTTTCCCTTCATTCTGTCCCCAACTTCTTCCTGAGCTTTGTTCCATATGAGTATGCTTAAGGGGGGAAATAAAAGGTTCTTATTAGACAGAAATCCCGGGGGCAGGGTCTAGACATGAAAAGTTCTATTGTATGCGCTATTTCCCGAGACACTCCTGTGGGAAAAGGAGGAAGTTAGAATTTCTCTGTGGGCTGGCAGATTTTCTGTGCTTATTGGCATGACTCTGGTGAACATGTAGATCCCCAGACAAAAGGCCAACAAAATGCTGGAAGATCTGAAATTTGGAGAATCAACAAGAGTCACGTCTCTAAATTATTTCCAAAAGCTTTAGGCAACAGGTTGTGGGCATGCTTTCAAGTGTATGAAGGCTTACGAAGCTACTGGAATTACACCTTTCATGGCAATACTTCCTATCTTCAAAGGCATGAATATTCTTGCCCCTCAGCATCCTTAAAGGTGTTTGTGATTTGCCTCTTTTTATGAGTTCTGTCAAATACACATGCATCATAAGCAGCAAGTCACACACAGGACTGAAGCCGGACCCTTCACAGGCCTCTCCTTCAACTTGGCCACAACCAGCCTCTTCTTAAATCCTGCACTCCCTAGTCATGAGTTAAGGACCTCCCTGGTGGCTTAGTTGGTAAAGAAGCTGCCTGCAATGCAGGACCCCCAGGTTTGATCCCTGGGTTGGGAAGATACCCTGGAGAAAGAAATGGCAACCCACTCCAGTATTCTTGCCTGGAAAATCCACAGACAGAGGAATCTAGCATGCTACAGTCCATGGTGTCAAAAGAGTCAGACACAACTTACCAACTAAAGTCATGAGTTAACCAAGGTTACTCCAAGGTCAAAGTGAGAGTACCATAATTCCTTTGGACTTTTCCATTAAATCAATCTTTTCCTAACATCACACCAATAACCAAGACACTCAACCACTCTTAATCCTTGACCCTGGCATTGATAGATTTCAGTACAAAAAGGCACCACGAAACAGATACCACTCTCAAGGCACGGATGGAGAGGGCAGATGCTGACACTTGATAAAAACCTTGCCTGATACCAAGAAGCTGGAGCATCGGATCTGTCCTGAGCAAATATGAGGTATTTACATTAACCGAGTACTTATCAATGTACCTGCAACTTTCAATTCAAGACAGATGAAACAAAAGTAAAACTAAATTGCTTCCAGAACATGTTAAAGTATAAAAGGTGAAAATAAAGCAAACACCTGTTAGGTCTTGCCAACTGTTATTTCCTATGTATTTTCTTATAAGTGACAGATTTAAAAAAAAAACACTTCTGAAGATGAATGCCGAATGTGGGCGCCAAAGAGTGTACATTTATGTGAGCTTTGATGTACGTCTGGGAAGAGAGTAACCTTGTGAAAATGAGGCAGAAAAACAACCAAGGCTGCTTCTTATAGCCAATATAATTATAGGAACGCCTGGATAAGTCAGCTGAATATAATTCAAATAAAATCCCAAAGGGGAATCTTTTCATTATGACATATTTCAGAGAATAACATAAGTAACTCAGGATATTCACCACCCAGATTTAACACATGTTAATATTTTGTCAAATTTGCTTAAAACTTTTTCTCTTGCAGAAGTAAGATGCTACACATTCAACTGAACCCCACCACATCTTATTCCCTTTCCACTCTTCCCAGAGGCAACCACTCCTGCTGAAATTACTTGCATCCATTCATGTTTTTCGACTTCTGCTACATACACATGAATTCATAATGTAATTCCAAAAAGGTGCTCTTAAAATTCATCTAGAAGAAAAAAAGGTTGAAAATGAGCCAAGAAGCATTTGAAAAGGAAGAATAGTAAAAGATAATAGCACTTTCAAATAGAATACATTACAGGTCATAACATCTGAAACAGTGTGGTACTGGCTAAAGAACAGACAGGTCAACAACATAAAAGAGTTCAGAATAAGAAGCTATAAAATATTTTAAGGCAATGTCAGATACAGGTTATCATTCCAAATCCATGATAGAAAAACTACTTAATAATTATTTACCCTCAAAGAACTACAAATTTAAAAAAGAGGTTCCAACAGAAATGACAGATTCTTCACAAAAGAGGATATTCCAATGACCAATAACTATCTAAAAAGGTGCTTAACTCCCTTAGTCATCAGGAACAAATTAAAACCACAACTGAGGGACTTCTCTGGCAGTCCAGTGGGTAAGACTTCATGCTTCCAATGCAAGGGGTGAAGGTTCAATCTCTGCTTGGGGAGGTAAGATCCCACAAGCCATGCAGTAAGGCCAAGAAAAAAAAGTAAAACACAACACAACCGAATACTACAAGCCAACAGAATGGCTAAAAGGAAACTAGAGAAAATACCTAGAGCTGGCAACAATAAAGAAGGAGCAAATTTGTACAACCACTTGGGAAAATAATTGGTCAGCATCTATTAAAGCTAACAATGTGCATCCCTGGGCTTCCCAAGTGGTACTAATTGTAAAGAACCTGCCTGCCAATACAGGAGACATAAGAGACACAGGTTCGATCCCTGGGTTGGGAAGAACTCCTGGAGAAGAGTATGGCAGCCCATTCCAGTATTCATGCCTGAAGAATCCCATGGACAGACGAGCCTGGAGGGCTACCATCGCAAAAAGTCAGACACAACTGAAGTGACTTAGCACACATACGCAGTCCTAGGATGAAGCAATTTCATCCTTAGGTATCTAACCAACAGAGATGTGCACACAGGTCCAGCAAAAGTCAGGTAACTAACTATCAGTCAACACTCCTTAGAGCCAAACGCTGAGAATCATCCAGATGCATGTGCATCAGCCGTAGAAGGGATAAACAGAGCCAACCCTTAGGGTGAGAGAAGTAACTGACCAGGACGTAAGAGGTCCTTTCCAGGCACTGGTGATGTTTTTCCTTGATCTGTGTGCAGTTGACATGATGTGTTCACTTAGGGAAAAATCATCAAAGCTGCTCACTTAACGCACTCTTCTCTCTCTGTATTACACTTCAATGAAAACAGTTTAAAAACAAGAGCTGGTGTTTTTGCTGATCACATGTTCTTCAAAAAGACTTCACTCGTACTGACTTACTTCACTTTGTATAATAGGCTCTATGTTCATCGATCTCATTAGAACTGATTCAAATGCACACTCCTTTTTATAGCTGAGTAATATTCCAAAAGTAATTATTCTCCAGTTAAAAATTAAATTTAAAAAATAAATATTTCACTCATATTAAGTGTTCCTGAAAGTGAACACTCACAAACAGCAGATGGAAACAGAAGTTACTATGTTCAATTTGATAAGAGGTATTCAAAGCACACAGACTTTTTAAGGATTTTCATCACATCCTTATTTACAAGTGAAAGAAAAAAGAACATAAATGGCCCCGATAGAGAAGTGGTTGGATAAATTACATCACCATTAAAATCAGGTTAGAGGAAGCTAGCTCATGACATGGAAAAATGCCTCTGGCACATGGTTACCTGAACATGCAGTATGTGATATAGAAAATGGAGAGAAAAAAACTGAAAATATGCTGAAATGTCAATCAAGGTAATCTCTCAGTGGAGAGATTCCCAGACACACCCATGTTGTTCTTTATTTCCCAATGAACAGGTATTCCTTTTATAAACCTAAACACAGGGATTTTCTGAATGATCCAGTGGTTAAGACTCTGCACTTCCACTGCAGAGGATGCAAGTGTGATCCCTGGTTGGGGAACTAGGTTGGCCAAAGAAAAAAACAAACACACAAAACTAAACACACAGGAAAAGTTTGAGAGAGGAAAGTGGAGAATAATAAGGGTAGTTTTAAGGTCTTGGATTATGGTGAGCACGTCTTTCATTCTTCATACTCTTTAATGTTTCATTTTTACTGAAATGTTTTGGAAAATGCCTTTTGCTTTTTTTCTTAACGGACACATGGCTTGTGTGATCTTATTTCCCTGACCAGGGACTGAACCCGGGGCCTCAGCAGTCAGAACACAGAGTCCTAACCACTGGACTGCCAGGCAACTGCCCCCCAAAATGCATTATTTTAATAGTTATCATATAAGGAACCATCTCCTCTTCCTTGGAGGGCGCAGCATCTCTTCAAGGCATCCTGTGAAGGGTGGTGTCTTCTGGCTTTGACTCTGCACCCCTCCCTCGGCTGCATTTGAACAGCTTCCCCCTATAAATTCCATTCTCAAAGAATAAGGACAAATATAGGTTACTTGAGAGATGCAGTATTTAGGAGCCTAGTAATCAAAGTTTATTGTACTCTTGGTTTTGTTTCTTTTTTTTCCCACTCCACAAAGTTTAAAGCAACTAAACTAGCATCAAAGAAATTTGCAAAAGCTCTCAGTGAGGTCATGATAAAATAAAACTACATTTTCAAACCAGATGCCAAACAGAGAACCATGCAGAGCCTTCTCTGTGGATCTCTGGGAGGTTGAAAAGAGGAGTGTGGTCTGGGAGGAGTCAGTCCCACATGAGACTCAAATGTTCCTTCCAGCCATGCCCAAGTTCTCCCAGGAAGCCTCTCAGGAAGATGAGGGCAAGAAATCAGTTGGTAATGAATGATACCAGGTCTAAAGGCAGAACACACACATCTCAGATTTCACAAGATCCATTGCTTTATGGCAACAAAAATCCCCCTCCATGTGCACCTGAAACTGATCTCCTATAGATGACCCTCCAAAATCCCTGGTGTTATTTTGACTTACTGTGTGACCACACATTTTGGCCTAAACAGAAATCTTTGTTGACTTTTAACCCAAGATGGACACAAATGTAATCTATACAGATTAATTTAAATGATTCTCCACTTTCCTCTCTCTTAAACTTTTTCTGTGTGTTTAGTTTTGTGTGTTTTTTTTTTCTTTGGCCAACCTAGTTCCCCAACCAGGGATCAAACCTACATCCTCTGCAGTGGAAGTGCAGAGTCTTAACCACTGGATCATCTAAATTAATTCAATTAATTATTCAACTTAGATTATGTTAACTCACTCCTTTCAAGCTCCTCTCATCTACCTGAATGTTTCCTGTCACTTTTATTCTTCTATTAATAAATTCTTAGGGAGTCTTAGGGGAATGTCACAGAGACAGAGTTCCTAGAGAGGAGCTCTTTAAATCATATACTAAAGTTCCTTGTTTAAAATGATAAAGCGATGTGGAAGCAGTCTTTTGACTTCCTAATGGGAGGACTCTATAAAGTAAGCCAGGTCACAACTGTGGTTATAGCATCACATTTTATTTAAGAGAAAGAAATATATTCCTTTTCATCATCCCTCACCCCTGAGAGGCTCTCTTCTCATAGGCCATCATTTCTTCAAAGAGCAGTTCTGATCATTTAATCAATATTTTCCTTGAAGACAGTTAGAGTTCAACACCTACCTGCAGACCAGAGGCTCTGGAAAATCCTAGATCATGAATCTCTAACAAAAGGGTCATAGACTCACACCCACATAGCATTGCATAATGTAATTTCAGGAGGTTGGCCCATTTTCTGAAGCATAAACCTCAAGGATTCCTGGATTCCCAATGAAACTCCCATGCTGTAAAAGATAGTTCATTCCTCTTAGATGCTATGTTGGCATTGAGAGATTAGCCATTACACACAGTGGTACTTATTCCCGACTGCATGGGGGCTTGGGACCCTGACACCACCTTCATGAGAAGATTTTCTACAAAAACTGAACTCTCAAGGAGCTACTGTATAGCCCAGAGAATTTTTTTCATTATCTTTTAATAACCTTTAATTGAAAAGAAATCTGAAAAATTATATTTATACATACATATGTATATATTGATATATAGATATAATTCAATCACTTTGCTATACACCTGAAACACAACATTGTAAATCAATGATATTTCAATTAGAAAATTTTTAATTCAACTTTTTTTAAGCACATATAATCTATCAATTGTATCTAAAAGGAAAACCTACTCCCCCAATTAAAACAAGGTACTAAATTATATTAGCACTTATATGTAAGATTTATACTTACATCATTAGTATACTCATGTATATTATGAAGTTTCTATATTGAAACACTGACCTTCTCCACACTCCTCTCCTATTTTTCACCCCACCCACCCCAATAATGTGAAAATCATTGATCTAACCTAGACTAGAAACAGAACAGTATTTTGTAGCCTGGTCCCAGTTGATAAAACCATTTCTTTCTTTAAGTAAGAAACGGTTTTTTTCTTCTCATCAACTCATTCCCGATCCTGAACTTGGTAAAAAAGTAATAAGCAAAAGGCACATCTTTTAAACTAAATTCTAAATTAGATAGTCTTTTTCTTAAAAAAAAAAAAAAGACTTTTAATAAGCAAAAGGTATATCTTTTAAACTAAATTATATAATCTTTTTTCTTAAAAAGAAAAAAAAACAAATAGACTTTTGAAGTCTTTTCTTCAAAGGAAAACGATGAGAGATTTGCAAACCACCTTCTCATCCCTCTTTTTCCTTATCATCTGTTGTTGTTGGAAAGAGACTCAAGGTAGAGCTGATTAGCCAGATGAAGACCAAGCAACAGGTACACACAAGACCTGCATCAGGCTTCAGTCTAAAAAACCCAAATCAAACCACACAGAAGACCACCTCATGTTACATCAACACTAGGTACAGCAAGAATAAACATTAGTAAAAATTTAAAAATAAAGGCAAAATTAAAACTGCACACTGCCACTTTCGTATCACCCAACCTTTTAAATCTTCGATTCTCCAATATTCAACCAACATACATGTGTGTGTGTATTTATAAACATTTTTTTTTCAAGTCACCCCATTTGGGGGATCAAACTGATGAATGAAAATATTCTCAATTTGTGTGAAACTGATCAAAGAAAATGCTTTCAATTGATGTGAAAAAGTTTCCCATTAAGAAGGTAGCTATTTTTCTCAACCATGATTCCTTTTAATTGCGGAAAAGAGCCCAAAGGCTTTGTCAAGGGGCACATGTTTTCTATAAATCAAAACATAAATAAATGTGAGCTTATTTCACTAGGCATACATATGGTTTTTGCTAAGCAAACTCTATTTATAAAACATTGTTAGCCTCCACCGGAACTGCTGTCAACATTTATAGGAAAGGAACTTTTCTACTGCTCTGAATCTTGCCAGGATTTGAAAACAAGCCCAGAAACATTAGTTTTTTTAAGACAGATTTGATTTAAACATAATGTGAAATGGACCACTGTGTGTTTTCTAGTTCCTAAATGCTTGGAAGAAATCTTCAGCTGAATATTAGATTCCTGTTTTACCAAAAAATGTTTACATTGCCTGAAGTCCCATTATTTTAACCATTCCATTGTTTGATTCTTTCTAGAAGCTTTTTGGTTATGGGCAAGAGTCTGGGGTTATTTTTCTTACTGCCAATAGAACAAAAAAAATATTCTGTGAAAGGGGAGTCTTTGACATCCACTAAAGCTTAGTATTCAAAATTGCCTCACCATCTTTTCCCAAAGGCTCATTTGCATGATCATGTCTCTTTAGATACTCACCCTAGACTATAAACACATTTATCAGTCCTACTCAGAAAGCAGTTCTCAAAATGAACTTTTCTATGAAAGGAATTAGCTATAAGCAAGGATGAGGCAATAGTCCTTGACAACTAACAGCAAACCATAGAAGGTAACAGTCACTTTAATAAGAATTCACCTTCTCCATTTTCCATTCAACTTTTCTTCTTGGGCTGCAGTGCCTTCCAACACAGAATTTCTTCCAATGCTTTTGCAGTAAATCCCTACTCTAGGTGGATCTAAGCCAAGAGTTACAGTACAGTCAAGAGCAGTTCCACAATGAGATCTCTCAGGTTCTCTCTTGCTTCTCTTTCTGAATTTCTTTCAAGTGGCATCTTCCACTTGATGTTGTAAGATTTGTCACCTCTTGACATTAAATGCATTTGTTTTCATTGTTGAATGACAAGAGGAAAATGTTAGACAGTTCCATAAAAATAACTAAAAGGACTTTAAAAAATCCCCCAAATCCTAAGGTAATAAAACATTTAAATATATTTAATGTTGACCTAACACGTAATCACCTCTATATGCCTAAATTGCTTTGGAAACAAGGAACTGTTTTCACTCTCAAATACTGTCCCAATTTGAATTCCCAAATACTTACCCCAATTAATATAAAGATCTTTATTTCTCTGCAGTATACTTAAAGGGGAAGGTTACTTGTAAAAGGCAGCCATGCTTCCAATAAACTTCAAAAACAGACATAGAAAGACAGATCCAGAAGAAAAATACAATGTTTTCTATATCATTCATTTCTGTAATTTTGCAGAAATGAAGAGCTAGCTACCCTAATGTTAGACACTAATGAATTGGGATTGATAAGGAAAGGCAGAAACCTCCAGAACTTCTGCTCCTAATCAATCACCAGAGATCAGTGACATCATTAGAGCCTTTGATCACAGCTCCTCTTTCAAGCTCAGATGGGACTGGATTGATCCTTGCTGGCTCTGAGAATGGAGAAACACCTAGGAATACAATTCACCGTGAAACATGAGAGTCATCAGTGTCTCTTCCCCTCCTTGGAGAAGAACAAGAGGGCACATTCCAAGGCAGCCCAGCACCAAACAATAGAGCCGCCTCGTTAAATCCAAACCTAATTCCCATCTTACTAGGATTCCCAGCACGCTTTAAGAGTGAGACAATGAGCTACTTTCCTAGCCAGGTCTTTCTTGCCCAGTAAACCTACCCAGGGTAAGCACCAAATCCCTTCACCCTATTGGAGGGTTGGGGGGAGGATCTGGGGATTTCCTGCCCCGTCCCCCCATTTTCCCCCTTACAAAACACTTAATTCAGAACTGCCCTTTCTACTTCTGAATCTCACTTCACAGGTCTTTGCTAAAAATGCTGGTGACTTGACCCAAAAGATAAGTCTTCGACTATGACGCTGGCTTCTATGATTTCAAAATACTTGGGCAGCAATCACTCAGAATGTGTTGATCTGAAATGGTCACTTGGAGAAGGAAAACTTTTCATCAACCTTTACGACTTCAGTGCCATTGTTGTTTGTTTTTTTCCCCCCCTCCTTATTGGTAATCCGAATCTAATTGAGCTTCGGCAACACTGTGGGGGGAAACGTAGTTTATTATCTCCCTCATCAGGTGATCAATGATTTCATTAATAAGACAGATAACAAAACTGTCATATCATCGACACTGTTATGAAAGATGATCCTAGTTTCCCGCTCCATTTTCCAAGGTCCGGGGTTCTCTGTGGCAGCTCTGAGTCCATTCAATATTTTCCACAGACAGAGAAAAGTGAAAATCCATTTTGAAACCAATTTCAATTAGGATCCAGAAGCTGTTATCACAGGTGTCGCAGAATGGGCCCGTAAGTGGAAATGTCGCCTATCCATTCTGAAATGAAACCTTATCAGGGGCTACAAAGATGGCTGGGGACAGCCTATCTGTAAATTACTTTTCGTCCTGTGTTAACTCAACCTTAGTCCTGTCATATGGAATTCTTTCCATCCACTAGTAATAATCTAATGACTAACTAGACACAGCACCCAAATGGCTTTCAGCCGGACAGGGCTGTCCCCTGAAACATGGGTACAAATGCAAAAAAAAAAAAAAAACCCCACGCTCAGGCCAGTGGGCCAGCAAAGGGCTACTAGGCAGGCTTTAAATGATAGAACTAAAAGTTTATTATGGGAAATAAAAGAAGCTCCGTCTCCACCCATTGCATTCCTGGTGATTTTTCAATTGCAAACTCCAAGGCTCTGTGATTTCATTAATGCGGCACCCAAGTCGGGAGGCTTTTCTCTCACATCTTTCAGGCTCCTTTTAGCAAATTATCCCATGACGGCGGATTTATTCAGTCAAAGACCTCGGACTTTGAGAGGCAACAAAAGAACCAAGAGACTTTCTGGTCCACCTGCCTGGCGGATGATGAAGCAGGGAAAAGTCTCCCCCAGAGAAACCAATCAAGCCATTGTGTGGCACAGTCAGACCTTTTCAACTGTCAAGCCAGAGAGCAGGGGAAGAGATGAAAGAACGCAGGACGAAGCTACCATTTACGGAACCATGTGGGAATGGTCTCCTAAGATTTAATAATTGGGATGGAACTCAACTTTCTACAACTAAAGGCGGGGGGCGGCGGGGGAGAAAGAGACCAAGAAGAGGAAAGAGTCAAAGAAAGGGGAAAAAAAAGAGTGAAAAAAGAAAAAAAGAAAAAACCAGCAGCTTAAGTCAGAGTAGGAATAACTTGTACAGAAAAATTTCTTCTACCTAAGATGAAGTTCTATCTGTAAAAGTAAAGGGGAAAAGAATGATGTTACCCAAAAAAAGAAAGAAAGAAGAAGACTTAACAAAGCCTTGGATATTTTTCTTCTGGGTTAGAGCGGCATTAAATGTTCTGATTCTAACCCTCTCCTGCAATTCATTCATGGCAGCAAAACAACAAAAAAAAAAAGCCCTCATTAATATGACTGCCTTGTAGTTTTAAGTATAAAATGGTATTTTCAACTGGCCTAAAAGAAAACAATATGTTGACTGGGACACTCAAAAAAGACATGAGATGATATGCTTTGGGCAGTTTTTAAGAACATTTTAGTTCTACTACTAATTTAATATGAAATATTTAGACAAAAAGGAAAAAACTAATAGTGAGTATAACTAACAGGATTTAAAAACTCACGGATTTTTTTTTTTTTTAAATCATAATACCAAGCAACTCACACAGTTCTAATGCTTTTTCTTATCAGTTACTCATAAGGTAACTATTACTACACTGAGTTTAAAAGCAAGTATCTGTCCAAATTTGGGGAGGGGGCTGTTCTGCATGTTGACTGTGGTAGTATTTATAAGACTCAATGGATTTGTCAAAACTCACAGAAGTGTACACCCAAAAAAAAAAAAAGTGAGTGGTGCTGTATGTAAAGTTTTAAAAACAGACAGAAATTGTGGATTTGGCAAGATTTCCATGTAAACACAGTAACGGGAAGCTTTTTGCTTTCACCATCACCCCACCTCCTTCTCTGCCTGGGACCCTCAGGGTTCCCGATGTTGAGGATGGCATCTTTTAGCATTCCTGGAACAGAGCCCTCCCCTCAAGTAGGGGCTCAAAGCGGTACCTGGCTGAAAGCCACCAGGATACTTCCACAGAGGGACACTGCCTTCCCACAAGCACCATTTTGACCCTGAGTTTCCACTCTTTGGTCGCTGTTGTTGATTCTGATCAGTTTATTTCTGAAAATGTGAAATACCCACATCACTGGGTCACAAGTAATCAGGGTAACCCAGAAACTTTCCACAAGCAGAACACATAATGCTGTGGCTTCTTTTTACTCCCAAGTCTGAAAAACTGCAGCGAGATCGGATTGAGTCTATTCCTGATTTCTCTGAGCACCCAAGAATTGTCATTTTGGAGGAGAAGTCCAATAGCCCCACACAAGAGAACAGAGCAGCTCTGCCCTCAGGGAAGCCTATCAGCACAGAATTACTGATTTTACCCCATAATGTGAAGGCATGTTTATGAATGAGGAATAGCCTCACCAATTTGATTCAGTAAATTCAACTTGTACCAATTTTAAGACCAATAACTTGAGGTACTGTTTCCTGAGCCCAGCTCCTAGCATCTCCTTGTTTGTTAAGCTCCATCCTGATGACCACCACTTGTAAGGATTTTCTGTAAGCCAACACCCTCTAACAGCCTCAATCAAGTTAAAACTTACCCAAGCACAGATTATCAACAAATGATACTGTGTTGAGGTGTGAGATGAAAAGTGTCAGTGAATTAAATCCTTCCAGATTTTGCCCTGAATTATTACTATTAATAGTAAAAGTATTACTATTACTAATAATAGCTGCCGTATCTGGGAATTCACTATGGCAGCCTCTGAGATGTTAAGCACTTAGCCCAAGATCACACAGCAATAAAGTGGCAGGAAGAAACCCTGGCATCCACACCACTGCTGGGCTACACACACCCTCTGCCCCACAGAGCCAAGGGAGGTTCCAGCAGATCTGTGTACTGTGCAGGCTGGGGCCCTGTAAACACTGAAGGAGGATAAGGTGGGGGCAGAGAAAAGACAAATCAGGTGCTATGCTCAAAAAGTTTCATGTATTACAGTGAAGAGGGGAGGGATTGAAAAAAAGGGGGCACAGGGAAATTTTAGGAGTGCAATTAGTCTGTAGGATACCATAATGGCAGCTACATGGCATTATACGTTTGTCAATACCCATAGGATACACAACACAAGGAATGAGCCCTCATGGAAACCATGGACTATAGTTAATCATCATGTATCAAGATTAGTTCATCAATTGTAACAAACATTCTGACACTTATAAAATGTTAATAACAGGGGAAACTGGGGAGACATGTATGTAGGAACTCTTTGTACTTGCTGATCAATTATTTTTCTGTAAATCTAAAACTTCTCTAAAATATAGTCTATTGATTAAAATAATAATAAATAAAATACTCTCCTCTAATTCAAGCATTATTAGGTAGTTCCTCCAAAGGACGCAAGACTATTTGGAGAGAGGAAAAGCTGAAGCGCAGAGTTGCATTTGAGAAGAAGGTAAACATGCACTGATGTTGGGCATAAAGGTCATTCTATGGTGGAGCAACATGAATGAAGAGAAGCCCTTCAATTTGGATAAATCACAGGTTAGAAATAGAAAAGCAGAGTTGTAGCAAAGCAGACTGGAGAGGCAGAATGAGGTCAGATTTTGGAAGATTATCTCACAATATTAGGCAAAGGGTTTTGAGCTTTATTTTACAAGTAGCTGGGAATCACTGATGGTTCTAGAGTACGGGTATAGCATTAAAAGATTAATTGGGCAGGAGCAACTCCATGAATCAGGGCAGAGTGATTGGAGAGGTTACTTTAATTGTCTACGCATGAGGTAGTGAGGTTTGAAATAGTACTGTGTGGTAGGGTGGCCTGAAGGGACACATGGGTGAATAATTACAGAGGAAAATCTACCAGGACCTCAAAACTGGTAGGACACGGGAAGCCAGAGGGAGGGAGGGGTCAAAGGTGATGGTGTGGTTTCAAGCCTGGGTGACTGCAGGAAAGGCGATACACTCTGCCAAAATAAGAAGACAGAGGTTGCCAGGTTTAGGAACACATGAGTTCCTGAGAGCTCAAGAGATGTCAGAGCTCTTATGAGAATCAGATTATTCGTCTTGAGTTAGTTGGTTTAAAAACATGAAAACTCTTTGAACAAGCATAAAATTTAATGCAGCACTAACTACTCTATAAATGGGTACCACTAACCTGAAAGGAAACAGTTTACCCCTAAAAGGAATCAAGAAAGCAGATGCACTGTATGTTGTTTCTAATATTAAGACAATATGAAAGCACTGTTAGTTTTTCAAAGTTAAATCAAAATAAATTTTCTCAAAATTGTCTTTCCCATTTTCTAGCTGAAGAAGGCATTCAGAAGGAAGTTACACAGATTTTTGTGGTGGTGTGTTTTTTTAATCCATCCTTCCTTAAGATGTGTAAACTTGGTCACTTTGAGGATTTGTGAAGCATCTTAAACTGTTTTTCAGACAGAGTTCAGCAAATTCAAAATTACTTTTGCCAATCATTTTTCCACTAATTTCAAAATCTATGTGCATTTTCAAAAAAGCATATCTTTTTTGTTTTGGATTCGTAACATTTAATTCATTCCCATAACGCTGGCTAACGTTTGCTAATCTCTTACTATGTATAGGCACTGCCTCATTTAATCCTGAAGATCCTATGAAGTGGGTCTAATTAGTATCTTGATAAACAGATGAGGAAATCAACACTTTGAGAAGTGAATTTGCCCACATTCACCAAGCTAGTCCTTGGTGTTGCCAAAACTCAGCTCAAACTTTCAGCCCAATCCCTGGGGTATTCCTATCCAACACCCCACAGTGTGAAACCGTGTTATCTGAAAGTCCTTTCCGTCCATCTGTCCATCTGTCATGTGCCAGGAAATGGGATGTGGCCAAGAAAAAAGGGATTGGATATCTAAAGGGACAGGCAACCTAAAACTCACAATCTACTGGCTTTTTGGTGTGAACCGCCCACCCATTTCTGAGCAGAATTAGGTCTATAAACTCTTACCATAAAAAAGGTCAAAAAGAAAAGAGATCCTGGTGGTGAGCGGCTGACAAACTCCAAACTCTCAACAAAATTCTGAGCTATCTTATTCCCAGCAAGGAGACCAACAGATATTCCAATTAATACTCATAAGAGTTACTGGACAGTTTGAAAGAAAATCACAAGGCCAGGAAGCAATCAGAAGTTAAAGTTTTTTTAAAAAAGCATCTCCTACATATTTGCCGACCACAACACTTTCCCCTTAGAAACCTCAAAGAATTTTTTTTTTAAGCAGAGGAGAACCAAGCACTTCTTTTTGAAATAATCAAAGAGAACAGGGAACTTCTTCTCCCTTATTAATCTATTAGCTTTGGTTTCACATTGCATCACCATTAAGATAATACTTTCTGCTTTCTATCACTTTAAGGTATGTTCCCAATAACTATCAGATCTGATAAAAGATCCCCAAAACCAGGACCTACATACGTTTATTATTACTTTCTTTTTTAAAGCAGAGTAGTAGGTTAATGAGAAATATCAGATTACCTCTTAAAAAAAAAAATCATAGACCAAAAATGAGACAAAACACCTCACACTGAAAAGTCAGCGTTTGCAAGTCATCGAAGGAGATTTAACAGGACAATGAAAATGTTTAATACATTGGGACATCTAGATTAAAAAAAAAAAGTCTGTTATTTACAAAATACAACATGCAGCTTGGAAACTAATGAATTCATCCCAAAAAAACAAAACAGATCATTAAGGCATTTCATTTAAGGCACTAGCATATTAACAGACTTAGAGATTTTTAAGTAAACAATGACAACTAATATCTGAGTGCACACTTTATATGTGAAAGACACCATCCTGGATGCCAAAAATGATCATTTACATGTCAGCTGCACTGAACAAATATTCAGAAAACTAAATGTCCTCTCATCATTTATGCTTAATAGATAACACTAAAGCTTAAAGTCAAACTATAGCAAATGAAACATACACTGTGGTTCCTGAATAAGTGTAATGAATGCTTCATATGTTGATATAGGTTCTTAAATGTTACAAAAATCAGTTTGGCTCCACATAAATTACAAAACAGCTTTTCACTTGTGCTATTTTCAAGTTCAATGTTGAGACAAATCCTTCCTTAAAATGTTGCTTCAGGTTTTTGAACCATACATTTTGGTTGTGTGTATGTGTACGTTTACACAAAATGTATGACTTGTTATTCTAGAAGTAGATACTCAACTGAGAAAAGTAAGAAAACAAATCTGTAAGGACATGCAGAGGAATGTGCGTGGTTTGGCTGGAAGGCTCCACAATCAGGAACAAATTGCAGCACATAATGGCTGGAAAAGTTAATTAAGTCAACCCAACACAGCGCCAATAACAAAAAATTTCTGTTTGTTTTCTTTTACTCTTGAAATTGTGGATGGGAGAGAGAAAATACACAGATTATGTCCATAATATATCTTGGTATGGAACTTATTTTTAATTGTTCATTTACAAATCTCTAAATTTCACAGCTTTGTAAGGAAAGGCTAAGAACCCCATGGAAACAGTAGCAATTGGTACTACATGTAGTAGGATCTAAGTAATTTTCATAGCCTTTTTGTGAACAGCCTCAGTGAAGGTATCCAACCACTTCTGAACTGTTTCAGAGAAAAGACAGAACTGACAAATAAATGAATGACCATGGCAGTGACAGTGTGCCCACCTCCCACTAACTCTAAAACCCAAATCAAACCCAGACCAAAGCCCCCAGACTAGCTGTGTGACCACAACTGATAGCAAAGGGCAACATGCCACCAGGTAGAAGCTGGCAGAACAAAGAAGCTGGGCCATTCCACCCCCTGAGCACGATCCTAGCACCATAAAGAGGCTCTGAACTAGTTAGATAGTTAGATGCCTCCTGCAGAGAAATTTATATTAAAAAATCATTACCATTATTAGCTTTGCTTATGTAAAGCCAACACAAGGAAAGAAGTTTATTTTCCTTTATTTTACTTTTTCTTTTCTTTAAACTTATTTGCTGGTTTCCCTGGAACCTTCCAGCAGGACTGCCACTGATGTTTACAAACACCACCTCCATTTCCCTTTTATTTGATCAGCTCTTTAGGCTATCCCAAAATAAAAAGGAGTAAATCCCTTACAAGAAATAGAACGTTGGAAAAAAAATGGTCAGCACTCACAGGGCTTCTAGGAAGGCTATCATTCAGGCAGGAGCCCTACAAACCTGACTAATGAGCTTTTGCCCCCAAATAGGATGCTTTACACCCACTTAGAGGGTGCTTTGAGAACCCAGCCTGATCAGGGTGGAAAACCCATGGAATTCAGATTCAGTCAGTTCTGTGGTTACCTGGGACTCATGGACTAACTTGTGTAAACTGTGACTATTCCTTCCCTGGCTACTGTTCCCCAGTGGCTTCCTGGCTGCCAGGGGCTGATTAGGTTAGCACCGTTCCCGGGCACCCGAAGGAAGTTAATGGGGACAACTCATGATCAGAGTGGCTCAAGACAAATGCGGCAGCACCAAAAACCTGCCCAGCCTGCATTCTGGTGCCAGAGTGGCCAACTTGGCAGCACCTTCACCAAGGATAGGTCGCTGTGGTTACTCTGCTGAAATTCACAGAAAGGACAGGGGCTTACAGACACTCCACGTGGTAGCACCAGCTTCTACCCACTTACATGCCTCCCCTGTTCTCACACACACACTTACACACAGGCTCACTCATTCACACACATCACTAAAAAATTCCTATTAAAATTCCCAAATCACCTACACGGCATAGACTGACTCTGTCTGAAATAATAAATGTGTCTAATTTTTACAAATTCCAGAGAAAAGAAGCAAGGGCCATGGGGAGCTTTTTTAGGGAGAAAATATGACTTCTATAATTCCACTGGAGGAATAACGCAAAAAGTAGACTCCATTACTGGAAGGTGCAGCTTTTTTTACTGGATGTCTGCACTTATAGCCTATGGTTCGAGGCTGTGACCTTCCAAAGCAGATTCTGACCCTCCCATTTCATTGCATGTAAAAAGTTAGAAATCAACCTAGTCAAACCTTTCTTGGAATAAATAAAACACAAACCCACAGGGAGGGAGGGAGCAGGTTGGTTCAGCAGATCCAAATTCATTTACCCAGGTAGGCAGCGTCCAGGACTGAGAGTGGGCCAGCTTATCCTTCCCAAGGACACATGGCAAAGCAGAGTGCAATCATGAAGGCCAAGGGTGGCTATGAAATCTACAGAAAGCTAAGGAGCTGATGGTCTTAAAGCAGGAATGAAAAGCAAGGACGGGAAGCAAAGGTTACCATTAACTCATTCAGTCTGTTTTTACCAGAGGTGGGGTCTGGAATTTATTTTCAAGGCTCCATGCTTAAATTGAAATGCCTCTCAGCACTACGCTTAAAATATTAAAACATACAGCACAGAGAAACAGTAGCTCTCTGTTATCTCTGAACGCAAATTAAGGACATTACCCTGCATCTCAGAAACTAGATGAGGCTCAACCTTCAACCACTACTGAAGGGTCAACCATTAACAGCTTTTAAAATCTTTTAGTGGACTCCTCAGGGTTTGGGGGGTTGGCAGGGGACCCTCTCACTAACTTGGACAAGACAGCGCTTGTGTCTTTTGTAATAGCTAATCACTAATTATCCTGATGAGTGGAGACTTCCGATGTGAAATGCAAAGTGTTTTGAAGTCCTGCCAGACTCATCAAGATGATTTCCAAAATGCCAAAACAGGAACTTCCTATAATAAATAACCTATCACATTTACATCTCAAATTAGAAAATTTGGAAGAAAACATGTAGTTTCACTGCCAAAATAGAGATGCCGAAAGCTTGCCCATCCCAAGCCCCTCCCCCCACCACCTCCATTTATGCTCTTTAGCCTCTCAGAGGATAAATACAGGTCCAGGTGCAAACGTTCAGTTCACGAGGAATGTCAAGCACAGAACAGGACTGCAGGCTTGGCTGCAGGGAATTCCCGTGGCCGCTCACCATTGGAAGTGGTGCTGGAGGCCACGGCTTTCTCGCTGACATCTGGCCGAGTGGGGCATTTCACTATGGAATTCTCCACTTTCTTTTTCTCAGTGGTCGTCGAGCTCTGGGACTGGGCCTCCATGACGCCTTCTCATTCCTTCAGCTCTGGCAACCAGGAATCCCTGAAAAAATCCACAACAGCACCATCAACCTCAGATAAGATGGAGGAAAAAAGAAATCCCAAAAGCCACTTCACCTGTCACCTGAGGAGCATCAGCCAATTCAAAATCAGCCTAGGCATTAGCCTAGAGCATCAGCCGATGTGAAATCTGGACATCCCTTCCCCACAAATTTTCTTACAAAAAGGCCTCAAAGTTCTAGTAACAAGCCGGATGAATTCTGTCTACATGTGCAAAAGAAGGACAGAGGCACTTGTCCATAATGTGGGACTTCTTCCAAAATCCTACAGGGCATTTTCTATTAAACAGTCTAAGTATCTCCATTTTCAGCTGTGATTTTGGTGAGAAACCCAAGTGTCAAATTACTCCTTCAAGCCACATCTCCAAATGTCTCCGACATTTATTAGAAGGTGGCCAACTTTATAAGAAAGGGAAGTAGGACAACTTTTTAAGCCAGGGACAGCTTTTAGTTATTAATTCGATGTTTTAAAGAGTGACTGACAAGGCCGTCCCTGCCATCCAGTGGTTAAGTTTTCACCTTCCAATGCAGGGGCTGTGGGTTTGATCCCTGGTGGGAAGCTAAGATACTATATGCCTCATGGCCAAAAAGCCAAAAAAAAAAAAAAGAGAGAGAGAGAAACAAGGTAACAAATTCAATTAAAGATTTTTTTAAATGGACCACATTAAAAAAAGAAATCTTTTAGAAGAAAAAACGAGTGACCAACGGTTTCTCCCATCCATTTGAATCAGAGGACACTGGTCAATGATTGTGCTTTCCTCACTAAGATATGTGAACTGCAAAACACCTCTTAAGTCTAATTCATTCAGGAAAACCATATTCTTGAAGCTTTCTCTAAATAGCAGAACATTTCCATTCACTGAAGTTACGTTTTTAAAACGTCAAAGGTGACAGAACAACACACTCTGGATCCTAAAGGAAAAGGCAAAAGATCACGGACAGCAAAGGCTAGAACCACTTAAGAAATATTAAAACTCAGCTAAAGGCAGGGCAGTTAGTCTGTCTTTCACTGGTGTCATTCATGTGATAATCGCCCTAGCTCATCATTCATCAATTTTCTCTCTGTTTGGTTCATGTCCCTTTTTTGCAGTCATGATCCACAACAACAAAGAATACAAGAAAAGACAACAAGTCCCCTCTCTACCATGTTTCCCTTAAGTTATCTAGATTGCGGGTATTTCTTCCATGGAGTCATCTGCCTATTTTCTACATTGAGCCGATACCACTGTGTTCCATCAAAACGATTAGTGAAATAAACTAGGCAACCCGGTCATGGACTAAACATCTTAAAGAAAGAGATGGAGGATTCTTAGTCAACCTTAACTCACATTTGCAAGGGAACTGCAAATGCTGTCTTTATAGTAGAGGAAACCTAGAATAACTAACTAGAAAAGCTGAAGGCCCAGAGGCCTCGTGGCCCTGGAGCACCAGCTCTTCCAGTAACTTCTACATCTTCTCCTTGATTATCCACTGGCATTCACTGAAAGGCACACAAGTTATTTAAGAACAGCTTTTCTAGAATAAAAAAGACAAAAAGACACCCTAGGTTAAATTTACATATCAATTATAAGATCCACTCCAAATTCAGAAACATTACTCAAAGAGCCCAACAGATCACAATAGTTAAGGACCGTAGGCCTTCTTTTCTGACGGTTGCCATGGTGCTCAAGCCAATGGGTAGGGCCTTACTGATGTCCCCTGGAGTTGTCCGCACCTCAGTTTCCTTGTGGCTCAGCTGGTAAAGAAACCACTTGCAATGTGGGAGACCTAGGTTCGATCCCTGGGTGGGGAAGATCCCATGGAGAAGGGAACGGCTACCCACTCCAGTATTCTGGCCTGGAGACTTCCAGAGACTGTATAGTCCATGGAGTCGCAAAGAGTCAGACATGACTGAGCGACTTTCACTTTCAGTTTCCTTCTCTGTCACAAGACAGTGTCACACAGAGGGACATAACCTTGGGGGCAGTGGGGTGTCCAATCTTGTTTAAGGAGATGTTAAAACTTATGGATCTCCCCCCCCAATATACATTTTTTAATAAAAGACATTTAATATTTATTTTTATTTATTTATTTGGCTGCACCAGATCTTAGTTGTGGCATGTGGGATCTAGTTCCCTGACAAGAGACTTAACCCTGGCCCCTTGTTTTGGGAGCTCAGAATCTTAGCCACTGGATCACCAAGGAATTCCCCAATAGACTTAAACACACACAAAAAACTGTCCATTTGATTTTCAAGGGATCACAGGCCCTCCAACCCAGATCAAGAACCCTTGAAAGAGAAATTATCGACCATCCCTTCCAGCTCTACCAAACCCAGAACAATTCTTTAAATTGTTTGAATGCTCCCCCCAAATTGATTTATACTTGATCTTAGCCAAAAGGCCAAGAAGGGATCTAAACTGATTTAAATATCATGTTTAAAGCATGCAATTAGAACCATTCAACCTCGTCCACAGCACTGTTCCTCAGGGTAGTACAACCGCCATCTGAATCAGCCTTGTTTTGTTTCAGTGAAACATTCAGAGCTGCCAGCCTAACCCCTGTGCTTGGAGGTGGCCCCCGAACCTCTATTTCAAACAGCAGTGGTGATTATCAAGATCACTGAACTTGCAGACATGTTTTTGTTCACCACTCTGTACTCAATGCTGTAGGTCCTCACTGAAATCTTTGCAGACTGGACGAACTAAAGAATGAAGTGCTGAATTCCAACAGCCCATCCCAACCACCGTCCTAATCAACTCTGCGTCTGTCTGGAATCTTTGCTGAATGTCTTGTCTTCTCCTCTAGACCCTAAACTCCATGAGGACAAGCCCCTGGCTATTTCCTCAGCACCTCATACCTGCAAGAGTGTTTACTATGTAAATACACAGTCCAACAATGATCCTGTGACTCAGTTCATCAGTCTTCAATCTTAATTGCCATTGACTTAGCTACATATCTTTTCTTTTGTAGCCAGCGTTTCTTTGTAAACCGGAAAACTATACAAAAACTTTAACAGGAATATTTAATCAATCAAAACACTCCATTTTCAACCATTTTGGATAAAGAGGCACTTATTATAACTGTTTCCCTTGAAACACACATAAGAGTTTTATCAGTGCAATCTGGATGGAGTTTATTGATACCAGACACAGAAATCAGCTAATGGAATAGAAAAAAAAGAAGAAGAAGAAGAGATGGGATTCTTGGTAGGAATTCAGTCTGTCTCTTCCTTAGGAGAGGAAACTAATTAATAGCAGCGAGAAGTCGCCAAAGCTCCTTGACAAACTTGGTTTTTGTGGAGTTGTTGGTTTTCCCCCAAGCAAAGGACTTCATTTTAACAAAGCAATAAAAACCCTCCAAATACTCATCACCAGAGAGAGGCTCCCAAGAAGAGGTAAAGCCCCAGGCTCTGATTGAAATCACACTAATTAATGGTCTTGGAGAATACTAATTTCTCCCCCATCCTCCTGTTCAAAACCGATTTTTTTTAGAAATAGGCCCTTGGTCACTGGAAAGTCTACCCCCTTCTTCTATTTTGACAACTTATTTTTGGATCTCATTAGTTAGTAGCTAATTATTTAAAAGTGTGGTTTATGCTTGGAACCGGGCTATAAAAATGGCAACTTGCCAAGGCAGACATCTGCTTCCTGTATATCCCTATAAATTATATCAGCTTCTTTTACTGATAAAAACCCAACTTTGTCTCTGTCAGTTACAAAGGAGAAAGTTTTCACATTCGAGACTCTCACACCTCATCAAAACTCTGCCTAAAGAGTTAGTGAGCAGAAAAGGGTCTGCTTCTAGATGTGGTGGCAATGTTTTCATAGGATGTTCAGCCGAGTTGGAAAATTCAGCCCTCCATCCTGAGATAAAGCAAAGCATGAGGTACAGAAGTGACCAGTAAAAATTCCTGATGGAATCCTAAAATACACACAACTAGGGCAGTAGCCGATAGGACTCCTTTTAAAACTTGGCATTTCTTAAATAATAAAGTAGAATTTATTTAGAACACAACTCTGAAGGAAAACTTCAGTTCTGCTTCACTTCAAAGATTTTTCTCTGAGGAAAACATACCACTGGTTTTTAGATGTGAATGAAATGCGACTTTTAGACCCAATTCCTTTTCTTATAAAGTCAAACTGTTCTCCTTCAATCCTTTTCACCACTGCAACATTATACACAAGATTTGCTGGCATGCCCCTTGACTCTTTATGCTTAGGAAAAGAAAAAAGAGAGAAGGAAAGAAAAACTATCTGTAGTTGAAGTTTTGAGTCCTAGGAGCTTGGTATATTTAAAAAAAAAAAAAAGGAATGAAGAAAAACTGCTCTAATAGGCCTGCTAAAGCTTGAAGTTTCATAGGTAAATGCAGGAATGAAAATGCCTTCTTGAAAACAAACAGTCCTGGCTTTTCCCCATTCAACTAACTGTCCCTGATCCTTTTGTAATTTCCCTGAGGCCTAAACCCAGGGCACAATTAATTCCGCACCCTCTTTTAAACCTAATCCCTCTGTTACTAACAACCTGCCCACAGGTGGGTCTTTCCTTTCTAAATTATAAATCTTAACTTGCAGCAAAAGAAGACACCGTGTCCTGGAGTCACTGACCATGTGATGCTGCAGAACACATCTTCACATCTTCACAGGAAAGGCGGCCAAAGAAAAGCCGCAACCTGTGCCAATTTGGAGAACGGGAGAGGGGGGTCTGCACCGGAAACAGCACATCCCCCACCGCGCCAAGCCACACGGGTGACCCTCCCTTTAGAGCGGCCACTTGGAGCTAGGAAGAAACTTTCATCTTTGCCAAGATGTTGTCATTTTGCATTATATATATATACATATATATATATAATTTTTTTTTTTTTTTTTTTTTTTTTTTAGTAAGCAGTGGGTTGTGGTCTGTGCCGCCTGGGCGCGCTTGCATCCTGCGCTTCCACACTGGCTTCCCTTCCGTTCCCTGCACGGTTTGAGGGTCCGCGTCCTCGAGCCCCAGCCGTCAGTTCTTGCCGCCGCGGCCTCGGGGCGCCCGCCTCGCCGTAAGTTTTCTCCCCAGCGCGGTAAGGCCCCGCCGCGCAGCGCTGGCTCCTTGAAATAGGCCGGCTCCACTCTGATCCGCCTTCCAGAAGCGTCGCCCCAGCGAAAGGGCAGACCAGGGTCGGGACGATCAGAGCCCCGCAGGGCCTCCGCAGCCAAAGGAGCGGCCCTCCTCACTCTGCTTCACCCGGGTCACCCGCTCCCGGGGAGGACTCGCGAGCACTGGAAAACTGCACAACTGGTCCGGCAGCATCCCCAGCAGACAGTGGTCGGCGGCGGCCCGGAGTGCATTCACATGGCTGTTTCACCGACTGAATTCGGGGAGATGGAACTTTCTGGGCACTTTGCAATGCAATACCCTGTGTGTCGCTCTACATTAAAGGACTGGGGGACCCTTGACATCTTCAAGAAACCGCACTGGCTGGGTGCTTCACATAACCAAACTTCTAACTTGCTTCAGAGGCTCTTAACCCGGTTCCAAATGTGTTCCTTCATCAGCTGCCCTAAACCGATTAGGTGTGTGAGTGGTGAAGGGGCAGACCTATCTCATGGGCTTTCTGTGTGACAGCCCTCAGTGGAGTTCCGAACTTTAACCACGAAGCTTTATATAATAAATGGAGAGCATGAAAAATCACCATTCAGCCTTTCCCCTTGCAGATCTCTGCAGTGAGCCCTGGGATGCACACACAAGCAGGATTCTCTGAATGGGTTAAGTCCTTAAAATGTTTAAAAAAACAAAAACAAAAACGAAGCACCAGTGCTAAAATCAACATTTGAAATGATGTTTGAACTGTATAAAATGACTTTCTAATCGAAGGTGAAATGAGACAGTAATTCTAAACTAATAATGCATCCTTTGTGAACAGCAGACTACTTCATCCGTTTCCCTAATCCAGCTGGTTTATTTTTCAGTGTCCTGAATTTGGGATTTTTTTTTTCTTGATGCATTTAAAGATTTAAAACAAGTTAAAAGCCTGATTAGTGGCAACCTGATCAGTTTCTGATCAGTTACTGCCAAGGCAGGAATAAGGCATTCTAGGAGAGGGCACTTTTAACAGTATGGCGGATTAGGCCTTCAGTGAGAAATTATTCCCTGCAACTCAGGGAGCTCTTGCTGAAGAGGAATAAAGCTTTCCTCCAGAGAAAGTATCTTTCCTTATACCTGTCCATATGTTTATAAGCTGAATGATTTTCCTAATATGCTAATGTTTCAAAAATCCAGAAGGAGCCTGTGTAAGGATTTCTAAGGAGCTTCCAGCACATCACTGAAAAGTGACATTTCTCCCACCTGTATTACTTACTAGCAGATTAGCGGCTTCTTCAAGATGCTAGTCTTGGAACAACCGTTTAGGTAAAATGTTCTATTAAATAGTTATACCTTCCTGCAGCATTCAAATTCAGTTCCTAAAGAAAATGGCTGCTCTGGGAAAACTTACTTTTAAAAAATCAAAAAGCACAAACTAATAGCGATTTTAACTTTAGAGCAATTCTGGAAGTGAGAAATAGCATGAGTTTCCATGAGCAAAATTTAGGGAATTTGAAACATGTCAGTGGGTTTCATATAATCATGCATTATAGAAAATCTCTTATAGGTTTGTAATATGGTTGATGCTTCCTGGCACTCAAGATATCTTTCTGAACTTAAAATCAGTTAGATGTGCATAACCTCTGTAACACACCAAGATTTCCCAAGATTCCTACAGCTTCCTCTCCCTTCCCTGTCTGTAATGCCTTTCTTTCCTGCAAGCTCAACTTCATAAGTTCTTAATGAAATCTTCATGAATTTTTAACTATAATATTTTTAAATGTGCAATTATTTTACGTTTACATGTGATTGTATTCCCCCATAATTAGGAAAACCAAAAGCCTTAACTGCAAATAACTCCTCTCTGTTCAAGTCACCAAAAATGGTCTTTGGTAGCCTAGAGGGGTCCCCCAAATCTTCTATTTTTTTCAGATCTTTCTTTCCCAGTTTCTGAAGCTCCTCATCTCAGATAAGCAGTATCCATGATAGGCCTACCCAAACAGAATTACTTGAAAAGGAAATGGAATTACTCTAAGGGAAAATAATTGCTTGTCTATGGATTAAGTGAGTTTGATTTCAGTAGTTTAACTACATCTCAACTTTTTAAAAAGTCATATATTTAACTTCAACTATTGAAAATCTTATTTGACATGAAGTCATCATTGCTACTAGCATTAAAATCACAAATGACATTTTGTATGCCGGTTTTCCTTTTCTGCTATGTGTACTTAAAGGAAAGATCATCAGAAGACTAATCTAACTTTCTCAGGAGGACTTTATGAGAAACATCTGAAGGATAAAGGTATCTATTTAATACTTGTTAGTTACTGAGTTTTGCAAAAACTTTGAAACATCAGGCCAGTGTACTTTGGTTTAGGTTTGCAGGAAGTGCCCTGCATAGCAGGTGCCATTAAGGAATGAGCTGACACCCCCATTTTCTGTGGGTTTGCTGCAGACAAGACAAGCTTCAGACAGAAAAGGAGATCTATAAGTCAGTTATCAGTCTATAGATCAACTAAGCTCATGAAAACTGTTATTTCCCTTAAACCTACGTATGTCACAAAAAAACATCATGACTGATCAAAGATGCCCCTTGTCTCACTTCTCTAAAGTTTACAGGAATTAAAAGTCTTCAAATATTTTCAGAAGGAGAAAAAAAATGCTAATTGTAATATCACTCTAAGAGAACTTCTATAATTTTTGGTTCCTAGAATTAGGTGTGCCTTGACAATCAAGCTTAAGGGGATAGAGTACATGTTCTATGAATAAGAATTTACCTTTAAACCATCACAAATATGGGACTAATACCTGACGGGTGTTAAAATCAGCTGGAGATACCCCAAAGGTACTTATTTTTTCTGTCTGGTACTGTTCACTGTACTTTATCCTCCTGATTTTTAAAGTACAGATTCTTGAATCTTAATTGCAATGTAAAAAGCAGTTTTCAAAATTTAAGAATTTTTAAATCAGTTTATTCAGTAATAATTTCTGAATTATTTCTGATCGACTCAGCCTATAAACTTTACAGAATCCTTCAGCTGTCTTTTTTTTTCACCTCCTGCCCACCAATCATATACAGAACTGCCAAAGCAAACTATACCAAACGATGCACCCTCCCAATGAAACGCCCTGGCGTGGAATTTCATTGGAACCTCACATTTCAAACAGCAGATGTTGTCCTGAAGTGGCATGGCCTGGTCCATGCTCCATTCAGGGTTCCATACATCTTAGTTCATTTAGGCTTCATTCAAAAAAAAGTCTCGAGACTGAATTATTCTTTTTCAAAATATCACAAGATGAAATCAAGAATATGGTTTCACTGACTCATTCCTTCATTACAGCAATTGGAGAGTTAGTTTTAATCTGAATTGTGAGTTTTCAGTCTCTTTTTGTAAAAACCCATGTAACATACAACTCTGGAGTATTTTTAGGTGTTTTACGCCATTCTCCCCCAAAAGTCCAGGGAGCTAAAGCTGCAAATTTCCACTAGAAAATTAACAAATAGGATGTTACACTGGCTTCTGAAAGTACTTCCAGAATCAGATTTAAATAAAATGACACTTAGCTCCTATTATTTAATTTCATTCTATAGCATAAAAATTACCCAAATATACAATCAGATGTTTAAAACATACTCCTGTGTCTCTCTCTCTCTCTCTCACACACACACACACACACACACACACACACAATCAGATGTTTAAAACATACTCCTGTGTCTCTCTCTCTCTCTCTCTCTCTCACACACACACACACACACACACACACACACACATCACCTCACCTCCCTTCCAAAAAAAAGTAAAGAAAAGCCCACTAGCTATTTGAGGCCAGCAATCAATCCAATTTACTGCAGGTACAATTTATATGTACACTGCATGCCACAACAAAACCACAGTGTGATGCCAACAGGGCCCTTAAGAAAGTTTTCCCCTAAATCTCTGGAAAGAAGCTTTAAAAGAAAGCAAGGATTACAGTCAGCTAGAAGGTAGGGAGGGGACTTACCTCAAACCCAGCCAAGCGGAAATCAGAGCAGTAATTCTACAAGTCGACAGAGTACACTTTCAAAGCTATAATGGTGTGAAGAAGTGCTGGGCACCATGGCCTGAAGGCACCGCTAATACACTGATGACTGATGGCCGGCCCAGGCAGACAATGAATTTGGGGCTTGAAAACTAACAGAAACCATGCAGCACTTTGACAAATGGGCTTTCACAATTTCATTCATTGAATAACCTTTAAGCACAAAATTGGCTCGAGTTCTCCTGGGAATTATGTGACAGGTCGTTGGACGATGATGTAAGTATTTTCTTTTTTAATTATGACTTGTATGCAAAATGCAAAAGCACCCTAATATGAGGACACAACCCTAAATGCTGCAGATGCATGTGTGGAGCTCCACACAATATTGCCTTTCAGGAGGGGGGCTGGAATGTTCCAATGCCACCTTATTAACTAGGTAATGGCCTGTTCATTCAGTTTCTTTAGAGAGCCATAGATTTTCTGGGACATTTTGTCGGATTGAAATATACACACATGGAACAAAAAACACTTTCACAGTAAAAAAAAAAAAAAACAACCTGAAAGTGGTCATGAGTAGCTAAGTGTGGCACTAAAATATAGTGCATTAGAATTACAAGTAGAAAAAGTCTAATTTTAAGGGGTGAGGCAAAGGAAAAGTGCCTTGAAACAATTGAGACACCACATAAAGTTTGCAGTCGAATACACTTGCCAACACAGTTAACATTGGATTTTTTTCCAACGGCTTCCCTCCCTTTCTTTCCCTGTAAAACTAGCCCTTCGATGGAAAAATCATAATTTTGGCAATTTCGAAAGAGAGCATGAAATACCTAGTGTCTCTAAATTAACAAGTACCACTTACTCCAGGCAGCATTGCCTTTAACAGCTTCTAAAAACTTAAGAAAAGGATCTTAAAACAGGAAGATTAGTGAGCTCATAAAACTGTTGTTGGAGCCAGGAACACATAGCATATTTAATCTGCAAACTGTGAGAGTCTACAGTGATTTCAGCAAGATCTGAGGCATGCCCTCAAGGTTTGCTGGGATCTGGGATTAGGGGGTTGATAAGAACCTCTACTGCCCATGGACATGTTTTTCTTCTGCAGTTAAACACAAATGCACAGAGACATTTGACTGCTGCTTGGCGTTACTGCTCAAGTTATAAAAAAGCTTTGCAGCTCCTTTTGCTGTCAATATATCAAAGTTTAAAAAAAAATCATCAAAGTGT
Source organism: Odocoileus virginianus (assembly GCF_023699985.2). Classification (NCBI taxonomy): domain Eukaryota; kingdom Metazoa; phylum Chordata; class Mammalia; order Artiodactyla; family Cervidae; genus Odocoileus; species Odocoileus virginianus. The sequence continues at coordinate 38,276,303 of NC_069674.1, forward strand.
GAAATTTCATTTAAAGTCTTCGCCAGTCTACAGCTCTATTTCACAGGCCCATCAAATAAAAGTAGAGATGAAAAATACGCTGAAAGTACTTGAAAAAAGTTTGTGGCATTCCCCCTGCCCTGTTGTTGTTTACTCTGTCTCCCTTTATTTGCTTTGAAACTAGAACAAATCAATTTTCATCTGGAAAAATGACAACAGGAAGTGAAGGGCAGCATCTTCTAGTAGCCTTTCATGAAAAGACAACCTGAAGTCATTATTAGAGTAGAATCTTATACTTACCAAATGAAATACACACACACACACAATTTCTTCTACAGTCATGTCAGCATTTTAATTGACTCTCATGATATAAGTTGGCAGAAAATTTCTTGAATCTTCCAAAACAGATCAGACTGACTACAGAATACGGATGCCAGCAAAACTAAAACCTCCTTCAAAGAATTTTTTTAGCTGGGGATTTACAACAATTGCATAAAGAAGAAAAGGCTGACTTTTAAGATAATCTACTATAGTCTAAAAGCATTAACATTCCATTACTAAGGTTTTCTTGAGGATTTCATGACTCACTGATCCACTTTTCCTTCAAGACTGGTTTTTCTTAGTACACTACTGTCTCCATATAAGTGAGTGCATGGAACAATGATCATTAAATTGTTTCCTTTCATAAATTCCCAAACCTTATTCTCCTAAAAAGGGGGCAAGGATAAACAGGACAGCTCACATAGATGGAAGGACCCCTAAATGGCGAAGCACAGAGGAAGTCTGAAATCCTTACAGCATGCAGGTAATTAAGAAAACTGGCCAAGAAACAAAGGAAAGTTCAACTTTTAGGCTAGGGCATCAAACTGATAAATTAATGACTTTCATTAAATAAGTAATGAAATAATTCACCAGAGTCATTTTTTATCAGTACTGAATTTTCTCATTTCTGTCTGTAGTCCTTTGCAAATTCAACATACTGGAAAAGTGTATTTATGGAAAAGTGTATTTATGTCATGGTCCGATCAAGGAATCCAAACATGTTAATGGTACCGAGAATTGGTAAGTATCTGAGTTGAACCTACTAGCCTATTCATACAATATAGTCTATACCTTTTAAAGTGCTTCTCTGTGTGTGAAATTTCACTAGACACCTCTCACATTGGACTCATTCAGGCATCTGAAACCAAAGCTTTCCTAGGCTGACTTTAAGAATTATACACCCTGAAAGGCTCTCCCCTTAGGCAGGCAGTTTCTGATTAAATAGCTTTTAGTGTAAAATAAACCTCTTCTCTCTATAAGTATGCTATTACAACTAATTTAAATGTTAGTTCATGTTTGTTTTAGGTCTGACTACAGGCCAACTGGCCAAAGTGTTTGTGTACCAGGTTAAGACCAATATTTCCTAACATAAACAAATTCTTTAGATACTTCACACAGTTTACATTGTTAAGGCCAATCACCGCTACTTCAATATAGCCCCTCAAATGAAATGCTGTTCTGCTTTAGAAAGATAGAGCGATTTTGAGGTTATTTCACTACTTTGAAACATAGCATTTTCCTCCTTCAAAATAATCTTGACACATGTAATTAAGAAACTGTCAGACTATTATTAATTTTTAATTTAAAACCTAAATGAAATAATTACAGGAATCAATCAATAAGGCACCTATTCAAATTACAGAGCAATTACATAAATACTCAAAATTAATACTTTAGGCCAAAATTAATACTTTAAGCCAATCCTTAAGATTTCTCTCTATAATATGCTAAGACACCAAACAACACAAAAAGTGTAACATGGGGACCATGAATAGTTCCTGCCTTAAATAGAAATGGCCATGGCAGAGGGCTCCACCAGCTATGCCCAAGGCACTCAAGCTGGAACTCTTTTTCAAAGTTCATTTATTTCCACCAGATGCATATTTCAGGGATATCAAAAATCTCCCAATTCTGTCCAAAATCATATTGGGAGGCAAAAGCTTAATTACTGCGCACTTCCAGCAAAGGGCTCTGGGGAGGAAAAGGGAGAAAGATAAAGGAGCGAAGAAAGGTGTTTTCTAGAACCAGTCTGGCTAATGCCACTGGCCAGGTCTCTGCACAGCGACCGACCCTCCATACCTCCAACTAACGGGGCTCTTTTACTTGGAGATGCGGACGGTCCATCATTTCAAACTGAAATGGCAGCTGGAAAATGTGGAACAGCTGGCAGAGAGCTGGGAGAAAATGTTTTACATAAATATATGTACATATAAACTGGCAGAGGGCCACGAGCGCTGTACCCAAGGCCAGAATCGACTCGGGACTGCACATCACGGAGATGAGACCCCGGGGCGGGCGGGAGGAGCCGCCCGGAGGATGCCTCCCGCACAGTCTGTTTACACGAGGTCAGCCAGGGAAGCGTGGGTCCAGCCGCTCTCCGGACGGCATCTCCTGAAGGAGGTGCCATCGCCGACTCAGGCACAAAGTTCAGAGGAGGATAAAAGGCCTGGCTGTGCGGTGGTGCTTCGGCATCTGGCAATCTGCTTAGAAGTCACTTCACAAACTCCCTAAGTTTGGGGTAAATATTTACTCCTTCTCCACCTCCTCCCGCCCATGTGCCCTCTGCAACTCCAGAAAGTAACTGTCCCCTGCAGAGTGACTCATACCCAACTCTGCTCGCTGAAAATGCGACCTCTTAAATGATCATTGCAGGCGCCACGGTTACCCATAGCACCACCATCACGACCACACCACCACCCCCGCACCACTCACTCCCTGCAGCTTCTAATGCTTTTATTTCTTTTGTTGTCTTTTCCCTTACTTTCTTTTTTTTTTTTTTTAAGGCTGTCTCTGGAAAGGAAAAGAAATGAAAGATTCCCAAATCATCCACAGATGGTACAACTTTCACTTTTCCTCTCTTAGGACGGAGGCGCGCCTCTTTCTCCCGGCTCACACCCCACCCCCGATGGGAAGCGCAGGCTGGAGGAAGCCCCCGCCGCGGCGATCCTCGCGCGCACCCACCTCACCGCCCGCCGCCTTCCGCGCCCGGCCCCCCAGAGGCATGCAACAGTGCGAAGGCGGGCGCCCGAGCCCCGGGGGCTAGCGGAGCTCCTTTCGGCCCTCGGGAAAGGGAGTCGGGGCGAGAGGTGCAGTCGCCGCGACTGCTCCAAACTTCGTCCCCAGACCTCCCAACTCCAGGAGGTGAAATTCTCCAGCCCGTCTCCGGATGGCCGCCAGGTCAGACGCTGCGAAGGGGAGCATCACGCAGGAGGGGGCGAAGGGAAGGCTGGTTCCGACGCCTTACCGGCGGCTCCCAAAATCTGGGCGCCTTTTGACAGCCATTTTCAGTTCCTCCCGCGCCCCCCGTCGGGGACTCCCCTCTCGACCCAGAGGCGCGGGCGCGGCCGCAGGAGCTGGCTCCCCGGTGCGGGGCCCCGCGAAACAAAGAACTTCAGGCGGGACGTACCTGCGGCGGCGGCGGCTGTCAAGTCCCCGAACTTCCCATAGACCCGCGTCCCGGGCGCGGGCTGGCGGCTCCGGGTTCCGCGCGGCCGCGGGCCGCTCGGGCTAAGGCAAGAGGCCGGGCAGGGCGCGGGGGTCCCCGGCGACGGGCATGGTGCGGCGCGGGCGGCCGCGGGGCGCGCGGGGAGGGCGGGTCGGGGCGGCGAGGGGGCGCGAGGGCGAGTGTGCGAGCGCGCCGGCGGCGGTGGCGGTGGCGGTGGCGTTGCCCCTGCCCGCTCCCGCCCGCTCGTGCGACTCCGGCATCGGTTTCAGGGATCGTGTAATCCGATCCCTTCTGACTCACAGGCCCTGAGTGACAGTTCTGATTTGGTTCACCCGCGGGAGGGAGGGGAAAGAGAAAGAAAGAAAGCCCCCAGAGCGCTCCCCTCCTCACATGCAACCGACTTTCTGGAAGAAGGTCCCATCCCGGCCTGGAAACCCGCGCGGGCTTGGAGGCTCCCCCAGTCCCTACCCGCGCAGCCTGCGCTACTCACGGGTGGAAAAGTTGTCCCTCGGCTCTGCTCTGCCCTCCCTCGCTCTCCCTCCTTCCCTCCTCTCCTCCTCTTCCTCCTCCTCCCCGCGCTCCTCCTCCCCCAAGTTTTAACAGATGTTGCCGGACTCTCGGCTCGCGCTCGCGCTCCCTCTTCCTCCGCCCCCGCCCCCGCCCCGTCCCTTTTCTTTCTGCCACTCTCCGGCGGCGCGGTGGGGACGCGCCGAGCAGCAGGACGCCTGCCACCGCAGGGGGCGAAGTTGGGAAAACTTGGGAGGAGTGCGGCTCGCCTTACTTTTGCTTTCTCGCTCCTTCCTGGCCGCGCCGGGGGCCCGCGCTTCCCCACCCGCCGGGTCCCTGCTCCCGCGGCGGGTCCCAGCGGCGACGCGGGCGGCGGCGCGGAGGCGGCCCGGGCAGGGGTCGGGGGCTGCGGGGGGAGCCCGGGCGCCCCGAGCCACGCGCGCGCTCCCCTCCCCGCCCTCCGCCTCCTCCGCCCCTCCCCGATCCTCTCACAGACACATTCAAGCCTGCTCCTCCTCTTCCCCCTCCTTGACCCCGCGCCCGCTCCGCGCGCCGAGGCCCCACCCACCCGGCTAGGGGAAGGGGGCCCTGGCGTGATGTCACCGCCGCCCTCCCCGCCCGCGCTCGCCCCGCCGCCCCCCACCCCAGCGCCCTGCGCACCCGGGCAGCTAGTCCCAGCTCCCGTCGCCTTCCGCCCCGCCTCTCCGCTCCGCTTTCTCCCGGCTCCCAGTTTGGGCTCCCTTTTTTCTTCTTTTAAGGCCTCTCTGATCACAGCCACCCCCCTTCCCTCCTAGATTCTCCCTCTTCTTGTACATTTCCCCAGGCCAACCCTGAAACTCCCCCTCTCGCCTGAGGATGCTTTTGAAAGTTCAGATTTTTCCTCCCCACCGACTTCTCTGCCCTCGGAGCCAAATCTGGGAAGTGGGAGCTCCCCACTACGCAGCCTGCTATTCCCATGGGTTACTTTAGTAGGGACACAAAAACAAAGACCCCAGGCTTGGAGCCTGGACTCCAACGTGGTTTTCCCTGAGCTACCAGAGTGTCTCTGTCCCTGTTTGATTTTCAGCGGCCCGTACCAGAAAAAAATTATTTCCCTCCCTTCTCAGCCAGCCAGCCTGCATCCATCTGTTCCCTTCCAGCCTGGACCTGTAACCCAAACAAGGAGTTCCCAAGGGAGGAACAACGAAAGGAAAAGAAAACTCTGGTGGCATGCCCGAATCCATTCTTCCTGGGGTCATCTGAGATTCCGCCCACCCTCCGGTGGCCTCCCGCAGCGCCTCGGAGCTCAGGGTGCACTAGTGTTGACTCCTAGAGCGTCTTGACTGAAGGAAAAGCGTAGGTGGATGAATGATTAGCTATTATGATCTGAAGAGCATTTTGAGATTCAAATGCTTAGCTGGAGAATTTTTTAAGGGAATTAATGGTGGTGTTCACTATTTGTTTCCTGGGACTTGTTGCTTATCTCAAAGATATCACAAAAGCAGACCCTGACTTAAGCTTTTATGGTAGAAGCAGTGGAGATAAAGGAGGACTGGAGGTCCTTATGAGCCATTTATTTTACAGTTTCTCTCTGTACTTCACGTGTTTGGGGGAAAAAAAAATCTGACTCATACAGAGCCGTACGTAGCCTTAGGATTCAAGGGTGGTGGTCCCAGCTTCCCCTTACTAACTGGCCTTAGGCCCAGGAGGATTCTCTGAGCATCCACAGGCTCTGGGCTCATCTGCAGAATGGTGATAGGAAAACCAGGCCAGTCCGCATACCTCCCAGGATTTGTAAGGGCTTCCAAAGAGATAATACATGTGAAAGTGGAAATGGATACAAATGCCTAAGAATTATATTATGCTCTTTCCCACATATACTTCAGCATCCGTCACAATATTTTTTTGTATTCAAGTACTGCTTCTGTCTCAATCACATGAATGCAAATAATACATCCTGATAGCCTCCTCTGTTCACCCAATGGCAAAAAAAAAATAATAACTAAAAAGAACGACAGCCAATAAATCAACAACTGGAATAAACTAGATATTGTGACTCACTTAAAAGTCTAGCACATTTTGGATCTGAAGATCTTGATTCTCCATTTTAAAAAGATGAGAACAAAGGAAAAGCAGCTCATCGTTCTCCTTATGCCCATCAGAATAGTTAAAAACAAGAGGAGAAATAAAGCTGGTGTCTCCTGTGTGTCCCTGTGTCCTCACCTTAGGTTCTTGGCAGAAATGAAGAGTTTTCTGCTTTAGTGATAAACACAGATGTGAGTGGGAACATTTTGCAGAAATAGTAGAAGAAATATAAAACAAGGGTTACCCTCATGTGAGTTAAATAATGCCATAACACAATGACTTTCAGCCTATATTAACAGAAAAATTCTTTATCCAAAGGAAATCTTGTGTGGAATCCCTGCATATAAAGGAAAGCTATCTCTAGTTGCTGTTGGGTGGGGTCTCAAAGCCCAGCCCCTTAGCCTTTCTTTTGTCACTCACTCCCTTTTTTTAAGAGCCCTGAGACATCTCTAACAACCTTAAAGTCACCCTGAAACTCAATAATGTAACCTCCTTGTAATGGTAAACAGGCACTTACAGATTTACAAGGTTCTAAGGTCACCCTTCTTATAGACAGAGTCCCCTCAGTTCCCTTTTCAGATGCAAAAAGTCCTAGACATTTTAACATAGTGTGTCCTCAAAATACTTAAGCTTATAAGACAGTTCTTGTTGGTTTGTTTGCTTGTCTTTTGGCAGCAAATTGGATGAAGTAGGAGACTCGAAGATATTCGTATGAGTCTTCTAGGGCTGCCATAACGAAGGACCACAAACTGGGTGGCTTAAAGCATCAAATGTCCATTGTCTCTGGAGAGGGAAATGGCAACCCACTTCAGAGAAATCCCATGGATAGAGGAACTTGGCAGGCTACGGTCCATGGGGTCGCAGAAGAGCCAGATACAACTTAGAACCTAAGCAACATCCATTGTCTTACAGTTCTAGAGGCTAGAAGTCCAAAGTCAATGTCTCAGCAAGGCCATGCTCCCTCTGAAACCTCTAGGGGAAGATCTTTCCTTGCATCTTCCTAGTTTCTGGTGGTTATCTGTCAACCCATGGTGTTTCTTGCTTTGCCACTGCTTCACTCTAACGTCTGACTCTATAGTCATATAGCATCCTCTCTTTGTTTTTTTTTTTTTTTTCTCTCTCTCCGTCTCCTCTTCCTAAGGGCACCAGTCATAGAAGGGAGCAACAGAAGATGAGATGGTTAGATGGCATCATCAACTCAATGGACATGAATTTGAGCAAACTCCAGGAGATGGTGAAGGACAGGGAAGCCCAGCATGCTGCAGTCCATGGGGTCACAAAGAATCGGACACGACTTAGCGACTGAACAACAACTCCAATATGACCTCATCTAAACTGAGTACATCAGCAACAACCCCGTTTCCAAATCAGATCACATTCTGAGACTCCAGGAGTTAGAGCTATAATATATCTTTTGGAGGGGGTGGTGGGGAGTGGGGGACACAATTCAATTCATGAAAATACTGAAAACAACAAAGCAGGATAAAGGATCTGCAACTGACAGGACAAAGAATGAAACAGAACGAACTTTGCATGCTCCTCTGGTTTTTCTGTTGTTGTTTTTTGTTTTGTTTTTTTTTTTGCTGCGGTGGGTTTTCATTGCTGTGTGTGGACTTTCTCTAGTTGCAGACCATGGGCTTCTCATTGCAGTGACCTCCTGTTGCAGAGCACTGGCTCAGTGGCTGCGGCCCTCAGGCTTAGTTGCCCGGCAGCAGGTGCCCCCGGACCAGGGATCGAACCCAGGTCCCCTGCATTGGCAGGCGGATTCCTAACCACTGAGCCACCAAGGAAGTCTCCTCTGTATTTTTTTGCCCTGTCACGTGTGCTTATCTTTAATGACTGTGCTTGCTCTCACTGCTACAGCTCTTCCATCTCTCTTCACGGTAAACCCCCAATTAATTATTGGGAAATTCCAAGTACAAGTTCATATGCACTGATAAGCTCCCAGCTGCACGTGACAAAATTCCAACTCAAATTGGCTTAAGTTAAAGGGGAGGTGGGTGTTTTGTTGACTGAAAAGTCCAGTAGTATGTAGGTGGAGTTCAAGTAAGGCAGGACTTAGAGGCACAAACAATGTCAGCTGAGTCCTATTTTCCATCTTTCAGCTAGGCTTTACGCACGTTTCATGATACAGGATTTTGTTTTTTGGGGTTTTTTAGGCTACCAAAGGCAGTGGCCAGAGGCAGTTGCATGCCAGATAAACAGCACAAGTCCTCTATAAAGCCCAACATGATAGCCTCCATATTCTCCTCCTTTCCTGTAAATGTGAGACTGTCACCTTTCACCCTGCTCGTCTTCTGTATATGCAGGACTCTCACCTCTGCTTCAGTTGCCCAATGTAGGGCTCCCTACTGGGAGATGATGCTTTCAGGACACCATCTTCTGGGGCATCCTCAGTACTCTTGAAGTCAGTACATCCCATATCTGTGTGAGGAGAAGGATTTTTCTTGGTCTTTAAAGTTGTACTTGATCACAAGGCTCTTTATATTTTGTCCTCATATATGAATATCCTGGACTTCCTTGGTGGCTCAGTAGTAGAGAATTTGCCTGCCCTGGGAAGATCCCCTGCAGAAGGAAGTGGCAACCCACTCAAGTATTTTTGCCTGAGAAATTCCATGGACAGAGGAGGCTGGCGGGCTGCAGTCCATGGGGTTGCAAAAGAGCCGGATACAACTTAGTCACTGAACAACAACAACGTGAAGATCCTACCAATTTCCTTTTCTGAAAATAGCTCAAGGATTCATACCTTTTTCATCCCCAGACTCAAGATAATAGATTCTCATAATGAAAGTGCAACCCTTTGCCTCCATATCCTCATGTGCATGCATTCACCCATATATCCATCCATCCATCCATCCATCCATCCATCTACCTACCCACCTACCGACTCATTCACCAGTGTTGGTTTACTGTTGTCCCAAGCCTATCTGCCACATACCGTCTACACTTATGGTGAGTTATTTCCCAGGAGGCTTCTCAGTCTAGCATGCAAATAGACTCCTTGCAGACAACATAACCCATCCATCCAACATTTCCAAATGTTTCTGAATTCAGTAGAGAACACAGCCTAACACTCAAACTAGGATCTTTAACATCTGTCTGTCTTTCAGATGTTTGTAGGTGCCAGTTAAGGATTCTCACCACTTTGAAAAATGGTGGGAATGGAAATACTATACGGGCTGCATTTGAGAACCAGACTGCAAAGACAGTAAGTGTTTTTCTATCCAACCATGCTCTCCTCAGCTGACCTACCACGCCCCACCCCCGCACACACACACTCCAAGTGGAAGCAGATGGAAAAGGCAGACCTCCCTCCCAACTAGGAAGCTCTGACTTGGGCAATCTCATGTGAGTTTGAGGAGAGGGGAAACTTGGCCCCTGGAAGGAGGCAAAGAGATAGAGCAAGAATCAGAGTTTTCGATCCCAAGGTCACCCAACTCATCATTCTCTCTCCCTCCCCTTTCCTCCTCTGTCACCTAGTTTCCTAAAGTGCTCTCCTCTGGATTCTCCCTCAGGGCCATGACAGCCGATTCCTAGACTGAACAGATTTGATGGCCTAAGGACAACTTTGACCCCTTTGGGTTTCCTGCTGCCTCCTTGAATTTTCTGGACATCATGTTTCTGCATGCCCTGCACCTACCAGTGTGTGTGTATTGGGTAGGGGGAAGTACTGAGGGTCTAGGCAGACCCACCAGCCACACTCATGTCCCGGGAGAGCCCCGGGAAGGAAACCCTCCCCGAGTTGGCCCAGAGTGGACAGCCCGAGCTTCCCCACGCTGACTGGCCACTTGCCAAGAGGGAGAATGTTGTAAAGTGCATCACACAGGTGCCCTCTGGAGGGTCTCTCACTCAGCACCCGCATAACTTATTCTTGCTTCTTCTTGGAACATTGGGATTATAAATGTAACCCAGATGTGGGCTGCATCCCTCTTCACCTTGGAGATGTTGCTATAATTGGCTTGGACCTCAGCCAATACCACAAGTTGGAAAGACCTAAAGCCCTCCATTTGGATCTCAACAAGTTCAGAGACCCCCTGTGGATGCTGCCTGACACCACCCTTTACTCCATCCTCAAACCCCTGCCCGATCCACAGGAAACCACCCACAGCAGGCAAGGGGTGAGATTGTAGATTTCACTGATGCTTTGGGTAGCTCAGGGGTGAGTTTTTCTCCCTCCTTCTCTTTCAAAAATAAAACAAGTTTTTCTCTGCCTCAAACAGAGCAGTTTAGCAACCAGCATCTGTTTCTTGAAGTCTCACCTTCCTTTCCTAGGAGCATATTCACGTGATACCCTGATTTCACTTGCCTTTTCCATTTCTTTGCCCAGGATCTGCCCTGCTACACTTTGTCTTCAGCTCCAATCTACCTGGCAGCAAAGCTCAGGACTTTTAATTTTTTTTTCAGCTGCACCAAGCCATATGTGGACTCAGTTCCTCAACCAGGAATTGAACCCACACCCTCTGCATTAGAAGCTCAGAGTCTTAACCACTGGACCACCAGGAAAGTCCTGCCCAGCACTTTTTGAGTTTCCATAAAGTTAAGGGAACAAGCAGTGGCCCATGGGACACATTGTCTGTCAACATCTATTATTTACTGTGCATGAGTACATTTTGTCCTGGACTCTTCATTTTGCCACAGCCCCCACACCTCCCCCATTGCCTTATAAACTTGCAGCTACACACGTTTGCATCATCTGTCTCATTCCTGAAAACATTTTGAATTTGCTGCTTTCTGCCCTTAAATAATTCACTGACACAAATTGTGGGTTTTACTGAATCTTTTTATAAACAGGCTGCAAAGGAGGGGCTGCAACATCAAACATATCATAGAAAATACCTCCAACATTTTCCTCTAAACTTTCTGTCCTTCATTTGTCTCTGACTGTACCCCTACTATATTATTTTATCTTCTCCTGTTCAGTGCCCAGTCCCACCAATTTCCCTTTTCTTAGAACAATCCACTTCTGCACTTCTAAGTGTGGTGTCCTGAGAGATTCCAGGATCCATCTCTCTTAGAAAGTGGTTTAAGACATCCATACAGCTCAGGAGCTCATCTTACCATTATAGTCTTTCACCCTAATCTTTTACATACACATCCAGCAACTTGTCAATGTATTTTCCTCCAAACAAGTATGAGAAGTTCTATGAGGAGGAGTTTTGGTGAAAAACAGTTTCTGTATTTGCTCCATAAGAAACTAAGAAAATCAAGACCACACACCTGGGAATGTAATAAAGAATTGGGATATTTCAAGGAAAGATGAGAAGCAGTGGTCATATGCTTGGAAAGTATTGTACTTATAGAAAGAGGGACCTCCCCCACCTCAATAACTGTGGGGTTCAGAGGAGGAGCTCTGTGATCAAAGGGAGAGGTTAACATGAGTTGATGATGGGGACTTCCCCAGTGGTCCAGTGGCTGAGACTCTGTGCTTGCAATGCAGGGGGCCCAGGTTCCATCCCTGGTCAGGGAACTAGATCCTACATGCCACAGCTAAAGATCCCACATGCAGCAACAAAGACCCGACACAACCAAATAAATTAATCAAATAAATATTTCTAAAAAACCATGAGTGGTGATAGAAGAAGAATGGGATCTGACCCCCCACACAGCAGCGAGGCCAGCCAGGAGCAGAACTGTTGTGGTGGTGCAGTCGTTAAGATGGATCCTACTCTTGCGACCACCAGGCTTCTCTGTCCATGAAATTCTCCAGTCAAGAACACTGAAGTGGTTTGCCCTTTCCTTTTCCAGGGGATCTTCCCTAATCAGAGATCAAACCCATACACTGCAGGCAGATTCTTTACCAACTGAGCTAGCAGAACTGTTAGAGCAGAGCTTATGGTGGCCAAGGGAGAATGTTCATGAACCAGAAAGAGTGTGGGGCCTCAGAGAGCCTAGCAGGGGATGGGAATAATGTAGAAGCTCTCTGTCCCGTTATCCCAAAAGCTGAGAGCTCAGAGCCAGAGATGACTTTTATACCTTTGTTATTATAACTCCACTTTCATTGGTTCTTCCAGGGTCCATCGTGGCTGAGGAGGAAAGCACAGTTCTATACAGAAGGTAGAAGGTAGGACTGTCTCTCTCTCTGCTCATTTCTCTCTCTCTCTCTTTATCTCTCTCTCCATCTCTTTCTCTGCCTATGCATAACCGAAACATATTGTTTGGCTTTCTATAATTAAAACTAACAGTCTCACTTCTTTGGGGCTTTCCCATTAGTCAGAAGCATACAAGACAGAACAGACTTGGATGTAAATCCACCATCACTAGCTTTGTAACTTTGCCAAGTCAACTCACTCAGTTTGTCCATCTGTAAATTGGAAACAGTGATATTCATCTCCCAGAGTTTTTGTGAGAAGGAAATGAGATGGTGGATTATAAAGGGCTGGGCCTTTTGTCTGGATTAAGAAATGCCTAGAAAAGCAAATTTCCTTTGTTCCTATTTTTTATGCCAGCTGCGTGTTACTAGTCACAGCTTTTTCACACTCAGTAAGGAAGACACTTGAGAGGTAGAAGTTTAAGTCTCTGTTCTACCTAACCTATAAAAGTGTGACTTGTCTTGAACAGTTTTTTTTTACTAAAATATACCTAGTCATTAAAGTACTTTAAGAGTAACAAAGGGCTCTTGGGAGAAAAATTTCTGCCCCCCAGAAACAATCTGCCAGTTCTAAATAACTTGCTATTCTGCCATTCCCACAACTGTTTAGAAATCATTTACCACCATGTCATTCAAAACCAACAAAGATCCATAGCACCTGGCCCTTGCTACTCTAGGTTTTTCTTTATATAAACCCATCAAGAGCCCTGGCCTGCAGGATGACTCTGCCGGCAAGGCTCAGTGAAAATGTGAGGTTTCTTTGCTGGTTCGGACTGCTTACACCTGAGGGACTCTTGACTGATTCTCTGTTCAGTCATTTACTCATTCAACAGACATGCACCAAACATGTGCTATGTGACAGGCTGCCCAAGCCGCTGGGCATATGGCGATGAGCCCACAGTCACATTTGTCCTCACAGAGGGGACCATGAAGGGCAAGAGCAGGGTGGTATGTGACAGGTAGGAACCTGCCGTAAATGAAGGAGTCATGGGTGCCTCTTTGAGGAGGTGATCGGGGCTGAGATCCAAGGATGCAGAAGCAGTGCTGAGTCTGGCAGCATGGTCCAGGCAGAGGAGGGCTGAGGAAGTAGCATGACTGAAGGCTGGGAGATAGGCAGAGCTTGCCAGGTTCCAGGATAGAAGGTTACTGTTGGTTTTGCTTATATTCCACTTGATCCAGGAAATTGGTCCTGCAACCTTAGGTGATGTCAAGAAGGGTTTCGAGATACTGGTTTTAAAGGCATGTTATTATAATGAAGTATGCTTTTATGCTTAGCTCATAATTTTACTCCTACATGAATTAAGAACCACACACTGCATTTATTTTTCTTTCCTCAAAGTTTCATATCACATTTGAAAGCATTGATTCTACATATTCATTTGGTTCCCAAGATACCATGAAGAGAAACATATGCTCTTCTTACTTACCATTTGATATACCAAATAAAAAATATTCATTCTGCCCACTTCTTAAGCTCCACCAATATTAGATATGTTTTAGAGCAGAAATATACTAGGTTACATGTGGTATCTATCTGTGGAGCACATTTCAAAGAGAGGCGCTCCAACAAGCACATTTGTATGAAGGCTGTAAAATAAAATCAAGCTTGAGCTTAAAATACCAATGCACCACAGTCTTAGTTGCTTGTTAACTTGAATTAACAGTGCTTGCACTTCTGCGGTCAGATTTCATCTACACATGCAGAATGAAGTGGAGAATTGAGTAAATTATCTTTATATGGGCCAGGCAATAAGGCAAAAAGTGGTTAATTAGCCTGGATTATCCAGATTCTGGTCTTATCAGAAGGTTGCATCAGAAAGCCAGAATAAAACACCTTTCTTTTTACAGTTATTAAATAATCACAATGTTGATTGGAAAGGTGCTGGGGAGATAGGCATCATGGTTAGTCTCCTAAAGAAGGAGCCAGGCTATGAAGAATTCTTTCAAGCTGGCCCAAATAAGAGAGACCTGGGCAGTAATTAAATTCCTGTATTTTTCTCAAGGGCTTCCCTGGTGGCTCAGTAGTAAAGAATCCACCTGCTAATGTAGGAGATGTGGGTTAGATCCCTGAGTCGGAAAGATCCCCTCGGAGAAGGAAATGGTAACCCACTCCAGTATTCTTGCCTAAAAAATCCCGTGGACCTAGGAGCCTGGCGGGCTACAGTTCCTGGGGTCACGAAAGAGTCAGACATGACTTAGCGACTAAACAACCACAATGTTTTGCAAACCCAAATCGATCAGCTTGGACAAGACACCTTTCACAATAAAGATTCTGTTAAGAACAGGTTTCAGGGTTTTTAGAAACTAACCCTTTATTTTGTATTGTCAATTATACCATGCTCTGGAGCAGAAATGGGCACAGACACCAATGTTTCCCAAGGGAAATGATTCATGTCCCAGAATCATAACCCTCAGTTCCAGCATGCTTTCTGAGAGCCTTCACAAAGGGTCTACTGGCTTATCATGGACTGGGCTCTCTCATTCTTATCTCATTGCCACAAGATTCCAGTTATAGAAGTAATAGAAGGAAAGAATTTATTCCACATACTTGCCATCAAGTCAACCTATTTGCTATCAGGTCAATATGGAAGCTGTCTTACATTTAAAAACTTGTTTGGTGTTGGTGGCAAAGCTTAGGCTCAAAGAATCAAAGTCAATGTTAGTTCTGCCTCTTCTTGACCAGGTGTTCTTGGGAAAACTACTCAGCTCCTCTGAGCTGCAGCTTCCTAGAGGTTAAATGGAATCCTTAGACTTTATAAAAGTATTTAGGAAATTCAATAAGATAATGTTTATTTCCTGTCTGGCACTTAGGCACTCAGCTTGATTTCTTTCCCCCCCTTTCTAAAAAGATACTTAGAGTAATTCCAGGATAGGAACTCAATAAACATGTCTTAAATAAGTAAAATAGATAGATGAAAGATAGACCGATAGATGATAGGTGGACAGATAGAAGATATGTGATAGACAGTTGATAGGTATAGTTAGATAATTAATAAGTATATAGAGCACCATGAGAAGAGGTAGATTATAAGACAGTCCAGTGGCTTAAATCAAAAAGGGTAAGTCATCCGGAAGTGCATTCTCCAGGAAGAAATAAAGCAGATAACCTTCAGAGCATCTCTTATCTCTAGGTTTGTCTGTGCTTTGGCCAGAGTGTCTTCCTGAGAACAGGGTTTCTCCAATCACAGGGTAGAATACGTGACCTCAGATGGGAAGAGAAGAAAGATTACCACTTGTGGTTTCAGATACTGGAGAGGGGATGACTGTTTATCTCAGATGCATTTGAAAAATCCCATGGGATGAACCCAATAAACCAAGATGTAGGAATGAGGACTTGGTGATTGATTTGCTTTGTAGGGAGCGAGAAGAATGCAGCCTGATTCCCACTTCCTCATAATGATAATGAGATGATGGCACTAACTTCATGTAAGGTACATGACTGAAGGGCTTGTGATGGTAGAGATAAGGGGAGCTGTGGGAGGCAATGGTAAAGTGTGAATATGTTCAGTTCAGTAGCTCAGTCGTGTCTGACTCTGCAACCCCATGAACTGCAGCACACCAGGCCTCCCTGTCCATCACCAACTCCCAGGAGCCTACCCAAACTCATGTCCATTGAGTTGGTGATGCAATCCAACCATCTCATCCTCTGTTGTCCCCTTTTCCTCCTGCCTTCAATCTTTCCCAGCATCAGGGTCTTTTCAAATGAGTCAGCTCTTCACATCAGGTGGCCAAATTATTGGAGCTTCAGCTTCAACATCAGTCCTTTCATTGAACACCCAGGACTGATCTCCTTTAGGATGGACTGGTTGGATCTCCTTGCAGTCCATGGGACTCTCAAGAGTCTTCTCCAACACCACAGTTCAAAAGCATCATTTCTTCTGTGCTCAGCTTTCTTTATAGTCCAACTGTCACATCCATACATGACTACTGGAAAAACCATAGCCTTGACTAGGCAGACCTTTGTTGGCAAAGTAATGTCTCTGCTTTTTAATATGCTGCCTAGGTTGGTTATAACTTTCCTTCCACGGAGTAAGCGTGTTTTAATTTCATGGCTGCAATCACCATCTGCAGTGATTTTGGAGCCCCAAAAAATAAAATCAGCACTGTTTCCACTGTTTCCCCATCTATTTGCCATGAAGTGATGGGACCAGATGCCATGATAGTTTTCTGAATGTTGAACTTTAAGCCAACTTTTTCTCTCTCCTCTACTGTGATATTTCAAGTTTGAAGTGTATGTGGTAATAAGAGTGAAATAGAGGATACTGGATTTACAAACGTGAAGTTGGAGTGAGGAGAGTGGACAAATTTGAGCCATACCTTCCCTGCCTCCGTTTTAAAAATGTGGTATGTACCTTTTTTGAGGTCTCTCTAGTCTTGACCAGGTTTATTGCTTAGAATTTGGTCTTTCCCAGGCATATAATTATAAAAACAAAAAAGTTGGTCTTGAAATGTTAACATAAAGACTCATTTGGGAATTTGGGATATTGGTGTCTTGGACCAATGACTTATATGCTAATATTTTCTTTAACGTAGTCTAAGTACAGTCTAGTATAATCTAAAATTATTTGCATCATACATTTTGACTGATTTGGTTAAGTTGGTTTTACAGAGGGCAGGCTTAATGTCTGCTTTTTTTTTTTTTTTAATTTAGGGGTTAATGCAGTGGCTAATGTTGTTTTGTGTTGCAAGGATCATTGACAAAGAATTTAAAGGTGGTTGCTAGAGGGGAGAGAATGAACATTGTAACCTGCATACTCACATTGGGACAAGACCGTGGAGTAGAAGGACCTTGGGCTCATATCCTCATAAACTGCATTCTGCAACCACTGAATTGAAGTTTAATGTCCTTCCTCTATCCCCCCAGCTGCACGGGGCTGGTGGCAGTTCTAGCTTACAAACAAAGTCCCCTAGGACTGATATGTACCACTTGGTGTGAGTTTCCAGACTACTTCTTGATTAAGAACTTCTAACCGTGATCTTGCATAATCATCACCTAATGTACTGAGAGGCTACACGTCTCATCCAACTACAGACATCCTTAGATCTCAGCAGGGGAACGAAGCAAATGACATTACAGAGAGAAAGAATGCAGAATATTCCATTTCTTTTCAGCTTGTTACCAGATTTCTGCATCTTCATTGTTTCCACTGAAATTTGTTGCAGTGACCTGGTACTTAATTTTATGATTGGTTGTTATGAAACTCAAGTTTTAGAATGGGGTTAAAAATTGTTGACATTGCATTGGGCAATGTCACTGTGTGGCTCAGCTGTTTCCCCAGGGAAAACAGGTATAACATGTTCCAATCTGGAGCCCCAGCTCTGGGCAGACTTCCTCTAAAAGTTTCTCTTGACAGACTGTTCTGTAATCATGACCACTCTGTCTAAAGGAAGGGAACAACGCAACGGCAATACAGATCTAAATGTGAACTTGCCATATGTAAGATTACAGTTGTACTTCTGAACCTTCCTAGCTTACCACCAGTCAGAATAGACCCAGAGCTCTGAAAGACATATATTCGTCTGAGACACACAATGTGTTTTTCTCTCAATATCTAGATCCACATATGAGTCAATAGATGGAACACTCTGGAAAAATGACTCAACATTCTTATCATCAATTACTAGAAGTATATTATTTAACTAAAAAAAATAAGTGCCCATTTAAAACTTCTACCAGTGTACATTTTAGTCTTTTCCAAAAGACCCTCAAATCTCAAACTGGTAATAAACTATAGAACTATAAAAGTTTCTACAGTTTTTCTCTCAATGCATCCCTGGAAATCTTCTTGAGAATCAAATCATCATAAAGATGCTCATATTTTCCTAGAGGGACAATGCCATAATTGGGAGTTGAGATATTGACTAAGGATTTGGAGTCAAATAAATCATAAATATGGCCACTGATCTACCATAAATGCAAAGTCATAACTGCTATAAACCTCAGTGATCAGTTAACATTTTAAAATTATGTTCTAAGTCACAGAGGCCCATCATTTTATGACTGTAGGAGACGTTTGGGATTAGTTTGTCCAGCCCACAGTTTGGAGATAAGGAAATTTAAATCAAAGATGATTAAGTGATTTGATTAATGTAGTTAGGAGAAGAGCCAGGATCACAGCTCCATCTTTCCCCTCTGCTATGTTCGTCCCCAGCGACACTCTGCAAAATCAAACATGCAAATACCAACGAGAAAAGGGGAAACATATGAGGATAGAAACATAGAAGAGATGGAAAAGTTATTTTATCATCCATGCCACTTAATATTAGTATTTTTATTATCATAAAATATTAATTTCACATCTGTTTTGTAATTCTGTTATCCCTCTGCATTTAGAAGAATATTTTAGGGGACCAAGTGATTCCTTTTTCTGCTTCTTAATCAGCTTTCCTAAACAACTACAGCCTTTCAAAATCACTCCCTGAGAACAGGGGCTGGCAAACCTTTTTTTGCAAAAGATCAGATAGTAAATATTTTAGACTTCTCAGGCCACACAGTCTGCGTAACTTCTCTACTCTGCAGCCAGAGACAACAATAAAAGAATGGGTGGGACTGTGTTCCAGTAAATCTATTTATGGATGCTGACATTTGAATCTCATATAGTTTTTATTATTTTCATGTGTCACAAAGTGCTATTCTTCTTTTGATTTTTTTTCCCAACCGTTTAAAAAGATAAAGCCCTTCTTAGCTTGCAGTTGCACCAAAACAGGTAGAGGGCCAAATCTGGCTGTGTTTGCTGACCTGTCTTATTGGGGGGAAAGGGGTTGAGGGTTCAAGTTAAAAAAACCTTTCAATTTGGTGCAGCCATTGTGGAAAATGGTATGGAGTTCTCCAAAACAACAACTAGAACTAACAAATGACCCAGCACTTACACTCCTGGGTATATATCCCCCCTCACAAGAAGAAAACTCTAATTCAAAAAGATATATACACCCCAGCATTCATTGTACCATATTTACAATTGCCAAGATGAGGAAGCGACCTAAGTGTCCACAAACAGATGAATGGGTAAAGAAGATGTGGTACACACACACACACACACACACACACACACACACACACACCGTGGAATATTACTCAGCCACAAAAAAGAGTGAAAAGTTTGCCATTTGCAGCAGTCCGCAGATGGACTTGGAGGGTATTACGCTAAGTGAAATACGTTAGACACAGAAAGACAAATAGCTTATGATCTAACTTATATGTGGAATCTAAAAAACACAAGAAACTAGTGAATACAACAAAAAAGAAGAAGACTCACAGATATAGAGAACATACAGTGGTTACCAGTGAGAAGAGGGAAGGAGTGAAGGGCAATATAAGGACGGGAAAGTGGGAGCTACAGATTATTGGCTCAAGGATGTATTGGACAACATAGGGGATAGAGTCAAAATTCTGTAATAACTGTAAATGGAAAGTGACCTTTAAAAATTGTATTACATTTTTAATGCAAAATAAATATAAACAAGCAAATAGATAAAAGATGTTCTTTTAAAATGTACTTTGGGATTGTTACTTAACCTTTATGTGTCTTTGTCTGGAAATGTAGGGGTCCCCATCTATTTCATAGGGTGGCTTTGAGGCCTGAGTGAGATACCAGATGCTGAGTAAATATTAAAGCCCTTTCTTGCTTCTTGCTCTTTTAACTCTCATACATGCACACACGCACACTTTTTTTTTTTAGTGAGTTTCTTTCCTTCTGTTTATTTCCTTCTTCTCTTTCTCAGTTACCCCATGGCACTGAAGTACATAAAGGATCACATAAGACCCATTTGTGAAAATCAGTGTTCTGGTTGGAAAGTCAGTCTTCTCTGTACTACCGACCACTTGTTTTACCTTTGCTGTTTTCACTCCTGAAAATAAAACAAAACAGTCCCAACGAACTGCAAACAAAAAACCCTGACATATTCAGGAGTCCAAGTGTAGGAAACAACAGGTATGTGAACTTGGGTGACTTGTGAATGGGAGAACAGGAAAGTTGTGGCGAACATATACTGCATTAAGGCAGCGGGACTCCAATTTGCTGAACACATCTGAATCCAGAACTTTCTGCAGCTGTCACCTGGGAGTCATCACCATGCTGAGAGGTTTGGTCCAGCCCTTGCTACCCTTTTTCAGGCCTTGGCTCAGAGCCCAAATTAACTGACCTCCATGCAGCTGGACCAAAGACACTCATAACAGATACCCAATCTGTTGTGTCAGCATCAAGAAACTTCCACAGAGATATAGCCCAGTCTATGGCCAACACCAAAGTTCCCAAGCTTTCTTCTGACCCACGGACAATTCTGGAGGAGATAGAACAAAAGGGCAGCTGGATGAGTTTTCATGGAAAAAAATGAAGGATGCTATTGTTCTCAACATGAAGGTTAAATGGGAAGTTGGGACTGAGAGAATGAGGAGGAAAATATATCCTCTGGAGAAGGAAAAGGCAACCGATTCCAGTACTTTGTCATCAGAGTTCTAAATGCCTGTTAGAAAAGTCACCTATCTTCTTCCTGTCTTCTGGGGTCATTGCTATGAAACAGCACAGAATGGAATTCTTCCACTGGGCGTTCATTCATTAACTGGTTTTTGGGTACTAGACCCCATGGCAGGCACTGGGAATTCACAAGGTAACACAACAGTTGCTACTCTGAAGGACCTTGCTCTTATGAGGCAGGGTAGGCAATAGACAAGACAATGAAAATTACCATGGACCTTGCTAAGTGCTATGATGGGGGTGATTCTGTGGGCTCCATGAGCTCCTAAAAGAGTGATAGCCTAGGCTAGGGTGGACAGGGAAGGCTAGCCAGAGAAAATGACATGTCAGCTGAGGTCATACCTAAGGTTGAGTACGACTCAGCCAGGCAGGCTTCCCTGATGGCTCAGATGGTAGAGCATCTGCCTATAATGCAGGAGACCCGGGTTTGATCCCTGAGTTGGGAGGATCCTCTGGAGAAGGAAAAGGCAACCCATTCCAGTACTCTTGCCTGGAAAATTCCATGGACAGAGGAGCCTGGCGAGCTACAGTCCATGGGATCCCAAAGACTGAGCAACTCCACTTTCACCTTCAGCCAGGCAAAGGCAGGATAAGGTGGGGCAGAGAGGAGAAAGTGGAAGAGAGAAGAAACACAGCTGGCATTTCTGAGATGTTTATGATTAATATATGCTTGGCTTCCTTCTGAGCTGTTTATCTGTATTACCCCAATTATGTGGTGACTGTTAGCGTGATGTCCTTTTCACATGACAAAACAGAGAAGTTAGGTTGCCCGTTTACCACACAGCAATTAAGTGGCAAAGCTGGGTTCACATCAGGCATACTGGTTCCAGAGCCTTAGTTCTTAACCACTACACAGAGAAAATGGCAAGAGAGCATATGGGGACTTCAGAAGTAACTTCAACTTACCTGGTATGGTTGACTGGGGCCATAACTAGGAAGTCAGTGCATCACAAAGTGAACACCCTTCACACAGGACATACTGCAGAGAGGGGTGTCTTCAATCTTTTTATTGTATACACACAAGAAGTGACCATTAGCTTGATAAAATTTGGGGGTATGCATATGATGCTTGATGAAAATTACTTACGTTTTGTTTATATTATGCAATTATGATTGAAAAAATAAAAAGTATTAAGAAGATATTAGCATAGAATCTATGTAAAAATTCTAAAATCTTTTCAACATTTTTTTGTGCGTGTGTGAAAAACTTGATCTTGCTTCCACCAAGATAACTTTTTAATAACTGATTTTGTGTTTCAGATGTCTGCAAGACCCTCTACTCAGGAACTTCTCAGGTGCATTTCTTTGGAGTCCTGATAGTGACCATCAACAGAAATTTTGTTCACACCAACAGGTCATAAGACATTTTTCAGTCTTTTATTTTACAACCAATCAAAAAGGTATGAGTTGAAATTGTATTAAGATATCTAAGAGGGCTTCTTTTTCTTTCACGGACAAAGGTGAAAGTGAGAATGGATTTCCAAAGCAGGCAAACCCTTGGTAATAAAGCATTTCAGAACAATGATGAAACTTGAGTTAGCACAAGGCACATGGGGTATCAGGGGGCCACCTTGTAGCCATCTGAGGCAGCTGAAAGGATGGTGATGGCAGCCACCACTGGACAGATGTATTCGCTTAGATGCAGACAGAGCTTCCTGCCTGACCGCCTCCGCAACCCTGCCGCTCAACGCTCAGCATGTTGCGCTGCTGGCCACGCCCCTGGAGCTCCTTGTCTGCAATGCAGAGTGACGCCCCCTGCAGCTGCTACTGAGAAACATCAAGGATGAGGTGTCAGCACGTGGTCCAGCCCAAGTTAGGCCTCCCCACTCCAGCTATGGGACAAGAGTATGACATCAGACTGGCTCTCCCGTGCTCTGAAGAGCCCTGGACAAAGCTACTCACAGTTCGAGTGAGTCTGGCTGCCTCATGGCCAAATGAACTGATGTCTGGTGGCACCTCTGCAGTTCATTCGTAGCTCACCAACTGGGAAGTTCTAAATTAAATAGTGCTTAAGTATGAGCCAGATAGCCTGAACTGGAATCCCAGTTTCTCCTCTACCCAGCTCTGTGCCTTTGGGGTGAGTTAATCAACATTTCTTTTTCCCTGCTTTCTCATCTGTAAGCTCATAGTCTTTGTGTATGGGGCTTCCCAGGTGGTTCAGCAGTAAAGAATCTACCTGCCAATGCAGGAGCTGCAGGAGGTGTGGGTTTGATCCCTGGGTTGGAAAATCCCCTGGAGGAGGGCATGGCAACCTACTCTAGTATTGCTGGATTATCCTATGGACAGAGGAGTTGGTAAGGATGTGGGGAGGATACTAGGGTAAGGAAATCACATCTCCAAGGCTTTCAGGCAAGAAGGAATTTGGTGTATGGAATAAAGAGACCCATGGGCTGAGCATATGAGCATGCATAGGTAAGAGTGGCCTACACTAGGGCTAGAGAGACAAGCAGTGGTTAGATCTTGCAAGGCCTTATTGGTCACCTGGAAGAATTCTATTTTTTTAAATATTTTAACATTTAATTCCAATTTTTAAATTTTGTCTATTTATTTTTAAAGACCTAATTTTATTTGTTTGTATTTAAACTTTTTGTCTACATGGTATGTGGATCTTAGTTCCTTGGACCGAAAGTGGAACCCATACTCCCTGCAGTGAAAGCTCAGAGTCTTAACCAC
The DNA here is from genome assembly GCF_023699985.2 of Odocoileus virginianus. NCBI lineage: Eukaryota > Metazoa > Chordata > Mammalia > Artiodactyla > Cervidae > Odocoileus > Odocoileus virginianus. The sequence goes on from NC_069674.1 coordinate 38,299,575, forward strand.
TGGACCAACAGAAAGTCTGAACTTCATTTTTAACCCAAGGTATGAAGAGTTTTGAGTATAGTAGAAATATGACTCAAAGTGTGATGTGCATAGACAGATTGAAACACAGTGAAAGCTGAAAGCCCAGTGGGTATTATTTGCAGTCACCCCAGGAGAGGGATGATGAAGGTTTAAACTTGGTGGTGGCAGTGGAGACAGGGAAGAAGGTAGATGAATTTTTTAAGTAGTATTGATAGGCCCTGATTAAAAATTGGATGTGGAAGCAAGGTGGAAAAGAGGGAGGAGAATTGTGGTTCTCAGTTGTCTTTCTTGGGCAAGTAGGTACCCTTGTACTGGGATTTGAAAAGAAATATAAAGAAAATTTTGAACATGGATTCAGATATTTGTGAGATGGTTATGTGAAGATGTCTGGACATATAGTGGACTAAAAAAATTATTTTAGAGAGAAGGGAGTCATTGATGTACAGGTGGGATTCAAAGTTGTTTGAATGGATGAGATTGCCAGAATGTAGCTTGTATGACAGTTCAAAGCCTTGATCTCCAATACTTTGTGAGAATGAATGCAGGTGAAGAAGGCACCAGCCCAGGAGTGATTCAAAAAGCAGAAAGAAAATTCTATCTTATAGGTAAGTTAATGATGACACAGGAGGAAGGGAAAGAGAGTATTTCCAGAAGATGTACAGGCCTACTAAGTTGAAAGCTGATGCTCATTAAAGAAGTCAAGGAAGGTAAGCATTTGAATGTACCATGGAATCAACAATAAAGTTTATTAATAACTTACGTCAGAGCAGTTTTTGTGAAATGGTTTAGAGAAGAGCCAGACTGGAGGGAATGGGAAGTGAGGAAGCCTAAAAGGGTTCATTTGAACCTATTTTTTTCCTATGCACTGTCCTATATTTCTCCTTCCTTTTATTGCCAAAATGATGGACATGACAGCCTGCATCTGCTGATCCCACCTCCTAACCACCTGTTCTCTTCTTCATTCCCAGCCAAGCCCATGAAATGTATTGCCCATTTTCAGAAGGCATCACTGGCAGTCTTCATGTGAAGCTCTGTCATTGCTGACTTCATTTGACAGTAGGAAAATAAAATCTCTTCTGTTTTTATTAGGCATTTTAGGTACCAGTTGTTGTTGTTCAGTCACTAAGTCATGTCCAACTCTTTGTGACCCCATGGTCTGTAGCCCACCAGGCTCCTTGGTCCATGGGATTCTTCAGGCAAGAATACTGCAGTGGGTTGCCATTTCCTTCTCCAATGCAGAGGTAAAAGTCATGAGTGTTTACTCTTGATGAGGTAACAGTGGGAGCTGTAGATATATAAATAATTGTGATTAAGTTTGACAATTGCAATGGGTGGAATACTGAGTATTTCATTATCTAATCTAAGAACGGTGGTTCTCTCTTTTTTCCTATCTTAACCCATGACAGATAACTTCCCCTGCCTGGGAAGTTTCATGAACTGAGAATTTAACCCACTCCTTTCCCCTCTAGTTAAGAAAGCATAGCACATTGGGATACAAACAAGAGAAAGTGACATTAATAGTATTAGGATATTTTTGAATGCATTCTTATTAAATAGAAAGGAAATCATTCACAAACTACAGAATTTTATCATTAGTAACAGATACCTTGTGCTATACCACAAACAGGTATAAGGAAAAAGAGATACAGGTTCAAGTAGTTGGGTATCAGAGGTAGGGAAGGAGTGCTGGGGAAAGTGAATGCAGGAGGCATAGACCAGGCATCTGCTCATGAAGTGTCTTCTGCACCCAGAAGTTTTAGTTTTATTCAATAGAGTGAAGGAGAAGCCACAGAAAAATGAAGAAGTCCAGAGTTAGGGTTGAATAGGATTGGCCAAAACCATCGAGGCAGATTGAAAATGAAAGGGAAAGTCACTCAGTCCTGTCTGACTCTTTGTGACCCCATGGTCTGTACAGTCCATGGAATTCTCCAGGCCAGAATACTGGAGTGGGTAGCCTTTCTCTTCTCCAAGGGATCTTCAAAGCTCAGGGGTTGAACCCAGGTCTCCTGCATTACAGGCCAATTCTTTACCTGCTGAGACACAAGAGAGGACGAAGAATACTGGAGTGGGTAGCCTATCCCTTCTCCAGGGAATCTTCCTGACCCAGGAATCAAACCGGGGTCTCCTGCACTGTAGGCAGATTCTTTACCAACGGAGATATCAGGGAAGCCACACAGATTGAAAGGATGAACAAAAGGTGTGGAGGTGGGTTAAAAGAATATTGCCGTGATCCAAGCAGGAGATGAGGGTGGCCTGCACTAAGAGAGACAGTGGGGAAGAACAGAAATAAGATAAATATATGAAAACTCTTGATGATTTTCATGTAACCACATGATCCTGCTTCACCTTGGAATGCACTTCTTCACTCTGACCCTTCTTTTTTTAAGCTTCACACATTCTTTCTCTTGCCCTTTGGTTCATAGCAATACGAGTTCGTTACAGAGAGAAATTCCATTTTGGCCATTTCTTTTCTGTCTTTATGCTCCCTTAAACAATGCATCAGCTCCCTTGGCATCAGCTTGTATCTTGGTGCTGATGGTTCCTAAAGAACAGACTGCAAGTCCAAAGTCAACACGAATGTACAGCAATTAGAATGTAATGTCTTTTACCTTGGTGTTTATACTAGCCAATTTTCTAAATTTTTATTTCCCTCGTGGGTACTAATTATCCTGATCACTCCAATTTCCAACTTTACTTTAGTATAAAATTATGCCTCTCTTCTAAAATTCTCTTTAGGGGCTTCCCTGGTGGTCCAGTGGCTAAGACTGCACTCCCAATGCAGAGGCCCCTGGTTCAATCACTGGTCAGGGAACTAGATCCCACATGCTGTGACTTAAGATCCTGCATACCACATGTAAGACCAAGCACAGTCAAATAAATAAACAAAAATAAAATTCCCTTTAAGTAATTAACAAGTTACTTCTACCTTTTTTTATAAAATAACTCTTAAATTCATCTTTTCGTCTCCTTTAGCACTGCATCACTTACTACAGTGCTTGGTATAGCATAGGACGTTGGTCAAATTGGTTGATTTGTTGGTTGATTAAAAGTCTACCTAAGTCTAGTGCCTCATAAGTTTAGGCCTTGACCTCCTAAAATGGCAATTACATACTCACTCCTCTTGATGGGAAACCTAGCAGCTTTCCACCGCCAATGGAATAAGTTTCAAATCCTGTAATCTATCCCCACCTATCTTGTGCAAAATGGGCTTCCCTTGTGGCTCAGGGGTAAAGAATCTGTGTGCCAATGCAGGAGATGCGTGTTTGATCCCAGAAGAAGGAAGATCACCTGGAGAAGGAAATGGCAACCTACTTCAGTATTCTTGCCTGGGAAATCCCATGGACAGAGGAGCCTGGTGGACTACAGTCCATGGGGTTGCAAAAGAGTTAGACATGACTTAAGGAATAAATAACAACAATAATCTTGTGCAAATTTGCTAGAGCCTAAAATGGCTCCTCAGGTATGCTGGGGAGAATATGAGCATTACTTTTTCCATTCTGCTGGTCTTTCCGTTCATTCTCTCCACAGTGCTTTGAAACATTGTTCGAATGATCTTTTAATGTTGGAAAATTTTACTTACATGTCAATAATGCTTAGATTCTATGATTCCCTTCTCATGTCCTTCAAATAACTGCCTTCACGTCCTAACCCCATATTCACTTCTCCACCAAGATACCAAGAGGACCATCATCTCCCACTTACAGATGCCAGGGGATATTCTTGATCCCTCTGTCTCCTTCACCACACTATATATAGTACAATTCCTCTCTGGAGTCAACTCTCTACAAATCTATTGCCAACTCTAATGTAAGATATATCATTTTCCACTTACTTTCCTTCTTCCCCTCAAATTTTATTGTGGTAAAATACACATAAGTTGGTCAACATGAAATTGGCCATCTTAACCATTTTTGAGTGCACATCTCAGTGCTATTAAGACATTCATAGTTTCATTGAGTTAGACAAGGCTGACTATGAACCATGGCTCAATGAAACTGTGAGCCATGCTGTGTAGGGTCACCCAAGACGGGTGGGTCATGGCAGAAAGTTCTGACAAAACGTGGTCCACTGGAGAAGGGAATGGCAAACCACTTCAGTATTCCTGCCTTGAGAACCCCATGAACAGTATGAAAGGCAAAAAGATAGGACACTGAAAGATGAACTCCCCAGGTCTGGAGGTGCCCAATATGCTACTGGAGACCAGTGTAGAAATAACTACAGAAAGAATGAAGAGACGGAGCCAAAGCAAAAACAACACCCAGTTGTGGATGTGATGGAAGCAAGGTCTGATGCTATAAAGAGCAATATTGCATAGGAACCTGGAATGGTAGGTCCATGCATCAAGGCAAATTGGATCAAACAGGAGATGGCAAGAGTGAATGTCGACGTTTTAGGAATCAGCAAACTAAAATGGACTGAAATGGGTGAATTTAGCTCAGATGACCATTATAGCTACTACTGTGGGCAAGAATCCCTTAAAAGAAATGGAGTAGCCATTATAGTCAATAAAAGAATCCGAAATGCAGTACTTGGACAAAGTCTCAAAAACAACAGAATGATCTCTGTTCGTTTCCAAGGCAAACCATTCAATATCACGGTTATCCAAGTCTATACCCTGACCAGTAATGCTCCAGGCAAGAATACTGGAGTGCATTGTCATTTCTTTCTCCAGGAGATCTTCCCAACCCAGGGACTGAACCGGGGTCTCCCGCATTGCAGGCAGACACTTTACCATCTGAGCCACATGGGAAGTTCAAAAGCAACTAGCACCTCTTCAAGCCGGAATCAAACCAGTGAGCTAAGGATGACCACACATGTCGGATCTACAGTCCTCCGCTCTACCCACTGAGCTATCGAAGGGTGACCTGGAGTAACAGGCAAATTTGGCCTTGGAGTACAGAATGAAGCAGGGTAAAGGCTAATAGAGTTCTGCCAAGAGAACATACTGGTCGTAGCAAACACCCTCTTCCAACAACACAAGAGAAGACTCTACACATGGAGATCACCAGATGGTCAACACTGAAATCAGATTGATTATATTCTTTGCAGCCAAAGATGAGAAGTTCTACACAGTCAGCAAAAACAAGACCAGGAGCTGACTGTGGCTCAGATCATGAACTCCTTATTGCCAAATCCAGACTTAGATTCAAGAAAGTAAGGAAAACCACTAGACCATTCAGGTATGACCTAAGTCAAATCCTAACAATTATACAGTGGAAGTGAGAAATAGATTTAAGGGACTAGACCTTATAGACAGAGTACCTGATGAACTATGGATGGAGGTTCATGACATTGTACAGGAGATAGGAAGCAAGACCATCCCAAGAAAAAGAAATGCAAAAAATTAAAATGGCTGTCTGAGGAGGCCTTACAAATAGCTGTGAAAAGAAGAGAAGTGAAAAGCAAAGAAGAAAAGGAAAGATATATCCATTTGAATGCAGAGTTCCAAAGAATAGCAAGGAGAGATAAGAAAGTCTTCCTCAGTGATCAGTGCAAAGAAATAGAGGAAAACAACAGAATGGGAAAGACTGGCAATCTCTTCAAGAAAATCAGAGATACCAAGGGAACACTTCATGTAAAGATGGGCACAATAGGACAGAAATGGTATGGACCTAACAGAAGCAGAAGATATTAAGAAGAGGTGGCAAGAATACACAGAAGAACTGTACAAAAACGATCTTCATGGCCCAGATAATCACGATGGTGTGATCACTCACCTAGAGCCAGACAACCTGGAATGTGAAGTCAAATGGGCCTTAGGAAGCATCACTACAAACACAGCTAGTGGAGGTGATGGAATTCCAGTGGAGCTATTTCAAATCCTGAAAGATGATGCTGTGAAGGTGCTGCACTCAATATGCCAGCAAATTTGGAAAACTCAGCAGTGGCCACAGGACTGGAAAAGGTCAGGTTTCATTCCAATCCCAAAGAAAGGCAATGCCAAAGGATGCTCAAACTACTGCAGTTTCACTCATCTCACATGCTAGCAAAGGAATGCTCAAAATTCTCCAAGCCAGGCTTCAACAATACATGAACTGTGAACTTCCCAGATGTTCAAGCTGGTTTTAGAAAAGGCAGAGGAACCAGAGATTGAATTGCCAACATCCAGTGGATCATTGAAAAAGCAAGAGAGTTCCAGAAAAACATCTATTTCTGCTTTATTGACTATGCCAAAGTCTTTGACTGTGTGGATCACAACAAACTCTAGAAAATTCTTCAAGTGATGGGAATACCAGACCACCTGACTTGCCTCTTGAGAAATCTGTATGCAGGTCAGGAAGCAGCAATTAGAACTGGATATGAAACAACAGACTGGTTCCAAATAGGAAAATGAGTGTGTCAAGGCTGTATATTGTCACTCTGCTTATTTAAATTATATGCAGAGTACATCATGAGAAACACTGGGCTAGATGAAGCACAAGCTGGAATCAAGATTGCCAGGAGAAATATCAATAACCTCAGATATGCGGATGATAGCACCCTTGTGGCAGAAAGTGAAGAAGAAATAAAGAGCCTCTTGATGAAAGTGAAAGAGGAAAGTGAAAAAGTTGGCTTAAAGCTCAACATGCAGAAAACTAAGATCATGGCATCTGGTCCCATCACCTCATGGCAAATAGATGGAGAAACAGTGGAAACAGTGGCAGACTTTATATTTGGGGGCTCCAAGATCACTGCAGATGGTGACTGCAGCCATGAAATTAAACGACGCTTGCTCCTTGAGAAAAGTTATGATTAACTTAGACAGCATATTAAAAAGCATTACTTTGCCAACAAAGGTCCATCTTTTCAAAGCTATGATTTTTCCAGTAGTCATGTATGGTTGTGAGAGTTGGACTATAAAGAAGGCTGAGCACTGAAGAACTGATGCTTTTGAACTATGGTATTAGAGAAGACTCTTGAACGTCCCTTGGACTGCAAGGAGATCCAACCAGTCCATCCTAAAGGAGATCAGTCCTGTATGTTCATTGGAAGGACTGATGCTAAAGCTGAAACTCCAACACTTTGGCCACCTGATGGGAAGAGCTGTCTCATTTGAAAAGACCCTGATGCTGGGAAAGATTGAAGGCATGAGGAGAAGGGGATGACAGAGGATGAGATGGCTAGATGGCATCACCAACTCAATGGATATGAGTTTGAATAAGCTCTGGGAGTTGGTGATGGACAGGGAAGCCTGGCATGTTGCAGTCCATGGGGTTCCAAACAGTCGGATACAACTGAGCGACTAAACTGAACTGAACTGAAGACATTCGTACTATTTGCAACCATCATTACCATCCATCTCCAAAACTCTTTTCATCTTGCAAAACTGAAATTTGCATCCATTAAATGATTACTTCCCATGACACTCTATGCCCCACCCCTGGCAGCCACATTCTATTTACCAGGATTCTGTTACTATGAATATACAATGGAATATTATTCAGGCTTCAAAAAGAAAAGGAAATCCTGCCACTTGCAACCAGGTAGGTAGACAAACTGGAGAGCATTGTGTTAAGTGAAATAAGACAGACACAGAAAGATAAATATTATATGCTCTCATTTAAATTTTTCACTTGCCTTCTAAGCTGGTTTCCTTAGCTCCAGATTTGCCTTGTTCTCTAATCCATTATCCATCTATAGCAGCACCAGATTATAGTTGGAAAGACAAATTCTGCCTACTGCTTGTTTTTGCAAGAAAGTTTATTGGACAACATGTATTTATATTTATCCATGGCAGTGTTTTCTGGGTCAGGAAGATTCCCTGAAGAAGGGTTAGGCTACCCACTCCAGTATTCTTGAGTTTCCCTGGTGGCTCAGACAGAAAAGAATCTGCCTGCAATGCGGGAGACCTGGGTTTGATCCCTGGATTGGGAAGATCCCCTGGAGGAGCGCATAGCAACCCACCTCAGTCTTCTTGCCTGGAGAATCCCCATGGACAGAGGAGCCTGGCGGGCTGTGGTTCATGAGATCACAAAGAATTGGCGACTAGGCAGAACACACAACACAGGAGCATGGCAGTGTTTGTGCTACAAAGACAGCACTGGCTAGTTGGACAAAGATCATGTGGCTCAGAAGCATAAACTATTAACTGGCTCTTTATGCAAAAAGTTGGCTGACCCTAGATCTATAGCAATAAGTGATTTTTCCTAAAGTCCAGATACAATCACATTCAGTTCAGTTCAGTCACTCAGTTGTGTCCGACTCTTTGTGACCCCATGGACTGCAGCACACCAGGCCTCCCTGTCCATCACCAACTCCTGGAGTTTACCCAAGTTCTTGTCCATTGAGTCGGTGATGCCATCCAACCATCTCATCCCCTGTCGGCCCCTTCTCCTCATGCCTTCCATCTTTCCCAGCATCAGGGTCTTTTCAAATGAATCAGCTCTTTGCATCAGGTGGCCAAAATACTGAAGTTTCAACTTCAACATCAGTCCTTCTGATGAACATCCAGGACTGATTTCCTTTAGGATGGACTGGTTGGATCTCCTTGCAGTCCAAGGGACTCTCAAGAGTCTTCTCCAGCACCATAGTTCAAAAGCATCAATTACTGCTTAGTTTAAAATATTTCAATTATTTCTCACTGCTATCTTAAAGTAAAATCCAAAGAATTTAATGAAATGTAAATCATGGATCTCTCCTGGTCTCCTGCTACATTCCATCCTTTACTGTACTCCATTTGCACTAAAGTTCTTTGTGTTTCTCACAACCTTCCAATATCTTTCTTGCATCCAAGATCTTGTACAAGTGATTCTTTTCTCAGAAGGACTTCCCTCCCTTACATCACCCCTACCTGACATCTTGGCCATTACTTACCCTCCAGGAAGCACAGAACCCTTTGCAGTCACCCCGTTCATCCCTGAGAGAGCCCTGTATTTCTATTTCTTAGCTTTTTCTAGAGCAGCTCTGATTTATTTCTGCCTTTTTTCTAGCTATTCTTCCTAATGCCAATTTTTGAAGGATAGCCTTCTGCTTCTAAACACACATCCTAATCTGTAATCTGTTTCAGGAAATGATTAGAAAGAGAAATGTATTTCATTTGTTGCAGTTGTGATGAAGTAGAAGATAGGAGGCCTGGGGTAAGGCGGCTGGCCAGCTGCTCAGAGAGAGTCTTGTAAGAGCTGCTATCACTCTCTTGGGCTTCACATGTTCCAAGAGCTGGACCATGGCGAGTGAGACATCCAAAGTGGATTTGGTCAGTTTTCCACAATGTATAAAACTCAGGGAAAATAATTCACATTAACCAAACTCACTAATAAAGTTGTAAAAAAAAAAAACCAGCATTTCTGCTCATCATTTTTACAGAGTAATAGGGAATATGCATCTAAGTTGTAGCCTGTTTATTCTTTTTCATTGCTGAATAGTATTCCATTGTATAGATGCCCCATATTCTGTTTATTTATTCACCACTTGATGGTCTTGTTCCAGTTTGCAGCTATGATAAATGATGCTGTGCTCACAGGCATGTCTTCATGTGGATATATGTTTTCATTTCTTTTGAATAGATTTCTAGAGGTGAAATTGCAGCATTGTATAGTAAGTCATGTTTTTATTTATTTATTTATTTTTTTTGGCTTCATTGCATGGTTTGTGGAATCTTAGTTTCCCAACCGAGCGATTAAACACTGTGCCTTCACAGTGAGAGTGTGGCATCCCAACTACTGGACTGTGAGGGAATTCCTAGGTAATGTTTGACGTTTTAAGAAACTAGTGAACTCTTCTTCAAAGTGGTCATACCATTTTACATTATGACCAGCAACATATGAGGGTTCTAGTTAGGGTTCCTCACTGACACTTGATATTGTCTTTTTATAATAAGTGTGTAGAGGTATCCTATGTATCCATTGCATTTCCCTGGTGACTAATGCCTGTGAGAATGTTTTCATATGCCTTATATTCCTTACATATCTTTTAAATGAAATGTGTATTAAAATCTTTTGGCCATTTTTAATTGAAGTACTTGTCTTTTTAGTGAGTTATGAGTTCTTTATGTATTCCCGATGCAAGTCTTTTATGAAATATACAATTTAGAACTATCTTCCCAATCTGTCACTTATCTTGTCTTTTCTATCTGCTGGAGCACAAAAGTGTTTAATTTTGATAAGATCTAATTTATCAGTTTTTTCTTTTATATTATGCTTTGGTGTCCTATCTAAGAACTCTTTGTCCATCCTAAGTTTCTTAAATATTATTACTTAAGAGTTCTCTGACAAATTCTATGTAGTTCTTAGATTTAGATTTTTAATCTATTTTGGATTAATTTCATATATGTAATGTGAGGTGAGTGTCTGAGTTTATCATTGTATATATGGCTATTTAATTACTGCAACACCAGTTGCAAAAATGGCAAGAATTACTGAAAGAATACCGTTTCCCTTTTGAAGTGTCTCAGTATCTTTGTTGAGTACTGAGTAACCAAAAATGTAAGGATATATTTCTGGACTCTCATTCCTTCCTACATTATATTCCTTCCTTATATTTTTCTCCTTGCTAAGTTTCTTCCATCTGCACTTTTTTGGGTGTTGGTCTGTTGATAGTAATCTGTTTGCTTTTGAACAACTGAAAATGACTTTATTTTGTTCTAACTCAGTAATAGTTTAGTGAAATGTAGAATTCTAGGTCAGTAGCTCCCTTCTACCCCTCTTCCTCCTCCTCCTATTCTTCCTCCTCCTCCTATTCTTCCTCCTCCTCTTCTTCCCGTCCTCCTCTTCTTCTTGACACTTTAAGAGTAAGACTTCTTAGACTTTTGGCCTTAGTTGCTGCTTGTAAGAAACCTGCTGTCTTGGTAAGTGCTGTTTTTCTGTGGGTAATTGGTCTCTCCTCTCTGTTAGATTTTGACACTTTATTGTTATCTTTGAAAATCTGTAATTTCACCCAGATCAGTTGATTTGTAGATGTTCTGGACACACAATGTATACTTTCTAGGAAGGTGCATGTCTTTCTTTAATTCCAGTACATTCTAAGCTATTCAGTTCCTAAAACTTGCCTTGCTGCCACTTCCTTTGTCGTACTTGTGTGGAATTCCTCTCAGGTGAGAAGCCTCTCAAGGCTGTATGTCAGCTGCACTCACATCTTTGCCCATCTTCCCTGACCTCCTCCTTCTCTGCTTCCCTCACTTCTTACAGCTTTTGCAGGAGGACAGCCCCTCGGTAACTCATGTGCACAAGCATCATCTCTGCTTCTAAGCCCTACAGGTTGTAACGTGCCCACAGTCACACACGGGTGAAGGGGTCAAGCACTCTTTCAACCATTCCAGGACGGTGCCTCCTGAGGAGAGGCTGTCAGTGAGGCAGGTGGTGTGGTGGGACCAGGCCACAGGTGTGCAACTTGGATGAGCTGTCTACTGGTGGCATGAGTTACCACTCTCAGCTCATGGTGTTCCACGCTCAATACTGGGTCATAGTGGTCTAAGGGCCTCAGCTCATCCCCTTCCTGCCTCATTCTACTCCTGCGGCAGAACGTTCCGGCTCTGGAGTCCGGTTGACCTGCAGCTACTCTGTCAGCCTGGGGGGTGGGATATAGCGTGGGAGCCTGGTCTCCCGCCATCTTCTTTTCAAGCCCAGCTTCTGGCAACTTCCTCTGCCCTCCTTCCTCTCAGGCCTTCTCTTTTTGCTTCTTAATAGCCTTTTCTTCTCTTAAAAACCTTCCTCTTGCATATCAAAAACTTTGGCTCTTAAAAGTTTTGTTTCAGATGGATCTGGGATCAAGAGCTTATTTTGGAAGTTAAAACACTGAACACTGACTATTTCTTTCTCTCTGTGTTTAAACTGCCCTCCTTCTCCTTCTGGTTCTGTGGGAGCTGAACTAGGAGGGAAAAAAAAGCAAAGAACAGACATTTGTATTTCAAGATGCTTTCCTGCCATAGACTCTAAAGTTCATTGGCACAGAGACTGGTATATAGTGCATGTGCAATATATGTTCTCTGTATACTTATTTATTCATTTTAATGTATTTATTACCATTTTAGTATTCTTGCCTGGAAAATCCTATGGACAGAGAAGCATGGCAGGTTAGAGTCCATAATATTGCAAAGAGTCGAATACAACTGAAGTGACTTAGCACTAGCACTATTACCATTTTAATTATTTTTAAGTGCATAGTTGCATAACATCAAGAATATTCATACTGTCATGCAGCCAATCTCTAGGACTTTTTCATCTTGCAAAACTGAAACTGTGCCTATTAACTGGTAACTCCCCATTTTCTTTCCCCTCAGTCCCTGGAAATCACCATTCTTACTTTCTGTGATTTTATCTACCTTGGATATTTCATATAAATGGAATCATGTAACATTTGTCTTCTTGTGACTGACTTATTTCACTGAGCATAAAATCCTCAAGGGGTTCCCCAGTGGCACAGTGGTAAAGAATCTGCCTGCAATGCCAGAGACACACAGAGATCCAGTTTGACCTCTGGGTCAGGAAGATCCCCTGGAGGAGGGCATGGCAACCCACTCCAGTATCCTTGCCTAGAGAATCCATGGACAGAGAAACTTATTGGACTACAGTCCATGGGGTCACAGAGAGTCAGACATAAGTGAACTGACAGCATGCACGCACACAAAGTCCTCAAGGTTTACCCATGTTGTGGCATATGTCAGGATTTCCTTCCTTTTTAAGGCTGAATAATATTTCATTATATGTACACATCATATTTTTCATTATTCATTCATATGTTGATGGACTCTTGGGTTTCTTTGGCAAATATCTCTTTGAGTCCTTGCTTTCACTTCCTTTGGGTATATACCCTTGTTAATGGAAGGAGAGTCTGCAGACTCTTCCTTCTGTGGGCCTCGGTTCTTGGTAAGGACACCGAGAAGAATCTAAGGTCTTACCCATTGCAAGGCAGTTTATTACAACAGGGAAAGAAAGAACAGGACACAAAGAGTTGGACACGACTGAGCCCTGAGCCCACACAAAGAACCAAGATCAGTTCAGTTCAGTAGCTCAGTCATGTCCAGCTCTTTGCTACCCCATGAACTGTAGCACGCCAGGGCTCCCTGTCCATCACCAGCTCCAGGGGTACACCCAAACCCATGTCCATTGAGTCGGTGATGCCATCCAACCATCTCATTCTCTGTCGGCCCCTTCTCCTTCTGCCCTCAAGCTTTCCCAGCATCAGGGTCTTTTCTAATGAGTCAGCTCTTTGCATCAGGTGGCCAAAGTACTAGAGTTTCAGCTTCAGCATCAGTCCTTCCAATGAACACCCAGGACTGATTTCCTTTAGGATGGACTGGTTGGATCTCCTTGCAGGCCAAGGGACTCTCAAGAGTCTTCTCCAACACCACAGTTCAAAAGCATCAATTCTTCGGCACTCAGCTTTCTTTATAGTCCAACTGTCACATCCATACGTGACTAATGGAAAAACCATAGCTCTGACTAGATGGATCTTTGGTGGCAAAGTAATATCTCTGCTTTTTAGTATGCTGTCTAGGTTGGTCATAACTTTTCTTCCAAGGAGCAAGTGTCTTTTCATTTCATGCCTGCAATCACCATCTGCAGTGATTTTGGAGCCCAGAAAAAAATATTATTTGCAGCCAAAGAACCAAGAGAACACCTCAAAAGAGAGGTGGGCCATGCCAAGGGAGACAAATGGCCTTGGGGGGCTGGGGTACAGAGTTTTTAAGGCAGAGTCATTTGCATAATCCAGGAGGGTCACTGATTCACAGCTTTACTTGACAGCTTCAGGTTATACAACAAGATACTCTACATGCCTATCCTTCCATAATTCAGTCTGTTATAATTAGATGCATGTATTCACAGAAGCTCCATTGCTGAAGCTGAAGCTCCAATACTTTGGCCACCTGATGCAAAGAGCTGACTCATTAGAAAAGACCCTGATGCTTAGAAAGATTGAAGGCAGGAGGAGAAGGGGACGATAGAAGATGAGATGGTTGGATGGCATCACTGACTCGATGGGCATGAGTTTGAGCAAGCTCCAGGAAATGATGAAGAACAGGGGAACTTGGCTTGCTGCAGTCCATGGGGTTGCAAAGAGTCAGACATGACTGAGTGCCTGAACAAGAGCATTTCATAGAATATTTATAAACAGTTAATGAGTCCAACAGTTAATGGCTGCCAAAGGTCACTTTAGTACAGGAGAGTGTGACGTGTACACATGCGCTAGAGTAGGGAAGTCCCACCAGTGGGTGGTTGAGGGGGCAATGTTTAGGGCCCCTTGACTATATTTGGAGTACTGGTGGGTATATTAGGAGTGGGGCTGGCAAATTGCTTGGTGGGATTAGGTGGCTATTGGACAGTTAGCCAAAGGAGCGCCTTCTTCTTGCTCTCAGCTAACTTCTTGCCTATCACCCTGAAGTAGAATTACTGGATCATATGGTAATTCTATTTTTAAGTATCTGAGGAATTACTGTACTGTTTTCACAGCAGCTGCCCCATTTTACATTCTCACAAGTGGTATACAAGGGTTCTTGTTTCTCCACATCCTTGCCAACACATCAATGCTTGTTATTTTCCTTTTAGTTTTGCTTTGTTTTAAAATAGTAGCCATCCTCATGGCTATGAGGTGATACCTCATTGTGGCTTTTAAAAAAACAACCTCTAGATCCATGCATGTTGTTGCAAGTGGCATTATTTTATTATTTTTTATGGATGAGTAATGGTCCATTGTATGTATGTACCACATTCTTCTTTATCCATTCGTCCATCCTGGACACTTAGGTTGCTTCCATACTTTGGGTGTTGTCAATAGTGCTCTTGTGAAAACTGGGGTGCATGCATCTTTTAAGATTTGAGTTTTCATCTTGTCTGAAGAGTGGGGTTGTCCCATCATATGGTAACTATATTTTTAGACTTTTAAGGAACTTCATACTATACTCCATAGTGGCTGTACTGATTTATGTTCCTACCAACAGTGTAGGACTGTTCCCTTTTCTCCAAACTCTTCTTATTGTGTTTTTGATTTTCATTTTTCTCATGATTAGTGATGTTGTGAGTTTCTTCATATGGTTATTGGTCATTTGGCTCTTGTATTTTTGCAAGGCCTTCTGTGTTCATTTCAGAATAAGTGCCCAAACTTACTGGTATGCAGTCAACTTTAATAAAGATATCATCAATCTCTTGGGTTCTCTACTGGTCTCTAAAATTCTGACTTCTTTTAACCCTTTGGTTTTCCTTATTCTGCTGAAGACTTATCCTCTACGTTACTCTGATTCTCACACCCTCCATGCTAAGAACATCAGAGACCAAAGGCTTTAGACCGAGCTTTTACTTCTCTTAAATGGTGTTTGGTGTGGGAATAGGTAAGGCTGAGTAGGTAAGGCTGTTTCCTGAAGGAGAAGGGTGAGGAGTGGGTCTGGGATCTTGGGAAGACTTGAAGCATCAAGTCCAAGGGAGCATGTGGATAGAAAATATTGGATCCAAAACAAATTGCCCATCATTTGGAATTGGTAAGGCAGTTAGAAGTCTTGGGAGGCAGAAGCCCAAGGTGCATGTTTACTGACATGGAGATGTTAAGGGTGCTGAACAGGGTCACCTCTGCTTGATTTGTCATTTTCATGGGAGGTTCTTTGTGCTCATCCTGACTCCATCAGGCCCTCGTGTACATGCAGCTTGGCCCCATCTCTATCTGCTCCATCCAAGGTTTCCATGAGATTTTCATTGGTGAGGATGGGAGTCCTAGTAGAAAGGCAGGTGTGGAACAAATGGGATCCATGACCCTACGGTCTGTAGCCTGCCAGGTTCCTCTATTCAGGGAATTCTGCAGGAAAGGATACTAAAGTGGGTTGCTGTGTCCTCCTCCAGGGGATCTTTCTGATCCAGGGATCGAACCTGCATCTCTTATGTCTCCTACATTGGCAGGCAGGTTCTTTACCACTAGCACCACCTGGGAAGCCCCTTTGACAAGTATCCTCAAACCAAAATATAAAAAGCTGTCATTCATGTGGCAAATATAAACTACTGTAGCCATCTGTGGTCTTTACAATCAGAAATCAAGTACTTCAGAGTGAAACACATTATTTTGCAATCTGGATGTTATATAGATATAAGCAGGCTACTTTATTTCTTATTCTCTTGGGGTTTATTTTGGTAATTGTCCTCTTCCCCTTAGGAATACAGTTAAAAAATAATTTTATTTGCTTTTTATTTATTTATGTATTTATGGCTGCACTGGGTCTTTGCTGCTGCACGCTGGCTTTCTCTAGCTGCAGTGAGCGGGGGTTACTGCAGTGCAAGGGTTTCTCACTGCAGTGGCTCCTCTTGTTGCTTTAGGGCACGTGGACTCAGTAATTGCAGCTCGCAGACTCAGGTGCCCCACAGCATCTGGGATCTTCCAGCACCAGGGAACGAACAAACATGTGTCCCCTCCATTATTAGGTGGATTCTTAACCACTTGACCACCAAGGAAGCCCTACAATTTTTATACAAGGCAAGATTGTTAGAGCTGTTAAGATTATTGTTGTGTGAAAATCTGCAGTTTTGAGTTTTGGCTTTCATGTCAAAAGCCCTGTCCAGTGAATCAACAGGGTTTCTTTTCTGGGACTTTTTGAAGATGCTTTTTATTAGTAGTACATTATATCTAGAATATGGCATCCACCTGTTATATAGATTACTTTTAGTGCATTAATTTATTCTTGCAAGAATTTGTTTTTGTTTCTGATTTGTGTTGAATAGCTCCTGCTTACATGAGTTTACAGTATGAGTTAGAATGAGTCTAGTTATTCATCATTTGAAGGCATTGCTCTGCATTTCGACAATCTTCTTGTGTGTGTGCTAAGTTGCTTCACTGATGTCGAGCTCTTTACGACTGCATGAACTGTAGCCCGCCAGGCTCCTCTGTCCATGGGATTCTCCAGGCAAAATACTGGAGTGAGTTGCCATGCCTTTCTCCAGGGAATCTTCTCAATCCAGGGATCAAACCCGCATTGATAGGCGGGTTCTTTACCACTAGCTCCATCTGGGAAAACAATCTTCTTAGATTATCTTTATAATCAGAAAAGAAAATAATACCACTTCGTAGGATGCCAAGATCAGGACAAAAATTTGTTATTTTCCCCTCCATCTGACCCTTACTTATTAAATCATCAAAAATGTAATATAAATATCCAATTGCTGTTAAAGGTGCCATGAAATAGGAACTGTTAACAATGTTAATCTCCAAAGAACCTGCTTTGAAAAGAACTGTGGCAGTGTGAACTGCCCCTGTAGACGGCCTCGTATGAACACAGTTCCACTACACATCAATGGTGAGACTTGGGCAAGGTGCATACCTTTTCTAAGACTGAATTTTCTCTTCCACTAAGATGAAGATGATAATAATACCTAATTTAGAACAGTCATTATTAAAAGTAAGAAGAACAATAATTACTGCATGGAATCTAAATTACAAAACTAATATAAAGAATGAAAAGACTGACTATAGCTTTTTTTCCGGTTGCGGCGCCGCGCGGTGAGGATCTCTTTTCCACGTCTGCTGCCATGCCGTCCAAGGGCCCTCTGCAGTCGGTGCAAGTCTTCGGACGCAAGAAGACAGCCACCGCCGTGGCGCACTGCAAACGAGGTAATGGCCTCATCAAGGTGAACGGACGACCCCTGGAGATGATCGAACCGCGCACGCTGCAATACAAGTTACTGGAACCTGTTCTGTTCCTGGGCAAGGAGCGATTTGCTGGTGTGGACATCCGCATTCGAGTGAAGGGTGGTGGTCACGTGGCCCAGATTTACGCCATCCACCAGTCCATCTCCAAAGCCTCGGTGGCCTATTACCAGAAATATGTGGATGAGGCTTCCAAGAAGGAGATCAAAGACATCCTCATCCAGTACGACCGGACCCTGCTGGTAGCCGATCCCCGTCGCTGCGAATCCAAAAAGTTTGGAGGTCCTGGTGCCCGTGCCCGCTACTAGAAATCCTACCGATAAGCTCATCATGAAGATCAGGTGCTATTCCCTGTATAGCACCTTTATAATAAATGTTGTGGGGTTTAAGCTTTCAGGAACTAAAAAAAAAAAAAAAAAGACTGACTATACAAAACCATTTATTTGAACATCATTCATATTTTAAAACTTTGAGTCATTTAAATGTCCATCAATAGGAGAGTCACTGAGCATATTTACAAAAAGCTTTTGGGTGAGATGTTTTGCTGCTATTAATTGAACACTCATGAAGATTATACAGCAAAACTGAAAATGAACAGAAGTCCCTAAACAACATAAATTGAAACAAGGATTTATAGCATGATTAAAATATGTAAAATATAAGTATGAAAGAAATAAGGAAGAGAGTTCACATAATGATGAATGAGGGGTGAGTTATACATATTTTTTACTTTTAAGTTTTCTATTACATTATTGTATTGCTGTTTATAATTAAAACAGTAGCCTTATTAATTACTTTTATTTTTCCTATTTATGAAAAAATACTTTAAAAATTGCAGAAAATCCTGAATAATAGAATTAAAATTACCCTTAATTTTGCCATTAGTGTTTTAATTTCATTACTTGGTACTTTTTCAAAATTAGCTTTGCTTTAGTTTCAGTTTATCCCTTAGCTTGTTCCTTGGGCTGTTGTTTTTGCATCTCTTCTTTATGTTTGATCTTTCAAAGAATATAAGCCTATTCGCTCTTTCTCAGGAGCTGTAAATTCCTGTCTTATTGAGAATACCAAGAAACCCTTTTTTGAAATGTCTTGTGTTTCCTGTCAAAAATAGTTTTCAGAGGTGAACTGTGCCTTCAAAACTTGCAGATAAAAATACTCCTTTCCCTTGCAGTGCCCTGTGCATTTTCTCCATTCTGTGCCACTGTGTGTTTGTTTTTTCTTTAATTATCCTTTAATAATGTGAGACTCAGCCAGATCCTTGGTCCCACACAGTTGCTCTTGAGTCCATGCAGACTCCTCCCCAATGGAGAGCAATAGGGAAGGTCAATGCTGTCATTTCCTTTCTTATAGACATTTATCTTGTTCTTTTCTTCTAGAATCAAGGGGAATATTCATTCATTTATTCTCTGCTTCGTTTTCTTAGACCTACAGAAACCTTTTCATTTTATCTAAAGGAGGCTTCTGCAATAGATACATGCATGAAAATCTCTCAGTTCAGGGTACAGGGTCTTTGGGATCTTGTTGTCTACCTACCTGTGGATAAAATTTGTTCTCTTCTATTTTCACTTGAGCTTAGTACAGAGAAGGGAAGAGTCCACTTAACAGGATAGGTTTTTGTATGTGGCTGTCATTCAAATGAGCAGTGGATCAGTCTTAGGACTGTGTCACTCTTCCAACTTAGTACCAGAGTCATTTAAGACAATGCTTCTTCTAAATGGACAGGAAACTCTGTCCGGGAAACAATTCCTCTTCTGAGTGAATTGGAACTTCTGCATACACACAGAAAGAGAATGCTAATAGGAGTCAGGCACAGAATGGACATGGTCAAAACAGAAGCATTTCTGTCTTAAATCACTATCTTCACAATGATACTGTACAGATTTCCTTTTTCTTTTTCTCCAGTTGTAGGCCATGGATGTCCCAGCTAGGAGCAGATCATGGGGGAAATTTTAAACTTCTTCCTACCAACTATGAGAATATGGGACTTTATATTTCAAAAGGTAAAGCCTGTAGAAACAAGTTCTCTATCCAGTTCTACTAAATATGCTTGCTAGATATTTTAGCAATACCTACAAGACTTTTAATTAAAATTAAGATGCTCGCTCCTTGGAAGAAAAGCTATGACCAACATAGACAGCATATTAAAAACTACAGAAATTACTTTGCCAACAAAGGTCCATCTAGTCAAAGCTATAGTTTTTCCAGTAGGCATGTATGGATGTGAGAGTTGGGCTATAAACATAGCTGAGTGCCAAAGAACTGATGCTTTTGAACTGTGGTATTAGAGAAGACTCTTGAGAGTCCCTTGGACTACAAGGAGATCCAACCAGTTCATCCTAAAGGAAATCAGTCCTGGGTGTTCATTGGAAGGACTGATGTTGAAGCTGAAACTCCAATACTTTGGTCACCAGATGCGAAGAACTAACTCATTGGAAAAGACCCTGATGCTGGGAAAGATTGAAGGCGGGAGGAGAAGGGGACGACAGAGGATGAGGTGGTTGGATGGCATCACTGACTCAATGGACATGAGTTTAAGCAAACTCTGGGAGATGGTGAAGGGCAGGGAGGCGTGGCATGCTGCAGTCCATGGGGTTGCAAAGAGTTGGACATGCCTGAGCAACTGAACTGAACTGAACTGCAAGACTTTTCCAGGATATTAACTGTGATCCTTGGTTTTCAGAGCTGCTTTATTATTTTTTTTTTCTCTTGTCATTGTAATAGAACTGTGGGAGAAGACACGCAGAGATGCCTTTTGAAACTGGATGTTCCTGCTTTCAATTTAAATACTTTATTAAATATACTTTTTCAAAATGACAGTGACATTGTTTGATCCTTTCTAATTTATCACTAGAATTTCTAAAATGGTACACACACACACATATATACTTCAGAAAAGAAATTAGCCTGGTAGAATCTTTCAGGAATTTTCACAACCTATAAGGCTGATAGAGATGGACTTGAGAATAAAGGTTGGTCACTTATCCACTCATCACCTTGTTGAAACACAACATTCTTGCTTGAAAAATTGATGGAGGTTAAGAAGACGAAGCATTTCATCTCTCCTGCTGGTTTCCTCACTCTGTGACTCCTGACTCAGAGCCAACCAGAAAGCTAGGCAATCATCGCGTCACTCTGTGGGGGTGCTTCTCTGCCACATTTTTCTACATCATTTCCTGAAACTCAACAGAAATACAGGGAAGAGAGCAGTTGTACACAGAAGTTGTACACAGAAGTTGTATGCTGAACTCAGAGATGAAGGGTTCATTGAGTAGCACCAGCTTCTGCATATGCAAGTATTTCCATCATGAGACAATCAGCTGCAGGCCTGGGAGGTTCACCTGTTTAGCACCAGTCCCAACCAGAAACAATGCCTCCAAGGAATGTTTTGGAAGCTCTGCCCAGGAAACAGACCTTCTGGGGCAGGTGTGAAAAGCCATTATACTCCTCCTCCATGGACTATCCAGGGAAAATCTTAAGGGCGGCATACAGACTGAAGTTAAGATCACGAATTAAAGAGAGAAAGATTTGTTTATATCCATATAAAGAGGCAAGGCGGAGAGGTAGAAACTAGGCCCAGAGCATCGGGCTAAGGGCTGTAGGAGGGAGTGTCTGAGAGGGGCCTGACCAGCCATCTGGAAAGAAGAGAGAGGGGATTAGAAAAAGCCTCCACCCTGGGGGTGGAGAGGAAGCTGAGCGGAGCAGCTCAGCTGAGGACAGACAGCGCATTCTGGGGAATGTAAATTCTTACACTCCTTTGGCCAGCAGAGAACCTCAGGCTGATTAAAATGATCCCAGAGTAAATTCTCCTCTGCGTGTTCAGAGGACCAGCCAGGAGAGTCAGGAGATTCTGTTTGCAGGGCAACGGAGCCCCACATATTTGCTTACAGCTTGTTTATAAGATTTGGGGCAAAAATATTTTGGAAGCTTCTCCATGTACATTGGGAGTTGAGTTATCTGGAATCCACACAGAGTGATTCATTCAGGACAGCAGTATGATTTCAGTGATTTATAAGACTCTCTTCTCTCCCCCACACTCCCCTCCTCCCCACGCCCAGCTCCATCACCTCCCCTTCTATTTTAGTAGAAAACAACTTTGAGATAACAAAACACTGCATGCAGGCTAAGTCACTTCAGTTGAGTCCCACTCTTGCAACCCTATGAACTGTAGCCTGCCAGGCTCTTCTGTCCATGGGATTCTCCAGGCAAGAATACTAGAGTGGGTTGCCCTGCTCTCCTCCATGGAATCTTCCTGACCCAGCGATCAAACCCACGCCTTTTATATTTCCTGTGTTTGCAGGCGAGTTCTTTACCACTAGCACCATCTGGGAAGCCCAAAGCATGAGAGAGAGCTAAACTGCATAAATAAACTTGCTAGAAGCACCTACAAATTGTTTCTTATTTACTTTATAGGAGAAAAGGATTAGCTTCTGTCACAGTTTTATAGTATGATATTATGCTCTATAAACTTAAAAAATAGCCCAGTAATTTCATTATAAGTACCTTAATAGTATAAACAGCACAAATACAGAGGGAGCACACAAAACAAAACATGAATGCATATTCTGTATATGTTTTAGTAATAGAGAATGAGTCATGTTTCACACATAATACACACATGTGTTAAAGCCCAGTAGTTAGAAATTTTAAGTCAGAAATATTGCAGTGCAGGAGTAGAGATGCAGACGTAGAGAACAGACTTTGGACACAGCAGATGAAGGAGAGGGTGGGATGAATTGAGAGAATACATAGAAACATACATTACCATATGTAAAATAGACAGCTACTGGGACCTGGCTGCACAACAGAGAGCTCAAAGCAGTGGTACTCTGTGACAACCTAGAGGGGTGGGATGGAGTGTGGAGCGTGGGGGGGTTCAAGAGGGAGAAGCACATGTATACTTATGTCTGACTCATGTTGTACGGCAGAAGCCAATGCAATATTATAAAGCAATTATTCTCCAATTAAAAATAAATTTACAAAATTGTATTGATCTGGGGGCTTCCCTGGTGGCTCAGATGGTAGAGAATCTGCCTACAATGCAGGAGACCCAGGTTTGATCCTTGGGTCAGGAAGATCCCCTGGAAAAGGGAATGGCAACCCACTCCAGTATTCTTGTCTGGAGAATTCCACGGACAGGGGAGCCTGATGGGGTACAGTCCATGGGGTTGCAAAGAGTTGGATACAGATGGGAGACTAACACTTTTCACTTTCAGGTGGTACTAGTAGTAAGAAACCCAGTGCAGGAAACACAGCCAGTGCAGGAATCATAGGAGATATGGGTTTGATGCCTGGGTGGAGATGATCCCCTGGAGAAGGGCATGGCAACCCACTCCAGTATTCTTGCCTGGAGAATCCCATGACAGAAAACCTGGCAGGCGCAGTTCATAGGGCTGCAATAAAGCTGGACATGACTGAAGCGACTTAGCACACATGGTGCTTTACAATGTTGTGCTTAATTTCTACCGTGTAGCAAAGTGACTCAGTTATACATATATATATTCTTTCAAGAATTTTTTTTTATTGGAGTATAGCTGATTTACAATGTTATGTTAGTTTCAGGTGGACGGCAAATTGAATCAGTTATACATATATTCACTCCTTTTTTTAAGATTCCTTTAGGGCATTGCAGAGTACTGGGTAGAGTTCCCTGTGCTCTACAGCAGGTTCTTATTAGTTATCTATTTTATATAAAATAGTGTGTATTTGTCAGTACCAATCTCCCAGTTTACCCCTCCTCTCCTTTCCCCTGGTAACCATGAGTTTTCTACATCTGTGATTACTTCTGTTTTGTAAATAAGTTTGTACCTTTTCTTTAGATTTCACAATAAGCGATATCATGTGATATTTGTCTTTCCATGTCTTTCTTCACTCAGTTGACAATTCCTAGCTCATCCATGTTGTTGCAAATGACATTATTTTGTTCTTTTTAATGGCTGAATAATATTCCATTTAAATTATTATGTCTTACCACAGTGTCTTTAACCAAACAACCCACAACACAATGAACTAATAACAGAGGTTAAATAATTATTTATACTTAAAAAAGCGAAAAAGAGCACCAATTAAAAATTAAAACTGACTCAAGATAGCAAATCTAACAACAAAGTGGAAATTTCTCCCCAAATTGGGCATTTTTGTAACCTATATGTACATGCACAGTAGGACCTTTGCATAGCCACAGTGCCTTGTGTGATGGTCATGTCATGTATTTAGAATAATACTGATTTAGAATCTTCAAGAAACCCAGGGAACTTGCTAAATTTAGTCTACAAACACAAAATTTTAATTATCTTTAATATCTCCATTAGTAAGCTATAAATAAATTGGTAAGGATGTATGAAATTATGAGCTATCTACCTATAAGAACTTTACAAATGGACTTTCAGATCTGTTAGCAGGAACTTTATGGACTACACTTCAAGAATGATCCTGCAATCCCTTTCCTGGGCATATATCCAGTTAGAAATATCAATAATCTCAGATATAGATGACACCACCTTTAAGGCAGAAAGGAAAGAGGAACTAGATAGCCTCCTGTTGAAGGTGAAAGAGGAGGTACAAAAACTGGCTTAAAACTCAACATTCAAAAATTAAGATCATGGCAGCTGGTCCCATCACTTCATGGCAAAGAGATGGGGAAACAATGGAAACAGTGAGAGACTATTTTTCTGGGCTCCAAAAGCACTGCAGATGGTGACTGCAGCCATGAAATTAAAAGATGCTTGCTCCTCGGAAGAAAAGCTATGACCAGCCTAGACATCATATTTAAAAGCAGAGACATCATTTTGCCGACAAAGGTCCATCCAGTCAAAGCTATGGTTTTTCCAGTAGTCACGTATGGACCATAAAGAAAGCTGAGCACCAAAGAATTGATGATTTTGAACTGTGGTGTTGGAGAAGACTCTTGAGAGTCCCATGGAATGCAAGGAGATCAAACCAGTCAATCCTAAAGGAAATCTCAAAATATTCATTGGAAAGACTGATGTTGAAGCTGAAGCTCTAATACTTCAGCCACCTGATTGATGCAAAGAGCTGACTCATTAGAAAAGACCCTGATGCTGGGACCGATTGAAGGCAGGAGGAGAAGGGGATGACAGAGGATGAGATAGTTGGATGGCATGACTGATTCAATGTACATGAGTTTGAGCAGACTCTAGGAGTTGGTGAAGGACAGGGAACCCTGGTGTGCTGCAGCCCATGGGGTCACAAAGAGTTGGACACGACTGAGTGACTGAAAAATAACAACAACAACAATATCCATTGAAACTATAATTCAAAAAGATACATGTACCCAATGTTCAGGCTTCTTAGGTGGCTCAGCAAGTTAAAAATCTGCCTGCAAAGCAGGAGACACAGGTTTGATTCCTGGATTGGGAAGACCCCCTGTAGGAGGAAATGGCAACCCACTCCAGTATTCTTGTCTGAAAAATCCTATAGACAGAGGAGCCTAGCAGACAACAGTCCAGGGGGTTGCAGAGTCAGACATGACTGAGCACATACAGATTTCAGATGGACCCAGTGTTCACTGCAGCACTGTTTACAGTAGTCAAGGCGTAAAACCAATGTAAGTGTCCATAGACAGATGAATGGATAAAGGTGATGTGGTATACATATATATAATGGAATATTACACAGTCATAAAATGAAGTAATGTAACAACACAGGTGGATTTAGAGATTATCATACTAAAGAAAGTAAGTCAGACAAAGACAAATAACATATATCAATTATATCTGGAATCTAAAACACAACTCGAATGAACTTATCTATGAAACAGAAACAGACTCACAAACAGAGAGAGCAGACTTATGTTTGCCAAGATGGAGGGATAAACTTGGAATTTGAGTTAGCAGATGAAAACTAATACGTAGAGAATGGGTAAACAACAAGGCACAGGAAACTATATTCAATATCCTGTGATAAACCATAATGGAAAAGAATATTATAAACAATGTGTATAGGTATCACTGAATCATTTTGCTGTACAGTAGAAATTAACACAGCAATGTAAATCAGCAACATCAGTCAATCAGTCACACAGTCATGTCTAACTCTTTGTGACCCATGGACTGTAGCCCACCAGGCTCCTCTGTCAGTGGAATTCTCCAGGCAAGAATATTGAGTGAGTAACCATTCCCTTCTCCAGAGTATCTTCACAACCCAAGGATTAAAACCCAGGTCTCCCACATTACAGGCAAATTCTTTACCATCTGAGCCACTAGGGAAGCTCTCCCAAATCAATAATACTTGAGTAAAATTTAAAAAAAAAACTTTTTTTTTTTAAAGAAATTACAAGCTGGAACATCCTCCATGTGAAGGAGGGAAGGCCAAGGCCTTGTTTGGGCTTAGTAGACTGACTTAATACCAGCCTCTGTAGCAGACAAAACCTGGTTTCTGGGGAATAAGATATTGAATTATATAATCACTCCTCTCCCACATGTTAAAAACTGCTCTCTAAAGCACCCCAAATTTTAAGAAGCATTTTTAATGGAAATTATTCCAAAGATGAGGCCTAATCATTTCTTTGCCTTTTAACTAGAGTATATTCAAGCTAATTAACTTGTCTTCATCATTGTTAATAAAATCAGTTGTTGCAAAATGCTGCAATAAAATGATATTCATAGGGTTGTCTAAGAGTGGGATACTTGGACCTAAATTACATAATCATAATCTGCTCCTTGAATCCAGAAATTTTAATGGTTTTTTTCCCAGTCCCTATTCTTATTGTCAGCTTCTCATTTGCCCCATCATTTCCATGTCCAGTCTTCTAACTGGCAGCTTGTGATCAGAATCAAAAACTACTATTTTGTGTATTAAGACAGTCTCAGTGTGCTTAGATTTGGGGAAAGTAATAATTTTAAAACATTCTTCTTCTTCTATGAATATAATACAGGAAATCAATTTCTTGGATTTTGAAGCATTCTTTTGGTTGCACATAAAGATCTTTTAATTTTTTGCTTATATACTTTATTAGTTTTATTAACAGTTACTGTTAATAATTTGAATGATAACTAACTTTTGTATATGACATTATTCAGTTTGTAAGCATTGTAACCCATCTTTTTTCAAATGGTGCTAACTAAAATTCTTATAGGTAGGCAGAGCTAATAATCATACTTCATTTATTTATTCATACTATTAACTAACACTCATTGATGATGGTCAATGGGCCAGGCACTGAGGAAATCAGTTACGTAATATGAAATAAGCAAATGCCCAGTGAATAACACAGCTAGCTCTGATTGTCAGACTCTCTGTTCCCATAGAATATGAGGTACAAATGGCCACATTCTTTAGAGGTAAGGGGTAACTATATTATTTAACCATCTGTATTAATTTTCTGAATTAAACACTTTTATGTAAGGGTAATTAAGGCACACACAAGCTCAGAGCCTTGACTGTTTAAAATCAGAGACAAGATGGTCAGTCCATTAGCCTAGTAATGGGATATGACCATTGACCAGGGTATGACTGTCATTGTACAGTACTTGTCTCTTACATACAACATTAAAAAAAAAAGAGTTCTATTTTTAGCTCTGAAAACTCCAAATAGGCAGAAACATCCCTTCCCAGTCACTTTTCCTGAAGGCTTGCAAGTCTTTTATCTAGTAAGGTGGGTGGGTGATTCCTTCCCAATGTGCAAACCCCAATAACCTCTCTGGCCTTTTCATCTTTTCTTTAAAATGTAGATCCTCTGAATCTGTCTCCCCTGCTGTGCTTCCACAGACATACATCATTTTAGAAGGCCTTAGATTTCCAAGAAGTGTCATCTCTTCTCCTGGAAAATGATCTTTCTTTAAAGGAAGATATACCCAGGTCCTTACCCAGAGGTGACTGTGTCAAAACTTGGCTCAAGAGGGAGGGGATATATGCATAAGCTTGGCTGATTCTCATTGTTGTATGGCTGAAACCAATACAACATTGTAAGAATTAAAAACAAACAAACCAAAAACTTTGGAATAAATAATTGTCTGTCACGTGCCTTTTCCTGCAATGCTCGAAGTCAAAGGCTCTGGCTAAAGAGGAAACGAAGGATAAACGATTAACTTTAATTTATAGCATGGTATACCTGGAAGGAAATTTAGGAATGGATGTTAAGAGAAAACTCTTCTCCTTGGCTGCATGATAGAACTATCCAGGGACCTAAAATCTCATCTCTCTAGAGGGTGACTTAATTGCTCCCTGTTGATCCCAGGAAGGTGGCAGACTTGGACCAGGCAGATGTGGACCCTCACTGGGCACACATTTCTTTGATCCAACTTTTCCGAGCAGGGTGGTATCATAGCCTGAGGAGTAACATGCTCATGATGAGTTGCCAGAAAGTGCAGATGACATTGGACAAGGATATATCTGGGAGTAGAGATCAAAAGACCAGGAACAAACTTTGCATTTAGAAGAGAGAAATCAGAAATGCTAAGTTGTTACTGCTTTCCTTTGTATGTTGAACAGTGAATGCAAAAGAAATTTGAAAAAATCATGGGCTCTCTGCGTTGACGGAAAATATAGAAATCGAATAATAATGTGTCTTATGATTTGGCTGAAAACGTATGCTTAAATTGAACATTATTCATCTTTTTTTTTCTAATTTACCAGCTATCAACCTATTCCCTCCCTTTAAGTTAGCTATGTGTTACATATCTTAATTTATTTAATTCCCCAGATGATACTCTAAGGTAAGTATTATATTTCTCTCCACCAAGGTGTAGAATTGTTAAGGAACTTGTCTTCCTGTCAGTGACAGAGCAACCATCCATCCAGGCTGCCAGACTTCTGAACCTCAGTTCTTCAGCCCTGTGATATTCTGCCTTTCAGAGACATAAACCATCCTGAACACTGAAATTTGGAAAATATTTTTTTAACTCGCTAATTTTCCAGAAGGAATCAATTTTCAAAGCTATTATTATTAAACATTTTTACACTAGTCAAAGAAGTGACTTTTTTCTTTTTTAAAAAGTTTAAAAATTGCTTTACAGTATTGTGCTAGTTTCTGCCATGCATCAACATGAGTCAGTCATCGGTGCACATATATCCCCTCCGTCCTGAACCTCTTCCCACCTCCCACTCCGTCCCACCCCCTAGGTTGTCACAGAGCACAGCGTGTGAGCTCCCTGGGTCATAGTGCAGATTCCCACCAGCTATCTATTTTACATATGGTCATGTATGCATTTCAATCTTACTCTTTCAGTTCGCCCTTCCCTCTTCTTCCTCCACTGTGTCCACAAGTCTGTTCTCTATGTCGGCGTATCCATTGCTGCCCTGAAAATAGATTCATCAGTACTATCTTTCTAGATTCCTTATATATGCTTTAATATACAATATTTGTTTTTCACTTTCTGATTTACCTCACTCTAGGTTCTACTTTTTTTTTCTGAAAATCATTCAGCCTTTTTTTTCTTTTAATTTCTTTTTGACTGCATTGGGTCTTAGTTGAGGCACAAGGAATCTTCACTGCTGTGCATGGGCTTTTCTCTAGCTGTGACTCAGATTCCAGAGCAGGCAGTCTCAGTAACTGTAGCATGCAGACTTAGTTGATCCATGGCATATGGGATCTTAGTAGGTATTGAGTGTCCACGGCATCAGAAGGTGGATTCTTAACCACTCAACCACCAGGAAAGTTCACATGCAGGCTATTTAATTAGCCAGGGGAGGTGAGATTTCAGTCTGATTCCAGTAGAACTACACTCGATGAAAGCCAACAGGCATGGGGGGTGGGGAGGAGTGGGGTGATGAGGATAAGACTTGGCACAATTATGTGCTCTTCTGCTAGACAGAGAGTGGAGAAGGGGCTTATCCCAGTCATCAAGTCAAAACCAGGGTGGCAACCTCGCCACACTACCTCCTAATAAACATGGTAGCCAAATTAATCTATGTGGGTAAGAATGATGATCAAAGAAAAAAAATCTAACTAAAAATACTTCAAAGCAATATGCTAAGTGAAAGAAGTCAGACACAAAAGGCCACAAATTGTATGATGCTATTTATACAAAATATCCAGTGTGCAAATCCATAAAGACGGAAGACAGATAAGTGGTTGCCAGGGACCAAGGGATGGGAGGGAATGAGAAGTGATTACTTCTTAAGTGCAGGGTTTCCTCTGGGGGGGTGATGAAAATGTTCTGAACTTAAATAGCAGTGATGATTATAAAGTGTTATGAAGGTCCTAAAAGCCATTGAATTGTATGCTTTAGATTAGTTCAAATGATGAATTTTGTTTTTTTATGAATTTAGAAAAAATTTACATTTTCGACTAAAAAATGTACAAAATACTGCAGCACAAGGGAAGTGAATATTTTCTGAAAATGCAAGAGGGAAACATGCCTTCAAAAGCAACTTATTATGCAAACCAGAGGAAAAAAGCATGCTCAATAATTTCGACTGAAAGTGAGAAGTTATGACCTCTTGAGGCTGGTGGAGAGACAAATGATGTGAAAAATAAGGTATGAGTGATATTGGAAGTTTGAAAGATAATTGAAATTGCAAGAAAAATTTAACTCCTGTTGTAAGTGTTCAAAACCTGAATTGTCACTATGTAAAAATGAATCACTAATGGAAAAGAAAAAAACACCCAAAGTTGCAATGCTGTCTCAGAATGTAAAAAGAAAAACAAATGAAAGAAAAAAATGATGACAGCATAGGTAGTAAACACTGCAAAGAATGGCGGGGCTCAGAACCTAACAGAATCTATGATCAAACACTTAATTGAGGAAATTTTGGGGGGCTAAATCAAAGGCCTAAAAATAGAGATAAAAACTAACATGTTTCACATAACATGTTAAAAAGATACCACCCCCCCCTTTTTTTAAATACTTGTGCTTTTTTAAGCAAAGAAAAAGAAAACATCATATGAAGTAACCAAATAGGAAGAACTGGTTATCTTCAAAGAAACAAAAATTGAGCTAGACACTGATTTCTCTAAAACTTAGACTAGTACAAGATGTTGGAACAAATCTTATAGAATTTTAAGGAAAAGCTATTGCAAAACAAGTGCATTTTTCCCAGCCAATTTATCATATGTGTGAAGGCAACAAAGAGACTTTTGGAGATAAATAAGAGCCCAGAAAAATATAAATTTATATCTTTCTTTTAAAAATTGCTTAAGTAAAGTGGTACAGCCACTCTGGAAAACAATTTGGCAGTTTCATATAAAACAAAGCATGCAGTTACCATATGATTTAACAATTGGCATGTATTAAAAAAGAATTAAAAACTTAGGTTCACATAAAACCTGAACACCAATGTTCATAGAAATTTTATTTGTAGTATCCTCAAACTGGGGAAAAAAAACTAGATACACTTCAAAAGATGAATGGTTCAACTGTGGTACATCTATACCATAAAATACGACTCGGCAGTGAAGAGAAACAGACCATGGATGCATGCAACACCTTGTGTTAATTTCTAGAGAATTATGCTTTGTGAAAATTCAATCCTCAATGGTAATTACTGTATGCTTCCCTTTATATAACATTCTTGAAATGAGAAAGTGAAAGAGTAGGAGGAAAGATTAGTCAACATCAGAGATTAGGGACTGGATGGGGTGAATGTAGTCAGAGAGTGGGTGTGAGGGAGGGATCTTTTTGGGGAGGAAACAGTTCCATATCTTGACTGTGGTGGAAGATACGAAAACTTACACGTGATAAAACTATTCAGAAATAAACACATTTACAAACACTAATAAGGGAGTACAAGTAAGACTGGGAAATCTGGATAAGATCTGTAAATTGTCAATATCCTGGTTGTGATAGTGTAGTAAAGTTCTGCAAGAAGGGGAAACCAAGTAAAGCATATATGGGAATCTCTCTGTGTTATTTCTTGCATTTGAAACTACAACCACTAAATTAAAATTTCTATTAAAAATTACTTGACGTATCTTTGGGTTGGGAAGATCCTCTGGAGTGGGGCATAGCAACTCACCCCAGCATTCTTGCCTGGAGAATCCCACGTACAGAGAAGCCTAACAGTCCCTAGTGTCACAAAGAGTTGGAAACGACTAAAGCAACTTAAAGCTCAACATTCAGAAAACTAAGATCATGGCATCTGTCCCATCACTTCATGCAAATAGATGGGGAAACAGTGGAAACAGTGGCTGACTTTATTTTTTTGGGCTTCAAAATCACTGCAGATGGTGATTGCAGCCATGAAATTAAAAGCTTACTCCTTGGAAGGAAAGTTATGACCAACCTAGGCAGCATATTAAAAAGCAGAGACATTACTTTGCCAACAAAGGTCCATCTAGTCAAGGTTATGGTTTTTCCAGAGGTCTTGTGTGGATGTGAGAGTTGGACTATAAAGAAAGCTGAGAGCAGAAGACTTGATGCTTTTGAACTGCAGTGTTGGAGAAGACTCTTGAGAGTCCCTTGGACTGCAAGGAGATCCAACCTGTCCATCCTAAAGGAAATCAGTCCTGGGTATTCATTGGAAGGACTGATGTTGAAGCTGAAACTCCAATACTTTGGCCACCTGACGGGAAGAGCTGACTCATTTGAAAACACCCTGATGTTGGGAGGGATTAGGGGGCAGGAGGAGAAGAGGACAACAGAGGATGAGGTGGCTGGATGCCATCACTGACTCAATAGACATGGGTTTGGGTGGACTCTAGGAGTTGGTGATGGACAGGGAGGCCTGGTGTGCTGTGATTTATGGGGTTGCAGAGTCAGACACGACTGAGGGACTGAACTGAACTGAACTGAAAGCGACTTATCACAGTCATACATACTCTCCTTACTGAAAGTTGAATCAAAATAAGATCTCAAGGATAGCAATTTGAAAAAAATATATATTATTATAGAACCTTAATTCTCATGTCAAATAATTTCTGAAATGAACTTTGTAAAATGAAGAAAATTAATAACAATCTGGTTTGAAAATCTCATTTTATACTAGGAAGGAATGGGAAATGAGGGAAAGAAAACTGGAATAAGATTCTTTTTCCAGCAATGAGGAGTAAAAAGATACTTTTCCATTTTTTATTTCAATAGAGGAATGAGGTGTTTTGTTTTGTTTTTTTTAAACAAATGTAACATAGACTAGAATTCCAACAGGAAATCAAACTTTTGGGGAGGATAAAGAAACATATAACAAAACAAAGAAAAGAAGGTATAAAAAGCAAGTAATCATAAGAAAAAGAAAGTAGAAAAGAAGGTAACAATAAAACTAAATAAATTCTGCAAGTAAGGTGAAAAAATTGGATTGGGTTAAAAAAAAAGGAATTATATGCTGCTTTAAAAAGACACACATAAACTGTAATTACATAGAAAGTTAAAATAGGTTAAATAAATATTTATTTAGCAAACACAACCCAAAATAAAACATGATGGGGTGGCATTGTCAATTTAAGAAAAACAAATCACCTCTAATATTTGCAGGACCTGGGACAAGAGTAGAGACCCTCATATGTGGCAATTTTCCAAAGTTAAACGTCAAGCCAGCAAATAAAATACGTCCTCTCCTGCTTTGACACAAGAATCTTCAAAACTATCTGGGAGCGGAAGGACAGAAATAGAATTCTTGGGCTCTTCCATGTTCCATGATGGAAAGTGGCAAGAAAGCACGGTTCCCCTGGACTGTCCTCTTGGTATCCCACTGGAGCCTGGCACGTATGTGATCACCCAACCTGCATGTCTCCTGAGTCAAACCCCACCACCTGCCCTGAGTCCACCCGTCAGGCTAGGGATGTGCATTTCAGGAGATGAGTGACTGCCTGGTTGTGATCTGCTTCTTGCACTTAATAGCGGGCCGCCCAGAATTTTCCACAGCGCTCCGTTCTTACCTAATTTGCCATTTTCTGCAGCCCCCCGCAAAGGATACTGGGAGAAACAGATAATGGACTGAGGGCGCGGGGCCTGCCACACCCTCCCTGGAGTTTATTCACCGCAACTTTGCTTTTAGCTGCTTTAGGCATTGAATGTCTCTTTCACTTTTTGTTTAAAGTCAGGAAGAGTCCAAAGTTTAAAAAAATAAAACAGGGGGTGTGGAAGGGGTGGACTGGGAGTTTGAGGTGAGCAAACCCAAACTATATAGACAGTGGATAAACAAGGTCCTACAGTAGAGCACAGGGAATTATATTCAATATCCTGAGATAAAGCATAGTTGAAAAGAATATGAAAAAGAATATATTTAAATGTATAACAACCTTTTTGCTGTACAGTAGAAATTAACACAACTTTGAAAATCAACTATACTTCAATTAAAGAAAAAGAGAAAAGAGATTTTCAAATTTCAATTTGGATGAGTAAGCCAGTTCTCTAATTTTAGGTAATTAAAATACCCAAAGTTTTTCTTTATGATAAACATCTTCCCCTTTGTATCTCTCTGGTTAATTCATATTCTTCCATGAAAAGTCTCTTAGATGGGAAATGTTTATTTATTTTTACTCTCTTTCAGGCTACCCTGGATTTTCTTCTCAAGGGTTCCAACCAAAGCCTTTGCATAGCTCTAGCATCTTGCCCCAGAGAAGGCAATGGCAACCCACTCCAGTACTCTTGCCTGGAGAATCCCATGGACGGAGGAGCCTGGTAGGCTGCAGTCCATGGGGTCGCTAAGAGTCGGACATGACTGAGCGACTTTACTTTCACTTTTCACTTTCATGCATTGGAGAAGGAAATGACAACCCACTCCAGTATTCTTGCCTGGAGAATCCCATGGACGGAGGAGCCTGGTGGGCTGCCATCTATGGGGTCGCACAGAGTCGGACACGTCTGATATGACTTAGCAGCAGCAGCAGCATCTTGTCCTCTGTTGCACTGAACATTACTATATATGATGTTGCTAAATAAGATCATGAATTCTTTGGGGAAGAGAATTTCTTTCTTTATTTTTTTGCACCCACAAAGGAGAGGCTCACTAATGTTTGTCGGATTAAGGGATCTTGTGTGCAACTCCTTATTCAAGTTCCTTCAAGAAAGGTAGCTGGAGACTCAGGAGGGACTCATGAAGTCTATATTTCTCAAAACCAATCACTCACAATTCCACCCCTTTTTTAGGCCCTGGCTTTCTGTTGCAAGAAAGAGCCCCACGTCTAAAAACCGTCAGATTTTGCTCTTGCAAGTCCTCAAAGCTGCAAAAAAAAAAAAAAAAAAAAAAACCCCCTACAGCCAAAGATAAGGAAGATAAACCTTATCATTGTTTTTCTTGGGCCAACCCCAACCTCTCAATATTATCAGGATTGGGGTTGTCACAAAAATCTTAGCGTCTCCTTGGAAGCCCTGCATCTCCCAGCTTCAAGTAGGTCGCATTTCGTGCTTATCCCCTACTGTTTAGCTTCTGAAAGAAACATTTTCTTAAGGTAAAAGAGGCAGATTGTGGTGGTAGTTTGCTCTGGATAGTCCTTGTATCCTGTGCTAAAGGTGATGAGTCAATGAAGACTAAGTTAACAAAAATTAGCCCAGTAATTACAGCATGTTGGAGAAGCTTTGCCTTTCAGGCAGAGCTTGAACCAGCAGGCATAAGAATCCCTAAGAGAGGTTGATAGAGCACAGATTCCTGGACAGTTTCCCCAGAGAGCCCGGCAAGCATCCCCAAGCTGCTGATGCCGCCTGTCAGAGGACACACTTTCCAGAGGCAAGGCACTAGCCAAACTTTCTCTTGATTGTCTTCCTGGGAGGGATTGCTTCGGAGGATAAAATGTCTTGATAGCTGGAGGAAACATGTGGGTCTACTTGCATGTTCCCTATTAATCTGAAAAGACGATGAGCAGAAATGCTGGTTTTTACAACCACTTTTTTCAGTGAATTTGGGTAGCATGAGTTCTTTTCCCTGAGTGTTATACACTATGGAAAACTGACCAAATCCACTTTGCATGTCTCACCCGCTGCAGTCCGGCTCTTGGAACATGTGGACCTCATTACCGTGGTGGCGGCTCTTACGAGGCTCTCTCTGAGCAGCTGGCCAGACGCCCTCCTCCCAGGCCTCCTATCTTCTGCCCCATCACTGCTGCAGCAAATTTAAATACATTTCTCTTTCTAATCACTTCCCAAAACAGATTACTGATTTATGCCTGTTAGGACGTGTGTTTAGAAGCAGAAGGCTATCCTTCAATAATTGGCACTAGGAGGACTAGCTGGAAAAAAGACAGAAGTAAATCAGAGTTGTTCTAGAACAAGCAAAGAAACAGAAAGGCAGGGCTCTCTTGGGGATGGAGGGGGTGACTGCAGGAGTTCTGTGCTTCCTGGAGGGTAAGTCATGGCCAAGATGTAAGGTAGGGGTGATGTAAGGGGAGGAAGTAATTCTGAGGAAGAGACTAATTACCCCCCAGAGCTGGCTTGTAATGAAGGGGCTGACTGTAGCTGGGAAATTACCTTCTTTTGATTCTCATACATTTAATGGTGCTACAGAAAAAGAGTCTTGGGCACCCTGGCTTCTGTCCAGGACAGTATTATTTAATAATCATAGGTGCTCAGTTCTCTCCTGATTGAGTGTGCAGGATGGGAGGTTGGTTCCTTAATGTCCTTTTATGTTTTTTTGGTATCTTTCATCCACACTGACTGCATGACTCCTTATTTATCTTTATTTAACCTGCTTTGCATGTGTGTGTGTGTGTTTTGTCTGTAGAAGGTAGCAGTTGTAAATGTTAGGGCACAACTTTAAGACTGGGGCAAAGGAGCATCAGAGGGTGTGTGGTTTGCTGAAGTCCACGCCAATGGCTGTCAGTAGCTGTTCTTGGCAGCCCACGGAGGTTTAGATGCCCAGTGGTTGGCAAAACTTTCAGATTCTTGTCATGGGAATGATTCATCTCAATACAATATGAGTACATGCTCTACATTTCCTCACAGAATTAGAAGAAATATAGACAACAGATATAAGCTGGCTTCTGAGGCTGATGACACTGTTACCAAATGGCTTGGATCATAGTCATTCTTAACATTGTCATGTGTATGTCTATAAGTTCTTCTTACAGAAGAACTTACATTTTAAGCTGCCAACCTATAAAATCAAAGGAAAATCTCTCAAGTTGTCTATTCCAGTAAGAAATACTGTAGGATGGAGATTTGAAGCTAATTCAAACTCCAAGTCTTGAAGCCACTACTGAATTGTTCCAGGAAGATATTCCAGCAAATACTAGCCCTGGAGAGATCTGTGTAGCCCTCACGCCCCGGCTGTTTCAACTCCCGCTCTTGGACATTGAATACTTCCCATGGAATCATTTTTTCTTAGGTGCTGCAGAGACAGGGTGACAAGGAGGAGCAGATAAGCTCTCCCCCCCCCCCCCCCAGGGATTTGTGGGAGACTCAGAGATTCAGCAAGGAGGCTTGGGTGATATTATTCAGCCCAGCTCAGCTCCACACACCCCTGCAGCATTAGCCATTCTATAAAACGGGGTAACGCCAACTTCTACTTATATCCCTAGAACTTTGAGCAATGAGTAGCTTCTCAGTCATCATTTATAGGAAGGTGTGAAAAGTTCCTTTTTCATTCCAGTTGGTCCACCTAGATCATGAGTGCAGACTCCAATAGCTCTCAATATGGCATCCCAACTACCTCTTAAAGATCA
The DNA here is from genome assembly GCF_023699985.2 of Odocoileus virginianus. Lineage (NCBI taxonomy): Eukaryota > Metazoa > Chordata > Mammalia > Artiodactyla > Cervidae > Odocoileus > Odocoileus virginianus. The sequence continues at coordinate 38,336,617 of NC_069674.1, forward strand.
TCAGGCTTTAATTGGCTGCAAGTAGACACCCTCATCTATTCTTCCAACTGTAACACAGCCCCCACGCCAACCAGCCAACAAAGCAACCAACCAACCAGTCTTATCCTTTGATTCCGGATGAAGCATTTCTCCTAACCAATGCTTAAATAGTTGCAGCTCAAGAGCATATACACACTACCATGCACAAAATAAATAGCTAGTGGGAAGCTGCTATATAGCACAGGGAACTCAGCTTGGTGTTCTGTGGTGACCCAGAGATGAGGGATGGGGTGGGCAGAAGGGAGCTCAAGAGGGAGGGGATATATGTATACACACAGCTGACTCACTTTGTTGTGCAGCAGAAACTAACACAACATGGCAAAGCGATTATCCTCCAATAAAAAAATTTGAATGGCATACTGTCTGTCTTTACTATACAGCTCTCAAAGCCATTTAACTATCTGGATTAAGGTTTCAGCAATGTCATTCACTACTTCAAGGAAAGGGTAGAGCTGGCCATATGTGACCTTCACACAGACTAATAATTTGGGGGACCTTCCTATGATATTTTAAAACTGAGTATTTGACATGCATTTATGGGAAAGGCTGAGTAGCCGGAGGGGACTGTCAGGGACCCAGAGTCTTATGCATTTACTTTGCCCAGGAAAAAAGATGAAAACTCCCCACCTTAGCAGGCAATTACATATTTATGTTATCATGGACCTTCCCCACCTCCACCACCCAACCTCAGGAGCTTTAGCCCAGCACATCCTTTGATAGGTCCATCAAAGTTCTTACAGTCATGTCATTTGCTCGAACAGAACTCCGCAAAATGAAGTTTTCCCCTCTTCTCTATTTCCAGTATAGTTCATAGTCACAGTAGTATCTTCCTATCTTTTTTAAACTGGAAGCCTGCCAGCCTCTTGGCCTGACCCTTATAAAGTCTAGCTCTGCTAATGGCAATGATAATTAAAAGCTTTTCCATTGAACAGCCCAGTAAATTCTGCCCCATATTTTGGCAACACGTCAACTCAAAATACTGGTCCAAATACAAAACACACCACTTTAGCTTGAAATTCAAATGTCATCTCCTCTAGTTAGAAACGTTTAGTTCTATCGTGTTAAAAAAAACAAACACCTCAGATGTTATTGTTGAATCATGTAGATAAGCCTATTATCTGCTTTGCTATCTAGTTTAAGTGGTGAGAATTATTTCTCAAAGTATCAACCATTTTAATTGTAAAACCGACCAGCATCCCTCTTAATTAATGTATCACCCGGGCTGAGAGCTTGGGGTCAGAAGAGTAAACAATGCTAGATTTTCGTGGGGAATTTTAGGCCTTTTATTTAATTCTTAATCATTTATCAGGGAATAGCATGGGAGACACACAAAAGATAAACTGGCCACTAGAGTATAACTTTTAAGCTGGATATTCAAAAACCAGAAACCAAAGAGTTGTCTTGAGCTTAGACTTTTTCTAAGATAGTTTTATAGGAATCATAAAAAATAAGCTATAATGATAAAACTAGACTCACTGATTATTTACTTTGGATAAACAATGAAATGTTTAGGAAACCCAGTCATCTACTAGAATTCTTTTAAAGGTATCTGTAGGTTATCTGAGATCTGACCGAACGTTATCTCTTCTACTTTTGATCTGCAGAAAGTTTGGACAGGAGGAACTTCCTTCTTTAGTTTTTAGGTGAAATGACTAGAAGTAGAAATACAAAATGTGTTTAACTACAGTCTATTTTCTAGATTGTAGGTAAACACCTACTATCAGGTCCAACATACAAAAATTAACAGAATAGACCATAAACCTAAACGTAAAATCTCAAGCTATTAAACACCCAGAGTAAAACACGGGACGAAATCTCTGTCATCTTGGGTTGAGCAAAGATGTCTTGGATACAATACCCAGAGAGTGATCCATAGAAGAAAAAAAAAAAGATAAATTGGGTTCCATCAAAATTAAACACCTCTGCTCTCTGAAAGTCAAATTAAGAGAATTAAAGATAAGCCACAGGCAGGGAGGAATATTTGTTAAGCAAACATCTTGCACAAGTCTTGTGTCCAGAATGCATAGATAGTTTTCAAAATTCAATCATGAGAAAATGAACAACTCAATTTAAAAAATGAGCAGAGGTTTAACTAGACACTTCACCAAATGTCAGATTAGCACATGAAAAGGTACTCAACTTCCTTAGCATTAAGTAAATAAGTGTTAATTGCTCAGTCATGTCCAACTCCATGAACTGTAACCTGCCAGGCTCCTCTGTCCATGAAATTTTCCAGGTAAGAATATAGGAGTCGGTAGCCTTTCCCTTCTCCAGGGGATCTTCCCAACCCAGGGATAAAACCCAGATCTCCTGCACTGGCAGGCAGATTTTTTTTTACCATCTGAGCCATGAGGGAAGCCCATCATTAGCATTAGAGAAATACAAATTAAAGCCACAATGAGTTATTAGCATATACCTATTAGAATGGCTAAAAGCAAAGCAACTTCAAGCAAAATGAAAAACTAAACATATTGACTATGTGTTAACTCCAAACCCTGGAGAGGATTGGGGTAACTGGAATTTTTATACAATACTGGTGGAGTTACAAAATGCTACAGCCATTCTGGAAAACAGTTTGACTGTTTCTTCTAAAGTTAAACATAATACTTACCATAGCACCCAGAAACCCACTCTTAATTACTTAACCAAGTGAAGTTAAAACTTATGGTCACATGAAAGACTGTATATAGATACCCATAAAGTCTTTATTTGTAATAGCCCAAAACTGGAAGTCACCCAAATATCCGTAAACAGGAAAAAAACAAGCAAACAATGCTATATCCATCCATTGGAATACTACTCATCAATAAAGAGTCAAACTAATTTATACACACGAACCTCTGTCCATAGTTCATCAGGCACTCTGTCTACCAGATCTAGTCCCTTAAATCTATTTCTCACTTCCACTGTATAGTAATAAGGGATTTGGTTTAGGTCATACCTGAATGGTCTAGTGGTTTTCTCCACTTCCTTCAATTTCAGTCTGAATTTGGCAATAAGGAGTTCATGATCTGAGCCACAGTCAGCTCCTGGTCTTGTTTTTGCTGACTGTATAGAGCTTCTCCATCTTTGGCTGCAAAGAATATAATCAATCTGATTTTGGTGTCGACCATCTGGTGATGTCCATGTGTAGTGTTTTCTCTTGTGTTGTTGGAAGAGGGTGTTTGCTATGACCAGTGTGTTCTCTTGGCAGAACTCTATTAGCCTTTTCCCTGCTTCATTCTGTACTCCAAGGCCAAATTTGCCTGTTACTACCGGTGTTTCTTGACTTCCTACCAGTCCATCCTAAAGGAGATCAGTCCTGGGTGTTCATTGGAAGGACTGATGTTGAAGCTGAAACTCCAATACTTTGGCCACCTGATGCAAAGAGCTGACTCATTTGAAAAGGCCCTGATGCTGGGAAAGATTGAAGGCAGGAAGAGAAGGGGACGACAGAGGATGAGATGGTTGAATGGCATCACCGACTCAATGGACATGGGTTTGGATGAACTGTGGGAGTTGGTGATGGACAGGGAGGCCTGGCATGCTGTGGTTCATGGGGTTGCAAAGAGTTGGACATGACCGAGTGACTGAACTGAACTGACTTTGTACACACAGCATCATAGAAGCATGTCAAATACATTGTGATAAGCGAAAGATGCTAGATTCAAAGTCATATACTTTATGATCCCATTTACATGATGTTCTATAAAAAGCAAAACTGTAGGAAAAGAAAACAAGATTAGTAGGGGTGGGAATGGGGAGAGGCTTTACAGAAATTTCTTACAGTGATGGAATTGAGCTATGTATTGCTTGTGGTGGTAGTTGTAAACTGTGTCCATTTGTTAAATTAATAGAACTGTTCACTAGAAAGAGTGTATTCTACTGTATGTAAATTATATCTCAATTAGAACAACTCTAACGTCAATTATTCAGAAGAGATGGTCTTAATTAATTAAGAATATGTGTGTGTGCTCAGTTGGTCAGTCATGTCTGACTCTTTGCGGTGCCAAGGACTGTAGTCCACCAGGCTCCTCTGTCCATGGAATGTTCAAGGCAAGACTGCTGGAGCAGGTTGCCATTTCCTACTCCAGGGGATGTTCCTGACCCAGGGATTGACACTGCATCTCTTGTATCTCCTGCATTGGCAGGTGAATTCATTATCATGGACCCACCTGAGAAAATGTCTCCCCTTAATTCTTTACTTCATGGTCATTGGCAAAGCTCTGTGCTTATTAACACGGCCCCGCTTTAGCAAAACACCCCAGAGAATTGTCCACCTTTATTCCTTCTCTTCTGGCTTTGTTCAGTCACATCATCTCCCAAGAAGAGGACTGCAATACCCTTCAAACTGGTCCCCCTTTTCCCCTCAGGTTGTCTTTGATCTGGGATCCATTTGGTCTTCTTTTCATGGCAATACTTCACATATTTTTCTGCCTAAGCCCCATTAGTAGCTTTTCCTTACCTTAGGATGAAGGGTGACCCACGATCTGGAGAACAATTTTACCAAAGAAGTTCTCACACTTTAGCAAACATGCTAAGGTCCACAACAGATTTCCCAATCTGGGGATCCAGCAAAGGGACTGAGAACCCCCAGGGAATTTGACTTTGAAGGCCAGTGGGATTTGATTACAGAACTTCCAAAACGCTGAGGAAATAGAGATCCTTGGAGGGTATAAACAAAATCTTGTGCATACCGGGACTCAGGAGAAAGGAGTAGTCATCCCACAAGAAACTGAGCCAGACTTGCCTGTGAGTGGTCAGGAGTTTTGGGCAGAAGCGTGAGTTGACAGTGGCCTGCCATGGGGTCAGGGGCACTGAATACAACAGTGCAGAGGGAGGTCACTATTACCCCTACCATGGTTTGGTATCAAGCCAAACTACAGGAAGGAAACACAGCAATACCCATGAGCAGAAAATTGAATTAAAGACTTACTGAGCATAGCCTTGCCCACCAGAGCAAGACCCAGTTTTCCCCACAGCCAGTCCATCCCGTCAGGAAGCTTCCACAAGCCTCTTATCTGCATCCATTTGAGGGCAGACAGAATGAAAACCACAATCACAGAAAACTAACCAAGCTGATCAGATAGATGACAGTCTTGTCTAAATCAGTAAAAGTATAAGCCATGCTCTGTGGGGCCACCCAGGAGTAATGGGTCATGGTGAAGAGTTTTGACAAAATGTGGTCCACTGGAGAAGGGAATGGCAAACCACTTCAGTAGTCTTGACTTGAGAACCCCATGAACAGTATGAAAAAGGCATAAAGATGCCTTTCACACTGAAAGATGAACTCCCCAGGTTGGTAGGTGCCCTCTTTGCTACTGGAGAAGAGTGGAGAAATAACTCCAAAAGGAATGAAAAGGTTGAGCCAAAGCAGAAACAATGCCCAGTTGTGGATGTGTCTGATGGTGAAAGTAAAGCCTGATGCTATAAAGAACAATATTGCATAAGAACCTGGAATGTTATGTCCACAAATCAAGGTAAATTGGAAGTGGTCAAACAGGAGATGGCAAGAGTGAACACTGACATTTTAAAAATCAGTGAACTAAAATGGATGGGAATGGGAGAATTTAATTCAGATGATCATTATATCTACTGCTGTAGACAAGAAGCCCTTAGAAGAAATGGAGTAACCCTCATAGTCAACAAAAGTCCAAAATGCAGTACTTGGGTGCAATCTCAAAAATGACCGAATGATCTTGGTTCATTTCCAAGGCAAACCATTCAATATCACAGTAATCCAAGTCTATGCCCCAGCCACTAATGCTGAAGAAGTTGAAGTTGAATGGTCCTATGAAGACCTACAAGATCTTCTAGAACTAACACCAAAGAAATATGTCCTTTTTACCATAGGGGACTGGAGTGCAAAAGTAGGAAGTGACAAGATACTTGGAATAATAGTCAAGGTTGGTATTGGAGTACAAAATGAAGCAAGGGAAAGACTAATAGGGTTTTGCCAAGAGAATGCACTGGTCATAGTAAACACCCTCTTCCAACAACACAAGTGACGACTCTACACATAGACAGCACCAGATGGTCAATACCCAAATCAGATTGATTATATTCTTTGCAGCTAGAGATGGAGAAACTCTATATGGTCAGCATAAACAAGACCAGGAGCTAACTGTGGCTCAGATCATGAACTCCTTATTGCCAAATTCAGACTTAAATTGAAGAAAGTAGGGAAAACCACTAGACCATTCAGGTACAACCTAAATCAAATTCCTTATGATTATACAGTGGAAGTGACAAATAGATTCAAGGGATTAGATCTGATAGAGTGCCTGAAGAACTGTGGACAGTGATTCATAACATTGTACAGGAGGCAGTGATTAAAACCATCCCCAAGAAAAAGAAATGCAAAAGGTGAAAAGTGTTTGTCAGAGGAGGCCTTACAAATAGGTGAGAAAAGAAGAAAAGCAAAAGGCAAAGAAGAAAAAGAAAGATATACCCATCTGAATGCAGAGTTCCAAAGAATACGAGGAGAGATAAGAAAGCCTTCCTAAGTGAACAATGCAAAGAAATAGAGGAAAATAACAGAATGAGAAAGAGTAGAGATCTCTTCAAGAAAATTAGAGATACAAAGGGAATATTTCATGCAAAGATTGGCATAATAAAGGACAGAAATGGTATGGGCATAACAGAAGCAGAAGAAATTAAGAAGAGATGGCAAGAATACTATACAAGAATACAGAAGAACTACACAAAAAAGATCTTAATGACCCAGCTAACCATGATGATGTGATCATTTATCTAGAGCCAGACATCCTGGAGTGCTAAGTCAAGTGGGCCTAAGGAAGCATCGCTATGAAGAAGGTTAGTGGAGGTGATGGAATTCCAGCTGAGCTATTTCAAATCCTAAAAGATGATGGTGTTAAAGTGCTGCACTCAAAATGCCAACAAATTTGGAAAACTCAGCAGTGGCCACAGGATTGGAAAAGATCAGTTTTCATTCCAATCCCAAAGAAGGGCAATGCCAAAGAAGGTTCAAACTACCTCACAACTGCACTCATTTCACATGGACATGCTAGCAAAGTCATGCTAAATCCTCCAAGCTAAGCTTCAACAGTATGTGATCAAGAACTTCTAGATGTACAAGCTGATTTTAGAAAAGGCAGAGGAACCAGAGATCAAATTGCAACACCTGTTGGATCATAGAAAAAGCAAGAGAATTCCAGAAAAGCATCTACTTCTGCTTCATTGACTAAGCTAAAGTCTTTGACTGTGTGGTTCACCACAAACTGGAAAATTCTTAAAGAGATGCGAATATCAGACCACCTCATCTGCCTCCTGAGAAATCTGTATGCAGGTCAAGCAGCAACAGTTAGAACCAAACATGGAACAACAGACTGGTTCCAACTTGGGAGAGGAGTACGTCAAGGCTGTATATTGTCACCCTGCTTATTTAACTTATATGCAAAGTACATCATGAGAAACGCTGGGCTGGAAGAATCACAGCTGGAATCAAGATTGCCGGAAGAAATATCAATAACCTCAGATATGCAGATGACACCACCCTTAGGGCAGAAAGTGAAGAAGAACTAAAGAGCCTCTTGATGAAAGTGAAAGAGAAGAGTGAAAATGCTGGCTTAAAACAACATTTAAAAAATGAAGATCATGCATGGCATCCAATCCCTTCACTTCACAGCAAATAGATGGGGAAACAATGGAAACCATGACAGACTTTTTTTTCTTGGGCTCCAAAATCACTGCAGATAGTGACCTCAGCCATGAAATTCAAAGACTTGCTCCTTGGGAGAAAAGCTCTGACAAACCTAGACAGCATATTAAAAAGCAGAGACATTACCTTGCTGACAAAGGTCTGTCTATTTGAAACTATGATTTTTCTGGTAGTCAATCACTGTCTCAGATGAGAGAGTTGGACCATAAAGAGGGCTGAGCGCCGAAGAATTGATGCTTTTGAACTGTGGTGTTGGAGAAGGCTCTTGAGAGTCCCTTGAATTGCAATGAGATTCAACCAGTCAATCCTAAAGGAAATCAGTCCTGCATATTCATTGGAAGGACTGAGGTTGAAGCTGGAGCTCTAATACTTTGGCCACTTGTTGTGAAGAGCCAACTCATTGGAAAAGACCCTGAGGCTGGGAAAGTTTGAAGGCAGGAGGAGAAGGGGATGACAGAGGAAGAGATGGGTGGATGGCATCACTGACTCAATAGACATGAGTTACAGCAAACTCTGGGAGATGGTGAAGGACAGGGAAGTCTGCCATGCTTCAGTCCTTTGGGTCCAAAAAGTTGGACAGGACTAATAATCCTAGGATGAAATATGAAGTTCTTAGCAAGGTTAACCACCTCGCTTCTGACCACAAACTGCTCACCTCACTCTCTCAAATGCACATAAACTATCTGCTGGCATTTGTTCACATTTCCATGCTTCCATCCCATTCCTTCTGCCTGGAATTCCTTTTCACATCTTGTTTACTTGACTAATTCCTATTCATCCTTTAACACTCAGCTAAAAGCAGAACACAGATACTTCCCATTCCGCCCATAGCGTCCTGGCATGGGAAATATAATTGTGACTTTTGTGTCTGCTTATATCATTCTGCCTCTGCAACTTTATTCAATCTGTTTCCTTCTCATCTCACCCAAGGTCCTCTCAATAAATTCACTTGCATCATTCACCAAGTCCTTATGGAGCACCTCCTTTGGGAAAGGCATGCATTGTGTTAGGAAATTGGAATAAAGTCCCTGCCCACAAATAACCCAGGGTCAAGTAGAAGAGAGAGTGAGAGCAAATTAATGATACTACACTCTGAGAAGCATATTGATAGAAGTAGATACAAAAGGTACCGATACTGAAGGATAACAATTGATAGAGTTTTTGCTGCTTGATACTAATGACTGTGTTTTTGAAATGTTCTAGGACCCCATGTAGACATGTGCTAATATGGCTTTATTACCTTATCACAGAAGAGAAATATTCTTCCCTTCCATTCTTTTAGCAATTCTGAAAAGTAGGTTTTAAAACTGCCATTTTACTAACTTGGAAAATGGGAACCAGAGAGGTTACGTGATGTAATTAGATTGAGACTGGAGCTGGGAATGCACAGCCCGTGTTCTTCCCCATCATGTTCCCTCTGCTTAGATGCCAGTGCATTTTGGTCTTCCCCTCACTTTGGTTTTGTTTCTCTTCTTGTATCTCTGCAGTTCAAAACCACATCTTGTACTATATCTAAAACTTTGACTTCTTTTTTGACACTTTCCTAAGCCCAAGGACATAGTTTTCCTACTCCAGGCTGATGTTATTAGCCAATGCCAGCTTTCACATTTAAAATATTAAAGCCTGTACTTCATAGGCCCTCACAGTTCACAAGGAATACTAATTGATTCATCACACTGATACCTGCTGGTCTGGGAACTCCTCTTCTGACAAAACTCTTGCTCAAGGCTCATCCATTTGCTAGAACCCCTGACAGCCTTGGAACCTGGTAAAGAAGACTTGGAAAAACTATTGAATATCTCATTATCTAGAAGGTTTGGTTTTCTTATAGACAATGCCAATCCAACCTGATGCATGTTTAAGTAGAGACTTGCACATGGAATGATGAGAGCTTAATAGAAAGGATGGCTAAGACCACATGGGAAAAATAGAGCATGTTCGTAAGAGAAGTAACACTGGAGTGATCTTCACATATCAGAAGCTTCATTCCTGTGTGCAACTCAGGAATTGTGGAGGACACGACTTCTGTAGAAGCATGGTGGTGAAGGAAACAGGACCAGTTAGGAAATGGCCGTAGGTCAGCATGAGAGAAAGCAGGAGACATAGCACTTGCTGTAAGGGGAGGGGCTTGATTGAAGGGCCAGATGTAAAAAGTCACGCATGTAGCTTGCCATGAAGTTTGCATGCTACATTTCTCCTAAAGAAATGGAAGAAGACTAAAGATCTTCAAGCAAGGGATAGCGGTAGACCCAGATGTTCCCATCAGAACACACTGAAGCTCTGGAAAAGACCACTTGTTGATTATTTCTGTTGGTCTCCCCAGAGTGGAAGTTCTCCTAGGCCGGTGTGGTCATATGTAATCCACTGTCTAGTCACCTCTCGACTAAGATCTCCAAACTTGTGTGTTCAGATGTGAAGTTTTATTAGTTCTTTTTAGGTTAGCAGGCTCTGATCTTCTATCCTCAACTCTTAGGCTTTAACAAACTAAATAGCATCCTACTTACAAAACGACCTGTATCTGGCCTATAAAATGAAAGCATTCTTTGCCGGCTATTAACATATATAGAAGGGCTTCCCCGGTGGCTCAGCTTGTAAGAAACTGCCTGCAGTGCAGGAGACCTGGGTTCGATCCCTGGGTTGGGAAGATCCCCTGGAGAAGGTAATGACTACCCACTTCAGTATTCTGGCCTGGAGAATTTCATGGACTCTATAGTCCATGGGGCCACAAAGAGTTGGCACAACTGAATAACTTTCACTTTCACTTTTATTTCACTTCAACACACCTGGGAAAAAATCGGTTATCAAAATTAAGAGCTAGATGATATCATATATTTGCATATTTCCCTAAGTTTACAGAAAGCTTTCATATCTAGTATTTCATTGGCACTTTACAACAATTTTCTTGTAAACCAAGAGCAGGGAAAACCAAAAGCTGGAGATAAAGGCTGAGTTAGGATCAGCTCAAGTACAGAACAAAGTATAATATTTACTATGTTTTTGATGTGAAAAAATATCCATTTTTGGCCTATGATGGAATTCTGGCATTTACTTTGGCAGCAAATATTGTAACTTCATCTGCACCTACTCCCTGAAAAAAAAAAAAGGCAGTGTACAGTGGCTTAGTGGTAAAGAATCCACCTGCCAATGCTGGAGACATTGCTGATCTCGGAAAATCCCTTGGAAAAGGAAACGGCTAGTCACTCCTGTATTCTTGCCTGGGAAATCCCTTGGACAGGGGAGTCTGGTGGCCTGCAGTCCATGGGGTCGCAAACAGTTGGACATGATTTGGTGACTAAACAACAAAATTATTAGCAAACAGCAATGTCTCACATATCCTAAGGGCTGGTTTTCAGGAATGGGAAATCCTGGGAATACCATCAGGGTTCTCTTTGCCTTTTTTTAACAGCTTCATTGAGATATCATTCACTTGTTATACAATTCATTTATTTAAAGCTTACAGTTCAATGGTATTTAGTATATTTACAGAGTTATGCAACCATCATAACATTCAATTTTAGAATACATTTGAGATTTAGAATTTTAGAACTGATTTTTTATCATCTCCAAAAGAAGTCTTTTATGTCTAATAGAAGTCACTCCTCATTTTTTTTAAGTCCCCATAGTTCACAGTAACCTCTGCTCTGCTCTTTGTCTCTATAGCTTTGCCTGTTCTGTCTTACTTCTTTCACTTACCGTAATGATTTAAAAGTTCATCCATGTTATAATATGTATCAGCATTTTATTTCTTTTTATTGTCAAATAATATTCCATTGTATGGATATGACACGGTTTAAATTCATTCTTCAGTAGATGGATATTTGGGTTGTTTTCACTTTGGGGCTATTACGAATGCTTGTAAACAACTTTCCATGTTGACATATGTTATCATTTCTCTTGGATATATAAGCAGAAGTGAAATTGGTAGTTCATACTGGGCTTTTCTGTTGGCTCAGACTATAAAGAATCTGCCTGCACTGCAGGAGACATGGCTTCGATCTCTGGGTGGGGAAGATCCCCTGGAGAAGGGAATGGCTACCCACTCCAGTATTCTTGCCTGGAGAATTCCATGGACAGAGGAGCCTGGCAGGCTACAGCCCTTGGAGTCCATGAGGTCTCAAAGAGTTGGACACCACTGAGTGACGAGCACCTCCACTTCATGGTAAATTAATATTTTGAGGAATTGTCAAACTATTCCACAGTGGCTGTTGTGGACTGAATATTTGTGTCTCCTCCCTCCTAAACAAATTCAAATGTTAAAGCCCTAACTCTCAATGTGAATGCCTAGGAGGTATTTGGAGGTGGGGCCTTTGGTAGATAATTAGGTTTAGATGAGGTTATGAGGGTGGACTCTCAGGATGGGATTAGTGTCCTCATTAGAAAAGGAGGAAAGACCTGAGTTCCTTCTTTCTCTGCCATGTAAGGACTTAGACAGACAGTATCTGTCTGCAAGCCAAGAAGTGGGTTCTCACCAGAAACCAAACCTGCCAGCACCTTAATCTTGGACTTCCTAACCTCCAGAACTGTGGGAAATAAGTGTCTTTTGTTTAAGCCACCCACTCTATAGTATTTTATTATACACTCTATAGTATTTTATTATGGCAGCCTAAACTGACTAAGACAGTATCTGAACCATTTTACATTCCCACCAGCAACATACAAGAAAATGCTCCAATTTCTCCACATCCTTGCCAATGATCATTATTTTTTCCGTTTTTGATTATAGTCATCCTAGTCGGTGTGAAGTGCTACCTTCTCATGGTTTTGATTAGCTTCTGATGACTAATGGTGCTGAGTATCTTTTCCTGTCCTTGTTGTTATTATTCTCCTCTTTAGAGAAATAACTTTTTAGAACATCTGCCTGTTGTTCAATTGAGTTGTCTTTTTATTGCTGTGTTTATGATATATTCTGGATATATTTCCCTTATCAGATAAATGGTTTGCAAATATTTTCTATCATTCTCATTGTCTTTTATCCTTTTTTCAATGCCCTTTGAAGCACAAAAGTTTTTAATGAAGTCCAATTTATTTATTTTTATTTTGTTGCTTGTGCTTTGAGGGCTTCCCTGGTGGCTCAGAGGGTAAAGCGTCTGCCTCCAATGCCAGAGACCCGGGTTCGATCCCTGGGTTGGGAAGATCCCCTGGAGAAGGAAAGGGCAACCCACTCCAGTACTCTTGCCTGGAGAATCCCTTGGATGGAGGAGCCTGGTGGGTTATAGTCCATGGAGTCTCAAAGAGTCGGACACGACTGAACGACTTCACTTTCACTTTCACTTTGTGCTTTGAGTATCGTTTCTAAAAAGTTGTTGCTTACCCCAAGGTCTCGAAGATTTAATTATATATTTTTTCTTCCACTTTTATTTTTTCTCTACCTTTATTGAGATATAATTGACGTATAAACTTGTGTAGTTTAAGGTGTACAATGTATTGATTTTATGCTCTCATGTTTTACAAAATAATTACCACCATAGCATTAGCTAACACCTCCATCTTGTCACATAATTACCATCTTCCTTTTGTGCTGAGAACATTTAAAAATTACTCTCCTAGCGGCTTTTAAGTATTCTCCTCAAATGTTTTCTTCTAAGAATTTTAGCACTTGCATTTATTCTATGATTCATTTTGAGTTAATTTTTGTGTGTGGTATAAGGGAGGAGTCTAATTTCTCTCTTTTGTATTAGATATATAGATACCCATTTATTTTCATGTTTGGCCATCTGCTTCATTATCCTGTTTCTGCAAACTACTTTTTTTGGTGCAGGATTCACTTGCTAGAAATACATGGAAACGGATACCTCCCAAGATTAAGTGTCACAGCCACCTGGAGAGAGCTTAAATGCTACTTGTGGTATCAGTGTCAAGTCCAAGGAAAGGGACTCTGGCCCAGTTTGATCCATCTCTACTTCCCTGGACTCATTGACTGTACCAAAAGGAGTCAGCCATGGCTACCAACAACTACTTCTGAGCCATGGAGATTTTGAGGAAGCGAAGGAGCACATGCAGAAATGTGGCTAGGGCTGGAAAGATACTCATCAAGTATCCTACACATAACAGTGTTTATTCAGAAAACATCCAGTCCTTAAGCAGAAGAAAGAGAAAGCGAGAGTCACTTTCACTTACAATGATCCTGAAAAAGATATGACACCCAGTGAATGGAATTGGTAAGTCTCACTGTGTAATTGAAGTATCATTGAACACACAGATTCATAAAATACTAAAATTGCTTACACAGTGGTCAGAATTTATGCAAGTTTTCAAAAAAATTTTTATTGAAGTATGACTGATTTATAATATCACATAAATTTCAAGTGTATAGCACAGAAATTCAATTTACATCTATATGTGTGTGTATATGTATATATTCTATTTCAGATTTTCTTTCCACTATAGGTTATTACATAATTTTAGTATTGCATAGTATTAGTATTGTTCCCTGCACTATACAGTAGGTCTTATTCGTTACCTATTTTATACACAAGTATGTTAATTTCAGTCTCCTATTTATCCTTCCCCACCTTAATGGCAGTATTTATCTTCAAATTAAAAAGTTTGAAGGCAACCTGCTGCAGTGAGTTGGTGGGGAGAGGGCATTAATGCCAGAGTCAGTCCACATTGGAGGTCTGACTATGACCTCTGCTAGTGCTGTGATCCAGGCTTCTCACTAACAAGATTCTCTGATGATGCTTATCTTGTCCTCAGAGGACTTTGGTGAGGATGTAAGTACAAAATGCAGGTGAGAGCACACTAGACACTGTGCAGACAGTATAATGCAAGGTATTATTAGGGACGGGAAAGGGAAGGAAGCCAAGAACGGAAGGGGGGAATGTCAGATTGCGGAAGTAGGTGTTAGAAGATGAACCAGTAGTTCAGGAAGTTAAAGTTCAAGGTCAGGGAGGAGGAAAAGATAGGCGGATAGAAGAAATATTAAGCTGCTTTAAATAATTATATATGTCTTGGATTCAAAAAGGATGAAACCATTATGTGCCTCTATGTGGTTAAAATATCTCTGCTATGTGTATGGCAGATTTCTCACCATTGGCACGACTGGCCCAGATAATTCTCTGCTCTGTGGGCTGTCCTGTGCATGGAAAAATGTTCAGTAGCATCGCTGGGCTCTACCTACTGTGCTGTGCTTAATTGCTCAGTCTTGTTTGACTCTGCAACCCCATGTAGCCCACCAGGCTCCTCTGTCCATGGGGGTTCTCCAGGCTAGAATGCTGGAGTGGGTTGCCAGGCCCTCCTCTTCCCAACCCAGGAATCAAACCGGGGTCTCCTACATTGCAGGTGGATTCTTTACCAGCTCAGCTACCAGGGAAGCCTGCTCTACCTACAAGGTAGACCCATAGTCTCCAGAATAGTGTTGTTTTGTCCTCACCCTGCCTTGGTTGAGAACCACTGGTGTAGAATAAGGATGGGAAGGATAAGTCCTGCTCAACACTGATGTGCAAAATCCCATTCCAGGCAGTTCCTAGCTGGACAGTGCATCCCAAGGGTCTGCATCACTGGTGGCCTTCAGTGTTGTGATTGATTCCATCTCTTGCATAGGTGGGTACTTGGCCACTCATTCCTCTCATTCAGTCCATTTGGGTCTGGCTAGTTTCCCAGATGGGTTAGCAATTTTGGCCTCTCCTTTACTTCCACACCTCTCCTGTCATCATGTACCATTGCATCAGCTACAATGAACTCTGAGTCTTCCCTGGAGATACAATGCCCAGATATGACTCTGCATTTATAAAACTGTCTTCTCGCATCTAGGAATGGTTTTCCCTATTTCTCTGCCCAGTAAATTGGTAAAAGTCTCTTTTTAAGACTTAGCTTATATTTCATTTCTTCTGGGACTCTTTTCCTGACAACATAAGGCAGAATTGGTGACTCCTTTCTCTGTAAGCACTCAGCTAATGTTTTTATTGCAGAACTTTCTGTACTGAATTTTAATGGTTTGCTTTCCTTTGCTTCTCTTACCCATAATGGGGCTTCCCTGGTGGGTCAGATGCTAAAGAATCTGCTGCAATGCAGGAGACCTGGGTTCAGTCCTTGGGTTGGGAAGATCCCCCGGAGAAGGGAATGGCTACCCACTCCAGTATTCTTGCCTGGGGAATTTCATGGACGGAGGCTATAGTCCTTGGGGTCACAAAAAGTCGGACACAACTGAGCAACTAACACTTTCACACATAACAGATTGGGTTCCTGGAGAGTAGGGGTTGTCTGCTTCCCTTGCCATGGCCTCAGCTTCTAGCATTTTGCCTGGAGCATGAGTGAGTGAGTGAGGTCGCTCAGTCGTGTCCAACTCTTTGCGACCCGGTGGACCTACCAGGCTCCTCCGTCCACGGGATTCTCCAGGCAAGAATACTGGAGTGGTTTGCCACTTCCTTCTCCAGGGGATCTTCCTGACCCAGGGATCGAACCCAGGTCTCCCACACTGCAGGCAGACGCTTTAACCTCTGAGCTACCAGGGAAGCCCTTGCCTGGAGCATAGAAGGTGCTTAATACTGACCAATGTCTGAAGGACTAAAGAAGGAACTAATCTAAAGGTAGCTCCATTGATGCATTCATAGCACAACTGGATGATCAATTTGGATAATCAGTTTACAGATTTCAGTTTTCCAACAATTGATGAAGTTCTTTGATTAGGAATATTGAAAACCAGGAAAAGGAGCTAAGTTGAGCAGTATCACATAAACCTATGGCTGAGTACATAAAAATCTACCTCCTAATTAATTTAGATCCACGTATAGCTTATCACAATAGTCAAAGTGCAGGTTGAAAGTGAAATCGCTCAGTCGTGTCCAACTCTTTGCGACCCTGTGGACTATAGGCCACCAGACTCCTCTGTCCATGGATTTCCCAGGCAAGAATACTGGAGTGGGTTGCCATTTCCTTCTCCAGGAAAGTGCAGGTTAGATCTTGTTTAATCACTCATCCCTACTGGGTGATCACAGTGCCTGGCGGCCACGTCTCAGCTGGGTTAGTAGTGTGGGACTAAGCCCCACCCTCGGCGCCTGACTCATGTTGTCTGTTCCGGGCTCTCGTGCAGCTCTGCATTTTCTCCGTGCCAAGTCTTTGTCACAGGACGTTTTGTGCTTCTCTGACTCCTGCTGCTGCTGTTGCCCTGGCTGCTCTGAGCCTCTGCAGTTCCCTCTTGCATCACGTTGCACCCAAGAGAAGGGCTGAAGTCGACTTTCATGAGTCAGAATTCCGATTCCAGTGTGCTGCCATCCTGACCCTGCTAGCTGCCTTCTCACCTGTCTGGCCTCAGACTGACCATCCTTTGTCCCCTTGCTGTCCAGGACTCCCACGTCTATGCTGTGTCCCTCCCATTGTACTCAAGTCAGGGCTGTGTGTCTGCTGGATTGTTTTCTCAGCAGTTTTGGGAGGGGTTTATTCCCATGGTTTCTGGTGGGACGAAATAGCTTCAGGGCCGAATCTTTAGGAAAAACACTTCTTAGATCTCCTTCTTCTGCTTTCTTTCTGCCATGCTCATTTAATCCTATTTTGCTGTATCTAGATGGTAGAAATTATTGTGTCTCTTGCGTGCCTCCACTTGGTCAGTTTCGGATGAAAATCTTTGGTTTAAGCACAGAAGATTATGTATGATATGCTACCAGGTGGGGGAAAAAGAGAGAAACACAACCCCCCACAGTACATTGGGTTTGCGAAAAGGTCATCTGTTATGGAAAAACCCAAATGAACTTTTTGGCCAATCCAGTACACAGAGAATTTTGGAAGGGGACGAGCAAGCCACTAGATAGTGGGGGAGACAAGGGATGGGAGGAAGATTTTAATGTATCTCATTTTACAACTTTTGGCTTTAGAAACAAGGAGCTGTATATCTAGATGAATAGTTCACAGAAAAACAAGTAGTTTATAAAGATATGAAAAGATATGCAAACTTACCTTTTACAAAAGAAGTCTTATTAAATAAACTAGAGGCCATTAATAATTGGAGGCCAATTTTTACATATTCATTTGGCAAAGATCAAAACACAAAGTAATATGGAATATTAGTGTGAGTTGAGAAGCAGAGTTCTCACACACTGTTGGTGTGACATAAATGGATTCAATGTTTTGGAGATCTGTAAGTACCAACGTGCTCTATGACAGAGCAATGCCTCTTGCAGAAGTTTGTTTTCAGTAGTCAAGTTTGTGTATGACTCTTTGGGACCCCGTGGACTGCCTCAAGCCAGGCTCCCCTGTCCTTCAGTGTCTCTCAGGGATTTCTGATTCATGTCCATTGAGTTGGTGATGCTATTTAACTATCCTATCCTCTGCTGTCCTTTTCTTCATTTGCCCTCAATCTGCAGAAGCTTACCTACACATATTTTCATAAGGCAGTGCAAGATATATATATATATATATATATATATATATACACACACACATATATACATATATATATAATGGTGTTCATTTCAAAATTAAAATGATTTATATTGACAAGTGACTGGAAGCAATCTAAATCTCCATCAATAATGACTGGGTAAAGAACCTATGGTCTGTCTATACAAGTATAATATTGCCACTAGAAAGAACATGATATATTTATATGAGCTTATAGAGAATCATCTCCAAGATGTATAGTTCAATGAGAAAGGTATCATGCAAAACAGTACAAATACAGTATTTTCTCTTTTTTATGGTATGATTTCCCTGTAGAACATTTATCTCTCCATTATTCTCTATTCCTCCATTTTTCTATTCTCCTGTCTCTCTCATTTATGTTCTCTATCATCTATTCTCTCTATCATCTTTCTATTTATCATATATCTGCCTTCCTTCCTTTCTTTCTCCCTCCCTTCTTTATCTCTCTTTCCCTTTTCTCTCTCCCTTCCCCCTCCTTCTTTCATTTCTCCCTCCCTCACTCCTTTCCTTCCTTCCTTCTTTATTCCCTTGCCTCTTTCCTTCCCTCTCTCTTTTTCTTTTTTTAACCTGCTTATATATCGAAAAACTTTAAGAAGATATATGGGAGATATTCCCTGTGGTTGTCTCTAGTGAGAGAGATTTCATTTTCATCATATTTCCTTTATTGTACAGCTTGAATTGTGTATCAAAAGCATATGTAGCTATTTTAACATTGTTATTATGAAGTAAATTGTCAATTCCGCCTGTACTATTTTCTTATCTCAGCAGAAGTTCTACAAATCAGTAAAAGCACAGCTCAGTGTTGTATCCCAAAGTGAGCAGCAGTTTTCCCCACTCAGGCAAAAACTAGAACCCTGCTAGCACTCTAGAAGTCAGTCACTGCCCTTCTCTCCTCCCAGAGTTAACCGAGATCTTGACTCATATGATAACCACTTTTCTGCTTTTCTTTCTCATCAAGGTACTCACTAAAATTTGGTTTTGCATGCATTTTGAACTTTATATAAAAGGGTTCATATAGTACATACTAGTGTGTGACTTTTGTTGCTAAACTCATCAGTGATGCTGCACATAGCTATAACTTCTTCATTTTCATCACTGCACAGCCAGGAAACTAAAAGACCCTTGCTCCTTGGGAGAAAAGTTATAGCAAACCTAGGCAGCATATTAAAAAGCAGAGACATCACTTTGCTGCTAAAGGTCCATGTGGTCAAAGCTATGGTTTTTCCAGTAGTCATGGACGGATGTGAGATCTGGACCATAAAGAAGACTGAGCACTGAAAACCTGATGCTTTCAAATTGTCAGTTTAGGTCTTCTGCTCATTTGGGTTTTGTCTTTTAAAAGAAAAAATTTTCTGAGTTCTGTCAACTCCTTTTTCACATGATCATGTTTTTATGTTCTTTTTGTTGTGAAATTTTCCCATTATAACTGAAAAATACATATATCCTCTTGTTTAAAGATATTTATTTTAGTTTGGGGCATTGTATTTTGTGGTTGTTTCATGGTGAGAATTTTCATCAGCTGAAATATTTGATTCTTATTTTCTGTTTTCTTGTATTATTAGCTTGTATGGATGTTATTTGCTGTTTTCCATTCCTTTTGAAATGCCATATTGTTTTCTCTGGACAAACAATAGTAGAAAGGTATGATAGGTTTGGGTGGCTTAATTGACTTATTAGTACAAGAACACCCTTTTCTTTAGCATGCTGCTACTGCTGCTGCTGCTAAGTTGCTTCAGTCGTGTCTGACTCTGTGCGACCCCATAGACGGCAGCCCACCAGGCTCCCCCGTCCCTGGAATTCTCCAGGCAAGAACACTGGAGTGGGTTGCCATTTCCTTCTCCAATGCATGAAAGTGAAAAGTGAAAGTGAAGTCACTCAGTTGTGTCCGACTCTTAGCGACCCCATGGACTGTAGCCTACCAGGCTCCTCCGTCCATGGGATTTTCCAGGCAAGAGTACTGGTGTGGGGTGCCATAATGTGCAATTTAAAAGGATGATGGTTCCCTTTTCTTTTGGGGGCAGGGAAAGAAGTTGGTATATTCTGAATTTGTGATTTTTTCTTTTGTAAGCCCTTAATTTCACTGCTTATAATCCCTCCTTTCTCGTGACCACTAAGTACTATCAGCTCTTCCAAATCAGCTGCCTCTACTATCTTCCTGAGACCCCAGCCTCTAATCCTTCACTCTTTTTCTTTTAATTGTCCATCTGTCAGATAAATCTGCTAGGTCTTAGATGTATACTTAATATTTCTTCATTTCCAGTTGAGCTCATTTTTTGGAGGGGGGTGGTAATATCTTTTAATTCTTAGTCATCATTTTTAACACCAGGATGCACTTTCCTGTTTTATTTACTTATTCAGGCTTTCTGTGATGCTGCTCCAGCGTGTACAGAGGAGCTGGCTCTGCTGGTTTTGCTGTTTGTTTTCTTATTCACAGGGAATTTTGTGTTTGTAGTATTCTTTGTTTCTTAGTGATGTTCTAGGAATAGGTGGCCTAATTTACTTTCTTTGTTGATTTTTGTAGTTTTTGAAGTATTTTTAAAAAGAGATCCAGATTTAGATGTTTGATGTTATCCTATTTCCTTGAGATCAGTCTCCTTCCTTTACAGCCTCAAAGGTATATTTCCATTGTTTTCCAGATAGTATTGTTTCTGTTTAGAAGCTAGATGTTGAGTTGTCACTACCGACTTGTCTCTTTCCTTGATGATTTAAAAACTTTCTTTTTTCTTTAGTTTTTAGCACTTTTACTGTGACGGGCCTAGGATTTCATCTTGTCTGTGGTTCATAGTGTTTTATGAATCTATGACTTTAAGTATTTCTTCAGTTTCAAAATATTTTCAATCATTATCTTTCAAAATATTGATTTCAACCCACATTATCTATTCTCCTAGTTTGGATATCAAATTATATGTATTTTAGCCCCCTTCTCTGTTCTTTATACTTCTCTCTCTCCTTTTGTCTTCCTTCTGGATCTTTTTTCTTTCTGACCAAATTTTAGTTTATTGTTTCTCTCTTCTAGTATGTGTGTGCTATAATCCCATTTATTGAGTTCTTAATTTCAGTTATTGTATTTTTAATTTGTAGAGCTTACATTTTAAAAACAGTTTCCAACTCTTTTGTTAAAGTTTTCAAAATTGTCTTTTCTAGGGTGATAAACCTTATTTTGCCAGAAATGAGGTGCTTCCTAGGACCTGGAACTTCAATAGGAGAACAAATCCTATCAGCTATCTATATCTGCACTTTATCTTCTGAAAATAGTGAAAAGTGGGAAGTGTCAGTCATGTCCGATTCTTTGGGACCCCGTGGACTGTAGCTCACCAGGCTCCTCTGTTCACAGAATTCTCCAGGCAAGAATACTTGGGTGGGTAGCCATTCCCTTTTCCAGGGGATCTTCCCCACCCAGGGATTGAACCTGTGTCTCCTGCATTGCCAGCAGATTCTTTACTATCTGAGTCACCAGAGAAGCCCAGCACTTAGTAAGGAACATTATTTAAAAATCTGATTTGTATACCTGCAACATCTATTCCTATCATCTATCTTTTTTTCTGCTGTCTTTCGTTTATGGTATCTTAGGTCCTTGTATGCCTGGTTACTTTTAACTTTGTCAGGTTATTTTCAAAGTAGTTTCTAAAGCTTGTAGTTGGTTGCATTTCCTGTTTATCCCCTACTATCAGCTTCTGAAAGTGACATTTCCTTAAGGTAAAAGAGGCAGATTGTGATGGTAGTTTACTCTGGGTAGTACTTGTATCCTGTGCTAAGGAAGGTGATGAGTCAGCAAAGACTGAGTGAACAAAAATTAATCCAGTAATTAGAACATGTTGGAGAAGCTTTGCCTTTCGGCCAGAGCTTGAGCAGCAGTCCAGACTTGGGTAAGATTAGGATAATGGATGTCCCTTGAGGCAGTCATGGATTTCCAAAATATGCAAGAAATTCTCTCCTTCCTCAGAGGAGTTCTTTCTGTAATCTTCCTATGCTCTCTTTGCAGAAGGAACAGAGGTGCATTTCATATGGCTGATGACACTTCAAAGGAGTTTGTTTGGACTCGGAAGAATGTGGCATTTGTTTTTGTAACCTCCTGGGTTCTACTTATGAGTTAGAGAGCTGGGAAGTGCCTATTGTTTTCAGGCTTTCTTTAAGAAACCACTGCATCTTGTAAGCAAAAATCTTCCCTTGCCATATCAACCCACTGGGGCACAGGATAATTTTTTCCATTTATATAGGTATTTGGAGGCCAACCATCTCAATCGATTGGATTTTTTTTTTTTAAGTTTGTTTCTTGTGTCAATATCCTGGCCAGATTTCTATTCTTGGGTGTTGTCTTAATTAAATAAAAATTTGGTTTGAAGTCCCTTGCTTAGTGATCTCTGGTTTTGTTTTATGTTTGGTTTAGTTTCATCTCTCCTCTTCCCTCTGCTGTTTAAAATTAAGTTTATTTAAATGCAAAGAATGCACTGTTTATTCAACCAAATGGTATCTTTATGTGGAAAAGGAAAAAAAAACAAAATCCAGACTAGTTTCATTGCTACTCTACTGTGTCAGCTTAATAACTCAGTGGTTTGTTTTTTCTCTTTTGTGTGCATTTTTACTTCCAGCTGTGCTGCACACTTAAAACTGCTCTGTGGTGAGACTCTTTGGTAAACTATACTACTTAAATGTTCATTGAACAAACAATGGCTCATCATTCTTCCAACCTTAATGAAATAATATTGCAATGACTTCTTTAAAAAAAACCTTGGACAACTGATTTTCTGTCCACGTAAAATTTGTCTTGAGTGCATGTTTATGAGAGTTTTGTTTTTCTTGAGTGTGAAAGAATGTAAACTGTGTGGAGAAAATATTTTCTTTGATTGTATTACCTGCATTGTGATATTTTTCATTTCATTTCAAAGTCTGCATGTAGAAACTTTTAGAATTCTCAGGTGTCCTATGGCCCCTTGCCATTCTGCATTATATTATTGCTGATGTCACCAAGGAGAGAAAAGCTACTCTTTCTGTTTTCTCTCCTTGGAATGAGTAACTGTTCTGGATTCTGCTGGGGCAATTCGGGGAGTAGTGAGAAGAAAGAGTAAGAATTATTCAACGTCAGTCTAGTGATTTACTCTGCCCAATATTTTTTCCATAAAATTAACAAAAAAGGAAATATTTTATGGGAGATCATTAGGATGGTCTTTAGAAGGCTCAGCTTCTAAAGATTATGGACATTTTTTAAATAGTCGAACTTTCCATAATAACACATCATATGCCATTTGTTACCTCATTATGCTTAGACTTACCTTTATTTCTGGCCTCTGTCACTTCTTGGAGGAAAATAATTCAAGCAACATATAAAACGATTCTTCCTTTTTTAAACAAAATACAGACTTTGATTTTTTAGAAGACTTTTGGGTTCATAGCAAAATTGAATGGAGGGTAAAGAGATTTTGCATTTATCCCCAGTCAAATCCTGAAAGATGATGCTGTAAAAGTGCTACATTCAATATGCCAGCAAATTTGGAAAACTCAGCAGTGGCCACAGGACTGGAAAAGGTCAGTTTTCATTCCAATCCCAAAGAAAGGCAATGTCAAAGAATGCTCAAACTACCGCACAATTGCACTCATCTCACACGCTAGTAAAGTGATGCTTAAAATTCTCCAAGCCAGGCTTCAGCAATACGTGAACCGTGAACTTCCAGATGTTCAAGCTGGTTTTAGAAAAGGCAGAGGAACCAGACATCAAATTGCCAACATCCGCTGGATCATCGTAAAAGCAAGAGAGTTTCAGAAAAACATCTACTTCTGCTTTATTGACTATGCCAAAGCCTTTGATTGTGTGGATCACAATAAACTGTGGAAAATTCTTCAAGAGATGGGAATACCAGACCACCTGACCTGCCTCTTGAGAAATCTATATAAGCAACAGATAGAACTGGACATGGAACAACAGACTGGTTCCAAATAGGAAAAGGAGTACGTCAAGGCTGTATATTGTCACCCTGCTTATTTAACTTATATGCAGAGTACATCATGAGAAATGCTGGGCTGGAGGAAGCACAAGCTGGAATCAAGATTGCCGGGAGAAATATCAATAACCTCAGATATGCAGGTGACACCACACTGTGGCAGAAAGTGAAGAGGAACTAAAGAGCCTCTTGATGAAAGTGAAAGAGGAGAGTGAAAAGTTTGGCTTAAAGCTCAACATTCAGAAAACTAAGATCATGGCATCCAGTCCCATCACTTCATGGCAAATAGGTGGGGAAACAGTGGAAACAGTGGCTGACTTTATTTTTCTAGGCTCCAAAATCACTGTAGATGGTGATTGCAGCCACAAAATTAAAAGATGTTTACTCCTTTGAAGGAAAGTTATGACCAACCTAGACAGCATATTAAAAAACAGGGCGAAGTAAGCCAGAAAGATAAAGACCATTACAGTATACTAACACATATATATGGACTTTAGAAAGATGGTAACGATAACCCTATATGCAAAACAGAAAAAGAGACTCAGATGTATAGAACAGACTTGTGGACTCTGGGAGAAGGCGAGGGTGGGATGTTTCAAGAGAACAGCATTGAAACATGTATATTATCTAGGGTGAAACAGATAACCAGCCCAGGTTGGGTACATGAGACAAGTGCTCGGGCCTGGTGCAATGGGAAGACCCAGAGGGATCGGGTGGAGAGGGAGGTGGGAGGGGGGACTGGGATGGGGAATACATGTAAATCCATGGCTAATTCATTTCAGTGTATAACAAAAACTACTGTAATGATGTAAAGTAATTAGCCTCCAACTAATAAAAATAAATGGAAAAAAAAAAGAACAGAAATAAAAGCAAAAAAAAAAAAAAACTTAAAAAAAAAAATAAAAAACAGAGACATTACTTTGTCAATAAAGGTCCATCCAGTCAAGGCTACGCTGACTTCCCTGGTGGCTCAGACGGTAAAATGTATGCCTACAATGCGGGATACCTGGGTTCGATCCCTGGGAGGGGAAGATTCTCTGGAGAAGGAAATAGCAACCCACTCCAGTACTCTAGCCTGGAAAATCCCATGGACAGAGGAGCCTGGTAGGCTATAGTCCATGGGGTCCCAAAGAGTTGGACATGACTGAGTGACTTCACACACACAGTCAAGCCTATGGTTTTTCCAGTAGTCATGTATGGAGGTGAGTTGGACTATAAAGGAAGCTGAGTGCAGAAGAGTTGATGTTTTGAACTGTGGTGTTGGAGAAGACTTTTGAGAGTCCCTTGAACTGCAAGGAGAACCAATCAGTCCATCCTAAAGGAGATCAGTCCTGGGTTTTCATTGGAAGAACTGACGTTGAAGTTGAAACTCCAGTACTTTGGCCACCTGATGGGAAGAGCTGACTCATTTGAAAAGACCCTGATGCTGGGAAAGACTGAAGGCAGGAGGAGAAGGGGACGACAGAGGATGAGATGGTTGGATGGCATCACTGACTCAATGGACATGGGTTTGGATGAACTATGGGAGTTGGTGATGGACAGGGAGGCCTGGCGTGCTGCGGTTCATGGGGTGGCAAAGAGTCGGACATGACTGAGCGACTGAACTGAACTGAACCAGTCCCCAAACATACAGAGACTCCCCTTTTAACAATATCCTCAACCAGAGTTGACAATTGTTAAAACTGATGAATTGTTAAAACTGATGAGTCCATAATTTACATTAGGTTTACTCTGATGTGCATTTTATGGGTTTGGAAAAATGTATAATGACATATACCCATCATTATAATGTCATACAGATTAGTTCCACTAACCTAAGAATCTCTGTGCTCTGCCTTTTCATCCTTCTCTCCTTACTAACCCCTGGCAACCACTGATCTTTTTTATTGTTTCCATAGTTTTCCCTTTTCCAGAATGTCATAATGTTGGAACAATGTAGCCTCTTCAGATTGGCCTCTTTCACTGAGCAATATGCATTTAAGTTTCCTCCATGTCTTTTCATGATCTTTGTCAAAGGTTAGTTGACTATATTATGGGACTATATTTATGGGATTCTGAGTTTTCTTTTCTGTTCCATTGATTTAGCTGTCTTTTTTTTTTTTTTTCGCTGACATCACACTATCTTGGTTACTGTAGCTTTACTGTAAGTTTTGAAGCTGGGAGGACTTTATTTTACAATATTGTGTTGGCTACTTCCGTTCTTATGCCTCTTCTCATAAACTTCACAGTTTTTCCATATCCAGTAAGTAACTTGCTGAGATTTTGATTTGCATTTCATCAAATCTATACATCATGTTGGGAAAAACTGCCATCTTGACAATATTGAGTCTTCTTATCCATGAGCATGGGATATCTATTTATTTAGTTCTTTTATTATTGTGTTCATCAGAGTTTTGCAGTTTTTCTTGTATAGATCTTATACATATTTTTTCAGATTTATAAATAAGTATGCTATTTTGGAGGGTGCTAATATAAGTCATATTGTGTTTTTAATTTCAAATCCCAGTTGTTCATTGCTGTTAAATAGAAAAGCAATTGACTTTTATACATTAACTTTGTGTCCTGCAACCTTGCTATAATCACTTATTACTTCCATAATGTTTCTTTTTTATTAATCAAACCCACATCTCCTGCATTTCCTGCATTGTCAGGTTAATTCTTTACCACTGTGCCACTTGAGAAGCCCCTCTATTCTTGTATACTCAGAGTTTTATGATGGCTAGTCAATCATCCTTTACTTTTAATGACAGTTTTATTAATATGTAATTCTTATACCATAAAATTTATCCATTTAAACTTCACAATTCAATGCTTTTAGTACATTCACAGAATTGTGCACAATTTAATTTTTGAATGTTTCATCACCCCCCCATTCCTTCTTCCTTCTAGCTCTAGGCAGTCACTAATCTTCTTATTGTCTCCATGGATTTGCCTATTCTGGACATTTCATGTAAGTATATTCTTATAATATGTGGTGCTTGTGTCTGATTTCTTTTACATGGAATAACTTTTTCAAGCTTTATCCATATTGTAACATATATCAGTTATTCGTTTATTTTCATTGCTAATCAGTATATTATTATATGGTTATACCACTTTTTGTTCAGCCGTTCATTGTTGATGAATATTTTGGTTCTTGTTACTATGCATAGTGCCACTGTACAATTCTGTGCAAATTTCTGTGTGGACATATTTCATTTAATTTTGGTGTACATCTAAAAATGGAATTTATAGATCATTGTGTAACTATGTTTATTTATTTATTTTTTTGAGGAACTGACAAATTGTTTTCCAGAGGGGTTTCACCATTTTAGCTTCCTACCAGCAATGTATGGGAGTTCCTGTATCTCTATATCCTTGTCAGCTTTTGTTATTGTCTGTATTTTTTTTTTTTGTCTGTATTTTTGATAACAGCCATCCTAGTGGATGTGTCTCATTATGGCTTAATTTGCATTTCCATGTAACTAATAATGCTGAATTTCTTCTGGGGTTTCAGTGCTATTTGTATATCCTTTTAGGAGAAATGTGTCTTTAGATATTTTGTATATTTTAAGATTGTATCACTTTCTTTTCTTCCTTTACTTTTACCTAAATTTTCCTTTTTGAAAAATTTTGTGAGATGTCTGCTTGATCTAGCATTCTAGAAAGATGAAGTACGTTCTTGTTGACCATCTCCATAATTTTCTTTATACCAATTATTTCACAATACTTTTAGTCTATCTTAGTAAAACAATATATCTAAACCTTTTTTCATTTTAATTGCATTTTCATGGACTTTCTCTGATTTTATGAAGCTGTTCTTGAGGTATACAGATACATATTGTAGATGATTTCTTATTGTTGTGTACAAAGGAAAGGAAATAGTTCTTTTTTCCTGAGGATATTCTTTGAATGAGTCAGCTATGAGGCTTCAAGTCTTTAGAGAAGTGTCTGATATGAATTTTGTGTCCTTTCTCTGTCATAATTGATATCTTCCATACAATCAATTAGGTTTTATACAACTTTCATGCAAGCGGAGGAGAAGGCAATGGCAACCCACTCCAGTCCTCTTGCCTGGAAAATCCCATGGACGGAGGAGCCTGGTAGGCTGCAGTCCATGGGGTCGCTAGGAGTCGGACACGACTGAGAGGCTTCACTTTCACTTTTCACTTTCATGCATTGGAGAAGGAAATGGCAACCCACTCCAGTGTTCTTGCCTGGAGAATCCCAGGGATGGGGGAGCCTGGTCGGCTGCCGTCTATGGGGTCACACAGAGTTGGACACGACTGAAGTGACTTAGCAGCAGCAGCAGCAGCATGCAAGTAGAATGGAGAGAAAGAAGCTGAGAATTTGTCACAACAAGGAGGCCTGATTGAGAAGGCTGATTCTGTTACTTACAGTTTTGAGACCTGGGGCAATTACTTAATCTCTTAATAAGTAAAATTGGGATAATCATAACTACCTCTTAATATTATTGTGAGGATTAAGCTGATAATGACTGAAAAACAGCTTCCAAAGTGACTAAGCCATAATTACTCAACAAATATTAAGTATTTTCCTATTGTCAACATGGAATTCTTATTAGCTTTCATTCTTAATTGTTGCTTTTGTGTGCTATCATGCCATTTCATCTTCTCAACACTTTAAGTCCATTTTTAGACCAAACGGTCTTACACTTCTTTTAGAATATGCTATTGTCTGAATGTTTGTGTTTCCTCCAAATTTGTATATAAAATCCTAATTCTTCTCTCAAAGATGTTGGTATTAGGAGATGGGGCCTTTCAGAGGTGCTTAAGTCATGAGAGCAGAACCTTCATGAATGGGATTAGAGCCTTCATAAAAGAGGCTTTGGAGACATCCCTAGCTTCTTTGACGATGTGAACATATGACAAGAGGACCTCAGCTATGAACCAGAAAGAGGGCCTTCATGAAAACAAGACCTTGCCTGCAACTTGATCTTGGACTCCAGAACTGTTAGAAATAAATTTCTGTTTTTTGTGAACTATCTCAGTTCAGTTCAGTTCAGTTCCTCAGTTGTGTCCAACTTTTTGTGACCCCATGGACTGTATCCCGCCAGGTTCCTCTGTCCATGGAATTCTCCAGGCAAGAATACTGGGGTGGGTAGCCATTCCCTTCCCTTGGGATCTTCCCAGTTCAGGGATTGAACCCAGGTTTCCTGCATTGCAGGCAGATTCTTTAGCATCTGAGCAACCGGGAAAGCCAAAGTAGTCCTTGCCAGTTAATTGTTGTGTGTTAAAAATGATCTTCTGGCGTATTGCTTCAGTATCCTAACTTCTTAATCATTAGTTGAGTGGAATTCAATTTCTTTTTGAAGATATTGTTTCAGAGACTTTAGACATTATTTCCAGTTTTGACTGAATAGAGTTCACTTTGATATTTCTTTTCATTTCACTTCATGCTTAGTTCTACTCTTTCTTAGATCTCCAGCCTTTTCTTTTTTAGATCCCCAGTTTGTTTTCCTACAGCACACCCTTAGTAACACTTTCAGAATATGTGCATGGAAAAAACCTGACAGTTGTGCTGGTCATGGAATTTTATGTTAAAAAATCATATCCTTCAGAATTTGAACCGTTATTCTCTTTCCATCTATCATTCTCATAAGGACTCTACTATTTTGATTACTGTTCATTTGTAAATAAATGCTTATATCCCTCTTCTTCTGAAGATTTTAGGATACTTTTTCATCCTTATTGTTCTAAGATGTGCGTTAACAGTGGAATCTGCTTTCAGTTTGAAGACTACCTTCTTTCTTAAGCCTTGGAAAATCTCCATGTCCTTTTTATTTCCTTCATTCAGTTTTCCTTTTTTCCAGAACTCTTGTTAAATAGGTGTCAAACTTTGAGTTTGTCCCTGATGTTTTCTTAACTTTTCTTTCATATTTTCTATTTCCGATGTTTCTGTTCTAGTTTCAAGGTATTTACTTTTGAATTAAAAAGTGTGTACATTTTTTTTTGGAAAGGAGGGATAATATTTTCATTTCCACACATTTTTCCTTGTTCTCTGAGGGTCATTTTTTAAAATAATGTAAAAAATTTTAGTGATCTTCAAAAAGTTTGAGGATATTAGTTACATGTTTTGAAAAAGTTTTCCTCTTATCTTTGGATAATAAATATCTGTTTCTCCGAAGATCAGTTATTGCATCTGGTTACCTGTTGTTTTATTTTGTGCTTTATTTTCCTCATATATCTGGTGCTCTTGATTGTCCATTCACACCTGTGAAAAAGTGTGTAGATGGTTTTTGCCCAACTGCTATCTCCCTTCAGTACCAGCTCTGAGTTCTGTGTTTGTGGGCAAGGCTCATCTTTCATTCGGGGCAGCTGTTGTCAACCAGGGATGATTTTGTCCCCCCAAAATATTTGGCAATGTCTGAAGACATTTTTGGTTGTCTCAAATGGGGTTACTACTGTGTTACTAGGATAGAGACCAAGGATGCTACTAAACATCCTATAGTGCAAAAACAGTCTCCTCAAAGAAGTATCCAGCTTAAATTATTAACAGAGTTACTGTTGAGGAACTCTGCTCTAGGGTGTAAAGGCAGAAATATAGGCAGACTTATCGTTCTCTTGGTGCCAAATATGAGCACATTTCTTTTGAAGTGCCAATATTTAGAGTGGCTCAGTGGGTAAGCACTCTGCCTGCCCATGCAGGAGACTTGGGAGACGCATGTTTGATCCCTGGGTTAGGAAGAGCCCCTGGAGGAGGGCATGGCAGCCCACCCCATTATTCTTGCTTGGGAAATCCCATGGACAGAGGAGCCTGGAGGGCTGCAGTCCTTGGGGTTGCAAAAGTCAGACCCAACTTAACAACTGAGCACCGAGCACAGCCTTCCCAGGGCAAAGTGCTCTCTTTCTTAGGAGGATAAGCTTCCAGTTTTGCTACGAGAACTAATGCTACTATTTCTAACTTCTCAGCACTATGAATGGGAGAATGGGCCCAGTTGTTCTGTGGTCAGTTTTTAATTAATTACTTATCCCAGTGGTTTATGCTCCTATGGCTCACATCTACTTCTGTACTTTCTGACTTTGGACATGGAGGCTGTCTGGTTCTACTGAGGATAATCAGTGTTTCCCACTTTTACTGCAACCCTTCCTAAGCATATTCTTAGCTACTGCTCTCTTTTCAAAGCAGTCCTACCTCTGTCTGTATCATCAAGAAATTAATCAAAACTCTGTGTTTTGATGGCTTCCCTCCTATTCTCAGTGTTATTATAAAGTTATTTACCATTATTCACTTTTACTCTCATTTCAGTAAAAGTTTAGAAAAGAAGATAATTACACAATCTCTCTTATGATTGAACTTAATAGACAAATTGAAAGAACATCTAATTTCAAATATGTAAAATACATAATATGTCTTTTTGGTGAATATAGTTTTAACTTAAACTTGACTTGTTATGGTTAATATTTTCTCTTCTAAAGGTCAGGATTTTATTAAACAAATATTCAATTTTTTCTTAAATTTAATAACTTTATAATAGCTTTTTTGCATCTTCTTTTCCATCACAATATCAAACTTAATATCATAAAATGCAAATGTTGCTACTCTCTGGAAAAGAAGCATAGATGAAGTCCACCCTCAGACACGAATATGATAAACAAATCCTACAATTAACCTCCTGACTGTCCAATCTGGACAATTTGCATTGCCTGCCTCTGGCTGCTCTCATTCTCCAGGCAACCTAGATAGTGTTTGATGGAATCAGTGGGGCTTGGGGTGTGTTCATATAGATCAGCTCTATGATGTTAAACATCTCTCCTAGGAGAGATAGTCATATCCCTGGTTGATTATATTCTTAGAGTTTATGCCAAATGAATTCAGAAAGCAAAAAACCTGGCGATTGTTGTGGGGAGTACTTATGCCCCACTGTTTCTGTAGAAACAGAAAGTCAAAGAAATGACTAGTGACTTCTGGTATTAACACTCCTGGCCTCTTTCTATACCCTCACTCCTATGTTGATGGTGAATTTTCTAGAAGAAAAGGAACTCAGCTCCTTCTTTCTCTTTCAGATCCTCCTCTTTGTAAGAGGCATACATTCTGATCTTTTCTCTGCCACATAGTAAGGAACTTAATTTCATGGCCTGAGGTTGTCTGGCTATACCTGAAACTAGGTAGGAAATTTTGCCTGATTTAAAATTGGGTACTACCAAGTCATTTGAGTCATAGAACCAAAGCCATGGTCTTCAACCAGCTCTGTAAGGGTTAAACATTAGTGTTTTCTGGTTGATATGACTGACTTCTATGTCTGTCTCTCTATGGAGCTTGAACTTGGAAGAAAGAAGAGGTATTGTCTTAGTTTGTTAGGGCTGCCATAGCAAAGTACCATAGATGGGGTGGTTAAAATAACAGAAATTTATTTCCTCACTATTCTGAAGGCTAGAAGTCCAAGATCGAGGTGTCTGTATAGTTTGTTTCTTTTGAGGCCTCTTTCCTTGGTTTGTAGAAGACCATATTCTCCCTGTGTCCTCATCTCACCTTCCTTCTGTCTCAGTCCTAATCTCCTCTGCTTATAAGAATATCAAAGATTACTAGGTTAGGGCCCACCCTAAGGATCTCATTTTAACTTAATTACTTATTTAAAGACTCAATCTCCAAATACAGTCATGTTCCAAGGTACTAGTGGTTGAGACATATGAATTTTGGAGGGACGCAATTCAGCTTGTGTAGGTACTGGTGATAGACTCCTCCTAAAGTTCCAGTTGGTATGTACAGATGCACTTCTAGCTGGATCTAGGTGTCATGCTCCTATAGTCTGCTAGCATCTAACATAGGCCTGGCACATAGTTGTTCTCAGTACAGTAAATTATTAGTTATTGTCTCCAGACCATGTTATAAGTTTTAACCCTTTGCTTTTAAAACAATTTACCAAAATGACTTAACACAGGGCCTAATAATGTTAATGACATAACCAAATGTAGTAAGAAGAATCAAATCATTCCAACCGGGAATGGAATGTGACCTCAAATATTTCAACCACAATTATAAATTATCAAAATTTGTATCATTAAAATATGAGTGCTTTTTTAGTATTTTATTATATTGTAGTACATTTATTCACACAATCATTTCATTCTTGTAAAAATAAACATGGTCTCAAAATGTCAAAGGGCCTTCAGTTTTCAAGTCATGGAAAGTAAACATAAGGCCTTGGAAGTATCAATAGAAAAGTCCACAGAGTCCTGTAGGAAGAAAACATATGAGTTGAATAAGAAGGGTCGGCAGGGACTTATGTGTGTGAGACAGAGTGTTCTGTGTCCCCAGAGGCTAAAGGGTTGAGGCAATGAGCAAGATTTATTTGGTAAGACTTTGGAGAAGAGGTGTTATTGGATGGGACTCTGATGAGTGTCTGGGATAAGACCAGACAAGGAGGTTGAAAGGAGTGGAGAGTTGGGACTTCTCTGATCCAATGGTTAGGACTCCAGGCTTCCACTACAGGCGGCATGGGCTTGATCCTGGTCAGGGATCTGGGATCCTGCATGCCATGTGGTATGGCAAAATAAATAAATAAATAAATAAAATTAATAAATGAATGAATACATTTAAAAACTATAAGTTAAAAATAAATACATAATACATAAATAAAAATAAATAAATAAATGAAAGAATAAACTTATAAATAAATAAATAAAAAGAATGGAGAGTGTGGTTCACAAAGGCACAGGATCAGAGGAACCAGGCATGTTAACAGCTTGAGAAGCAGAGTGTTATCGAAAAGGAAGGTGGGAGCACAAACTCAACTGAAAAAAAATCACATCCGTGAATTCCAGAGGAATTTTGGGTGTGAAAGCAGTGTTTCATAAGTGCTATCACTGGCTTGGGGAACACAGGCAGCTCATTAGAGATGGAGAAGAGTGCATATGTGGCAGAGGTGGCAGGGGTCAGGCCACACTAGCAGGCACAGCCCAGTTCTGCAGGGCCTTGTCTCTGATCATTTGTTGATTTCTCCCCCTTCTTCATCAGACTAATGTTTATTTTGACTCATTAAAAGTCATCCCTTCTCCAAAACCAGTTGTCTTAAATTCTCACA
The DNA here is from genome assembly GCF_023699985.2 of Odocoileus virginianus. Lineage (NCBI taxonomy): Eukaryota > Metazoa > Chordata > Mammalia > Artiodactyla > Cervidae > Odocoileus > Odocoileus virginianus. Next base: position 38,370,632 of record NC_069674.1, read on the forward strand.
TTGTCCTGCATGTTGATCTTGTAGGTAAATCAAGTGCCTGTGCATTTTCATCCCTACTTACATCCTGGAGATGAAGGGAGGAAGGTTGGAAGCAGATAACAAACAATGGTTAAGACATTTGTAGAAGTGCCCTTCTGCATTAACTTTGACCTCTTCATTAACAGGTCTGCGGAGGTGCTTCTGAACACAGCCACACACAGGCTTTAGGCAGGCTTTAATTAAATAGTCAGGCATATTATTTGTTTCCTCCCTTGGCACTTAAAGAATAACCCATCAATGAAGAGCCCTATAAAATATTGTGCCTTTTAATTGACCTTTCAGGTCTTCATTGCCAAGAAAATAAAACTCCTTTGATCCTAAAGAGTTGTGAGATGAACTTTTGAAGTACTCTTCCCACCTCCTCTGGAACCTTTCATCTTTTCAGATCATGAAAATAGAAAAGTTTGTTGTGAAATCACTGGTTGAATTTAAGACCAACAGAAGAATGGCTTTTAGGGGGCTCTAGATGTAGGTGGAAAGCACAGACTTTGTTTGCCAGGTGCCCTATCTTTACAATATATCATTTTCCAGGCTTTTATCCTTGCCTGTTGCTTTGGGCACTGCAATAGCCTGCCTTTCTTATCTCCTTGCTCTACCAAAGCAAGGATCTGATTCTTCAAGGGTCTGCTTCCATTTTTTTTTAAATTTTAAGATATAATATTTTGAGAAAGATCTTTACTTTCTTTACACAGCACTAAAAACTATATGTTATACATTGCATGAGTGTTCAGATGCTCAGTTGTGTCCAACTCTTTGCGACCCTGTGGACTCTAGCCCCCTAGGCTCCTCCGACTATGTAATTTCCCAGGCAAGAATATTGAAGTGGGTTGCCATTTCCTACTCCATCTGCTTCTTTAATAGGCCAAAAAAAAAAAAAAAAAAAAAGAACCCAAGCCCCCCCAAACAACCAGTTGTCTATGAAGAATCATATATGTTGCTCCACATGTATCAGTATATCTAGATAGTTTTATGGAAGAGAAAATGGTCGTCCATCAGAACTAGAGCCAGATTCTGCCACTTGTATTCATATTTTTAATAAATTGTTATTGAATATCTATGGGCTGGGTATTTTATAGAAGTATGATTTTATCAGAGTTTTTTTTAGCTTCTTCATATTTCTTTTTCCTCACAGTGTTTTGGTACAGATAGAATGCAATAACATATATTTAAATGTTGGCTAGTATGTAGTGTGATGGAACCTCAGTAAGGATAGATATTCTTTCCTCCTCTGAGTTAACTTCAGAAGATTAAAGTTTAACTATGTGCAGTGTCACAGAAGAGTATGATGTCAAAAATTCCTTGTTCTTATCTTGCAACCACTTGCATTTACTGAATTTGTACAATTTTTCATAACCTCTGTGAACAATAGTGCCTCCACTTAAAGGCAGAAGGTATACTCCAAAATGTACACAGATGCTCTTTGCAAAGCCTTGGAGACTACTGGTTCCAAGCATTTAAGAAAATATTTGTCTTATTATTAGCTGAGCACTATGCTAACCAGGAAGAGATTTCAATGGCACACAAAAGAAACAACTCAAAGTTGACAGAATTAGTTCAGGAAAGGTGCCAAAAAACATCAGCAGCAAACCATAACAACAAACAGCAATGACAGCAAACTCTGGGAGGGTGAAGACTCTGACAGTTGCCACATAGTGTTAATTAAACTGTCCAGCTTTTCACCACAAAAAATGAGATATGGAAATAAAAAAGAAAGTATAGCCAATAGGAAATAGGCAATAGAAAGAGTCCTAAGGAATTCTAGACACTGGACTTGCTAGACAAAACTTTAATTCATTTCTTTTAAATACATTCAAAGAACTAAAGAAAATTAAGTTTAAACAACTAAAGGCAAAGTGTGTAAATGACATCTCACCAAGCTGGTCCCAAATTTCCCAAATTTGATGAAAAGCATTAATCTATGCATCTAAAAAGTTCAACAGATTTCAAGTAGGATAAAATCAAAGAGATCCAAAGCTAAGACATGTTGTAATCAAACTATCAAAAGCTAGAGGCAAAGAGAGAACCTTGAAAGCAGCATGAAAAAAGCATCATGTACAAAGAAGCTTCTATAAGATTTACAGCTAATTTCTCATCAGAAATCACGGAGGCCAGGAAATAGTGGGATAATGCATGAAAAACATTGAAAGAAAAAGACTGTTATTCAAGAATTTTATATCAAGCAAAATAACTCAGGAGGTTGGCTCTCACCATTTCTGTTCAAAATTGCACTGAAGTTCCTAGCCAGGGCAATTAAGCAAGAAAAAAAAAAAAGAAGAAACAAATTGAAATTGGAGGGTGGAACTACTGTTTTCAGATAACCTGATCTTTTGAATAAAAAATATCAAGGGATTCAGAAAAAAATACCCAATATTTTGGAGCTGTTAAATAAGTTCAGCAGTGTTTGTAGGATACAAGGTCTAAATACCAAAATAAACTGCATGTCTACCAACAAACAATCTAAAAATAAAATTTGAAATTTCATTTAAAATAGCATAAAAAAGGATAAAATATTGAATAATGCAAATTTAACAAAAAATACAAGACTTGTACACTTTGAACAACTAAACAGTTTTGAAAGAAATTAAATAAGACCTAATGAAAAGACATCCCATGTTCATGATTGAAAGACAAGGTTGTTAAGTGGCAGTGTTCCTCAAGTTGATCTACAGAATCAATGAAATCTGTATCAAAATCCCAGCTGCCTTTTTTTTTTTTTTTTTTTTGGTCTCAGAAGTTAATGAGCTGATCCTAAAACTAGTAGAGAAATGTAGGAGACTCAATATAGCCAAAACAATTTTGAAAACAGAAGAGCAAAATTGGGGGATTTACATTTCCTGATTTCAAAACTTACTTTAGAGTTGCAATAGTCAGTTTTGTAGAAAGACAATGCAATACTGGCATAATAATGTCAATGGAATAAAATTAAGAATCAAGAAACAGATCCTTGTATTTATGGTCAGTTGATTTTCATCAAGGGTGCCAAGACAGTTCAGTGGGGAAAAATCAGTCCTTTTAATAAATGGGTAAATGAATAACCACATGCAAAGGGATAAAGTTGTTTCTGTTCCTCACCACATATACAAAAATTAATTCAAATTGATCAAAGACTTAAATGAGAGACATCAAAATAATAAAACTCTTAAAAGAAATCATAGATTTAAATCTTTCGGCTCTTGAATTAGCCAATGATGAATGTGATTCTGAAAGCATAAACAACCACAGGGAAAAATAATTTGATTTCATCAGAAACTAAACATTTTTGTGCATCAGAAGACACCATCAAGGAAGTGAAAAGAGTGAGGGAACATAACTGCAAATCATATATCTGATAAAAGAACTTGAATCTAGAATATATAAAGAACATTTACAGTAAAAAGCCAAATAATTTTAAAAAAATGAGTAAAGAATTTAAATAGTTTCTCACATAAGATATGCAATGGGTCAAAAAGCATGTGAAAATGTACTCAATACACTTAGTGTATTAGGAAAATGCAAATCAAAACCACATGAGATGCCACTTTATATCGATAAGAATGGCTATACTTTAAAAAATGGACAATAACAATTGTTGACATGGCTATGGAGAAATTAAAATTTTATGGTGAGATGGTGAGAAATAAAGCAGTATAAACACTGCAGAGTACAGTTTGGCATTTCCCCCAAATGCTAAATGTTGAATTTTCATATGACTCAGCAATTTCACTTTCTGGTATACACTCAAGATAAATGAAAATATATGTCCACACAAAAACTCCTTAACAAATGTTTGTATCATAATAATAATTATCATAATAACTCAAAAGTAGAAATAACCTAAATGTCTATGAGCCTGTTACTGGGTGAATACAATGTGGCATCTATTTTATATCCATACAATGAATATTATTTAGCTATAAAAAGATTAAGTATGATACATGCTACGACACAGATGAATCATGGAAACATGCTACTTGAAAGAACTCAGACACAAAGACAATATATTTTGTTTTCTATTATATAAAATGTTCAGAATATGTAAACCCATAGGCCAAAAGTAGATTAGTGGTTGCCTAGGTATAGGAAGGGGATGACAGAGTATGAGATGGTTGGAAGGCATTGCAGCCTTGATGGACATGAGTCTGAGCAAGCTCCGGAGTTGGTGATGGACAGGGAAGCCTGGTGTGCAGCAGTCCATGGGGCCACAAAGAGTGGGACACGATTGAGTGACTGAACTGAACTGAACTGATGATTGCCAATTCTGTCAAAATACTACAAACCATTGAATGGTACACTTTAAATGGATGAATTATGTTAGGTGATTAAAATATATGAGAATAATATCTCATTCTAAGTTGTAGAGGCATGATATCCACCTGCTCATCTTAAATCTCCTTTTTGAATACCTCAAAGATGTCTCAAAGACAATACACTCAAATTAGATACTAATCTACCTCCTCCCCTCTAGTTTACAATTCCCTATCTCAGTTGAATAACTCAGGTCTCTCTTTCAGTTGTGTAGATGAGCAACCCAAGATTCATTCTCTACACTTTCCTCTTTTTAAAAGTCTTGCTCATTTTACTTCTCAAATATCTTTTTTATCCACTTTTGTGCATCTTCACATCTCCACCATAGTAAGTCTGGACCATTTTAATTGTCTTCTAACTAATCTTCTCATATCTATTCTTAGCCCATTCAAATCTGTTCTCCACATTGAATCAGAGTCCATTTTCAAAATGCAAATCTAATCATGTCACCCTCAACTGAAACTACAGACCCAGTTTCTAAAGACCCTATGTATAATGGTTCCTTTCTGCTTGTTCAGCCTTTCATACCTGATTCCTACTTTTAAAAACTCAGCAAATGTTTTAATAAAATTATGTGTTTCAATTAAAAAATATCTATGCATGAAACACACCACTATTCAGTGGTTCAGGTATAGGTAGATAATTTAGAGTTGTATTTAAAATTGATTTTTCAATAATGACATTTTAAATATGCTTGATTGGATTCTTGTAATGTCTTTGATTATAAATTTATGTTTCAGTTAAAGAGATAGAAACCAATTTTAATTTTTTTTCATATTTTCCCCAATTTTTGAAACCAGAAGCAGCACTTTTTCAAATGGAATCATACTAGAAAACCCAATGGGAAATGAGAAAACTAGCTGCCCTGGTAAGAGGGTAAGTGGAACCTAGTCTTCTGTCCTCTTGAACCTCCTCTTAGCTTCTCTCCTACAGTCTGAATCTTCTTGGGAACACAATTGAAATCCATTGGCTTACCCACTCGAACATTATCAAAAAAAGGAGCAATACCATGGCTTTAGTTTTTCCATCTGCATTAATACTTCCTCTAAAATAATTATTTTGGGCATCTTCCCCATGCCTATTTTTTATATTATCACTTCAGTTCAGTTCAGTCACTCAGTTGTGTCCAACTCTTTGTGACCCCATGAACTGCAGCATGCCAGGTCTCCCTGTCCATCACCAACTCCCGGAGTCTACCCAAACTCATGTCCACTGTGTCAGTGATGCCATCCAACCACCTCATCCTCTGTCATCCCCTTCTCCTCCTGCCCTCAATCTTTCCCAATATCAGGGTCTTTTCAAATGAGTCAGCTCTCCGCATCGGGTGGCCAAAGTATTGGAGTTTCAGCCTCAACATCAGTCCTTCCAATGAATATTCAGGACTGATCTCCTTTAGGATGGACTGGTTGGATCTCCTTGCAGTCCAAGGAACTCTCAAGAGTCTTCCCCAACACCATAGTTCAAAAGCATCAATTCTTCAGTGCTCAGTTTTTTTATAGTCCAACTCTCACATCCATACATGACTACTGGAAAAACCAAAGCTTTCACTAGATGGACCTTCGTTGGCAAAGTAATATCTCTGCTTTTTAATATGCTGTCTAGGTTGGTCATAACTTTTCTTCCAAGGAGCAAGTGTCTTTTAATTTCATGGCTGCAATCACCACCATCTGCAGTGATTTTGGAGCCCAGAAAAATAGTCAGCCACTGTTTCCACTGTTTTCCCATCTATTTGCCATGAAGTGATGCGACGGATGCCATGATCTTAGTTTTCTGAATGTTGAATTTTAAGCCAACTTTTTCATTCTCCTCTTTCACTTTCATCAAGAGGCTCTTTAGTTCTTCTTCACTTTCTGCCATAAGGGTGGTGTCATCTGCTTATCTGAGGTTATTGATATTTCTCCTGGCAATCTTGATTCCAGCTTGTGCTTCTTCCAGCCCAGCATTTCTCATGATGTACTCTGCATATATCATCACTACTGTCTCCAATTCCTCTTTTCCTCTTGTAGTTCCTTTATGTTGATATATATCAATTTCCATTTTTTTCCTGGCCACCTATACTCTATTGGTTTCTCCTGTGAGAATCACCTCAAAGGTTCTCCATGGCAATTTACAGAAAAACCCATCATTTGAGATGCACTTTTTCATTGGGTAAGATGATTGGTGCTTTCAGAGGCACTGTTTACCCTTTCATAACCTTGTAAATGCTGTTGATTTGCCCATGGAGCACACCAAAATGAGCACACAAACCCTAACCCTCACAGCAAGAGTCATTCTACTCTTTTACCAGATGATGTCTTCTCAAATGTCTGGCTTCCACTCCTCCAACTTTTTTCCTATCTTCGAGTAGTACTGTGTCCAATAGTGTGCTGGTAAATGTTTAATAACAGACTACCTTGGAGGGCTGATTTATAGTGTTTGCCTATTTCGGTGGAATTTACACTCTGGTCAATTTTTAAAGACCAATATTGCCATTGAACAGTAGGGTGAGGAAGAGATATTTCATGGTAAAGCAGTAAAAAAAAAAACAAAAACAAAAGATATGATAGATCTTTCTACAATACAATAAACATAAACAACCTCAATAGCACAGGTAATAATATTTTCACCATACAGATACAATAGATGTAAATAACCTCACAAGTAGTCATAAAATAATTAGGAAGTGGGGATTTTTGAGTATTTGTTTGTTTTTTTAAATATAATTTAACTCTTTTGGCCACACCCCTGACCAGGGATGGAACCTGGGCCCCCTGCAATGAAAGCCTGGACTCTAACCACTGAACTGCCCTGGAATTCCTTATATAATTTAACTCTTAAAGATGGCTGTGACTAACCACTGTCTTGCAAGTTTCCTGAAAATTAATGCTTGGCAATGCGAGCTGGTAAGAGCCAGTCCCAGCACTGGGCTATGTCACCAGCAGCCAACAAGCAACTAGAGAAGATATAAAGGCAGAGATTGTCTGCATCAAAAAACAGTGTGAAGTAGAGAAGGCAAATGCGCTTAACTCAAGTGTCAGCTCCTGGTGGCATGTGTGTGCTCAGTCATGTCCGACTCTTTGTGACCCATGGACTGTAACCCACTAGGCTCCTCTGTGCATGGGATTTTCCAGGCAAGAATACCGGAATGGGTTGCCATTTGCTTCTCCAGAGGATCTTCCGCACCTAGACATCAAACCTGTGTCTTTTGTGTCTCCTGCACAGGCAGGTTGATTCTTTACCATTAGTGCCACGAGGGAAGCCATTTGTCAATGCCTAGTGGTCCTTAATATTAGTAAGAAGACTGTATTGAAAAGAATTTTGAAACTTGCTTATGCAAAGAGTCCCATAATCTCTTGGCAATGCTGACTGTGGGCTAAGAAGAAGGGCATGTTAGATTTTATTCCACATATTTGTCATCCTTCTGATAAGTATATTTTACTACCTTAGCAATAGAGAAGCATGGAAGAATAGGAGATAGATTATACTCTCTTTTCACATCTATGCATCATCTGCCAGTGCCTCAATCATGAAGTTTGTGGGCTTTCCAGGTACCAGAAATGCCTCTCCACCCTCACTTTTTGCTCCTGCATCCCAGACGCTGCCCTCCACTCTGCATCCTGGCCCTCTGCCTTGGTGGCTGGGATGGTGCTCTACGGAATGTCACGAAGGACCCCGGCTGACATTCTGGAGAGCTCTGGAACTTGTTTCCATGATCTTGTCTCTCTGGCCCTCTAGTTCGTGTTCCATCCTTTAGCCTATGATATCTGCTCTGCCCTCTGCATTTGGTGGCTCATGCTTCCCCTCTATACTTTGAAGATTTCAACCTCCTGTTTTCCTCTCAGCTCAGCTGGTATCAGGTTCCCTATGTCACAGGGAAGAGACGTTTTCTTACCCAACCTGAGGTCCAAGTGGTACCTCCTGCAGAGCTTGTGAACAAGCATGAGATCTTTCTATTCTATTCTAGACTCCCTATAGGAGGGTTGAAACTTAAGGGCAGAAAATTAATTAAGTATATTTTACATCATTACCCCAAACTTTAGAAAATATATTTTTTTATTACTAGAAAATGTTGACTGGAAACATTAGAAAAAAGTCTTGTGGCTTTTATAGATTAAATATATTTGAAAGATGCTTATTGGCATTTTGTAACAACTAGAGTTTGGGAAAACAGTGTTTTCCCTTTAGTATGTTAACTTTTGGCTTTAAAAAATAACTGGAAGTTGTCTTGTATTCACTACTTGGATGTCAAACTGTCCTTTGCTCTGAAATGAGGCTGAAATCTGGTTTACATGCTTCTAACAGAAAGGGTTCTTGGATTTCCAAGAAGATAAGAAGCAAACAGAAGGACAAAAAGGAAAGGCAGCTGCTGTAGCTGTTACCCCTTGATGAAGGGGAAGAGTCACACATTTTAGTTTTTTTTAAATTGTCATTAACTGCTTCAAGCATTTGATTTCTAATACCAATCTTTAGATCCTGGGCTGGTCGGAGTTCAGTAGACACATTGAGACCACAGGTAAGAATAGGTGAACAGGTGGCAGAAATCATAAAAGGACACCACCAGAAAAATAATGCTTTAAAAACGATTATATAAAATGATAGAAAATAAAGGGGCTTTTAGCACACATGTGTGATGAGCACCCAAACATTGATTTTCTGCAGTCTGGGAAGAATGGATGGTGATTCAACAAGTTCCATTTACAAGTTTGCTTTTAACTAAGATCTAAGTTCAGAGACTTTGAATGCTGAGGGGAAAATGTATAAGATATAAAGTTTCCCAAAGGAAAGGAGAACAAAGGTAAAGAAGATGGAATGTGACTGCTTTACAAACATGGCATAGAGGAAATGCCTTGAACAGAGACAGAATGGAAGCAACTTGTGCTTCTTATGTGCTATTTACTTGAAGCATGTTTTATCTTACGCATATCCTTCTGTGCACTGTTTTCATTATCCTCATTTGGAGATTATGAGAACACTTACTTAGTTTAAAATTCTTGTCTTTCATTTCCCTCAAGACTCATCAAATGCCGGATTAGTGGAGGAGGGTAAATAATATTGGAAAAGGTTGTTTTTTTTTTTTTTTACTGAATCACAGAGAACATTATTCTTAAAAAATCTTCTTAGGAGAGAAAAGGTCTTTTCACAGTGGTAACGCTTCATATTTTAGAAGAAAATGTGCATTTAATTAAAATTCCATATGACAATCATAGTATATTATTTAAATACCAAATGATTATTAAAATCACATTTAATTGTGGTTGAAAAAATATAACAGATATGTACCCAGGAAACAGCTGTTAAACATCACCCAAATTTCCTTGATCAGCTTTGTTTTTGCTCAAGCATTTTCCAGCTATAATCAGCCTGGTCTTAAAAACAGTTTTTACACACACAGGCACATCACTGATGTACGACAAATTTTGTTGAACTCAGTGACAATTTTTTGAAGGTTCTCAGTGATTCAAAACAATAATAATAATAATAATAATAATTGCCAAATCAAGTCTGGATTTTCCCTGTCTGTATGGCTATCTTTACTATGATGTGCCATATAGAACCAAAGACCCTCTAGAGAAGATCAAACATGGGTCATTTGAAGATGGAAAAAATAGGAGAGGTCTGTAGACCTCAGATGAATATTAAAAGACAAACTACAGCCGAATGGTTTAGCATGTTTAAAGCGTTTGGGGCTTCCCTGATGGCTCAGTGGCAAAGAATTCACCTACAATGCAGGAGCTACAGGTTCAATCTCTGGGTCAAGAAGATTCTCTGGAGAAGGAAATGGCAACCTGCTCCTGTACTTGCCTGGGAAATCTCATGGAGAGAGGAGCCTGCTACCGTCCATGGGGCCGTAAAGAGTTGACCATGACTTAGTGACTAAACGACAACAAAGTGTTTTGTAATGCCAACTCTGCCTCCACACAGCTACAGTTGTGTTTTGTCAAATTTGTATGTTAACTCTGAAAGCATTCGGCTAGCTACGCCTCACTTTCAAAGTAACCAACTAACTTAATAACTCTATGAAGAAATGGTTTTTGTGTAGTCAAACAACTTTATGCCATTCATTAAGGTGGACCTTTGATTCAGGGATTGCAAAGGAGACGATTGCTTCCACCAGATTTGTAGGAAAAATTGCAAACGGGACAAAATTAGACTTTCAGAAAACTCTCTCCCCTCTGCTTCTTGGTACACATCATGACTACGACTTCTCCAGATGTCAGTTACCCTGACTCTAGATTCTAAAGGTCCTTCATGGCAAGCCAGTCCTTTCTCTTGCATCAAGGCATCACATCTCAATTATTCTTCCCCAGAAATCTGCTATTCTTCAGCTATATTTCTTTCTGTTTGACATAAGTCCATCTCTTCTTTCTCCAACAATCCTCTCCCCACCGAATCCCCATTCAGTAACATCTAGACAAGTGGCAAACTGTTTAAAATAACTCACACCAACAGACAAGCTTGTAGCGATTTATCTGCAATTATGAAGGGGAGTCCCACAAATGGAGCTCTCCCCTTTCCTCCCTTCTCACCTCTTTCTGATGCTCTTCTGTTTTTAGAAAAGAAACCCAGGACTTCTGGGTGATGTCTGTGGTATCAGAACAAGAGTCTAATTCCTCTCCTTTCAGATCCGCATTAAAATAATCCACAGAAAAATAAGAGGAAAAACTGCATCCAGCGCTGATGCTTGGGCAGGCTGAAATATGCACACCAAACCTCCAGGAATTTCTGCTCGATGAGACTGAAGTCAAAGAAAAGGTGAACTCATGACTCACCCTTCGTGAAGAGGGGCACTGTGCAGACTGAGTAAGTGGCAGAGACACAGGCAGAAACCTGCTAATAGCCCTGAGGTTAAAGGAGCGAGGGCCGACATGAGGTTAGACCATCGGGAGGTCAGGAGCACATCTGGATTCCTTCAGTGTGTTTGAAAAGTATAAGCTGCTCCCTGGGGGTAAGCTGGTGCAGGAGGCTTCCTGGCAGCCCAGCCCAGACAAGGCAGTCATGCTGGGCGGGGTGGGGGGATGCGGGGAGGTGGGGGTGCTGGATGCTTTTGTGCTCAGAGCCTCAAATGCATCTCAGCTTATTTTCTAAGGATACATTCTTGGAAGGAGAATTACCAAGCCCAAGGCTATGAACATTTTCATGATTACTGATCAGAAAATTGCTCTGTAAAAGGATTGTGTCCGTTTACACTTGATGCTAAGCAGCAAACTGCTGTCTCCTCTTCATCAATCCTTCGCCAATTTTGGACACTATCCATATATGAAAAATGACACAGTTCTTTAATTTGGACTTGGGTATTAATAAAATTGAATTCTTTTCTCCTTTAATGGGTATGTACTTCTTCTATTTGCCCATTTCTTTTTCTATTTTGGGGCCCATCTATTTCATATTGATACATGAAATCCCTCCCTACCAGGAAAGGCATCACCTTCAGAGAAATATGTCATGCCAGATCTTTATTTCCATGTTTTAAAGCAGAGAAAATCTGGCTTCTACAGACTGGACAACAGAAATGGACCACGTAAGCACACACAGTAGTGCAAACATAGTCTTCTAATTCACCGCCTTGCCTCTCGCCCTTTGATTGGGTCTAATTGCTTGAGAAGATGCTCTGATTTCATGCAGTTTTCTTTTTTTGTAAGTATGGCCATCTGGGTAAATGGGCTCAGTTTGAGATTTTGTGAGCCTCAAATCAGATCACCTTGTCTGATAAACAGGGAGAAGAGGACATTTCTCTTTTAAGAAAAGGCTCAGAGACAGTAGGATGGATGCTTGTCATACCTTCATCTCTTCTTTCTCCAACAATATTCACAGATCCTGGGAGACACAGACTACAGTTTACTCATCTTTTTGTCACTCCCTCATAGCCTGGCAAGGTGTCACGAGATAGATGCAGGACTCATAAAAGATTGATAGGTAAGTTTTAAGAGACTGAGGAGCAGGACCCTGAGCCATGAGGACAAACATGCAGGGAGCAGAGGGCCCCTCAAAGGAGAGGATTCTGGCAGTGAGAAGCCAAAGATAAACACTGCCTGTTTTATGGCTTTGCTTCGGGAGACTTAAGTTCCAGAGCGAATTCCACACTTAAACAAATATATACTATATGGTTCACAAGGAGCTCTCACTGTCATTTTCTGCAGCCTAGCACTACTTGGTTTCTTATTAATAGCAACTCTCAAAATGGTCACACACAAAAGGGTTACAACTCTCTCCCTGGTGCCTGTGACTTTAAGATGCCTGATGCTGGCCCAGCAAGACTGCATCCACTGAAATCTCTATGGTCCTGAAGTTTGGTTGGCACTCATTTTTAAGCAAACAATTTAATTCTGGGAAATGAGAAGAAAGCAGCTTGTGTTGGATACCTGGTTATCTTGCTCTTTACTTACTTCTTGACTTATCTCTGTAAATACTTTGCAGAAGCTCTACCAGGAGTAGACCTGGATGGTGAGCGGGCACAGGACTCGGGCCCTGGAGGCATTTCTCTCATCCCATTTGAGGACCCTAATGAAACTGGCTGACTTCGGAGCTGTAGCAGCTTGCTTTTCTCCACAATTGAATTCCACTCTCTAATGAGTTCCCCTAAATCTGCCATCAGATGACTTTATTGACTTTTAGATCATAATTAACCAACACTCACGTTTTGCTTTTATTTTGACTTTTTCCCCCCATTCTGTGATTGAATGTCTGGACCCAACCTAAGTCACGGATTCCAACAGATATTTAATGACCAGACACCGACAAGCGACACTGTCTCTCCTTGTCACTTCTGAAAGATATATTACTGGGGGTGGGGGCAGTTGGGAGGAAAAACATGCAGCCAGAGTATTTTCCAGAACCACTTGATGTCTTAAAAGGTAAATAGGAAAGCAACCCATCAATGGGTAATTGACACCGTTTGTGACATTTTTATTACTGTTCAATTAGAGGAGGTGATAGAACATTCGGTTACCTTCTAGACCAGTAAATTCTCCAGCCCAGAAAGTCTTGGCTTCATTAGAAGCACATGCTGGTTAAAGTTGTAGAGAACAAGGCTAAATCTGCGGCTGCCTTTTCCTTTTTTGCAGGTTGGCAGACTGAGATAAAATCCTGTGATAAATGAGCAATTAGACAAAAAGACCTCATTATTTCTTCTAAAGGGATACCTTCTCTTCAGTGTCCCCCATCATTTAAACTGTGATTTCTAGAGTATCCAATACACTGCCTGCATTGGGGACCACTAGCTAAATAGATGCTGCATTTTAACTCACATATGCACACATATACACAGCCTGCATGCCTTTTGTAAGTGCTTAATGAATGAGCAGATAGATGTGAATGCTTCACAATTGAGTCAAGACTTTGCATATTGAGGTTATAGACGAGTCAATTAATTAATGGGCTGGTCTTAAGGGCTGAGTCATGAGTCCCATTTTCCTGATGGGAGATCCGTGGCCCAGAGGAAATTAAGATCAGTTCAACATGAGGGCTAATTGCACAGATGTCACTTAAAGCCAATTAACAAACATTCTTTTCTCTAAAGTCAGCTTTCTGCTCTCCAGTCCTATTTCCTAATCATCACAATATGTCCTTAGTAACCCCTGTCCCACCACACTGTGTATTCCAGGCCAGTTTATTTAACTTCTCTGAGCTTTGGTTTCCTAATTTGTACAGTGGGAATGATGCTACCTTCCTTGCAATGTTTTGGGTAAGGTTAAATGAGGAATTGTTGCTGAAGCACTTTGGACAATGATTGGTGGCTCAGAGAAATTATTTAGTCCTGAAATAACAAATAGCAAATAATAAACACCCATATTAAGAATGATAATCAGAGCAGATGCAAAGTATTATACAGAGAATAGATAAACAAGAAGGTCCTACTGTATAGAGAACTGTATTCAATATCCTAGGATAAACCATAATGGAAACAAATATGAAAAAGAATGTATATATAAGTTTGCTGTATAGCAGAAATTAACACAATATTGTAAATCAACTAAACTTCATTGAAAATAAATTAGAAGAAAAAAAGAATGATAATCAACATCTCATTCTTGTAGATGACAAAACCATGGGTTTGGGGCCCCAAAGGAATGTTGGTCCCAGTGGGGACCCAGCGGGGGTGACCTCTTGTTCCCTTGCTTGCACCCAGGCAGAATTACAGGGTGATCCTTAGAGCAGGTGGGGAGCTCTGAGTCCGTGTCTAATGTCTGTGTCTGCGAGATGGGGCTGTGAGGCCCGGCTGACACACACGTGCACGCCTGGACTCTGCCACTCTGGTTCAGATTATCTCAGACTGCCTCTCTCGGCGGCTTCCACCTTAAATTTGAAGCGCACCTTGAGGGAGACTCCTGTTGAAGTTCAAAGGCGTCTGGTAACTGATTAAAAATGTCTTTCCCGGTTTGGGGTTCCCTCTGCTCTCTCTTGAAACAAGAAGCTGACTGGAGGCAGAGGGCCTCCAGGAGGTGCCTGAAAAGGGCAGCGCAGGAGAGGGGTGGGGTGGGCTCCACCCGAGATAAGAGGGTCATGGATCTCTTGGCTCCAGCCAGCAAGCTCCTTGGCTTGGTTAACACCTGGCTGGGGTCGATGCCTGTGCCTGGACTTTGGGGCTTTGACGATGTTTCTGTATTGCCTACTGTCAGATGGAGAAACTGCTTGTGGCTATCATTCCAACAACTGTTATTAATATTCGAATTATTCCTTGATCAGAATTTTTGCAGCTGGAGTCTAGGGGTCCCCTAGGGTCTGACCTACAGCCACCTAGAGCCCTTGGAGGCTGATTGAGGTGGCTGGAAGTCTGCCCAGGCTTGCTAAAGCCTGGTTGACCAAGGTCAAGGTCCAAATCAGGTTACCCTTTCTGGCTTGGGGGAAAAATTAAGTCATACAGGGACATTATCCTAAGAGAAACTTTATGCTTTTAAAATCAGATTCCTGTATGCAGTCCTTCAGAAAACTGAGATAATGAGTGATAATTCTTTGTTGTTCAAACTATTTCCAAAATCTCTTCATAAAAGTGGATTCTCAGCTGCATCAAAACGATGCTCAGCTGCTCCACTTGGAGAAGCACAGTGCACAGAAGCTTGCTAACCAGCCAGATTTTGCTACAAGTTCTGGGGCTTCCTTTTGGGCCTGGGAGCTTCGGAATATTACTTTACCACTCCAAACGTCAGCTTTACCTGCTCCAAAATGGGGTGAATAACTTTTCCTTCAGGGGTATGTTAGGAGGATGGAAACTGTGATCGTCCTTGACACAAGGACATTGAGCACAAAAAGATGCTCAGTGTAATGATGCTGGTGACAATATTATCAAGATTCTTCCTCTTCCATGAGTCCCAGTAATGAGACACTTTATCAGATGGTACAACTGGGATAAACAAAGAAAGCAACAGAGCATCACAGGGCATCAGGGCCAGCAGTGTGCTTTGCTTTATGCACCCTATTCTGCTTGGTTCTTACCTCACCCGGCTAGCTGGGTATCATTGGGCATTTTGCACAGAGAGAAGGGAGGCTTGTATCAACGAGGTGGGTGATTTATTCAATTAGCTGGGAAGAGAAACATCCAGGATTCATATTCAGGGTTGTTGGGCCTGAAGCTCATGATCTTCTCACAAAGAGTGCAATGTCTATCCCTGCTAGATTCAGGCAGAGCATACACAAACCTTTCAGCTAAAGGATGGCCTATCCCAATAGGGGCCACCCTGCCTGGGACTGCATACTCCCCTCTGGTTTAACTCCTTCCTTCGCTTATATCACTTTTCATGGATATCTTCTCCTTCACCAAATCCTTTCTTTTTCTCTTAATATGTACACACCCTTTTCTAAGTCTGTTGAACTATATCTTTTCTGATCTTCAGAGTGGGGCTAATGACCCTTCCTGGATTCCTATCACTTGCTGCATATACCTCCATCATCATGCTTGCCCCTCTGTCTTGGAATAATATGTTGATAGATCAGTTTTTCCACTAGACTGCAAGTTCCTTGAGGGTCACATTCAACGTTATACTGTGATTGACAGGGCAAACCATAATAGAAGCTCAATACATTTTTGCTAAATTAAACTCAGCTCGGTGTACAATTTTGCTTCCAAGCTTATGTTTCTTCATTCCCTTATCCATAGAATAGAAATAGGGAAAACAAAACAAAACAAAACCCAGTGAGAATAAATCTGCTTTGATCACGGAGCAGTACTGATGTGGGCATACTCTAACTCTACTGAAAAACAGCTTGATTTCTAAATGCATATAAAGAAACAGAGGACTTCCCTGGTGGCTCAGATGGTAAAGCTTCTGTCTACCATGCGGAAGTCCCGGGTTCGATCCCTGGGTCGGGAAAATCCCCTGGAGAAGGAAATGGCAACCCACTCCAGTACTCTTGCCTGGAAAATCCCATGGATGGAGGAGCCTGGTAGGCTACAGTCCACGGGGTTGCAAAGAGTTGGACACGACTGGGCAACTTCACTTCATAAAGAAACAGAACATGTTGCCTCAACATGGCTCCAAAATATATTTAATTACAAGTTAGATTCCTCACCAAAACTTCAGGGTTTTCATGTTAAAAAAGAATAAAAGTAGATAAGACTCCTTGAAGTAACTGAACTCAACAAGCACATACATTAGAAAATGACTTTCCCTCCACCCTCAAATCTCAATTTCTAAAGCTAATCACTACTAATACTTGGGAATATCAGTGCTATCCTCTTATCAGCAGTATCAGAGGTATCTGTGGTATCAGAGGATATCTGTGGTATCCTCTTATCTGGTATGCATCCCTTTAGACCAACATTGTCTAACAAAACATTCTTCTGATGGTGGAAATGTTCTATGAGCTAATAGACAATAGTTACTAGCCTTCCATAGCGAGCACTTGAAATGTGTCTAATGTGATTGAAGAATTAAACTTTGATGTAATCTTATTTGAATGAATTTAGATGTATGTGGACATAGATCCATGTGGCTGGTGGCTGCCATATTGGGCAGCAGTAGTTTGTGTCTTTTTTTTTTTAATTAAAAAAAATTTTATTGTTTTTTTTTTTCAGGTGTACAGCAAAGTGATTCAGTTATCTGTAGACATATACTCATTTTTTTCAGATTCTTTTCTCATATAGGTTATCATATAATATTGAGTAGAGTTCCCTGTGCTATTTAGTAGGTCTTGATTGGTCATTTATCTTACATACAGTAGCATGTGTATGTTAATTCCCAACCTCCTTTTTGTCTTCCTTTGAATATGCAAACTGATGTGTTCAATATAAACACAGATTTTTTTCAAACACTGCATTTTATCTATACTGGTCAAAAAGAAATGTCAGGAAACTATTTAGTGCCAGGAACTTGGTGGTTTTGATCATCAGCGTTTGCTTATATATGGAACTGAGCGGTGGTTTTGTCGTTTTGTTCTAGGAGCTATAAGGGAATATGCTAAGAAAGGAGTCCCCTAACAGGTGTGATAGTGGAATGATAGTTGCATTGTGATACTTTGTTTTCTTTTTTTCTTTTGAAACTCTCAGAGCAAAGAAATATGGTCAGGTGGCAGAAGATTTTCTTTACGGTGAATGCTCTTAACTATAAAGGACATTCTTTAAGGAGCCTGTAGAATCTGTTTCTCTAAGGCTTATTATAAATAGCACAAAAGGTTGTAATAATCAGAGATGTTTAAGTATTATTCATGCCTAAAGTAGGGGGATGGGTGATATGGTAGCTTCTACCAGCTCAATTCTGATAAGTTCCATATTCCATTGATAAATCCTAGAAAGACTTTTTTGGGGAAGAATCATTTTTATTCTTTATTACTACAAGTATATATTAAATTTTGACTGACAAAAATACCAAGGTAAGAGGGATCAGGCCAGCTATGGGCGCTGTCAGAGTGGGAGAAGGGGAAGGTACAGATAGACATATCACACAGGCAGCCATGGTGCTGCGTTTTCAGGATTGAGTTTGGTGATTGTGTAAATATTCAGGTAGCGTTAAACATCATATTTTCTGCCCTGGGATTTGAGGCCTTGCCTTACAAGCAATGGGTCTTCCTGTTAGTAAAATAGAGCAGGACTCTGTGGGGATCCTGGGCATAGAAGCCTTTCTGTGTCTCCCATTTCTTGTTTGTAAGCAATAGACTCCAGCCTCCATGACCTTCTCTGAGTTTTGAAGGGCAGATTCTAACAACTGCTAATCAGGGAAGGGAAGGGATGCAGAGACAAGGGAGCAGTCAAAAGACAATGGTGCAGGTTTGGAGCAGAGTCCTGGCTTCACTTCATTGTTCTGTTACACATAACAATATCTTTGAGCTTTGCTGCAGACCTCAAACCCCCAACAAATGGAAGATGTTAACATTCTTCATTCCAGAGGTCACAGTTTGATAGCCTCAAAAAGCTCACCAGGAGACCATCTCAGGCAGATTATAGGAAAAAGCAAGCCCTGCACACACTCTGATCCTTATCCTTATCAAATACCAGCAACCCTGTGCTTGAACCATTGTTGTAAAACTTCTCACTAATTCCCCCTGCGTTGGGACATACAACTTTTAAGCTATGAGCCTGCTGTGCCCCCATTTGCCTGGCAAGTCAGTAAAGCTATAATTTTTCTACTTCATCTAAAACTCGGTCTCTAAGATTTGATTCGGCACCAGTGTTCAGAAGCTGAGATTTTGGCATCATTAGTCACATTCACTGGTCCATTGCTCAGTTGCTTTGCCATGGTTGTTCTAATGCATCTCAGTCATGAATTCAATCCCCGTGTAGATCTGTGGCAGCAGTCTGAAACTGAGCCAGCTGCCATTTGTCACAAGGTGATTGTGGGACTGAATATGGTAGACATTGATTGGAACACTCACCCAGATCTTACTAAAATCTACCTCTTCAGCTCTTTATTCATGTAGAAGGCTGAAAGTGATGATGTGACTGATTACACCTCCTACCCCTCAAAAAAAAAAAAAAAGGCAAAAATTTGAATTAAACATAGCCTAAGAAGCAGACTCAATTTTTATTCCAAATTTGAAATCATCTTAATGTCACCTTTCCTTAACTCACAATAACAAAACACTGGAGTATAAGTTTTAGTCACTCAGCCGTCCGACTCTTTGTGACCCCATGGTTGGGACAGATTTTTTTTTCAAGTCTCTGGTTAGAAAGAGAGGGAGAGAAGATACAAAATTATTTTGCATCTCAATGGATGAGAAGGTCTTTGTACCCTGGAGAACCTGATGAAGGTCAAGATCCTTTCTGGCCATAAAGTCACTGTGGTAGGCTGATAATTCACTGAGACTGCTGATTAGTCTAATGGAATTGGCTCAGAGGCTTGTGGCTATTGGGTCATGTTACCCAAAAGGTGGCCTTTGGACCTGCAGCATCGGCATTACCTGGGACGGCTTTAGAAGTGCAGCCTCAGGACCAACCATGGGATCTGAATACACATCTGAAGAGGAACCCAGGTGTCTATGCACATTAAAATCTGAGGAACACCATCCCAGAACTCTGAGTTTTATCTCCTAAGGGGATCCTGTTTGGCTGCCAAGGTCCTTGATTAAACAATGTATCTTGCACTCTTTCTGATCTAAATCAATTTTTGTTTCTGTGTACCTACCATGCCTGGCATTTACAAAGCATTCCATTTCTCTGCCTTCCTCCAAGTTTTCCATCCGGAGATTTGCTGAAATGCTGCCGGTTTTGCTCTGGGAAGCCAGGTGGCTGCATTTGAGACCAAGATTTGCTGTAAGTTGATTACCATCTATGGCTCTGAAAAATTAAGTGGAAACATCTGTTCTGAGGTCAAGACGAATTTAGTTGACACTCAGGACAGATCCCTGAAATCGGCACACAACACAGGGCCAGAGGCTCCTTGTTTCGGGCTGCTGTGGAGAAGTGCCTCTGCCAAGCTAGCAATGGCATTAATCACATCCTGGTTTCTGGGTTTTCAAATGAAGGAGAAAAGTGCAGAGAACATGCAATGGTGTACAGAGCTGTACAATTTTTCATACAGAACAGAATACAGTGAGAAAGACCTGTGTTTCCTGAATTCAAATTCTTTTCATTGATTCATGGGGAAGAATATGTCACCATGGAACTCAGTAATCATTTTTACTCCAAAATGGCTTATTTATTTATTTTTTGCATTTTGACTGATTGCATTCCTGCCTCTGGTTCAGTGCCTAGATATCACCCCAAGTCTACAGCATTAGGTCTCCATGGGTAGACCAGGGCACCTCTATTTATTTCCAACTTATAGGTAATCTTGACCCATTGGCACAGTCCATGGCTTGAGGCTATACTGGGGCATCTTGATGGGTGTCAAGAAAATTCTGCTGAAGATGATGCCATGGGCCACTGTTATAAGAAACCAACTCTATAATGGAAGCTAGAGTTTTCTCACTTCTTCAGGTTCAGTGTTTGGATCCTCAGCCCAAACTCTTGTGCAAGAAACTGGCCCAAACTGTAAAAAAAAAAAAAGAGAGAGAGAGAGAGAGACTGAAATTTCAAAATGTTTGCTTAGGTGCTCTGGAGTCAAAATACCTCTAAACTAGATGCGGTTCAAGAAACATCCTCAGGCCAGTATGTTAGGCATTAATTACTGGGGAAAGTGATGAAGTGGATGAAATATATTGGATGTGAAGAGTCTTGAAAGCATCATTCTGCTCAAGTATCTAATTTCAGACACTTATTGATCCTGTACTATATATGGGGCTTCCCTGATAGCTCAATTGGTAAAGAATCTGCCTGCAATGCAGGAGACCCCGGTTTGATTCCTGGGTTGGGAAGATCCACTGGAGAAGGGAAAAAACTACCCACTCCAGTATTCTGGCCTGGAGAACTCCATGGACTGTATAGTCCGTGGGGTTGCAGAGAGTTGGACAGGACTGAGTGACTGTCACTTTGGAGCTTCCCCGATGGCTCAGTGGTAAAGAATCTGCCTGCAATGCGGGAGACCTCAGTTTGATTCCTGGTCTAGAATGCTTCAAAGATGATCTTTCTACAAGCCTTTCACTTGTGTTGTACATGCAGGTGAAAAGGACCATTGGGAATGAATGTCAGAAACACAGGGAGTATATTAGGATGGGCCTTTTAGGCATCACGTGATGCTTGACAGCACTGACTGAGCTGAGATCCTGACCTCAGCCTTGCCTTTCCTTGTCTGTCCTAAGTTTGGACTTCAATTCTGATGGCTAGTTTTGTGCTACTTCTAGTGCATGGAGGTAGCCTGTGAGTGTGCATATGTGTGTGTGAGTGTGTACAAGCATGTGTGAATGAGTAGGGCTCTATTCATCTTTCTTCCATAATTAATATATTCTGTATATGGAAAACTGTTATCAACTTTATGTAAAGTTCTATGTAAAGACAGCCTCAAACTTTCCCTTCCAACCAGACTGCCTTTCCCAAATGCACTTTACGTGGAAATTCTGGAACACAGCCAGTTTGGGCCTGTTCCCTGCACCTAGTGTCTTTCTCCATAGACTTCCTGCCTCTCACCCCCATCACTGACTTATAACTGTCAGTGTTCCTTCTCTAAAGTAAAAATCTGAGCTTGAATCCCTTGCTGAGGGACATTCATGGTGGCCCTTGCAGGTTTGGATTTCCATGATCTACCATTCCTGGTTGTACTGTTCTATCCCATGAGGACCTTCCTGGTAAACCCTCTGAAACTGACTGTTGGCCTGGCCTCTTGCCTCTCTCTTGGAAACTAAACTCTGCCTGCTGGGTTGGACTTCTGCCAAGCATCAGTAACTGGGTTAAGCTGCCCACCACCTGTCCCACTCCAGGAGGGAAGGTCTGGTTTTAAAGCCCCAGTCCTCCTTCTCACTGTCTTCAGGCCCCTCAATCCACTCAACAAATTGAGTCATGCCTGACTATGTTCCAAGATATAACCCAGACGGAGGGATAAGTTGCATTTTTTTTTAAAGGCGGATTGCCCTGTAACCAGCCTTTCATGACAGAGACCCTTGTTGTGATCTAGCCACCATTCCAAGAACGTTATCTGACACCTCAAAAAACTCCTCATAAATTAATTCATACATACTATTGCCTTTACACTCTCCTCCAGTCTCGATGATGTAATAATTAGCTGTATTCTTTTTTTGTAGGTAGGGGAATGATCTCAAGTTTTCCCATCACTAACACCGCCTAAAGTTTATTTTACTGCAGTTCAGTTCTCAGATTAATCTTGTCCAAGCAAAGAAGTTATCATATTCACTAGTGGGAGACTTCCATGCAGAGATCTTTTCCCAACCCTGGGCATACATCGTGTAATTAAAGCGAACTCTTTGGGTATGCACAGTTCTTTTCATTCCAAAGATTCCCAAAGCACTTTTACAAGCTTAACTTGGGCTAAATATCCCCATTACCTCATCCAGCCCTGAATTGTAGCAACCTCTGGGGGAAACTGTGGCAGCTGCTTAACAATGCACAGACATACTGTACGCAGCGTGAACACAGGAGGCTGCCGGGCTCACCACTCTCGTTTATTTTGTGTGGCAAGAGACACAGGTCAAGAGAACAGAACCAGGAAATTGCCAGGGAGCACTACAGTGGTCCGCATGAATGTGGTCTTCTTAGAATCTTAGAGGAACAAAACACTTTCACCCGGGGCTTGCATCCAGCCAAGCAATCCTTCTGGTGCTAGGTTGAGGAGGGAAAGGATTGGGCAAAAAGATGTTTCTGCGAGGCAGCCTAGAAGGGTAGCACTTCATAAAATTTCCTGGTTGTTGAGAATTTAAACTTGTGCAATTGGTTCATGTATTATGAGCGCTGGACAGTATGCATATTCCCCTCCAGATCTATTCTGTACTTTTCTACTCTACTTTTTTCCCTGAGAGGGTGGCCTTTTAGAAGTGCGTCACCTGGTCTCCCCTAAACTCTGGTTTCTGGGATCAGTTAATGGTTGGAGAGGAATGATGTTGGGGTCCAACTCTAACATCCATCAACTAGTGAATGGATAAACAAAGTGTACTAAATCCATACAAAGTAATAGTACTCAACAGTAAAATGGAATGAATACTGATAAGTGCATTACAACTGAATCTGAAAAGCACCACAGCGAGTGAAAGAAGCCAGATACAGAATTCTGCATAAAGTATGATGCCTTTTATATGACAACCTAGAAAACACAAAACCCTAGAAACAGAACTCAGGTTAGTGGATGCTACAGGCTGGAAGGAAGGAACTGACTACAAAGAGTCATAAGAAATCTTTTCAGAGTGATGCAAATATACTATATATTGATTACAATGGTGTATACATTGTCAACACTCATGAAACTGAGCAATAAGGGGAATTGTACCTCAACTGTTCCTCAATACACCTGAATTTTAAAACTTCAGATCTAAAAATATTTATATACAGTTAAAATGCACAAAATTTCAGTGTAGGTACAACCCAGATCCCATTTGGTTAGCCCATTCTCTTACTAATGGACATTAAAAAAAAAATCCCAGCTATAGATATAGCTCTATGGAAACTCAGAGATAAGGTTCTTGGTGGATATACACCCTTGATTTTTTTGGAATTGGAATCTACTCAATTCTTGAGCTAGAAATTGGTAGATTACAGTTTAGATATATATGTTTGGTAGAGACTGCCAAGAAGTTTTGCAGAGTGGTTATAATATTTTATGACCTGCCAACACATATGAGAATTCCAATTGCTCCATATTCTCTCTAATAGTTGGTATTTCCAGTTTTTTAAAAACCATTCTGATGGCTCTATGGTGGATCTCATTTTGGTTTTAATTTGGATTTCTCTGATAAGAAATTATATTGGGCACTATATGGGTGACTTCTTCTGTGAAATGCCTTTTCTTACCCTTTGAACATTAAAAAAGTTGTTTTTCCAGAAACAGACTCATGGACATAGAAAACAAACTTCTGGTTACCGAAGGGGAAAGATGTGGGGGAAGGGATAAATTAGGAGTTTGGGATTAGCATGTATACATTATTACATTTAAAATAAACAACAAGGACCTAGTATAGATTGGAAATTCTAATCAATATTCTGTAATAACTTAAATGCGAAAAGAACTTTAAAAAGAGTGGATATAAGCATGTGTGAAACCACAGCTGTCATCAGCACCTCTATTTCTACAATTTTTCTGAGATTCTACTTTTTATCAGTGGAATCAGTTGAGGATGGAGTGGAGCAAATAAAGACACAGGGGATAGACTGAATCTGCCTAACTTTCCTAGCATAGCCTCTAATGGATCTGGGGAGGGTGAAGAGTAGAATCCATCTCTACTTCTGCTTTGTTCCTGCAAAAGAGACCCACTTCTGGTTGGGAGAGTTGTGTAGGTACTGTGACAAGGGGGCCCCTTAGATCACTTCCAATTGAGAGCATTACCTGCCAGCCTGGGAGACACTGCATTTATCAGGAGAGCATCCTATTCGGTGGCTTCCTGTGGCAGGGAAGATTTTAATCATAATGAAAATTGGTAGGTATCTAGGTATGTGCCCTCTGTAAAGACTATGGTCAGCTCAAAAGCTTGTACCAGGAAGTACAGCATCCACAGGAAAATTGTTCTAAGAACAAAAACAGAAAAAAAGATAACTATTAATATGTTAAACAAGCAGTTTGATTCTTTTTTCAATATAATCTGAAATAAAAACCAAGTGTTGGGTTTCCAACTTCCAACCTGGCATATAAAGAACTTGGAAGTCATCACTCTATCCTAACAAGTAAAAAGCTGAAAAACTAAAAATCAACTACTCTTTTCACATCTGTCAGAAAATTGCGATCACAGGGAGAAAGCACTGCCCCCCCAACTGGAGACCTAAATGAGCAGGTACAAAGAATCACAATTTACTAGAGTAGGGACCATGCATAGAAGGGCCCATGGGAACCAGCGCCCATGTAGAAAAATCTGAGTTGTCATTGATAAATTGATGGTGGCTCATTGTGACCAAGTCTGGGAATAAAAGGTCAGAGGGTCACATCTATGTGATAAGAGTTGTTGTGAGGCAAGCACTATTTATAAGTATAAACCAATTTAGCAGTATATTCTCTTTTATTGCCCAGTGGATTGGCAGGGATCAGCTAGGTGGTTTCTCTGCTCCTTTGGTCTCTGCTGGGCTTCTCTCCTTCTTGTCTGTTCATCCAACTGGTACTTGGGCTGGGCTGGAAGGTTCTGGAAGTCCTCTCTCACACACCTACGGTCTCAGTGCTGATTGTGAGTTGTGATGCCTTAGCTCTTCTCCCCGAGGCCTCTCTTTCACAACAGAAGAGTTAGAACTTCCCTATACATATTACAGTAGCTGGATTCCAAGAGGGAGCTATTCAGGAAGATAGGACTCAGTGGACAGGTGTTCATCCACCCCCTGATTGCCTTACTCTTGTTCATGTCCCACTGGTCCAAGTAAGTCAGATGGTGAAGTCCAGAATCAATGGGAGAAAGAATTATATAGGGTTGAGGGTACCAGGAGGCATGCTTTACTGGGGCCACCAACTAACAGTCTAGCACACACTACTATATACAAGAGCAGTTGAGTTAGAGAACCAGACAAAAATCCTCCTGATAGTTGGATTCATGACTGAGTATCTATATACAGGAAGAGAAGAGGAAGTGAAATTCTATGACTAAGTGTGGAAGCTGAAAGTAAGTCCATTGCCATTGTTCATTGTGTCCATCTGTGGTCCTTTTTGCCATCCCATGCTGTGACTCCCAGGGAAGTAGGCCCTGATTTGGAATGGTCAGATGTACAGCCAACGCCTGTTTCCCCAGTTTGGGAACACAGAAGCCCACTGTGGTAGAGAGGGACAAATTTTACTGTTGAGGTCACAGCAGTAGATGCGGCTTTGTCCCATCAATACTTAGGACAGTATCCAGCTTGGCTGACACACAAGTATTGGTGCCAGGATAACTGTCATCAGCCTTGCTGAACTGCATTGACTAGGGAAATGGGGGCTGGTCTGCAAGGATGATGTTTTGGGGGTGGGGCATCATTCCTTATTCAACATTTAAAAAATTTAATTAATTATTTGGCTGCATCAGGTCTTAGTTGCAGCACACAGGATCTTTTGTTGTGGTGAACAGACTCTCTGGTTGTGGTGTCTGGACTTTGGAGTGCTGGCAATCAGTAGTTGCAGCGTGCTGGCTCAGTAGTTACCACCAGGCATGTGGGATCTTAATTCAGGGACGCAGAGGTGGAATGTATGTCCCTCTGCATTGCAAGGTGGATTCTCAACCACTGGACCACCAAGGAAGTTCTCCTATTCATCTTTTGAATTTCATCCTCATCATATCTCAAGGAAGTCCCCTAGATTCAGTTATCTTTAATTCACACTGGAAATCCCTTCCCCTCCTCTTTGTGCTAACATGCATTGCTCTTCCTGATTTCATATCTATGTTCCTGCTGGCCTCTCTGCTCTAGGAATACATGACTCAAGAATCTTGCTCATCACGCACTCCATGTCCAGTGTAGGCACCATGGGCATTGAAATTGAAAACTGTTTTTCCTTCTTATTTCCCACCACCTCTCCCTAGCCCTGAATTGCAATTTACCTTTGAATCGGATGACTAAGAAGCAGAAGGCCAGCGATCTCAATCACTATGACCCCAGGTGAAAATCTTAGAAAGAGTAGTTGACCCAGAGATGCAGCACTTGATTGGAATGATGGGACCACTGCCCTTTGAAATAGTCATGTAACCCAGTGTCAGCCAGAACCTAACAGATTTCAAGAATCAAATAACACTGTCAAATCCACGTTCCCTGAGTACTGTGATCGTGAGCCAAGTTGCAAACCTCAGTGGGGATTCTTGAAAGTTGGATATTTCACTGGGTCATTTCAGACTGATCTCTTTTTATTTCAGACTGAGATTCTGCTTTCAATGAATCCTGGAGGTTTCTCTCACATTGCACATTTTAGATGTTTCTTTTCTCACTATCTTGAGTCTACCTAGAGAGATTTAGCCCCCTTAAATCTTCTAAATAGATCTCATCCAAGGCCATTTCTTCTTAAAGACAAAGCATGTAAGTATGGCAGTTACATCAGAGAATATCACAGCAGATAAAGCAGACTGTCAGACATCATTCATCTGGAAGCCTTTTGGTATTCTCTCTCCAGAGGCCCCAACCTAGCCACCGGAATATGCACTAGTCTCTTCTGTTACCTCTAGATTCTACCCTTCACTCCTCCTAAACCTCTTCCTCTTTACCCTGGCTCAAACTGCTCCAATTCCCTTTCCCAAAAACCTACTTGTTATTATTTTTTAGAAGTCTTCCAACTTTTTGTGGTCAGCTGAAGTGCACAAAACTTCACATAGTTAAAGTGTGCGATTCTAATAGGTCTGACATACATACACCGAAGAAACCTTCACCTCTCAAACAACATTTCCATCACCCTTAAAAGATTCCTTGAGCCCTTTTTAATCCATTCTTCTCTCCACCTCCATCCCCATGTAACAGCTGATGTCCTTTCTCTCTATATATAGATTCGCTTGTATTTTCTCGAGTTTAAATAAATGGAATCATATAATTTGTTCTTTCTTAGCCTGGCTTCTTTCACTCAATGTAATGATTTTGAGATTAGTCTACCTTGATAGCTATGTGTCTCTGCTGCAGAGTAGCATTCCATTGTATGGATGGATATACCAGTCAGTTTATCCATTTGTCTGCCGATAGATTTGGATCGTTTCTGGTATAAAATTGAACTGCATGCATAAAACCCAAAGATTTGTACCTGAATGTTCATGGTTTTGAAGCTCCAATCGACATTCAGGTACAAATCTTTGGGTTTTGTGCATGCAGTTCTGTTGTACATATCAATCTGTGCCACCTCACCTTGTGAGAGTTTCAGATTCTACATGTCCACACCAACATTTGGTACAGTCATTCAGTTTAAATTTAGTCATATCATCTTTTTTTTTTTTTTAAAGTACAGTTGTTTAGCTGCCTCTTGGCTTCATTTCTTCAGAAGGGGAACATAAACTTTGTTTACAGGGAACGATGCCAGATGATACCTGTAGTCCAAGGGAAGTGATTGATAGAGTTCCCTCTCAGTCTCCAAAGTGTCCTGGGTTTGGATAATAAAACATGTAATTCTTTTCCTTCTAGACCAACTGGCCATGACCCAAGACTGTATTTCTGCATCCACAAAGGATCATCAAGATGTTCTGCTAATCAAGGACTTTCTTCTCCTCTAAAAGGAGTTCTCTTGCTTTTTAAAAACAACTTTTTCCCCTTATTACAACAGAATTATAGGAGGAGAAGACTGGCACAGTGTGGCCTAATGTTACCTGGCAGCCACTTCTGCCATCCAGGAAAAAACCTTACCTGAAAATGAAACCAACACAAGGAAAGTAAAGACGAGGATGGAGGAAGTCAAATCAGGTCTGGGTGACATGACTTGAGTCCCTGAATCTCTGCACTTTCCACTCAGTTTTGCTGTGAACCTAAAACTGCTCTGAACACTAAGGTCTATTAAAACAAACAACTGTTTGCACTGGGTCTGAGCCAGCTGACCTGACTGGCTCACAGGAAATATATTCTACTTGATTGTAATTTTTTAAAAACGTGTTTGGAAGTGGTGTTGGTGGAAATATCCTTCCCCAAATCCAGTATGGGATCCCCATCTCAATTTGGATTGAATGGTTGGCATGGAACTTTCAAAAAAGGAAGGTTCATTGGTCTTTGATTGGGTCACTTGTTCTTTCCCACTTCCACTCACTTACTGAATCTGTCTGCATGAATCCACAGTTGCCTGTAGAGAAACTCTCAAGCCTTTGAATACTTAATACTTTGGGTTTCACATTTGTTGTAATGCTCAGAAAGTCTGCTTCCATCCAAGGTTAATATAAATAGTCTCATTTTAATTTTAATAGTTTAAAAATATTTATATATTTACTTTATCAAACATTTACATTTATGTAAATGATTTATTTTATGAGCTATGGCTATAACATTTTAAGTCAGTGTAATTTCAATATAATTTTAAAATTCTCTTCTATTTATCTGTCTATTCTCATTCTTGTGCCTAATGTTGTATACTTCTGTATTCTTGCGTATTATCTGGATTAGATATTATGGCATTTTCTCAGTTTTTGAATTTTATAGTTATTGAGGCCATTCTTTAGTTTACATTGTTAATTCTTTTTTTAATTTTTGAGTTTTGAGTAATGCATTCATTTACATCACTATATCTTGAGATTAATAAAGCCACAAAGATATGTAATTTATTCTGAGAAAAACTTCAACATCTTGTTGAAGGTTCTTGAACTGGCATTTTAATTTTTACAAATTTTTTATATATGCAGTTTTAATTTTCATTTTAACCTAGAAGTCATTTAGAATCTCACTGTAAACTTTCTAATTGGAGGAATTTTTTATTTAAACCCTTACTATTACCTCTAATTTTATTTTATTAAAGACAGAGAATGTGTTTTTCCAAATAAATTGAAACTTAATATGTGGCTTAAAATAAATCATTTTCTGAAAACTATTCATGGACACAGCAAACAAAACAATACTTTCTGCTTATAAGGTAAAAAAATAAAAACTTACTTTTAAAATAATAGTTATGCATTACTTTAATAAAATTTCTTATGCCTTCTTAAATATTTGTCTACTTTCCTGACAAAAGCTGAGAGATATATTAATATCTTTTACTATTAGGTTTGTCTCATGTTTTATTTTCATTTTTGATTTATATATCCAGGCATAAGATTATCACATGAGTATTTTTTATTGATATATATCTATTGTGAATTGTACTTCTAATAACTTAAAGTGTCCTCTATGTCTCCTTACTACCTGTAATATGAATTATTATTTTGGACCTCAGACTTTATATTGCTTCTTGCATTTCTCTTGTATACGGGCTTGATTTTCTTTGTCTCATTTTATTTACTTGTTTTAGGATACCAATGCTTTTTGATGCTGAAATTGTCCCGCTATTTGGGACTTCCCTGGTGGCTCAGAATATAAAGAGTCCACCTGCAGTGCAGGAGATGGGTTTGATCACTTGTTCAGGAAGATTCCCTGGAGAAGGGCATGACAACCCACTCCAGCATTCTTGCCTAGAGAATTTCATGGACGGAGGAGCCTAGAGGACTACAGTCCATGGGGTTGCAGAGTTGGACATGACTGAATGACTGTCACTTAGCCAGGGAAACGTTTTTAAATGGTCTGTCTTTTTGACACAGTCTCAAGAAAGCCCAAGCTTATCTTGTATATTTCCATTGTGGGAATCAGATCTGGACTGGAGATGTCCCCAGGATTTCCTGGTTCTCATATATGGGAAACAGTATTTGGCAAAAGCCATCCAGGCACATCATCATATTATGGCTTCAGATAATTAACCTGCTGTTTGGCTAAAGCACTTTGGTAAGAAATGATGCTTACTTTACCTGAGATTGCCTCTGAAGACACAGGTAATTATGTAGAAAGATATGGCTTTGTAAAAACAGACTGTGAAGCACCCCTGACATTTTTGAAGCAGTGCTGTAAATAAGTAGGTAAAACCTTGGAACATTTAACAATTAAAAATAGAAATCAATAAATTTTATAGAATGTGAAATGACTTTCTTGTTATAGAAACAAAGAGTAGAAATCAACATGGTTGCCATATGGTCGATAAGGTGCCTGTGCTGGAAGGATGCGTCTTCTCTCTGGGTACAATGCTTGCAGTGTACACCAGTCAAGCACAGCTCTGTTACTGGGCCTTGACCACGGGACCATGTCTTATTTGTCATTTATTCATTTATCAGGCACTTTTCATGTGCTAAATACTTAATTACAAAATAAATGTAAAGATACTAATAAAATGTCACTTTTACTTTTGGAAAAATATCTAGCCCTTTAGGAAAAATGTATAGTTTGCTCTGAATGTCCATACTTTTCTCAGTTTTATGTAAAGATCTGCCTTCTTCAAGAAACATTTGCAAGTGTGATTTAGGAAAAATAAACACGGAGAAAACAAAGCATAAAGTCAGGTCCTGTTTCGTTTCTAGATTAAATATTAAAATCATTCAAGACAAATTATTGAGACAATGATGACTCCTCAGGAAATCCATAACAAATATAATGAACAGTAGGGAAACTACTTTTCATATATTATCTTCTGCTTTTTTTTTTTTTCCTAATTCCTCAAGCCTTTGTTCTTAAGGAAGCAAACTGCTGTTTCGCTTCCCTGAAGCCACTGATAATACCATACAAGAACATCAGAGAAAAAACGAATCCAAGATAGGTGCCATCCCCAAGGGAACAGAATGCTTCTTTGTTTTATATTTCCATTGGAAATCTGGAGATTTTGCATGCAAACGTCTTATTTCATGGCACTGCTTCTCAAATTGAGAGATTAAATCTAACTCTGCATAAAGGTTTTTTCAATAAAGTAGGTTGCACAGTCTTCTGTTTATGGGAAATTGATGCATCATCTGATATGCTTTCAATTGCTAACTTTTGTTTCACCAAAGCTGGAAAGAATTTCAACCAACCATTATCTAATCAAGGAAATATTTCCTACCTATCTTGTCTTCAACATAACTTGCTGCCAAATGCAGTTTTGACTATTGTAAATCACTATGCATTTTAACAAGCAAAACAGACTCTCTAGTTCTGTTAGAAAAGGTACAAATTATTGAAACAATCCATCATTATCAGTGGAATGCCCTCAAATTTTGTGTGAGTTGTAGAATGATTATGACGTAATTTAATGTTATGTAGATTATATGTACTACTTTATTTAAGCAGAATTTTTATAATCTTGAAATACAAACAGGTATTATAATAATTCCACTAAACTGTCTCATGTTTACACACAATCCTGGCTACACAGTAAAGCCTGCAATTGGGGTGTTTCTTTAGCTGTAAAATTTACTATGACTTGTAATATCAAAATTCCACCTGAATGCAACATAATATAGAGTGCAGCAGAAAGAAAACTCAGTAGGAACTGCAGGGTTCTTTTGTGTGTGTGGTTTTCAAATAAAAAGACAGTTATCTCAATCTAGCCAACCGCCGGTTCCTCACAGTCACAAAACATGCTTGAGGAAACGTGTTTTAGCATAGAAGATGGCTTCTGTCTCCAGAAGTGTTTGTACCTGGTTTTACAGTTTGATTCGATTCAGCAGGGAACAGCCTTCTATGCTCTTGAGAGGGGGACTGGCTGAGGAAGACCTTCAGAAATGTCCTCTAATCCCCTGGAATGTGTGTTCACAGAGCCAACAGAGAAGTAGCCCAGATTCTAGAACTGATGGCCTAGGTTCAACCCCAGCCTCTGGGACCTTGGGAGGGTTCTTCATCTCTGTGCCTGCACCTCTGTTGAATGGGAAATTTTATTTTTTAAATCAAAGATTTAATTCAAAAGGGAAAAGATGTAAAATCAAAGATTTAATTGAATTTTATATAGAAGTTTTGGAATAGGATCTGGCATGCGAGAAGTATTATCTACAGGACAGCTATTTTCCTTTATTTCAAAAGTTCATTGCAGACTATGAAATGTCACAGTGCTGTTCCTTTATTAATCCAACAAAAATGTATTTGTTCACAATGGAGATGTGTAGTGTGTGCTTTCAGCTTCTGTGATGGCAATCACAGAAGGAAAGGGCATCTGCACAACACAGTCTTATCTGCTCACTCCATCAGTGATTGCCCCAAAGAGAAGGGAGAACCCAACAAGGGTATCCTGGCTCTAACCTTACCTGGGTCTCAACCTCCTTGTGTCCCTCCTCATGTAAGCAACAGGCTGTGACTTTGGTGTTTGAAGCATCCCGTCACTTCTGATGAGCACCACTCAAGCAAAAGTAGAGATCTGTTCCAGAGCCTAACAGAATTCAGATGGTGTTGTGATTTCTCTCTCTCTCTCTCTCTCTCTCTCACACACACACACACACACACACACACACACTTTGCGAGCATCATTTTCTATACCCCATCCCCACTCTGGAACCCAGCCGTCAGTATGGTGACTCCAGCGCATGCTCTGTGCCAAATTGTGCAGATATACTTTTCAACAGCACAGTTTCTGTCCTCAGAAGCTAAACAGCCTATTACAGATGGCTTCAAATTGAGTGTACATAGAATTATCTGCCCATTCAAGTGCAGGTTCTTATGTCCCATCCCTGGAGTTTCTATTTTGGTAGGTCAGAACTGTGGCCTGAGAGCCAACTACTCAACTAACAGCCCATGTGATCTGGACACGTGCACTGCCAACTGCACCCTGGTGTGATGGTTAGGCAAAAGGGGCTTCACAGAAAGGACACAGGAATATTTCATAGCATCTGCGTGTCAGAAGTGAGCCAGCTCTAAGGAGGGAGGTCACAGAGTAACGAGAGCAGAGATGGCGCACTAGTGCTATGAGAGAGAGCAGAGGTCAGGCTGGAGGCAGTGGGACAGGCCACCAGCCCCAGCTTCTGCGGGTCCCTCTGTCTGAGAGTCCTGGAGCCACTGAGAATGTTTCCCTCTGGTCATGATCAGAGGGTGCTCTCATCCCCTGCTCCAGGATGCAAAGTCCAGAGGGACCGTGGGGCACAGGGCCTTTGCCCTCCTCCTATTCCAAGCAGAGCTGAAAGGGCAGAGCAGTGTGGTCCAGCAGAGAGAGGCTGTGATGCAGAATTCCTGATCTGCTTTGGGCCGGCCATTAGGTCTGTAGGGGAGGGAACAAAGTGACCCTCCACAAGCCAAGGCAGGGTGGCCCAGGAGGTTAGGCAGGACCGGTGAGAGTTGATGGACCACAAGGCTCCCGAGTGAGCCCAGGACAGAGCCCAACTTCAGCACTGGTAGACAAAAGCCTCAGGCAGCAGCAGAGAGTCTGTGATGGGGGCAGTGGAGCCAGAGGACCCGATGGAAGAACCCTCCTTACCACATAGATCACAAAATCCCACCTCTGCAGAAGACAGGAATCTGAAAGATGGAACAGTTTTTCCCCTGGTTGGCCAACTAAATCCCAAATGTAGATTAAAATTATTGAAAACTAAGTTTTAAATTATCTGGCTCAGCGGTTCTCAAAGTGTGGTCCCCAGACCAGCAGCAGCTGCATTACCCGAGAACATGTTAGAAATGCAAATTCTCAAGCCACATCCCCAGCCCTGCAGAATCAGAAATTTTGGGAAGAGGGCCCAGCTTGTGTTTTAAACCTTCCAGGAGAATCCGATAATGTTAAATTTTGAGAACCACTCCTCTAGACTAGAGGTTCTCAAACTTGTACGTGCTAGCCTTACCTGGGGAGCCTCAACTCTTCTTCAGCCTGGGTCCCAGCCCCAGGGACTGTGTTTAGCTGGCATGGATGAGGCCTGGGCTTTGGGAGTTTTTAAGATTTCAGGTGAGCTAATGGGCAGACAAGTCTGGGAACTACAAGGCCAGACTGCGATTAGTTTTTCCCTATACCAGTGATGTGTGTGTGTATGTGTGTGTGTGTGCTCAGTCACTTCAGTCATGTAGTCATGTCAGACTCCATAGAGTCTGACATATGCAACCCTATGGATTCAAGGCTCTTCTGTCCTTGGGATTCTCCAGGCAAGAATACTAGAGTGGGTAGCCTTGCCCTCCTCTAGGGGATCTTCCCGATCCAGAGATTGAACCCGCATCTCCTGTGTCTCCAGGATTGCAGGTGAATTCTTTACCTCTGAGCCACTGGGGAAACCCATACCAGTGATAGGGCAGTTATAAAAGAGTCCAGAGAGAAAGGCAATTGAGTTTGTTCCTCACTTGAGATAGAGGGTGGGTCATTTCATAACCTTATCGCCTGTCTTTCATTTCCTGCTCCCTCCAATTTGATGCTGCCCTTCCCTGCAACAGGCTACTCTGTCCTGGCTCTGACCTTCTGCCATGAGTGCAGACCTTGGGTATTTCTTGAACGGAAGTTGTACTGCCTAGGTTGTGTTCCAATGAAGCTGTTACAGAAGGTTGCTGTGGGCATAGAGAGGAGGTCTCCTGTGGAGGAGTGGGCTTTCCCCAGGCTGCCACGTGTGAAGGGTCTTCAGAGAGAACACCCAAGCTGGGAAGCAGGGACTTTGACCAGAGGAAAGATGAGCTCAGGTTATTCTCTGGGCTTCTCCCTCCAAGAAGCTCGAGCCTCGGTGTGTCTGGACAGTGATGTGCCAGCATCAGTGACAACTCTGAAGAGACTATAAAGCTTGAGACCAGGAGCCAGGCACTGAGAGGCGGCTGCACCTGCTGGACACCCACTGTGTGGCTTGCCTCAGAGCAACTGGATGTTTCTATGGTGAGTCCCCGATGTACGGATGAGTTCCATTCCAAGAGCACATTTGTAAGTCCAATCTGTTCATAAGTCCACCGGAGTTAGCCAGGTCCCCAACTAACACAATCAGCTGTATAGTACTTTACTGTCATAGGCTTGTAATACTTTCAACACAAATAGTATGTCCACAAAAAACAAGCAAAAAATAAAGAAGACATTTTTAATCTTATAGTATAATGCCTTGAAAAGTACCATAGTACAGCATAACAGCCGGCATACAGGGGTTGGCAAGCACGCTCACATCTTTGAACACTTGTAACTTGCTTCCCTGATTGGCTCAATCAGGAAAGAATCTGCTTGCAATGCAGTAGATCACCAACAGTGCAAGAGACTTGGTTCAATCCCTGGGTTGAGAAGATCCCCTGGAGGAGGAAATGGCAACCCTCTCCAGTATTCTTGCCTGGGAAATCCCATGGACAGAGGAGCCTGGTGGGCTACAGACCATGGGGTTGCAAGAGTTGAACAGGACTTTAGCAACTAGACCACCACCACAGCAACCTGAAGGTTCGTACTGTACTGAGAGAGTCGGAGGCCTTCCTTCAGAGACTGAAGGCCCCCAGCGTCTCCCCAGGACCACATGGCTCCCAACCCAAACTGGAGAGTTGATTCCTCTCAAATGTTACACATCCTCCAAACTCGCCTCTCTCCCATCCTTCCTCCCCACTCTTCATATTCCATCACCTCAGGAAAATTCTAAAGGTTGGTTGAGGCTCATTAGGTTGGATTCATAATTTTTTCTGAGGCCACTGCAGTGTATGGGACATGCATCGTATGTTAGAGTGCCTGTGATGCAGGTGGGGGTCAGGGATGTGATGATAAGACACTTTTCGGTTTCTTTAAAAGACTCCAAATGGGTGGCCATCCATATCAGTATGTTGCCAGCAAGGTGATTCAATACAGAACTAAAGGTTTACTTGGCAACTGCTAAATTTGGGGAATACAGAATCTGTAAGAGATGGTGCAGGCCCTGGAGGAGCCAACTTTGTTTGTGGCGGTGGTGGCCATGTGGTAAAGCTGACATTGTGCAATGTGCCAGTGTGTGGAATGTGATCAAAGAAACAAAGCCACTCAGTTGTGTCCGACTCTTTGTGACCCCATGGACTATACAGTCCATGGAATTCTCCAGGCCAGAATACTGGAATGAGTAGCCTTTCCCTTCTCCAGGGGATCTTCCTAACCCAAGAATCGAACTGTGATCAAATGCAATAGATATCAATTCTGTATCACTTGCCAAGGAAAATGTTTTTCCTGTATTTCTGCAATTTCTCATCCTGTCAGTGGATTCTCAGAACCCTGTTTTAAACCGGTGAACAATGAAAATACTCCAAAGAAGGCAGAACAAGGTGGCAACTCAGTTTCCAGACACCTGTCTGAAGCAGAGCAGCCCAGACAGCTTGGACACTGCACACATTAAAACTTACATGAGGGCGAAATAAACTTTTACTTTATGCCACTGCATTTTGTTGCAGAAGTTGAAATTTGCCCCATATACCCTTAGCATGGTGGAAATATGGCTGAGGGCTTACAGGACAACTGACATGAAAATTTAAATCACATGTGGGATTTTCTCTCATGGCTGATAAGACAAAAGTAATACTATCACCCTGTCACTTATTTTAATTTAGGGTGCTAATGAAAAATTTTATGCACCAGAGAAATTTTTGACACCCTGTCCATGACAACACAAAATAAGAAATAATTTATTTTTGTGTGTTGAGTTATGTCTTAAGAAATTTAGCAAAACTGGTTGAAATTGGTAAGCCGACCTGCAAATGATGCTTCTTCCATGCTAGGGGTTTTCGCTTTCCCTGTCAGGAAATCTCTATCTAAGTAGCAAATTTTATCTACTCTCTGCCTTATTTACTTACCTTGAGCTAATGAATTAGAAGTGGAATATAGCATGGATGTGGGGTAATTAACACAGCAGCTTGGATACCCTTAAGTTGCTTGACCCTTGCAAAGGTTCAGTGCTGTCTTCATGACTTCAACACACATGACAGTAGTCCGGTCTGCTTGAAGGGCAGTGGTTCAGCAGTAGATTGCAAATGAACAGACTTGTTAGACCATCCACAGAAAATGCCCCATGTTAGCTCACAGGAAAGACTGTTCAGAGACTCAGCCTTTACTTTGACAGATAGTCCTACATTGAAGCCATTCTATAAGAGCTGATAAGACAGATAACCAGGTATGATTTGACACTCTCAGATGTATTGAAATTGGATTTGGTTCACTTCTCTACGTTAGAATCAGTTTCCAAAAAATAAAAATGTACCAGCATAAACCACATTCCCTGAGTAGTGGGATAAAGGCTAAATTCAAAAACCGGTTCTTAATAACAATGGTGCTTGCCACGCACCAGGATTGTTCTAAGAGCTTTGCATGTATTTAGGTAATTCAATCTTTTCACTGATGTAGGTGCTATAAGTGTCATTACTTTACAGATTATATTCTGAGGCCCAGAGGCTTTGAGAAACTGGCTCCAGGTCACACTTCCTGAGTATTGACGCCTGGATAGAATTCAAGCTGTCTGGTCATAGAATCAATGCTCTTAACTTCTAAACCAAACAGTCCACATAGCCTACGGTGATAGCGTCATGTTTTGAGAAAAATTGCCAATAGTCTTCACTTCTTCTTTACCAGAAAAAGATTGAATGAACAGCTATAAGTGAAAGTTTCTGAGCTCAGTACAATATTGTGGTACACGTTTACATCATTACTCTAGAATTCCATAATTCTCCAAATATCTGGAATGTGATTGCCCTAAATGGAAAAAGCATTGTACAAAGATTCTGTTAGGTTAGCAACTTCCTAAATTTGTGAGCAGCTGTTTTCTCTCAGGAAATATGAAACCATATAAAATTAAATATTGCACCCAGTAGAAGGATTCAATGTTGAATACTGTTCTGCATATTAGTATGGAAATATAAAGCTTGATATTGATAACTTTATACAAAATACATCATATGTCATTTTCACACTTAAATCTGCATCCTTAAGTAAGAAAAAATATATAAAACAAATTTGTTCTGATTTATAAATTTTCATTTTTTCTACTTCAAATATAAAACAGAATCTTCAGTATCACAGAGGTTTATATCACTTGTTTAAACCACAACTCAATTAAAAAAAAAAACTACATAAACTCCTAACAGTTTATTTCTTTCATCTATTTTCATTAGGTGAAAATGCTGTAAGCATTTGAACTGTGCCCTCAGTTATCGATCAGTGTGGATTTATTGATTAAATGGCAACCTTACTAAACTCTCAGTTCAGTTCAGTTGAGTCGCTCAGTCGTGTCCGATTCTTTGCGACCCCATGGACTGCAGCACGCCAGGCTTCCCTGTCCATCACCAACTCCCAGTGTTTACTCAAACTCATGTCCATTGAGTCAGTGATGCCACCCAACCATCTCATCCTCTGTCGTCCCCTTCTCCTGCCTTCAATCTTTCCAGTATCAGGGTCTTTTCAAACAAATCAGTTCATCGCATCAGGTGGCCAAAGCATTGGAGTTTCAGCTTCAGCATCAGTCCTACCAATGAACACCCAGGACTGATTTCCTTTAAGATAGACTGGCTGAATCTCCTTGCAGTCCAAGGGACTCTCAAGAGTCTTCTCCAACACCACAGTTCAAAATCATCAATTCTTCAGTGCTCAGCTTTCTTTATAGTCCAACTCTCATGTCCATACATGACAACTGGAAAAACCATAGCCTTGACTAGACAGACGTTTGTTGGCAAAGTAATGTCTCTGCTTTTTAATGTGCTGCCTAGGTTGGTCATAACTTTCCTTCCAAGGAGTAAGCATCTTTTAATTTCATGGCTGCAATCACCATCTGCAGTGATTTTGGAGACCCCCAAAATAAAGTCTGATGCTGTTTCCACTGTTTCCCCATTTATTTCCCATGAAGTGATGGGACCAGATGCCATGATCTTAGTTTTCTGAATCTTGAGCTTTAAACCAACTTTTGCATAGGAGGGTCCAATAAGTTGGGAGACTGGGACTGACATATATACATTGTTATGTGTCAAATGGATAACTAATAAGAACCTACTGTGCAGGAGGGCCGAGAGGAGCTACTCCACATTCAAGGTCAGGAGGGGCGGCCGTGAGAAGATACCCCCCGTCCAAGGTAAGGAGCAGCGGCTGCGCTTTACTGGAGCAGCTGTGAAGAGATATCCCACGTCTAAGGTAAAAGAAACCCAAGTAAGGTGGTAGGTGATGCGAGAGGGCATCAGAGGGCATACACACTAAAACAATAATCACAGAAAACTACTCAATCTGATCACAGGACCACAGTCTTGTCTAACTCAATGAAACTAAGCCATGCTTTGTGGGGCCACCCAAGACGGTCGGGTCATGGTGGAGAGTTCTGACAGAATGTGGTCCACTGGAGAAGGGAATGGCAAACCACTTCAGTATTCTTGCCTTGAGAACCCCATGAACAGTATGAAAAGGCAAAATGATAGGATATTGAAAGAGGAACTCCCCAGGTTGGTAGGTGCCCAATATGCTACTGGAGATCAGTGGAGAAATAACTCCAGAATGAAGGGATGGAGCCAAAGCAAAAACAATACCCAGTTGTGGATGTGACTGGTAATAGAAGCAAGATCTGATGCTGTAAAGAGCAATATTGCATAGGAACCTGGAATGTTAGGTCCATGAATCAGGGCAAACTGGAAGTGGTCAAACAGGAGATGGCAAGAGTGACTGTCGACATTCTAGGAATCAGCGAATAAAATGGACTGGAATGGGTGAATTTAACTCAGATGACCATTTTATCTACTACTGTGGGCAGGAATCCCTTAGAAGAAACGGAGTAGCCATCATGGTCAACAAAAGAGTCCAAAATGCAGTACTTAGGTGCAATCTCAAAAATGACAGAATGATCTCTGTTCATTTCCAAGGCAAACCATTCAATATCAGGTAATCCAAGCCTATGCCCCAACCAGTAATGCTGAAGAAGCTGATGCTGAATGGTCCTATGAAGACACACAAGACCTTTTATAACTAGCACCCAAAAAAGATGTCCTTTTCATTATAGGGGACTGGAGTGCAAAAGTAGGAAGTCAAGAAACACCTGGAGTAACAGGCAAATTTGGCCTTGGAGTACGGAATGAAGCAGGGCAAAGGCTAATAGAGTTTTGCCAGGAGAACGCACTGGTCATAGCAAACACCCTCTTCCAACAACACAAGAGAAGGTGCTACACAAGGACAACACCAGATGGTCAACACTGAAATCAGATGGATTCTATTCTTTGCAACCAAAGATGGAGAAGCTCTATACAGTCAGCAAAAACAGGAGCTGACTGCGGCTCAGATTATGATGAACTCCTTATTGCCAAATTCAGACTTAAACTGAAGAAAATAGGAAAAACCTCTAGATCATTCAGGTATGACCTAAATCAAATCCCTTATGACTATACAGTGGGAGTGAGAAATAGATTTAAGGGACTAGATCTGATAGACAGAGAGCCTGATGAGCTATGGACGGAGGTTCATGACATTGTACAGGAGACAGGGATCAAGACCATCCTCATGGAAAAGAAATTCAAAAAGGCAAAATGGTTGTCTGAGGAGGACTTACAAATAGCTGTGAGAAGAAGAGAAGTGAAAAGCAAAGGAGAAAAGGAAAGATATTCCCATTTGAATGCAGAGTTCCAAAGAATAGCCAGGAGAGATGAGAAAGCTTTCCTCAGTGATTAACGCAAAGAAATAGAGGAAAACAACAGAATGGGAAAGACTAGAGATCTCTTCAAGAAAATTAGAGATATCAAGAGGACATTTCAGGCAAAGATGGGTTAGATAAAGGACAGAAATTGTATGGGCCTAACAGAAGCAGAAGATATTAAGAAGAGATGGCAAGAATACACAGAAGAACTGTACAAAAAAGATCTTCATGACCCAGATAATCACAATGGTGTGATCACTCACCTAGAGCCAGACATCCTGGAATGTGAAGTCAAGTGGGCCTTAGAAAGCATCACTATGAACAAACCTAGTGGATGTGATGGAATTCCAGTTGAGCTATTTCAAATCCAAAAAGATGATGCTGTGGAAGTGCTGCACTCAATATGCCAGCAAATTTGGAAAACTCAGCAGTGGCCACAGGACTGGAAAAGGTCAGTTTGCTTTCCAATCCCTAAGAAAGGCAATTCCAAAGAATGCTCAAACTACCACACAATTGCACTTATCTCACACACTAGTAAAGAAATGCTCAAAATTCTCCAAGCCAGGCTTCAGCAATATGGGAACTATGAACTTCCAGATGTTCAAGCTGGTTTTAGAAAAGGCAGAGGAACCAGAGATCAAATTGTCAACATCTGCTGGATCGTCGAAAAAGCAAGAGAGTTCCAGAAAAACATCTATTTCTGCTTTATTGACTATGCCAAAGCCTTTGACTGTGTGGATCACAATAAACTGTGGAAAATTCTGAAAGAAATACCAGACCACTTGACCTGCCTCTTGATAAACCTGTATTCAGGTCAGGAAGCAACAGTTAGAAATGGACATGGAACAACAGACTGGTTCCAAATAGGAAAAGAAGTACATCAAGGCTGTATATTGCCACCCTGCTTATTTAACTTATATGCAGAGTACATCATGAGAAACGCTGGGCTGGAAGAAGCACAAGCTAAAATCAACATTGCCAGGAGAAATATGAATAACCTCAGATATGCAGATGACACCACCCTTATGGCAGAAAGTGAAGAGGAACTAAAAAGCCTCTTGATGAAAGTGAAAGAGGAGAGTAAAAAAGTTGGCTTAAAGCTTAATATTCAGAAAACTAAGATCATGGCATCTGGTCCCATCACTTCATGGGAAATAGATGGGGAGACAGTGGAAACAGTGTCAGACTTCATTTTTTGGGGCTCTAAAATCACTGAATATGGTGATTGCAGCCATGAAATTAAAAGAAACTTACTCCTTGGAAGGAAAGTTATGACCAGCCTAGACAGCATATTAAAAAGCAGAGACATTGCCAACAAAGGTCCATCTGGTCAAGGCTATTGTTTTTCCTGTGGTCATGTATGGATGTGAGAGTTGGACTGTGAGGAAAGCCGAGCGCCAAAAATTGATGCTTTTGACCTATGGTGTTGGAGAAGACTCTTGAGAGTCCCTTGAACTTCGAGGAGATCCAATCAGTCCATCCTAAAGGAGATCAGTCCTGGGTGTTCATTGGAAGGACTGATGTTGAAGCTGAAACTCCAGTACTTTGGCCACCTGAGGTGAAGAGTTGACTCATTGGAAAAGACTGTAATGCTGGGAGGGATTGGGGGCAGGAGGAGAAGGGGATGACAGAGGATGAGATGGTTGGATGGCATCACCAGCTTGATAGACATGAGTTTGAGTAAACTCCAGGAGTTGTTGATGGACAGGGAGGCCTGGCGTGCTGCGACTCATGGAGTCACAGAGTCGGACACGCCTGAGCGACTGAACCAAACTGTATAGCACAGGGAACTCTGCTCACTGCTCTGTGGTGGCCTAAATGGGAAGGAAATCCAAGGAAGAGGTGTATACACACACACACACACACA
Organism: Odocoileus virginianus; assembly: GCF_023699985.2. Classification (NCBI taxonomy): domain Eukaryota; kingdom Metazoa; phylum Chordata; class Mammalia; order Artiodactyla; family Cervidae; genus Odocoileus; species Odocoileus virginianus. The sequence goes on from NC_069674.1 coordinate 38,413,614, forward strand.
CACACACACACACACACACATATATATATATATATAGAGAGAGAGAGAGAGAGATAAGGCAGTGGCAATCCACTCTAGTACTCTTGCCTGGAAAATCCCATGGAGGAGCCTGGTAGGCTGCAGTCCATGGGGTTGCTAAGAGTTGGAGGCGACTGAGCGACTTCACTTTCATGCATTGGAGAAGGAACTGGCAACCCACTCCAGTGTTCTTGTCTGTAGAATCCCAGGAATGGGGGAGCCTGGTGGGCTGCAATCTATCAGGTCACACAGGGTTGGACACGACTGAAGCAACTTAGCAACAGCAGCATATGTATATATGTATACACACACACACACACACACACACGTGGCTGGTTCATTTTGCTGTACAGCAGAATCTAACACAACATTGCAAACAACTATAGTCCATAAAGTTCTTTATAAAAGTGGCATAGGAATATAGCCTCCAGATAGAGAAAAGACCAAAACTAAAAGGTAAAACCAAAATGTTAATAGAATTATTATAAGAAAATATCTTCATGACCTAGGCATAGTAAAAAAATTTTTTAATATCCATGACTGGAACTTAAAACTTATAACTGTAAAATCATTGGCCACAATTTTGGATAGGATCGTGCCGTTTTCTTTGTATATGCTTCTGCTGAGTGGAGTTCTATGTGCTTTCCTAGATAGATCACAATTGTTTTAACATTGTCAAAAATTAATTGCCTTAAGATACAAAATTAGAGAAATCTCACTATATGCTTTTATTTTTTACTGGTGCAAAATCATAAGTATACAACTTGTTGAAAGTTTGCACGTGTATACAACTTTGCAGCCATCACAAATACCTAAATATAGATCTTTTTTCTCATCCCAGAAAATTCCCTTGCACTATTTCTCAGGGGGGAAAAAAAAAAAATCCCTGACCACCGTTTTTCTTTTTCTATCAGAAAAAAGTTATAAAAGACATATTATTAAGTTTTTTTCCATAGAATTGTTTCATCTCATTTAAATTCTCAAATTTATTAGCATAAAGTTGGTCATAGTATCCTTGCATAATTCTTTAAATAATAATAACTATAGGATCTGTAGTAATGCTTCTCTTTTCAAGAATGATATGGATAATTTCCCCCCCTTTTATCTTAAGCAGTCTTACTAGTGATTCTTCAGATATATTTTTTTTAAAGAATCAACATTTGGCCTGGTTGATTTTCTCTGATATATGGTGGTTTTTATTTCATTTGTTTCTACTTTTATTATTCCTTTTCTTATACTTTCTTTGGGTTAAATTTATTCTCCTTTTCTAACTTCTTGGATTGAATGCTTAGGTCATTGTTTTTAAAACTTTCTATTTTTAAAAAAATACATGTATTTAAATCTATAAATTCCTGCTAAGTAACTGCATCTCACAATTTCTGAATATGTTTTTGTAATCTTTAGCTCAGAATACTTACTAATTTCCAATATAATTGCTTCTTTGACCTAAAAGTCATTTAGAAGTGCTCAAATGTGTTTTAATGTCTAAGAGATTTCCTATTTCTCTCTCTTTTTTGAATTGTAACTTAATTACTTAGTCTTTCTGTTTACTTTTTTGGTGAAGTAAATATGTGACTCCAATTACACATATGTTAGAAGCTTGACTATGTCTCATTGGACTCATCTTCCTGTAGCTAAGTTTGGTTTTCTTTCTTTTTTTCTTCTCTGTACTTCCATTTGGCTATTTTCTATAGACCTGTTTTGAATTAACTAATTATGACTTCTCCTGTGTCACTCTAGTTGTTAATTCATTCACTGATTTCTATTAATTTTATTTAGGTATTTTAATTCTCAAATATTGATTTTGCTTTTTGTGAGCATTTAAATTCTATATTAAAATGTTCTTCTTTTCAACCATTTTATGTATCCTTTTCCTATGTGTGTATTATTTTTCAAACCATAGTAATAAGAGTGATGTTAAAGTCCTTGTTTGTAGGGCCAAAACTAGGATGAGGCTAATAAGTTGCCCAGAGCACAGTATTAAATGAACAACTCACATTCAAGATAATGTAAATTTGCACTCTGGAACCTCACCTCATCCATTTAGTCCCGGAACATAGTTCTTTCTCCTGTGTGTGGCCTTTCTGGGCTCTCTGCGGTATTCACCAAGATCTTTCCACTATGACTGAGCCAGAATTATTTTAGTATATACCCACTCTGTGACCCCTAAAATCCCTGTTGAGCTTTTAGCCTCTGAGCAGCTTCTGATTGGAATCTTCCAGGATCTCACCTTAGGCATGCACAGCTTAGAAATAAGCAATACTTTCAAGCGGACATTTTGAGCTTCCATTTTGCAACTTCCTTTTCTCCAGTGCCCTGACACCCAAATCCCAGCAGTCTTAGCGATTCCAAATTCCATCTTCATGTCTCCCATCTTTTGGATTGCTACTCATTTCTCGGGCTTATTTGTCCGTGCCGTGGTTTGGAAAATGCCCTGAGAAACAAAGACTTAGTGAATGTGGTGCTCAACTCATGTGCTTCTCATTCCTCAGGGATTTTGAAATATAGAAAGATGATCATAAGAGATCAGTAACAGATTAGAGGGATGCCAAACAGCATTTGTTTCACAAAGTGACCACTTAGGGTTATCAAGTAATGATATTTTGGGGTTTGATTGAATCCTATTTAGGTCCTTGAATATGTATTAATAGATACATTGAGGTAAGAGGGACAGGGAAAGAAGTAAAGAGTAGAGGAGCTAGCGTAGATGCTGATCAGCTTCCAGATCAGCATCTTGGAAGCTGAAGAATAATGCTACCAATTCCTTTTTGGTACAAGTGCTAAATCCTTGCATCCTGGGATATGTGTTTGGGAAGATGCAAAGCATCTCCTCCCTTTGTTCAGGTGGTTTTGATTTCAAGAAGAAAAGCCAAAATGTTTCATGAGATAAGCCCTCATTGTATTTTTTTCTCAATCTTGTGTCGTCTGACAAATAATTAGTGTCAATTCTAACATGAGGTCAACTGTGCATCTTGTTTTCAGTTTTGTTTTATGTTTTCAACCTTTCTTGTGTCTTTTCAGGTATTTCGGGGAGACATCAAGAGAGGGATACACTGGTGGCTGCTAGCCAATTGCCTATTCAAACAGATGTCTCACTGGAATCATTTATTATGGTTTCACAGGATTTAATTTTTGAAATCTTCCCAAACTCTTGAGTCATATTTCCTTCTACACCTTCATAGCATTGAATCATTAGTAATTTTCCTTTAAAGTTTCTCTGAAAGTTAAAGTACATTTAAATGTACTTTAAAAAGTAGGGGGGGTTTGAGTCACTAAGCAACAAAAAATATTAAATATGTAAGAATAACTCTAATAAGAAATATAAAGAAAACTTAAGAAGACCTTAAGATCGGAACGCAGACTTGTCTAAGTAAATCAGCTTTGTTCCTAAATCTTAAAGATGGTGATGGCCTCAAATTAGTGTACATTATCTGAGCAATGACATTAATCAAAATTGTGAAGTCTGAAACTATTATTCCAAAATTCACCTCAATAAGCACAATAAAAATAAAAAGCATGTCCTATATTTCTTTTTTTTTTTTAAGATAAATAGAGAGAGGAGAGGAAGAACTTATCCTATAAGATTTGAAATAATTAAAATTTGTTATAAAAATACCTGGCTCACTGGATCATAATGGGTTACTAAAAGGCCTTAAAATACACACAATGGTGTGATCACTTACCTAGAGCCAGGCATCCTGGAATGTGAAGTCAAGTGGGCCTTAGAAAGCATCACTATGAACAAAGCTAATGGAGGTGATGGAATTCCAGTTGAGCTGTTTCAAATCCTACAAGATGATGCTATGAAAGTGCTGCACTCAGTATGCAGGCAAATTTGGAAAACTCAGCAGTGGCCACAGGACTGGAAAAGGTCAGTTTGCATTTCAATCCCAAAGAAAGGAAATGCCAAAGAATGCTCAAACTACCGCACAATTGCACTCATCTCACACACTAGCAAAGTAATGCTCAAAATTCTCCAAGCCAGGCTTCAACAGCATGTGAACCATGAACTTCCAGATGCTCAAGCTGGATTTAGAAAAGGCAGAGGAACCAGAGACCAAATTGCCAACATCTGTTGGATCACTGAAAAAGCAAGAGAGTTCCAGAAAAACATCGATTTCTGCTTTATTGACTATGCCAACGCCTTTGACTGTGTGGATCCCAACAAACTGTGGAAAATTCTTCAAGAGATGGGAATACCAGACCACCTGACCTGCCCCCTGAGAAATCTGTATGCAGCTCAAGAAGGAACAGTTAGAACTGGACATGGAACAACAGACTGGTTCCAAATTGGGAAAAGAGTACATCAGGGCTGTATATTGTCACCCTGCTTATTTAACTTATATGCAGAGTACATCATGTGAAATGCTGGGCTGGATGAAACACAGCAGGAATCAAGATTGCCAGGAGAAATATCAGTAACCTCAGATACGCAGATGACACCACCCTTATGGCAGAAAGTGAAGAGGAGCTAAAGAGCCTCTTGATGAAAGTGACAGAGCAGAGTGAAAAAGTTGGCTAAAACCTCAACATTCAGAAAACTAAGATCATGGCATCCGGTCCCATCACTTCATGGCAAATCAATGGGGAAACAGTGGAAAAAGTGAGAGACTCTGTTTTTCTGGGCTCTAAAATCACTGCAGGTGGTGAGTGCAGCCATGAAATAAAAAGACGCTAACTCCTTGGAATAAAAGCTACAACCAGCTAGACAACATATTAAAAAGCAGAGATATTGCTTTGCCAACAAAGGTCTGTCTGCTCAAAGCTATGGTTTTTCCAGTAGTCATGTATGAATGTGAAAGTTGGACTATAAAGAAAGCTGAGTGCCAAAGAACTTATGCTTTTGAACTGTGGTACTGGAGAAGACTCTCTACAGTCCCTTGGACAGCAAGGAGATACAACCAGTCCATCCTAAAGGAAATCAGTCCTGAATATTTATTGGAAGGACTGATGTTGAAGCCGAAACTTCAATACTTTGGTCACCTGATGTGAGAGCCGACTCGTTGGAAAAGACCCAGATGCTGGGACAGATTGAAGGCAGGAGAAGAAAGGGATGTCAGAGCATGAGATGGTTGGATGGCATCACCAACTTTATGGACATGAGTTTGAGTAAGCCTTGGGAATTGGTGATGGACAGGGAAGCCTGGCGTGCTGTAGGCCATGGGGTCGCAAAGAGTCAGACACAACAGAGCAACTGAACTGAACTGAAAATACATAAGATTCTGATATAATTTTATTGCTATTACACTTGATTCAAAAAAACTTTTAATAAATGTTACCAAGAAGTTTCTCAGTACTTTAGAAAAAGAGACTAACTTTCATCTCACACGTTATATAAGAAATGAATTCCAGTTGACTAAATAAATAAATGCTAGAAATACACTATCAAAGAGAGTAGAGCATGTTTTACTAAAAAACAAAAACTCAACAAAAGATACACTAAATCAATAAATTACTGTTAATAGGGATATATTTGTGTTTTGATGACAGATTAATCTCCATATTTTCAAAGTAGCTTTTTATATTGATAAGGGATAGAGAAAACAAGTGAAAAATGGATGAGTAATATGATTAGACACTTCATAGAATAGTGAATCCCAAACAAGCAAATAATCCAATAATCCATTCAACAAACATGAAAATATTGTTCACCTCTCTCATGGTCAGGGAAATTTCAAATTAAGGTAACAACCACATATCATTTGTAATCACCACATTTGTCAAAATTAATGAATAATAACACCTATTATTGGCAGGGATGTGGGAAAAATAGAAGATTTTTGCCCATTACACTTGGAATGCACATTGTTTCAGCACATTTTGGAAAATAACTTGACAACATTTATTAAAATTAAAGCTAGGCATACCTTTTGACTCAGTACTCCCATAGAAATATGAGCATAAATATGGAGAACAGTATGGGGAAAAGATGTCAATTACAGATCTGTTTATAATGACAAAAATCTTGAAAATAGTATGAACTCATGAAAATAATGGTTGAATATATTTTGGAACATCAGCAGAATAGAATATTATACAGTCACTTAAAGAATATTAGACCCTTATCAGTTTACTTGGAGGAACTTCTAAAACACACTGTTAGTAACTTAGATGGGAGTAGGAATAAACAGGAAGTTCTCTCTTAGAGCTAGAAAATGCTCAGAAGTTGCAAATGGGGAAAGTTCAGCAAAAGGAGAAGGCAAATCCAGCCGATAATGAATTATGCATGTATTTATCATGTCTTGAGAATGGGGTTGGAATTTGGAGCAAGGGAGAAGGCACAAGGGAAAAAATTATTTCAATGTCAAATGTATTTATTAATCATAACTCAAAACAGGGATTGGGTGGGAAACTCCAGCTGGAAGTGATGTAGAGAAAGGAAAGGCTGAGTGTATGTTGTAAACATATTCATGTTTCTGGGACCAAGGATGGCTAGGGTGAGATCAAGGGCTCATGAGGAATGGCAGGGTGTGAAACACAGAGAAATGAGAGTATTCATAGCTCATATTCTGCTTACAAAACTTTGAGATGAATGTGGTCTTCATAACTTCACATGCCTACATAGCACGGGAAATCAGACATCTTTACAATACAGGGATGCTTTCCTTTGGGTCTCAAGAAAGAAAATTCTTACATTCTCCCTATCCCCACTCTGATCTCATCAGGAAGCCTGCTCCATTGGCATCAAGAAGGTCATTTAATCCATTCAGTCGGTGACCTGATTGCTGACAGCCATCAGCTACAGATCTGGGGGCTGAGATTCCACTGTAAGTAAGGCTTAGTGGTAAAGACTTTGCCTGCTAATGCAAAGGCACAGGAACTGCGAGTTCGATCTCTAGAATGGGAAGATGCCCAGGAGGAGGAAATGGTAACCCACTCTAGTATTCTTGCCTGGAGAATTCCATGGACAGAAGAGCCTAGAGGACTACAGTCCATAGGGTCACAAAAAGTCATATGTGACTGAGCAACTGAGAAAGAATTAATTCCACTACAAACATGACTTGTGATGAAATTCTTTTTTCAGGCAAGGATCTTCATGTCATTGTTGTTTTTTTAACTGTATTTTTTAACTGTACACACAGCATTGTGTACTGACTTAAGCTGTAGAAGCAGTGTAAAGTAAGGAACATCTGGATCTGTGTAATAGATCAATGTCTCTTATCCTCTGTAATGAGGTTAAATCTAAAGGATTGCTATGAAGATCCAATGAAACTTTTCAAGTGAAATCATGATGTAAATCTAAGGAATAAGCAAATGGAAGATTTGCTATTGAAATGGAGCAGTTCTCTGTGGTTCTTCCCCTGCTCCCTTCCCATGTCATCAGCCTGCCTTTTGCCTGTGGAAAAAATTTAGCCAAAGAATAAGTTTAATCAGAGAAGTGAGAAAATGCAGAAACAAAGGGAAACTGTCTAGTAAGACTGAATAATAGTTTAGTCATTAAGCAAAATCAAGGACTTTTTCATTCCTGTTTGAGGCCTATCAATAATATTCTGATTCATATCCTGAGAGCTGTCTTTTAGATACTGAAACCCCCACCAGGTAGAAGAAGTTAACTACATGACGACCAGATTGTATCCATGACATAACCTGCCACAATTCTGAGAACTGGTCTCAAGGAAATGGGAACAAACCAACCCTGGTACTGAAGATACAGTTTAGTTCAGTTCAGTCTCTCAGTCATTTCCAACTCTTTGTGACCCCATGGACTGTAGCATGCCAGGCCTCCCTGTCCATCACCAACTCCTGGTGTTTACTCAAACACCTGTCTATTGAGTCGGTGATGCCATCCAACCATCTCATCCTCAGTCATTCCCTTCTCCTCCTGCCTTCAGTCTTTCCCAGCATTAGGGTCTTTTCAAATGAGTCAGCTCTTCACATCAGGTGGCCAAAGTATTGGAGGTTTAGCTTCAGCATCAGTCCTACCAATGAATACTCAGGATGGACTAGCTGAATCTCCTTGCAGTCCAAGGGACTCCAAGAGTCTTCTCCAACACCACAGTTCAAAACATCAATTCTTCAACACTCAGCTTTCTTTATAGTCCAACTTTCATATCCATACATGACTACTGGAAAAACCATAGCTTTGACTATATGGACCTTTGTTGGCAAAGTAATGTCTCTGCTTTTTAATATGCTGTGTAGGATGGTTATAGCTTTTCTTCCAAGGAGCAAGTGTCTTTTAATTTCATGGCTGCAATCACCATCTCTAGTGATTTTGGAGCCCAGAAAAATAGTCTTTCACTGTTTCTATTGTTTCTCCATCTATTTACCACGAAATGATGGGACCATATGTCATGATCTTAGTTTTCTGAATGTTGAGGTTTTAGCCAACTTTTTCACTCTGCTCTGTCACTTTCATCAAGAAGCTCTTTAATTCTTCTCTTTCTGCCATAAGGGTGGTGTCATCTGCGTATCTGAGGTTATTGATATTTCTCCTGGCAGTCTTGATTCCAGCTTGTGCTTCATCCAGCCTGGCATTGTGCGTGATGTACCCTGCATATAAGTTAAATAAGCAGGGTGACAATATACAGCCTTGATGTACTTCTTTCCCAATTTGGAACCAGTCTGTTGTTCCATGTCCAGTTCTAACTGTTCCTTCTTGAGCTGCATACAGATTTCTCAGGGGGCAGGTCAGGTGGTCTGGTATTCCCATCTCTTGAAGAATTTTCCACAGTTTGTTGGGATCCACACAGTCAAAGGCGTTGGCATAGTCAATAAAGCAGAAATCGATGTTTTTCTGGAACTCTCTTGCTTTTTCAATGATCCAACAGATGTTGGCAATTTGGTCTCTGGTTCCTCTGCCTTTTCTAAATCCAGCTTGAGCATCTGGAAGTTCATGGTTCACATGCTGTTGAAGCCTGGCTTGGAGAATTTTGAGCATTACTTTGCTAGTGTGTGAGATGAGTGCAATTGTGCGGTAGTTTGAGCATTCTTTAGCATTTCCTTTCTTTGGGATGAAATGCAAACTGACCTTTTCCAGTCCTGTGGCCACTGCTGAGCTTTCCAAATTTGCCTGCATACTGAGTGCAGCACTTTCATAGCATCATCTTGTAGGATTTGAAACAGCTCAACTGGAATTCCATCACCCCCACTAGCTTTATTCATAGTGATGCTTTCGAAGGCCCACTTGACTTCACATTCCAGGATGCCTGGCTATAGGTGAGTGATCACACCATCATGGTTGTCTGGGTCATGAAGATCTTTTTCGTACAGTTCTTCTGTGTATTCTTTCCACCTCTTCTTAATATCTTCTGCTTCTGTTAGATCCATATCATTACTGTTTTTTATTGAGCCCATCTTTGCATGAAATGTTCCTTTGGTATCTCTAATTTTCTTGAAGAGGCCTCAGTCTTTCCCATTCTATTGTTTTCCTCTATTTCTTTGCACTGATCATTGAGGAAGGCTTTCTTATTTCTCCTTGCTATTCTTTGGAACTCTACATTCAAATGGGTATATCTTTCCTTTTTTCCTTTACCTTTTGCTTCTCTTCTGCTATATTTAAAGTGGATAACCAATTAGGACCTAGTGTATAGCACATGGAACTCTGCTCAATGTTATGTAGCAGCCTGGGTGGGAGGGAAGTTGGGGGAGAATGCCTACATGTATATGTATGGCTGAGTCCCTTCACTATTCACTTGAAACTATCACAGCATTGTAAAGTGGCTATAACCCAAAACAAAATTAAAAGTTAAAAATGAAATAAAGCAAATTTTCCTTTCCACCAGCTTGCTTTTTTATTAGCTTTTGAGTGGCAAGCATCCAGATCCCACTTTCAGTTACAGTAAACCACTCTAATAGCAGAAAGTGAAGAGGAACTAAAGAGCCTCTGGAAGAGGGTGAAAGAGGGTAGGGAAATGCTGGCTTGAAATGCAACATCAAAAAAAACTAAGATCATGGCATCTGGTCCCATCACTTCATGGCAAATAGTAGGGGGGAAACTGGAAACAGTGACAGATTTTATTTTCTTGGGCTCCAAAATCACTACAGATGGTGACTGTAACCATGAAATTAAAAGACGCTTGCTCCTTGGAAGGGAAGCTCTGACAAACCTAGACAGTGTATTAAAAAGCAGAGATTTTTCCAACAAAGGTGCACATAGTCAAAGCTGTAGTTTTTCCAGTTGTCATGTACGGATTTGAGAGTTGGACCCTAGAGAAGGCTGAAGAATTGATGCTTTTAAATTGTGGTGCAGAAGACTCTTGAGAGTCCCTTGGACTGCAAGGAGATCAAACCAGTCAACCCTAAAGGAAATCAATCCTGGATATTCATTGCAAGGACTCATGCTGAAGCTGAAGCTCCAATCCTTTGCTCACCTGATATGAAGGGCCGACTCTTTGGAAAAGACCCTGATGCTGGGAAAGATTGAAGGCAAAAGGAGAAGAGGGTTGCAGAGTATGAGATGGTTAGATGGCATCACTGACTCAATGGACATGAATTTGAGCAAACTCTGGAAGATAGTGGAGAACAGAGGAGTCTGACCTGCTTTAATAGTCCATCCAATTCAGTTCAGTCGCTCAGTTGTGCTGGACTCTTTGCAGCCCCATGGATTGCAGCACACCAGGCTACCCTGTCCATCACCAACTCCCAGAACTTGCTCAAACTCATGTCCATCGAGTCGGTGATACCATCCAACCATCTCATTCTCAGTCACCCTCTTCTCCTCCTGCCTTCAATCTTCACTTGCATCATAGTCTTTTCTAATGAGTCAGCTCTTCCATCACGTGACCAAAGTATTGGAGTTTCAGCTTCAGCGTCAGTCCTTCAAAAGAATATCCAGGATTGGTTTCCTTTAGGATTGACTGGTTGGATCTCTTTGCAGTCCAAGGGACTCTCAAGAGTCTTCTCCAACACCACCGGTCAAAATCATCAATTCTTCGGAGTTCAGCTTTCTTTGTGGTCCAACTCTGCCATCCATACATGACTACTAGAAAAAACATAGCTTTGACTAGACAAATCTTTGTAGTCCATGAGGTTGCAAAGAGGTGGACATGGCCTAGTGATTGAACAACAACAATGACAACATTAAGTAGTTGTAACCATAAAGAAATATTAAGCTAAGTGAGAGAGAAAAAGAATGAATCAATCTTATAAATGCTCAGATTATTATAAATTTTGGGAGATTTCCAGTTGACTCTATTCATTTAGTATATTTTGAATAAATAATAACTCCTAGTTCTGATTTTAGTATATGTGCTGCTAAAGTGAGCACAACCATTAGTTCTGAATGAGCAGATGAGACTGAAAATACTATGTGTATGTGTGTATCACATTTGTAGAAATGAAAACATACACAGTTGATCTGGAATCTGAGGGCAGTAGTTGCCTTTCATTCTCACATTCCAAATAAGAACTGATCATCTAAGTGTAACCTGGAAAGGAGGTGGCCAATAGCTAAATTGTGATCATTCTGATTCTTATAAAAGTTTGAAATTTCCAGAGTGGATTTCTGAACAAAGTGTTATCGGGAGCAGGGAGGGTGCTGGGACTTCTGGTGCTTCTCTTAACCTCAAGCCTAGTAAGTGAAGCTTCAAGGACCACACCCTGACTCCACACACACCCCTCTGGAGACAGTCCAGGGCTGCCCCAGCTGCCTAGGACAGTGGAGGACTGTGGCTGTAATAACTAAGCTCCCATTTACCTAGAGTGTAAGGCACAAGTTTCCTACAATAAGATGTGGTGTGTGTAAGGAAAAGAGCCAGGCTGGCCCCTTCTTTAAAGGGATGACTCTGCCCCAATAGAGGAGATGTGACTTCAACAGACAACTTCAACTTCTGAGTTGGTTTGGGCACCAGAGAACCAGGAGCCAAAGTGAAGGATGCAGCAGGATCAGTGAGTCAGAACTGATGAATCCTCCTGGAGCTCATGTCACCTCTGAGAGAAAAAAATCCACCTTAAAATGTAACCTGGCCAGAAGCCAACACCAGGCAGGTGCCCCAGAAATGTGTCTGAGGATCTCATGACACCGAAAGGAGGGTGGACAGCGGAGCCTCGGAGCATAAGTTTCAGGGACCGAAAAGCTGCAAGTAACCTGGGGCTCGGGCTGGCTTTTCTTTCTCCCTGCTACCCACCCTCTCTTGCCCTGTGTCCTCTCTTGCTCTACCTTCTAGAATATGTCTACTCATACTTGCACCTCTATTTCCTTCTTTCCTTCTCCCTAGTTTTCACTGTGAATGGTGCTGAGATGCAAAGACAGCTCGTCTTATAGATTTTCTTACTTCCAGTGTTAGTCGCTCAGTCATCCAACTCTTCGCGACCCCATGGACTGTAGTCCTGTGACCCCATGGACTGTAGCTCATCAGGCTCCTCTGTCCTTGGGAATTCTCTAGACAAGAACACTGGAGTGGGTTGCCATTCCCTTCTCCAGGGGATCTTCTCAACCCAGGGATCAAACCCAGGTCTCCTGCAATGCAGGTGGATTCTTTCACCGCCTGAGGTAAAAAGAATGAGGGAAGCCCTCTTACTAACAGAGAGAACCCCAAATTGACTACTGCATATAAGATCCCTTGAAAAGACCCTGATGCTGGGAACGATTGAAGGCAGGAGAAGAAGGGGACGGCAGAGGATGAGATGTTTGGATGGCATCACCGACTCATGGACATGAGTTTGGCTAACCTCCAGGAGTTGGTAATGGACAGGGAGGCCTGGCGTGCTACAGTCCATGGGGTAGCAAGAGTTGGACATGACTGAGCAACTGAACTGAACGAAACTGAACTATAAGGTCCCAATTTCAAATTCCCAGGGGAAAGATTTCAATGAGCCCAGTTAGAATCAGTTATCTGTTCACTCAACTCAGGTCACTGTTATACGGTCATATTGTGCAAATACCATCGCTAAGGGCTCCTTCATAGGGGTGTGAGAAGAATTTTTATGCCAAGAATTCTCAGCCTGAGAAGAAATTGCAGAGATTGTCTACTGTGTATACATTCCAAGACACTGAATAAGAAAAATGAAAATAAAATAAGCCCACATAGCAAACAGAGAAAGAAAAAAAATACAATGAGAAAGAAAGAGAAAGGAGGACAAGAGAGAGAGAGAGATCATACTTATCAAATAGGTCACTGAACATATTAATAAATGGTCTAGACTTCTTATTAAAAGACATAAACTCTTAGATGAGTTTATGGAGAAATAAAATAAAATACAACCCTATTTCAGAGTGAAATTTGTAGAATTCCAGCTACTAAGTGCAGAAGGAATGATGGAATTAGATGATCATTTTGTAGTCCATCATGTGAAAGAGGACACAGGCAACCATTTAGCAACTGCCTGGTAAAATCATCAGGAAAATTGATGGGAACTCTATAATGGCTGGACTAGGCTTACTACACCAGAACCTACTGACTCAATCCTTACATCTAGCATCACTCAGAATAAGACAATCATGACATATTCCTGGACAAGCAAACAAGCCTTAGCATCTAATCAAGCCTTTTCATTTGATTATCAGTTAGGAGGAAATAGACAAAGGCGGGCATGTTAAATGATACCACAAGGAAGCAACCAACCAAATGTAGAATGTAGGAAATGAAACAGGACAAATGACCTGGTTATTTTAACAAATAAATGACATAAGAGAAAATGAGGTGAAAGGAGACTGTTAGAGATGAAAAGAATCCTTAGAGGCTAATCAGTCAAATGCAATGTAAGGAACTTATTTGAACCCTGATTTCAGTAAACTAACCATGCAATGTTATGGGTTTTAAAAAATTTTTTATGTTATACTGAAGTATAGCTGATTAACAATGTTGTGATAGTTTCAGGTGGACAGCAAAAAGACTCAGTCATACATATACATGTATCCCTTCTCCACCAAACTACCCTCCCACCCGCTTCCCACATAACACTGAGCAGAGTTCCCTGTGTTATATAGTAGGACCTTGTTGACTGTACATTTTAAATAGAGCAGTGTGTACATGTCGATCACAAACTCCCTAACTATCCCTTCCTCCCATCACAAGCTCCCTCACTATCCCTTCCCCCAACTCATCCTTCCCTTCTGGTTATGTCTGAGACAATCAGGGGACTATAAATTCAAACTGGGTATTAAATGATGTGAGGAATTTTTCATTTTGTTATGAGATCATGTACCATGGTTATCTTTAAAAAATCTTTAGATGATACAAAGTACTTATGGGCAAAGGGATATTAAAAACTGGATTTGCTTTAAAATGCTTTAGCCATCCTTCCAAAAAAAGTGTGTGAGTGAATGATAAAACAAGGTTATTTTCATGTTGGTAATTGTTTCTTAGCTGATTATGGCTCATATATCTATTCTCTCTGTTTTTGAGTAATTTTTTAAAATTTCCAGAATAAAATGCTTATAAAACTTATCAGGCATTGTGTAAGCAAAAGTCAACATTAAATTATTAAGAGATATGCACTACAATATATAAAGTAGATAACCAACAAGGATCTCCTGTATAGCATAGGGAACTATACTCAGTATTTTGTAATTACTGAAAGAAAAGACTGGGACATCCCTGTACTCATATGGTAAAGAAACTGCCTGCAATGCAGGAGATCTGGGTTCCATCTCTGGGTCAGGAAGATCCTCTGGAGAAGGGAATGGCAACCCAGTCTAGTATTCTTGCCTGGAGAATCCCAGGGACAGAGGAGCCTGGTGGGCTACAGTCTGTGGGGTCGCAAAGAGTCAGACATGACTGAGTGACTAACACACAAAAGGAAAAAGAATCTGAAAAAGAATATATATATATTCATATATATGTATATATATGAATCACTGTGCTAAATACCTGAAACTAACACAACAGTGTAAATCAACTATACTTCAATAAAATGTTTAAAATTTTTAAAATATAAAATAAATTTAAAAGTAAACATTAACTGTATTACATTTGTCTTATTTCCCTTCTGCTAAGGAGAGTATCTAAAATGCCCCTCTTTTTTCCCCTCTGAGGATTTCTAGGCTTCTGCTCTTGGATACCTTGATTTATCACCCAGTGAAACCACCCTTCAAACACCCAACCAAATCATCCACCATCATATCCTTAAAAGTGGCTTCAGGAGAAAGGTAGCATGAAAATTAGGGACTGAGTCCAACAGCAATGAAAACATTTCTCTGTTCGCTCTGATGGCTTCGATGGCTGTAAATTTTTCCACTTCTGGAAATCACATCAGTAAGAGCAGTAGAGCCAAGTGGCTGAAAGCAGGGGCTCTGGATTCAGAGAGACCGTCTTCTGCTCTGGCTCCATCTCTGACAACTCAGTCACTGAACTTTGTGAGCAGCTCTGTGAAGAGTAGAGGCTCAGTGCCTAATGCATAGGATTACTGTAAACATTGAAAGAAGGACATTTGGTTTAGAGACTGACAGAGTAAGAGAGAAATGTAATAGGATGCATACTAATATATGTGTTTTAATAATTTATAGTTCTTTTGAGTTCATTTTTTAATTTTTTAATTTAATATTTAATTTTATATAGGAGTATAGTTTGAATTTATTTCCTTTTCTTCCTTTGTGACCAAATCACTTTTCTGTTTTGGAAGTCATGTTTCTAAATAAAGTCAATTTCTTTATAAAAGAGAAGCTACCAGCTTAAACTGAATTCACAATGCAATCCTTTTGACTCAAGAAAACATGATGGAAACACAGTGTTTTAATTAATTTAAAATCAACTTTTTATTTTGGGTAATTTTAGGTTTATAGAAAAGCTGTAAAGACGGCACAACAGATTCCCATATATCCCTCTGCAACTTGTATATTTAAAATGCAGGTGTGAATTATTTGATGAACAATAGTTACTGGATGATTGTGAGAGAAACGAAGTTAGATCTCCAACAGAAAACAGTAAAACTATTTTATTCATAAATTTAATTCATTTACTCACCAGAGAGTTGTCTGGGACAGAGCCTGGCCCATGGTGAACCAGCAGAGAGCCCATGGTGAACCAGGAGTTTATGCTTGAAGACATTGTTAAAGGTATTGATGGGTCTTTGTTACTCTTCACTGTAGCATGTTTTTTGTTGACAGAAAAGATTTCTTATCTATGACTTAGGAAAATTTTCAGACATGGATGAGCCAAAACCTGAGAAATGGTGAATGAAATAATAACCATATCACTTAAAGCAATGGTTCTTGAAGTGATCCAGGGACCACTAAAGACTCCTTGTTGGGGGTCTGTGACATTAAAACTACTTTCATAATATTTATGAGATTGTTGGTGGTTTTAATGAATGTGTTTTTTCTGTATTCTGAATAAAGTGCATAAAGATTTGAAAAAAACAACAAACCAATTTTTTTAGCATATAAAATCATGCAAGCAATATCCAACCCAGTTGTAAGATAGATCAAGCATATTTTAATGTTGCAGAGTAAAGAGGTACATAATTCATGGTTTTAGATTCCATACTGTCACCAATCTGTAAGAAATCACACCTTGAGTTCAGGTGTAGTATCAAAGGAGAATATCTATAGTTAGCTGCAAAGCTATTAAAATATTCCTCCTTTTTCCAACTACCTATTTGTGTGAGGTTAGATTTTCTTTATATATTTCAACCAAAACAATGTATCACAACAGATTAAGACAGAAGCAGATATGAGAATTCAGCTGTTTTGCAATATGTCAAACATTAAGGATATTTGCAAAAATGTAAAGTAATGTCACTCTTTCCACAAATGTGGTTCTTTTGGAAAAACATGTTTTTAAATAAAAACACATAATTGATGTTAACATTTAATGGATTTGTCACTGGTATTTTAAATGAATTATTAAATAAGTATTTTTGCTTTAATTTCTAATACAGTAATTATTAGCAGATATAATTCACCCAAATAAAGGTTTTGGGGTTTGTCAACACATTTTACAATTTTAAAACATTTATGAAACCAAAAAGTTTGAAAACCACTGCAGTTAATTGTGCCTGAAGGAGAAAAGGGCTGACCATCAGAACAGGATGCTATAAGCAATGCTATTCAGGCATCTCTGGAGTGTAGTAACTCGGTTAGGGCTACGGATTTGAGTTTAAATGCCCATAGAGGGTTCCTATTTCTTGTTTCTGCATAAATGGGAGTTGGAAGAGAGGTTCTTGCATAAACCCCAGACTTTAGAACATCCTGGAGAAAGAGGAATATTTTTATCAAATCAAACTTGAGTTCACTCACCCAGGCAAAGCATAACCAATCAACTGACTCCTGGTTGTGGTGAGGGTTTCTGCAGGTGCTCAATGTGGTGCCATGTAAGCAGAACAGGCTGCTTATGCTCAAAAGACCTGAACTCCCAGAAAGATTTTTGGAGAAGAGGTTTTAAAGGCAAAGTGAGGGGGTAGGCTTGCAGGGTGCCTGATCATCTTATGGACATTTTTCTGATTGGTTGGTGGTAATGCAACAGGGTGGTATTATATTTCAGGAGTCAATGTCATCAACTTTTTGGTTCAAACTAGTATGAGGCTGCCCACATAGCTCAGTCAGTAAAGAATCTGCCAGCAATGCAGGAGACCTGGGTTAGATCCCTAGATTTGGAAGATCCCCTGGAGAAAGGAATGGCTACCCACTCCAGTATTCTTGCCTGGAGAATCCCATGGACAGAGGAGCCTAGCATGCTGCTGTCCATGGGGTCACAAGAGTCAGACACGACTTAGCGACTAAACCACCACCAGTCTGGGCTCTACCTGTTGGTGGTCAGCATGTGGCTGCCTTCATCCCCCTTCTGGGAGTTTTAGCATCTCTAAAATGAGTCAAGAATATGGCTCAGTATATTATCTATAGCCCTTGAGGAGGAACTAAAGGTCCTTGACTTTGTTTTATGGCTCAACTATCATTATTTTGTCTTTTTGTCTCTGTTTTTCTTTGTTCCTGCATTTTCTCACTTCTTTGATTAAATTTTCTCTTTTGAAGCAAATTCTTTCAAACTTGGAAACTTGAAGGAGTTTAGGAGGCTAAAACTTTTCTACCAAAAAGAGGTGGGGGACCTGGGAGGGCTGTATCCCCAGGAAGGTCCTGCAGGGTCTGACTTGGTCTCAATATTAAGTTCCCTTTACAGAATTGACCGATGACAAGGAAGCTCACTATGCCATAATTTGATGTGGAAAATCAAATCCTTTTGAGAAATTGGATTGCTGGACTTATACCTGAATTGGAATCCTAACCCTTAAGGGATGAAAAATCACATGTGAAGACGTGAGTATAAGAATTTGTTGAGATTGGTTTGGTACTCCTGGGGTACCAAGAAGGAGCAAATGCAAAACCTTTTCAGAGGAGCTCTATAGTAATCCAGTGGCCATGAGATTCAGAATGGGCTTTGGGAAAACCAGGTTTTGCTAAGTGGAAATGTTTAAAGAAAAATTTTCCTTTTTTTCTAACAACTTTGGTGGGAAGGGAAATTTCTTAACTTGATAAAGTTAGGTTAGGGATATTTGTTGATATCCCTAACTCCATATTTCTACAGCTTAGTTGAGGAAGCACAGGGTTAAAAATGAATGTTAGAATTCCAGAGTGTGAATTCACTGTCTCCCCAAAGCTGGCAGCATGATTTCTTTGATATCTTAAATTCATTTTCTCCCTTTTCAGTCGACTCTGAAAATGGCTTTTAATTAGCTTAACTTTTCTTCCAGCCAGGCAGTGATATCATTCTTTTGAAGGCTGTAATTAGTTGATGGAAGAAACCACCAAATGAAACCATTGGCTAATTATCGAGTGGAAAACTTGGTTTAGGCAGTTTTGGGTTACTGATGAGTTAACAATAGATGTAATAAGGATGCCAGCCCAGAATCCTCTGAGCTAATTTAGGCATCCTGTAAGTACCACACAAAAGCCCAAACAGAATGTTTTCAGAGATTGCCAATTTTTCTTTTCTTTCCAAGTCAAAGGGTTAATGAGGAGGTGGGAGTGGAAACTAATGGAGAAAGAATCATCTTTCTGAGCCTGAGAGGCAAACCATTCAAGGAAACTAAAATGTAGACCTTAGTAGAGGTAATAGAAGTGCTCTCTGGGACCAAAAATGAAGTCATTGTTGAGGCCATCTCTATATTGTTTAAATCTCTTAAAGTTGCCTGCAGCTCTTGCTAAGGTGCAGCTACCGATGTATAAATTGTGCTGTTGGAACAACTCACCTTTCTGGAACCCACTTTCAATGTCAAAGATTGTTTTGAGAAAAAGAATTTGACACAACTGTTCTATTCCCATTCATTAAATCCACATCTTTGTGTGAAATGCCCTCAATGTTGTACCTTATCTGCAAGAAGGTACAAAAAATACAAGTAGACACATCATTAGAGATGGACACATTTTCACTATTTTTGCCTTTTTTTTTAAACACAGATGGAAGAATTGTACATTTTAATATAAAATATGCCAAATCTCTAGACCTCCCAGCCATTACATACAAGCCTGTTACACTTGTGTGTTAAATGAAGCCTTTATTAGGCATAAAATTCCCAGCAGTTGCACGACAGGAGCAGCAGCCCTCCTCTCCAGGAGGTGAATCAAGTCCATATGGTGGCCGGAGAAAAAGACTTATTCTAGGAGAAAGCCAAGGGGTATGACTTATTAACATGCCCCCTGCTTGTTTTGCTGGGCTGGTGTCTGCATCTTCTTAGATCCCTGGGCTACATCACAATTGCACAGGGCGGGCATCCAACAGGAAAGCAGAGAATCCTCTAGAGAGTTCCCAGGTGCTATTGACAAAAGCTTACACTGAGACAGGTCTTAAGTGATAGTGCTTCTTTCTGTAAGTGTGGGTTGGATGGAGTCAAAGGCAGTTTTGCTTTTGCCAGTGTTACAAAGGAAAGGTCTGTGTAATAGTTTGTTAGTAGACTTTAGTTTTTAGAGGAGTTGTACAGTCACAGCAAAATAGAAAAGATGGTACAGAGATTTCCCATACATCCCCTGCCCCCGTACACACAGAGTCTTGACCGTCATCCAGACCCCCCATCACAGTGGTACATTTGCTATAGTGGATGAGCCTCCACTGACATGTTATCACCACCCAGAGTCCATAGTTTATCTCTGGACTCAGTCTAGGTTTTGTGGGATTGAACAACTACAGAATGACATGTATCCACCACGATAGTATCATACAGGGTAGGTTCACGGCACTGAAAATCTTCTGTGTCCTGCCCATTTATAATAATTTTTTCGAAAATGCTAAACATGGATGTAAATTCTCTTATACAATGCTGCATATGATGAAGGAGTAAGGGAAGAAACAGATTGAATTTTTGCTTTCTCCCAGGCTGCGATAAAGGAGGATGCTCTCTGCTTTGATTCCTACGTGTCCTCAATCAGCCAGGAGAACATCATCAGCTTCCTCTTCCTATCAGTCAAGTCCCCCTTGTATCAGAATTCTGAATGTACTTTGAATCTTGTATGTCTGAACCTATAGATCCCTCTGGGAAAACTTTCCCTCCAGCAACTTGGCTCGGCTCCCCTCTCTTCTCCACTTCTTGCCCCACATGTGTTGCTTTCTCTCTGAAACCAAGTGCTACTAAAACTCACATTAGTATAAGACTAAGAACACACACTCATGTGTGTGTAAATCTGTGTATATAGACAAGGATTTAGTAGACATTTGCTTATATGCACATTAGAGACTGACTTCCTCACTATATGTACTAAACTTTCTGCAATGACCAGTTCCAGGAGTGGAATATAGAATGCAAAATTCTAAGAAAGTTAGATCTGAAAAGCAATGCCCTACTCCTTATGTCCAAGTACCTGATTTTCAATTTAAAATCAGTCACAAAAGAGGAAACTTCTTTGAAAGATGTCTACCATCTAAGCAAATACAACCTTGCTCTTCCCAAGGATAAGCACAAAAAGCGCAGTCATTGAATACAATCCAGAGGACTTGCCAAGAAGGGATTACAAAAGCAAAGATGGGCTTTCCAGGGGGGAGTGGTGCCTTTTTTTTTTTTTTTAATATCTAGAAGTACCTCATTATTTTCTAAGGCAAAACAAACAACAACAAAACCAACCCAACTCAAATAAAACAAAGCAAAAACATATCAGAACATGTTGAATGGGATTTCCCCTGTTGACAAGAACTGCAGTTAAAGCACTAAATTATAGGCAAATGGTACTAAATTTCTAAATTCTATGTTCAGAGTTTTGCCAACAGTTTTGGCTAGCCTTCTCACCAGAAGGCTTCCAGACAGTCGGCAGGAGAGAGAGAGGCAGCCTTACCACTAACCTCCCCATCATTACTCTGAAAGTGTTAGTCCCTTAGTCATGTCCAACTCTTTGACCCCCCATGGACTATATAGCCTTCCAGGCTCCCCTGTCCATAGAATTCTCCAGGCAAGAATCCTGGAGTGGGTAGCCATTCCCTTCTCCAGGGGATCTTCCCGATCTAGGGATTGAACTTGGGTCTCCCACGTTGAAGGCATATTCTTTACTGTCAGAGCCACCAGGGGGATCTTAAGAAGGGGGATAGTGGGGGGGAGGCTAAGCCCGTGGAGAGCTTCCTGTCTCCCTTCAAGCCTTGCATTGGGAATGGGCTTCAAGTGGCTGCTAATTCCTTGTTCATAAGCCTGGCAGGAACTCCTCAGAGAGAGAGTTCCTACAAGACGGGGAGACAGGAACATTCATCCCCTGATAGGACTGCTTAGCCAGTCTACTTCCTGAGCTGACCCTGGACTGTTAAGGCTGTGAGAATGTAAAAGAAACTAAGGAGAGATGTCATTTTGAGAGAGTTACAGGCGCAGAAAAGGCCAGAACTGTGCCAGTTTACACAGATACAGAAGTTGGATAACACTGAAATGCACGGTGGATGACAGGAAAGTTTGGGATTTCAGGATATCGTCCCAGGCACGGCGCAATGCCTCCTCCTGGAGATGCAGCTCCATCACCAGGGGTGCCAGTGCCCCAGAGGGTCAGCTGTTTACTCCAGCTGTTTTTGTCAGCTGTCTTCTCCAGCACAAAGGATGGACATATGCTTTTCTTCTTTCCCTTTTCTGCTTCTTACAGTCAGAGGGGCTTGTGCCCAGAAGAGACTGAGGGAGAGCTTGGTCCTGCCCCTACCCCAACCACAGCTCCAGTCTGCATTAGGGAGAGGAGAAGAGGAGAGTACTGGATTCCCAAATCAAGTACTGTTCCAGTGACTGCGGTGGCTAGGAAAGATAGAGTTGGGCCAAGCTGTCATTATGAGGGTGAAGAAATGAGGATTTGGTGGTGAGAAACAGGTCATATTTAGAAGAGCTGAAACTTGCAGGTTTGGTTCTTCAATATGTCTCTCAAGATCCAGGCTTCAAATCTGGTCCATCTTCTTATAGCTTTGTTGTTGTTGTTCAGTCACTATGTTGTGTCTGACTCTTTGCGATCCCATGGACTGTAGCCTGCCAGACTCCTCTGTGCACAGGATTCTTCTGAAAGAATACTGGAGTGGGTTGTTGTGGTTGTTCAGTTGCCTAGTCATGTCCGACTTTTTGTGACCCCATAGGTGGCAGCACGCCAGGCCTCCCTGTCCCTCACCATCTCCCAGAGTTTGCCCGAGTTCATGTCCATTGAATCCAGTTGCATCAAGTGTTCTAGATGACCGCTGTCAGTTGTGTCCCGCTCTGGGACTTGTCCCGTACCTAAGAGGGCCACTTCACCCAAAGCACGTGGAACATCCAAGGTCTCAGCTCCAGGCAACTCACTTCCTGATTCTGGGCAACCCTCCAGGCTCATTCCAGCTCTGGAGCTCCCCAGCATATAGGTGGAGGCTCTCTTGTGACTGCATCTCAATTTCAACTTCTTCCTCTAAACCCAGGTCAACAATTTCAGCCCACTGACCACATCTAGCTTGCTATCTGTTTTTGAGTAATCCATGAACTAAGAATAGCTTTGGTACCTTTAGAAGGTTGGAAAAAATCAAAAGGAAGATAATATCTTGTGACACATAAAAATTATATGAAATTAAAATTTCAGTGTCCATAAGTGAAATTTTAGTGGGACACAGTCCAGCTCATCTGTTTATATATTTTTTGTGGCAGTTTTTGTGTTATGACAGTAGTCCTAAAAAGTTGCCACAGAAACCATCCACACATCCCAAAGTGTTTATGATCTGGTCCTTTATAGAAAAAGCTTGCTGACCTCTGCTTTAAACCAAACTTGTTTCCTTCACTCCGCAAAAGTGATGGTCCTAAGCTCATGCTCTGATGAACTCCTGACATTCAAGCTCCATCTCAGAGTCTGACTCCTGGGATTCCTGACTGGGGATGGGACATCATACATGGTTATTAAGTTCTCAAAGGCATGACATTGAACTCAATGGTCTTGAACACCTCAACACAAGGAGTACTAAACACATTTTCAGTATCAGTGATTTTCTATCTTTCATCAGCTTCATGGTATCTGTTGTTTATTAACGATTCTTTAAAAAGCAATTCTTGCATATAATTATTATATAATTGAAGTATATTTTGGTGGATCAGCTTGTGTTCTCCCCTTTGGTAATACATGTTGATTGAACTGGGGTCCTCTGCACTCAGGGATCATGTAAACTCACCCCTGGCACAGTGGGTGGGCACATGATCTGAGTTGACCAGTGTAAGTACCACATCGTCATCTCTCCAGATTCACACCCCCAAACCACAGGGTGGATGCTTGCATGTTCAGTCGCTCAGTCGTGTATGATTCTTTGCGACTTTATGGACTATAGCCTGCCAGGCTCCTCTGTCCATGGGATTTTTCAGGCAAGAATACTGGAGTGGGTTGCCGTTTCCTCCTCCAGGGGATCTTTCAGTCCCAGGGATTGAACCCACGTCTCCTGCATTGGCTGGAGGATTCTTTACAACTGAGCCACATGGAAAGTCAACAGGGTGACCCGACTCAAGCCAACAAGAGCCAGCCCAGAGCTTTGTACTTGGTGCTTTTGCAAAAGGGGAATCACCAAGCTAATAGGATGTCAACCTTGAGTGCCATGGGCCACCATGATGAAGAGTCGCCTGCCAAGAGAGACAGATGAGGTCTTAACCCAAGTGGGATCCTTTTAGCTCTGTTCCAGCTGTGATTTGTCAACAAATTCCTTCATTTGCATAAACCATTTTCAGCTGGCTTTGGTACTTGTAGCTGACAGAGTCCTCACCAATGCAGAGATTTCCTTCTATGCCCAGGTTCTCACATGCAATTCTCTTTGATTCCTGCAACATTCTGAACTGTTTTCACATTTTAAGATGCCAAGGCTCAGGGAGAAGTAACCTGCCCTACGTGCTGAATCTGAAACTTGAACTCCTGCCATCTCACTCTAAATCCCTGTTCTTTCTACCATAGGATATACATGATTGCTCATTTTTCAACTGCACATGATAAAGCAGCAGAGAAAATGCTTGCTGAAATTCACAATCAGGAAGGAAAAAAATCCTTCATGCCATGGCTAACAGTATATGGCACTGAAACTTATTTACCTTCCTTTGTCAGTGGGAACAACAAATTATTTTAAGAAAAAAATGTTCAAAGGATTTCAAATGTATCAGAGAACACTTAAAGAAAACAACATTTTGAACTAGTTAGAAATATGTTAATCTGACTTTCTTGAAAAGTCCCCAAAATCTTGAGGCTTAAACACAGAGTCCCTGGTGTAGGTGAGCTTCCTTTTTTTTTTTTAATTATTTTTTTTAATTGAAGTATAGCTGATTTACAGTGTTTTGTTAGTTTCAAGTGTACAATAGAGTGATTCAGTTGTTTGTGTGTGTGTATATATATATTCTTTCTCAGATTCATTTATTTTATAGGCTATTACAAAATATTGATTATAGTTCCCTGTGCTATACAGTAGGTACTTGTTGGTTGTCTATTTTATATATAGTAGTGTGTATATATTAATCCCAATCTCCTAATTTATCCTGAATTTTGCTTTTAGAGGTCCAGTTGCTCAGGCAGCCACCACTGGCCTGGGCTTCCTTTCTGGAGAGACAACAAACCCACCTTTCATAAAGACAATTATTTTTCAAAATTAAAATAGAAGTATTGATTTTTTTTCTAATTACCTAAATGATGCAGGCTGTTTGTAAAATATAAAAAAGAACAGAAAAATTTTTTTCTTTTTTTTTTTCATTTATTTTTATTAGTTGGAGGCTAATTACTTTACAATATTGTAGTGGGTTTTGTCATACATTGACATGAATCAGCCATGGAGTTACATGTATTCCCCATCCCAATCCCCCCTCCCACCTCCCTCTCCACCCGATTCCTCTGGGTCTTCCCAGTGCACCCAGACCCGAGCACTTGTCTCATGCATCCCACATAGGCTGGTGATCTGTTTCGCTATAGATAATATACATGCTGTTCTCTCGAAACAGCCCACCCTCACCTTCTCCCACAGAGTCCAAAAGTCTGTTCTGTACATCTGTGTCTCTTTTTCTGTTTTGCATATAGGGTTATCATTACCATCTTTCTAAATTCCATATATATGTGTTAGTATGCTGTAGTGTTCTTTATCTTTCTGGCTTACTTCACTCTGTATAATGGGCTCCAGTTTCATCCATCTCATTAGAACTGATTCAAATGAATTCTTTTTAATGGCTGAGTAATATTCCATGGTGCATATGTACCACAGCTTCATTATCCATTCACCTGCTGATGGACATCTAGGTTGCTTCCATGAAGGACAGAAAATTTAAGAAGTAAGTAAACATTGCTCAATATCAGTGCCACCCAAGGAGGCACCCTGTTAATATGTGAATGACACTTTTCAAACATTGAAAATGCTCACTCCCTTTATCCTCCAAAGAGGAGCATCAGGGCTCCTAATGATACAAGCTTTCCAAGCCACTGCTGTGAGCTCCAGTCTACCTGAAAACCCATGTGTTTGCACCTTTCTTCTTTTCCTTGATTGTGTTTCTTTTAGAACCATGTGTCTAACCTACATATGCATATATCATACATGTATGAATATATGTGCATATATACACGCATATGTTTGTGGATGTATGTGTGCTAAGTAGCTCAGTCATGTCTGACTCTTGTGACCCCGTGGACTGCAGCCTGCCAAGCTCTTCTGGTCTATGGAATTCTCCAGGCAAGAGTACTAGAGTGTGTTGCCATTTCCTCCTCCAGGGGATCTTCCCAAACCAGGGATCAAACCCATGTCTCCTGCATTAGCAGGTGGGTTCTTTACCTCTGAGTCACCCGGGAAGCCCTATATATAAATGAATACACGTGTGCATATACATGTATATGTGTATAAATAGTATGTGCATATATATGTATATAGCTATATATGTGTGCATGAATGTATGTTATGTATGCATGTTTCTGTATATATATATATATGAAAGTGTATATATATATATGAAAGTGTATATATATATATATATGTTCACACATAATTCACATGTACAGATATTCTATTTTCCTTCTGCTTCCCAGCTTTCTGGTGATGGAAAACATTGGAGTACATGCATTTTTCCCTCTATGCTTATTCACAAAATCCGTGATAACTAGTGCTTTTCATATTTTTTAATATGGAAATCCTCCTTAAACATCAGAATGTATCTTATTGATCTTAGTATGGTACAAGTGTCCTTTAAATAAACACTGACTCAGAAGATTCTATGAACCCAATTATGTTTTTTTAAATGAATCAAAACTATATGTACATATATTAGAATGAACAGGGGAGGGTATATGTGGGAAAATATAATTTATTCAATCTATAAAACTTAAAGCTTATTACTAATACTAATCTATCTACTGAATAAAATACATAGTATTGTTTTATGCACAAATCTCATTCTCCACCCCACATATTTTATTGGATTTAAATAAAAACCAAAATGATGATGCTTGTGTGATACAGATTGGAATGCTCAATTCACTAATTCACAGATTTCTCAGTGTTTCTGGACCCTGAGGTGTAGAATCACTATTCTGGAGAATTTTTTTGTAAAAATCTCAACCCTCTCCTCCACATACAATGATTGGTTGAGCTCTGGGGGGTGGCAGTGCAGGAGAAAAGCCTATACGTGTGGTACATGACTCAAGCTTAGAATTTTAAAATTTTTATGAAGTCTTTTGGACACTACAAATGATTCGTCCTGACTGGTCATTACACTCAATGGAAGAAATGATCCATATTCCTTTTTTTGGTTATTTTTAAGATTTTTTTAATGTGGACCATTTATAAACTCTTTACTGAATTTGTTCCATTATTGCTTCTATTTATGTTTTGCTTTCTTCGCCACAAGGCATGTAGGATCCTCAACCGGGGATGGAACCTGCACATCCTGCACTAGAAGTGAACTCTTAACCACTGGGCTGCCAGGAGAGTTTCATCCATATTTCTTTTTTGATTTAGCATGTGATACATATTCCATAATGGGATTCTCAGGTGGCTCAGTGGCAAAGAACCTGCCTGCAATGCAGGAGACAGTGTAGACAAGTGTTCAATCCTTGGGTTGGGAAGATCCCCTGGAGGAGGAAATGGCAGATCATTCCAGTATTCTTGCCTGGGAAACCCCATAGACAGTAGAGCCTGGTGGGCTACAGTCTGTGGGGTCGCAAAGAGTTGGACATGAATTAGTGACTGAGCACATGGGCACACACACACATACACACACATATACTCCCTAATACAACAGTGCTACTTTGATAAGTCTATATAAAAATTGAATGTTAATTTGGAATTCAAAGTAAGAAGTAGTAGAACCTAAACCAGATTTACTGCTGTCTCCCCACAGCAGGGCATGGTCCTCTTAACCACCCTCCCTCCACTCCAGCACAGGCATCGCCATCTTGGAGATCAAGGCCATGTTGCCCTAGACCAGGCCCTCAGCTTCCTGGCTTCCTGCTCCTGAATCAGCTCATTGTGTGAATCCCATAAAGTCATTCATACTCAACTTGTAATAATTTTATTGAACAGCCTAAAACTTAGTGGGGCACAACTATTATTAAATGGTTTTATTATATTCTAGCCATGGCCTTTAGCTGTGGAAATCCCCTTTTCCATTCTCTACGTGTATGCCTTAGGCAGATCCCATGAAGTCCAGTCCAGTCCAGACCAATTAAAAGTTGTTAGTCTAGAGTCTCTATCTTTAGAAATAAAGACTAAACTATTTACAGACAAAATAAAATTGTGCCTGGAATTTGGTTCAGCTTAATGCTGGAGAGTCATGAAATGGGAGGAGAGTATGGGGGAGGGTGTAAATGAAGAAAGACTAGCTGGAGTTGATAGTAACTGAAGCTAGGTAAGTAGTATATGGCAGTAGTTTCATAGTCTTTATTTCATAAAAAATTTTTCTGTGTATTTTCCTTTCCTTTATTTTATTAAAGTATAGTTGATTTAAAGTGTTTCGGGTATATAGCAAGGTGATTCAGTTTTATACATACATGTGTGTGTATATATATATATATATATTTTGTAGATTCTTTTCTATTTTAGGTTATTACATGATGTTGAATATATTTCCCTGTGCTATACACTGTGTTTATTTTTATTCTATATATAGCAGTATGTATTTGTCAATTGCAAATTCCCAATTTAATTTCCATCTTTCCCCCTTGATCACCATGTTTGTTTTCTATGTCTGTGAGTCTATTTCTGTTTTGAAAATAAGTTCGTTTGTATATATCGTCTCTGCTTTTGAATGTTTGAAATTTTCTTTACAATTTAAAAAAAAACCTGGTTTGTCACCCCAATTATAAATGCATAATACGTGTGTGTGTGCATGTGTGTGTGCATGTGTGTGTGCAGTCACTCAGTTGTGTCCTTTTTGCTGCCCAATGGACTGCCAGGTTCCTCTGTCCATGGGGTTTTCCTGGCAAGAATACTGGAGTGGTTACCATTTTCTCCCGTAAGTGATCTTCCTGACTCAGGGATCAAACCTGCTTCACCAGAGTCTCCTGCATTATAGGCAGACTCTTTACCACTGGGCCACCGGGGAAGTCCAAATGCATTATAAATTACAACAAATAAAACATGTATAATGAAAAAAGCCATTGAGGTGGGAAAAACTACTTCAAGATCTTATCCAACCTAACATGTATGCCCTGGCCTACGAGCAAACTTCTGTGACAAGAGTCTTTGGAAGAGAGAGGGTTATGGTCTGCTCCCACTTTAGTTTCCTCCTCCTTTCTAGATCTTTCTGTGTTATTTCTACATCCTCTGGTGTTGGGATATGGAAGAGAGATTAGGGGGAAAGGGTCACATCCTCTCCTGGGAGTTTCTGCTTCTGGGTCCTCACATCTGCCTAACTCTGGCAGGCATCCTGTCCTCTGGGTTGCAGGTATTCGACTGCTGGTTCTCATATTCCTGGAGGTGTTGCTTCGGCAGCATCCTGGCTGCACATTTCCTTTGCACAAGAGGTCCCCTTACGGCTCCATCCCATTGACAACCACCAGTCTATTCTCTATATCTGTGTCTGTTTCTTTCTTTTTTTTATATATTCACTAGTTTGTTGTAATTTTTAGATTCCACATGTAAGTGAAATCATACAGCATTTCTCTTTCTGACTTATTTCACTTAGCATAATGTCCTCCAAGTCCATCAGTATTGCTGTAAATGGCAAAATTCCATTCTTTTTGTGGCCGGGTAGTGTTCTGTCATATATATGTACCACATCTTCTTTATCTGTTCATCTGTTGGTGGACACTTAGGTTGTGTCCATATCTCATCAACTATAAATAATGCTACTATTAACACAGGGCTGTATGTATCTTTTTGAATTAGTTTTTTTTTCAGGTATATACCCAGGTGTGGAATTGCTTGGTCATATGGTAGACCTGGGTTCGATCCCTGGGTTGAGAAGATTCCCTGGAGGAGGGAATGGCAACCCACTCTGGTATTCTTGTCTGGAGAATTCCATGGACAGTGGAGCCTGGGCAGGCTACAGTCCAAAGGGTTGCAAAAAGTTGGACATGACTAAGTGACTTTCACTCATTCATGGTAGTTTCTTACTAACATGTTAGTTTCTTACTAACATAGATAGAAGTATTGTTCTGCCTTGAGCCTTGAAATTTCTGTCCCTGTGTGGCCTATTTGTGTTAGCAGAGCAAGCTCATTCTTTTCATTCAACCATGTCTTGAGCAGAAGATGAGGATCTCTCTCTCAAAATTCACATCCCCAAACCAATTGTCCAAATTTCTCACCAAGTTCCTCAGAATGTGGTTCAGAGTTGAAGTGTAGCTGGGCCCTAAGTCCCTTCTCCCTGATTCCTAGGCCTTTTGAGTTAGGACCTGCTTTTCCCCCACTTCAAGGACCCTGCCCCTTCTCTGTCTTTTGCTCCAACTCTATGCCACCTCCTTTTTACCTCCACCCACAAGATTTTAGTCCATGAAGGCAGGTGTGCATCTGAGAATCTGCAGAAATCAACTTCAGCTGAGCTGTTTCTTTGTACTCTTTCCCCCTACAGATTGGCAGATGGAAGAGAAGATGGGAAGTACACAGAAAACAAACAGGCCACACAGGAAGACATTTATCCTTCCCCAGTAAAACTGTGAACTAATTCATGCTCAAATGATAATGGTTGGGATTTAGTAAGCCAATCTACACATGACTTTTCTTCAGATTGGCTTCAGAGAGTTGCTGCCTTGGAAAGGAGCCATAGACTTGGGTTCTAATAACTGGGTCCAGCTCCATTTGAGTAAAAGAAGCAGAAAGACCACCAGATGAGGGGCACTGCAGAGTGGCAAGATGCTAACTCAGGTGCCTGGCTGCTGCTGTTTGAGTTCTGCAGTCGTGTTGGTGGTGTAGGCGTGCCTGACTCTTTGACCCTATAGACTATAATCTGAGAGACTCCTCTGTTTGTGGGATCCTTCAGGCAAGAATACTGAAGTGGTTTGCCATTTCCTTCTCCGGGGGATCTTCCCAATCCAGGGATCGAACCCAGATCTCCTGCATTATAGGCAGATTCTTTACTGACTGAGCCACCAGGAAGGCAGTAGTGTTTGAAGTAAAGTGAAGTCAAGTCGCTCAGTTGTGTCCAGCTCTTTTTGACCCCATGGACTGTAGCCTACCAGGCTCCTCCCATGGGATTTTCCAGGCAACAGTACTGGAGTGGGTTGCCATTTCCTTTTCCAGAGGATCTTCCCCATCCAGGGATCAAACCCGGGTCTCCCACATTGTAGGCAGACACTTAACCACCAGGGAAGTCTGCAGTAGTGTTTACTAGGTACCAAATATGTCCATGAATTTCAGAGCCCTTATCTGTGAAAGGAACTAGTAGTTTTCTCCCAGGACTGTTGTGAGGATTAATTGAGATGATTAATATACAAAAAAGAGCTCTGGAAATGGTAATATACATATGCAGAAAGCAGATATAAAAACCCCGTGGGGGCCTCTGAGGACATAAGGTATTAGTACTATTACTGACCAGAGTTCTTGGCCTCTTTAATCAACAGAAATTGATCAGAGACTAGACAAGAAATTCAGGCAAGTCTTTATTGGGGCCCCTGGTGCAGCGCGGGTAGTGAGAACAAGGTTGCCTCGCTTGCTCACTCCCTGGGGCAGGGGAGTGGGGGACGAGTCTGTTCCTTATATGGATTAAGGGTAGGGGTGTGTTCAGGGATTGGATCAGAGAGGTGGCTTAAGTGATTTGCCCCTCTTTGGTGATGCTGTGTGCAGGGGGTCTTCTGCATTACCCTGCTTTTGCTCCCGGCTCTTCAGAAACAGTGACAGCCTTTATTTTCTTTGGTTCCAAAATCACCGCAGATGGTGACGGCAATCATGAAATTAAAAGATGCTTGCTCCTTGGAAGCTATGACCAACCTAGGCAGCATATTAAAAAGCAGAGATTACTTTATCAACAAAGGTCTGTCTAGTCAAAGCTATGGTTTTTCCAGTAGTCATGTATGGATGTGAGAGTTGGACTATAAAGAAAGCTGAGCACTGAAGAATTGATGCTTTTGAACTGTGGTGTTGGAGAAGACTCTCGAGAGTCCCTTGGACTGCAAGGAGATCCAATCAGTTCATCAGGATGGAAATCAGTGCTGAATATTCATTGGAAGGACTGATGTTGAATACTCAGTCCTGAATATTCATTGGAAGGACTGATGTTGAAGCTGAAACTCCAATTCTTTGGCCACCTGATGCAAAGGACTGACTCCTTTGAAAAGACCCTGATGCTGGGAAAGATTGAAGGCGGGAGAAGAAGTGGACGACAGAGGATGAGATAACCAGGATGGCATCACCAACCTGATGGACATGAGTTTGAGCAAGCTCCGGGAGCTGGTGATGGACAGGGAAGCCTAGCGTGCTGTGGTCCTCGGGGTTGCAAAGAGTTGGACATGGCTGAGCAACTGAACTGAACTGAACTTCAGAAGTAGCAGTTAGGTTTTCTGTCTCTTTGTATCTTTTTGTCCATAATTTGCCCCAACTGCCATGCACACAGTTAGCTTTAGTCCCTCACGGTTTCTCTGACATTTGTCCAGGTGCAAACATTGCAGCAGAGGGTCCCATGTCTCAGCCTGCCTAAGTACCATGGAGGTGATTTTCCTTAGCTACACCAAGAGAAACTGAAAGCTAACAAAATATTTAATTTATGGACTGCCTTCCATGGTCTTGATCCAACTATTTTATACTTCTCCTAACTCATGCAATACTTCAAAGAGGCATCTATTCATAAAATGGTGGATGGATGGGGAAAAAAACCCATCACCTTTTGCATTGTTCAGTTCAGTTCAGTTCAGTCACTCAGTCATATCCGACTCTTTATGACCCCATGAACTGCAGCATGCCAGACCTCCCTGTCCATCACTAACTCCCAGAGTTTACCCAAACTCATGTCCATTGAGTCAGTGATGCCACCCAACCATCTCATTCTCTGTCATCCCCTTCTCCTCCTGCCCTCAATCTTTCCTAGCATCAGGGTCTTTTCCAACGAGTCAGCTCTTCACATCAGGTGGCCAAAATATTGGAGTTTCAGCTTCAACATCAGTCCTTCCAATGAACACCCAGGACTGATCTCCTGTAGGATAGACTGTTTGGATTTGCACAGTTACCTCTTCCTTATTAGGCTTCCCCTCCCCACACAGGGATGTGGGAAACTGGTTTCATATGTGACCAACCTAAGGGCAAACCAGGACTCTTCCCTGAGAGATCAGGAGGTTGAATTCCACCTGTTGCTTGCTTGTGACAAACCAAAGGTAGATCACTTCTCTTGACAGGGTCAGACATCGAGATCCTTTATCCTACTGTTAGTCTCACCTTCCCTTGGACTTCAAGGAGATCCAACCAGTCCATGCTAAAGGAGATCAGTCCTGGGTGTTCATTGGACGGACTGATGCTGAAGCTGAAACTCCAATACTTTGACCACCTGGTGCGAAGAATTGACTCATTGGAAAAGACCCTGATACTGGGAGGGATTGGGGACAGGAGGAGAAGAGGACAACAGAGGATGAGACGGCTGGATGGCATCACCAACTCAATGGACATGAGTTTGAGTGAACTCCGGGAGTTGGTGATGGACAGGGAGGCCTGGCGTGCTGCGATTCATGGGATTGCAAAGAGTTGGACACTACTGAGCGACTAAACTGAACTGAACTGAACTGAGTCTCACCTAGCACCAGGGCTTTAGATAGTTCCTACTCCTTCCCTAGACCTGTTTACTGTTGTTCACTATTTGCGCTTGTGTGGAAGGACAAACACAGCATCTTTTTCTTTTACATTTTATATATAGCAATGGGATAACTATTTCAGAGATAGATAATAGTGGGCTCTGAACAAATCTACCACCTGGCTTAAATCTTAAAGTAATATCACTCTGGTCACTGGCAGTGCATTTGAGTGGACAGCATTTTCCCAGGGGTGTGTAATGACTATGCCTTTCAGAATTGACCTTCATTACCTCCACAAAATCCTTGTGAACTTACAGCCTGTGTCTGCCTTGGGATAAATGCTGGGAATATGATTGTGACTAAGACCAAGAGAATCTTAGCCACACGGTACTTATAGACTTTAAAGAGACGGCAAACCTTAAGCACATAATTATAAAAATAATTCATGACAACTATAACATGAGAGATGGATAGGGGTGCCAGGACACATCCAAGATTTCTAGTTAAATCTAAATTTCAGAGAAATATTTGAAACTCTTTTATATCAAGAAGTTATTTGTTATTGGTCTAAATATTGAATTTAACTCAGTGTCCCATACATTTAATGGCTAAATCTGGTGACTGCAGCTACGAACAGGTCCAAGATGCTAAGAGCATATTTACAGTTAAGTCCTAACCTCGTCTGACTTGTGGTGGTGATGAAGTGGACGACTCAGAGGTTAGTGTTAAAAGAGCCATTTATCCATTCTTTCTAGTTTAATGTTTCAAAGAGAGAAGTCACCCTCCTACACAACTAAAGAAAGAACACAGACAAGCTTCATCTGACCAGCACTCCTAGGTGGGAAGCTGATTTTTAAAGTTTAATATTGCTCTACAGGGTGATTTATACATTACGCTATGGAAAGACTTTATGGAAAGTTTCCATGCAGAGCTCCAGAGCCCAGAGCAGGTGTAGGAAAGACCAAGTTCCAAGAAATTCAGGAAATACCCTCCCTAACCAATTACTGCAAATCTTCTGCTCACAGAGAAGTTTTTGAGAAAGAAAGAAATACAGATAGAAGCATACCATTTTCTCCAGGCAAGACCAGTAACTAAAATAAAAAGAAAGAAAGAAAGAAAGAAAATTTTTAAAAACTATGGTAATTTTAGTTTCCATATAAGAATCGCTCTTTCACAGTGTATTTGCTTTCTAGGCTGGAGTGCAAAGCTCTTGTGGGCAGTTCCACGGAAGAACAGTCTGAAATGCAGAGAAAGGTAAATGCACAGGTTTGCTCGAGGTTTTCTTATGTGGTCCCCAGACCATTCTCCACTTTGTCCTGAAAATTCTGGAATACATCCTCTTGAATTTTCTCCTTTTAAACTCACTTTTCTTTTTTTCCACAGGACTCTGCCGTCTCCAAAGATTTCCATCTGCTTTTGAATTTGTCTCTTCTACTTTGGTTTTCCCTTTGCTGGTAAACATACTGAATTGAAGTATTTAACACAATATCTATTCTTGGATTGAAGAAAGTAGCATTATTCACTCTTAGCTTTTTAAAAAAAAAAACCAAAACTAAAACTAAAATGGTTTAGTTAGGCTCACCAGACCTATGTGGCCTTAGTTAGCTGTAGTTTAATTCTTTCCCTATGACTGGTCCTCAATAGAAAAATGTTCCATTTTTTCTCCTTATTGATAAAGTCTAAGACCTCATACAGAGGGACTAAAACAAGACTCTCAGATTATATCCTGTGGTTTCACTTTGATTTTTGGCCTCACCCAAACGTTTGTTACTTCTTTTTATTCTTAGTATGACTGTGATATAACTGATTAAGAAAGAACCATATTCTTGAAATATTCAACATACATTTCTTTAATAATATCTTAAAGAGGTAAGTTGGATTCACATTAAAAAAACACAAAAGGAGCAATTGAGAAATATTAAACTCTTTCTGCATAAATCAAATTCTGCATAAATTATATGCTATTTGCTAAGCCACTTACTTTTGCACTGCATATGTATATACACACATATATATGCATTTATGGGGCTTCCCTGCTAACTCAGTCAGTAAAGAATCTGCCTGCAATGCAGGAGACCAGGGTTTGATTCCTGGGTCAGGAAGATCCCCGGGAGAAGGAAATGGCAACCCACTTCAGTATTCTTGCCTAGAGAATCCCATGGACAGAGGAGCCTGGTAGGCTACAGTTCATGGGGTCGCAAGAGTCGGACACAACTTAGCGACTAAACTACCACCACCACATTTGCATTTACATATCTGCATACATTTTATATTTATATATTTTATATGTGTATATTTTCCAGCTAAAAGTAATTAACTCATAAAACAAAGAGCAAATTTATTGTTGATATAGAGTCCTTTTACAGAGTCACAAGTATAAGTGAAATCATTAGCCAGGTGGGGCTTGGGAAATACCTCTGTCCCCTGAATTCTCACTTTGTCATTATCTAGCCCAGGTCATTTGATAATCCCTTTCTACTTTCTATATCTGACTATGTCCCTTATTGTTCCATTCAAGGAAACAATTCTTTCCTTGTATCATGTCCTGCCACCATTCTTTTTCTGAAGCATAATTGTACTTTCTGTCTCTGGACTGGCCCATTATCCAGTCCTGGCATCAGTTTTATAAAACCAAATATGCTTCCAATAGCTCCCTTTTTCTTTAAGATCAACACAACTTATTTTTCTTGCTTGTGATCAGAACTCAGACTGACTTACCTGCTGAAAATGGAGCCTGATTTGTTCCTTAAAAGAGATAACCTTAGGAGATCAACACTGCATTTCCCCATTTTATTTTCAATGCTTCATTGCTATTTTTTATTTTAATTATGCAATTATTTCAAGTGATCAGATACAGGACAAGTTCTTTATCACCACTCTCTTGATCTTAGTTCTTCCCAGATAAGTATTAGAGCTGATGTATAATTTTCAGGAATTTCTGGTTGCTCAGTTCAGTTCAGTCACTCAGTTGTGTCCGACTCTTTGCAGTCCCATGAATTGCAGCACGCCAGGCCTCCCTGTCCATAACCAACTCCTGTAGTCCACCCAAACCCCTGTCCATCGGGTCAGTGATGCCATCCAACCATCTCATCCTGTGTTGTCCCCTTCTCCTCCTGCCCTCAATCTTTCCCAGCATCAGGGTCTTTTCGAATGAGTCAGCTCTTTGCATCAGGTGGCCAAAGTATTGGAGTTTCAGCTTCAACATCAGTCCTTCCATTGTACACCCAGGACTGATCTCCTTTAGGATGGACTGGTTGGATCTCCTTGCAGTCCAAGGGGTTCACAAGAGTCTTCTCCAACACTGTAGTTCAAAAGCATCAGTTCTTTGGTGCTCAGCTTTCTTTATAGTCCAACTCCCACATCCATACATGACCACTGGAAAAACCATAGCCTTGACTAGACCGATCTTTGTTGACAAAGTAATGTCTCTGCTTTTTAATATGCTGTCTAGGTTGGTCATAACTTTCAGCCATTTTGGTGGGAGCCAGAGTGGAGGTACTTACATCACAGAAACTGATAAATGGTGCACGATCTTTTTTTTCCTTTTTTCAGAGCTGGTATTATTAGCTGTCCCCACTGTTCCCCACCTCTCTGTCTCACTTAGCCATAACTGCCCATGTCGACAAACATAGCACTGCTTCCTGGTCATCCCTGTCACTAAAGCAGCAGTGCTTAGCGTGTGGTCTGAGGTCACTGAGCATCTCACATGAACTGTGAGGTCCTCATCTTTCCAAGGACACATCTGCAGGGCCAGATCTTCTTCATGTGCATCAGCTAAATCGATGCCAAACAGGCTGAAGCAGAGGCATACATGGAATTTGATCTGTTTTCTATCAATTCAGGCATAAAGAGATCAGCAATATATGAAACAACATCAATCTTCTCACTGATTTTGCTTGTATAGTTTTTTTTTGCAGGAATATGTTAGTTATGTTAAAATGTAATGGGTTTATTATTTTTATTTGTCAATGAGTTCATAAACATTTAAAATTTCCCAGTCTTAATTGTTAATACAGTAACTGTTTACAACCATAACCTATGTAACATTCAAAACCTAAAGCTCTTTGGGGTTCTCAATAATTTTTAAGCTTACAAAGGGTCTGAAGACTAAGACATTTGAAAAGCACTGCTGTGCTCTTGGTGTGCTGGGAGTGTCAGAAGCTGCAAATGACCTCACCTTCCTGATGGCAATTCTCAGTGTAGTCAGGTCTGATTGTAAAATTTCACATCACCTTGTAGTGCACCTGCAATCACCAAGAGTTTCTCATGAGTTGAAGGGACTTATCGAAACTTTGCTCTCTGGCTATCAGGGCACCTCTCTCTTGGGTTAGGACATTCTCACAAGGTGGGCAGCAGTCTCTCTAAGATGGGGCATTCCCTCGGGGTGAGACCAGGGGCTTTGAACCTATAGGCACATTGTATATGTAAAGATGACTTTCAAAGATATGTGAAAATGGCTGAGACCTGAAAAATAGAGTATGCCAAATATGAAAATAGGAAATACCAAATCAAAATAAAAAATAATATGAAAATTCAAATCGTAAAGAGGTGTCAAATTTGGGGTAAATGAATCACAGGGTATTTGTGTGTACTTTCATATATTTACTATGACGTGGAGCAGGAACTCTGAACCTAAGCCAATCTAAGGGTTACTAAGGTTTTTACTCACTGAGTACAAACTCTAGGTAAAGTGAAATGTTGAAAGATGCTCCCCTTATGTGGTAGAAATCACTGCTGCTACTTTAGGATGAGGGGGTGGAAAGGTTTATCCTGGGCTTTTATTGACAAATGCCTAGCCTTTCAGATTTGCCTAAAGGATTTTCTAAGATTTTCCCCAAATCACTTTTGAAACTTGCTCTTGAGGATGGGAGGTGTAAGGGGTTTAAAAAAGCAAACATGAAAAAGAACAAAATTGGTCATTTGTAGAGACGTGGATGGACCTAGAGACTGTCATACAGACTGAAGTCAGAAAGAGAAACATAAATATCATCTATTAAGGCACATAGGTGGAATCTAGAAAAATGATATAGATGACCTTATATGCAAAACAAAAGTAGAGACACAGACATAGAAAACAAATCTATGGATGCTAAGGGGGAAAGGGAGGGTGGGATGAATTAGGAGATGGAGACTGACATATATTTCCTTCTATGTATAAAATAGATAACTTATGAGAACCTATATATAGCACAGGGAAATCTATCTGATTGATGTTCTGTGGTAACTTAAATGGGAAGAAAATCCATATACACCTGGGAAATCCAAATATATTAAAATTAAAATATATATATATATAGCTGATTCACTTTGCTGGGCCGTAGAAACTAACACAGCATTGTAAAGCAACTATACTCCAAATAGAAATTTAAAAACAAACAAAATGCAAGCTTGGAAAGGAGAGGACCCACCACACCTGGGTGGGTCATGTCTAGGTCACACACATGTAGATGCTTCTGTCTCCAGATACCCTCTTTCCAATACTAATTCTCTTGTTGATTTCAAATGGCTCCTTGATCTGCCTTGGACATTCCAGACGCCTCCTACACAGGTATTTACTCTGTCTGAAAATGCTCTTCTGGTCTCCCCATTCTTATCTTTACTAAAATGCCTTCTCACCTGCCTGGCCATATCACCAAACTGTCTTTCCCAACACTTCATATCTATTCCCTTTCCCCTTCATTTTCCCTTGGTGACTCATCACCTTATGGGATATTATCTATTTTATCATTTATATGATCTATCATCCTCCCTCCCACTAGAATGTTCACCCCAAGAGAGCAGAGATTTCTCTCTTCTTTGTTCACTGTTGCACTCCCTGACTAAACATTGCCTTGCACTTAGGAGATGTTCAATAGATGTGTTGAATAAATGAATAAAATCACACCTTATTAGCAGGATGTAATTTCTTCTGGATAGTGTTGTTCTGCTTCTCTTGTGTGAGTCTTGGAGGAAACGGAGACAACACGGTGTGAAGGTGCCGCCTGGAGCACTTTGGTCCCAATACAATGCTGATGTGTCCAAGTTCCATAGTAAAGAGGAGCCAGACCTCCCCAAAGCTTAGCTGGCTGATATAGTTGATGGGGTACAAAAAAAGAACGGTAGAAGCCTAAAACTCTAGAAGCCTAGCCTCAAACTCAGCAGTTTTCAAACTCATAGATTTTCAGTAACTCTAAGAAGCTCAATTGAGAGGAATATTTACTGAGTACTGTCTTAGAAATTTATTTATTTATTTATCTCTAAATTTATTTATTTTATTGAAGTTGTTTCAGGTATACGGCAAATGGACTCAGTTATACATACATACGTACCTATTTTTTCATATTCTTTTCCCGTATAGGTTATTACAAGATATTGAGTATAATTCCCTGTGCTATATAATAAGTCTTTGTTGGTTATTTGTTCTATATAGAGTAGTATGTATATTTTACTACCAAATTCCTAATTTATACCCCCACCTTCTTCTTTGGCAAACTTGTTTGTTTTCTGTGTCTGTGGGTTTGTTTTATTTTGTATGTAAGTTTATTTGCATCATTTTTCTAGAGTCCGCTTAAGTGATATCATATGATGTTTGTATTTGTCAGGCTTATTTCACCTAGTATGATGATCCCTACTTTCATCCACATTGCTGCAAATGGCATTATTTTATCCCTTTTTTATGGCCAAGTAACATTCCATTGGGGCTTCCCAGATGCTCAGTGGTGAAGAATCTGCCTGCCAATGTAGGAGAACATAAGTTCAACCCCTGGGTCGGGAAGATCCCTTGGAGAAGGAAATGGCTACCTACTCTAGTATTCTTGCCTGAGAAATCACATGGACAGAGGAGCTTGGTGGGGACAGTCCATGAGGTTGCAAAAGAGTCAGGCACAATTTAGTGCCTAAACAACAACAACAATATTCCTTTGTATAAATATACCACATCTCCTTTATCCATTCATCTGTCATGGGATGTTTCGGTGGTTGACTATTGCAAATAGTTCTGTGATGAGCATTGGGGTGCATTTATTTTTTTCAAATTATGATTTCCTCCAGAAAAATGGTCAGGAATGGGACTGTAGTATCATATGGTGGTTCCATTTTTAGTTTTTTAAGGAACCTCTGTACTGTTCTCCATAGTGGCTGTACCAGTTTAAATTTCTATCAACAGGATATT
The DNA here is from genome assembly GCF_023699985.2 of Odocoileus virginianus. Taxonomy (NCBI): domain Eukaryota; kingdom Metazoa; phylum Chordata; class Mammalia; order Artiodactyla; family Cervidae; genus Odocoileus; species Odocoileus virginianus. The sequence continues at coordinate 38,454,206 of NC_069674.1, forward strand.
CTTTTATTTAAATTCAGAGTTTTCAGCTTTGGCTGGGTATGGGTGACATAAGGATTTATAAATTTAAATATATATTTATATATCATTATAAATATATAATTAGCCTTATCCATTATAGAATCTCAATCTCTCTTCAGCAAGTCCTGAGTGAGGCCCAGGTATCTGCATTGTTAAAAATCCCCATGAGTATTTTGGTTATAGAGCCAGAGCTGAGAATTACTGCACAATAGTTTAAAAATTGACCACAAGCAAAATGCCTAAGGGGACCAAGCAGGTAACATAAATTAGTTATGCAGACTAGTGAGGGCCATATAAAATATATTGCCTATCCCTTGTCCAAAAGGGGTCAGTGCTACTCAGGGCCAAATAATTGTGCCCATGTGAGTTCAGTGTTGCCAAATCTTACAATTTTTTAAGCATTGCTGAAAATCTGGATTTTTTTATATGCAATTTCCCAATTTCTTTTATTAACTCCCCACTCACTATTGTTGCCAAACCAAATTTATTTTAGGCCAAATTTTAGCTGCCTGTTTGCATCCTCTGCAAAATCTTTTCTTGGTAGAAGCCAGTTTGTTAGAGAGCCATGTTCCTGGGTTGCATTGAACAGGCTCTCCATATGATAATTTTTAAAGAATTGTAGCATTTACCTATATTCAGAAATGTTACAAGAACAGTCCCAATAAAAGGAGTCACTCTGGTTATTTTTGACCTGCTGTGAAATATCCCTTGTTGTTTTCTGCTCTTTGTCCTTCTTCTGGGGACTCTGGGCAAAGTTTATTCCTGGGTTTACTATAAGGACAGGCTTGATGATTTCCTGAGAGATCAGTTTGTACTTCTTCTAAGACATTATGAATGATGCTTCTTGATGCTATCTTGATCATGATCAAGCTGGATGTCATGTTTCAATAAGGATATAAAATGGCATGATAGGTATTTTTTTTCTTACTGACTGAATGCTTATTTTCACTTTATAATTTAATCACATCTGTCTTCTATGTCATTACTGTTACTTTTGTCTTTACATTACTAGATTAAATGTCTTAATTAACATATTTCTTGAGTGGATGGAGGACAGGTTGAAAGTAATGAATGCTGAAAAAAAGTTTTGCTTTTGGGGGGACTTTGACAGAATGAAAATATCGTTCAGGGTTTTGAGAGAAGATGGTCATGAACAATACCTCAGTGTTAAATAGTGCTTAAATCATTTGCTATCAAGCCCATAATGAGACCAAAGTATCTGCAATATTTATACATTTTCACAATAACTACATTAATTAGAGTCTGTGAGATCAGTATGCATTATTGTATAATATGGGGGCCTGCAAATGTAATCAAATAGAGAAAAAAACACCATTACATTAAAAAAATATGTACTTTTATTTATTTATTATTTATGTATATGGCTGTGACAGGTCTTAGTTGTGGAATGTGAGATTTAGTTCCCCAACTAGGGATCCAGTATGGGCCCCCTGCTCTGGAAGGATAGGGTCTTAGCCACTGGATCACCAGGGAAATCCCTATATATTTTTTGTAAGTATCTAAAGGAATGCATATTTAAATATTTAAGTGATTCTGCAAAATCATCCTCTACAATTGTATGTCCAACTTTTCTCACCTCCACAAAAAAGCCTGAGGACAATTGCTCCAACTTTGTCTAATCCATACTGAATAGTATCAGTCTTTTAAAATTTTTGACAATGTGGTAGGTAGTAAACTGCATAAGTTTGTTAGTGAATCTGAATAAATTTTCATAAATTTGTTGGTTATTTCTATTTCATCTTCTATAATTTTTTTCAGAAATTTTCCAATAGGTTGTTTATATTTTTTTTCTTACAGTGCTATTTGTATTGAATTCATACATGTGGTTGGAGAGATGACTATCAGGCAATATTAATTTCCTCTACTCAAAAATGTTCTTTTCTGCCTTTCATTACTGTTTTATAATATTCTCCTTTAGGGTACATAGTTCTTTTATAATATGGAAGTGATCTGTAGTTGATACTATGTTTTAAATATTTCTTAGCCACTTGTACTTTATTTTTATGTGACAAAAGTGTCCATAAACTTTTATTTTCATGTTGTCAAATTCAACAATATTGCTTTGATTCTGAATATTGGTTCAGGAAAACCTTCACTACTAAAATAGTTGTAAAAATTATATTCTTCATTTTGTAATTATGCTGTACACTTTTAACTGATACAGTGCTGTATGTCAATTATATCTCAATAAAACTGGAAAGAAAAAATAAAACAGATCGGAAAAGCAATGGAGCACATTAAACATATGGTAATAGAAACAATATTATCCAGATTGTCTAGATTAATCCTGAAAAAATTACCTTTAGTTAGAATATTATGAGAAGCTTCTTAGAAAAAAAATTATTTGGCCACAGTTTTTGTGTTTAAAGTTTCATGTTTATTGTTCTCTGTTTTTAATCCCACTAATACCTTTTCTGTTTGAGTTTTTCCTTATTACTCCATGGAATAAAAATTGCATTACAGGTTTTATTTAAAATCACATAAAGCAATATAAACAAATGATTATATCTATTACAAAAAATCTACTTTATTTACAGATACAAAGTTGCATATTTATGTTTAGTTTTAAAATTAATTTGCAATTTATTGTGTGGTTGTGAATTAGGGATTTTCTTTTTTTTTTCAATTTAAAACCAATTGTAAACAATTTATTGTTCAAATAACTCCTTATCCTATCATTTGAACTATTCCCATTATTAAATTCTAAATTTAGATGGATATAAAAGACATCACTTCATTGGAAATAGGTGGGGAAACAGTGGAAACAGTGGCTGACTTTATTTTTTTGGGCTCCAAAATCACTGCAGATGGTGATTGCAGCCATGAAATTAAAACACGCTTACTCCTTGGAAGGAAAGTTATGACCAACCTACATAGCATATTAAAAAGCAGAGACATTACTTTGCCAACAAAGGTCCGTCTAGTCAAAGCTATGGTTTTTCCAGTGGTCATGTATGGATGTGAGAATTGGACTATAAAGAAAGCTGAGCACCGAAGAATTGATGCTTTTGAACTGTGATGTTGGAGAAGACTCTTGTCAGTCCCTTGGACTGCAAGGAGATCCAACCAGTCCATCCTAAAGGAGATCAGTCCTGGGTGTTCATTGGAAGGACCGATGTTGAAGCTGAAACTCCAATACTTTGGCCACCTCATGCGAAGAGTTGACTCATTGGAAGAGACCCTGATGCTGGGAGGGATTGGGGGTAGGAGGAGAAGGGGACAACAGAGGATGAGATGGCTGGATGGCATCACCGACTCGATGGACATGAGTTTGGGTAAACTCTGGGAGCTGGTGATGGACAGGGAGGCCTGGCGTGCTGCAGTTCATGGGGTCGCAAAGAGTCGGACACGACTGAGTGAACTGAACTGAAAAGACTATGACAATGCATGTTAATATACATAGCTTGAGTTCATTCATCTCAACTTTTATATAAAGTACAACATGTGAATATGACATTGTTTATTTATCCATTTCCATTAAGTTGTTCATACGTTTTTACTTTTACAAAGTGTTATACATCCTTGTACCGATTTCTTTGAATAATTATGTGAAAAAATTTTCTATTATGTTTAGTTAGAAATATGCAGTTTTTGGTGTTAGAGTAAATGCATTTTTCCCTACACAGATATTGTTAGAGTGTTCTCTCTTAAGCAGTAGTTGTTGCAGCCAAGTAATGAATAATTTCACTTCACTTCACTTTAGTGGCTCAGTTATATCCAACTCTTGTGATCCTATTAATGACCTGTTAGTGACCATATTAATGCTGTCTAGGTTGGTCATAGCTTTTCTTCCAAGGAGTAAGTGTCTTTTAATTTCACGGCTGCAATCATCATCTGCAGTGATTTTGGAGCCCCCCTAAATAAAATCCATCACTGTGATTTCTAAATCTTTTGTAATATTTGATGTTTTCAAAGATTTCACTTTTGTCAAACCTAAGTGTGTGAAGTATTCTACCACTGTTGCTTTAATGTGCTTGTGTTTAATTGTGTATGTTACATGTTTGCTGACCTTTTGATGTTGCTCCACTAATAAATACCTGCTCTTATTTTTTACATGTTTTTCAACTTTACTGATATCATTGGTATTAAATAAAATGCATGTATTTCAAATGTATGATTTAATAAGTTTTGGCACATGCACACACTCATGAAACCATCATCACCCAAGTCAAGATAATGAATGTATCCATCACCTCATATGTATGTATGAATCCATCACCCACATGCTTACTGTATGGTTCAATTTATATAGGATTCTGGAAAATTCAAGTGAATCTGTGGTGACAAAAAACAGATGCCAGAGGTTGCCTGGGAATGGCAAAGGTTGGGTGAATGCAGAGAGAAGTGGAAATTAAAAAGAGGCACAAGGGATTGTCTTTGTTCAGAATGTCTTTGCTCTTCTTGGTTCTTTCTTCTTCCATGTTTATTTTAGAATGTTATTCAAATGTCACAAAACTATGCTTATGGAATTTTGACTGAAATTGCATGGAATTCGTATATGATTTTGTAGAGACTAATATCTATGTAATACTGATTTCCTCTATCCCTGAATGTTCTTTTCTTTCATTAATGATTTATAGTATTCTCCATTAGATCTTCTATACAGTTAAGAGCTTTTTCCCTGGGGATCTTTAGTATTTGTTGCTTTTGAAATAAGGTTCCCCCCCCCCCCCCCATTTCCAATATATAAAAATGCTACTGATATGTGATATGGCTGTTGAAAAAATGACTCTTAAAATCTTAATAGTTTTAATTTTAAATTTTAATTTTAATAAATTTATATTTTATACATTCTTAACCCTTCTATTTAGACAATTATGCTGTCTGCCAATAAGTACAATTTTGTGTCTTCCTTTAAAATCTCATAATTCTTGTCTATTTCTTGTCTTGTCACATTGACTAGTACTTGTGATGGTGTTGAATAGTAAGGTTTCCTCAATTTGGAGATTGAATTTACCAGTTTACCAGGGTTATAAATAATACTGTATCAGAACTCTGTTTGTGTTCATTTTAGTTTTATGTCAGACCATAAAGCTAGCCCTCAAAGAAGATAAGTAACCCAATTAAATGGATGCAGATTCCAAGAACTCCTTTATTACTTAGAAATCCATGTCCAAATTGGTGGTTAATTTCAGCTGTGAGGAGTGAGGAGACCCATCTGTCAAAGGAACTCAGAATCACCAGTTCAGTGTTATTTTATACAAATAGGATGGGAGAGGGATCACATTAGGTCCAATGTCTATATCTTACCATATAAGAAATGTATTCTTCCAAGAAGTTTGTTACATTTTTCAACGTTTTATTTTTAACTGAATATTCTCAGACCTGGAGTGCATTTTGTCAAGGAAAACTATTTTAGGTTAGAAGTTTTATTTTAGTCATAGTTTGCAAATTAAAAGAATAGTGTTTATATTGATGAAAGTTTTACTTATACTGAAATGTACATATAATTTAAAAAATTTATTAGTGGTGTAAATTATATTAACAGATTTCTTAATATTGAAACTGCCTTGCATTCCTTGCATAAACTCTATTTGGTTCTAATGTATTGTTTTTCTTCATACCACTGAATTTGATTTGCTAATTTATTTTGGCTGTGTGGCATGTGGGATCCTAGTTCCCTGACCAGGGATTGAACCCGCAACCCTGGAAGCATGGAGTCTCAACAACTGGACCACTAGGGAAGTCCTAATAATATTTTAATATGATTGTTACAGCCTGCGACTTTTAGAAGATAACTTACCCATTTCTTTTAACTGTTCTTTCTTTTTTAAATGTTTCTGTACACTGATGTTTTTATCACATAAAAAATATAGCTGAATTTTGTCATAGCTATTAAATTTATCTAATTTTCTCACTCTTAAAATGGTCAATCTTTTATTTGTTATTTTTGCCAGTATCTGAAATTATTTTTGCCATGCTAATTAATATGCACTATTTATTGTGCTTTCTCTTTGCCTCTTTTTCCTTCATTATCTTCTTATAAATTGACAAGATTTTCTTTATTCTTTTTTGTTACTAACTTAAATGTTATATATTTTATCTTTTTTTTAAAGATTGACAAATTTAAAACAATTTTTTACATCAATTTTAAATTTTAAAATAAAGTCCAAGATTGTTCAATATCTTCATTTTCTTTTCAGAGAAATTAGCACACATTAGTTTTTCTCCAAACTGCACCATTTCTATTATTAATATCTGATGTTTTACTTTTTTTTTAAAACTGAGAATTATTAACTTTGCCAATACTTCTTAAGATTTATCATCTGTTTATTGGTTTCCTTGTTCATCTTTTGTTGTTATTTTGCTCTCAGCTCTATTCCTTAGTAGTTTATACAATAAATAATGCCTTCATTTTTTGTTGTTGTTCAGTCACCAAGTTGTGTCTGACACTTCACAGTGCCATGGACTGCAGTATGCCAGGCATCCCCAACCTTCACCATCTCCCAGAGTTTGCCCAAGTTCATGTCCATGGAGTCGGTGCTGCCATCTCACCATCTCATCCTCTGTCACCCTCTTCTCCTTCTGCCATCAATCTTTCCAGCATCAGAGTCTTTTCCAATGAGTTGACTCCTCACATCAAGTGGCCAAAGTTTTAGAACTTCAGCATCAGTCCTTCCAGAGAGTATTCAGGGTTGATTTCCTTTTAGATTGACTGTTTTGATCTCCTCGCAGTCGAGGGAACTCTTAAGAGTCTTCTCCAGCACCACAGCTTGAAAGTATCAATTCTTTGGTGCTCTGCCTTCTTTATTATCCAACTGTCACATAATTACTGGAAAGACCACAGCCTTAACTATACGAACTTTTGTCAGTGAAGTGATGTCTTTGCTTCTTTAACACACTGTCTTCATTTTTATATGCCTATTTCACTCTTTATTTCACTCTCAGTATTAGTGATATAATTGCTTGGTGTGATATAATTGCTTGGTATAATATACTGAAGATAGTGTGATTTCTTATGCTATTGCTGATTACTTGGAGAATTCTTCTCTTACTTTGTATTCCTTATTATATAATATTTTTTTTCTAATTACTGAATGACTTTATATTTAACTTTCTACAATTTTATATAGTGTTTCTAAATGGGGTTTAACTTATTTGAGAACTAATGGATTTCTTCACTTTTAGAAAGTCATTACTTTCAATATCAACCATTTCCTATTCTAATTATTCTTTCTTTTTGGAATGTTTATTTGATATTTATTGGTCCTTCTCTATATCCTCCATATCATTAACATCTTTCACACTTCTTGATTTAGTCCTTTGCCACATGTATTTGAATTACTCAGCTCTATTTTCACACTAACTAACTATTTTAAGCTGTATCTTTACTGTTTGACTCCTCTATTGTTTGTGCTTTTCACCAAATGGTATTTATTTTTCATTTTTAGAATTTATAAAATATCTCTTTCATTACTGTTTTCTCAAAAGAAATCAGTTTGGTTTTTCATATCCCCAAAACATAGAATATATGAATATAGGAAACATTACATTTCCTCCTCCCCAAACCCAAATATAACATTTTAAACAAAATGATGTGTTGGAAAATTCTCAAGTTATATTCTAAATATACTAGGTAGAATGTCAGAATACATGGTAGAATGGTAGAATACATGGTATTATTTTTGGAAAGTACACCAAATGTCAACAAAGGGCCTCTACAGTATTTTATTGTATATGAATTGGCTGTTTATTAACAATCATTATTTTTTTGGTTATCCAGAAGTGATGTTTTAATGACTTTACATCCTAATATAATTACTTACATAGGATTTTATTGTGTTTTAGTTATATTTTAGGAAATCTATTGTAATTTAGCAAAAGTTAAAGCATACTGACTCCAATATGTGCACAGAGGTGATCAAAACAACTGGGATTAAGAAATAGCTATATGTGAAAAGTACGGAGCTCCCTATTCTGTTTTTGAGAGCAGTTACAATAGCTCAGGAGGTAAAGAATCCTCCTGCAATGCAGGAGACCCCAGTTCAATTCCTGGGTTGGGAAGATCGCTTGGAGAAGGGAAAGGCCACTAATTCCAGGATTCTGCTCTGGAGAATTCCATGGACTATATAGTCCATGGGGTTGCAAAGAGTCTGACATGACTGAGCAACTTTCACTTTCATAATTTTTTTCTAAAAAATTACTTTTTCTATAGTATCTTGGACAAAAGTAGAGAAAGAGAAGGGGGGAAATGGACAAGGAAAAAGAAAAGAGGAAACTTTGGTTAGTCTGACATCTTAATTTATCTTAATCTTAAAATTTCCATGCCATTTCTTGTAAAATAACAATAATACCAATAATGTGTGCTGTGTGCTTAGTCTCCCAGTCATGTTCCAACTCTGTGACTCATGGACTACAGCACGTCAGGCTCTTCTGTCCATGGGGATTCTGCAGGCAAGAATACTGGAGTGGGTTGCCATGCCTTCCTCCAGGCGATCTCTGCAACCCAGGGATCAAACCCAGGTCTCCTGCTTTGCAGGCGGATTCTTTACCAACTGAGCCACCAGGGAAGCCAATACCAATAATTAGCTTTTATTGAGGACTTATTGTCTTTCATCAAATCTGTACATACTTTCTCACTATATACTTATGAGATAGGTACTAGTAGTTTATTGATAAGTTTTAAAAACAAGGCTCAAAACTGTGAAATAATTTGTCCAAGATAATACAAAAAATACATGTCATAATATATATTAATAATTATTGATATTAAATCAATAAGTCAGTTGCCCTCTCCTGCACCAAAATATTTTAACACATAAGATTTTTCCTCCTTTCTTTGCACATTAGTCATAAAATATCCCAGATTCCAAAAATTGAATATTGTCTGCAGCTGCTGCTGCTGCTGCTAAGTTGCTTCAGTCGTGTCTGACCCTGTAGAAGGGAGGGCAAACCCTTTCTTGAATATTGACTGATTTAGTTTAGTTGTTTAGAATATAGAATTCAGTGGGTATTATAATATAGCATCATACATATTATACACATGGTAGTATTTGCAGGAGACACTGTCCACAAAAACACTTCCAGGGTAAAGCCTACTATTTACTGATGATCTCTCATCCTCTGCCAGGCAGGAAGCAAATGTCCCTTTGGGGGAGTAAGGCTTGACTTGGACAAATGCCCACTCAGTGATCACAGTCAGAAATTTGGACAGAAGAAGGTATTACTATGGCAACTGTTTCTATCAAGGTAGTAAGAGTTTCAGAAACCCAACGGGACAGACTAAGGCAGAGCCCATCAAGGAAAAGAGAGATTTCTAATGGAGGAAGAAGAGCTAAAACATCATGTCTGGAGGGCCATGGGCAGAACTGGTCTGGGATAGCAGTATATCATCCCATGCAGTTCTCACAGAAACTCTAAGAACATCACCAGGCAGTACTAGCTTCATTTTGCAAACAAAGGACCTGTTGCCTCAGGATAGCCCAAAGTACTTCACACTTTGTTTCTTTAGGCCTGAGTCTCACCTGGGCTTCAGGCTTGGTTCAGACATGCAACAGAAAATTTTCTTGCAACAGAAAATCCCATGCAAATGGTGAATGTAGTGTATTAATATAAAAATTTAGCATGTCATCTCACTAACTCTGCTTCTTTTCCTGTCATACTGGAATCCTTCCACTTCCTTGATGACACAGTCAGACATCACGTTTTGTGACTCAAACATTTTAATATATTTTTGGAAGCTCTATTCTTTCAGGTCTTGCTTTCGACTTTGGTGAGGGCTTCATCCTTGTTCACCTGCCTATTTCAGGAACTTCCTAACTAGTGTTTCTGATTTGAGGATTTGCTCTACATGACTGCCAGAGTTATCCATCTGAAACAGCGAGAACAAGAAGGTCTCTTTTAAAACACCTCTAAATGACAGACCCAACCACACCATGACACTTCTGATGCTGACCAGAAAAGGCCAAAAAGTGGGCAGTGGCCCAATTCCTGGAAATCCCCACCCCTTCCCCAAAATAGTTGGAATAATCCTCCCATTCATAAGCCTATGAAATTACCCAGTCCATAAAAACTAACCACCCTATATTTTCGGGCCTCTCACCTTCTGAGATGACCCACACTCTGTGGAGTATGCTTCTCTCTAAATAAACCCACTTCTTACCTATCAAAACAAACAAACAACAAAAACAAAAACATCCCAGTCAATCTCATAGCTTTCATCTCGGCAAAAGCCCTGTTCCTTCAGGCCCTTCCAGGGCCTTTCATATTTGTTATCTGTTTCTTCTCTGATTCCTGTTTTATTCAGGGCATATCGGAGAAGGCAATGGCACCCCACTCCAGTACTCTTGCCTGGAAAATCCCATGGACGGAGGATCCTGGTAGGCTGCAGTCCTTGGGGTCGCAACTGAGCGACTTCACTTTCACTTTTACCTTTCACGCATTGGAGAAGGAAACAGCACCCCACTCCAGTGTTCTTGCCTGGAGAATCCCAGGGATGGGGGAGCCTGGTGGGCTGCCGTCTGTGGGGTCGCACAGAGTCGGACACGACTGAAGCAACTTAGCAGCAGCAGCATAGCTTTTGTAGCCAAAATGAGTTCTGAGTAAAAACATTAGTCTTAAAGGAAAAGGGATTATCCCCAAGATTCAGAGGAATGGTAGGAATATTCCTAAAAAAAAATTTAATGTAGGAAACAGGAAAAATAATTAACAGAAAACAGGTTTATTTGGAAAATGATGAAATTTAATTCATAGATGGAAAATGTGCTGGCAGAGAAACAGAAAAATTAAAAATGACATAAAATGAAAATTAAGATTGGAAGCAATATAGAAAAAAATGGACAGTACAAAAAAAGAGACAATTTTTGAGGATAAACTGGAGTTCTCTTGGGCTATAGTAAAAAAGGGAGAGGATGATGGACTTAGTTTTTCTGTCTGTTATATTTAACATACAAATGGTGGTAATTCCTTAAGAAACTAGAAAAATGGGAAAATGTAGTGACTAAAAATGTGCATAACGGAAGAAAATTTTCTGAACTAAATAAAGAGCTACATATGTAGATTTAAAGTGTTTTTCTTATAAGGCAAAGCTGATAAAAAGGGACTTGCATTTGGACAAATCTTGGTAAAAATACCTCAGTTACAAAGAAGAAAGTAAAGCAATTGACTTTTTTCCTGTAGGAATAATAATTACACTGGTCTTAGACTTCTTTGTAACTCTGAATGCCAGAACATACGGAAACATTGATAATAGTGTACTGGTGAAAGTTTGCACCCCATAATGTATAGTCAATCTAAACCTTATATGTGAAGACAAGATAACAAAAGATTAGGTTTAGGAAGTGCAAAATGCACATAAAAACACAGCAACAAACAGAAGCATTGCTACCTGATTAGACTCTCAATATTATTGACAAACAAATTAATATTAAAAATCAAAAATGCACAAATCATATATGAATAAATTGATATGAGAATTAAAATTGTTAAACATATATTTAAGTTATTTATTTCAATAATTTAAAGCATTTATTTTAAATTAACCTACAAATTATTGGTAGAGATCAATTAATTTTTGATAAGTGAATATCATGTGATCTGTAACAATATCATAAACAATAATATTTTTGTTTCTAAAATCGCAAATTATAGCAACACTGTGAAGTGAATGAATAAGGAAATAAAGGTGTAATAAATTTATTCATCTTACTAAGGAGGGAATGAAAATATGCATTAGTTTTTCACTTGGCTGACTGGATAAATATAAGCCCATATATATTTTTGTAAAGATAATTACCACTGCCATGAAAATGCAGAATCTATACCTAAAAGTCACAATATATAGGGCAAATACAACAAATATAGGAGACTAAAATGCTCAAACTACTGCACAATTGCACTCATCTCACACACTAGTAAAGTAATGCTCGAAATTCTCCAAGCCAGGCTTCAGCAGTACGTGAACCATGAACTTCCAGATACCCAAGCTGGATTTAGAAAAGGCAGAGGAACCGGAGATCAAATTGCCAACAACCGATGGATCATCGGAAAAAGCAAGAGTTTCGGAAAAACACCTATTTCTGCTTTATTGACTATGCCAAAGCCTTTGACTGTGTGGATCACAGTAAACTGTGGAAAATTCTGAAAGAGATGGGAATATCAGATCACCTGACCTGCCTCTTGAGAAACCTGTATGCAGGTCTGGAAGCAATGGTAGAACTGAACATGGGACAACAGACTGGTTCCAAATAGGAAAAGGAGTTTGTCAAGGCTGTATATTGTCACCCTGCTTATTTAACTTACATGCAGAGTACATCATGAGAAATGCTGGGCTGGAGGAAGCACAAGCTGGAATCAAGATTGCCAGGAGAAATATCAGTAACCTCAGATATGCAGATGACACCACCCTTATGGCAGAAAGTGAAGAAGAAGTAAAGAGCCTCTTGATGAAAGTGAAAGAGGAGAGTGAAAAAGTTGGCTTAAACTCAACATTCAGAAAACTAAGATCATGGCATCTGGTCCCATCACTTCATGGTAAATAGATGGGGAAACAGTGGAAACGGTGTCAGACTTTATTTTTGGGAGCTTCAAAATCACTGCAGATGGTGATTGCAGCCATGAAATTAAAACACGCTTACTCCTTGGGAGGAAAGTTATGACCAACCTAGACAGCATATTAAAAAGCAGAGACATTACTTTGCCAAAAAAGGTCTGTCTAGTCAAGGCTATGGTTTTTCCAGTAGTCATGTATGGATGTGAAAGTTGGACTATATGGAAAGCTGAGTGCCGAAGAACTGATGCTTTTGAACTGTGGTGTTGGAGAAGACTCTTGAGAGTCCCTTGGACTGCAAGGAGATCCAACCAGTCCATCCTAAAGGAGATCAGTCCTGGGTGTTCATTGGAAGGACTGATGCTGAAGCTGAAACTCCAATACTTTGGCCACCTGATGTGAACAACTGACTCCTTGGAAAAGACCCTGATGCTGGGAAAGACTGAGGTAAGAGGAAAAAGGGACAACAGAGGATGAGATGGGTGGATGGCATCACTGACTCAATGGACATGAGTTTGAGCAAGCTCTGGGAGTTGGTGATGGACAGGGAAGCCTGGTGTGCTGTAGTCACAGAGTCGGACACGATTGAGTGACTGAACTGAACTGAGCTCAACCCAACTGAACTCAGATTCAGCAAAAATAATAGACTATTGGAGTAGCCTGTTAAAGGCTCAGCTCACAGGTTTGCTTGAAAACAAGAGCCTACAGATGGGACACATTCCTCCACATTGCAGTGTATACTGTAAGCCAATGACTGATCTAAATAACCCTGTCAGTTAGAACACAGAAGTCCCGGAACCCAGAGGTTGGACATAGGATTGGCTCTATCCACTTGCAAAATATTATATTGCTACATTAGCTATCCTAGACCCTCCAGTTGGGGTTGGGTGGACACTCCCACCAGGACACAAAGTACAGGGCTCCTCTGAACTTGAAATTATGACTATCACTGGGTCACACTGGGCTGAGGGTGGTTGCCCTGTTTGCCTTGTCGAGCTAGGGTTGCTGCTACAGTGGATCAGGGATATTCACTGGGACATGTCTGGCTGCTCCTGTGCCTGGTGATCTAATTGCATGAACATTTATGGAAACCAGAGCCTGACGAGGACAAGGTAACCAACAGCACAGATTTATCAGTGATGAAGGTGTGGGTCACTGTACCTAGACAGTCCAAGTGCAGGCTAAAGGTAAGGGAAATGTAGACTAGAGGATGGATGAGGGAGATAGTGAATAGCAACTATGGCCTTGTGACAGAAACAGCAGCAGAAACCACAGCCCATAGCTTATGTAGTAGCCCCTCCGTCATCAGTATTTGAGCGATTAAATTAAGCCATCATTGTGAAGGGACTCCATAGATAAATGAAGGCATGAGGAGATCTGAGTAATACAAAGGGATGGATTATACTGGGCACTTTGTGCATTATTTCATTTTCTTGCCCTGTCTTCTAACTCTGGCCACCTCTGGACCAATCAGGCCTGTGCAGGCTTCAACCAGCTTCACTCAGGGATCCTCTGACAATGCCATGCCTTGGAATATCTTCAGTGGACATCTTGCTTCCTGCCCAAGGATGTTCAGGGGAGCTAGATTAGCACCCATGCTCTGACAGTCCTCAGACAACAAGTAAATTCAGGAGGGCAAAATCTGCAGAGGCAAGTTTGACCCATTGGGAAATGAAGCTAGCAGACCGATGCCTTCTACTTTTCATGATCTGGACAGGCAGTTCTGAGAAGTATTTCATCTAGCTCAACAGAGGGTCCCATGGGACCTCATAGGCATGTTCAGTTTGATAGCACATTGGTCTTTTTCCCCCCATTGTGTCCATTTTCTTTGCATTCCTGAGATCTCATTACCAATTAAGCTTCCTACACACAAATCTTTATCCAAGGTCCTGCTTTCAGAGAGACACTGAAATGTAATAATTTTATTCAGAGATATCATATTATACACTATAGCAGTTTTCAAGCTTTTTGGTTTCAGGAAAACTTTTTTTCTTTTTTAATTTTTATTGGCCATGCTATGCAACATATGGGGTCCTAGTTCTTCAACCGAAGACTGAACCTGAGCTCCCTGAATTGGGAGCACAGAATCTTAACCACTGACCAGGGAAGTTCTTAAATTTTTTACTGCAGTACAGTTGATTTATAATATTGTGCTAGTTTCATGTGTACAGCAAAATAATTCAGCCACATATATTCTTTTTCAGGTTCTTTTCCATTATAGGTCATTACAAGATATTGAATGTAGCTTCCTGTGCTATATAGTGCATCCTTGAGGTTTATGTATCTTATACCCATTTTGTAATCTGTTAATCACATACTCCTAATTTATTCCTTTCCACCTTCCCCTTTGGGAACCATAAGTTTGTTTTCCATGTCTGTGATTCTGGTTTTTTTCAATCGATCGATATTTTTAAAATTAAAGTATAGCTGATTTACAATGTTGTGTCAACTTTGATACAGCAAAGTGATTCAGTTACTCATATATAATTCTCTTTTTAAAATATTTTTTCCACTATAATTTATCATAGGATATTGAGTATAGTTCTCTGTGCTATACAGTAGGATCTTGTTTATCCATTCTATATATAAAAGTTTACATCTGCTAACCCCAACTTCCCTGTTAACTCAGTTGGTAAAGAATTCACCTGCAATACAGGAGACCCTGGTTCAATTCCTGGGTCGGGAAGATCCACTAGAGAAGGGATAGGCTACCTACTCCAGTATTCCTGGGCTTCCCCTGTGACTCAGTAAAGAATCCACCTGCAATGTGGGAGACCTGGGTTCAATCCCTGGGTTCAATCCCTGGGTTGGGGAGATCCCCTGGGGAAGAGAAAGACTACCCAGTCCAGTATTTTGGCCCAGAGAATTCCATGGACTGTATAGTCCATGGGGTCGCAAAGAGTTGGAATTGACTGAGTGACTTTCACTTTCACTTTCACTTTCAACTCCAACTTCCACTCCAACCCTCCCCCAACCCCCTCCCCCTTGGCAAGCACCACTCTGTTCTCTATAGGACAACCTTAGTCTTAAAAAATGACAATCCCAAAGAGGTTTGTAATGCGGGTGATATCTATTGATATTTACAACATTAGCAAGGAAAACTTGAAATTTTTACATTTACTTATAAATTTATTCAAAGTTACATTAATAAGTGCACTCTATGTTAATATAAATAACATTTTTTATGGAGTACTAACTATATTTTCCAAAATAAAACAAAATATTTGTAAGAAAAAAGTGGCATTCTTTTACATTTTTGCAAATCTCTTTAATGTCTAGCAAAATAAAAAATATAGCTGGAGTCTCATAGCTGCTGCTACGTCCAGTCTGTGATAAGTTTTTTCAGTTTAAGTATTTGAAAAAATATAGCCTCATAAAGACTATGCAATTGGGAAAGGGAGGAGTATTTAATTGTTTTTTTTTTTTCAGATGATTGTAGCTATTCTATGATACATCACCAAATCTAGACAAGCGATAGTCTCTTAAAACTATTAGTAGTAATTCTGTACTTTCATCAATAAAACATTTGTTCTCTGTTACATTTAAATCCAATTTAGGTGGGTTTCTTACCCATGTGTGATTTTATACATTATATATAGATCATTTGGACAATATTGGTTCAGTGGCTTATGCAAATCATTCCAATGTTTGCACATTTCATTGTACATTATAATAACACACAATTCTTAGGAATACACTGACCACATCAGAAAAACCTTTAAATATTGGAAGGCTTTCAAGCTCAATGTAATGGGTACAAGTGTTTATTTTTTAATTTAAACTTTTGTTTGAAAACTTCAATCAATGGCAAAAAAGGATTTTCAAGTTGATTTCTTAAACCAACAGGCTCACTTTGTTCATTGTTGAGAAAATGTCTGACAAATATCCAGGTCTGGATAATTATAATTCTCTAGTTCTTCTTCCAAGTAAAAATATTGCTTTGTGAAAAAAGTGGCTAGTTCAGCTCACAGTTGAAACAATCATGCAGTGTTTTCCCTTGAGAAGATCTTCCTACGTCTGTGGGCAGCAGAAGAGCTTTCTGTGTTCTTCCATCGTTCTAGATAGAAGACTATTAAAAATTGATTCTTCAGTGTTGAAATTAATAAAATTAACCATTTCATTGCTTCCTCAAGGACATTCTTATGTGACACTGGGATTTCTGTCATTGCAAGCATCTGGAGGTAGAGAGACACTGGTCTGTGGCACTGTTAATGTTCTTTTACTATCATTGCTTGCTCACTATCAGAGCAAGTGTGAACACAGTGAAACAAGCAAATAACAGCTTACGATGCAAATAATTTTGACCTTGAAGGTCCTCTGAAAGGTTCTTGGGGAATCCCAGAGGCTCAAAGGACGTGGGAACCTCTTTTCAAATCACTGATCTGAAATATTGTGAGTTTTGTTTTCCATTTCCCATATTTCTGAAAACTCAATAATTAAAACACCCCCCCCAACACACAAATACATATGCACAATACTATTTTTAATGTAAGTTCTAGTTTCTAGTTATTTTCCCCTAAAGTTTCTAGCCTGCAACACTCCAGAAAAGGAAGTCTTCACTCCATTCTTCCCCTATGGCCATGATTGTGGATCTTTCAGGAACAAACACATATCACTTTCTTGTGTAAACATGTGTAAACCTTGCATGAATTTTCTGTTGCACTAAGGATAATATTTAAACGCCATTGCATGACTTGTCAGTCTCTCTATTGGTCTCCTGAACATCCTCCAGGTATATCTTTTGCTTTTATCCTTAAAAATCTCTGTTCCAACCATAATGTATCATCCTTTGCTTAAATAATTTCTTTATATCTTTCAGGTACCACCTTTGGTGGGTTCTCTCATATCTCAAGCTCGCTTGGGTGATTTCCTGATATAATTCCAGCACATCTGGGATTGTGATTTCAGATTTCACATCTGAAATCACAGTGAGTTGTGATTTCATTTTAAGCATCCATTTTCTTCACTATTCTGTAAGTTTATGGAGGCAGTGATGTCTCTTGCTTTATGTTATATTCATGGTTAGCAGACTTTTGGTCCATGAGATATTTAGTCTATGCTAAAGGGTTCTTGATATTTGCAGGATCATTTGGTCCTGTTCAAAACATGAATAAAACATATAGTCCATGCCAAAAGGTCTTTGATATTTGCCATATCTGGTCCTGTCTGAAATCATTTGGCATGAATCAAATATACCCATGGTCATTTTTGATAGGAATAAATTTGAAGGATCTTTTGGCATGGATCAAATGTCTTCTGAACCAAATGTCTTCCGGGCACTTTGGATAAGACCAAATGTCCTTCAAAGATATTCCTACTACCTGTGAAAATGCCTGCATCATTGCCCTTCTACATGGATGAGGAAGTTGGTACTGGAGGCTGGGCTGTAAGACAGGATGTGAGTGATTCATCACTCAGGGTCTATAATCTTTAGAATATTTATCAATATTAAATAATACATACTAATTGCAAATACAATAGAAACATATATTACATATTTATGATAGACATACATATGTTTTAAACAATGCAATAATAATTTATAATGCCCTTGATTTTTATAAAATATTGTATCTTTTAATGCCAGTAACAAAGACACTCCTTATTAATAAAAGCTGTACAATTTTCTTTGATTTTATTCCATTGTCTATAAATTAACTAGTTGTCTACTGATATATCTTTAGAAATTTCTGATTAATTATTGCAAGCAAAGCATTAATGAACATTTTAATGCACATAACTATGTATTATGCTAATATTTCTACAGAGTAAATTCCTGGAAGTAAGACCTCCCTAAGTGTATGCACTTCAAAAACATTTTGACTTCATGCAGGAGTGCATGAAGTGTGGTGGTCATTTCCTTACACTGTATTAACTATTATTTTAAAAATTTCACATTGATAGGTAAAAATTGTGTTTCATTATATTACCTTTATGTAATTAGTTATAAGTAGGATTATCTTTTAGTATCTTTATCATTTATATTTCTCCTTACCTGAATTGCCAGTTCATACTCTAATGGTGTGTTCTTTTTCATTAGCCTATTGGTCTTCCAAAGTAACTTAAAAAAAATTATTTATTTGTTACAAATAATAACCCATTGTCTGCTATATTTTTCATTAGTTTAAAAAATGGTCTTTTTATAAAACTAGAGCACTTTCTAACACCATACACAAAAATAAACTCAAAATGGATTAAAGATCTAAATATAAGACCAAAAACTATAAAACTCCTAGAGAAAAACATAGGCAAAACATTCTTTGACATAAATCACAGCAGGATCCTCTATGACCCACCTCCCAGAGTAATGGAAATAAAAGCGAAAATAAACAAATGGGACCTAACTAAGCTTAAAAGGTTTTGCACAACGAAGGAAACTATAAGCAAGGTAAAAAGACAGCCTTCAGAATGGGAGAAAATAATAGCAAATGAAGCAACTGACAAAGAATTAACCTCAAAAATATATAAGCAGCTCATGCAGCTCAATACCAGAAAAATGAACGACTCAATTAAAAAATGGGCCAAAGAACTAAACAGACGTTTCTCCAAAGAAGACATACAGATGGCTAACAAACACATGAAAAGATGCTCAACATCACTCATTATTAGAGAAATGCAAATCAAAACCACAGTGAGGTACCATTTAAGGCCAGTCAGAATGGCTGCTACTCAAAAGTTTACAAGCAATAAATGCTGGAGAGGGTGTGGAGAAAAGGGAACCCTCTTACACTGTTGGTGGGAGTGTAAACTAGTACAGCCACTATGGAGAACAGTGTGGGGATTCCTTAAAAAACTTGGAATCGAACTGCCATATGACCCAGCAATCCCACTTCTAGGCATACACACCGAGGAAACCAGAATTGAAAGAGACACGTGTACCCCAATGTTCATCGCAGCACTGTTTATAATAGCCAGGACATGGAAGCAACCTAGATGCCCATCAGCAGACGAATGGATAAGAAAGCTGTGGTACATATACACAATGGAATATTACTCAGCCATTAAAAATAATACATTTGAATCAGTTCTAATGAGGTGGATGAAACTGGAGCCCATTATACAGAGTGAAGCAAGCCAAAAAGATAAACACCAATACAGTATACTAACGCATATATATGGAATTTAGAAAGATGGTAACAATAACCCCACATGCAAAATAGAAAAAGAGATACAGATGTATAGAACAGACTTTTGGACTCTGTGAGAGAAGGCGAGGGTGGGATGATCTGAGAGAATAGCATTGAAACGTATATTATCAATTGTGAAACAGATCGCCAGTCCAGGTTTGATGCATGAGACAAATGCTCAGGGATGGGATGGGGAGAGAGGTGGGAGGGGGGGTTCAGGATGGGGAACACATGTAAATCCATGGCTGATTCATATCAATCTATAGCAAAACCCACTAAAATATTATAAAGTAAAAAAATAAATAAGTAAATAAAAATAAAACTGGTTAAAAAAAAAGGAAAGCTGTGGTACATATATGCAATGGAATATTACTCAGCTATTAAAAAGAACACATTTGAATCAGTTCTAATGAAGTGGATGAAAGCTGGAGCCTATTATACAGAGTGAAGTAAGTCAGAAAGAAAAACACCAATACAGTATATTAATGCATATATATGGAATTTAGAAAGATGGTAACGATGACCCAATATGCGAGACAGCAAAAGAGACACAGATATAAAGAACTGACTTTTGGACTCTGTGGGAAAAGGCAAGGGTGGGATGATCTGAGAGAATAGCATTGAAACATGTATATTACCATATGTGAAATAGAGCACCAGTCCAAATTCAGTGCATGAAACAGGGCACTCAAAGCCAGTGTACTGGGACAACCCTGAGGGATGGGATGGGGAGGGAAGTGGAAGGGGGCTCAGGATGGGGGACACATGTACACC
The DNA here is from genome assembly GCF_023699985.2 of Odocoileus virginianus. Taxonomy (NCBI): domain Eukaryota; kingdom Metazoa; phylum Chordata; class Mammalia; order Artiodactyla; family Cervidae; genus Odocoileus; species Odocoileus virginianus. The sequence goes on from NC_069674.1 coordinate 38,474,633, forward strand.
CATGGCTGATTCATGTCAATGTATGGCAAAACCCACTACAATATTGTAAAGTAATTAGCCTCCAATTAAAATAAATTAATTAATTTTTAAAAATGGTCTTTTGGCTAATTTATGTTTTCTCTGTTATGAAATTTAAAGTTTCACATAGTCAAACCTCTTGTCAATGTTTTCCTTTATGGTGATGGTTTTTGCATCCTGTTTAAGACTCATAGCATCCCAGAGGGTAAGACATTCTCCTTTGTTTTCTTTTCAGACAAGACCATCTAGAGATGTTGGCATCAGAGAAGATGCAAGAGCTACAAGCAGCCGAGAAGCCCACTTTCCTTTCTCCTTGTGCAGTGGTCACATCACTATGCCGTGCTTCCTAGAATGCCTGGACCGACTTTATCAAAAACAATCACCATGACTTTCAAAAATTAAGCATTGCCTCCATCAGGATCGATCCTGATTGTATTTAGTTTAGAATTGAACAGAAATGGTTTTGTTTTGGTGGAAATTTGAGAGGGACATTTTACTTAGATTTACAGAAAATAAGAGGCTTTAAACAACTTGAAGACACACATATCTCTCCATAAGAATCAGTTTAAATGACTTAAATTAAAAATATTTGAATATTTTATTTTTAAGAAAAAAGTTTCATCAAATTTTTTGTTTTCATTTTATTCCCTTGAGTTCTGAAATTGCTTGTATACTCAATAGCTGGAAATAGTAATTTTCACCACTGCCATCATAATTAAATATAATATGATAATCGTTCAGATTATGAATCACTGTTTTAATGAATGATGATTCTATTGCTCATTATTATGGTAGTTTGCTATGATTATTATTTGGGGATTATGGACTCCTCAGAAATGGCAGGTTCTTTCCTAAAATGATTACTAAATAATGACAAAGATGCCAATAATAACAACAGATTTCTACTTTGGGGGACACATAATTACTTTATAGGTGATACTCCTTAAAAGCGAACCTAGCATTTTTTAAATAGAAGCATCCTAGCATCGAGGATCCTACACACTAAAGCAGAAGTACAGAAAGCACTTTTCTAAAACTTTTACATTAATCGATCAAATGTCTACTCATGATAAGTGATACAAAGAATTAAAGACAACCAAAAGCATCCTGTTTCAAATATCTCATGTTACAGTGATAAAGGTTAAACGCAAAAAAAAAAAAAATGCAAAAGGGTACACAGCGTGACTGGTGATATGAGAGACGAGAGACTGACTATAAACTCCAGTGAAAATATATCAAATGGCCTCTAGAAAACAAGGCATTTTAGGCCAATACCCTCATCCTTCCCCATCCTCCTGGGAAATTATCCATGTTCTCTATGACCTATGTGGGATAATACAGACTTTTAAACTTTAATTTATTTCAGATGTGACTAGCAGTAACTTATTTTCCTTGAAAATTCTGCCCAAGGTTCCATCCATATTTTGCCATTTTAAAAAAGAAGACTACTCCTTATTATCAATAATCATAATAGTAATAATAAGCTTATATAAAAAGATACTGAGAAAAGAAACATACTTTACTGAAAATGTACCTCAGCTGTCCTGGTTCAAGTTCAAAATATTGTAATGATTAATACTACAGATAAAGCACCAATTTTTATTTAGATTTACACAGAAAATGAAAAAAATTAGAAAAAGGTGAAAAGTGCCCCAGTACCATATATAAAGTATAAAACATTCAAATTAAGTAGAATATATGCACTTAGGAAAAATGAGTGTTATCAGAACACTCCACGTTTTTGAATGTGTGCGTGTGTGCTCGCTCAGTCGTGTCCGACTCTTTATGACCCTACGGACTAGAGCCCGCCAGGTTCCTCTGTCCATGAGCTTTACCAGGCAAGAATACTGGAGAGGGTTGCCATTTCTTCCTCCGAAGTTTTTGAATACCAAGTGGCATAAAGAAGCTGCCCACCAAAGAAGAATAGTTTATACTGGCATCATGCTTGAGTTTACACAATCTCACTGATAACCCTCTAAGTGTGGTATGGTATTTGGTATTACACTCCCCATTTGTGGATGACGACGTTGAGGTCTAGTCCCGGCCTCTGTCCCAAGGAGAACTAACAGATGGGTTGGCTGCCTGTTGGTTCACTGTCCTCCCAACAGTGACTGTGTTAGGCACGGCTCTCCAGATAAACAGAACCAATAGGATACATACATTTAGACACAAATTCTGAGATGTATAATGAAGAGATAGTTTAAGAATAAAATTGGCCACATAATGGACGGATTTTGGAAGTGGAGGGTGACATTTTATGTGAGAGCTGATTGAAGTTAGCAAGGCAAATGGGGCAGGGCCACTACTGTGAAAGGCATTTGAGAGGGTTCCAAAGTGGGGGGAAATCTTGTACTTTCATGAGAATTTCTTTAAAAGCCAGCACTATTGGGGTTGGGAACAAAATAGTCTCGAGGATGCACAGAGGAATCCTCAGAACTTTGTAGAATCTAAAATTAATCTGAAATGAAGAAGGGGCCCCAGAAAATCTTATACTGGGGAGTTACGTGCTCCAATGTGCATTTCAAAATATTACTTTTCTTTGTCAGCTAGAGAGCTGGTGAGCAAATCTCCCATCCTTGGTTTCTATAAATCTATGAATATTTCTCCTAGAGACACAGTTCCAGCCGTTATACATTCCTTATGGAGTTTACTTTACCCACTTTCTTTGGTTTAAAAGACTCTAAGGTCTCTGAGTATAAGGACTAACTGATAACAGCTTTCAAATCTCTTTAGCCTCTGATAGTAAAGTTGAAAGCCTAAAATAGGTGTTCATAATTCTTCATGATGTTTAATCCATTAGAATAAATTAAAAATGCATATGTTTAAACATAGGCGCGTGTACACACACAGACCAGAGAGTCTAAGGTCCTTGGCTGCGCTTCTAGGAGGTTCTTTAGAAGAATCCCAAGCAGGCACAGGGCTAGGGGCAATTTTATGGTCCAAGCTGAATCTTCCCCAGTGAAATTCCCACCCCCGTTTTATAGACTCAACTTTACTCCATGCTAAGATAAGCATCTGAAAAGAATGGAAACACCTGCCCTTGTCTGAGGCCCACATTCTCGGGGCTGTAACTCTAGCCCTGGCAGTAAAGCTTTAAAGAATGAGGCTCTCCCCTGTCAGACAGGCCTCTTCGAAAGTTCATACAACACATTGCTTTTACCTGAAAATGTCCTTTTTGTTAACAAAAAAAACACCTTATTTTGGAATTTTAAAACTGCAAAAACTATTCTAAGCTGAATACATTAAAGAGAAACCCAATTAATGAGGTATTTGAGATATGGAGAAATAATTGAGATATTTTGTTCTACTTCATTACTAAGGAGAAAGAGGCAAATTACATAGCCTGGGCTCATGGCAACTGCCAACACTCTGTAAGAATTAATGTTGAGACTGATAACAAGAGGCACATAAAGGACGAATCTTTTGTAAATATTAAATGTGAATCCTTAGTACACTGTAGTTACAAATGTGGACTAATACATTTTTAAAATTATTTTTTATTGGTGTAGAGTTGCTTTATAATGTCGTGTTAGTAAACCCAGCAAGTTAGACTAATGCATCTTAGAAGGACTCTTCCCAAGGATAAAAAGTAAAAAGATTTGTCATTGAAGTTTGAATATATCGATAAATTCAATTAACTGGAAGAAATATCATACTCAAGAATTTTGATTAATTGATGGTCTGCTAGCATTAGATTCTGGTGCACTAATATTGACTGTGAAAATCATATTCATGTATCATTTACTGAATATTCTGGAATGGGTAAATAATTACATGTACCCAAACTAAACAGGATTACGCAGTCAGAAAGAATAACCTTTTCCAAATACGTGAAAGACCGAAGCTTTATTGTCATAACTTTTCTAAATCTCTTGTAACCAAATTTTTTAATATACTTGAGTGTTATATGTTTTTAAATTAAACTATGGCATTAACAGAATTATTTAAATAACTCTAAAATTCATTGCAACACGATTTAGTAATAGATTTTGTATGAATCTCAGAGAAAAAAAATAGCCTCAGCATATTTCCTGAAAATTTCTTGAATGAATCAGACATAAAATAATTTATTCATGGTTCTGGATAACAAAAGTTTAGCCACACACATTATGCTATGCACATTCCAGAAAGCACTACTTCTTTCACAAAAACATACGTCAGGAGTTTTTTTTTTTTTTTTTTAGATCTGAAACCCAGGGAATATTGAAAAAAAAATCCCAACAACTAGAAGAAAGCCAGTAGATGAAACATACTTTTGTCTGATTGCTATTGCTAATGGGAAATATTTTCTAGGGTTCACACTAGGTGTGACCAGCAGGAAAATCCTTATCCATCTGCCCCACACCTACCTCGTTAGTGCTCAGGGGTTTGATGAGTAATTGGGATGATCCCATAGGTTAAATAAATGACCTTAAAGTTACCATTATTGCCAAAAATATTTCTCCCTGTGGCTTTGCTGAAATTTCATAAGCTGGCTTCCCTGGTGATTCAGTCACTAAAGAATTCTCCTACAATACAGGATATCACTTGCAATGTTTCTTACATCAGTTTGATCCCTGGGTCAGGCAGATCCCCTGAGGCAGGAAATGGCAACCCACTCCAGTATTCTTGCCTGGGAAATCCCATGCACAGAGAAGCCTGGCAGGCTACAGTCCATGGGGTCGAAAGAGTGGGACACAACTTAGTGACTAAACTACCAGCACCACATAATGCATTTGGTTAGGAGACCAAGTGCTCCTGAAGTTCCCTGTGATATCACTGGTCTCTGCTTTCTAAGAGTGAGGGCAAGGGGAGGGTGCAATACATGTAGGAGCTTTGGATTCATATCACAGTGGCACCAGAAAGCATTTTCTCATTTCTCTGGTCCTTGTAACCTGTCTAGCAAGCATATTGGCCACACATATTTGAAAGGATTTTTGGTCAGAGTAACACAGTACTTCACTAGAGAAGGTCTACATCATACTTGTTTTTGTGTAGAATGGAGTCTTACACGTGAAGGTACTCAGCATACATTTGTAGAAAATTCACTAATTTTCTTTCTTTCTCTTCCATCCACATCTATTGCAAACTTTAGCTTCAGTCTCAGAGTGATGTTGATAGATACTTGGCCAAATTGCTAAAGACTCAAAGTCAGATATTTCACTTTATTTCTGTTGTTAAGAGACCCATTTTTAGGACCACAGGGAGGATGGTACTTTGCCCATCTTTGTGAATTTGTGCTTACACTGATTCACAAAAACTGGAATGTAGCCTATTCCAGTGATGGCCATCCTGTGCCACAGGAACTGTCACCTGACCTCTCACTCAAGGCAAATGCCCAAGCCTTCGGGAAGCTTCTGAACTCTCAATACAACATCCGAGGCAACCAATGCACCATGGGCATTGATGCAAGGTGACCACCCATCATCATGACTTACATATGTGATAAAGTCTTGCTTACTATAAATAAAGTCACTTTAGAATTTTTTACTTATTTTTATTTTTAGTTGGAGTATAATTGCTTTATAGCATTGTGTTAGTTTATGCTGTACATCAGCATGAATCAACCATAGGTATCCATGTGTCCCCTCCCTCGTGAACTTCCCTCTCACCTCCTACTAACTTCACTTTTGGTCTAAAAGTGAATTAAACAGTGCAAGTTGATGTTTTGACATTTATATATTTTGGTAATACTCAGCCTTGATTTTTGATTCATAATCTTCTGGTCTTCCTCTTTGATCTGCTTTCTGAGGGGCGTGTGGGTGTCAGGGGAGTGGGTTGACTTATGTGATACATGGTGGATGGTGTTTGGAGGCCCCTTCCGTTGGCTGTTCAATATTCTTCGTATCCAGAGGCCCTGGTCCTGTTGGCACCCTAGTCTGAAGTCTGTGACTGGTGGACTGTGGTCAGCTGTTCTGGCTCAGCTGATACTCTATGGGGTCATCATTCATCTCCTCCCAATGGATGATACGGTCTCCTCTTTGCTTGCAGTGGCTGTGGAACATCAAGTCTCTGTCGCATCCTTCATTCTGTCCCACGCCCAGCAGTCCACCACTGCAGGCTATGGGAAGCTTGAAGGTACTGACAGGCGATCTGTCTGTCTGGTCTGTCTGATACTGCTGTTCCACTCTATCTGGGCTAGAATGCAGCATGTTGGCATAGGGAACTGAGCAATGACCCTCAAAAATCATGAATGAAGAATCTGGGGATGCAGTTCCCCCTTCTGCCCTCTGAATCACCCTAATTTATTTTAGCTTATCTGGGTTAAACCTGGAAAAGAGGAAGATTGAGACATATATCCCTACTCCATCATTTTTTATCTCTGGCTTCCTAAATATTCCAGGGAAGAGAAGAGACAGGCTTTCTTCTCCCGACACAGAATCTTGGGAGTAAGGCCTAGGAATCTGTAGTTTAACAAGCTCTCCAGGTAATTCTAATGTAGCTAATGTTTGAGAATGACTAATTAAGTCATCTCCTCCTTCTTCCTTAATCCATCATGACTAGGCATTAATGGAAAATAGGTAATTCTTTCTCCATAAAGAAAAATTTATGATCAGAGTCCTCTGTGATTAACCCTTGACATGTGAAAAGGGAAAGAAAGACTATCTTGAATAATCTCATCTTTTGAGGGTTGGAGCTCAATTCTGAGTTAATTCTGCAACAAATTCTAATCTCTCTCTTTCCCCAACTTTTCTCATCCTCCCAACCAAGAGACTACTTTGAGCCAATGAGTAAGAAAGTCATGATCTTTGAAAGGAAATAAGAAAAGCACATTCACTATTGCCCTAGCTATTTAGCTTTTAGAATATGCAACAAATCATGTGCAGCATCCAAAGTGAACCACGTGCTTTAAATCACATTATTAAAACATACTTGGTGTCAACTTGGCCAGGTACCGTTAAGGTGAGTATTTCTATCAAAGACAACATCCTGGTACTTAGGGGCCCTGTTTTATAGCTCATACTGTTTTTATTCACATCTGTGGACTCATCTGCTCATTGTCTGCTTGTGGACTTTTATTACTAATTACAAGGGGTTCTGGGTGTTCCACCTGCCATGACTCATGGTTCATATCCTCCTCAATGGCATAATAAGGTCTGCCTTCCTCCTTGACACCATTTTGAGAGACATCAGGGACTGTGGCTCATCCCTTAACTCCATCTGCTCTGGTGCACTCTTCATACCGATGACCTTGAAGGCAGGAGCTTACTGCTCCCAACTTTTTGGTGGGTAGAAGACAAAGTTCAGAAACTCTATCCAGAAAAGCTTTCTTGTTGCTTACATTTGTGGGATTCCTTAATATATTTTAACACAGTTTAAACATCACAGTCTTTTTCTACCTCATGCCAGTGATCAGGTGTTGACACCAGTATCTTATAAATTAATTGCTTCAAACTCTATTGATGTACACCAGTGATTCTAGAACTTGAGTGTACATCAGCATCATCCAGAGGGCTTAGCAAACCAGAGGTACCTCAATCCATCATTTGATTCAATACGTATAGTAGAAAGAATGAGGACCCCAGGATGCTGTTAGCATCCTGATACCCATCACATACTACATGGAGATGGAAAATGATGTTTGCAGGTAGAATTAAGGTTGCTAATGAGCTGAACTTAAAGCAATTATCCTGAGTCATCTGAGTAGGCCCAAGGTAATCACAAAGATCCTTAAATGTAGAAGAGGGAGGCAGAAGAGGTCAGAGTGGTGTAATGCAAGAAGAACTCAGCCCACTCTTGCTGGCTTTGATGATGGAGTGATGTGGCTGGGATCCAAAGGTTGTGGGCAGCTTCTAGGAGCCCAAAGGAACAAGGAAAAAACTTCCCTCCCTTTTGAGTCTCTGAAAGCAATGCAGCCCTGCTGACAGCTTGATTTTAAGTCAGTTGGAGTCTTTTCAGGCTTTTTGACCTCGAAAACTATCAAATAATAGATTTGTGTTTTTTCAAATCTGCTAAGTTTGTGGCACTTTGTTACAGCATCAACTAAATACTAATAGAGTGGGATTGGGGTGGAACCACTGATACTGATGCTGTTGGTAAAGGATCATGCTTTAAGAATGACAGATGTAGGCTTTACTTGTATCTCTTACTCCCTAAAGTCTTTTCTGGTTGGGGCAGATGGTCTTTAGGATCACTTGCACTATCCTCTCCTCCTGATGTCCTCTTGTACGATTCCCTCTTTTTGAGTGTGGGCCTTGCTTCTAACCAAAAGAATATGGCAAAATGATGGGATGTTACTTCTACATTGAATAAACCCTGTCTTGCTAGCAGATTCATTCTTTTTCTCTGCTGCTGCTTTTGAAGAAGAAAGTTGCAATGTTGTGAAAAGGCCTATAGAGAGAGTCACACAGCAAAGGACTGACAGTAAGAAGGTAGCATCCTAGGTTTTAGAGTTTCAAGGAACTGACGTTTGCCAACACCTGACTGAACTGGGAAGAGGCTTAGTTTTTAATAGAGACTCCAGATGACAACATAGCCCTGCAAATACCTTGACTGCAAAAGGGTAGACAGGAAACCCAGTTAATCTGTTCTCAGGCTCCTGACCCATATGAACTGTGAGAGCAACATGTAGGTTGTTTGAAGCTACTCAGGATTTTGTCATTTGTTACACAGCATAGAAAACTGGTACTTATAGTCCGGAGACTAGAGTAGACAGAGGTATGCTCTGTCAGCAGAGTCAGTTGTTTCCAATGTGGATCATCTGTTGTTCAGCGGTTGTCAAGAATAAAGCTACTATTTGGAGGGCAGACTCTGTGTGTGCTCAGGTGCTCAGTCATGTCCCACTCTTATATTCTATGTGGCAGGCATCGAAAGTGTCCTGAGAGTTTTATACTCACGACCTTTAAAGAATCCTTGAAATAGTTATTATCCCATTTCACGAATAAAGAAATGGAGGCCCAGGAGGACATGCTGATGTCCCTGAATTAGAGAGTAACAGGGCCTGGACTGAAATATTTGTTTGTCTGACTCTGAAAGTCCTAGGGACTTCGCTGATGGTCCAGTGGTTAGGAATCTGACTTCCAGTACAGGGGATGTGGGTTCGATCACCGGTTGGGGAACTAAGATCCCACATGTCTTGGGGCAACTAAGCCTGAGCACCGCTAGAGAGCCTGTACCAGTAGGAAGACCCAGCGTAGCCCCCTCCCCCCCCAAAAAAAACCACACCAGTCACACCCTAATCATTGGTACAAGGATGACCCCGAAGTGAAGGTGGCCTTGGCATTCGGGGTGGTCCAGGGGTGCACCACCATAACAGTCAGTGATGCCTGTGACCTCTCCTGCACAGACTGACCTGTAGGTAGCCTGGACTGGGAAAAAGGAAATGGTAACAGCTACACCCAGAATTTTGTGTCCATTCAACTTCCAATTCTTCCTTTGAGCCTTTCTGACTTGAGGACATCTGAGACGAACTCTACAGGCTGCTTAGGACTGTACCTGGGCAGGGGGCGAGGTGATGACTCTCCCTTCAGAAGTTGAGAACGTAGGGAAAGAAATAGGACTTGCTGACTTGAACAATAAAAAACACTTGTGCAAAAACATTTAAAATCTGGAAAGGGGAGTGTTTGACTAAGCCATTTGTCTACATAACATATTTCCCTTAATTTTTCTCATAAAGGATGATTTCCTTACATTCACTAGTACAGGGACGAGATGCCCATTTTAAGCAGACCCACACGGTTGTGAGCACGTTCATAACTGTCTCATTTGTGCAACTCAGCACACCCATTGAGTTTGATGAAGTGGAAAAATTAGGAGCTTGGAGGCTCATTCAGCTTGGAGTGTGTGCAAATACAATTAGTGCACATCTCAATAACGGTGCTGAGGAAGTGTTCTCAGCTAATATCCGATTCAAGACAACCAACAGGACTAACCCAGTGCTTTGTCTGAAGAGACATCTGAAATACATCAAGGAAATAAATTAACTGTCAAAAACTTCATTTATTCTGCAGAGATTATGAAATGCAGCCGGAGAATTCATCTGAAAGATGGCTGCCAGGGCTCAGAGGAGAGTTGCAGTTAAAATCCCTTGTAGAAGTCTTCAGACTGCTGAGGTGAGGAAGGCAAGGATGAGTGGAATGAGGGGGACTTAGCCTCACTGCAGAGCTCAAACAGATAAGTGATTTTTGAGCAGTGAACTAGGGCAAGTCATGGCCAGGGTCGAACTAGCAGCACAACCAATATGGTTATGCTAAATTCCTCTATTCAGGTTTTTTTTAAGATTTTTTTTTTATGTGGACCATTTTTCAAGTCTTTATTGAATTTGTTACAATATTGCTTCTGCTGTTTTTTATATTTTGGTTTTTTGACCATGAGGTTTGTGGAATCTTAGCCCCCCGGGATGAGGGACCGACTCTGTACCTCCTGCATTGTAAGATGAAGTCTTAACCACTGGACCATCAGGGACGTCCTCTCTAGTCAGTTCTATGAATATTTTATGTCATATTCTGTGGGCCTCCCAGGCGGCTCAGTCATAAAGAACCTGCTGCCAATTCAGGAGCCACAGGAGACATGGGTTTGATCCCTGGGTCAGGAAAATCCCCTGGAGGAGGAAATGGCAACCCATTCCAGTATTCTTGTCAGGATAATCCCATGAACAGAAGAGTCTGGTGGGCTGTAGTCCATGGGACCTCAAAGACATGACTGAATGACTGAGCACATGCCAGCACACACACACACACGCACACACACACAACTGAGTCACTTTGCTGTACAGAGTAAATGAAGATAATGTTGTAAATCAACTATACTTTAATAAAAAAATAAATTTAAAAAATGAAATGTGTTGAGCTGTTAAGAAAATAAATAGTTATGAAGAGTCTAGAGAGAAAAATATACCCCAGGAGAATAATTTTAAAAAACTTCTTGGGGGGAAAGATAGGTTGGGAGCTTGGGATTGACACGTACACACTGCCATATTTAAAATAGATAACCAACAGGGATCTACTGTATAGCACAGGGAACTCTGCTGAATATTCTGTAATAATCTAAACAGGAAAAGAATTCGAAAAAGAATGTGTATGTGTACTCAGTCATGCCAGCCTCTTTTGCAACCCCATGGACTATACCCTGCCAGGCTCCTCTGTCCATGGGATTATCCTATCAGCAATACTGGAGTGGGTTGCCATTTCCTCTTCCAGGGGATCTTCCCAACCCAGGGATCGAACCCAAGTCTCCTGCATGGCATGCAGATTTTTCCACCCTCTGAACCATCAGGGAAAATGAAAAAGTGAGAGTCGTCCAGTCGTGTCTGATTTTTTGTGACCCCGTGAATATATAGTCCATGGAATTCTCTAGTCTATAATACTGGAATGGGTGGTTTAGTCGTTTGGTCATGTCCAACGTTCTGCGACACCATGGACTGTAGCCCACTAGGCTCCTCTGTCCATGGAAACCTCCAGACAAGAATACTGGAGTGGGTTGCCATTTCCTTCTCCAACTGGAATGCATAGCCATTCCCTTCTCCAAGAGATCTTCCCAGTCCAGGAACTGAACCCAGGTCTCCCGCATTGCAGGCAGATTCTTTACCAGCTAAGCCACCAGGGAGGCCAAGCCACCTAGGAAAGCCCCTGAAAAAGAATATTATACATATATGAAGTGAAGTCTCAATTCAGTTCAGTTCAGTCGCTCAGTCGTGTCCGACTCTTTGCGACCCCATGAAACACAGCACACCAGGCCTCCCTGTCCATCACCAACTCCCAGAGTCTACCCAAACCCATGTTCATCAAGTCGGTGATGCCACCCAGCCATCTCATCCTCTGTCATCCCCTTCTCCTCCTGCCCCAATCCTTCCCAGCATTAGCTATGTGCAGCTTAATTACTTTGCTGTATACCTGAAACTCAAACAATATCATTAATAAATTATCCTGCAATATAAAATAAAAATTAAAAGAAGAAGCTTCTGGAAAATATAAGGAAAGTGGAAAACCCACTCCAGTATTCTTGCCTGGAGAATCCCAAGAACAGAGGAGCCTGGTGGGCTACAGTCCATGGGGTGGTAAAGAGTTGAACACGACTTAATGAATAAACAACAAAACAAAGCACATATATAAATAGGCATATAGGGACAAAAGTGGACGGAAAGAAAATATGTCTGAATGAGATGATGTTTTTCAAACACTGACTAGACATAAGCAAGGGGTCGGGGGAGAAGACACGAAAGCTGAAACAGGAGGATGGAGACTGGATGAGAGTGAGAGGCAGCAGGTGGACCTCTGTTCCACCAGAGTGTTTTTCATTCTCTGCATCTTCACCCTCTGGGGTCCACCTGGGGCCCCAAAGACAGACATTCCCCAAACCCTTCCTGAGGTAGCTCGGGTGAGACTAGGAGCAGGAAGTGCCAGAAATCTTGCAAGGAAGCCGTTTCTTTTGACATTTCCTGCCCTGAAGATTCAAGGGGCTCAGACAAACCTTTAAACCTGAGGAAGCTCAGTGAACTTCCCCAAGTTCACCGGATCCAGGGAGAGCCCCGCGGGCTGACAGCACCTCTCACCAGCAGCAAGGATTTATGTGCCCCATTTCAAAGGACATGCATTTTAGGGATTTCTTGCTGTGTGAGAAACTATTGGGGCAAAATGGAGTAGAAGAAAAGTACACCTGATTGTAATTAATGCTGACAGTAATCTCCAGCTTTCATTCTGAAAACAGCCAGATGGGAAAGTTGGAACTGTGAATAATAGAAAACCTTGCCATCCACGGTTCCTGGAGTCATAACTCTTTAAAGACTGTTTGGATTCCAGATCTCTCCAGACCAGCCCGAGCCAGATGCTGGCTCAGACTCGTCCGAAAGGAATCGAGAGAGAGAGGAAAGTTGTGCTCTCAGACCCCCAGCTCTGAAGAGAAATCTACATGTGGGAGGCCTGGAACTGGAGGGCAGAGAGGGGGAAGATAAGGAGATAGCAAGAAAATGTAGGGTCAGACCATGGCCGGGAAACATCTTAACTGATAGCCTGGCGGTACCAGCCTCAGCAAGGGAGGAGCCCATGAAGTGCATGGGGTCCCTGCCCAGACGAGTTAGGAGAAACACACTGGCAGAGGATGTTTGTCTCCAAGGGCCTGGGCAGAGGTGGCCCAGTGGAGGTCAGGTTGATGGGGTGCACTTGGGGGTGGGGGAGGGAGAAGGGGCAGGGCTGTTTTGGGCAGGGGAGGAAGGCCAGAAGGAAACTGACAGGAAGACAGCACCTCAGGAAGCCATGTCTTTCCCAGGAGCAGGAGGAGCACCCCAAGGTCATCTCCCATCCCTTCTCAACTGGCCAGAGAGACCTCTAGGGCCAGTGGAGCCTTGGCCCCTGCTTACCTGACCCCCAGCGGTTGGGGGCAGCCTGGTGCAGTGAAACGGAACAGATGGGGATCAACATGACTCCCCAGCCCAGTGCTCCCTAAGGCCACAGAGAACAAAGCTGGCTGCTATGGAATTTCGTGGCCAGAGAATCCCTGGGTCAGAGGTGCAGCCTCTGGGATCAAGGCAGCCTTTGACAGCAGAGGGAAAATCCTTGAGAAGAGCAGGTGGTGGGCTGCCTGAGAGTTCTCGGTTCTGTCCCTTTTGCATCCTTTTCAAGAGCCCTGCAGGTGTCAGCATCCCTAAAGAAACTCTGGGGAGGGCAGGGGACTGTAGGGACGCTGGGAGGGCCTGCAGTCCTTCCAGCAGTTCTGACTGATCCTGGCAGGTCAGACTGGCAGAGGCGAGTAGGCTCGGGAAGGGAGGAAAGGGATTGGCACGTGGGAGCACTTTTCCTCTGAAAAAGGCACTCAGGAGGCACTGGGAGGGGAAAGGTTAAGCCACAGGAAGGAGAGGAGATGAAATGGAGCCTTGGAAGGAGCCTCTCAAGTTCCTTTAGAAGCTCAGGCTCGTGAGCACTGGGCTGGGTGCGGCTTCTCCAGCGCCAGCACCACAGCTGGAAATTGCAGAAAGGAGACTCCTGGCTACAGGCTGTGTGCGGAAGTCAAGCTCACCAGAAACTGAAACATGGGGGATGTTTTAGGAACAGGCACAGAATATGCTCATCCTTGATAATTAGTGGAGAAATTCATATCAAAACTACAATGGGGTACTGCCTCACACTCATCAGGATGGCCATCATTAAAAAGTCTACAGATAATAAATGCTAGAGAGTGTGGAGAAAAGAGAACCTTCTTCCACTGTTGGTAGGAATGTAAATTGGTGCAGCCGCTATGGAGAAGAGTATGGAGGTTCCTCAACCGTGCCTGAAAATCCAGACCATAAGAGGTGGGGTTCTACTTCCACCAGATAAGTAGATTTTAAAAACCCAATACCATTTTATTTCATTCCCAGGAGACACAGAACAGGAGACATAAGTTCTATCCCTGGGTTGGGAAGATCCCCTGGAGAAGGAAATGGCAATCCACTCCAGTACTCTTGCCTGGAAAATGCCATGGACAGAGGAGTCTGATGGGCTACAGTCCATAGGGTCACAAAGAATCGGACATGACTTAGCGACTAACCAACAACAGTGAGAATTGTGAGAATTATTAGGATGTATCTGTTGTTATTTGGTTGCCAAGTCATGTCAGACTCTTTTCAATCCCATGGACAGTGGGATTGATCCTGCCAGACTCCTCTGTCCATGGGATTTCCCAGTCAAGAATACCAGAGTGGGTTGCCATTTTTTTCTCCAGGGGATCTTCCCGACCCAAGGATTAAACTCATGTCTCCTCACTGGCAGGTGGATTCTTTGCCACTGAGTCCCCAAGGAAGCCCAATAATTCTCACTGACAATTGAGTAAATGTGAAAGAAAACACAGAAGTGTAAAGCTAGGCTTTGGGGTGACTGGGGTGACTTGGTGCTTAGGACAGGGATCAAAGGCCATGAAAAGTGAAAAGGTTTTAGCAACATTTTAACCTGGTCATTTGCAGACAGAAGAAACCTTTTGTTTTTCTCCAAATAAAATCTCATGGGAAACTACACATGGAGAATACTATGGATACTCTAGAGAACCAGAGTGGATCTGATTCTGCAGTCAGATCCAAGATCCCTCCCCAGCACGCTTCCTCCTGGCCGGTGAAGAGGCCACAAGCATCGCCTAAGGAACGTGACACCTGGGAGGAGCAACCTGAGAACCATGAACTTCATCGACCCCCCACTTTGAAAATGCAGTTGAAAACAGAAATTAGAGGCCACCTGTGGCCCACATGGGTGAGAACTCCTTGAAAGTGAAAAGCAAGTGAAAGTGTTAGTTGCTCAGTCATGTCTGAGTCTTTGTGACCCTGTGTACTGTAGTTCGCCAGGCTTCTCTGTTCGTGGAATTCTCCAGGAAAGAATACTGGAGTGGCCAGCAATTCCCTTCTCTAGGGGATCTTGCCAACCCAGGGATCGAACCTGGGTCTCCCACGTTGCAGGCAGATTCTTTACCATCTGAGCACCACAGAAATCTTTATATCCCCCCAAAGCATCTTTCCTGTACCTTGGACCCCAACTCAGAAAAGGCATATGTCTGTTCTCTCCGCGTGGGTGCTGAGACCCCAGAGAGGAACTGGCACAAACTTGCCTCATGGATTTGTAGATGCTTCTATGAAAGTTGATTTCCACATATTATTACAAACTTGGCTTCATCTGCCCTGCCAGTCCCGCCTCACAGAAGCTCTGCCTGAATGAGAGCTTGGAGAGCACGTGGTTCCTGGCCTGTGGATGCAGCCTTCCAGCAAGTGCTCTGGAACCTAGGTAATTACAGAGCCTGAGCCCACTCAGAGAAATTAGATGAAGCAACAAGCTATTATTTCCTTGGTTTGCAGAAATCATAGTACAGGGCACCTCCGCAGAGGCCCCTTTCATCAGGAGACTACAAGCTGCTCCCCAGGCATCTTTGGGTTGGAAGTTTTCTCCAACTGATTTGTAATTTTTTAAAAAAAGAGGAAAAGGAGTCCCTGGTCTGTGAACTAGCCCAGCAGCAGGCCTAGGTTGCCTCTAGGATAAAGTGTTAGTTTTGCTCTCTTCAAACAGAAGAAATTCTTCCTGGACAACACAGCTGAGGATGCTGTGGACACAGATGGAGGTGAAAAATGCAATCCCCAGGGCTGGAAACTGCTAGAAAGATTTAGCAGTTCCATGGTGCCCTTCCCTTCCCCCAAGGTCAGCGCCATCGAGCTTGGGCATGGGGAAAGGGGGCTGGGGGAAACAAGAGAAGGCCCGGGATGTTTAAACAAGTTCACCAAGTTCAGAAAAGGGCCCGGAGGAGATGGGATGACTCAGACCCATAAAGCCATGGTTTTATATAAGGAGCCCTTGGGGACAAGGAGGAAATGGCAAGCCGGTACATTTGACATGAATTGTGGGCCACTTTGAACTTCTTTAAAGAGTCAAAGAGGAGAACATTTGGAAAGATACAAATGGACGGGGTGACCGGGGTGCCTTCAGGAAGGAAGGGGCATTGGATTTCACGAACTCAGGGAATTCTTTATAGATCCGGCCGGTCTGGCTGACAGAGGAAACAAGTCCTGATGCTGGGGAAATCTACCTCCCCAGGCAGCACCCACAGCCCCAGTGTGCTGAACGACTTGAGATGGGAAAGGACACGGATTACAAAGGAAGGATTTAAAAGATGTCCATATCATGCACACACTCTCAGCCTTTGCCGTCAGTCAACTCAGACAGCCGAGATACACAGCCCTTCCTTCACGGTTGCATCTCCCAAAATGTGTCCCCCAGAATCCTGATTGTATGATGGCCCTTGAGAAAGGTCCCATACTGAAATAAAGTTTGGGAACACTGTCAGAGTGCTTGGATAACTCTCTTGAAGATGAACAGTGTGCATGAACTTATTAACGGTCCTAAGAAGTTCTGCACAAAAGAAAACATTTTAAAGGGACTTTAGCTCTGTGTTCCCAACACTTAATTGGCCACAGGTCATTTATCCCTTTTGTAAGGACTTGGTACTGATTCTTGCAGAATGGTGGTTCCGCAGAGTGTTACTGGCAAGTACTAATCTGAAGCTGGAGGAGGGCATAGCAACCCACTCCAGTATTCTTGCCTGGAGAATCCCATGGACAGAGGAGCCTGGAGGGCTGCAATCCATAGGGTCACAGAGAGCCGAACACGACTGAAGCGACTTAGCACACACGCACGCACGCACTTATATGAACATGATGGCATGCACCGTGGTCCCATTGGCTCATCCAGGCTGTCAAAAGAGCAGAGACTGCTGCTTGAGACAGGCTGGCACCACGTGGGAGCCCTGGTGGGTAGGAGTGGAGTGGGGTAGGGAACTTGGGAGCTGAGGTGATCCCAGGCCAGGACAATAGTGCAGGGGAGGGGCCCATGGTGTGCAACCCAGTCTCAGAGACTGGCTCCAGCAAGAACAACTGACCAATCAATAAAATAATATTCAGATAGTGGAGAAAACTCAGATGTGGTTTAGGTACTGGCAAGCACATGAGACCCTCTGAGCCACAGGGGAAGTCAGCAGCCCCTTGCTAGAAATGCAGAGCAGAATCATCCCTGTCTGAAAGAGTCAGAGTAAGAACAAGGAGCTCTTTTTGTAGCTAATGTAGCTCTCTGTGTATAGCTTTGTTTACCATGTGCTTGGAAACCCTCTTAAGCATGTTATATGCATGAGTCTCACTGAAGTCTTCTAAGAAGAGTGAGATAGACACGAGTCATGTATCTTAGAGAAATCGGGTAATTTGCCTAAGGCTGCACAGACAGGAAACAGTGGGAGCTCAACTCTGAACCCAACCATCTGTCTTTAGAGTCTCCCCATGTAACCTCTATGCCAGGCGTTGGCAAACTACAGCCCTCGGGTCAAGTTCAGATCACTGCCTGTTTTTGTAACGAGCCTTTTACTGGAATCCTTCCACCCGTTCACCTATTGTCCACAGCTGCTTTGGCACTGGGACAGCAAGAGTGACACATTCACGACAGAGACTGTAAATGCCTAAGAGACTGACTCTGGCCATTTACAGAAAAGTCTGCTGATTCTGTTTTGTGCTATGGGACCTCCAACTGGGGGCTGGGAGCACACAGAGCAAGAAGCAACTTTAAGGAGCACAGAGACAGTTCCTCAGGGTCTTAAAACACCATGTCTGTCCTAGAACGAACAGATAACAGGACAGGCCACAAGCAGGATCTCTGCTGTCGGGTGGGGCGACGTGGTCTATGACTTGGAGCGTCTTAGTGTTTGACTTTTGACTGTGTGTTTTTAACATGCCTGGAATTACAGGACCCCTAGCCAGGAGATCCTGTGGGGAGCAATTCCATTCTCCAGAGGATCTTCCCGACACAGGGATCAAATCCGGGTCTCCCACATTGTAGGCAGATTCCTTAACATCTGAGCCACCAGGAAAGCCACCCGGGTGTATCACAGGAGATCTTAAATCTGAGTCACAGCAGAAGGTGGATTTTGGATGCAGGTAATTTTCTGACCCTGTCAGCACTGCCGAGAGTTGAAGCCGTCCTGGGCCTGTAATTGTTTTCCACCAAGTGCAGCCTGCGGTTGGGCCTTGGGGTAAGCTTAGCCCCAGGGAGCTGGGAATGGCCAGGCTGAGGCAGGGGAGGGGGCGGAGGCTTGGCACAGGTCCCTGTTGGAGCTGCAAGCCCCAGGCTTGTGACCCTGGGGAGCCGGGCTCTCAGCCCACGTGGGGTTCAGACTAATGATGCAGGCCCCTTAGCACAGCAGGCAAGGTCCTGAGGATTAGCCCCAGGGGTAATGAGCCTTGTACACAGCTAAGTGGATTCTCAGGTTTGAAGTCATTTTGTCCCTGGACTCTTGGCCCTGGAGACAGTCTGAGAGGCGGTGGCCAGGCCAAAGGCTGGGAAAAGAAAAGAAACCTCTGCCGAGGTGGGTTTGGTTCAGGCTCTCCGTCTTCCGCTAGCCCTGAAGGTCAGACCACACTAACCCCCAAAGATTCTGCTTTGTAAGTGTCACATGGGACACAGGAATCTGCCTTTAACATGGAACTTAGGTAACTCAAAGTGTGGATTCTTGGGCCACACTTTGATGACTCTGAGACCCCAACTCCAACGTCGGCTGGTAGCAGCTCCTCTGCAATCCCCCCTGCCTCCACCGGCCGCCTCAACTCTGGGAAAGCTTCCCCTGAAGCACCTTGAGGCTGACTCCCCTAGAGCCTGGATCATGGGATTTGGTATGCCTGAAGCTGTGTGCTGTGCGTTTTATCACCCTCTGGCAGCGCAAACAAAAATTCTTGGCTCCAGACCCTGGTTTTACAAAACACTATTTCCCGGTTGCCCCAGTCCCCCCACATTCCATGAAAAGCAGTGGATCTAGGCAAGTGTATTAGTACACGTGGGGCAGTGCCTGAGATCCTAGCCATGTCTAAACTCCAATCTGAGGAAGACCTCATTCTCATCAACTGACAGACAAGGAGCCAGATGCTGCTCCTACAAACCCTTCCACTGGGAAGTGGATCAGGTCTTGGTGAAGGGCAGGACTTCTCCCTTGAAGGCAGCGATGTCTGGGCAGGCATGTGGGGCACTCTGGGTGTAGGGTAGGGGTGATCTGGCATGGACATTGTCACCTCCCTTCCAGGGGCCCTGACCAATGGGAATTCTCTCCTTCTGTGAGGTTACTGTGGGAGTTCAGAGTGCCTAGAGCACAACTGACCCCACAGGCCAAGGCACTGACACAGAGTCCACTCTCTGGGTCCATTAGGAGTGTGTTGGCTCTGCAGGCCGATGCAGAAAAGCGTTCTGAGAAGCCCACAGGATGGCACTTTTCTGCTCACCAGTATCCTTTCAGAGAGCTTCAGGGTGTTCCCAGGGTTACAAGATTTCCTTCCAAATGCAAATATGCATCACTTCACAGAGACAAGTAGCAACTGGGTTGTTGACCTTTCCTTCTTGAGTCATTGACCAAAAAGGTCAGACTTGTAATCATGGTTATTTGGGAGGTGGAAATGGGGGATTATTAATTAAAGATGTATCATGGGTGTTCCATTGCAACATTTACATGTTGTTTCTCTTTTTAAATATATGACCTTTGGTTTGCAGTGAATTAAAATCATACAATAATAATGGTCCCCTTCAGGTTGTCTCTCAACTCCTTCCTTGAAATGACCCAGCAGTATCCAAATTCATGCTTTTTCCTGGTGAAAGTCATGGCAATTGCCCCTTTGGATGTTGTAGCAGGCTAATAAAAAGGCAAACAGAATATTTGAATATTTTATGATTTCAGTTCCTCTAAGTAAGGGATGAATTATGATCAAAACAGTGTGAGACTTGGCCCAGCCAGAGATCCCCCTTTTTTGGCCTCACTGAGTGGCTTATGGGATCTTAGTTCCCCAACCAGGGATCGAACCCACACTCCCTGGCATTGGAAACACAGCATCTTAGCTGCTCAACCTCCAGAGAGGTCCCCAGAGATCTCATATTGGTTCACCAGTATCTCAAGCTGCCCCTGATCTTGCCGATGCCTCCAAGATGAATCTTGAGGTGTGGAGCCCTCAGTTTTCCTCTTCTCTTCGTCTCTCAAGCCTGTGTTCTGATGTGAGCACTTGCTTACAAAGCCAGCAACCTCAGTGTATGCACTTTGCCGGGCCCAGGGCACTTTGTTCATGCCCAGGGCTCTGAGCAGTGGTGTGATCAGGGAGAGATACACACTGGGGCCTGGACACAAGCTATCAGAGAGAGACTGAGTGAGTTACTTACTACCCCTAATCCTCAGTTTCTTCATTTCAAAAATGTAAAGAATTGAAAATAAAGTGACTTTAAATATACTAAATCCTTCACCTGGAGCAAGTAAATTAATAAATAAAAAGCCTCAGCTATTATTTTGGACACTAATATTGTGACTATCTACTCAGGCTGTTGATCTGTTTCCATGCTGCCTTCAATTTGCTCTGACAATTCCAGGCTTGTCCTGATTCTACTGCATTCAGTGAACCCATTCATTCCTTTAACAAACATTCATTAAATGCCTGAAATATACAGGTTGCTAGGCTAGGTGCAGAAAATAAGAAGAAAGTAAGACCCCATTCCTGTCTTCCAGGAATATGGACACAAATGATTTTTTGCTCTCCCTGCGTCTCAACCATTATCCTCCCCCTAAGTCTAGGTCACTGTGCTCCCTCATTCTCTCCCAAAGTCACTAGGATGTTCTGGAACTAATAGCCCTGCCTCTTATCTGCACACATGACTCAATAGTATGTCTGCCTTCTTCGAATCTGATCTCTGTGTTTAAGAAACGAGGGTGAACATAACAATCCATGGTAGCTCAGATAGTAAAGAATCTGCCTGCAATGAAGGACCCTTGAGTTTGATTCCTGGGTCAGGGAAGATCCCCTGGAGAAGGAAATAACAACCCTCTCCAGTATTCTTGCCTGGAGAATTCCGTGGACAGAGGAGCCTGGTGAGTTTCAGTCCATGGGGTCACAAAGAGTTGGACATGACTGAGCGACTAACACACACACAGGCCAACAAGATAAACACACACAACAATCCATGTTTAGTTGCTCAGTCGAGTCTGACTCTTTGCAACCCTATGGACTAACCCACCAGGCTCCTCTGTCCATGGAATTTTCCGGGCAAGAATACTGGAGTGGGTTGGGCCAGGTACTGTGCTAATGCCATTTTTTCTTACTCACTCCTATTGAGGCAGGGCCTATCTTTGCAAGAAGGAACCAGAATCCTAAGAACCTACAACTAATAATAACCTAAGTCAATAGAGCCAGGATTTGAAGATAAGCAGTCAGAGGCCAGAGCCTGTGTCCTAAACTCTGCCCTCCTCCTTCACATTAGCCTTTGGCATCTTTTTCTTAGACAAAGACCCTCCTTCTGCTTTGTTTTTGAAAGCCTTGGTTTGTTAGGCCAGCTGCTGCTTTGGTTAATTCTTCACTGCTGAGAAATGTCAAATGTGAGATGCTTGCATTCTCCAGACATTGACTCTTGCCTACTTTGATGGTCAGCATAAAGGCAGCATTATAGAATCAGTGTCACCTTTTTGCCTACTATTTTTATTTTACTTATATATAAGCTATTTCTACTGGAAAGAAAGCTCTAAGATGGTGTCAAATTAACATGTCTTCCCCCAACTCCCATTAACAGTTCCTGTGAAGATGAACTTCCCAGATAAGATGGCAGCTAGTTAGGGGTACACTATTTACCTTCTCAAATTCTAATTGAAATCATTATGGAAATTGAGTGAGGGATAGAAGTTTCCACTGTATTGGAAATTAAGAATACAGACTAAAGATTTGCTAGATGCTGGGAGGAAAGCTTGGATGGTGCCTGGGGTAGACAAGCCAGATCAAGCAGAAAAACATTGAGAAATTTCCACTCTGTCTTACTGAGTTATATATCCTGGAATTCTGGAGCCTTCACCAATTAAATGGTGAAGCAACTGCTTTTTGTCTTGGCTAAGTTCATTTCATCAAACCAAAGTCTTTCATTGGCACTTCTCTTTTGATATCCATCTGGGGAGTACCATTTGCTAATGCAAGAGGGTCAGGTTGGAAATAGTTAGATGCAGGTATGAGATACTGACAGTTATAAATGGAGGGACAGGAGAATAGTGAGAAAAGCATACTGTGGAAATTGTAATCTAAACCTGCATCTTGAAAGGAAAGACATACAGATTGTCAGTTACCTATGAATAAATAGTATTTTCCAATATAAGATGATCAGACTGGGGAAGCAGATCCCTTACCAATTCTAAAGGGCCATATCATATAATTAACTTTTAAAGACTAAAATTTACATGGTGCTTTGCAATGAAGTTGCCTTCCAGTTTGGGGTTCAGAAGGAAGATGCTGATGGAATTCATATGGTTATTGATGGGATGAAGTGACTCTGTTCATTTATAAATATTGGCAAACTTCAAGCAGAGAACCCTCAGACTTTTTCAAGATGAGTAAACAGGGGGTAAAAAAAAACACTCATCAGGCAAATAGAACAATAGAAGTATCATTAATGTTAAGGTGCAGAACTATACAGAACTCTATAGAAAAATCTTATCAAGTAAACCACCTGTATACTCATCGTGAAAAATGCTTGATGAAAAGTTACAACTGACCAATAATAGATGAATCAAAATTAAACAGCTAAAAGTCATCAAGTAGTGGTATTATGGAAAATATGTAAATATTGAGTCAAATCTAAATAATTGTTGCTGTAATTGTGATTAGAAAATTGAATGGAAATGTAAAAGGGGGAAATACAAGTAATAAGCATAGCAGTGATAACTGCAAATGTCATCAGAATCTTTAGAATCTGGCAACCGGGAAAAAGGAAAAAAGGACAATAAAACAATGCTCATTTTGCCATCTTATTTATTGACTGGAAAGGGTCAACAGAGTCTGCTTCCTTCCTGAAAGAAAAATGTACACTGGGGCAGGATGTTAAAATTATCCTTGAATTAGCCATCAGTATAACTGAAACCAAAATATACCTCTTGAAAATTACTACATTATAAAAAGATTAAAAACCATTTCCCACCTAGTAAAAGACTGAAAAACAGAAAGGAAGTAGTCATGAGTTAGAAAAAAAGAGAAAGTGTAAAACAAGATAATAGAAATTATACTGCACGTTAGTAGCACAGTAAGTGAAAATGGATTATGTTCAAATATGGACACATACAGGATGTGTAACAAAAAAAAAAAAAAGAAAAAGAAATACACATAAAACTTAAAATAAAAATAAAATAGAAGTAAATAACTATTGTGAACCAAAAAAGTTTTTAGGGGAATGCATAGGAAATATTCAAGTTTAAAGAGAATTATTTGTTCCATAATCACACATCACAACTCAATTCACAGCTTGACTTTTTTTAAAAAATCAAGATTGAACACCATTTTCTTTGACATGCATGCTATTCTGGAGCCCATAAATGAAGCATAAGAAATTCAGTGTAGGTAGGATTTCTAGTCTTCTTTATGTCTCATCAACTGAAACCCAACTTTTATTGCCCATGACCAAGGGTAAAGCAGGTTCTCACAGTCCAATTTACCATTTTATAAGTTCTCTCTTGGATAATGATGTGGTGAATTGTTCAAGATCAAACTTTGGTATTGTGATTAAAACTAAGCTCACATTAGAGCAATTATACGGTTATTTGCACCTACGATATAATCGCCTTAGACAAAAAGTCCTACACAAGTCAAAGTGTCAGTCATCATTAATATTACTGTGGGGTGAAGGGAATTCTTCAGTTAGTAATCCATATACTGTACATTCTACACTTGCCTCTGTTTTCTTCGACATAATCTTTTTAGACTGAATAGATCCTTATATGATCTGAATGTCAGAGTGATTGTTTTAGGTGTATGGGAGAGTGTCAGTTGTCGTTGTTTATTGGAATAGAGTTGTTTTAATTGAATTAATCTTATTACTTTAAAAATGTATATGTAATACTAACTTTAGTGTTCTAAAGTTTATGTCTATGTGAAAATATTAAAAACATAGCCACATACCAATGTTAAAATGATCTAGTTCTGATACTCTTGAGAAATTCCCTACTGGCCAGAATGGCCATCATTTAAAAGTCTACAAATAATAAATACTGGAAAGAGTGTGGAGAATAGGGACTCCTTCTACATAAGTTGGTAGGAATGTAAATTGTTGCAGCCACTATGGATAACAGTATGGAGGTTCCTTTAAAAAAACAGAACTAGAGTTGCCATATGATTCACAAATCTCACTCTTGGGCATGTATCTGGAAAAAAGCTAATTCAAGAAGACACATGCACTCCAAAGTTCATAGCAGCACTATATACAATAGCTAAGACATAGAAGCAAGCTAAATGTCCATCTCAGATGAATGGACAAAGATGTGGTACATATATACAACGGAATATTACTCAGCCATAAAGAGGAATGAAATTGGGTCATTTGTAGAGATTTGGATAGACCAATGGACCTAGAGTCTGCCTTTCAGAGTGAAGTAAGTAAAAAAGAGAAAAACATATATCATGTATTAGTGCATATATGTGGAACCTAGAAAAATGGAACAGACACACAAATTTGCAGGGCAGTAAAAGAGATGCAGGGTGGGCAAGTAAACAATTACAGTGGTCTTGCAATTTTGGTTAATGGCGCCATTAGGAACAGAGCCCACAGCTGACGGGAGGGTGGCCAAGAAAGTGAAAGGAGCTCCTTAGTGTCATTTCACAATTGAGGAAGAGAGGAGCTGAGAAAATCTTGGGAGCAGTCAGTCAGATGCAGGCTGTGGGCATCTTTGGAAGGTCTCAAAACTCAGCCTGGAGGTGGGTGGATCTGCAAAAAGCATTAAAGAAAACAGAGTTTAGAAAATGATGGGTGGTTTAGATTATCGGAGTGTAAACCAGCAAAAGATGAAGTCAAGAAAAGAGGTGAACACGGTACGAATAACAAGAATTTTCTCTGTAGCTCTATTCGTAGATAACAGGGAGTGATTTATTAATATTAAAGAGATCTAGTCAGATCTGGTGATAGAAAACCATTTCCAGTACAGTATGGAGAATGGATGAGAGAAGAGGAGGGATGGCCACGGGACAGGTAGGGGGCTGCTGAGCTGAGTGGGTCTGAGATGATGAGCTCTAGAATCTGGCTAGGGCCCAAGGGCAGAATGGGTGTCTGTGGGCTTTTCCCTCCAAGCAAATACATGAGGTGGGCTTCCTGGTTCTCTTGCCACCTGGGCACTCCTAAATGGCAAAGTTAGGCATCTTCACTTTGGGAAGGTCCACACTGGTAAGGTCTATCTCCTAGGCAGATATTCCCACTCTCACACTTCCAACAAGTGGTTGAGCAGTAGCTGCTTGCAGATATTATCTCTCCAACCTCAACAGTGTACCAGTTCATGAGCTGGCAATGTTCTTTCTCTGCCCCAGACCTTCACACATGCTCTCGCTTTCCCATAGCCTTCAGGTCTGAATAAGTGGTCCATTTCTAAGCAACTTCATCACTCCCCTTTACTCTCCACTGTCACGCCATTTCCCTTCCCTCCTGCCACTGCCATATTGAAGAACATGATTTACATATATTAGTGCACTTTTAATCCTCTTCCCTCAAACTGTGACCTATGTATATCAGTCATATGTACTAGTGAATACCCAACATTTTCCCATAGAACCTCATTGTTTAGCAGTTCTTAACAACAAGGTCCTACTGCATAGCACAGGAAACTATAGTCAATATCTTGTAATAAACTATAATGGAAAATAAAACAACAAAAAAGAAGTTCTTAGTTCCACATATATGTGCTAATATATGACACTTGTTTTTCTCTTTCAGATTTCCTTCTCTGTAGGACAGACTCCAGGTTCATCCATGTCTCTACAAGTGATTCAATTTTGTTCCTTTCTATGGCTGAGTAATATTCTGCTGTATGTATGTACCACATGTTCTTTATCCATTCATCTAACCTATTAGCAGAGCAGGAATAGAGATACAGACATGGAGGATGGATGTGCGGGAACGGTGGGAGGTGGTGGAGGGGATGAATTGAGAGATTGGGATCGACGTATGTGCACGGCCACGTGTAAAACAGACAGCGAGTGGGAACCTGCGGTGTCGCATGGGGAGCTCAGCCCGGGGCCCTGTGGTGATCTACACAGATGGCATGAGGTGGAGAGGGGAAGGGTGGTCCAAGAGAGACAAACAGCTAGTTCACTTCATGGTATAGCAGAAACGAATACAACTTTGCAAAGCAGTTATACCCCAATTTAAACATATATTTTTTAAAAAATGTTGTTGGTAAATGTGAACCTAAATGTTTTTCCCTTTAGTGTCCAGATTCACTTTTTGATTTCTACTTGCAGACAGCTCTTCCAGGCCACTGAGGAAAGCCCAGGGGGAAATATGAAGGCTCCTTGGTCCTTCCAGTCTCTTCTTAACACCTCAGATATCAGCAGGCACTGATTGGAACTTACACTGGGCTCTGGGAGCAGATTTCGCTATCATAGATCAATTTTTTGCCCCTTAGTAATAGAACGCTTTATCTTTTAGAAGATGCCAAATTTCATAGGGGAGAAAATGCTGGTCTATTACTGCAAAATTCTCTTTCTGAGGATATAGCCAATGTGGAATTGCTAGACTAATGAGGATGCATACCATACCATTTAATTATAGCCAAATAAAAATATAAATAAAATTATCAGTCACTTTTAATTAACTCTTGATCTGATTCTTCTGGGGAGGAAAGAATGAACTAAGCTCACTTTGGAGGTGAATGAACTCTTTCTGGCTCCTTGTTGTGATAAAGCTGTAATTTTCCAAGTGCAACGCTTGCAGCAAAACAGTTCAATTATAATCCAAATGCAGGCAATTTCCTTACTGGTAGGATGGGGGCCCTTAGTTCATATTTAGGAAGAGTCAAACATTAGATGGAGTTGGTTTCTGGTTTAATCGCCCGTGGCCAACATAAGCAGAGCCGGGTTGAGACTTGTTTAGAGTTCAGCCTGTCTTATAAGTGAGGGCTCATCCATTAGAACAAAATGGCATAGCCGTTAGTTCCTTGCTAATGGCTTGGAACCGGCAGCTAAGAGGGCCCACGGTGCAGATCTGGTTTTTGTGCTACTTCAGTCCCAACCTATGGGGCCTTGGAGAGAGTTGTGTGGCCCTCTGAGAACACAGCTCAACGCATCTGTGGTCATGGTCAGGTCTGTGTCTCCCTGGAGGCTGGCACAGTTGAGTCCTGGGAGACTGAAGCTGTAGGTTCCGCAGGGTGGAAGGGAGGTTGGGGGGCATAGACCTTATAGCAAAAAGTAACGCCCCTCAGAAAAATGCCTTAAATTATGGCAAGATTCGAGGTTGGGGATCCATAGGTCATTGATCCAGGATTTTCTGTCAACATCTGTGATATGGTCTCTCCCTGAGGAAAAATGCACTCACCACACAGTGTGTGGCCACCTAGAAAAGGGGCAATTCTCCAAGAGCTCAGAAGCCATCAGGGCATGACATTGAGCTTCCCTGAAAAGTGACCTTGGGTATTGCTGGGAAGAGTGCTGGATAGCTTTCTCCCATTTTCTCTGAGTTCTTAGTAAGTGGGCAGAAAAGCCAGGTGATAAATGCAGTGATAGAAAGTGTGTGATCACAATGGATTAGTTACAACAGCTTCCTTAGTTCCAGCAGCTGCAGACAGATGGACAGAGATTGCTTTGGCTCGGAGTGGAATCCCACCAGACAGCTTTCCCTGGACCCTCCCCTGCAGCACAATTGCTAATCAAGGAAGACTTGCACCCTTCTTTCCAGAAGGCTGGGACTTAAGTAGGAAGGATGGGGGCAGAAGCAGGAGCTGAGTGAAGGATGGGACAAGTCTATAATGAGCAAGTGGTCACCTTGGTTCTGCCCCCTGACCTGGCCACGCCCATGCTGGTTCCGCCTCGAGCTCCTCTGGCCCCGGTCTTTGCCGAGCGGGCAGCATGGGCTTTGCTGGATGGCCTTGTCTGGTTTCTCTCCTCTGCAGTTTCTGGCTTCCCCCGGTATCTTGTTACGGGGTGATGGAGGGTAGGGGATGGCATACACTATCTTCCTTGATTTTTTCTTCTTGTTTTAGTGAGGAGTACCACCCTTATGGCAGAAAGTGAAGAACTAAAGAGCCTCTTGATGAAAGTGAAAGAGGAGAGTGAAAAAGTTGGCTTAAAGCTCAACATTCAGAAAACAAAGATCATGGCATCCAGCCCCGTCATTTCATGGCAAATAGATGGAGAAACAGTGGAAACAGTGGCAGACTTTATTTTGGGGGGCTTCAAAATCACTGCAGATGGTGACTGCAGCCATGAAATAAAAAGACGCTTACTCCTTGGAAGAAAAGTTATGACCAACCTAGACAGCATTTTCAAAAGCAGAGATGTTACTTTGCCAACAAAGGTCCATCTAGTCAAGGCTATGGTTTTTCCAGTAGTCATGTATGGGTGTGAGAGTTGGCCCATAAACAAAGCTGAGCACCGAAGAATTGATGCTTTTGAACTACGGTGTTGGAGAAGACTCTTGAGAGTCCCTTGGACTGCAAGGAGATCCAACCAGTCCATCCTAAAGGAAATCAGTCCTGAATATTTATTGGAAAGACTGATGTTGAAGCTGAAACTCCAATACTTTGGCCACCTGATGCGAAGAGCTGACTCATTTGAAAAGGCCCTGATGCTGTGAAAGATTGAAGGCAGGGAGGAGAAGGGGATGACAGAGCATGAGATGGTTGGATGGCATCACTGACTCAATGAACATGAGTTTGAGTAAACTCTGGGAGTTGGTGATGGACAGGGAGGCCTGGCATGCTGCAGTCCATGAGGTCACAAAGAGTCAGACATGACTGAGTGACTGAACTGAACGGAACTGAACCTGGGTGAGTGGGGGCATGGGGGAAGAAAGCAGAAATGATGTTGGAAAATAACATGCAGATACTTGATGACATGCTGTGTCTCTCCTTTTTTGTTGGTAACAAACAGCTCTCCACTTTGGTCTCCTCACCTCTGAATACCTCTCTCTGATCCTGGGTGAAGGGTCTGTTTTAGCCCCATATTTACACAGCAAGTGTCTGGCCCTTGGGAGGAGCAGTGACCACATCTCTCTGCAGTTCCATCATGGGGTGTTCATCAGGGCATAGAAAGGAACCCAAGATGCTCCTCCCACCACGTGGCAGCTGCAGGCCTAGCCACCTGGCCACCAAGGGACTGATCAGAGACCTCCCTGTGTGCCACTGTCCCTCTGTCAAGTGATACTCAAAGCATGATGAGTGGGAGGAGTCCAAACCTACATGTTTGTGCTTCTGGCTTTCCAGACTTTCTTTTCTCTGAAACAGAAAAACAAGGCAGGCATCAGTCCCCTCTCTCAGCTGTGGACATAGGCACCCATCACTGTCTCTTAGGTGTTGGCCTCTTAGGGAACAATGGGTGGTAAAATGATAGGCACTTCATTTGTAAATATTATTATTTTTTGCTATTTCATTATCTACGGACAAAGTACAAAAGTCAGAGCAAATTCTCTTGAAAGTACATCTAGAGAAGTGAGTTCTCTCCTCGGGGTTTTATGTGTCAACAGGAGGCAGAGACCACTCATCCTGTCCCTTGTCCTTGGAGCTAAGTTTCCAACTATACTCTACACCTCCGTGTATCCAGCTAAAAGACTGTAATTCTCAGTTTCCCGTGAAACTAATTTCTTGCCAGTGAGGTGTCAACTGAGGTCTAGATTTCCTAGAAGATCTCTTTAAAAGAATCGACTCTGCTGGGGAATACACCCTTTCTGCAACATCAACTATCTTCCTTATTTTAACCTGCAAGCAGGATGTAATGACTGGAGTGACAGCATGGATCTTGGGTGTGAGGTGATGTTGAGGCTGGAAGCACCATCTTAGGCTGATAAAGCAAAACACAGGTGTCTGAGATCCTAAAGATCACAGTATCACCAATCCAGTCCTTTCTTTGGACTTTTGCATCAGAGTGTAATAAATAAATGTCTATCTTCTTTAAGCCATGGATTAAAAAAAAAAGTTTCCATTCTGTATACCATCTGGTCTTTTAAAAGATCAGGTTGCCTGTGGGTGATTACTTTGTAATCTGTTCAGATATTGACTGTATCTGATTACAACTAATAATTTCATTCATTTTACTCTGGCATGGGGAAGTTATCAGTGCTGTTTTGTTGGTGATGACCACTCCACTTGTTCTGGATAGGCTGGAAATAACTTTGTGATTATTACTTCCTGAGATCTGTCACTTGCTGATCCAGCCCTGAACAGGAACGAGAGCTTCCTATGAAAGTGCCAATGAGAATGTCAATTATTCTTCTGCCTCTCATTTTCTGTTAGATTCTTGATTTAATTTCTTTATCTGTCAGAAGCAAGGTACCCCTGATCGTGTAGCTTCTCAATATTGCTGGCAAAAATAATGAATAAAACAATTATAAGTTAAAAGGCCAGATCAACATATTTGTTAACAGTGATAGAAAATTCTACTACTAATGAGTATCTTATCCAAGACAATTGACAAAGTTCATGACTCAACAAATGACTCAAAAAATTGCTTCTGTAAAAGGCCCAGAGAGTAGATATTTTAGGCTTTGTAGGTCATACGTTCTGTCACAACTACTCAATTGCAGTACACAGAGAGAAGTCATAGACAGAAGATGAACAAAGGAGTGTGGCTGCTTTCCAATGAAACTTTGTTTGGAAAAACAGGCCACAGGTCTGGATTTTGCCCACAGATGGTAGTATGCCAACTCCTGATCTAAAGGAAAGATTCTGAAGCAAGGTGAGTATTGTGTAAGTGAATACTCTGAGAGTCTTTTGATGGTTGAGAAAAGACACTGGTGAAGTGACAGGTCGAGGGAGGGCAGCTTCTGCTCTGATGACAGGAGACAGTGTGTGGAGGCACTGGGATGCTCTGCGGTTCCTTGAAGGGCTCTCACGGTAGGGAGCTCTCAGACTTCTGCAGTGCTGGGCATCTCCCATAGGTGGACAACAGAGGCTTTTAGGAGTAGACAAGCAGAGACATTTTTTTTTCTTCTGAAAATAAGAGTGAGAGCTTTTGCAAATGAAAGTAGGACTCTGGCAGAATTCGAGCATCTGTCAGATAGATCAAGTGCCCAGGTGATATCCATGTGCTTGACACCTGTCTGTCAAACAGACCGGAACAGTGGGAGCTGACAGAGCCCTTCCTAGAGCAGCTCAAGAGCCGACAGCTTCTCCCACAAACCAAACACGGGGCACTACACGATTTGGAACACGTTTCCTCTGGAATAAGGAAAGTAACCACATCCTGGCTTATCTGGAGTAGTGTAAGTTCCCGGATGTGAGAATTCCAGGGCCAAGCCTGGAAAGTCCTGGGCAAACCAGAACGTCCTGACCACACTCTTCTGTAATAAACAACTGACCTTTCTTTAGGGACCCCACACCACTATCCTAAACCCTAATGGGGAGATGTGGTTAAGGGAAAAATGACTCCAGTCAAATACATATCCTCATGGTACTATTAAAAAAGAAGTCTCAATTGATCTCCTGGGAAATACCCCAGCCTGAAAATCAGAGGGCTTTTTCCTACCTCTGCTTCCACTTCTAACTTACTCCGAGACCTTGGGCAACCTTATCATCCTGACCCTCACTTCCTCTACCAACAAAATGAGGAAGATAAATCTGGTCATTTATAAAGGTCCTTTTAATTCTCAAATTCTAGATCCTGGTGGTTTCTATGACTTTGTGCATCTATGGTCAGAAACAGGTAATTTGCTTGTACTCTCTAATTCCTTTAGGTTTGCATACAAGTCTCTGTGGCTATCAAGAAAGAAAAAGATGAATTTAATTATGCAATTTTGATCAGATCTGATTATCTCTGAAAAGTCACAGCAAAATCACATTGGCAATAAATGAATGAATGACTATGGAAAACCTACATTGATGCATTTATTGTCCCTTTTAGTTGACTCTTTTCCAAACAACCAGACTGAAATATCCTTTTTTGAAGTTCTGGCTTACTAACAGCTTGTGATAACCATTTAATGCTTAATCCATATAGTATTTTGGATTATATTTCTAGCTTTGTTAATTGTATATGTTGAGCTTCTACTGTGACACTGTACTGGAAAGAGCTGCAGAGATGCTGAAAGCACATCGGATAGTTTCTCATCTCACGGAATTTATCAGAGAAGGAGCTAAGATTTATACATGTTGCAAACAAGAGAATACAGCAAGGAATATGAGAAGTACAAAAGAAGGTATTCAATAAAGAACAAAAATGTGTGTATTGCAATTTTTCTCTTTACTGTTCAGTCCTGCCTTGAGAACTAAGCACGCTCTGTCTTTTCAGGCACAAACTTGATTTCAAATATTTTACCCCTTTGTTGCTCCTGAAATACTCCAAGCATAGCAGCATTTTTTTTCAGCATAGAAAGAGTCAAGCTACAATTTCTTTTTTCCCATATCCAGAAACAGTACCAAATATTTTTGCCAGATAGTATTTCGATACTGAAATATGGACTTGATTAAGAACAGAAGCAATCAGTATTGGCAAAGTTATAGGAGTGTCTTCATGGGAGAAGTAGGACCAAGATTTAGAGTGCTAGACCTAGAGGAAATTTCAGAAATTATGTAGCCCAACCCTTCTTTGTACAGACCAAGGAGATGAATGGACACATCCAGGTATGATTCAAAAGAGTCAGAGTCGAGAAAGCAAAGCTCTTGACTCTTGATGCAAGGTTTCCACTGTATGTGGCAAGCGGGGTCGGGTGGGGGAGAGCGGGCATTCCCAGGATGGGCTGCTGTCATTCATTCAAGGCATGAGTACTCTGTGCTAACTGCCATCCTGGTAGGATGAGTGGTGGACATCCAACCTTGTTCATGCTCCTAATAATGACAACATGTAACAGTACACGCTAAGGACCCAAATGGGATGCCTTTGGAAGATCAAGAGGTGGGAAAGAGCAGTATCTGGAATTGAAACAATACAGTGGGGAGGCTGGCTGAGCAGAGAAAGGTGAGTGGTGATTGCAGACAGTGTCAGATGAAAAGGAGAAGCCTTATTGGAATCTAGGAGAAGGAGTTAGGACTGGACCACCTAGGCAGGGTTGGGAGGCCAACTAGTATAAGATGGAGTGTAAGTATCTGGGATTGGATCCTGGTTCTGATCTTGGTGTTAAGACTTAGTTTGCTCATCCATACAAGAGATATGATAATGGTATCCTTCTAAAGGAAGATCTAATGAGAAACTATGATATGGTGTGATGCCTGGCACATAAGATGACTCAATAAATGTTTGTTATAGCTTTAATTAATTAATTTTTTAAATTTAATATTTATTTCATTTTAGAATATAGTTGCTTTACAATGTTGTGTTAGTTTCACGTGTACGGCAAAGTAATTCAGTTATACATATACACATATCCATTCTTTTTCAGATTCTTTTCCCATAGAGGTTATTACAGAATATCGAGTACAGTCCCCTGTGCCATTTATTATTATTATCATCACTATAATATTATTATTTATAATTAGTGGTAGTATTTTCCCCTTGAACAAAAGACTTAGTATGACAAGATCAGTATCATATCTTGGAAAGACATATATGAAATGAATTTTTCAGTGTTTCCTAAGAGACAATTGATATAATCCTTACATAATCCTTAGGAAGAAATGGTATAAAATGCAATGACCTGAAGATTCTGTAAGCAACCAGAGCAGGGATGTGTCTGCCCCCCACAAATGCAGATGAGACAGTGGAGTAGCACTGGGTAAAGTGGAGGGAAGGATGCAGGATAAGCAAAGGGAAGGAAGGAACTGGTGAGAGAACAGGACTTCATGTGGCTTCAGGGCCAAACTATACAGCATTGCCAGGGGTTCTGCAAGGGGCATATATGCCAGACAAGGAAGACAAGTATTCACAAGGTTTGGGGCAAATAATCAAGTGAATTCTTATATTAGGAAGTTAAGAGATAAAGGTATCTACTAGGCAAACAAAGTTCTGAAGTCTGAGTGCTTGAGTTTGCATTCACTTATTCACAAAATCACTGGTGGCTCTCATAAACCTATGGGTTTCCCCAGATCATGTGTATGTGACCGCCTATGGTCCTTCTTAGAATCAGATTCTGGATTCCATTTCTGCAGCTCTGTGCTGAGGCCCAGGAGTTTGCACTGTGATAAACCCCCAGGTGAACCTGATGTGGGTGTCTGCTGGACTAGACAGAGAAATACTGATTTACTTGTTTGACCCTTTCAAGGGGCCTCATATGAAGAAAATAGCTAATAATATAACAGCATTATACCAGCTATAGGTGGACTTGTGTCCCCCAAAAGGTATGTTTAAATCCTAACTCCTGCCATGAATGAAACACTTTAGAAAATAGAGTCATGGCAGATGTATTCAAGTTAGGATGAGGTCATACTGGGTTAGAATTGGACCAAATGCAATGATTTGTGTCCTCATAAGAAAGGAAGAAGCTACACAGATGTAAGGTGGCCATGTGAAGATAGAAGCAGGATTGGAGTTATGTGTCCACAAGCCAAGGGTAGCCGAGGATTGCCTGCAAGGACCAGATGCCAGAAGACACAAGGAAATATCTTTCCCTTGAGTCTACAAAAAGAGCATGGCTCCAGTTTCATCCATCTCATTAGAACTGATTCAAATGAATTCTTTTTAATGGCTGAGTAATATTCCATAGTGTATATGTACCACAGCTTCTTTATCCATTCATCTGCTGATGGGCATCTAGGTTGCTTCCATGTCCTGGCTATTATAAATAGTGCTGTGATGAACATTGGGGTACACGTGTCTCTTTCAGATCTGGTTTCCTCGGTGTGTATGCCCAGGAGTGGGATTGCTGGGTCATATGGCAGTTCTATTTCCAGTTTTTTAAGGAATCTCCACACTGTTCTCCATAGCAGCTGTACTAGTTTGCATTCCCACCAAGATTGTAAGAGGGTTCCCCTTTTCTCCACACCTTCTCCAGCATATATATGGAATTTAAAAAGATGGTAACAATAACCCTATATGCAAAACAGAAAAAGAGACACAGATGTACAGAACAGAGTTTTAGACTCTGTGGGAGAAGGCGAGAGTGGTATGTTCTGAGAGAATAGCATTGAAACAAGTATACTATCAAGGATGAAAAAGATCACCAGCCCAGGTTGGATGCGTGAGACAGGTGCTCAGCGCTGGTGCACTGGGAAGACCCAGAGGGATGGGATGGATAGGGAGGCGGGAGGGGGAATCGGGATGGGGAACACATGTAAATCCATGGCTGATTCATGTCAATGTATGGCAAAAACCACTACAATATTGTAAAGTAATTAGCCTCCAACTGAAAAAAAAAAAAAAAAGAGCACGGCTTTGCGGACACCTTGATTTCAGAATCTGTTCTGAGAGAAGAGATTTCTTCTGTTTTAAGTCACTCAGTTTGTAGCACTTTGTTATGGAAGCCCTAAGAAATGAATACAGTAACTCAAGTGTGGTCAAAAGAATCAACTGAATTGTTATAATAGTAAATGGATATATTATAGCTAACTTTTAAAAAGAGAATATAGAAGGCATTTTATAGCTTGTCACATACTCATTGTCACTTTGACATGGGTATTTTCCTAAAATAAAAATTAACTTACTGTAAGGGAGCTTAGGAAGATGACAGTTTTGAAAGAATATTGAAATAGGTGTACACAAATTCTAATCTCAGACGCTCCATTCACTAACCATTGACCATGTCCATGCCAGGCATATTACATATCAGTTTACTTCAGTAACTGGTAGTTACTTCAGTAACTTCACTAACACATACCATTAAACTTCCACATATCAGTTTACCTGAGGAGAGGAAGAGATGCCCTCTTTCTAAGATGGTTGGGAGATCAAATGATTTGATGACTATAGAAAAGATCTTCATAAACTCTAAAATGTTATGAATGTAAGAGAGTTCCTTTTTCAAAAAAGAACTTCTCTCTCTGCTTTTATTTATTTTTATTTCTGGATGTGCCCTGCAGCATGAGAAATCTTAGTTCCCTGACCAAGGATTGAACCAGAGCCCCCTGCTATGGAAATCACAGAACCTTAACCACTGAATAATCAGGGAAGTTCCTTTAAGAGATTCTTGAATTATCTTCTGTTGTGTTTTTTTTTCAGTTTTCAATAGGATTATCTTTGGAAACTTACTGAAAGAGTCACTCTTGAAATAGCACTTGATCCAAGTCTTGCAAATCATGGCTCTTTCAGGTGAGGAGACATTTCAAAGCAGGTGATTACACAGGTATTCTGTGAGTGATGGGAAGAGAAGGTGTTTCTGGTGAAGAGGATTGGTACCCTTGAAGGGAAGGGTTTTGGAGGTATTGTGGTGTCTGTCTCCAAGATCTGTGGGTGAGTGTTAGAGAGAGCACAGCCAGAAGTAACCACGGCAGAGAGGGTGGCAAGGCCGTCTCTGGGGGATGTCAGGGCCAGCATGCCACAGGGGAGGGGGCACCAAGGTGCTGGTCTTCTCCAGCTGCGTGCCTTGGACATAATGCATCAGAGGCACAGAGCAATTCAGGGGGTGGCTCACAGTAAGCAGAACCAGGGACAGGGGCACAGGAAATGTGCCCACATGCCAGCCCAGGAGGGTCTGACTAGACACAGGGTCTAGGGTCAAGTGGGTCATCGTAAGATGCCTTGCTAGAAAAGTTAATATTCGGAGCAGAGTGTAAACTGGGGAGTGAGTCACATTGAGCCAGCAATGTGGTGTCTGGTTAAACTGTTCTATCTGTCCTCACTTATTATGACTGGACTGTGCCCCCCAGAAATCCACATGGTGAAGTCCTGGCCCCTAGGACCTCAGAGTCTGACTGCATTTGGAGACAGGGCCTTTAAAGAAGTAATTAAGGTAAAATGAGGTCATTAGAGTAGTCTCGAATCCTATCTGATTGGTGTTCTCATAAAAAGAGGAAGTTTGAAGGGCTTCCCTTCAGTGGTTAAGACTCTGTGATTCCAATGCAAGAGACACAGGTTCCATACCTGAACGGGAAGCTAAGATTCCACATGTTTGTCATTGACCAAAACAAAGGAGGAAGTTTGGACACATAGAGAGATATCAGGGATGTCACACATAGAAGAAAGACCATGAGAGGACACAGGGAGAAGACAGCTGTCTGCAAGCCAAGGAGAGAGGCCTTGAGAGAGAAACCAACCCATGCCAACACCTTGATTTCAGACTTTCAGCCTCCAAAGCTGTGAGAGAATAAATATATGTTGTTTAGGCCACCCAGCCTGTGGTATTTTGTTATGGCTGCCTGAGTGGATGAATGCACCACATCATTTTATCCTCCAGTAGAGCCAGAGGGAGATTTTCTTTTCAGAAAGAAAATGTACCCCAAACAACGGTGAGATTGACACCCCCCTCCCCCACCGTTCCTTCCGTATCACCTGTGCCAGGGCCCAGTAGGAGATGCAGACAGTGGTGAGCCAAGACAAGCTCTTTCTGATCTGAGAACAGTGTTGCCTGAAAGTTAACAAGAGCAGGAAGGAATTTCATGAATACTTTTATAAAGACCTATCTCTTACCCCTTGCAATCCATGCTTTGAGTTTCATCTCCAAATTTACTGTAGGTAAGAGGTATCACTCTTTTTCCACTACCAGAATTTAGTACCATTGGGAAAGGAGCAGGTGAGTCTTTGTTTGACTTTAAGAAATTCAGAAGCATCCTTTTCTAGGCTCCCACAATGCATGCGTGCATGCTAGGTCATGTCCGACTATTTGCAATCTTATGGACTGTAGTCCACCAGACTTCTCTGTCATGGGATTCTCCAGGTAAGAATACTGGAGTGAGTCACCAGGCTCTCCTCCAGGGATTTTTCCTAATTCAGGAGTCGAACCCAAGTCTCCTGCATTGCAAGCAGATTCTTTACCCACTGAGCCACCTGGGAAGCCCAGGCCCCAGTGGTAATCAAATTGAAAAGGAACATGGAATGGTGCCTTTTGCTTTTCATCTTAGAATGTCATCAAGGAATACAGCTTTGAGGTTGAAGTCTGGAAAGATGTTCCCAGACCCAGAGGTAAAGAGTGGGGAAGAGTGGGATGGGGAAATGAGAAAGTCACTGAGGCTACATCAGCTCTTTACTGCTGTACACAACTAGGGCTCAATCCTTCAGGGAATCTCTGAGGACCCATGTAGAATCCCAACCAAAGAATGGGAGGTTGGGCATTTATTCATCAAATCCCATTAATTCAGGATGCTGTTGACACAATAACTTCCCCAAGGGACCAGGTTGCACCTGAATTCAAATTCTGTTGCTTTCCGTGGTTTCAGAAACTGTTCCAGGGTAGTCAAGTAGGGTGACGTAATGGCATACTCATGATGTAGATGTTGGTGATATCCAGTGGAATGGCTCCTAAAAGCTGTGAAGTCAGGTGAGTGGGTGGCATGAGGAGGTGCAGCATACTCCAGGCAGCACGACACAACCAGTGCAAAGGCCCTGAGGTAACAGCATACTGGAGGCATTCAAGTAACACCAGAAAGTCAGTGTAGCTGAATGGAATAAGCAAGGAAGACAGTTGTAGGGGTTGCAGTTAGAGAGAGAATGAGGGTTCCTCCTATGAGAAAAGTCTGGCTTTTACTCTGTGAAGATGCCTGTAACATGGTCTGATGGACTTGGGTTGGGAGTCGAGTCTATTTCAAAATCCAGGCAAGAGATGCTAGTAGCTTGTACTGGGTTGGAAACAGTGGAGGGGCAAAAAGTGGTATCAGTTCTCAGATTCTCTCAGCAACCCAGCAAGGCGACTCTTACTTTTGATTCTCTGAGGTTATATCTTCTGAGAGTTTGAAATCTCTTAGTTTATAGATAAGGTACCCATGAATCTCATAGGTTAAGAAACTCTTACTGTCTGCCCCTGGTAGAGGGGAAAACTGGGTCTTGAGCCCCCATTCTCCCCAGCCCTTCCCCCAGTAATCTGAGAAAAACTAAATACTCTTTGTCTTCTGCATCATTAGCCACCAGCCTGGATAGACTTACTGACAAGGATGGACGGGATGAGCAAATGAAAAGAACAAAAAGTCCGTATGGTTTTTTTCTAACAGAGAGACCCCTTTTCTCATCACATTCCAAGATGCTGAACAAACTAGATGCAAGACTTCAGAAACTATATAACAGCCAATTATTGAGTTGGGAAGCAATAATTAGAAAGGAAATGAAGAAAATGGGCGTTGGGGGCCTTAATGTGAAATCTGACATTGATAAATCAAAGGAAGCCTTGAATTAGAGATGTGGATATTTCAACTGATTATCCAAGATAACTCACATCCTCCATTAACCTCGTCCATCTTGTTTGGCCTTTGTAAGGACAAAGAGAGTCTTTGCAAATCGCCAGGCGGCAGAATCCTGTCTCCCAAATGTTTATTCAAAAGAGGGTGGGGAGGAAGGGGATGAAGCAGTTGAAAAATAATTTGCTTGTTAAGCAGCCCGGAGGAATGTTCTCCTTTCCACCGAGTCTGGTATATTTATGGGAAAGATAATAAGAGAAGCTTATGATGGATTTTGACAGTCAGGCAAAAGTAAACAATCAGCCCAGGGCCAGAAAGCCTTAGATTCACGTACCTCGACTTTTGACGCTTATCCTAATAGTTGAGTGTAAACAAAGTGCCACATGACTGCGTGGAGGAGTAGAAATGGCTCAGCTGCCTTCTCTTTCCCGACAATTCCAAAGCAAATGGTATTTATTTGGGAGACTTTGTTTTTCTGTCTCTCTCTTTCTCCTTTTTAAATTTTTTTTCCTGAGAAGGAGGCCGCTGGGGACAGAAGGCATGTTGGGCCATTGGTCCGATCACGTGTCTCCAGATTGTTTTGATTCATGTGATGTGATGAGAGTCTAAAGGAGACCAAAGAAGTGGGAATGGAAAAGACCTGATTGGATTATTCCACTGCAGCTACTCCACCCTTCCTGGCAGGAGTGGGTCCCTCGACAGGAGATGTAACACCCAGCCTTCGCCAAGTGTCCCAGTAGTCTGGAAACTCTGACGACAGACCAGGAAGTTGAACTGGAGCCATGAGACATCTCACAAAACCCTGTGGGCAGAGTTAAAGGGTTGGATTTACTTTGCATGAGTGTGTTTCTTGGGTGTTTTATAAATACTTTGGTGCTTGTTTTATGGTGGGTGACCTTGTGTTAAGATCCCAGAGAATCCTTTTGGGCCTTTTTCCAGACCTGTGTCTGCCTCTCTGTTCTAATATCAGCTGTTTCTTTTATGGGGAAGTCTGTCCAATGCCAGGGCTCATGGAAAGTGGGTCTGGTTTTCCTAGTGGTGTGTGCACGCTCAGTTGTGACCAGACTCTTTGTGACCCCATAGACTGTAACCCACCAGGCTCTTCTGTCCATGGGATTTTCCAGGCACAAATACTGGAGTGGGTTGCCATTTCCTTCTCCAAGGGATCTTCCTGACCCAGGGATTGAACCTGCATCTCTTACATCCCCTGCATTGGCAGGCGGATTCTTTACCAGTGTACACCTGGGGTGACCCAGCAACAATTCAAGAGTCTTGGTTTCTGCTTAGCTCTGGGAACCAGAGCCAGATTTGGCAGTGAGCATGGAGGCCTGAGGGCTTCCCTCGTAGCTCAGTCAGTAAAGAATCTGCCTGAAATGCAGGAGACCTGGGCTCAATTCCAGTGTCAGAAAGATCCCCTGGAGAAGGATATGGAAACTCACTCCAGTGAATGGAGGCCTGAGATCTTCTAGAGCTAACCTATTATGCTACTTGATTACTATCTGTTGGCTGTTGGGAGTCTTGATCCCTTATCTTCAAAATTAAACTCACATTTCACCTCAATTAGCCTCCTTACCATCCTTTACATTGACCTTTCTTATCTCTACTTTCAATCTTTAAAAAAACTGATCATGTGATACCAAGCCTAAATTGTCCTTTACTCTCCTCATTATTTAAAATCCCAAATATATGGATGCCACTTGAAGAATGGTTCCACATATATTTAATCAGTGTTGAGAATTATGTCAACCATCATTTTCACCATTCTTACCTTGGGTGCTTAAAAATTCAGAGCTAAAATGAATGTAGATTCTTAAACCCCTATTAGTTTTTTGTTAGTGTATTTTCTTTCTTTTTTCTGCATATTTGAATATGTATATCATTTATCATAAGCTTTCTATTTTTTATTGGAAGCAGCAGAGACATAAGGTCAAAATGATCACATGATATGTATTACTTTTCTCAAGGCCCACCTAAAGAAATCAAGAAGCAGGCCTAATGGCTTGCAGTGGTCAGCCTTGGCCATCTGTCAGCACAAGTGTATTCACAGTAAGAGGAAGGCTACAGCAAGAGGACATAAGGCTACTATCCAAGGACAACAGGCATCCTCCAACCAAGCTGCCTGGGTGCATCTGCTAATCCAATGGTTCTCAAAGTAGGTTCTCAGACCTAGAGCATCAGTGTCATCTGGGTACTTATTTAAAATGTCAATTCTCAAGGAATGAAATTGAGTCATTTGTAGAGACATGGATGAACCTAGAATCTGTCATACAGAGTGAAGTAAGTCAGAAAGAGAAAAACAAATACTATATATTAACACATTTATGTGGAATCTAGAAAAATGGTATAGATGATCTTATTTGCAAAGCAGAAATAGAGACACATACATAGAGATCAAACATATGGATACCAATGGGGAAAGGGAGGATGGAATGAATTGGGAGATTGGGACTGACATATACATACTACTATGTATAAAATAGAAAACTAATGAGAACCTACTGTCTACTTAGGGAACTCTACTCAGCATTCGGTGGTGACCTAAAAGCAAAGGAAATCCAAATAGGGGATAATGTATATTTATAGCTGGTTCAGTTTGCTGTACAGTAGAAACTAACACATTATAAAGCAACTATATTCTAATAAAAAATAATAATTAAAAACATGTCACTTCTCAGGTCCCACCCAAGACTTACTGAATCAAAAGGCCTGGTGAGAGGCACAGCAATCTGTGTTTGAGTTAATTCTGATTTAGGCTCAAGTCTGAAAACCACTTGCCAACCCAGATATTATGCGTTGGTGAGGACCATTTGCAAAAACTTTTCCTACTCAGGGTAAACTTTGATGTACTGACCACTGAAAAGACAGATTTTACTTCTCCTGTGCTTTCTTGCTCAGTCTGAGTCTCATTTGCTCCTTTTCTTTCACTTAAGGGGCCATTTCTCTCTGTCCCTACTTCTTGGCCCACATGATTAGACACTGACCTGAAATGTCTTCTTGGACCCAGAAACTTGCTTATGTTCTTCAACTTGCACATCACTAAGACTTCAAGTGCATTCTTTGTTCCTATGCACACAGTCCTCAAGAATTCGTTCCCTGGTGACCGTGCTGATTCATACCATTGTTACTCACTGTTCTTGTCATTTTGAACTTAAACAGAGAGGTATCAACAGGCAGGGAACTTCCATGTAAGTGGCTGCAAAACAACGAACAGTAATATTACAACAAGTTCCTAAGTGTGAAACCTTGAGCCTTGTCTCTTCTCCCAGCCCAGGGCATTCTGCCACATGTGCAGGAAACAACAGTTGAACGATGGGTTTTTGAAGAGC
Source organism: Odocoileus virginianus (assembly GCF_023699985.2). Classification (NCBI taxonomy): domain Eukaryota; kingdom Metazoa; phylum Chordata; class Mammalia; order Artiodactyla; family Cervidae; genus Odocoileus; species Odocoileus virginianus. Next base: position 38,517,532 of record NC_069674.1, read on the forward strand.
AGGGGGAAGTCAAGTAGCACTCAGCCTGAAAGTTAGCTCTTTCCTGCCTAAAACCAAGGGTATTTCTAAGACCTTTCCTGCCACATGAGGAAAGGGGCAAAGAACAAGCTTTATGTTTTCTTAGCAGACACTGGACAGACAGCAACCATCCCTTGATGAGCGTTACACTCTCCACTGACCATGCATTGCTCAAATATATTAGGAAGCTCATTACTTTATCTGGGCTTCTGAACAGATAGGCATAGATGACTAGAGTCAACTTGGCTGGCAGGGACAGAAACAGATGGAGGCCTTGATGGGTGAAGGCAGCAGGGCAGGAAGTCCAGCCTTCAAATAGGACCTGTTGCTATTTGAACATGTGACCATGTGTGAAATCCCTGTTTTGGCCCTCTGTGGTACTGACCATTCTTTTCTCCTTCCCAGGAGGCTCTGTCTTCCCCCTCTTTGCCAGGTACATCCATTCCCATTAGCACATAATCCACAGGCCACAGTGTTCCAAGTGGGTCAGTGTCAACTCTATTGTGAGGGCGTGAGAATTGTACTATCTAGTATTAATATTAATCTAGATAATTACACTTACTCTCCAATTTTCAGGTTGAGGCAAAAAGGAGTAAACCCAGCTCAAACTCCCCTGGTGCTCCAGTGGTTAAGACACCAAGCTTCCAATGCAGAGGATGGGGGTTCCATCACTGGTGGGGAACTAACATCCCACATGCAGTGCACCTCAACCAAAAAAAAAAAAAAAAAAAGAAAAAAAAAAGTCCAATTTAAAAAATTTAAAAATAAAAATCTAGATCAGTCAAGACATCGCCAACACTCCTTTTGTTAACATAGCCAACAACAAAGGGAATAGTATATTTGTGTGAAACATAACAGAGGATCAGAAATGTGACCTGGTTCTTTGCTAACTATGCAAATTACCTATCTTTTATTCTCTTGACATAAAAATATTTATTAAATATTTGTTAGCAAATAGGCACAAACTAGGTATACAGCACCTCTCTTCAGTGGGTTTGATGATGTTGATTTGACCCTAGACAGACATGTCAGCATTCCAGAGTCAGGATTCTTTACCCTAAATGTTCGTTAGGCAAACAACTCAGTTGACGGCTATACGAAAGCTGCTAGGCATGAAGTCTTGGGTGCCGTCCTTGTGTTATAACCTTTTTTTTTGGCCTGTCTCTTCTTGCTTAGGCTATGACTCCTTCCCGGTGGACAGCCACAGGTAGAATTTCTATTTCATGGACAAGGAGAAAACATGTAAAGCCAAAGGGGTCACAACATGGGGGCTTATCAGGGGCTTAGCAAATGGTTTACTGTAAATAAGGGATGAGACACTTCAACTCCTTTTTGTACTAGGAATACAGAGAGAATGAGGGGCTTTTTTCCTCTTTGATCAAAGTTGAAGCCTACAGAATGCCAAGGAGGAAATGAAATTTATGATGGCCATAATGAGCCACAGGCAAATAAACTGATGGGGGACAGAGCAGAAGATATGTGGTTCAGAATACACACAGAGTAAGAAGGTGTAGAAGTCAGTTGATACCACCACAAAAACAAAAGCCATGTTCAGAGGGCCTGAGTTGTATGAATACAGGGCACTTGTGGCCAGGTGTGGACTCTTACTGCTGAAGTCTCTAGAACATCCTCAGACCCAGCGACCCTTTATGTCAGGTGGCAATGAAGCTTGCTCTAATGATAGCTGCTGGTTTCACACTCTCCCCTTTGTTGTTCTTCAGAAAAATTTCTTCTGCTTCTCACTGCATGTGTGTCCTTAATAACTGGTCCTTTGAGTTGAACTGACTTGAGCTAGTCTCTGAAATTTGTCACCTAAAAAGTTAACTATGTTGGATTTCTTTGCTGAGAGTTTGGTCACAAGGAAATGTTGAATTTTATCACAAACTTAACCTCTGAGCTCTCCTTACCCTTTTCTGTGAAACAGAGGACTGCTGCTTCTGGTTGCCAGAAAGCTGCATAACAGAACTATAACCAAAATCCCCCACAAGTTTTTTCACAATCATATCCATTTTACCATTCTTCTGTAAATTGGGCTTCATGGTTTCAATTTTCTCTGCGAATTCTCTCAGCTCTGGTTCTGGCTGGCCCACATATCTTGTTACAATGGCTCAGAGCCGCTTGGTTCTCAATGTCATGTTGATTCATGCATAAAAGGACTACAGTGAAGTCAAGTGCTGCCTTGGGACTGTCATTTTTAAAAGAAATGTCTTATATATTTATATATTCTTTCTTATTATAAATGTTATATATGCTTACTGGGAAAAGATGGAGACAGCAGAAGAGTAAAAAGAAAAGAAAAAATCCTATAATCTCAGAGAACAAAAATCACAGTTAAAAATCTGTATATGTTTTACCCTTGGTTTTTTTGTACATGTTATGAAATAGTTGAGGTCATAAGGCACATACATCGGTGAAGTCTCATAATTCACTTAGAATTGTAATGTAAACATCTTTCCAAGCTTTAAAAAACTCTTTGTAAACATCAGTTTTAATAGCTGAACGATAGTCCATCAAATGGAATTTCATCACTTCCAATATACCTACTAATTCCACCGTGTTGAACATTTGTTTACAATATCCAGCTAATATAAATAATTATGTAATGGTTCTTTAGTCCATGTTTTAGATGATTGTTTTCAGATGGATTTCTGAATGTGCAATCACTGGGAACGAGTTTGCTTTCACATTTATAAGGCCCCTTCTGAGGCTTTTGTCAAACTTGGGAACTTGAGTTTTAACAGCTTGTCCTTTGGAGTTATCAACTCTCATGAAAATTCGATAGCTGGATAGTTATCATGAAACCTGGAAGTCAGATCATCTGATGACTAAACTTGCTTCTATGCCTTGTGATTTAGAAATGTCATGCAGTAATAACCTGATTTTTCTCCTCAGAAAGTTTGACTAGATGAGTAATTTTGGCTAACCTCAGGTAGAAGTTTGGTGGAGTAGACTGCTGGTGGTGAGAACTCAATAGGTTATTATCAAAAGTTTAAAAAATATATCAACACTATATACATTCTTATCTGCATCTACATAAGACACCCTCCTCCATCTTTAAGACCACCTGCTTGGCAGAAAAGGAGGGTGGAGCCTAGTGGTAGTCCATGGTACTAAGGAAAAGGGGGGAAAAAAGCAGTGATGTCACCTAGGCTCCCTGGCCATCATCTCCCTAAGTGAGAGAGGATGAGTGACAGGTCCCATTAGCCAGAGAGAGTGGAATATGTTAACCAAAAGAAGAGCAGGTTTTGAAAAGTAAAGGATAGTCGATAATACCAGGGAAAAAGGAGACCTCCTTATTCTTTTCTAGAGGCCAGTGCAGATGCATATTAACCACGTGACTTTGTCCTAGTCCTCTAGTCTTCCATTTTTTCAAGCTTCATGCCGGTTTTGAACACTGGACCCTAGTTTTCTCTCTTAGTTGCTCAGATTTTATATTAGCAGCTTCCTTGCTGACATCAGGTTCTTGAGCATAACCCAAAGCCTGGTTTCTCTTTTCAATTCCAAAGTGGTCCTTAACGTCCTGAGGCATCTCCACCCTCCTATTCTATTCACCACTAGTTAGGCAAGAATAAATGGCAGTTCAGAATGGAGGTCAACTGACCACCTTTGGGCCATAATGCCCTGACTTTAAACCAAACTAAATGACCCATGTGCCACGAACCTGCCTTCACACTGCTGGGCACTCATGCTGTCATCTTCATTCTCTCTTCAGTCTTTCCTTTGTCCCTCACATCCTGCTATGCGCCTGTAGCTCTCTACTTCCTGGGCCTCCAGGTCTTGTTATCTTTCTGTGCCCACACTTTGCTTTTGAACTTGATGACAGAAGCAACCTGCCTTGGCGCTCCTTAGGACATGCTTTGCACTCAGCCTCTGTTTCCTTACATTTCTGGCTTACTTGAATCCTTGGATCCTATTGGGATGATCGCTCACCCAGTTGGAATCTGCCTTTCCCCCTTAGTTTACCACCATAAACCCTATCTGCCATCATGGTGATGGAGGCTATTCTGATCTTGCCATTTTCCCCCAGAGTCAAATCCACCATTTTAAACCAGTCATACGTGATCTATGTTTATGAGCTACGTTTTTTCCCTACCTTTTGACATGCTCTATAGGAAGCTCCTTTGTGAAGTCCTTTCAAATGCCAATCTGAGACTGCTTGTAGGATAGTCAGGTCATTCCCTAACTATACTTGGGGTGGGAATTTCATGTAGTGACTCTCAATCTTGTCAATTCACTCTATCATCTGAGTTCTTGTGTGATGCTGTTGAGTGGACTCCCTGTATAATACATACTGTTGTATGAACAATTTCTCAAATGATTTCTCAAGCAATTTCTCAGCAGTTCATTGTAACATCTTTAGCTCTACATACACATGGACTTTATATATGAAGTAAATACCCTCAAGAATCTTTATTTTTTACATACTTGTTTGGCAGTAACATTAAGGGATTATAAACAGTTTCATCAAACACAGATCCAATTGGAAAAAATAAAGCAGAAAAAACACTATAGGAAACCCTGGCAAGGCAGTAGGTGGCAGGTGGCTAGCATCACAGCTAGCATATATATCTGGTTGTGTTACAAGTTCTGCCTTTCTAAAAAAGGTTTGGAATATTTTGGTAGGAAGGAATGCAAGGCAAGGTCTTAATTTCTTAGGAGGGACAAGCTTCCTATCTGGTGGTTGGAGCTGTGCTGAGAAGCTGGTTGGAGAGTGTGTATGCGTGCAGGGGAGTGCAGGGCCAGGAAGTGGGCAGGGACTGGGGAACCCACAGAAGAGATGACAATGGGAGGATTCACTGGGATTTGCCCGGCTGAGCCTCAGCTGGCAGAGCCCCCAGGGGTCAGACTAGGGGCAGCTGCTTCATTGGATTTAGAACAATAAAAAGGCTATGGTCTCCAGATAATTACTTGCCTAATAAAAAGAGCTAAATCCTGGCTACCCAGAAATAGTATCTCATAGTTCTCTCCATATCAAGTATAAGGTAAAAAAAGGGAAAAATCCATCTGGACTTTTTTTAGCTTGAATTTTTTTGCCAATTGCAACTGTCGCCAAGGGACTTTTCCTAGTAGCCCATTTATGGATCCTGGAAACATCAGAAGAGAGGGTTGGTAAGTGCCCCAAGGGATCTATGTTGATTGTCCCCTCAGAGATGGAAAAGATCAGGTCCCTTTACCCTGAATACCTCACTGCCAAACACCTTTTGGTGTCCACAGGATAGAAACATGCTTGATCTGTAGGGTATGGATACCTACCTCTAGCCCTTGTTCCTATTTTCCTTTCTGTCATGGCCTTTAAGTTATAATGTTATAATGCTCGGCCCTAAAGCTCCTAGTGCTCCTGTTATGTTTGGCCCTAATGATGTATATTTTGATCACACTGAACTTCGAATATCCACTGTACAATCACTCAACAAGCTATTAGTAGGTTCCTACAAGATTCTCTAGGAACTCATGACTTAATTTTGCTAAACAGGCAGAAGAGATATAAAATATTGGTAGAGCTTGAAAAAATTAGCTATTTGGCTGACATGTGACCCTTCACAGATGCATAGACTCCCATAATCTGGTGAAAATCTGTGTTTGAAGGTTCACAGGGAATCACTGAATTCACGCAAATAAGTATTGTTTCTTCAATTAGTTGTAGTCCAAATGAATTGATCAGCCCCTGAAACATACTTAATAGATGGCTGCCTGTGGGTGAGTTATCCACTTTGAAGTTTTTTTTCTCCTAATTATGTATTTATTATAGGCTAATGCCCATGCTAAGAAGATAAGGCATTATCTTTGGGAAAAAGAAAATGTATTAATATTTTTAACTCACTAACTTATCAAGAAAGGCTACCCTAATGCCCTGCTCTTCATGCATATATGACACAGATTACAGAAGAGAATTTAAGATGGCTGTTGAAGGCATCCAGCTCACTTACTAATAATTAATGTCTAGACCCAGCACCATGCAGTGAGTCAATTTCCCCTTCTACGACATGTGGGCATTAGGGTTTCCATCAGTTTTAAATCCCTTTGAAATTCTCAGTTGAGAAGTACTGAATTAGTACAAAATGTCTACCCAAAGAAAACAAACGGCAAACTCTTTGAGTTATGAACCTACCATAAGAAATAAAGCTTAATTTTTGAGGTGATGGTATTGCCAAAGTACACAAACAATCTCACTTAGTTAAAATTAACTCATTTGAGTGGTCCCACTCTGTAAGCAACCAGAAGACATAGGTGTGTAGGTCATGTGCACCTGTTGAGCCAAAGCCTCAGGCAGAGACCAGCAGGTCACTGGTCCCTGTGGCCACATGTTTGGGCCTGAGGGCTCTGGGCTCTGCTTAGGAGAAAGGGTAGTATTTTCCTTGCTGCTCTCTTTTGAAAGCAGAATGGCAGCATGAGTGACCTAGTGGTCAGTGAATTAACACTGGGGCTTGGACATCAGGCTATCTGAGCCCAGATGCCACTTGTTTGGTGAGATGCTGAGAAATGGTGCAGCCCAGAGCCTGGAGACGTGGAAGATGCAGGGCTTGATGGAAACTGAACTGGGTGCAACTCTTCCCCTGGTGGACATGGAGACCTAGGAAACTGGGCCTTGCACTCCAGGTCATTTCTAAGTAAACTGGGGTGAATCCTGCTTCGCAGAGATGCATATAATTTTTAGAGATTCTCATCTTATCAGACTTTGACCCTACTGACTCCTTAACTGATGTTTAAAAGTTTCTACTTCTAAGGGAATTAGGTAATCATTTATATTAGATCTAAAAGTCTAACCCTTCATGATTTTAAAGGAGGAGATATATTTCCTTTTTAATTGTTTTAAACTTTTTATTTTATATTGGAGTATAGCTGCTTCCTCAGAGCCATTAATATGCCAACTAAAAGTTTAAAGGTGAATTCCAAAAAGTGAACTGATCTGAGTGCTTCATGAACCGATTTGATTGCAGGGCATATGTATTAAAACCTAAAACCTATGTTGTTGTTTAGTTGCTAAGTCATGTCCAACTCTTTTTGTGACCCCATGAATTGTATAGCCTGCCAGGCTCCTCTGTCCAAGGGATTTTCCAGGCAAGAATACTAGAGCGGTTTGCTATTTCCTTCTCCAGTGGATCTTCCCAACCTAGGGATCGAATCCATGTCTCCTGCATTGGCAGGCAGATAATCTACCACTGAGCTACCAGGGAAACCCGAAACCTATGTTATGTGTTCTTTTTTTCTATGTAATTTATCAAGATGATTTTTCTGTGTGGTTAAATATTAACCTACACCTGTTTTCCAGTCATCAAATATATGAAAGCTTAATTTATTTAACTCCCTTGTATGTCTAATAGTTTTTGTTTTATGTGTTTTCAGGGGCAGAGTCAAGTTTGTGAGATCAAAATTTTATACTATTTTAGGAATCAAATTACAAAATTATGAACATAAAATTGTCAACATCTCTGCATGTTTTCTATTACATTTTCAATTTATATATTTTTAAATAAAACACAAATATGACTCTCTATCTTCCTCTTAACATCTTTGCTCTATTTGATAATGAAATTGAAAAAAAGTGTTTTTTTGAATTAATAAACTGAATATCTTTCATTTTGTCTTTGTCAGCTTTTCTTGTGTCTAGTCAGAAAAATATGAAAACTTGAGATGCTTGGCCCTATAAAAAATTACTTTAAACTACTTCTGAAAATGTTTCACACTGCCCACCAATTAAGAGCTAATTCAAAAGAAAAATTTTAATAATTGCCATAGTATTTTCAGAAATAATCATTAGCATAATAGTAACTAGCTAACACTGAGGACTTACTAGGTGCCAAGATTTGGAGCTAAGCACCTGATATGGATTATATTTTTTAAAAACAAAAAACAGATAATATGAAAACAGGTTTATTAATAGTCATACTTTGTAGATGTGAGGCGGAAATATTGAACAGCTTTGTGTGTGGAGTCAGCTTGGCATCTGTGTGGATTGCTGGTCTGGTCTCCTCATAGGATGCTTCCTCCTGCAAGGCTTGTGAGGAAGAAATCCACAGACTGTAAATGTGATAACAAAATAGAGTGTATTGTCTGAAATTTGGGGCATTTTAATAAGAGATGAACAAATTTCACATCAGGAAATGTTAGCATGAGGCCATGTTATTCTGGCTTCCCTGGAGGCTCAATGGTATCAGCCTGCCAATGTAGGAGATGTGGGTTCAATCCCTAGGTCGGAATGGTCCCTTGGAGAAGGAAATGACAGCCCACTCCAGGTATTCTTGCCTGGGAAATCCCAGGGATAGAGGAACCTGGCGGGCTACAGTCCATGGGGTAGCGAAAGAGTTCCACACGACTTAGCAACTAAGCAACGACAATGTTATTCTAGCCTGTGAATGACCTGTAAGTGTCCAGGTGGCGGAGGAGCTCAGGACACAGCTGCGCATCTGCTCTTGCCCTCGGCATTGATCCTACAGGATTAGTGGGGTGCACTCCACCCCCAGGCCTCTCCCGCGGGTGCCTGAAAGCACTGGAGTGGTGGTGATTCATGGAGGGGGGATTCAGGAATCGGGCAGTGGGGAGGTGGCCTGAGGACCAAGAAGGGGGGGGGAGGGGAGAGGAGTGGGGGAGGAGGACGCCCTTGGGACAGGGGAAGGTGGGGACCCACAGAGGGCTCTGAGTTCGCAGCCCCGCCCTCGGCCACTGCCGAGAGGGGCTCTGGTTAGTTAACCAGGGCGCATTGTAGACTCCGCGGACCGTGAAAGCAAGGGGTGGCCGTTGCTCTGCGGGGGCTGGATGACGGCGCGGAAGAGCCGGGGTCTGCACCCTTTCTAGGACTGCCCACCCCCTGGGCATCCAGGCCCTGGGCATTTAGAGAATGAGCGGGGTTTAGGTAACAACCCCCACCCCACCGCGGCACCGCTCTTCCTAGGGCTCCGGGACAGGGTGCTCCGGCGACAGTTCCCCGAGGCCATTCCTACCAGGCCATTCCCACCGGGGCAGCAGCATCTTGCCCGCTGTGACCTCAAGGTCCCCAAAGTCTCCTCTTAGGGGCGTAAGCTGCTCTGATCTCTTCAGAGTGTGTACTGCACGACTGCCAGGCAGAGCTGCCGGCCACCTCCTGTCGGGGGACATCAAGAGGGCTCCTCTGGCTGCTCTGCCTCGCTTTCTACACTCCCCTTTTCCCCCGCGCCCGGCGCTGGAGGCTCTCCCCAGAAAGGGAAGGATTTATGGCGAGGGGCGTGGCGCATGCCGCTCCCTATAAGAATGGAGGCTTTGAGACAAAGTCCAGCACTTTACTTTGCCTATTATCTTTTCAAGTCTGATGAACGCATCCACAAGCAGACGATTTTCCTGGACGTTTGCAAATACTCGGTCTTCCTGGCCCCTCTGCGAACACCGAGATGAACTTTGAAGATTTCTCTTTCATTAGGTGCCTCCGAGCCCCTGGAAGCCCAGACTGGCAACACTTTCCATTAGGCACCTCTGTCTCGAGCCACCGTTTGAAACTATCCCCAAGGCTATTGTATTCAACCTTTATTTAAAGATCATTTCTACAAGGCATCCAATTTCTGTGGCTCCCCTGGGCTGCGGTTTTGAGACAGGCTTCACAGTATTTACTGTTTATAGTTTTGAACTGACAGCTATTTAAGGGCAAGAGATTCCAGCTGCCGCCACCCCTCACAGCTTTTGCCACCAACGCATTCGCGGTGAAGAACTAGCTGGAAATCTGTGAAGCAGAGGAAACAAGTTTAATACGGCAGAGGAGAAAGAGTTTCGATTTTGGAGTTATTTTCCTGCTGATATTTGCTGTGTCCTCTGACACATTTGAATATGAGGTGTTGTCACCAATGGCATCTCGGTGGTCTACAGTTATAATTATTTATTCATCAGGCATCTGGGGTGGTCAGCTCTGCTGGGGTCACTCACATTCATAAGTGGGTGACTGGGATAACTGAACTCTGCTCCCCAAGCCTCAGCCTAAAGCAGTCTAGCCTGGGTGTGTTACCTGAATGAAGGCAAGTGCAGCTGAAACCCTCATAGCTTCTTCAGAACTAGGCTCAGAACTGACCCATTGTCAAGTCCAATAAGCTCTGTTAGTCAAAGAAAGTCTCAAGGTCAGCCCATTTTTAAGACCCTTAGAAATAAACTCTAAGAAGGACAGAAATCAAAAAAAGAGGGGATATATATATGTATAGATGATTCACTTTTCTATACAGTAGAAGCTAACATATTATAAAGCTACTGTACTCCAATAAAAGTTTAAAAAGAAAAAAAAGAACAGTGAAGTCACAAGACACAGTGGACAGATGGATACAGGGAGGGTTGAAGTATTGGTATTATTATCAGTGTAACCTACCAAATTCTGTACATGCCTGTTCTCTTTTCCCTTAGAGTTCTTAGAAAGTGAAAGTGTTTGTCAGTCAGCTGTGTCCGACTCTTTTGTGACCCCATGGACTGTAGCCCACCAGGCTCTTCTATCCATGGACTTCTCTAGGCAAGAATACTGGAATGGGTAGCCATTCCCTTCTCCAGGGAATCTTGCTGACCCAGGGATCGAGCCTGGGTCTCCCACATTGCAGGCAGATTCTTTACCATCTGAGCCACCAGGTAAGTTTTTAAATTGTGTCTTATTCACCTTGTGGTCTGCCAGTTCCTAGGACTGTCTTTGTATGTAGATGGTGTTTGGTAAGTAACCTTGTGTAGGTTTGTGTAGGACTGTAAGCAGAATAAGCTCTGACACTCCAGTGGCATTTTAAACTTTTTCTTATAACAGTCACCTCAGTACTAGAGGAGCTTCCTACTTTGGCATTTCTTTTGACATTTTCCTATGTTGTGTCTAGGGCTGGATTTTCTATATTTATCTACTCAGAGTTCAATATGGCTCTTCATGCATCTGCTTGTTTTGAGAAAATATTTAACAGTTTTCTCTATTTCTTCTCCATCATTCTCTCTAGTCTCTCCTTCTGGAATGCTTATGGGATATAAGTCATATTTCTCTCATTTTAGCCTAGGTGTCCCTTAACTTCTTCCATATATTTATCATTTCATCATCTTTCTTTTTTTCTCTGTCTTAAGCTCTATCTAGTTTGTTTATTGTTGTTATTACATCTCTCTTCAATCATGTCTAGTAATTGACTTAACAAAGTACTTCACAGTATTTGTTGCATCTTAGAATCACCTGGCAGATTACAAAATAATATATCAACTCCCAGTCCTGCCCCCAAAGTTTCTGGTCCAACTGGTGTGCGTCAGGGCATGGACATCAATAGTTTTAAAGCTTGAAGGTGATTATGATGTATAACCGGAGTTAAGAATCACTGATGAAAATGTTTTATGGAATTTTTTCTCAGTGACCATATTTTTCATGTCCAGAAGTTTAACAACTTCTACTTTTTCTTTAAATCCACTTGATCTTATTTTATAACCCCTGTTCTTGTTTAGCAGGTGCAATTTTTTTCCTTAGAACATTTTAAATATTCATAATTTGAGTCTCTTTCACATTGTTACATTATCTATAACTCCTAAAATGTAAATTCCTCCAGCGGCTGCCTCTAGCAGCTGTCTATCATGATACTGAACTTCCTCAAAAGCTTTGTAATTTTTGACTGTAAGTTCATCTTGCATTGTGTGCCTTGGGATATGGGAACCTCCTAATGGTCTATTAACTTATGCCCGGTCACGTGGATTTCACTGGCTCCAAGTCAATTTTTATGTAAGTGTGTTTTTGGATTTATACTGCCCAGACACACAGCTCAAATTCAGGGATTGTATCTTGTCACCCAAAAGCTTAATGTTCTGAGCTCAAGTAAGTGACACATTTTACGTCCATTACCTAGTGTGGAAGGCTAATATCCAGTCTAGAGTATAAAGGTATCTGGGTTTTTATTGTGAACTTATAATATCATCCTGGATTCCAGTTCACATAGAGAGCCCAGTTCTGGCTCTTTGGCTGGCCTTCCTGATGGACTTCCTTATGTCCAATTCCTGGGTATTTTTATACCAGAGAACTTTAATGCCACAAACAAACACATGGCAGGGATGCTTACCAGCTGTGTGACCTCATGCAAGTTACATAACTGCTCTGAGCCTCAGTTTCCATTTCTGTAAATTGAAGATATATATATCATGGGGTTAAAAGGGTTACTTAAGACAGGGAATATAAGATATCTAAGATATCTTCCAGAGAATTGATATGAGTGATCAATAAGTAGTTTATAAAATACTCTGCTTAATAAAGACTTTTTCTTTCTAAAATTATTAAATATGACATTTTTTTTCCTTCTATTTCTGCATCTGCATGTACTGTTTTTATTTTTCTCATTCATCCAGGTGGGAACCCAACTCCGTCACCAATTTCATGAAATTGTCCTCACACTAAATATTTTGTGACATTGTTAATATTACTCACCTTTTCTATTCCTACTCTTTTCTATTTCCTTCATTTTAGAGAAACCAGGAAACCTATGCTATTTGTGATGTACACGGAGGTTCTAGCTGCACAGACATCCTTGCTGGTCCTTGCTATCGCGTCTTCTTCTGAAGCTACTGTTGCTCTGTGTGGCTCTGCCCAGGCCCCGCCCTCCTTAATCCCTGGCCTTACGGCTATTCTGCGATTTCAAGACATGTTTTGGAATTTACTTCTCATTTACTATCCCCAGAACTGCTAACATCTTTTATTGATCCTCAGCCCATACAGAGCAATCATGGTCCAGAGGTGACTGGACTTCACCAAAAAGTAAAGACTCCTTTAGACAAGTAAAACTTAAGCTCATTATTTTTATATGTTCACCTAACTCCATGCCATGTTACCTGCTACTGGGGCTTCCAAACAATGTTCTCTATCCACCTTTGACTCTCTGAGACCTGAGTCTAGGGCCCCTTGAGCAGCACCCTCTGGAAAATGCCATACCCCATGAATGCATGGAGTGGGTGCAGGCCTGCTCAGATAAGGCTCCATTTGCCAAGTAAATGAAGTTCTTGGGATCTTTTTTGAAAATGTTTGCTTTAATTCCTCCTGAGGCCCGGGGCCCTATTGAGATGAACCTCAGGTACCTGATTATGACCTTCGTCTGCTCTTTTCTCTAAAGGGCTGGTATGTTTAGTTCTATCAGGACTGTTGACTCATGATCTGATCCCAAGATGCCACAGAGAGATGGATCTCACGTCAGCCTCTAGTGCAGCTCTACTTCCCAGTGCATATCAGTCATGTGAGCTTCTTTGTAAAATCTTTCCTTTTCATAACAACAAAAAATAGAAGGTATGTAAAGGGAAAAAAAATCAAGACTAAAATGGGTCTGATGCAGCTAGAAACATTTCTGTACTGCCACAGGAAAATCAGTGCTCTTTTTTTCTCACACTCTAATTATTACCTTCCATTTTACTACAGAGGCTAAATTATTGTTGTCACACCACATGACATTAAATTATCATTGGAAGCCAGCCAACTAGGCAGAAGCTGGCGTCTGGATGAAATGCCAAGTGGGTAAATATTCCAAGCTTCAGGAGAAGCCCAAGCAAATGTGAAATGCAGTGAACTTGAGTTCAGACATGTTTATTTTGACTTATGGTCTGTACAGTATGGAGATTCCATATATGGGTTCTTTTCACTGTCTGAACCCTGACAGCTAAAAGGCAGACCTCAGTAACTTGTACTTTAGGAACTTTTTTTTTTTTTTAATGAGTCTATCTAGTTTTATTCCTAGGTTACAGGTTTGTGTCCAGGATATCTTTCTTTTTTTTAAATTAAGGTTTAGTTGTTCTAAAATGTTGTGTTCATTTCTGCTGTATAGCACAGTGATTCATACTATATATATTCACATTCTTTTTATATTCTTTTCCATTATGTTTTATCACAAGATATTGAATATAGTTCTCTGTACTATACAGTGGGACCTTGTTTTTTATCCATTATATATATATATAAGCTTACATCTGCTAATCCCAATATCCCACTCCATCTTTCCCCCAAACCCCTCTTCCATAGCAGCAATCCATCTGTTCTCTGTGTCCATAATGTAATTCTGTCTCTGTTTCATCAATAGGTTCATCTATGTCATATATGTCATATTTCAGATTCCACATGTAAGCAATATCATATGGTATTTGCCTTTCTCTTTCTGACTTACTTCATTTAGTATGATCATTTCTAGTTGCACCATGTTGCTGCAAATGGCATTATTTCATTCCTTTTTAAAGCTGAGTAGTATTCCATTATATATATATATATATATATAAAAAACACATCTTCTTTAGAGACCCTTAATACTACTCACCCCTTCAATAATAATAAATAACGACAGTGGCCTTTTAGATCTGCTTTCATGTCCAAGCCTCATATGCATATCTACTAACTTGAGCACCAGTCATTTAGCTGATTACTTCTGTGTTTAGGTTGAGGTTGAGAGGTCCCTTCCTCCAAGAAGGCTTCCCTGACAACCTCAATCTGAGTTGTTTGCTCAGACCCTGTCCTCTCTGTGCCCTCCAAGAGTCTGTTTCCCAGTCCTGTGTAAGTTCTAGTGGGTCTATGGTGGGGTTAATGGTGACCTCCTCCAAGAGGGCTTATGCCATAACCAGGTCTGCTGCACCCAGAGCCCCTGCCCCTGCAGCAGGCCACTGCTGACCCATAACTTTGCAGGAGACACTCAAGCAGAGTTCTGTCTCAGTTTCTGTGGGGTCTTTGGGCCCTGGTGCACACAAGGTTTGTTTGAGCCCTCTGAGTGTCTCTGGTGGGTATGGGATTTGATTCTAAACATGATTTCGCCCCTCCTACCATTTTGCTGGGGCTTCTCCTTTGCCCTCAAAGTCACTCCAACACCACGCAACTGCTGCTCCAATGCCTACCATCTTGCTGGGGCTTCTCTGCCCATGGACGTGGGGTATCAAACAATACCTCTTGGAGGGCACAAACAAAAGCTTGTGTGTGCCAGAACCCAGGAGAAAGGAGCAGTGACCCCCACAAGAGACTGGCCCAGACTTGCCTGTGAGTGTCCAGAGTCCTTGGCAGAGGCGTGGGTTGGCGGTGGCCTGCTGCAGGGTTGGGAGCACTGCCTGCAACAGTGCATGCATGGGACCTGTTGAAGGAGGTCGCCATTATCTTCATTACCTCCACCATAGTTTGGCCTCAAGTCAAATAACAGGGAGGGAACACAGACCCACCCATCAACAGTATATTGGATTAAGGATTTACTGAGTATGGCCCATCAGAACAAAACCCAGTTTCCCCCTCAGTCAGCCTCCCCCATTAGAAAGCTTCCATAACCCTCTTAACCTTCTCCAGCAGAGGGCAGAAAGAATGAAAACCACTAACCCATCTGATCACATGGACTAAAACCTTGTCTAACTCAATGAAGCTATGAGCCATGCTTTGTAGGGCCACCCAAAACAACAGGTCATGGTGGAAAGTTCTGACATATTGTGGTTCACTGGAGAAGAGAATGGCAAACCACTTCAGTATTCTTGCCTTGAGAACCTCGTGAACGGTATGAGAAGGCAAAAAGATAGGACACTGAAAGATGAACTCCCCAGGTCAGTAGGTGCCCAATATGCTATTGGAGACCAGTGGAGAAATAACTCTAGAAAGAATGAAGAGACAGAGCCAAAGCAAAAGCAACCCCCAATTGTGGATGTGACTGGTGATGGAAGCAAGGTCTGATGCTGTAAAGAGTAATATTGCATAGGAACCTGGAATGTTAGGTCCATGAACTGGAAGTGGTCAAACAGGTGATGGCAAGAGTGAATGTTGACATTTTAAGAATCAGCGAACTAAAATGGGCTGGAATGGGTGAATTCAACTCAGATGACCATTGTATCTACTACTGTGGGCAAGAATCCTTTAGAATAAATAGAGTAGCCATCATAGTCAACAAGAGAGTCTGAAATGCAGTACTTGGATGCAATCTCAAAAACAATAGAATGATCTCTGTTCATTTCCAAGGCAAACCACTCAATATCACAGTAATTCAAGTTTATTCCCCGACCAGTAATGCTGAAGAAGCTGAAGTTGAATGGTTCTATGAAGACCTACAAGACCTTCTAGAACTAACACCCCCAAAAAGATGTCCTTTTCATTATAGGGGACTGTAATGCAAAAGTAGGAAGTCAAGAAATACCTGGAGTAACAGGCAAATTTGGTCTTGGAGTACAGAATGAAGCAGGGCAAAGGCTAATAGAGCTTTGCCAAGAAAACACACTGGTCATAGCAAACACCATCTTCCAACAACACAAGAGAAGATGCTACACAAGGACATCACCAGATGGGAAACACCAAAATCAGATTGATTCTATTCTGTGCAGCCAAAGATGGAGAAGCTCTATACAGTCAGCAAAAACAAGACCGGGAGCTCAGATCATGAACTCCTTATTGCCAAATTCCTACTTAATTTAAAGAAGTAGGGAAAACTACTAGACCATTCAGGTATGACATAAATCAAATCCTTATGATTATACAGAGGAAGTGAGAAATAGATTCAAGGGATTAGATCTGATAGATAGAGTGCCTGAAGAATTATGGACAGAGGTTTGTGACATTGTACAGGAGGCAGGGATCAAGACCATCCCCAAGAAAAAGAAACACAAAAAAGCAAAATGGTTGTCTGAGGAGGCCTTACGAATTGCTGTGAAAAGAAGAGAAGCAAAAGACAAAGGGGAAAAGGAAAGATATACCCATTAGAATGCGGAGTTCCAAAGAATAGCAAGGAGAGATAAGAAAGCCTTCCTCAGTGATCAATACAAAGAAATAGAAGAAAACAATAAAATGGGGAAAACCAGAGATCTCTTCAAGAAAATTAAAGATACCAAGGGAATATTTCATGCAAAGGTGGGCTCAATAAGGACAGAAATCATATGGACCTAACAGAAGCAGACGATATTAGGAAGAGGTGGCAAGAATACACAGAAGAACTATACAGAAAAGATTTTCATGACCCAGATACCATGATGGTGTGATCACTCACCTACAGCCAGACATTCTGGAATGTGAAGTCAAGTGGGCCTTAGGAAGCATCACTATGAACAAAGCTAGTAGAAGTGATGGAATTCCAGTTGAGCTATTTCAAATCCTACAAGATGATGCTGTGAAAAGTGCTGCACTCAACATGTCAGCAAATTTGGAACACTCAGCAGTGGCCACAGGACTGGAAAAGATCAGTTTTCATTCCAATCCCAAAGAAAGGTAATGCCACAGAAGGCTCAAACTACTGCACAATTGCACTCATCTCGCACGCTAGCAAAGTAATGCTCAAAATTCTCCAAGCTAGGCTTCAACAGTACATGAACCTTGAAATTCCAGATTTTCAAGCTGGTTTTAGAAAAGGCAGAGGAACCAGAGATCAAATTGTCAACATCCGCTAGATCATCAAAAAAGCAAGAGAGTTCCAGAAAGACATCTACTTCTGCTTTATTGACTATGCCAAAGTCTTAGACTGTATGGATCATAACAAACTGTGGAAAATTCATAAAGAGATGGGAATACCAGGCTACCTGACCTGCCTCCTGAGAAATCTGTATGCAGGTCAAGAAGCAACAGTTAGAACTGGACATGTAACAACAGACTGGTTCCAAATAGGGAAAGGAGTACATCAAGGTTGTATATTGTCACTCTGCTTATTTAACTTATATGCAGAGTACATCATGAGAAATGCTGAACTGAATGAAGCACAGGCTGGAATCAAGATTGCCGGGAGAAATATCAATAACCTCTGATATGCAGATGATACCACCCTTATGGCAGAAAGCAAAGAAGAACTAAACAGCCTCTTGATGAAAGTGGAAGAGGAGAGTGAAAATGTTGTCTTAAAACTCAACGTTCAGAAAACTAAGATCATGGCATCTGGTCCCTTCACTTCATGGCAAATAGATGGGGAAACAGTGGCAGACTTTATTTTTTGGGGGCTCCAAAATCACTGCAGATGGTGACTGCGGCCATGAAATTAAAAGACGCTTGCTCCTTGGAAGAAAAGTTATGACCAAACTAGATAACATATTAAAAAGCAGAGACGTTACTTTGCCAACAAAGGTCCATCTAGTCAAGGCTATGGTTTTTCCATTAGTCATGTATGAATGTGAGAGTTGAGCTATAAAGAAAGCTGGGCGCTGAAGAATAGATGCTTTTGAACTGTGGTGGGAGAAGGTTCTTGAGAGTCCCTTGGATAGCAAGGAGTCCAGCTAGTGCAGCCTAAAGGAAATCAGTCTTGAATATTCATTGGGAGGACTGATGTTAAAGCTGAAACTCCAATACTTTGGCATCTAATGCAAAGAACTGACTCATTTGAAAATACCCTGATGCTGTGAAAGATTGAAGGTGGGAGGAGAAGGGGACAACATAGGATGATATGGCTGGATGGCATCACCGAATCTATGGTCATGAGTTTGAGTAAGCTCTAAGAGTTGGTGATGGACAAGGAAGCCTGGCATACTGCAGTCCATGGTGTCACAAAGAGTCAGACCTGATTGAGAGACTGAACTGAACTGTCCTCTTTACTCTCTTAGCCAGGTGTATTTCCTTCTTCATATTAGCTATCATAGCACATTTATAATTATGTCCTTCAGACCAGACTGCAAGCAATCTTAGGTTAAAGATCATGCCTTCATTGTTCTTGGAACTTGGTGGGTCTATTCTGTTCAAGTCCATGGAGAAAGGGGTTGAAGCATCTCATGAGCACAAATTTATCATCAGGATCAGCACTTGGAGAGGACTTTGGCAGCAAGAGTAGAGTAGGGGTGGAAAGAAGAAAGTGATTATTATGGAATACTCACTTGTCCCAGGTAGCTTGCAATATATTTTACATATCTTGTCTACTTATTCTTTACAGCAATCTTTCAGTTCAGTTCAGTTCATCTCAGCTCAGTTCAGTTCAGTCGCTCAGTTGTGTCCGACTCTTGGTGACCCCATGAATCACAGTACACCAGGCCTCCCTGTCCATCACCAACTCCTGGAGTTTACTAAAACTCATGTCCATCAAGTTGGTGATGCCATCCAGCCATCTTATCCTCTGTCATCCCCTTCTCCTCCTGCCCCCAATCCCTCCCAGCATCAGGGTCTTTTCCAATGAGTCAATGCTTTGCATGAGGTGGACAAAGTATTGGAGTTTCAGCTTCGGCATCAGTCCGTCCAGTGAACACCCAGGACTGATCTCCTTTAGGATGGACTGGTTTGATCTCCTTGCAATCTTTAGAGATCATCTAATCCAACTTTTCACAGATGAGAAAATGGAGATAAACATTCCCAGCAGTGACATGAAATTCCCCTATTTATGTACATACTTAAGTATATTTTCACACTTTGTTGAATTGCACCCATGCATTCAATTGCACTCACCCCAAAAAGAGCTTCTTTCTCTGATATGTCTATGTATTAGCCATTCATGGAGTGCATCTTACCCCTCAAAATCCTTATTTCCTCCACCTTAAATCTTCCTATGAGAAGCCTTCCTACTCCATCGCCAGCCCTATCAATCAGAATTAAGAATTGCTTCCTTTGAACCTCTTTTGAACCAGAATTTCTATCAGACCCATGAATCTGTTTGCTTCATGCATGGGCTTTGCACTCAAACTCCTTAAGTTTAAATCTTCCCCCACGCATTAGCCCTATGACCTTGGGCAAGTTATGTAATCTCCCTGGCTTTGTTTACTCACTTGTATCAGTCAGTGTTCAACAAGAGAAGCAGGGCCTGTAGGAAATGTATATTAAGAGATTTATTACAGGAATTGGTTTATGAGATTTCAAGGGCTGAGTCTGACATCCATAAGGTAATACCAGCAGGAAAGACAGACT
The DNA here is from genome assembly GCF_023699985.2 of Odocoileus virginianus. Lineage (NCBI taxonomy): Eukaryota > Metazoa > Chordata > Mammalia > Artiodactyla > Cervidae > Odocoileus > Odocoileus virginianus. The sequence goes on from NC_069674.1 coordinate 38,537,282, forward strand.
GGAACACTGGGGTACCAGATAAAGCTTTTGTCCCAAGTTTATCATTTCTTCTTTATCAAGGAAGCCTCCCACTTATGCTCTCAATGACTTTCAATTGATTGAATCAGGTTCATCCAGATTATCTAGGATAGTCTGTTACTTAAAATCAACTGATAATGTATTTTAATTATATCTACAAAATATCCAGTCCATAGAGTATTGTTTGATTGGGTAACTGGGGACTATAGTCTAGCAAAGTTGAAACATCAAAAGACCATCACACTAATAAAGTGGGGGTGGTGAGTGAAAGTAACAATAGAACCTACCTCATAAGGTCATTACAGAGATTAAATTAGTTTATCCATATAACGCATTTAGAATAGTATTTGGTAAGTGACAAGGCTTCAATATATGTTGACTCTTAATATAGTGTTTGTTATATTATGTTGTTATTGTTCAGTTGCTAAGTCATGTCCAACTCTGCATCTCCATGAACTGCAGCATGCTAGGCTTCCCTGTACTCCACTGTCCCCCTGAGGTTGCTCAAACTCATGTCCATTGAGTCAGTGATGCCATCCAACTACCACATCCTTTGTCACCCCCTTCTCCTCTTGCCCTCAATCTTTCCCAGAATCAGGGTCTTTTCCAATGAGTCGGCACCTTGCATCAGGTGGCCAAAGGATCAGAGTTTCAGTTTCAGCATCAGTCCTTACAGTGAATATTCAGGGTTGATTTCCTTTAGGATTGACTGGTTTGACCTCCTTGCAGTCCAAGAGACTCTCAGGAGTCTTCTCCAGCACTACAATTTGAAGGCATCAGTTCTTCAGTGCCCAGCCTTCTTTCTGGTCCAACTGTCACATCCATACATGACTACTGGAAAAACCATAGCTTTGACTATATGGAACTTTTTCAGCAAATGATTCCTCTGATTTTTAATATGCTGCCTAAGTTTTTCATAGCTTTCCTTCCAAGGAGCAAGTGTCTTTTAATTTCGTAACTGCAGTCAACATCTGCATTATTTTGGAAACCAAAAACATAAAATCTGTCACTGCTTCTGTTGTTTCCCCATCTATTTGCCATGAAGTGATAGGACTGGATGCCATGATCTTGGTCTTTTTGAATGCTGAGTTTTAAGCCAGCTTTTTCATACTCCTCTTTCACCCTCATCAAGAGGCTCTTTAGTTCCTCTTTTTATATTATACTGCATTATAATTATTTTATGTGTATATGTTCCCTCCTAGACTTCAAATTCTCTTATTAATGTATGTACTCAAATCTTTATATAGACCTGACTCCCATAGCATGAATTGGTTAAGTTTTTGAATGAATAATCAATTTTCTTTCAGTTTTAAAAGTGTTCTCAGACTGCCCTATGAAGGATCCATTAGTAAAGACTATTCTTCTTCATGCAGTTTTCCATTGCACTGGAAGGCTAAGGGGCTATAATACTTGGGGCTATTTTCCAAAGAAGTAAAGGACATGATGGTGGCTACCGAGTTCCACAGCTTTAAAAGAATTAATTTCTAATGATATCATAGAGCTTGTTATAATTTGGCAGCAGGCCAGAAAGGAGAAGATCTACCAAATAAACAATGCTGGGATTTGAATATATATGAAACCTAAGAGGAGGTCATATGATTTTCTGCAGAGTCACTGGGTAAAGATTATAAAGGGACAGAAGTGAACAATATTTCACCTTTTTTTATGTTCAATAAAGAAAGTAAAAATAAATAAATAAATAAAAAGAAAGTCCTCTCACCTATATGCTATATCATGATGAGAGAATTTCCATTCAACAAATATTTAAATAATGCCCAAGGTGTGAGTTCCTATACCTCTAATATAAGAAAGTTAAGGTAAAACCCATAGAGGTGTCCAAATCTTGTGGAGTAGCATTTCCTATATCCCCTCCACCTACATCCTAGAGGTAGAATTGTTTTACACAGTATAATCTAATACCTTAGGAGGCTGAAACTCATTAGTAATCTCTTCTTTTGTGTGTCAAGGGTGTAGCAATATCTAAGATCCAAAGAGTATAGTTGCAAGAGAGGGATTCACAGTAACTTTCCATTTTTCACTTTCTTTGGATTTTTTTTTATCTGTAAAAGTTACTTACACTTAGCACTTGTGTGTGAATATCAGCCTTAAGCACAGCTGCAAAGAAAGCTTGCTGGCATGAGCTTTAGAATGATCCTATTTGGAAGGCTAAGGGTAAGCAGTGTTGAACATTTAAGAAATGAGGATCAAGTTTAGGTTCTGGTAAACAGTTTGTGTGCTTACTTGAGCTAAAAGATCAAATAAAAGTGTCTAGTTAACTTTTCTTTTTATTATCCAAGAGTTTGCAGTAGTTCAGAGGGCAGGCATATTTTCTACCCCAATTTAGGAATGAGTTGTCACTGAAGGATTGAAAATACACATACCAATTGTATTTGTTCAATTCATGTGTAAACCTATTCTTTACAAATTTTGCATATTCTATATCTACAAATAGCCAAACATATAAAGTAAGTGTGATACAATTTCCAATTCCTTTGGTCTTAAATTGTTTTTAACCAAATCATTTTCAAGGTGGTCAGATTCTTATTACAAGTTGTTTGAGAAAAAGTATTCATGAAGAACCTACATGTAGTTCTAACCAGATAAACATTCATTTACTTATTTACCTGCTACTAGACATTTATCCAGTGCTGCCAGGTGCAGGAAATGTGATAAGCATCAGTGATACAAAGATAAAAAAAAAATTCCAGTCTAGTAGACAAGCCACCCAAATAGTGTTAGAGAAAGAACAGGGTACCAGGGTAGAACACTAGAGGGGTGCCTTGATTATAAATAGTATAGAAAGCTTCCAGGAAGAAATTATGTCCACACTGAGAGATAATTCATGAATTCATGAATTCACATGAATTCATCATGTGAAGTGTGTGCACATGTGTGACGGCATGTTGGCAGGCAAAGGGCAAGTTCAAACTGTTGCAGACAAAGAGAAGTGAATATGTAGGGCCTTGGTGGCAAGTAGAAGTGTGGTGCATTCATGTTGTGCTGTGTTTATTGCAATTAAAATATGGAGTGTTTTTGGCATGTTTGTTGTTGCAGGGTTGGGCAGGACCATGAATGACAAGAATACTGGAGACGTAGAAATCCAACAAAGGAGAGCAGCCGATGACTCCAGACATATTCAAGAGTTATGTTTCAGAATTTCATTAAGGAGTTTAGTGGTGAAGGAAAAGATGACTCAGTGATGATATCCAGAGTTCTGATTGAGTAAATAGGAAGATGGAGGTACAATTTACCTTAAAAAAAAAAAAAAAGATCCTGGGAGGAGGCAAGGTTTTTGGGAGCAGATAACATAAGTGGGTTGGATTTTTGAGTTTGAAGTGCCAGTGGGGTAACAAGTGGAAAGGCCTCGTGGACAGTTATATCAGTGACTCTGACTCAGAAGTCTCCACTAGAAAAATAGATTTGTGATTCATTATCACATAGACCAGGGCTTCATAACTTGGCACTTCTGATATTTGGGACCAGATGGTTATTTGCTATGGGGCCATCCTGTGCCCCATAGAATGTTCAGTAACATCCTTTACCTCTGCCCACAAGATGCCAATATCACATCACCCAACTTTTACAATGTAATATGTTTCCAGACATTGGCAAATGTTCCCTGGGGACAAAAGTTGCCCCAGCTAAGAACCTGTGACAGAGATGATACCTAGTCCATGAGCATGGATGAGTGTAGAAAGTAAGAGGAGAAGAGTCCTCAGGATAAAACACTGAAAGGCACCCCATTTAGGAACCAGAAAGGGATAGAAAATACCCTAAGAGAGATTGAAAAGGATTGCTCAGAGAAGTAGGGAAAAAATATAGAAGCTAAGGGAAAATGTTTCCATATGCATGCATGCATGCTAAGTCGCTTCAGTCATGTCTGGCTCTGTGCAACCCTATGGACAGCAGCCCACCAGGCCCCTCTGTCCATGGGATTCTCTAGGCAAGAATACTGGAGTGGGTTGCCATTTCCTTCTCCTATGTTTCAGTAAGAAAGGTGTAATTCCTAAGGGCAAATGTGTATAAGAGGTTAATTCAAATGGAGCCTAAAAGGCAGCCCTCTGTTTAGCAGCAAGGGTGTCAGTGATGATCTCAGTGAAGATAATCTTAATAGCATAGGGGGCAAAAACCAGAGGGAGGTTGGGTGAGGAATAAATGAATTTATATTGTGTTTTCGTACTATTTTATCTGGCCAGGCATGAGAGCTCAGGCAAGAAAATATGGACAGTTAAAAAGGTCTTGTCTTGGGGTTTTGAAAGAGAGTTCAAGAAATGGTTCAGTGGCAAATGGAAGTTGATGATAGTGGCAAGAAAGTGGTTGAGGTAGGGAACTATGAAATGTAAACTAAAGGAAATGAATACAGGAGAGAATTGATGGGTAGATAAAGTAGAGAGTTTGGATAAACTGACAAAGTAGAGAGTTTGAATTCAAGGTTTCTATAAGGAGTAAGTAACATGAGAATTACTGAGAGAAAAATTTGAAAGTATCTATTAATAGGATAGTGATCAACCAAATTGGGCTTTAGTTTCCTTATTATCAGTTAAGTTCAGGGGGTTAACATAGATATCACTAAATTTTGCAGTTTTGTTTTAGATTAATAAGAATCTTTCTGATTCCTAGGTGATAGAAATATGACTTTAGGAAATTAAAGATATGTGTATATATTAATATAATTTTGTGTCTAAAAATGTTATTGATATAAAAATTTTCTGAGATAGAGTTTTGATTTGGGGCCATCCCAATTTTGATGCTCAAAGTTTGATACTATAAATTAAGGTATTTTATTCCCAACAATTAGGTCTAACCCATTTTGATAGATTCTTTAATTTAAAAAGAGGAAACCCTAGATATATGAGATAGTTTTTGGTGGTTCAATGACTTTGGAGAGGAGCATGAATTCCTAAGAAATACAAAGATAATGGAATCTTGGTTTCTGTGGGCATACTTGTGTGTGATTTTCCTCTCTCTCCTAAAACCTTTTCTGAAAGGTTAGCAATAATAGAGGCTTAAATGCTGTATCTTACAGTAAAATGAGAAGGTTATAAAATAAGGTCAGAAAATATGGGGGATATACACCTCGTTTTGCCTTCTGATCCTCTAGGCAGACATCATGAACTGATTTGGGCACGCCTTCCTCCAGAATGTGGACATGTGCTTATGGGCATAATTCTTACCTCTGGCTGAGCATCAGAATCATTTGTGGAGATTAAAAAGAAAATCAGGCTTCATCCTAGATTTACTTAATCAGCACTTCAGTGATCCTGATGTACTCAGCCTAAGACTGATTTTCTACACATGGCTCCAAGCAGACAGATTGGAGTTGGCACTTGAGATGAAAGATACATTATCTCAGCTGGAGAATAACTGCCAACTCTCACCCTCCTCTCTCTTCCCTGTAGCTCCATTTTACAAGGTGGAGATGCATTTCACTTCAAAAAGTTGCCAATTCTGAATTAGAGTAAGACTTAATCCATAAATGAGCTCGAGCAAGACTGGAAGTAATTCTCCTCAAACCTTCCTCCATCTAGTTATTATCTTTAAGGCTGACAGCATTAACAAGCTCCTGGGATAATTATTCCATTGAGAGTTGATCATTGACTCCTTTATTACAAAATATTTATTAAGAGCTCAGAATATAAAAATGGCACACATTTCAGATATAAGCAGAACAGATGATAAAACCATATATTGAAGTAATTCATTAGCTATGGTGCTCTTATATTTGTGCTTTCCCAACAAGCCAAAAAACTATAAAATCAAAATCTAATCATTAGAATTTACCTAAACAAGGGCCATATGGAAAGCCATAGCAGAAAGTGCGACAAAGTCAAATCATCTGAACACATTTTGTGTTCCAAAAAGTCTTTCCTGAGACAGGCAGAATCAAGATGGTGAAGTAAGAAGACACACCAAAACTACAGCTGCAATATGGCACAGCTCTCTCTGAGAATGACCTGAAGACTAGGAGAACAACTCTTCTGCAGTTAAGCATATAAAGAAAACATCACACCAAGATGTGTAAGCAGAAAAGAGAAGAAATCTAGTCAGGTGACTCAAAAGAAAAAGGGGATATCACAAACTCAAAGGTCTTCCCTAAGAAGCAAGGGGTTTGAGCCCCACATTGGGCACCCCAAACTTGGTGATTGGCACTGGGAAGACAAGCCCATCTCCTTTAACTGGTTTTGAAAGCCAGTGAGGCTTACAACCTGGAGAACCAAAAGGCTATAGGAAACCCAGACTACATTCTTAAAGGACTTGTGCACAGCTTACTTGCTCTGAGACCTAGTGCGGAGGCAGCTGATTGGAAAATGTCTGGCACTCCAGATGGCCTGAATACCTCCCAGCCTGCATCCAGCTCCAGCACCCCCACCAAGGCAGTGGTCCCCAGCAGGCCCCAGGTGAAGCCTTGGCCTGCCCCATGTTCCAGCTTTAGGCCCCTCATTAAGGTTATGGGCCTGGTACCTCCCAGAAAAAGCCCCAGCCTGCACTCACTTCCCATCCTGCCAAAGCCAATGGGCATACACAGTCTGCATAGAGATGCATCCACACAAGGACAAAACTTTAAGCTGTTTTCCCTAATTCATAAAGACAAAGAAAGTCAAATAAAATGATAAGACAGAAGAATATGTTCCAAACAAAAGAACAAGATAAAATTTTAGGGGGAAAAAAAAGTCTTGACGAAATGGAGATAAATAATATACCTGATAAAGAGTTCAAAGAAAAGTGCTCACCACTCAGATGAAGAGTAGAACACAGTGAGAACTTCAGCAAAAAATTAGAGAATGTAAAAAACAGCCAATTAAAGCTGAAGAATACAATAAAGTGAGAAATATAGTAGAGGAAATCAATAGCAGACTAGGTGATACAGAAGAACACATAAGCGACCTAGAAGACAAAATATTGGAAATCATGTAACAGCAAAAGAAAAAAAGAATTTAAAAAATGAGGATAGTTTAAGGGATCATTGAGAAAATATCATGTGTAATAACATTCCCATCATAGGGGGTCCCAAAAGGAGAAGAGAGAGAGAAAGGGGCAGAACATGTATTTGAGGAAACAATGGCTAAAAAAATCTCCTGTGGCCTGGGGAAGGAAATGGATATCCAGGTTCAGGAACCACAGAGAGTCCCAAACAAGAAGAGCCCAAAGAAATCTACATTAAGACATATATAATTAAAATTGCAAAAATTATATAGATGGCCATTAGGCACATGAAAAGGTGCTTAACATCACTCATTATTAGAGAAATGCAAATCCAAACTACAATGAGGTATCACCTCATATCAGAAAGAATGGCCATCATCAAAAAATCTAGAAACAATAAATACTGGAAAGGGTGTAAAGAAAAGGCAACCTTCTTGCACTGTTGGTGGGAATATTAATTAATGCAGCCACAGTGGGGAACAGTATGGAGATTCCTTTAAAAACTAGAAATAAAACCATCATATGACCGAGCAACCCAACCACTTGGCATATACCCTGAGAAAACCATAATTGAGAAAGACACATGTACCCCCATTGTTCATAGCAGTACTATTTACAATAGCCAGGACATGGAAGTAACCTAGATGTCCGTTGACAGATGAATGGATAAAGAAGTTGTGATAAAGATACGTAATGGAATAGTCAGTTCAGTTCAGTTCAGTAGCTCAGCTATGTCCGACTCCTTGCGACCCCACGAATCGCAGCACGCCAGGCCTCGCTGTCCATCACCAGGTCCCGGAGTTTACTCAAACTCATGCCCACTGAGTCAGTGATGCCATTCAGCCATCTCATCCTCTGTCATCCCCTTCTCCTCCCGCCCCCAGTCCCTCCCAGCATCAGGGTCTTTTCCAATGAGTCAACTCTTCGCATGAGGTGGCCAAAGTACTGGAATTTCAGCTTCAGCATCAGTCCTTCCAATGAACACCCAGGACTGATCTCCTTTAGGATGGACTGCTTGGATCTCCTTGTAGTCCAATGAAATATTACTCAGCCATAAAAAGGAATGCATTTGAGTCAGTTCTAGTGAGGTGGATGAACCTAGAGCCTGTTATACACAGTGAAGTAAGTTAGAGAGAGAAAAACAAATTTTTATAACACATATATGTGGAATCTACAAAAATGGTTCTGATGGACCTATTTGCAGGGCAGGAATAGAGACAGACATAGAGAACAGACTTGTGGACCCAGCAGGGGAAGGAGAGGGTAGGACAAATTGAGAGAGTAGCATTGAAACATATACATTACCAGATGTAAAATAGATAGCTATTTGGGAAGTTGTTGTGTAACACAGGGAGCTCAGCCTGGTGCTTTCTGACAGCACAGAGAGGTGGGGTGGGGTAAGGGGTAGTGGGGAGGCTCAGGAGGGAAGGGACATATGTATACTCACAGATAATTCACATTGTTGTATGGCAGAAGCCAACGCAATATTTTAAAGTAATTATTCTCCAATTAAAAATAACTTTTTAAAAATGGCAAAAATTAGAAAGAGAATTTTAAAGCCAGCAAGTGAAAAACAGTCATGTACAAGGAAACCTCTATGAGGTCATCAGCTGATTTTTCAATGAAAACTTAACAAAGCGGAAGATACATTTAAAATGCTAAAAGAAAAAATCTTATAACAGGTTATCATTCAGAACTGAAGGAGAAATAGAGTTTCTCAGATAAGCAAAAACTAAAAATGTTCATTACCAATTAAACCAGCCTTACAAGAAATGATAAAGGGACTTCTTTAAGTGGGAAAGAAAAGACCACAACTAGAAATATGAAATGTATGAAAACAAAGATCTCATTGGTAAAGGCAAATATACAGTAGAGTTGTGTCCTACTTTGTTTGGCAAAGCAATAAAGCTATTCTTTACTACTTCACCCAGAACTCTGTCTCTGAGATTCAATTCAACACCAGGGCACAGAGGCTGAGTTTTTGGCATCATTAGTACCAGTGAGCAGCATTGCCATGAGGCAGCCCACTGCTGGGATGAGGTAGCTGTTGCCCCCTTAGATAAACACATGCCTCCCCGCGGCAGCTTCTCCCTCAGGATCTCCAAATTCTCAAGGAGACCAACGCACCCTTATTCGAATCTCAGAGGCCATTGAAAGTATCTTTGGAGTTAGGCATGGCTTCATGGTAAAGAATTCACCTGCCAATGCAGGAGATGTAGGTTTGATCCCTGGGTCGGGAAGATCCCCTGGAGGAAGAAATGGAAACCCACTCCAGTATTGTTGCCTGGAGAATCCCATGGACAGAGGAGCCTGGCAGGTTACAGTGCGTGGGGTTCCAAAGAGTCAGACACAAATGAGCAACTGAGCATGCACACAACTCATCATTTAGAATTATTCCTCCATTAGTCACATTGCTCAAAATGCTGTTGAAGGATGAAGTCCATTTCTATTGAGTCTGCTCTTTCTTTATAACACGATATATCATTATGTTAAATATGGATACATTTGCAGGACATAGAGCTTAGTATAAATTTACATGACATATATCATTCTAGATGAAAATAATACCTAAGGATGCTTACCTTGGCTTAGAAGGCTGAACTATGACCTGATGCATCACTTCACTTGGCAGTTTTCAAAGGAAATTTTATTGAATTCTATTCATCTGGTAATGCTGACTACTTCCTGAGTTTTTATTTAAAAAAAAAAAAAAAGAAAAAGAACCTGTAGCATGATAGCTGGAAAAACAAACACATTTTAAATTCTTAGACTCTTTGCAGAGTCTCTTGCTGCCTTTGACTCTGTGATGTTTCTCTAAATTCTTTGTAACAAAGTCCTAGCCTCTGGATCTTTCAAAGAAGGGATTTGTGCTAAAACTAATATTCCAAGCCCATGCTCATCAGGGTTGGAGGCTGCTTTTTCCACTGAGACCCCTCCATATTCACAATCATTTCACACTTTAATTGGGACGGGTTCCCTAAATTCGAAGGCAGAAAGCCCCATAGAACTTGCTTTGTTTAACAAAGAAGGCTTTTTTCTTTTCCAAACCCCTCTGGCTTTGGTGACTTGGAAAATCTTATTAGCCAGATGAAAAAAAAAAAAAAGAGAGAGAGAAAAAAAAAAATTCCACCACCAACTCTGGGGCTCGAAGAGCTATTTGGAGGCTTGTGAAGAGCAAGAACCCAATTAAGCTACACAGACCCAAGTGTGGCGTGGCGGGCCGAGGCTGCCCTTGTACGTTGCGGCCAACTCTGCCAGGCTGAGCTGCCTCTAAGCTCTCTGTCAAAATGGCGTGAATCTGAGTGATTCATTTCCCAACCACAAGGCACCAGCGGAGGGTAAAGCTAATGCAGGCTGCGAGTAGCCGGATCAGGGAGATATGACTCTGATATCTAAACAGGGATTTGGATAGAGCTGAGGCAGGCTTAAAACCACTTGCTCATAACAACATAGAATGGCTAAACGGAGTAGCAAAAGCACTTTCTTTGACCCTTTTGTCCTTAGTTTCAAGAGGAACAAATAGATTCTACTTTCTTCGCTTGACCTCTTATCTAAGAAAAAAGTGACCCTTACCCCCAGGAAGAGTGCTGATGAAGCTTTTATAGGTCTGGTTTGAAAAGAAATGAAGCCCAGGTGGTAGCTGAATCTGAAGAAGAATCCGGGGAATTTTAGGATGTCCTCTGTTTGGAGGGCCCCCCCAGCCGCCCCCCACCACAACCTGAGAGGGATTTAGACAGGAAGGGGTTTCCTGGTTGGAAGACAATCACTCCTCAGGGATGACACCTGGAAAATTAAAACCAAAGATGAGAAGACTGAGTCTGAAGACTCAGCCAATTAAAACCCCAAATTTCCCAAGTGATTCTTAGGTTTAGGGGTTAGTGTTACCTCAAAATCATTTTGCAAGTTACTTTAGAAACACACAACACTTGAATACAACTTAAGTTATCCCTATGCATGTGAAAGTAAGAGTTTCAATAACTTCATTAAAATTCAGGTCTGTCTCATGAACACCATACTTCGAGTTTTCCAATCAAAAGTGGATCATGTTGTGAATATTATAGTTATTTAATAACATAGGTCTGTCTGGGAAACCCTGATTTCAATGGCTTTTAGTCCAAATCATCCATTTAATTTCTTTTTTTTTTCTTTAATATGCTTTTCTATCTCCTGTCCCCAATGGATGCATCCAATATGCTTGTATTCTGTCTTCTGACCAGGTGTTTGTTTTTTTTTTCTCACTTATCATCTATCAAGTAATCTATTCTGTACCCTGAAATACATTTTTTGCTTTGTTTTATTTTTCTCTCAAAGGGATTACAATTTAGCTAGGGAAAATGAGTCAAACATAGGAATTAGTAAGGAAATTAATAGGCAGATAGGGTTCACTTCTATGTTTTAGTGTAATTCAAAGTACATCTTTGATATCTTTCTGTACTCATTTACCCACCTTTATATGCTTCCACTGGAGAAGGAAATGGCAACCCACTCCAGTATTCTTGCCTGGAGAATCCCAGGGACAGAGGAGCCTGGTGGAATGCCGTCTATGGGGTCGCACAGAGCTGGACACGACTGGAGCGACTTAGCTGCAGCAGCATATCCTTCCACAGATGTTTCCTAAATCATTATCTCCAACCCTAAATTTTATTCAGACATATATATTTTTATTTTAAACCCCCTTCTGGAAATCACCCCCAGGGTTTTCTCCAGCCATCCTGTTCCTCCTGGTGCATCACTTATTATCATCGCTATGGTGCTGCCGGGCACCCAGCTGACCAAGCAGAGACTTGAAGTTATTCTAGGTTTCTGCTTCTGCTGCTTTGTATATTATTACTAAATACAATCAATTAAATGACTCTAAAAAACACAACAAACAAGTGACTAACAATAAAAGAAGCAGACTCACAGATATAGAGAACAAAATTAATAGTTACTGGTGGGGACAGGGAAGGCGGAAGGGGCAATATAGGGGTAGTAGATGAAGAAGTAGAAGCTATTAGGTATAAAATAAGCTTCAAGATGGATTTCCCTGATAATCCAGTGGTTAAGATTCCGTGTTTCCAATGCAAGCGTATGCAGGTTCCATCCCTGGTCTGGGAACTGGAACTAAGATCCCATATGCTGGAGAGGGCAGCACAGCCAAAAAAAAAAAGTCCAAACAAAAATGAAATAAAAAAATTAAATAAGCTACAAAAATATATTTACAACGTGGAGAATATAACCAATATTTCATAATAACCAGAAATTGAGTATACTCTTTAAAAAATGTGAAATACTATATTGTACACCTATAATATATAATGCTGCACATCAACTACACTTCAATTTTTTTTAATATTTTTTTAAATGACTGACCATATCAATTTCTTCTCTGTTCTTATCATTCTTATTCCAGTTCCTTACCATTCAGAATAATCTCATGCACTTCTGTGGGTTAAATTGCCATCCTAATGCTAAAACTTCTCAAATCTTTATTTTCAGTCCAGATCTCATTATTGAACTCTGCTTATATATTCAAACACATGTTGGTCTCTTCTTTTGGGACATTTTATAGGTAATTTATGGCAGAGGCTGCCAATTGTTTACCCAACATAAAACCCCAGTTTTTTTCCAGAATGACAACATTTTCAAAATGCCCACTTTTCCAGATTCTCTTGTCAGCAGAGGGATGATGTAAACCAATTTTAACCAATGGGATGGAAGTGAAATTCCCTTGCTGGGGCTTCTGAAGAAATTGTATCAGACAAACTCAGTAGGATGCAGCTTCAGCCCTTTGCTCTTTGACTTTTTTACTCTTCCCCTTTCTTTTTGTCTGTAACCAGTTTATGGAATAAACACAATTTGTGATATAATCAAAGTAAAACGTTTGTTTAATCTCCCATGGCTTCTATAAAATTTATACAGTGAACTTCACCTGCATTTTATTTCTCAAGGGATGATCATCCAGTTCCTGTAACCCTCTCCTCACCCCATGGTTTCTCCTTTATTCTTATCATGAGTATGTAGGCTCAGCCACTTCAGTTGAGTCCGATTCTTTGCAACTTCACAGACTGTAGCCCGCTGGGCTCCTCTGTCCCTGGGACTCTCCAGACAAGAATCCTGGAGTGGGTTACCATGCTTTCCTGCAGGGGATCTTTCAGACCCAGGGGCTGAACCTGCATCTTCTGCGTCTCCTACACTGCAGGCAGGCTCTTTACCGCTGAGCCACCAAGGAATCCCCATCATGAGTATAAAGAAAGAAAGATTGCGCTAAGTCGTGTCCAACTTTCGCGACCCTATGGACAGTGGCCCGCGAGGCTCCTCTGTCCATGGGATTCTCCAGGCAAGAATACTGGAGTGGGTTGCACTTTCCTTCTCTGACCCAGGAAGAGAACCCGGGTCTCTAGCATTGTAGGCAGAATCTTTACCAGCTGAACTACTTGGGAAGTTCTCAAACTCACAGGTTTCCAGGACCGCATACAGGTTGGCAATGTGGCCCCAGGGCCCAGACGACACTGGAACCGGCCCTTAGAATGGCACCTGGCCCACAGCAGGCTCCCGCTGCTCAGCCAAGCCTGGGCCCCTGCCTCCAGCGTCTCCTAGGACTGGGTCCAGCGCATGGCCATGCCGGCACCACAAGACGCCTCTCACAGCAGCTCCAAAGCCCCTGATGATGACGACTGGTGGACCTCTGGGAGGCAAGGCCTGGCAAAGCGGTTCCTGGGTGTGGGGCCAGGACTCCTGGGGCTGCGGGTAGAGACTAGCTTGGTGGAGGTAGTGATGGGGGGCTTCGGGGTTGTCATGATTCTGATGTTATTTGAGTTCTGTTACTTCCACCTTCTGAACTTTTGAAGCACCTCGAATCCTCCCGCCTTTCTCATTTGCCATTGGCTACTCCCAGGGGTGTTAATCTTCACCTCTTATCTAGATCACAGCCACAGCCTCCAAACTGCTCTGCTGACCTCTAGCTCTTCCCACTTCAATTCTGTGACCACTAACAGCCAGAGGAATTTTTCCTAAACTGTTCTTCTGATAAAGCCACTTATCTACTTAAAATCCTGCAGTGACTTCCCATATCCCTCAGGAAAAGTCTGAAAGTAAAAGTCTACCAATAGCCTTCAAGATTCAGATGACACCTATGTCTTCACCTCACCTTTAATAAGTCACTAGGTTTCCCCCTAGTTTCACCCATTCTACTCAGGAGCGTATTGAACTCCTTTAGGTCATTAATGAATTTGGCTCTGAGGCATCCACTAAAGCTGCTTCCTTTGTGTTGAATAATTAATTCTCTTCTTCCTTCCTTGGTTTCAGCATCTACTTACTCAATTTTTAAGCATATTCATTTTTCCCCCAGAAGATTTCCCTGATCATTTCCTAATTGGGTTGTGGGGAAAGGTCTAAATTCTCCCAAACCTTTTGATGCTACTACCATGTTGTAACACTTGTCACTTTGTATTGTCATTGCTTATTTACTTGCAAGCTACTCCATAGCTCTTTCTACTTTCTTCTGCACAAATACATAGCAGCTGTAGTTAATTTTTTAATCAAGGCACATTGCTGAACTCAAAAAAACAAGACAAATATCTCCAAAGAGCTGATGAATCAGGAGCACATAGCAATATGCATAAGAAACTATGGACTTCTTTGGCCCTGAAACAGGTAAAGTTAGTTGAGATTCTGTACATGCTTAGAGTTTGAAAAAAGTAGCTGCATTCTAGGATTTCAACTGATGTTAACCTGTACCTATATGGCATGTGGAAGAAGCAAAGTGTTTTGTATACCCTGAAGAGACGGACCCCAACTCACAGTCTGGTTTGATGTTGAGATTGATAGTTCCACACACACATCAAGAGGGTATGAGAAGATTTATGTCTCATATAATAAGGTCTTTCAAAAACACGGGGAGAGGACTCCCTACTGAGCTGAAAAATGCCTTGAGAGAGTAGAAAAAGAAAACTGGCTTGGAATTTTTAAGTTAGTTAGAGTATCAGGGGGGCTCAATGGTGAAGAATCTGCCAGCCAACACAAGAGACACAGGTCCGATCCTTGGGTTGGGAAGATCCTCTGGAGGAGGAAATGGCAATCTACTCCAGTAGTCTTGCCTGGGAAATCCCATGGACAGAGGAGCCTGGCAGGCTATGGCCCATGAGGTCAGAAAGAGTCAGACACGATTGAGAATGCATACACCATGCATGCACCAGCGTATCAGGCTGGAGTGAGGGTCCCACCAGGATGAACTTGAAGGACTGAATCCCCCACCAGTGTCAAAGCAGGGAACATCTGAGTTTTTATCAGCTTGCCCAAATGTGGGACAGAAGAGAAAAGAGAAGGATGAGGCTTAAAAGCCATCATTAATCAAACATTTAAAATTGTCAGATTGACACAGAGACGATGGCAAACCCCAAATGCAAGTCAAGACAACTGTTGACTTAGTGAACTTACCTTGCAATAACTCTAAGGAATAATTTTATTGAGGTGCAAATATAATACCAAGTCTTATCTTGGTGTTGTGGGAGACTAAATTCAGGAAAAAAACAAAAGCTTTATCTCGAAAGTAGATATTTGGACAAGAGATGATAGAGAGTACGGAAAGAGAAATGTCCACAGAAGTTGAGTTTGCAATCTAAAATTCCGAATACAGGCAACTGTGCTGTATCTTTCAAGTGCTCATAATAATTTATGCTTCTCCTTTCCTTTTGGGCACCTACTCCTTAGATTTATACGTGGCCAGGGGAACAGAAGTGACTTTCACACTAGGAGGTTGTGGGGATCTCAATGTTTTGTTTCTCTTTCTTGGCAAACTTTAAAGTCATGCATTGGGTAGCAGTACCTTAAAATGGTAGAAGTTTCATGAATCCAGATCTTTGAAGACTATGATGGGCAGAGTTGCCTTGCTCAGATATATATAAGAGAATAAAACCTTTACTGATGAATCTATTTTCATGGCAGCAATGGAGATGCAGACATAGAAAACGAACTTGTGGGCACAGTCGGGGAAGGAGAGGCTGGATAAATAGAGACAGTAGCATTGAAACATATACATTACATGTGAAATAGATAGCCGGTGGGAATTTGCTACACAACCCAGTGCTTTGTGACAACCAGGAGAGGCTGAATGGGGTGGGAGGCGGAAGGGAGGTTTAAGAGGGAGGGGACTTATGTATGCCTATGGCTGATTCATGTTGATGTATAGCAGAAACCAACAAAATATTGTAAAGCAATTATCCTCCAATTAAAAATAAATAAATTTTTCAAAAACACTTTTTTGTTGTTTTAAATAAGAATGTCTGGAATTGTTTATTACTTAAGTATTCAAAGTGAAGAATGATAGCCCTATAGCAGCTGTGAAATCTTCCTGGCTGATTGGGTGGAGGCTCAGTACACGGACTGTGGGGACTCTCTGACCAGGGCCTGGGTCTGCATAGGGAGCTACTTCACCCATTGTTCTCAGGGCGCTTCCTCCACTCTCGGGAATATTCTGCTTCCTGAGGTTTTCCTTGGCCGTAGCTGAGGTAGGGACCGTGGGTCGTGTGGACCGCCACCACCTTGGGAGATATGTAGGCCTTGAAGTTGCCTTCTGTTAACAGAAGATTGGATTGGGGGCAAATACTCACATCTTTAATGTACAACCTGATAAATATTTATGTATCATACTCCGGCTGATGGGAATAATTCAAACAACATATGAAAATCAAAAGCCACCTGACACATGGTTTGGGTGTTTCACATTTTTTTGTTTCATGTTTGCCATGAAAGGAAAACAAAACATGGAGGAAGTCCCACACAACTGCTAAAGTATGACAGCAATTTCTGTATACCAGGTTGTGTCTAAATCTAAGGAGCATATGCCCCACAAAAAAAGGAGAAACAGAAATCACTGTGAGTGCTAGAAAGATAGAGCACAAATGTCCGTATTTGAAATTTTAGATTGCAAACTCAACTTTTGTGGACATTTTCTGCACTATCTTTCTCAGCTCCTGTCTAAGTAACCACTCCCTAGATAAACTGACATGTTTTCCTGAGCTTACTCTCTCACAATACCAAGTTAATACTTTCACATTATTAGTAAATAATACTTCAATAACTCATCTCCCAGAAAAGTTCTCTCTCTGTTAATGTGTTTCATGTACATACACATATAAATGCATGTTTACAGTTATGGGATGTTAAGATACAAGCTATTCTCTACCCTGCTAGTTTGTCTATCTTGATCTGGGTGGGGATTACATGTATGTAATGAAAATCCATGTGTGTGCATGTGTGTCTGAGAGAGAGAGAGAGAGATTTGAAAGTAATGATTCCACTAGTTCACATATCTATTCTAAAAGTAATTCTATATGACTTTATTATTTTTCTATTGTTGCTGTACAAATTACAAAAAATTTAGTGATTTATAGCAACACAATTGTATTATCTCACAGCCCTTTAGGCCAGAGATCCAAAACACATTTTGCTGGGTTAAAGTCCAGGTGTTGGCAAAGCTGCATTTCTTCTGGAGACCCTAAAAGAAAGCCCATTCCTTTTCTTTTCCATCTTCTAGAGGCTTCTCACATTCCTTGGCTCAACACCGCATCTCTCCGTCCTCTTCCTCTGTTGTCACATCTCCTTCTCTGACTTCCCTGCTTCCCTCTTTCCCTTATAAGGACCGTGGTAATTATGTTGGGTATATCTGGATAATTTAGGCTAATCTTTCCCTTGCAAGATACTTAATCACATCTGCAAAGTCCCTTTCATCATGTAGGGTAAGACATACCTGACCTCCAATGATTAAAATACTTAAACAATTAAAATTTTTTGCATACCACAAAAACCCACAAGTAACAAATGAAATCACATCAGAAATGAGAAAATGCTGTAAATTGAATGAAAATAAAACACAACATATCAAAAGTGTAAGAGCAATGAAAACAGTAGTAAAAAGAATGTTTACAGTTTTATATGTTTTAGAAATAAAACAAAGAAAAGACTCAAGTCTATGACTTGTGCCCAACTGAATACTCTAAAACAAGAAGAGCAAATTAAATACAAGATAAGCATTAACAAGAAAACAATAAAAATAAGCACAGAAATACATGAAAATGAAAACAGACATACAATAAAGAAAAATAACAAAAGTAAAAGAAGAAAACTGCTAACTTCAAGATAGATTAATGAAGAAAAA
This sequence comes from Odocoileus virginianus, assembly GCF_023699985.2. Classification (NCBI taxonomy): domain Eukaryota; kingdom Metazoa; phylum Chordata; class Mammalia; order Artiodactyla; family Cervidae; genus Odocoileus; species Odocoileus virginianus. The sequence continues at coordinate 38,555,361 of NC_069674.1, forward strand.
GAGAAGGCACAGTGATTAATACTAGAAATAAAAGTGGAAGCATTACTACAGTTACTACAGATGATAAAAGAATATTAATGGACTATTATGAAAAAACCTTTTGCCAATAAATATGACTTAACTGAAATTGACAATTTCCTTGTGAGATACAACAAACCAAAGAAGAAACTGATAACATGACTAATCTTATATTTATTAAAGAAATTAAATGTATACTGAAAAATCTTCCCACAAAATGATAGATAGATAAAAATAAAAACTTCAGACTAAGATAGACACACAGGTGATTTCTATAAAACATTACAGAAAATCTATACATTTTTTTTTCCAGAAAATCAAAGGGGATGAGAAATTTTCCAAATTATTTTGTGGAGCCATTAATACCAAAACTAAACAAGGCATTTCAAGAAAAGATAAGGCTATCATCCAATATATCTTATAAATACAGATGCAAAAATTCTTAGCTAAATATTAACAAACTGAATCCAGCATAGTATAGAAAGTATAATAAATCATTATCAATTGGGGATTAGCCAAGGAATATAAGAAGTTCAACTTTAAAAACTAAATCACTGTAATTAATCACATCAGCAAAATATGTGAGAATAGATCCAAAATCATTCAACATCCATTTATGAAAACTATAAATAGGAACTAGGAACAGAAAGAAACTTATTCAATCTGATAATATCTACAAAATATCTCTTCCTAACCTTGTATTTCACAGTGAAAAAATATGTGCTTTCCTTCTAAGACAGGCAAAAAAAAAAAAAAAAGTCTGCTTTCATCACTCCAATCTAAAGCTTACTTCAGGTTATGTCTAATGCAACAAAGACAGTTTTTAAAGAAGCATATATATTTGAGAGGGAAAAGCAAATTGTCTTTCCTTGCAAATGACATGATTTTATACACAGACAATCCCAAAGAATCTATAAAAAAGCAGCTTATTCAAATCAGTAAATTTAGCAAAGTTTGTATACTAAAACTCTATTATATCTCTCTGTAGCAGCACCAAACAATTTGAAATTAAATTTTAGAAAATAATTCCTTAACATGGTATCCAAAACATGAAATACTTAGTAATACATTTAACAAAAGATGTGCACTATCACTACATTTAAAATGAAAAATTATTGCTAAGGAAAATCAAAAGATATGTAAATAACTGGAGTAATATGACTGAGATGTTAATTCACCCCCTAAGTAGTTTATAAATTCAACATAATGCCACTATAAATCAGTAAAATCTTAGTAAGCTATTTTATAGAAACTGATAAGCAAAATTTTTAAATTTACATAAATAAAATCTTAAAAAGAAGAATAAAGTTATACTGTACAAACTATACAATTTCTAGGCTTTCTATAAAGCAACATATTAACATGATAGTAGATATAAAGACCAATGTAATAAAATAGTGTTTAGAAACAGACGTACACATATATGATCAATTGAGTTTTGACAAAGGAGCTAAAGCAATTCAACGTTTAAAGACTAGACCATTCAACAAATGATGCTAAAACAATTGGATATTTACATGCAAAAAGATGAAATTCAATCTGTACCTCACACCATTCAAAAAATAATTCAAATTAATCACAGATTTAATTTTTAAACTTGAAACTACAACACTTCTAGAAGAAAGCCTGAGAAAAATTTCTGTGGCCTTGGGGTTAGGCAGGTTTCCTAGGTAGGACTAAAAGACCTGAACTACAAAAGAAGTAATAGAAGTGAATTTATTTAAATTTGAAACATCTAGTACTTGAGATAAACTGCTAAAGGAAATGAAAATATAAGCCACAGATTGGGATAAATACTTGCAAAACATATCTGCTAAGGGACTTGTATTAAATATAAAGAACTATTACCACTCAACAAGAAGACAACCAACTAGACTTTTTTAAGTGGGCAAAAGATTGAAACAGTTATTTAATCAAAATAGACTCATGATGGCAAACAACACTTGAGATGATATTCGAAATTGTTAGATATTAGAAAAATGCTAAAATAAAATAATGCTAAATGCTAAAATAAAAAATAAAACCCACAATTACGTACCACTACACACCTACTGGTGGAGTAGGAAATGGCTACCCACTTCAGTATTCCTGACTGTAAAATTTGATGGACAGAGGAGCCTGGCAGGCTACTACACTCCATGGGATCACAGTCAGACACAACTGAGCAACTGCACACAGACATAGACACACACACACACACACACACACACACTCACACACACACACACACACACACTCACACAGAGTTTTGGTATGTATACATTGCTGTTGGAAATGCGAAATGGTGCAACCACTTAGCAAAACAATTTGTCATTTTCTTATAAAATTAAGTATGCACTTACCACTTGACAGTCATTTTGTTCGTAGGTATTCTTCCAAAGAAATGAAAACATAAGTCCACACAAACACCTTATATAAAAGTTTAGAGCAGTTTTTTCATACTAAAAATCTAGAAAGAACTCAATGATCCAGTAACTGATGCATAGGTAAACAAACTGTGGTCCATCCATGCAATGAGACACTATTCAGTAAAATAGAAAGAACTATTCATATGTGTAAGAACATGAATGAATATTAAATATGCTAAATGAAATAATCCAGTCACAGAAATCTACATAGTACGTAATTATACACACACACATACACACACGCACGCACACACACACATATATGATATTCTGCAGAATGTCATATAGGCATAGAAAATAGATCAGTGGTTGTCAAGGCCTAGGAGTGGTGAGAAGGGAATGTCCACAAAGGATCATCACTCATGAGGAAACTTTTTGAGATAATGGAAATTGTCCTCTATCTTGATTTTGGTGCTGGTTACATGACATTATACATTTGTCCAAATTTATCAAACTGTACACCTAAAGGGTGACTTTCACTGGATACTTATTAAACATCAGTATATAGACAGAGACAAAAAGAGAGCAAGAATGCTTTCAAGAGAATTCAAGAGTGAGCTGCAGAGATTTTAGATTTAGGTAAAGTGCAATAAAACAATCATCATAAAGGCAGAAACTTCTAAAGGAAAGTAATTTCTCTTTTCAAAGTAATGACGATTATTTTGTGCAGAGAATTAGAGTAAATGTACTTGAAATTTTTAAAAGAAACTTAAGATTTTTATCTTGATCTAAAGTCTCATAAACTGATTTCCTGGTGTAGAAACCATAGATTAGCAATCATAAGCCCTCTTAAGAAAATTTTGCAGTAACTTAGTTCTGTTTTCAGAAATATAAATGTACCCAAAGAAAAGTCTCTTGTCAGGGAAAATGAAGACTGAGATGCCTAGATCAGCAATTTGAAAATACTTTTACAAAGACAGGTAGAATTAAGTTTCATATGTGAAAAGTAACATGTGTCAATTATTTCTACTTTCTCTGAAAAAGACATTTTCCCACATATAAACACAATATCATTCTCATACCTAGTACATTTTTTAAATTGAGAGATAATTAGCTTTATAACATGGTATAAGTTTTGTGTTCCATTTCCATTGGTCAGTCTGATAGAATTAACCAAATATCAATGGGAATGGGGGAGGGGAAAGATAGGAATATGGGCTTTAGTAATTGGGAAATAGATGGGGAAACAGTGGAAACAGTGACAGACTTTATCTTTTTGGGCTCCAAAATCACTGCAGATGGTGACTGCAGCCATGAAATTAAAAGACACTTACACTTGGAAGGAACGTTATGACCAACTAGACAGCATATTAAAAAGCAGAGACATTACTTTGCCAACAAAGGTCCATCTAGTCAAGGCTATGGTTTTTCCAGTGGTCATGTATGGATGTGAGAATTGGACTGTGAAGAAAGCTGAGCACTGAAAAATTGATGCTTTTGAACTGTGGTGTTGGAGAAGACTCTTGAGAGTCCCTTGGACTGCAAGGAGATCCAACCAGTCCATCCTAAAAGAGATTTCTGGGTGTTTATTGGAAGGACTGATGCTGAAGCTGAAACTCCAATACTTTGGCCACCTCATGTGAAGAGCTGACTCATTGGAAAAGACCCTGATGCTGGGAAGGATTAGGGGCCAGAGGAGAAGGGGACGACAGAAGATGAGATGGTTGGATGGCATCACCAACTCAATGGACATGAGTTTGTATAAGCTCCGGGAGCTAGTGATGGACAGGAAGGCCTGGCGTGCTGCAATTCATGGGGTCGCAGAGTCAGACATGACTGAGTGACTGAACTGAACATAAACTACTATGTATAAAATAGATAAGCAATAAGAATATATTGTGCAGAACAGGGAAATACAGTCATTATTTTTTAATAACTGTAAAAGTGAAAGTTGCTCAGTCGTGTCCAACTCTTTGCAACTCCATGGACTAGCCTGTCAGGCTCCTGTGTCCATGGAATTCTCCAGGCAAGAATAGTGGAGTGGGTAGCCATTCCCTTTTAGGGGATTTTTCCCGCTCCAGGGATCAAATCCAGGTCTCCTACATTGTATGCAGATTCTTTGCCATCTGAGCCACCAGTGGAACATAATCTACAAAAATATTGGGTCACTGAACTGTACATCAGAGACTAAAATAATATTGTAAATGAAATATACTTCAATAAAAAATAATTAAATAAAAAATAAAACGTAAAAACCCCACAAATATGCCACAATAAATAATATTGTATGATGTGAGAACATTCTTCTAATAATGACTAAAACCCATTAGCAATTTCTTTAAAAAAGATACCATATGTGAAATATAGCACCAGTCCAAGTTCAATGCATGAAACAGGGCACTCAAAGCTGGTGCACTGTGACAACCCTGAGGGATGGGATGGGGAGGGAAGTGGAAGGGGGATACAGGATGGGGGACACATGTACACCCATGGCTGATTCATGTCAATGTATGGGGAAAACCACTATAATATTATAAAGTAATTAGCCTCCAATTAAAATAAATAAATTAATTTTTTAAAAAAGATACCAGGCTCCTTGTCCATGGGATTTCCCAGGCAAGAATACTGGAGTGGGTAGTCATTCCCTTCTCTAGGTGGTCTTCCTAGCCCAGGAATTGAGCCCCAGTCTCCTGCATTGCAAGCAGATTCTTTAACACCTGAGCCTCCAGCAAAACACAATATACAAATAACTCTCCAGAAAATCACCTATTTCTACTTTATTGACTATGCCAAAGCCTTTGACTATGTGGATCACAATAAACTGTGGAAAATTCTTCAAGAGATGGGAAGACCAGATCACCTGACCTGCCTCTTGAGAAATCTGTAAGCAGGTCAGGAAGCAACAGTTAGAACTGGACGTGGAACAACAGACTGGTTCCAAATAGGAAAAGGAGTTCGTTAAAGGCTGTATATTGTCACCCTGCTTATTTAACTTATATGCAGAGTACATCATGAGAAATGCTGGGCTGGAGGAAGCACAAGCTGGAATCAAGATTGCTGGGAGAAATATCAATAACCTCAGATATGCAGATGACACCACCCTTATGGCAGAAAGTGAAGAAGAACTAAAGAGCCTCTTGATGAAAGTGAAAGAGGAGAGTGAAAAAGCTGGCTTAAAACTCAACATTCAGAAAATTAAGATCATGGCATCTGATCCCATCACTTCATGGCAAATAGATGGGGAAACAGTGGCTTTATTTTTTGGGGTTCCAAAACCACTGCAGATGGTGATTGCAGCCATGAAATTAAAAGACAGTTACTCCTTGGAAGGGAAGTTATGAGCAACCTAGACAGCACATTACAAAGCAGAGACAGTACTTTGTCAACAAAGGTCCATCTAGTCAAGGCTATGGTTTTTCCAGTAGTCACGTATGGATGAAAGTTGGACTACAAGGAAAGCGGAGCACCGAAGAATTGATGCTTTTGAACTGTGGTGTTAGAGAAGACTCTTGAGAGTCCCTTGGACTGCAAGGAGATCCAACCAGTCCATCCTAAAGGAGATCAGTCCTGGGTATTCATTGGAAGGACTGATGTTGAAGCTGAAACTCCAATACTTTGGCCACCTCATGCAAAGAGCCAATTCATTTGAAAAGACCCTGATGCTTGGAAAGATTGAGGGCAGGAGGAGAAAGGGAAGACAGAGGATGAGATGGTTGTATAGCATCACCAACTCAATGGACATGAGTTTGTGTAAACTCCGGGAGTTGGTGATGGACAGGGAGGCCTGGTGTGCTGAAGAGTCAGACAGGATTGACTGAGAGGCATTTAACTGATTGAAGTCTGTTGTGATCTCTCTTCAGAAGACACTTTATAAAATTTTGTTCCTATGTTTAAAACTACTGTCCTCATGGATCATTTAATAGAATAGGAATAAGGAATCCAAATTAATACGAATATGAATAGAATAGGAAACCCAGTTAATTTTTTCAGTTTCCTGTAATGCACAAAATATGACTGTTTCAGTTATCTATTCTGTGTAACAAAGCATCATAGAACTTAGTGGCACACAGAAGGATGTTACTTGATGAGACCCAGTTTTGCTTCCTTCAATCCTTGCTCTCTACAGAACTTGTTTCTACCTTACACTTTCTTGACTCTCTTCCTAGAAATCCTTCATTCCTCTAACAAATGGTTATGCTTGCAGTCTACTTCTTTCACGTAGAAAGTTGAGAGAAAGCCCATAGGCTTCCTTTTCATTTTGAACTGCTTTTGTCCATTTTAGTCCAAGGTGGTGATGCTTTGCCCAAAATCCTTCTCTTTAAATCCTTTTGGGTTTTCTATGAATATTTGGGGGAACTTTACTCTCTGCACTAAAAGCCTCATCAAAAATTCCTGCCAAACAAACCTCTTTCTAGTTTGGGTGTGTCAAACTAATGTATGACAATATCCTTAAGAATTTAGAGCTCATTTTGTCTAGCTGAGAGGATATAGGTGATTAGGATATAGGTGCTGTAAATCTTTAAGAAATTTAACAAGCTTCTTGCATCCTCCCCCTTGATTTGCTTTTTAGCTTGAGGCCATATTGTACTCAATATACCCTGGATTTTGTCTTTGCCATGAGGTAATATCTCATTTTGAAAATCTTTTCCTTTTAAGAGAGACTGTCTAGAACCTTCTGTATTTCATCTGTTTTGCTTGCACACTTAATACTTAATTTTTTAGTTCTTCTTTCTTATAATGCCTTATCATATACAGTTGAAAGAAGTCAAATGGCATTTTAAACATTCTGCCCAGACATCTTAGCCAAATCCACAAATTTATTAGTTTAATTTTCTATCTTTCACATTACCACACATAATAGTGTTGCCAAAATTTTGCCTCTACAGAACAGGGATCATCCTGTATCCAGCTTCCATTAGTAATTTCCTCATTGCTTTTTCAACCTCCTCTAACAGTTTCCTTGTCACCCTACCAGTCTTTGCCATCAGCTCATCCAAGGCCAACACTGCACGTCTTATGGGTTTATTTATTCACCAAACTTATTTAAAAGCAGTGTGGGAGCTTCAAGTACCAATTTCTGTCTTAGTTATCTATTTCTATGTAAGAAACTACTCCAAAACCTGGTGACTTAGAACAACAATGTGTACGCTCCATGATTTGCAGTCAGCGTGACGCTAGGCAAAGTGGATTAGCTCTGTTCCCTGTGGTGTGGACTGGGGTCTCACATGAGCGTGAAGACCCAACATGGCTTCCCTTTCACATCTGATGACTAAGTTCGGTGGCCAGGAGAGCTGCATCTCTCCCTTCATAATCTCTATTTCTACAGAGTCTCTCTGCACATGTCCCCCCTTTCCATGAGGGTAATTGTACATTTTACTTGGCAACTGGCTTCCAGGATGGCAAACACAAAAGTTGCCAACCTTCTGAAGTGCTCGTCCATGGAACAATGTCACTTTCAGTACATTTTATTGGTCAAAGCAAATTACAGGCCAACCCAGAGCCAGCGTGGGTGAGGATATGAATGCCATCTCTTGGCAAAGAACTGTGGGCATTTTAAAAATCACCATAGTTACTGAGTTCTATCAGCCTTAAAGAACATCTCTAAGATCTTGAGTTTATCCATCATAAAATGATAACATCCAAGAAAGGAGTTCCCTACTAGAAGGCCGATTCCTCTAGCCATCCATGCTCAAAACCAAGTGCTCCTTATAACTGAGTTGGACATTTAGTTCGTTGCATATTACTGGGCAGTTTTTTGCTTCTCCTTTCCAGGGCCCCCACACATCCATCTCCCCTTTTCTCTTCACCTCCACTGTGGATTTCACTGTTGGTTCACTTTCTGGTGATACCTAAAGGCCTCCAATAAATACCAAATTAAAAGCCATATCAAAATATTACATGCACATTAGGGTGAATATGGTTGCAAAGAGTCATAGGGACCCATGGCCATTTAAAGGCATACTGACTGATATAGCAAATTTTATTTCATCTTGCTCTGATTTAAGCAATGATATGTAAAACTATTCTATTATTTACCTGGCTATGTCACCAAGATTATATGAGGTATACAAAGCATTTTCATGTGGCATTTGATGCAGGAAATTTTTAATATAACCAAAACCAAAATATTAAAATTTCAGCTTAAAAAAATTACCAGTGAGTCAGTTTAATAATCAATTAACTAATTTGTTTAACTAATTGATTATTATTACTTAGAAAATTAGTTATTATTGATTTATTAGTTATTATTAGTCATTTAATTGATGACTTAGTTTTTAACTACTGCTAAATTAGACATTTGTTTTAACAACTAATTTCTTGGAAGATAAGAATAGATGGGGTGCAACTTGGGTCAAGGCTGAAATTCAGAGGTATGATGAGGAATGGAATAGGTTTAGAGAAGAGGTAAGGATGAGATGAAAATAAGGAATAAGGTAAAGTGCAGGGATGAAGTGATGGATGAGGAGAAATGAGATTCAGGGAGGACTAAGATTCAAATAGAGGATAAGGATCAAGGAAAGTTGTGCAAGTTATCATATACTAAATTACTATCACCGTTTTTTACATTTTTGTCTTAGTTTTAAAAAAACTAAAACCTTGAGAAACCCAGCAGAACAGCTACAAAATACTCTTCTAATACTATTCACTTTTCTCCACCCATATCCTGCTCATCTTCCATGGATGCCGTTCTTCCATCCACCCCTCTTCCTCTCCATCAGCCTTATCCCATCCAGCCAGCAGTGTCTGCTCAGCAGCTGATGTTTTAGTGAGCTTCCTCTTGAGACTAAAGACCACTTAGTGCTACTTTTGACAGATAGACTTAGTACCATTTCATTAATACCGGCTCTGTCTGAAACAGATAATTTATCACTTCAGTGTTTGTCATGGGGAAGGATAAATTGGGAGATTGGGATTGACATATACACACTGCTATATACAATCAGATAAGTAAGAACCTACTGTATGGCACGGGGAATTCTACTCAATGCTCTGCAATGACCTACATGGGGAAAGAATCTAAATAAGAGTGCATTTATGTATACATACAACTGATTCACTTTGTTGCACAATGGAAACCAACAACACATGGTAAATTAATTATAATCCAATAAAAATTCATTTAAAAATAGTTGTCATGGTGTTACAAATAAAATGCAATATAAATGGCTACCTTATTTCCTTATACATAAACATATGCCCTTAATCTCACCTAGAAACTGCAGTTTGCCTAGTTAGATGCTCTACAAATACATGAATACTTGAATAGTGTTAAATCTCTACAAACCACTAGCCCAACTAGCTCAGCAACACCATCCCAAATACCCTCAATCTTTCTTACTGCCTGTGATCTTAGTTACTTGTTCTCATATTAAGGGCTTTATCTTGTTTCTCAAGCTGGAAAGTTGAACCTGTCAGTCTCAATGCAACCTTAATATTTTTTCTTGAGTACAATTCAGATATATAATCATGTAGGCATTCAATTTCATGCCACCTCTCGCTTCAGTGTAGACAATTACCTTCATTTGGATTCTCCAGAAGGAGACCTGAAGACAATGATTCAAGGTGATCCCAGGACTGGTAGGGGAAGGGGAAGGGAGACAGGAAAAGGGTAGGTTCTCAAGCCAGTGTCACTGTGGTTGATGGGAGCTCAACCCCACAAGGGAACTCTGGAAGAACACTGAGGGACATCTGACTCAAGAGTTATCCCATCTGAGAGCTACAGGAATTAGAGATTATTTGCCTACTCCCTTTAGTCATTTGTGGAGGGCTGCCTGCCAGGGTGGGGTGCTATTTCTGGAACTTCAGCTTTCTGCACCCAACTGAGTGGGCTTCAATTGTCAGAGAGAGGCCACAGGCAGTTGGAACTTCGGCCATTGTGCAGTTGTGTATAAGAGGATACAGGTAACTTCTGCTACTGTGGCCTTCCCTCCTCCTACCCTATCCCTGGACCTATGAAAACTTCTGTTTGAATGATGTATAGTTCTTCTCATTTCAAAACCTATCCAATACTGTCCAACAACCACTAAAACAGCTGCGCTGAAATGTGACCTTCCTTTGTTCAAACATAAGTATTTCCCCAATAGACAATCCTCAAAAGACTCAGCTCCACTAACGACCAATATGAACATGTATGTTTGCTCTGAGATTTCGGTGGAGTAAGCAGCAGCAGGCTCTGGCAGAAAAACAAGGGGCTGTGGTTACCCATCTCCTCCCATTGCTGTGCTAGCAATAACCTGTTTTTCCTCTCAAGCATAAGAAAAATGAGGCATTTCTGTTTTCCTCTTGTGCTAAACAGTTTTCTCCAGTCATAGTATCATTCTTGTTCCTTTGCAGGTCTCTTTCTGTCAAGCATTTCCACGTGATTTACAAGCAGATGTCTCAGCCGACTTCCACTCCAACAGACACGGCTTATTTGCAACACTTCAGACTTGTCTTTAGTCACCATCTTCCCTTGGGATCAACTCTTTATTACCAATCATTCTTTTTTTTCACACACCTGGCCAGATTTCTCCTGGATTTCTCCAGCTTTCTCAAGTCTTATCTCCTTGGTCCCTTGGCATTGCCCCATTGGCCACCCATGGCCTCCTTTCTTCCATTCTTCCTAACTCCATTCACATTTATCTGTCCTAAAGCCAATGCCTTTATATCATGGCATATCCCCTAGATCAGGGGTCAGAAAACTTTTTTCTGTAAAACCTAGGAGTAATATTTTGTTTGTGGGTCTACCATTTCTATTGCAATTATTCATCTCTATCATTATAGAGTGAAAGCAGCCATAGACATTTATGAATAAATGTGGCTATGCCAAATAAAATTTTTTGAATAAAAATGGGCAATTGGCTTCCAGATTTGGCCTGGAGGCTCTAGTATGTCAATCCCAGGCTCAACAAAAGAGAAAGCAACAACTTTCTTTTAGAATGCCTGGTATATAAATACTCAATAAACACTTATTAAAAAGCTTTAAGAAATGTATGAAAAATTAATATTCTTCTCTGAACTGAGATGGGCTTCCTTGATAGCTCAGTTGGTAAAGAACCTGCCTGTAATGCAGGAGACCTCGGTTCAATTCCTGGGTTGGGAAGATCCCCTGGAGAAAGGATAGGCTACCCACTCCAGTATTCTTGGACTTCCCTTGTGGTTCAACTGGGAAAGAATCTGCCTGCAATGTAGGAGACCTGGGTTCGATCCCTAGGTTGGGAAGATCCCCTGGAAAAGGGAAATGCTCCCCACACCAATATTCTGGCCTGAAAAATTCCATGGACTGTAGAGTCCATGGAGTCATGAAGAGTTGGACACAACTGAGCGATTTAAAAAAAAAAAAAAGAACTGAGATATTTGGTGGAGAAAAACAGATTTTCGTACCCATACATGGAAAAGACCACATGATCTCTCTTCCACTTTGAATGAACAATGAATACACTATTTTCTTAAACAGAAGGCATCAAAACAAAAATTTTCATCAAAATAAAAAATTAAGAAACAACAGAAAAAACTATTTGAATTCTGATTATCAGTTCCTTTCTTTGCAGTTCAGTCAGTAATGTTATAGTGTGTAGGGTGTTGTTTTTTTTTAGGACTTCTTTTCAGAGTAGTTTTAGGTTGATCACAAAATTTTCAGAGAGGTACAGAGGATTCCCATATATTCACTGCCCCCACACATGCACAGCTTCTCTCATTATTAGCATCACTCATCAGAATGGTACATTTTTACATAAACTGACACATCATACTCACCCACAGTCCAGAATGGAGATGACCAGTTCAGAGGCTATTTCAAGAGTCTAAGTGACTAAAATTATGGTGCTGATTAGGGAGCTGGTGAAAATTTGCCAGATTTTGAATATAATTTGGAGATAAATCTAACAAGATTTTCTCGGGGGTGTGAGGTGTGAGGCACAGAGAAAAATTAAACTGGACTCCAGTTTCACAGCAGCTGGAAAAAATGGTGTCTTCATTCATTGACACGGAGAATGTGGGAGAAACAGGTTTGGTGGCACAGAGCATTTCAGTTATGTGAATGGACCATGTTAAATTTGAGAATTTGATTAGACACCCAAACCAAACATAAATATACAAATAGGAGGTTCTGGAAAGAGAATACAGATATAAATTTGGAAGCATCAGAATATCAAGTGGTATTTATTGCTATGAAACTATGGGAGATCACCAAGAAAGTAACTAAGTCTGGGGCACTCCAATGTTTAGAGGTCAGAGGGATATGTGTATGTGTATGAAAGTCACTCAGTCGTGTCCAACTCTTTGAGAACCTATGGACAATACAGTCCATGGAATTCTCCAGGCCAGAATACTGGAGTGGGTAGCCTTTCCCTTCTCCAGGGAATCTTTCCAGCCCAGGGGTTGAACCCAGGTCTCCTGCATTGCAGGTGGATTCTTTCCCAGCTGAGCCACAAGGGAAGCCCAAGAATACTGGAGTGGGTAGCCTATCCCTTCTCCAGTGGATCTTCCCGACCCAGGAATTGAAATGGGGTCTCTTGCCTAGCAGGCAGATTCTTCACAAACTAAGCTATCAGGAAAGACCTATTCAGAGGGATGGGGTCCAGTAAAGAAGATAGAGAATGTGCTGTCAGTGAAAGGGAATACAGTCCCCAACTACTTAAATAAGGAAAACTACTTAAATAAGGAAAGAGTGCTCACTGCTGTCAAATGTCACTGAGATGTCAAGTACAATTAGGATTTGAATCTGACAAGGAAGATCTTGAGAAGTGCTGTTTTAATGGAGTAATGTATGGAATCAGCTCAAGAAGAATGGAGAAAGAAATAGAGTCAAGAAAGAAAGGAAATTTTTGAGACATTTGCTGCAAAGTGGAGAAGAGAAATATGATGGAGAAATATGCAGTATTTATTTGTATGCTAATAGAAATGATCTGGCAGAGAAGGAGGTTTGATCATATAGGGGAAAACAGATGAGATGTCTTTGAATAGATAAGAGGGCATAGAAGTTGTTGCCCAAGGGGAAAATTCCCTCTGGATAGGGGATCAGACCCTTTGCTTTGGGACATTTCAGTGGAAGCATGCAGTCATCATACTTTGACTTCATCTGAGGCATTGGAAGGGGAAGATTCCCTTTATTCTTTAACATGAAATAAGGTAGCACATTGAAAAAGAAAGATGATTTCTTAACAGGAAATTTGCAAGGATTGTATGTGTTCCCCTTGATTCTTCTCCACTTCGTTGCAATCTGTAGCTAATATTCTAGAGGAAAAGCACACATAAAAATGGCTTAAAATGATAGTCACATCCATATTCTATTTGTTCCTCATAAGAAAGAAAAAAAGGTCATCAAATGATGATACTAGTCAGTGCATTAAAAAGCAGAGATATCACTTTGCCGACAAAGGTCTATAGAGTCAAGGCTATGATTTTTCCAGTAGTTATGTATGGAAGTTGAGTTGAACCATAAAGAAGGCTGAGCACTGAAGAACTGATGCTTTTGAACTGTGGTGCTGGAGAAGACTCTTGAGTCCCCTGGACAGCAAAGAGGTCAAACCAGTCAATCCTAAAGGAAATCAACCCTGAGTATTCATTGGAAGGACTGTTGCTGAAGCTGAAGCTCCAATACTTTGGCCACCTGATGTGAAGAACCAACTCATCTAAAAAGACCCTGATGCTGGGAAAGATTGAAGGCAAATCAAAAGGGAACGACAGAGTATGAGATGGTTAGATCGCATCACAGACTCAATGGACATAAATTTGAGCAGACTCTGGGAGGTAGTGGAGGACAGAGGAGCCTGGTGTGCTGCAGTCCATGGTGCTGCAAAGAGTCAGACATGACTTAGTGACTGAACAACAGCAACAATAGCGATACTAGTGGATTTTAGTATTTTTCCAGGAGCCAATAACAAAAACTGTGTTTAAATTCTCAGATTTCTTTTCTTTTTCCTCAAAACTTTGTACAATATCCCATTGCCTTCTGGTGATTTTTTTTGTAAAGGGGAATATGAGGTCAGTTTTATTTATTTATCTCTTGCAGGTTTTACTTGTTCTAGGTTTACTTCATTATATTTACAATAAAAAAATTGTATTTCTTCCTTATTTTTTGCTTTATTTTTGTGTTTTTTTTTTTTTGTTGTTGTTGTTATTTTTGTTGATCTTTTACAGTTTTTCTTGGCAGTGGGCAGTCTCATATAACCCATATGTCAACCTTAAGCCAAATTTCCCTATTTGATTATTTTTAAAGGTTTTTAGCAAATGCTACCAATGTTCCCACATATCCCTCAGACACAGTCATTCAGTGTGGGACAAATAAATTCTAATTACTGGTATCTTATTACTGTACCTGAAGACTTTTTATGGAATTACAAAATTTTTCTCTTCTCACTCACATGGCAGGCTGGGAGTGTCCAGAAATTAACAACCTGTGTGAACAGCCCCAACCAAAGACTATTGAGAGTAGGTATATAAACACTTCAGTGTCCTCTTCTCCCAGGAGAATAACACTGACCCTGTGTTTTGCACCCGTTTCCTAGGTTTCTTCAGGAAATGAAGCTCTAATTGTCCAATGTGGAATCTGTTTTAAAACACACCCATTACTGGCTGGCTTCCTTTCCCTGTTTTACTTCCCCACCCTCTTCCCGTGTTTCCCGAACTTACCTTGTAAACATTCAAAATACTGTCTCACAATGTGCTTCTGTGGGAACCCAAATTAAAACAAGTTGAAAGTACTCTTCCAAAATTTAATGCCTTATCTTTTAATTCCTTGAACATAATGATTTTACTTAATGCTTTACTTTTTAGAAATTGAAATTTATTTATATACTATAATGTAAACATCTTAAGAATACAGTTTGAGGAGTTTCAGCAAATGAATGAATTTGTGTAATCTACAACTCAATTAAGATATAGATCATCTATCATCTCAAAAATTTCCCTTATGCTCATTTCCAAAATTCGGGGTTGATGCTGGACAGTAAGATAGTATATACTCCACACTGTATATATTCTTGTGCCTCACCTCTTTCTCTTAACATGATATCTGTGAGATTCATGAAGTCTTTTAGGGGAAAAAGTGTTTTCCTTTGCATTGCAATCAGTATTCCACTGCATGAGTGAATATACCGTAATTCCTTATTGACTCTATGAGTCTTTTTGAAAACCTATGTTGTCATTCCCAAATAACTTGAAGTGAAATTGCTGGAGCATAGGGTAAATATATGTTTAAAAATGTTTTTAAAAAGAAATATATGCTTTCCAAAGTAGTATATCAGGTTTCCAGTTGCTCCACATCTTCTCCATCATTTAGTGTTGTCATTCTTTTTAATAGTAGCCATTACAGAGACTGTGCAATTGTATTTCACTCTGGTTTTAATTTGCATTTCACCAATAACTAACAAGCAACTTTTCATGTGTATGATAGCAATTTGTATATCTTACGTTGCCAAGTGACTTTTTACATTTTTGCCAGCTTATAAATATTTATATATAAATGTATATATATACACACATATACAATGGCATATTTATAGTGACATATATATGTGAATACTTCTTCCAGTTTGTATCTTACCTTTTTATATTTTAATAGTGTCTTTTGATGAGCAAAAGTTTTAGTTTTTTATAAAGTTGAATTTATCACTTTTTTCTTTTATTATTAATGATTTTTATGTTCTGTGTAAGAAATCTGGTAAATATATTTTGTGTTCAAAACCTCTTGTTGCCATGGTAGAAATCTTAATTTTTATGAAAAGACTCTGACTTGGAATGTTTCCCTATTTCTTGATGTCTTATGTTGCTTTAGATAGTCCCTTCTTCTTTTCTTAGTTCCAGCCTCACTGAATTCAATCTCAGACACTCACCACTTGGCTGGTGGCCTAATCAAGGGCTCCTTACTTCAAACTGTTCATGTCACCTTTGTCATTAGCAGAAATTTCCCCCAGATTCTGTCAATGGACAATGGATTTTTGGTAACTTGCAGTTTTTTTCATTGTTCTGAGTGTTTATGTTTTTCTGGGTCTACAATAGTTAATTTAGTAGGAAGTTGGGAAAGGAGCTATTTTATAAAATATACATCTTCAATCAGAATTGTTTATATAATAATGGATGATGATTGGATTAAAAAGAAATGACAGATTGTAACCTAAATTACAGTGTATTTTAATTTTAAAATGTCAGCCTCTTCCAATGAGTATTTTCAGGCAATAAGTGACTTGCCTCAAGTCATAAATTAAATAGGCAATTATCTCTATTTGTTTAGGAAAAAATGGTCACCCCAGAGAGAACATAACTTGCTATTTTCTAGGTTGCGGTAAAGCAGTCTGTACTGCACTCTTTAAAATAACAGCTGTGGAGTTTAACCTTGGAGGCACTGAGAATGACTTATCCATCCTTTAAAGGTCAAATGCCACATTCAGGGTATCTTATGATCTTCCTCTAGGTGTAACTGCTTTAGGAACCAAGTAAAATTCTGTTGCCTTTAAGGTATAAACAGAGGCTCAGGGTTCTGTAAACAAAAGATGAATTAACCAGTTAGGGAAAAAGAAGAGCTTGCCAAGTAACAAAGCTAAGCCAACTCTCAAATAGCTCAACCCTCAGTGGTATTTGTCATTAGCCATGTGTATGCCACTTATTCTTGTCATCCACAAAAGGATGGCTTTCCTAAAGTCCACTGTAACAAAGTAGATGAAAAACACAAGCATTTCTTAGTAAATAAATATTTCAGATTTATAGTGTGCCTCAGCAGGATATTTTCAACCTGTAACAAATAATTTATGGCAAATTCTAATGGTGTTTCTTGTTACAGCAAGAACCATTTTAGGGAAGGAAACAAAAACAAAGAGAAGGCGAATAATCTGTCCAAGGTTCTACAGCTATGAAGTATCAAGTCTGGAAACAGAACTGTGGTCACTGGATCCAAAATGTGTCCCTCACTAACTCACCATCAGCTGTACCTAAAATTTCACCATCTGGGACACTTTTTTGCCTGGCATTGGTTAAAACAACTTTTTAACAACTGGAACAATAAAATGGAACAGTGCTAGTTGTGAATGGCTTCCTCTAAGGTTTATTGAACAAGGACTCGCCCACCAGAACAAGACCCAGTTTCTCCCTCAGTCAGTCTATCCTATTAGGAACCTTCCATAAGCCTCTTATTCATCTCCAACAGTCAGCAGACAGAATGAAAACCACAATCACAGAAAACTAACCAATCTGATTATATGGACCACAACCTTGTCGAACCCAATGAAACTATGAGTCATGCTGTGTAGAGCCACCCAAGACGGATGGGTCATTGTGGAGACTTTTGACAAAATGTGGTCCACTGGAGAAGGGAATGGCAAACCACTTCAGTATTCTTGCTTGAGAACCCCATGAAGAGTATGAAGAGGCAAGAAGATAGGACACTGAATGATGAACTCCCCAAGTCGGTAGGTGCCAAATATGCTACATAGATCAGTGGAGAAATAACTCCAGAAAGAATGAAGAGACAGAGCCAAAGCAAAAACAACCCCCAGTTGTGGATGTGACTGGTGATGGAAGCAAGGTCTGATGCTGTAAAAAGTAATATTGCACAGGAACCTGGAATGTTAGGTCCATGAACTGGACATGGTCAAACAAGAGATGGCAAGAGTGAATGTCGATATTTTAAGAATCAGGGAGCTAAAATGGACTGGAATGGGTGAATTTAACTCAGATGGCCATTATATCTACTACTGTGAGCAAGAGTCCCTTAGAAGAAATAGAGTCGCCATCATAGTCAACAAAAGAGTCGAAATGCAATACTTGGATGCGATCTCAAAAATGACAGAATGGAGCTGGATCGAGCGGTGGCTGCGTGGCACTGGAGCAAGCACCAACGAGTGGCAGTGAGGAAAGTTCTGAAAGAGATGGGAATACCAGACAACCTGACCTGCCTCTTGAGAAACCTGTATGCAGGTCAGGAAGCAACAGTTAGAACTGGACATGGGACAATAGACTGGTTCCAAACAGGGAAAAGAGTACATCAAGGCTGTATATTGTCACCCTGCTTATTTAACTTATATGCAGAGTACATCATGAGAAACACTGGGTTGGATGAAGCACAAGGAATCAACATTGCTGGCAGAAATACCAATAACCTCAGATATACAGATGACACCACCCTTATGGCAGAAAGTGAAGAACTAAAGAGCCTCTTGATGAAAGTGAAAGAGGAGAGGGAAAAAGTTGGCTTAAAGCTCAACATTCAGAAAACTAAGGTCATGGCATCCAGTCCCATCACATCATGGCAAATAGATGAGGAAACATTGAAAACAGTGACAGACTTTATTTTGGGGGGCTCCAAAACCACTGCAGATGGTGATTGCAGTCATGAAATTAAAAGACACTTACTCCTTGGAAGAAAAGATATGACCAACCTAGACAGCATATTACAAAGCAGAGACATTACTTTGTCCACAAAGGTCCATCTAGTCAAGGCTATGCTTTTTCCAGTAGTCATGTATGGATGTGAAAGTTGGACTGTAAAGAAAGCTGAGGGTCAAAGAATTGATGCTTTTGACTTGTGGTGTTTGAGAAGACTCTTGAGAGTCCCTTAGACTTCAAGGAGATCCATCCAGTGCATCCTAAAGGAAACCAGTCCTGAATATTCATTGGAAGGATTGATGTTAAAGCTGAAACCCCAGTACTTTGGCCCTTGATGTGAAGAACTGACTCATTTGAAAAGACCCTGATGCTGTGAAAGATTGAAGGTGGGAGGAGAAGGGTAGGACAGAGGATGAGATGGTTATATGGCATCACCAACTCAATGGACATGAATTTGAGTTGACTCTGGGAGTTGATGATGGACAGGGAGGCCTGGCGTGCTGCAGTGCTTGGGGTCACAAGGAGTCAGACATGACTGAGTGACTGAGCTGAACTGAAGAGTTAATGGGCAAATACAGGTGTCTCAGGGCTTCCCTGGTGGCTCAGACAGTGAAGAATCTGCCTGCAATGCAGGAAATGTGGATTTGATACCTGGGTTAGAAAGATCCCCTGGAGAAGAGAATGGCTACCCACTCCAGTCTTCTTGCAAGGAGAATTCTATGGACATAGGAGCCTGGCAGGCTATAGTCCATGGGGTCTCAATGAGTCAGACACTACTAAGTGACTAACATTTTCACTTTTTCTTTTCATAGGTCTTCCAAAGATTTGACATAGTGCCTAAAGTTAACATATTGCTCAGTATTCTGACTGAGGCATTGAAAGTACCTATCAGAATTCAGATATTACCTGACAGAGAATAATACGTTAAAAAATAGTGAGGGTTAATACTTTAATGAAATGATTTCTCAAAAATTAGATAACAATTTATTTAGCATGGCTTTGAGGTCATGACAATATAGTAGGTAGTTTAGCCAAGAGAGGAGTAATTGAGCAAGAGGTGGCATTTGAGGCTATAAGAGAGGATTTTAGCTTGATACAGAATTCTTTTCTTTATTGATGTATGGCATCTTTGGTAAATGTTTCCAGTCTTTCCTGGTTGATTCCTTTTTTTGATTGCTTGTTTATGTACTTTTATCTAACCAAGGAGTCATAGGATAAGTCAAAATCTAGCACATCATAGAGTAAAAAATCAGGCATGGAAAGATCAGCAGGAGTTGGAAAGGTCCCATGATGATTTCCCAGAGCCCCACTGTTGTAAATTCTAATGCAAGAGAAAACGACTGTTAGTCATTATTCTCTTGGAATGGTAAATGTGGAATAAGCTTGTTCAGAAGTACCTGCTAAAGACCCAAAGTAAAATGGAGTCATTTATGTTGACAACAGAAAGGAACTGGCCAGTACAAGCACGTTAAAGAAAAATGAAACTCAACCGAAGGACACCAGCCAACGCCCAAACACCAAGTCTGTTCACTCCATTTTTGGACTTCTTTGCTTTCCTGATTCAACTACCCTGATCTAAATAAGGGTGAAGATCACTAGGCAATAAATAAGCTGAAATAATAACCCTTTAGTCTGTGAGCAACTCAGAACTCGGTGCTCCCATAGCCTTGAATTTCCCAGCTTGCAGGTTGAAACCCTTACAACAAACTTGTCTTTCTGCTTTGTTTCACTTAGTCTGAAGAGTTTGATTTTGGCTCAGATGGTAAAGAATCTGCCTGCAATGCAGGAGACCTAGGTTCCATCCCTGGGTTGGGAAGATCCCCTGAAGAAGGAAATGGCAACCCACTGCAGTATTCTTGTCTGGACAATACTTTTTTTTTTTTTAAATTTATTTATTTTAATTAGAGGCTAAATACTTTACAATATTGTAGTGGTTTTTGCCATACATTGACATGAATCAGCCATGGGTGTACCCGTGTTCTCCATCCTGAATCCCCCCTTCCCCATCCCATCCCTCAGGGTCATCCCAGTGTACCAGCCCTGAGCACCCTGTCTCATGCATCGAACCTGGACTGGTGATCTGTTTCACATATGATAATATACATGTTTCAAAGCTATTCTCTCAAATCATCCCACCCTTGTCTTTTCCCACAGAGTCCAAAAGACTGTTCTATACTGTGTTTCTTTTGCTGTCTCGCATATAGGGTCATCATTACCATATTTCTAAATTCCATATATATGCATTAGTATACTGTATTGGTGTTTTTCTTTCTGACTTACTTCACTCTGTATAATAGGTTCCAGTTTCATCCACCTCATTAGAACTGATTTAAATGTTTTCTTTTTTAAAAAAAAAGTATTTATTTTAATTGGGGGATAATTACTTTACAATATTGTATTGGTTTTGCCATACATTGACATGAATCCGCCATGGGTGTACATGTGGTCCCCATCCTGAATCCCCTTCCCACCTCCCTCCCCATCCCATCCCTCTGCGTCATCCCAGTGCACCAGCCCTGAGCACCCTGTATCATGCATTGAACCTGGACTGGTGATTCGTTTCACATATGATAATATACTTGTTTCAATGCCATTCTCCCAAATCATCCCACCCTCACCTTCTCCCACAGAGTCCAAAAGACTGTTCTATACATCTGTGTCTCTTTTGTTGTCTCGTATATAGGATTATCATTACCATCTTTCTAAATTTCATATATATGAATTAGTATACTGTATTGGTGTTTTTCTTTCTGGTTTGCTTCACTCTGTATAATAGGCTCAGTTTCATCCACCTCATTAGAACTGATTCAAATGTATTCTTTTTAATGGTTGAGTAATATTCCATTGTGTATATGTGCCATAGCTTTCTTATCCATTCATCTGCCGATGGGCATCTAGGTTGCTTCCATGTCCTGGCTATTATAAACAGTGCTGTGATGAACACTGGGGTACACGTGTCTCTTTCAATTCTGGTTTCCTTGGTGTGTAAGCCCAGCTGTGGGATTGCTGGGTCATATGGCAGTTCTATTTCTAGGTTTTTAAGGAATCTCCACACTCTTCTCCATAGTGGCTGTGCTAATTTGCATTCCCACCAACAGTGTAAAAGCCTTCCCTTTTCTCCACACCCTCTCCAGTATTTATTCTTTGTAGACTTTTGGATAGCAGCCATTCTGACCAGTGTGAGATGGTACCTCATTGTGGTTTTGATTTGCATTTCTCTGATAATGAATGGTGTTGAGCATCTTTTCATGTGTTTGTTAGCCAATTGTATGTCTTCTTTGGAGAAATGTCTGTTTAGTTCTTTGGCACATTTTTTTATTGGGTTGTTTGTTTTTCTGGAATTGAGCTTCATGAGCTGCTTGTGTATTTTTGAGATTAATTCTTTGTCAGTTGCTTCATTTGCTATTATTTTCTCCCATTCTGAAGGCTGTCTTTTTACCTTGCTTACAGTTTCCTTTGTTGTGCAAAAGTTTTTAAGTTTAATTAGGTCCCATTTGTTTATTTTTGCTTTTATTTCCTTTATTCTGGGAGGTGGGTCACAGAGGATCCTGCTGTGATTTATGTTGGAGAGTGTTTTGTCTATGTTTTCCTCTAGGAGTTTTATAGTTCCTGGTCTTACATTTAGATCTTTAATCCATTTTGAGTTTGTTTTTGTGTATGGTGTTAGAAAGTGTTCTAGTTTCATTCTTTTACAAGTGGTTGACCAGTTTTCCCAGCACCACTTGTTAAAGAGATTGTCTTTTCTCCATTGCATATTCTTGCCTCCTTTGTCAAAGATAAGGTATCCATAAGTGCATGGATTTATCTCTGGGCTTTCTATTTTGTTCCATTGATCTAATTTCTGTCTTTGTTCCAGTACCATACTGTCTTGATGACTGTGGCTTTGTAGTGTAGCCTGAAGTTAGGCAGGTTGATTCCTCCAGTTCCATTCTTCTCTCTAAAGATTGCTTTGGCTATTCAAAGCTTTTTGTATTTCCATACAAATTGTGAAAGTATTTGTTCTAGTTCTGTGAAAAATACTGTTGGTAGCTTGTTAGGGTTTGCATAGAATCTATAGATTGCTTTCGGTAGTATACTCAATTTCACTATATTGATTCTTTCAATCCATGAACGTGGTATATATCTTCATCTATTTGTGTTATCTTTTATTTCTTTCATTAGTGTTTTATAGTTTTCTATATATAGATCTTTTGTTTCTTTGGGTAGATTTATTCCTAAGTGTTTCATTCTTTTTGTTGCAATGGTGAATGGAATTGTTTCCTGAATTTCTTTTTTTGTTTTCTCATTGTTAGTGTAGAGGAATGCAAGGGATTTCTGTGTGTTAATTTTATACCCTGCAACTTTACTATATTCATTGATTAGCTCTAGTAATTTTCTGGTAGAGTCTTTAGGATTTTCTATGTAGCGGATCCTGTCATCTGCAAACAGTGAGAGTTTTACTTCTTCTTTTCCAATCTGGATTCCTTTTATTTCCATTCTTCTCTGATTGCTATAGCTAAAACTTCCAAAACTATGTAGAATAGCAGTGGTGAGAGTGGGCACCCTTGTCCTGTTCCTGACTTTAGGGGAAACGCTTTTAATTTTTCACCATTGAGGATAATGTTTGCTGTGTGTTTGCCATATATAGCTTTTATTATGTTGAGGTATGTTCCTTCTATTCCTGCTTCCTGGAGGGTTTTTTTAAATCATAAATGGATGTTGAATTCTATCAAAGGCTTTCTCTGCATCTGTTGAGATAATCATATGGTTTTTATCTTTCAATTTGTTAATGTGGTGTATCACATTGATTGATTTGTGGATATTAAAGAATCCTTGCATCCCTGGAATAAAGCCCACTTGGTCATGAAGTATGATCTTTTTAATACATTGTTGGATTCTGTTTGCTAGGATTTTGTTAAGGATTTTTGCATCTATGTTCATGAGTGATATTGGCCTGTAGTTTTCTTTTCTTCTTCTTCTTCTTCTTCTTCTTTTTTTTTTTTTTTTGGTGGCATCTTTGCCTGGTTTTGCTATTTGGGGTGATGGTGGCCTCATAGAATGAGTTTGGAAGTTTACCTTCCTCTGCATTTTCTGGAAGAGTTTGAGTAGAATATGTGTTAGCTCTTCTCTAAATTTTTGGTAGAATTCAGCTGTGAAGCTGTCTGGTCCTGGGCTTTTGTTTGTTGGAAGATTTCTGATTACAGTTTCAATTTCCGTGCTTGTGATGGGTCTGTTAAGATTTTCTATTTCTTCCTGGTTCCATTTTGGAAAATTTTGCATTTCTAAGGATTTGTCCATTTCTTCCAAGTTGTCCATTTTATTGGCATATAGTTGCTGACAGTAGTTTCTCATGATCCTTTGTATTTCTGTGTTGTCTGTTGTGATTTCTCTATTTTCATTTCTAATTTTGTTGATTTTATTCTTCTCCCTTTGTTTCTTGATAAGTCTGGCTAATGGTTTGTCTATTTTATTTATCTTCTCAAAGAACCAGCTTTTGGCTTTGTTGATTTTTGCTATGGTCTCTTTTGTTTCTTTTGCATTTATTTCTGCCCTAATTTTTATGATTTCTTTCCTTCTACTAACCCTGGGGTTCTTCATTTCTTCCTTTTCTAGTTGCAATACGTGTAGAGTTAGGTTATTTATTTGACTTTTCTCTTGTTTCTTGAGGTAAGCTTGTATTGCTATGAACCTTCCCCTTAGCACTGCTTTTACTGAGTCCCATAGGTTTTGGGTTGTGTTTTCATTTTCATTCGTTTCTATGCAGATTTTGATTTCTTTTTTGATTTCTTCTGTGATTTGTTGGTTATTCAGAAGCATGTTGTCTAGCCTCCATATGTTGGAACTTTTAATAGTTACATCTAATCTTACTGCATTGTGATCAGAAAAGATGCTTGGAATGATTTCAATTTTTTTTTTTAATTTACCAAGGCTAGATTTATGGTCCAAGATGTGACCTATCCTGGAGAAGGTTCCATGCACACTTGAGAAAAAGCTGAAATTCATTGTTTTGGGGTGAAATGCCCTATAGATATCAATTAGGTCTAACTGGTCCATTTGATCATTTAAAGCTTGTGTTTCCTTGCTAGTTTTCTTTTAGTTGATCTATCCATAGGCGTGATTGGGGTATTAAAGTCTACCACTATTATTGTGTTACTGTTAATTTCCCCTTTCATACTCGTTAGCATTTGCCTTACATATTGCGGTGTTCCTATGTCGGGCACATATATATTTAGAGTATTATGACTCCTGCTTTCTTTTGGTCTCTATTTGCATAAAATATCTTTTTCCAGTCCTTCACTTTCAGTCTGTATGTGTCCCTTGTTTTGAGGTGGGTCTCTTGTAAACAGCATATATAAGGGTTTTGTTTTTGTATCCATTCAGCCAGTCTTTGTCTTTTGGTTGGGGCATTCAACCCATTTACATTTAAGGGAATTATTGATAAGTATGAGCCCATTGCCATTTACTTTGTTGCTTTGGGTTCAAGTTTATACACCTTTTCTGTGTTTCCTGTCTAGAGAAGATCCTTTAGCATTTGTTGAAGAGCTGGTTTGGTGGTGCTGAATTCTCTCAGTTTTGCTTGTCTGTAAAGCTTTTGATTTCTCCTTCATATTTGAATGAGATCCTTGCTGGGTACAATAATCTGGGTTGTAGGTTTTTCTCTTTCATCACTTTAAGTATGTCCTGCCATTCCCTTCTGGCCTGAAGAGTTTCTATTGAAAGATCAGCTGTTATCTTTATGGGAATCCCTTTGTGTGTTATTTGTTGTTTTTCCCTTGCTGCTTTTAATTTTGTTCTTTGTGTTTGATCTTTGTTAATTTGATTAATATGTGCCTTGGGGTGTTCTTCTGCCCCTGTTATTCCACTGTTGGTTCCCTACAGAGTGTTTTTTATCTCATTTATTGCATTACTCATTATTGATTGACTCTTTTTTATTTCTTCTAGGTCCTTGTTAAACATTTCTTGCATCTTCTCAATCCTTATTTATTGCATTACTCATTATTGATTGACTCTTTTTTATTTCTTCTAGGTCCTTGTTAAACATTTCTTGCATCTTCTCAATCCTTGTCTCCAGCCTATTTATCTGTAACTCCATTTTGTTTTCAAAATTTTGAATCATTTTTACTATCATTATTCTGAATTCTTTTTCAGGTAGACTCCCTATTTCCTCCTCTTTTGTTTGGTTTGGTGAGGATTTATCATGTTTCTTTATCTGCTGAGTGTTCTCTGCCTTTTCATCTTGTTTATATTGCTGTGTTTGGGATGGCCTTTCTGTATCCTGGCAGTTTGTGGTTCCTCTTTATTGTAGAGGTTTCTCCCAGTGGGTGGGGTTGGATGAGTAGCTTGTCAATGTTTCCTGGTTAGGGAAGCTTGCGTCAGTGTTCTGGTGGGTGGAGCTGGATTTCTTCTCTCTGGAGTGCAATGAAGTGTCCAGTAGTGAGTTTTGAGATGTCTATGGGTTTGGTGTGGCTTTGGGCAGCCTGTATATAAAGCTCAGGGATATGTTCCTGCATTGCTGGAGAATTAGCATGGTATGTCTTGCTCTGGAACTTGTTGGCTCTTGGGTGCAGCTTGGTTTCAGTGTAGGTATGGAGGCTTTTGGGTGAGCTCTTATTGATTAATGTTCCCTGGGGTCAGGGATAATAGTAAAAATATATCTAAGAATTTCTCTGAAGCTGTTGCAGGCAGTGTGGAGTCAGTTCAGTTTCAGATAGGTCCTTGTTCCAGCTTGTAGTTCTCAAGGTCTATAGGCCCCTTCCAATGTAGTCGGTGCTAACTACAGTGTTTTAGTCTGTTGCACCGGCCACTTCCAAAGTGGTTCCCTCTGTTTTTTTGGCTTCTTCTGTTTGCAAGTCTCTTCAGTGTCTAATTTCTGCCCTGACACAAGGGAGCGGTGGTGGTCACTTATTTAGGCTCACATGTTCAGTCATGCTGTGCGGAGGAAGGAACACTGCAAACAAATGTCACTGGCATGCGTGGGGAGTGCTTGCAGTGTCTGGGCCACACTGGGTTTGCCCCCGCTCATGGAATGTGTGCTTTCCCAGTCTATACTGCTCAGGCTCCAGGTTGCTCTGCAAGGGAACTGTCTAAAGCGGGCCCTGGGTTGCCTGCACTTCCAAGGTCTACACTGCTCAGGTTCAGGTTCTCGGGTATTCCACAAAGGCACAGACACAGTTGGGCCTGCGTTTTGTGCCCTTCCCAGGTCCGGGCAGCTCAGGCGACCAGGTGCTTGGTGAGCACACTCTCCCCAGATTGGGTGGAGGATCTTATCACCTCCCTCATCCAAGCCCCTCTGTTTCCTGGGTGCATAGCAGGAGTGCCGCCTCATGCCATGTGTCTCCTCTTGGGGGCTGATCTCTGGCTGCGATGTCAACCGCCCTCCTGGCGGATGTCAACCGTCCAGGATCCCAGGAAGACTTGGTTAGCAACTGGGAGCCTGCTCGCAGTTTGGTAGAGGATGCCATCTCTGGGGCTGAGATTGCCCCTTTCTGGCTCTGGCTGTCATCCTTTGTTCTGTGAGAGGGTCTAGCAGTGCCTTAGGTTAGAGCTTTTCACTGGAAAGTTCTCTCACTCTTTTTTTTTTTCCTCTCTCTCTCTCTCTGGCTATCCACTGTTTGGGTTGCTATCTCACATTAGCTCCCTCAGATTGTTCTCAGGGTATTCGGGCCTGGTCCCTACCCTAAGCAATGCAGCCTGCGCCTCCCTGTTCAGCCCCCACTTGCTGGTGGCGGATGTGAGCGTCTGGGCTACTTCTTGGCTGGGAGCTGCCGTTAGGCATGTAATCAGTTCAGTTCAGTTCAGTTCAGTCGCTCAGTTGTGTCTGACTCTTTGCGACACCATGAACCGCAGCGCGCCAGGCCTCCCTGTCCATCACCAACTCCCGGAGTTTACTCAAATTCATGTCCATCGAGTCCGTGATGCCATCCCACCATCTCATCCTCTGTCATCCCCTTCTCCTCCTACTCCCAATCCCTCCCAGCATCAGGGTCTTTTCCAATGAGTCAGCTCTTTGCATCAGGTGGCCAAAGTATTGGAGTTTCAGCTTCAGCATCAGTCCTTCCAATGAACACTCTGGACTGATCTCCTTTAAGATGGACTGGTTGGATCTCCTTGCAGTCCAAGGGACTCTCAAGAGTCTTCTCCAACACTGCAGTTCAAAAGCATCAATACTTTGGCGCTCAGCTTTCTTTATAGTCCAACTCTCACAACCATACATGACCACTGGAAAAACCATAGCCTTGACTAGACGGACCTTTGTTGAGAAAGTAATGTCTCTGCTTTTAAATATGCTATCCAGGTTGGTCATAACTTTCCTTCCAAGGAGTAAGTTTCTTTTAATTTCATGGCTGCAATCACCATTTGCAGTGATTTTGGAGCCCAAAAAATAAATTCAGCCACTGTTTCCACTGTTTCCCCATCTATCTGTCATGAAGTGATGGGACCAAATGCCATGGTCTTAGTTTTTTGAATGTTGAGCTTTAAGCCAACCTTTTCACTCTCCTCTTTCACTTTCATCAAGAGGCTCTTTAGTTCTTCTTCGCTTTCTGCCATAAGGATGGTGTCATCTGCATATCTGAGGTTATTGATATTTCTCCCAGCAATCTTGATTCCAGCTTGTGCTTCCTCCAGCCCAGTGTTTCTCATGATGTACTCTGCATGTAAGTTAAATAAGCAGGGTGACAATATACAGCCTTGACATACTTCTTTCCCTATTTGGAACCAGTCTGTTATTCCATGTCCAGTTCTAACTGTTGCTTCCAGACCTGCATATAGGTTTCTCAAGAGGCAGGTCAGGTGGTCTGGTATTCCCCTCTCTTTCAGAATTTTCCACAGTTTTTGTGATCCACACAGTCAAAGGCTTTGGCATAGTCAATAAAGCAGAAATAGATGTTTTTTCTGGAACTCTCTTGTTTTTTTGATGATCCATCAGATGTTGGCAATTTGATCTCTGGTTCCTCTGTCTTTTCTAAAACCAGGTTGAACATCTGGACACTGAAAGATGAACTTCCCAGGTCAGTAGGTGCCCAATACAATACTGGAGAACAGTGGAGAAATAACTCCAGAAAGATTGAAGGGATGGAACCGAAGCAAAAACAGCACCCAGTTGTGAATGGGACTGGTGATAGAAGCAAGATTTGATGCTATAAAGAGCAATATTGCATAGGAACCTGGAATGTTAGATCCATGAATCAAGGCAAATTGGAAGTGGTCAAACAGGAGATGGCAGGAATGAACATCGACATTCTAGGAATCAGTGAACTAAGATGGACTGGAATGGGTGAATTTAACTCAGATGACCAGTATATCTACTACTGTGGGCAGGAGTCTCTTAGAAGAAATGGAGTAGCCACTATAGTCGACAAAAGAGTCCAAAATGCAGTACTTGGTTGCAATGTCAAAAACAACAGAATGGTCTATGTTCATTTCCAAGGAAAACCATTCCATGTCACAGTAATTCAAGTCTATACCCCGACCAGTAATGCTGAAGAAGCTGAAGTTGAACAGTTCTATGAAGACCTACAAGACCTTCTAGAACTAACACCCAAAAAATATGTCCTTTTCATTATAGGGAACTGGAATGCAAAACTAGGAAATTAAGAAACACATGGAGGAACAGGCAAATTTGGCCTTGAAGTACAGAATGAAGCAGGGCAAAGGCTAGTAGAGTTATGCCAAGAGAACGCATTGGTTATAGCAAACACCCTCATACAACAACACAAGAGAAGATGCTACACATGGGCATCACCAGATGATTGACACTGAAAGCAGATTGATTATATTCTTTGCAGCCGAAGATGGAGAAGCTCTATACAGTCAGCAAAAACAAGACTGGGAACTGACTATGCCTCGGATTATGAACTCCTTATTGCCAAATTCAGACTTAAATTCAAGAAAGTGGAGAAAACCACTAGATCATTCAGGTATGACCTAAATCAAATCCTTTATGACTATACAGTGGAAGTGAGAAATAGATTTAAGGGACTAGATCTGATAGACAGAGTGCCTGAAGAACTATGAATGGAGGTTCATGACATTGTACAGGAGACAGGAATCAAGACCACCCCCCAAAAAAAGAAATGTAATCTGTGGGTTTTATTTATTTATTTTTCCTTCCAGTTATGTTGCCCTCTGAGATTCCAAAACTCCCCAAAGACCCGCCAGTGAGAGGGTTTCCTGGTGTTTGGAAACTTCTCCTCTTTTACGACTCCCTCCCCAGGACGGGTCTCCATCCCTAACTCTTTTGTCTCTCTTTTTATCTTTTATATTTTGTCTTACCTTCTTTCAAAGACAATGGGCTGCCTTTCTAGGTGCCTGGTGTCCTCTGCCAGAGTTCAGAAATTGTTTTGTGGAATTTGTTCAGCATTCAAATGATCTTTCGATGAATTTGTGGGGGAGAAAGTGGTCTCCCTGTCCTATTCCTCCCATCTTAGGACCACCCCCGCCCATTTGCCTGGACAATTCCATGGAAGAGGACCCTGGCAGGCAACAGTCCATGGGGTCTCAAAGAGTCAAGCACAACTGAGTGACTAACACTTTTACGATACCTCTGTATCCAAAGGTTACTCTGTGCACATGCGTTTTCTAAAATATGTGTCTACAGACCAGTCTTTAGAAAGCTGTGATGGCATGGCCCATGCCCATTGGCTTGTAGCATGCTAAGCAGAGGAGCAGTTCCAGATCAAACATCCAGGGGGAGAAATCAGGGATCATAGTGAAAGTATGAAAGCACAAGACTTGGGAAAGCACAATGAGCAGAAGACTTGGGAAAGAAATAGGGACCAAAGAAGAACAAAGATGAACTTTGCAATTTTGTTGTTGTTTGACATGGCTGGAAAAAGACCCTACCATATATGCACTACCAAATTACCCACTAGGTCAAGAGCTGTAGCCAAAATTGACTGATGTTCATGCAATGCTACTTCATCTTTATTTGCTATACTAGAGGTTTTTTTAAATATTAAAAATTCCAGCTATTCATCCATACATATACTCAAAGGCTTATAGACTGCTTTCCTCCAAGTTACAACTCTGAGATTCTGCATTAATTTCTAAAATATTTTTCAGGCCTGTAATTGTATGTTTATGAGATCTAAACATATAAATCATCAGAATCAAAATCTAACTGCTGGGTTATAAAGACTCTCAAATGTCATCTGATGAGTTCTCCCCAAATCTGATGCTTAATCTAATTTATACTTCCGTAACTATAAAGATAGGAACTCACTTCATCACATTTCTCCCAGGGATAACTTCATTTATTTATACCTTCCATGCCTTGGTTACATAAAGACAATTCCATTCCTTTACTTGAAATATCTAATCAGCTATCAGTTATCAGATTTTCTTTGAAACTTGAATAGGTCAAATGTTAAAATTCCTTGATCACTTCTGTGTATGAATGGACATTGGTATAATTTTGAGTAACTTTTTCTTCCATCAAATTGCCCTTCTGAAAATTTTAAACTTTCCATATGTTGGACAGATATTGGAGAGTTTTATTTTTTCAACAGCCTTAAGACTTACTATGTAGGAGTCCAACTATAAAATTAAAAATGCCTTCTAAGAGTTTAGCATTTTACTCTATGACTAATTGTCTTTAAGAATGTGATCACCTAAGTAAAAATAGCATCGTTATCTATTGGCCAATACTTAATAGATTTAAAGCAGAATAACTTGTTTATTCATTTCATAAATTGATCTTCCTCCTGCCAGGTCCCATGCATTGTCTTGGGGCTTCAGTGGTAAAGAAGACATAGCTACGCACTCAAGGAATTATTCTTGGAAAAAATGACAGGAAAACAAGCAATTACAACACAATGCATTACGGGCTAGAAAAGGAGGTGTGCAGTTCTACAGGGAAAGACATCAGCCATCTTAAAAAGCTATGGTGATGAAGGGATGGGTATCAGAGGAAGGGTTGTAGGACTTAACTATGAAGTACCACAGAGATGTTGAATTTGGCAGTCACATGGTGTAGAGAAGATCTTCCAAGAAGAGGAGCTATTGGGACAAAGTTTTGCAAAGGAGAGAAATGACATGATCAGAAAACTGCAGTTGCTTACATGTGACCTGAAATGGGAAATAACAGGAGGGAAAGAGAAAGAGAAGGTGAGGATGAGAAAAAGAAGGGAGAAGAGATGAGAGGAGAGAGCTAATGGTGGAGAGTAAAGAGAAGTTGAAGATTAGGATGAAGGCTAAGGCCACATTATGACAGTCCTTGTATGAACATCCTTGTATGAAAAAATGTGATGATCAGGGCCCAAAGAAAGTTGAATGATCAGAGAAAGAGTCTAAGAAACATCAGGTATAGAACTGAAGGAAAATATGCCCCACAACGAAAGAGAAGAGTCTCCAGAAAAGGAGGGAATAGATAAGAAAGTTGAATGCTCCAAAGAGGCTGAATGGTAAGTAATTTAAGGACATAAAGGTACTATTGGACTTGGTGACCAGGGAGTCCTTGGGAACCCAGAAATGAGTATTTTCACTGGTTGGGGGGTAGGGGGAGGGGATGGGGGCAGGCACAGGAGAGGACCTGGAGGTTGAAGTGTAGATGGAAGGTGAGGACATGGAGGCAATTCCTATAGCTGGTGCTCATAAGAGCCTGGCTGTGAGAAGAGAGAGTAAGCAGAAAACCTGGGAATTGAGGTGAACACCTTTGGTAATGGATGAGATTCTGATACATATTTATGCTGATAGAAAAGAGCCAGGAGGGAGTGTGAAACTGAAGATTTAAGAGGGAGAAGGGTTGTGCCAATGTGCTGGTTATTGTGCATAACACTGCAATGAACATTAGGGTGCATGTCTTTTTGTATGATAATTTTCTCTGGGTATATGCCCAGGAGTGGGATTGCTGGGTCTTATAGTAGCTCAATTTTTAGCTTTCTAAGGAACCACCACACTGTTCTCCATAATGGTTGTATCTATTTACTTTCCCACCAAC
The DNA here is from genome assembly GCF_023699985.2 of Odocoileus virginianus. Classification (NCBI taxonomy): domain Eukaryota; kingdom Metazoa; phylum Chordata; class Mammalia; order Artiodactyla; family Cervidae; genus Odocoileus; species Odocoileus virginianus. The sequence goes on from NC_069674.1 coordinate 38,587,944, forward strand.
AGTGTAGGAGGGTTCTCTTTTCTCCACATCTTCCCCAGCATTTATTGTTTGTAGATTTTTTTGATGATGCTCATTCTGTCCAGTGTGAGGTGATACTTCATTGTAGTTTTGATAGGAGGGAAGTCCAAGAGAGAGGGGATATTTGTATCTGTACAGTGGAGGCTAGCACAATGTTATAAAGCAACTATATACCCCAATAAAAAATTAGGCATAAAAAAAGAAGGAGAAGAACAATGATAGAGGGAAGTCCCTTTGAAATGAGGGAGAAATAGCTTCAGAGGACAAGAGGAGGACTAAAGCTTGAGCAGGAGATAGATTTTCAATGTAATTAGAGAGAGGGAGAAAGAGGTGGGTATGTTTGTGGTTGAGTTTTTGCAGCGAGTTGGGGCTCCTCTTTACACTGTGAGAAACTGGGGAGTGTTTATCAGTTTATGTTGTCTGAGAAGCAGACAACCAAGATGGAATCAGACATGCAAGAGATTTATAGAGGTGTGGAATGTTGGAGACTGGGGAAAGGAAGAGAGAGCAGGAGGAGGTTAGAGAGTCTTGGACTGCTATACAGTCTGACCCATATCAGAGAAGAGAGGGAAATAAAAAGACTAAAGAGGAGGAGCCTCAAACCTCAGTGGAGCTAAGAAAGTGTCTTGGCCAGGCTGATGCAGAGTCACGTCCCTAGTAGCTCACAGTCTCAGACAATGGCAGAGAGCAGTCACACACATGCAGAGAGGGTGGCCACCTTCGGGGGAGGCCAAGAGCTGGAGGCTCTTTGTAGCAGCTTTCCCATGACCTCCACAAGGAGCATCACCCAGAGAGGACACAGCAATGCCAACTGCTGCTCCAGCAGTATCTCCACCAGCAGCTGTGGGGCTCCAGCTTCCACTCAATAGCACCGTGTGATTCGAGTTCCGAACACATGTCTTGAGCTGCTGGCCTCCTCCCAAGTTCTCTCCATTCCTGGAATGTGAGTGGCTTCTTGCTGCCATTAATTTCTGTTTGTCTCTTCTTCCTCTGTTTGACCTCTCAGCTCTTCAGTGGCTGGTATGAATGATGGCAACTGGTTTCTTCTTTCCTAGATGGCCCATGAATGACAAAGGGACCCATATTCACCCTCCTCTCCCCGAACACTGAATATAGAGTTATTTATTTAGTTTGCTTTGTTTGTTTTGTGGTCATCTGCCTAACTAATGAGGACCAAGAAGCACTAGAAACCTACCTGGAAGGTCTGGTTCCAACAAGAAGTTAAAATCTGGGATTTGGGATGAGGCTCAAACATTGTACAGTTGTCCCTCATATCTGCAGGAAATTGGTTCTAGGAGACTCTAAGAATACCAAACTCCATGGACGCTCAAGTCCCCTATATAAAATGGCAGAGGACTGGGAATTTTCTGGCTGTCCAGGGGTTAAGACTGAGCTTCCACTGCAGGGAGCACTGGTTCGATCCCTGGCTGGGGAACTAAGATCCTTCATGTTGTGTGATGTGCTTCAAAAAACCATAAATAAATATGGTAGAGTACAACAAATACAGTTTGCTCTCTGTATCGACAGATGCAAAACCCACAGATGGAAAACCCACAGATACGGAAGGCAGACTGTAATTATAATGAATGCAGTCATTAGGCTTTGGGCATTGCAAACTACATGTTTCTTAGCTACCCTCCCAATTTCCATAATACAATTTCCACTTATTCCTCACATCAGGTGTAATGCCCATCTTAGTCCATTCTTGGCTCTTCAGCTCTGTAGAATCCATCATATCTGTATCTGAAGAAGAATGACTTTGTGTTCATTACATTATCTTCACAACTGTGCATTTGAAAATTCCTAACCAGGGTTGAAAACTCCTTGGACAGCAAGGAGATCAAACAGTCAATCCTAAAAGAAAGCAACCCTGAATATTAATTGGGAGGACTGATGCTGAATCTGAAGCTCCAATACTTTGGTCACCTGATGTGAAGAGCCAACTCACTGGAAAAGACTCTGATACTGGGGGGAAATAAGGGCAGGAGGAGAATGGGGCAACAGAGGATGAGATGGTTGAATGGCATCACCAACTCAATGGACATGAGTTTGAGCAAACTCTGGGAGGCGGTGAAGGACAGGGAAGCCTGGCGTGCTGCACTCTATGTAGTCAGAAACAGTCAGATATGTCTTGGTGATCGAACAACAACCCAGGGTTTTTGGCCATGTGGTGTGTTGATCATCACTGGGCATGGAGAGAAGGATAATTTTTTTCCTGTTATAACCAATGTCTAGAAGGAAAAAGATTATATTCTCCAAATAATGAATTCATCTCTTTAACATGATAATTCTGAGGCCCACAGTAAGTGCCAGGAAGGGAATATTTTTTCTATTACTTTTTATTCATTGTTTTTCCAATGAAACAACTATACTAGGTAAAAAGCCATAATTCACCCAAATATAATTTGCAGCAACCATTCAGTAAGAACTCTGGGTTGTATCACTCACAACCGCGCAGTGGGGCAGCTGGCCTTCTCATTTCGTACTGTCAGTTATAATAATGATATGTGTGGCTGCAGAGTCCTTTTCTAACTCTTTTTTAGGAGGAAATACAACAAGGAAGGATGCATATTCATTCCATGCCTGGATGACTGGAGGAGATTGTTACAATAACAGCCCCAACTTGTTCCTGCCTCCCTGTATGTGGGCCACCTTGCAATGTGACTTTGCCCACAAATATGAAGTCCATTTCTCTACTCCTCAATTTCTCTTCTCTACTCCTCAATTTCTCTACTCTACTCATCACTCCAGGGTCTTGTTCTGGCTTATGCAACAAGTGCAAATGGGATGCAGACAAAGGCTTGAAAGTGCTTGCCCACTGGGACTTACTTTCTGCTGTTGGAAACTTTCTGCCATTGGGTGAGTAAGCCTGCGCTGGCAGGCTATGGAGAACCTGTAAGGAAAGTAGCCCTGCCAGTCCATCTGGGACCCCAGAACCCATCTGAGACTCCACAGAAACCTGGAGAACTGGTGATGTGAGCGCTCAGGGATGTTTTCATTCACTTCCAGCCTTCTATTCCCTTCAATGGATACTTGGAAAAACAAGCAAACAAAAATATTGTTTAACTTCATTTCTCAGTTAAATTACATTTTTAATTTCTTGTTGATAGTTTTCACTTTTAAATGTCCTTCTTGGTGTTTCACTAGCAGACTTATCAGTAGAATATGTTTGCATATTAACCCATTTTGTCTTTTATTACTGCATACAATGATGCCCACAATGATGCATGAAAATGATGTTAGTTGTTCTGATTCACTAAGTTCTGAGTGGTGTCTCAGGCAGTAAAATATAACTGTGTCTGAGCTCAACAACCATGTAAAATGCCTGGCACAGACCTGATATGTGGTAGGTGTTTCACATGGGTTTGTTGGTTGATGGCAAGGATGTCTAACTCATTCTTGAAAAAAAATGAAAGATTTCTCCTAATGTGAGATCCTCTTATATGAATCTGTAATGTACCTGCATTTACTTCTTCAAGTTTATTTCTGAACCAATATAAGTTCATTTAAAAGATGCAGAGATTTTTAGCTACTCATCTAAGGGATAGTTAGAAAAGAGTGGAACTAGAGGGTGAAAGAAGAAAGAAGATAGAGCAAAAGGCAAAGAAGTTTTTGCCATCTGGTCTTGGCTCAACTACAAGAAGGGGACACAAAATAAATGTGGGCCTTAGAACTGTTCTCGGGGATGCACTGGGATGAAGGAGGTGACAGACATTTCAGAACTGAAGGAACTGGGTACCTCTGCTACCTTCTTGTGTGCACAGGAGGGGTTCAGGCTGTGTTTATCTTCCATATTTGCAAGAGAGGTTGAGAAATACATATCAACTCTGGCAATAAGACTGAGCTAAATAAACATTTCCCAGGCAACTTGTATCTCAGGCTTCCAAATTAACTGCAGCTTGAGAGCAAAAAGACATGTTTCAACAGCTCCTTGTAATTACAAAGCATTGAACACTTTAATGGAAAACTAAGAACAGCAACAAAAGAAAATATCAATCAAATGTTTTCTTTCAATATGTATATATGAGGAAAATGAATTAGAAGCATTATATTCACACTTCAAAGAAGAAAGATCTTTAAATAGTTCTATCATACAGAACAGATGTTGTCGAACTACAGCATATAGACCAAGTCTAGCCTGTCCCTTGTTTTCAAAAATAAAGTTTTCCTGGAATACAGACTTTTCTACTTATTTACAGATTGCTTATGGCAGCTTTGGGGCTACAATAGCAGAAATGAGTAGTTCCAACACAGACTCTATGGCTTGTAAAGCCTAAAATATTTGCTATCTGCCTTTTATAGAAAATGTTTTCCAATCTCTAATATGGAAGATGGTAAGGGGTAACTACTTGAATCTCTGACTAATAGTCCCCGAAAATGTATGAAATATCATTGATATTCTCTTTTTTAAATTGAAGTATAGTTGATTTACAATATTCTGTTAATTTATGCTGTACAGAAAATTGATTCAGTTATACAGATACACACATATACATTCTTTTTTATATTCTTTTCCAAGATTGTTTATCACAGTATATTGAACATAGTTCCCAGTGCATAGTGTAGGACCTTATTTATCCATTCTCTGTATAATAGTTTGTATCTACTAACCCCAAACTCCCAATCCTTCCTTCTCTTATCCCCCTCTGCCTGGGCAACCACAGTCTGTCCTCTATGCTTGAGTCTGTTTCTGTTTTGTAGATACGTTCATTTGTATAGTATTTTAGATTCCACTTACAGCTGCTTTTGTATTGTTTTTGTCTTTCTATTTCTGACTTACTTCACTTAGTATGGTAACCTCTAGGGTCCATCCATGTTTCCGTAAATGGCATTATTCATTCTTTTTAAAAGCTGAGTATTATTCCACTGTATATATGTACCACATCTTCTTTATCCATTTATCTGTTGATGGGCATTTAGGCTGTTTCCACGTCTTGGCTCTTGTGAATAGTGCTGCTACGAACATAGGGGTGTATGTGTCATTTTGAATTATAGTCTTGTCTGGATAGCCTTTTTATTTCCTTTGCTATCTTTGTTTCATTTTAATGATTTTGTAGTAGGTGTTCCAGCTCAAGTAGGAGCCTCAGACATACATAGGCAGGGAGCTAGAGGATCCAGAAATCCATTTTTACGGGGACTGAAGAACATTTCTAGAGAACTCACAGCTCAGTTTCAGTTACATGAATCTATGTTCCAGTGCCAGCTTGATAGAACTCATGTCCTCCCATCCTAATAAAGAATTCTTCTGAGTTATTTCACTACCACCTCTTAAGAGATCAAATGCAGTACTGCTCTGGGATCTCTTTGAAGGGCGATAAAGTCACAAAATGAAAGGGAGAGGGGCATCTCTCCCCATGGCGCCATGTTATATCATGAAGTTTTGTTGAGCTCTAGGCAGTTTCTGGTATCCAAGGATGTAGCAGCCAAGATGGCGGAAGGCAGTCACCTTAGTGGTGCTTATTGAATAAAGCTTGGTTGAACAGAAGTGCCAGCCCTTGAGGCTCAGTGGAGGTCAGAGTAGGAGATGTATAGAGAGAACCTCAGTGCCTGCTTATAGTTCCTGGGGCCTGACAGAGCTGGTTGAGGGTTAAAGAACATTACTCAGGAATCCAGCCTTGGCAGATTTTATTTGAGTTGCTAAAAGACAGACCATGACCACACTGAAGTGGGTGGAACAAATATCTTTTCCATCAGAATTATTTTCCCATTTGCTTTGAAAGTAGCCATGGGAATCAGAGGGGATGGGAATCAGAGAATTGGTCTTGGACCAACCAGGGTGTGAAGAAGAGAATGTGCGCCTCTGGTTGACTCTTTCTCCTAACCTCACTCCACATATTTCTTCCTGGATAAAAGGTGATAGCACTCAGGTTCATCTGCTTTTCTCTGTAGGTTCACAGAGAGGCAGGGCAAGAACAGCTTCACTCTACTGAAGAGACTTTGAGGCCATGCTCTGAATTTGCTATCAAAAAGAGAGACCAGCTGCAGAGAAATACAAGCCTCCTCACAAATCAAAGGAAGACTTCTTTTCCTCCTCACTTTGATCATACCACTTAATTTTTCATAGTCTAAGCTAAATGTAGTGTTATTTATGTAAAGAGCAATCCTCCAGGAAAGGTACCACATGCTTTTGCATTTCACATAGTATTTCTTCTCTAACAGATATAATGTGATTTTTGGAGGAATGGTTTATATATAAGAGTAACACTTCATGTATGGACCATATAAAATGGCCTCAAATTCATCACTGAAGCAAAATGAAAGCTATGGATATTGTGTAGCCAGTCACACACACAAACACACACACATGCCTCTATGATCAAATGTATTAGAGACATGCTGAGTTACAAAAACCTAAATGGTTTATTTACTACAAAAACTTCTCAGGTTCTTCACTATGCTAATGAGTGAAATATTTCTAAGAGAAGAACATAATGTGAAGTATTACTCCAAAGTTTTTGATCAAGGAAACCCTCTTGTGTGACATAATGTTATTAAAACACATTCAGTCTTTGCATGGTATAAAATCTCAGTTATTATGGGATGGGCATTTGCTTAAGATGGTAGATATCTGGGAGGTGCCCTGGATTGGGCAAAACTCTTAGGGAACAAGGTGATAAAATTTCAATGCAAAAGTAGCTTAAATAAAAACAAAATGCACTGGCAGTGCTGCTGAGAAGCTTTATAGAGCAGCTTGGTGCAGGGCTGAGTAGGTTTTCAGGTAAAGAATGGTCTCATCCTCTTTCAAGGTCTCATGTTGTTTCTTGGTCACTTTCTCTCTCTCTCTCTCTCCTTTCATCTTTCAGCTCAGTCTCTCCCTATTCTCCCTTCCCCCAAAAAGGCTCTTTCTATAAGGTGGCAAATCTGTGATTTCAGAATGAAAGAATGCCTCTTTTTCTGGGAATTCCAGTGCAATCCAGAGAGCGTACTTATTGGCCAGCTTGGGTGATATATCCCTCTGTAATCTAAACACTGTGGACAGGGGAATGCAGAATGATGGGGAGCCAGGTCAAGGTCATGTGTTTACCCACCATGGAGGTGAAGGAGGAGGAGTCACTTCCACTCCAACTGCATGGAATAGGTTCTTGATAAGAGAATTCTTTCAACGCAAGACCCCAGGCAGGCGAAAAATCAACAAATGTACGCTAAGTTTTCCCACACATACATAAAGTCTGGTGGTGTGCCTCTCTGTTTGGGCTTTTTATTTTTTTAGACCTATGTCACATGTATCATCTTTGGTTCCTTGATTATTCATCACGTTGATCAGATGTCTTCACTTGGAAGAAAACATTTCTCTGACTCCTATAGTCTCCTTGTCCTCATACAAATTACTAACTCCATAAACCAAACAGTAAAAAGATTCTCTAAAGGAGTGATTCTCAAAGCATGATCCTGGAGCAGCAGCATCTATATCAGCTAGAAACTTGTTAGAAAGGCAGATACTTTGTCACTATCCTACTGAATCAAATCTCTTGGGAGGTGGGACCCAGCAATTCATGTTTGCTCAAGCTCTCTAGGTGATTCTGAAATGTGCTCAAGCTTTAGGACCACCACTATCCAGAGACAGTTGAAAACCACTTAATATTGGCCTTGCAGGACCTCCAGGGGAAGCTTTTTCTTAATAGACCATCGTGAGGAGCTCTTTTCCGATCATCTTGATTCAGCTGGTCTGGGATAGGGCTTACTCATCTATCTTTTCCCTGAGTTCCACAAGTAACTGAAATGCACATCATGTGTGAGGACCGCTGTTGGAAAAGAGCAAAATGTCTAAGGGAAGGTTGGTAGCTAGATTTCAAGGTCTGAGTTCAGACTGGTGGCTAAAATTATGTGTGGGGATAGCCACTGTAATTCACAAACAGGTACCCCTATATTCACAGCAGCACTATTCATAATAGGCAAGACATGGTAACAAACTGAATGTCCATCAACCGATGAATGGATAAAGAAGATGTGGTATATATATACAGTGGAATACTGTTTAGTCATAAAAAGAATGAAGTAATGCCATTTTCAGCAACATGGATAGACCTAGAGATTATCAGACTAAGTGAAGTAAGTCAGAAAGAGAAAGTAAAATACCATTATGTGTGGAATCTAAAATAAGGCACAGATAAAACCTATCTATGAAACAGAAACAGACTCACAGACATAAAGAACAGAATTCTAGTTACCAAGGGGGAAGGAGGGTAAGGGAGGGATGTTCTGGGAGTCTGGGGTTAGTAGATGAAAACTATAGATTGGATATATATATATATATATATATATACACACATATATATACATACATATATGTGTGTATATATATATATACACACACACACATATATATACACACATACACATGTATACCTGTACAATACAAATTAACACAACATTGTAAAACTATATACTTCAATAAAAAATAAATTTTAAAAAATTAAAAATAAAAAAGAATAGCCCATTAATTTGAACAGATTGAAAACTGCATGGCCTCAGGACTTGAAAGCAGATGCTGCAGAAATAAGTTAAGCCTGGCAAGCTAAGGAAATGTGATGAGGATGAGGGAAGCTCTTTCAGATAGTGTGGCATGACTGAGCCATGGTTCGAAACCAAGGAAGATAGAGATGCCACAATTCAGCCATCTGAGACGTACTGGGAAGGGGACAGGATGGAGAACAGGGAGACAGCGTTTGAGCAAAGGCATCATGTGATCTTGCAAGGTCGAGAGGCAGGAGCTGTGAGCAACAACAGATTCTATAGACAGGCTAAAGTAAAATACACATTTTCCAAGATCACAAATCAGGTGTCTAGGCCCTCTTGACACATGGAGAACACTCTTCAGCAGTATTATCTTAGAATAATGGAAGACAAAGACAAACACAATTGATGCAACCACTATGGAGGGCAGTTTGGAGGTTCTTTAAAAAATTAAAAATAGAGTTATCGTATGATCCTGCATTCCCACTCCTGGGCATATACTCAGTGCATGCTCAGCCACTTCAGTCATGTCCAACTCCTTGTGACGCTATGGACAGTAACCCACCAGGCTCCTCTGTCCGTGAGATTTTCCAGGCAAGAATACTGGGTGGGTTAGCCTTTTAATAATTCAAAAAGAGGCATGCACTCTAATGTTCACTGCAGCACTATTTAAAGTAGCCAGGACATGGAAGTAATCTAAAAGTCCATCAACAGAGGAATGAGTAAAGAAGATGTGGTATATGTATACAATGGGGTATTATTCATCCATAAAAAAGAAATGAAATTGGGTCATTTGTAGAGACGTGGATGGACCTAGAGACTGTCATACAGAGTGAAGTAAGTCAGAAAGAGGAAAACAAATGCATATTAATGCAAACATGTGAAAAACGGTATAGGAGACCTTATTTGCAAAACAGAAAAAGGGACACAGACATAGAGAATAAACGAAATGAACACCAAGGTGTAGGTGAAGGGGGTTGGGATGAATTGAGATATTCAGATTGACATATATACACTATTGATATCATGTATAAAATAGGCAACTGATGAGAACCTACTGTATCGTTCAGGGAACGCTACTCAGTGCCCTGTGGTGACCTAAGAGGGAAGGAAATCCAAAAAAAAGGGGCTGAATATGCATATGTATATCTATATGTATATATATACACATATATGTATAGCTAATGGAGAGGAAATGGCAACCCACTCCAGTGTTCTTGCCTGGAGGATCGCAGGGACGGGGGAGCCTGGTGGGCTTTCGTCTATGGGGTCGCACATGGTCCGACACGACTGAAGCGACTTATCATGTATAACTAATATAGACATATAGCTAATTCACTTTCCTGTACAGTAGAAACCAATAGAACATTGCAAAGCAACTATACTCCAAAAAAATTAATAAAACAAAGAAGCCATACATCTTGGCAGCTTCGGTAATCTCCACATATATTAAATGTGCCAGCAACAAGTGCTTACTTTCCTAAGGTATGCTGACACAGGGAAGGGAGACCAGCTGCTCTTCCTCTCAGAGAGGAAGTGCACTTAAATAGCATTTCAGGGGTTACAGGTCAGTGTAAGGAGATCCTTTCTGATGGGAATGTCCTGAGCACAGACAGCGTGGCTTACAGCGTAAGGCTGAGGAAGCTCCCCCCAGGGGGCGCTGCCTGCTCTCCTCTGTATGCTGTGTGCCCTAGTCCAATAAACTCTCCCTAAACGTGGCTCCCCAACTTGTCCTCACTCCTTGAAACCTGACAGAGTCTGAAGCACAACTTGAGATCCTCCAAGCCTCTGCTCCAGACATCCTCCATCTAGCAGAGCATCCCTCAGCCACGAACTGGCTTCTAGATATCTCTAGCCCTGGCATGATCTTTCAATGTTATAAATCTCCCGCTAAGTACTGCTTTAACTGCATCCCACAATTTTTTATATGCCGTTATTTTTTAGTTGTTAATTTGTTTTATTACCCAGAATATGGTCTATTTTGATGAATATCCACGTGCACTTCAGGACTTCCCCTGTGGCTCAGCTGTAAAGAATCCACCTGCAGGGCAGGAGATGTAGGAGACGTGAGTTCGATCCCTGGGTCAGGAAGATCCCCTGGAGATGGGCATGGCGACCCACTCCAGCATTCTCGCCTAAAGAATCCCGTGGATAGAGGAGTCTGGCAGGCTCCATGGGGTCGCAAACAGTTGGACACCAGTGAAGCAACTGAGCACACACGCACACATGTGCACTTCAGTGCACACGTTGCTGCTGTTGAATAAAACATTCTGTAAGTATCAATTAGATCCATTTGGCTGACACATTATTTTGTTGTTTCATCTCTGATTTTATTTTGACTTGTTTTTCATAACTGAGAGAGAAATGTTGCAACTTTAATTTCTCCTTTTATTTCTATCACTTTCCCCTGTATTTTGAAGCTTTTTGTTAGGTATATAAATTTTTGGTTATTATGTTCACTTGGGGTTTTATCATTATGCAGTGTCTCCCTCTATCCCTGTTAATTTTCCTTGCTCTGAAATCTACTTTATGTGATATTTACATACCACTTACTTATATAAGATTTCTTTCCCTTATTGATTGCCTAGGGGGTATCTTTTCCATCCTTTTACCTTTATCCTATCTGTATCATTATTCTAAAGTGGGACCCTTTTAGATAGTATATGATTGGATCTTCTTTTTATCCATAATGACAGTCTCCATATTCTGTTCACTTCCTCTGTTTTTCATTTCTCTTTTTCTCCTTTGATGCTTTCTTCCAAATTATTTGAATTTTTGAGCATTTTATTTTAATTTTTCTATGGAATTTTGACTATATGCCCATTTATAATTATTTTAGTTGTTCCTTTAGGGATTACAGTATATATACAAACTTAACTTTTCATAGTGTATTTAAAGCTGATATTTTACCACTTCAAGTGGGATGTTGAAAACTTCCCACCCCAGAAGTTTCTTTATTCTCCCCCATCCTTTGTAGTAGTTGTCATGTATTACATCTACACACCTCAAAACTCCATTGTTATCGATAATGCTATGACATTATCTCTCAACTGCATACTTGCGTCAAACAATGTAAGAGAAAAAGAACAGTTTATTATATCTATTTATATATTTATGATTTATTTCATTCTTGCTTCATTGCTGATGTCCCAAGTTTCTCTCTGATATAAATTCCCTTCTACTTGAAGAACTCACCTTAACATTTCTTTTATATAGCAGATCTGCTAACAGCAGATTCTCTTATTTTTCTTTTATCTGAGAATATTTTTATTTCATTTTTCTTCCTATAAAGTTTTTTTTTTTTTTTTGCTAGATATGTAGTTCTCAATGGATAGTTCTGTTCTTTCAACACTTTTATAATGTTGTTGCACTGCCTTTTCTTTCCATGGTTTCTGATGAGAAATATGTAGTCATTCTAATCCTTGTTTCCTTATAGGTAACACATTTATTTCTCTAGCTCTTTTTTTCTATTTCTTTAGTTTGCAGTTGTTACATCATATCTGGGTGTGGATTTCTTTGAGTTTATCCTCTTTGAGATTTGTTGTGCTTCTTACATCTGCAAGTTTATGTCTTCTGCTAAATTTGGGAAAATTTCAGACATTTTTTTCCCTCAAGCAGATTTTCTGTGCTTTGCTTTCTCTTCTCCTTCATGGATTCTGATGACATAAATACTAGATCTTTTGTTTTCCAGAAGTCTCTGAGTCTCTGTTCAATTTTTTAAAACCGTTTTCTCTCTGCTGTTCAGGTGGTGTAATTTCTTTCTTCAGTTCATTGACTCTTTCTTCTGTCATTTTTGTTTTGCTATTGACCTCATCCATTGAATCACTATGTCAACTTTTGTATGTTCTAACTCTCAAATTTCAGTTTGGTTCTTTTTTCATATTTTCTATATCTATGCTGAGATTTTCTATCTTACTATTTGTTTAAAGAGTGTTCAGCCTAACGTCTTGGGACAAAGTCATGTTAACTGCTTTTGATTGCTTTTTCCATGATAAATTGAAGTTTACCTGTTTTTCATTTGCTAAGCCATTTTGGATTGTATCTTGAACATTTTGAATTATGTATCATGAGATTGTGTATCTTATTTAAATCTTGAGGAGACTGTTGACTTTTTTGATTGTTTGATTTAGCAAACAATTTATCTAGTTAGTTTTAGTCTGCAACTTCAATCTACCTTCTTTCAGCTGCGGTTTCAATACCCATTTATTTTCCTTTGGAGTGCTACTTGGACTGATCTAAATGGAAAACCTGAAAGCCAGACATGACTGGTTGTCTGTCCTCTAATGAAGTTCTCAACACATATAGTACACTATTTATAGTTAGATACAATCATGGACAGCTCTCAGATAAATCTAGTTCATAAACAATATTATTGCATTGACCTCTTTATCTCCTTCCTTTCTGCAATATCCTTGAAATTTTCTTTTCAAAATTTATAAAATATTTATTTAGTTAGTTTTATTTCTTTGATTGTGCAGGGTCTTAGTTGTGGCATGCAGAATCCTCATTGCAGTGTGAAGAATCTTTTAGTTGTGTTATGTGGGATCTAAGTTCCATGAGCAGGAATCAAACCCATGCTCCTTGCATTGGGAGTGTGGAGTCCTAGAAGCTTGACCACCTAGAAAGTCCTTCTTTGAAATTTTCTGGATCCTAGGTCTCCCTCTCACTTTGACAGCACTTTAGTCAGAAAGCCAGAGCGTTATTTTCTCTTTTCAGCTTCACAATTCCCATAACTGCATTTGTATTAGGACCACGAATCAATCACAGAGCAGAGGGAAAAAAAAAATGGCAATAGGCATTGCCCCACCCTCTTGTGAGTACAGTTCCTCTGGTCAGAGAGAATTCTTTCCCTTAAAGGTGGTTCCCTTAGGCCCACTGCTGCCTTCATCCTTGCCTATAACATGCCATCATGGTATTGTCCAGGGGCTGGGTAGGAAAGAAAAGAAATAAAGGAGGGATTTCTCCCTCTCTTTACAACACTTAGGAGTCTTGTGGCCTGCTCTTGGGCTTATGAGAGAGACATTCTTCCAAAGTTTTTCCATCTCCACCTGCTGTATGTCTTCATCTGGGTTTTGGCTGTTTTTGAGCTCAGGCAGAATGATCCTAAAGAAAAAAAAAAATGAGAAACTCCCTGCCAGTGTCATATTACATCAAGTTATGGTTTCTTTTCTTAATTATGCCCGCTATCATTTACTTTTCAGAGTCATTAGGGAGTTGTTTTATGGATTCTGTCCAGAGTTTATAATTGTGTTCAGTGGGAGAATGTCACAGGATAGAGTGTATTTATTCCATCTAGCTAGGAGTCAGAACATTCTGGACAGGGTAATTTTTGTTAGCTAAACTTTGTTACATAAGGAAACATCCCAAATTGTTGGATCTGACCAGTCAGATATGTCTTAATTTTTTTTGATCCTTGTTTTAGCATTATTAGTAAAATGGTGTTGTTTTATTCTCATAGCATAGTACATATGTCTTTTTAGTTTCTTCTGAAAACATACTCTTTATTATACCACTGATGTAAAGCTATTATGCTTTATGTTGAACTGGTGTGGTTAAATTCAATTGAAAGTCTTTGACACATTTCACCAACTGAGATTACAGCTTTTCTTCTTTTATTTTTTCAACATCAAGACTTCTGAATTCACAGCTGCTCAGGACATAAAGACTTTATAGAAAAAGTAACTTATTAGATAACCATAATTGTATCACCATATTCAAAGAGAGTTATTATTCTTAAATAAAGTGACAATTCAGCTATTTAAATAGGTCCAGATTGAATAAAAAGTAGAGATGGAGAAGAAGGATCAATTTTCCACAGAAGCCAACAATAAGATGTGGTCAATATGAGGTCCCATATGGGACTCATGGTCTGTATTACAAATGACTGGTAGACACTGATCAGAAAAGCCAATAGTAACTTGCAGTTAGTCTTCTGATAACAAAAAATAGCATTACAAAACTCACAATGTTTCATGTTTTCCTAAAGAATCAAAGAAAAAGATTACCTGTAAACTTTTTTCAGCTTGAAACACATCAAATTTTCCTCATAGTGACTCCTAATTGAAATTTTTTTAATTTGAGTTGAATATTTTTGCTTTTCCCTCCTTAATGATGCTTTAATGAAAGACTTCTGTATGCATGTATATATAATAAAAATTAACATAAATATTTTATATAAAATAAAATTAACATTAAATATATATAAAATAAAAACTAACATACAAATAAAGACTTCCAGAGAACAATAGCAAAACAAGTATAGGCATATAACAATTCCAGCTCTCAGATTTTTATTTAAAGAACAAATGGAAGTCAAAGCAGAGATCAACCTCTACCAGCATCAGGAATGCCATCCACATACTAGAAACATCAGGAAATATAGTTAGCAGGAAGTAGTATAAATCAGACTCCATTCCTAAGAAACAGCAACTGCCTGAGAAGTTATCAGAGAAGATGCTAATAAAACTCTAAGGTCTCTTAACTCAGCAATAATATGAGAGCTAGAGATGAGACAAGACCACAGGGAGAATGGAGCCCTCTGTCACCTGAAGTGGCCAATGCATGCAAGGCCACAGTGGTTGGGGTGATTGACATGAAGGGAGAACAGGGAGGGGACTGTCTCCTGCCATTGTTTATTTCTAGAGTTTAGGCCATGCTAGAGGGAAAGTTGATTGCCAGCGGAGCTTGTGTCCGCCTTTTGTTTCTTCAAACACAGTGCAAGAATTTTAGAATCAAAATATGCTGGAGTGGTCAAGTGATAGTTTACCCACTTTGCTAGATTTGGGGGGTGTTTGCAAATTAATGCATAAATACAGTAAATGTCATTTTTTTTTTTCATTCTGGATCCAAAATTTTCCTGAAGATGCTTATCCCATTCTTGGGATAACTATAATTCATGTTTAACCATAGATTAGTGTGTAAAGATGAACAAAAAGAAAAATCATCAACTCTCTTAAAAAATATGGCATATCTATGAAAAAAAAGTTCTCTAGGAACACAAAGTAACTTGCTACAAAGAACAGGAGGAAAATTTAGAGAATTTCTCATGTTCAATTCCAAATGATTGAAGGGGATTTTATCTTTAAAACAAATTTGAGCAGTCATGAATAGGGCTCAAGGGAGTCTGTGAAAAGAATGAAAATATATATGGGCTAGTTGAGGGATTATAAACAAATCAAGTAGAGTATGATAGATTAGCTTTACAAAAATCATACTGGAAAAATAGTAGACACATATGAGAAGTTTCAAAGTTACATAGGAAAGATGAAAAGAGGAGAATGATAAATAAAAGCTAATTATGTCTACTACTATTGGCTGATCTATCTGAACAGTGTCTTAACTGTTAGCTGAGCAGCCTCTGTCCTGTTGAATGATTTAATAACTTGTTCTGCAATCAAAGAAGGGATGAATGTACTCCAACCACAGACGATACTCTGGACAGCCTCTCTAGCAGAATCCTGGCAGTGATGGAGGTCAGAATGTGATGGGTTATTGTTCTTGGTCTGCACTTTATCAAGGGTGAGAAAGAGTTTAACCGTAGATCACACACTCAATTTGATGACAATAAATTTATTGGGAAAAGCAAATTAGGCTGTGAGTCTACTTTTAGACTCATGGCTGAATTGTAACCATAAGTTGGCCATAAATACTAGAGTTTGGCAAAACTCAGTGAAAGCATTTTGTAAAAATCAATTAGCTATATTGGATTTCAATAAAAAGTATTGTAAATTTTTAACAGTTGTGTGTTACAATCCTTTATATCAGTAAAATTTTTATCCCTCTGTATATGTATGTACACATATACATACATTTTTCCAGAGCCAGTTATTAAACATCTACCAGCTGTCAGTTTTTGTAGATGATAGTTATTTATTTAAAAAAAAAACCTAACTGCATAAATAAAGGCAAAGATACTTATGGAAATATTTTTAAATTAATTTATTTACTTTAATTGGAAGCTAATTACTTTATGATATTGTGGTGGTTTTTGCCATGCATTGACATGAATCAGCCATGGGTGTACATGTTTTATTTGATAAAACTAAGTGTATTTGGTTTATTCATGAGAAAACAACTTATTCAGTAAAGAATCATTAAAAATTATATATGTATATATATGTATATGCAAAGTATATATATATATATACACACACACCTGAGAAATGTTTCAATTAAAATATTTGACAATTTGCCATGAAGGGGCATGAAGTTAAGGCCATTTCCTTTAGTGTGTGTGTATCCATTAAAATTCACTTTGCTACATAAATCACATTATTAATGCAAAGACCTCAAGGGCACCTGTGACTCAGTGTACACAACTTGCCCAAGGTCACACAAGCAGGTAAATGACAGAGCTGAGGTTTGACCCCAGACAGTTTGGACCCACAACCTGTATTCTTTAAACAGTGCACTACCTTGATTCTCCTGGGCAGATCCTGGAGAGCAGGAGACAGATCATTGTGCAAGAGGCATTAGCCAATAGGTCTAACAGAGACACAGAAGGAAGAGGCCTTGGGAAGATCTATTATAAGATTTGCTATAATTTTACTTTATAGCAACAATAACTAGTTTAAAGGTATTATAAAAGACCAGATAATAACAAGTGTCAGCAAGGATGGAGAAATTGGTACCCTCATACACTGCTTATGGCAAAATTCAGACTTAAACTGAAGAAGGTAGGGAAAACAACTAGACCATTCAGATATGACCTAAATCAGATCCCTTATAATTACACAGTGGAAGTTACAATGAGATTCAATGGATTAGAACTGATAGACAGAGTGCCTGAACAACTAAAAGACAGAGGTTTGCAACATTGTACAGGAGGCCGTGATCAAAACCATCCCTAAGAAGAAGAAATGCAAAAAGGCAAAATGGTTGTCTGGGGAGGCCTTACAAATAGCTGAGAAGAGAAGAGAAGCAAAAGGCAAAGGAGAAAAAGAAAGATATATCCATCTGAATGCAGAGTTCCAAAGAATAGCAAGGAGAGAAAACAAAGTCTTCCTAAGTGATCAATGCAAAGAAATAGAAGAAAACAATAGAATGAGAAAGATTAGAGATCTCTTCAAGAAAATTACAGATACCAAGGGAATATTTCATGCAAAGATGGGCGCAATAAAAGACAGAAGGCAAAGACATGCCTGCAAATCTGTAAATACAGCCAATGGGGGTGAAAATACTTATTCCATCAATTCAGTGTCATTTAAATAAGTTCAGTTTTATCCACATTTGTTCATTCACACTAGATTCTAAATTCTGGAAGAAAGGGACCCTAGAGGCTACTCTGAAGTTTGTACAGACACTAACTTAAACACATTAATTCTTAATAAGAACTCTAATGCTTCAGGATGATTAACACTGGGTTACTCAGTACACAGTAGTGAACTATGCACATTATCTGATTAACGACTTACCTAGGGTGGTATATAAATGCTGTCTTACAAACTTGTCCATACATGCTTTGATAGTCGTGCTTAAAATCACGTTTCCAGACTATTTACTAAATAAAGCTGAAGCTGCCAAAAAAAAAAAAAAAAGTGTTTTATTCTTGCTTGAAAGGATGTAAGTATATTCTTGATGTATATTTTTGTATAGGAGTCTATGTTATGATGGGCACAACATAATTATGCATTTCTCTGTTTCTTGGGGATATATTCATGGAAAGAGAATATAGTCAGAGATAGATTATTTCTACATCAACATATATATTGAATCTGTGAAGCAATGGCTTATAGTAACATATTTTATTTGTTCTATCTCTTTCCCTTTCTGAGAAAATAGATTTTGGCTATTCTTGCACGTTCACCATTTTGTTTAATTAGGACACATGCCCTATTATTAGGAGATCCAAGAAACATCCCCAAATCTAAATAGAACTCAGAAGACTATTTCATCATCATTTGACTTCTTAAAACCAGTATTTTAATCTTTTGTGAGCAGCAAAATCTCCTTGCTGCTGCTGCTGCTGCTAAGTCACTTCAGTCATGTCCGACTCTGTATGATCCCATAGACGGCAGCCCACCAGGCTCCCCCATCCCTGGGATTCTCCAGGCAAGAACACTGGAGTGGGTTGCCATTTCCTTCTCCAATGTGTGAAAGCGAAAAGTGAAAGTGAAAAGTGAAAGTGAAGTCGCTCAGTCGTGTCTGACTCTTAGCGACCCCATGGACTGCAGCCTACCAGGCTCCTCCATCCATGGGATTTTCCAGGCAAGAGTACTGGAGTGGGGTGCCATTGCCTTCTCCAGCAAAATCTCCTTAGAGCCTTTCAAAACAATATCCTGGGGCTCATTCTCAATGATTATAGTTTTAATAGATTAGGCTGGAACCAAAGATTGCTCCCTGGTGGCTCAGATGGTAAATAAAGAATCTGCTTGCAATGCAGGAGACACAGGTTTGATCCCTGGGGTGGAAATTTCCTGTGGAGAAGGGAATGGATACCCACTCCAGTATTCTTGCTTGGAGAATTCCATGGACAGAGGAGCCTGGTAGGCTACATACAGTTCACAGGGTCATAAAAAGTCAAGCACAACTGAGCAACTTTCATATAAGGACTGCTATTTAAAACAAGCAAAAGTTATACAGGTGATTCTGATATGTCCTAAAGGTAGAGAACCATGATCTTGAAATATCCTAATAATTTGTCAATGATTTTAACAATCATTTTGGAAAATTAATTGTTCATATGACAGTTTTCCCATATAATTTAAATATATACATTTGGTTCAACTCTACCAATATTTATTGAGAATATATTATCTACAAGCCACCTACCTCTGATTGGAGAATATGCTATAAACAAACAAACAAAATCCCAAAACCTATTGCACAATTACTTTCATATTTAAACTTCAAGGGGGAATCTGGTAGGATCTATAAGAGATGGAAAATGTGCTATGAGAGTTTGAAGGAGGGAAAGGTCTCCCTGATACCATAATGTCTTTATTAAAGATGTATTTGAGATAAACACTGAAGGGTAGATGGCAATTTTGACAAGCAGAAGTTGCATGGCAGGATGCTGCAGAATGGAGGAATGGATAAATATGGGACAAATTGACTGGAGCTTAAGTAGAAAAAAATAAAGTGGGAAAGTTCTTTGGGGAAATTAATTCCATAGGCAAGAACTCAGTTCAAAGAAATGAAAGAAATTCCCTTACCATGATAGAACTTAATAAAAACTCATTTTCAAAGAGAAAGCTCAGAAAAAAGAATAGTAAAGACAATAGAATGAATTGAGGGAAAAAGTGATTGCAGTTAAAGCAATAAAGCAAGGAATGAAATGACAGTATTAGAAACACATACATTAGAAACTATAATAAAGAGAATACCATGCCTGAAATTTCTTGAGATATAAGAGTTAGTACAAAGGACAAATATAAAAAAATAAAACATTAAGATAGATGACACCATGTTTCATTAAATCAAAGGTGCCATCAACTGTAAGACACACCATTAGTTTATGTACCACTGAAAAAGGAAAAAAACACTGCCAATGACATTATGATGTGATGCTGTCTTATGTCTTAGAATTTTTATATTTACCAAAGGAGCTCACTTAATCTTAGACATTGATTGTTTTACATCACATATTTTTCTGGTGCATACAAAAAGGATACGTTATCAAGATATATACAGAGATAAATTAGTTAAGACATTCCTAGTTCTTCTCATAGTGTCCAATTGCTGAGTCCCCTTTCAACTCAGAATTGTTGATGTCTGTGTTTTTTCTGTTTAATACTCAGTAAACCCAACATAACACAGCATCATCTAATTGTGACTACTACTGCTGGGTAAGAAAATACAGGGACTTTATTATTTAAAATACAGACTTTGCAGTCTGATGGTTAACACACCACGCTTCCACTGCAGAAAGCATGGGTTCTATCCCTGGTCAGGGAACTAAGATCCTGCATGCCATAAGGCACAGTAAAAATTAGAGGGGAAAAAAAAAAGAAAATATGTCAGTGAGTCATTCCCCAATTTGAATGAAAGGATATTTGTTTCATAAATATTTGTTTCGAAGTAATCCAATATATAAATGGTAGATGTACCTGAATAAAAAAACTCAAAGATGTATTCAAATTGTAAGGAAAAAATGTCCATAAGATAAGATACACTCTGATTCAGAAAAATATATATATGGAATCTAGATATGTGAGAAATGCTGATTAAGACATCACATTTCAGAAATAAACTGTATGGTGTAGTTTTGAAGCATTTGGGGCTGGGAGTCAGACCCCCAGAGTTCAGACCACACTTCGGCCAGTTACCATCCATCTTCCCTGGCAGTCTGAGCTACTCTCTGGAGGCTCAAAGTGTCCACATCTCACAGGGCTGTCATGAGGATTAACCAACTGTCAGTAACTGTGTCACTAACTGTTAGGTACCACTGCCATAAAAAAAATAATCACTCAGAGTTCCATCTGGCCAACACAGAGTAACAAGGGCTGGATTTACTCTCCCTCTTGACACTAAAAAATAGACCAACCATATGAAACAAAGATTTTAAGACATTAGATTCCCAGGCAACAAACCACAGTGATCCCTGGGAGACTGGTAACAAGTTGAGCCTTCCCACTGCCCCATTTTTCTTCCTGGGGAGAGTTTCTAGGCTGCAGTGTAGAACAGGGGACTCCAGGCCAGTCCAAAGGGATTTCCCTGAGTTGAAGAGATGGAGGTGGGCATCTGGTGCCCAGAGGACCCAGGGCAGAGTTCTGGACAGGAGAGAGCTGCCCAGAACCAGCTCTGGAGATCTGCAGGGTGCCCCATCCAATCTGCAGCTGAGTAGGGCAACCAATGCATTAGAGGAAGGGACCTGAGAACCACTGCAAGGATTAAAGGAAATAGTTTCTGAGGTTCACACAAAGCCAGAAATTGTTCCTGTTCCCAAGAGCCAGATGTGAAACCTCAAAAATCATAGGCCATCCGGTAGAGTGTTCTACTGTCTCAATCATAAGAAAAAATTCCCTCTAGACTAAATGCTGCTTTGGGTCTGCCTAATAAAGTTTAGAAGCAAGACTCAAAATGTTTTCATCTGCAAATCAATCAATGTGATACACCACATTAACAAATTGAAAGATAAAAACCATATGATTATCTCAATAGATGCAGAAAAAGCCTTTGACAAAATTCAACATCCATTTATGATTAAAACTCTCCAGAAAGCAGGAATAGAAGGAACATACCTCAACATAATAAAAGCTATATATGACAAACCCACAGCAAGCATTACCCTCAATGGTGAAAAATTGAAAGCATTTCCCCTAAAATTAGGAACAAGACAAGGGTGCCCACTCTCACCACTCCTATTCAACATAGTTTTGGAAGTGTTGGCCACAGCAATCAGGGCAGAAAAAGAAGTAAAAGGAATCCAGATAGGAAAAGAAGAAGTGAAACTCTTGCTGTTTGCAGATGACATGATCCTCTACATAGAAAACCCTAAAGGCTCTACCAGAAAATTACTAGAGCTAATCAACGAATATAGTAAAGTTGCAGGATATAAAATTAACACACAGAAATCTCTTGCATTCCTATACACTAACAATGAGAAAACAGAAAGAGAAATTAAGGAAACAATACCATTCACCATTGCAACAAAAAGAATAAAATACTTAGGAGTATATCTACCTAAAGAAACAAAAGACTTATACATAGAAAACTATAAATCACTGATGAAAGAAATCAAAGAGGACATAAACAGATGGAGAAATATACCGTGTTCATGGATTGGAAGAATCAATATTGTCAAAAATGGCTATACTACCCAAAGCAATCTATAGATTCAATGCAATCCCTATCAAGCTACCAACGGTATTTTTCACAGAATTAGAACAAATAATTTCAAAATTTGTATGGAAATACAAAAAAACCTTGAATAGCCAAAGTAATCTTGAGAAAGAAGAATGGAACTGGAGGAATCAACCTGCCTGACTTCAGACTATACTACAAAGCTACAGTCATCAAGACAGTATGGTATTGGCACAAAGACAGAAATATAGATCAATGAGAACAGAATAGAAAGCCCAGAGATAAATCCACGAACCTATGGTCACCTTATCTTCGACAAAGGAGGCAAGGATATACAATGGAAAAAAGACAACCTCTTTAACAAGTGGTGTTGGGAAAACTGGTCAACCACTTGTAAAAGAATGAAACTAGAACACTTTCTAACACCATACACAAAAACAAACTCAAAATGGATTAAAGATCTAAATGTAAGACCAGAAACTATAAAACTCCTAGAGGAGAACATAGGCAAAACACTCTCTGACATAAATCACAGCAGGATCCTCTATGACCCACATCCCAGAATATTAGAAACAAAAGCAAAAATAAACAAATGGGACCTAATGAAACTTAAAAGCTTTTCACAACAAAGGAAACTATAAGCAAGGTGAAAAAACAGCCCTCAGATTGGGAGAAAATAATAGCAAATGAAGCAACAGACAAAGGATTAATCTCAAAAATATACAAGCAACTCCTCCAGCTCAACTCCAGAAAAATAAATGACCCAATCAAAAAATGGGCCAAAGAACTAAACAGACATTTCTCCAAGGAAGACATACAGATAGCTAAAAAACACATGAAAAAATGCTCAACATCACTCACTATCAGAGAAATGCAAATCAAAACCACAATGAGGTACCATTACACGCCAGTCAGGATGGCTGATATCCAAAAGTCTACAGGCAATAAATGCTGGAGAGGGTGTGGAGAAAAGGGAACCCTCTTACACTGTTGGTGGGAATGCAAACTAGTACAGCCGCTATGGAGAACAGTGTGGAGATTTCTTAAAAAACTGGAAATAGAACTGCCATATGACCCAGCAATCCCACTTCTGGGCATACACACTGAGGAAACCAGATCTGAAAGAGACACGTGCACCCCAATGTTCATCGCAGCACTGTTTATCATAGCCAGGACATGGAAGCAACCTAGATGCCCATCAGCAGACGAATGGATAAGGAAGCTGTGGTATATATACACCATGGAATATTACTCAGCCGTTAAAAAGAATTCATTTGAATCAGTTCTAATGAGATGGATGAAACTGGAGCCCATTATACAGAGTGAAGTAAGCCAGAAAGATAAAGACCATTACAGTATACTCACACATATATATGGAATTTAGAAAGATGGTAACAATAATCCTATATGCAAAACAGAAAAAGAGACACAGATGTATAGAACAGACTTTTGGACTCTGTGGGAGAAGATGAGGGTGGGATGTTTCAAGAGAACAGCATTGAAACATGTATATTATCTAGGGTGAAACAGATCACCAGCCCAGGTTGGATGCATGAGACAAGTGCTGGGACCTGGTGCACTGGGAAGACCCAGAGGGATCGGGTGGAGAGGGAGGTGGGAGGGGGGATCGGGATGGGGAATACATGTATATCCATGGCTGATTCATGTCAATGTATGACAAAAACCACTACAATATTGTAAAGTAATTAGCCTCCAACTAATAAAAAAAATTAAATTAAAAAAAAAAATGTTTTCAATGTGTTCAATGTTTCCAAGTAACTTCTTCAGTTTTGTGTCTAACCAAATTTTTGTCTTTCTTTTTCAGCTGAATTTTTTGTTTTCTATTATTGTTTCAAAAATTCTTCATATATTCTTTTTATATAGTTTTACTGAGACATAACCTTGTATGAGCTTAAGGTGTACAACATAATGATTTAATAGACATATATAATGCAAAGGTGACCACTATATGTTTACTCAGTACCCATCAACTCACATAGTTATAAATGTTTTTTTCTTGGGGCGAGAATTTTTAAGATCTACTCTCATCAATTTTTAGATATACAATATATATATATTTTTTTGATACAAGACCTTTGCACATATGCAGTTTGCAAATACTTTCTTCCTGTAGGTGGTTTTTATTTTTATTCTCTAAACAATGTCTTTCAAAGAGGGCAGAAGTTCTCATTTTCTTAAGTTCCAATGTACACACACACACACACACACACACACACACACACGTTCATAGCAGCTTTATTTGCAATACCAAAACTCTGGAAACAGTGCAAATGCCATCAACAGGTGAATGGATAAATAAATGTTGATAAAAACATAGAATGGAATACTAATCAGCAATGATTCATATATGCAACAACATGGATGAATCTCAAAATAATTATGCTCAGTGAAAGAAGTCAGACCAAAAAACAGAGTGCATACTGGATAACTACACTTATATATAACACTAGAAATTGCCAGATAACTTGCAGAGCAGTGGTTTTCTGGGGAGGGGGAGATGTAGGCATGATGGAGCAATTAAAAAGGGGCACAAGCACACATTTGGGGGTGATGAATGTATGACCTTGATTATGTTGATTATTTCAAAGTAATGTACATTTTTAAAATAGTGGTTCTCCAACCTTTTTGGCACCAGGGACTGGTTTCGTGAAAGACAATTTTTTCATAATCTTTTGCACCAGGGACTGGTTTCGTGAAAGACAATTTTTTCATAATCTTTTTGGCACCAGGGTGGGAGGAGATAGTTTGGGGATGATTCTCATAAGGAGCACACAACCTAGATTCCTTGCACACACAGTTCACGATAGGGTTTGTGCTCCCATGGGAATCTGATGCTGCCTCTGATCTGACAGGAGGCAGAGCTCAGGCAGTAATGCAAGCTACGGGGGAGCAGATGTAAATACAGATGAAGCTTGGCTTGCACCCCTGCCACTCACCTCCTGCTGTGTGGCCTGGTTCCTAACAGGCCAAGGAGGGGTACCAGTCTGTGATCCAGGGGTTGGAGACTCCTGTTTTAAAACATCAAATTGTATACTATACATATGTACAGTTCATTGTATGTAAACTGTACTTCCCCATACGTTCTAAAAATTAGTTCTTCAGTCACCTAAACATAGGAATTGAGCTCTAAAAATGGTGAAAACTTCCAAGACAACCTCAAATTTCTTCATGACAATATCATTTTATTAGGTAATGATTTTATGAAAACATTTGGAGTTTCTCAAGTATGTAAGAACCCAGAAGACATACCTCTATTACAAAAGTGACCACAGCTATAGACTAGTTTTGGGTGCTGTTGGACTGTGGTCTGGATCCAACCTGAGCATCTGAGAACGGTGTCCTTGGAGATAGCACATCTGGCTAAAATCAAGAAAAGTTTACTTTGTGAAGAGGAGTCAGAAGAGTGTTTTGGAAGAAAGAACATGTGCAAATAAGGTTTTCCTTTACCGTGAGCTCAAATATGCTTTAGAGGAAGGGTACCAGACCTACGAAACTCAATTCAGATGTTTAAGGGCTTGGCCAAAGGCACACTTGGAAGTGACAAGAACTAGATAAAACCTAAACTACTCTATTTAACCTATTTGATCCCCTCCCCCCCCCCAAAAAAAAAAAATTCTGTAGAATTTAAACTTCTGAGCAGAAAAAAGGGAAGAGACATAAACAACCATTGGGAAAATACAGAAGATATACGCAGAAGTCTCCAAGCATCTTTCTTTAACCAAAAACAAAAACAAAAAACTTCCCATTGCTTAGCAAGTTCTTCCTGGATAAAATTCAAACACATTTATGCAGCATACAAGACTGCATCGTTTGCTTAAGACCTACTTTTCTGTATGTCCGTTCACACAGAACAACCTCCGACAGTCAAATGTCTTGCTTTCTTCCACGTTTGCTGGTTCGGCTGCCCTACTACAAGGCCCACCCCCTCCTAGGCCGTTAGCCACGCCCTCCACTGGATTGACTTCTCCACGGAGCCGTCACTTGGGTGGAGCCTCTTTGGCAACACAGAGGATGTGCTTCACCAAATCTGCCCACATCCTTGTCATTTTTCAAACCGCAAAAGGAATTATAAAGAGAGATCTGAAAGTTAGGCACCTTAAACCGCAACATTTCATGGGGTGATGGGCAACACTGAATTCCCCGGGAGAGAAATCATTTTAGAAATGCTGAATTCATACTGGGGGTTTGAAACGTTTTGAATGATGGAGGCCCTTTTTTTCACATGAAACATTAGTTGAGATTCCAACATATAATATAGATGAAAGCATAACTTTATGAGTCAAAATTTAATTTATAATTTCACATTTTTAAGGGCAATCAATAGGGATAATGGGGCAGTTTAGGGAAAACCACATTTTGGTACCTAACGCATCAGAGCATATGTGCTTTTTTTAAGCTCAATTTTATTAAAAAGCTTTTAATGTGTTCTTTAAAAAGCCATTCAAACATTTGCAGACCCTGAAGCAGTCCTAAACCTGGCTTGAAAATGACTGCTTTAAATCGGGAGGAGTAGGGCTTAGACTGGAATGAACGGGCATTCAGGGAATTCAATGGTGTTGCTTGATTTAAGCCTGGGTCTTTCCAATTCTGAAACCCTGTACTCTTTCCATTGCATCACTGCTCCCCAGGCTTTGTGAATTCGCCCTGAGGAGTTACAGACAGGCGTTTGCAGTCCTGAGGCTCTAATTAACAGACCAGAAAATGCACTGGCCAAGGCAGGAGTGAAGGACCCCGACAACTCGGCACTCTGCAGACTGCTCGCTCTCCTGTGAGGCGTGCAAAGCCCCGGTCCTGCAACCCTCCAGGAAAATGCATTTGATGAGGCCACAATGCACTGGGCTTGGGCAGCTGAACAATGACAAAAAGGGAAGGTATTTGACTTCATCCAAATACTTTTAGCAACGGCCGGTCTCAAGTGCATTTGTGAGGTTCCCTCACTCAAAGAGAAGCAGAAGGTTCTAAATGGAGTAATTGTGCACAGGCTTAGGGGCAATCTGAGACATGGCCAAACCACACGAGGATAATAGCCATCTCAGCACAGCGACTGGAGCTATGTAAAGCTAATACACACAGACGCTGTAGGCTTCAGCCTGTCTAAAAAGGCAGGGAGGTTGCATGGTATATTAAATTCACTGAATTTTACAGCTAACATCTGGCCTCAAGGACAGCTGTGGTCAGGTTTAGTGAAAGACTTCAGTGAAAAATGGTAAAGTCAAAGTATGTGAGCCTCACATTTGCACTAAAGCAATTTGTTAATCAGGTGATCAGCATTGTGGCTTAATATTTAGTAGTTTTATTTTACTTGAGGCAAGAATAAACTTCTCAAAGAGTTAAGCAGCATCTCCTGGACTCAAGGGAGTCTTACTCATGTATCACTGTCTTTTCTGTTGGAGAAACATACATTTTTATTGTTAGGAAATTATGAATGTTTCTCTTTAAAAATCCCTTGAATTTTATGCACTTTGATATCACTAGGCACTCAGTGATGAATAAATAGTGAATAATGAGAATGTTGAATAATCAGCATCTAAGCCAGCCACATCTGAGATTTTGAATAAAAGACTGTTTAGCATAAATAAGAACTCTTCCTCATAAGCATGGAAACCAAACTGTGGGATTTTCTATTCAATGCAGAAAAGTTGCATCTCAGAGCTGTTGAGTTCATTTAGCTGTCTGTTTCTAATCTTGCAGAAAACACAACATGGATTTAATGTGACCCTGAAGGGTATAAGCAAAACAGGGCCTGCCCTCTGATCCTCCATTTGAAGCTTGTTGAATTAGTCCAAGCACATTTGAAATGAATCAAGATGGTTAACATCTGCCTCTCTTTATTAGAAAAATTCTCTTTTTATTATAAATAAACACTTTGTCCTGGTAAGATTGTGAATTCCATTAGTCCAAGGACTGGCGTTTCCTGAGCAATTTGAGTGCTGAGCCAGAAGCACAAGGTATGATTAAATCTCACTAGAATCCATCAGTGGACACAGAGTAGACAAACAATTAGCGAGTCCATGGCAGGCTTTTGCTTCATCCTATGTAGCAGCTGATTCAGCTACACTGAAGAGTCTTAGAACAGGGTCTTGATTTTCCTGATTTACATCATGAGCGAATGGTGCAGAGATGCTTGGCACTCCTTTGAGAGAAACACGCCTCAGTCAGCACTTTGCTAATTATCAGAACACAGGAGAGGCCCATCAGATAGTTGCGTTGCCTTTCAGCCGCCTCACTGTGGGTGTTTGCTGATATCGGGGGGTAACGTAGACCCAGATGAGGTCGTTTTTGAAGGGGCTGTGGGTATTGGAAAGTAGGATCTTTAAGAAGGGTTGGCTTTGTATCACCTCCCCTGCCCCACTCACACTCGCTGTCTTTCCTCCCGTCTCCGGCTCTCACGAGCGCACAGAATGTGGTTTTAGTGTGGCTCTTCAGTGACCACACTGATGTCGCTTACACCCCATTTAACGGGGAAGGCATGATGGGTTCTGTGAATTCAAAAAAGTGATTTCTCACTCAAAGCTGGAAAAAGTAAAAGCCTCTATTAGAAATGAATTTTTCTTTCTCTCACACATACCCTCTTACTCAAAGAAAACTGATTTAGTTTGAACAATAAATTATTACTATGTGACTTCGGACATGATTCTGCACTCTTTTAAAACTAATTCTCTAAACTGAAAGTAAAAGAACGTTGACTTTGAAGCATAATCTTCACAAAATGTCTCCCCTTACATTGCGTAATTAGTGTCCCCAAGTAACCCAGTGATAGAGACATGATCAGCCCATTTAACCCAGGAGGAAAAAAGGTAAGCCCTGATATTTACACTTGTAAGATACAGAATAGGACAATTTTCTAGGTCTCCCGTTTTCCAGTCCTGTGCTCATTCCAAAACACTAAATCCAAGACATCTTTTAAAAAAAGCAAAAACCTGAAAACTGTCATTATTCTGTTTTACAAAGCTTGATGGAAAGAAAGATATTCTGGTTTTTGGTATATGTCAGGCTACATATCTGCATCAACTCACTGAAAACAAACATACTGGATGAAAACATTTTTTAAATCTTGTTAAAACAACCTCTCAATTGTTGTGATACCAATTTTTTGAGAGGACTGTTGTGTTTCTTACTCTGCTTTATGCTAATAACATAGAATAGTAGCTGCCTTATCACAGGAAGTCCACAGATATTTGTTGAATAACTGATTTGGTGAGCTAGCAAGAAAATAATGAATCTTTAGGCCAAAATCTAAGTGCAGGTGAGAACCTGGAGAAGCAAGTATGGTGTTTCATCCACTATTTTTACCTTAAGATTTGAAGACCATAACCATTTAAGCTTTTATGATCCTGTGGGGTATGGAGGCCAAAATAATAGAGCACAAGATAATAAATATAAACCCAAATATAGCACATTACACATAATGGCAAATGTAAATGACTAAATAATCCAATTAAAGTGCTGAAGTTGTTGGGTTGGGTTTTTAAAAATCTGATTCTATGAGACATGATTTACAAAAGGCAGATTCCCAACAATAAGGATAGAAGAGGTTTAAAGAAAAGTATGAAAAATATGAATCATGAAATATTAATGATAAAAACAAAAGTCATTGTATGTTAGTAATATACAAAATAGATCCTAAGGCAAAAGATTTTCTTAGATATAGGTTAATTTTAAATAGTAAATTATTTAATTTACCAGTAAGATATAAGAATTCTAAATGTGTATGCAACAAATAACATAGCTTGAGAAGTCATGGAGATGCAGTGGTGTTGCCAGGAAGAAGAGTGATGATAGACTTCAGACCTTTCAATAAAATTCACTTCTAGACAAAAATGACCCATTCTCCTACCCTGAATGCAATATGTACATATATATAGCTAAATAATTTGTGTTACACTTATGCAGTGGAATACTAGAGAGTGGTGAAAATAAATGAACTACAGCTTGATACACAGAAGAACCACAAAAACATAACGATAAGCAATATTATCAAGTCAGAGAAAGTACATGGAGTACTGTTTCAGAAACAGACCAAACTAAGGAAAACATTACTTGGATACATTCAAAAGTCATAAAATCCTAAAGAAAAGCACAGCAATGATCATCACAAAAGTCAAGATACTGGTTACATGTGGTGGGCAGATAGGAGCAAGGCTCAAAGGAGGGTATCTAAGAAAGTGGCACAATCTATTTCTTTACATAGGTGTCAAGTTCTCAGGTATTTGCTGTATTACTTTTAGCAATCTATTTAAATAGAACATATGTATACAAAAATGCACAAACAGAAGTATGCAGCTCAGTGAATGAAGTTGAAACAGTGAATCAGCACCAAAACTTTCCTACGTCTGAATCAACTAGCTATCTTACTGAAGAACAAAGATACTAAGTGTAAGTACACAAAAAAGGAATGTTAGTAGCCAACTCCCTCTCAAAGGTAAATGTGTTCTTACTGCCAACACCGTTGATCAGTTTTGCCTGTTTTTGAACTTTATATAAATGGAACTATATAATATATACTCTTTTTTTCCTGGCTGCTTTCCATAAATATTTTGTTTGTGAAATTATCTATGTTGCTCCATGCATAAATAGTTTGTTCATTCTCTGATTTACAGACCTACCTTGTTTTATTGCACTTAGCTTTATTGTGCCACATAGATATTGCATTTTTTACAGATTAAAGCTTTGTGACAATCCTGTGTCCAGAAAATCTATCTATGCCATTTTCCCAACATCATTGACTCATTTCATGTCTCTGTGTCACACTTTGGTTATTCTCACAGTATTTCAAACTTTTCTATTACTATTATATTTTCTGTAATTATCTGTGATCAGTGATCTTTGATGTCACTCTTATAATTAGAGATTTTTTGTATTTTTTCATCCAGATATGTATATTGGTGGTTCTTCAGATGTAGTGCTAGTGGACACTTAATAGACCGCAATAATAGTGTAAACATAACTTTTATATGCAGTGGGAAACCAAAAATTTCATGTGATTCACTTTATTGTGGTACTTGCTTTATTGTGGTGGTCTGGAATTGAACCCACAATGTCTACAAGGTATGCCTGTATTATTTTAAAATCATACATATGTATTTTATATAAATACATATGCATATGCTTTACTTTACAGTAAAACAAGTGAAAATAAAACTTTGAAAGATCAGTTTCAGTAGTTAGGTAGTTACTGTTACCCTTTGCAGGTCCCTTAAAGTTGTAAATCGTAACTATCCAAATATTTTAGACATTAAATATTTCCAGAGAGGCTGAAATGAAAGTCATTTCTCAAACACCTCAATTTTTCTGTTTTTGCTGCCAACTTCAGACCAGACACAGGGATAACAAATATGGACTCTGTCAAGTAAGTTCACTTAAAGTGTTTATAAGACCAAAATTCAAACAGCAAAAACGAAGAAGTGCTCACTCATCCAGATTTCCTCAGCAGATCTACTTCTGGCAAAGTTATGGAGCCAGTAAGTTGTCTCAGGCACATGGCTCTTACAGTCCTCAGCTCCTTCACACACGTACATACACCTGTTTGTCCTTTGTCCTGTGTTTGTCTTTTTGATTTGTAGGTTCCACCCCTAAACAATGCTCAATCCAGATTCCTCCATGCATGATGAAAAAGAGCCTGATAAAATAATTCACAGTGGAATGTGAAAAAGGAGGGATTATTCTATATTTCCAGAAGCTGTCTACATTTTACAAGGACAATGGTAAGCGGAAAGTTATCACAAGGAAGAATCAGCCATGGTGATAGACTATTAGGGGAGATTTTGGATGAACTTTTTACATCAAATTAGAATGGCGTTACCCAAGTTTTCTTGCAGTGAGCAGACCCAAGACCTTCTGCCCTGGAAGGTTTTGTCTATTCTAGGCAAGGGGACTTCTGAAGGCAGGAAGAAGTCTTTAACTTTATCCCTGTGGCCTCCAAACCAGAAACCACAATTCAAAGATGAAAGCTAATCTTCACAGCAGAAAATTTTTTTCTTAGCTGCTGCCACTGAAAAAAGCAAGAAGTCAACCTCAGCAGAGGCCATGATGGGAAAACATCCAAGCACTGCTGGCTCTTCTGACCAGGCTGAGCAATGCCTGGAAATGCCTGCATCTTTAGTCGTGTTTGAGGATGGAGATTTATTGGTCTAGTAGGAAACGGGTTTGGGAACAGCCACCTGAAGTTAGATCCTGGCTCAGCTATAACTGAAGCTGTTTTCCTGAGGATGCTACCTTCAATCTATTCTTCTCTGGGGTTGATGTTCATACTTCCACAAAGGTGACCTTACTTTCTGATTTGCCTCATTGAGTCCTGGTTTATGACTGCTGTCTCGGATTCCAATTCCCTTTTGGTTTTGCATTTGTCCTGGATTTTTCATTTTCTAAGAAGATATAATGTAAGTAGTAGCAACTGCATTAATGTATGTTTCTACTAGACTGGATGCAAGGTTGAATATACCTGTACTTTTATCTCCAGCTTCTGCCGTGATCCCATCTGGGAATGGAGGAGTTAACATGATTAATGAGCAGAGTTCTCACTTTATGGCCTGGGTAGAGCAGAACGCAATCGGTGATAAACTTCTCTCTAATCTCTAGCTTTACCATGTGAAACACTTCTTTTGTGAGACAGCATGCAGGATAGTGGCTGACAGACCAGTTTGGTGAGACACTAGTTATTAAAAACAATTTCCTCCTTCCCATTTCAGTGATATGGCAAGGGAAGCATTCTGGGCCATCTGGTCTACTAGTTTGTGATTCCTTCGTTCAACACTGCAGACTGTGAGGCACAAGAAGCCACAAGGCCATTAGCATAGATCTTACACTTAAGTAGTGGTTGAACTGGTATGCAAACCCGGATGTATTTGTCTTGAAAACTCTTGCTCTTAAACATACTACAGAACACTCCCTCATTTTCGCTAAAAACAATGGCAAAAGACTCAGCCTCTCTCTTCATTCCATGTTTCTTTCTTCCCAGGTGAAATTCATATCCTTGTGGTCAGTTACACCATCATTTCAAGTTCACAGGTCCATGCCTACTGGTTTAGAGCTGAAACTCTGGTCATTAGTGTAGTTACAATATCCTAGTAACAAATACAATATCCTAGGAACAAATTCCTAAGTCTCCTAATAATATCTTCTGAGAACTCCTTTGCTAGTCTTTGATTAGCTCAATCTTCACCTAAGCAATGTTTTAATGGACTCACAACTTTTCTCAAACCCTCAATCCTATACTTACCCTTCTTTCCAAAGGTGATATTGTATTCTATAACATTTTTGGAGGATATTGAGGGGCTTGACTATGGATTTTTCAATCTTTATCAAGTTCTCCCTCCCACCTAGTTCTTCCC
Source organism: Odocoileus virginianus (assembly GCF_023699985.2). Taxonomy (NCBI): domain Eukaryota; kingdom Metazoa; phylum Chordata; class Mammalia; order Artiodactyla; family Cervidae; genus Odocoileus; species Odocoileus virginianus. The sequence continues at coordinate 38,621,510 of NC_069674.1, forward strand.
TCTATTAACAGCCACCTTAACTCTTTATCTTCTCTGCTTCTGTCCCCCAAAGACCTGGTTCCCTCGCTTACCTTTTGCCTTCAATCTATCCTATTCTACTGTCTCATTTCCTCTGGTTTTTAAACTTGATAAAGTCTCCCTCATCAAAACAAACACAGAAACAAGTAAATACCCTAAAACTTAAACCATTCCCTTAACAGTATACTTTTACCCTTGGCTCAGTCCACTTCTCTTGTAAGTTGAAGATCCTGAAAAAGTAGAATATATTTCCTCACTAAATTTTTTTATTGCCCATTCTCACCTCAGAGTCTCATAATAAGCTTCTACCCTCACTAAAACTCTAAAACTCCTCCAGAAAAAAACATCAACTTTCTCTTCATTGATATTTCAATTAAAAAATAATTATCTTTTGCTACTACAGAACTTGATTATCTGCATAATTTGATTCTTTCTACTATTATACTTCTTGGAATATTTATCCTAAATATTTTTCAAAATGCCTCTCATCTTTTATATCTTCTATTCTCAGGCTCTCGATCCTTAATCTTTCTCTTGTTTCTCTGCTTATACTCTCTTTACGCCATGCTGTTAGCTTAGTGCTAACATTTCATTCAAATTTTTAAACAAAACTTTCCATGGGTTCCTTATTGGCACAGGGTCAACTTTGGGCTCCCTAGCTGGTAGACACAGCTCTCCATGATGTGCATGCTGAGGTTAGAAGCACACAGAAGCATCTTCTCTTCCCTGCTGATGTGAAATTTGAACATGCATAAACCAGCGGCAAGGTGATGTAATCCCATCCAATTTCCACAGATAATATCCAGGGTAGAAATGTTTCCAAACCACAGCTGAAAGACACATGTGGTTTTATTCGGCATGAAATTCAGCAAGTAATTAATACTCAACTCTGTCATGCTCCTGGAAGCAGGGTTTCTCTTGGGGCTTTGGAGAGTGAGAGTGAGACCCTTACCCTGGTCTATATGGACACCCTCTCTCTACCAGGGCAGGCTAAAACCTCTCATACCTGTTGCTGTATAATCACACACCTGTGTGGCTGCTTCTTGGGGTGCTTGGAGGAGTGTCAAGGTTTCTGGATGATTACACAGAGAGCACCCAGAATCAAGTCTATTTTAGGGATTATCTGAGGCTATTTCTGAGGCTGATTTTTCTGTCAACACTGCCCAGCAACTGTACACAGCTAAAGACCTCTAGAAAAAAAATAATCTAACTATGATTTTCCATAAGATGGCATGGAAAAATCCAAATGAACTTTTTGGCCAACCCAATATTCTAAAGGACTCAGATGCTAGAAGCCTTAAAGACTAGCTGAAGGGAACCATAGGACCAAACTACAGGAGTGGTCAGGCTTCAGCAAAATGAATGTAAAAATACCTCATCTGGAAACCTCCCCTCAAGAGCATTTTTATAATCATTTGCCCCATAACCAGTAAGGAGTTTTCCTTTTTCTTCAGTGCTTTCCTTTGTTCTTCTCCTACCAGACATAGTGACTTTCTATTTGATCATGCCTTCAATTCTGCTTGATAGCAGACATCAATGGTTTTAAAACTTTTTTGCCTTTCAATCATATCTAGTTTTTTAAATATTTTGGGGACTTCTTTGAGAAACAAGGAAAATCTACAGGCTGAATGTATGCATACATATATGAAAAATATTTTTCAAATATCTAGAGCTGCTGTTTGATGAACAAATTTAAATTGATATAAAATATCTTAATTTCTGAATTCACATTAGCATTTTGCTATTGTACAGTTTCTCTGTCACTGGTTACTACTTTTACAACCTTAAAGGGGGAAGGAGTATCTGGTAATTTTTGATGTTTATAAAGCATTTTGAATTAGAGCCATCTAAAAGTCATAAAGTAGAATATATCTATCTCTAAAATACTGCAGTGTTAACAAAAAATGTAGAAATATGTATGCATTTTGTATTTGTATAGATAAAATTCTAGAATGATAGTAAACATTAGTTAGTTACTCTTGGGAAGTATAATTGGGGATAGAAGTAGGAAAGAGCTTAGACTTTAAATTTTATATACTTTATAAACAGATATTACTTTTGTGGGTAAAAGTAAAAAAAAAACTACAGGATTTCTCTCCAGGAAGAAAAATGTACCTACAATTGAAATTATGCTTATAATTCAGACAGTTTATGGACCAACCTTGTCCCATGAAGGCACATTTGTATCCCTCATTGGGCTTATTAGGCTTTCAGATGACAAGTTTCACATATTTAAAGAGTGCTCTCAAGCATCATTTTCTCTTCTCTGTCTACAACTTGAATTATGTAAGTCTTTCCTCACTTTTCATGTTTCTCTCCCAAGTTGAATCCATTTATTTCCCTCTTTGGGGATGTGCTGAACTGAGTTTGGCTCTATAGGTTTGGTATCACACATGCCCAGTAGGCTAGGTGATTACTTCCTCTTTATCAGAAGAGCAGTACAGGAAATGTAGACTCTAGCACTTGCTTCCTCAGCAGTTACATGGCAGATGCACACAGAGTGTGCTGGCAGTTAAAATTCTGAGGATGTTTCTTGATATGCTGATGCTAAGTTGTATTTCTATCAAGCTCCATTCATTAGGTCTACAGGTACCCTATGGCCAGACCCAGTCAACTATCACCCAGTGGAGCAGATTAGAAGAGGCCAGGACCTGGAATTAGAATTCCCCATGGGAATGAAGAAGGTGTTGTGTTGAAGCCAACTGACAATTTAAGAGATGGTCCAGGCTAGCTACCACCACACGGCACCCTGCGTTAGAGCATTCGTGATTATAAATGGATAGCTGATGCAGAGACTATGATGTAATCTCAGCCAACCACTGGAACTAAGCAAATGCAAAGTGCATTCATTCATTCATTCTTTCATTGAATGAATCAGCTTTTACTGTGCTCCTACTAAGTTCTAGGCTCTGCTAGTGCCTGGAACATAGCGATGAGAAAAATAGTTATGGTTCTACCATCCTGGAACTTCCCATTTAGTGGGTGATTCAGATATGATGGTATAACCATTATACTATGAAGGGAAGAACAAAGTTTTAGAGAGAACCTAGGACATATAACATTCTTTGTGGGAGTAAGGAGTCAAGAAATGCTTCTAAGTGCAGTGATATTAATGCTGATTTGTAGAGGCAAATAGGTGCTGGCCAGGTGGTATGTGTGTGTGTCTGCATGTGTGCTGGGGTGTAGGGGTGTCAGTGTGGAAACGACCAGTTTAAGAGTGGAAACCTGGGAGAAAATCAGTGGTGAGGAGCAGCAGAGAACAAGTCATCAAGAGATGTTATGAAAGAGGTTGGAAGGGCCCACAAGGGCCTTTGACATTATTTTTAAAACTTTACACTTTACTCCAAAGGGTTTTAATCAGAGCATGATCAAAGCTGATGTGGGTCCTGGAGTAGTGCCAGTGGAAGTCTGGAGGATTTGTCAGTTTGTAGCAAGGCCACCCCTGTGAACTGGCTAGGGAACCCCTGTAGTTGGCAGACAGTGTCCCAGAGAGTGAGCAAGGTCCAGGCCCACCCTAGGGGCCAGCTGACAACTTGGGGGGTGAGACCAGAGCTCAGAAGATGTTTCTTAAGCCTCTGACATCTTGTCTCCCATCTATACCTTTGCCCCTTGTGCCCTCAGAGTGGCAAAGACTGTTGGTCCCTGAGCCTCCTTTCTTGTCCTATTTGTCCTTAGCAGAGGAGCAGGGATAAGGATAAGGAGCAGGGATAAGAATGGGCTCAAGGCCATAGGGAGGACCTGGAATAAGTAAGTGTACTAATCACTTTTTGCCAAATTTCAGGCTTCCCTGGTGGCACAAATGGTAAAGAATCTGCCGCAATGAGGGAGACCCAGGTTCATCCCTGGGTCAGGAAGATCTCCTGGAGAAGGAAGTGACAACCCACTCCAGTATTCCTGCCTGGAGAATCCCATGCACAGAGGAGCCTGGCGGGCTACAGTCCATGGGGTCACAAAGAATTGACATGACTGAAGTGACTTAACACACACCCAGGCCTATGCAGCATCCAGCTCTCCCTAAGGTTTCTCAAATCCTCACAAAGAACGTGAAACTGGAAGTCTTCCTGGAACATCCGCGTTTAAGGGCTGTGCATGGCCCACCTTTTCTTCTGGATGTGCTGGCCCTGCAGTGACAGGCTGTCTGGGTGGTTACATGAGGCCAGGAGCAGCTCAGTCTCTGCCTTCCTGATTGTATTCCCAGGGAAAAGACTCAACTGTTAAATAAACGGACAGTCTCCTGGGAACAGAAAAAACAGGTGGGGCTTGTCTCTTAAGAAAACTTCTCGTTAAAACAACAAACTTTTTGGTGTCTGTTTAAAGCCCACTAGACACAATATGCAGAAGGGAAGAGCCATTTGTGCTTCTGGCATATGAGTTCCTAGAAGGTGGTGTCTGCAGCCTGCCGCTTCAGACCTCTGGTCCTAGCCTCGAGGGGATGCAGTGAGCAGCACTCCTTTCATCCTGGGAAATAACCTGCTTACCAGGCATCCAGGCCCGGCCCTCCTGATGAAACTTGTTCTGAGAACAGCACCTGCTCCTAGGGGTGAAACTGAGGGTCACAGGGGCCTGTGGCCTGCCCCCCTGGTCTCAGCCTTTCTCTGGGGTGACCTTTTGCTGACCTCTCCCCCTTGGGGCAAAATCCAGGCAAGGCAGCTGCCGGTTCATTCTCGGTAGTAATAGGACCCCTTCTAAATGCTTATCAGCATGCCAGGCGCTGAATGTGAGCTCTGGAAATTACTTTCGCTGAAAGATCCCTGGTGCCTGCCCCTGCATTTGGTTTCCAAAAGCTCTGACACCAATGGATGCTTTACTGAGCTTTCTTTCTGCGGTCAGCTTGTAAGACCTGGATGACACTCGTTCCAGGGCTTTCTGAGGACTTGTATGATGCCTGTTTATGAGCCAAGCTGGAAAGCTCAGCCTTTCCGGGGGAAGATTCCCACCCACCCATACGTGGGTGAGTGTCAGAGGGCATCCGGGATTAGCTGAGCCTAAAAGCCGGAGGAACGTTTGTTCTGGTGTTGAAAGGGCTAATGGGATGCAGTCTGAGGCTGGGAAGAAAAGCCCAAGGGTTGCTATCTATCCCTCAAGGCCAAGGTTACAAAGAACAAGGGCCAAACTTTGAACTGAATCCAGTAACCCTTGAGCATTTCACCACACCAAGCCCCTCACTTGGGCAATCCACCTCCCTCTGCTTGGAGAATTTACTTTTCCTTGTCTCATATATCAAAGCAATTGGCAAAATCTAGATGGTTCATTCACTAGTAGATATTTATTTATGGTGAGAAATAGAATCATGAAATAGATATCTCCCATGTCTTAAAGAAGCATGATTATAAAAGAACAGAAACAGACTCTCAAGGTTGGAGAGGTCTTAAAGGTTCTCTAAGCCAGCCAGTCCTGGGAGCTCAGATCTCCTGGCTTCTCTCCTTACTGGGCAGACTTCAAGCCCAAAAAGAAGGCCCCTGGTGACTCACTGTGCCTTACGTGAAAGGCATTGGTTCCTCTTCCAAGGAGCAGCTCATCATTTATCAAACCCAGTGTCCTCCGTCCCTCCTAGCACTGTCTCCAGAGCCTTCAATCATTTCTCTATGATGTGGTCCATGGAGGAAACTCATCTACTTCTAAGCCTCATTCTGTGCTTGTGAGACTGATTATTTTTAGGTCTAATGCCATCATCCTATTTTCAGTCTTTAATAACTTCATCTTTTATATTCACTCCAATATTTTGCTCTAAATCAGTGGTTGACAATAGTGGCCTATGTGCTAAATCAGACCCACCCCCTGTTTTATATTGCCTACGATCTAAGAGTCATTTTTATATTTGTAAATATTTGGTAAAAAATATATATATATTTTAATGACACACAGAAATTATGTCAAAGTACCTGCATAATATCCTCAATTTTACCTCTTGGACCACAAAGCCTAAAATATTTACTGTGTGTCCATTTACAGGAAAAATATGCCAAATCCTCGTCTAGATTTTTAGTTCTAGAATTAAACATAGAATAACCCAACCCTTTTACACAAGGGCTCCATTCTTATAAGGATAATGTTTTATATCATTTATGAAATCTGAAATGAATAGTCCTGTACAGATGCAAGAGTTGATCCATAAAGAAAGCTGAGCACTGAAGAACTGATGCTTTCAAGTTGTGGTGATGGAAAAGACTCTAGAGAGCCCCTTGGACGGCAAGGAGATCAAACTAGTCAATCCTAAAGGAAATCAATCAACCCTGAATATTCATTGGAAGGACTGTTGCTGAAGTTAAAGTTCCAATCCTTGGCCACCTGATATGAAGGGCCTATTCACTGGAAAAACCCTGATGCTGGGAAAGATTGAAGGCAAAAGGAGAAGGTGGAGGCAGAGAATGAGATGGTTAAATAGCATCACCAACTCAATGGACACGAATTTGAGCAAACTCCGGAAGATAGAGGAGGACAGAGGAGCCTGACATGTTACAGTCCATGGGGTCAAAAAGAGTCAGACACGACTTAGCAACTGAACAACAACAAAATGAATACAGAGTAGGACAAGGTTAAGAATAGTATTGGGTCCTGTCATGTACCACTAATGCCTCCTCCAGGTAATACCAATCATAATCGATGGACCCCTCTAGTTCAGTTCTTTACAAATTTGTCTTGTGTCCAAGGATATCAAGAGAGCCATGTCAGTTTTCTTGTTTACACCCAGAGATAACAAATGCACTGGTACATCTCTTGTTTCAATAAGAAGTTCTTTCAATCAGGACTGCAGTTAGTCTCACATAACTTATTCTTGGATACTAGTTTCCTTTTCTAACATATAAGATTTGGCACAAAATTTTTCCAGGACTTCATGGTACACTTTCTGACCTGAGCTTGAGAAACCTGTCTGAATTGGTAGGGTACTGCTGGCTACCATAACAGGTAAGCTCTACAATCTCAGAGGATTAATGAAATAAAAGTTAATTTCATTCTCAGAGTAGTTATGATTCTTAGAATGACTATGTCGTGGTTTAGGGATTTAATTCCTCGTGTCTCTGTTATCCCCCAGGGCTTCCAAGAGAAAGAGAGCTGAGAAGGTACACCTGCTCCCTGTCACCTTTACATGCCATGGGTGACAACCAACCACCTGGCTTTGCCAAATGGGAGTGTTGCTCCACTCTCTTCCAGCTGCACTCTGAGCTATGGAAATGGGAAGAAAATCTCTGGTGGGCAGCTGGTCAGGTCTGCTATATTTCCTGTCTTACCTTTTGAAAATTGTAACTCTATTTGCAATTATCCATCTCTCTCTTTTCTTTCATTTTTTTTTTTTTTGTCCTTGAGAATTGCTAACATGACATCCAAACAATTTTTAGAAAGTTCTGTTAAAATTACTTCACTCATTCATTCATTGTTTCTACTTTTTATTTAATTTTTATTGGAGTGCAGTCACTTTACAATGCTGTGTTAGTTTCTACCGTACAGCAAAGTGAACCAGTATATCCCCCTCTATTTTGGATTTCCTTACCATTTAGGTCACCACAGGGCACTGCTAGAGTTCCCTGAGCTAAACAGTAAGTTCTCATTAGTAAACTATTTTATATATAATATCAATAGTGTATATATGTTGATCTCAATCTCTCAATTCATCCCACCCCTCCTTTCCTCTCTTGGTGTCCGTATATTTGTTCTCTATATCTGTGTCTCTATTTCTATTTTGCAAATAAGATCATCTATATAATTTTTCTAGATTCCATATATATTCGTTGATATATGACATTTGTTTTTCGCTAAGTGATTCTGTTTTGGCTTCTTTCTTATTCATTTGGGTTTTAGGGTCATTCTCTTTAAGATCAATTTAGTAAAGATATTTAACAGTAAGTGTTAGAAAGCCAATTTAAATTAGCACAAGCAAACAAAAAAGAAAATACTAGGGTAATCAGCAGATGAATGGATGAGGAAGCTGTGGTACATATATACCATGGAATATTACTCAGCCATTAAAAAGAATTCATTTGAATCAGTTCTAATGAGATGGATGAAACTGGAGCCCATTATACAGAGCGAAGTAAGCCAGAAAGATAAAGACCATTACAGTATACTAACACATATATATGGACTTTAGAAAGATGGTAACGATAACCCTATATGCAAAACAGAAAAAGAGACACAGATGTATAGAACAGACTTGTGGACTCTGGGAGAAGGCGAGGGTGGGATGTTTCAAGAGAACAGCATTGAAACATGTATATTATCTAGGGTGAAACAGATCACCAGCCCAGGTTGGGTGCATGAGACAAGTGCTCGGGCCTGGTGCACTGGGAAGACCCAGAGGGATCGGGTGGAGAGGGAGGTGGGAGGGGGGACTGGGATGGGGAATACATGTAAATCCATGGCTAATTCATTTCAATGAAATACTAGGGTATATATCTTGAAACAATAGACAGAAGAAACTGTAACATTGGGGGTCGGAAACAGGATGAAATATATCCTGGTCTCTTTCTCCCTCCATCTGCTTCTTCATTTGTCCATCTGACTTCAATCCAGCAACCCCCATCATAGCCCCTAAAGCTTCTTACCTAATTTACATTAAGAGATTTTGGTTCTGATAGGCTGGACTTGAGACACCTGCCAGTTCTAGACCAATCATCATGTCCCCTGAAATGGGACTAGAGTAATGGGTCAAGCCCAGGCCTGTTCTACATGGCCATTCCCCTGCTCCTTACCACTCCATCCTGACTGTGGATGGCTAAAGATTTGGGTAATGGAAATGCTTGTCAGGCAAACAAACAGAAACGATTCCCATTCTCTATGCGGAAACTATGGGAATAAACTAAGAGATGAGGGTTCCTCTGTTATCTGTATCATACCAGGGCCACACACATCCTACCCTAACACTTGGGTTTTTGTTTTTGTTTTTTAAGTTGTTCAGTTTCATCTTTTTGTTTTTGCTGTTGTCCATCCTAAAGGAAATCAGTCCTGAATATTTTTTGGAAGGACTGATGCTAAAATTCCAATACTTTGGCTGCCTGATGCAAAGAACTGACTCATCTAAAAAGACCCTGATGCTGGGAAAGATTGAAGGCAGGAGGACAAAGGGATGACAGAGGATGAGATGGTTGGATGGCATCATCGACTCAATGGACATGAGTTTGAGTAAGCTCTGGGAGTTGGTGATGGACAGGGAGGCCTGGTGTGCTGCAGTCCATGGGGTCACAAAGAGTCGGACATAACTGAGCAACTGAACTGAACTGAAAAAAATGTTTACCGAAAACAAAGAAAAGTATATTACATAAGATGATTGAGACATGAACAGAGTGCTAAAAAGTTTGGAGGCAAGAGAGACGCTTTGTGATATCTGGATTACAGCTTGAAGGCTGTATAGGATTTCAACTGGCAGCCGTGACAGGGGGTGGTGAGGAGCTGGGCCAGCATTCCAGGGAAACTAAAGGTTCTGAGAAAACCTCAGGGGTGATCCATATTAGAAAGGGTGTCAGGGTGATGGGCAGAGTGGACGAGTTCCAAAGAGATTTCTGAGAACAAGGAGTTCCTGGGTTTGGCTGAGGCCTGTGAAGGCCAGAGTATCAGAATACATCAATTCTGGTCTGTCTGTGTGAGAAACAGTCCCGTTTCCTTATCGTTTCTCATTGTAGATTCCGTTTCCCTCATTAAATTCCAAGCTCCTTGAATCCCGGGGGAAAGAAGCTCCTTTATAGAAAGTCAGCTGTGTGCTGATGTTTTTTTAAGTCTTCATAAATCATGTGAGCTCTTTCATAAATCACATGGAGCTGCCTTCTCGGTGCAGCTGCACGGCGCTGATACTTCAGGGTAATGCTTCTATTTGTCCCAGGCAAAACTATCAAACTTGGGCAGTGCCAGATCCCCTCTGCTTCTTGATGGTACCTCTCCCCCTCGCCCTCCCTTTGCCCAAAGGCCTCTACGGTCTTCACTCTCTTTCCCGCTCCCCACACACCTATGAAAACAGGAAAGACTCTTATCAGTCACTTACCCTTGATGATGGATTGATTAATTGCACTTTAACTGAAATCTAGTCACACAAGAATAACCTGTGCCTTCAACTGTTCATCTGCATTTTAATCCTTTTATCTTCCAATGTGGAATGAAAGGCTATTTTCTATGTTACAAGGCTTTAACTAGCTCACAGCCTATTTTAGATGGTAGTGGTAAAGAAGAAAAAAGAAAAAGACCAGAAATAAGGAGGGGAAAAGGGACCAATTGAAAAGCAGAAGATATGCAAGAGATTGAAGAAGCATATGAACTGACATAGAGTATAGTTGATAAATCAGATATTCATTAAATATTTATGGAATAAGTGCTCATGGAATGCGTAAATGGTTGAGTACTAGATTCAGAGAAATAGATTAGAAGAATTTTCTCTTCCAACTAGACAACAAATTCCTCAGGGCTGGGAAATGTCACTTATTTTTCTTAATCCCATGGCATCTAGGATATATTGCCCTTCTCAGTAAGTAAGTAGAGATATTTGTTTTTGTTGTTAAGTCACTAAGTTGTGCCCGACTCTTTGCAACCCCGTGGACTATAACATGCCAGGCTCCTCGAATAGAGGATAGTAAAGAATACTTTACTATCTCCTGGAGTTTGTTCAAATTCATGTCCATTGAATTGGTGATGCTGTCTAACCATCTCATCCTCTGTCATCCCCTTCTCCTTTTGCCTTCAATCTTTCCCAGCATCAAGGTCTGTCTTAATAAATACATGTCATTTGAGGTGTTACATGTATATTTAGCATACATTGCCAGAAAAGGAATCTGTCAATAAAATAATTTCACAAAACCCCTAAACCTCAATCTTTTACTTCTAGACACTTGGCTTTTCAATCAATTAGCTATGCCTCTTTAGTCCCCTGGCTGACCTGTCTGTTTCTGGTTGTCTTGTCTGCTAAATAAGGAGTTGAAGTAGATCAGCAAATTTGAAGCTGTACTCTATGTAACCCTAGAGGTTTTGAAAGCGCCCCCAAAGCAATCATGAGGTAGACAGGTGCAAGGAAAAAATCAGATGGTTAGGGCAGAAAACCCTCCACCATAGCCCTGTCTCAGTTCCCTCCTCCCCATCCCTACCACCTGCAGTGGCTCCAGGTCAAGGAAAGCAGACCTGCTCTTACCTATTAATACTTTAGCGTTCTGAGTAAATATTTATTGGGGGGATGAGAAAAGTTTCAAGACCACTGCACTTGATCTTTAAACTCATCATTTCTTTAACTTTTTCATTTATTATTTTTAAGATATTTTTCCTAGCAGTAGTGCCTAATTAGAGCAGCTTCTGACCTTTTTTATGATTAATATCTTTAAAATTAGGAATTCAAAGCATTTACAGCTTCAAGGCATTTGCCAAATACCTTCACATACTAAATGTTAGAGTGAAAATAGATTTAGACATAATCTTGAAATTACTATTAGGACATTTTGAAGTGCTTTCCAAAATAGTTGCAAAATCCTCATGCTATCTTCAAAATATTCACTGAATGGACAGTTATTAAAATTAATTTTTTATATTAATTTTTTAAAACATCTCTTTTTCTAGCCAGAATGCTGAGTCAGATTTTGTGAATTCCTAGAGGGGAAGTGGTTTCCAATTAATGATTTCTCTGGTGAGTTGTAATAGAAAAATATAAAATCTCATGTCAATGAAAAAGAGAGCAGAAATAAATTATCAATTGGATAATGATTGGTGAATTAACTGGCTTATGAAAATACAGGAATCAAAGGAAAATACATGTGCAACCACTGGCTTGATGATAACCACAATCAAAATGTCCATATGTTTAACCTAAACTAATGTCTGTCCACAAATACAAGGTGGAAGAGATGGGTCAACATATTACATGAATAGAGTTTCCCAGGTGACTCAGTCAGTGGTAAAGAATCCATCTGCCAATGCAGGAGATGCAAGAGATGCAGGTTTGATCCCTGGGTTGGAGAAGATCCCCTGGAGGAGGAAATGGCAACCCACTCCAGTATTCTTGCCTGGAAAATTCCATGGACAGAGGAGCATGGTGGCTATAATCCATAAGATGACAAAGAGTCGAACATGACTGAGCACACACACACACACACACACATATGCACACACACATTACAAGAATTGCAAGTGATTTTAGAATTCACAGACACCTCCATGCCAGGGAGGAATTATTGGAAGCCAAGCTTTAAGTAATTAATGTAGGTATGCAATTATATGTGTGGTTGTGTTCTCACACTTCATCACACAAAGCTAGCAAACAGGAAGATTGTACTTCCTGACTTCTTTGAGGTGGGATGGCATCATGTGACTCATTCTGGCCAAAATCTGAATTGGGTCGCACTTAATTGCTAAGGCAAGATCTTCCAAAGGAGTCTTTCAACCCATCTTGACTCTCAGCAACTGGGTCCCTGAATGCCCATAATGACCATGATGGTTGTGTAGTTGTGTAACATGAATGAGAAATAAACCATTGTGGTTTAGCCATTGATATGTGAGAGTTCATCAGTGAAGCCTCGTCTGATAAAATATGTGAAAGAGAAACCTGTTTCAACTAGGAAATAGCCTTTCTCTTTCGGCAAATTGGGAAATTTGGATGAGACCAGACCATAGGCAAGAATTTGTGGGATAATGTAGCACATCCATTCTGAAAAAAAAGTATAAAACTGCACTGATTTCTCAGGCTCCCATGGAATACTTAAATACTCTCTGGGAGACAAAAAGAACCTATTTTAATTGAAAGCATATGAGTTTTCTTCTCCCATCTTGAAGTTTTTAAGTGGCATGGGTCATGTTTTCTTGAAAACAAAACCAATTGAGGTAGGAAAAAAAAAAATTCCCTGTAATGTTTCTCATTTGAACAGGATTCAGACATTTTTCCATAAAACTTTATTTTTCCAATTTTTCCAACTAAGATTTTTTAAAATTTTACAATAAATGCTACAAAAAGAAAAAAAAATTCTTAAGAGCATCCGACTCACAGTCCTTGTGTCTTCAAATACATGGACAACACATCAACACATGATTTTTTCTAGGCAATTTTGGTGGGTCTTAATGTGGTTAATTTAAAAAGCTGAGCTAATAGCTGATGGACAAGGTCGAATCCCCTTCAGAGAATGGCAGAGGAAAGTTCTTTCCCGGAATGAGTCACACGGTCCTCACAGAGACTGAGTTCAACGGTTCCTGTTAGTCAGAGTGCCAGAGCTTATTCCCCCCACTCTTTGTTTTTACAGCAATATTAATTCCATTCCTATGAACTGAGGTTTGGACAAGTTCCTCCTTGATTTTTAAAAACATATTAGTAGTGAATCAGGATGGGCCCCAAAATAAGAAAACACACACACACAAAACTTCTGCATGATTCCACTTATATTAGGTCATAAATTCATCCATTTCTTATGCTTTATACTTCTTTTCCATCATTTGGTCTTACCAGAAAAAAAAATGAGTGGAATATTCTCAAATATGTCCTCTAATTAACCAATTAGTCCCTGAAAGTTTCACTGGTAAAGCAGAATGAGACTTAAGTAATTTATTTGAGAGGAATAAATTAAGGAATTTTTTAAGTTCATTTCCCTCCTCCCCTTCAAATGCTCACAAATGCCAAAGACAATCTGTATTTTATGTGTGTGTGTTTGTGTTAGTCGCTCAGTCGTGTTGACTCTGTGAATCCATGGACTGTAGCCCGCCAGGCTCCTCTGTCCATGGAATTCTCCAGCCAAGAATACTTGAATGGGTTGCCACTTCTTTCTCCAGGGGATCTTCCCAACCCAGGAATTGAACCCGGGTCTCCTGCACTGCAGGCAGATTCTTTACCTTCTGTGCTATTAGAGAAGCCTAGTATTTCATAGTCTCACTCAAAAAGTAGGAAAGCAAGGCATTTAATATTCATGGATACTTAATTAATGTTGGTAATTATTAAGTATATCTCTCTAAAATATAGTTTTTGAAACCATAATATATAATTTTAGTTCTGAAGTGAGATATATTTTCCACATTTAACCATGGAATTTTATAAATTACTCTTTTAACAGTTAAACCTCACAAGGCTTTGAAAATTGAGGTTGATAATAAACACAATGGCCTAATATAGTCCACTTACAATAACTGATGGTAAGTTATCAGTTGATAAATTGAAAAGCAGACATTTTTGCTTAGGGTGATGGTAGTATTCTTATATCGCTTGGCTTTTTCTGTTCACAGATTGTGAAACTGATATTAGAACCTGTATCTGCCTGAATTCAAATGGTTTCTTTGAAAAGTAGTAGAAAACAAACATGGTTACAAAAGGAGATGGTGACAGGGAGAGATAAATTAGGAATCTAGGACTTCCCAGGTAGCACCAGTTGTAAAGAACCCACCTGCCAATGCAGGAGACATAAGAGATGTGAGTTCGACCCCTGTGTTGGGAAGATCCCCTGAAGGAGGGCATAGCAACCCACTCCACTATTCTTGCCTGGAGAATCCCATGAACAGAGGAGCCTGGTGGGCTATAGTCCATAGGGTCGCATAGAGTCAGACACAACTGAAGTGACTTAGCATGCATGCCCATATATAAAATGGGTAAACAACAAGGACCTACTATGTAACACACAGAACTCTATTCACTATCTTGTAATAACCTATAATGGAAAAAAAATCTGAAAAAGAATGTATATATGTATAATTGAATAACTTTGCTGTATACTTGAAACTAACAGAACATTGTAAATTAATTGTGTTCAATTAAAAAATGCATAGTAAAAAAAGAAAATAGGGGCTTTGGTGAGTTAACTGTTTGCTTGTTTGTTTTACTTAAATACATGTTTTTAATGCAGTTGGAGAACTGAGTAGGTAAATACGGGGAAGGGAAAACAAGAAATCAAGGAATGATTTTCTGCAAATAGAAAAATCTCTTTTTTTTAATTTAGAAACATGATTTTTAAGAATAATTTTATTTATTTATTTATTTTTGGCTGTGATGGGTCTTCATTAGTGCACAGGCTTTTCTCTAGGTGCAGAGAGCTGGGGCTGCTCTCTAGTTGTGGTGCATGGGCTTCTCACTCTGGTGGCGTCTCTTTGGAAAGCATGGGCTCTAGGGCATGGCGACTTCAGTGGTTGCGGTGCATGGGCTCAGCAGTTGCGGTTCCCAGGCTCTAGAGCACAGGCTCAATAGTTTTGGTGCCCACAGCATGTAGGATCTTCCCGGACCAGGGATGGGACTCGTGTCTCCTGCATTGGCAGGCAGATACTTTACCACTGAGCCACGAGGGAAGCCCTAGGAAAATCATACTAGAGAAAGGAGAAGACAGGAGAGCCCTCAAGTGAAATATTCAAGTTGTGTTTTCATTTCCCCCATCCCCACACCCAGAAGGATCCTGATCTCATTGACCTGCAGCCACGAGTTAAAAACTCAGACACAGAGTGGAGCCTGAGTATCTCCAGTGCTGACACCCAGAGGAAGGCCAGAGATACCACAAGAGATATGGAGGCCCACCAGCTTCCACAGCTCTAGCCAACATATTAGACAGAATTCCGCCATGACACAAACTGCAAAGTCTGAAATAGGGCGGCATGTGCCTTGAGATTTTTTAAAGAAAAGGGAATGGGTTTTCCAGGACAAAGTTGTCCAGGAATTCTGTCTGTGGAAAACATACATGTATACATTTTTTTCCACACATACATCATTTGTTACAGATATATATATGAACTTCCTAATTAAACTTTTTAATATCTTCTCATGTTGAGTTCCAGCCATGTAATTAGATATTTTGTGTCTGGAGACAGAAATATGCCCCACGTGGCAATATTCCATGAAACTACCAGGAGAAAATCATGACATGGAAACATGAAAGAGATCCAGCCTTATTCCTAGTCATCTGGTTAAATGAACTTTCCTTAATAGACGTCAAGCGTCCCAAACAGACTCCATTTTAGATAGAGCAGCCAGGATCACAGAATGAGTGGTTTCAGGCATTTTGAGACTAAAATTCACCCTTTGTTTTCAGTCAACATGACTTCAGGATTATCATCTAGCATCCTCTTCCCTGCCGTTACATCCCTAAGGCATAATATTTCTATTCAGCTCAGTGCAGATTTTAATCTTCTGGACCAGCATGATGGAACCACCCCTCAGGGAAGGTGGCGGAGTGGGGGCGGTCCACAGGAGCACAGACATTTCCAATAAAGGGAGCTAGTCCACAGTGGATCAGGCCACCCCTCTCTTCCTGGGAAAACTGTGGGGACACTGGCAAAGCCATACTAATTTGTAGAACAGGAGAGCTAGCTGAGAATGAATGGTCTCCTCTGGGAAAACTTTCCTTCTGTAGTTGTTGGAGCCCAATGGGGAATGTTTTTCTTTCTTTAAGATTTCCAACCTCCCTACTTGGTCTCATTGCTGCCAAGTTGCACACAAACATGCCTTTGAATCCAGACTTTTGCTGGCCCCTCTGGCTTCATCCTGATTTCTTCTTCTGGTTAGGGTTCCACGTTGGGCCTGGTGCTCACACAGTATTGCACATGGGGAAATTGCCTAATAAATCACAGGGATCATGGGCTCCTTGTATAAATGGGGGTTTTCTTCATATATCTTCTACCTGGTGCAAAATGCATTGAGGGACTGATTTTCTATGAGTCATTGTGCAGTTTTATGCATTTGCAAGAACCGAGGTCTTTAATAAATCAGACCTTTGGAGTCCTTGGAGTATTTTTCTTTATACCACGGACCTGAACATTTTGTATGGTTTGTGGTCATTTGTTTTTTTAATATTCTGGTTGGTTTTCAGTTTGCTTGGTGGTGTTGGCTGCAGACGCGTAATTCCTGCTTGAGTTGAATTTTCCACTCAGAGCAATTTTATAGCTCTCCAGTGTTCACAGAGACCAGAACGGACATGTCTGCCAATTTGACCAACTTCATTGACAGACTCAGAATCTTAAGTGTGGGCCAAATAATGGGCATGATTCATATCTTACAAGCACCCCCATTGATTAGCCCAGGATCTGATGCTGGCCTCGTGTGAATAACATTCTCCAGCCTTCTCATCAGGGTGTCTTGGAGTATGCAAGGTCCTATCCCACACGGAACACAAATGTTATCCCTCATTTCCAGCACGTATTCTCAGGGTCAATAAAATCCTTTGGGAGAGATGCAGTATCCACACAATCCTGAATATCTTTCTCCCTGATTATGTATGAAGTGAAGGAACATTGAATGTTCAGAACTGAAGCAAAATTGTCACTCAGCACACCGGCAGACTGGTTTTATGAAGAAAAACAGTACTGTAGCTGTTCTATTGCATGGGAAGGTGACATGATTTTAGAAAGCCTTTCTCATTCTATTTTTTGTTAGCTTTTTTTTTTTTTTAAGGTCATTGCCAGCTCCAGATTTCCTGCCATTACTTTACAGGATGTCCCCCTGAAACACAAGTGTTTAGGTGATGCCTACTATCCAACATTTTGCTAAAAACCAAGGAATACATACATTTGAGTGAACGTCACTCAGTTGTTTCTGACTCTTTGTGACCCCATGGACTATACAGTCCATGGAATTCTCCAGGCCAGAATACTGGAGTGGGTAGCCTTTCCCTTCTCCAGGGAGTCTTCCCAACCCAGGAATCAAACCAGGGTCTCCTGCATTGCAGGCGGATTCTTTACCAACTGAGCTATCAGGGAAACCATATACATACATTTAATGTAAGGCAATTCCTGTCTCCTAGAAGCTTATATTCTATGTGAAAAACATGAGGTCACCACACAGAACAGTATAAAAACAATGCAGAGTAGTATTGATCACTTATTCATTCACAGTAGAAGCTCTTTTCTATAGCATAATTTATTTAGCACACACGTCTGAAACACTTGAGATAGCTTCCAGTGTTAAAACACGTATGATACAAAACATTAAAAAATAAACCAGAAAGATCAGAAACAGTTCAGGCAAAAAAATATTCGACTAAGAGCCCTCAAGTACAACAAGAATCCCTTACTACTGAAGCAAAAAGTAAAATCCAAACAGACTTTGATGTCCTCATTGCTGCTGCTGCTAAGTCACTTCAGTTGTGTCCGACTCTGTGCAACCCCATAGACAGCAGTCCACCAGGCTCCCCTGTCCCTGGGATTCTCCAGGCAAGAACACTGGAGTGGGTTGCCATTTCCTTCTCCAATGCATGAAAATGAAAAGTGAAAGTGAAGTCGCTCAGTCATGTCCGACTCTTAGCGACCCCATGGACTACAGCCTACCAGGCTCCTCCGTCCATGGGATTTTCCAGGCAAGAGTACTGGAGTGGGTTGCCATTTCCTTCTCCAGAGATGTCCTCATTAGGTAAAGCCAAAGAATGAACTCTTTCTTGATATGAAATGTAATGAATTTATTTGCATAAATTCAAAACATAAGTTGACATTGTCAACAAGATATCAGAACCTCACAGGATCACTTGGGAATTGGCTGTGATTAATAAGAGATTATTTAAGGAAATACTGCAGAGAACCAAATTAGGGCAAGTGTGTGGGTGGCAACGCAGATGATGTTAAGAATTAAGAGTATTCAAAATTAAATACAGTAAATCACAGATTGAAAAAGGAAGCTCCTTTACAATGTTCTTTCAGTCAGACCATCTCAGCTTGTTGTCATAAACTCCAATGCTTGCTGATGTCTGCTGACTTTACCTTTTAAAAGAGAAATGGCAATGTATGACAAAACCCACTGCAATGTTGTGAAGTAATTAGCCGCCAACTAATAAAAATAAATGAAAAAAAAAAAAGAAATGGCAACCTCAGGCTAATTGCTTTCAATAGGTAGAAGTATCCAGTGTTGATTTTGAACATGATTTTGGTTTTGGTTTATTTATTTATTTTCATGGTTTTCTATTTGTATGAAATGATATGAGTTTTCTACTTATAATTAAAAATATAACATTTCCCCTTAATTTTGTAAGTGAGACTTTTCACCTATCCTGTTGGTATAAATTCAGAAGTCTAACACTTGCAAGCATTGAGGAAGGCATGAATTCAGAGCTATCTTTAATGATTGGTGGCAGAATAAATTGATGTGAATGCTTTGGAAAACATGTTGGCATTGCCTCCTTAAATGGAATATTTGCCTGCTTTAATGAGTCACCCTCCCAGCCTGTATGTTCATATCCAAGATACATTTTAGCACTTGAATGCAGGTGATATGCAGAATAAGGTTCACAGCCAGTCCTCTGAACACTAAGGAAATCACAGAACTCCACCAAATACCCAATGGCAAAAAAAAGTAGATGAATAAATGGTGGTGAATTCACGTAACAGAATATTATATAACAGTCAAAATGAATGAACTACCACCACTGAGAATAATAGAGATAAATCTGAGTTATATAAAATGAAAAAAAAGCAAGACTCAAAAGATTACATGCAGTTAGATTAATTTTTTTTTAAGATTAAAAACAATTAGAGTAAAACATGCACATTTTAGATCTACATATTGATGAAATGAGACTATATAGAAAGGGAATGATGACCACAAGATTCAATATGCTTTTCCTGGGGGCAATGGGTAGGTGGATAGTTTGTGGGAAAGGGTTATATAGACATCCTGGCTTTTGTTTGGGGTGGCGGTTTACAGACACATAGTCAAAGAAATTAAATAATTAACAAAATAAGGAAACATAAGCTTTGATGATGAGAGTCTGTCAAGAACAACAACAACAAAAAAAATGATGAACTCAATTCTGTGTATTTTAGGTCCAATCAGAAATGCAAGGAAGAGGATTTAAGGAAAGATACTAAGCAAAATAAGGTTCAGGTGTGAAGAAGGATACAACTGACTGAAATTTGAAAAATGCTGCAATAAAAGAAGTTCCTTCCCAGGAGGCTGGTTTTAGTAGTTCAAATGACTGAACATTATAAGTCAGGTTAAGGGGCGATTTGGAAGGCATCTGAGTTGAAAATGAAGTTACCCACAAGGCCCAAAGGAAGCCAAGAACATAGGGCAGCATGGGAACCATGGAGAAAATAGGATGGTCAATGAAGGATCTAGCAGGGAAGCTCAGAGCATCTGGGGCTGTGATGTGGTCAGGGAGGTGGCAGTGCCACGTGGAACACTTCTTGATATTTGAGACCTGACATATCTAGTTCTTGAAGTGTCCAGCTGAAGGTCTGTCTGTGGTACTTACTGGTAACCTACCTTGTTTCAGAAAGAATCGAGGATGGCCTGCAATATTATCTGAAATACATTTGGGTAATGTACGAGAGGAATAAAAGAGTTTTAAAGGGGTGGGGGGAGCAAAGCCAAACTGGAGTCAGCAACACTCCTAATACAAAAGAAATAAAAGCGCCAGCCAGAGAGTTGTCCAGTGCACTTGCCACATAACACGTGGAGGAATCAGCAGTGCTATCTTTATTTGTACTTTCACAGTCCATTTTTAAATGCTATATTGTAGCATTCCTGAAATGAAGGCAAGTAGAATTCATGATCCTCTGGAAAAGCTTTCTTGAGACAGACAAGCACATGCACTGGCTTTTGGTAACCTAATTTATGAGTAAGTAAAGGAACTGCAAAAATGGATGGAGAGTATAAGCCTTATATGATGTCTACTAAACAATAGTTTCCACAGTACTTTTGGCAGGAACTCTTTGAGGATTAGTTTTTGAACTGTGCCTGAAGTGTATGTTCATTTTAAATGGGGAGCTCCATGTGCTTCAGATTTGTGATGGACAAGTGGAAGAGCTGACCTGGTGATGCTAACATGGAAAAATATGGTTTATATTCCAGTCCAGGCTGAATGCTGTCCATTTTTAATAACAAGAGAAGGGTAGGATGTGGTCTTTAAGGATAGGTCTTTAAGCAGTGGAGTAACAAGAAAACATTGGTGGTTGGAGAAGGTTAACCAAGGAAGGAGTTATGGGCTTTATGGGGATGGACGTTGGAGGTGTGAAGCCAGTTAAGAACCTAGGTAGCAGCTGGGGCCCCAAAGTTACCTCTCAGATGGTAGCCCATCTTCGTATGCCTCCTTCTTTCTGAGTGAGTATCCCAGCACTGTGTGGGTATCTGTGTCGCTGTGTACAATTTCAGCCGATTTAATTCCCTAACATAACTCTTTTTAGTTGTCTAGGGAAACAATGATCATTTATAATAAACCCTTTCTACAAACGCTAGTCCAGAAGCTAAAGAGTACACAAGATGCAGCAGGCACAAAAAAGAAATCAATATTGAGGGATAAGTTTCAAAATTCCATTTTTTTCTTTTCCATTTGGAACAGACCTGAGCAGAATAAGAGCTGAGATTTCTAGCTGAACCATTACAAAGATGTCACACAGTTTCTCTTGAAAAGTGAATAAAGTTGAGACATTAATAAATCAATCTGAGGTATCCTTAAGCTCCTAAAGCTGAGGAATGAAGCAAATAGGAATCCCTAAAAAACAGAGTGTGCCCCCAGATCAAGGCTCCTCTTGACTTTGGTACCTTGCATCCTCTGGTAGTTCTGTTATGCATTCATCACCACATTCTATTGGATGGTCCCCACTTTCCCCCTTTGTTAAATCACAGCAAACCTTCAAATCAGATCCTTCTGGCAGAAAGGAAGAAAGCCAAACAAACCAAGATAGATGTGAGTGGCTGAATGGAGGCCTGCCATGGAGCATCAGTCCATCAGGGCAAGTGCATCCAGTGAAGACATGAGGAAAGGGAGAAATAGATGGTTAGATAGAGAAAGCTGAGCCCAGTGCTACTGACATTTCTGATCAGCTCCTGAATTTTTGTGCTAATGTAGTGTGAAAAATGAAAAGTATGGATGTTTCCATAAGTTGAACTTCCATGCCATGCTAAAGTCACACAAGTTTCCATGCACCTATAAGTTAGTTACAGTCCCCAGGCTTACAAGATCTTTGAGGCTGTTGGCTCAGGCTAGAGAATCTGGAAGCTGGGTTCCGAGAAGTGAAGAAGGATGGAAAGGAAGAGAAAGAAATATATCAATTTCCTTCTGACAAAAAGATTTCTCTAACATTAAGTTAAAGCTAAAAATGTCTTAGATCTTAAGAGATCATGTCCAATTAAAAACCTGATTCTACAGTATTCAATAAAAAATTTAAGTCCACTTAAAATGTAGCTTTTATTACCTTTACTAGAATATATTAGGTTGAACCACAAAAAATATTCTACCATTTTTGACCTACCAAGCCAGACTTCATATGGTTTGTCTGATACAATTATCAGGAGGGAAGGAGTAAGGTAGGGAAGGAAAGAAAGAGGATACAGGGCGAAAGGGAGGAAATACAATATGCTCCCTTTCTTACTGGATTATTCAGGGAGTAAATGACTGATTATATATACAGTGTTTTCAGCTTTTTGGAAATGCACTGCTTAAATCTCAAGTTATTTTATTGTCACCATCAGTAGAATAATCAGCTGTGTCCACGGGGGGCTCTGATGCATGTTTAGGGATGTCACGCTTCTTCTACAGACTGATGGTTATCTAGTTAAGAGATTTATAAACTGGAAAGAAAAAGAAAATGCAACAAACCCAACGAGAAGGCAGCTCAGTGCATGCGGAAGATGATCACACGGGAAGTGAGAAGAGACAGGGGAGCCTAAGACACGCTCACCGCAGGCCCTGCGGGGCTGCTCGAGGCCAGCGCAGGAAGGAGTGCCGGAGCCGGCGGGCTCATTAATCATGGCGGCAGCCCGGGTGGGAGACGGAAAGCGCGTTTCCTTTGCACGGAGGCAGGGAGTGGGGTGGGGACCATCCTCTGCTCCCTCTGTGATCCCTCCCTACGCAGCCACAGGAAGACCTCCTAGTGCGTCCCTTGAGGCAACAGTAGGGTCTTCCAGGTGAGAGTCCAGCCCTCTGGGCTGCGGAGCAGGAGGCCCCCGCCTCCCTGAGTCATTACTCCCCAACCCCCTGGTTCGGCATCTCTGAAAAGAGGCTAGGGCATCAGCGGTCCTCGGACCAGAAAGAAAACCGAGCCAGCAAGCGGTATTCCTTTCACACAGACTTCTGAGAGTTTTGTCGTCGCAGTTGTTTTAGTAAATTATGCGGGGACTATCTTTAAATCGTTAGCTTCTCCCCTTTTGCTTGTCAAGTGAGCAAATTTCTTACGTTCTTGGAACAAAATCGAGAATTCCCCTTTGCTGTTTCGTTCTGCTCTAGGGAAATGCACACCACTCACGTGGCACAATTTCGGGAGAATTGGGAAGACCCCTTTACCCCCAGAGTCCCCTACCTGTTCCCACAGTGCCCAACTATACACACAGCTCCAAAACCAATACAGGGTCTTTGAACATTCCCTCTTCTCACCTCTGCATATGTGTAAAGGATTTCTCAATAAAACTTTCCATGTGGAAAAAGGAGACCCGACCTGTAGTTTTAAATGTGTATGCATGTACTCATGCACACAATCATTCTTTAAGGAAGAATGGAAACATAGTAAGTGTGTAAATGAGATCTAAATGAATTTCCTGCAAAGCTTACCTGAAACCAAGAGACAATGCAGAGAAGGAACACAGAAAGCAGGGGTTAGTCTAACTCATTAATAAATAGTTTGAGAAAGTCATTAAAGCACAGGGAATATGGGAGTCACAAATATAATTGCTCTTCAGCCCTTTGTAATTCAGTTTTTAATTTTCTTATTATTGAGTTTTGAGCATTCTTTATATATTCTGTCTGCATACAAATCGTTTATCAGGTTTGTGATTGCAAATATACCTAGTTTAACCTTGTGTTTTCAGTCTCTTAACCATTTCTTTTAACAGAATAACAGTATTTAACTTCAGTGATATCCAGTTTATCAACATTTCCTTCTATGGGCAGTACTTTTGGTGTCATGTCTAAGAATGCTTTGCCTAATACAAAGTCATAAAGATTTTTTGTCTATGTTTTCTTCTGGAGGTATCCTAATTTTAGCTGTATCTTGGATCTATTTTGAGGTGACTTTTGTATAAGATGTGAAGTTTAGGTTAGTTCTCTTTCTTTACTTATTTATTCATTTTCCATACGAATACCCATGTGTTCCAACATCAGTTATTGAAAGACTGCCATTTCCCAAATGAATTGCTTTTGCACCTTTCTCAAAAAATTAACTAGCCATATTTATGTGGGTCTATTCTGCATTCTTTATTTTCTTCCATTAATCTCCATGTCTGTCTCTCCATCAATATCACACTACTTTGATTACTATAGCTTTTCAGTAAATCTTAAAATTTTATAATATAATTTCTCCAGCTTTATCTTCTTTTCCAAAACTGTTTTAGCAGCTATTCTAAATTCCTTTCTTATACATATAAATTTTGGTATACACTAACTCAATGGACACAAGTTTGAGTAAGCTCTGGGTGTTGGTGATGGACAGGGAAGCCTGATGTGCTGCAGTCCTTGGGGTTGCAAAGAGTTTGGACATGACTGAGTGACTGAACAGAACTGATGCCTATATCTACAAAAAATTCTACTGGGATTTTGATTGGGCTTGTGTTAAATCTATAAATCAGTTTTGGGATAATTGATATCTTTACTATATTGATTCTTACAATTCATAAATATCATTATAAATAAATAGCTATTTTAGTAGCTATTAGAGTTAGTAGCTGTATTAGTTAGAGCTATTTAGTTCTTATTTGATTCCTTTCATCAGCACTTTGTAGTTTTCAGATAACAGATGGCATGTATGTTTTGTTAAATTTATCTCTAAGTATTTCATTTCTGAACCTATTTCACATATATTGTTACGAAAAATTTTGATTTCCATTTCCATATCCTAGTGTACAGAAATATATTTCTATATACTTCAAAGTATTGATCTTTGTATGTTGAACTTGTATTCTGCAACTTTGCTAAATCCACTTATTAATTCTAGAAGTTATTTTCTTATTTCTTGGCACTGTCTACATAGACAATTATGTTATCTAAACAGATACAGATATATTTTTCCCTTTCCCATCTGTAAACCTTTTCTTTCTTTCCCCCTTCCTTTCTTCCTTCCTTCCTTCTTTTTGTCCTTTATTTTTCCCTTTTTGCTTTATTGCTCTAAGTAACACTCTAGGATGATACTGAATAGGAGATTTGATAGTAGGGAATTAACAAAATGGAAATTCTAAGTTCTACCTATTGAATAAATGGAACTTTAAATGGAAATAGATTAAAACTTCTCCAATCAAAAAGACACAGAGTGACTGAATTCTTTTTAAAGGAAAATAATATGCTGCCTTTAAGAAACTCACTGTAAGGACACACGTAGGCTGAAAGTGAAGAGATGGAAAAAGATAAATAAATGATCACACACATGTACATACTCATAGAACTACATCATTAAATTCACAAATAACACTGGGAAGAAAATAAAGAGCATGCCATAGAGTACCTAGTCAGCACAGAGGGCTGTGGAAATCTTCCCTAAAGAAGTGCTATTTAAGTCGAGGCTGAGTGGTGAGTAGGCCTTTTGTGGGTGAAGAGGAGTGAGAAGGAGCATGCCTGATAGATATGATCCCATGGGTTGGAGATTTTAAGATGTAAAGGAACTTTTCTTGGGCAAAGAACAAATGCTGGTATTGTAGAGCACATGGAAAGGGGGAAGGAGGAGAGAAGAGGAGGCCATATGAGTTGAGCAAGGTGTGCAGACCTGCCTCATGAAGAGCCTGAAAAAGATGGTCCCTAATCTACACCAGGTCATCTAGATTGCCTGGGGTCTCCTGAAAAGAAGCAGATGAAGGAAAGCAGGCCCCAGTACTTCTGAAGACTTAACAGAAAGGGACCAGAAGACCAGGATGATCCATTATATGTGTTTCCTACACTATCTCCCCTGATTCTACAACCAGAAGGGTCTCCGGTGGGAATAAAGAAAAGAAAGAAAAAGAAAAGAATCTTGTATACATGGATGGGCCTCGAGACGGGCATACAGAGTAAAGTCAGAAAAACAAATATCATATATTAACACATACATGTGGAATCTAGAAAAATGCTGGAGATGATCTTATTTGCAAAGCAGAAATAGAGACATGGATGTAGAGAACAAACATATACACACCAAAGGGAGAGGAGCAGGATGAGTTGGAACATTGGAATTGACATATATACCCTACTCTATATGAATTAGATAACTAATGAGAACCAACTGTATAGCGAGGAAACTCTACCCAGTGCTCTGTGGTGACCTAAATGGGAGGGAAATCCAAAAAAGAGGGGATATATCTATACATATACTCGATTCAATTTGCTCTATAGCAGAGACTAACACAACATTACAAAACAACTCTACTTCAATAAAAATTAATTTAAAAAAGAAAGAAAAGACAAAAGAAACTTGTAACCATTGTCTTTCACTGCATTATTTGCCTAAGAACTGTGGAGACTAAACACTCAAATCTGAGAAGCTCCTTTGCAGTTTTTTTCTGGCATAAAACATTCATTATAAAGGTGTGCGATGAACAGTTATGAGGTCCAGAGGAATTATGAGTACAAAATAGCAAAACAAGTTAATGGCAGCAAGGCTGGTACAGAGCCCAGAACCCCCTCATGTTTGCCATGTGTGATGAAAGCTTAAGCGTTGATGTTGACATCTTTGCAGACCAAGCCCCCTTTTACTTCTCTAACTCAACTCACACTGCCTAGGAGACAGAGGGCTCTTTGTCAGCATGATCTTTCTGCATGTAGCCATGTTTGTAGTTCTTCAAAATCAACTCCCTAGTGTCAATCACCTCTGATCTTCTCCAAAACCAATGGGTGAGATTAAAGCAGTTCTAGAAATGGCAGCCCACTCCAGTGTTCTTGCCTGGAGAATCCCAGGGACAGGGGAGCCTGGTGGGCTGCTGTCTATGGGGTCACATAGAGTCGGACACGACTAAAGCGACTTAGCAGCAGCAGCAGAATGCTCCCGGAGCTTACAACCTATATTCAAATGAGGTCATATTTATCTGAATCCATTTTAAAATATTATTTTCATATTTTAATGCTAAATCTCCTACATTTCCTGTCTCTCAACTCTGTCCACACTGAACATACTGATACAGGAAGTGTTTGGTTTCTTCTTTCATAAAACGAAACAGTATGAAGAGCCTCAGCTTTACAATCAACTTGACACATGTGAATACACTTGTAATGAAAAGTCAGCTCTGTAGAACAATGCCAAGAGCTGGACAGATGTCTGAAAGTGGGCCTTTATCTGAAAATGAGGCGAGAGTCAGAGGTCTGCTTCCTGGGAACCTCCTTCACTGAAGCAAAATGCTGGTAAGACTGGTTGTAAAGCGAAGCTAGCCAAGGGGAATTGCAGTTCCTCCCACTGTTGACCAGAGGAAAAAGCAAATAAGCCACTCACAAGGGAATGGTCTATAGCCTCTTCTGCACCAATCTGTGGGGTGTTCCTCTCTTGTCCCCCCACTTCCTACTCCCTTACTCCAGACACTGCTGCCCACACAAGTCCCAAAGACATTGTGAATTTTGATTTCACTGATGGCTTGTTTTGGGTGATGTCAAATAAGAGCACTCATGTCAAGATGCAACTAGAAAGAATATTCCAGAACAAGCTGAGCTACTTCAGCATTTCAAGATGTTTTTTTCTGGAGAGAAAAGAGCATAGGACAGATAACACAGCTGTTTACAGATATCTTAAGGACCACCATGTGGAAGTAGGGTGAGGCTTAGTTAGTGTGGCTCCAGCACACAGAATTGTATTGGACTGGAGTTAATACCAGCTGTGTGCTCTCTTGCCTCAGTGAAAACAACTGTCACACTGTGAAAGTGAATTTGCCACATGTTGAGATTGCAACCTGAGAGTAACATGTAACAAGCTGAGGTAGGCAATCACTTGGCCAAGATGATTCCCTCTTCCCTTTCAGAGAGTTATTTTGCCATCTGTGAAAATAATATAGCATCATTGCTGATCTCATCATTATAGTCATTAACTAGACTATTAGTTTTCTTCTATGATTTAAAGCCCACTGTAATATTTATTATTATTTTACTACACCCAGATTCTACAGAACATTCAAGAAAATATGGCTCCAACTCTAAGGGAAAAACAGATACATACAGGAGAAATTCCATTTTGTCATACTATTGGAACACTTGTGTTCCAGTAGATAAAGGACACCTTCCTTTAAACCTCCACACTCTAATATTCACATGTTCAGACTTTTATGGAAATCCCTCATGGTTCAGATGGTAAAGAATCTGCCTACAATGCAGGAGGCTTGGGTTCAATTGCTGGGCTGGGAACATTCCCCAGGAGAAGGGAATGGCTACCCACTCCAGTATTCTTGCCTGGAGAATTCTATGGACAGAGGAGCCTGGTGGACTACAGTCCATGAAATAGAAAGAGTTGGACATGATTGAGCAACTAACACACTTTTAGGCTTTTAATTTGTCATCCCAGGATCTCTCATTTCCAAACCAAGCTGTGATGGAAATAGTCAATAGCTGCCACTCTTCTTTCTCAATAACTGTCAGAATGTTTTTCTGGTTAAACATTAGAGGTGAGAGGAATTAAATAGTGTGCAGAAAAGATGAGCTGTAAATTCGCCTTTTTTAAGCTACATCCTAATTTTTAGCTACCAGCCGCTAAAGAGCAAAAGATCAGAAAGCCAACAGAGATGATCCACAGTGACCCTACCTGAGCTGTGTGTTTCTCTCAGGGTTGGAGTGTTGGAAAGATGAGTGGACCTTTAATTTGCACAGTAGGAGAGAGAGAACTTCAAAAACTCCCCGTCTTTCTCCTGTGTCTGGACCTCTGCCAGAGCCAGGCATATTCTAGTTCCTTCTGGGAAAACCACCTTCTCCCCTGCAACAGAAAAACAAATCAACCCCAGCATTTAGATGAATGGATGGCTTCCAGGGAAAATATAAATGATCCACCTGCTGAAGCAAGGAGATGACATGGAGTTGGCTATATTTGCAGATGACTCATGCTGATGACTTCCTTGTGGTTGTCACTGTGCAGCTTCTCATGCCCCTCTAATTGCTGGGTGGACAGCTCAGCAAGACCATGTAGCCTTTACTGTCTGTGCCTCTGATCTGTCTCTACCCTGACCCCTGAGCCCTTCTGTGGTGTGGCTCTGACCTCATTTCCCAGTAGCCACAATGATTAACCCACTTCCTCCCTCAAGCAGGCACTGGTGAATGTTTGTTGCGATGAACTTGAATCCAAGGAAACAGATGAAGATGGTAGTCTGTCTAGTTGTCTTTTAAGATACAGGTAGGCAGGTTTGTTTAGAACTAGTCTATTTTTAGAGTGTTTCTGGAAAACTCTAGCTAATTCTAATGTGCCTGCACTAAGTTGCTTTGCCTATATTCATAGAACCTCAGGTTGATAAAAGAGATCTTAAAGGTTACCCAGGCATACATATCCTCTGAATACATTTATGTGTTTTTCTCCTGGGCAGCAGTGGTTCTTAACTCTTCTCAAAGGCATATATTCCATCCCCATCTCACAAGGAGAAATACACTTTTGTCAAATAAAATTTATGCTCAGATTTCTAAATTAATTCTAGATCATGGATGAAAATTCCTTTTCTTTCCTTTTTTCTTATATGTATTTTTTACTTAGCATGTTAAAAAAGGAAAAGGTATATGAATATAACTATTAAGTATTATATAGTCATCTTTACTGACATTATTTTTTGAATTACCGCTTTTTAAATTAAATTAAATTAAATGGAAAAAATAAATAATTAAATTAAATTAAATTAAATTAAATCACTCAAAGAATACTAAGTCCATACACAGTATAGCATTCTGTATATATACTGCATACACATTTAGTGCTAGATCAATAAACAGCCTTATTGACTATGTACATTGTCCTCCCTTATTTTACTGAAAAGGACTATTAGGGACAGAGGAAAGAGGATACACCAGTATCCTCAGTGGAAAAGAGGAGAAAGAAGCATAAACAGAATCTGAGGGAGAAACAAAGAACCAAGGAAGAAAGAACAAAGAGGGGGAATAAAAGAAAGACAACAAAATGGAAATAGAGTCACAGGTGTATAAAAACTTACGATTACCAGGGTTAAGGAGGGGGAGGGATAAATGGAGATTAGGATTGACAGATACATACTAAATAGATAACTAGTAAGTACCTACCTGGAGCAGCAAATGGCAACCCACTCCAGTATTCTTGCCTGGAAAATCTCATGGACAGAGGAACCTGGCAGGCTTCAGTCTATGGGGTCACAAAGAGTCGGACACGACTGAGCAACTATCATTCTCACTAAGTTCTTGCCTGGAAAATCTCATGGACAGAGGAACCTGGCAGGCTTCAGTCCATGGGGTCACAAAGAGTCGGACACGACTGAGCAACTATCACTCTCACTAAGTACCCACTGTGTATCACAGGGAACTCTACCCAATACTCTGTAATGACCTATCAGGGGAAAGAAGCTAAAAAGAGAGTTGGTATATGCATATGTACAACTGATTTACTTTATTTTCAAATCAGAGAATTGATCTGTTTAAAGCATCATTATAGTGATTTGATTTCTCGAAGAGTCTGGACTTCAAATATTCTTTCCCATTGTGACTATGAGCAAACCATGTCAGACCATATGTTCTTATTTCCTCACATGTAAAAACATAGTCTATTTTTGTCTCAGCATTCATGGGACAGAAATTGCTCAGGCTATGAGCACAGGAGGGTTGACTAACACATGTGGCTGTCAGGACAGTGCACACTTCTGAAAGTCCTCTCAGGCAAGCCTACACTTGGGTGACCTTATCTCCACTGTGAGCTCAGCCCTCCAAATGAAATCAGTTTGTGAAATTCTCATTTGTTTTTCATTCTTATGCCCTATTTCTCTGTCCTTCATCCCTATCAACCAACTAGCATCATTTAAACTCTAAGCCACTTAGCATACTCTACTCTAGCATTTCAGACCAACCTTTGAAACACCAATTTGGATGCATGGCATCTTAGAGTAAATTGTTCATTGATACATCAGCTTCATTAAAAATCCATAGAAGTCAAGGTAAGTCTAAAGTCTGGATAAATGCAATTTCTGTCTTGGACAGTTCAGATGTTCAAAGTTCGCACAGTCATAAAATAGAACAGATATCATGGTCTGACCCTGTCAGATTTCTCCACTGCTGTGATGAGCATATAACCATTTACTGGGAAAATTGATATGCTTTTATCATTATTATTTTCAAAATTGTGCCTTTGGTGAAACTGACTTGGGACAGAACACAAAATTAAAGCTAGTTAAAATGCATAAAACATAGAATAGCAACAGTAATTAAACAACTTAATCCCTCCCCTCCTCCAGGGTAATCCAACACAAAATTTCATGGGAGTATTCCAGTTGAGAAATCCCAAGGAGTTCATTCTAGCCCTCATATGGTAAGTGTTAGTACTCCACTGTATCTCAGCTTCTACACCGTCTTTGAAATTTGTAAAATGTAATAAAGAAATGTTAACTCCTTGAACTGGGCACTTCCTAAGGCTGCTCTCAGACTGCTCATCATCTCCTCTTAAATGTGGGTATGTGAGCAAAAAGGGGCTGATTTTAGTCCTTGCTTCTTCCTTGAAATCTCTCACTTGCCAGGGAGATTTTAAACAAAGGGTTATATCTAGAGAGACAGATCTTGGAAAGACAAGGAGCAGAGACTAATGCAAAAACTAAAATATTAAAGAAATGGACAGGTGTGTTTCAGAGAATTATGTTTAGAGATAAGAGTGTAGTGAAGAATAGATACAGGTGGGTTCTTCTAGTTCTCAGTGACCATACCTGATTTTCTGTAGCTGACTTTTATGTTATGACTCTACAGCCATAGCTTCTTTTTGAAAGTGGTCAAGCTCATTTATTTATTTTTATTTTTTATTGGAGTATAATTGCTTTAAAATGTTGCATTAGTTTTGCTGTACAATGAAGTGAATCACCTATATATATATACATATAGCCCTTCCCTCTTGGACCTCCCTCCTGCTGCTGCTGCGGCTAAGTCGCTTCAGTCATGTCCGACTCTGTGCGACCCCATGGACTGCAGCCTAGCAGGCTCCTCCGTCCATGGGATTTTCCAGGCAAGAGTACCGGAGTGGGGTGCCATTGCCATCTCCGGGACCTCCCTCCTACCAACCCCCATTGCATCCATCTAGTTATCACAGATCTCTAAGCCAAGCTCCCTGTGTTAGACAGCGGCTGCCCACTAGCTAGCTATTTTACACATGATGATGTACATACGTCAATCCTAATCTCCCAGGTCATCCCACCCTACCCTTCCCTGCCTGCGTCCACATGCCCGTTCTCTACATCTGCGTCTCTATTCCTGCCCTGTAAATAGGTTCATCTATAACCATTTTTCTAGATTCCATATATATGTGTCAATATAAAATATTTGTTTTTCTCTTACTTCACTCTGTATGACTCTAAGTCCACGCCCTGAATTATAGTTTTCTCAGGGCATATGCCCAGTAGTGGGATTGTTGGATCATATGATAGTTGTATTTTTAGTTTTTTCATGAACCTCCATACTGTTCTTCCTAGTGGTTGTACCAATTTCCATTCCTATTATCAGTGTAGGTGGGTTCCCTTTTCTCCACACCCTCTCCAGCATTTATTGTTTGTAAATTTTTTGATGAAGGCCATTCTGACTAGGGGGAAGTGGTACCTCATTGTAGTTTTGACTTGCATTTCTCTAATAATTAGTGATGTTGAGCATCTTTTCATGTGCCTCTTGGTTATTTGTATGTTTTCAATTGTGAAATTAAACTAGAATTGTGAAGTTTTACAATTAAAATTTAATTGTAAAATTGAAATTGTGAAATTTCATCATCCCTGGACCCTGAGCTCTTTCTCCCTACACACAGGGAAGAGCCTCATTTGTGGCTGGGTATTCAGAATATTCCCATAAACATTATTCAGAGAAGACTGCTTTGTATGTTTGCTTATTTATTTAAACCCCTATGTGGATTTTCATGAGCATTTATTTATTTTTTTGATTTGAGGCCAGCTTTTGTGATTGACCCATCATTTTCCAGGGTAACATTTCCTGCTACCAAATGACTAGGTATTATGGACTGATTTGATCTGGAGTTGAGGAAACTAAAGAAAAGCATATTTCCTACCAGCTATGCAAAACTCCATGAGGGCAAGAATGACATTTTTTTCCTAGGGTCCCATCATATTTCCAGTTTTTAATGCAAATCCCTGGCATATAGTTGTTGCTCAGTGAATACCTGTCAAGTGAAGAGATGAACAAATAAGACAGGAATAAAGGAGTCAGGCTGTTTGCACTGCCTGATTGTGTTTCTCCGCTGGTATAGTTTAAGTGCTAAAATCAGCCCTTCATTGCAACAATGTATTAATGGCAGGGAGTGATTTCAGTAGAGGAAACCTGCAATGCATTTTTGGGGTGTAACCACAGAAAGGATGCAACTTTTACAATTTTCTAAACCCTAGTAAAACGTAGCCAGGCGGGGCCTCAGTCCATTACCCTTGCATTGAAGAGGAACAGAGGAATTGTTAGGCAAGAGGTTAAATTCTCTTGTTTGAATGATTTGATTTCCTTGAAATACAAGGTCACATATGGCCAATTTCATTCTATTTATAAAGAGGTCCAGATCAAAACAACTGAATGGAACCCAAATTTCACAGTTCTCTTCTCTCCAGGCCCAAATCAGAAGCTCAGAGGAATCAGCAACTGATGATTTTTATGACAAGCTCCAGTCTTGGCATAATGGGGGCCCTCAGTAAGCTTTAAGGCCTTTCATTTGCGATATAACAGCTCTGTTGTCAGCAGCATTTGGTGACATCACGGTCATAAAACTCAGCAACAGCAAGAAAATTGTCTTGGTGTCGAAGTGGGAATTCTGCTGCAGCCAGCCCCACAGCCATCCTG
The DNA here is from genome assembly GCF_023699985.2 of Odocoileus virginianus. Taxonomy (NCBI): domain Eukaryota; kingdom Metazoa; phylum Chordata; class Mammalia; order Artiodactyla; family Cervidae; genus Odocoileus; species Odocoileus virginianus. The sequence goes on from NC_069674.1 coordinate 38,655,259, forward strand.
TGTTCTTTGTTTAAACTCAATCCTCGTGCCAGGCTGGTGTACCCAGGCATGGGCTCTGACAAATGTGCAGGCCGCTCATTTGTCACTGCTGTTTCCAACTAAGAACCACTAGGCCCTGACCTTGTGCCTCCACCATCCTCTTTCACTCTGGCCTTCAGGATCAGTAGCTCAGAGGCTTATATCTATGAGGGCCTTTGATGAGTACTCAAGGAAAGCAGATAGGAAGTGTCACCACCAGAAATGTGTCCCTTTGTATATCAAAGGCATTTCAAGCTTCATACAGTTCAGTTCAGTCATGCCTGACTCTTTGCAATCCCATGGACTGCAGCATGCCAGGCTTCCCTGTCCATCACCGACTCCCAGAGCTTGCTCAAACTCATGTTCATCGAGTCAGTGATGCCATCCAATCATCTCATCCTCTGTCATCCCCTTCTCCTCCCACCTTCAATCTTTCACAGCATCAGGGTCTTTTCAAATGAGTCAGTTCTTCACATCAGATGGCCAAAGTATTGGAGTTTCAGCTTCAGCATCAGTTCTTCCAATGAAAATTCAAGACTGATCTTCTTTAGGATTGACTGGATGGATCTCCTTGCAGTCCAAGGGACTCACAAGAGTCTTCTCCAACACCACAGTTCAAAAGCATCAATGCTTCAGCGCTCAGCTTTCTTTATGGTCCAACTCTCATATCCATACATGACTAGTGGAAAAAGCATAGTTTTGACTATATGGACCTTTGTTGGCAAAGTAATGTCTCTGCTTTTTAATATGCTATCTAGCTTAGTCATAGCTTTTCTTACAGAGAGCAAGCATCTCTTAATTTCATGGCTGCAGTCACCATCTACAATGATTTTGGAGCCCAAGAAAAGAAAGTCTGTCACCGTTTCCATCATGTCCCCATTTATCTGCCATGAAGTGGCAGCTTCATTAGATTCTTCCTAACATCTGAATGCTCTGGGGTTGACAGATATCTGTATATACCACTACATATAAAATGGACTTCCCTGGTGGCTCAGACGGTAAAGAATCTTCCTGCAATGTGGGAGACCTGGGTTTAATTCGTGGGTTGGGAAGATCCCCTGGAGAAGGGCATGGCAACCCACTCTAGTATTCTTGCCTGGAGAATCCCCATGGACAGAGAAGCCTGGTGGGCTACAGTCTATGGGATCACAAAGAGTCAGAAAAGACTGAGCAACTAGGCACAGCACATATAAAATAGACAGCTAATGAGAATCTACTGCACAGCCCAGAGGACTTTACTCGGTGCTCTGTGGTGACCTAAATGGGAAGGAAATCCACAAAAAGAGGGGATATATGTATCCATATAGCTGATTCACTTTGCTGTACACAGAGACCAACACACACTGTCAAGCAACTATACTCCAGTACGTTTTTTTAAAACTAATAAAAACAAAATAAAACCTTACAAATATAAAAAAAATGATTAAAAAAAAATCTGAATACTTCCAAGAAAGGCCATCATCTGTCTGGGGGAGGAAGCATGCATGCTGTTGTTCCACCCTCAGCTCCTTCTCTTATAGCTGACCAGATACCCACCCTCCAGGGGACCCAGCCCAACCACAGGCTCACAGTCGAGGCCCATTCCTCAGCTACTAGGCTCTCTCGGGCACAGAGCATGCGCACCGAGGCCTGTGCAGCATCAGCAGACGTGGAGGGCCGAGGCGATGCAGAGGCTTAGCTATCCACCATCTGTGCTGGGCTAAGAAAGGAAAATTGTTCACTCACCCCCCATTTGCTTCAAATGTTATTAAAAGTCATCAAGAGGAGAAATTGGTGTAGCCAACCTGGACCATTGTAGAGACAGAATGTTGCTATAAACATCTGCAGAAAAGGACTAACATACCAGTCTCCCTAGGCAAGACACAGCCGTGAAAATGGCTTTAGCAGGAGGTGGATCTATGAAGTCACATCCTCAGAAAGCGGCAGCTCAGCTTCCAGATATCCTAAAGGAAGGAGGATGATTTGTGCCTCTCCTGGCCACGCTCAAACCTGGGCATTTCCAGTGAATCAACTCTATTTGTGTTCTGTCTCCTCAGTATCTTGGAAAACTAAAAATAAACATCAGGATCTAGGAAACTTATTCTCTCAGAGAAGCTCAAAGTATTCCTTCAAGTCCCATGAATTGATCGTCGTTTCTGTACCTAGCTTGCTTCTCCAAAGTTTTGCAGAGCAGTGGAGCCATTCAGTATTCCTGCCCTCGGGGTGCTATTTCCTCCTTATTAACCAGTTAGGGTTCCCGAGTGTAGTCTTCAAAATCTAGTTTGGTCTCTACTGAGTTCAAGTCATTCTCCATTTCCTCAATTAAAGTGGGCCAAGAGCTTCTTTTCCTTACAGAGGTATTATGACTTTTAATTGCTCTTCCAAGGGACCCTGACGTCCCTTTAGAGCCACCTCTATCAGCTGTTGCTCTGCGTCCCACAGCCTGCTCTGCTCTGCATGGGACGTGGACCAAAGCTGACTTTGTCTGAGGAGCCCATGGGGCATCTTTCCAGGTGTCAGCCTGTTTACCCCCTCGTTTAAATCTGTGAACTTCCCCGAGTAAGCTGACCTCACCAGTCCTTCTTGAAAAGTCTTAATGACAGCTTCTCTAAACTAGTTCAACAGGAATAAATCCTCCCGCTCCTCCTGAATATCACTTTATTACTGCCTGACCCTCTGCTCTGAGCCCTGAGAGGAAGATTTTGACCATCAGACTTGTTTGGCAAGTGTTTCTCAGAGTGGGTTCCGTGGAACACTCCTTTCACAGAATATTAATAGGTGTCATGGGCTACGAACCTCTCCACCTTCACATATACATACCTACACCTATACACTGTGCTGTGCTGTGCTTAGTCAATCAGTCGTGTCCAACTCTTTGCAACCCCATGGACTATAGACTCCCAGCCTCCTCTCTCCATGGAATTCCCCAGGCAAGAATCCTGGGGAGGGTTGCAATGCACTCCTCCAGACACATACACTACATACATGTAAGCATCATGCATCTGTGCAGGCTGCATGCAGTACATAAACACATCCCTTTATTGTTCACACTTATACCCCACACACTGTCTGCGTGGTGATCGATTTAGTATAGAAAACCCAAATCAACATAAGCCAATACTCTGCATCAACTCATCAGATCCTTCATATAACAAGGTGCATTACAAACATTTAAAATAGTGTTTCAGGATTATTTCCCAACTTATTCAAACAGTTGTTTCTTTGTGGAGAACACCTAAAATGGATGAGTGTACCATGGAAAGCAGTTTGCAAAAAATTCTATTAGAAGAATAAGAAGACCACTAACACATCTAAAACTGGAATGATAGCAATGATCAGTTTTAATAATATTAAAAGCAAAGATTTTCAAAAACACTGAGAGATTAGAGCAAACTATGGACCACAAGTTAAATTTATCCTGTGATCTGCTTTGTACAGCCATCCAGTTAAGAATGCTTTAGATCTTTTAAGGGTTGTGAAAGTAAAAGAAATTAAAACAAGTCAAAATAAAACAACCCCCCCCAAAAAAAAGCAAAGAACATACAAAAAGGATCATACATGGCCCACAGAAAAAAACTTGCCATAGCCATTAGCCACCTGTTATTTAAATTTCATTAAAATTATGGAAAATTAAAAACTCAGTTTCTCAGTTCCATTAGCAGCTATATTTCAAGTGCTCAATTTCTACATGTAGTTGAAAGCTGCCACGTTGAAAAATGCAGATAGAGAACATTCTTCTTACTACAGAAAGATCTACAGCATTGTTCTGTCAAGGTTTGAGGGACCATTGTGCTTATTTCTAGAATAAAGTTTCTTTTGTGTTGCTTTAGTTAAGGAATTTGACTAAAGTGGTGTGGAGTATGAGTCTTGCAAAAACAAGTCAGCTGATTTCTGATGGGATTTCCAATTAAGTGATTTTGCCATTTGTATATTGATTACCTTCAGCTCCCAGAAACTATATCTGTGGCAAGCTCACCATGCTCCCAGGCCCTAAGGCAAGCTAGTGGTTGACAGGAAGGTTCTCCACAGCCACTCTTTGCATGGTGTCCAGCCTGGATTTTATTTTTGCTTGCCTCCTATTAGCCTCTCTATGTCCCTTTGTTTCTTGGATTTCCCTTCCTTCTTTCTTCCTGCTAAAATATAGTACTTTTCACTTTTTTATTCAGACCAATTTTGCTCCTCACCTCTTCCTTGGCTGCGGGCCGATATTTACATATCTGCTGCTGCTGCTGCTAAGTCGCTTCAGTCGTGTCCGACTCTGTGTGACCCCATAGACGGCAGCCCACCAGGCCCCCCTGTCCCTGGGATTCTCCAGGCAAGAACACTGGAGTGGGTTGCCATTTCCTTCTCCAATTTACATATCTAGAGACTCATAAATATACTCTGTTAAACAAAGTGTCATCTACTGAATTACTCTTTAGCAGTATGGAAGAATAGGCAAAAGCCTTGAAATCTACTTTCTTTTCCTTTTTCCAACCAATATCTGTAACTGGATGGGGTAGTACCAACGTTTAGTTCCTTATAGATATATGTTATGTTTCACTCACTAGAAGGTTAAGGGCAGAGTTTTTGTTTAAATGGCATTTCTCCTTGCTATACTACAAGAGTGTGTGCTTAGCCGGGGCAAGGAAAGCATGAGGAGAGGGAAGACGGTCAGCACCAACAAATGCCATGGAAATAAAAGAAGACAAAGACTATATCAGACCATATTATGGGGCCACTGAGAATTTCTTTAATAAGTTATTTTAGTACAGTGCTGACTGTTGAAAAATGGGTAGGTGTGAGTATAAAATAATTTTAAGGGACTTTAAGGATGAAAGAAGATAAAAGGGCAGAATATTCAAGTAAATCTTATTGTTTTAAGATAAGAACAGATTGAAATATGTAGACTTCAGGGGAGAAATCAATTGTATGAAGGAGAAAAACTACACTGTGAGAAGTCAAATATGAGCAGATGTAAGGTCAGAATTTATACCACATACATGATTCGGTGAACACTAACCAGGTCACTAAGACAAAATCCTATCCCAAAACCAAGGAATACCTGGGGATTCTGCAGAAGAAATATAAAATTGTCCTATAGGGACACATCTATATAGATGTGTATATAGATGTGTATATCTATAACTATATAGACACATCTATAACCATAGATAGCAACTCTTCCAATTCGCAAAGGACAAAATTAGAAAAAATAAAAAATACAGACTAATAGTCAAAATAAAAAATTAAAGCATGTGAAGGCATAAATAACCACAAGAGATAATTTGCAGATACAATTAAGGTGAGTATGGGTACTTTACAATCTAGAAATGATAGAAAAACCTTTATGAAAATCTTTATAATATTAATAAAATAGGTCTGTTTAAAATGAATTTTAAAAAAAGATTATAATAGAAGCAATGGAAACCATGAAAAATAAAGGATACCTAAAAATGAAATATATAGCTATTGAACTCAAAATTCATTGAAGAGATTAAATAGACAAATAAGCATAGCTTTTTTAAAAAAGAATTTTAAACTGAAAGATCAATTTGAAAAGTGCAGGCAGAATATAAAATGGAGTCATAAAAAGTGAGGAATATATAAAAGAGAGGTTAAAAGATGTTGAAGTGATTTCTGTTTCCAGCCAAGGTGGAATAACAGGAACCAGACTGCTCTCCCAACTGAAATAGCTTTTTTAAAAAAGGACAAAATATAGAAAATCTGAAATACATGAAATGACAGATTTCAACACACTTGACATCAGGCAATGAAGAAGAGGGATACCTAAAATTATGAAAACAAATGAAGTGAGTTCTTTGATCCAACTGACTGCTTTCAGAGAGTCCCCAGATCATGGCACAAACAAGGGAACCTGTGTATAGCATAGTGGAATCCCTTACTGGGGAGAAAAAGTGGATAGAATATAGAGGACAGAGTACTAAGAGAAGAGGGAATCATGGAGAGAGGATTTTGGAGATATGTAAAGGGTACCCCCCCCCCCCCCCACCAAGTATTCATCTTAGTGCTGATCAACTTGTGCATGTAAGAGAAATACCCAAGGCCAGGGAAAGAACACCTGGAAAGATCAGAGGTAACAATTACCTGATTAGGAAAAATGCTTAGTCTAGTCTAGACCGACTAGCTAATTTCATTATTCATGGCACATTGGATAGAGTGCCTGAAAGATTTTGCATCACTAATGGGAAAAAACTGGCCTTAAATGAAGGGCTCCTCTGATCCTGCCTAATAAATCTTAAAAACAAGACCTCAAAGAAGTTGTTTTCCAGTAAATTGCTTTCCACCCTCCCAAAAGCTCAAGAATATATATTTCTAGAAGTACAAAGATGACCTACATCCAACAAGATAAAATTCATAATATCTGGAATCTAATAAAAACAACCAAACATACAAAGAAACAGGAAAATCCAGTACTTAATGAGGTGATAAGTCAATCAATTAAAACCAACCCAGAATTGGCAGAAATGTGAAAATTAGCACACACACAAAAAGACATTGAAATAACTGTAATTCACGTGTTCAAAAGATAAGTGGAGAAGTAGAAGATATATAAAAAGTTAACTTCTATAGATGAAAATAGCAATGAGATAAAAATACATGATGGGGATTATTGACAACTAAACTGCAGAATAAAGTGATTAGTAAAATTGAAAACATAGTAATAAAAACTATTCAAATCAAATATAGAGAAAATGAGAATTTAAAAAATTTACAGGACTTTAATGGTAGTGGAAGTAGAAAAACTTCAAGCAGGTAACTGAAGTCCTAGTAGAAGAAGGAAATGTGAAGGAAAAAGAACATTTGGCTCAAGTTTTTCAAAAATGATGAAAACTATAAACCCATAGTTCCAAGAAGTTTAACAAACCCTAAGCTTAAGAAAAATGAAGAAAACTATACCAAGGCACATCATAATTAATTTGCTCAAAAGCAGTGAAAAAAAGAGAAAAATCTTTAAAGGGGGCAGAGGAAATAATGATGGACTGAATACACAAGGAACAGAAACAGATGACAGCAGATTTCTTGTAAGGAACAACTCGAACAAGTAGTCATAACAGCTATATCTTTAAAATACTAAAAATAGAGTTGCCAACTGAAAATCATATAAATAATGGAACAACCAGAAAGAAGGTAAGTAAGGAAACAGAGAAATTAATACAATAAGCCAATTAGATCTAACAGTTATACAGAAGTCTGCCTAACAACAATACATTCTTCTCAAATGTACATGGGACATTGTCCAGGATAGATCATCTGAGAGGCCATCATTTAAAACTCAGTAGATTTTGAAACTGAAATAGCATATAAAGGGTCTTCTTTGACCACAGCATAATAAAGTTAGGAACCAACAACAGAAGTAAAACTGGAAAATTAACTAATTTGTTGAAAAGGAAACAACAGACTCTTAACAACCAATTAATCAAACAAGAAATCACAAGGAAAATTAGAAATACTTAAATACAAATGGAAACAAAATCACAGCAGATCAGGACTTAGAAAGAAATTTATAGTTATAAATACTTACTACAAAAAATAAGATCCCAAATCAACAATCAAACTTTACAACTGAGGACCTAGAAAAAGAAAAACAAACTAAACTCAAGGCTAGATTCTTCTTCTAGTTGAAATAATAAAGGAAATAATAAAAATTAGAGCAGAAGTAAATGAAATAGAATAGAAAAGCAATAGAGAAAATCAATAAAAACAAAAGCTGTTTCCTTGAAAAGAAAAAAATAATTTACAAACCTTTAGCTAGATAGGCTAATTAAAAAAGAGAGAGTCTACTCAAATTACTAAAATTAAAGAAAACTGAAATGCGGGCATGGTTACTAATTTTTCAGAAATAAAAAGGATTATAACAGATTGGATCAGTAATCAAAAATCTTCTGACAAAGAAAAGCTCTGGATCTGATCACTTCACTGTTAAATGCTACAAGACATTTAAAGCAGAACTAACAACAAAATTTCTCAAACTTCTGCAAAAAAATTGAAGAGGAGGGAGCTCTTCATAACTTATTCCATGAGACTGTCATTACCCTGGTTCCAAAGCTAGACAGAGACACTACAGGAAAGAAAAGCACAGAATAATTTCACTGATAACCATTGATGCAAAAAATCCACAACAAACTACTCACAGACCAAATTTAGCAGCATGGCTTATATACCATGAACAAATGGGATTTATTTCTGGAATGCAAAAGTGTTTAACCATTCAAAAAAATGTTATCAATGCAATACATCACATTAACAAAACAAAGGGGGGGAAAATATGGTCATCTTAATTGATGCAAAAAAGGCATTTAACAAAATTTAACAGCCTTTTGTGATTAAAAACACTCAGCAAACTAGGAATAGAAGGAAAATGCCTCAACATAATAAAAGTCATATATGAAAGCCCCACAATGAACATCATACTCAAAGGTCAAATACTGAAAGCTTTTCCTCTAAGATCAAGAACAAGACAGGATGCTTACTTTCACCACTCAGAAGTAAAACTGTTTGCAGATGACATAATATTGTATATAGAAAACAGTAAAGATTATACACACACACAACTGTTAGAACCAATAAATGAATTCAGCAAAATAGCAGGATACAAAGTCAACATTCAAAAATCAGTTGCATTTATATACGGGAAAACTGAACATTCTGAAAGGGAATTAGAAAAACAACTGACAATTTCATCAAAAGAATAATATACTTAAGAATTAATTTAACCAAGAACATGAATACTTGTATAAAGAAAATTACAAAACATTGCTGAAAGAAATTTTAAAAGGCATACATAATTGGAAACACAACACATTAGAAGACTTTAGTATTGTTAAGTTGTTAATACTACACAAAATAATCTGTAGATTCAATGCAATCTCTATCAAAACCCCAATGATGTTTTTGCAAAAATACCAAAACCCATTCCAAAATTCACATGTAATTTCAAGGGACCACCTCCCAACAAAAAGCCAAAACAACCTTGGAAAAGAATAAACTTGGAGATCTCACTATTCTTGTCAAACTTACTACAAACCTGCAGTACTCAAAACAGTGTAGTATTGGCTTACAGGCAGATGTATAGACCAATTAAATAGAACACAGAGCCCAGAAATAAGGCCTTACACATATAGCCCAATGGTTTTTGACAAGCATGCCAAGACCTTTCAGTGGAGAAAGGTTAGTTTTTAAACAAACAGTGCTGGGAAAATATACTCATGTGTGAAAGAATGGAGTTGGACCCACCTACTGAATACCATATATAAAAATTAACTTAAAAGTAGACTTAAAAAAAAAAATAAATGTAAAACCTACGATTATAAAATTCTTAGAAGAAAACACAGAGTAAATCATTTATGACACTTGATTTAGCAGTGGTTTTTTTTTTTTTAAATAAGACACCAAAAGCATAGGCAATAAATCAGATTTCATAAAAATTGGTACATTTTGTGTATCATAAGATAATATCAATAAAGTAAAAGTATGTCATTCTGTGATGGGAGATGTTTGCAAATCACATACCTGATAAAGGATTAATGTTCAGAATATTTAGAGAACTCCTAAACTCAGCAACAAAAAAACCAAACAAGCCAATTCAAACTTGAGCAAAGGGTTTGAATACACTCTTCTTCAAAGAAGATATAGAAATGGTTGATAAGTAAATAACAGTAAAAAGATGCCCAACTTCACTAATCATTAGGGAAATGGAAATAAACCTATCATGAGATATCCCCTCACAGCCATTGGGATGGCTATTGTCAAAAAACAAGCAGAAATAGCAATAACAAGGAAGTAGAGAAATTAGAACCTTTGTGCACTGTTGGTGGGAATGGAAAATAGTCCAGCTGCTGTGGAAGAGTATTGTGGTTCCTCAAAAAATTAATAATTAGCATATGATACAGCAATTTCACTTCTATGTATATATCCAAAGAATTGAAAGCAGAGTCTCTAAGAGATATTTTCATAAAGGTGTGTCATAGCAGCATTATTCACAATAGCAAAAACACAGAAGCAATTCAAATGTCCATTGAAGGATGAATGGATAAGCAAAAGGTGGTATATATCTATAATATAATTTAGTTAGCCTTAAAAAATAAGGAAGTTCTGCAACATAGACAAACCTGAGGACATTATGCCAAGTGAAATAAGTCAGGCACAAAAAGACAAATATTAAAAGATTCCACTTACATGAGATACTTACAGTAGGTCAAATCATGGAGACAGAAAGTGCCAAAGAATGGTGGTTGCCAGAGGTCAGTGAAGGGGTATGAAAGGGGCCAGGAGGTTATTGCTTAATAAATATAGAGTTTCCGATTTATAAAATGAAAAGAGTTGTGTAGATGGGTAGTGGTGATGGTTGCATACTATTAATGTATTTAATACCATGAACACTTAAAAATCATTACGATAGTACATTTTATTTTCTCTGTATTTTACCACAATTTTATTTGCTTGCACTCCAAAATCACTGCAAACGATGACTGCAACCATGAAATTAAAAGACACTTACTCCTCAGAAGAAAAGCTATGACAAACATAGACAGCATATTATAAAGCAGAGACATTACTTTGCCAACAAAGGTCTGTCTAGTCAAAGCTATTGTTTTTCCAGTAGTCGTGTATGAATGTGAGAGTTGGACCATAAAGAAGGCTGAACACTGAAGAATTGATGCATTTGAACTGTGGTGTTGGAGAAGACTCTTGTGAGTCCCTTGGACTGCAAGGAGATCCAACCAGTCAATCCTAAAGGAAATCAGTCCTGAATATTCATTGGAAGAACTGATGCTGAAGCTGAAGCTCCAATACTTCGGCCATCTGATGCAAAGAACTGACTCATTGGAAAAGACCCTGATGCTGGGAAAGATTGAAGACAGGAGGAGAAGAGGACGACAGAGGATGAGATGGTTGGATGGCATCACTGACTCGATGAACACGAGTTTGAGCAAGTTCCAGGAGTTGGTAAAGGACAGGGAAGGCTGGCGTGCTGCAGTCATGGGGTCACAAAGAGTCAGGCATGACTGAGTAGCTGAACAACAACTTTACCACAATTTAAAAGAAAAAAAATGAAAGGAAAATGAAAGTTCCAGTGGCTTCTTGTTACCTTCAAACTAATCTCCCAAATGTATAGCAAGGCTTTTCCTAATCTTGTCCCAAATTATCCTTTCCTGGCTCATATTCCACCACATCTGCCCACACACCAAAACCTCAATCAACAATTCACTGTAAGCATATTAAAACCCGCTGAGGATGTTCGAGTTCACATAGACTGTGCTTGTGCATTCGCCAAAGGTAAAAGGCCTAGCTGCACATGCATGCATCTTTGCACACGCAATTTTTCCACCTGGGTTTCCTACCTTTGTGTTATGACTCTGACATTTACTGGTAGTTAAATTTGCTTTGATTCTTGGTAGTTACCAGATATCTGCCTGCAGAGAGAAAAACTTTGGGTTTTTCTCTCAAATATCTGCCACCACTTTCCAGAAAAACTTACTTAGAACTCTTTGACTATACTTTTACTTTAAGAGAGAGAAAATAAGTGAATTCACTATTTGTAGAAGTTCTGAGTTGGCAGTCCTGGAAGCTGTGGTCATTATGCTTTTTTCTTCACTGAAGATGGAAGACTTCCCCCAAGGAGGGCTACCACCTCACTGCAGTGTGTCCAAACCTTGGCTGAGAACACAATCTAGCTAGCAGCTCCTTTATTCAGACAGTGTGGTTAAATGTTTTAAAACAAAACAAAACAAAAACGGTAATCATATGATGTAATCACTGAATGTGAATCTTGAATTGATTTTCATAAATGGCCTTAATTTGAAGCATTAGCAAAGAGTTATAAAGGGAACAGTCTTTTGATTCAGAGATGTAGATTCAAACCCCAACTCTCCAATTTACTGAGTGATCTTGGCTTTGCTTAACCCCACTTTACTTCTACTTCCTAAGAAATGAGGATGATTATAGTACTATCATGGCTCTGCAGGAATTTTAAATTTTCTAACATATGTAAAATAAAATATTTGAACAAATAGAAAACTGCTGCTCATGCATTGAATACTCAAGAAATATTTCCCTTTTTTGCATTTATAATGACTAACTCACATACTGTTTAATCTACCTGGTTAAAGTATATACAATTAAATAGTTTTTAGTAAACTTATATGAGAATCACAATAAATATTTCTAGTAGAATAATAATTACCTTGCAGAAATGCTGGTGATCAGTGGCTGTTCTGAATTATAAGTAGAGAGAAGGAGACAAAATGAGGCAGGGAATTAAGAATAGGAAATAGAAAGAATTAACAAAACTGAGGGGTATGCTACTGCTCTGTAAGTGGTTGACAAAAAAGGAAATCATGATACAAAGATATTATATAATTACTGACTTTATTCCCCACATTGTACATTTCACACCTGTGACTCCTTTATTTTGCAGTTGGACGTCTACCTTTTAATCTCCCCTACCTATTTCTTGCCTTGCCCTACATCACTCCATCCTGGGCAATGACCAACGTTTGTTCTCTGTATCTATGATTCTGTTACCGTTTAGTTATTTTTATTTTCTTCAGATAAATATCCGGAAGTGGAATTGCTGGATCATACAGTATTTCTATTTTTAATTTTTTGAGGAATTCATAAGGTTTTCTATAATTTAATAATTATATATCTTTATATCTTTGTAAGGTAACATAACTAAAATTATGGTGATCATTTTGAAATGCACAGAAATATCAAATTGCTATACTATATAACAGGAATTAATATAATATTATATGTCAATTATACTTCAAAAACAAGCAGAAAACAAACTCACAGAAAAAGAGATCAGATTGTAGATACCAGAGGTGGGGTGAAAGAAGTGAAAGTGTTACTCACTCCATCGTGTCTGACTCGTTGTGACCCCATTGTAGCCCACCAGACTCCTCTGTCCATAAAATTATCCAGGCAAGAATACTGGAGTGGGTTGCCATTCTCTTTTCCAGGAGATCTTTCCAACCCAGGAATCGAACCCAGGTCTCCTGCATTACAGGCAGATTCTTTACCATCTGAGCTACTCGGGAGGTGAGGGTGGGAGAATTGGATGAAGGCCATCAAAAGGTACAAACTTTCAGTTGTAAGATAAATAAGTACTAGGGGTGTAATGTACAACATGATAAATACAGTTAACACCTTTGCACATTATATGTGAATATTGCTAAAAGAGTAAATCTTAAGAGTTATCATTATAAGGAAATTTTTTCTTATTTCTTTCATTTTTTATGAAAGGTATTCAATAAACTTTATGTGTGCTCATCATTTCATAATGTATGTAAGTAAGCCTTATGATGTACACCTTATACTTAACCCTGCTTTATGTCAATCATATCTCAAGAAAATTAGAAGACAAAATAAAAAAGAAAATCACATTTGAGATCCTGAATTACCCAAATTAGCCTGTGGTGCTGATTCAAATCACTTCCCAGGTTTCCCCCTCAAGCTGAACTGAGTCACATAGAATTAACTGAGAATTAAAAGCAGCAGTATATATGGGACTTCCCTGGTGATCCAGTGGTTAACAGTCCATACTTCCAATGCAGGGGCCCAGGAACTAGATTGTAAATGCTACAACTAAGAGTTCACATGCCACAGCTAAAGATACCATGTGCCAGGATTAAGACCTAGTACAGCCAAATAAATAAATAAAATTGTTTTAAGGATATCTCTCATAAAAAACAAAGCAGGGATATACAAAACTTTTTGTATTTTCCATGGTTGGGAAATATGAACCTTTCAGAACTACTGCTCCCAAAAGTGACAGGAACTTGTAGCTCTGGGGAAAAAAATTTAAAAATCCAAACAAACAACATTAATAGTATTACCATTTGACAAATTCTTTTCTCAACTGGGTGCCCATTTCTCCAATCAAAGGAACACTCTTTTTTTACTTCACTTTCTAGAATTTCCCTTCTGCTTACTTTCTTTTATTCTAATCATTTTCCTTCTCATTTCTGTTATTCATATTAAATGCTTGTCTCATGTCATTTAGGATATAAAACAGCCCTATTTCAGTAGCTGAAATTCATGGCCCCTAATAACTTTATATTCACCCTTCTCCCACATCTAAAGACCTAGGATCAACGATTTTAGAGGGCAAACTCAGAAGAAAGAGAAAGCATCCGGGGGTCCAGAAAAAAACTCTCTTCAGCATGTCACTCTGATGCAGAGCCAAGATCCAAAGCTTTCCCATTCCCAAAGCTGGGACTGGGGGGATGCTATCTGGAGACCCAGCTGGGCCAGTACTGATGCCCTGACTTCAAAATGAGGCAGTGTGTCTTTATTGAGGTTATTTTTCAATACCTCCTATTCTCTTAATTTTTTCCCTTGCTAAAATACAGTTTGAAGACACCGAGCTGCATTTGGAGCGGCGGGGAGGGCTGTTCGCTAATTTGCTCCTAGTCTATCTCATCTTGAGTTCACCATTTAGCACTGAAATTACTGTGGTCTGGCTAACCCTGAGAAACCTACCACCAAAACTTTGCCTGTCAGCGAAAGAGGAGACAGTTCAACATGAAAACCATAGACACTTTTGTCTCTTGAGGGAAGTCAAGACCATCTCTCTCCTCTAATTCATTTTGCTTCAGCCTCAAGGCGGGGAGTTGATGATCTGGTTTGGTCAAGTTCAAAGACCTGACATCAGGCCATGTTTCTAGTGGTGGAGCTAGCAGTGGTTTCCGACCAAATGTTGGGTGGGGGCTTTCTTCTGCAGTTAGAAAAGCTCAGTTTCTCTGAGGGCTGCCCCTGTTGCACCCAAGACCTGCCCCAGGACCAGAAGCACAAGAGGGCTCCACCCAGAGGTTGCTTGGTGATTCCTCATCTGAAGTGTGGCAGGAAGAAAAAGGAAATATTCACACGCTTCCCTGTTTCTTGTACCTCAGACAAATGACTGGAGAGATCATAAGGCATGTCAGGCAAGGTGCCATCAGAGAAACGAGAGCCTTGCCTGGTAAACCTATCTTATAATTTATCAGTCAATCTGGAACATTTTGAGAGCAAAGTGGGCTGTTATTAACAATTAACTGGGAAAAGCAGGTATAAATGGGACCATCCCAGGTAAGCTAGATGTCTGAGCACTATAACTATAGATGTCTCAGGTGGGGAGGGCTTTTGTACAAGGAAGGATGGCTTTGCCTCCACCAGAGTCACTGGGGGAGCAACGGTCAGAGATAGGGCTCCTGGAGCCAGACCCAAAGCTGCAGTGAATCTTAGAAATTGCGGAACCAGCAGCTACCAGTGATCTCAGCTGCCAAAGCAGGTGGCTGTCAAGATCTTCCTCTGGCCATGCAATTACTGCATCTCCTCCAGAATGATGGCTTCTTCTGGCTTGCCTTCCAGATCTTACATGAGAGACAGTCGCTGGCAGACTAAGCTGGACCTTGCAAAGTGACCACGGGAGATCCAGACAGAGATGCCAGGCTGACGTCAGCTGAGCCAGCACTGATGAAGAGATGTTAATTTTCTGAAGGGATTTACATGGGGAAGAGCCAAACAGTCCATCTGGAGAGATACAAGAGAAGGATAAAGAACTTTAAGCCATTGTAGGTTGGCTTTGAGGTTCTGAGGGAAAGCAAAACTAAATGGGAAGGAAAAAAAAGAGATTAGGGTGGCTAACCCTCCAGAACTCTGCATTCAAATGGAAATGTCTTTTCTTTCTCCTTCACTTTTCACTTCTCTTCTTTTCAGTTATTTGCAAGCCTTCCTCAGACAAGCATTTTGCCTTTTTGCATTTCTATTCCATGAGGATGGTCTTGATCCCTGTCTCCTGTACAATGTTATGAACCTCCATCCATAGTTCATCAGGCACTCTATCAGATCTAGTCCCTTAAATCTATTTCTCACTTCCACTGTATAGTCATAAGGGGTTTGATTTAGGCCATAGCTGAATGGTCTAGTGGTTTTTCCCACTTTCTTGAATTTAAGTCTGAATTTGGCAATAAGGAGTTCATGATCTGAGCCACAGTCAGCTCCCGGTCTTGTTTTTGCTGACTGTATAGAGCTTTTCCATCTTTGGCTGCAAAGAATAGAATTAATCTGATTTCAGTGTTGACCATCTGGTGATGTCCACGTGTAGAGTCTTCTCTTGTGTTGTTGGAAGAGGGTGTTTGCTATGACCAGTGCATTCTCTTGGCAAAACTCTATTAGCCTTTGCCCTGCTTCATTCTGTACTCCAAGGCCAAATTTGCCTGTTACTCCAGGTGTTTCTTTACTTCCTACTTTTGCATTCCAGTCCCCTATAAGAAAAGGACATCTTTATTGGGTATTAGTTCTAAAAGATCTTGTGAATGCAGGGTTCCAAAGAATAGCAAGGAGAGATAAGAAAGCATTCCTCAGCAATCAATGGAAAGAAATAGAGGAAAACAACAGAATGGGAAAGACTAGAGATCTCTTCAAGAAAATTACAGATACCAAGGGAACATTCCATGCAAAGATGGGTTCGATAAAGGACAGAAAATGTATGGACTTAACAGAAGCAGAAAATATTAAGGAGAGGTGGCAAGAATACACAGAAGAACTGTACAAAAAAGATCTTAATGACCCAGATAATCATGATGGCGTGATCACTCACCTAGAGCCAGACATCCTGGAATGTGAAGTCAAGTGGGCCTTAGAAAGCATCACTATGAACAAAGCTAGTGGAGGTTATGGGATTCCAGTTGAGCTATTTCAAATTTTGAAAGATGATGCTGTGAAGCTGCTCAACTCAATCTGTCAGCAAATTTGGAAAACTCAGCAGTGGCCACAGGACTGGAAAAGATCAGTTTTCATTCCAATACCAAAGAAAGGCAATCCCAAAGAATGCTCAAGTTCAGTTCATTTCAGTCACTCAGTTGTGTCCGACTGTTTGTGACCCCATGAATCACAGCACTCCAGGCCTCCCTGTCCATCACCAACTCCCGGAGTTTCCTCAAACTCATGTCCATTGAGTTGGTGATGCCATCCAGCCATCTCATCCTCTGTCGTCCCCTTCTCCTCCTGCCCCCAATCCCTCCCAGCATCAGGGTCTTTTCCAATGAGTCAACTCTTTGCATGAGGTGGCCAAAGTATTGGAGTTTCAGCCTCAGCATCAGTCCTTCCAAAGAATACCCAGGACTGATCTCCTTTAGGATGGACTGGTTGGATCTCCTTGCAGTCCAAGGGACTCTCAAGAGTCTTCTCCAACACCACAGTTCAAAAGCATCAATTTTTCGGTGCTCAGCTTTCTTCACAGTCCAACTCTCACATCCATACATGACTACTGGAAAAATCATAGCCTTGACTAGACAGACCTTTGTTGGCAAAGCAATGTCTCTGCTTTTTAGTATGCTATCTAGGTTGGGCATAAGAATGCTCAAACTACCGCACAATTGCACTCATCTCACACACTAGTAAAGTAATGCTCAAAATTCTCCTAGCCAGGTTTCAGCAATACGTGAACTGTGAACTTCCAGATGTTCAAGCTGGTTTTAGAGAAGGCAGAGGAACCAGAGATCAAATTGCCAACATCTGCTGGATTATCAAAAAAGCAAGAGAGTTACAGAAAAACATCTATTTCTGCTTTATTGACTATGCCAAAGCCTTTGACTGTGCGGATCACAATAAACTGTGGAAAATCCTGAAAGAGATGGCAATACCAGACCACCTGACCTACCTCTTGAGAAACCTATATGCAGGTCAGGAAGCAACAGTTGGAACTGGATATGGAACAACAGACTGGTTCCAAATAGGAAAAGCAGTACGTCAAGGCTGTATATTGTCACCCTGCTTGTTTAGTTTATATGCAGGGTACATCATGAGAAAAACTGGGCTGGAGGAAGCACAAGCTGGAATCAAGATTGCTGGGAGAAATATCAATAGCCTCAGATATGCAGATGACACCACCTTTATGGCAGAAAGTGAAGAAGAACTAAAGAGCCTCTTGATGAAGGAGACAGAGGAGAGTGAAGAAGTTGGCTTAAAGCTCAACATTCAGAAAACTAAGACCATGGCATCTGGTGCCATCACTTCATGGGAAATAGTTGGGGAAACAGTAGAAACAGTGGCTGACTTTATTTTGGGGGGCTCCAAAATCACTGCAGATGGTGATTGCAGCCATGAAATTAAAAGACGCTTACTCCTTGGAAGGAAAGTTATGACTAACCTAGATAGCATATTAAAAAGCAGAGACATTACATTGCCAAACAAAAGTCCGTCTAGTCAAGGCTATGGTTTTTCCAGTAGTCATGTATGGATGTGAGAGTTGGACTGTGAAGAAAGCTGAGCACCGAAAAATTGATGCTTTTGAACTGTGGTGTTGGAGAAGACTCTTGTGAGTCCCTTGGACTGCAAGGAGATCCAACCAGTCAATCCTAAAGGAAATCAGTCCTGGGTGTTCTTTGAAAGGACTGATGCTGAGGCTGAAACTCCAATACTTTGGCCACCTCATGCAAAGAGTTGACTCATTGGAAAAGACCCTGATGCTGGGAGGGATTGGGGGCAGGAGGAGAAGGGGACGACAGAGGATGAGATGGCTGGATGGCATCAGCGACTCAATGGACATGAGTTTGAGGAAACTCCGGGAGTTGGTGATGGACAGGGAGGCCTGGAGTGCTGTGATTCATGGGGTCACAAAGAGTCGGACACAACTGAGTGACTGAAATGAACTGAACCCTCTGGGAAGACTTGAGGGAGATAGAAATGTGAAGACAATTTAAACCTCCAACATTTTTATCAAATTAAAAAAAAAAAAAAAGAGTTTTAGGACACTATACACGTGTTGAAGTAATTCAATCTTTTACTATGTCTTCTAGAACATCAGTAAAGGTTTACATTACTTTCAAGAGTTTTTGAATCAGTGTTTTTTGAATGTGATGCAAAACCCAGTCGTCTCCCAGCTCACGCAGGTTTAAGCAGGGAGGGTGACTCATGGTTTAGGCAAGTAGAGCTCCACACTATGGTTTGGGGTCAGAGTGTCCCAGCTGAAAAGTAAAGTTTCTCCTTGTGCTACTTGCTGGTCATTTTGCCTCAGGGTCACAGGGATGGACATTTTTGGTATGGGGCAGGATTAGAGTAATATTTGGCACACATACCTGCACTAAACATGACCCTTAGTTTAACAACACTGTTGTGCAAACTGGGAAGGAAAACCCCACATGAGACTGAAAAAGAGTTTGATAAGCAAATGAAAAGCTGAAAAATTTAGAAAGATACAGGAGAGGAAAAGAAGGTGACATTTCTTCCTAGCACTTAAACTGCTGTCTCTATATAGTGGTTTGTTTGTTTGTCTTACTAACCAGGGTATAATCTCTGCTTTTCTCACTTTCATAACTCAGTTGCCTAACAAGGTGTTGAGACTGGCCAGGGTACGTCTGATAGCTATTTGTTAAATAATTGTTCAAGGTGCAAAGACCACTAATTTCCTCCCAGTATCAATCCCCACATTCCAGTATAGAGTCACATGAAAGGAAGATGATATTTCCCAGCTTTCTTCCCCTAATTTTTGCTTATAGGTAAGGTCACTCACTAAGTCACATTTGGAATGTGAATTAACTTGTCCAGCTTTGCAGTGCTACACCAGTCCGCTCTCCAAAAACCTCCTAAATGACATGTTGGTTAACATATGTTTATGGGAAAGAGATCCTATGGGAAGGGTCTGACTCAGTTCAATCTCCTGGCTCCAAGAAAAGTGAGCACTCACCTGAGCTTCAGTGGCATCTTATGACATGCCTGCCAGGAAGGAGAGGGATTCCTGGAGTGAGGGATCACAGTCACAGCTGCAGGAGAGCGTTGGTGAGTCCTCCTATGCTACATGGACAGAGAACAATCTATATCCCAACCTCCTTCTTGAAAAGGAAAACCAGGGGCCACAAAAAATAGAAAATCGGATTACAAATATTTCAGAATGCCTCTATATTTACTGAGGTTCCCCCCCCCCCCCCGCATTAAAAAAGATAAGCTTACCTCCAGAGGCAGGGATGAAAAGGAGTGCCTGAGGACTTTTCCACTCCAGAGCCAATCTTGGGGAGGGAGACCTATGACTCCCATCCACAGGATAGAGTAGGAGCGACTGCCATCAAGTCAAAACATGTGGGTGAGGGCATGGGATCTGCTCTGAAGCGGAAGGAACAGTGCGAGGGTGGTCTGGGCCTGACAGTAGAAAGGCCTATATCTGACTCCCCTGTGAGGCTGTTCCAATCTAGTGAGCTGTGGGAGCAATAGTAGCAGAATCAGAATTATCAGACATGCAAATATTGCCTCCTCTATTTTAAATTTCTTTGGTACAAGTTGATTTTGGGTTTCTTAACTGGTTTCCTACTATGCAGCTCCAAAACAGCTTCCTGAAGATTGCATGTGTAGACTGATATGTTCCTCCTAGTTCCCAGTTAAATCCTCTAGCATTACCGTACAATTCTACTCCATAAAAAATGTATCACACTAGGACTGAACATATAACTTAATTTTATGGTATGCAAAAGTTGAACTAAGTGAATGCCAATTACTCCAACAGCACGCTATAGATAACCATAGAGCAATGCCTGGGTCTCCATTAACTTAAGTTAGAGGCCTGCTACTGGTCTCAAATGTTTTTGTCATTGGCCACTTGGAAATGTACTTTTTTGAACTGCTTCTGGAAATAATACCAACTAGTTGTTTTCAAAAGTGCCCCTAACACTGGATAAATTACCATGAACATATTTTTAAAGAATTTGTGGAGCTACCAAGGCGATAAGGGAAATTCCCAAAGCTTTCTCTTAATCCCCAGTCCCCAAAGAGAAAAAGTAGTGAATGGAAAAACAAAGTAGCAAGTAATAAATGACTATAAAAATAAAGAGTTCCCTGAGCCAAATACTGATCTGAAGAACACTGAATTTAGGAAATTAACATTTGCATGCCACAAATAGATTAAGCTATAGGATTCTACAAGGTTGTGCTAAGTCACTTCAGTCATGTCTGACTCTTTGCAACCCTATGGATGGTAATTCCCCCAGGCTCATCTGTCCCTGGGGATTCTCCAGGCAAGAATATTGGAGTGGTTTGCCATGTCCTCCTCCAAAGGATCTTCCTGACCCAGGGATCAAACCTTGTGTCTCTTACATCCCCTGCATTGACAGGTAGATTCTTTATCCCTGGTGCCACCTGGGAATATTCTACAAGTTCAGGGAGCTAAATCTGAGTCTCCTGCATTAAGCTAGGACAATGTAAATAGATGAAAAAGAATTCAATGCAAATTAAAAGAGTGATAGATATTAATAGTATGTGAAAGTGACATGTGTTGTTTCATGTAGAACTCTTGGTGCTTAACTCCCCCAAGCTCTTTTCTACTGCTGTAAATTCTGATGTATCATGTTAAGTTGGAAAAATCACAGAGTTAAACTAGTGTTTGTGCTTTGTTTGTTTGTTTTTTAGTAGTATGTGTTCTAAACCACTGCATGAAAGACAACGTCCCTAAAGAGCTTTTTGGACCCAGTCAGAGTTTGTACAAGAAATTAACTCTTTTAGTCTAAGTCACTGAGAGTGTGGTGTAAATCACTTGGAGTTATTTGTTACCCAACATTACATAGCCCATTCTGACTGATAAATAGTTGCCCACAAAGAAACATGTCTTTTTACCCCTGTTGCAAATGGGAAAAATAATAATGGTTATCATTAATAATTTGCAATCTTAAGGCTTATCATTAATAATTTGCAACCTTAAGTCTGCTCTCCTGAAGATCTAGAGTTCAAACACACATTGCCTGCATTTAGAAAGATCCAAGGCCACAAACTTCAGTTAAAATGTTAACAGGTTACTAATATAAAATAATATTTTTTCTGAAGGAAATTATCACCATTGCTTCCACAGCTCATGTTCAACCAGATACTGGCTTACAGTAATATATTTCCTTACCTTTAAGGAAATAGTCCTCCACAAGAAACATCAGCAGCTAAGACCAAAGATAAGAGCCTCTCAAGGACTATTAATATAAAAATGATAAAATACAGAATATAGAGTCAGCATATATAAATATTTCAAAATAAATACAGACTGTAAAACATTAGTAAGAAACATAAAATGAACAAAATGTTCGGGCATATCTGTTTAAAATCTTTTAGAAACAGAGACAGTTATTTTGTTAAAGGAAAATACCATCAATGGGTTAAACAAATGAAATGATGGTAAACTGGAATGTGGAACTGGATAAATTTACCTGGTACGTGGCAGAGATGGAAAATATTAAAAAAGAAGAGTAAGACATAGAAGATAGCAAGTTAAAAGTTATTCTTTGTAGAATCTTACCCAACTAAGAGAAAGAAAACTGAAGAGACTGACTTCCAGGGAAATAGCAAGCTGGTACTAGAGGTGATATTCTGTTGCTTAAGTTCACTTGTTTATTTGTTTCAACTAAATTGTTAAAAAATAAATACCTCATTATAATTTGGAAATTTTCAAAGTCATTGCCACAGTCTTCAAGGATTTATTTACTTATTTTAGCCTTCTTCTACCTCTACAGTTTCATTTCCTGATACCCTAACGTTTATTTATCATTTTCCGAATACCTTGGCTTTCTTTTATTTTCTCAAATGCTCCAAATATTTCCCCACCTCAATATTGTTTCTGCTGTTTTTTCTGCCCAGAAATCTTAGTGATACAGGTTTAAGAAAAATGTGTCCCTGGAAAGTATAAAATGGCTCCTAAGAACAAGGTCAAACTCAGACAGTGAGCACACCGACCTTCAATGCTTATTCATCATGTGCCATCCGATTTAATGAGTTCGAGGGCCATACAAGTCCTGGGTATCTGCACAGGTACAAATTGGAGTCAAGTATAAGGTAGAGTCTCATGCCATGTTTTCTAGGAGATTCTTGGAAACCTGAGAACAGGAGGGTTTAATATAGAAAACCAAATCCCGATAGGTAAATAGAGTTCAACATATTATCTCTTTGGATGTTTATTTCCTGTTTAGCTACAAAGTTCAGGATGCAAGTCATGTGGGTGAGCAACCTTCTGCAAATGCACTGGGGGCTGTGCTGCACAAAAACCCCAGCTGTGGCTGGGTCAGAGGCTTCTAGGAGAAGCGTTGTACTCATTAGGATGGAAAAGTTAAACAAAGCAAAACTGGTGTATAGTGTTAACTGTGTGACCATGAACAGGTGAGAATGGGAAGTTTATAAAAGGAACTGAGCATGTCCTGAGTGCCAATGCATACTAAGTGATTTACATGTTGCTTACTGGCTATTGGTTGGAGGCTGCCCTCAGCTCACACAGGCTACCTGCAAATCCTACCACATGGCGCTTGCTTCATCCAGCCAGCAATGCAAGTCTCTAGACTTTCATTTACCTTCCCTCTTACTCAATATGTGCATGAGCAACCGCTTTTGCTTTGTACCAGGTGCTTGATGTGTAGTTCTTGCTCTCGAGAATTTACATAAGAGATTGGATACAGAAACACATACAAGTTAGGCACTAAATCTATAAGGAAAGTGTTCTGGAATTGGTGACAATGGTTGACAGCTTTGTGAATATACTAAAAGCCACTGAAGTGAATACCTTAAAAGGATGAATTTTATGTTATGTGAATTGTATTGAACAAGAGTCAAAAAGACTTAAACTATTCATGAAGTGTACATGCATAATATAAGCAATTCAGACATGCAAGGATTTAGAAAATGTACCATTCAGGCACCCATTCTTAAAATGCTACTAAAGAATAAACACTGGGAAAATAAGAGATTTAACCAAAAAGAGGAGAACATGGAATCCAGGAAATACAGTAATCAGGTCCCAAGAATAAGAGCTGTGCAGCAGGCTCTGAGGCAGAAACACAAGTACAAATGCTGCCAAAAAAATTCCCCCAAAGGATGACTTGAATACTCTAGAGACACTCGGCCATAAATCTCAAGCAGTGGTGCGTATGGCATCTCTAATGCCTGGCCCTTCCCTGGCAAAAGCAACATCACTGAAAAGGACTGACATTATTTAGAAGCCTTCATAAAGTTAAACTGGGAAATAAAACACAGTAATTTGGCCTTCTGCCTATAACCTTGGGTCACTTGGGGATTCCAGTAAAAAAAAATCCAAAACTTTACTCAATCATTATGTGGTAGTTTGGTAAATAAGCTGGTTTTATAACTCTCCTTTTACCTTTAGAAAATGAGGCATATTTGACTTTCAAAGGGACAATGAGAGAGATGCTTCCTACCATTTACAGTAAAGAGATGGTTGTTTAAATGTTAAGCTCCTAAAGTAATAAACAGAGTTAGAGTCACATTTGAAACACTTACATAGTTATTTGGGTTGAAGAAGGAGGAAGAGATAGCAAATAAGTGAACTGAATGCATGTATTTTAGGAGAAAGTAGAAAAGAAATATCTTCAGGTGATAGACAAAACCAGCATTTTATGAAGAAAACTCCTGTTATATGGAGGCAACCATAAAAATCATGAAACAGAATTGGTTATATAATTGAGAATGTGAATGTCCTGAATGTCACTGAACTGTGCATGTAAAAATAGTTAAGATTGTGGCTATTATGTTTTGGGCATTTTGCCACCATCAAAAGTGTTTTTAAACAGAGAGAGAACAGGTTGCAATTGGTTGGCTCCAGGTTAGAAAGAAGTGGAATTTGAGACTATCACGTTTTATTAAAAGTCTCTCTGTACTATTTAGGTTTGTTAGCCATGAGCAGGAGAGTAACATGATGAAAATAACATTTGAGAAAGATTCAGCTGAGGGAGGGAAGAGGGATGCATGAGAATGTGAAAAATCTGGA
Organism: Odocoileus virginianus; assembly: GCF_023699985.2. NCBI lineage: Eukaryota > Metazoa > Chordata > Mammalia > Artiodactyla > Cervidae > Odocoileus > Odocoileus virginianus. Next base: position 38,679,983 of record NC_069674.1, read on the forward strand.
GACAGGGAGACCCACTAAATAGATCTGTTTACAGGAAATCAGAACACATGGTTGAAAAGTACCTGACCATGGGTATGCAGGTGGCTGTGGCAGGAGAAGGATGTAAGGGACAAGTTTGGGGACTGATTAAGTACCAGAAATGCTTACAACAGGATGTAGAAGGGTTTTGCTCCCTGCTAAAATCAAGGCACAGTGGGTTCAAGAAGACACACTTGAGGGCTACCCTTCTTTTCCAATAGCAGCTCTCCAGTCATATTACCCAAGCAATGCCCTCCAAAATGTTTCTCCGTGGACTCAGCAGAGTTGGACACATAGAATCATCAGATGATAACAGACAGGGTCAGGTGTTTGTTGAATATGCCTTATGATTAGACAGAAAGAGAATAAACAAATGAAGAAGTGGTAACTGAGCTCTCTTGCCCTGCCCAAAGGGTAGTCCTCCTTCAACAGCCAGCACTATGTTCAATTTTGGAACACAGCACGGCAGCACCAGCTTCCAGGGTAAATTATCTTTTTAGTCTCTTGGAGCAGAACAAACACCTGAATGCTCCTGCCTGGCAAGAGGCTCCCACTCTCCCAAATCCTGACTCACCCTGGACCACTTCCAAATGTGGAGTCAGAGGCAATTAAAGGATATTCCAGCGGAGCAGTGGCACCAGACTGACATATTTCTGGGGAGCCTAAGCCAGGCTTTCCAACCGTCCTCCATCGTGCTCCAGAGAGCTCTCTTGTGATTCCCAGCCTGACTGCTTCCAAGAGGTACCAGGCAAGGCCCCTGGAACTTTTCTCAGCTATTCTCTACAGCTGTGAAGACAGCTCCTTGGGTGAAATCCAGCCTGCTGAATCACTCATTTCCTGTTCTTGATCTCAGAAATTTCTGTTTGATGTTCCTCTCTCAAAAAATCCATAATTTTTAGAGGAAAAAAATATATATATATATAGTTTTATGAGCTTGAATACTAAGCCAGTTAATTCTGAAGGAGTCTTACCAGATGATCATCTTCCTACAAAAAGTTATGGGTGTTGAATAAAATTCTAGGACGGTTCTCCTGGGACATGAGGGTGTTGAATGTGGTAGGCAGGACTCCTGACCATGTTTACACCCTAAAGTTGAAGACATCACTCAATTGGTTCAGCAGCAAGTCAGGAGAAGCTGCTATTTCTAAAATCATCAGATGAATTACTAGCACAACCCAAGAATCAGTTGTATGGGTGTTTCCAAGTCCTTCATCCTATGAAAGCACCCTTCTCTTCGACATTGAAATAAAAACTAAAAAGGAGTTTCACCACCAACACTCTTTTAGCTGTATTTCCCAGGAATCCTAGGGACTTTCCATTTCTCATAGTGGCTCCCTCTCCTAATATCTTCCTTCTGTTCAATTATCTGTCTCATTTAGATTCTCAACTTTTGCATCTGCTTCCTCAGTCGACTCTGCATCAAACCAAATGTGGAAATGTGCGTGTTCTTCCATAATTTTTCCACACAAGGTATTACCCACAATAAGATAGTAGTTTTAACAAAGTTTCGGAAAGAGTCAGAGTTAAAACAGAGCTCACATAGTCATATAGCAGAGACTGGCTGTATAGGAGATGTTCCTGTTCCTGGAAGTTTCCTGGCCATTTCCCCCACAGGAAGCAGCTCTGTGGCTGAACCTCACCTTTGACTTCTTTCCACACCACTGGCCCCCATCTTTCCTTATTCCTCATTCATCCATAAGCCCTCACTCTGCCTTCCTTTTAAGTTGTCATGACGATTTTGAGTTCTGCTTATTTTATTAGGCATGCAAGTGCTTGTGGGTGCTCACTCAGTCGTGTCCAACTCTTTGCAACCCCGCAGACTGTAGCCCACCAGGCTTCTCTGTCCATGGGATTTCCCAGGCAAGAATACTGAGTTGGTTGCCATTTCCTTCTCCAGGGGATCTACCCATCTCTTGCATCTCCTGCCTTGGCAGGCAGATTCTTTACCACTGAGCCACCTGGGAAGCCCATTTTCCACTGGACAAACCAATTTAATTTTGTCTCACTCCTCCTCTTCCAGACCAAGGTTTGGAGTCTATTTCCCTTGAAAATCAGCAACCATCAATCACACTGCCAGCTACACTTTGTTTCTCAGCTCCCATCCACAATATTAGTGTTTAAATCAGTAAAAAAAAAAAAAAACCAAAAAAAGTTACCTAAATACTGTAATGTATCTATTAACATTAGAAATCAGAAACAGAATACAGAAGGACTCAGTTGCAAAACTTATCATTTCCATATTTGTTCTAAAAAATCCACTTGACTTGAAAAAAAATTATTTCTAATCTCAACAACAATGTTTAGGCTGAGTTTCTGGCTCCCCATGGAGGGTGATGACTGGAGGTAAGGGGCCGTTGTCTGTGTACAAGAGTACACACCCAAAGAACAGTTCCCAGTGAAAACAAGTCCATCCTGCATTTTTGCAGAAACATGGAGAGCCTGAAAGGATCCCTGCCCTCCCAATAGGTATGAGAGGAAGGCAGGACAGTGCAATAAAGCATGTGACATATTAAAATATGCCCAATATACATACAGTCTGAGAAAGGAATGATCACATCTTTCTCAGGAGTTCAGTAACGTGAAAGTATTACCAAAAGTGTATATGAAAAAGCTGTCAGTTTTTATCTTGGACTCTTCCCTACCGTAATTGCAAAATGCTGATCCATGCACCAGTGCCAATTTGTGGCAAAATTTTAACTGGTTTAAGACAAAATGAGAAAAATAGATAGTATTGTGTTTTGAAACTCATGTGTGTAAGGTTTCCAACTCCTGTGGTAAAGGTTACTCTGTGATATAAGGCCCTCTCTTCAGTTTATGTGCTTTGTGTTATAATGTCCTGTTTTAAAGGAGATGATGATAATCTTAAATAGTTTTGTGGGGTTTTTAAAAATTGTTGGTGGCACTAGAGAAAATTATGTTCTCAATTAAAAAAAAAATTATTCACAAATGTCTGGGAACCAGTCCGCTAGAACCATATTTGAGGGATTAAGAAACTAAACCAAACAAAAACATTAACTTCTCAATCCCCAAACACTTGTTTTAAAAAATCACTCAGAGTATTGCTAAAGTAAGGGACCAGGATTGCTAAGGAAGAGGCTGCAGATGGTGCTGACCTCACCTGTGAGATGGAGGGTCTGGTCTTCCCAGGTCACCGGAGCCACCTGGAGCCACCCGGAGACCTGGGCATAATATCACTTCTGGACCGTGCCTCGTACACTCTGCCTCTCGCCCCACACTGCCATGTCATCATCTCTGCTTCCAGACTTCCCTTCAACCCCTTTAGAACAAAGAAGAGTCTATGTGAAATTTTAGATGCATAGAGAAAAGAGGATACAATTGTTCCTGGTGAATTTAAGGTTCTTACTTCTTCAAGAAAGAACTCAGAGACAAAGTGACAGGTTAGAAGTGGATTTATTCAGAGAGAAACACAAAGAGTCAGCCACAACTGAGCACATATGCACTCATGTGACACTCCACAGACAGAGTGTGGGCCATCTCAGAAGGTGAAAGAGAGCTTTGAAATATGGTGTGGTTAGCTTTTATGGGCTGGGTAATTTCATGGAATAATGAGTGGGAGGATTATTCCAAGTACTGGGGGAAAGGGCAGGGATTTCCAGGAATTGGGCCACCACCCAGTTTTTGACCTTTTATGGTTGGCCTCAAAACTGCGCTGGTGGGTGCTGGTGGATGTGATGCTTTGATGCTAACGTATTACAGAAAGTGTTTAACAATGCTCAAGGTCTGCTGGAAGTCTACTCATCCGCCATCTTGGACCTAGCTGGTTCTAATCAGTTTATGTCGTATGCTCTGGCTACGCCATTCTTTTAAAGATAGACAGACAAAGGATTAATCTCAAAAATATACAAGCAACTCCTCCAGCTCAACTCCAGAAAAATAAATGACCCAATCAAAAAATAGGCCAAAGAACTAAACAGACATTTCTCCAAGGAAGACATACAGATGGCTAAAAAACATATGAAAAGATGCTCAACATCACTCATTATCAGAGAAATGCAAATCAAAACCACAATGAGGTACCATTACACGCCAGTCAGGATGGCTGATATCCAAAAGTCTACAAGCAATAAATGCTGGAGAGGGTGTGGAGAAAAGGGAACCCTCTTACGCTGATGGTGGGAATGCAAACTAGTACAGCCGCTATGGAGAACAGTGTGGAGATTTCTTAAAAAACTGGAAATAGAACTGCCATATGAGCCAGCAATCCCACTTCTGGGCATACACACCAAGGAAACCAGATCTGAAAGAGACACTTGCACCCCAATGTTCATCACAGCACTGTTTATAATAGCCAGGACATGGAAGCAACCTCGATGCCCATCAGCAGATGAATGGATAAGGAAGCTGGGGTACATATATACCATGGAATATTACTCAGCCGTTAAAAAGAATTCATTTGAATCAGTTCTAATGAGATGGATGAGACTGGAGCCCATTATACAGAGCGAAGTAAGCCAGAAAGATAAAGACCATTACAGTATACTAACACATATATATGGAATTTAGAAAGATGGTAATGATAACCTTATATGCAAAACAGAAAAAGAGACACAGATGTATAGAACAGACTTTTGGACTCTGTGGGAGAAGGCGAGGGTGGGATGTTTCAAGAGAACAGCATTGAAACATGTATATTATCTAGGGTGAAACAGATCACCAGCCCAGGTTGGGTGCATGAGACAAGTGCTGGGACCTGGTGCACTGGGAAGACCCAGAGGGATCGGGTGGAGAGGGAGGTGGGAGGGAGGATCGGGATGGGGAATACATGTATATCCATGGCTGATTCATGTCAATGTATGACAAGACCCACTACAATATTGTAAAGTAATTTGCCTCCAACTAATAAAAAATTAAAAATAAATAAGTAAATAAAGAACATTGCCAAACAAAAAAAAAATAAAATAAAGATAGTACCCTGCCCTCTTCCCTCCTGTTTCCCAATCAGAAGGTCTTAAATACTCGTTTGAAAAGATGGTGCTAACTGCAGAATCAGAGAGCCCTGTAGACTGTCTGTTCTCCCAGTGGGTCAGAGTGGTCTCACACTCACAGTCCAATTTTGCTGCCAGGGGACTTTGGTGAAATATTGGATTATGAATTGACTTCTCAGGAAAACTAGTTTTCTAACAAATTTTTCCTCATTCATTGAATTTATCTGACCTTGAGGAAACCTCAAAATTTTATTATATATAAATCTAAAATGCGGATGGAATTAAAAGTTAGGTAATTAAAATTAAAAGTTGCAGGCAACTGCTTTCTAAGTTCCTGCTCCTGCACCGACCAAGAACAACACAGGTCATTCAGAATTTAGGTCTTGCAGCTGACATAGCCTGGGGCTCTTTCAATACAGATCAGAAACTGTGGCATTTGGAGGTTACATAATAAACCAGGGTGTCCAGCTCAGATGAGAACTCTTTGTCTCCAAGGCTCCTTCAAGCAAAGCACACCATTTTCCCTATTTGCCAAGCTTGTATTTCTCCAAGAGATAGACTTAAGAACATATTTCTTTTATCTTTCTTTTTGTTTTTTTTGATGAAGTATAAAGGGCATGTGTTTATGTTCTGAAATTTCTCGGTTTTTAATTCTACCTTATATACACAGAAAATAAGAGTAATAAATACAACAGGACCCATATCTGGTGTCTAATTTGGGATTTTTTATGTTTCCTTCTTTATTCTTATTTTTATTTTTCCTGCCCCCTTTCCCTGCCAGTAAGCAAACTGTGTTGCATTCACATTGAATGAGCTCACCCCATGATGAACTAATTAAATGTCTGAGTAGATCACCAAAGTAGACTCTGTTCTGAAGGTTAGAATGAAGAAAGAAGACAGGATTTAAAGGGAAGAGAGTATTTTTTGTTGTTTTTTTAAAATGTTATTTTATTTTGGAGCATATTTGGTTTACAAAAGTGTGTTAGTTTCAGGTATACAGCAAAGAGATTCAGTTATACATATACATATCTGCTTTTTTCAGATTATTTTCCCTTTTAGGTGATCACAGAATATTGACTACAGTTTCCTGTGCTAAGACAGTAGGTCCTTATTGATTATCTATTTTGTACATAGTAGCATGTGTATATTAATTCCAAACTCCTAGCTTATCCCTTCCCCCCACCACTTTCCCCTTTGGTAACCGTTAAGTTTGTTTCTGTGGGTCTGAATGAAGACACAAGACAGTATCCAAAGAAAGGAGAGAATTTTCAAGATGCAAGTGCAAGAATCTTCCATTCTTTCTTAATTTGGGAGAGGGGAAGCTCAAAGGCCTGTACCTGCAAGGTCAGTTCCCAGGATTTCTACACTTTAGACAGATCCCCTGAGGTTTCCATACTTAGAACTAAAGCATGGATTCTAGAAGTCGTGTCTTGAAGCAATACAAGATGAGTACAAAAGCAAAATGTCTGAAAGCAGTCAACAACCTAAGAGAGCATCATGAAGACCAGATACAGTGATCCTGGAGCTGGAGGTGGAGGAATTCTGGAGTGGTGCTGGACATAAGGTCCCTCCAGGCGTGGCTGGCCTGCTTGCTAGGTTCATTGAAGAGGCAGAGACAGAGTGAAAAAGTCATACGGTGTGGCCAAATGCCAAGAGGAAGAAGAAGGGAGAATGAAAGGAGGTCTGATCAAAAGGAGATGTGAAGGAGGTTGTCCTTAGGCAGCAGAGAGGACATCAGTCTGTGGGATTTAGGCAGGCAAGGGAATGGACGTGGTTACACACGGACTTGAAGACAGAAGGACAATGAATGACGAAGTCCTTCCCATTACGTCTCTGTCATTTCCTTGGTAGAGTTGGAGACAGCAGCAACTTTGTGGAGTGTTGGTGAGAGTTGGGGAGGAAGAAAGAGAAACTTTCTGTCACAGGGTGCTGTCGAGGACAGGAGACAGACATTCTAAACAGAACTGTGGGCTCAACTGCCGCTCCAGACCAGCAAGGCACCAGGACACTCACTTGCACAGGTGAGTTGAGCTTCATTAAAGCTCAGGTACAGGAGGAGAGTTGGTGTGTGTTGGGCTTAATGCAAAGTTGGGGATTTTCAGGGCCAAGTTTCTGGAACCATGAGAGTCTGGAGAGAGAGTACAGGGTGCTGACAAACATAAACTGAGGAAATATGAAGCAGGAAGTTTGTATGGTTGAATATTGGTTGCATTGGGAGCGAGTGAGAGATGGAAGGAAATGTAGGTGAGGATGCAGGTGGAAGCTGGTTTGAGGTAGAGGGGTTCTAGGAGTGCCCATTGTTGTGGTGGGTGAGGGAGCTATTAGAACAGAGCTTGGTAAGAATTAGTTCAAGGACACTGAAATCCCCCAGAGAGCAGAAGAAACTGAGTCAGAGAGGAAAACAATGAGCCAGGTACCTACAACTTCAAAGAAAGTGATGCAGTAACAAGGAGGAAAAAATAATAATTAAAGTCAATTATGAGCTTGGAGAAGGAAATGGAAACCCACTCCAGTACCCTTGCCTGGAAAATCCCATGGACAGAGAAGCCTGGTAGGCTACAGTCCATGGGGTCACAAAAAGTTGGATACGACTAAGCGACTTCATTTTCACTTTCTATGAGCTTCGAAGGAAGGAGTTTTTTCATAAAAATGTAGGAGGTATGCAATTATGATGAGAACAGGTTGTTGAAGTGGAAGGACTATGAAATACTTTGAAGAGAGAAAGGATGCTGGGACTAATAGAAGGCTTAAGTAAAACATAGCCTATTGAACACAGGTTCTAAATAATCCCAGCCCTCTCACTGCTAATTGATGCATTCATGCAGTCACTTTCAACAATGGAAAATGGGGCTTAAATTAGTGGGTCTAGAATTCCTGAAAACAACAATGTAGCCTCTTGAAAGCAAATGAGTTGATGTGGCAAGTGCTTCTTCCCTTGGGAATGCTGGCTCCCAGGATAATACAAGTCCTAAGCTAAGGCCAGTCAGGTTGGTCTTTCTATTCAGCATCCATCCACCTATTCATTCCTTATGTGTATTGAATGCTTTTTTGCACCAGGCTTTGTGCTAGATGCTGGGAGGAAAGCGAGTAAGCAAATTAAAGATGTCCCTGCCCTCATGATACATCCAGTCTAGTGGAAGGAAACAAAGGGTCACCCTCAAAATGCACAATTACAACTCTGGTAAGGACAGCAAAAGAGAAATACAGGTGTGGTGAGAGTGGGATATGGGACCTGGTTTAACTTGGGGAGTCAGAATATTCTGGGGACATGGCACTTCAGCTGAGATCTGAGGAGTATGTGGCATTCACTACAAGCAGAGGGACAGGGTTCAGCATGGGCAATGGCCCTGAGGCAGGAAGTGGCCTGTGCATCAGATTAATCAAAAGGGCAACAGCCTGAAATCCCCCAAAGATGGAGACCACAGTGCTTGCAAGGCAGAGTGTCTGGAGACCAGCAGCATTCACTGTGTTTAGTCACTAAGTCATGTCCAACTCTGCAAACCCATGGACTGTATGTAGCCTGCCAGTTTCCTCTGTCCACGGGATTTCTCAGGCATGAGTACTGGAGTGGGTATCCCAACCCAGGGGTTGAACCCATGTCTTTTGCATTGCTCAGTTGGTAAAGAATCCACTTGCAATGCAGGAGACCCCAGTTCAATTCCTGGGTCAGGAAGACCTGCTAGAGAAGGGATAAGCTATCCACTCCAGTATCCTTGGGCTTCCCTTGTGGCTTAGCTAGTAAAGAATCCACCTGCAATGCGGGAGACCTGGGTTTGATCCCTGGGTTGGGAAGATCCCCTGGAAAAGAGAAAGGCTACCTACTCCAGTATTCTGGCCTGGAAAATTCCATGGACTGTTGTCAGACACAACTGAGCGACTTTCACTTTTTATTTCTCTTGCATTGCAGGCTGATTCTTAAACATTGAGCCACCTGGTACCGGTAAGGCAGATCAAAACTTTGGGATATTTTCCCGAGTCATGAGGAGTGATTGAGAGGACAATTAGATTTCTTTTGAGAAGATTATTTCAACTCTTTGGGGGTGAGAGAGTAGGGGAGATAAAAGAAAACATGGTCCCAGTAGAGACTAACTGACAGAAAATTAGCACAGGACATATAGCAAGCACTCAACAAGTGCTAGCCAGTAGAACTGTTTAGATTTCAAAAGAAGGGTAACCCCAGAATTGGTGGGAAAACTTTGGGCCACTTAGGTTACATATTCATTATCCTTATTTGTGTAACAGATCTATTCTTCTATTGGTTTCTAGAGTCAGTTTATGGAAACCTCTTTCGTTAAAGCATGAGGGTTTTTCAATATTATGTAACAACCTAAATGGGCAAAGAATGTGAAAGAGAACAGATACATGCATATGTATCACTGAATCACTTTGCTGTCTACCTGCGACTAACACAGCATTGTTAATCAACTATACACCAATACAAAATAAAAGGCTTTAAAAAATTATGTTTTTTTTTTTTTAAAAAATAATGAAACTGGAACAAAGGAAGATGAGATACAAAAAAGTACTTTATCCACCATGTGGGTATTCTGTCAAATTTTTTTTTAACTTAAAATACTTTTACCGGACCAGGGTCGGGAACCTAAGTAGATATGTGTCCCCATGGCTGCCTCCCTCAGATCCCTGAGCCCCTGCCTGTGTTGCAGGATTCCACAGCCTTCTTAACCACCACCCCCCTCTGTTTCTCCCCATGAGGCCTTCTTTAATGCTGATGAGTTTCATTTCAATTACTGTCCCTTTCATCTCAAACACCAGTGAGGCAGAAGCAATGTAGAAAGTCAAATTGTTTCTTTGAAAACTAAAATTTATTGTGTCCTAGTGCCACTTTTATTAATTGTTTAAAGTTAATGGTATCCAGACCTGCAAAATTTCTTATAAACATTTAACTTTTTTTTTTTTCATCAAAGGGAAATCTCTCTTACACTCTATATACGGTGATGTGCCTTCTGTCGTAGACAAGTTACACATAGCCGATTTATTTACACCAGGGAAGCTAGGAATTTGACCCTGGACTAAGATCATGAAGAAAAAAATATGTTCCAATCAGAAGAAAGCTGAACCAGCCAGGCAGGTAACTGGGAGAATTTTTACACAGGCTCAGGCTGTGATGGCCATTACAGACTCCTAGGAAGAGAGGGGCACTCTTTCTTAGGTTCTGAGCCGAGATCACTGGAGAGAAGCATAGAAAATTATCCTCTATCTCCTAATTTATCTCCCTCAGCTTTCTCCCCTGATAACCTTTAAGTTTGTTTTCTACATCTGTGGCTGTTTCTGTATGTACCATCTTTTCAGATTCTACATGTAAGTGATTAGGGAGAAGGAAATGGCAACTCACTCCAGTATTCTTGCCTAGAGAATCCCATGGACAGAGGAGCCTGGTGGGCTGCTGGCCATAGGATTGCACAGAGTGAGACACGACTGAAGCGACTCAGCATGCATGCATGCGTAAGTGATTAAGTATGCTGTACTGCAGAAACTTAACACACACTGTAAACCAACTACACTCCATTAAAAGATAAAATATTGGGATTCCCTGGAGGCCCAGTGGTGAAGACTTTGGGCTTCCACTTCAGGGGTACATGTTCAATGCCTGGTCAGGGAACTAAGATCCAGCCTGCTGTGCAGTGTGACCAAAAGAAGAAAAGAAAAGGAAAGAAAAGAAAATTATCCTCTAGATAACATAAGTAGGAGAAAAGCAAAATGCCTTTTGCTTCATTTTTGTCCTACATTATTTGAAGAAAAAAATCTGGGGGCAGAGATCACAGGAATCCTAATTTCAATGTTAGGAATGTTTTAACAAAATATGATCCACTAGGAAATGGGAAGTGATCTGGCAACATGATTTCCCCTCTGCGTAGACAGAGTCCTTACAATCATTGCCCCCAAGAGGGTTTTGTACCTTGAGGCTTGAGGACAGATTAAGAACAAATATTAGAAGTTAGAATGGATGCCAAAATTCACCTTTAAGGAGAAGCAGGCAGAGATTCACCAGGCACTCAAATCGTAAACCTGCCTGCAAGCATCCTAGTAGAAATGCTTCATTTTCCTTTTTTGTTTGTTTTCATTACTGATGGAGTTCTGTCCATTCAGCTCTGCTCTCAAAATTGGATTATGAACTTAATTCTTAGCAATGCTGCTTTAATTTATCAGCACAAAGTTCATAAAAAGCCATTTCATTATGTGAGCTGGAGTCATAGTCACATGTGAGGTGTCGCACTTAGTAAGCAGCATGATTTATATCCTGGTGAGCACTCTGCCATAGTCAGGCATTTCAATGCTATGCCGATTATTCAGATGTATTCAGAAGCTCACCCTTTCTGCCAATGGATACTAGGCTTTCTCCAAGAGCTCTATGTACATGTCAAGATATTCTTTTCCTCAGAGAGATGCCAAAGCCAGATTTATTCTCTTTCCCCCAAGGTTAAAACAACGAATGAGATGTCCTTTGCTTTTTCTCCACTTCTTACTCCCAGAAAATAATTCATCTACATCCACACAGTGACAGCTCTTGGCATGAACAAAGGTGTCCCAAGAATAGCCAGTAGGCATCATGTAGTTGTTCATGATTGTATCATTGTGTATTTAGCATATTTGTAGGCTTTTAGGTTTAAACAAAAAATAAGACAAAAGAAAATGAAACAAAATGTATAAATATTCAGTAATTTTTATCATACTTTACTGTATACTGGCAAAATGTCAATGGGGTCCAGCAGGTGAAGAAATCCAATACCAGAGATTTCCAAGAAAAGTAAGTCAGAAATTTGATTTTCTGGTTAAGTTTCTCTATTTTCTTCTTGGATTCTTGAAGTAGCTTGTGTTTAAAATCTATCATCAATCATATAAGCAGTGTTTTGTTTGTTAGCTTGGGGGATGTATTATGACTTTTCTCTTTTTGCTACCCAGCCAGCAGATACTCCTCATGCTAACATTTATTTCCATACTTCTCCAGGTGTGACAGGGCTACAAGTCGGTAGGAGCAGGAAAGCTAGAATTAACAATGTAGAGACTTTTCCAGAGCAAATGTTTCCAAAATCTTTATTATATTTGTTCTTTTGCTCTATTTCTTCATTTTATGTTTTCCTTAAGAGAAATTTTCTGAGATCAATGATGATTCCACTATGTCATAAGCATCTCATATATGTAATTCTCAGGGTGAATTGTCCCATTTAGTTTACAATATTTTAAATGCAGCAGACTTTGTTCCCATTTCATAGGCAGAGGAAGAAAAGATAGAGGTAATAATATCCTAAACAGATCTATTAGGCAGAAACAACCTGGAATAGAGCCCAGTCTTGCCTCAAATCCTCCGCTCTCCCCCTTAGAGTTGGGCTTCTGCTGTGACTCAGCCTGATGGGGAATAAGGAATAAGGAGAGATAGAACAGGACCTCAGAGAGGGTTATTTTTAAAAATAAAACACAGGAAAAACATTAATGAAAGTCAGTAAGAAATTTGGGATCCGCCAGCTGTGCAATATACCATAAAAATGAACATGAATTTGGCCACCCTAATGTGGGGAAAGCACTTGACAAATTTAATTAGTGAGTTTAGTAAAGTGACAAATACAAACTAATTTAAAAATAAATTAAAATTGATTTTATTTGTATATACTAAGCAATAAACAAGCAGAAGTTAAAATAAAAATATCACTTGATGGTAATATCAAAAAAATATGAAATGAGCATAAATTTAGCAGAAAGGATGCACAGTAAAATTTACAAAACATTGCCAAGAGAAATTCAACAAGACCTAGGTATATGGAGGCTCATACCATGTTGATAGATTGAAAGACTCAATATTGTTAAGATGTAGATTCTTCCAAAATTGATCTATAAACTTAATACAATTCCAATCAGAATTATAGCCGATTAGTTGTAGAAATCAACAAGTTAATTTTAAAATTCAAATGCTGGTTCAAATAATAGGGAAAAGTCAAAGCAATTTGGAAAAAAAAGTACAAAGTTGAAGGACTTACACCACTGTTTTCAGGACTCAATATATAATTAGTGAAGGAACAGATATTCTAGCCCAATGGAATGAAATCAAGACTCCTAAAATAGATGCACACATACATGACCAATTGGTTTTCAGGAAAGGTACCAAGTAACTAACTAGAAAATGAGAGACTTTTAAGAAATGATGTGGGAACTGTTGTTGTTGTTGTGTATTAGCTAAGTCATGTCCGACTCTTTTGCAACCCCAAGAACTGTAGCCCATGGGGCTCCTCTGTCCTTGGGATTTCCCAGGCAAGAATACTGGAGTGGGTTGCCATTTCCTTCTCTAGGGGATCTTCCCGACCGAGGGATTGAACCCGAGTCTCCTGCATTGCAGGTAGTTTCTTTTTACCACTGAACCACCAGAGAAAGAAAGTGTTAGTCACTCAGTCATGTCTGACTCTTTGCGACTCCATGGACCATAGCCATCCAGGCTCCTCATTGCATGGGATTCTCCAGGTAAGAATACTTGAGTGCCTGCCATTCCCTTCTACAGGGGATCTTCCCCACCCAGGGATCAAACCCCAGGTCTCCTGCATTGCAGGCGGATTCTTCACTCTCTGAGCCATCAGGGAAGCCCGAGCCACAGGGACCAATTTATCATTTTTTAATAGTCGTGCCTTCTCTGTTTATTGAAATATTTGACCATGCTGCAGTGATGGAGATTTCCTTTATAATTTCCTCAGTGTCTTCATTGTTTTAGATCTTGTATTTAAATTTATGATCTATTTAGAGTTAAATTTTGTGTATGACATGAAGTAAGAATTGAGATTCTTTTTAACTCTAAGTAGATCATCAGTTTAAATATAATATCTAAAACAATGGAAGCACTGAAGGAAAATATTTTTAAAAATCTTCATCATTTCAGCATGGTCAAATATTTCACATAAACACAAAAGGCACAACTATTAAAAAATGATAAACTGGATTTCATCAAAATCAGAACTTCTGCTGTTAAGGAAAGGCAAGTCAAAATATATTTTTGAAAACTAATACAACTTAATAAGATGACAATCAACATAAAAAATGAGAACATTTGAATGGACATTACCCAAAAGAAGATATTCAAATATTAATAAGCACACAATGAGATGTTCAACATCAGTCAGCATAATTCAGTACAACTTCACACGTCCTAGAATAGCCAAATAAAAAAGACTGAGAATACTAAGTGTTGACAAAGATATGGAGCAACTGGAATTCATGTACTATTGGTCAGAAAGTAAATTGGTATAACCAATTGGAAAGCTATTTGATGGTTTCTGATAAAGCTGAACATAACTGTTTCCATATAGCCAAAAATCCCATATCTAGTTATTTACCCAAGAGAAATGAAAACTCTAGTCTATACAGAGACTTGTAAATAAATGTTCACAGCAGCTTTACTTACAATAGTCAAAAAACAGAAGCAATCTACTGTCTACTTACATATAAACAGATACTTTGTGATACATCCAAACAATGGCATACTAACTAGAAATTAAAAGGAATGAGACACACTAACACACACATGGATGAAACTTAAAAACACACTGAGTGAAGGAAGATACAAGAGTACATGCTAGATGACTTCAGTTATGTGGAACAGCAAAACAGTCCAGTGACAGAAGCAGATCCATGGGGTTGGGAGTTAGCAGAGACCCACTAGGAAGGAGCACAGGGGAGTTTTCTGGTATAATGGGGAAATGTTCTGCATCTTGATAGTGAAGAGTGTTGTATGTGTGCATAATTTTACCAAAATTCATTGAAATGTACATATTTAAAAATTAGTTTTTTGTTGTTGTTTTTCTTAAAGAACTGGCTATTGAAAAAAGTATTTCCCAGTCTGTCAGTCTGTCATGCTCTGCTCCCCATTCTCCTTTGGAGGATGTTGGGGACTTCCTGCCACTTGCTTGGGCTGGGAAGAGAGTTCCTAGGCCTACATACTCTGCCAGCAACTAAACAGATGAGAAAAGACAGCTTCACCAGCCAGCATCATTCTAGGAGACAGGGACCAGAGGATAAATTGCATCATGTGGAAACTGGGTGGAACTATTCTCACTCTGGACCTCCTAAGCCCAGAGTTGACCCTGCAGAGATGTGCCAAAGCTGGAGTCCACTTTTACTGAGAGTCACTCAGTCATATTTAGGTGAACTGGTATTGCTTTATTGCCTCCAGTTCCTAGTTTTCCGTCTATGAGTCCCTGTGGGGTGGTCTACTTTCCCTCCCACAGACATGGTCTACTGTCTCCTCGGGGACTGGGGTCTCTGTCACAGAAATAGAAGGAGTCCCTTCCTGTCCCACCCTCTCACCTGTGAGTGACAGTAGGGGCTAGCTCACCTGCTCTCAGCATCTTGCATTGGGAAGGCACAAAACTCCAAGTCCGGGGAGAATTTCTCTTTCAATCCAGGGGCTGTAACTAGACAGATGCCTTGTACCCACATGGGTGCATGTGTGTCTGTACCCAGCAGCTGGACCTGAAACCGGGGCTTAGAACTGTTTCCTTATCCTGGTTTCTGCCCTCCCAGCGTGCTCCCCTTTCCCATATGGTGTGACCACCCCCTAGGGGTCAAACTCCTCTTAGCAGCCATTCATGCATTCAGACTTTTCACACCAAAGCAACATCTCTGGAGCTCTAAGAAGATGTTTGTTTACCTTTCAGCAGCAGAAGCACTTAGGAGGATAATAGAGCTAGGTGGTAACTACAAGAAATATTCTTGAGAGTCAAAAGAAGTCACCTGAATGAGTGTAGGAGTAACCCTAATGTTTCCCTCCCGCCCCCCCCCACCAAGTGCACCCGCATTTTCTAATATCACTTTCAAATACATCTGGGAAACAAGCTGTGCTCCATTTCCAACTTTCATTGCAGCCTGCTCATCCCATGCCTCTGGGTTTTTGGATTTGATGACCTCTTCCTGCCGTTCTTAGTTCCTCTTCCTTCATTCCTCACAAAGCTCAATACCAGGGTATTGAATTGTAAAGATTTGCGGTAGCTGAGAATAATTACAGCACCAGACAAGAAAGAACTCTAAATTCAGTTCTAGGCATCATCTTACAGGAGCTCCCTGAGGGTCATTTAGCACCACAGGGAGTTGACTCCTGACCTGTCCTTCCTGTCTGCCCAGCTTATCCCTACTCCAAGAAACTTCTCCTACTGTACTTGCCAAATTCCTGTGATTTTCTTCCTTATCTAAGCTATGCCCAAGTGGCCTCATTGTTTATTTTACTACCTTAAGGTATTTTCCTCAATAAAAGGTAAGCTTGACTTCTTTCTAAACAGATAGTTTTAAAGTATTAACAGACTTTTGAAATAACTCTCCCCCCAGATTCTGCCCTTCATGTATGTGGGTGTGTGTTGCTTTCTGTCATCCTTGCTTTTGGAATAGAGGGAAAATTATTGTAAACCTATCAGTCCCAATAATGTTTTAAAAGTTTATTGAATCTTTTCAATAACAAAAATGTCTGGTCACCGTTACTGTATATAGTATGCACACTGGCATAGAACTGGCATAGTTTTCACACTGGCATAGAACTCTGTCATTGCTGATTATTGGACTTTTCCCCAAAAGTTTGTTCCTGTTTGCACTGACTGCTCCCTGAAGAAAATAATTCCTGTGGTGGTCTTCTTCCTAATTTGCCCTTCTCAGTCATGGACCTAAAGGTCTTCTATGAGTCTCTGAAGGCAGCTCAAAATGAGGTTGTCAGAGATACCAAAAATCAGATAACTTCTTCCAGCTTCGCTCCCTGATGGGGAAGTGGATCCACTCTCCACAGACCGAAGCCAGCCTCTCTGGGGAGGCTTGGAAGGTGTTGCACTAACTCTGGTGCTGGGGAAGCAGTCTCAGTAGCTCTGTGTCTTTGTTCCTTCCAGAAGCCAATTAACCCTTTGGGTGGGAAATAAATTTTCTGACCTAACTGAAGTTTTTTATTTCCCAGTCTCCCCTTCAACACCAGACATAGGAAGCACGGGGGCTTAGCATCAGGGTGGAAAATATGACTCAAACTCGACACTTGCTCATTCCAGACGGCAACATGTTACCTGAATGTAAAGCAAGCTGTAACAGGAAACCTGGTTTTCATTACAAGAGGAGTCTGTGTGTAGCTAAAAGGAATCTGACCAGAAAGGAATCAGTCAGTAATTCTACAGGTTCAAGAACCAAATGATCCCACAGCAGAGAAGAAATATGAATCAGAGGGAGAACTAAGCCCTGGCAGTAATGTGTTAGGACTCTTCAGTGGTGATGAAACCTCAGAACATTTATTATCTTACTTATGTCAGCACTTCTTCTTCAGTGCCTGGGCTCTTGGCCCTGTTGCTCATTACATACACCTGGAAAGCAGGTGAGCTTTTTCTCTAGCCCTCTCTTAGCTCCCGTTTTAATCTCTTTCCCTTTCCCTAGCCTCTCCCCTCATGTAATCATATGCCCTAGTGGCCTACAGCAAGTATATTTTTTCAGTGCTTGGTACTGTACCTGGGATGCTCTAGGCACGCAAATATTTGAGGGAAGCCGGAATGAGTGATCTTCCTCTTGTTACTAAGTCCAAGCTTGCTCTGCTTGCCATATGATAGACCAATGAATCTGAAGGAAAAGGTGTTGAGGCTAGGAATACGAGTTTATTTGGAAAGCCTGACTTAGAAGATGGCAGACTAATATCTCAAAATAGCCATGTTGTCAGGGTCTGGTTTCCAGGTTCTTTTATGGATCAGAAATGGGGGAGGTGAGGAAACAGTAAAAAGGCCTTTAATATTGCAAGTATCTCCTAGAATGGCAAGCCTCAGGCAGGGAGATGTGTTAAATTCTTCCTTCCTGCCATCTACAGGTGGACAGGGTTCTGAACAAAGGCACTTTAGCTTAACAGTCAGGCAAAGGGGCAGGATTCACTGAGGTAGGCCATTATGTGTGATTATAACAATAAAATCAGCCTAAGAAACAGATCTAACATGGAAGAGTCAAAATCAACTCTTCCTGGTTATACTTTCCTGATACATGGCTCTCCTAGTTTCTCTTCTGGTCTCACTCCAGGGAGAATAAACCTACACAGAGTGCTCATCAATGAATAAAAGCCTAGTATGTTACCAGGATCTAGGATAGTTACAGAGGTAATGCTACCACTCCAAAGGGAAAACTCCACTTGTGACAGCAAGAGCCTCAGGTATCACAAAGTCCCCAGGGAAAAAATGTATTAGGATCACTCCTTTCTATTCTTGATGGATAGCCCTGATCTATCCTATAGCACTTTCTTCCTCAAGATTTTAAATATTAGTGAATAACAAATTCTGAAAAATATTTGAAATAAAAACCACATGATCATAGTCCACTGGAGGACTGGGCTTCTTTGCCTAAATAGTGAACCTGATGGACTTGTTTCATTTTTACATTTGACCCCATCCTGACTTCCACTCCACTGATGATCCTGTGTTGATTCACAGCAGTTTGTAGTCCATTGACCCCTTCCCCACCCACACAGCTCCTGGAGCAACGAAAGTCAGAAATTAGCCCCCGCGTTTTCTTACATCTCCACAGAGGTGGCTGGGCAGGAGATTTGTTGGGGTGGCGCCCAAAGATTCCATGCCTGGGTGCACCCACATGTTCTTCACATGTACCTAAGTAACTGTACTTCACTCCTCCCCACCCTCTGTGTAATTTCTGGAGAATCAAAACACCTGAACTAAATGCCTTTAGTTGGTCAGCAATCTTTGGATATATCTCTTCTCCACCTAGAACATTCTTTTCCAAGCTCATCATTAAGCTAACTCTACCCATCCTTCAGTTTCCAGTTGATCTTTAGGACTGGAACCTCATTATGACCTACCTTGGTACCTGATCAGTTCCTTGCTATAGCATCCAACTATAACAGTTTGCTGAGAGCCTGTGTCCCCACAAGACTGTGGTCAGGAGGACCTAGCTCAGTGGCAGGCTTTGGTAAGACACTTGGCAGATACTTGTTGAATTAATGACCAAACTCACCCAACCTCCACACCTCGTGTTGAAGATGGCTATCTACTGCCAGGTTTTATCTGAAGCAGAACCATTGCTTTAACCTTGATTAGAAAAGCCATAACCTGGAAAGGTGATCCAAGGAGAAGGAACAGTATAAAATCTTGGTAAAAGCATACGCACATCACCATGGTTCAATTCCCAGCTCTGCCTCTTATCAGCTGTATGACCATAGAAAAATCATGATTGCTTTGTGTGTATTTCTTTTATTAGTAACATAAGGATAAGATTATTACAAAACTAATAGGGCCATGTGACAACTATGTGAACACAGTTAAGAAATATTAGACTGCTATCATTATTCAAAAACTTCCTTAATCAAGGATACTGCCCTGTTGATATGCCCAGATCCCAATCCACATGACAGCAGTCATTGACTTGACTTCTCTCATAACTCATGAACTGGAAGCAAGACCAGTTTCTGGGGACTGCTATATTATAAAGTGACACAAGGTGCTAAACAGTTTAGAAAAGTTTTTGATCACACATTGCACTTGGTTGTTTTTGTTTTTTTCCCCCAACTCAAGTCTGGTAAGCTTTGCCAAAACACACTTGGCCGTGGCTAAGAAGAAAGAAAACAAGTCTGTGCTATACTCAGTCGTGTCTGACTCTTTGCTATCCTATGGCCTGTAAGCCCTCCAGGCTCCTCTGCCCACAGAATTCTCCAGGCAAGAATACTGGAGTAGGATACCATTTCCTACTCCAGGGGATCTTCCCTAACACAGGGATCGAACCTGTGTTTCTCGAATCTCCTGCATTGGCAGGTGGATTTTCTTTTTTTTTTTTTTTACCACTAGCACCACCTGGGAAGGAGTCCCTGGTGGCTCAGAGAGTGAAGCGTCTGCCTACAATGCGGGAGACCCAGGTTCAACCCCTGGGTCGGGAAGATCTCCTAGAGAAGGAAATAGCAACCCACTTCAGTACTCTTGCCTGGAAAATCCCATGGACAGAAGAATCTGGTAGGCTACAGTCCACGGGGTCACAGAGAGTTGGACACGACTGAGCGACTTCGCTCACTCACTCATTCACTCCACCTGGGAAGCACAGCACAGCACACACACAAGAAGAAAGGAAACAAATCAGTCATGGTTAAACTCAAACCAGACTCACTGGTTTGCCTGTCCTCGGTGTGAAAGATACCGGGGACAATGCAGACCCAGGGCAATAAAGTCATAGGAGCAGCAGTATTCAAGCTGGCTACCAGGACCCCATCATCAGTCTTCAAGGAGCATCATGATATTCCCTAGGATAATTAAGGACCACAGTGCTCTGCTCCTGTCAGTTGAATCAAAAAGAAACTTCTAGGGCAGCATAAGCTATCTTGAACCAAAGCAGCCATTGGCTCTTGGCACTGGAGCTGGAAACAAAAATTGGCTCTAAGTCAAGCTATAAAAGTTGTGTATGGAATATGTGTAGCTAAGTAGCTGCTGACATTGCAAAGTTCTACACAAAGTCTTCAGGTCACTCTCAGACATTACAACTAGTACATTTCTTTATAGCTTTCCCAGGCAATTTCAGTAAGATCTCCTTAGGGAACAGAAGATTCCAGGTTGAAACAGCTAAATGTTCCAAGCCTTCAAGCCCTCTTCTCCTTCATGTCATGTTTCGTCAAAACAGAGAGATGTGAGTATGACAGGTCACAGAGAGAAGCAGAGACAGGCAAAAACCCCAGCAAGCTTAGTTAAAGAAAGAGGGCTAGCTGAAAGTTGTCAAAGAAGGCAGTGGACCATTTGCAGGGACATGGGTGGACCTATAGATTGTCATACCGACTGAAATAAGTCAGACAGAGAAAGAAAAATATTATATGATATTACTTGTATGTGGACTCAAAAAAAAAGAAAAAAAAAAAAAAAACAGTACAAACAAACTTGTCTACAAAACAGAAGTAGAGTTCCAGATGTAGAAAACAAACCTATGGTTACCAGAGAGTGGGCAGGGGGAGGGAAAACTGGGAGATTGGAATTAACATATACACACTACTATATATGGGCTCCCCCCATGCCTCGGTGGTTAATAATCCGCTGCAATGCAGGACATGGGGGTTTATTCCCTGAGTTGGGAAGATCCCCTGGAGGAGATCATGGCAACCCACTCCAGTATTCTTGCCAGGAAAATCTCATGGACAGAGGAACCTGGTGGGCTATGGCCTATGGGGTCACAAAGAATCAGACATGACTGAAGCAACCGAGCACGCACTATTATATATAGAATTGATAACTAATTAAAACCTACTGTATAGCACAGGGAACTCTGTTCAATACTCTGTGATGACCTATGTGGGAAATGAATCTAAAAAACAGTGGATATATGTGTGTTGCATAACTGATTCACTTTGAAGCATATTGAAACTAATACAACATTGTAAATCAACCATACTCCAATAAAAATTTAAAATAAAATAAAAAACAAAAGAATGCATTGAAGTTGAATACAGAGGTGAATGCTGGGGTAGGGAGATCATGATTTATGCAGACCCAGCATTTGTTATTTAAAAAAAAAAACTTAGAAAAAGCCTAGTAATTTTCCAGCTAACTTATCGTGGTCAGTCTGAAGAGGTGGAGGGATAATGAATCTGAGAAATCTCTTCTAATCCACAGTTCAGCCTCCCCCGTCATGCATTTTATGAAAGCTGCCGTGTTAGCATTGCCTCTCCTTTCTCTCTCCCTGTGTGGGGGAGTTTATGAATAGTAAAAATGACTACAGGGCATGCAGTGGAGGGGAGGAAGGGGATGAAAAGGAGGAACTGAGACTCCAGATAATCTTTAAATTGTATAATCATGTTCCAGAAATTTGACTTCATCTGTGTTAAGGAGTTTCACCAAAATAAATCTTACAATCAAAGAATATTAGAGCTGGGAGAGACCTTTTAAAAGGTCCTTAGAACCCTATGTATTTAAGGGGATAGATAAGGCCACATTCATCCCAGAATAAGGGCTGATAAGAATGTTTCAGAAAATAAATTTCAGTTGGATAATAATTCATACAATTGACAAGATGCTCAATATGTTTGCAACAAGGGATAGGAAAGCACTAGGTTCAAGAAAGAGGGGCAATTTGGGGGAGGTTAACCTTTTCAGTTTTTGTAATTTATTTACTTTTAATTGGAGGATAATTGTTTTACACTGTTGTGGTGGTTTCTGCCATATATCAACATAAATCAGTCATAGGTATATATAGGTATTCCCCCCACTTTTGAACCTCCCTCCCACCTCCCACTTCATCCTACCCCTCTAGGTTATAGGTATAATTTTTTGAAGAAACCCTGAAAGGCAGCCCAGGAACAGGCTAGGTAGTGTTCAGAGCTGTTCTTCACCACTGTAAAAGAATGAGCGTTTATTGAGAGACCATTGTGTACTGCATGTTGTCATTCGCTTTAACCTCTTTCATCTGTATTATGAACCTTTCTTCAGATCCTACATGAGGGGCACCTTATCGGTAGGTAGGAAGTATATTGGGTCAAGGAAGAATTTCTGGGGTAAGGAGACCCTGTGTTGACTCTTGAATGAGGAGCAGCAATGGTTGGCCACATGGCAGGGAGAAGAGGAGAGTCTAGGAGTCCAGGGCATGGCAGCAGTATGGGCAAAGAGACCAAAGGAAGAGGGAGTATGACCAGATGAAGGGCTCCCAGGAGCCCAGTGACGGAGAAATCAAGTCAAGAAGCAGGCAAGAGCTAGATTGTTAAGGGTGGTATAAGCCATACAAAGATGCTTGACCTTCATCTTGAAGGACATGGAGAACCATTGAGATATTGGGTTGGCCAAAAAGTTCATTCAGGTTTTTTATAAAATGGTACAGAAAAAGCTGAACAAAGTGTTTGGCCTACCCAATATTTAAAGGAGGAAGGATGAAAACAGAGATCATAATTTGTCTCTAGAAAAGGGACTCCTGCTCTAGCTTGAAGGAATGCAAGATTGGAGGCAAGGAGACCAGAGAAGAGTTTCCAGCAAGCAAATGATAAGTGAAGGATTTACCCTCTTTTCAATCAAGAACATTTCCAAAGTGTGGGTGATAGTTTGACCATGTGATAATTACAAAAGGTTTAAAGAAGTAGAATGTTAAATACACAGTATACAGAAGAAATCAGAGAGAGAAAATCATACAGCTTGTATAAGAAAAAGAGTAAGAATTTCTGAACAAGATTCAGAGAATACAGGATTAAGTTCAGTTCAGTTGCTCAGTCATGTCCAACTCCATGCAATACCATGGACTGCAGCACACCAAGCCTCCCTGTCCATCACCAACTCCCAGAGCTTGCTCAAATTCATGTCCACTGAGTCAGTGATGCCATCCAATCATCTCATCCTCTGTTGTCCCCTTCTCCTCCTGCCTTCAATATTTACCAGCATCAGGATCTTTCCCAATGAGTCAGTTCTTCGTATCAGGTGGCCAAAGTATTGGAACTTCAGCTTCAGCATCAGTCCCTCCAATAAATATTCAGGACTGATTTCCTTTAGGATTGACTGTCTTGATCTCCTTGCAGTCCAAGGAACTCACAAGAGTCTTCTCCAACACCACATTTCAGAAGCATTAATCCTTTGGCACTCAGCCTCCAGTTCAGTTCAGTTCAGTTCAGTCGCTCAGTCATGTCCAATTCTTTGTGACCCCATGAACTGCAGCACACCAGGCCTCCCTGTCCATTACCAACTCCTGGAGCCTACCCAAACTCATGTTCATTGAATCAGTGATGCCATCCAACTATCTCATCCTCTGTCATCCCCTTCTTAATTTGGGTCTAAAAGGAACCATCATTGCTTTAGACCACAACTGCTGTCCCCAGAGGAGCCACAGAATAACAGGTCACAAACAAAGAACCACAGGACATGGTTTTGAAGGGTCAATATTTATTCCGTCCACCCCCCAGGCTGATTTTTATCTGAAGAGCTATAATAGAAGTATTTTCTGAATAAATAAATAAATAAATAAAGCTTTTCTTTAGTAGTTGGCAAATAGACTAGAGAAGTGGAGGCAGATTTCATTCTGTAAGACTTGTGTTGGGCAATCCAGAAATTCGACTGTGATTAGATAATGTACTATGTTTTTAACCAACATTCTTTCTGGTAAAACTAGGAAACTGGGTCTTAAAGAGGGTGAATGGCCAGCCTAAGGTCATATGTCCAGTAAATGGTGGGGCTGGGGTTCATATCTACACCAGATTCATTTCAAAGCCTGAGCTCTTAACCACTACACTGCTTTTATTAGATCAGAATTCTCATGGTAATTTATATTCTCTAGATAACTACTATAAAAGTATTTATCAGAAGACCCCATGAATAATTGTTTTAAACTAATGTCTGTTTAGTTGTTTTATTAGGTAACTATCAACATGGCTCTGATTCAAATAATGAACAAAATAGCATTTCTCTGTTTTATTCCTACCCCTCACTCTACTATTGGAAAGTTTCAACCATTTAGTGGAGCAGCACTTTTAATTTTCTTTTTTTACATCTTTGTATATTTATTTGCAATCTTTTTTTCTTATGAATTATTTAAAGCATAGTTGCAATAAACAATAGCAACAGTTTTTATTTTAATTGCACTCTTCTATTCCTACTCGGCAGACACATATAAGTGACAGACACTTTGAGGTATCTCCCCCTTCTAACAATGATGCCTTGTCCTTAGACCAGCATGAGTACATAGGCTTCCTAAGAGTCTTATTCTTTTGGTGTCCATCTCTCTCAATGTAAATGGAACCATGGCAGGTCCTCTCCTATGTAGACAGACTCCATGGCAGTTCCCCTCTAGGGGATTCTGGGCTTTTCCAAATTGGCTCGACATGGGACCTCTGTGGCGTAGGTCATCATACATCTACAGGCAATAATCAATCAATTGATTGACTACCAATCAATCAGGTAGTTAATGGCTAGGTGAACTTATTTTTAATAAACCTATTTAAAACCCACAAATAGATTCAGTTTTGAGAACATAGTCAGTTATAGTAGACCTTCATCTTTGCTGCTGCTGCTAAGTCACATCAGTCGTGTCTGACTCTGTGCGACCCCATAAACGGCAGCCCACCAAGCTCCCGTCCCTGGGATTCTCCAGGCGAGAATACTGGAGTGGGTTGCCATTTCCTTCTCCAGTGCTTGAAAGTAAAAAGTGAAAGTGAAGTCGCTTAGTTGTGTCCGACTCTTTGCGACCCCATGGACTGTAGCCTACCAGGTTACTCTGTCCACATGAATTCCCAGGCAAGAGTACTGGAGTAGGTTGCCATTGCCTTCTCCTTTCATCCTTGGGAGTGGATTTAATTATCATAATGTGATAAGCGTACTTTTTTGTATGACTCAAACTTACTCAAAAGAGAAGTGAAGTGGCTTCTTGGCTGTGTCTATCTTGCAAGTTGTGTTCTTTGAGCTCGTTTGTAACGTTAAAATGCTGATTGGTCTAATAAAATGGGATCTATTTGCAAAAAAAAAAGAGAGAGAGAGAAGTCAATGGAATGTGTGGTGATTCAAGTCATTTTTTCAATGGGCAATATTTATCTAGATGTTTGATTTTGTTTTAAAGTTTCTCTCTCTACCAGGAGTCATATCCAGTGCATCACTTTACTTAGAATGTATGGTAGAATGGGGGAACAAAATTTGATGACTTTAATCAAGCTGGAATGACTATTCACATTTACAACAGCTGTTGGCATATGTTAAATTTTACATTATTTCCTTCTCCTGGGACTCGTTCATTAATGGGGGTAAAGAATTGTCCTAAACATTTTTTTTGGCAATTTCACTTAGGCAGCTGCCAAACACTGAGCTATTATATTTGCAGTTGGCCTGTGCAGGGTGTAGATTCTGACCAGTAATGCTCGGCTTTAAGTCTGCTTCTGTCCTAATCCATAGAAGAGTAAAACTTAAGCCCAAAAAAAAAAAAAAAAAATTGGATGACTGCCACATATCTCTGCAACTATGGGTTGGATATGAAATAATTTAAAATGCAGTAAAGCTCAGTAATTTAGCACATAGGTTAGTGAAAAGGCACATGTTTTGCCAAGATGCTACACACAGATGGAAAACCTATTTCTAGACACCAATTCATTGGGTTCTAAATAAAAGTCCCCAGTTGACTTCACTCATTGTGGAGCCTATTTTTATTTTTAGTTTTTGTGTCAAAATAGTTGGTATAACAACTCTAAAGCTTAGGGGGAAAGTCTTAAGAATGATTCTTTGCTACCCACATTTATATCAGCAATCAGTGATGGGAAGAAAGTGGATAAAGTAGTGAAATATAGACCTGTCAAGTGATTGCAAAAATTAGGAAACAATTCTTAAAAGAAAGAAGTGGGTGATATATGGATGTCCCAATCGCTTATGTGTTGGATGTAACCCAGAAGTTATATATCTCTGTTGTCAGCAGCCACATGAAGGTAGATAAGGGGAGAGATTCCAGTCTCTTTCAGCTTTCTGTGTATCATTTTCATGTACAAATATCTACTTCGGTGTCAGAAGTTTTGTACAGAGAAAAAGCATGTGGAAGGGAAAAAGAACAGGGCAGCTGGGTCCTGAGTAGATAACGTTGTCACCTTTTCAAGACTGACCTCAAGCAGTCAGGAAGTCTCAGTAACAATGTGAAATTAATGAATTCCAGCAGAGAAAGTCTGAGTTGGGTATTTTCAGCATCCTGGATTTTCCAGGATTTTCCTAACCAGGAAATGCAGTGCTGGTTGTGATGGAGAACTACAGTTGGCAATGTCTCTACCTCCACTGGCCACCCCCTCTGTGCCCACAGCACTTGGCAAGGCAGGAAGCAAGCTCTCACAAAGTAGAAGGAATCACTTGCACTTTTCTTTGAAGCAGACTGTTTGAACAAAATCTCTTTCACTTTCAGTCAGTTCAGTTCAGTCGCTCAGTGGTGTCCAACTCTTTGCAACCCCATGAACTGCAGCTTTTACTTTATTTATTTTAAAATTGCCAACAAAAAAGAAACTCTAATAATCAAACAAAAACAAACAGTAAAAATACCAAAGACAGTTACTCTGGATGGCGGTGAGGTGGTTTAATCAGCTGTGCTACTCAAGAAATCTTTGTATACTTTTTACTTTTTTGTGATTTCCAGATTTTCTGTAATAGCTTTATTTCTCTTAATCCATATACATTTAAATTTTAGGTGGATTTATTTATAAATTTGCATTTTAATTCTGCCAATGTTTTGAGGCAATGAGGTTCTTTCTGTTAAACTGAAATGGGAAATATTATATTCTAAAACATTTATTCTGAGTCAAAAGAAAGATGAGTAAAACCAAGTTTATGTTTGAAGCTCCAGGGACATTTAAATAAATAAACATAATCATTGCATTGAAGATAATGAAACACCATCTGGCAGGAATCAGTTCCTGAAATGGAAATGCATAGAGCCAAGTGAGTACAGCAGGAGAGAGATTTCTTCTGGTCAGGAAAAGTATATATATATTTGTGGTCCAAGGGGCACTGCGTTTGTGAATTTCTCTCAGCGTCTGTAGTTAGCAAATCTGTCTTTGCCTTGCTCCCTCACACAGGGAATTATTTGGAAGTTCAGAGGTGAGCATGGGGCACTCTGCCCATCAGGAATCTCTAGAAATTAAAAGTTTCACCACCCATTCCCAAGGAAGTTAAAGTCATTGGAAGCAGTAGGAGAAATGATGTAAGTGCTACATCACAGAGAGCTTATTCACAGTTAACAAGGTTTATTGTACACCTACTGTGCACCAGGTGTGGTGCTGGAGGCCCTCAGGTCATGTCCTTGGAAACACTCTTGGCTTCTAACATCATGTTTTGGTGTAAGTTAAAAGATTCTCCAGTGTAAGCCTTGGCAGAACTCCAAAGTTAAATTAAGCAAAATTGATAAGAGTTGGGGATTCATTTCTGTCTTGGCTCACACAACTGCTCAGCTTGGAAAGTTCTTCCTCACTGTTTCTCCTCCTCCATCCTGGCTCAGATAACCCTGATAGCCCTCATCCCTCCCCGAGGCAGTGCAGCCGTGTAAGAGTAAGAACTGTGCAGTCCAAGTCATGGACCAAAGGAGTCACAGTCAGACCTCATAGGAGTCTCAGCTTTTAAACCTGCAGAGCTGGGTTCTAGGCCCTCTTCTTCCATTTATGTGACCATACTAATCAGGTTCTCCAGAGAAACAGAACTAATAGAAGGTATGTGTGTATATATATATATATATATATATATATATATATATATATAATTAATATTGGGTTGGCCAAAGGTTTGTTCAGTTTTTTTATAAAATGGTACAGAGAACATGAATGAACTTTTGACAAACCTGAAAGAAATAAAGGTAGATGTGTCTTTTAGTTCTGTATACAGAGGTCTGAAAGCAATGATACCCCAGTAACAAGGAGCACATTTAGAGCTTATATCTTGGTTACTAAATACCATTCTCTACTAAAAGGAATCAAAACTCCTTGAAGAAAAGGCTGATTTCAGAGAAAGTACACAAAGTGCCTGAAATACCTTTTTGTGTCAGAACATAATAAAGTACTCAAAGAATAAGAGAAACATCTCACAAGGACATAGGAAAGACACAGATGGGAAGTAACCTTGAAAGGACTCCTAGTCTGGAATGATTTGAGTGGCGAAAAGAACTCCAAACATTTAAACCAATGTTGGAATGAGAAGAAGCCACTGAATGAGGAGTCATGAGAATTCTGGGCAGTGGACGCTACTAGTATAAGGATTCCTTGGTTAAAACAACCCAGCGTGTTTGAGAAACGGAGAAGGGTAGTGTAGCTGAAGTATTGATAGTGGGCACAGGAAGAGTTATAATGGGATAAATATACAGAAAGAGAGGAAAAAAAGAGATTATTACAAGAAACTGGTTTATTTGATCATGGAAGTTGAGAAGTCTCAAAATCAACTGCAGTTCTGAAGGTGAGAACCCAAGAGAGCCAGTTATGAGAACCAGGAAAGCCGATGATGGTGTAAGTTTTATGTGAGTTTGAGTCTCAAGACAGGATGAGACCAGTGTCCCAACTCAAAGGAAGTAAGGCAGAGAGAGAGAAAAAATTCTCTTCCATTCAGCCTTTTGGTTCAACTCAGACCTTCAACAGATTAGATGACACCATTGGGGAGAGCAATCTACTTTATTCAGTCTACCAATTCAAATATTATATCCCCTGGAGAAAGAAATGGCCACCCACTCCAATATTTTTGCCTGGAGAATCCCATGGACAGAGGAGCTTGGCAGGCTACAGTCTATGGGTCACAAGAGTTAGACATGACTTAGTGACTAAACCACCGCCAATTCAAATATTAATCTCATCCAGAAACATCTTCACAGACACACCCAAAATAATGTTTAACCAGAAATCTGGGCACCCTGTGGTCCAGCCAAGTTTACATATTTCTATGTGACTTTAAACAAAATTGTTTCATCTCAGAGACCCTCAAGTTCTACATCTCCTCACTGGACTATAGTTAATTGCAATTTAATTATTATACAACTAAAATCCTTGACACAGTTTCTGTCCGGTGGGTAGGGCTTGAAAATCAACAGGTATTAATCATATCCACCACATGATAACCTGAGAACTTTGTGTTAAACTCCAGAACACTAGTACTTTAAACATCCTATCTCATTTAATCCTCACATCAAACTTACAAAGTGCTTTTAACCCCCATTTTACAGTTAAGTACAGAGGCTCTGTGAATTGTACCTTGAGCCATGGTCATCTTAGTTCATAGAGCTAATATTTGAACCAGACATTCTAATCCCAGGGTGAGCTCTTGAGCCATACTACACTGGATTTCCTGTACAGGTAATATAAATTATACATAAAAGTTAATGAGCTCACCATTAATACTTATTTTAATTGCTAGCATTGCAATATCAGTATTCTCTATTATTTTTATTAGAAATACAAAATATTTCAGCAATGTTGTGGGTTAAGTAGACTTTTATAAGGTAGCCTGGAGACCAAATTGCCATTTTTAATATTATTTCTGAAAATGTGTTCTGAATTTTAAACATCATTAGGATGTTTAAGTAAAAATGTTTTGAGTGGTAACGTTTCCAAGTTGGGGGCTATCTGCTGAAATTAGCAATACTGGGTAATGTCGATTCTTGGTTCTTTAACCAAAGCAGGGCTTTTGTGTTTGTTTGGTTATTACTTTCGAAGACAGTTCTAGAAAAGGTCACATCAGGTTCTCTGAGAATTATCCCTATTGCTGAAAAGGTTGGTCATAGGGTATGCAGTCAAAAGCACTTACCCCAAATGCTCACTCCAGCCTGCTGACACCCCAAGTGTATTCAAGCTCTTGAAAAGGGGAAACTAAACACAGTTATAAGGACAAGATTAGAAACACAAGAGACCTTTACCCCCAATTTCCACACATGTTCACACACTCATGGCAAGGAGTCTCCTCCCCATGGTGGCCCCCACTTGCCCTGCCCACTTACTGCAACATCACAAGCCCTGGGACTCTGGTAACAGAAATGCCAGAGTTTGACTCCCAAGTTCATAACTTACCAACTCTGCAACTTTGGCAAATTAATATTACTTCATATTTGTTTTTGGAGAAGGAAATGGCAACCTACTCCATTGTTCTTGCCTGGAGAACCCCAGGGACAGTGGAGCCTGGTGGGCTGCCATCTGTGGGGTCACATAGAGTCGGACACAACTGAAGTGACTTAGCAGCAGCAGCAGCATATAATTTATCTATAAAATGAGGCTTATAGTAACTATTTGTGGGATTCCCTCTGGGGATTAAATAATATTTATGTTAAATTTTATATTAAATATAAATATCAAGAATTTGGTATATAGCCATTACTAATTGTTATTCTTATCTTTTCTATTGTAGTTTATGGTCAGCTTGAAGATAGATGTCCTACAAATAGAAGCAATAGAGAGGTGGATTGTCACCAAAGCCCCGACAAAGGGAAGTTGGGGAAGAGGCAGAGGAGAGAAGAGATTGCGAGGGGACCCCCACACACTTGCTTGTGACAAATCAAGTCTCAACCGAATGTGGGATTCCCATTAGTGAGGATTCCCAGATTCAGGTTTCATTAATAATTTCTGCTCTGAGGATGTGCTGATGGGAAACAGAAATATCTTTATTCCACCTGGATTTTACACAACATGTTTATTAGCTGCTGCCGGCGCTGTATTCTTCCATTATGAGCACTGAAAGCCCAGGCCCAGGTGGGGAGACCAGGGAGGTCAGCAGTGTCATTCATGTCTCACTCCTTCTCCATCTACATCAACCTTGGAGAAAGCCCTCTAGTGCTAAAACTCATCCTGTATTCACTTTCTGGAAGATTAATTCAATTTTAATAGGTAATATCTTTAACTGCCCCCAAAGAGCCCAGCCTTACAAATTACACCACTATTTTAAAATAAGCTTTAAAAACCACATGGTAATAACACAACTGAAAGATCCATAAATTAGAAGAGTCATACATTCTCCTGAGCAAACTGAAACTCTGTTCTGGAAGACACTTCAGTCAGATCAGAAATTACTGTGTATGCTCAGTTTGTTCAATGATACAATGGAGAAAGTAGAAATAAAAGTAATAGAGATCTTTGGCACCTCGTTGTTCTGTTGACTGAAAGCAAAAATATAGCCTGTATTAAGTCAATCAATAGCAAAACCTTCTGTTGCATTTTATTCAGTTGATTTGTGTTTAGGTCATATTTCCACTCTTTCTTTTGTACTTGTGAAATTTATTTTGAGAAATAAATCAATAACATGAAGGAGATTCTAATTTTTTTTTCATTTCCTTCAACCTACTGTATCTCTGGTATTTGACTTGGAAAATTTAATTTTTTTAAACATGTTATATCGTGTTTCTACAACATGGCTGCGCTAATAGTATTGAAAGCTCTAGAAACCAAGAGAATTAGTCTACAAGACATAAAATTATCTACAGAGAGTCAATCGCCTATCGAATGACAGTGTCAGGATTCAATCTCCAGTCCTTTGACATCAAGATCCATACTTTTCCAACATGTATTGACGGGTCAGGTATTTCCAATGTATATTGATATTGAAAAATGTCTTAGATCAAGATTTCAATTGGCATTAGAACATGCTTCTGGTAAATCCAAAATAAGCTAAGTAGTATTTGGATCTTACTAATACATCAATTCTTAGTAATTCTCAAGTGGATTGAGGCATGATGTCTGTTTCTTCAGGAAGACTCCAGAGCTAAAACAACTGTTCTCATAAAACTTCTTTGGTAGATAGGTACAATGACTCCAAACTTGGACCATTGGTTTCATCTTTGAAGGTTAATTGGACTCCACTAAGCAACTTACTTAAACAAATGATTCATACAAGGGAAAGAAAGTATGTATAAACAGGTCAGCTTCACTCCCTGCCCACAGAGGACCAGTTAGATTGCCTCTAGGGAAATTTAAAAATGAGACTCAGTCATCCATTTATAGTTTAAACAGAAGATAAAATCATGGGGAGAAGGAAAACTGTCAGGGGCATAAAATAAATTCATTATGCATAAACTCAGGATACTAGTAGACAGAAACTTTGAGACAGCAATAATAAACAAAAACAGTGTTTATAAAATGCCAGGTTCTGTTTAAAGGATTTTACATCTAGTGACTCATTTAATTTAGTAATAGGCCCATCATCCTCGATAGTGAGACAGGTGACTTGTGGTGTCATGTGGCAACAATCACAGAAGGCAATAGAAGGTGAGAGGGAAGCCTGGTCCCTCCAGCACCTGGCTACTACAAGGACCCTCCAGATCTCAGTTCAGCAATTCCTGGTTCAAATACATCTCCTCCTCCCCTGAGATTCCTTCTCCTTTGATGTCATCTGTACACCTAAAGGAGATTTCCACTAGGCAACATGAACGAGTTTCTACTCTGTGTACCCCCCAAATCTGAACCGACACTGATATATTTTGATGCACCATGGTATGTTACAATAAACTGTGATGTATTGTGACATACTGCGCTATACACTACTAAGACATGTTCCAAGGTGGTGGGATAGTTTTCACTCTCACCAGCAGGGATGTTGAATCTTGTTGATTCCACATACTCATCAACACTCAGTCAAATTCCTTGATTTTTGCCAATAAAATAGGTGCAAAATGGCCAAAAAAAAAAAAAATAGGTGCAAAATGGCATCTCATTCTGGTCTTGATTTTAATTCCCATGGTTACTAATGAGGTGGAATTATTTATTTATATGTTTAGTGGCCATCTGTGCTTTCTACAAAGCACTTGTTTGTGCATTTTGCACATCTTCTATTGGACTGTTGGTCTATTGTTCCATAAATTTTTAATGTGAATGAAAAACTACAGGTAAAGTTAATGTTGTTTTGTAACATTCCCTTCTTCCCTCCTTAAAGGAAGGCTCTCCATCATTAATTAGTGCTTATCTTTCTCAGACTTTTTTTAAATTTACCACATATTTCTGCTTCTATGAAATAGTGCTATTTTGTTATTTTTTAATATTAGATAAACGGTAACCTATTTATCAATCTTTGTAAAACTTACTTTATTCTCTCAGTATTATGTTTGTGAGATTTACCCACATTGACAGTTGAAGCTTTCCCCTTGACTTTCAATACAATTTTATTGTATATGAAAGCAGAAGTCGCTTAGTTGTGTCCGACTCTTTGCAACCCCATGGACTATACAGTTCATGGAGTTCTCCAGGCTGGAATACCAGAGTCGGTAGCCATGCCCTCCTCCAGGGGATCTTCCCAGCTAAGGGATCGAAGCCAGGTCTCCCATATTGCAGGCGGATTCTTTACCAGCTGAGACATACTAAAATGTATGAATGTATGTTCCCGTTGAGTGACTTTTAAGTTTTATCCAATCCATTTACATGTTCACATATGCTAACATTTCCCCAGAGTATATACCTAAAAGTGGAATTGCTGAGTCATGAGATGACCACATCTTCACATCTGGTAATCATCAAGCATAGAATTGTACCAAAATTCACCAGCAGTATGTAATGATTCTTTCTCCTTCCTATTTTTTCTAACAATTAGCATACTTACTTAGTAGACTTTTTCTCCAATCAGATATAAATGACATCATATATCACCATAACTTATTGTGCATTTTCATTACCACATTAATGAGTCTGAACATTTTTTCAGATGTTTGGATTCCTCTTCCAAAAATCTCTTGCTTATCCATTCCCCATTTCACTTGTCTTTTGAAGTTTGCCCTTCTTATTAACTTGTATACTATCTACTAAACTATTCACTATCTTTGA
The DNA here is from genome assembly GCF_023699985.2 of Odocoileus virginianus. NCBI lineage: Eukaryota > Metazoa > Chordata > Mammalia > Artiodactyla > Cervidae > Odocoileus > Odocoileus virginianus. The sequence goes on from NC_069674.1 coordinate 38,714,114, forward strand.
TTCATTGCATAGTACTGACATTTATCTGCATTGGGTAAGTTTTGAAAATATTTTCTCCTAGTCTACAGCATGCCTGTTCCTTCTTTCCTTCCTTTCTTCAAAAAAAATTTTATACAAAAGGTTGTAATTTAATGCAGCTATGTTTTTACGTTTCCCTTTTTTCTGTCTTTGTCTGAGGTGCCCTGTCCTAGACTGATACCATAAAGATATTCTTCTTATCACTTTTTCCTAAGCATTATCCAGTTCTTTCCATCATCTTTAAGTCAACATTCTCTCTGGAATTGATTAGGAGGCATTGTAAGAGAGAGAATGGATTCTGTTTTATTTGTTACAGATGGATAGTCAGGTCTACCCTTCTCCTCTACTAAACAGCTCATCTTTCCCCACCATTTTAAAAGGCCAGCTCTGTCATAGATCAGGTTTCCACGCACATGTAAGTCAGTTTGTTGACTCAGTGTAGTTTGCTTCTGGACCTACACCAATAGCATGCTGCTCAAGGTGCTCTGGCTTCTAATACCTTATATCCAAGAGGATAAAACTTCCCTGCTGATGCACCTCTTCTTCAAAAAAAAAGTTGCTTTTGTGACCTTTTTTGCTTTTCTAAGTGTCTTTCAGATTCAGCTTGTTAAATTCTATGAAATCCTCTTTAGATTTTAAGTAAAACTATAGTGAGTTGCATTGAAATTACATAATTTATTGCCAGGGCCTATTTTTTCTACCTTATTTTCTCTTTACCTGAATTTAAATTTTATTCTAAATATTTCTCATTATTTTTTGTCTCTTTATAATTCCTTTAAACCACCACCATAACTCCTTTAAATCCTTTTGGAATGGCACAGGGTATAATTACATAAAATGGATAAATAAGTGCTTGTCTGTCTTCTGTGTAATGTATGTAAGCAAAGTACCCTGGAGATACAATATTTTTGATAGATTTAAAGTCCTGTGCATCTCTAAACATAAATTTCCATTGTATAGCAGAATAAATTTAAAAATCAATAAATGTACAAAGTGTACAAAAAGATGGGCTAAACACATGGGGCATTTTTGGGCTGGGATGCAGAGATAATTAAACCAAGCCCTCAATATCCATTTATTTTCCTAAATGCTCAATACTGAAATTGTAGAGACATTCTGATTTCTCATGAACTAAATTCTTACTATTGCTGAATTTTAATAAAAAATATGAGCACAGGCATGGAGTTTTTCAGCCCCACTGGGAGAATTATTTTACTTCCTCTATACCCTCTTCATTCTAGCTTCAAGATAAATTCATATAACATGCACCCTGTGTGAACCTTGTTCAAAATGGCATCACTTTCCTTTGCATTAAATGTGCTTCACCTCCTTTGTGGTACTAAGAGCAGTCATTACTGCTAAGAGTTGTACTCAGCACCAACATAATGCTTCATGGGCTGGAGATTTCAGAGCACCTTTCACCTCATCTTCACTATCTCTAAGAAGCACAAGCACAGGGCCCATTTCATAGATGGTGAATTTTAGTTACCAAAAATCAAAGGACTTATTCCATCTCCACCATTAAATCCCTATGGCATTAAAAGGTTGCTCATACTTGGCAGTTGTCTGGTTAATGCAATCCATGGGGACAGCACAACTGTGTAATACACGCAGAACAGCTCAGAATGATGCAATTGAGTCTGTGAATCAGACCACCTAGATCTGCTTTTTTGGTCTGTCTTGGACCCAGCCAAGACCAGAAGGTAGTGGTTTGGCTTTGGTCTCAGGCAATGTCCTATGATTTGCTTATTTCCCAGGATTTCCCAACGCAGGTGCTGGAGAACATAGGTTTTAAGGGATGTTGATAGATATTATACACAATGGAATTTCTAGATGGAACAAGTTTGAAACCATGAACAAACTTTATTGCAGAATGTATGTCACTCTTAATATTCTATAGAATACAGAAGATTTTAGATCCTCACTTTTTTGATCAGAGTATTCTTTTTATTACACAGCAGAAGTCACATAACTAGTGGGATACAAGACTAACTCTCGGGACCATCATACAGTATATTTTAAACAAATAAGTTATTTGAGAACTTTTTTTTTTTTTCCCTGAATGATATGGAAGATCTGCTGCCAAAGCCTGCTTGGGTGCTTCAGTACTTAAGGAAACTCTTGTATATTTTGCTTAATATTAAAATACCCAGGTTAGAAACAGCAGATACTTTCCTCCTGACTGGGGGCATTTGAGAAGTTTCGGACCACCTCAAATTGCAGCTACTTCTATACAGAAGGCTAGACTTCAGCCTGGAGACAGTCAGCCTGTTGCTCATCAAATGGCAAGAAACTTGAATCAATGTGCCAAAAGGAATGTTAGAATCTTCTCCCTGCCCTAACCCTTTCAGACCATCTCCCAGCCACTCCCTTGCATTGACTTACTGGCAAAGCATACATTTCCTTGAACAACCACAGCTGCTCTCCTCAGACACTACTGCATGGAAAGCTCTCAACCCAAGTTAAAGGATGGGAACAAGATGGTAGGATGCATATTATGCACCTACAGCTGCCTCTTCTGGGATCTGAACTAATGTAACATGTGAGTCATCTATTCTGCCCCAGGACTATCAAATCATCCAACCTAAAATTTCTTCTGGAGGAGCAACAGGAAAATGATGTTTCAGTCCCCAAAGCCACAGTTGAGGGTGGCATTGACTATGCTTCCCCACATTAGAATATTCTTGGGTATCTTTGGAAAGTTCCAAGGCAAAATCACCCTCTCAGGGACTTCTTCAGAATGACAGAGTGCAAATGTCATCCTGCCTGAAGAGTGTCTGAGTGTGAGTCACCCTCCTGGGGGGCAGCAGGTAACTGGTGGTCTCCCTGTGAATAGTGCTGTGGAATGACTAGAAGCTTTGCAAATTGACCAGATTCAAATTCTAGAGCTATCTCCCACTGGCTTTGTAGACTTTGTCAAGTTATTTCAAATCCAAAACTCAGTTATCTTATCTTACAAGGAGTGACTACTACTTCTTCATGGGATTGTTGAAAAGATTAAATAAGGTAACAGAGTGAAGCACTGAACACAGTGCCTGATGTGTCAGAACTCAATCATCTGCCTGAAAAGTTCAGATCCTCTTCATCTTGACTAAATATCCATAAGCTCTATTACCTTAACTATTACAAACATTTTTATTTTATATTTTCAATATAAATATTTTATATTTATAAATAAATATTCTACATAAATATAAAATATATATTTTGTTTTATTATATAAATAAATGTTACAGTGTATTTATTATAATAATATAAATATTATAAAATATTAAGTATTTATCTATAAACATAAGCATTGATTTACATTTATAGACATAAATGTTTATTTACAAATATTTAGGGCTTCCCAGAAGGCTTCCCTGGTGACTCAGATGATAAAGAATCTGCCTGCACTGCAGGGGACTTGGGTTTGATCTCTGGGTCAGGAGAATCCCCTGGAGAAGGAAATGGCAACCCACTCCAGAATTCTTGCCTGGAGAATCCCATGGACAAGGGAGCCTGGGGGGGCTATAATCCATGGGGTAGCAAACAGTGGGAAACAACTGAAGTGACTTAGCATGCATGGATAAATATTTATATTTATAAGCACAAATATTTATTTATGTTTATAACTATTACAATAAAGTTAAACTATATTTAATATTTATTATATATGCTATATATTATATGTATTAGTATATACACATATATTTAGTTCTTTTTATACATATATATATTTAGTTCTTACAGCAGGACTGACTTCAACTAGATGAAAAAGGAATGAGAATCATATAGCGCATAAAACTATCAAAACGGACAGTCTGAACCAAATGTTGAGGTCTTGTTTCCAAACTGCCAAACTACCTGTTGGCTTACTAACAAAAAGACAAAAGAATCTATTGCCTTTTGTTTTTCTAGCCTAGAAAAAAAATGCATGACATCCTCTTTTCACAGCTGTGTGCCAGCCACAGCACAAACATGGTGAATGTACTGGACCAAACAAGCATCATTCTGGATGTGCCAGAAAAATGTGCAGTCAAGATAGGGAAAAAGTCTGACACAAACAACCACAAGTCTCAGCTATTCCTGTCCAATATAATTTTTTTCTATTTTATTACCTTTATTTTTTATTGAAATGACTGACGTATAAGATCGTATAAGTGTTAGGTATACAGTGTGTTTATTTGATACATTTATATATTTCAACATGATTATCACCATAGCATTAGCTAAAACCTCTGTAGCATCACTGACTCAATGGACATGAATTAGAGCAAACTTGGGAAGATAGTGGAGGACAGAGGAGGCTGGGGTGCTGCAGTCCATGGGTCAACAAAGAATCAGATACAACTTAGCAATTGAACAACAACTATCATTTCATGTAAATATCATTTTGCTTTTTTAGTGAGAATATTTGAGATCTAGTCTCTTAGCAGTTTTAAAGTATGTGATACAGCTTTGCTGACTATCATCACTATGCCATGCATTAGATCTCCAGAACGTATTCATCTTCTAGTTGCAAGTTTGTGAACCTATGGCACTTATTTTCTCTCTTTGTCTCACTTGAGAGATGCTAGTAAATAGTGAATGTTTCAAAGTCAAACAGAGAAGGAAAGGATCAATAGCAAGACCTAGAATCTCCCACAGGGAGGATGACCGGTTCTGACAAAGGTGAGGGAGCTGTCCTTTAAAACCATGGATTTGGGGCTGGGGGAGGGGGATGGAAGTCAAGATGATGGATTAGGAAGATGCTGAGCTCATGAACACATGAACGCAACCTGGTGTGGTCCTGGAAACAGACATCTAGCAGGAAGGTAAGGACTGGGTGTGGAAGGGGTACTGCCCAGTTCTCAGCTGAGTACCACTTCACAGACTCAGAGGTGTTCTGGTGGTGGGGTGTCTAATGTTCCTTTGGAAAAAAGAGAAGGGACCCAATTTCTGGAGGCTGATAGGTATCTTCACATTAGGAGTATGAGTATAGATAAGAGCTGAGTGGTGAAACAAGAACCAAAAAACTCAGGCAGGGACTCAAATGAGTTGCCAAAGATAGATATCAAAGCTGGGACCGTGAGATCAAGAATCTGAAAGCCAAGGAGGTGAGAACAAGAGCCATGAGGTGTGCTGAGACATGCCCCAGGTTTTCTAACTGGAATGCTGTTTGAAAACTTCCCTCTTGACCACCAGCTTCCTTTTCCAGATGAGGAAACTAGGGCCAGAGTGCCAGCTGACTTTCCTAGTAACGACAGTAGCAGACGATGTGCCAGGCTTCAGTGGATCACTGCTTTCTCTCTATTCATCAGTCAATGGAATCATACATTCCCTGGAGAGATGAGCCTGCAGCCCTAAAAACCAGACCCTTCAGAGAAAGCAGATTGGATCTGTCAATCGCCTTACCTCTTCTCCAAAGCTACTATGGGATCTTTCATATGTCTCAGTCACTTACTGACAGGCTGTCCAGGCCTCTGGGGACTATCTGATTAATCTGAAGATATTTTGACCTACATCCCAAATAGTTTTTCCCTTAAGATTTTTATCATCCTCAAGTAAGTTCGCTAAGCTTGCAAAGTTCTTTTACTTTCCCATCTGTGAGCAAGTAACTAAAAGGCATTTGCAGTTTCACTGCAGATCTTCATGAAACTACCCACACCCAACACACAAGGTTTGTGGTCTGGGGTCACTGATGGGAAACTGATAGACAGCAAGAAGGACAAAGGACAAAAGTCTGGTTCACAGATGGCCTTCCAGCTCTATCCTTCCTTATTTCTGTTACCTAAAAACCCCTTCCCTATTGCCATGGCCACCAAGACATGAAAACTGAATCTTTCTCTCTAGTACATGGTGTAAAGTCATTCCAAGGATACCAGTGGTCAGAACAACCACCACCTAAGACTCCTTGTCATTTCTATTGCTATCAGCTACCTACTTCCCTGCTCACTCCAGGAACCTAGCCATCACTGGAAACAACTCCACCTGTGAAAGTTTAAATTCCAATCTTCACATCTCTGACCCACATCCTTCTGTTTCTTGATGCTTCCCATAACCACAGCCTCTTGGCATAATTTCTCACCTGTTCAGTCTATATCCAGGGTTCATCCTCTAAATCCTCTCACCAACTCCTAGGTGTGTTTGCTCTCCCAACCTTCCACTATATACCTGACTATCTGATATCCCCCAAGGAGCTTTTCATAAACTACCTTCTCTTCCAATTGAGCTGCTGAGGGCCTTGAGACAGCCTCTCCCATGATTTCCATCTTCTGCTGAATTCCCAGGTCCATCACTGACCTTTCCACTTGTCCTTCACCATTTTTTCCCTTTCTGCTTCTCTTCAGCAACTAACCTCACTACTCCCCTCAACCACCCCTCCTCCCATTTCATCAAGGCAAGGTTATCAGGAGACAGTTGGTCTAAATTTCTAATTTCTCACTTACAAACCCTTACAGCAATCTTTTAATCCTCTCCAAAAGATGAGTGTCTCTTTTTTCCTCCTTCTCTATAATTACCCTTTTGTATTCCTTTTTGGTCCCATTTCACCCCATTTTATGAAGGATCTTGTTATAATTATACTCTGATAGCTTCAACCTCTTCGTAGCTGATGTTAATTTTCTCACCCACTACAATTACCTCCCATCTAACATAAAATCAAAGATAAAGTGCATTTTTGCATTGTTTTTCACCTAAAAAACATTTACTGGGAGCCTCCTAGGTGCCAACCACTATGACAGGTATAAGAATATTTACTGGAAAATAAGGCAGACATGACCCCACCCCCCCTTCATGGAGCTTAGGGTCTAGTGAATGAGACAGATGATGTATGATGCTTACAGAATGAGTATATTATGACAAATGCTGAAAGAACTACGAAAGAGAAGCACAAACTGCCAAGTGAGCTTGTGTCTGGGGAGATCTCCTGGGTCCAGAGGTGGGAGGTTTCACTCTGAGAGGATAGATATGGGTGGACAAGGATCAGGAGGGCTTGACTTCCACACAGCTGGTCATTTCTCAATCTTGGGCACCACCTCTCCCTCACCCCCAGCTGCCCATATATTGTTTCTTATTTGAACTGCTTTTCAGAATACTCTCTGTTTATACATCTTTGGCTCCCTTTACCACCTCAGCCCATGGTCATGTGGCTTCTGTTTTGACTCTGCTTCCAAACCTTCTCTAACCATCCATAGCCTCCTGTCTCTGAACACAAGGGACACTTACTAGTCTGTGTTAGACAGAAATTCACTAAGATTTGTGTAAAAAGTCTTTAAAAGACTTGTGCATATTCTCTTGAGTAACAGTGTACCTTTTAAGGATAGACAGGTATAACATCTCTTTATTGTATGAAATCAGGACTGCAATGTAGGATATAGCATTGTAGAATATAACAATATAAGTTTATAAAGCATAGGAGATTTGTTTAAGATCAAAAGATAATAGGTTGAACAATTAGTCCTGAATTTTAAAACTTTGGTGGAATAAACTAATATCTAGAAAAATACAAATCATCAACATTGACTCAGAAAGAAACAAAAATTTGAATTAAAAAAAAAAAACATGAAATCACCAAAGAATTTCCTTTAATGGTTTTACACATTTTTTCCAAATGCCACGGTATGTTTAATCCCCATGTTATAGATTACAGAACCTATGCCTGCTCCATCCTGTAGCGGAACCACTAGCTCTATACTTTAGGACTTGAAATGGGGCTCATCTGAACTGAGATGATCTGTACATGTAAGTACACATGGATTCCAAAGACTTAGGATGGAAAAAATGTAAAACATCTCAATAATTTTTATACTGATTTCATGCTGAAATGATAATAGTCTTTTATTTGAATAGGTTAAATATATAACAAAAATTGTTACCATTTCCTTTTACTTTTTTTAATGTGGCTACTAGAGAACTTGAAGTTACATATGTGGTTTGCATTATATTTTTATTAGACAGTTCTGGTCTAGTAACAGACAGGGCATGTGACAAGTCACCATGGATAGCTACCATGAACGTACAAGCAATATGGAAAACAGTATTAGTGACATCTGGCATTTACTGCAATTTTACTGCGTACTAGTACTACATCCAATATTTTACATAAGCGATCTCATCTCTGATCTCAAAATGACAACCAGGCAGGTAACTGCTGCATCTTTTAAAAGCATTACTGTGACCTCACCCAGGTGACACAGCCAGCACGTAACAGAGCACATACTCTTCATCTTAATACCCATCCTCACCTTCATCCACCAGATGAGGGTTAGGAAGGATCATGTGTAGTGTCATTTTCTTGAAGACAAAAGATTTCTTAAACTCTCTGCCATCGAACTTCAGGCCAGTTTTCTCATGGTCTGGGGTCAGTTCCTGGCCATGGCCAAGGAAGGGGCTGGGTACCACTGCATCACCAACTATTCGCAACATAACCCATGACATGTAACTCAGGCTGAAGAGAGAGGCAGGCAGGTCCACACTCAGGCTGCTGGGGGTTTGACCATTTGGATTTTATTTGCATTTCCTCTGTCCTCCTAGACAGGAACAGGCCTTTTCAAATGGGCTTAGCTCTCCAAATCCACTCAAAATGTCACAAAATTAAATGAATGGTTTCTTAGACACCATGGGGAGTAGAAACCCGATAGCAAAACACTAATGGTTTCCTTTGCAGGAAGCCCCTTTGAGGATAAAAGAATTCATCTAAGAGTCAGACCCCTTCCTGGCTGATGTGTCCGTCTGTCAGATGACAAGCCGTAGGGAGTCAATAGCACCCTCACCCCACTCCATCTGTGATCCCAGAGAACAAGAGAAGAGCCAGCCAGAGGGAAGCAAATCCCGATCCTGTGATTTCAATTACAGGGAGGTGAAAAATTATTTGATATCTGAGCTTGCTAAAGGCGCCCATTCCTTCTGCTCCAAAGATCTTTCCTGCTAAACTGAACAAAAGAGGAGAAAGAAGTTTCGATGCATATTGAGGGGAAGGGGTAGTGGAAAGAAAGCCAGCACAGCAGGCAGAGAGTTGATGACAATGCAGACAAAAGAATGAACTTCTTAAGATTCTTTCTAAGAAATGAAATTCACACGGCACCGGTTCTTTTATTGGAACATTTCTTGCCCTCTCCTTTGCTCTGTATCTCACACCAAGAATGAGATTTGGGTTTTTGAATCCACATTGGTAGCACAGATTTGGTTGTTACTCGCAAAGATAAAGTCGCTTGACTCTCCACATCTGGGCAGTGCCAGACAACTTGTGGCAGGCCCTGGCAGGCGTCCACCTTGGTTTTCCTGGAAATAAAATCCAGCAGGGCTTTCAGCATGCTGTCTTTTATACTTCAATGAAGAAACAAGCTCCTATTAATTGCATCCCTTGCTTAGAGAGACTTTTCACTGGGCAGAGGCAACAGGTCTATGATTTTGATCATGGAGTCCCATGGACCAGCATTCACTCCTGCCTTGACTTCTATGTGTGTAATACAGACCAGGGTATCTCAGCACTCTGAGCCATAGTTTCCTCATAGCGCAAATGAAGGGAAGCAAAATTGATCTAATAGGGTTGTGTTGTGTGAGGCTAAAATACCTAGAAATTCCTTGGCTCACCGTAGGTACTTACTACTTTGTATCTCTAGAAATCAGCTCTCCCCTGTATAAAGAGAAAATCATCCTCAATTAGGCTTTTTGAAGTTAAAAAAACTCTTGTTCTAAGTATTTTATATTATTGCATATATGTGGAATCTAGAAAAAATGGTGTATATGATCTTATTTGCAAAACAAACAGAGACACAGAAGTAGAGAGCAAACATATAGACACCAAGGGGTGTGGGGGGAACAAGGGTTTGAGATGAATTGGGAGATCGGGATTGACATATACACACTGTTAATACTATGTATAAAATAGATAACTAATGAGAATCTACTGTCTAGATCAGGGAACTCTATTCAGTGCTCTGTGGTGACCTAAATAGGAAGGAAATTGGAAAAGGGGGGGATGAATGTAAGTAACAACATTGTAAAGAGCTATACTCCAATAAAAAATAATTTTAAAAAATCATTTGTTCTATACAAGTTCAAATTTCAGCATCCAACAATGGTGAAAGAGATGTGCCTCCGTGCCCTGCTGCTGGTTTGGCACTTGTTAGCACTTTCTTTTAATGGCATCTCCAAGCCCTGTGCACATACATTAAAAGAGTTATATCACTGTCTAGTGATCGAGGGGAAGAACCTCAGGTTATGTTTTAGCTGAGAAAAATCGTCATTTTCACATCCCTGCCATGCCCGTGAAGTTACCACAAACATGTTGCTGTGCAAAGCTGCTTAATGATAATAATAAACATGACTTAATTGGAAATCATAATGTTTTAACACAGGAACACGTGAGGGAGAATTAGCCATGTAAAAATTCTGGTATGTTTCTTCTAAAAATCAAGTCACAGCACCTTAGAGTCACACATTGTCAATGTGGTCTCTTCATCTAGACTGTAAACTTGCCAAAGGCAAGAACTCTTTCCAACATCTGTGTGTTTCCTTCAGCATCAGCTACTTTGCTTGGCCAACAGTGGTTTCCAGATGACCATTTGTTATTTGGTTGATTTATGGATTAATTAAAAACAACAACAAATTTTTGACTTGAGAATAGAGAGGCTGAAATAAAAAGGGCATGGTTCTCCTTATTTCTCTTTAGATTGGAAATGCATCCTCATGTTAAGACTTTGGGTACCATCTTTGTGTGACAATCTCACCAAAGGACTCTCTTGCTCAGCACTCAAGAAGATCTGTTGGGAGCTGCAGACTGGAAACTAGGCACCTCAGTCCAACCTCTTGCAAGTACAGACTCACCTCCTTGCCTGATTTCTCTACCAATGTCCATGAGCTTCTCATTTCAAGACTGCTGAGCAAAGTTCAGACTCACATGAATCACCTGTAGGCTGACAACAGAGAAGCCCCGGGGTGGGAAGGGGAGTGCTGGTCTCAGAAGTTGCCAGAAACATCAATAGATAAATAGAAAGTTGCTCACTTGCGTCCGACTCTTTGTGACCCCATCGACTATACAGTCCATGGAATTCTCCAGCCCAGAATACTGGAGTAGATAGCCTTTCCCTTTTCCAGGGGATCTTCCCAACCCAGGGACAGAACCCAAGTCTCCCACATTGCAGGTGGATTCTTTACCAGCTGAACCAAAAGGGAAGCTCAAGAATACTGGAGTGGGTAGCCTGTGCCTTCTCCAGCAGATCTTCCTGACCCAGGAATCGAACCGTGGTCTCCTGACATTGCAAGATGGATTGTTTACCAGCTGAGCTACCAGGGAAGCCCAGGATAGGAAGGGGCGTGCTGATCTCAGAGGTTGCCAGAAACATCAAAGAAGTTCCCAAATCTGGGTTGGTATGAGGAGGAGGAAGTAGTGGCAGATTTTGAGTTTCAAGAATATGGGTTTGGTTATAGGGCAGAAGCTCTCCCCATTAAAGTGTAACAGAAACACTTGGACTATAAAGTAACCACCTCTATTGAGCTGACTAGGCCTGGGTTCCATGAGCAGCATAGCAAACCCTGCACAGGCTAAGTACATCTGAGGCAGCAGCAGGTCTATCTTTCCCTTTCATAAGGTTTGACGTGCCTGAAGTGAGTCCAGTACTGCCCAGTTATTGAAGTGAGGCTCCCTAGAGACTACGATGGATGAAGATGGGTGGGAGCGGAGCCCAGAGGACTTATAGACATATTGGGCCCATCTGCATTCCTCCCCATAGCTCATAAGTGCACACCAGCCCGATTCCAACTGCCAGTGTCTGCCTGTCGGTGCCTAAGCTGCCGGAATCCATGTTGCCCTCCCTGGAAATGGGTTGGAAAAAGAAAGAAAAGTGAAGTGGCTCAGTCGTGTCTGACTCTTTGAGACCCCATGGACTGTAGCCTACCAGGCTCCTCTGTCCATGGGATTTTCCAGGCAATACTGGAGTAGGTTGCCATTTCCTTCTCCAGATCTTCCTGACTCAGGGATTGAAGACATGGGTCTCCCGCATTGTAGGCAAATGCTTTACCATCTGCACCACCAGGGGAGTCCATTGACAGGTTAGTATAAACCTCCTACAGGGTTTCTGCCATAAGCTGTATGAGGTTACCGCAGAACCGCAGAACAGGTAGGTTGGAAAGCCAGAGGTTAATTAACCCCCCTCACCCAGAAGCACTCCACCAACACCTGAGAGGAGCTGATGTAGAAATGCCCTAACTCTCTCCCTCAGCTGGGATAACTCTGAATCACATTATCTGGATCAGCTTCCAGAGTTCCCCAGCAGGATTAAGCCTGATGTCTCCTGGGGTCACCTCCCAGGTAAGCTACTTGCACTCAAGTCCTTGATGTCAGTTCTGCTTCTGCAGCTCAGCAGAGTCCACCTTCTCAGCTGACAAAGGTCACACGGCCATGTGGAACACAGAGAGGAACAAGTAGAGGCCCTGCCTGTCTGTCACAGACCCTCCAAGATGACTATGTACAACACACGAGGATGCTCAGAGCCAAGCAGTGGTGGGTCAGAAGCTCCCAGCCTTCCTTCCCGTGTTTCATGGGCAGAAATTATATAAGCACATAACGTGTCTTAGTCGCTTCAGTCATGTCCGACTCTCTGCGACCCCATGGACCATGGCCTGCCAGGCTCCTCTGTCCATGGGATTCTCCAGGCCAGAATACTGGAGAGGGTTGCCATTTCCTTCTCCAAATACCACGTAATACCTTGTGAAAGACACCAGGACTTGGTAGTCCTCCAAAACTCATCACAGTCTCACATGCTCATCCTTCCCGTGTTTCTAGTTCCTTACAAGAGAAGGAGAGTCCCATGGAAACTGTCTCCTTGACAAGGATGTACAGACAAAAATTATGGTCAGCACAACAGTCCTAAGGAAGACTCCATATTGGCACACAGGGCAGTGATACACCGAAAGATCAGTTCCCTCGGGCAGCTGGAAAGGGCAGTGAGGTCCCAGCTGGGCTGCACAGAAGGAAGTCCTCAAACAAAGGATCGGCATGGAGCAGTGAACCCGTGGACCTTAGGCATGCAAGCTAGCATGACACAGTGTCTGGGTGGCTTCCTGGCTCTCAAGGGACTGTCACTAGCCTGCTTGGTGGTGTGGAGATTCCAGAGGGCTTCAGAGTGGGTGGGGTAGTCAAACTCTGACCAGAACTGACTCTGGGCTTCATAAGTGACCTAAAAATGGGATCAATTGCCCAGGAGATATTTTTCATGCCCACCTGTCACTTTTTGGTGCTTATCTGACATGACTTTTCAACTTCCTTCCTGGTAAAAATTGACTACCTTTTGAATTCTCTCTTGGGCCTCACCACTCATGTTCATGTACACCAGACATTTTTCTGTCAACATTTTCTGTGGGAAGTGGAGGAGTTAAAGCTCCCTTGTTTCTTAGGTGTGTCAGGATTTTTCTTCATGAGGAGAATATGTTTTACCTGATGCTTATATATTCCGGGCCTCCTCATTATAAGACATATAATAATCCTAATTCCACAGTGTATTCCAATCAACTAAGTTACAGTTTCTTTTTCATAAAGTCTTAAATTAAACAATTTATGCAGGTATTGTGATTTTTCAATCTCTGCATGGAGTGTCTTCTCCCTGCTACCGGGTCCCAACTTCTGCTGCTCAGCCTGGCCAGACCAGGTAATTGGTAAAACCTAAAGAAAGATCTCCACATAGTTCATTGCATTTCTTTTGTTTTATATTTATTAACTTTATTTTTATTCATTTTTAAATTTTTATTGGAGTATAGTTTCTTTACAATGTGGTGTTAGTTTCTAGTGTACAGCAAAGTGAATCAACTATATGTATACGTATTTCCCACACAAGCAAAATAACAAATGAAATAGTTGTTGGAATCGGGTGGAGAGAGAGGTGGGAGAGGGGATCGGGATGGGGAATACATGTAACTCCATGGCTGATTCATGTCAATTAAGAAAAAAAAAAAGTTAAAAAAATAAAGAAAATAGACAAAAAAATGGTATTTAAAATAAAATACGCAGAATAAGAATTAAAAAAAAAAGAAATAGTTGTTGGGAGGAAATGATTTATATTATAAATGCAATGGTATTAATACATATATGTGAAATCTAAAAAAAAATTGGTATAGAGATCTTATTTACAGAGCAGAAATAGAGAACAAATGTCTGGATCCTAAGCGGGGAACACATCCCCTCTTTTTTGGATTTCCTTCCCATTTTCGTATGTGTGTGTGTTCAGTCACTCAGTCATGTCTGACTCTTTGCCACCCCATGGACTGTAGCCTGCCAGGCTCCTCTGTCCACGGGATTTTTCAGGCAAGAATACTGGAGTAGGTTGCCGTTTCCTACTCCAAGGGATCTTCCCAGCCCAGGGATCAAACCCGCATCTCCTGCATCTCCTGCATTGCAGGCAGATTCTTTACCATTGAGCCACCTGAGAAGCCCCTTCCCTCATCTAGGTCAGCACAGAGCACTGTGGTGCTCCCCCTGCTATACAGTAGGTTCTCCCTAGCTATCTAGTTTACACATACAGTCAATAATGTATATATGTCAATCCCAATCTCCCAATTCATCCCACCCCTCCTTCCCTGCTTAGTATCCATACATTTGTTCTCTATTTCTGCTTTGTGCTGGGAAAGATTGAGGACAAGAGGAGAAGGGGGCAGCCGAGGATGGGATGGTTAGATATCATTGGCTCAGTGGACACGAGTTTGAGCAGACTCCAGGAGATTGTGAAGGACAGGGAAGCCTGGAGTACTGCAGTTCATGGGGTTGCAGAGTCGGACACAACTTAGCAACTGAAAAACAACAGCATATCAATTTTTTCAGATTCCACATATATGCATTAATATCATTGCATTTCTAAGATAAGTCATTTCCTTCCAACAACTATTTCATTTGTCATTTTGTTTGTTAGGAGTTAGAAATTTTCATACCAACTGGGGGAAATGAACAAAACAGTGTAGAAATTATTAGCACAGCCATTCAAAACCCAGGAATTAGGAGGTGGGCTTCTCTAAATAGCTGGCAAGTGCTGTAGTGGCAGAGGAGGGAAGGATGAAAAAGTCAGGGCTTGAGTCCCCAGATCACGCAGAGGGAGAGAGTTTCAAAGAGCAGGCCAGTTGGTTGATGTCCCCTGGAGATCTTTTATCATTCTTTCTATCTCATCAGCTCTTATAACCAATGAATACTCCTTCCTGGACTTATGATGCTGGAGATCTATCTGTCTTCCAGCGAGAAGGTTTAAACTGGAGTTGTGTGTGTTTAAAACCCCACTGACAAGCCTTCATTCATTTAAGTCCACCTGAAAGAGAAGTTCTCTATTACCTCAAAGACATGAAGTCCCTGGGTTGATTGTGAC
This sequence comes from Odocoileus virginianus, assembly GCF_023699985.2. NCBI lineage: Eukaryota > Metazoa > Chordata > Mammalia > Artiodactyla > Cervidae > Odocoileus > Odocoileus virginianus. The sequence continues at coordinate 38,729,440 of NC_069674.1, forward strand.
TTCGACAGATGTATGACAAGTCAATGGCCATGACTGAGAGATGTGTCAGCAGCCCCTTGATCCTCATTCATAGCATCACGTTAGAACCCAAATCAGCAGTGTGTGCGGCTGGGCCTGATTTCTCTTTCTATTTCTCAAAGCGAATTCTGGGCACAGCTTTTGGAGAATGTTAAGGGGATGTTATTCAATTGCTGTCCCAGTTCGTTTCCTGGGACAGCAATTTCATTCTCTGACTGCTACTGAGTTGAAGGTGAGTGTGTGCTATTTTTGTAGACTACATTAAGAGCAGCCGCAAGCAGACAAGTCAGGTAAGTCTGAGGATCACTGGGGCTTGGCGTCCTTTTGCTCTTTTTCTCAAACTCTGGAAGAAAAATAAATTAGCACACTAATTTAAAAGTCACTAATTCTTGGGACTTCCCTAGTGGTCCAGTGATTGAGAATCTGCCTTTCCACTGCAGGGGGCACGGCTTCAATCCTTGGTCAGGGCACTAAGATCCCATCAGCCTTACAGAGTGGCCTAAGTAAATAAATAAATAATCACTTAATTCTTAAAACAGTAATAAATTATGCAATCCTAGGATAGGCAAAGTGAATTAAGCTCTGCCTAAATTGCCTAAGAAAGGAGGCAAATTCACTTCACAAGTTATTATTTTAGGACAAAAAGTTCCAATTGGATCCACAGCATTTTACAAAGCTTAGAGTAACGTTCTGCATTTTCATTCATAAACCTTTTGAAAGCACTCACCTACTTTCCAACAGCTTGTGGAAGAACAACTGTAACTGCCAGTTCTGTGCACAGGTATGAACAACAAAGGGAATCAGTCATACATATACATATATCCTTTCATTTTTAGATTCTCCCTCCATACATGTCATTACAGAGTGTTAAGTAGAGTTCCCTGTGCTGTGCAGTAGGTACTTACTAGCTACCTACTTTATATATAGTAGTTCATATATCTCAATCCAATCTCCCAATTTATTCCTTTCCTTCTTTCCCCCAGTAACCATAAAATTGTTTCCTACATCTGCACACATGTGATTGAAAATTAATTTTTACCTGGATCTAGATGATATATAATTCTACCCTCTATACAAAGTGCATGAATTGAAATAGACATATGTTTTCTGCAAACACTTTGGCAAAAATGAATCATTGACTCTGCACCTCAAATCTCCGTTGTAAAATTCCTGAAGAATTTCTGGTGGCCTTACCTCCTCCCATGAAAGATATAGAGGTTATTGCTTAAATTGGGATTATTTTATTTATAAAATAAATAAATTTATTTATTGCTATATCTAAAGTTACTTCATTGAATGTTGCCTGTCTAGAATCTCCAGAGTTTCAAAGATATATGCACCCCAATGTTCATAGCAGCATTATTTACAATAGCCAAAGTGTGGAAGCAACCTAAGTGTCCATCTACAGATAAATGAATAAAGAAGATGTAAATAAACACACACACTGGGATATTACTTAGCTATAAAAAAAACCATGAAGTCTTGCAATTTGTAACAACATGGATGGACCTAGATGATAACAAGGCAGACAGAAAAAGACAAACACTGACATTCTTCAATTATATCTGGAATCTAAAAAAATTAAAAAGATAAACAAATATAACAAAATAGAAGCAGGCTCATGGATAAAGAGAACAAACTAGTGGTTGCCAGAGTAGATGGGGGTGGAGAGATGGTAAAATAACTGAGGGGGAACAAATACTATAAACCTAATCTTGACCTGCATTTAGAAATAAGAGGTAGGCAGAAAGTGACCTTATCACTTTTTGAATGCCAGGAAGAGGCTGTTGAGATCATCTGTATTAGGGAAAATGGAGTTGAAAATATTCAAGCCATGATTCCATGGTATGAGACTCTAAAATTTAAGTAGAAGCTGCTTAATACTTTGGAGTAGAATGTTACTCTAAAAAGCAATTATAAATAATCCAGATAAGAAGGAAAAACACTCTGAAAAAAACTTAAAACTATAATAACTACATAAGGAAATCTCCCATGAGCTCAGATTTTTAGGTATTATGTTATAATGATAGGTTTACCTTATAGAAAATATTCAAGCATCCCTTGAATGTACTTTGAGGTCTGGGACTCATGTTATGACTTTGCAATTATATATTTTCATAATTGTAGTTTCAAGTTGAAACAACAGCCAGAGTTTCAAAAACTCTCTTGTCTTAAATGATAATCCTGACCAAATTTCCTTGTCTTAAGAGTGTCCCTCCAGACTGCTCACTGACTCCTCATTCAATCCACACTGGATAAAAACTCAGCTCATACAAAATGAAAAACTTGGATACCTGGCTGATCTGTCAGCAAACCAAGCTCATGTTAGAAGTTTGAATTCTAAATAAAAGAAAAATGGAAAATGCTTCCATGGTATTTCAGTATTGAGAGCATCTGTTCTTACAATCTATTCGTGACACTGTACAGGAGACAGGGATCAACACCATCCCCATGGAAAAGAAATGTAAAAAGGCAAAATGGTTGTCTGAGAAGGCCTTACAAATAGCTGTGAAAAGAAGAGAAGTGAAAAGCAAAGGAGAAAAGGAAAGATGTTCCGATTTGAATGCAGAGTTCCAAAGAATAGCAAGGAGAGATAAGAAAGCCTTCCTCAGTGATCAATGCAAAGAAATAGAGGAAAACAACAGAATGGGAAAGACTAGAGATCTCTTTAAGAAAATTACAGATACCAAGGGAACATTTCATGCAAAGATGGGTTCGATAAAGGACAGAAATGGTATGGACCTAACAGAAGCAGAAGATATTAAGAAGAGCTGGCAAGAATACACAAAAGAACTGTACAGAAAAGATCTTCACAACCCAGATAAGCATGATGCTGTGATCACTCACCTAGAGCCAGACATCCTGGATTGTGATGTCAGGTGGGCCTTAGAAACATCACTACGAACAAAGCTAGTGGAGGTGATGGAATTCCAGTTGAGCTATTTCAATTCCTAAAAGATGATGCTGTGGAAGTGCTGCACTCAATATGCCAGCAAATTTGGAAAACTCAGCAGTGGCCACAGGACTGGAAAAGGTCAGTTTTCATTCCAATCCCTAAGAAAGGCAATCCCAAAGAATGCTCAAACTACTGCACAATTGCACTCATCTCACACACTAGTAAGGTAATGCTCAAAATTCTCCAAGCCAGGCTTCAGCAATATGTGAACCGTGAACTTCCAGATGTTCAAGCTGGTTTTAGAGAAGGCAGACGAACTAGAGATCAAATTGCCAATATCCACTGGATTGTCAAAAAAGCAAGAGAGTTCCAGAAAAACATCTTTTTCTGCTTTATTGACTATGCCAAAGCCCTTGACTGTGTGGATCACAATAAACTGTGGAAAATTCTGAAAGAGATGGGAATACCAGACCACCTGACCTGTCTCTTGAGAAACCTGTATGCGGGTCAGGAAGCAACAGTTAGAACTGGACATGGAACAACAGACTGGTTCCAAATAGGAAAAGGAGTACATCAAGGCTGTATATTGTCACCCTGCTTATTTAACTTATATGCAGAGTACATCATAAGAAACGCTGGGCTGGAAGAAGCACAAGCTGGAATCAAGATTGCCGGGAGAAATATCAATAACCTCAGATATGCAGATGACACCACCCTTATGGCAGAAAGTGAAGAGGAACTAAAAAGCTGCTTGATGAAAGTGAAAGAGGAGAGTGAAAAAGTTGGCTTAAAGCTCAACATTCAGAAAGCTAAAATTATGGCATCTGGTCCCATCACTTCATGGCAAATAGATGGGAAACAGTGGAAGCAGTGTCAGACTTTATTTTGGGGGGGTCCAAAATCACTACAGATGGTGATTGCAGCCATGAAATTAAAAGACGCTTACTCCTTAGAAGGAAAGTTACGACCAACCTAGATAGCATATTAAAAAACAGAGACATTACTCTGCCAACAAAGGTCCATCTAGTCAAGGCTATGGTTTTTCTGTGGTCATGTATGGATGTGAGAGTTGGACTGTGAAGAAAGCTGAGCGCCGAAAAATTGATGCTTTTGAACTGTGGTGTTGGAGAAGACTCTTGAGAGTCCCTTGGACTGCAAGGAGATCCAACCAGTCCATCCAAAAGGAGATCAGTCCTGGGTGTTCATTGGAAGGACTGATGCTGAAGCTGAAACTCCAATACTGTGGCCACCTCGTGTGAAGAGTTGACTCATTGTCAAAGACCCTGATGCTGGGACGGATTGGAGGCAGGAGGAGGAGGGGACAACATAGGATGAGATGGCTGGATGGCATCACCAACTCGATGAACGTGAGTTGAGTAAACTCCGGGAGTTGGTGAGGACTGGCAGGGAGGACTGGCATGCTGCTATTCATGGAGTGGCAGAGTCGGACACGACTGAGCGACTGAACTGAACTGAACTGATGCCTCAGTAAGTGGCTTTAAAAAACAGAAAGAGCATTTTGCTTAGACATTGCCCCTTTGCTTATAGTCTTATTGGAGCCTTCAAGGTAAATGGCATGAAAAGATGAACACAAATGGAAATATTTTCCCTACAGCATAGAATTGAGATGGTCTATGGTATCTGCCCCCACCCCCAGGTGGCCTTCTAAAGTTGGGAAAGAGAGGGTCAGGACCAAGATGGTCTCTCTGGAAGAGAGAAAGCCCAGCCTTCTCATCACAACAGTCCCATGAAGGGGAAATAGACTCAATGTAAAGAGAAAACATGATCCAAAAGATCCACCAGAACATGATTTTTAAACTGAGTTTCTGGAGGTCTATAATTTATTATCATACATCTGGAAATTTCCCATAAAATCTGTTTCCTTAGTGTTATATCATCTATGACCTAAATTTTATATCATCTGTTACCTAAAATAAATGTACTTGCTAATCATTTTATAACTGAGTATTGCCAGTATATTTCAGTGCCTACATTCCTTCTTCTATGTGCAAAACCTATTGACACAGAGTCATCACTTAAGTGATGTTATTTGAAAGGCAATAAGATTGTTTTTAAACTGTGTCTTGCTGAGTCCCAGGAGCAAATGAGACCTACAATCTGTCCAGTGTGAGGAACATCACAATTGTCCCTTTTCCCGAGTCTGGCTCTATTAGCTATCTCCTGATTCCTACTCTAAAAAATCTATACTTGTAGCTAGTGGCCTCATTATGTCTTTGGAGCATAGGTTTTCCCTGACTCATATCAGGGTCCTTCTTTCTTAATGGTGTTGATCAGAAATGAGAATGAGATGAGAAGGGAAATAAAGGCAGTGGTTCCTATCAGACTTTAGAGTGTCTAGCCAATTAATGGTTAGCCCAAGATCATAACAAATAAAACAGTATAATTTGAGTATCACATTTGGACTATTCCAGATAGGTCTAACATCACTTCGAAACTCATTTCAAAGTGCTAGATGTTCTACTTTACATGGATAGAAGGAGTGTATGTTGTTAAAAACCAAGAAACAAAAAGGATGCATCACCTTTTTAACTGAACAAAAATGATGAGCAAGGTAATGGCAATATACAATATACGTTTTGCTTCCAAGATCCCTTGTTACTCTGAACTTGTTTATAAAACAGAAACACAGTCACAGATGTAGAAAACAAAGTTACGGTTACCGGGGGAGAAAAAGGAGGACGAATAAATTGGGAGATTGGATTTGACATACGAAAGTGAGAGTCATTCAGTTGTGTCCAACTCTTTGTGACCCCATGGGCCATAGGCTGCCAGGCTCCCCTGTCCATGGAATTCTCCAAGCAAGAATACTGGAGTGGGGAATTGTCCCCTTTTCCAGGGGATCTTCCCAACCCAGGCACCGAACCCAGGTCTCCTGCATTGCAGGCAGATTCTTTACCATCTGAGCCACCAGGGAAGCCCAGAGATTGACATATACACATTACTATACATAAAATGGGCTTCTGTGATGATTCAGTGGTAAAGAATCCTCCTACCAATGCAGGAGACATGGGTTTGATCCCTGGGTCGGGAAGATCCCCTAGAGCAGGAAATGGCAATCCACTCCAGCATTCTTGCCTGAGAAATCCCATGGACAGAGGAACCTGGCAGGCTACAGCCCATGAAATAGCAAAGAGTTGGACATGACTTAGCAACTGAACAACAGCAACAATATATAAAATAGATAAGTAATAAGGACGTATCATATAGCACAGAGAACTGTACTTATCTATAATGACTTATATGGGAAAAGAATCTAAAAGAGTGTGTACACTTTGCTGTACAACACAACATTGTTAATCAACTATATTCCAATAAAATGTTTTTTTTAAAAGTATGTATGTGTTAACATCTCTATACTAAATGTATGACACAATGAGCTTACTTTCTAGTCTCACTAAAATAGTCACATCAAAATATCTACCTAAGGATAAAGAAGGAAAAACAAAACTAATATATCACTATGTCAACTCTAGAAAAGTGACTTTGATGTGCCACTGCCTACAGAAGTATGCAAACGTGCTAGGTCAAGGATATACTCAAAGTGTGGTCCAAGGACCAACAGCATCTGCAGCACCTGGGAACTTGCTAGCAATAGAAATTCTCTTTCTGAGACATCCTGAATCCACATCTCTTTAAGTGTGAGGCTAACTCTCCATGCATTAGTGTGGGAAGCAATGTTCTACACGGATGATAGTTGATACACATTAGCAGATTAATAGAATTTGCATGTGGTGGAGACCAAGCTCATGTGGTCACAATTCTGAATTTTAACTCAATGCACCAAACAACTTGTATAAGTCCATACTGCTTCTTTGCTGTTCCCTCTTTCCTCCCTATTTGCTCACAGGATAGCATATGATAGCAGCTTCTTTCCCTAGACTTTTGAAGGTTTAGAAGTCAAATTGAAGGGGAAGGAGAGAGTGGGACAAATAGAGAAAGTAGCATTGAAACATATATTACCATATGTAAAACAGATAGCCAGAGGGAATTTGCTGTATGATGCAGGGAACTCAAACCGAGCGCTCCATGACTACCTAACGGGATGGGATGGAGTGGGAGGTGAAAGGGAGGTTCAAGAGGGTTTGGACATACCTTCGCCTATGACTGATTCATGTTGATGTATGGCAGAAACTAACACAATGTTGTAAAGAAATTGTCTTCCAATTAAAAATAAATAATTGTTTTTTAAGAAGTCAAACTGAGGACTGAGATGGAATAATGCTTATGTTTCTCAGATTTCCCAACAGAATACATGACACATCAATAGATTTTTCCATGAATATCAATTGTATAAACTAAAATCTACCTCTGCAAAAAGAAATGGCAGATCTGTTATGCAATCAACCGTTTTGGAAAAAGTGAATCCAGGCCATGTTGGTTCTAAGATTTTTACACATTGTCATCTTTTCAGAAGCTACTGGACTCTGAACTGAAAAACACAAATAGATGGAAATTTTTTAATGAATATATGTAAATCTTCAAGGCTTTATTTTGCTGTGCTGCATCCGCATTACCAAGAATATTTCTAGTTTTCTTTCTAATGCCATTGATTGGTCTGGACTGGCTTAGAATTCAAGTTTGCATTTTAACAAATGCAAAGAGATGTAGACACCATTCTTTGTCTAGACTCCCTAATTCCTGGTACCAGGGTCGTGTGCACTCCTCCAAGCTGCTTTGTGCCTTGATGCTAACAATTGACATCTGTGATGTGGAGGAAACTCTCCTTAAGCCATCATATCTGCTGTCTCTGTAGCTGGAAGTATTGATATAGTCTAGGACTTCGTGGTACCAGTAACTGATAGATGAATAAACAAGAAAGCCCTCCACATTCAGGGCAGGACTCCCCCATGTGCAATTTAGGGAATTTCCCTGTGGAAGCACACTAAGAATCAGGCTGAATTTGCACCCTGGCCTGGCACCCTCCAATCCCTTTGTCCTGCTTCACCCACTTTCTTACCGGTGTCTCTTGGAAGTTAGTTCTTGATAAATTGGCATCATTGACTTAGGACTGACTTCTGGGAAACCCAGTCTAAGATACTCAGGATGCCAAATCTCATCCAAATCCAACCAGCTGGAGAGATGAAAGAAAATAATTCAAATAGTATGTTGTATCCCTTTATCATCGAGACTTTTCTTTCCACACTACAGTTCCTTTTCTAAATACACAAAATTGTTAATGTTCTATAATATAGCTGGTGGAATTTTCCTTTAGCTATAATTCTTCCCCGAAATGGGCAGTGCTCCCAGAATCCACTGACCTGTTGACTTTGGACAATTAACTAGAAATTTGAAATATCTTCCTATACTACATCAAAACGTTAGAAGCTGCATAACATGTATCTTTTATTGTACAAACATAATTGGACATTTTTAAGTCTAGTATTAATCTTAGTATGTAGGAATGTATAAGCAAACATTATACTAAATCTTCATGTTTCTTCATACTTAGTGTTTTCTTCAAATTAATCAAAATCAGAAATATATATGACCTAAAGAAAGTCAACTATAATTAATTTTAACACTAGAACAACTATTAACCAAGAAAAATAATGCTGATAAAATTTAAATAAAATAGCATTTATCCTTTAAATAATCAATTAAAATGGGCATAGTCAGCATACCACAAAGAATCAGACATTTTAAATAGAAGAAATTTGTGTCCTCCTGCATTTCTCTGTCATTGTTAGAATCAGAAATGTTTTTCTTTCTTATCAAAAGCTGAAGTTTTTAGGCTCAAGCAATAATTGTAGCTTCTGACGCACATTCTGTAAGCAATTGAGGAGCCCAGGAACCATTGCTGATACGGTAAGAAGACTATAAAAGATCCTCATGTGTAAGGCAATCTATTTCTAAGAGAACTGAAAGAAACTAACACTTCTCTAGGAGTGCCTACCACATGCTACCACATGCTTTTACAGGTCCTATTTCATTAACTGAGTCCTCACACTTTGAGGGAGAACATGGAGCAGACCCATTTTCACTGATACCTAAGAGGTCCAAGATGCCATGGTTTTCACAGAGTCAGTATGCACCACAAGTACAATCTAAATTCTGCCATATTTTACACCATGGGCCATTCTCTCTCATTCATGCAAACCTTACAAGTTTGGCACTATTGTATTTTAACTTTTAAGATAAAGAAAATGAAGTACAGAGGGCCCAAGGTTGCGCAACCAACCAGGAGGTGACAGACCAAGAATTAGAATTCAGACTCCCTGCAGAGTTCACAGTATTAGCCAAGGTGTTTTCCCTCCCAGTCAGGCTCTGGGGTCAGGATAGTGAATCAAGAACGTGTACATACCTTTGCTCCATCCAATGAGTCCATTAAAATAATGTCTTTGTTGCATTAGAAGTCTTTATTGCTGTTTCCTTTTTTAGTTATGGTAACTATTTTTTATAAAAACTTTAATAAGAAATAAAAATATTTTAACACAAAATTATAATGGAAACCACAAAAAGAAGAAAAATTAAGAACCATTAAAAGTTGCAGACTCCTGGAGATGGGGTTTGCACACGTTGGCACAGAATGTTAACGTCTATGCTTCATTTTGCATACTTTGAATTTTTGTTCCTGTGTGCAATTTCTATAAATTTTTTCATTTATAGAAAAAGTAAAGGACAAAAATAAGGCAGGGAAATAGAAGGATGGGAAGAAGAAACCTGCATAAATTTCCACACAATAGAATATATATGCACTGTCTAAAAGTTGGAGGCCGATTCATTGTCCTGGCATGGGACAATCTTTAAAAAATATCAGTAAACAAAGAATAAGGTGCAAAATAGTATACTTAATATAGAGTTACTTGTGTGTTACAAAATTGTCTATATGGGCACCTGCTTAGATAAATGTGAAATTTTCCAAATCTAAGGTTTCCATGAGCTGTAGAACTGGAACTGGAGAGAATCAAAGAGGAGGATTTAACTCACTGCTTGTTAGATGTGACTATCTCTATACTGTTTACCTCTGTCCTTCTAGACTACCTTCTATAATAAATTTCATTTATATGGATAGTTTTTTATAATGCTTAAAAATGAGTAAGACACTTGGGTGAGTTAGGTCTTCCTGGGAAGCAGACACTTCCTAAGATGCTAGTGGTCTGCTGGAGGATTATCAGTGCGACATTAAAGGAGGGGCCAGGAAAACCGGTAGTAGGCCATGGGACACCAGGTCTTCCCAGTGACAGGGGAGGAGAGGGAAGAGGATTTGGGCAAGGGTGCTTCAGTCCCACTGCAGATCTGATGAAGTCATGGCCAACACAGTGAGAGCTTTGGAGCATAACCTGTCTGTGAGGCTACCTGGAAAGAGGTGGCTCTTCCCTACCTGGGAAGCCAAGGTAGGTCCCAAAGGTGCTAGCAGCTGGAGGCTATCACCTATCTTGCAGCTGAACAGAAAGTTCTTTCTTTCTTTTTCTCTTTTCTTTTTTTAAAATTGGGGTATAGTTGTGTTACAATGTTTTGTTAGTTTCCGCTGTACAAGGAAGTGAATCAGCTGCCGCTGCTGCTGCTAAGTCGCTTCAGTCATCTCCGACTCTATGGGACCCCATAGACGGCAGCCCACCAGGCTCCCCCGTCCCTGGGATTCTCCAGGCAAGAACACTGGAGTGGGTTGCCATTTCCTTCTCCAATGCATGAAAGTGAAAAGTGAAAGTGAAGTCGTTCAGTTGTGTCCGGCTCAGCGACCCCATGGAATGCAGCCTACCAGGCTCCTCCGTCCATGGGATTTTCCAGGCAAGAGTACTGGAGTGAGTTACATTGCCTTCTCCGGTGAATCAGCTGTATGTGTATAAATATCCCCTCTCTCTTGGACCCAGCCCCAACCCACCCATCTAGGTCACGGCAGAGCGCTGCGCTGAGCTTGCTGCTCTATTCAGCAGGTTCCCACCAGCTACCTGTTTTACACACGTCTGTGCACATAGATCAAGCCCAACCTCTCAGTTGGTCTCACTCTCCCTCCCTTATTCACACATCCGTTCCCTACATCTGCATCGCTATTCCTGCCCTGCAAATAGGTTAGGGGACCCAAGCTGTGCGCCATAAACACAAGCATTCCCTTGAAGCCCATCGTCAGAAGCCGCCTCCCACACAAGCAGACCGCCCAGGGCCCGCATCTAAGCAGGCCAGGCTCTCACGTGTGTGCTATCCAGGTCAGCTCACCCCGGACTGCTCCCAGCTTGAGCCACATTCCCTACAATGACAAAATTGAAACTGTTCATGAAAGAAAATTTTCTTTTCATGGTCTTACTTCCCAGGACTCCATGTGTCTGTCCATAAATGGACTTGGGAGGTGGGGAAAAGCCAAAGACTTTTCATACGTGAAGCAAAGGAATCTTTCCCTTTAATAAAAATCTTAAAGATTTAAAGCTAAAACTCTAGCAGCAGTGTGCTGCCATATACTCCGAGTTTTCAAAATAAAGATGATAAAAACTCATCAGGCTGCTGCTTGTCACCTCTCCCTCCCTCTCGCTCTAAAAGATTATGCCTGCATTTCTCTTTCTTCACATCTTAGTCAATAATAACAAGTTTTGGCACATTTCCTCACTTCTATTACTCTCCACCTGTATCATTGACTTTAAGCCATCTACACATATTTATGCATCAGCTTTTTTTTCAATTATTGTTACATCATGTCAAACTTTATTGAAATATTTTCTCCCAGAAAAAAAAAAAAAAGGAGAAATAAAGAAAGAGGGAGAGAGAAAAAGAAAAGAAAGAAGGAAGGAGGGAAGGAAGTTAGGAAGAAAAACTATTTTCTTGCGTTTAGTAGATAGGGCCTCAATCCTTGGTGGGATACATTTTCTTGACTCTGCTTAGCAGTTCAAGTCTACAAGGAGAACTTCTTTAAGAGAACCAGAAGCATACTCATTTTGGCCCACCAACAAAAAGAGCTTTCTCTTTCATAAAGACAAGTCTATGATTTAGTTTTACGTGCATGCATGCGTGCTAAGTCACTTCAGTCGTGTCTGACTCTTTGCAAACCTATGGTCTGTAGCCCGCCAGGCTCCTCTGTCCAAGGGATGCTCCAGACAAGAATACTGGAGTGGGTTGCCCCCGACCCAGGAATCGAACCCGCATCTCCTGCAGTTCCTGCACTGCAGGTGGATTCTTTACTGCTGAGCCACCAGGGAAGAACTTAGTTTTATTTACTCAGTCTATTATGTGTCATCATAAATTCTAATGTTATTATTTCTTTTCTACTTTAACTTGGAAGAGAATTAGAACCCACATTAAGCAAAAGTGCTCAGATGATAGGGGAAAGCAAACCCTTATCATCCTAAAGAAAACATATACACTCTAAACTGTTGCCATTCATTTCATGCAGGTAGATGATATTCACATCTACATTATGGATCTTCTGGGTGAGATGGATGGGTTTTGAGCTAGAGTTCCTTCTTAAGGGTGATGTAGCAAATGAATATTTCCCTTGAAAAAAATCAAAAAGGAAAGCATGTAATTTCCCAAAGTAACAGCACTTGGTCATTCAACAAATATTTATTGGGTCCTTACTATGTGCCAAGAAATATTTTATGAGCTAAGGATAAAGCAATAAAAAAAAAAAAAAAAGTGAAAAATTCTACTCTCATACCAAAGACACAAATCCATGAAAGCAAAAATTGAATGAAGTTGGACTTCATTAAAATTTAAAACTTCTGCTCTGTGAAAGACATTGTTAAGAATTAAAAGGAAAGCCACAGATGGGCAGAAAAATTTTGCAAAAAAAAAAAAATATCTTCTAAAAGACTGTTATCCAAAATACACAAAGAACTCTTAAAATTCAACAATAAGAAAACAAAAATCCAACTTAAAAAAATGGACAAAAGATCTGAACTGGCACCTCACCAAATACACAGATGGTAAATAAGCATATGAAAAGATGCCCCACATCATATGTCATCAGGAAAATGCAAATTAAAACAACAATGAGATACCACTACACATCTATCAGAATGTACAAAATCCAAAAAACTGCCAACACCAAATGCTGGCAAGGGTGTCAAGTAGCAGGAGCTCTCCTTAATAGATGGTGGAAAGGCAAAATGGTACAGTCACTTTGGAAGACAATTTGGCAGTGTCTTACAAAACTAAACATACTCTTACCATATGATCCAACAACTGCACCCCTTGGTGTTTACCCAAGTGAATTGAAAACATATGTCCACACAAAACCTATACATGAATATTTATAGCAGCATTATACATAATTGCCAAAACTTGGAAGCAACCAAGATGTCTTTCAATAGGTGAATGGATAAACAAACTACATAAAAAGAAATGAGCTATCAAGACAGGCTAAGACATGGAGGAAACTTAAATGCACATCCCTAAGTGACATAAGCCAACAGTAAAATCTATGTACTACAAAATTCCAACTATATGACATTCCACAAAAGGTAAAACTATAAACAATAAAAAGATCAGTGGTTACTAGGGGTTGGATTAGAGGGACGGAAAGAGAGAAAAAGGAAGAGAAGGAGTGAGAAGAGAGGGGAGGGGAGCAGGTTAAGGAGACTATGAGAACTCTGTACTTGCCACTCAATATTTTTGTAAATCTAAAACCACTCTAAAAAATAAACTCTATTGATTTTTTTTCTTTTTTTTTTTTCCATTTATTTTTATTAGTTGGAGGCTAATTACTTTACATCATTACAGTAGTTTTTGTCATACATTGAAGTGAATTAGCCATGGATTTACATGTATTCCCCATCCCAGTCCCCCCTCCCACCTCCCGCTCCACCCGATCCCTCTGGGTCTTCCCAGTGCACCAGGCCCGAGCACTTATCTCATGTACCCAACCTGGGCTGATTTTTTTAAAAGCCCTACTCTCTTGAAACTTATAGTCCAGTGGGGAAGGGGAAAGTGCAGGGTGTGTGGAACCAGTGAGGAAGCAAAATATTGTAAATGACTGATACTATAGAAGATGATAAGCACTGTGGAAAAGATAAGAAACAGAAGAGATAAAGGAAGTTCTGGGTTGAGGAGGGGCTGTATAGTGTAAAGCAGAGTGGTGAAAGAAGAGTTCACTTAGTCGATGATATTTGAATACATTGAAGTGAGGAAGTTAAGCATAGGATATCAGAAAAAATAAAATTAGAATTTGGTCATTGTGACTGGAGTGAACTAGAATGGAGTGAAGGTCAGAGGAAGGGGAAGGGAAGTATGAGGCAAGATTTGCAGAGTGTTGGGATTTCCCTGGAAGTCCAGTGGTGAAGATTTCACACTTTCAATGCGGGGGATGCAAGTTCAATTCCTGGTCAGGGAACTAAGATCTTGCATGCTGTGCAGTACAGACAAAAAATAAAAACTGTAAGGTGTTTAAGCTGCTACTCTCTATGGTTTTACTCCAAGGGAAATGACTAGCCATAATGCCTTGAGTGAAGGAGTGACATGTTCTGACTTTTAAGAGAATCACCCACTGCCACATTGAGAATAAGCATATGGAGTAAAAGGTAGAAGGACGATCCCAATTAGGAGGCTTTATAATAATCCAGGAAAGAGGTAGTGAAGGCTTGAAGTACATTACAGCAGCAGAATGTCAGGGAGTGCTCACAGTCCAGATAGACAGAAATGAATAGCCCAGAGTCACAGCACAGGTCAACTTCAAAAGGCAGTTCCAGCTCTGGTAGAGAGTCCTCTAAGTATACCCAAACTTTCTCACCAGAGTTACTTATTCCATGCTGCTGAGAGATCACAGGTATCGCAAAGGGAGCTTGGGCGGTGGAATCAGATAGGTCTGGACTAGGTGCTGTTTCCTCTGCTAACCAGCTCTGTGGTCATGATCAGCTGACCTCTCGAACTTCAGCTTCCTTATCTAAAAACTGTAGTGATATTTTATTCATAGAAATGATAAGGGGATAAGATAAATACTATTTTGTAGGTACTTAAAAATGATTGTTTTCTCTAATGGAAAGATTCCTGCTGCCAGTGTCTACTCCTGCCCCCAGGAGTAAGCTGTGATATCCTTGAAGCTGCAAGTCCAAACATAAAGAATGTAAAGGGGCCAATAAGCAGGACTCTCCCAATCAAGGTTTACTTGGCTACAACCACCGCATGGCATCCATGTGACAAGAACCAGGGACAACCTTAGCTCTGGGGTATGTCATCCATGTGATTCCAGAGAGCCTCCTCTTCAGTCAGTGCTTTCTGTTGAGGCATTGACAAGGAACACAAATGTCCTCACTCTCTGCACCCAATCCAAGATGTCCATCCATTTGTCTTTTCAGAAGACTTCCTTATTATCCTCGTCAACCTTGCTTTTTCTTCCAGATCACTTAGACAAGCCAGCATGGATTATATAATTAATCACAAGCAGAGGAGATCTATGTATTTCCCATATTTATAGTAACCATGTGTTGTGCTTCAATCATATCGGACTCTGCAACCCTATGGACTGTAGCTCACCAGGCTCCTCTGTCCAGGGATTCTCCAGGCAAGAATACTGGAGTGGGAAGCCAGGCCCTCCTCCAGAGGATCTTCTTGACCCAGGGATCGAACCTGAGTCTCTTACGTCTCCTGCATTGGAAGGTGGGATCTTTACCACTAGTGCCACTTGGGAAGCCCATAGTAACCATAGTAGAGGCCTATTTAAGCTAGGTTATGCTGAGGAATAACCTCAAAATCTCAGTGGTTTGACACATAAGTGGCTTATTTCTTTTTGAGGTGAAGCCCACTGCAAACCCAGCCTAATCTTCAGGGCAACTGTCCTCCATCCTGTCCAAGTGGAACATGGTTCCATATCCTTCAGAAGCTACAACATCTGAAACACACAGCTTCCTTAATTATCATGGAAAACAAAGTGGGGGGAGGATATCACAATGGCAATGAAACATTTCATTTCATTGTTTCCAGAGGGTGACACTGACCCAGAACTAATCACACAGCCCCATTCTACCATTAGAGATTGGGAAGTGCCATCTTCTCTGAGGTTTGAAAGGGAGAAGCAGAGCAACTCTATGACCTGTGCTATAGCTATAATCTGATAGCTCTACCAACATTACTTCTAAATTTTACAGAAATTGTGGTTTCAAATAAAAGCAAGACTGTTTAGTCACATATTTCCACTAAAAGAAAAATGACTGAGTGCTTATTGATTCAAACAAAGGTGTGGATTAAAACGCAATGTTGATGATGGAGGTTTAAGGTAATCACAATAGTTCTTACTCTATAATTAAGAGCAAGTTGCCTCTTTGGTTGGAAAGATATGACTCAGGACTAGAAAACTCTTAATAGTGAAATGATCTGAAGAGAAAGGCAATTGTCATTACTAGGATATCTAAGGTAGAATCTCTCTCAATCCACTTCCACCCTAGCACATGACTACATACTATGTCGCTGAACTTAATAGATGTTTTTATTCTTTCATTTGAATCAACACATATTTGTGGAATATTTGCATAGTGCTAGACATGACACTAAGAGGCACGCTATGAAACACAAAGGTCTAATTCCTAACTGCAGAACACAGATATACAAAGAATAGCTAGCAATGGAAGCTTCCATAGTGTACCTTGCAAAGTGTATAGCCCCAAGAAACTGACCTAGAAAAAAAGGTTTGAATGTAAGAAGTTTGTTTCAGAGGTAATTCTAGAATGAGTAGAGAAATGAATTATCTTTCTATTACTGCCATAAAAAATTATCACAAATGTAGTGTCTTAAAGCAACACAAATTTATTATTTTATAGTTATGTAGGTAAGTCTGACATGATTCTCACTGGATTAAAATCAAGATGTCAGTAACTATTGTCTTCTCCAGATTCTAGAGGCCACCAATATTTCTTGGCTCATGACTCCCTTCTTCCACCTGAAGGAGACCATCTTCAAAGCCAAAAACTCTGCATCTCTCTGACCCTTCACCTATCATCATGTCTCTCTCACCACAACTGAGACAGTTCCTCAACTTTCAAAGACCCAGGCCATTAGATTGAACCCATGTAAATAACCCAGAATAATTTCCCCATCTCAGATTCCATAACCTTAATTCCATCTGCAAAGTCCCCTTTGCCACATAAGGTAACATGTTCATAGGTTTCAGAGATTAGAATATGAATCAATGTCTTTGGACTTTGTGGCCATTATTCTGTATACTTATGGAGTGTGGGAGGGAGATAGATATCAAAGAGATGGAATTCCAAAGAGTGTGCATATACAATGGAATATTACACAGCCATAAAAATGAAATTTTGCCATTTGCAGCAACATGGATGGACTTGGAGGGCATGATGTTTAAGTGAAATAAGTTAGACAGAGAAAGACAAATACTATGTGATGTCACTTACATGTGGATTCGAAAAATACAACAAACTAGTGAATATCACAAGAAAGAAGCAGACTCACAGGTATAGAGAACCAACTTGCGGTTACCAGAGGGGAAAGGGAAGGGGAGGGGCAATCTGGGGACCAAAGAGTAATGGATACAAACTATTAGGTAGGAAGTATGCTATAAAGACACATTACACAACATTGTGAATATAGTCAATATTTTATAATTACTATGAATGAGGCATAATCTTTAAAAATTGTGAATCACTACATTGCATACCTATAACATATAATATTGCCAATACTGGACAGCAAGGAGGTCAAACCAGTCAATCTAAAGGAAATCAACCCTGAATATTCATTGGAAGGAATGAATGCTGATGCTGAAGCTGAAGCTCCAATATTTTGGCCATCTGATGTGAAGAGCCAACTCATTGGAAAAGACCCTGATGATGGGAAAGATTTAGGGCATGAGGATAAGGGGGAGACCGAGGATGAGATGATTGGATGGCATCATCAATTCAGTGGACATGAATCTGAGCAAACTCCAGGAGAGAATAAAGGACAAGGAAACTTGGTATGTTGCAGTCCAGGGGGGTCACAAAGAGTCAGACCCGACTGAGTGACTGAACAAGAACAACATATAATATTTCCCAGCAACTGTACTTCAATAAAAAGAGATGGAGGGATAAACTGGAAGATTGGGATTGATATATAGATACTACTACAGATAAAATAGACAGCTAATCCGGACCCATCTGTATAGTACAGGGAACTCTACTCAATACTCTGTTATAACCTATATGGAAAAGCAATCTAAACAAGAGTAGATATGTGTATAACTGATTCACTTTGCTATACACCTGAAACTAATACAACCTTGTAAATCAACTATATTCCAATAAAATTTTTTTAAACAGACATGCAAGTCCATAGAATGCATGTGAACGAGGGAGTCACTACTCTAAGTACTTGGGGCTCAGTCCTACTGGGGGCGTCCAGAAGATGGTGTAGAACTCACCTCAGAGTTCTCTCACTCTAAAGGGGCAACTTAACTGCCTATGGGCTACTCTGAGGGCATCTCC
Organism: Odocoileus virginianus; assembly: GCF_023699985.2. Classification (NCBI taxonomy): domain Eukaryota; kingdom Metazoa; phylum Chordata; class Mammalia; order Artiodactyla; family Cervidae; genus Odocoileus; species Odocoileus virginianus. Next base: position 38,747,713 of record NC_069674.1, read on the forward strand.
CAAAAGTCCTTGGGAGATACAGATGCTTCCAGGAGGAAGCTGTCAGCATGGTATGCACAGGAACTCTGACTGCTGAAGAAATATGGTGAGGTGCCAAATAGCATCCCCAGAGAGAGAATTCAGCATTTGAGAGACAATGTAAAACAATAGATAAAGCCTTTATAATCACTGTATTTCTTCACCAACTAGGAGTAGTTTAATGGAATCACTTGACCAAGCACAGGAAATCTGTGTTCATGTCTTTTATCTACCACACAACATTGAATTATGGATTCAACACTTGTCTGGGCTCCATTTCCAGTCTGAGAAGTTGGACCAGAGAAACTCTATAAAATTCCTTCCTGCTAGACATACTGCTTTCTATGAGTTTTCAGGCCAGTCACACTGGTGAAGGCTATGGCTTTCCTTAAACATTTCATAAATGAAATCCACACCAAAGCAGGGTGCAGCTGCAAATAGGCAGTTTTTCCCAACTCAAATCTTAAATGTCAACACACAATTTACTTATTAAAAGTCACAGGAAACAAAAAAAGAGTGATTTAATGGAAGGGTGTAATTATAATGAATGTTGCCTGCAATTGACTTAGGATGCTAACCAGGGAAAACCAAGAACTGACTATCAGAGTTTAACCAACCACAGGGAAGTTGGGAAATTGATCAAGTATGTCAGACTACAAATGTTTTTGACCTTGGGAATAAGTTCTTAACCTTGGGAAAGCTTATGAGTCAACACAAAATTTCCTGGGAATTCTTGAGGTGGATTTGAAAATGCTCAGACAGACTCTGAGTTTGCAAATTACTCTAGTTCAAGACTGAAGTTCACTCTCGGGCAAACAGAACTGTTTTGAATCAGTATGACAGGGGTTGTGGGGAGAAGCGTGTGGGAGAGCTGGCCTTCAGTCACTTGAATTGCTCTCAGTATATATGTTGCTAAACAACCAGATTCCATATCCATCATCATTCATACTCAAGTCCCTGTAGTTCTCTGTATTAGTTGTCTTCTGCCTGTGTAAGTATTGATCTGGACATAGAATGTGGCATAATTTGCCTTTGACTCTGCTAAGCACATCTATGCTATCCAGAGGAGAATACACTGCAGGATTTGGGGATGTTACCAGTCTGTACAGGTGACAGCTTAGTGTGTGTCCTCTAAGGAACTAGGCAAATGCTTTGTATTCAGGGTCAAGTCTTTTCTGTATTTTTCACCTTTATAGGAAGAAAAGTTCATCCAAGTTGAGCAAATGCCATGAAATGAATATGTGGTATGCCTGAACAGCTTGTTTTTAAATATGATGGCCATCACATTAATGTGGGCAGACACACACAGCACTGTAACTACATTTAGTTATAATGAGTGAGTGAGTGAGTGAGTGAGTGAAAGTCGCTCAGTCGTGTCTGACTCTTTGCAACCCCATGGACTACACAGTCCATGGAATTCTCCAGGCCAGAATACTGGAGTGGGTAGCCTTTCCCTTCTTCAGGGAATCTTCCCAACAAAGGGATCAAACCCAAGTCTCCTGCATTGCAGGCAGATTCTTTACAAGCTGAGCCACAAGGGAAACCCCTTGGTTGTAATAGTTTTAAAGTAATGACCTCTTTTTTCACTTACCACATTTTCACATTTCTGAGTGAGCCTTCAGATGTTCCCCTACTTTGCTTTTATACATTAAAATTGGATAGGCATTGATTTTAAATTATTTTAAATTATTCAATGTCTATTTAAAATAACAAAAAAGAAAAGCATTTGTAACTAATTGCTGAAATAGGAGACAGCCAAACCATTTATAGTGTGTTCAATTTATTTTAACCTTTCAAAATAATAAATTCTGGGACTTCCCTGGCGGTCCAGTAGTTAAGAATTCCCCTTGCAGTGCAGGGGACACAAGTTTGATCCTTGGCTCTTCCCAGGTGACGCTCGTGGTAAAGAGCCCGCCTGCCAGTGCAGGAGTCATAAGAGATGCAGGTTCAATCTCTGGGTCGGGAAGATGCCCTGGAGGAGGGCATGCAACCCACTCCTGTATTCTTGCCTGGAGAATCCCGTGGACATGGTTACAGTCCATAGGGTCACAAAGAGTTGGACACGACTGAAGCAACTTAGCATGCTTGCATGCAGGGAAATAAGACCCCACATGCTGTGGAGCACCTAAGCACATGTGCTGCAACTACTGAGTCTGCTGGTCACAGCTAGAGAGTCCGGGCACCACAATGAAAGCTCCCCAGTTATGCAACAGAGATGGCACAGGCCACAGCGAAGACCTGACACAGACAAATAAATGAATAAATTCTGATTATACAGTGAAGAGAATAAGATTGCATGTAAGCTTATCCTTATAAATGAATTGCACCAGGTAGTTTATTAAGCAGACTTGTATCTATTTTCACATCCAGGACTCCTAACAATGCTCTCAAGTAGGAGGCAGGTGTAGGTTCATTTTGTATAGAAGGAAACTGAAGCTCAGAGAAGCTAAGTCATTTGCTCAGGGCTCTTCAGTCAGAGTTCAGAGGGTCCAATTTCTAGCCCTGTTCCCACCTCATCCTTACCATAAGAAGGACATGTGTCTGCTGGCTGCATTAGCCCCATAGGGCATGAGGAAATGGACAAAGTTTCCACATCCCCAAACTCTCTGTCCTATGCCATTTCCTTTTGACTCTTGAAGTGTCCAAATGCTCTCATGATAATCTGTTAGCAAAACCTACTCTTAAGGAGGATTTAAAATGCGTTAATATGACGATACAGCCTACTGTTTTCTCTTCCACCAAAATCTCAATTTTAGTAGAGTTCTGGGGACTTGCCTGGCAGCCCAGTGGTTAAGACACTGTACTTCCAACGCAAGGGGTGAGGGTTCAATCCCCGATCCTATATGCCCCACAGCCAAAAAAAAAAAAAGTGCCATTTTTTAACAATGTAGTTGAGCAATAATATGTATGTATGTATATATTTAAATAGAGTTAAATAGAGTTATATGTATGTATATATTTAAATATATATATATCTATCTAAATAGAGTTCTGGAGCTTAGGCTTTAGAAACTAAATTTTTGGGAGCTTTGAACTGAAAAAACTGTGACAGAGGATTGAAGTTTTGTGAAAAGAAGTTGCGAAGTAGGAAAGAGGGAAGAAGACTCCTTTGTAACACCCATTCTGTTTGTTGGGCAATCAAGTCTTTCATGATTAAACTAGGTTTTTATTTTCTTTTTTCAAGGCTTCTCTACTCATGCTCCCCTCAGTATTCCTTGTAATTTTAGATTTCTTTGGAAGACTTTGTTATGAAATGGAAAATTGAGGCTTTCTTCCAAAACATGGTTTTTCAAAATTTGTTCTTTTAGAAATGAAGTGGTTTGTGTGGTTTACGTTTTCATCACTGTCTGAAACATATTTTCCAAAGTCGAGAGCCACAGAGGCCCGCTGGTGCCCTGCTGGCTTTGGCAGCCTCTGAAAGCATTTCTTTGGTGATTTTGGTCACCTAACACTTAGTTAACCTTGCAGACATGATATAATTATTCACAGGACTCTGCATATGGATTCTTAAAGTAATGATGATGGTCGAAACTGTAGATTTTTTATTTTTTATTTGATTGTTATTAAAGTACTCTTTACTTGACTCCTTCATGTGACCGTTCCATTTATTTCTTACACAAATAGAAAAATAACAACAAAAATTCCACTATGAAACAAAAACAGACTTATAGACATAGAGAACAGACTTGTGGTTGCCAAAGGGAGAGGTAGAGAAGGGGAGGAGTAGGAATTGGAATTAACAGATGCAAACTATTATACATAGGATGGATAAAGAAAAAGGTCCTACTGTACAGCACAGAGAACTATATTTGATATCCTATGATGAACCGTAATGGAAAAGAATGTGAAAAATGGTGTGTATATATATATATATATGTATGTGTGTGTGTATATATACATATAAATGAGACATCTTACTATAAAAGAGAAATTAAACACAACCTTGTAATCAACTATACTTCAATAAAATTATTTTTAAAATTCCAAAGATAAAATAGACATTTAGTTACTCAGAGAATATCTTTGCTGCGCAGATATAGAGTAAATTCTTTGTGATGAAGACTCTACTCATGCTAGGAAAGAAATGCAATAAATGGAAAATGGAGTTTTGTTTGTGTGTGTGGAGTGAGGATTGAGGGTGGGATGAGCAACCCCAAAGAAGACGAATAGAAGAGAAAAGACTCTGAGCGCTGAGTGTGTGATTCAGGCAGAACAAAGTAATTTTAGACAAGTCATTGAACTCCACAAAGTCTCTGTTTTCTCAGCTGTAAAATGAGGGGTTGGGACAAGTGTTTTAAGCACCCACCCAACACACTGTGCTTCCAGGAAACCCAGCCTACCAGCCACAGGAAGCAGGGAAAACAGTTAAGAAACTCCTGAAATTTCCACCCCAAAGTCTCAGGCTGAAAGCCAGCCCTCTACTTGAGGCCCCTGGGGAAGAGAATTCAATGGCTGGACCATCGACTTAATCTATAGCAGGGTCCAGAGTGGGGACCACAGACTTTTCCTATAACATATGCCCTTTTGAGGAAAATCTAAACCTAAACAAGTTTAGGGTCCTTCCCCAAACTAATCGATAAACACCATTACTTAGGGTTAGTAGATTCATTTTGAATTGCTATCTGGGAAACAGACATGAAATAAATTTTTAGAGTTTCTTCCCAGAAATGACTCAGAAAGGAGGAATATCCAACAGTACTTTACTTCAGTCCACTCTGTACTCAATCTGTACTTGACTACTTGGGCCAGAATTCACATACCAAACCCAATGGGACTCGTGGTATGAGGTTTGATCAATACGTGCTAGCACTGGACTTCATCAGATACCAGCGTTCCCTGTGTCTGTAGAAGACTAGTCGGCTCCAAGTCACAAGTTAAAAAAGATACCCAAGTATCCCAGCAAGAAAGAAAAATTAGCAAGTTCATGAGTGAAGACTCCACAGATGCCAGAACATTTGCACAGAGTCTAAAACCTTGCTGAGAGTAATCAGCATAAGAAAATCTACTTGAACCTGGCTTCCATTACAATCACGTGTTTGAAATTTCAACCTATAAAAATGTACCTATATTTTCATTTACTCACTTTACTAAACACCTTATTCAAGGCAACCTCATTTATGCCAAATAGTTACTACTGGCTACAATTGAATCATTAAGATAATCCAAGGTATCAGCTTGATCATTTTTCTTCCTTTTCACTGACATTTGGCCCAGGGGTATTTTGTTGACCCAGTGAATGTACAGGAGGGTCAATTCCAGCACCTACTGCTGTTGCTGAATGAGCAGTGATTTTGTAGGCAAGCAGTAGAGACAGCTAATTTAAACCCTAAATCCTAAAGAGGACCCAGTTCGGGGGTCATTAACCTCTGAAGCAAGGAAAGACTTCAGAGATTTTTAAAAACAAATGCAATTGTATGTGAATATGGACATATGTGCATTTTTTCTGAGATCATTCATAATTCTTAAAGGATTCTATGAGTTGAAGCAAATCTATGAAATCCATGTTAAAAAAAAAAATCTTAGTCTAGGAAGAACCTGGGGATAGGAGAAAAACTTCCAAACATAAGACACATTTGAAATACCTGACAGAGGTTAAATCAACTGTGACATGCTGAAGTAACACTATAGTCATGTCAATTTGAGGAGAAATAATGTGGGATGGTAACTGGGGTGTACGGCTTCCCCAGGGGAGGGACATGTTGGACTCAGGTTAAAATCCCAAGTACATCTCTAACATCAAGGTTGAGGTAAGTGATTTTTTCATCTAGCTGAGCAATCTTTAGAAAACCAGGAGCTCAGAGGTAGAATGAAGAAATCTGTGAGAGCATCGGGTTCAGAGTTAAGGGGTTGTTTTGTTTTCTGAATGACGAAAGAACTATTTGACAAAATACACATAGGCAGTATTCAGGGGCAGCCACGGATTCATGGTCCAGGTAGCTGCCTTAATAAAAGACAAAGAAAGAAAAATACTCTGCTTTCCAGGGAAGAATGAAACTAACTTTGATCATAGACTGGGAATAGAATTAGAGAGAACTAACAGAAAATTTCACATGAGGATTTGGAGCTAGGGAAAGCATCAGTTGCTTTGATGATGAAGTATGAAACCCTGCAATAGCCATGGAGACAGCTATGCTCATGTAGAGGTCGAGTTTGTGGGTCCAGGGTCAACCCTCACCCTACCACCCTCACTTCCCCAGGTCTCTACACATGGACTGACGTGTACAATGGATTTTTTTTCCCCGAAGTCCATGGGGAGAGGTCTGTACGTGGATGCAAGAAAGGCAGGAGGGGGAAAGGATAATGTGAGATGACATAATAATATCTGTCTCTACTTTGGACTATTTTGAGCACCTTGGAAGTGTGGGTATCAGTCCATTTTCTTGAGAGAGATTTTGTGAGTTTTTGAGCATAAGTGGAGCCTTTTTTCCTCCCCTCCCCCCCCGACTTGGCTGTGTCAGGCAGTATGGCACCCCACAAGCTGCAAGGAAACAGTGAGACAGCTGCATGCCTGCGGAGAGTAAGTTGGTGGCAACAGGCAGGCCATTACCCTCATATTGAGACATGGTCAACCTTGCTGCTTCTTCCAATAATCAGCAGAAGCAATCCCACAAACCATCTAGAGTTTCTAGAAGCTCATGAGAACATTTATGTCTGAGCCCAAGTGACCGTTTCTCTAAAATTCTGAGAAATAGCAGGTGAAGATTTTGAGGAGGGGGCAGAAAGAACTTGCACTAAGAAGAAGGGGCTAACAATCTGAAAATTCCGATATCAATGTATAAAATGAACCTTTAGACACCAAAAGGAGAGGAGGCCCTGGCTGAGATCTGCATGCACTTCCTTTCCACCCTCTTCTTCTCTTTTTTTGCTACCTCAACTACCCTTCTGCAGCATATTCGCTGCTTAGCCAGGTTCTAGATGTTTCTATGACCCACTGCTCTGAGCAGGACGGGCTGCACTAGCCACTCCTGGACTCCTGCAACTCTCTTTGCTTTGACAGCTGAGATGATCTGCTTTCCTCCCACTTACTTACAACAGGCTTCCCAGCTCCTGGCCAAATCGTCCAACTCTTTCTCTGGACAACCACAAAAGGTCCCACAAGATCATTCGCAGCTTTTTAATTAGGTATTTTGGCAAAAACTCTGTTTGTGTAAGATGACACTTCTCTGTGGAGGAGTTTCATCCTTGGTAAAGACTTGAGAAGGTCCTTTATTTTAGCTGTAGCCATTGACTATGGTTATATTTTCTTCTAAATCACTTTACTGCATTTAATTTTGTCAAATGTTATTTCAGCTGTTGCCATCAGAAATAATTAGATCTCTGTGAGATTAATTCCTTCGTCGTCCAGCTGCTGCCAGGAATTATGTCAATCATTTGTGCTTATGATGTCATGGTTTGTTTCCATGGTAACAAATATGCAGTCACAAGTGCCTCATTATCATTTCACTAGAGTGATGACATATTTATAGTATTCAGGAACACCATATTGCCTTTTTAAATAATGTGTTCCTATGGCACACGCAAATACCCTTCTTCCTGAATGTACATTTTTCCCCTGTGGTTTGCATCATTTCCTATATATATACTGCACACTGTTTGCTTGTTTAAGAAGAAAATAAGTAAAAGATTGCTTAAAAGAAGTAAGACAACATAAAAGTATTAAAACCAGTCAATCCAAGGGAGAAGAAGCATTTACAATAAGAAATTCAAAGGACTATCAAATTATTATAAAAAAAAAAAACAAGCTGTTTAAAGCTTCCTACCTACCAGGATTTACCAACATGTTTATTGACAATATTAACTCAAAAGTTGAGAGAATCAAATAATATTTTTAGTAATTTAGAGTAGTCACTCCTCATATTATCGCACTACTAATTATGAACCTGTAAAGAGACACTTGAAATGTCGGCACACTAGTGACTGAAAACAAGTATAAAATTTTATTTCATTGAAAATGCAAGGACCGATAAACAATATTAAGTGAGACATTTCAGATTGTTCTGTAAATGTGGTCTTTCTTCTCGCCACCACTATCCCCTTGCCTTTTCATAAATCCTATTCACAAGTGAAACATCTATTCGGTTCAGGGAGATTCTCTCTGGAGGGGAAATAATTTTATCAGTAAGACTCCCTGGTGATGAGGCTGACTGGGGACTGCTGTTAATCAGCCTTTTTGACGTGGTGCCTTGAATAGCCCTTCCCATGATGCTCCATGATTCCACCTTAATGCTTTCCCTTTGAACTCACCATGACTCATACGTGTCTTTTTGTCCCTTTGTGTGTCTGAAGTTATCCCATTATTAACTTTAATTGGAAAGGTGCCTTTTGTTCCCTTAGTGGAGTCATACACTAACCACTGAACTCTTTAGGCTAAATTTCAGGGGTAGGAAAAACTTAATTTTTTTAAATAACTGAGGGGGATAAATAATGATAACTCGGATAACTTCATAGTGATTAACAGGAAGTTACTGAAAAGGAGCATGTATTTGTATACATTTCACTTTGTAAAAGTGTTTCCATTCAGAAGCTCTTCTGAAAAGAAGAGAAAAAGAGAGCAGTTTGGGGAAGTGGGTTCCACAGGGATGTTTGCATGAGGGTTCAAGGAGCTTCCTGGCAGACAAATGAACATGGAGAAAGAGGGGGTGTAAATAGGAGCAAGGTTTCCTCATCAGTGAGGAGGAGTGATTAGAGCATGGGTGGATCTCCCCTGGGAGGAGCCTTTGAGTGGAAACAGAAAGAACTGTGTCCATTGAGGGCCTAGAAGACTTTGGAAGCATCAGGAAACCCTGCTTTAGACTTTGGCAGCACAAAGCTCATAAGTTCAGGGAAACGCTCTCAGCCACTATGGTCTTGTATTCTTTGGAGCCCTCACAAGCCCCCATGGGTGTACAGACACCAGTGCCCTGAGAGCAAGCGTGAGTCACCCAAACTCAAACATCCACAAGCAGCACCAAGAGCTGTGACACCTTTGCCAAGCATCCAAAGTCTAGTGCCTGTGGTGGACATTAGCTTCTTCAGAAGGCTCAGAGACTCAAATAGCCAATCTCAAAAAGACAGGAAGTAAATGGTGGCTTCGGTGTGATAGCTTAGAGGATGCATTTGTGGGTACATCAACAGTATTATCAAAACTATAAAAATAGAAGGCTGGGGTCTTTGAGGATTATGTTAAAATTCTACGATGGCAGTAGATGAGAGGCACAGAAATGCACTACTCTGCCCTATTATTTTGGCCCCTATTTAACTTCCAGAGTCCTGTGTTCTAAACAGAAATGGCTGATCACTATACAGGAAGCAAACAGTTGGACTAGTACCCAGATCACACACACACACATCAAAAAAAGTCTATGTTTACATTTGTCCCCTTCATTATTCCAGAGATCACAGTGTTCATAATAAAATCAATGAATCAAGTCATATTGACATGTTGAGCTTCAAGACTAAAAACAAGTTTTATCTATTTATTTTTGTTCTTTTCAAAGGTGCTTTTAGTCTTATTTGGGGATTTGTTAATCTTACAAAGCATAGCAGGGAGCAAGTCTCTTTCAAGCAAGAGGAGAAATGGGTCACTCAAAAGAGAAGGCCAAATAGACTAACCACATTTTTAAAAATCTTATTAAAGTGACGATAAATCCTTTCATTGCTCTGTATGTAAATATACTTCTCTGTGAGGAAATATCTGCTGGAGGGAGAAGGACATATAAATTCTAGCCCCAGATTTCCTCCTTTGGGACCATTGGCTAAGTTACCTGATGTCTCTAAACTTTAGCTCCCTTTGTATGCAAAATTACATTAATAACATTTGTCTCATCTCCTTCAGAGATGTATGGACAGCAATGATTCATGCAAAAATGCTTTGTAAACTGTAAGGCATGTAGCAAAGATAAGATACTGCAATCTCAATCTCATTCCATCTGGCTTCCACCTCCACATGCCTTCTGAGAACTCTGTCATCTGAAATTTTCATGCCTCTCCCTCCCACTCTTGCTCCATCTCTGATATGGTCTTCAGAGGAGTGATGTCTCCTCTGAGACTTATGTGATGAAGCAATCTAGAAGTTTACAGACTTCAAATGGGATTGAATTAATATGTGACCACATCAACAAATAATGCAGCTGCAACCCCACCTCTTCCACAGAGTTCCCTTTCCTGGCATAATTAAGAAGTTTAGATGTAGAAAAGGATAATTATCTCCTGATTCATTTTATCTGTGTTCTCTTGAAAATTCTTGTTCCTTTTCATCCGGTCCCTTTTTTTCTCCTTTCTCTGCACTCCCAGGGCTCTCTTCCTAACTTTCATTCAGCATTTTTCCTGAGCTCCAAAGACAGCCTTATAAGAATGAATGGATGTGCAGTTTGGGGTCAGAGAGACCTGCTCTCAAACTCTAGCTCTATTACTTACTGTGTGACCTACTTGCTGTGTGACCAAGAGGAAATTATTCACCCCTCTTTAGCTGTGAATCCTTCTCTATTACCTGTGATACTAACACCTACCATATAGAATCAAATATAATGTGTATCTGCTAATATAGTAATATAATATTATAAATAATACATATAATAAATAACCTGCTGCACTTTAATTCATCAAAATTTAGTAAATATCCATCAAGGACCAGACCTTACTCAAACTTGGAAATGTGGTTCAATTCAGTTCAGTTCAGTCGCTCAGTCATGTCCAACTCTTTGCGATCCCATGAATTGCGGAACGCCAGGCCTCCCTGTCCATCACCAACTCCCAGAGTTCACTCAAACTCATGTCCATCGAGTCGGTGATGCCATCCAGCCATCTCACCCTCTGTTGTCCCCTCCTCCTCCTGCCTCCAATCCCTCCCAGCATCAAGGTCTTTTCCAATGAGTCAACTCTTCACATGAGGTAGCCACAGTATTAGAGTTTCAGCTTCAGCATCAGTCCTTCCATGAACACTCAGGACTAATCTCCTTTAGGATGGACTAGTTAGATCTCCTTGCAGTCCAAGGGACTCTCAAGAGTCTTCTCCAACACCACAGTTCAAAAGCATCAATTTTTGGCACTCAGCTTTCCCCACAGTCCAACTCTCACATCCATACATGACCACAGGAAAAACCATAGCCTTGACCAGACGGACCTTTGTTGGCAAAGTAATGTCTCTGCTTTTTAATATGCTATCTAGGTTGGTCATAACTTTCCTTCTAAGGAGTAAGTGTCTTTTAATTTCATGGCTGCAATCACCATCTGCAGTGATTTTGGAGCACAAAAAAATGAAGTCTGACACTGTTTCCACTGTCTCCCCATTTATTTGCCATGAAGTGATGGGACCAGATGCCATGATCTTAGCTTTCTGAATGTTCAGCTTTAAGCCAACTTTTTCACTCTCCTCTTTAACTTTCATCAAGAGGCTTTTTAGTTCCTCTTCACTTTCTGCCATAAGGGTGGTGTCATCTGCATATCTGAGGTTATTGATATTTCTCCCGGCAATCTTGATTCCAGCTTGTGCTTCTTCCAGCCCAGCGTTTCTTATGATGTACTCTGCATATAAGTTAAATAAGCAGGGTGACAATATACAGCTTTGACGTACTCCTTTCCCTATTTGGAACCAGTCTGTTGTTCCATGTCCAGTTCTAACTGTTGCTTCCTGACCTGCATATAGGTTTCTCAAGAGGCAGGTCAGGTGGTTTGGTATTCCCATCTCTTTCAGAATTTTCCACAGTTTATTGTGATCCACACAGTCAAAGGCTTTGGCATAGTCAATAAAGTAGAAAAAGATGTTTTTCTGGAACTCTCTTGCTTTTTCAATGATCCAGTGGATACTGACAATTTGATCTCTGGTTTCTCTGCCTTTTCTAAAACTAGCTTGAGCATCTGGAAGTTCACGGTTCACATATTGCTGAAGCCTGGCTTGGAGAATTTTGAGCATTACCTTACTAGCGTGTGAGATGAGTGCAATTGTGCAGTAGTTTGACCATTCTTTGGGATTGCCTTTCTTAGGGATTGGAATGAAAACTGACCTTTTCCAGTCCTGTGACCACTGCTGAGTTTTCCAAATTTGCTGGCATATTGAGTGCAACACTTCCACAGCATCATCTTTCAGGATTTGAAATAGCTCAACTGGAATTCCATCACCTCCACTAGCTTTGTTCGTAGTGATGTTTCTGAGGCCCACCTGACTTCACATTCCAGGATGTTTGGCTCTAGGTGAGTGATCACAGTATTGTGATTATCTAGGTCGTGAAGATCTTTTTTGTACAGTTCTTCTATGTATTCTTGCCACCTCTTCTTAATATCTTCTGCTTCTGTTAGGTCCATACCATTTCTGTCCTTTATCAAACCCATCTTTGCATGAAATGTTCCCTTGGTATCTGTAATTTTCTTGAAGAGATCTCTAGTCTTTCCCATTCTGTTGTTTTCCTCTATTTCTTTGCATTGATCACTGAGGAAGGCTTTCTTATCTCTCCTTGCTATTCTTTGGAACTCTGCATTCAAATGGGAATATCTTTCCTTTTCTTCTTTGCTTTTCGCTTCTCTTCTTTTCACAGCTATTTGTAAGCCCTTCTCAGACAACCATTTTGCCTTTTTGCATTTCTTTTCCATGAGGATGGTCTTGATCCCTGTCTCCTGTGCAATGTCACAAACCTCTAGAAATGTGGTAACAAATGACAAATATACTAGGGATTAAATACTAGAATCTACTTCTCTATTACTTCTCCTTTTTATTACTAATAAAGGTTTCTAAAACCAAGGCCGTGCTTGGGCTGTCAAGCTCTCATGGGATAATGGAATCTCCCTAAAGTCAAGCCCTTACAACATTACAAAATCATAGGCATCAAAAAGGAGACAAATCAACTTACCTATCCTTACTCCTTTGCCTGTACTTACATAAGACCAAGACTACTACAAATGTTTCTTTTATGAAAATAGGGAAATAAACATTCTAGACCATGTGAACTAGTTTCTGAAGCCCATGCTGGAAAGGAGATTCTGGCAGGAGCAGACTGCCAAAACCAGGAAAGAGAATGTTTTAATCCATTCACACTACTGTAACAAAATACCATAGACTGGGTGGTTTATGAAAGATAGAAATCTGTTTCCCATGGTTCCAGAGCCTGAGAAGTCCAAGATCAAGATATCAACAAATAAGTGTCTAGTGGGGGCCTGTTCACAAATGGCTATCTGCTCCTATGACCCTATATGACTGAAGAAGTAAGGGAGCTCTCTACCACCACTTTTAATAGAGCACTAATCCCACTCATGAGGGCCACATCCTCATGACCTATGTACGTCCCAGAGTCTCTAAAACCATCACATTGTGGCTTAGGATTTCAATATATGCATTTTGGGAGGATATAAACATTCAGTGCACAACAGGGAGATAAGAGTCTGTCAATGGCAGAGTATAGACATGATCACCCCCAAAAGAGTCCACCCTGAGTGGAGAAATAGGAAAAGTACTTTTGACCATTGTTGGTAAGGCAGAGTCATGGCCACTAAAGATCTGAAAGAAAGGTGCTTGCAGGTGTCTCTGACCAGATGCAACAGTCTTGGAAAGGCACAGCTTCTGGGAGAGAAGATTTGGAAGATATGGTAGCCAATGGAGACCTGGTGTTGAAGGATAAGAAAAAGGCAATCACTTGAAAAGTAAAATCAAAGTAAAAACAAGAAAACACACAAAATCTCACACCTTCTCACCCCCAAAACCAATATTTACTAAAGAAATATCATTTGACTGTACCAACAGATTTTTAGACTAAGAAACTTAATAAACCACTCAGTTCCCTCTCCCTTGTCTACTATAAACACCTATAATTGCTGACCCAAGAAAACACATAAGAAATTTAACATGCATCCCAACAAGAATCAATTTTTATTATATAATTATTTGTTTAATGATCTATTTAATGATCATTAATAGAGATTAATGAAACTCTATTGATTTGAATCAGGTCAGAAATTCAAAAATCAGTGATGAAATGAATAACAACAACAAAAAAGCTCATAAAAATGAAAAACAAGAGTTGATCAAGCTCAGTAAAGGAATTGAATTTTTTTAATCGTCTCAGAAATGAGCACTAAATTACAAGATGCCTAAAGGAAAAGAGATCTGTATAAAAATGTGGTCCATGACATTGATGAGGGGGATGGCTAAGAAAACACATAATGAGGTGTTGTTTTTTTTTTAAGATGAGAAAGAAAATTACAAAGACAATCCAACATATATTTAATTTGACTACACTTAATGCTGCAATCCAAAACAACTTTCTAAAAATGAAAGAACTAAATCTTCATACTGAAAATGCCTACAGTGTATTCATTGTTGTCAACTACAAAATGTATTGTAGTAAAGTGTTTAAACTTTATTTTTTATTAAACAAAACTTAGATTTTTTTTAAAAAAACAATCTTCAAGCACAAAAGGCCACTCACAAAGGGAAGAAATTAGGTGAGTCTCAGACTTCTTGGCAGCAGCATGTATGCAAGACAACACTGCAGAAAATTTTTTGAAAAATTCAGATGGAAGCATAAACTCAATGATCTTACATCCACTCAAGCTTTCCTTCAAGTGCCAAGGGTATGGAAAATCAGTTTTAATCTGAAAGAACTCAGAAAATACTGCATTCATAGGCCCTTCCTTGCAAATCTACTAAGGAATTTAAATCAAGAGATGACTGGAGAAATTGGGGGAAAGTCTGGTAATAAGGACAAAATATATTGAATAGAGCTGAGAATAAAACAAAGGTGGATGAAGAGTAGAAGATTTTTATGTAAACATATATTTTGAAAAGGTAGAAATAATTCAACTGAAAACTGGGAGAAGCAGGGAGACAGAAGCATATAGAAACAGTTTATTGACTGTGCTGCAAATAATAAGTGAAAGTCAGAGAACTGAAAAATTGCCTTCCTAAAAACCTAAGGATGACTCTATATACCAAGATAAGACTTTTCAGAAGGAATAATTAATATTTGTCACTGATGTGTAATATTTTATTATTGTATTCTATGCTAACAAAAAAATATTACATTCTATGCTAACAATATTGGAGAAGGAAATGGCAACCCACTCCAGTGCCCTTGCCTGGAGAATCCCAGGAATGGCGGAGCCTAGTGGGCTGCCAAAAATGGGGTCGCACAGAGTCGGACACAACTGAAACGACTTAGCAGCAGCAGCAGCATGCTAACAATAGGTAATGTTGTATTATTTCTCATTTTTTATATTTCTATTCACTTTGTATCACTTTATTATTTTTAAAAATGCCTCCACTGCCTAAAACTGAGCCCCATTTGAGGCCATAGAGATTATATTCCATCCACCTGACCCTAGGAGTAATGGGTTAGACTCTGGAATCTTGGCAAATCAGTAGCCATGAAAATGACTCAGTACAAAGGATCTGGGGCAAAGAAGCTAGATCAGGCAGGTATTGAGGGTAGCTTCAGAAAATGAAAGAGGCCGACCAGCTGTGTTCCTTAGCAATCTGTGATTTACTGCAAACTTAGTAGCATGACTCTACTCTGGTCAAGAGGAAAGACTTCAGAGAAAAAGGAGAATATTATCCAGAGATAGATGCTACTTATACAATAGCAAATACGAACACTTTAAACAGTTTAACTCCCTCAAGTGCCTTTCTTTTCCTGGTACACCAATGTCATTCTCATAATCACTTCACTCTTCTCTGCTGAGTTCTTATGAAGAATCTCTTAAAGCCTGGAAAGATTCCCCCCGAAAAGGAGTGATTTTTCTCATGAAAATGACATCATGATCTCTATGACAGATCATAGGCTAAAAAGTTCAGAAGACATTCTGTTCCATGTGCTTATACTTATAAGACAAGTTAGATCACCTTGCAAACCAAGTTCTAGACTTTAGGGATAATCCCTAACAACTGACCATTTTGAGGATCACAGAAAGACTAGGTTAAAATTCCAGTCATAAACTGGACTCTTTGTCACAATGGCTAATGAATGGTATCAGGTGGCTTCTTAACTATCTATCACTGATGATTGATGATGATTGCTGTGTAAATGTGGTAGCATCAAACCCAGATACACCCCCTGCAGAGTTTATAAGGTCTTGTCTCTCCCCGAGGACATGTCTGTCAAATCAGCCAGTGCCAATGGAATAGGTACTTAGAACAAGGCTCTAATTTTATTTGTGAGGAATCAACTCTGGAGCAGTAAGTTTTAGCCCAATAAGTAATAATTAACAGGAAGTACTCTAAGAGCTCTAGCAGAACAGGCCAGTTAGGAATTTCCTTGAGATTAAGAAAATAATAAGAGGAAAGGATACTGCAGAGTTATATATGGAATTGAGAAGGATCAAAACCTCAGTGAGAACTCAAGGAACCTCATTACAACCAAGCACCTGAACCTTATAAGGACTGAAGCAGAATTCAGAGCAAAGTCCACCCAATATCCGGTTATGCTCTACTCATCAATCACAGGGCAATTAGCATAGGAATTAACTGATCAACACTGTTGGGCTAGTTCTCACTACTACAACTTGCCCATCAAAGGTTCCATGGGGCAGCTTCCACATCAGTGCTTCCAGGCTTCAGCACATGCAAAATGACAACAATGATGAAAAAGAGATAATAATAACACCCGTAATTTTTTGATCTTGTACCACAGACTACATAATGTATTAAGTATTAGACCCTTTCCCTGGTGGCTCAGATGGTAAAGAATCTGCCTGCAATGCAGGAGATTTGGGTTCAGTTCCTCAGAGAGGAACTGAAGAATTCCATGGACAAAGGAGCATGGCAGGAGGCTACAGATCCATGAGATCACAGAGTTGGACTCAACTGAGCAAATTCCACTTTCACTTACAGAAAGTGAAGGGCTTCCTAGGTAGTGCTTGTGAAAAAGAATCCACCTGCCAATGCAGGACATGTAAGAGACACAGGTTAGATCTCTGGGTAGGGAAGATCCCCTCGAGGACAGCATGGAAAACCACTCCAGTATTCTTGCTGGAGAATGGAAACCCACTCCAGTCCTGGGCATCCCAAGGACAGAGGAGCCTGGTGAGCCACAGTCCACAGGGTCACAAAGAGTCAGACACAACTGAAGTGATGTAACACACACAGAAAATAAAACCAAGATTTTAAGCTAGTTGATTACCTGTGATAGGATTCCAAAGCTCGTACTCTTTGTGCTTTAACACCTTTAGATCATGAGACCCTTTCATGGACCCTTCCATGCGCTTTGGAACTGTGGAGCTCTGTGGAGTCTATATGATGATTTATGCTTAAGTACTCACCTATGGCCACTGTCCTGCACTGGTAGGTCTGAGCTGGCAGACTCAGGGTTTAAGCCATTCAGTTCAGTTCAGTCGCTCAGTCATGTCTGACTGATCCCATGGACTGCAGCACGCCGTGCTTTCCTGTCCACCACCAACTCCCAGAGCTTACTTAAACTCATGTCCATCAAGTTGGTGATGCCATTCAACCATTTCATCCTCTGTTGTCCCCTTCTCCTCCTGCCTTCAATCTTTCCCAGCAACAGGGTCTTTTCCAATGAGTCAGTTCTTTGCATCAGGCAACCAAAGTATTGGAGTTTCAGCTTCAGCATCAGTCCTTCCAGTGAACACCCAGGACTGATCTCCTTTAGGATGGACTGGTTGGATCTCCTTATGGTTCAAGGGATTCTCAAGAGTCTTCTCCAACACCACAGTTCAAAAGCAGAAATTCTTTCAGTGCTCAGTTTTCTTTATAGTCAACTCTCACATATCCAAGCCATTCAGATGCTTCCATTTCTTGGGGTATCTAACATACTTGCTCAGAGGTTACTAATACCTCCCTCCCTACCTGCGCTCAAGCGCAATCCTCTGCTCCACAATACTGATCCTACACCTACATGTTACAATTTCCAGACCTAGAAAAATTTTACCTCCAAAAGGTTGAGTTCTTTAGGTCAATCTTAAATTGTATAACCTTTAGGGAATTATAAAATATCTTTGTTCTTTTGATTTCAATGTTTGCTGTTTCATTCCCTCTAGGATACAATCAGGAAGCATGTGTGGGACACCAGATTACTAGGATCAAAGTTATTTTTCCTTATTATTTATTAATATGAACAACTGAACTAGGGTTATGGAAATATACATATATATATATATATACACATATGTTTGTATTTTCTCCTTATTATATTGTGTTCATTTTTTTTTTCAGATCTGGACTATATTACTAAGGAAGATGTTTGTAAGACATTTATGCAACAAATCATATATCCCTAAATTTAAGGGGCTTACTAGTAAATGTTTGTTTCTTGTTCACATCAGAATCTGACATGGATCTGGTAGCTTTTGACACTGCTTACATTCAAGGGGTGATTCAGCAGCTCAGGCTGGTTGTATTTTATAATTCTACCATCTTAGAGTCCTCCACTCCCAGCTACACAGCCAAGAAAGGGTGTATTATGTACACAGTTACTCAACTGCCTCAGACTGGAAGTAGTGCATCACTTCCTTTCGCATTCCAATCGGTTATAACACAGTCACTTGGTCCAACATAACTGCAAGGAAGGTTGAGAAATGAAGTCTGTATACTCAAGAGGGAAAGCTGGATGCATGAGCTCTATGCCTGTCTCTGCCTTCAAACTGCATAGTCTCTGGCCCTTTAAATCCTAGATTCAATCTTGCTAATTCCACACATCCATTCACACAGCAATTTCTCATGTTTCTGCCTTCAAAATATTGAGAATATAATTCTTGATCACCACCTCTACTGTGTTCATCATGGTCCCAGCCACCATCATTGATCCCACTGATGACTGCAATAGATTCTGTACTGACTTTGTTGCTTCCACCCTTGCCCCATACAATCTGTCCTCAAAACCAACCAGGGTAATGTTAAATATGAGTCAAATCAGGGATACCCCATTTCATGCAGAGTCAACATCACTTCAGGGTCAGCATCATTACCATGACCTACCAAGCTCTTCATAATCTGCCCTCCCTTCATCTCTCCAACCTTATCACCTACACTTCTTCCCTTTATGCTCCTCTAGCAACCCAGTACGCTCCCACCGGAAGGTTTTGCACTGGCTGCTCCTCCCATCCAAAATGCCTCACCCCTGGTACCAGCACAGCCAATTCCCTCTCCTCCTCCAATTCTTCGTCCAACTGTCACCCTCTCCATGGCAGCTCCCCGGGCACACTCTGCCCCCAGTGCTGCTGCACTCCCCATTCCCATTTCCTCACTTTATTTTTTCATGGTTTTTTTTTTTTTTTTTTTACTTTGGAAAGGATTTTTGCCAAAGGTATTTTTTAAATGAGTTCTCTTTTTTTTTTTTTTAATTTTTTTTTTTTCATTTACTTTTATTAGTTGGAGGCTAATTACTTTACATCATTACAGTGGTTTTTGTTATACATTGAAATGAATTAGCCATGGATTTACATGTATTCCCCATCCCGATCCCCCCTCCCACCTCCCTCTCTACCCGCTCCCTCTGGGTCTTCCCAGTGCACCAGGCCCGAGCACTTGTCTCATGCATCCAACCCGGGCTGGTGATCTGTTTCACCCTAGATAATACACATGTTTTGATGCTGTTCTTTCGAAACATCCCACCCTCGCCTTCCCCCACAGAGTCCAAAAGTTTTTCATGGTTTTTATCCTGTTTCAACATACTATGTAACATATATTTATTTTGGCAATTGGCCCACAGTATTCACTAGAACAAGTGCCATGAGAATAGGGAATTTTGTTTGTTCGCTTCACAAGTCCCTGGAA
This sequence comes from Odocoileus virginianus, assembly GCF_023699985.2. Lineage (NCBI taxonomy): Eukaryota > Metazoa > Chordata > Mammalia > Artiodactyla > Cervidae > Odocoileus > Odocoileus virginianus. The sequence continues at coordinate 38,767,424 of NC_069674.1, forward strand.
CAGCACCTGGCACATGGCAAGAGCTCAATCAATATTATCAAATAAACAAGTGAATGAATCCTGGTATCCAATGGACCTAGTGTTGGATCCCAGAATCTTCTTCAATATTTCTGCTAGAGGATGTGATGGAGGTAAATAAATCTCTTTGCTTGATATCCACAAATTCCCAAACTAAATATGTCAGTTAGAATTTTACTATCACTTTCATAAAATTCACTAAAATTTCTAAAATTCTCACTAAAATTCACTAAAATTTCATGAATTCACTAAAATTCATCACTCATCCATGATTGTCACATTGCGGAAGTCATTTTGTAGGTTTCTGGTGTTTTCTTTTAATTTTTTTTCAGGTTTGTCTTTGCCTGCCAGTATAGCATAATTAGGTATTAAGATGTTCAAGGCCAAGATTATGGCTTTCAACTTGACTGGTATATAAAGGGACTTAATATCATTCATTGCACACTAGTGTTGATTTTTCTTTTTTTACATAAACATTTTAACAATTCTCTTAGCCATTATTTCTAGGCAAATTCTCCTCCGCATATAGACCCAGGCCAACTAAACATAAGAGGTAAGCTCAAGAAACTGGAATATTTTCTTGCTCACCCAAGATCCCTTAAGGACCAGACTTGGAGAATAGCTCTAGCCATACTGGGCTGCCAGAACCTAATAAATGAGCCTCCTTTTATCTGGAAGAAAGTCTGGAAAACAGACCAAAAGTTTTCAAGACCATTTCTGTCTCTTTTCCCAAGAGGCTGGGTCGCTGGTGTCTGGACACAAGCTGAGCATTACAGTCATTGTTTTACATAAGGAGTCCCTTTGATCTGGTTTAAAAACACAAACAGAAATGCCTTTGCCCAATCTGAATTTGACATGTGTCCTTTGATTCTGTAAATAATCAAATTTGAACACAGTGTTATAACCACAACTGCAAAGTGTGGAATGAAGCAAGTTTTTATTATAAGAAGACAATATGCATTTACTAAGCAATATTTTTCAACAATACATTCTTCTTTTCTGAGATTCTTAACATGTTTCTTCATCAGTACAATTTATTTCTTTTTCTTTTTCATTCCCATAACTCTCAACAATAAAGGAAAATCTATTTAAAAGAGTTCATTCCACAAAGAGACCAAAAAAAAAAAAAAATATTTTCAAAAGAAACCAAAAAACCAAAGTTATTCAGATCAGTTCAATCTGTGTCTTCTGGACAACTTGACTATTGAGGGTGGAATGATTAGTTAAAAGGTTTTTCATGGAGTCCAGAGGTTAGCACTGTCTGGATATCATCAGGTATGTGAGACACTAGGCCCAGGGAAAGAAAAGCATTGCTTCTGTAGGAAGTTAAGAAAGTGTTTACTTTCAACCCTCTCAGTAAAGGAAATGCAAGCCAGCAAACCTACTTTCTGGGGGCTTTTGGTCTCTGGATTTGTAAGCCCCAGGGCCCAAGAGAGGTAACAACCTTGAGCCCAAGTTCCCCAGAGCACCAAGGTCATTTCTAAACTTGCAGGGTGAAATGTATTTAAAGCCCTTCCCCAAAGGGAGTTGCAAAAGTTAGAAGTTGTTTCACTGTCAGGGTCAATTTAGATTCGAAAGAGTGCAGGAGATGGGGGTCTTTGCCCTGGGGACTTCCTAGGAAAAACAGAATTGACCTATTTTTAAGGAGAATGAATTCCAGAACTCCTCCGTCCTTGGGACCCACTCCACAACCACATCCGTTCTCTATTCTTCCAATGGAGGAGAGATTTTTCTGCAAATCGCTTCTGCTAATAACAATTGTCACCCTCGGTATAAGGAACTGCCAGGGCCCCTGGCACCCTTAACCCACATCATTAACTCCAACCAGGCACATACTCTCACTGCATTTCAATGCCAAGAGTTTAAATCTCAAACATAATTATCCATGGGGCCTTGGCTGATTCATGTGTCAATGTTAGCTCCTACTAGTTATATTTTAATATTAACCTTTAAAATGTTTATGCCTTTCTAAAATGAGTATTAGTCCAGAATAGTCATCTGACATAGCTTAGATGGAGACATTGCAGCTTTTTTTTTTTAGCACCAGAAGTTCTGAAACATAAAGAATTAGGCTTCCCCATAAAGGCTACAAAGTGTGAACCATGAAAGTTTAGTAAATAAAGAAACAGGACTTACATGTTTCACCACAAAAAGCCAGATCATAATTACAGAAAATAAGATCCCAAATAATACAATAAATGATTATTGATCAGAGAAATAACCTAGAACCACATGGGCCTGCTACAAGTTAAATCATGCAGAAGACTTAATGAAGACGTTCAGTTTAGCTCAGTTGTCACTCAGTCATGTCTGACTCTTTGCAACCCCATGAACCACAGCGCGCCAGGCCTCGCTGTCCATCACCAGCTCCTGGAGCCCACCTGAACCCATGTCCATCGAATCGATGATGCCATACAACCATCTCACTCTCTGTTGTCCCCTTCTCCTCCTGCCTTCAATCTTTCCCAGCATCAGGGTCTTTTCCAATGAGTCAGCTCTTCGCATCAGGTGGCCAAAGTACTGGAGTTTCAGCTTCAGCATCAGTCCTTCCAATGTACACCCAGGAATGATCTCCTTTAGGATGGACTGGTTGGATCTCCTTGCAGTCCAACGGACTCTTAAGAGTCTTCTCCAACACCACAGTTCAAAAGCTTGAATTCTTCTGCACTCGGCTTTCTTTATAGTATGACTCTCACGTCCACACATGACTACTAGAAAAACCATAGCCTTGACTAGATGGACCTTTGTTGACAAAGTAATGTCTCTGCTTTTCAATACGCTATCTAGGTTAGTCATAACTTTCCTTCCAAGGAGTAAGTATCTTTTAATTTCATGGTTACAATAGCCATCTGCAGTGATTTTGGAACCCAAGAAAATAAAGTCAGCCACTCTTTCCCCATCTATTTGCCATGAAGTGATGGGATTGGATGCCATGATTTTAGTTTTATGAATGTTGAGCTTTAAGCCAACTTTTCACTCTCCTGCTTCACTTTCATCAAGAGGCTCTTTAGTTCTTCTTTGCTTTCTGCCATAAGGATGGTGTCATCTGCATATCTGAGGTTATTGATATTTCTCCCAGCAATCTTGATTCCAGCTTGTGCTTCATCCAGCCCAGTGTTTCTCATGATGTACTCTGCATATAAGTTAAATAAGCAGGGTGACAATATACAGCCTTGAAGTATTCTTTTCCTATTTGGAACCAGTTTGTTGTTCCATGTCCAATTCTAACTGTTGCTTCCTAACCTGCATACAGGTTTCTCAAGAGGCAGGTCAGGTGGTCTGGTATTCCCATCTCTTGAAGAATTTTCCACAGTTTATTGTGATCCACACAGTCAAAGGCTTTGGCATTGTCAATAAAGCAGAAGTAAATGTTTCTCTGGAACTGTCCTAATTTTTCAATGATCCAGCGAATGTTAGCAATCTGATCTCTGGTTCCTCTGCCTTTTCTTAAACCAGCTTGAACATCTGGAAGTTCATGGTTCACGTACTGTTGTAGCCTGGATTGGAGAATTTTGAGCATTACTTTACTAGTGTGTGAGACAAGTGCAATTGTGTGGTAGTTTGAGCATTCTTTGGGATTGCCTTTATTTGGGATTAAAATGAAAACTGACCTTTTCCAGTCCTGTGGCCACTGCTGACTTTTCCAAATTTGCTGGCATATTGAGTGCAACACTTCCACAGCATCATCTTTTTGGATTTGAAATAGCTCAACTGGAATTCCATCACCTCCACTAGTTTTATTCGCAGTGATGCTTTCTAAGGCCCACCTGACTTCACATTCCAGGATGTCTGGCTCTAGGTGAGTGATCACACCATCGTGATTTTCTGGGTAGTGAAGATCTTTTTTGTACAATTCTTCTACATTTTCTTCCCACCTCTTCTTAATATCTTCTGCTTCTGTTAGGTCCATACCATTTCTGTCCTTTATTGTGCCCATCTTTGCATGAAATGTTCCCTTGGTATCTGTAATTTTCTTGAAGAGATCTCTAGTCTTTCTCATTCTGTTGTTTTCCTCTATTTCTTTGCATTGATTGCTGAGGAAGGTTTTCTTATTTCTCCTTGCTATTCTCTGGAACTCCGCATTCAAATGGGTATATCTTTCCTTTTCTCCTTTGCTTTTCACTTCTCTTCTTTTCACAGCTATTTGTAAGGCCTCCTCACACAGCCATTTTGCTTTTTTGCATTTCTTTTCCATGGGGATGGTCTTGATCCCTGTCTCCTGTACAATGTCATGAACCTCCGTCCATAGTTCATCAGGCACTCTGTCTATCAGATCTAGTCCCTTGAATCTATTTCTCACTTCCACTGTATAATCATAATGGATTTGATTTAGGTCATACCTGAATGGTCTAGTGGTTTTCCCACTTTCTTCAATTTAAGTCTGAATTTGGCAGTAAGGATTTCATGATCTGAGCCAAGGTCAGCTCCTGGACTGGTTTTTGCTGACTGTATAGAGCTTCTCCATCTTTGGCTGCAAAGAATAGAATCAATCTGATTTTGGTATTGACCATCTATGATGTTCATGTGTAGAGTCTTTTCTTGTGCTGTTGGAAGAAGGTATTTTCTATGACCAGTGTGTTCTCTTGGCAAAACTTTATTAGCCTTTAACCTGCTTCATTCTGTACTCCAAGGCCAAATTTTCCTGTTACTCCAGGTGTTTCTTGACTTCCTACTTTTGCATTCCAGTCCCCTGTAATGAAAAGGACATCTTTTTGGGGTGTTAGTTCTAAAAGGTCTTGTAGGTCTTCATAGAACCATTCAACTTCAGCTTCTTCAGCATCACTGGTCGGAGCATAGACTTGGATTACCGTGGCATTGAATGGTTTGCCTTGGAAACTAACAGAGATCATTCTCTTGTTTTTGAGATTGCATCCAAGTACTACATTTCGGACTCTTTTGTTGACTATGATGGCTACTCCATTTCCTCTAAGGGATTTTTGCCCACAGTAGTAGATATAATGGTCCTCTGAGTTAAATTCTACCATTCCAGTCCATTTTAGTTCGCTGATTCCTAGAATGTTGACGTTGATTCTTGCCATCTCCTGTTTGACCACTTCCAATTTGCCTTGATTCATGGACCTAACATTCCAGTTTCCTATGCAATATTGCTCTTTACAGCATCGGACCTTGCTTCTATCATCAGTCACATCGACAACTGGGTGTTGTTTTTGCTTTGGCTCCATCCCTTCATTCTTTCTGGAGTCTTCTATGAAGAGGTAGAGGTCTTAATTCTTCACCCCATCTTGGAATAAAAAACTCATCTGAACAGCTTCAGTAGGTGTTGTTTCCTTTAATACTTCAATCAAGAAAGTATGTGACAATACTTCCCAAATAGTAAAGACCAATCTAAATAAAAGTGAAAGAAGTCTACCCACCTCTGTTCTTTTAAGAGCCACCAAAATTTGAAGCCAGTAAAAGGAATATTTCTTGCAAAGAAGGTAAATTACTATGTGCTTCTGGAAATTTTCATCGAGTTTCTGTTAAATCCTAGGGACCCAAAATCAGCATTGTGTTCCTGGGGATTTACTTTTATTTGCATTAGAAAAACACAGTGGTCATCTGTGATACTCACCTTTTTGGGCAGAAAAAGAAAACACAGCATCACTGATCCTTTGAACATTTGATGGAACCCAATACAACCCAAGTCCTAAATATATGCCTCATTTCCTCTTTTTAAATATTACGTGTTCAGTACCAGAGAGCATCTTCTATGAAGGATACAGAGTAATCTCTTGAACTGTTGAAGGCATCAACCTCCCCTCTGGAATCTAGCTCTCCCCTGTGGCCCCTTAGGTGTATATACATGGAGACTCTTTCTCTGTGACCTAAGGAGAAACTGGTGTAAACTTTCTCCTTATTTTAGTCGTTGGTTGGCCAACCTGGGTTCTAATCCCTATTTGTCCACTAACCAACTGCATACTAGGGTCTGTCAAGTTTGCTTTTGTGGATGTCAGTTTCTTCCTCTCTGAGATAAGGGGATAGAATCAGATGATCCTGAATAACTCCTCAGGAGCTGATGGTCTGTGGTTGTTTAGACAACTGTGTGTATGTGTAATTAAGTAGTTCTTAATAAGGACATGGACCAAATTAATGGAATCCATGGTCAGTGAAGTCATCTCAGAGCTGACGTAAAAGCATTTTTTCAACAGTTTCCTGTGTAAGAAAGTAAGTAGAATGTTCATATCACCTTTCACATAGAAACTGATAATATGGAAATACATAAAATTCACAAATGATTACCTAGAAACTAATTCTGCTTTATAAATGTGGCTCAAATATCAAGTCACAGATTAGAAATATATCCATTTGGCTAAAGGATTTATCCCATCATGAAGTAAAGATATCATCATAAGAAATAGTCATGTATCCCTTAGAATGAATAAGTTTATTAGTTCATTTTCTAAGAGAAAGTTTAGAAGGGAGGAGGATGATAGACCTTTCTAGGTAAGAGAAAATCCACAGAAGCATGAAGTAGAATGACCTGGGACCAGCCTGACCTCTGCACAGTTTTTCTGAAGTTGGTTTTAATCATAGGAAAAAATAATAATTTCCTTTTATTTCACTTTTCCTAAACTAAATGACTGTCCTGTCATTTTGTCACCAGCACAGGGATATTAATATGCAGCTTCTGATTCAAATACAGTTGAATTGACCCCAGGTTAAGGCTTACATGAGATTTTTAGCAAAATAACGTCTTACCTAATTAGCTGGCACACGTGAACTAATTAGAGCTTTACCCCTGCCACTAGGCAATTTGAAGACTTTGGTCCAAACATGGAAAATCTGACTTCATTTGCAAGACCTGAGATGTTGGCAACGAATGGAGGGAAAGAGATGGATTGATTCAAGTCAAATGAGAAGGCAGGTGTGCCATGCTTCTGTTACATCATCCATCAAGAGGGCTGAGCTGCAGACTTGACAGGTCCCCTTCTCAACATGATGAAATGGAAGAAGTGATTGGACAAGAATTAATTGGTGCACATGTGCTTGGATATAGCCTTAAATGTTTATGGAGTGTTTAGATGACATCAAGGTAGAAGCAAAGGTTTGTAGTCACATGGCTAAGCCATAGCAGAACTTGGTTGGTGGAAAATTAATTGTGCTTTCAGACCATGAATTTTAAATCATTATGACTAGGCTCAAACACATCTTTATTAATCAAAATAGGAACCATTACAATCAACACATTTTTGCCAATGGAAAGTATGTTTGTTTATTCCTATAGCATAAAAATCCAGGCTTTGGGATTTGACAAACTCTTGGAAAGCATTTTCTGCCTTCTGCTGGCTGTAGAAGCATTTTCCCTGCAAAAAGTTGAAATGCTTGAAGACATGGTGGTAGTCAGTTGGTGAGAGATCAAGTGAACTGGGCAGGTGAGGCAAAACTTCATAGACCAATTCATTCAACTTTTGAAGCTCTGGTAGTGTGATGTGGGATAGAGCATTATCATGGAGAAGAATTGGGCCCTTTCTGACAACTAATGCCAGGTGAAGGAATTCTAGTTTTCAGTACATCTCATTGGATTTGCTGAGCATAATTCTCAGATGTAATGGCTTTGCTGGAATTCAGAAAGCTGTAGTGGATCGGATGGGCAGCAGACCACCAAATAGTGACCATGATATCTCTTGGTGCAAGTTGGGCTCTGGGAAATGCTTTGGAGTTTCTTCTTGGTCCAGTCACTGAGCTTATCATTGCCAGTTGTCATCTAAAATCCACTTTTCATTGCATGTCACAATCCAATTGAGAAATGGTTCATTGTTGTTACGTAAAATAAGAGAAGACAACACTTCAAAATGACAAGTTTTTAAAAAAAATTTTTGGTCAGCTCGTGAGGCACCTACTTACTGAGCTTTTTCACCTTTCCAGTTTGCTTCACAAACCTAATAACCATAGAATGACCAATGTTGAGTTATTTGGCAACTTCTTGTGTAGTTGTAAGAGGATCTGCTTTGATGATGGCTCTCAGTTGGTCATTGTCATCTTCCAATGGCCTGCCACTGCACTCCTCACCTTCAAGGCTCTCATCTCCTTTGCAAGACTCCTTTGCAAGAACCACGACTGCACCATACATTCACTAACAGTTCTTGGACCAAATTCTTTGTTGATGTTTTGAGTTGTCTCAGCTGCTTTACGATTCATTTTAAACTTGAATAAGAAAATTGCTCAAATTTGCTTTTTGTCTAACATCATTTCCCTAGTCTAAAATAAATACAAAATAAACAGCAAGCAACAAATCATTAGCAAAGAAAAATAAAGTGAGAAAAGAGCATTAAAACAATCCATAACATAACCACATTTATTTAAGAAGTTATTCCAATATCAAACGGCAAATTTCAACAGTGAAAGAACTGCAATTACTTTTGCACCATCTTTTGACCTTTGGGGATGGAAAGACTCTGAGCTTGTCATGAATAAAGATTATGGACAGTGCATCAAGCGACACACTATAGGCACCAGAGTCCAGATATCTGGCCAAAGAAGTTCCAGATCTGCCCTCTAATTCTGCCAGTCTAATGTCTGACTTTGGGCAAGTTAACTTATCTAGTACAAGTTTCATGTGATTATCCTGACTTCATTGAGGCAATGAGTAAAAAGGCTTTTTCTTAGTTGTCTTTACTAATTTTCTAACATGCATGTGTGTTACATACGTTTCAAGCAATACAGAAGATGTCAAAAGTAAAGCAAACATTACCCAAAACCTTATCATAAAGAAATGGTCAGTGTTAAATTTTGGTGAACATTCTGGGCCTATATGAACAGCTTCATTCTCTTATACTTTTTAAAATACTTATTTATCTATCTTTGGCTGCACTGGGTCGTCACTGCTGCACATGAAATTTCTCTAGTTGCTCTGCGTGGGCTCCAGGACACATAGGCTTCAGTAGTTGTGGCTTACTGGCTCTAGCGTGCAGGCTCAGTAGTGGCGGCACATGGGCTTAGCTGGTTCACGGCATGTGACCAAACCTTTGTCCCCTGTATTAACAAGCAGATTCTTAACCACTGGCCCACCAAGGAAGCCAGCAGCTTCATTTTTTACTAAGAGATTTAAGTTGTTAATTGCTAATTAGTTTCACAGAGAAAAATACAGCATTTGCCTTAATCTAAATTGTCTGGCTTTGTTGATCAACTTCAGAAAAGTGTTGCTAAATCGCTGTCTTATATTTAGAGTAAAATCTGTTGCAATGCCTGGTATGGTAGTTTTCAAGTAGCGTCCCTGCCAACCATGAGATTTCACAGAAGTGCTTCCACAAATACCTGATCCAAATTTGACTTTTTAAACATTTTTCAATTACTTTTTTAGAACCTTCATTTTAAAAACCCAGCTTGGAGATTTACCTACCTGTTAACATTCAGGTAAGTGAATTGGATTTTCCTAAGACTGATGAATGATGTTACTTCTGTCATCACTGTTTAACTGAATGAAGAATATCCCAAGATTGAAGGTGAGTGGTTGAAACTTACAATTTTCATTACTAGTTTGTGTGAATCTAAATTCTCTCAACACTTTGTAGCCCCCCAAAATGTGACTATTTAAAGTCCTTTATGACTGCAACTTCCAATCATAACATCCAAATATTAGCTTTTTGTTTATTGCTGCTTTTTAAAAAGAGTTTATTTACTTTTTGATGTGGACCATTTTCAAAGTGACAATATACAGCCTTGACATCCTCCTTTTCCTATTTGGAACCAGTGTGTTGTTCCATGTCCAGTTCTAACCGTTGCTTCCTGACCTGCAGGAAAAGGAGTACGTCAAGGCTGTATATTGTCACTCTACTTATTTAACTTATATGCAAAGTACTTCATGAGAAATGCTGGGCTGGAGGAAGCACAAGCTGGAATCAAGATTGCCGGGAGAGATATCAATAACCTCAGATATGCAGATGACACCACCCCTATGGCAGAAAGTGAAGAAGAACTAAAGAGCCTCTTGATGAAAGTGAAAGAGGAGAGTGAAAAAGTTGGCTTAAAGCTTAACATTCAGAAAACTAAGATTATGGCATCTGATCCCATCACTTCATGGCAAATAGATGGTGAAGCAGTGGAAACAGTGGCTGACTTTATTTTTCTGGGCTCCAAAATCACTGCAGATGGTGATTGCAGCCTTGAAATTAAAAGATGCTTACTCCTTGGAAGGAAAGTTATGACCAACCTAGACAGCATATTAAAAAGCAGAGACATTACTTTGTCAACAAAGGTCCATCTAGTCAAAGCTATGGTTTTTCCAGTGGTCATGTATGGATGTGAGAGTTGGACTATAAAGAAAGCTGAGTGCAGACGAATTGATGCTTTTGAACTGCAGTGTTGGAGAAGACTCTTGAGAGTCCCTTGGACTGCAAGGAGATCCAACCAGTTCATCCCAAAGGAGATCAATCCTGGGTGTTGGAAGGACTGATGTTGAAGCTGAAATTCCAATACTTTGGCCACCTGATTCGAAGAGCTGACTCATTTTAAAAGACCCTGATGCTGGGTGAGATTGAAGGCAGGAGGAGAAGGAGACGACAGAGGATGAGATGGTTGGATGGCATCACCAACTCAATGGACATGAATTTGGGTAAACTCCAGGAGCTGGTGATGGACAGGGAGGCCTGGCGTGCTGCAGTTCATGGGGTCTGAAAGAGTCGGACATGATTGGGTGACTGAACTGAACTGATTTTTAAAGTCTTTATTCAATTTGTTACAATATAGCTTCTGCTTTTTTATGTTTTGATGTTTTGGCCATGAGACATGTGAGATCTTAGCTCTCCAACCTGGGATCGAACCTGCACCCCCTGCACTGGAAGGTGAACTCTCAACCACTGGACTTCCAGGGAAGGTCCTGTTTATCACTATCCTTGATAAATGTAATAATTTGGAAATATTTTTAACTGTACTAAAATAACTTTATGCTAATAAAAATTTGGCAAACAACCTTCTATATATGGCTCAGAGATAAAATGTTGGATAGATGGATGAGGGAATGATACCCCCATCATAGGCTATTTTTATGTATATGCAATATTTCATTTAATTCCCTCAAATTTATCACAAAAAAGGGGGATCTAAAATAATTCTAAAGGAACCTAAAAGGATTCTTTCTAGAGGAACCTCAGATAAATTTTTGAACATGAAATGTATATATTAATCTGTATATCTTAAAGAATTATACTTATGTCAATACCCAGGACAAGAAATCAAAAACTCTGTGGGGCTTCCTAGATCACTTTCCAGTCACTGCCATTAATTTGCAATAATCATTTCCTTGTTTTACTTGGTAGTTTTACTGTATAAAGAAGCACCTCTAAAAAATATTTGTGTAAGTTTGCCTGATGTATTCTAGGTGTGGAACTCATTCATATGTAAGGGATTTACTGTATTACCTTCTTCATTTCTCAGGTCTCCCATACCTATTTAATCAGTTCCCTACATTAAACAATTTCTATTAAAGCATCTAGTGTGGTTTCTGACTGATTCCCTGCTATCTTCACCCACTTTGAAGGATTTGAAACAGAATTAAAAGTGCCTCTTTTCTTCAAAGACTCAAAACTTACTGAGGAAATAATACATATGCACAAACATCTATAATACAAATAGAAATTGATTGGCATCATAAAAAAATCTATAAATAAAGAGTTTTAGAGATTTAGAGGAAGGAAAAAAGTGCTTCTGGCTAGGAGAAGCAGAGAGTCTTCATAAAGAAGGAAGGATTTTAAATCCTAAAGGGCAGTAAGTTCTTAAAAGGAACAGAAAGAGGAGGGAGCAGCAAGAGAAAAGCAAAAATGAAAACACAACAGGAAATAAGGTTTGGAAGTTAAGCATAGAGAAGAAAGAGTTTGGTCTCAACACCAGTGCTGTCCAATGGAAATATACTGTGAGCCACAAATCCAAGCCGCAAAAGTAGTTTTTAAATTCTCTAGTAGCCAAACTTAAAAAGTAAAATAAATAAATAAATAAAGGAATCATAATGTGTTATTTAAATTAATATTTCTAAAATAGTACCTCAATTGATAATTAACATAACAAATACTAATGAACTCTGTACATTCTTTCCCTGATAAATAAGTCTTCTATGTCCAGTGTGTTTTTACATTTACAGCACATCTCAGTCTAGACTAGCCACATTTCAAGTACTCATAACCACATGTGGCTTTTGGCTGCCATATTGGACAAGGTCGCTCTAAACAACAGGGAACCATGGAATATTTCTGAGCAAGGATTCCCACTGTAATCAGGGAAGTGCTTGGAATTTTTAGTGTGGAAAAACTGTTTATTCAGTAAGCAGACATTTATTGAGTACCTGATATCCAATAATACCAACATTAAGAGACTTACCATTTACTGTGCACATAGCTGTGTTTAACAATCACTAAAAGCCTTTGGAATTTTTTTATAGAGAGAAAATTAGATGCCCTGCTCTAACAATGTCTTCTGTTATTTTTTTTAAAAACGTTCATTGAATTTTATAAATGTAGTGAGAAGCTTGTCAAATTCCTCAAAATAATTAAATATGAAACCTTGAGTTTTCCAAAAACTATTCTCCTTAGCATTAAGGTTATAAAGCTGCATTTTGGATTTATGCTTCCTGAATATTGTAGGATCTCTCTATCCTCCTACTAATCCTCTCCCCTAGGGATCTTTAATATGGTGATTACTGACATTCCTACTACAATGATAAAAATACAGGAAATGTCATTTTAATGATTGTGGGTTTTAGTCTTTCCAAGTTACAAGATTTAAATGAGAATTATTTACAAGTGGAGTGCATTTCCCCCTAGGAATTCATTTGGTTCACCTGGATTTATGGACTTAGTCTGTTTTCCATTTCATTTTATAAACGTTAAGCTAGCTATTAAGATAGGAAACACATACTGGTAATGCATGGAGTGGGGGGAAAGCCAGCTTTGTCCATAACCAGCAATGTTCATGTCACTGATTTCATTTCATATTGGGAGATCAGTCACAAGATTCCGTGTCTTATCTTTTCATATTTGCTGTTAATTATTCTCCTATGAAAGGAATAGTTTGATGATTTTCCTCAAATCCTTTTTGGAATCAAGACAGGAATAAGCAATCCTCAGGCTTCCCTGGTGGCTCAGAGGTAAAGATACCACCTGCCAAATTCAGGAGACCCAGGTTCGAGCTCTGGGTCAGGAAGATCCCCTGGAGAAGGAAATGGCAACCCACTCCAGTAATCTTGCCTAGGAAATCCCATGGATGGAGGAGCCTGGCAGGCTCTAGTCCATGGGGTCACAAAAGGGTTAGCCATAACTTAGCAACTAAACTAAAAAAAAAACTAATCTCCAAACTTCTGTAAATAGTAACAACAAAGTCATCCTCATACTTTCAGTAAGGATTTGATAAATGTGCTTTTTCCAAGTTTGGGGTCAGGTCACCTGGGATTGAAATAGGACTATGGAATCCGAGTTCTGGGTGCAATTTCACTAACATAAGCTTTGCTAAATAACTCTGAACCTGGCCTTTATCCTTGGTGACAGAGAAAGAGAAGAGGAAAAGAGAATTGAAAATATTCCTAGATTGCTGAATGGCCCATATACATAAGTATCAGTTAATATCAAGTCTCTACTTTTAAGTACATTACAATCTGCCTCGGAGAAAATCATATTTATGTGGGAGTGAGTAAGACACAGGAGGGAGACCTATTGGGGAGGGAGTATTATTGATAAGAGCTTGAACAAATGCCCATGAGAGAGAACAAGTAGGATCAGGCTAAGGATAGTTGACCTTGATACAAACTCAGCAATGGATATGGTGCTGACAGAGTGTGGAGGCTTCAAGGGTGATCTCTCTCTAGGTTTTCTCACTTTGGCAACTGGGTACCCATTCTCCAAGAAAGAATCATGGAGTAGGAGTGAATTTTGAGTCTAGGAGTCAAGAGGGAACATCCCATTGACATGATGGATTCAACCTTGTGCAAGGTGAGATGCCCAGGGGACTCACAGGAGGAGACTGCCACAGCCTACTGGATACATATGCCTGGAACTCAAGGAACACGTCTGGGTAGAAAATATACACTTTAGAATCAAGAGGTGATAGAAGGGATGGAAATAGCTAAGCACTCCTGGGAGGTGCATGTAGAGCCAGGAGAAATGGAGCAAGTGAAACGTAGCAGGACCCTATGGTCTTTCTGCCCACCCCCATCCCAACCCCCAGTGTCCTCTGCCTGCCTTTTGTCTGTGGAAAACTTTAGTAGATGAATAACTTTAATCAGAGAAATCAGAAAGGCAGAAACAAAGGAAAATGGTCAGAGAAGATCAAATAATAATGTAGTTTTTAAGCATAGTCAAAGACTTTTAGTTCTTTCTCAAGGGCTATAAATAATATTCTGAGCCACAGTCTGTGACCTGTCTTATAAATACTAAAACACCAGTGTGCAGGAGTTAACTACATGATGACCAGACTGTGTCCATGACATCAGTTCAGTTTACTCGCTCGGTCATGTCCGACTCTTTGTGACCCCGTGAACTGCCACACATCAGGCTTCCCGGTCCATCACCAACTCCCGGAGCTTGCTCAAACTCATGTCCATTGAGTCGGTGATGCCATCCAACCATCTCAACCTCTGTTGTCCCCTTCTCCTCCCGCCTTCAATCTTTCCCAGCATCAGGATCTTTTCCACTGAATCAGTTCTTCACACCAGGTGGCCAAAGCATTGGAATTTCAGCTTCAGCATCGGTCCTTCCAATGAATATTCAGGACTGATTTCCTTTAGGATGGACTGGTTGGGTCTCCTTGCAGTCCAAGGGACTCTCAACAGTCTTCTCCAACACCACTGTTCAAAAGTATCAATTCTTCAGTGTTCAGATTTCTTTATGGTCCAACTCTCACATCCATGCTGGAAAAGCCACAGCTTTGACTGTATGGACTTTAGTTGACAAAGTAATGTCTCCTTTTTAATATGCTGCCTAGGTTGGTCATAGCTTTTCTTCCAAGGAGCAAGCATCTTTTAATTTCATGGCTGCAGTCACCATCTGCAGTGATTTTGGAGCCCAAGAAAATAAAGTCTGTCATTGTTTCCATTATTTCCCCATCTATTTGCCATGAAGTGATGGGACTGGATGTCATGATTTTAGTTTTTTGAATGTTGAGTTTTAAGCCAACTTTTTCACTCTCCTCTTTCACTTTCATCAAGAGGCTCTTTAGTTCCTCTTCGCTTTCTGCTGTAAGGGTGGTGTTATCTGCATATCTGAGGTTATTGATATTTCTCCCAGAAATCTTGATTCTAGCTTGTGCTTAATCCACCCCAGCATCTTGTATGATGTATCCTTCATATTAAGCTAAATAAGCAGGGTGACAATATACAGCTTTGACATACTCCTTTCCCAGTTTAGAACTAGTGTGTTGTTCCATGTTCGGTTCTAACTGTTGCTTCTTGACCTGCATACAGATTTCTCAAGAAGCAGGTAAAGTGGTGTGGTATTCCCGTCTCTTTAAGAGTTTTCCACAGTTTGTTGTGATCCACATAATCAAAGGCTTTAGCGTAGTCAATGAAGCAAAAGTAGATGTTTTTCTGGAAGTCTCTTACTTTTTCTATGACACAAAAGACATTGGCAATTTGATCTCTGGTTCCTCTGTCTTTTCTAAATACAGCTTGAACATCTGGAAGTTCTCGGCTCATGTACTGTTGAAGCCTAGCTTAGAGAATTTCGAGCATTACTTTGCTAGCACGTGAAATGAATGCAATTGTGCTGTAGTTTGAATGCTCTTTGTCATTACCTTTCTTTGGAATTGGAATGAAAACTGACCTTTTCCAGTCCTGTGACCACTGCTGAGTTTTCCAAATGTGCTGGTTTATTGAGTGCAGCACTTTCATAGCATCATCTTTTAAGAATTGAAATAGCCCAACTGGAATTCTATCACCTCCACTAGCTTTGTTTGTAGTGACGCTTCCTTAGGCCCACGTGTCTTCACACTCTAGGTTGTCTGACTCTAGGTGAGTGATCACACCTCCGTGGTTATCCGGGTCATTAAGATCTGTTTTGTATAGTACTTCTGTGTATTCTTGCCATGTCCTCTTAATATCTTCTGCTCCTGTTAGATCCATACTGTTTCTGTCTTTTATTGTGCCCATTTTTGCATGAAATATTTCTTTGGTATCTCTAATTTTCTTGAAGAGATCTCTAGTCTTTCCCATTCTATTCTTTTCCTCTATTTCTTTGCATTGATCACTTAGGAAGGCTGTCTTATCCCTCCTTGCTATTCTTTGGAACTCTGCATTAAGATGGATATATCTTTCCTTTTCTCGCATACCCATGACATAAGCTGTCACTATTCTGAAAACTGACTCAAAGAAATGGGAATAAAGGGACCCTGGATCTGAAGATTAACTGTACCTAAAACAACTAAGATGATACTGGTCAGGGGCTACTGATGATCAATTTGAAGACGACTGTCAGAGCTGACTGTGCAGTTTCTGCATATAGCCCCCCCTTCTGTCTATAAAAGCTCTTGCCCCACTCACTGGTTGCCAGTGGGTGTTGGCGGGAGGGAAATCGGCCTTTGGACAGACATCCAACCTCCACCAAGCCCCCCAGTTGCCAGCATCTTAAATAAAGCAAACTTTCCTTTTCACCAACCTGGCCTGCTTATTGGGTGTTGAGCAGCAAGCCGCCAGAATTCAGTAACACAAGGACAAAACGCTGGGAAAGCAGCACTTGAAAAGGAAAGGAAGAGGAAGAAGAGCTCACAGAAGAATCTGAGAAGCTCGGTGCTGCCTCTTCCCCTGCCCACCCAGGTCTGGTTTATCTTCTTGCTGAGCTGACTTCTTGCTTCTCAGCCTCATTGTCTGAGGACCCTCTCTGGTGTCAGGAGAACTGACTTGGCAAGCATAGATTATCTCACAGGTGCTAAGAACTTAAGGAACTCAAAGAAATAATTCAGCTTCCTATCCTTGGTGGATCAGCTCTGGCCTATGTCCCACCGGGTTCATCTGAGGCTCACAGTACCCACTGCCCCAACCTGATCACAAACACACCTTTTATTAGCTTGTATCCTGTTCTGTTTCACTTTTCCCATGATTTTGTTTGCACCTCCCAGGATCGCTTCCCAAATAAACAACCTGTGTCTTCCATCCTCATCTTTCTGTCTTAAAGTCTTGGAAGGGAAAACTAAACTAAGAGAGAAGGAGAGATCAGATAGGTAGGGGAGAATCAATAGGGTCTTGTGTCCTAGGGGGGAAAGAAGAAGGATGGGGTTTCCTGAAGAAACTGATCTATAGTGCAAAATAGTGCAGAGACACTGAGTCAGAGAAGGATGAAAAATATGCTCTGAATTTAGCAGCTGGAAAGTAACTTTGACAAGAGCATTTTCAGTAAAGTGGTGGGAGTAGTAGGCAAACTGGGGGCACCTTTATGTGATTATGAATTCAAAAGAGGAGGAATCCATAAGAGGAGAATAAATGGTAGTGGCTGGAGGGGAACATGGGCGGGGGCTAGTTTTGTTCATTTGTTTAGGATGGTGTGGATGGAGGATGCCCAAGGAGAACAGGGCAGTAGAAATGGTGCCGGTAAAGGAGCATGGGTCATTAATAGAGTACAGAAGGCCCTTTGAGGAAGAGTGAAAGGATGGAATCCAAAGTGGAAATCATCCATCCTGGATGTGCCTTGTCTGCAAATACTGGACCAAATGATAGATGTACATGGAGAAACCTTATGGTAGGTAAGAAATAGAGAAAGTTCCTAACTTGACTTCTATTTTCTCAGTAAAGTAGGAAACCAATCATCAGTCAACATCTATAGCAGAAATGATTAGAAATGGAGCTTTGAAAACAGTGGTAAGGTTTGAAAAAGCACGTGTGGGAACTCTGTGCTACAGAATGTAGAGATACTCAGAAGGAAATACTAGGAAATACCAAGATCCTTGGAGGGCTGAAGACTGTGAAAGCCTGGTGGCCTCAATCCCTGAGATTTGTTCAGCAGCTCAGAAACAGAAGCCTAGAATCTTAAAGAATGTACTTATTGAAATGAGCATAGAAGTATATGGTCATATTAGGCTTCTCCAGAGAAACAGAGCCAATAGCATATGCGTGTGTGTGTGTGTGTGTGTGTGTGTATTTCTGTGTGTATCAAAGGAGAGGAACCAAATTTTGCAGGGCAGGCAAATAGGCTAGAGACCCAGAGAAGAGTTGTTGCAGCTCCAATCTACAGGCAATCTAGAAGCAGAATTCTGTCTTCTCCTGGAGTCCTCAGTCTTTTTCTTATAAGTCCTTCAACTGATTGGTGAGGCCCACCCACATTTTGCAGGGTTATCTGCTCTACTCAGAGTTTGCTACTGTTTAATTGCTAAGTGCATCTAAAAAATACCTTCATAGTCAAAGGTAAATATCATATTATATCACTAATATGTGAAATCTAAGAAGAAAGCAAGTACAAACGAATTAGGCTCACAGACATAGAAAATAAATCTATGGTTACCAAAGAAGAAAGTGGGAAGGGGTAAATTAATTACATATAGTACTATGTATGAAATAGATGACCAACAAGGACTTACTATATAGCACAAGGCATTATAAACAATAATAACTTATTATAGAAAAAATATAAAAATGAAAAAAATATATATATATAGTTGCTGTTGCTATTCATTCAGTAAGTTGTGTCTGACTCTTTGCAAGCCCATGAACTGCCACACAAATGTCTTCCCTGACCTTCACTATCCCCTGGAGCTTGCTCAAATTCATGTCCACTGAATCAGTGATACCATCCAACCATCTCATCCTCTGTTTCCCCCTTCTCCTTTTGCCTTCAATCCTTCCCAACATCAGAGTCTTTTCCAGTGAGCTGGCTGTTCACATCAGGTGGCCAAAGTATTGGTGTTTCAGCTTCAGCATCAGTCTTTTCAATGAATATTCAGGGTTGATTTCCTTTAGGATTGACTGGCTTGCTATCCTTGCTGTCCAAGGGACTCTTAAGAGTCTTCTCCAGCATTACAATTCAAAAGCATCAATTCTTCGCTGCTCAGCTTTCTTTATGGGTTTCCCTGATGGCTCAGCTGGTAAAGAATCCGCCTGCAATGTGGGAGACCTGGGTTCCATCCCTGGGTTGGGAAGATCCCCTGGAGAGAGAAACCACTACCCACTCCAGTATTCTGGCCTGGAGAATTCCATGAACTGTATAGTCCATGGGGTCACAAAGAGTCAGATACAGCTGAGCGACTTCACTGTCACTTTCAGCTTCTTTATGGTCCATTTCTCACATCCATACATGACCACTGGAAAAATTATAATTTTGATTCTATGGACATTTGTTGGCAAAGAGATGTTTCTACTCTTTAATACATTGTCTAGGTTTGTCGTAGCTTTTCTTCCAAGGAGCAAGCATCTTTTAATTTCATGGCTGCAGTCACTGTCCACAGTGATTTTGGAGCCCAAGAATATAAAATCTGCCACTGTCTCCACTATTTCCCCATCTATTTGCCATGAAGTGATAGGACCAGATGCCATGACCTTAGTTTTTTGAACGTTGAGCTTTAAGCCAGCTTTTTCACTCTCCTCTTTCACCCTCATCAAGAGGCTCTTTAGTTCCTCTTGGCTTTCTGCCATTAAAGTTGTATCATCTGGATTTCTGAGGTTGTTGATATATATACACACATATATGTAGATGTGTGTATAACTGAAGGCTTCCCCTTTGACTCAGCAGTGAAGAATCTGCCTGCAAAGCAGGAGCCACAGGAGATGCAGTTTCGATCCCTGGGTCAGGAAGATCCCTTCAAGGAGGGCATGCCGACCCTCTCAAGTATTCTTGCCTGGAGAATCCTATGGACAGAGGAACCTGGCAGGTTACAGTCCATGGGGGTGCAAAGAGTCGGACACGACTGAAGCAACTTAGCTCACTCAGGGGCACGTGTATAACTGAATCACTTTGCTGAAACTAACACAACATTGTAAATCAATTGTATTTTAATAAAAGTTTTTAAAAAGAGATAACAGAAAACATTTTTAAGTGATTAGAAAAAATACCTTCACAACAACATCTGGATTCATGTTTGACCAAATATCTGATTCTGTAGTGTAACCAAGCTGACACATAAAATTCACCATCACAGTGATGGTAGTAAGAGAGTGATTTAAAAAGTGAAAGTGAAGTTGGTTGTATCCGACTCTTTTCAACCACGTGGATTGTAGCCCACAGAATTTTCCAGGCAAGAGTACTGGAGTGGGTTGCCATTTCCTTCTCCAGGGGATCTTCCTGACCCAGGGATCAAACCCGGGTCTTCCACATTGCAGGCAGAGGCTTTACTTCTGAGCCACCGGGGGAGCCCCAGAGTAATTGAAATGACAGGTAAAAGCCTACACTGACTGTAGGTGAAAGCGCAGCAGGAGGAGACTTACACCCTGCGGGAAAAAACAAAGGGTTCAAGCAGTTTCTCAGAGTGGTCTGTGGGACCTCCACCAGAATCACCTAGGAGGTCTATGAGGTGCAGAGTTCTAGGCACTGGTCCCATACCTAGGGGCAGGCTTCAGGGAACTGCATTTTCACATGCTCCTCAGTTGACTGTTACCATCATTAAAGTGTGAGAGCTTCAGGATTAAAAGCGAATTGCTAAAATAAATAAATAAACAAAAGGGAATTGCTCCTGAAGTTGCCTGATAAGTGTGTTTGCAATAAATGAATTAGGAGAGTTTTACACTTGATCTTAGCCAAAAGGCCAAGAAGCGATTAGGAGAGTTTTAAAAATGAGACTGTGTGTCCAAACTGCAGGATGTTACTATTAAAGGTTGATATGTGGTGCAGTTCCAGGATGGGGCAGTGGCTATGGGTGAAGTGAAGGCTGAGTTCAATGTGGCTGCCTCAGTCACAGAAATCTGCTGCTAGGTGGTTGCTTAGGTCACGCACTGGCCACTGGAGTTGCCCTGGTTGACGACAGGATTGAAGCTGGAGGATGGATGACCAATGCATTAGTAAAGAGAGAAGAGGACTCTAAAGGATGTATTGTAGCTGCAAGCACAGAAGCTGAGCTATGCCATCTTCTCTCCTGCGCTCTTACTGTGCTCAATATGGGAAGGTGGGCACCCCTGAAAAATTCCCTTGGGGAGAACCTGATGCAATGAAGTGTCAGCAGACAGAAAGGGAGTTTGTATCTCTTGGAACAGGGAGTGACAGAAGGCACCAAGGAGAGTTTGGGAGGGAGGAGGGAGTAGGAGGAGGGGCTGGAAAAGGGGGTGTCTCGAGCATTAGGAGAAACTAAAAGGTCAGTAGGTCTTTGGGGCTGAGTATGACAGGATTGGGGGCCTGCAGGATTAACTGCAGTTGCAATTCCAAATGGAATTTGGGATTAACAAAAGTCGGTGTCCCTGTAAACCCTCAGATTATTTTATAAAATGATGGTTATATCAGATTGGTCTTTGTTCTGGGTTCCAACCAGAGGAAGCTATTTTGGTCCCCAGGGAAGGCCCTCTCCCAGATGTGCAAGCGAAGGTGCTGGTTAGTCCCCAGGACTGGTGGAGGGAGCATCGCAAGCTGGCTCCAGGAGGAAGCATAAAAGGAGAATTTCAGGGAGTTCCCTGGTGATCCAGGGGTTAGGATTCCACACTTCCAATGCAGAGGTAGGGAAGCAGGTTAGATCCCTTGTCAGAGAACTAAGATCCCACATGCCGTGTGGTAAGGCCAAAAAATAAACAATAATAATAATTTTTTAAAAGAAGAGAATTTCAGATGGATAAGAAAAAAAAAAAAAAAGCATAAAAGTGAGAAAGAGGAAAGCACATTTAGACCATGGGGCCAGATATCTGATTGTTGGTTCAGACTCTGCCACGTTTTGCCCTCATTAAATCTCCTCGTCCTCTTGACTGGTGACTGCTGCCTGGCATAGGTGAGGCAATTTCCCCAGGACCGCATGTGTACACAGAGTGCTTCAGGGCTGCCCTCGGTGTTCTGGGAAAGGGGGGTAAAAGGGAGACCCCCTTTCTCCTCTGGTTTCACCTCCAAAGAATGATGAGCCCAGAGAAGCTGAATGTGACTCGGGAGGCCATGCTGCCGGGACGCGGCCACATCCCCTGCAGGGACGTCTGATGGCTTTCCCAAAAGTCTTGGCTGTTTCTCAAAGCATGAGAATATCAGCGTGAGCTCATTTGAACCTGGCTGAAGGGAAATGATGTGGAAAAGAATTTAGGAAAGTTTTCACTTCCCTTCTGGCCCAGAGACAGCGATGCTGGCGTCATCGACTGCGAAAAAGAGAAATCCATTTGGGAATTATTATTCATATTCATCTCAACCAAAAGGACAGTGGAAAGGACTCACATTGTTTTGACATTTAGTATAAAAAACTCAAAAATAGTTTTTAAAGAATTTTCATAAATTCTTTAAATAATATATTACTATTTATTTTTTCAGTTTTCCTGTGAAGTAAAATAAAAGGCACTGAACTTTAGTTCATTACACATCATCCTTTAGCTAGGTTCACTTGGAACTCAGGAAAATTTTAGTTTTCTCATAACTGTGAAATCTGTGTTATAGGCACCTATTCAACATGCCTAAGGAACTTAGAAATGTGTGTATGTGTGTGTGCATGTACATGTGCACACATTTACACTTAAACAATTAGAGAAAATGTATTTCAACAATATTTATCAAACAACTGAATGATACATTTCTTTCCAGGGACCTAAACCATGTAATGACATAGGAATGTCACAGTGCATCTGTGGCCCCTGGATGGACCCCAGCTCTTCACAAGGGCTGATGATGCTGACAACAGCGATTTATGTATCAGTCAAGGTTTGTTAAATCAGATCATACATACGAAAGGAAGGTAATAAAGAAAGAATGTGTAAATAAATGGAAGCAGAATCAAGTGAAGATATGAGACAAGTATTTACATAATTCTTTCCTCAAAAATAACTTTTGAAGTAGAAGGAATTTTTGAACTTAATCTGCACTAGTGAGATTATTCCAAATATAATTGCTCAGGCACTGTCTTAAAGGCCCCTTATTAAACACCCAGCCCCATGAATGTAAAGGGAGCACTGAATTTTAATTTAAAAATGGGCTATGTGGACAAGGAATCAGAGATGTGAGTTGTTACTAGCTATGCCAGCAACCATCCTGCAGGGCCTTGTAAATTCTCATCTATAAAAGAGACACAATGGTATCCATTTGCCTCTGCTACAGGGTTGGTCTCAGAAATAAGAAGGATCTCTTTTAACTGCTGAAGCTCTCTGCAAGTGGAAGGGATTGCTATTTTGGAGTTGTAGTTAACCGTTTGCAGAAAAAGGCAGTGCGCTTGAACCAAAAGGTGAAGTGGCAACCCTCCCAAGGATCTGAGCCGTTCTCTGCTTGGCCACCCTTTACCACTCCAGCAG
The DNA here is from genome assembly GCF_023699985.2 of Odocoileus virginianus. Lineage (NCBI taxonomy): Eukaryota > Metazoa > Chordata > Mammalia > Artiodactyla > Cervidae > Odocoileus > Odocoileus virginianus. Next base: position 38,790,735 of record NC_069674.1, read on the forward strand.
CTAAATATAGAAGAAAAGACTCCAGTGCAGAAGGTGGAAGCAAATTGTTAGGCTCCTCTTCCAAATTCATCAAGATTCTTGGCTTCCTTCTTCATACCCATAGTTTGAATTATTAGGTAGCAGACATGCTGTCAAAAGACTGGGTAATTATCTGTCATTTTCCATGTCTGAAGGCAGCCTTCCACCTCTGCAGCTAGATGGATAATCTGTGCTTGCATTCCAAAAATTATTATATTTGGATTTTATGTGGGTGTGCCTGATCCCTCAGGGGGGAAACCTCAAGAAACCTCTCTTTTCCCCACCACCTCCTCCCAACCCAGCCCCCTATGCACACACACAGAGTCCCACATTCACTTCCCATAAACACATACAGACACACACAGACACACACACTCCAAAGCAAGGTTCTGTGAACCAACAACTGACCTCAAAACTTTGGATATTTGTTCATTAATCTTTCAACTATGCATGTATGCTTATAGCCTCATTTTCACATCATTCTCCAACTCAATCAGTGTTTGATCATATGCAATCAGGTAGAAGAACAAAAGCCCAAATACTAATGGATCTTTTCCTTAAGCCACCATTGCTCTTTGCAGAAGATTATGTTATTCCATAGAAAATATGATGGTAAAGCTTTAGAGTCGGAGATGTCCTTTAAAGAACTGTTCATTAAAGGCAAAAGTCAAAATACTGATTCAATAGAGAATATGTTTTGACTTGCTTTTCCAGTTGTAGAAATAGATCCACAGTGATTTCTCTCTGCCTCTAGCCTGGTTCTCTTTGGAACCAGCAGCGTACATTTTTAAGACAGTAGGGGCTGGAAGGAAAACTCCCTCACCCATTCTGAAATTCTATCCAGATAATAGGAATCAGGAAGAACAATCATATACTTACTTAGAACAAATAATGAATGTGTCCTCTCAACTGACTATTGAAGGCTCACAGTGTGCTAGGCCCTGAAAAGACACAGACGAAAAACAAAGTCCCACACTGTCCAAGATGCATCATGGTGACTGCAGATAAAGAGCAGAGTATGGGCATGTCTCTGCTTGAGAGGAGAAGAGAGGATGGGGATGGGGGAAAGGAATCTTGAAAGGAAATCAGAAATTTTCCTGCAGATGCAAGAACTGCAGCTCTTACATGAAGGCATACATAAGAGCATGAGAAACTTGAGAAGTGGTGAAGAGTTCCACACGACTTGAGTATAACACTCCATTCTCTGGAGGTAGGCAGAAGTCATATCGTAAAGACAGTGCATGTCACACAAGGACTTGAAACTTCCTTCTTTAAGACAATGGTTCTCAAAGCGTGGTTCCCAGAGCAGCAGCATCACCTGGGATGTTGCTAGAAATGCAAAGTTTAAAGGCCCATCTCAGAAGCACTGACTCAGAAACTCTAAAGGCAGGACTCAGCAATCTGTGTTTTAACAACCTTTCCAGGGAGTTCCCTGGTATCCTAATGGTTAGGATTCTGGGCTTTCACTGCTGTGGCCTCAGTTCAATTCCTGACACCACTGACTACAACTACTTTTTGCTCAGTCCTCATTTAATTCACAGTTGCATCATTATATGAGTTGCTTATCATGATCTATGCAGACGAATACTGATGGCAATTCAGGCTGAATGACTTTCCTAAGGTGACAGTAAAGAGAACAAATGTCAACATAAACACTGTCTGCAAACAAATATGTTCTATTGGTGAGGAAATCAGAAAACAAAAGGCTTTTAACAGGCTTAAATATAGTCCCTATACAATGAATCTTCTAAAAGGCTACCAATATCTACAGAATGGAAATAGAGTTACAGATGTAGAAAATAAATTTATGGTTACTGGGGGGTATAGGGGATGTGGGTTGAATAGGGAGACTGGGATTGACACATACACCCTATTATATATAAAACAGGTAACTAATAAGGACCTATTGCACAGCACAGACCATCTATTCAATGCTCTGTGATGGCCTATATGTGAAAAAAAATCTAAAACAGAGTGGATAAATGTATACAGTTATACATGCACAACTGATTCACTTTGCTGTGCCGCAGAAACTAACACAACACTAATTCAACTATACTCCAATGAAAATTTTAAAATATATATAGTTCATATTCAACAAGATAAACACAATCCACAAGTATAAGGCTCTTGACTTGGAATTAAAAAAAAAAAAAACTGCACCAGTTGGCTTAAATATAAACGTATAAAAGGAGACTAGAAGGGTTAGTTGAGAATATACCTTGACTTGATAAAAAAATGTGATGGTCATTTCCAGTGTGGCTTTCAACCTGGCTGACTCACTCATGAAACCATCATGTCCCAAGTGCTGTGTAGCACCAGGCATTAGCAGTGGCCCCTCTCCTATGTGATCATCTGTCCTCAACACCTCACACACAGCCAGCTTGTTCTTATCTATCCTCCCTGCTGTGTCCATTTCTTTGGCTTTTAAGTAGTCTGTTTCAAGTGACTGTTTGGTCAATTCAAAGTTCAGACTCTCTTTTAGGAATGATTCTTCTCCAGAGGGATTCTCCTCTACTTTTTCCTTTCACACAACCTCAGAGAGCAAAGGAGAAGATTCTGGCCTTCATGCTGCTCCTGATCACAACAGTCTCACTGATTCCCCAGGTCACTGGTCTCCTTTAACTGAAGTTTCCCAAGATGCGTCTGGTCTTTCAGATGTCATGCTGATACCAACTGCTGGAGCCTGCAGCTCCCACCATGCCCTTTAGGAATTCAGTTCCTCCCTCAGCCTCCTCTTCCTGAGCCTTCCAGCTCATAGCTCTATCAGCACTTCTGCACTCTCCCTGCCCTAAACTGAACACACAAATCTCCTACCTCCCTAATCTTCTATGCTCTGGCTGTGAGTCATAAGAAAAACTGTCACATTACCAGTCATTAGAAAAAATGCAAATTAAAATCACAGCATGATACTACTACACATCTAGTAGAATGGTTATGATTTAAAAAACACCATGCCAAGAGTTGGTGGGTATGCAGACTAACCAGAACTCTCCTACATGGCTAGCGGGAATGTACAATCATCACTTCCAAACATGAGCCAGGCTTTCCACTGCTAGATATTTACCAAAGAGAGATGAAAGCTTAAGTTCATGCAAAGGACTGAACAGAGTGATGTCTCATCCAAGTCGCCAAACTCTCAAAGATTGGATGTGGCCTCCGGAAAATGACTGTGGGCTTGAGGTCATTTTTCACATGAACCCTGCCCAAGAGGACCCCTGTCACAGGATGAGGGAAAAGGGAGAGGCCGGATGAGATGCAGCATGTCAAAGGGGTGCTGCCATGTAATGGGAGTAGTCCGCAAGTCCATCAGGGAGATCTCTGAAGAAGCCAGGAAGTCCTCCTGGAGAAAATCCTCAGTTTTTAACAGCAACCAGGCCCAAAATGCACAATGAGGAGAAGCCGTCCTCACTTTCCTCACTAAAGCTTCTTGCCTGCAACCAGCTAGTTGAAATACAGTTCATAGGTGTTAAATACACACCAGACTGAGCACTCTAATTTTCAAATGGAAAGTCTCAGGACCTTCTATGACCTAGGACATAACAAAGAAGCCACAGGTCCTGCCGTAGAATGGGGAAAACCTTGGGACACAAAAAAACAAGTAAATATGTACTGGGAACATATCCCCAGAATAGCACCTCTTTAGTGAGTTGATTGTGCTTTAAAATGCCTCAGAATATAGAAAATACTTGAAAAAATCATAGTGCATCCATATGATAGACCAGTATAATTTTTTATTATTTTGAAAATCATGACATAGCCTGAAAACAATTCTAATAATGTGTGAAAACAAGTAGAACTCAAAACTCTTTATTACACAGTATATTATCCCAACTCTATAAAACTTGTTATAAATATATAGAGAAATATATATAATATTATGTATTAAAGTATATCTTTTAAAAATATTATATATAAAGAAATACATACAAAATACTTTATATAAATACACATTTCACCAGTGGTTTTCTTTCAGTGGTGAGCTTGCTGATTACTTTTAATTCCTTATTTTTACTTTTCTGCACTTTGAACATTTTCTACAATTAACCCCACAGTGAATTTGGGGTTTTATTTTTAAAGATGTAATGAAAGACTTCAGTGTGGCAGCCGAGTCTTTCCTCTGGGTCGGCTGTGGTCCCCTGGTGACCCCTTATGGAGGGAATTTGGGGGATCCTTGAATCCGCTGACCTCTCACCCATGGCAGAATGTCAGTGAAGCAACATGAGGTCCCCCATGATCCAGTGATCAGGTGGCCTTCTGTGATGTGGAGTCAACAGAAAGTAGTGGAGATTTGGAAAATTCATGCAGTTCAGTACCAGGATCAAAAGACCAAGAAAAGTTTTGGAAGCATTTTCTATGTTTATCTGAAGCCCAAATGTCTGTGATTTTCTAGGAGCTGGGAGATGTGACTTCCTGGAGGGAAATAAATTTGGAACACATGTTAAGTGATGCCCAGTGAAACATCTTTCCTTACAAAAGGATGTGATACTTTTTCTGAAAATTCTGTAGGGTTATAGTAGACTAAAAAATACAACAAAACATGCAGCATCATTCTGGTAGAAAAGAATATTAAAAAAAGATGATTAGTGAGGAAATAACAAAAATTCTTTATATTTGTAAAGCACTTTACAATTCTATGAAGTACTTATCCTTATAAGTCATTATTCAGTTCTCAAAGCAGTTAGAGACGAATGAACTGGGGACTCAGACAAGTTAAGCAAATTTAAGTTTAAGAACAACCAACAGCCCCAAAGAGGGTGGGGCCGAGTTGGCTTAATTTGATCAGAATTATGAGATTTTGAAGTAACAAATATATTTTAAGGTCTAAGAAATATTATCAGAAGGTGGCCCGCCTTTCCTCTGAAAACACTACACTGTCCTCAATAGAGGAGAGCTCTATTTAAAAATGTTTCCCACTTTTATTAGGAACAAGTAGTCTATTTACACTATAAATAATTGCTATATTTCAGTTTGAATTTATCAAGTTTCAGGGTTTCTCCAATATATGGAGTTTAATTTCTTATTTGATCCATGTTAATTTCTTTTTACCAACTTGTAAAAATAACAGTGACCTATTGCATAGCAAGGGAACTCTATTCTATATTCTGTAATGGCCTATACGGGACAAGGATCTAAAAGGAGTGGACGTTTGTATGTGTATAACTGATTCACTGCACTGTGTACCTGAAATTAAAACAACATTATAAATCAACTCTACTCCAATAAAAAGCGTTTTAAAAATAAGAAAAAGAAACCTCCCACCTCATAGATTACTACCCCCTGTGTCACAGCCTCTACAGATAAGACTACCAGATACAATCTAATCTCTAGAGGTAAGAGGAATCCCAGTTATACTTGAATTTGAGCTAAACAATGAATTTTTTAACTGATGGTATATCCCACGCAATATTTGAAATCTTCTATTTTTATATGCTAAGTCCTGTAATTTTTTGTACCTAGAGACAGCGCCTGAATTTCAGCCAGATAGTCTTATGCTATATTAAATTTTGGCAGCATTTAAATTCTGTCTCTGTTCTTTCAACTCATCGTTCCTTTGGAAGCAAAGTTAGAATCTTCATGTTGCAGCCTGCTATCCTATTTCCTACTGGAGTTTCTTCCAGGAGAGTCCTGCAGTCCAGTCTTCCTGACAGGAGCACTTTGGGATACTATCCACACCTCTTGACTGGGATAATCGGTAGACAGGAAAAAAATGTAAAAACAAATTAGAAACCTTACATTAATAAATAATGCATGGAAGGAGCCAGAGCAGGAGAGTCAGAGTGAAAAGATTACTGCTGAAATGATATCAAGATGGTGGAGTGGCTGGAACTCCTCTGGTGGTTCAGCAGTTAAGACTCGGAGCTTCCAATGCAGGGAGCCTGGGTTCCATCACTGCTCAGGGAACTAAGGTCCTACATGCTATGGGGTGTGGCCAACATTTTTAAAAATAAAAATAAACAAATAGGTTTTCTCTACTCCGATATTTTTTTAAAAAGCAATTAAAAAAAAAGATTGTGAATTCGGAGAATGCAAAATTCAGAATTCACCTCTCCCCATAAACTCATCAAAAATACATGTATAAATGGAATAATTCTCACTGAAAACTAATTGGAGACTGGGAAAAAGACTCCTGTACAATCAAGGAGTAAAAAAAAAAAAAAAAAAAGTAAGAAAGTAAAGTAAGAAATAAAGTAAAAGTAAGCAAGTAAAAGTAAGAAAGTAAAAAAAAAAAAAGGATGTAAGAAAGTAAAATCAGGTAGAATAGAAAAGAAAGGGAAAGAATCAGGTCAGGATCCGTACCTCTGGGAGGGGTCTCAGCAGAGGTAGGAGATTACACAAGCAGAAATCTTCACTGGGAATTGAGGTTCAAGCCACATATTGGGCACCCCAGCTGGGATTCAACAATGGGAAGACAGGCTCCCTAGGCTGGTTGGAGGGCTGGTAGAACTAAGAGGAGGGCCGTGGAAAGCCTGGACTACACTGGCAACGAGTATGCACTCCTGCTTGCTTACTCCCAAAGGGGCAGAGAGAAAGGCCCGAAACTGAATGCGTCACTGGCAAGTTTCCCATCACTGCAGGAGGAACGTGCACTAGCCTGAACGAAACCACCTCTCTGATCCTGGTTGCTTCACAGCACAGCTCCACACTGGGGTGAGACCTGCTGAGGCCTAGAAGAGAACTCAGCTGTAAGGTTCAGAGGTGGCTCAGACCTGGAGTGGCATCAGGGCAGGGCAAAGGCAGCCGTTACTGGGCTTGAACTGGCAGAGCATCGGAAGCATCCGGCCCCTGACTGCAGCTGAACTGCCACAGCCCGTAACCAGCCCCACGCCAAGTGCCTGCAGCAGTCTTTCTCGCTCCACCCAGCACTGCTCCCCTCTGAGGCAAGGGTGCCGGTGCTGGGAAGGGGAAGAACACTTTTAGCTAGCTTAGACCCAACCCACTTCCACTCGAGAACCTTCCACTCGAGAACCATAGAACCCACTCCCGACCCAAATAAGGCAGTGATGGCCAATGAGCAGAGAAGCAGCCCTGGCTCACACGTGGCTTTGGCCCCAGCCCCTTCTTCTCTAGGCCCAGAGGCCCTTCTCATGCTACCAAAGGTGATCGCTGCCAGCATGCCCTGGAGAAAGACATGACTTGTGCTCACGTCAAATCCAGCTCTCGCTCCAAAGGCACTGGGCGCACACAGACTGTACGGGATGCTCTTATGTAAGGACACCCCTTCAAGACCACAACAGGTAACTCTTTCACCTAATTTCACACAACAAAGAAATTTAAGAAAGTGAGAAGGCAGAGGAGTTTGTTCATTGAAAGAACAGAGAAAATTCCTGAAAAAACAACTAATGAAATCAGAAAAAAAAAACAATTTTAACAGATAAAAAATGCAAAGCAGTAGTAAAAAGAATGTTAACTGAATTAGGGAAAAGAATATATGAACACAGAATCTTAACCAAGAACTAGAACATATAAAAAAGAAACAGTCAGAACTAAAGAATACACTGCGTGCTCCGTGTGTGTTCAGTCATGTCCGACTCTTTGTGACCCCATGGACTGTAGCCCACCAGGCTCCTCTGTCCATGGAATTTTTCAGGCAAGAATACTGGAGCGTGTTGTCATTTCCTACTCCAGAGGATCTTTCCAACCCTGGGATCAAACCCACATCTCTTATGTCTCCTGCACTGGTAGGCAGATTCTTTTACCACTGCACCACCTGGGAAGCCCAAGGATACAATAACTGAAGTGAAAAACACTAGAAGGTATTAATAGCAGACTAGGTGATACAGAAGAAGGCATAAGGAATCTGGAAGATGGAGTAATAGAAATCATCCAATCAGAACAAAGAAAAAAACTAATGAGAATGGTGTAAAAGTTCCCTAACATGTAACATAAAGTGTACCAACATTCAGATTATAAGAGTCCCAGAAGAAGAAGAAAGAGAAAAGGAGGTTGAAAGTGTATTTGATGCAATTATGGCTGTAAACTTCCCAAACCTGAAGAAGGAAACATATCCAGGGACTGGAAGCACGGAGGATCCCAAACAAGAGGAACCCAAACAGGCCCACACCAGGACACTCCAGGAAAGTAAACTGAATTGGAAAAAAGCAAATGCAGAGGAGACAGATGGAATCTCGGGTTTTCTTCATGGGCTGTATGTGAGGAACAGGTAAACGTGCATCAGTGGTTCTCCAGTTCGGGTCAAGTGAGTCAGTCAGTGAGACAGACATGGGGTCTCTATGTCTGTTGGTCTCCAGAAAACTGCAGGCTACAGTGAAAGGGGTGGGGGTGGACAACTGACAAGGCTCTGGATGGCAGGCCCTCAAAAATGTTTGCTCCATTTGAAAACAAATCTGGTTTCCCAGGCACATTCATACCAAAAAGGGAGGCATGGACACCACCGGGAAAACACTGTCTCTCTGCATTACAAACCAGAGATTAGCATGAATCACTTCCCTTTTTTCCTGCTATTGTGTATATAATTATTTTTTTTTTTTTGGAGTATAGTTGTTTTGGCTTACCCAGTGGCTCAGTAGTAAAGAATCCACCTACAATGCAGGAGACACAGGACATGTGGGTTCGATCCCTGGGTTGGGAAGATCCCCTGAAGGAGGGAATGGCAACCTACTCCAGTATTTTTGCCTGGAGAATTCCATGGATAGAGGAGCCTGGGGGATTACAGTCCAGAGGACTGCAAAGACTCAGACACGACTGAAGCAACTGAGCTCGCATAGATGCTTTTCCACATTGTGCTTGGTTCTGCCGTAGAGCAAAGCGACTCAGCTCTGTGTATACACATGTCCCCGCTTTACTGGATTTCTTTCCCATTTAGGTCACCACAGAGCCCTGAGTAAAGTTCCCTGAGCGGTACAGTAGGTTATTAGTTACCTATTTTATACATAGTATCAATAGTGTATATATGCCAATCCCAGTCTCCCAATGAATCGCTTCCCTTGGATTGCACTACCTCTGGGTAAATAGATAAATGCTGTGGAAGAGCCTGGGGCCTGAGCACCTCACTTCCCAGACCGTGGACCATCTAGATGCTGCATGTCAAAGGCTCTGACAGACTGTCAGCTTCTTTGCATCCCTTTACAGCACTCGTGCTGAGACAATTTCCTCATCTTAGGAGAAAGGGATGTTAACTTCAAGATGATGCATGGAGGAGGCTGGGAGAGTCCTATTAAATTCACCATCAGATGGATAACTTTTGGATCCCTTTGCCTCTGTGGTACAATTGCTTCTTTATAGCTCGTTTTGTTGAGCTTGGAGGCTCTGCATCTGGTTTGGTCCAACTTCAGCTCATTTGATTTTCTGTTGTTCAAAGATTACATCGGCACACTTGACATCCACCCACCGAATGCTACTTCCAGCTCTGGGTCCTGCTAGAGACAGTGTTCCTCCTAATTAGAACTGATGTTTTAATGGCGAGAGAAACAGGCATCGAGTATTCAACAAATCTATTCTTTGGCACCTCTTTTAGCCTTTATTAAGCCTAATGTGAATAAGTATAACATGAAGTCTCATAAATACAGAGGACAGGGAAAACTCTTGTTGGATTATAGCCAAACCTGCTTCCTTCTGTAATAGGACACTTAATTGCTCATTTATTGATTACACTGTGTGTGCCACAGTGGCCTAGCTTGCCAAGAAGATAACATTATGTGAGTTCAGCCTTGTAAAAGAGAGCAAGGAGGGTTCAAGGAGTAATACACAGAAAATTAAAGATATTTTCTTCAAAATCTTTCCCACCACCGAATGCCGTTTTTCTCAATTTGGAAAACAATTTTTTAAAAATATCTCATGTTTACCATGAATTAAACTTAGCCTTACAAGTTGGGTATCTGGGCATGTGGTTGTGGTTTGACTATGGGTATGCATCTGTAGCATCTAATTCTTTGCCTTGATTGCTTGCCATTCTGGTCACCCCCATAGACGCTTATGGTATCTAAATAGTTCCTGCTGACTTAAAGTGGAAATTGTCATTTTAGAGCATTAAATTCCATTAGCACTGGTGATTAAGAGATTCATAGGCTCTTGGTCAAGTGACTTTAAGAAATCAGAGATATGCAAATTTCAGGACTATTAAAAAACAAGATTAACCTCTATAAACAAATGTTCTCTTCCATAGTAAGTATTTGGAGCTTACTGATCATGTATTTATTATCTTGGTAGCTTTTAACCAACATTGAAATGATTCTGTTCAAAATGTTTGGGGCTATTTTAATACATAATTTATTTAATACAATGACACAAGCCTGTTCTCATGAGGTATATTTTTATTCCTTCCTCAAGGCACAAAAGAAAGAGGGAGACTTGGCTGCTCTTTGCTCCAGAGACCAAAGGCGTGGACCACTGACATGTAACTTTGAAAATACACATGGGCTTTTTGGGTATACATTTGGCTTTCATTTGCTTGAAATAGTTTTGTAGCCTAATAAAAAAAAAAAAGAACCTACATTTTTTATAAGGAAGTTAACTGGCTATAGTTGAACAGAAAGATGGTTTTTCATTTTTCACTCAGTTATTTTAAGGGCATTACAGCAATAATATCCAACACTCCATCAGAATGATAACAAAAAGCATTGAATTAACTTAGTATCTCTTATTACTCATCTAAAATACCAGAGGCTGACACCTACACAGTCTCATGTCATATGTAAAAAAAAGAATCATTTTCTAGAAAGCAATGACTACTATAGTATAATGTGCCCATTCCTTATAAGTAATATAATGAATATAAGTATAAGGTGGCCTTCTTTCCTTAACCAACATTTTAAACAGAAACAGCAAATGGTCAATGTTGCTTTCATGCATAAACTACCTTGAACTCTGATCAGATGGATGCTTGCTTAAGAATTTGGAGTCTAGGGTACCTTCCACACAGAATAAACTTAAGAACCAATTTGAGTTCTTGAGAAGGGGCAGCCTACAGGTCTTGCCCATAACCTACACCTTCCAGGCTTATGTCAGTTCCTAAGAGCCAACAAATGCAGGTGGCATAGGTCTAAATACTTGGACTAGACGTTAAGCTCCCTAAGGTACCAACAAATAAATACAATTAGAAGCATTTCCTTTTTTACTTGAATGGCTAGTGACTTTACCTTTAAAGCCATTAACACCAAAGTTTTGGGGTTTTTTTTTAATCTATTTATTGAATTATAGTTAATTTACAATGTGCCAACTTCTGCTGTACAGCAAAGTGATTCAGTTATAAATACATATATATCCTTTTTCATATTTTTCCATTATGACTCATTACAAAATATTGAATATATTTCCCTGTGCTATACAGTAGGACTTTATTGCTTATCCACTCAATATTTAATAGTTTGCATCTGCTAATCTCAACATTGCTGGATCACAGAAAAAGCAAGAGAATTCCAAAAAAAAAATCTACTTCAGCTTCATTGACTACACTAAAGCCTTTGACTGTGTGGATCACAAGAAACTGGAAAATTATTAAAGAGATGGGAACGTCAGACCACCTTACCTGCCTTCTGTAGAAACCTATATGCAGGACAAGAAGCAACATTTAGAACTGAACATTGAACAATGGACTTGTTCAAAATTGGGAAAGGAGTACATCAAGACTGTATATTGTCACCCTGCTTATTTAACTTCCTTGTAGAGTACATTATGCAAAATGCCAGGCTGGATGACTCACAGTCTGGAATCAAGACTGCTGGGAGAAATATCAACAATCTCAGACATGCAGATGATACCACTATAATGGCAGAAAGTGAAGAGGAACTAAGAGCCTCTTGATGAAAGTGAAAAAGGAAAGTGAAAAAGCTGGCTTAAAACTCAGCATTCAAAAAAACTAGGATCATGGCATCCAGTGCCATCACTTCATGGCAAATAGGTAGGGAAAAAGTGGAAACAGTGAAAGATTTTATTTTTGCAGGCTCTGAAATCGCTGTGGATGGTGACTGCAGCCATGAAATTAAAAGATGCTTGCACCTTGGAAGAAAAGCTATGAAAAACCTAGACAGTGTATTTAAAAGCAAAGACATCACTTTGCCAACAAAATTCTGTACAGTCAAAGCTATGGTTTTTCCAATAGTCATGCACAAATGTGAGAGTTGTCCCATAAAGAAAGCTGAGTACCTAAGAATTGATGCTTTTGAATTGTCGTACTGGAGAAGACTCTTGAGAGTCCCTTGGACAGCAAGGTCAAACCAGTAAATCCTAAAGGAAATTAATCCTAAATATTCATTGGAAGGACTGATGCTGAAGCTGAAGCTCCAATAACTTTGGCCACCTGATGGCAAAAGCTGACTCACTGGAAAAGACCCTGATGCTGGGAAAGATTGAGGGCAAAAAGAGAAGGGAACAAAAGAGGATGAGATATGTGGATGGCATCACTGACTCAATGAACATGAGTTTGAGCAAACAGGGAGATAGTGGGGCTTCCCTGGTAGCCCAGCTCGTAAAGAATCTGCCTGCAATGCAGTAGACACCAGTTTGATTTGTGAGTTAGGAAGATCCCCTGGAGAAGGGATAGGCTACCCACTCCAGTATTCTTGGGCTTCCCTGGTGGCCCAGACAATAAGGAATCCACCTGTAATGAAGGAGACCTGGGTTTGATCCTTGGGTTGGGAAGATCCCCTGGAGGAGGGCATGGCAACCCACTCCAGTATCCTTGCCTGGAGAATCTCCATGGATAAAGAAACCTGGCAGGCTACAGTCCATGGGGTCACAAAGAGCTGGACATGACTGAGGAACTGAACAGCAACAATCCCAAACTCCCAGTCCATCCCTCCTCCATGCCACCTCCTCCTTGGAAATAGCAAGTCTATTCTCTGTATCTGCGAGTTTGTTCCATTAGAAGTATTTCTTAATACATGAGTTCCAAATACAACTCAGAACTTGGCAATCAGAGCCCCCATGATGCAGGTATTTAAAGGACTCACCCCTTCTTTGCTCAATCAAACTTCACCCTTACAGATGTTTCTTTATTTGAAATAGCAAAGTTGATGTTCAGGAGAAAGTAGATATATCAACGTAGAACCATAATGGCCTGATAACAAGAAAGTTGTATTTTGCAGACCATGTGCATCTATCTAATTTGGGGGAATTGCACCATCCCCTTCAGGCAAGACAATAGCTTCTAACACCCTTGGAGAAAACGACCCTACTTCCATAAAACAACAGCTAACAAAGAGTATTTCGTGTGTGGTCAGGCACCCTGCCTACTGCTTCCAACCTTCACAGTGATACTGTAAGATAGCTAGTATTCCCATATTATAGGAAGACACTGAGGCTCAAAGAGGGCAAGTGACTTGCGAAGACCACATAGACTAGAAAGAAGAGGATTCGTCACGCAAAGTGAAGTCAGAGAGAAAGACAAATATCATATATTAACACATACATATATATATGGAATCTGAAAAACTTGGTATAGATGATCTTACTTGAAAAACGGAAATAGAGACACAGAGGATGACACATAGAGACATAGAGGATGAACAGAGGGACGCCAAAAGGGAAGGGAGGGTGGGATGAATTGGGAGATTGGAATAGACATATATACACTATTGATAATATGTATGAAATAGATAACCATTGAGAACTTACTGTTTAGCTCAGGGAACTCTACTCAGGGCTCCGCGGTGCCCTAGATGGAAAGGAAATCCAGTAAAGAGGAGATATATGTATACACATAGCTGATTCACTCTGCTGTAGAGCGGAAACGAACACACGGTAAAGCAACTATACACCAATTTAAAAAAATAGTCCACCTGAGATTGGCTCTAAATAACAATAACAATCTTTCTCTGTGAATTTGATTCTCCTCTTCGTGCCTGAGGAAAGAGGGACAACCCCACCTTTTATAGATGGCCCCCCCACCCCCTTTGAGACTGCTTTTGTTTCCTACTAACTCCTGACCCTGCCCATGTGGCAAAAGAATAGGCCAGATGGAGCTGAGTGAGAACAGGAGTTGGGGAAGCAGACACATGAGGAGAATCTCCTCAGTCTTGGAATTCACAAGACTACTTTGGGGAGCCCCGGGTGATTCCTCATGTGACATGATATCTCGAAATCTTCCAACAGTGGTACCCAAGAAGTTCATATGCTCTCAGCCTCCTGGTCTTTGGTGAGGTTTCCTTTGAGCACAGTCCAATTGGATGACAGCTTGGGGGCTTCTGGTAGATGCTGTCATCCACACATCTTGTGCACAACACTCTGAAATGCCAGGGTTTATCAGGAATAGTCTCATTAACTACAAACCCTACTGGGCTTTGTGCTTCTGTGGGTTTTTTTTTTTAAGTTTTTTTTTTTTTTTTTTTACGAGGACCATCTTTATTGAATTCGTTACAATATTGATTCTGTTTCATGTTTTGGTTTTTTGGCCACGAGGCATGTGGCATCTTAGCTTCCAGACCAAGAATCCAACCCACACCATCTGCATTGGGAAGCCAAGTCTCAACCTGCTGGACTGCCAGGGAAGTACCTGTGCTTCTGTTTTTATTTGACACTATTATAATGCTACCTCTTCTTCCGCACTAGAAGGTAAGCTCTATGAGAGGCCAGTTACTGACTCTGTGTTCATGCTGCATCCTCTGAACTGTACCTGACACCTAGGAGATGCTCACTACCTATTTGAATTCATGAATAGGTAAATGAGTTTATCCCACTGATTAGCCCAGAGAAAGCAGGAGCTAAACTGCTACTTCTGTAAGACGGTAATAGGTTGGATTAGGATCCTGGTTAAGAAACAGCCCAGTGGTCAATTTTTTCTCATTCCCAACACATGGTCAGCAGGACGTTGTGCTTCATATAGCCTCTAAGGACACCAGGCAGAGGATAAGCCACCGCTCCTTCTGCAGAACTCTTGTTTAGGGAGTCTGGAACCCATGGTCAATGCTCCGACGTAGCAACACCCACCACACTCGCAGCTCACTGGCCAGAACTAATCATGTGACCCCACTCAAGCCTAAAGGGCCAGGACATGCAAACTACAAGATGGTTGAGAATATTTGGTGAATTACACAAAATGGAAAATAAACGAAAAGAAACTCACTAGGCATCAAAGTGCAGGATGGAGATTCAGACAGAACACCATACCCATGGACATGGAAGCAGGCAAAGATGTAAGAAGGTCAGATGGGCTGCACTCACCCCAGCTTTCTTTGTAAGCAGTGCAAAGGCAATGATGTCTCGTGGTGACAGCCCCACTGTGGAGCCCAGCAACTGATACTCAAGAACAACTCAAAAGTATTTGCTGAATGAATGAGCACATAAAACAAGTGAAGTCTGCAGATGGAGTAGAAACAGAGTAAAGTTGAAATGGTGTTGTTTCATGGGAGGCCCCGGGGGTCATGCATCAGCCACATCAGAGAGCTGTCCCTGAGTCCAAACCTGTAGCCCCTCAATGTCACACACACACAAGGCTACAGAAACCCAATATCCTGGATAACAATAGGCTGCAATCCCAAGTCCTGGGCTGGCTGCCAAGGGAAAACTGGCCGCCCATCCTGGAAGTTGCTCCACCTCCTCAGATGGGGGCTGGATCAGGTGCCCCCTCCCATCTCTTTCCAGCTTCAAGAAGCTGTGATTCTGACCCTGGTTTTGGCTCTAACACAGAGCTGTATTCTGTTTCTGAGGTCATTGTTTATCTTACCACATGGCTGCAGCAGCCTCATTTTATAAATGAAGGAACAAAGAACAAGAAAGTTCATGGAGAGTCCAATCTCACACCATAGTTTCATAATGAGGGCAGGATTGTGGAAGTTAACCTGAAGTCTTCTGCGTTCTCTCTCAACATCAAATCACCACATGGAAGGTGCTGGTGAGAAGTTTGCACACATGCCTCAGATCCAGAATTACACAAGTTATTCATTCGATGCACCAAGCCAGACTTGATTGAAATCAACTTGAAAGTTAAGCCAGGCTGCCTGAAAATTCCTTCTAAAGTTTTAGAAGGGAGAGACTACAGATCCACGCAGCAAATTCAGAGGCAGTTCAGTTTGGACAGAAAGCTCCCTCTGCTGGCTCAGAGTCCTTATTTTTTGCCTGAGAAGAGTCCAATATACTCCACTTGAAGGTCTGCCTCCAAGGCCTCTGGAGCTTTAGGATGGCAATGTAATCAGGAAGAACAAATCTGACTCCATGTTAGATATGCTTATTTTACTTCAGCCTTTGCTTTCTGTTTCTTTTGTTACAAGTTAATCACTAATATGATGTTGCCTGGGATTCCCTGATAACTCAGTTGATAAAGAATCCGCCTACAGTGCAGGAGACCCCGGTTCAATTCCTGGGTCAGGAAGATCCACTGGAGAAGGGATAGTCTACCCTCTCCAGTATTCTTGGGCTTCCCTTGTTGCTCAGCTGGTAAAGAATTCGCCTGCAACATGGGAGACCTGGGTTCAATCCCTGGGCTGGGAAGATCCCCTGGGAGAAGGGAAAGGCTACCCACTCCAGTATTCTGGCCTGGAGAATTCCATGAAATGTACAGTATATGGGGTTGCAAAGAGTAGAACAGGACTGAGCAACTTTCACACTCACACTCACGTAGCTATAAGTACATATAATGGCCTATCTCAGGGAATGGCCTGCCCTCTGCATGAATATTAAACTAAAATACCTTTGTTCAACTCTCAGGAGAATATCCTGACCCTGATTACCTGTGAATGGCTGCAGGAAAGATGAAATTAACACATCCTGTCCCAGAGGCTAGTGAAACCAGGAGATATTTGCAAAATTTAGGGTCTCTTTACTTTACCTCCTCATCTCCCCCTCTCTTTGTTTTATAAAAGAAACTAGCATCCAGGTCCAGGTAAGATGGTTCTTTGGTATATTAGTCTGCCATCTTCTCAGACTTCTGGCTTTCCAAATAAAGTTGCTATTCCTTGTCCCTACACTTTGCCTCCCAGTTTACTGGCCTGGCCTGCAATGAGCAGAAGGAGCTTAGACTCAGCAAGTATCTTCTGGATTAGCAATCCCTGGAATGACAGGTAACGGATCAGACAGAAAAGCCAAAGCAAAAAGGAACAAGTAGACTTTGGCCAGGGAAGAAAATGCTACTGATGTTGCCTGAGTTGCTTCTAAAATAAAAAACTTTTTTTTAAAAGATGTGATATATTTCACAGATTTAACACTCAAATCATCTCTTCTATCCCACAACTCAGTCCAGTTGAGGTATTTTGAGCACAGATGATGTTCTCAAACAATTTTCTTACGAACTTATATTAATAGTAAATAAGAGCCCAAGATAAAGGTCATGTCGGGAATCTGTCAGCTTTACAGTGTTTATCACAGCGGAGATAGTGATCCTGGCTCAGAGGTCTGGCAACGTCCAAGGGATTGGGAGGAAAACAATCTGTTTCATAGCTGAACAGAAGACTTCCATCACCTGAACTGCTGTTTCAGCAGAGGTCAAAATCTGCCACACACACAGCCACGTACACACCCCACATACACACACAGCCACAGACACACTCCACATACACACAGCCACATACATAACCCACATACACAGTTATATACACAACCCACACACATGTAGACACATACATACCCCCCACAAACAGCCACATTCATACCTGATATAAACACACACTCCACATACACACACATACAACATACTACACACACACCACAATATACTTATATTCACACTGATCACTCACATATACTTGTACACACATACACACCCCACATACACACTCACACACAATTCAGTGCCTTTTTATTTTCCAAAGTTTTAAGTTAGCATTTTCCAATAAAAAGTTATGCTTTAATCTGGTCATTTCTCCACACCCCATCTTTGCCCAAAGATTTTGAATTATGTCTTCTGAAAAATTTGTCACTTCTGAATAACTCATTTCTAAAGAGGTCACTCTAACCTCCAAAACGGCTTGTCAGGGGGAGGAGGGTGCCAGAATCACTGGGGCTAGTGAGTCAGTTTTGCAAGGAGGTGAAGGGGAATAATGACTTGAGTAGAATTTCCAGAGTCCACACAGTATGTCACTCTCCTGCCTCTCCAGCTTTCTTCCTAAATGCTTGAAATGTGGAATTTAAGCTGTACTTTTTTGACCTAAACCAATGTATCCCTCTCAAGTATATTTTAATATTTAAAGCTGAGGAATCATTCATACCTAGAGCATTGACTCTTAAAGTTTGGGACACTAAAAATCAACTCAAGAGTTTGTTAAATGTACACACTCATATTTATAAAATAGATCACCAACAAGGACCTATTGCATAGCACAGGAACTATACTCAATATTTTGTAATAACCTATAAGGGACAGAATATGAAAAGGAATAAGAATATACATACTTACAACTGAATCACTGTGCTGGACGCCTGAAACTAACACAATATTGTAAACAAATTATACTTTGATTAAAAATTTTAAAAATAAAATAACAAAAAAATAAAGAAAATTTTAAAAATTATAGTCTATTAAAATAAGAACCTGATCCAAGTCTTAGCTGGGGCCGAAGAACCTCACTTTCCTAAGTGTCCTGGATGATGCGATTACAGGCAACCTGTGTGCTGTTGTCAAAAACAGTGCTTAGAGCAAGAGTTAAAGCCCTGAGACTCTCTCTTAAGGGGTGGGGGCAGGAGGAGCAAGCGAACAGATGACCCTAAGATAGTGGGCATCCAATCCAAGGAGAAGCTGGGGAGGGAGTGACAACCCCAACCAAACGAGTGAAAAATTCTGGAAAAGAGAGCCATGAAATTGTTCACCAGAGCCCTGGGCCACCTTTTAGTCTTGCTGATCAAGTATTAACGATTAGCCGTGGCACTTCCTTCTTCCCGTTGTAGTGAGCACTGTGTTCTATGCGTTAGGTGTGCTAAGTCCCCAGCCCCTGAATCCTCAGAGGAACGATGAATCCTGCCATCTCCCAGACAGAAAAAGTGAAGGTTCAGCCTCTTATCCAGGGTTAAGTACCTTTGCTCTGAGAACAGTCTGTGCCATCTAAAGGCCCTCAATGGGGACTGCCTGGACGACTGTGAATGGAGTTGTCACAGTGTTTCCACTGCTTTTACCACCAATGGGGGCTATTTCTGAAGAGTAAACCAGGGTTTAAACCCCTGAACAATATCCTATGAGTGCCAGGACATCCTTCTGAGGTTATCTTTAATCCCTCCTTTTAAAGATTAAGAATTCAAAACCTAGATGGGGCAAAAGACATGAAGTATCTGAGGCACCACTCTGCCCCCTATGTCTTATAAAGGCTGAACCAAGAGCCAGCCCTGATATCAGGAAAGAAACTGAAATGCACACACATAGAAGACATGCATTCTCACAATTTCAGTGCGGGAATAGGCACATATTTATAAACATAATTATTTACTTTTTATAACAAGAAGACTTCTATATAAATATTTTCATTCTATTGTTTAGTTTTTTCCAATGAATATATTTGCTTATTTTGCTCACAAAAACCAGTTCTACAGTTAGAAGTTTTCAGAATCTATAAAATAGATATGAATCATTTCTTCCCAAAAAACAATGACATTCTAAGCCAAACGGATAAGTTCTTACTCTGAATTCTTCATGAGCAATATATTGATTTAGCTCTGTCTTCAAGATTGAAGTTTTCGAAGTTGAAGGCATGCCTTTGCATAAGTAAATCAAGAAATATTCTGAGAATCATCTACAGCCAGCACTAGAGTCTATTGTGAAATACATCGACTTCGTAGTTGCTATTAAGAATTGCTCCGCTGTTTTGATCTTTAAATGAGGAAACTCATCCAGAAGTTTCTAAAAGAAGAGACCAGAGGATGAAACACAAAAGTGTTGAAATACATTATTGTTCAAACTATTCCATTTGATTTTTTTTTTCTTTCATATGGAAAAACTTAGGCTCCTAATTCAGAGAAAGCGTATGAGTTTTCTGTCCTTTCCTAACCCATCTGCCTTCCTGTTAATTACACACTGGGAAGATCTTGCTGTTTCTTCTAAGACTTTGTATTTGAGGCTTTGCAGGTGGGTGGGGATATCAGGCAAGAAGTTGACTAAAAACCAGCCAATGACACTAGTGGGCCACTTTTAACCATAGGTTCAGATTATAGTGGGGCTTCCCAGGTGGCACTAGTGGTAAAGAACCTGCCTGCCAATTCAGGAGACACAGGTTCAATCCCTGGGTTGGGAAGATCCCCTGGAGGAGGGCATGACAACCCACTCCAGTATTCTTGCCTGGAGAATCCCCATGGACAGACAGCCTGGCAGGTTATAATCCAGAGAGTCGCACAGAGTCGGACATGACTGAAGTGACTTAGCACAGGTTCTAGTGAGAACGTCATACCATAGTGAAGGGGTTGGCATCCTAGAGAACCTCTGTCTCAGATTCAAGTTTCATCTGACTGAATTCTTAGTGAAAACCTGCTACCCCTACTCAAGCCACTATATCACTTAACCAAATTGTCTTTTCACAAGCTGTGAAGATCTTGAATTGACATACTTCTACATTTTTTTCATAGTCTCCCTGTTGGGACCACATTACCTTTATAAATAATAAGACTATACATAACTGAATCCTAGTTACAGTTTAGTTATTAAAAACAGACTTCTGTAACCAGATTTCCATGAGTTGGAATCCTAATCCTGGCATTTCCTGGTTGGGTGACCTTGGGAAAGACACTTAACGGCCTCAGGGCCTTAGTTTTCTCATCTGTAAATCTATTTTTGGGGTTTTGTTGTGAGGCTCAAGTATTAATATAGAAAAAAGTCCTTAAATAGCCCCTGGAACAGAGGCAGCATCTATAAGCAGAACCATGATTATTAATCTTTCTTGAGGTCCTGGATTGAAAGGCTATTCTATCTATAGAATGTCTGCCCATTTTGTAATCATAAACAATCAACCATAAGACAGGCCTGGTGAGAGTATAGGCCTTGTATATTTCTCTATTGATACTAATCTTACTTATGTTGGTGGTGAAGAAGCAAATAATCATGTTAAAGCTATTCAGGAGAATAATCCTGCTGCCACAAAAAGTTTTAGCAGGCCTTTCCACTTAACCAAAGTTCTATTACTCCAGGGGTAGCTGCTCCCAGGGAATTCTGAGGCTTAGGGGAGGAGAGGACCTGGCATAATCTACATCCACTCCACACTCTTCTAGAGAGCTTCCTTCACTGCAGACATGAAAAACTAATCACCACATTTCCTGAACACACTTGCAAGTAAGGTTTGACAAATGCTTTGAGTTCCACCAATGAGACACACCCACACAGTTTGGAAGATGGCAGCCAAGATCTTCAAGCTCTGGCCCTTCTTCTGCAGTGTCTAAAGCAGAGAACCCAGCACCTTCTCCTTGACTTTGTCAACATCCAAGACTCAACAGTCAAAAATGTTGCTTTCTACTACAACTGAAAAAGACACATGTACCTCAATGTTCATTGCAGCGCTATTCACAATAGCTAGGACATGGAAGTAACCTAGATGTCCAGCAACAGATGAATAGATAAAGAAGTTGTGATACATATATACAGTAGAATATTGTGTGTTTGTCCTAAGTCACCTCAGTCATGTCCCACTCTTTACGACCATGGACTATAGACCACCAGCTCCTCTATCCATGGGGATTCTCCACGCAAGAATACTGAACTGGATTACCATACCCTCCTCCAGGGTATCTTTCCAACCCAGGGATCAAACCCATGTCTCTTATGTCTCCTGCATTGGCAGGTGGGTTCTTTACCACTAGTGCCACCTAGGAAGCCCCAGTGGAATATTATTCAGTCATAAAAAGGCATTTCAGCCAGTTCTAATGAGATGAATGAATCTAGAGCCTATTTACAGAGTGCAGTAAATCAGAAAGAAAAAATGAACATCATATATTAACACATATATATGGAATCCGGGCTTCCCTGGTGGCTCAGATGGTAAAGAATCCACTTGCAATACAGAAGAGCCAGGTTCAGTCCCTGGTTCAGGAAGATCCCTTGGGAATGCCTACCTACTCCAGTATTCTTCCCTGGAAAACCCCATGGACAGAAGAGCCTGGCAGGCTACAGTCCCTGCAGTTCCAAAGCATCCAACACAACTGAGCAACACAAGCATGCAAACACATTTGGAATCTAGAAAGATGTTATGATGAACCTATTTGCAGGGCAGCAATGGAGACACAGACATAGAGAACAGAACATAGAGAACAGACTCATGGACACAGTGAGGGAAGGAGAGGGTGGGACAAATTGAGAGAGTAGCATGGAAACACATATATTACCATATGTAAAATAGACAGTGGGTGGTAATTTGCTCTATGACTCAGGGAGCTCAAATCAGTACTCTGTGACAACTTAGAGGGGTGGGATGGGGTAGGAGGTGGGAGGGAGGTTCAAGAGGGGGGGGATATATATACCCATGGCTTTACTTATGTATACCATATGCATGTCTATGGCTGATTCATGTTGATGTATGGCGGAAACCAATACAATATTGTACAGAAATTATCCTCCAATTCAAAATATACAAAAATGCTGCTTTCTTCCTTGCTCCCCTCAAAAGTTTCTTCTGTGTGTTCCCCAAGCCATGCACAGTCTAGGGCAATTGTTCTCAACCAGGGACTCCCCCAGGGGCATTTTTGATCGTCAGGAACAGCAATGGGGGGAGGGGGAGCTGGAATATTACTGCCATCTAATGAGTAGAGACCAGGGATGCTCGCAAACATCCTGTAAGACAGCCTTCTACAACCGAGAATAATCCAAAAGGTTGAAAAACCACAAAACCACACAATATGCTCCATATATGCTCATGAAGTAGCTCTTCAACTCCGTGAGTTGCTTGTATTTAACCCCAGAGGAGAGGAGATAACAAGTATGAAAGTGGGATTTGATCAAGAGCATGACAGCCTTGTACAGAGCAGAAAAACTTACTGGGTGTCTGTCTGTGGTTAGTTTATTGATCAGTCTGTTGGTCAGTGGCATCTGTTTCTAATTTTTTATTCTAATTTTTGAATGCTATTATCAGTAGGGGGGATAAAGGGTCCTAATTTGTTCCAAGAGAGGATCAATGGAGGATATTTCAAACTTCTTGCAGATTTGTTGAAAGGTTCCCTAGACTCTCACTGCTGAAGATGTGGTCCTGAAACCAACACCATTGGTACCACCAAAGAGCTTGTCGGAAATGAAGATGCCCCATTCCCGCCCCAGAGCTTTGGTCCTGAAACCAACACCATTGATACCACCTGGGAGCTTGTCGGAGAAGATGCCCCATTCCCTCCTCAGAGCTTCTGAATCAGAATGTGTATTTTAACAAGGCCCCCAGGAGACTAGCATGCACTTTGAGATACATCACAGGGACAACACCAGCAGGTGTGTATGGATTGCAGGGACAACTTTTGATTGGCAGGTCCCTAGATATTAAATTGCATGGTTTCATTCTTTAGCTCCTTAGCCAGTAAAAGGCAAAATTTCAAAATCAGACACATAAATCAGTGTAACTTCAGATCCACTTTGTTTTTATATCTGATTGCTACTTAAACACCAGTGGCCCAGAACACATCAATTATTTCTTTCTCCCTCTATTAAGTATTTAATGATCTGCAAATAAGCTCCCAAGAAGATGCCACTTAAAGAGACCCTATGGTCCTTTTGAAATGTGAGTCATTACACCCTTTGTTGTTTCAACTTGGTAAGACAGATGTTTAGAGACCAATGATAGGTGTACTGTTCAGTAATGTAAAAGACCATCCTATATGAGAAAGGTTACATCTTCCCCTCAGCAGAAATATTCCCAGCACCATCACTTACTCGACACACACACACACACACACACACACACCCTCAATACCACTCCTCACCTACCTGCCCAGTGAGATTTTGCAGGTGGTCCTTGGCAGCCTTCATAGCTCTTTGCTCCTTCAATCACACAGGCTGTGGCTCCACAGGTCACCAAGTTACCTCTGCAAGGATTCTTCAGGGATATCTTCCAAGAGGGTAAGATCATGCTAGAGGCAGATGGGTGACTTGCAAAGTCTTCCGCAGAGGACTAGGGTTTCATGGAGCAGTGTCATGGGTTGAAGGAAAGCTAAGTGGTAGGGCTTACAGGACCCTCCACTCCCACTCCAACCAGAACACTTGTATTTGTAGCTGTTCTGGAAATTGGAGTGTGTAAAATTTCTTTTGAAAAATGAATACTACTGTGTATAAAAAAATATGAATGATACCGGAGATGATTGCTAAGATCTAGTCAAGATCCATCATTTTATAACCTAAAGAAACATAGTTAGTTAGTTAGTTAAGTCGCTCAGTCGTGTCTGACTCTTGGCGACCCCGTGGACTGTAGCCCACCAGGCTCCTCCGTCCATGGAATTCTCTAGGGAAGAATACTGGAGTGGGTTGCCATTTCCTTCTCCAGGGGATCTTCCTGACCCAGGGATCAAACCCAGGTCTCCCACACTGCAGGCAGATGCTTTAACCACTGAGCTGCCAGGGAAGCCCATAACTGGTCACAAATCATGAAAAAATGCTTACCCTCAACAATAATCAAATGCAATTCCATTTTTCCCAATAGCATCATAAAAAGTTTTTTAAAAATAAACCATATCTCACCAAAGTGTGATTAAATATAATTCATACCATATGAGTGATGAGGCTATAAGATGATATAAAATTTTTATGAGTATTTGACTATATGTGTCACTATTCACAAAAATATTCATATCCTTTTATAGAGAAATTCCACACCTTTAACCTTTTCCTAGAGAAATAATTCAAAATGCATTTAAAAATTATATATGCTAATATATTTATTATGGTGCTATTTATTATATCAGAAAAATAGGAAACAATCTAAATTTCCAAAACAGTGCAGTTATTTAAATATGATTATAATAACTATGTTGGAGAAGGAAACGGTAACCCACTCCAGTATTCTTAGCTGGAAAATTCCATAGACAGAGAGGCCTGGTGGACTACAGTCCATGGGGTCACAAGAGTTAGACATGACCTAGCGACTAAACCATGCCCATAAGTGGCTCAGGTGGTGAAGAACCTGCCTGCAATGCAGCAGACACAGGTTTGATCTCTGGGTCAGGAAAACTCCCTCGAAAAAAGAATGCCTACCCATTCCAGTATTCTTGCAGAAGAATTCTGTGAACAGAGGAGTCTGGCAGGCTGCAGTCCATGGTGACGCAGAGAGTCAGACACAACTGAGTGATTAAGCAGACACACACATAATAATGACAAAATGTCTATGATATCATCTGAGGTTAAGAAAAATACAATACCAAAAATGTGCAAACTGTACTTTCTAAAACTTCATCATGTATAGAAAGAAAACTAAATATTCACAGTAGTTATACAGGCAATTGAATGATCATCTTTTTTCTTCTCATTATTTTCTAAATTTTGTACAATTCAAGTATGTCATTGTTAAAATGAAAACAAGTCTTTTGCAAGGGATCTTAACAGATTTCAGTGACCACCATCAAAGAAATATCTTTAAACTTTCATGTAACACCACTGCCACTTAACATTAAAAAACTAGTCCTTGCTCTTAGTTAATGAAGAATGCAGTGTGGTGAGGTAAGTGTCAACAGACATATGCATAGCATGCAGGAGCTCCACAGTTGAGAGAACTCATTGTGACTGTTATAGTGAGTCTCAGAATATTTTATTTGCATATTGATGATGTGATAAACAAAAGTACTTCTACCTGCACTTATTTCTTCCTTTGAGATATTCAATTCCTTTTTTCAGAAGGCATAAGAGTGCTGGCCACAGGCTTAGTTTCATACAGAGATATTTACATGAGCAATGGTCCCAGTCTTACTTCTGAGAATTTTTGTGAGTGTGAGAAATAGGGTCAAAAGAATGGGACTTTGGAACATATGGAATCACTGCACTGGGTCAAACTAGAAAGATAAAACAGAGGTGGAAGAAGGTATCCTCTCAGAGAGGAATAAACATGACCAGACGGGAACAAAGATGGAGCCATGTTGGAGACTCTTGGAAACCTACTGGTCTGTGGTGCTCTTCCATATGAACATGACATTTTAGCTTTACATTTATGAAATGGACCCTGGCCTGATTTCATAAATTGAAGGTTTATTATTGCTTGCCATTAATTTGTTGGGAGATGAGAAGTGGGAAGGTATTTACCTTAACAAATGTATCTAAAGACAGAGAAAGCTTTAGACCTTAGTCTAATGGATAATACCAGAACAGTAAACAGCTCACCTGCTCCTTGTTTGGACTTCTTCCTCATTGTTTATTTTCATAGCAGTATGGTGTTTGATTTAATTAGAAGTACGTTATCTAATTACTATCTAGGGTTAAAATGATCAAACCCAACTTACTATTTTAGGGTATGAGGTAGTAGTCTAAATTAATGTGCTTCTGGCTCTGTGCTAGGCTCTTTACAGGTTATTCTTAAGCTAGAAAAGATCATCCATTTTAATCCCCATTAAAAATGTATTAGATAGATGTTATTCATTCCATTTTATAGATCAGCAGACTGAGGCTCAAAGAGTTTAAATAACTTGGCCATAGGTCAGAGCTAATAAGTAGCTGGCCGTGACCTGGATTTAGGTTGTCAGTGAGCCAGATGCTCATGCTTCTTCCCACCACGTCAGGCTACTATCTGTAATCGAGGTGGTCTCCGCTGGGTTCCAAGACAAAACAAGTACACACAATACCTAGACTGAGGAGAAGTCCCCAGTCCCTTGCTGGCTACAGCATCCCAGCAGCACTGGCTGACTCTACAAAGAAAAAGATGCAGGGCAGAATAAAGCACACTGCTGCTGGATCTTGCAACCCATCTACGAGTAGGTTGATGATGCCCAATCTTCTTCTCATGACTCTCAGGAGGTAAAAAGCATAAAACACCTGGCACACCCATCTTACGGTCTTTAAATGCCATTTCTCACCAAAGAAACCAGGAGTCCAAAACGACTCCTTACCTTACCACATAGCAATGAAGCTCTTGTGATGACCAGGATCATGACAGAAGTCAACCTGAATTAGCCCCCACCTGGCAAAGATAAGAACTGCAATGGGTTGAAACACATGAAATATGTTTAAAATCCGTAATGATGCAACGATATAAACCTTATTAGTCACCTCTGGCAGATGATAAACTGGTCGAGAAAACTGGTAAACAAAGAGAAATCTTCCACCATTTATCCTCTTTTCCATATGATCCAAACCTAAACAAGCCATGTGATGGATGAGGGGCACAGTGTCTCTATAGAAGTTCTTCAGTTAATAGAAAAAGAATGTGAGGATCACTACTTAGCAACTGCTCAGTAATAATGAATCCAACTGTGGTAATTTGCACCTAACCAAGCCTATAACTCTAAACTTCCAGGAGGAATTACAGGGGGTAGGAAAACCTGTGAAGCAATACCACTGGAAGTCGGGAGAAAATCAAAACTGTGAGAAATTCTCCAGGATGAAAGAACCAGTTTACTCAACAACAACAGAAAGGACACACAGATCATAAGAGATGCATCACAACATACGGACTCTAGCTTGATGGCGATTAAAACAAAACATTTAAAATTTAAAAAGAAATCAGGAAACTGTTAGCACTGACTAGACACTTGATATCCAGGAATATTAAGGAATTAATGTTTATTATCTGGGTGGAATGATAGTATTATGATTCTCTTACAGAGGTACATAACAAAATATTCAGATGAAATGAGAAGGTTTTGTCTGGATTTGGGTTCAAAATAACACTGAAGAAAGTGTAGCTGAAAAAAAGATTGCTCAGGTATTCATAATTACAGTTGCACAGGATTTACATGAATAAATAACGGTCCATCGGGTTCACTGTAACTTTTTCTCTGTATATGTTGGAAATTTTAATTAAAAAAAGTTTTAAAAGAGCTCAAGAACCCTTATAAAATAGAGTCTTTTCCCCCTTCCAAACTTGGCAATATATTCTACTTACTGATCCTGTAAAAACAGAACATATGCAGTCTGGGACGCACTTATGAATTTTCTTCAGCTTCAAAGATGACCTGTTCCACACAGGTCATTTCCACGTGGCAATCTTTGCAATGTCTGCCTTGTCTTCCTACGTATCTTTAAATTGACACTGATTTTTAGTGACACGGGCCGCTACAAATGACCAGATCTGGTGGTCTTGTCAGAAGACGGGTCACCCATTTGGTTAAAACGTGCTTCTGGTCCTGGAGCTGCTGCCATGAGTCTTAGAAGAGCGACTAAACTACGCAGAAAAGGCCTTAAGCGCCCCCGTGTGGTCAGTACAGGTAAAAACAAGTCGTGCCTTCCTGAATGCAAACAGGCAGCTAGATGTCTCCCAATATTTCTGTCCTAAAAAAACGGCAGATACAGCCAGAGATTCTTGTAAAAGAGCTTACTTTCTCAGGTCTGACACATTTTTAAATGTTAATCCTGATATCCCATCCTAATCGCAGTTAAAAATCAATTAATTCTCTTTGGAAGAGGCCAACAATGAAAAAGTCTTCAATCATGGTATTTCTAAAAGATTTGGCTATTTGGGGGTATTTAGAAAATCCCATGGACGGAGGAGCCTGGTGCAGGCTACTGTCCATGGGGTCGCAAAGAGTCGGACATGACTGAGCAACTTCACTCACTCACTCACTCGTGGTGTTATGAGTCAGTTCCTGCAAATGTCTCAGGTGATTTCCACCTCTTTGGCATTTGAAAGAGTGTCAGTACTTTTTCTGTTTTATAACAAATTATTTACAGGTCCAAATAGAGACAGCTTCCCCAGTGGCTCAGCAGTCAAGAATCTGCCTGCAGTGCAGGAAACTCGGGTTTCATCTCTGGGTGCGGAAGATCCCCTGAAGAAGGTAATGCCAACCCGCTCCAGTATTCTTGCCTATAGAATCCCATGGACAGAGGAGCCTGGCGGGCTACAGTCCATTGGGTCACAAAGAGTTGGACACAACTGAAGCGACTGAGTTTACACGTCAAATAGAGAAGAATCCTAAATAATCCTAAATAATAAAGTAGAGACATTACTTTGCCAACAAAGGTTGTCTAGTCAAAGCTATAGTTTTTCCAGTAGTCATGTATGGATGTGAGAGTTGGACTATAAAGAAAGCTAAGTGCCGAAGAATTGATGCTTCTGAACTGTGGTGTTGGAGAAGATTCTTGAGAGTCCCTTGGACTGCAAGAGATCCAACCAGTCCATCCTAAAGGAAATCAGTCCTGAATATTCATTGGAAGGACTGATGCTGAAGCTGAAACTCCAATACTTTGGCCACTGAGTCATTTGAAAAGACCCTGATGCTGGGAAAGATTGAAGGCAGGAGGAGAAGCGGATGACAGCGGATGAGATGATTGGATGGCATCACCGACTTGATGGACATGAGTTTGAGTGAACTCCAGGAGTTGGTGATGGACAGGGCAGCCTGGCCCTGCTGCAATCCATGGGGTCGCAAAGAGTCGGACATGACTGAGCAACTGAACTGAACTGAAAGGATCTGACTTCCTGAGAAGGCAGTCCATCCGCATTAATGAATGGGAGAGCCTCAGGGCAGCAGAAGGAGCCTGGGAATCAGAAAAGGGATAGAGGGAATTGACCTCTCTGGACTCAGTCCCTGCGGCAGCTCCAGAGGGCCAATGTTTCTGTCTTTGTGGTCCAGAGGGGATGTGACTCACCCAAGAACACTTGCCAGAGCAGACCAGCAAGCTCAGCCTGCCTCACCCAGTCATATCCTTCCTGCATCTGATGCCTGTGAGACCTTGGGCAGGTGATGACCACTCTTGGCCTCCATTCTCTGTCTGCAAAATCAGGGCATTGGGCTAGAGGATCATTCTGTTCAAAGGCTAAACTTTTATCATTTCTCTAATGACTGAAACTTAAATGTGCTCAGAATAAAATGTGCTTGGAAAAAATTGGCCTTTACACTTTACTGCCCAGCTCTGACACAAGCCTCTCTCCCTTAAAGCGATGTTCCTCTTTGGGAGTAGATCACACCACTAACCAAAAAAAGGGCACAGAGGCATGGCCCGTGTCCCATGTTGGTCAGTTCTGAAGAACCACCGCTGTATCAGGCCCCCTGCCTCCGTCGTGACAGCACTGAGTTTTAGCTAGTCCCTCTGTACAGTCCTCCTCCATTCATTCCCTGCAGGGCTGACCTCAAGGGCAACCCCTGAGAGACCTTTGCAGGCCCACAAACCCCCATCTCAGAGGGAGCTCATCAAAAGCAGTACTGAGGGAAGGGAAGCCAGACCACAGGCTCCCAGGAGCCTGCTGTCTTCCTGGTCTATGTGAGACCTTATCTCCCTGGCAGGGCCCTGTATCTCTGAAGTGGTGGTTGTACTCTGGGGTAGGTTTCTCAGAACAGTTAAATAGGACTGTGTTATAAGGGATGTCATACGGTGCCTGGCACAGGGAAAGAAGCTCAATAACTTTTTTGTTCTTAATGCTATTGACATTAGGTGATGATGCTGACGAGGATGTTGATGAATGAAAGTGAATGGCTTAATGGTCCACCTCATCGGACTTGCTATCTGTTCTATCAAAGCTTGACTTAAACTGGTGATTCTCACACCGTGATGTGTAGCACAATCGCTGGGAAGGTAAAGGGGTGGGGAGGAGTTGCTTGTGACAGATGCAGATACTGGAGCCTA
Organism: Odocoileus virginianus; assembly: GCF_023699985.2. Taxonomy (NCBI): domain Eukaryota; kingdom Metazoa; phylum Chordata; class Mammalia; order Artiodactyla; family Cervidae; genus Odocoileus; species Odocoileus virginianus. The sequence continues at coordinate 38,821,285 of NC_069674.1, forward strand.
AATGCCTCTTTTGGTGGGTCTAGACAGCCAGGGCGAGAAACTTGCCTCAAACACACGATCTCCTTTGGCTGAGGCCACTTGACCCCACCTACAGACTCAACTGGCCTGAGTCCAATCCTGACCCCAGTCTGGAGGAGTCACACTGATATTTACACTGGACAACCATGGGCTCCATCCTAGAAAGTGGGCTTCCACATGCTTCTATGTAGATTGCAAGATACAGTGAAGGGAAAAAGCATTTGTTGGCAGTGTAGGTAAGTATAAGGAGAGTTTACACGTTACTCTGGAGTTTATGCTCATTCTCTGGGATCCAGAAATCCCTCTTTCAGGATATGCCCCAAGAGACTCTGATGAATCAGCTCTTAAGCACATCAGGATCTTTATCTCGGACTTATCTGCAGTCATGGGAATTTGGAAGATACTTGGAAGTCCATCATAAGAGAATAGATAAGGAAATGGTACACATGCAGTTAGAAGCAATAAAGTGAATGTGACTGGAGCAACACAGATGCTTAAAGGAGAACTGAGTGAAAACAGGAAAGCAAGTGTTTTCGCAGAGTTTTAGTCATAGTTCCTATAAATTCAGACACACGCCAGACAGCACAGAAGCAACCCTGAACTCTGCTCAGCCTGCTCCCTCCCTTAGAGAAGGCACTTCCTCCAAGGACCCTCTGTAATAACACCCTTGCCACCCATCCACGCGTGTTGCTGGGGACTAGGCATGCTCGGTCCCTGGCCTAAGAGTTAACTAGTAAAAACAATACAGATCTGTTCAAATGTGCTTTTTAAAAAGCATGCCACTCCCCAAGCAGAATCAGGAGAAATCTGGCTAAGAGGCGAAATAAATGACCAAACAAAAAAGAAAACAGCTCTAGATAATCTGGAGAAAGAAAGTGTAACAAGATGTGAAAAGCAGGTCAGGGCCCAGGCTTGTCTCTTGTACCCCTCGGCAGCACAGAGGGAACCCTTCAAATCATCCAGTTAAATTAGGTACCCTTGCTTCTAGGTGACTTCTAGGGTCTTTGGGCTTCCTGGGTGTCATCAACTCCCTGATACCATAAGATCAGCTGACAAAAGCTGTTCGTCCAGTGGGACAGCCACAGGATTTGATAAAGATTATTACCAGGGACTTCCCTTGTGCTCCAGTGGTTAGGAATCCACCTTCCAAAGCAGAGGATGTGGGTTGGACCACTGGTTGAGAAATTAAAATCCCAAATGCCTTCTAAGACCCAATGTAGCCAAATAAAGAAATAAAATTTCTTAAAAAAAAAAAAAAAGACTAATACAAGACATTCCCTCTTATTGTTGTCTTGCGGGTTTTGCTTGTGGCAGTTCTGCACATGCTGTGGCCCTTGCCACAAATGAGACTGAATTTATAGATTTACAGAGTCAAGACCCAACAATGGGCCATGGCAACAGCCCCCTGGGGCCAGGAGGCCTGTTCAGTTGCTTCAGGAACCACCCACCTTTGTGGACTTTTCAGGACTGTTCTCCAGGCCTTTCCCAAGGTCTTCCTGCTTTAGAACTTGACTTACTCACTTCAGTGTTCTAGCCAAGAACAAAGTCTTGTGTTGAAATTGAGGCTCAGTTAATTCTTTTAAATGTTTCTTCTTTTTAAAAAGAAGACCCTCCTTCTTTTTAAAATCGTTTAACCAACCAAATCATTTAGAAAGATGTACTTGAGATAATTTCTTCACACTTTCTAGCCTCTCATTGGAATAGCATTCATCACATTGTGGGCAGTTAATAAAGAGTTATTCTCTGTTTATGTCTGATTTCGATTATTTTTCCATTTTCTCTGTCTGTCTTCATTCACCTTTGCCAGTGAACCTCTTTCCCCAAAGCACTATAATTTCACTACTCAGCCTTATCATCACTTGCTCCTGGCCTTCCTTCCATCCTTCAGGTAATCTGGAAATAATATAGTGTTTTGTTTAACTTTGTCTCCTACTATCCTGGTATGACATCTTCTGATACTTGGTGACACAACAGAAGGGTTGCCCATCATGCACTCTGTGATGTTGGATCTGGATAAATTTCATTACTTGGTGTTATCTGGCCCAACAGGACAATAAACACATATGAATAAGAAGGTTAAATCTGAAAAAAAAGATAGCACATACCAGAAACTCTTAAAAAGAAAATGATGTTCAGGTTGGAGGTATAAGAATCACTGAGGAGGAACCAATGCTAAAATTTCCCAAGTGCATGTGTATGGTATGAGTCACTCTTTTCTAAATTTGTGAGAATTCCCATGTGTACTCAACTTCTTTTTTTAAAAAAATATTTGTTTATTTACTTATTTGGCTGGGCTTGACCTTAGTTGTGGCATGTGGGACTTTGTAGTTGCAGCATGTGAGATCTAGTTTCCCAATCAGGAATTGGACCTGGGCTGCCTGCACTGGGAGTGCAAAATATTAACCACTGAACCACCAGGGAAATTGCCTCAACAAGGATAACTCAGTGCCCTGTACCTTGTAGAATTAGCTTTTTCCGTTTCTTTCCTTTCACCTCCTAGAGCTGGATGTACCTACTGATTTGTCTATTAACTGATGTAACAAGGATTTTAATTAAGGTGATGCAGTTGGATTGTCCACACAAGGCATAGACACTCCTTGTAGATCAGTGGCTGTTTGCACGCATATGGCTGTGGCTCAGATGGTAAAGAATCCGCCTGCAATGCAGGAGACCTGGATTTGATCCCTGGGTTGGGAAGACCCTGTGGAGAAGGGAATGGCAATCCACTCCAGTATTCTTGCCTGGAGAATCCCATGGACAGAGAAGCCTGGTGGGCTACAGTCCATGGGGTCACAAAGAGTCAGACACCACTGAGCCACTTTCACTTTCAGAGACTTTCACTTTTCCCTCTAAAGCCCAGGAGGGTCTCCTGCCTGGCCCACACCCTGCTAACCTACCTACACACTCAAGCCCGCCCTCACCTGTCACCATCCTTACTCTTCCTTGGTTCTGACCCAGGCCAGGAGCATCTAGTCTCCTGAAAGCATATCTGGTAGAAACAGGGGAGAGGGAGGAAGAGAGATGATGAAAGGAGAGACAGAAGGGAAGCCCCCACCTTTCCTGTTCAGCTCCCGGGGCTGCTCTGAATAGCAGCCAGAGGAGAGAGGAGCTGGAGGAAGGCAAACGGGAGTGAGAGATGCCCCCAGAGGAAACTCCCTGATCCCCAATCTCTGCAGCCCCATCTGCCTGCCCCTCACTTACACCTCTGGAGCCTGGCCAGGCCCAACTCCCCACCAGTGTCTGGGTGTAGAAGTGCCCGCCCCTCTGCCAGGGGAGGTAGCCTCCAGTTCCCAATGCCAATCTTCCAGCACATTCTGCAAATGACCTTTTGGAACAAAGTGCTTTGTAAATAGGTAATACTTACAGTCCTCCTTGACTTTTGGTATGCATATTTTTAAACTTCCATTCATATATTATGTACAGCTATTTGAGTCCATAAGTGTCTGTATTTGCATTTTAAGACAGGCTCTACCATTTTAACCATATTCCTGTTTTTAAAAACCAACTCTCAGGACTTCCCTGGTGGTTCAGTGGTTAAGAGTCCAAGTTTCCAATGCAGGGGTTGCAGGTTTGATCCCTTGTTTGGGAACTAAGATCCCCTATGGAGTGTGTCCAAAAAATTATTTTAATTTTAAAAAAACCAACTCTCTTTGCTATCCATATTTTTATAACATTGGGATAATTTTACTATTTAGTAAATAGTAAGAACTATTACTAAATAGTTCAATTACAAATGTTCAAATTACCATACATATATGTATAAAACACAGTGATCTTCATGTATATGACATTTACATATAATAATTTATGTCTATTACAGTATATATATTTATATATATTATATATATATATATAATATTAAACACCATCCAAAAAAAAGGTACTAAAGTGTAAACTATGGGAGTAGAATTATGGAATATTTTTAAGTCCATTCTACTTTCTATGGTTTCCAAAGTTCTTATTAATACACACACTACTTCTATAATTGGAAAAATAAACATAAATATTTTAATATATGAATGCCTGCTGATGATGACATCCTGGCTGAAACAAATAGAGCAAGGGCATTTTGAGAACAAAATTTTCCAAATTTGGATTTTCAAAACCAGAGTTATCTACTACTATTACAATGTTTTTAAATATGACAGAAGTTTAGAAACTGTCAGCATAGTAGAAACCTATAATTGAAACTAAAAAAAAAAAAAAGATCTCTTTCCAGGCATTATCTGTAGTAAAAAAAAAAAATCTATAGGAAAAAAAATCTGGCTAATTCTTAGAAAAATAAACCATTATCTAGATAGATCTCTCGAATGACAGGAAGTGTTGCTTGGTGAAGCCTTATATTCTTGGTGAATTTCCTGATTTAAAGACACATGTACATTTTCATCATTTCTGAAGCATATGTGATTCTAACTTAAAATCACAAGGGCTCCCATCCTACCTGGCTAAACCTATATCAAGCAGAGCTGTGTTTGCAGCAGACAGTGAAAACGAGAGTGGGCAGGAATGAATTAGGAGAGCTGGTCCTAGTCCAGCCCTGGGACCAAGGACCCTGTCCCTGCAGGTCTGTCGCTTACCCACCCAGAGTCCAGTTTCCTCACCCGAGAACTGAGTCCAGCTAACTGAACACCTCAGTGCGCTGCTGTGAGGCCCTGTTTCATGGAATCATCTGAAATGCTGACCTCTGATGTGGCTACAACTGCTCTGTCACTCTCCCTGAGAAGTGCACAGTTCCAGGGGAGAAGGCAGAGGCCCCAGGAGCAGACAGTCCTCTCAACAAGCTTTGTGAAAATGTTTCAAAGCACAGAAACAAGAAGAGCCACAGAGGGTAGCTATATCCTGAGATGGGGGGGGCTTTGATGGATGCCAAGGGAGAGGCTGGAGAAAGGAAAACTTTCCTTGAAGGAACATTTGTTGGTCTCTTTTCCCAAAGTCATGGGCAGTTGAAGAAATAAAGTGACAGCATTTCACAAAGCAGTTCCTAAGAAGACCAGTGACGTGCCAGGGCGGGCCTTTGGTTTGGGGACAACTAGGACAGAGCAGTGGCCAGTGAGCCTTCCTGGTGAAGGTCCTAAAGAGGACTGCCCAGTTGATCAGTCATGTCCAACTCTTTGTGACCCCATGGACTGTAGCCCATCTGTCCATGTAATTTTCCAGGCAAGAATACTAAGTTCAGTTCAGTTCAGTCACTCAGTTGTGTCCGACTCTTTGCAATCCCATGAACCGCAGAACGCCAGGCCTCCCTGGCCATCACCAACTCCCAGAGTTTATCCAAACTCATGTCAGGGGGTTGTTATTTCCTCTTTCAGGGATCTTCCCAACCCAGGGATCAAACCCACATCTCCTGGATTGGCAGGCCGATTCTTTATTACTGAGCCACCCAGGAAGCCCCTTAAAGAGGCTGGCTTAGGCCTCATTATACAGAGAATATGGATAAACAACAAGGCCCTACTGTATAGCACAGGGAACGACAGTCAATGTCCGGGGATGAACCATAATGGAAAAGAATGTGAAAAAGAATGTGTACACATATATGTGTGTGTATAACTGAATCACTTTGCTGAACAGCAGAAATTAACCTAACATTGTAAGTCAACTACACTTCAATAAAATGAGCTTAAAAATACAAAGGCCCACCCCGATCGTCCAGCCCAGCTCCTGTTTCCTCTCAGTGATTCAGAGGGGCCGTGGGATGTGATGAGAGCCTGCACTTTGGGTACAGGTGAAGCTCCATTGTTGCTGCACCTGGTTCGTCAGATGATCTACTAAAATATTGTGATAGGAAGGCAGCTGGTGGGGGATCCAGGATGTACGGGATGTGTATTTTCCCAGGTGCAGGATGGGATTTGAGCAGAGAGAAACGTGAAACCTTTCCATCCAGCACACACAGGGCCGGTCATTGCAGGGACATCCCCGAGCAAAGCGTTAAAAGGTCGCTATTGTGTCTACAGAGCAAGGCAAATCCCCCAACAACTGAGACCCTATAGAGGGATCGTGTGCAAATTAGGGCCAAGCACATCAACAATCATCTTTCAAAGGAAATGTAAAGTGCTCATAAACCAAATTGCCTCCCTGGTGTTTCCTGAATATCTAACCCAGATGGCTAATTGGTGAGCCCTTCCACAGCGCCTGTCTCTCTGCCCTTTTGACTTCCCTTTTGTTTATTTAAAGATGTCTTGAATAATCTTCCTAAGGAGGGGTTTTCTCTGTCAGAATCAGCAGGATCAAGTAACAATCTCACAGGCTAAGGATAGAATGACTGGGTCGAACAGATAACAAAACTTCAGCAAGGAAACCCAAAATGACTGGTAGACAATGATTCTGAATTCATTCTAAATGAACTCTTATGGATTTTTCTCAATGCCTGTGACAAAGCAGTCTGGGATTTTTCTTCCTGTCTAGTTAAATGAAAAATAATTAATGCTCACACAAATGCTTACTTATTAACATGACAAATTTTGTAGAAAACAGATGGCTACTTTGAGCCTGGCCCACAATATTTCTGAATCTTTCATGGGATTCTAAAATTTCAAGGAAAGAGAACTTATAAAATTTTCAGAAATGGGTGTCCACTGGTTCTAAAGGTGGTGATGGGGTCTGTTTTAGACAGTTTCTTGCTTTGTCCTTGTCTCAGCCTTGTTCTCATAGAGATAAAAGGCAGATATACATGATCTTTGCTTGGCATCACAAAATGATGCCAAGTTATAAAGTAAAAGATCTCTGGAAAGGCAAAAAATAAGGAAAAGGTACATTTCCATAGAAAGCAAACCAGTATTTTTTTTCCTGTGAAGAAACTGGTCCTTTGGGCTAGGATGCCCGAAGATAGGTTTTTGGAGTTGAAATGATTAACGCTCAGTTTATCTGTATTTTAATGGGGGAAGGGGTGCAGAGAGAGAAGAAAATTCCTAAACAATGTCCATAGAGTTTCCCTCTTTTGTCATGATCATGTAGCATCTGAGATGAATATTAAAGGGATGAAAAATCAACTTGATGATAGAGAATATCCTTGAGGGTGAGACTAAGATCTCATTTTACCTATGTCTGTAAAGCTTCCATTTCTGCCCGTTGGGCTATGTGTCTTAAAGCCCAGTGTGCCTCTGAGCCTGAGCCACTGGGCCACTTAGGTGACAGAGATGACTGGGTCCAAAAAGGACCCAGGAAGGGTGCAGGGGGCAGAGCTCACAGGAGGATGAGCCTGCTGCCCTGGGGAGCCCAGTCACTGCAGTCAAGAAATGCTCTGAGCACTGGGAAGGGTCCCAACCCAGGTGGCCTTGGAACTGTATTGGGTTGACCAAAAACTTAATTTGGGTTTTTCTGTAACATCTTATGTACACTAGACACAAGGAACAGGTGTCACTTTTAGTGATGTTAGTGCTTTTCTAGACATAAGGAGGTCCATATAGTCAAAGCTATGGTTTTTCCAGTAGTCATGTATGGATGTGAGAGTTGGACCATAAAGAAGGCTGAGCACTGAAGAATCGATGCTTTTGAACTGTGGTGCTGGTGAAGACTCTTGAGAGTCCCTCAGACTGCAAGAAGATCAAACCAGTCAACCCTAAAGGAAATCAGTCCTGAATATTCATTAGAAGGACTGATGTTGAAGCTGAAAGTTTGGCCACCTGATGTGAAGAACCGACTTATTTGAAAAGACCCTGATGCTGGGAAAGATTGAAGGTGGGAGGAGAAGCGGATGACAGAGGATGAGATGGTTGGATGACATCATCGAATCAATGGACTTGAGTTTGAGTAGGCTCCAGGAGTTGGTGATTGACAGGGAAGCCTGGTTTTCTGCAGTCCATAAGGTCGCAAAGAGTCAGACACAACTGAGCAACTGAACAACAATAAACACATAGGAGATACAGGAATCAGGCTCATAAAATCCTCTCCTGCTCTTAATGATGTATCAGAAAAGAATCTAAAAAAGAGTGGATATATGTACAACTGATTCACTTTGCTCTACAGCAGAAAGTAACACAATATTATAAGTCAACTATACTCCAATAAAAAGTTTTTTAGAAATTCACCCCCCTTAAAAAAAAAAAAAAAATCCTCTCCTGAAAATATCTAACTATCTAAAGGCCTGTTCTGCTAGTTTTTCCCAGAGCACAGAGGGCCTCATTCTTGATCTCCACCCTGAGCTCCTTTCAGGGGGTATTGAGGGTAAGCGGTACAGCAGTTTGTGACTCAGTCCCTGTAGAGGCAGATGGCAAGTGCCAGTTTTTAGTTGGCAGCTGGCTGAAGTCACAGGCATTATGAATGAGACACAATATTAATCATCAGCTGCTGGAGCAGCATAATTCATGCAGCAATCCCTCCAGCATGCATTTGGTGTCTCTATTATTTCTAGCTCAGCACCTGAACTGAGTTGCTTTCCAATTTGAATTTAAAATTTTCATTTCCTAGTCACTGTAAACACTTTAGAGAAGCTGACATTTTCAGAGCAAATGAATTTATGTTCAAGTCCTTAGCAAAACATAGTGCTTTTATATTCTAGTTGACTTTTGGTAGCCAGACATCTTAGAGTGTATTTTGCTATGTCTATCTTGAAGTTGAAAACTTTTTCTGTTGTATTTTCTGATATTTTTTGTTTATTGGTAAGAAAATTTGCTCCATGTGATACATGCATGATTATTTTTTTATTATTGAAGTATAAGTGCCAGATCTTCATTGTATCTAAAGAATTCTTTTAAGAAAAACAATGACTTATGGCACTTGTGTTAGTTTTAGGTGTAGAGCAAAGTGATTCAGTTGCATATTTTTTCAGATCCTTTTCCATTATAAGTTACTACAAGATATTGAACATAGTTCACTGTGCTACACAGTAAATCCTTGTTGTTTATCTATTTTATATACAGTAGTGCATATATGTTAATCCCACAATCCTAATTTATCCCTTTCCACCTTGGTAAACATCAGTTTGTTTTCTATGTCTGTGAATCTGTTTTGTAAATTTTGTATTTTGTTTTAGATTCCACATAAAAGTGATATGTCATTTGTTTTTCTCTGTCTGACTTACTTCACTTAGTATGATAGCCCCTAGGTCCATCCACGTTGTGGCAAATAGCAATATTTCATTCTTTTTCCTGGCTGAGAAATATTCCATTGTATATACACACATATATATACACACATATGTATACACACATATGTATACAATGTGTGTGTTTTATATGTATTTACATATATATGCATATATACTTATGTGTGTTTACATGTATTTACATATTTATATTTACCTGTTATATAAATATTACATATTATATGAATATGTGTTTACATATATATATGGCATATACATGCACCACATCCTTTTTATCTATTCATCTGTTGCTGGACACTTAGCTTACTTCCTTCATCTTTTCTGGATATATACCCAGGAGTGAGATTGCTGAATCATATGGTAACTCTATTTTTAGCTTCTTAAGGAACCCCCATACTGTTTTCCAAGCGGCTGTACCGATTTTATATTCCTACCAATAGTATAGGAAGGTTCCCTTTTCGTCACACCATCTCCAGCATTTATTATTCATAGACATTTTGGTGGTGGCCATTCTGACCCATGTGACATGACACCTCACTATAGTTTTGATTTGCATTACTCTAATAATTACCAATGTTAAACATCTTTTCATGTCAGGTGTGATTTTTTTTTTCAGCTCAGTTCAGTTGCTCAGTCGTGTCTGACTCTTTGTGACCCCATGAATCGCAGCATGCCATCTGTCCATCACCGACTCCCGGAGTCCACCCAAACCCATGTCCATTGAGTCAGTGATGCCATCCATCTCATCCTCTGTTGTCCCCTTCTCCTCCCGCCCTCAATCTTTCCCAGCGTCAGGGTCTTTTCAAATGAGTCCGCTCTTCGCATCAGGTGGCCAAAGTATTGGAGTTTCAGCTTCAACATCAGTCCTTCCAATGAACACCCAGGACTGATCTCCTTTAGGATGGACTGGTTGGATCTCCTTGCAGTCCAAGGGACTCTCAAGAGTCTTCTCCAACACCACAGTTCAAAAGCATCAATTCTTCGGTGCTCAGCTTTCTTTATAGTCCAACTCTCACATCCATACATGACGACTGGAAAAACCATAGCCTTGACTAGACAGAACTTTGTTGACAAAATAATGTCTCTGCTTTTTAATATGCTGTCTAGGTTGGTCATAACTTTCCTTCCAAGGAGTCAGCGTCTTAATTTAATGGCTGTAATTGCCATCTGCAGTGATTTTGGAGCCCAGAAAAATGAAGTCAGCCACTGTTTCCAATGTTTCCCCATCTATTTGCCATGAAATGATGGGACTGGATACCATGATCTTAGTTTTCTGAATGTAGATTTTTTTTTTTTTAGGTGCAAGCAAATTCTTTCTAAAATATCCTGTCTTTCTCCTCTTCTCCTATGTAATGGCATTGATTTAGGAATAGGATGAACTCAGCTGAATGAAGAAAATAATAGAGACCCAGGCTTCATTTGTTGTTGTTGTCATCATTGTTATTTTTCAGAGTTATCTCAAACTTTGCCACCTGAGAACCTAAGTCCAATACTTACAGAAGAAATAACTATTCTGTCTAGCCAATGCTCAACAGATGATTATACTACAGTTACAAAGTCAGATAAACATGAAGCAACCTCGGATGGACCATCTGCCCTTGCTCTCAGGAGACCAGTCAAGAAGCATGCCAGGAACCAGAAGTCAGCCACGTTACTGACCTGGATGATTGATGCTCAGAGTCCAGTGGAAGCACCAACAGCCCCGCCGGGAATTCCACTCCCTATAAGCACTCTGCTCGCTGACTTTACATGGAGACTCCTGGTTGACATTCGATTTTGTTTCAATTGGCCTATTTTTTTGTGTGTCAGTTTTCCCTCTTTATTCATGTACCTTTCACAATCCACCACTCTGGTTGGCTCCCACCCTACCACCCTTGATAAATACGGAAATAAAACAACCACTCCACTGTAGTCAAGCCATCACCTCATTCAGCTCTCAGAAATACAAAAATGAGTAGGATCTATTATTATAGCATCTCCCATTTAATGTTCTTCCTGCAGAATTTTCGTTAGGATTGTAACCTTGTTCTACTGTCACTTTTTTTTTCTTTTGAACTGATGTTCTATATTCTAGAAATCACGCAGAAAGAATATATATTCCCTACATTCAATACACATTGTGCAAAACAGAAAGAGAAAGGGCACAGCAGAGAACGCACAGACACCCTTTTAAGAAAAAGAAATAAATTTACTTTCTGTTCTCAGCTCACATCGTGCCCATTTGTTTTTTTTCATAGACCAAGACCACAAGAATCTTCAAAAGAAGAAATGCCAAGAGGGCTAGAATCTCACCAGATGTTGGCATTAATAATGGAGCAAATGAGATCTGATGACAGAGACATCAAGTCTGAAACAACACAAAGAATATAAATACTGTGAGATAGCTCCCCCATCCCTAACTCTGCCTATTGCCAAATATTTTCATTTCTTCCACATTATTCATGGTAAAGTACAGAACATGGAACCACACATCACATCCAAAAATGCTCTGCTGGTGACTTGTTTGATTCACTCCTTTTCATTGTAAATGTCTTTAGATAATAAATTGATGGTTATTAAAATCACAGAATATTTACCATGAGCTTTTTTACTTATTTACTATGAGCTTGTGTCACCACTTTGAATCAAAAAAGGATTTAAGGTGTTTATAAAGTGAGAAGGAAAAAGGGTAAACAAAGGCCAGAACTTCACCTAGAATCAGAAATGAAGTAGATCTTTAGGAATAAATGTCACTTTGAGTTTTTCAATTATTTGCCATTAGCATTGACACCCCACCCCTATACAATTGATCTGCCTGCAAAAATCTCAACCTCCCCCTGCTACTCTACACTCTACCCCATAAAGACACACAGGACAGGGGTCTCAAACCTGTGTGCTCTCCACCACAGACACAGAAAATAACCCTTATTAAAATTGTCAGGATCCCCCCCCAAAAAAATTGTCAGGATCCCTAACAATACCCACCCTGTTCAGGAACCTGTGTGGTCATGCAGTGCTATTCTCAAAGTCCTCTATTTGCCACGTCTGAATTATTGCCAGAATTACAACCAGGAGTTAAGGAAAGGGAAATAATTATTTTAGGATTCACACAAAAATCAGAAGGAATTGGAATTCTCAAAATGAAACACAATTGAAATGCAAAATAATAAAGTGTCAAGTGATGCAAAATAAAGGGACCCAAAAGTTTGTGTGTGCATGCAAGCACACGTGTATATAGCATATGTAGTCTATATAAATGTATAGTTTATTCCAAAAAGAAATAATCAGCATGCAAACTCAAAGCAATCACATGTCAAAATACAGAAAGTATGACAACTAGCAAGGCCTGATAGTTACTAGACCTTATTTTGTGTCAGATACTGTTTTAAATGCTATCCATAGAGTGTCTTATTTCATATCCTTATTTTACAGATAAGGAAACTAAAGCTTGGTGAGGTTAAGTCACTTGCCCAGGGCTCACACAGAATGGCAAAATGTATCCAACTAACTCTGACGCCCCCAAGAGCTGACCATTACTGTGTGCTGCCCCCCAGTGGCCAGAGCTGGTAATTACGAAGCCTGAATTCTGGCTGTTACTCTCATTTAACTAAAACTGTTTCCATCCATAACCTGAGATGTGTCTGGCAAAGACAATCTCCAAAGTCCCTTTTTTGTAATCCAACATTCCTAATTACACCAAAGTTAGGAAAATATGTGCACGTATCAAATCTATTCTTAAAGATCTGACCTCATGACCAAAACTGATGGTAATTCATTCAGCCTGGAATTTATAAATTACATGATTAATTTGTGTCATCTCTGCACTCCTGGCACTGGTAACAGTCATCCTTCACACCAGAAGGGCTCAAAAATAACTAGGGAGACCTCAGGGATCTATGTAAGGCCATTAAACCACCTCACATTTGTCTTTTTTGGGGAAAAAAAATGGAGCTAGAATTGAAGTCAAAGAATTTATTGAGTTCACTGTTTTATAAGTGACTAAATGAGGCCTAGATAGGACAGTTTTGTTACACTGATATCAGCATTATTACTATTGTCAGCATCATCATCTTCTAAGGGTTCTACTGGCTAAAAATTCTTCTCTCTCTGAAGTATCCCAGAAGTGTCAGAGGCTCTTCACCTTTTTTTCTGAGCTGGAGATTTTAGGAATCACTGTTAGTCTCCGTTCCACACACACACACCTGGCTTCCCAGGTGGCACTAGTGGTAAAGAATCCACCTGCCAATGCAGGAACCACAGTGACACAGGTTCAATCCCTGGATCGGGGAGATCCCCTGAAATAGGATACGGCAATCCATTCCAGTATACTTGCCTGAAAAATCCCATGGACAGAGGAGCCTAACGGGCTACAGTCTATGGAGTCACAGAGTCAGGCATGACTGAGCATGCATGCCACACACACATAAACACACACACGTGACTCACTGAAGAATTCCACCCTGAATATTATGGACACTTATTTTCCTTAGTGAATACAGTTCTGAAAACAATTACTTACAGTTGGGGCGTTGGGTACTTAAAGGGAGAAAACCATGCCAGTGTACACATGCATGCGTGCAACGCTGGGTCTGTGCTGCAGGTGTGGATTGCTTGTTATACACCTCACTGGCAGATACAGTTGTCATCAGAGAAATAAAATACAGTGCTCCATTTGAAATTAGTTTTAGTTTAGAATTCTAGTCATTTTGCATGACCCCTTAAACCCTTGTGATGACGTATCTGAGAGGTGGAGAAGCAAAAAACTAAAAAAAAAAAAATTATTTCCTGGAATGAAAGCTTTCAGATTAAAAGTGTTTATCAGATTAAAAGTGTTTATCTCCTAATGTCTAAATTGGAAAATCTTTTCATATGAATGTCTATATCGCTTTCTTCTTAGGAAGATCCAAAGGGTCAGCCAAAGCTCTGGAAAGAGACTGAAAAGAATAGGTCACATCCAAAGAAGTCCTTTCAAACTACAATGATATGATAATTTAACGCCCCTAAAACCTGCATGGAGTTCATCAATGAAGAAAAACTGGGAGCGTGATTCGATTCCACCCAGCAGAAGTGCTCCCAGGATCAGAATCCGCCACAGAATCTTTAGCATCTGATTATAAATGAGAAGAGTGCAAAGGATCATGGAAGTTCTAGAGCCAAGCCTGGAAGCGGTGCATATGCCCCACCCATAGTCCACGGCCGCAATTCATTTCAGAGCAGGTTGAGAGATACGCTTCCACTGTGTGCTCAGGAGAGAAAGGAAATAGGGTTTCATAAACATAACAGCACTTCCCCAGTCACACACACACACACACAAAGGCAAACTAGAAGATTTAGCAATGCACTATAGATAAAAAACTCATGTCCATACTAAACAAAGAGTACATGTAAGTCAATAAAAAATGGAGAAACATACTAAGAAAAACGGTCAGAAAGTGTAAAGTAATTCAAAGCAAATCAGGTGTACAAATGACTTAACTGACTGGTAGGGTATCTGGAGGCTTCCCAGGTGGCACTAGTGGTAAAGAACCAGCCTGTCAATGCAGGAGACATAAGAGACTGGGGTTCGATCCCTGGGTTGGGAAGATCCCCTGAAGGAGGGCATGGCAACCTACTGTAGTATTCTTGCCTGGAGAACTCCATGGATAGAGAAGCCTGGCAGACTACAGTCCATGGCGTCACAAAGAGTTGGACACAACTGAACAGACACACACAATGATTAACATATAGCCACAGCGCTGGAGGCCTTCACAAGGGCCCTGTCCTCAAACAGGAACAGTCAAAGTTCTCATTTTGGGGCAAAGGAGGGGGAGTAAATGGAACACATACTCAAAATATTTCTACCCTACGTACAGGGTACTATTTTTTAAATTGATGTGAAATTCAGAAACATAAAATTAACTGGCCTACATTCATAATGTTGTGTAACTACCAACTTTATCTAATTCCAAAACATTTTCATCACTGCAAATTGTTTAGGGCAGAACTGACATGATACTCATTTATTTAATATACATTATCAAGTGTCTGTCATGTGTCAGGTACAGTTTGCCCGTAGTATTTTTCAGAGCAAGATTATTTCACATTTAAACATAAGCAAAACTGACCTAAAGGAGGTTAACTGGACCCGGAAACTTGGGGGAGGTCATTAACTATTTTAACAATTTTCTCAATGACTATGGGTTAAGTAGGTTTTCTAGTTCTTCTTCAATTTTAACTATTCTCTAAGAAAATAATGTTTTTGACATTCTGAAGTATCTTTTAATCAATTTATTCCAAAGACTCTCTTGGATCCTCCAGAATCAGTCACATGATGTTAGAAAAATAATAAACATGTGTTCTCTGAGCTGATTTAGAATTTAATAAGAGATGGCATCTCAACTGATAGGGAGCATGGCTAACTTCTAAGCTTACTAAAATAGTATATAGTTATTGTATATTTTTTTGGGCTTCGCTGGTGGCTTAGGGGGTAAAGCATCTGCCTGCAATGCAGGAGACTGGGGTTTGATCCCTGGGTCAGGAAGATCCCCTGGAGAAGGAAATGGCAACCCACTCCAGCACTCTTGCCTGGAGAATCCCATGGATGGCGGAACCTGGTAGGCTACAGTCCACAGGGTCACAGAGTCAGACAAGACTGAGTGACTTCACTTTCACTACTGTATATTTCCATATAATTAATCTTCTCCAAAGCTGTTTTATATCCTTCTTGATCTTGTAACTCTTTATGTTGTGCTTTCTGGTTTTATTGCTTCCCTTGAGAATTCTTTTTACTTGTCTTCTCTTACTATCTGGACCACATTTATTCTCCAACCTGGCCCTTCACTTCAAAGTGATTCAATTTGGTTTACTTTTTAGTATTGGTTGTATTTCCTGTTTGACATCCAAAATTATATTGCATGCCGTCTGACATGGCAGGCACTTGATAAATGTCTATTCAACAAAGGAATAAGTATTAGGACAACTGCCTTGAATGGGCTTCCCCCAGGAGCTCAGCGGTAAAGAAGCCACCTGCAGTCAGGGTTCAATCCCTGGGTTGGAAAGATCCCCTGGAGAAGGAAATGGCAACCCACTCCAGTATTCTTGCCTGGAAAATCCCGTGGACAGAGGAGCCTGGCAGGCTACAGTCCATGGGGGTCACAATGAGTTGGACACAACTGAGCACGCACGCCTTGAATGAATCTAGTATAGAGCCATGACTATATTCCACCATATTGCACTATCATTTTTATAATCCTATCTTTCCTTCGTTTAATTATTCCTCCACACTACAAGTTTTTGTTGTTTTCCTAAGGGATTTGATCATGACCAGATCTTAAAAATCACCAATGGCTCTCTAATGCCAAACTCTTCAGAGAACTTTGCCTGCTTTTCTAGCTTCACCTCCAGTTTTAGAGTGTCCACAAGCCTGGGCTCTGGACAGAATCTCAGTCAAAACTTCTGTACCTTTCCCATCCATGCCTGTATACTTCTTGTCAAATCTCACACCCAAACCCCTCAGAGGTTACTTCCTCTCTGACTTTCTGCCCCTCACATCAAGAATTACTCCCTTATTGTTTCCACAGTATTTTAAACATAATTATTTACAAAAATTCAGCACATTAATTATACTTCAATTGTTCACCTCCAGTCCAGACTAAAAACTCCTTAAAGAGCAATTATTCATTTTTTGTGACAATAACTGTTATAACGCTAGGTACTTAATAGTACCAAGGATCAATACTTTAGGACTTTAATAGGTGCTTGAGAAGGCCTAAGTTCAATTTCTAACCCTAGATAATTTCTGTTGCAATGAGTTAAATCTACCTCTCTACACTAAATTGGAGTCCCAATCACAGCCATTTCCCCCTAGGAAATGCATTTAGTAATAAAATCTCTCTCCAGAGAAGCATCCCATACTCTTAAGTTTGCATTTCATTTCCATTGTCACAGGGCCCGACAATCAAATTTCACCTACTCAACACTGTGGCTGGAAACAAGTTTACTCACAAAATAGGGGTTGGCACAGTAGAAAAGGCCAGGCTGTGAAAGCACAAAATCTTAACACTGGTTCCTACACTCGGCACAAATTAATACCTCAGCTTTAAGACTCAAGTCCCAATTTTTAAAATGTAAATACATTATCTACTTTGCTAATTTGTTTTCGCTGCACATTAATAAAACACCCAGCACAATATGGACATGAAAATTTTCTTAATTACAACTGTATCATGCAGCAGGCATGAAATCTCCCTGGGGCTATTTCATGAGAGAGATGTAATGAGATAACATGGCTATCCCTTGCCACTTGCACAAGAATAGTATCCATAATCCAAATACTGGCCATGTGGGGGCTATTTATATTTAAAAGTAAAATCTGAATTATTTTATATATTTTTCATTATATTCAAATTAACATTTAATCTTCCAACATCTTAGGTGTGTAGTAGTATGACTGTTGTCTACCTTTTTACAATGGTATTTCAGATTCATGGGACTCTTGTGATCAGACTTCACTTTGTTTCCTTCTATGTCAATGTACATAACCACCAGACTGCACCTAACAGATAGCAATCAGTATTTTTTTGTTAATAATGGCCATAATTTTGGCATCTAAAATTATCTGTAAACAATTAATTCCCAGGCTCAACCCGTATCAAATGCTAAATCAATATAATGAAAAACAAGCTTCAGAGGTTGCTCGATATTTAATGCAAGATGCAATGTAGCCACAGTCAAAGAGATGCAATTACCATTACGGGAGATGGAGCCCTACTGAATCAAACAAATCAAAGTATTGTGATACAGCTACAAGCCTTGCAGAGATGTATTTCTGTTCTAATTATAATGTAGCCAGTTTGATAAATAAGGTTGTCTCTTATGCTTTTTCTACATTAGGTTATTTACTTTATAGATGAGACACACCATCAACTGATTTAATAAGAGTTCTAAGTATTAATTTTACCATAGTTTTTTTTTCCAATTAAGATAGGGAGACACAGCCTTTGGTATAAATAACTTATTTCCATGACAATAAAGGATATCGTTAGTGTTCATTGTCAGTTGTGCAGTCTTTTGGTAAGGGGGTAGCTAGGGTCTCTTTGCTCTCGGTAAGCGCTCTTGGCTGATGGATAAATACACTAAACTTAACACCCTGGTTGTTGGCAGCCCGGACAAAACCACTATTGGCAGTCATTGTAATGGCTTTCAGGGTGTCTCCTGTCCCAAAAATTGTTAATGAGCGGCTGTTAATTTTTGAACTAGCCACTAGTTTCAAGGCACGCTCCGAAGGCTGGTCGGGGACCACATTAATTCGCTTAATCAGCATCGCAGCTCGCTCTCTCTCCCCGGGTCCTCCTAAGGTATCTAGGATAGACTGAAAATCCTTGACAGCAGATTCGCAAGCAAACAACTCCTTGTCCTTCATAAATGCCTCCAGCTGTGGCAGAACCTGCTCTTTCCTCTCCTGCTCTGCTTGTTCCGTGAGCACTTTTTCTTTGAAGATAAAGTGGCAGCCTCCATAGCTGAGGGCAGATACGTAGGTGATTAAAGTAGTAATGTCCAGGTTGACTCTTTTGCACACATCCACCTTGATTTCTGTAGGAAACGCGACACTTGCTAGGATGTTTTCTCGGTCTACCCGGGTCACCTGCAAAAGTTCAGGGCCCTCATCACCTGATTCACTCTCACTGGGCTGGAGCTCTTCAGGGTGATCTAACAGAGAATTCACTGCTACTATGTCCCCCCTCACTGATATGCCCATTTCTTTCAGCTTCTCAGCCATGGGGCTGGAGACACTATTGTAAAATGCAAAGATGATGTGAGGGTTGCTATATTGCACGGGCTGCTGGTGACTGGCCTGGAGGAAGTCTTCAGCCTGCTCAATAATGCTTTTGTCACCATACTGGCCCCTGCCCAGCCAAATGTTATGCAGAGCTTCAGCCTTGCGGCCAATGGCTTTCACCCAAGTATGACCACCATTTGCAACAACATCCACCACAAGGGTCTGCTTTTCTCCAAAGGTGTCTGTGTAACTGAAGACATGGAGAACACTGACCACTTCCTCCAGGTTTTCTGCTGATTCCACGATGGCTCTGAGGTGTGTCAGGTTAGTGCTCTGCAAGTGGGACTCTTTAATAGCTACTTTTCCAGCTTCTACTTTCTGTAAGAATTTTAATTCTGCCTTCAACTTGCTGCACAGCTTGGCACCACCTTCGATGCCCCCTTTTCTTGATCTGGAAAGTGATTCTGCTCTCTTGATCAGTTCCTTGGCTATGGTGATGCGTTCACAGAGCATGGAGTGTGCAGACATGCTGACAGCATTATTCCTTTCCTATGAAAACAAATAAACCACAAGCAGTTTTTCACTCAGGATTGTAAGATTTCAATCGGACAACTAAGATTATGGGGGCCCCGAGACTATGAACGTGGGATTCTGGGTGTCTGGAGTGACTTCCTCTTCTGAGGACTAGGGAAAGGATCACAGCTATACTTCCCAACTCCTTACCTACACTTGGTTTTCAAGACTCTTTACACTTTCATTTTTTCAGCTTAAAAGTCATGGGATCCACAATATAACCCAGGTAAGGATAAAATGCAGTGAGCTGGCAACCTGCTACCTAAGAAATTTCCTTATAAGCAGCCTTACTATTTGGCTGTCAAGAAATTTTATAAAGCTCGGAAGTCAAAATAAAATGGTTAAAGTATCCGCATAGACTAGCTGGTGAAAAAATTGTCCAAAAAGAAAAAATTGTCCAAAAAAATAAATTTCCCAAAACAGGAGATTCTCTCCTAAATTGAGCACTCTAAGCTTTTCATACTTGTGTCTCCTTCAACCTCCTGCCTAGTGATTCCCAGGAGCATATGGTACACGCGCCGAGGAATCAAGACTGCCTGTTCGTGCCTGTGACGCCAACCCAGCCTATTTCTAAAGAACTAAGGAGCCCACCGACTTGCCTCCAGCTCCCACTCCAAAAGAAAAGCCTGAAAATAAACTCCACGGAGCAGCCCGCGGCGACCCGAGCGGGCGGGGCTGAGGTAAGTGGGGCCTTCCTGGCGGGCATTCGGCCCTGTCGGGTCCACCTGCACCGCTGGCCCCGCTGGGTAGGCTGGGGATCCAAAAGCACCCGCGACCAGCGCGGGGTCTGCGGCGCGGGCGGAGGGGTCTCGGCGGCCCGGCGCCCACTACCCTTCCCGCGGGGCCGGGCCAGTTAAGTCCCCTCCCAGCCTCAGAAGGGGCGCTCCGTTCCCACTCCCCTTGGCCCCTTCCCCGGTTCCTCACCGGCAGCGCCCAGAACTGTGAGCGCGAGCAGGGGGCCACGTGCGCTCGAGGTCGGGACCCGCCGGTAAACCTCACCCGGCAGCCCCCACTCAACTCCGGCCTCCGCTGCTGCTCCGCCTGCGCAAGCCCTACCGCCTCGGGCGCCTAACGCGTCACGTGGCCCCGCGCCGGGTGACGCCGAGTCCGCGATTCCCAGGCGGCAGCGCGGCCTCGAGAGCGGGGCTGACGCTAGCATGGCGGCCATGTTTGTTGATGGCACCGACTTTTCCTAACTGCCGGCGCGGGGCGAACCAAGGGACGCGCGGCTTCCTGGCTCCAGGAAAGCAGCAGGGGTAGAACTTTAAGGACCGCGCCTCTCCCACTGGCCGCCGACCGCTCGATCCCCAGGGTGCCTGGTCGGCTGAACCCGCACCCTAGCATTTGATCTAATAGTTAAGACTTTGCCTGGGGCGGGAGTCGGTGCGTTTTGGTGGAGAAAATCTCCCGATGGCGCCCAGCTCCTCTCCTCGGACCAAGCACATCACTTTGCCATCAAGCTGAAACCCCTAGAGTGCCAAACGACGGTTGTAGAAAATGCTTGGCTCATTTTAACAGAAAACTGGCTAGAGAGGCTTGTCAGAGGTTACACAGCTGCTAAGTACTGGAGCTGAGAGTTCTGACTCCAAGCCAAAGCACTCGCCAGTGCAACATCACGGGCTCTGCATAGTGTCATACACAGATCCTCTGCCTTTCTAAAAGAAAGACAAAAGAAGACAAATGTGGCTTCTGAAGGGCTGGGAAATTGACATTAACCCTGCTACAGTGTTCAGAGTCACCCATAAAGTAGAAAGTGAGGTCGCCCAGCTGTGTCCGACTCTGTGACCCCATGGACTGTAGCCTACCAGGCTCTCCGTCCATGGGATTTTCCAGGCAAGAGTACTGGAGTGAGTTGCCATATCCTTCTCCAGAGTATCTTCCCAACCGAGGGATCGAACCCGGTTCCCCGGCATTGTAGGCAAGATGCTTTACCATCTGAGCCACCAGGGAAGTCTTTAAGCCTCATTCTAAAAATTAAAGAGAACTTGACGTTAAA
The DNA here is from genome assembly GCF_023699985.2 of Odocoileus virginianus. Taxonomy (NCBI): domain Eukaryota; kingdom Metazoa; phylum Chordata; class Mammalia; order Artiodactyla; family Cervidae; genus Odocoileus; species Odocoileus virginianus. The sequence goes on from NC_069674.1 coordinate 38,842,648, forward strand.
TTTTATCCTATGCCTGCCTGCTCCTTTAAAGGAATGAAAAAGGAACAAACCTACAAAGCTAAAAAGAAAAAAGAAAACAAGACTGCACAGGAGACATGTCAATAAGTTTTTGGAAGACCAAGAGCAGTGAAACTTACTCAATGCTTAACATATGGCCGGCATTGTTCTGAGTGCATTTCACATATTAATTTATCCAACCTTTTTAGCCTCAAAGATACACTTTAGAGTTAAATCTGCTAGAGAGTGGTTATTTGAACCAGGAAGCCTCTCCGTGGATGGAGTAGTTAGCAGAAACAAAGCTGCGTCAAGTGATTCACAAAGCAGAACTCCCAAAAGGTTCTGGATACCAGGGGAGTAGTTGAGGCAGGACTAGAAATGGGCATTGCTTATGTTGTATATCCAACAGACACATAAGTCCTCTCTCCAGTCCTGTGAAGCTGGGACTGTTACCCATCCTTCCCCTGGCAGAAGTGTAGCATTTAAGATGTTGAAGATAGGGGATTAGAAAGGTTCCAGACACATTATGAAGAATGCAAGTTAATATCCTGAATAGGAAAACGTTGTTGGCCCCTTTTCTGCCCCTCACAAAACAAAGGCACTCCTGTCCCACTCCCCTCATCACCCTCTCCCCCAAACCCTGTTTTTCTCTGGAGTCACAGAGCACATGAAAGACCACAGAGAAATGATTTACAGGTGATATTTGGCATCCCCCAGTTGGTGGCTCAGACAGTAAAGAATCCACCAGCAAAGCAGGAGACCCTGGTTTGATTCCTGGGTTGGGAAGATGCCCTGGAGGAATGGCAACCCACTCCAGTATTCTCGCCTGAAGAATCCCACGGACAGAGTGGTGAGCGACGGTCACAATGAGTCAGACACGACTGAGCAACTAATCACAGCACAGTAAGCAGGTTTGGGACTCACAAACAGCACTTTCAAACATTTTTCTGTTTGGAATCTAAAGGAAACAGAAAGCAGAACAAACGTTTTGTTTTTAAATATCTTTAACATCCTCAGGTGGCTCAGATGGTAAAGAATCTGCCTGCAATTCCGGAGACCTGGGTTTGATCCCTGGGGTGGGAAGATCCCCTGGAGAAGGGAATGGCTATCTACTCCAGTATTCTTGCCTGGAGAATTCCATGGACAGAAGAGCCTGGCAGGCTACAGTCCAGGGGGTGCAAAGAGTGGCACATTACTGAAGTGACTAACACTTTCACTCAGATAAAAGGTATTTTAACCATGAATCAAGAGAATTTTTTCCTAAAGGGGAGATAATGGAGTATAGTAGAGTTCTTCAAAACTAAAAATGCTATCCCAAATCTTAAAACATCAATAGAAAAGTAGGAAGTGTCTACTATAAGTAGAAAAGTCTACTAAAAAGTAGAATTTTAAAAACAGGTGAAAAATACAGTGAAAACAAAAGGGTCCAGTATCCAATTAATAAGAGACTCAATGTGGAGACAATTCTTTCTAGTCTAGAATTTTTAAATCCAGCCAATCAAGAAAAGGGGAAGAGGATGAGATGGTTGAATGGCATCACCAACTCAATGAATGAGTTTGAGCAAGCTTCGGGAGTTGGTGATGGACAGGGAAGCCTGGCAAGCTACAGTCCATGGGGTCGCAGAGTTGGACACAACTGAGTGACTGAACTGAATCAAGAAACAGAATAGTTTCAACATGCAACTAGCTTAGATTAGAGCAGGAAGAGAGGGTTCTTTCTTGGAATGGTGTGAAAGGTAGGGTGAGAACTGATAAGATTACCTGATATCTGACCAAGAGGAAAACAGACTGAGGAGGGTTTTACAATCCTGTTGGGGGGGAGCTGGTAAGAATTAGTGAGCCACAGAAAAAAACAAAGCAAAAAACTGAGGAAAAGCAATCACAGTATACTTGCGTGCTAAATCACTTCAGGCGTTTCCAACCCTTTGCGACCCCATGGACTATACAGCATGCCAGGCTCCTATCCTGGAGATTCTCCAGGCAAGAATACTTGTGTGGATTGCCATGTCCTCCTCCAGGGGAGCTCCCCAACCCACGGATCGAATCCATGTCTCCTTTGTCTCCTGCGTTGGCAGGCAGGTTCTTTACCACTAGAGCCCTCTGGGAAGCCCTCACAGTATACTTAATACCAATTAAAAAACACCTTTTAAGCTCAACATTGTGATCTAATTAAAGCAGAGAGGAACTGAGGGACGTATAAGAGTTCAAAATTCTCATATTGCAGAAGAAAATGTTTATATGGTAGTTAACCTTTTGGAGTCCAGAAACGACCATATAAGCCTACTGTTTTGAAATACAGGAGTACTTGATAAGAGTACTTAAAAAGTGAAAAGTGATGAATGGATCAGGGACAAGGCCTTTGATCAGTGTTAGTTGTCCAACTTTAAGTTCATGCTTAGGAAGCTATCATTTGGTAGCCAACTATTGCTGGTTCTATAAGGTCCTTTGGAGCAGAGTCATGGGAGGAGTATGAATTGAAGGACCTGTGTGAAGTAATACGACATTAATACAGGACCACTGAACTGGTTTCAGGAAATTAGGATTCTAAACCAAAGGACTTACTCACTCTTACATGTTCTCGGGCAGTCCGCTGAATATTAGCTTAAGTTTCTTTACAACAGGGGCTCGGAGCTTGCCTACATTTGCAATAAAGACTGAGAGCAGGCATTTCCAGCCATGAACATAATTGAGCAATAGATGAAAAATCCTCTGATCATATTTATCAGCTAATCAGTGCCCAATAAATTAGCACTTGATAATTATAAAGATCCGTATTACTTTTCTTCCTGATCCCCCTTTCCTTTTGAACGCCCTCCTACCCCCACACGTGAATTTTAAATATGTCCACATTTCACTGCTAATAGTTTTGCAAAAACTTGAATTCACAGTTCAGTGAGAAACTAGAAAACAAAACAAGTGGAGGCAAATGTTTTTTTAATACAAAAAAACAAAAAGGAACTGAAAATGGAGAATGTACATGAGGAGCATTATGATACTTAAAATGATTTTAAAAGCTAGAATCCACAGGCTAGAAGACTGAAGAATTTGGGAAGGCGTAGGGATGCATGCAGTGGGTTGCTAGACCAAAAACTTGAGTTTCCCAAGAACTGAGACAAAGGGAACAACTTTAGATCACTGAAGAGAACAAACTGAGAACCAAGGGAGACGTGTTCATGGAGAAGCTTCAGCTGAACTGGGCTTTGGATTTAATGGGGCAAGAAGCAGAGATGAGACTCTGGACACAGATGTGCTTCAGCTCATTTTTCCTCCCTTTATTCCATAGGATTTATTCTGTTAGTGCTCCATAAGAACCTCCATGTGCTTTTGGTCCTAAATAAAACTGCCTTTACTCTTCCCTTCTTTGAAGAATTTTGGCATTCCTCTGATTTCTTAATGTTGGACATTGGCGAGCCTAAGCAAATTCAAAGGAGCTGAAACTAGCTGAAACTCAACCATTAACCTTGCCAGGCCTTTCACTTGCAGAATCAAGGTTAGTCCTGAGAAAACCCTCTGAAATAATTACCATGTGCAGTCACTCGGCCAGTTAAGGGGGAGAGGTAAGACCTAACTCCAAAACCATTCCTTTTAACCATTAAGTTCTCTTTTTAGCATGCTGGATTCATAATGTACCAAGAGCCAACAAGAGGAGACTAATGTTAAATGAGGTCTTCAAGACAAATGTCTAGAAACAGGTCAAGTTGGCATCTCCCATCTCTCATCATAACACTTCTGCCACTATAGGGGGTTACAGTGACAGCAGGGAGAACTGGGAATCCTGACAAAAATACTCCAAGATAAGTCTCTTTCCTAAAAAGCCTAAACTTAACCAAATCTTTTGAGATCTTTTGAGCCACATTTAAGTCACAGAAATCCCCATCTCTTTGTTAGTAAGAACAGTGACATTCATAAACTACGTTCTGTGAGCAAGACTAATGACAGGATTTCTCTCAACCTACGATGCCTTATAAAACAAAGAAAGCTTTAAGTGCTATGCTTCACATATAATGGAAACAGGGCTCTGATATTCCATGATTAGCTTGCAGTTGGAAGTCTTAATGTGCAGTGAAGGTTCTGATTACAGAGGTTACATGAATGAGGGAGAGACTTAAGCCGTAATTTTGACATTTAAGTATTAGCATTTTATTTCCAGCACTCATGTTCATCCTGGAGTTAGAAAGATCTAGTAGACTCTAGGGGGCTCTTTTGAAATACATTTATGTACTTGTGACGGAAAAGTCAACAGGAACTAGCACACCGTTTTTTATGTATTTACACAGTACATCTCCTATAGGAGGCTGTTTGGCTCAGCACTCTCGGCGGCTCCAGTGCAATCTCATAGAACATCCTAGGTTTCACTGATCCACACCTAATGGTGCCTGAAATACAGCTATGCTTCCTACCTTGCCTCAGAATCCATGAAAGTCTACAGATTCTCTCAGCTCCAAAAGCAGTGTTTACTGAAATCAGGATTTTGCTTTCCTGAAGCAGACAACATCTGACAGTAAAGAAGATGACAAGGTTTGACTTAACCCAAACTGTGTGAAGACTAAAGACCAATTTCACCATTCTGCTTTTCAATGTAGTTTCCAGAAATCAACTGTGATGGAAAGCAGGAAATAACTATGTTAAAAGTTTACTAACTCCTAAAACGCTGGAAGTTAATTTAAGAGTTTATTATGATTTATAAGTCTCATTTTAAAAACATCAGTCCATCAAACCATGTAGAAATAAGTATGCAAAAAGTCTGCAAAACAAAACATACTTTAAACATGTTTAAGTAGAGAAGTTATCTGAAATTCTGCATTTTCAGTCACTTCATTATTTGCATTATTATGCAATGGCAGCCAAATAATCCTTAACTTCAGTTGGGGTAAGCCTCCTAAATCCGGCTTCGTTGCAGATTCCAACTTCTATATTATCTTCTGTCATCTGCCCTTCAAAGCTTTCCTGATGAAGGAGGGGAAAAGGTCAATTTTCCAAACAGTTAATCATAAAATCACTACAAATCCAATCATTAGATATTGAACTAACCTTTAGGGTTAATATGGCTGTATGAATGGCATCTTCAAGTTCCAAATCTTCATTATATCTAAAGAATTTTTTTTAAGAAAAACAATGACTTGTGGCACTATTAAGATGATTCATGACTAAGGAAACAATGATAGCAACAGCATTAAGATTTTTTAAACATCTAATAAGACATTCTTAAAAATATTATGTTACAAATTCTCCTAGTCTCCTCACTGAGCTGTCCCCAAAATAAGAAATTGACAATTATTTGGGGTGCATTCCTGACATCATGAAGAATGTAACCCTAACACGAGTTTACTTAGGAAATTTCCTTAAGTATAAGTATTTTACTATGATCAGCATGTGGTGGCAATATTATAACAATTTACAAAAATAAAGCAGAGAAATCAAACCTTTAGTAAAATTTCATAACATCTGGAAGACTCACCAATAATACATAAGAGGATAAAGAAAGTGCTTTAAGATCCTAAGATTATTTAAGTTTACCAAGTAATCCCAGGTCTAAGATTTTTAAGTAATCTTAGCATTAATATTATCTGAGAATGTACTGAAAAGATTCATTTGGTGGTTAAAATCAATTGCAGACTGTTCCCATCCAAAATATAGGACACTTTTTGGTGGGCTACAATAATGCTGAGTCTAGAATACAGCTGGAATTAAGTGAGAGAAGTCTGCTGTGTTGGGCAGGGGTAGATTTTTATGTATCACATCTTTTTTTAATTTTGTTTTTTTAATTTATATTTGGCTGCACTGGGTCTTCGTAGCCGTGCGCAGGCTTTCTCTAGTTGAGGTGAGCGGGGGCTACTCTCTTGTTGAGAAGCACAGGCTCTAAGGCACACAGGCTTTAGATTGTAGCCCATGAGGTTAGTCACTTTGCAGCATGTGGGATCCTCCCAGACTGTGCCCTACACTGGCAGGATTCTTAACCACTGGACCACCAGGGAAGCCCCATATGTCACATCTTTAATCTACCATCAACACCAGGTTATTTGGGTTCACTATATATTTTTTGGTAATTGTCAAAATGAAAAATGACAGAGGAGCCTGGCGGGCTACAGTCCACGTGGCCTCAAAGAATCAGACACGACTGGGTGACTGAGCACACATACAAACTGTTATCACTTAAACCATTTAAAAATTTTCTTCCCAAACTTTTTACTCCAAATCCAATGGTCTTTTTTTTTTCTTTTTGAGATGGTAGAAAAAATGAAGTAAAAAAAAAAAATTTAGGAAAACATGAGGATGTAGAAAGAAAAGTTCTTAAGAAATGAGTATTACCACTTAATATGTTAAAGGCTGGGGAGCCAGAGTACAGACAAGTAAGTTTGTTCTATCAGCAGCTAGGCTTGACTACAGTCATGCAACAAATTTGTTTATAGATTAATGATATTATTTGCAGAGAGCTAAAGACCATAGAGTAAGTGTGGTAATGAATCTAGTTTTATAAGTCTACCTTTTCTCAAGGAAAGTTTTCCCATTTACATAGTTCTTTCCCATTGCTGTGGCTTTCCAGGCAAAGTAAGCTCCCTAATCAGGAGAGGAAGAGGAAAAAAAAAAAAAAGCACATTTTAAATCATTAATTATTTATGACTCTGACATTTATTTCTCAGCTCCATAATTTGTCTATAACTTCTAAGGTTTTCAGAATATTTATTGGAATACAATGAGCTATGTCACAAAATAAATTAATGTGATAACAAAGAGGCACGAAGAAACTTTTGGAGGTTCAGCATCTTGATTGTGTTGATGATTTTCTCAGGTATTTAATATATCAAAACCCCATCAATGTACAATTTACTGTACAAAATTTTTGTAAAAAAAAGAAATGAAGTTAATTTAGAGCAAATAATCAAAAGCAGTATTTTAGCTTACTAGGATTGAAAGGCTCTAAAAATCTGTTCATATCTATCTGAAAAATGGTGACCAGCTCTCCATCACTGGTGAACAAACTAAAAAGACACAACTTTGCACTAAAAATTTTCAAAGGTGTTGATATTTTGTAATCTAAAGTTACACGAAAACAGCTACCATATCATATATGGCTCATCTACTGAAAAAGTACATATGCACACATATACAGAAACTAAAAGCAACAGACCATATCTTAAAAGAAAACAAGTGACTTTTAGCTGTAACAGGGGAAAAGGGCAAAAGATGAAAGCTAGGTGCCCACGATGATGGCTCTGCTACTCTGAGGAAAGGAAGATAAGAGGACTTGTCATTTAGCTTCAGAAGCTCAGATATGGGGTAACAGACACTGTCAGAGTTCCTCAAACACTTAATTTTTCTGATTTAATTAACAACCTAAATATTTTTGCCTTATCAGATCACAAAGCTAGAGTATAAGATGTGAATTGAGTAAACCTGCCATTACCTAATGATCTATAAACTATGAAAGATCAGTTTCTAATCGTGAATCTTTTCTTCCAGGTCTCCTCACAGCAAACCTGAGTGACAGACATGAGACACACGTGGAGGAGTGGTGCCTTCTCCAGACACCTGCCAACCCAGACACCAGTCTTCTGCTTTATAGCAAACGACTCACTCACTTTGCAAAACATCAAAGTCATGACAGTAACATCAATATTTGTGCAGAAGAGTCACTTCAAGTCAACCCCAAGATTAAATTAATGGCAAAGGGCACTGCCCACTCCCAGAAAGGTTTTAACTAAATTAAAATTAGCTTTAATCATAATTTTTAAAAGAATTCCACAGATTTACAGAGATTTGATAATAACCTACTTCAACAAATCATTCTAAGTACGTGAAGTTAATCAGCATGCCAGAAGAAAAGAGGGCAGAACTAAAGGAGGTTCCTTATCAGAAGATGAAGTTATCAACATTTTAAATGTTCAAGTGAATATGTATTAGTTCTAAAGCCCAAATGGAAGAGAAAATACTCTAACTTGTAAGGGTTTTATGGCTTCTATTTTTACTAGATATTCAAAGAGCACTTTAACAATCTACTCGAATACACCTAATGGTACTTACAGATGGATCTGACTGAAATAAATATGGCCGTCCCTCATTCCAACCACAGATAAGTAAAGAAACTCCAAATGGGCGAACACCACTGAACAAAGAGAAATGAAAATTACTTGGCACCTTCATGGTGTTAAAGTCAACTTAATGTAAGAAGTTATTAATACTCTCAGGTAAAGCAAGTTACCAGGTAAATCGAATTAGACTTCTAAGTTCCTTAAAAAGCATTTAACACCTGTCTAAACAAATCAGTTCAAAATGAATTTTCTTTATGGTACTGAGGAACAACAGTCAAATCATTTTGGTCAATAGACTGATACAAATATTGGGGTTAATAAGTGTGGCTAACACTTCATGTCCTAACAAAATAACAGATTTTCAGCAAATGCAGCTTTCCCACTGGTTTTACGTATCAGCAATTACCTCATCATTTTCACATCCAAACTCAAGAACACTGGAATTAAAATGAATACAGATGTGTCAGTTACTGCTTTCATCAAGTGCTTATAATCATTTCTAGCTAGAAGATAAATCTGGAGGCAGCAATGACTGCCTGCCCATAAAGAAATGTTTTAATCACTGTCAAAAGGACTTTATCTAGAAGCTGCTTTCTGCTGTTACATGAACAGCTACAATACATTCCCACTTTCTCTTTAAGAAAATATTTCAAGTCCAGTTAAGATCAGAACTATTCATTCACAGTGGTTTTCTTCACTGATTAAGGTAATACAGGAATACTAAATCCTCTTTTTTTTTTTTCCTGAAGTATGTCTACTTTTACAAAAGTAAGATGATTTTTTTTTTTCCTAATTCATGACACATTTCAAATAATAAAATCAACTTACCCTGACTGGGTATATTCCTGCATCACGGAAGCTACTCTCTGTACCAGTTGAGCTGTGGGAATAGGTTCTTGGTAAACGAGATAGTACTGTTGAGCTAGTTTTCGAGCTCTGTGCACAAGTACCCTGAAAAATAGAAAAGAAATAAGACTTAATTAAAATTCATATGCTTTACATCCTCAAGACTCATTCACCTTCTATAGGCATACAACTATAGCACAAGTTTGACAGTAGCTCTCAGCTGTAAACCAGTCATCCAATTACAGCTAACTTAAAAGAAAATATCAGAGTGTCACTGAAGAGCTAAACTACAGGAAATGGACAAGAATAAGACAAAAGGAAAACTATGGACTAGGGGTATCAATCAGTTTAACAGACACAGCTTTAATGCACAAGAGATTTTTATCTCTTGTCACAGAATCTCCAAGAGTATGCCCCCCGTATCCCAAGAGAGGGTACCTTCTCATTTTATATCTCATTCCAGGTAATACACTAATATGCACACACATGAACACACATACACACGTGTTAAGGCATCTCACTCTGCCTCAATCATGTCCACAGACTGAACTTCAAAGAGTACCATGAAACTGTTTATAATGTAAAAAATGTAAAATTTGTCAAAAGTATAACGATTAAATATATTGGCAAGACAAGCAGGATTTAGCTCTACCTGCTCATGTACTACTGATCTGAGCTGTACACATTATCCCTCTGAACAAGACTCCTGCCAAGTCTCTGTTTATTCTGTTGAGTGGTAATACACTGCAGCCTCCCTCCCTGAAGTGGTAACAGGTTCCACTGCAGCGAAGCCTGATTATATGTCGGTGACACTAGTGCTGTTGCCGACTCATAAAAGTGAAATTCTAGCTCTACCTATCTTGTTCCACAAGTCAATGAAGTAATAATAATCCTTTCAACTGTTAAATGACAAACAGAAAACTATCCATCTCTTTAAACTTGCTGGTACCCTGATGGAACCAGATTACTCTCTTCCTGTGAATATTAAAGAAGAGACTACATAAACATCTGGATCCTAACTGATTGTCATACTCTACAACTTCCAGTGGCCTTTTTGAGAATTCTGTCCTTTTGCTAAAAACAGAAATAAATACAATGAGGTTAACTCTGGATAATATGCTTTCTTTTGCTGTCTGGTAAACTTTTTAAAAATATAGTTTATTATAACATGTATTGCTGAGGCCTTGGATGGTAGAAGAGAACAGAGCTGACAGGAGTGAGTACTATATCCATCTCCTCTTTTAACAAGTGAGGAGCACTGAGTTCTTCACCTTCAAGAAACCCCCAGTCTGCCTCATACTGGCAACTAACTTCAGCTGCTGTTCTTCAACTAAGCAAAAAAACAAGAAGGTAGGCGATTAAAGGAAAACATCCCTTGTTTTTTCTTCCCAAAGTATCAATTACAAGGAATTCATGTGATGGTGATACAAGGTACCTGTAATCTGGGCCCATGCCACTATACACCAAACCTATATGCTTGGTGATTGGTTCCACTTTGTGGACACTTCGCTCATCATACAGAATGGATTTCTGTTTCTTCTCAGTTGCCAAGACCACGCCATTTGCAGCTTAAAAAAAAGAAAATAAAAGACTTGAATGTTTAATCATCTGTATTGCACAAGAAATCCCTCAGTTAAAGGTATTATGCAACTTTTCCTAAAGTATTCTAGGACACGTTAGAGTACGTTAAGTTTTAAAATTATGGAATTCTGCCTACTTAGCCTACTGTTCTTATAATTTGAAACTTAAAAACCAATGATACATTTTTACACGGTATCCTTAAATTTTACAATTAACCTTTTCTAAGTTAAAAAATTTAATCATCTTCTTTGGTTTACTACTTCTTTAAACATCAAAATACTGTAGATTAACAAAAAGAACTGTTAAAAATTATGCCGCCACAGCTATTTATTTTTACATTAATGGCCTATTAATCCCCAAAAAGCATTACAACTAATAGGAATCTGAAGTGAATGAAGCATTTAATTACCTTTAATTCCCACTGAAGGAGCTCCTCCAGCTACAGCAGCCAAAGCATATTCTATCTGGACAAGTTTACCAGACGGGCTTAAAAAGAAACAAAGGTATTGCTAAATTTCAATATTATTGCTAAATAAATATTCTCAAATATTTATTACAGGAGCATCTCTGAGAAAGGGCAGGCAAATAGGCCAAATCTATTAATCAAGCATCAATAGATGGGCTTTGGACATTTATCAGAAGTTATATAGAAACCAAAGTTATTAGGTGATGTGAACATATTCATAATGAAACACTAATCTCTTTCCTTTGGTTGATTTTTCTTGTCTGCCATTTAAAGCAGTATTATTATTCTTTTCTTTCACCACTCACCAATAGTTTTCTCATCTGTAAAATGGGGATAATAGTGTTACCGGGTTCAAAGTTTGTTGTGAAGATTAAATGAAATGATGCCTTTTGTTCCTGGCACAAAATTAGCACTAAGTAAACACCAAATAATAACGTTACTAAGAACATATGTTTGTCTGTTAAACACCAAATAACAGCACATATTCCATGTGGGTGGAGTTTGACATTTTATAAAGTAGACATAACCTAACACCTAAGATCTACATGTCAGTCACAACAAAATATAACAACAACAAAAAACTATTTCAAGATGCTGTGAGCTGGTTATACTTCTCTGGTTCCACTGAGTTTGGCAGTCAAATGCTAGGTCCAAACTGGCTTTTTAGGTGATATATTATTTCAGTCTAGTTGTTGAGTTAGAACAAATACCATAAACATCACCAACCTTTCTATTTGATTGATAAAGTCTGTGAATGAAAATAATTTGTCCAAAGTGAGACATAAGCTAGGTCCACATATCCAGTCTACTGGATATAATCTTCAGATTCAGGAGGTCATCTGTTTCATCTTCATAAAATTATAGATACTGTCACTCAAGTCTCATCTCACACCATGCCATTGCGCTCCAGAGACACAACTACCGTTAGAATTCAAAAAACCCCTCTGGCAAGACAATCCCTGTTTGCAATGCACTTCACCACTGTCTGGTGAACTCCTTCCAAGTCACTCTCCAATCCTTAGTAGAAGTGTCACTTTCTCAAGGAAAGCTGCCCTGACCGCCCAGACTAGGCCAAACCCCACACACTCATACCTGAGTGTCCCGTGCTTCCTCTTTGGCTCAGAGTCATCACACTTGAATTACTTTGTAACATTCACGAAGTGTAAGCTGTGTTCAATCAACACACCAACATATAACCAATGACCAGGTTCATCTGGCTGAGAGACAGACATACATCCACACCTATTTTTAAGGAATATACCTAGGAGGAGCAGTCTACTGCTGCCACTGCTGCTGCTAAGTCACTTCAGTCGTGTCCGACTCTGTTCGACCCCACAGACGGCAGCCCACCAGGCTCTATCAGGGATAAGTGAAATAGCCCTCCAACTAGTTTTCATTTCCCACTCTTACTTCCATTCCCCGTTCCGGATACTTTTATATCATAACATCTTCCATTTAAATCCTTTAATTTTTTGACTCATTTACAATAAAAGCTCCTTACTCTGGCCTACAGGGCCATGCAAGATTGGTTCAGACCCAGGATAATGTCCTGCTCACTATACTCTAACACATTGGCCTTCTATCAATTCAGTCTTCCTCAACTTCAGCACTTTCAAACATGCTTTCCCTTGTCGGCAACTCTCCCTACCCTTCAATTTTCAAATAGTTGGCTCCCTTTCATCTTCCAGTCCCCCAGAACAACCCCCAAGCATTGGTCTTTCCTGATCGCCCAATCTAAAGTTACATTCCTTCTTTCGCCCTTTCTTAATAAAAATTCCCGAATAAGGGAAAATCATTCTTCAGAATGTATGAGTAGACACCCATTTGTTTACCCACTGATTGTCAATGAAGTGAAAGTGAAAGTCGCTCAGTACTGTCTGACTCTTCACAACCCCACAGACTATACAGTCCAAGGAATTCTCCAAGCCAGAATATTAGAGTAGGTAGTCTTTCCCTGCTCCAGGGGATCTTCCCAACCCAACCAGGTCTCCCGCATTGCAGGCAGATTCTTTACTAGTTGAGGCACAAGGGAAGTCCAAGAATACTGGAGTGGGTAACCTATCCCTTCTCCAGCGTATCTTTCCAACCCAGGAATTGAACCGGGGTCTCCTGTGTTGCAGGAGGATTCTTTACCAGCTGAGCTATGAGGGAAGCCCACTGGTTATCAATATCCCCAACTAAATGTGATCCTCAGGAACACCTTTTCATCCTACAGTATAGTCTCTTATCACGTCTACCATTAATAATTCTAATTACAACAGGCTAGAAACAATTTTTAAAATCCAAAACAGAATTGCACCATCATATTTTTTTTAAAAGATGTTTAAACAAGGAAATTTATTATAGAAAGATTCAGTCCCTGATAACATATGGTTGCTACGTGTTTCAGCTAGAATTAGGATAACACTTTCTTAAAGATAGAGGTCCATGTTTTGTCTCCAAATAGGAAGAGTAGCGACCTGTCAAACCCTGTTTCCTATCACTGTATGAGATCTTTTTTAAAGATAAATATTCTAGTATTTTAAGAAGACATTACACAGTAATGCAAAATGTATTAATTTTGTCGTCAGAAAGAACCCAGTTTAAATGTTAACCTATGACCAGGGAGGAGTTATTGAATTTGAGTTGTGGTCACCTCATTTGCAAGATGTTTAGAAAACATTCATCACACAGGGTAGCCCAAAGAGAAGAAGTAAGCTCCACCCACACATAAAGTACTCAACAAGTTAGATGCCGCTTGTCTTTAGCTGTCAGATAATATTTTTAATTAAATAGGCCATTACTGACCATAGGGAAAGTGGCCAAATTGAATCCTTCTCCGGTCAGTAAAGCCTTTGGTGACGGTTTTCTTACACCGGGAACGATGATAGTGCAGCTCAGATTTATTTTGAAAAATATGCTTACATAAATGCTCTGAAGTTTAAAAGCCTACAATCTTTCTTTAAATAAACATATCCCCTTCCAAAAATAACAGCCCCAAAGCAAATACAGCCTATTTTGGAGCCCACAAAGACAACAGGCTAGAAACATTACCACTTTCACTTTCAGTTCTTAAGCTTCCAGTAGGGGCACCGAAAAAATCGAAAGCGGGAAAAGGTTTCCAAAGACATCAGCGCCAAATGGAAGCTAAGACTAGAACTGAACTGTAAAGTTGGGGCTTTCCAAGAAAAAGGAACCCCACAGAGCTGACCAAGATTCCAAACTGCAGAAGCTCCTGAATCAGGCCTACTTGGGTCAGGAAGGAAATCTTCTGAGCTCTGAATAGGAAACCTGGACGCAGCTCATTCAAAATTGCCTTTTTCTCTAGTTCCAAAGCTAAAGAAAATCCCTGGGTGAGGGCCTCAACTTCCCACAGCGTCTAGATAGATCTCCCAGGAAATCCTGACTCGCATTCCCACGGCCCCCAGGCACCAATGCTCCCCAGGCCGCGGGAAGGCCACGCAAATGACTTGGCAAACTCGTATTTCCACCCCCATTTCCTACTAGGCCGTCAGGAAGCGCCAAGTCAGAGACCAGGAAGGTAAAAACCTGGTCGGCAGAGCTCCTGCAACCTCGGTTACGTGGAGGACCTCAGAAGTCCCTTCCATACCTGAATGTAGTCAGCGAAAAGCTGTAACCACGCTCCGCCATCTTTACCCGAAGACCCAACGCACATCCGTGCACATGCGCACTGAGGCCAGTTTAGTTTCTTTTCTCCGCCCCGCGCCTTTCTTTCTAGGCTTCTGATTGGAGGAAAGGCAGAGCCGCTCCAGAAGCATGCTGGGAGTTATAGTTCCAGGTGCGCGTTTGCCCGACTCTGTGTCTGTGCGCATGCTCACGGTAGGGGCGGGACCCAGAGGCCTGGTGGGTGTGGCTTTCGCCCGAGCAACATGGCGCCCACCATGCTGGTGCTGCTGGTTCCGCCGTTGCCCGCAGCCCGAGGACTTCTCCGGAACTGTTGGAAGCAGCTGCAGCGGAAAATTCTGCAGAGCCGACCAGGTTTTCCCAGTCCTCCATGGGGTACGTAAAGAAGGCCTCCGTGGAGAAGGGTTTGGACTGGGGACCCCAGGCAGGGTGGTGAATTCTGCTCGTATGTAGCCTGCTCCGGTGTTCTGATCTTTGGCTGCGTGTAGGAGACGATGTTCCGGGCATTCACTTACTTAGGAACAAAGACAGCAGTTTTTGCCCCCCACAGTCCCCTGCAAAAAGGAAAAGAAACGTCCTCTGACTGTCCCATTCCTACAGAGAATGTAACCGAAGTGCATTAACTTAGCATCAAGGGACACCGCTCTCTAGATCCTCTTTTCTTTCCAGTCCAGTCCACCACCTAAAGCAGTTTGCCTTCTGTGGCATTTGAGCTTTGTCAATTGACTCTTGATCCTCTATTTCCCCTGAAAACTAATTTTAAATGGAAATGTCTTGGCTGTTAAAATTGTCATTGCTTTGACATTTACATTCTACTCGATTTCGAAGTTAGCCCGAACATAATGATGATAATACTCAGAAGAGCCCGCTTGACATTTAGTCAAGTGAAGTGAAGTGAAGTCGCTCAGTCGTGTCTGACTCTTTGCGACCCCGTGGACTGTAGCACGCCAGGCTCCTCTGTCCATGGTATTTTCCAGGCAAGAATACTGGAGTGGGTTGCCATTTCCTTCTCCAGGGGGTCTTCCCAATCCAGGGATCGAACCCTGTTCTCCCGCATTGTAGGCAGACGCTTTTACCGTCTTAGCCACCAGGAAAGTCCCACTGAATGTCAAAGTCAACATATATTTCGTAAGATAATCTCCGCTACAGTCCCATTACGTGTCTCCACTTTTCAACTGAAGAACTAGACTCAGGAAGACCTCAAGGTCACACCGACCTTCCAGAGCCTGTGCTATTAACCACAGGTCTGTGCTTAGCAATACTTTCAGGTATATTGAAAAGGAATATCAGTTGTTAAGTGTTAAACAGCTTTGTATATTTTTAAGAGTTCCTAAAATCAAAAGAAATATTGCAGGCCTGAGGAATATAGCAAGGAGAGGGTAAAGAAATCTTTTTCTTTTTTTTTAAGTTTTATTTTATTTTTAATTGAAGGATAATTACTTTACAATACTGTGTGGGTTTCTGCCATGCATCAACATGAATCGGCAGTAGGTATACATATGTCCCCTCCCTCTTGAACTTCCCTCCCACCTCGCACTAATTTTTATAAACAGTTTAGAAGAACAAAAGTGAAATGTTGGTGGTCACAAGAGTAAATTAGTATCCTACAAAAAGTGATGAGTGAGTTCTTTTCCTTAGAGTACTTTCCTTAGGGAAAAAGACTAAATATTATGAGAACTAAGTGTCTTAAAGGGCCTATCAGGTTATATGACTGAGGAGCTAACTCAATTTGAATATAATAAAAAAAAAAGACAATCAGCATTTATTTCTGTGCTGGTAGGAAGTGGATTTTGAAAGCCTCAAACTTAAGGTTTACTTGTAACTAGGTACTGCTCATCAAGTAAAATGTGGACAATTGAGTGAATTTTTTTTTTGCCTTATTTTGTTTAAATTTGGTGCCTCACACACTTTTATGCATGTTTACTACTAAACCCCTGAGTTCTGTATTTTAAGATGAGAAACTTTTGGTAGAATTTCACTGATTCATTTAAGCAAGTGCCACTAAGAAATACTCTGTTCTAAAATTATTTCAGGTATGAACTTTAAGTATATTTTAATAGCTTCTAAGGTTTCCTGTTAAATGTCTGTTGAATGTAATGTTTTAAGTTACATAGGCCTGTTTATACATTACTGTTGATTGTTAAAGAGAGTGATACTTGGAAACGGTCATTTCAAAGCTAGAAACCATTCTGTATCTCCATGGTTTATTTTGTAGGACCAGCGTTAGCAGTCCAAGGTCCAGCTATATTTTCAGAACCAGCAAATGATACCAGTGGAAGTACGGAGACTTGCAGCCTTCTGGATAGTATATTTTGGATGGCAGCTCCTAAAAACAGGCGCAGCATTGAAGTGAACCGGTGTAGGAGGAGAAACCCTCATAAGCTTATTAAAGTTAAGGTAATATGGTGATTTTTGTGGGTATACTTTTTCTCATGTCCACCACTGCATAATCTCTTGATTTGTACATGTAACCTATGAGTAAATTATTTTTAGATCCTATATGTCTACCTTTCCCTGGTCTAAATACATAGAATATTCTTTTTATATATGTATGCGTCTCCTGTTCTGTAGACTATATATTAAGAACCCAATCAAGGAGGGAGTTCAGAGTCTGGACAGAGAACTGAGTCATAAAGAGTCTGTGTGACTTTTATATCATGAGCTGTGCCAGTCCTGAGCTGTGTGCTTTTGAGCTATATGTAAATAAACATTTTAACTATTGCAGAGCCTAAAATTAAAGTCAGAAGCAGTAGATCTATTCAATACGGGGTTTTATTAACCCTAACAGACTTATTCTCTTCTTTCCTGAGTCCAATGAGATACTGTGAAGTAAAATCCTTAGATAAGTAGTAAAAATAGCTAATATCTTAATAAGTGCCTATGATGTATCTAAGTGCTTTACATGAATTATATTTTCAGAACAGCTCTCCAAAGTAAATATTGTTTTGCTCAGTTTTACTATGAAGAAACTGAGACAAAAAGAATTCACCTGTGATCCCAAACTTAAGTAATAGAACCAGGATTTGAGCCCTGGTAGTGTCCTATTGTGGAGAAGGAAATGGCAACCCACTCCGTTATTCTTGCCTAGAGAATCCTAGGGACGGGGGAGCCTGGTGGGCTGCTGTCCATGGTGTCACACATGGTCGGACACGACTGAAGTGACTTAGCAGCAGTAGCAGTGTCCTGTTGTGGAGAAGGAAATGGCAACCCACTCCAGTACTCCTGCCTGGAGAATCCCATGGAGGAGCCTGGTGGGCTACAGTCCACAGGGCCGCAAAGAGTCGTACACGACTGAGCGACTTCACTCACTCAGTGTCCTATGGGAGTCTGTTCTCTTGAAACTTTTGTGTGTGTGTGTGTGTGTTCCTATCCTTAGATAGTTCATCTCAGTGCTCCTTCTCTGTCTCCCCCCAGCACTCACCCACCATCTCCCATGGGTACACTTACTTCATTGATCTAGTAACAAAATCTATAGTGTTTATTGCCTTTGATTTATTGATTTATGGTTTTAACAGCCATGATTGGAGTTCATGTTTACTGCCTGGCATTCTCCAGGGCAGTGCAGATGGAACTCAAGGACAGAAAATTGACTTCCATAAGCTTCCACATTCAGTATTAAAACAAACCCCTAGAACATAAGCTCAAAAATATTACTGAGTCATGGTTGGGACCACACTTAAAATGTGGAACTGGAAAATACTTCATTAATGTAGACAGTTTTCTGTTAACATATAATTTGTTATGCTTAGGTCTTTGTTAGGAAAAGAGCACCTACTGACCATGGGTACTTTTTCAGTTCCTCGAGTTGAATGTACAATCCAGTTTTCCACGTATTGGAGTAAGATGAGAAGTCAGTGGGTCAAATGATTTGCAGGGTTCTTTGTTTCTTTTGGGGTTTCCCTGGTGGCTCAGACTAAAGAGTCTGCCTGCAATGCTGGAGACCCAGGTTTGATCCCTGGGTTGGGAAGATCCCCTGGAGAAGGGAATGGCAACCCACTCCAGTATTCTTGCCTGGAAAAACCCTACGGGCAGAGGAGCCTAGCAAGCTATAGTTCATGGGATCACAAAGGGTTGGACATGACTGAGCGACTAACACTTGTTTCTTTTAGAAAATGCGGTTCTTGTTGTCATCTATCTCATAAATGTTTGTGTGTTAGTCTTCAAACATGCTTAGAGTTTCTTTGATGTTCCTGTTTACTATTTTTCTTTATATTTCAAATCTACCTTTAGAACCCATTGAAAGGACTTCTTTAGAGGTTAGAATTGTCTTATTAAAATTGGATACATGTATAAAAACTCATTAAAATACCCTCAAATTGTAATATATCAAGAGTTTTACATTAAGAAATAATCAGTGTTCATTTATAGGAAGAAAAATCACACCCCATACCAACTATACATCATACAGGAATTTGAATTACACTGTGATAATCAGGGGAAGCCAACTTGTAATGTGTTTGTCTTCTTGTTCTTCCCAGGATTGATTGAAAGGAAAAGTGAATTCCCTTTGCCTTGGTCTCTTAGTTAAGATGCTGGCTGTGCGGATCACCCATGGGCTCCTTACCAGATGTTTAGTTTTTGAGGCTGGGGGAATGGAGTACCATTTCACATAGTAAGACTGTTGTATTTAAGTAAAAATGTACCAGATTCAAAGTTGGTAAACCTGGCTTCTAATTCCAGTTTTCCTACTAATTCAAATCAATGTGTGTCCTTAGTTTCCTGATTAAAATGAGGTCGAACTGGGTACTCTGTGACCTTGTGCAGGATGAACATTTCCAAAGAAGTTTTAATACAAGCCTCATCCTTGATAATGTGTGCATTTTGTTGCCTCTCGTTAAATTTTCTTTCTTTCTTTCTTTTTAAAGAACAACATAGACTTTTGTCCTGAATGTGGTCACCTGAAACAGAAACATGTCCTCTGTGGCTACTGCTATGAGAAGGTGTGCAAGGAGACAGCAGAAATCAGAAGACAGATAGGGAAGCAAGAGGGGGGCCCTTTCAAGGCTCCTACTGTGGAGACTGTGGTGCTGTATTCGGGGGAGACACCCTCCGAGCAGGATCAAGGCAAGAGGATCATTGAACGGGAGAGGAAGCGGCCGTCCTGGTTCACCCAGAATTGACATCAAACTTGTTTCAAGAGGAGAGCTTCACATAAGACGTTTCTCCTGAAAAAGAAAGATTCTTTGCTTTGACATTGGTTGTGTGCTTGTTTTTAAATCATTGACGTAGCTTCAAACATTCTGTATAAGCAGTTAGTTTTTTGCAGGTAATTTGCATCAGGAGTAAAGTCTAAATGTTTCAGCAGAGGCTCAATGGATTTCTGTGTCTGTTTCTATTATACAGTGAAGTTTCAGTAAAGATAACATTTTCAGGACTGAGAGATAAAACATGATTTAAAATTTATAGCCAAAATTAGGAGTATGGATTCTAGTTTTACTTGTTTGCGACTGGTTTTTCTTACTCAAGAATACTTACACGTATGCTTTTGTTTAAATAACACCTGGAAATAGGTTATGTAAATTCTCGGTATCATTTTTTTTAAGATGGTAGATGTAGCAGTAAGAAAAAGGTTGTTCTGTTTCTTGTTTTTCTTTTGTTTTAGCAAATTAAAATTGCCTTTGTATGGCACTTTGTATGAGACATAGTATGTTACTTTTTTTAGATGGAACAGTTCTTGATATTTTACATTAAATCACGATAATATTCAGAATTCATTAGATGTTCATGAGATCTGTAATTAATAGTTCGAGGAGAGGGATTTTTTAAAGGAGATGTGAGTGAATTCAGTAGCACACAGAAAATGTACTGAAGGGGTTGCCCTTGCATTTTCCTTCTAATATGACCTTTTAGTTTGTTTCACATGTCATCATATAACAATGGCTTTTTTAGCAACACAATTCATATTTCTCTCTCCTTCCCCCATTTCTGTGTCTACTCTGAGTCCAGAGTTTGGTATTTTCTGCCTCATGGAAAAAGAAAATAATAGAAGTGAAATAGCTTATTAAAACACAAAGTAAGAAAATTATATGGTTGAATGAAAAATCAGAAGGCAAAATAAGATAAAGCCCAGGGATATATTTAAAACAGAATGCATGCTGCAGTGTCCTGAATATTTACAAGAATTAGGCAGTGAATTCAACACTGAACTTGCTTTTGCTTGAAGAGGACATCCATGGATGAGTCTCCACAGGTGGACACATGAACCAGAAGTGTACTTCTACCCTGGTATTTAGGCCTGAGGTACGTTTTGCCCTTGAGATGTCATGAGGATTCTGTGATGGAGTCATCCATGTTAACATGCCTAGAAGTAAAATGACGAATTTCATGCAGTACAGTATAAACCAAAGATATATTATTAGAGTGTGATTCAGTGAGAGCAAATCCTTAAATCTTCCAAAATACTGGAGTCTCAGTAATTAGCTCTTTGAAGACTTAGCTGCACCTTCATGTATTTTTTAGAAAAACTTTCTGAAGGAATTGGTTTCTTATTCTCTTTAAGGCAATCCTCTGCAGATAATGATTTTTCCTTCTGACAAGCCTTAGAAGTGCCTAGTGTCAAACTCCAGGTGTATATACTCGAGGTAGAATCATGTTTAGTCACTCAGTCATGTCTGACTTTTTGTGACCCCGTGGACTGAAGCCTGCCAGGCTCCTCAGTTCATGGGATTTTCCAGGCAAGCATACTGGAGTGGGTTGCCATTTCCTTCTCTAGGGGATCTTCCCCACCCAGGAATCGAACCTGGGTCTCCTGCATTGCAGGCAATTTCTTACCAGTTGATCTACCAGGGAAGCCCACACAATTCATGGAGGCTAAGGCTAACAAGGTACACACCCGAATCTGCTACCTACTCAGCATCTCGGTTGACTGTCAGGTTGCAAAGTATGTCTGGGTACACATTTTCTGTAGATTTGGCAGAAGGCTACAGAGCTGAACTTAGTGAGAACATGTGGTCAGGGCCACTTTTCTGTTTGCTATTCATGGAAGATAAACGCTACTAAATGCATCCCCAAATTAGCAAAACCCGATACCTGCTTCATGTCAGAAAACCATGACATAAGGGTGGGTGACCATCACTTTTTGAAGAGGTTATCCCACAAATTTATCTTTATAATAGATTATATCAATTCATACCTCCAGTTTTTACTATCAGAAACATAAAAATCATGAGTTTGTGTAAAAGATTTGTTCATGTTCTTAACACTAGCAATGACTGTCATCCCTACTTACCCCTTTCATTGAGATGAGACATTTTACTTTTGGAGGGAGGGCTGGTGAGGAGGTGATGTCCTCTTAGCTTGGTGGCACTCCCCTCCATCTTCCTTTTTTTTTTTAAGCCAGTTCCTAGCAGATAGCCAAGTTCTGAAAACCTAAGCATCTGACTCATTGCATCTACCTGCCAGAGTCCTCTGAACCCTAAGCATCTCTTTCCTGAGCTATTAACAATGAACTATCAATTAACTAGTTTCCAGTCTTCTCATATTTCTCATACATCTTAATAGATTTTAAATCACAGAAATAATACTATAGTTAATGAAACAACACAAAGTATATAACGAAAAGTTAAGAATCATTTCTCTACCACCATGGAGTATACGCTTCTAAATGCCACCCTTCCAAGAGGTGGTTTCTGAAACAGTTTTGATCGTATCACTCCCTGATAAAAACCAGGCTCCTAATCAAACCCTGTCTGGTATCCTCATGATACGTCCCAGTATTTGTGTCTCCACAAAGCATGGTATGTGTGTACACACAGTGTGGTACACACCCCACCCTCAGAGGGTTGAAGTCATAACCACGTTGAGCAGAGCATGCATGCATCATTCCTCCCACTGTCCCCACTTGGCTCCACTCTGGTACATCACTGAGTCTCCCTCCAAGGCCCCCTTTCTGA
Organism: Odocoileus virginianus; assembly: GCF_023699985.2. Taxonomy (NCBI): domain Eukaryota; kingdom Metazoa; phylum Chordata; class Mammalia; order Artiodactyla; family Cervidae; genus Odocoileus; species Odocoileus virginianus. Next base: position 38,865,084 of record NC_069674.1, read on the forward strand.
TCCACCCACTTTCCCCAACCTCCTTAGAGTCCTCAAGTCCCCATCCTTCAAGCTCTCATACAATGCTGTGGCTTTAAACAGCAACTCTGTCTTGACACCTGCCAATTTGGTATTTCTTGCATGGACCTCTCCCCTGAACTCCAGATCCACATTCAGCCGTGAAGTTGGCCTTCCTGTCAAGTGTCTAGCGGGTGTCTTAGCCCGGTGTCTGCACGCAGAATCTCTTCTCAGTAGGGTCCGACTGCTCCCTCAGTCTTCTCCATCTCACCAGACGGCAGCTCTGTTCTCCAGATCGCTCAGTCATCCTTGACTCCTGAAGTCTCTCTTTCTGTGTATGTCTCTCTGTCTCTCTCTCACATCCAATCTATGAGCACAAATCCCACCAGCTCTACCTTTAAAATATACTTAGATTCGGATCACTCATCACCACCTGCACCTCGGCCATCATCTTGCCTAGAAAACCAAAGTACCACACTAAAAGGTCTCCCTGCCACCACCTCGGTCTCCTAAGTCCATTCCCAATGCAGCACCCAGAATCCTTTAAAAGCGCATCAAGTCATGTCTCTACTCTCTTTAAATTCCTTTACTTAAAACCCTAACTCACCTCACCCGCTCCCTGTCCCCCCCCCACCCCATGTCCTTATGTCTGTTCTCTATGTCCATTTCTCCATTACTGCCCTGAAAATAAATTCATCAGTACCATCTTTCTGGATTCCATATATATGCCTCAGTAAATGATATTTACATTTCTCTTTCTGACTTACTTCACTCTGTATAATAGGCTCTTGCTTCGTCCACCTCATTAGAACTGACTCAAGTGCATTCCTTTTCATGGCTGAGTAGTAGTCAATGGCACCCCACTCCAGTACTCCTGCCTGGAAAATCCCATGGACAGAGGAGCCTGGTAGGCTGCAGTCCATGGGGTCATAGTCAGACATGACTGAGCGACTTCACTTTCACTTTTCACTTTCACACATTGGAGAAGGAAATGGCAACCCACTCCAGTGTTCTTGCCTGGAGAATCCCAGGGCTGGGATCGCACAGAGTCGGACACGACTGAAGTGACTTAGCAGTATTCCATTGTATACCTGTGGCTGATTCTTCTTAGTGTATGACAGAAAACCACAAAATTCTGTAAAGCAAATATCCTTCAATTAAAAAAATAAAGTGGCAAAAAAAAAAACCCTTAACTCAGATGAAACATGTAGGTACATGCACGAGGATTTTTGCTTTATGTTGATACACACACATATGTATATATACACATTCCTTGTGAGTTTTGGTAAAATCAAAACTATTTCAGATTTATAACAGAATGACCTGTAAAGTTTTGATTAATCTTTTAAATATATGAATGACTTTTTCATAATTTGTGTGGTGTGACTTTTAAATTTAATATTCCTGTTAACGAAGTACAAAGGGTAGGGGTCTTTCATACATCCCTGGCATGGGGATCACTTCAACACTCCCCTCAGAGAACTAATTCTTACCCCTACCCCCATCCTCTCATATCCAATTGTTATGTTTTAGAGAAGGATTAGTCCCTCAGTATTTCCAAATCTGTGCTTTGGGACTCTACTGTCTATGATTAGCGTTTCTTTTCCTGGCACATATACCAAAATAGATGCTCTGTCTTTAGCTGCAGCTGGTAAGAAGCAATGTCATCCAGTGGCCTATATCGGTGCCTAGCATCTTAATTTGAGCCTCTTGGAACAGAGCGCTGTCTCTTCCAGGGCCTGGCTTCACTCGTCTCGACAGCAGAGGGCAGCCGAGAGCACGTTCCTGGCGCTTTAGGGGCTAACCCAGGCCACTTTTCCCCCGGCGACTTTTACCGCTTTGGAAACACTTTCCATGGTCGTGCCTCTTCCGTCACCCAGCTCCTGCTCCTCGGCTGTCCTGCTGACGTCCTGTCCCTCCCTCTTCGCCACGTTAGGGAAGTCGCCAGTGTTAAGGATGCTATTTGGAGCAAGGACGGGAGGAAAGCTAGAAGGACAACGTGTTCTGTTATTTACTCTCAGAAGCCAGCTTGACAGTTCAATCTGGAAATACAATTCGGAATTTACCGGGCATCCCGAGCCGCCTCGCTAGGGGGCAGCAGGTGAACTGTACTGACTTCTCCAGTGAAATAAAAATCCCTAGGGTCCAGCAATGTGAGAACCTGTCGTCTGTTGCTAGGAAAGCCGTCCGCATGTGGAGAGCAGACAGGATTTCTGCAGAGGGACAGGGCTTTCCGCAACGTTGAACCCAGGTGCTGGCTTCTTTCCTCTGTCCTGGGCTTCAGCGACGCTCTTCCGTGGGGGGCTCCCCTCTACCCTCTTTCCTTACCCCACACCCTTGCGGTGCACACATCTTCATGATCAAATTCTTTCCAAGAGCTTTCTGCAGGGTAAAAGCTTAGAACGCCACTACTTTATAGCTGTTTCTCCAGGTTCTCCAATATTAGCATCTCGGTGGCTAAAAAGAAGTACCATTGCTCTTATCCTATAATTCTTAACCAGGGCCGATTCCCTTCCTCGACCCTGGGAACGGGAAACGTCTTAGGGACATTTTTGGTTGTCATCACTTGGAATGGGGGAGGAGGAAAGCTACTGACTTCTAGTGAGTAGACGGGGGTGTCACTCAACAAGTCCCCATCAAACTCAATAAAACTAATTTTGTTTTGAATAAAATATGTAAAAAGAAAATAGTTTGGTTTTCTAGAAGTTTGACTTCCATTTGATTTTTTTCCATGTTTTAAACTCTCACGATGACCCTCAGGTCTAAGCCTCCAGGTCTATTTTCCTATTGACCACCAGTCCTACATATCCAAATAATACCAGGGATTTCCATCAGGATGTTACCTCCCAGTCTAACAACTTCCAAATTCTTTCCCTCAAAATTTGTTTCTCTGGTAGCCTAGCTTGGATCATTTTTTCATCAAACATCTATCATGTCTCTTATTTCTTTCCAACTATAGCATACTTCTGCTCGGCTGATTGACATTTCCAGATTAGCTCACAGAAGACTATTGATCTAATTCATTTCAATGTGTGACAAAAACCACTGCAATGATGTAAAGTAATTAGCCTCCAACTAATAAAAATAAATGGAAAAAAAAAAAGAAAGCTGAAAAAAAAAAAAAAAAGAAGACTATTGATCACCCTTCTAACCCATCCCCATCAGCCAAACATGTACTTGACCCAAACTTTTCCATCTTGATAAAAAGTCATTGTCTCCTGTAAAGTTGTTCAAGCAAAACGCTAGTCATTCTTGACTTTTCTTTTCCCTTCTCATCAGACACACAATTCAAAAGCAACTCTTCTTGATTTTACCCCTAGGACATATCTGAGACCTGGGGCAAATAGTTTGGAGCCAAAGGCAGGGATGCAGAGAATGATTAGGGAGGGGCAAGAATGGGTCTGGGGAGACAGGCCAAGGGACTCTGGCAGTAATCTAGGTCAGAGATGATGCAGCACGGGCCAGGATAGTGTCTATGGACATAGAATGAAGGGAAGTTGAGATATATTTCAGCATATTGGACTTCGTGATTACAGATCAAGGATGATTCCCAAGTTTCCAGCTTCACAACATAGGAGATGGGATTAAGGAAGCATATGTGAGGTGAGGGCAGGTTATGGGGGAAACTGAAGATACCCATTTTTGACGTTTTATTTGATATACTCTTCGACATCCAAGCTGAGATCGAGAGGCAGCTGATGGACATGTGAGTGTGTAAATTCAGAAATAGCAAATGGAATTTTGGGGGCAGGATCTCAGTTCCCTAACCAAGGACTGAACCCAGGCCACGGCAGGGAAAGCCCAGAATCCTAAGCACTAGGCTACCAGGAAACTGCCCCAGATGGGATGCTTCTAAAGCCAGGGAAATGAAGGAGATTATCGAGGGCAAGTACTCAAGAGAAAGAGCCATAAACTGAGGAGATGCTGCCTGCCACAGATCCCAAGAGAGGAGAGCATGTCGGAAAGAGGGAGCCATCCGTTCAGTCAAATGTGCCTGGAATGAGGATTGAAAAGGGCCTGATGATTGTGGCAAATGGAATTGGTTTGTGACATGACAAAAGCAATTTCATTTGTCTGTTGGTGGCAGAAGCCAGATTGGAGTGGGCTGAAGAGTAGGTGAACCGAGGAGGCGGAGGCAGCGTTCCTAGACAGTTCTTTCCAAAAGTCGTCCTCTGCAGGGGAGTGGAGAAGCGAGACGATCACTAGAGGAAGGTAGCGGATGGAGGGGCCAATGTGTTTGTGTGTGTGTTGCAAACAGAGAGAGCAAATATGTATTTATGCTTATGAGAATTATCCAGTAAAAGAGGAGACTATTCGCAAAGTGATGGAGGGAAGACAGCCAGCCATTCAGACAGATAGAGAGGGATATCTTTAGTGAAGCGAGAGGACAGGTCCAAGGCTCACTTTTTTAGAAGAGGGATGCATCCTCTAACTTAGCTTCTGAAGGTTAAACTAGGAGGATGACCTGGGAAAAGACTATGCAAACTTCATATCAAGGACATGATTTTGCTCATTAAAAGTAATGAGTAGAACTATAAACAAAATAGATAATCAACAAGGACCTACTGTATAGCACAGGGGACTCTGTTCAATATTTTGTAATAACCTATGTGGGGAAAGAATCTGAAAAAGAACAGATGTATGTGTATAACTGAATCACTTAGCTGTATAGCTGAAATTAACACAACATTGTAAATCATATAAATGTATACAATGTAAATCATTGTAAATCAAAACTGAACACCAATATAAATATTTTTAAAACTGAGTAGAGAGTAGTTGTAGAATTTATGGGGAGGAACTAAAAATTGGTTTTGAAAAAGACATGATTTTAGCCTAACTCTTTTGAATGCCCAGACTGTTAGCCAAATGTGTGATAACTTTCCTTTGGTTTTATTTTTATGCTTACAACCTTATCCCATGTTGTCAAATTAACAGAATATAATTTCTTCCATTTTTCTATGATTTGATTTTTTTTTACTTTGAAGCAAAGGGGGTTGGTGATGGACAGGGAGGCCTGGCGTACTGCGGTCCATGGGGTCGCAAAGCGTCAGACACAACTGAGAGACTGAACTGAACTGAACTGAAAGCTTCAATCCATCTGGAATTAATTTTTTTAAATTTATTTGTTTCTATTTGGTTACTCTGGGTCTTTGTCACTGCACGTGGGCTTTCTCCAGCTGCGGTCAGCGGGGGCTTCTCTCCGTTACAGTGCACGTGCTCCTCGTTGTGGTGGCTTCCCGTGTTGCAGAGCCCAGGCTCTCGGCACACGGGTTTCAGTAGCCGCAGTTCTTGGGCTCAGTTGCTGCAGGTTGTGGGTCCTAGAGCTCCTGAGGTCCAGTAGTTGTGATGCATGAATTTTAAATTGCCTGAGGCATGTGGAATCCTCCCAGACCAGGGGTCAAACCCCTGTCCCCTGCATTGGCAGGCAGATTCTTATCCACTATGCCACTAAGGAAGTTCTGGAACTAGTTTTGATATGTGATATATGGACAGAATCTAACATGATTCTGTTTTTACCCTCAGGTGCATCACTGATTTCATCTTTAGAGAAATGTCTATTCAACTCCTTAGTCCATTTTGAATCAAACTGTTTTATTGTTGTTGAATTGTGGGGGTTCTTTACATATTCTGGACACTAACCCCTTATAAAATATATGGTTGGCAGATATTTTCTCATGGGTTGCCTTTTCATTCTATGGATGGCATCCTTTAATGCACAAATGATTAACACTGTTAAACGTTAACACACTTTTCCACTATAAATTCTTCCATATGCTAGGATCTGTCTCAGGCTATTCCTTCCTGTTTCTGTTCATGAACCAGGACAATGACATTTTAATTACTGCCACATTATAATGCATTTTACAGTGTGGTCAAGGAGGTATCTCCTCTTTACTCTTCTTTGTTTAAACCAAAAATAAAAGCTCTGTATTCTCCAGAGTGGACTTTATAATCATCTGGGACAGTGTTATATTCATTAGGATTTTGCTTAGGACAATATTAACTCTAAAATTTAATGAATTTGACATATTTAATCTTTCTACATAGCAACATTAGTATTTTTCTCTATTTATTTCATCTTATTTCCTACCCCTATTAAGATTATCTGTTTTTCCTCAGACAGATCCCACGCACTCATTGCAAGGATCAGTGCCCTTGACCCAAACCATTGGCACCAAAGAGGAGACTGTATCCTCTTACTTAGCCAGTGAGACCTCCACCTCCATCAGACACATCCTATTTGCTAAAGTAGCTGGAGAAGCCAAAAGAAATCTGAGAAGCCTAATTCACTTTCATACTTTTCTGGAATAAGCCTAGAAGTCTGGGTCTCTGACTCTGCCCTCAGGACAGCCCATCTACAATTTTCCTTTTCCCATTTTCCTGCCATTAGACTTAGATGAAGCAAGTAATTCCATTTGGTCTGATATATTGATGATTTCATGTTATGTGTCATATGCCGTTGCAGAGGCTTAATGGTTATTTCTGCTGATACAATCTTCTAGAATATGAAGGCCAGGGACATCTAAGTATATACTTTGAGCTAACCTAGGATGTGGTTTATAGGAGGTAAAAATGAGCAATAGGAAAGATAAATTCTCAAAGCCTTTTAAAAAATATTATTTTCAGTTAACTCCATCATTCAGAAACCATATTAGTCTTCAGGGACTTCCCTGACCATCCCGTGGTTAAGACTTCACCTTCCAATGCAGGGGGTACAAATTCCATCCCTGGTTGGGGAGCTAAGATCTAACATGCCTTAGAGCCAAAAAAAACCCCAACACATAAAACAGAATCAGTATTGTAACAAATTCAATAAAGACTTTAAAAATAATATAATGAAATTTAAAAGATAAAATGCCTTAAAAAAAAAACAAACAAAAACAGTATTAATCTTTATATTAAACTCAAAAGCATTTTACTTCAATATGTTGGTGAACATTTACTGAGTGTCTATTATATGTCAGGCATTTTGCATATGTTATAAATAATCTTTAAAATAACATTGAACAACAGATATTAATCACCACAGCTATGGCCTGTTTAGTGTGTATAACACATGAGGCCCAGTGCTGAATGTTTTACATAGATTATTGTATTTTTATATAGCATATATTGTTGTAAAATTCTCTGATTTTTTTCTGTGATATTTCTTGTATCTGATCCAGAAAGTCAGATATTTTAACTTTTCAAAAAAGGTAAAACAAAGAGGGAAAAAAGAAAGCTTTTAAAAATCCTGGGCTTTAAGGGAGAAAGCAGAGAAATAAACTCTTGGGGGAGGCACATGTTAGTAAATAGGACTTCTTGCCCCAAGCAATTGATCAATGTCCTGAGCCAGAGAGTAGGAGACAGTTCCCTGGGCCTTGCCTGTCCCACCCAGTCACACTCTACCCTTGGAGGAGGGCTAGAGTCTTATTCTTTGGATGCAGCCTCAGAGAGGCAGAAAGACTCCAGGGATGAAGGGGCTGTGTGGTATTCTTAGGCAGGTGGGCCTTTTGCAGTATCATGGAGATGTGAAGAACTACAGAATGTCTGGTCCTGACAAGTCTTACTTACAGGAACCAAGGATGCTCCAGGTTGTGTGGATAGAAGACCGGGGGCCAGACAGGATGATGGCTTCAGTGGACACCAAAAACCCATGTCTGCCCTGTCTCCTGTCTCTTGTCATGAGGTAAATCCCCCAAAATCTAAAGGAAAAAAAGGAAAGGCATCCTTGAGAAAAGTAGAATGCTGCATATGTGTGTATGGTGGGAGTGAGTGGGACCTGTGACCCCTGAGTCGGCAGCTGGGCCAGTCCCCAGATGGAATGCAGCCTCACTCTGTGAGGTAGACGGGTACAGAAGCAATCCTGCCTGATGTCATACAGGGAAGGACTATGATTTGAGCCTAAACTGATTCTAAATCTGAAATCCTAGGGGTTTATTTGCAGCAACATGGATACAACTAGAGATGATCAGACCTAGTGAAGTAACTCAGAAAGAGAAAGACAAATGTCATACAAAATGACTTAAATGTGAAATCTAAAATATGACACAAATGAATGTATCTATGAAACAGAAACAGACTCACAGACGTAAAGAACAGACTTGTGTTTGCCGAGAGGGGAAGGCTAGGGGAGAGATGAAGTGGGAGGCTGGGATTAGCAGATGTAAACTGTTATATATAGAATGGTTAAAAAACAAGGTCTCACTGTATAGCACAGGAACCATATTCAGTATCCTATGACAGACCATAAGGAAAAATATAAAAAGAAGGTATATATATGTGTGTGTGTCTGTGTATAACTGAATTACTTTGCTGTACAGTAGAAATTAACACAACATTGTAAATCAACTACGCTTCAAAAATAAAAAGAGAAAAAAGAGCAAAATCCTAGGGGCTTATCACTGTGATAGAGCACCTTGGGGTTTACAGATGGTAAAAACGACACAAACTCACCCACAGCCTGGAGCTCACAGCGGGGAGCTGGGAGCTAAGATCGGCCTTGGCACCTATTCCCCTGAGCCTCACGGCCTACACAGGGTGGCCATGTGCACATCTTAAGGCCTCTCTTTTTAATTCTATGGAACAAATGCTGGCCAGTCTCCCAGATGGCATATGGATATTCATAGTAGAATAGATTATTCGAGCTTGAAAGGAAATGACTTAGTCCAATGGCTTCATTTGGAGCTCAGGAAAATTTAAGCCTAGACTTAACCCAAGATCACAAAGCCAATGAATATTAGATGAGAGTCTAGAACAGTTTACCTGGACCATAATACCAGCCACACTTGACTTTTAAAATGTTCATTTTTAAAGAAATAACATAAATACCAAGCATCATCAAAAATTGAGATAATGAGACATGGTCATTGTAACTTCTGGAGGTAATGATACTTCTTTCTCCATGATTATGATACCAGTTTATACAAACAGTAGCAATTATGAGACCTGGTGATTTCCTTGTACCACGAGGGTTAGCATGTTGAAGAGTGCAGATGTAGAACATTTCCATCATTTCAGAAAGGCCAATGGGGCAACTGCTCTACAGAAAATCAATCAAGGAGTTAAATGAAGCTGATGGAGTTCACTCCACTATCAATCTCCAAAATGTCCTTGGTATCAAAATGGTGGGGTTAACACATCCTTCACTCACCTCTGTATGTTATACAGAAGACAATATTAGTTAAATGAATGGCAACTTAATTTACAATTTCCCAGGCTTGCACGTAAAGATCCATCTCACTGTGACATCACCAACACTGAATACATTTTTTGGCAGATGTGTTTCTATTTTATGATGCTCTCTTCAAAAGAAGCAATTTTTGGACTTATAAATTTTATCCTCTTTTGCTTTTTCAATTTATTAATTTGAGTTTTGCCCTTATATTTCAGAAATATCCATTCACCTAAACCATAATAAAACTAGTCACATCCAAGTATGTTTTTTATCTGTTGTCTCAATCTAGGAGCAATGCAGTAATACTTTCCATGACAATTGAGTTTTTGAAGTTTTCTCCTTGTATTTTGAGCATTAAAAATTCCTTGTGATGATATGTTATTTTTCACATGGTAAGAAATAATACAGAGAGATCATGCATATAGTTTAACTCAGTTCCCCCCAGTGGTAACATTTGTAAAACTGTAGTATAATATCACAACCAGAATATCAACACTCAAACAATCTATGGATCTCATTCAGATTCTCCCAGTTTTACTTGTACTTGTGTATGTGACTGTGTATGTGTGTTTAGCTCTAAATAATTTATCACAGTTAAGATACTGAACAAATCCATCACCACAAGGACCCCTCTCTTGATTTATATTTTTTCTGAAGGAGTGCTTGAGTTCACATGCAACACTCTGGGGATATCTGGTTTATGGGTTAAGGGGCAGGGAAATTCAGAAAGTGTATTTCTGAGGGGAAATAAAAGAGTGTGGGTGTAAGAAAGTGAAAGTGAAGTTGCTCAGTCGTGTCCAACTCTTTGGGACCCCTTGGACTGTAGCCCACCAGGCTCCTCTATCCATGGAATTTTCCAGGCAAGAGTACTAGAGTGGGTTGCTATTTCCTTCCTTAGGGGATCTTCCCAACCCAGGGATCGAACCCTGCTCTCCCGCATTGCAGGCAGACACTTTACCATCTGAGCCACCAGGGAAGCCCTGTGGGTGTAAGGGAAGAGAAAAAAGGAACTAAACTTCAGACATAAACAAACACTCAAGGTTAGCCTGATATTTCGTTATTGTTGTTCAGTAGCTACATCATATCCAACTCTTTGCAATGCCATGGACTGCATCACAGGCTTCCCTGTCCTTCACTGTCTCCCCGAGTTTGCTCAACCTCATGTCCATTGAGTTGGTGATGCTATCTAACCATCTCACCCTGTCACCTCCTTCTTCCCTTGCCCTCAGTCTTCCCCAGAATCAGGGTCTTTTCCAAAGAGTTGTTCAAAGTATTAGAGCTTCAGCTTCAGCATCAGTCCTTCCAATGAATAATCAGGGTTGATTTCCTTTAGGATTAACTGATTTGATCTTCTTGCATTCTTAGAGACTCCCAAGATTATTCTCCAGCACCGCAACTGGAAAGCCTGATACGTAGATGCCAAAAGAGGCTTGGTTCACGTTCTCAGCATAACCTCAATGCTAAACTTCTCTACTTACAGACCTAATAACCTTCTCTAAGCTAATATGTCCAAAAGACAACCCTTGATCTTTCTCCTTCTGTCTGATCATCTCTTCCTTCAGGCTTCCCTCTTTCAGTAAACACTAGCATTAATCATCTCCCATTCTTGGAGTTATCCTCTCCTACACATATCCAGTCTTTCAGCAAAACCTGTTGGCTTCACCTTCAAAGTACAGTATGAACCTGACCTTGTCTGTAGCCCCTCTTCCACCCCCATCCCACCCCATTATCCTTCACTGTCTTATTGTGATGACTCATAACTTGTTTCCTGCTTTCTGCTGTTACCCGTATATTTCATTCTTCTCTCAGTTGGAGCAATTCTTTTGAAAAAAGGTCAGATTATGTCTCCTTTGCTCAAAACCCTCCCTTGGCATCCACATCTTATCAGAATGAAATGTAAGTTGCTATTTTGGTCCTCAAGTCCATCCCTAAGTCTGTCTATCAGCCACCTTCTCTTTCAACCACTTTCCCCTTTGCTCTCTGTGCTCCAGATTTTGTGTTCAGATTTTGTCCTTTCTGTTAATCAAACATGCCCAACCCTGCTCAGTCCTGGGCTCCATGACGGGCACAGCTCCCTCTGCTTGGAAGGCTGCCTGAAGCTATACAGCATATTCCTCATTTCATTCAGGTCTCTGTCCCAGGTCACCATCTAAGAGAGGTTTTCCTGACTACTGGGACGTCAGCTCCCTTCTCTTCTTCAGGAGCCCTTTGCCTACTGTCATCCTAGTATTACAAACATGCTTTTCATTGGTCTGTTATACTTCCTGTTATCTGCTTGTTAGCCAATTGAAAGCCAGGATTTTGCTTATTATCTCCCTGTTGTTGCCCCTGGACCTCTCCTGATATCTGACACATAGAAGACAACTTAATGAACCTTATTTGAGTGGGTGAATAAATGTCATTGTTCTATACCCTGAACCATAGTAAATGTGAAATGATGTAAGAGAATGAAGCCTCACAATAGGTCTAGCTATTGTTAAATTCTCTGATGGATGTTGGAAAAATTAAAATTTCTGGATGATCATCTGAAGCTACTGAGTGCCACTCTTCACAACTCTTGTCATAATCAACTCATTAAAGTAGTGGAGGTACACTGTTTATCTAACTGAATAAGTGTAAACCAGGAAGGTAAGGACACAAATGTAAAGTTTGCGGGTTGAAGTTAACGCGGAAAAGTGTAGTATTAAGTAAACATAAGGGAGCAGTGACATATACTCTGCACTGACAGATCTATACACGGCTACAGAGCAGGAGGAATTTCATCTCTTGCAAAAGAGAGAAAAGAATGAAATGTAGAAGGCAGGATTGGCACTATTTAAATCTACGCCTTTATGTTTTATCTCCTAATTGTGACCCAAGGTTATAAATCAAGATAATAAAAACTGATAAATGCATAATTTCCCCCCAGGGGAGGTCAAGGCAGATGGAAGAAAGCATCAAAACAAAACCTCTCTGGCAGAGACTCCTCATTCCTGTTCATTATATTTCCTGGCATTCAAAGATAAAGAGTGCAGCTTTTACTTGTCGTTGCAGAGGAGATGGAGCCTGGGGTCAGATAATAACAGTGGAAGCCACAAGAGAGAAAGTTTCTTTTAGAGTGAGAAGTTAGAAGGGTTCTCAATGACGCTGCAAACACTGTGCACAGGTCCTTTGTGCTGACAACCCAAATCTGGGGTCCACGCTCAGCTCTTAGACAGAAATAAATATTCCTAACAACTTTACTTTCAGAGGTTTAGATGGAAGGGTCAGAAATTAAACCAAAGTTGGAGGGAATTAATCTCTAGTTCAGCTGATTCCTTGCTAAATATCTACCTCCTGAGGTTCTACAGTCAAAAAGGAAGGCATTCTAGAGACTTAGCTTCTCCCCCTTTCTTTATTAAAGTGATAGAGAATTAAAAAAAAGAAAGAATAAGAATATATTCTCTACAGTATTTAACAATGCACCTCTGTCTCCAGAGATCTCCAGAGTGTGCTGGTAAGTTACTTTTATCTCTCATGAGAAATAGGAGGCAAACGAGAAATACAAAAATAAAATACAAAAATAAAATACAAAAAAATAAAAACAAAATACAGGTAATCTCTTAGAAACCTTCAAAATAGGAAATTTGGGACTGCCCTGGAAGTCCAGTTGTTAAGATTCTGTGCTGCCACTGAACCCATTGAACCCACAGGGGACACATGTTCAGTCCTTGGTTGGGGAACTAAGATTCCACATGCATGGCAAAAAAAAAAAAGAAAGAAAAGAAAATTTAAACTTCTATGAAGTCAGAAATTAACTCCATAAAACTAACTTAAGAAAATAATTTCTATCTTTGAAAACCCTCCAGAGCTTGCCATGAAGGGCAAAATCCACACCCGAGTTCTCCTTCCTTGTCCTGCCTTTGTTCCCTGAGTGAAGGTCACGGTAAAGATGGAGTAAGATGAGAAGAGGCAAATGAAAAGCTGGGGCTTGAATAATGCACAAGCTGGAGCATTCCCATGGGAGCAGGTGGGAGTGAACTGTGGCTCCCAGGTCACTAAACAGGGATCACTCACTCACGGCCAGCAGGCTGATGGTGCTTTGAGAGGGAGGGCAGGCTGTGAACTCAATCCTGGCTCCTGCTTTTGCTTCTTAGTTCATTGACCATGAGCCCTCAGTTTCCTTGTCTGTCAATTACAGAACTTTTTAAACAATCTTTTAATAGACCATTTTAAAAGTCTTTATTGAACTTGCTACAATATTGCTTCTTTTATTTATTTATTTATTTATTGACCTTGAGGTAGGTGGGATCTTAGCTCCCTGACCAGAATCAAAAAATGCGCCCCCTGCTTTGGAAGGTGAAATCTTAACCACTGGAATAACAGGGATGCCCCTACATAAATTGTTTAGTTAAACAATGCATAAATGTACCTCCACTGGTACCTATTGCATAGCAGGTGCTCCGAAAATGCCCATTTTCTTATCTCCTTATTACCTTTACCAAGAACAGGGTGATGGGGCCCGTGGACTTGGCAAGGAGAATATACTGTTAATAGATCATAAAGCACATTACTAGGTGTGCCATAAAAAGACAGTAATAGAGAGAATTAGAAGAGGAGACACTGGCTAGAGGGGTCAAAGTAGCCTTCCAAAAGCAGTTTTCCCAAAAGCACCTTGAGGCCCCCGTGGTCTGCTATTCACATCTACTTGCCTCCCAAATTCCAAGTTCACCATGTGGCATGTAGAACTTCTCTGACCAGAAATCAAACCCATGCCTCTTGCATTGGAAGCACAGAGTCTTAACCACTGGACCACCAAGAAAGTCCTCTGCTTTCATCTTGATCTGGCTCCACCTTTACTCCCCCAACCATTTCATTTATGGACTTTGGCTTCTCTAACTGCCCCATTCTCTGACTTTTCCCAGGAGGCAGTTTCCTGCTCCCAGCCCCCATCTGGGAGACCCACCTCACTGTGGACAAGTGGCCCTTATCACCCTTCCTCTTCTAATGGTTAGATCAAGGCGACTAGAAGTACTAGGTTCAGCAGAACGAAACCTAGGCTTTCGTTCCCATAGCATGAATTTGCCTTTGTATTGGCTGCTGGAACCACATGGGTGTAAGCCCTGAAGTGTAAATGCATTATTAGGGATTTGAATGATTTTTATTTCCAAAACTAAATCTTAAACATGTGATTTAACATCATCATCGTCCTTTAAGTGCTTCTGATTTTAGAAAGACATTCTATTGGCATCTGATACTATTAACTGGGGCATGAGTTTGCCTTCATCAGAGGCAGAAAAATGTCTTTGGAAGGAAACAATATCATTACAACTCAAACATGCAAAACTGTATCAAATCAGCAACCTTTCAACTATTTCAATTTTAAATATTTATTTTATTTTCACTACCTGTTGTTGTGAATGAGTCTGACTCTTTGTGACCCTGTGATGGCAACACCACACCAGTCTTCCCTGTCCTTCACTATCTCCTGGAGTTCGCTCAAACTCGAAACCTCTGAGGAAGATAAAGAAATAGAGAGTAACCTTGTCTTGAAAAGAAATTGCTGCTCAGCTTTAGATGTAGTAGAGTAGAAAGAAAACAATTGCCTGACTGATAAAAAAGAATGAAATTTTGCCATTTGCAACAGCATGGATGGTCTTGGATGGTATCATGCTTAGTGAAATAAGTTAGGCAGAGAAAGACAAATACTATATGATTACACTTGTATTGTGATATCATATGTGGACTCTAAAAAGTAAAACAAACTAGTGAACATAGCAAGAAAGAAATACACTCACAGGTAATAGAGAACAAACTAGTGGTTCACTACTGGGGAGAGGGAAGGGGGAAGGGGTAAGATAAGGGCAGGGGATTAAGAGGTACAAACTACCCTGTATAAAATAAATAAGCTACAGCACTGGGAGTATAGCAAATATCCTCTAATGCCTATAAATGGAGCATAACGTTTCAAAATTGTAAATCACTATGTTCAACACCTGAAACTTATATAATATTGTAAATCAACTATATTTTAATTAAAAAAAAAACATGCCTGGCTGAACAATGTTAAATTATTTACTACACTGTGCTCATGCAGTGGGAGTCTGTGAAATGCTGTGTTATTTTTAAGCCTAAATAACTTCAGTGATTACTATAAACCCTTAGAAATTCTCTGTACCCAATATCAAGAATATAACTTTCTAAATAAATCTCAATGCTGGGAATTAAATGCACATTGAATTAAAAGCTATGGAGAA
Organism: Odocoileus virginianus; assembly: GCF_023699985.2. Lineage (NCBI taxonomy): Eukaryota > Metazoa > Chordata > Mammalia > Artiodactyla > Cervidae > Odocoileus > Odocoileus virginianus. Next base: position 38,880,456 of record NC_069674.1, read on the forward strand.
GCCTGTCTCTAGCACTAGGTACTCCCATCTTCAATTCTGTTCAGTCGCTCAGTCATGTCCAGCTTTTTGCGACCCCATGGACTGTAGCACACCACGCTTCCCTGTCCATCACCAACTCCCAGAGCTTACTCAGAATCATGTCCATCGAGCTGGTAATGTCATCCAACCATCTCATCCTCTGCCATCCCCTTCTCCTCCTGCCTTCAATCTTTCCCAGCATCAGGGTCTTTTCCAATGAGTCAGTTCTTTGTATCATGTGGCCAAAGCATTGGAGTTTCAGCTCCAGCATCAATCCTTCCAATGAATATTCATGACTGATTTCCTTTAGGATGGACTGGTTGAATCTCCTTGCAGTCCAAGGGACTCTCAAGAGTCTTCTCCAACACCACAGTTCAAAAGCATCAATTCTTTGGCATTCAACTTTCTTCATAGTCCAACTCTCACATCCATACATGACTACTGGAAAAACCATAGCTTGAAGTATACAGAGCTTTGTTGGCAAAGTAATGTCTCTGCTTTTCAATATGCTGTCTAGGTTTGTCATAGCTTTTCTTCCAAGGAGCCAAGTGTCTTTTAATGTCATGACTGCAGTCACCATCTGCAATGATTTTGAAGCCAAGAAAATAAAGTCAGTCACGGTTTCCACTGTTTCCCCATCTATTTGCCATGAAGTGATGGGACCGGATGCCATTATCTTAGTTTTTTGGATGCTGAGTTTTAAGCCAACTTTTTCACTCTCCTCTTTCACTTTCACCAAGAGGCTCTTCAGTTCCTCTTCACTTTCTACCATAAGGATGGTGTCATCTCATATCTGAGGTTATTGATATTTCTCCCAGCAATCTTGATTCCAGCTTGTATTTCATCCAGCCTGGCATTTCACATAATGTACTCTCCTCCCACCTTCCTTTATCCTAAAATTGAGTATATCCCAAATCTAGGTCTTGAATCGCTGGTCCTCTCACTAAAGCATGCTAACCTAGGCTCTGCTTTACTTTTGCAGCTCCATCTTCAGATTAATCACCCTTCTGATCCGGATCAGGTTTTCCTATTGCCTTTTGGATTTGGACAGCTTATCACATTTCAATGTCTACCAGTGGGAATCCCTTCCTAAAACTGCTGTTTCTTCATGGGTGCTGAAATCTGCCCTCTTGCATAACACCAGAATCTTGACTCCTTTAGCATTTTTGGTAGATAAGGAGGCACTGCTAGTTTCCATCCACTTGGGAAATTCTCTCTCCCCTAAATCCCCTTTGTTCTGACCATTTCTAGGTCACACCACCAGGGGCCCCCAGAGAAAAGTTGTTGTTTAGTCCTGTCTTATCAGATTCTTTGTGACCCCGTGGACTGTAGCCTGCCAGGCTCCACTGTCCATGGGATTTCCCAGGCAAGAATGCTGGAGTGGGTTGCCATTTCCTTTTCCAAGGAATCTTTCCCATCCAGGGATTGAATCCACGTCTCCTGCATTGGCAGGCAGATTCTTTACTATTGAGCCACCAGGGAAGAACTTACGAAGTCATAGCCCAAACTTCTCCCTGACTATTTAATGCCTGATTTTCAGTTCTCAAAGTATAAATAAATCTTAGAGACCTCATTTTCCCAGTGACTGCATATGATTTTGATGTCTTTTTCAAGAATTCTATTTTAAGAATTCTAAAATATACACTCTGGAATAAAAGGCAAAAGTATTGGGGTATGTTCCAGTAAAATATTCCCCACTATAAATTTTTGGAAGACTCAGTGCTTTCCCCTAAGCATCTTCATTTCAAAGCTCTTTTTGGTTTTCCAGGATTATTCCAATGTGGAGGAAAAGAATCAGTTCCTTTATGTCATATTTTGTTGAAGATCCAATATTTAGTTTTTTAAAAAATCTCAAAGATTATTTATGCTTTTCACTGTTTTCTATTTAAAGTTTACTTTTTTTGCCCTGTCTAGTTATGAACTGAACTAATGTTATACGAGACTATGCACTTAAATGCTGAATTCAGCACTGGGATGAATTCCAATAAATGAACACTTAAAACTCAGTAACTCTTAGTGGTAGATGGAAAATTATTTTTAAAAAAACACAGAGCTGTTAGATACATATATATATGCACAAAAAACCACAATCTAAACCCTGAGTTTTTTTTTTTCTTTTCAACATTTTAAAATATATAAACAACTGATTGTAAGTGAATTCACTTGCTTTCATCAGTAGTGTTAGCTGGGAATTATTTTCACTGTAAGTCAAGAAGAAGAAAACATCAAACACTGAATAAAAAAAAAAATAAATGTTACTTTTGTGGCATCAAAGTTAGAAGAACTTAGGGGGGGAAATAGAGCATTGACACTTCAGTGATTTGGAGGGAAGAGGTCTTAAAGCTATGTTGAATATCAAAGAAGAAATTCCTAATAAATGTTACTTTATATTAACCCACATTTAACAAGGCTGGAGCTACTGAAGAATGACACTGTAAGAAGATGCTGAAATTCGACTTAGATCAGCTACATACTTTGATGACTCAACTAAGAATATCTGTAGAATTAAATAGTCAAGCACGTAATTGGTATTCCTAACAATTCACTCACAAGGACACATTTCTATTGATAAGAAACCTCCCCGGAAAGACAGTGAAATTGCCCCATGAATTATGAAGAGGCTTGTCTCCATGTGCAGCTCTTTGATAGTATCTGATGGGATCACTGCTCTGAGCACCTCCTAATGTATTTGCTACTGAATTAGTAATAGGTTTCCAACCTCAAGGCACTTTCCCCCACATTCAGCCTTTTATTGTGCGGTAGGCTGAGTTGAGATATATAACTAACACAGCTTCCTTTTTCTTTATTTCTTTGCTTTTAAAGTGTCACCCAAAGATGCAACAAGAATATATAATGTAATATCTACTTACAGTGCTTTAGCATGACATGAAATGTTTTTATTCTCCCCCAAAAATCTTACCTTGAATTCACTTTAACAACTAGGCTGATACAATCCTTTCACTGAACCTTGTCATGTTCGGGTTCCTCTCTTGCCACAGAGTTCATTTGCTTTTGAAAAATATCCAGATGAAATTTGAGAGAGGAAAGCTGGTTATTTTGTCATTTAGAAGAAAAGTACTGGCTAAAAACAGAACAGGCTTTTAGAGCCTTAGCATCGAATATGGTCATTAGGTAGTTCTCAGCCAACCCTGGAACAGTGCTGGAAAAGAACCCCATGGATCACCTTTGGCAAGAATAGAATGTAAAAATACTTTCATCCACCTTGAGATTCTGGCTCAGGAACCACAGAACGCAGCTAAGGCATTCAACTGATGAATTTTATTTTTAAAAAGACATACGGGCTATTTCCAGAAGAAAAGTTTGTTCTCCTTTCAAAAGGAAAGCTATGGGATGACATTCTAGAACAAGGAAATATTGCTAACAGAATGGTTTGGACCAGGGCCCTCTGCCTACTGGGCTTCCCTTGTGGCTCAGATGGTAAAGAATCCACCTGCAATGCAGGAGAACTGCATTTGATCCCTGGGTCAGGAAGATCCCCTGGAGAAGGGAACGGCTACCCACTCCAGCGTTCTTGTCTGGAGAGTTCCAAGGCGGGAAACAGTCCCTGGGTTCACAAAGAGCCAGACACAACTGAGTGACTTTCACTTTCCTCTGTTTCTACAACTACTACTATTTATATCCAAATTAAAATTCACCTGTAAGGTGAGATATAGTCTCTTAGTCAACCTTATTTATTTACCTTTAACCTCCCTCTATTTTTAAATCAACAAGCACATGTATTCAGTTTTATATTTAGATATCCCCTATGCTGTAGGTTTGGCAATATAGATATTGTAACGAGACTCTATGCCATTTTCCCTTCTGTTCTATTTTGTGCTTCCTAGACTTAAAATACTATTGGTTTCATATTAGTGATCTGGAATATGGTTTTTTCTACTCTATCTAATTAAGTCTCTGAACCTTCTATTACTCTGTGACTTACTGGAGAAGTTTTATAGAAAAAATATTTTTTAAGGAGGAAGCTCTCTGTGCTAAGGGTTCAGCCACCATCACCTCTTTGCTCACTCCTGGGAAGTGAGAGAAAGAGCAGATCACCCCTCAGGGTGGTAAATGTCTGTGTCTTCAGGGAGTTGCTGTCCACTCCTGGGTGTGAAATTATTGGCAAAGTTGTGAACTTAACTAGCTGCCCAGGACTAAAGTGGACTAGTGAGTCCCAGGCCACCCAAACCTATAGATTAAATGGCTCTCAGGCTACTTCAATCTTGATTTCAAGGTAGGGTGAAAAAGCAATGTCATGTAAATCCATGGCTAATTCATGTCAATGTATGACAAAAAAAAAAAAAAAAAAGAAGTATAAAAAAAATAAATTAAAAGATGGGGGGAAGAAAAAAAACAATGTTACAAGAACTGGTTAAGCACAGCTGAAACAGACCTAATCACACTGTATTTTAAGTGAAGAAGGAGTTAAATGAGCCTTGTATGGCTGAACCCTTAGCACAGAGAGCTTCCTCCTTAAAAAATATTTTTTCTATAAAACTTCTCCAGTAAGTCACAGAGTAATAGAAGGTTCAGAGACTTAATTAGATAGAGTAGAAAAAACCATATTCCAGATCACTAATATGAAACCAATAGTATTTTAAATCTAGGAAGCACAATGGTCTAGAAACTATCAATGAAAACTACCATCTCTGTGGAAAACCATATGTGGGTTCTGAAAAACTGACTTGTACACATATTTTGAAATAAACCTGTTGAGTAGTTTGAAAAAAAAAAAAAAAAAGCAATGTCACTTCTCCACAACACTGGCTCTCTTTTTCCATTAAATGTGTTTGCACTATAGGAAATGACATGAAAAATGTAAGAAAGTCTGGAGCTCTGAGACCCTAAAATATTTCCCTTTGATGTTCAGCATAAGTTACCCAAGGACATATGTCTTTTAGACCTAAGTTTCTGAAACTGAGTGATCGCCAGCCTCTTATGGATGGTCAGTCATATGAAGAAATGAATTAGACTTCCTTACAGTCATTTTGTATTTTATATTTCTGTTTCCTTTTACTAAAAGTTTACTTAGATCTCAGCATGATGACTCTGATATACTTGATTGTGAAATTAATGAAGACAAAACTCAGGTTAATATTTTGAAACATCACTCAAATAATGCAAGCTGTTTTCTCAAAAGCTTTCACTTTCTCTGTTACCCCTGGATGGGCTTCCTCGGCGAGAGCTTCATGCTGTTTGTAAAGTTCTCTGCAGGAACTCCACTCTTCCATCATTGCCAGTGTGTGTTTACTCTGGATGCTCTTCTGATTTTGTTTTTCTATGATCTCCTTGAGGCTTTGCTCATATTTTTGTTCCTTTTGGATCTACTTCCTCTTACATCCATGTATCTAAATTAGAAATGTAAAATACATGATCAAAATAATGCCCGTGAGAGAGAAAAAACATATTTAATGAAAACTTTTAGAAAATATGGAAAAATCCAGAATCAATTAGAACAAGTTATTTTTTTCTTTGAGTTTGTTCTGACTTATAATTTAAACTATGTTGATGTTTTATGTACCATTTAAGACACCTTAAATACATTTTAGGATGAGGTAAGAAAAAATATAGTATATAATTATATGTATATATTGTATGTATGTATATATTGTAATTACATATAGTAAAAATATAGTATATAATTTCAAGAGCAAGCATTTACATAGTACTTGATACATGTCAGTTACTGACCTAGGAAATTTCTGTATAATAACTCTTCTACCTTGCTATTACCTCATGGATTGAGTGCAATTATTATCTGTTTTTTCAGATTAGGCAGTGGAGGCATAGAGTTTTCCATACCATGTGAATATCACATAACTAGTAACTGCAGAGCCAGGACTTAGACCTTAGTCATCTAGCTATGGCACTTACATTCTGACCACTGAGCCACACCCCTAATTCACAAATAAATTATTTGCTTAGTTAACAGCTGAACTCCGGCGGAAAGTTTTGGGTTTTTTTATTTTTATTTTCTTGACTTATCCTACTCCTTAACTAATAACAATATGCTTATCCTACTCCTGACTTCCTGACTTCCTAATAATTGAATATTAAGATTTAGACCTTCCAGCCCTACAATCCTTCCTCTCTTACCCACACACTCTCACCCCCTCCTTCCATCTTTCAATACAGTTTCATACAATATTATGCATTTTAATTATTTTTAGTTATTTTTCTTTCACTATTGTTTTTCTTGCTTTGGTTTGGAATGTATTTGATTTTCCTGGGAGTTAATAATTAGCTTGTTTTTTCATTTGCTAGAAGTGTACACTATTGTTAAGTATTTAGCTATTGTTAAATCTTGCCAAAGCTCTAAAACCTCTAGAATTCCTCAATACATTCACCAATCACCAGTTAGGAAATCTACTAAATCCTGGTTTCTTTTCATCATACTCCCAGGACCCTTTGTTCATCTTCTGTCAGATCTTTTTGTCTCTCAGCGTTGATGGTAACCGGGCTCTCCAGCCTCTTCCTGAAATTGCCCTCCCTCTGTCATCTTGAATCCTCTCTCTTCTGCATCAGATGGACTTATCCTTTTGTACTAATTCATTTTAGGAAGCATGGAGTTCAATTTCTGAGAAAGAATACAAAGAAGCAAATCGAGAGATATCACAGGTCTAAAAGTCTGTGTTCTACTCTCACACTTGATTGACAACATGGTTAGCCTCGAACTAGAAGTTGATAATAATGTTCCAGAGACTGGAAGACTTCCAGCATTGCTGTTATTAAGCACAACGGGATTCCAATCCCTGATCCTTTACATAAGTCCATCGTATTTATGTGTTTCTAGGAAATTCATAACCTTCTCTTCACCTCTTATGTTCTGAAATTTCACAGTAATGTGCTTTAGTATGGGCTATTTTGAAGGGGCTTTTGTGATTTAAAAAACCATATCCTCCCATTCTGGAAACATGTTTTACTGTTTCTTTGCTAATGTGTTCCCATTTACTTTCTCTCTTTTCTGTTTTTTGAATCTACTAACCATTTAATACACATCTTCAAGATTGATCCTCTGTCCTATTTATCTTCATCTTTCTATTTCTTTGTCTTTCCAGGAAATATACTAGACTTTACCCCCTGGGTTTGTGTGGTGTTTTTTTTTTTTTTTTTGAAACAACGTTTTTATTTTCTAAGAAACATTTTTATTTCATGATTTTTCCTTTTTTAAATTTTTTTGAGAATTGTAAAACCCATGAGAATAAGTGTTGTTTTTGGTGGTGTTGTTCAGTTGCTCAGGCACTTCTGACTCTTTGTGACCCCATGGATTGCAGAACACCAGGCTTCCCTGTCCTTCACTGTACCCCAAAGTCTGCTCAAAGTAAGTGTATAAGTAGTAAATGTGCAGTTTATTGAATTACCATAAAAATAAGCCCCCTTTAGCCACCAATCCAGGTAAGAAACAGAACAATGCCAGCTGCCCCAATACCCAGATACATACGCCAAATACAATCCTTTCTTGCTCCCTAAATATAACTGCTATCTTGACCTTGGAAATGGCCGTTGCCTTGCTTTGTTTACATTGATAATCACCACACATGATGGGGCATCCCTGATGGCTAAGATGGTAAAGAATCTGCCTGCAATCCAGGAGACACAGGTTCAATCTCTGGGTCGGGATGATCCCCTGGAGAAGGGAATGGCAACCCACTCCAGTTTTCTTCCCTGGAGAATTCCTTGGACGGAGGAGCCTGGTGGGCTACAGTTCATGGGGTCACAAAGAGTCAGACATGATGAGCAACTAACACTTTCACTTTTCATGCATTCTTAAAAACTACAGCTAAGTTTCCCTTTTTAAAAAACCATGATTTAACTGGAGTTATACTGTGTAAGCTATTTTTAATCTTTTGTTCAACATTATGTCTGAGAAATTCATCCATGTTGCATGTGAGTTCATTTTTAGTCTTAACAGCCATCTATTGTACATATATGCTATAATGTGTGAACCCTTTTTACTGTCAATAGATATTTATGTTAGACATATGCCTATGAGTGGGATTTCTGGGTCATAGTGTTGGTGTATCCTCACTTTAGTAAAGAAGATTAAAGTGTCTGCCCATATGTTCTCCCAATTCCCACCCCACTCAATGTGAGCCCTCCATTTGCTCCTCACCAACTTTTAAACTTGTTTGCTTTCTAATTTTAGCCATTCTAGAAGCAGGAAATGGTAATTTAACAGTGATGTTTAGTCACTAAGTGGTGTCTGACTCTTCTGCACCCCCTCGGCTTGCAACCCACCGGTCTCTTCTGTCCCTAGGATTTCCCAGGCAAGACTACTGCAGTGGGTTGCCATTTCCTTCTCCAGGGGGTCTTCCTGACTCAGAGATCAAACCCGTGTCTCCTGCATTGACAGGTGGATTCTTTGCCACTGAGTCACCAGGGAAGCCCTGTGGTTTTAATGTGTTTTTTCTTGATCACAGATGATATTGTGATTCATTGTTTTTTTGTTCACTCCTAGGTTGAAATTTACTAGAAATTGATACTGTAGATGGTGTAAAGGCAAGGTCAAGTTTTTTTAAATGAGGATATCCAATTTTCCCCAAGATATTCACTGAACTCTGTCCTTATTTTCTGTTTTTTAGATTTCATTATAAACCGTGCATTTATGCTTCTGTTTACAGGATATTGATCCCATTGCATTGGTCTGTTTGTCTTTCTGTGCAACAATTTCACTCTGTCTTAATCATAGCAATTTTATTATGTCTTTGTATTCAGTAGAGCAAGTATTTCCAAATTCTTGTTGCACTTTCAAAGCAATTCCAACATCTGCTTGTTAAGTTTCACTCATGCGTACACACACAGAAACAATGCCTTGGGATTGTTTTTTGAGTTTGCATTGAATCTATGTATCAATTTGAGATATTTGCAATATTGAGTCTTCCATTTCACAAACACAATCTGTATCTCTATTTAAGTTTTATTATCTTTTCTCAACAAGGTGTAATTAAATTTTTACTTAGGGGTCTTAAAAACTATTTTAAAAGATTAATTCATAATAATTATTTTGATGCTATTGTCTATGATATCTTGTTAAAATTTTATTTTTTAATAAAATATTGCCTGTATATGGTTTGCTAGTATATATATTTTCTTCCTGAGCTGCTAGTATAAGGAATTGCAATTATTTTTTTTGTATGAACCTTGTATCTAAGAAATCCATTATTCATTCTAATAAATTTGTAGATGACTGAATTTTCTACATGTCCAGCCATATCATTAAGTATGATATTAGCTCCAAGAATTTATAATATTCTTTTCAAACTAAGGAAGTTCTCTTCTACTTTTAATGTGCTAAAAGTTTTTATTATAACAAAATGTTGGATTTTACCAGATCCTTTTCATATAGACAATTTTATCATACTTATAAGCTTTGTCTTTTATTTGTGCTATTTTTTCCTATTGAATATAATGTACAATAGAATATTCAATATTTCTATTATATTTGAATATAATTCTATAATCTATACAATGTCTATTTTTCTCACTATTCTATATTCTCTTGTCTCTCTCTTCTTAACATTACTGGATCAAAAATTATCTCATTTTTTGGGCAGTGTGGAAGACATGCACTCTTCCATTGTTTCTGCAGATCTTCCTGAGACCACAGCATGAATCCCGACTCATCAGAGTTGAACATCACTTTGTACTTTTACAAGCTTTCTGGGCACTGCAAGGACATTAAAACACTTTAGTTCAGTTTATTCTCCTATCATCCAATTTTAATTCTGCCTACAGTGTAAACTTGATAAAAATAACAGCCTACAGTCCATATTTGTTTTGATTAATCCATATATTTATTATTTTCATTTCTTTCTGCATCTTAAACTTTGTATCTGGAGTAAGTTTTCTTCTGCTTACAGAATATCCATTAGTTTTCTCTCTAGGTCAGTTCTGCTAATGATAAGTTATTTCAGTTTTTGCTTGTTTGAAAATATATTTAATTCACCTTCATTTCGGAAGGATATTTTTGCTGCAAAACAGGATTCAGAACATTGAAAATATTATCCCATTAACTTTAGACGTCCTTGTTCTTCTGAAAGTAATTTTTCTGACAGCTTTTTTTTTTTTCCTTTTATTTTTCCTTCTCTCTCTACCACCCCCCCCCCCACCCCGCTCCCTCCAACCCCACCCCTGACCTTGCCCATCACCATCTCCAGTGTTATTATTTTTAGCTTCAGATTTCTTTTTATTTTTCTATCTTGGATTTTCTTCGGAATTTTTGAATTTGAAAATTGATGTTTTTCATTTGTCTTAGAAAGTTCAAAGCCATATGTATATTAGGACTTGTAACTATATTCCTGTGTTTCTTATCCTCTCTTTTATGTTTTCCAAACCTTAATTTTTTGCTTTCTTTTGGGTATTTTTCTTCTGACCTTTTATCCAAGTGACTAATTTCCTTTCAAACTTTTCTATCTTCTGTAAGCTCTGAGTTCTTAATTTTAGTTATAGTTTAGATATTTTTCTGAAATTACAGTTTGTTCTTTTTAAAGATACATTATTTTTTGTTTTCTAGCTCTATGTCAATGGAACTAGAAAAATTCAACCCTGTGCCCTAGCTACTAATCCATATTAAGAGGAGTTATTTTAAAATCTGTGTGTAATGATTGCAATGTCTGGAGCTATGGGGCTGTTTTCTGCTCTCTGTCGTTACTGCTGGTTCACCTTCACGTGGCTGTGGTTGCTGTTGTTGAGTCGCTCACTCATGTCCAACTCTTCATGACCCCATGGACTGCAGCACACCAGGCTTCCCTGTCCTTCACCATCTCCCAGAGCTTGCTCAAACTCATGCCCATTGAGTCAGTGATGCCATCCAACCATCTCATCTTCTGTTTGCTCTTCGCATGAGGTGGCCAAAGTATTGGAGTTCCAGCTTCAGCATCAGTCCTTCCAATGAACACCCAGGACTGATTTCCTTTAGGATGAACTGGTTGGATCTCCTTGCGGTCCAAGGTATTCTCAAGAGTCTTCTCCAACACCACAGTTAAAAAGCATCGATTCTTCAGTGCTCAGCCTTCTTTATGGTCCAACTCTCACACCCATACATGACTACTGGAAAAACCATAGTTTTGACTAGATGCACCTTTGTTGGCAAAGTAATGTCTCTGCTTTTTAATATACTGTCTAGGTTTGTCATAGTTCTTCTACCAAGGAGCAAGCATCATGGCTACAGTCACCACCTGCAGTGATTTTGGAGACCAAGAAAATAAAATCTGTCACTGTTTGCAACGTTTCCCCGTCTATTTGCCATTAAGTGGATGGAACTGGATGCCATGATTTTTGTTATTTTCAATGTTGAGTTTTAAGCCAGCTTTTTCACTCTCCTCTTTTACCTTCATCAAGAGGCTCTTTAGTTCCTTTTCTCTTTCTGCCATAAGGGTGGTGTCATTTGCATATCTGAGGTTATTGATTTTTCTCCCGGCAATCATGATTCCAGCTTGTGTGTCATCCAGCCCAGCATTTCGCATGATGTACTCTGCATACACATCAAGTAAGCAGAGTGACAATATACAGCCTTGATGTACTCCTTTCCCTATTTGGAACCAGCCCTTTGTTCCATGTCTGGTTCTAACTTTTGCTTCTTGACCTGCATACAGATTTCTCAGAGGGCAAGTAAGGTGGTCTGGTATTCCTATCTCTTTTGAGTATTTTGCACAGTTTGTTGTGATCCACACTGTCAAAGGCTTGTATTTAACTCTATTGTGACTTATTCCTTTTCTTTTTTTAAGTGAAGGGGAATGTTCCAAGAATTGTATTTTGAAATTTGTAGAAGTAATTTGAAGCCTGGAATCATCATTTTCCTCCAAAGACAATTTTCATTTGTTTTTGCCATGTTCCTGTAGGATCCTAACAGTCTAGATTACATTATTTCATTTTCACAGTTCAGCATTTCCTGGGCCACTCAGATGATTTGAAGCAGGGATGCAGTGTGAATGAGCACTTTCTTCCAATTCTCTCTCACTCCTAGGGTACAATCTTTTAGGGCCCAAACCCAGGACACAGGCAGCTTGTTATTGGTCTTGAACCCTTACTCTTTCTTCTACCCTGAACTCTTTCTTCTCTCAGACTCCACAAGGCTGTGAAAAATGCTGATGAGACCGTCAACTACTTTTTCTAGATTGACAGTTGTCCCTGGGCAGAAATATATCCCAAATGATGGGCTCATCTTTCTAGTTTTCTGGGTTTAGTGTTTTTGTTTATTTGGTCTTGGCTGCCTTCTCTGATACTCAACATAGTTATCTCTATCTTCTGGTCAGGCTTCTGATAACTTCAAGCAGATTTATTTTACTCTGGTAAACTATATATAACTTACATAAAACTTACTGTTTTAACCATGTTTAAGCATCCAGTTCAGTGAGATTAAGCTCATTCACATTGTTGTGAAACCATCACCACTCTCCATTTCCAGAATATTATCATTCCATACTGAAACTCTGTACCCATTAAAAAACATATTCCTATTCCCTCCTCCCTCAACCTCTAGTAACCACCATTCCACTTTCTGTCTCTGTGGATGTTACTATTTTTGGTATCTCATATAAGGGGAATCATATTTGTATTTTTATGTCTGACATTTCATTTAGCATGGTATCTTCAAGTTTCATTCATGTTGTAGCATATATCAGAATTTCATTCCCTTTTAAGTCTGAATAATATTTTGTTGCATGTACGCCACATTTTGTTCATCCATTCACCCATCAATGGACATTTCGGTTGTTTCTACCATAGCAATTATAAGGACTGCTGCTATGAACATGAGTGTGTAAATAACTCTTTGAGAACCTACTTTCAGTTCTTTTGGGAAGATATCCAGAAGTGGAATTGCTGGATCATGTAGTAGTTTTATGTGAGTCTTTGAGGAATTCCTATATTGTGTCCCATAGTGGCTATACTACTTTATATCCCCATCAACGATGCACAGGAGTTTCAATTCCTCCACATCCTACAAGCACTTGTTTCCTGGTTTTGCTTAAAAAAATAATAATAATAGCCATTCTGATGGAATGGAAGACCATTCACATTTCTCTAATGATTAATGATATTGAGCATCTTTTCAAGTGCTTGTTGACCATTTGTATATCTTCTCTGGAGAGATGTCTGTTCAAATCCTTTGCTCTTTTTTGAATTGGGTTGTTTGGTTTTTGTTGTTGCATTTTAGAAGTTCTTTATCTATTCTGGTTACTAACTCCTTATTACATACATGACTTAGAAACATTTACTCCCATTTTGTGGTTTGCCCCCCCCCCCCCCCCCCCCCGTTTTTTTTTTGCTACACTGTGCTGCAGGTGGGGTCTTAGCTTTCTGACCAGGAATCAAAACCACTGTGCCCCCTGCACTGGAAGTGTGGACTCTTAACCCTGTAGGTTGCCTTCTTACTCTATTAATTGTGTCCTTTGACACATAAACTATTTTTTATTTGATGAAGTCCAATTTATTTATTTTTTCTCTTTGTTGCCTGTACTATTGGTTCATAAGCAAGAAATCATTGCAAAATCCAATCTTTCTCCCCTATGGGTTCTTCTAAGAGTTTTATACTTTTAGCTCTTTAGATCTTTGATCCATTTGGGAGATGGTGTAAAGCAAGGACCCAAAATAAAAGATACATTTTTAAAAGAAATGAGTACTTCATTATTTTCTATATGGATATTCAATTTTCCCAATATCACTTGTTAAAAGAACTGGGTCATCCTTCCTTCATGCATGGCCCATGGTAACAGCATCTGCCTGTGACCTTTTACAGAGCGCTTAACTGTCCCAAGAAGTCTTCATTTTCCATTGTGGCTCATGTTACATTGTCCTCTGCTTATGTAATTCTCTTTCTAATTTTTCATATTTGCCAAGTTTTAATGAAATTTTACCTCCTCTGTGTCTCTCTATCTTAATATCAATTGCACTGGTGTCACCGTAAGTAGATTTTCACTTAAGCTTCCTGCTTGACTGTGACCCTCAGAACTACCTTCTGCCACACCTGTTGCCTCTGAGTTCTGTGCCATATATGGTCTTTTCCTTCAAAGAGTACCTTTCCCTTCTCATGCTAGGGTAGAAGTGGGGCCATCACCTGACTATGTAGGGATAGGAGTTAGAGCTATGGATCTATGTTTCCCTTGCAAAGTCTCTTACTAAATCCCCCTGTGTTTAGTGGAATCCCCACTCATGCCTCCAGTTCATGGGTCTTTCTGGAGTTCTGTGACACAGTCTTCTTGCTTCTTGCCCTTCTTCAAACATATAGAATTTAACTTTCTCTCCTAGGTAAGTAGTCAATTTTTCTCCCCTTTTTTATCTTCTGAAAATGTATTGATATCCTCATCTGCTATCCTTTTCTTCCCCATTCTGTTTTCCCTTATGAGTTTATATGCTTTTACTCTATTGCTCCCATTCTGATGGCATCACAGGACACAGTAGGGGTAGTGTGTGCTTAAGCTCACAGGTTTAACCTGAAGCCCACTTTGTTCTCTCAACAACATTAAGAATATGGTGCTAATTTTATATATGAAATTTCATGACCATTCGATTAATAGAGGGTGAGGCTACACTTGGAACACATTTGTCAGGGTCGAGAAGATCCCTTGGAGAAGGAACTGGTAAACCACTCTAGTATTCTTGTCTGGAGAATGCCATGACAGAAGAGCCTGGAGGGATACAGTTCATGGGGTCACACAGAGTCAGACAGAACTGAAGCAACTTAGCACGCAGAACATATGCTATCATGGTATACCGTGATATGCTTGCCCTAAAAAGGCACTTTCTCCTCTAAATAAGCGAAGATTGCATTTAAAGAGAATACATCCATTAATTTAATGCAGAACCGCCTTAGGCAAAATCAAGATGTTTTCATTTTTTCCTGGTAAAGAAGAAAACTTACCCAAAGTCCTCAAGTAATTATGCACATCTCAGAAAAAAATCTTTCAATTCACATGTGTTTTACACCTTCATTGCTGCATGTGAAAATTATTACTCAAAATGATATCAATAATGGAAAGTACATATGTTTATTAAACTCAGGTATGCATCCCAATTTTCAAAGAGTTGATATCTTATGTAAGCGCTAATTATATTGCAACCTCTTTCTATCTACATAAACTACTACATGAGTAGGTGGATTTTTTTCATTTATGAGGACTGATTATCTAAACTCTACCATCTTGGTTTTAGGGAGCAAAATCAAGGCTGGCAGTGCAGTTGATGACTAATTCGCTTTTTACTCCACCAGGAAAAAAAAAATGATGGTCTCTTATTCTACACCTTTCAAGGTAGGAAATAATAATAAACTACAATGTGGATCACAACAAACTGTGGAAAATTCTTAAAGAGATGGGAATACTAGACCACCTGACCTGCCTCCTGAGAAATCTGTATGCAGGTCAAGAAGCAACAGTTAGAAGTGGACATGGAACAACAGACTGGTTCCAAATAGGAAAAGGAGTACATCAAGGCTATATATTGTCACCCTGCTTATTTAACTTATATGCAGAGTACATCATGTGAAATGCCAGGCTGGATAAAGCACAAGCTAGAATCAAGACTGCCAGGAAAAATATCAATAACATCAGATATGCAGATGACACCACCCTTATGGCAGAAAGCAAAGAAGTACTAAAGAGCCTCTTGATGAAAGTGAAGCAGGAAAGTGAAAAACTTGGCTTAAAACTCAACATTCAGAAAACTAAGATCATGGCATCTGGTCCCATCACTTCATGGCAAATAGATGAGGAAACAATGCAAACAGTGAGAGACTATTTTGGCGGGTGTGGGGGGGGCTCCAAAATCACTGCAGATGGTTACTGCAGCCATGAACTTAAAAGATGTTTGCTCCTTGGAAGAAAAGCTATGACCAACCTAGACAGCATATTAAAAAGCAGAGACATTACTTTGCTGACAAAGGTCCATATAGTCCAAGCTATGGTTTTTCCAGTGGTCATGTATGGATATGATAGTTGGACTGTGAAGAAAGCTGAGTGCCGAAGAATTGACGATTTTGAACTGTGGTGTTGGAGAAGACTGTTGAGAGTCCCTTGGACAGCAATGAGATCCAACCAGTCCATCCTAAAGGAAATCAGTCCTGAATGTTCATTGTAAGGACTGACGCTGAAGCTGAAACTCCAATACTTTGGCCACCTAATGTGAAGAACCGACTCATTTGAAAAGACCCTGATGCTGGGAAAGATTGAAGGTGGGAGGAGAAGAGGATGACAGAGGATGAGATGGTTGGATGGCACCACCAATGCAATGGACATGAGTTTGAGTAGGCTCCAGGAGTTGGTGATGGAAAGGGAAGCCTGGCATGCTGCAGCCCATGGGGTCGCAAAGAGTCGGACACGACTGTGCAACTGAACTGAAAGTGTGGTTGCTGATTGCAAGGACTTTGGTACTTAGTGGAGCTTTGTTCAAATCCTGGGGCCCACTAGTTTTGCAGTCTTGGTGAATATTATATCTCTAAACACAGAGCTACCTTAGTTAGAAATGTGGGCAGTAAGAATAGAGTCTAAGCTACTCTCGCACATTCCTCTCCCCACTGCCCTAAGGTAAGACTGCTCTGTGTTAATCAATCCTCTATTTTACCTAAAGTTTCCTGCCTATCCCTGAAAGATGTATTTTTAGATCTCCCCCATCATAATCTTGCAGGACATTATGTATCTGTGATTCATCCATGTGGCCACAATTTATTCACTTTCAGGGCTATATTCCTTGGTACAAATAGATCCCAATGTATTCTTCCAATCTGTTGTTTATGGGCATCCTCACAGTTTCCACTCTTTCCTCCTATGAGCTTTCTTAGTCAGTCCTGTAGCAAGCATGCAATGATGTTTCCAGGGTCCTTATAAGGAACGACTTTATTCATCAATGTTATGTTAAAGTGTATAAAGTACAAAATTAATTCTTCCTCCTTTTTTCACTCATTCTTAAGGAGGGTAAACATTAATTGTCCATTTGTCATGGGATTTTAAAAGTAATTTCATGAGTTATTTTAGAGGGCAAGTCCCTAGATAGAAAGAATAATCAAATTTTAGAGCAAGAAGGGACTTTAGAGATTGCTGGGGAGAATCTGCTCTGTCCATGGAGGAGGAGACCTAGGCTTAAAGATGTAAGCATTTGCCCAAGTTCTGACCATGGATGTTTGGAGGGTGGTTGAGTTATCTGTTGATGAACCTTGAACTGAGGCAAAGGAATATATTTCCTCATGGAAGGCAGCAAGACCAGCTGGGACAATTGGTCACACTTTCTTGTGACTCTTTGACACAACCACCCATCTTCAGGCATCCTTACCTTTCTACCTGGAGTAGAAGGAGAGAAACAACATAGCTTCCTTCTGTGGTCACAGACATCTGGTCAGCCTCAAGATTTTCCAACCCATTCTTGCAAAGCTTCTCTAATCCCACTCATATACCTAATCAAAGTAGTTTCAAGTATTTACAGTGGACTTAATATGAAGAATTTATAATATATAAAGTGTATCTAGTACATGGTAGTTCTATTATTTTTTATTGATTTTTCCCTCTATTCTTTCACATTTCCCTTGGCCAGCATAGCCTAAGCAACTGGGGTTCCAGTGCATCCTCAAAAATTTCAGAAGGGAAATGCACTTATCAATATGCACTAGATATCTGTTGAGAGATCACAGAACCAAAAAGACCTATCCTAATGATGCTCCAAACCAAGTACATGTCTTGTCTTCCAATATCTACAACCTCTTTTTTTTTTTTTTTTACTGAAAAATAAGCAATCTTGTTAATTCTTTCAACAGATGCTTGTTCTACTTTTATCTTTGAAAAACAGTCAGTCTGACTAATGATCACAGCAGAAAGAGAATAGGATTTCTTTGATCACTCTGGATGGAGAGGGAAACCAGCCCCTAGCTCCGCCTCTCCAAGCAGGATATGCTGTTCACAGTGCACAGGGGAGGAACCACACTTCTGTCTGTGCCCGTATTAGAGGATGAACAGGTGCCAAGCCGTGCACACATTAGCAGAATACAATAAACACAGTGCTGACTCAGCCTATAGTGCTGAGAGCAGCAGAATGAGGACAGGACCATTACAATGGATCTTACATTCAAAGATGAGGAAGAAGAACAAGAATGTGAGGCCCTCTACGCTACATTTTTCTTTTAGTTCTATAAATTTGAGCCTAATTTACTCACACATACATAACCCTATCATTAAACAGTAGGAAAACACATTTTAAAAACCCATTTCTTTAAAAGAACGATTTTAATTCTGGATCAGTCTTTCTGGTGGAACTCACCAAATCATTACTGTCAACAATGAAGGCATGTGATTGCCTCACATGAGGTCCCCTTCTGGAGGAGAGTCTCAGTGCTTCTGCCATGAGCCCCGTAAACTGACTGTGTTGATTGATTTCGGGAAGCATGGGAAAGAAAAGAGTGATTTAGGAAATTAAAGGCTTTACCAGTGGAGTTCCAGGGCCCTTTACAAACAAGCGCGGGCCACTCTGAGGGGCTGCTCACGCAACACAGTGACTTGTCAAGATCTTTGTTTCTCCCCCGCACAGTAGTGGCATGAGTCCTATTTCTTAACACTTTTTGTTAAGATTGTCTGGCAGTCAGAGAAGAAAGAGACAAAAAAAGAAAAAAGATTTTTCATCAGATAAAAATTATTATAGAATGCAACACTGAACATTGAGATTGAGAATTTTTCTGAGCACACAGGGATTAATGAAAACTTTTCAAGTTTCCCAAAACACATCGTGAGTCCACTTAGGAAAAAAGAGTCATTAACATGAGCAAAAGAGGAAGAAATCATTTGGTACTTTTTGGAGACAAATAGATCTGGTATTTCACACAAACATGTTGACTCTTTGCCTTCTTAATATAGCACTGCCTAGGTCATTTTTAAAAGAAATAGTTAAGATGGGTTAGAATCAAATTCAGGGAGTAAAATATGAATGGTCCACCACTGGAGAGTGGGCAGAAAGGTGTGTGACATTTCTAATACTCCGCTTTTACCGTGGCTATTAGCTATACTTCCTACTCCGTTATTAGAATCTAAGTTCCTTGAACACGTTCTTACCCATCTTCGTATCCCTCTTAGCACAAGTGTTCTTCCTTGTCCTGTGACTCCTCAATAATAATATAGCAATAATTGTGGCAACAGGTAGTTAATTAAATGAATGAATGACATAGATCAACACAGTATTGTCAGGGGAAAAAAGTTCTTAACGCGTGCTGTTTTCATAAAGTAGACTTATTTACTGTTCGTTACTGTTTCATTACTGGAACTTGTTTTAATGGGAAAAAAAGTTAACCCACAAAACAAATTTAATTATTAATTCTAGGCTTAGAAAAAGAAAGTGCAATAAGCAGGAAGACATTAAATAAAGAATATTGTAAATAGGTTTCATAGCTAGCACTTGAAAAGGTACTTGTTTTCCAAAGCAGTTCACACTTTACCCTTCCATTAAGGACTTCACAACGGGGAGCTGTGGCATCTTTCTAACAAACTCATCCTCGGTATTCAAGCCATTGTTGTCTAATGGCAAAGCCCTTAATCCTGCTGACCTATCTTCTTATCTTGAATGGCGATACAATTAATTTATAAAGCTGGAAAGAAATCTTGCACAGTTGACTAATTATCTGGGACACCAGGGTAATTCTTAAAGGAAAGAGTGTTAATTCTCAGGCCCCTCTCAGTAAGCCTCTGTTGTTTTTCTTGCATCAAAGCAAAGAGTTCACCTATCACTCTCGGGTAGAGACTCTGAAGACATTTTCCTTCTCAAAGGAAAAAATTACCTTTGAAGAATTTAGGCTATATACAGTGCCATGAATGGTGTATTGCACAAAGTAATTATACCCCCAACATTATTACCTTTATAAAGAGATTTGAATATGTTTGGAATGAGGGTTACTGATTTTTATTTTGTTTTTAGTTACACTGAGTACTATTATGATTATTTCATGATTGAAGATAGTCTTTGGATTTCACCATTTGGGATTAAGTTATTATTTTTTACATCCAAAGGACCAGTTAAAATTAAATTAGTAGGGACTTACCTGGTGGTTCAGTGGTTAAGAATTCGCTTGCAAAAGCAGGGGACACAGATTTGATCCCTCGTTGGGGAAGATACCTCATACCACGGGACAATTAAGCACATGTGCCACAACTATTGCACCCTAGAGCCCATGGTCTACAACAAAAGAAGCCACTGCAATGAGAAGCCCATGCACAGCAACAAAGATTCAGTGCAGCAAATAAGTGAGTAAATAAATTTTTAAAAATTAAATTAGTAAAGCATAAGCCATTTCTATCTCAGTCCACCCCTGGTGGCTTAGTCGATAAAGAATCTGCCTGCAATGCAGGAAACCCAGTTTCAATCCCTGGGTTGGGAAGATCTCCTGGAGAAGGAAATGGCAACCCATTCCCATATTTTTGCCTGGAGAATCCCATGGACAGAGGAGCCTGGTGGGCTACAGTCCACGGGGTCGCAAGGAGTTGGATATGACCGAGCGACTGAACAGCAACAGCGAGTCATTTCTCAGTCCAGCCCCCTAGTTTGGTTAAATACAGGACCAAAGCTGACAGGGATCAGAAACTCTGCCCCCAGCTACCAGGCAAGCCAGATACCTGTAAGGGTTTGACAGTAGCAGAAATGGGGGTGGAGCTTTACATTTTCCAACGAAGTTTTAACTAATGGCTAGTCGTATTTGTGGGGGCATAATACTTTGTCTCATTTAGCATGGCATTTTAATCAACCAGTCAATAATTAGTAGATATTCATTGAAATACTTTACTAGGCACTATAGGAAATACAAACCATAAAGAGTAATTCCTGCCCTCAAGAAACTCATCTCCTGTTCTAGCCAATGCAAAACAAATTTAACACTTTGTACCCTTCTGGTTCCAGATCAGGTTAACAGTCTTTTGGAAACTGTAACTAGAAAAATGGTACTGATGAATCGATTTGCAGGGTAGGAACAGAGAAACAGAGGTAGAAAACAGACATGTGAACATGGGGAGGGTGGGAAGAACTGGGAGATTAGCATTGACACATACACTACAATGTGCTAATAGATAGCTAGTGGAAGTTGCTGAATAGCACAGGGCGCTCAGCATGGAGCTGTGTGCTGACCTAGAGGGGTGGGCAGGTCCTAGAGGGAGGGGATATATGTAGACATATAGCTAGTTTATGCTGCTGTAGAGCAGAAGCTAACACAACATTGTAAAGCAATTATACTCCAATAAAAAATGTTTCTAATGGGAAAGAGAAGCTGGCTTTAGGTGACAGGGGAACATAACCAGTTCAGTTCTGGATGCATTTACTTGAAGTGAGGGAGGCGGGGCCCTCTCTCTGACAATATCCCAGAAGCCCCTGATAAGAAAAGATTGGTGATCACAAGTGTATGTGAACTGGATATGTACTAATTGGGATGGAATGATCAAAGTGCAGGGGAAGTGCTTTCTTTCTCGCTTGCTAAGTTCTGTAGCTGGTTCTATGAAATCAACTGACACCAGGCAGATGAAAAGGAGAAAAAGTATATACATTTATTAATTTTTAATATTACATGCAAGAGGCATCCCAGGGGGAGAAAGTGAATATGCAAAAAAGCTTTGAGAGTTTATATGCCTGTCTCAATAGGGCAAGGAGAGAAGGATGTAGGCAGTTTAGGGGAGAAGAAAGGATGATGAATGGGCCTTTAACAGAATAGATGGGAGATATAACAGTGTGTGACAAAGTGTCTGGGTATAGTGGCAACTTCTCACTCCTCTCCGGTGATTAGTCAGTCTTCCCTAGCTGATGAAATTTCCAGAGAGGGGCTTTATGACAACTGAGCTCCTTTTGGAGCATCAGGTTTTAGGCAGGTGAAGGGAGTTCAGAAAAAGAAAACCTTTCCCTTTGCAAAGATCATCTATAGCATTTTTCTAGATTCCATACATTTGTTTTAATACACAACATTTGTTCTCTTTCTGGCTTATTTGTCTGTCTGTATGACAGTCTATGGACATCAAGAGGGAAAAGGGAGGGGGGTGGGATGAATTGGGAATTTGGGATTGACATATATAAACTATTGATACTATGTATAAAATAGATAACTAATGAGAACCTAAAGTATAGCACAGGGAACTCTAGTAGCTGGTCTGTGGTGACCTAAATGAGAAGGAAATCCAACAACGAGAGGATACATGTATACATACAACTGATTTGCTTTGCTATACAATAGAAACTAACACAACATTTAAAGCAACTCTACTCCAATAAAAATTAATTTAAAAAACAGAACGAAAGCTTCCCCATGCATTTGCTGTTTCTCAAGTATCGCCAGTTCAAAATAATCAATATACCAAAGTACCGAATTTTAGGGTGGCCTGTCCTAAACTCCTTCCAAAGAAAATAAGAAAGTGAACAAGGACCTTGAGCAGCCAGGCCTGGTGAGAGAAAAACAGCCCTCAAATAAGCTGCAGGGTAAGGGTGTGGCCGGGGGACGGGAAAGAAAAGAAGGCAGAGAAGCTAGAGAAAGAATAGCTGCTCCCAAGCTGGACTCACAATTTCCCGTGAGTTCTAATTAGTCGCAGAGCCCTATGACTGTTGCCATAGTTATATAAATGGTGTTTGAGACATTCAAAAGATCAAAGGCCAAGAAGGTATCCAATTAACCTTAGCAATGAAACAAATAAAGGCTGTTGAACTAAAAGACCAAGGACTTGTCAGTTACTAACTGTAGCTATAGCTTTGCAGTAACTATAGCTTTGCATCCTTCCCAGATGTTGGTTACTTCCAGGGGCAGAGGTACTAAGGAGGCCATGATTAAAGATGCAATCTCTGAAAGGAATATTTACTTGCAGATTATTCTCTAAGCTTCCGGTAACAATTAAATAAACAAGTTAAATAAATTCAAAGTTCTGTTTCATGGCTAAGTGTGAGCCTGGAGAAAGAAGCAGAAGAAGGAGTTCAGTACAAGTTCGTTTCAATCAGTAAATAAAGGACTCTTTAAAGTTTATATCCTTGCATGAATGTTTCGCACACTCACTTAAACTATCAAAAGAAAAGAGCCTTCTCTGAGCATAGGATGGCATTTTATTTTGGTGTCTATAAGCCACAGTGATTTCAAGAAATTTACAACTCTTTCTTTAAATCTTCCAGCCTCTCATTTTCGAAGGAGTAGTTCAATTTCTCAGTCTTCTTTGCCTGTTTCTCCTGATTAAAAAAAAAAGAAAAACTAGGTCCCTATCAGAGTAAATATTTTCTGGGGCACTGTGGCATAATTTTGAGCAACTCAGATAAGTTAAGCCATGGCAAGCTGCAGAAAGTTATTTCAGAGAAATATGGAAATGAGAATCTGGCTACATGCCACCACATTGATGATGCTCCATTCAATTGTCTGCACTGCCTCTATAGGTGATGCACACTGAGGGCCTGGCTACGTCTTTGTGCTTCACTGCTTGCTTTCAGTCCCCACTCAGTCTGCTTATCTCAGAGTACAAAACACCATGAGGATTTTACCAATTAGAAAACACTTTAATTAATCTGGAGGAAATGACAGTTTCACAGATTGTATTTATCACTGTCAAAAGAATCAGGCAAAATATTTTTTAAAAACTTTGACCCACCAATTAACATCTCTCCGAGAGAGAAAAGGACACTTTCTGCTTTGCGCAAGTGCTCCAGTGTGGCTTTTTATGATGTTTTGAGGTTAAAAGTGAGGCTTTTGAAATGAAGGGACAAAGGAAAGAAACTTCCGTTTTTAACTGCACACCCTGTGCTAGATGCTATTGTCGATGCCTCAGAAATGTCATTTCCCTTTATCCCATTTGTGGATATCTTTAAGTACATTTGCAGTTGGCAGAAATTTCGATTTTCATCAGGGAAGTAATAAATGGAATTGAGGATGACCGGAAGGACAGGGTGGCATTGAAAAAGATATTTGGAACCAAGATATATTTGGCTGGCAGCAGAGAATTGATGGATGTGAGAGGCGCCTAGGTCAACATTAACAGTCATCTCTAAGAGCAAGTTTGTCTGATGAGGAAATACAATAGCAAAAGTTGGTTGGCTGGATCCTAATTAGGTAAGAGGAAACACAGTTAAACCTGCTTAGAAAGGACAAGGAGGGACATCTCTGGCAGTCCAGTGGTTAAGACTTTGCTTCCAAGGCAGGCGGTGAGGGTTTGATCCCTGGTCAGGGAGCTAAGGCTCAGCTGGTAAAGACTCCTCCTGCAATGTGGGAGACCTGGATTCAATCCCTGGGTTGGGAAGATCCCCTGGGGAAGGGAAAGGCTACCCACTCCAGTATTCTGGCCTGGAGAATTCCATGGACTAAGTCCATGGGTTCGCAAAGAGTCAGGCAGGACTGAGCGACTTTCACTCACTCACTCGGGGAGCTAAGATCCCACATGACTCACGGCCCAAAACCCAAAAACATAAAGCAGAAGTAATGTGGTAACAAATCCAACAAAGACTTAAAAAAAAAAAAAAAAGATTTAAAAGAATCCATTATTACAAATCTTCTTAACTATTTGGTGTCAGGGTTTTCATCCCAACTGGGACCCTGGTAGGGAAAGAAGGGCAGAGGAGCATTTTGAAGACAAGAGGAAAAAGAGTCAATGATTCTCTTAAATAATTGGAGGTCATTTGAGAAAAGAAAGTGAGCAGATATTCCAGGCCCTGGAGACTTATCCAGCCCAGCTACCCCAACCATCCCCTCCCATATACACCCACCATGCTGACATTTGCTGTTCTAGCAAGTCATCAGTTAGTATGAACCAGGCACCAGCTTTGCAGGTCTAGGAGGTAGGACACAGCTATGAACTCTAAAACTTTTGAGAAGCAAGGAGCTGTGGAAAGGTTTCTAGATTCCTTTGTGGAATCTGGCCATGCCAGGTGAATCCCATCTCTTGATCCAGCAGTTGAAGACTCATGGACAAAATGCAGGGGAAAGGGAATGAGCTCAATTAAAATGTCTCAGGGAAATTATCTCTAAATGATGAAAGGACACTTAACTCCCTTAGACCAAGTTGGTGGGCAGAAGAAAGGTACTCCTCAAAGTGAATTTGGGATTAAATGTGTCAGTTCAGTTCAGTCACTCAGTCATGTCCAACTCTTTGCGACCCCATGAACCACAGCATGCCAGGCCTCCCTGTCCATCACCAACTCCCAGAGTCTACCCAAACCCATGTCCATCGAGTCGGTGATGCCATCCAGCCATCTCATCCTTGTTGTCCCCTTCTCCTCCTGCCCTCAATCCCTCCCAGCATCAGGGTCTTTTCCAATGAGTCAGCTCTTCGCATCAGGTGGCCAAAGTATTGCAGTTTCAGCTTCAGCATCAGTCCTTCCAATGAACACCCAGGACTAATCTCCTTTAGGATGGACTGGTTAGATCTCCTTGCAGTCCAAGGGACTCTCAAGAGTCTTCTCCAACACCACAGCTCAAAAGCATCAATTCTTTGGTGCTCAGCTTTCTTCACAGTCCAACTTTCACGTCCATACATGACCACTGGAAAAACCATAGCTTTGACTAGACGGACTTTTGTCGGCAAACTAATGTCTCTGCTTTTTAATATGCTATCTAGGTTGGTCATAACTTTCCTTCCAAGGAGTAAGCATCTTTTAATGTCATGGCTGCAATCACCATCTGCAGTGGTTTTGGAGCCCAAGAAACTAAAGTCAGCCACTATTTCCACTGTTTCCCCATCTATTTCCCATGAAGTGATGGGACCAGATGCCATGACCTTAGTTTTCTGAATGTTGAGCTTTAAGCCAACTTTTCCCCTCTCCTCTTTCATTTTCATCAAGAGGCTTTTTAGTTCCTCTTCACTTTCTGCCATAAGGGTGGTGTCATCTGCATATCTGGGGTTATTGATATTTCTCCCGACAATCTTGATTCCAGCTTGTGCTTCTTCCAGACCAGCGTTTCTCATGATATACTCTGCATATAAGCAGGGTGACAATATACAGCCTTGATGTATTCCTTTTCCTATTTGGAACCAGTCTGTTGTTCCATGTCCAGTTCTAATGTTGCTTCCTGACCTGCATATAGGTTTCTCAAGAGGTGGGTCAGGTGGTCTGGTATTCCCATCTCTTTCAGAATTTTTCACAGTTTATTGTGATCCACACCGTCAAAGGCTTTGGAATAGTCAATAAAGCAGAAATATATGTTTTTCTGGAACTCTCTTGCTTTTTTGATGATCCATCGGATGTTGGCAATTTGATCTCTGGTTCCTCTGCCTTTTCTAAAACCAGCTTGAACATCTGGAAGTTCACGGTTCATGTATTGCTGAAGCCTGGCTTAGAGAATTTTGAGCATTACTTTACTAGCATGTGAGATGAGTGCAATTGTGTGGTAGTTTGAGTATTCTTTGGCATTGCCTTTCTTTGGGATTGGAATGAAAACTGACCTTTTCCAGTCCTATGGCCACTGCTGAATTTTCCAAATTTGCTGGCATATTGAGCGTAGCACTTTCACTGCATCATCTTTCAGGATTTGAAATAACTCAACTGGAATTCCATCACTTCCACTAGCTTTGTTAGTGGTGATGTGTCAAATCCTTTCTAAAAGAGGATAGCCAAAGTGGATAAGGAAGCAGAGGAACTGTAACTAAGCAGGATCCTATGGAAATCAGTCCTGAATATTCACTGGAAGGACTGATGCTGAAACTGAAGCTCCAATACTTTGGCCACCTGATAAAACACACAAAAAAATAACAGAAGAAACTTTTAAAACTTCAAATTGATGAGTCTCTCAGAAGAGAGGTTTGTTTGCTTTGAAAACAAAGAAGCTTACATCTAAATGTCTTGGTGACATTTCAGATTTTTAATGATCAAGGATACAAGCATTAAAACCAAATGAGCTTCAGGCTCTGTCTCCCATATTCTGTGTAATAGAATCATGCCAAAATAATGGAACAAAATCTACAGAATTTTGAGGGAAAAGGGAGTGGCCTGGAGTTCTAAACAGAAGCAATTTACATTGCAGCACTAGGAAATGATAAATGTATTCTGAGACATGCCATTATTTAGAAAGTGGAACATCCACATTTTCTTTCCATTGGAGAATAATTGCTTTACAACATTGTGTTAGTTTCTGCTGTAGAACAAAGCGAATCAGCTGTATGGATACATGTAATCCCTCCATCTTGGACCTTCCACCCATCCTCCCCCCTCTCAAATGCACAAACAGGAGGCAAAGGAGGTGAACAACAGCAATACAATGAAAAAAGTCCCCAGTGAATAATTATTGTTTGGCTGATTGTATGTAATTCAAATGTCAAAATGGTCTTGAAAGAGAAACTACAGAGTGAAAAACCTAACTATTCACTTTATAGTTTAAAAATCTGAGATCATGCTAACATAATCTGGGAGGCAGAGAAAAAAGAAAAAATGTAAAGCAAGTTAAATTCCTCATAGGAGACATTGAGACTTCATTGATAATATTGACAGGGCAGTATGGGTTTACATATTATTAATGAAAGATGCTCTTGAATAGACTATGAGTAGAATGTATAATTTCCAGAGCAGTAGAAAGATAAAATAACAATACACCTCCCCCAAACTCCCACAAAACCACAGGAAAAGTAGAAAACAGAACAACAGAGAAGTATGACACACAGCTTCATCAACTGAGATAAAGCATAAATGGGTTCAGATGTCAAATGACACTTCGAATATAAGATAGGGAAGTTCTCTGTGCAATCACAGATAAACTACTTTGGCTATGCATACTGTTCAAATTTTGTTGTTTTGTATAAAATAACTATGAATTGGCATGTAATTTAAAGCTATCTTAGGTCTTTTTTTAGAAAACAAAGCTGAAATTAGTGTGATCTTCTGCTTCTCTATTCTTTTTCCATGAAATACACCTTGAACTGCTGGTCCTAGGACAATGTCCTTCTGAAAATATTTACCATTTCAAGACCATAATTTTCCAAATCAGGCACCTGTTAAATTGTGAAAACACTGTATAGAATATCAACTGTTGCATACAATATAATTGCACATGCAATGAACACTACTTACAGTCTTTCAAGTATAAAATGCAAATATATAAAAATAATATATGATAAAAACTGATAAACAATCCTGTAGACTGCCAATTAGAACTATAACATGTTAGGAGAAATGAACAAGTCTTTTGTTACAACTGATTGTACTCTAAGTTGGTTATTTGAAATGCAAGTTGAACTGTTCCATTTAAGAAAAAATACACTCAGGCAAGTTCCAGAAGCTCATTTAACACACTGCTCACTGAGTCATGTCAATACAAGAATGAGCACAGGTTTCTGGATTTTTCTACAGGAGAACATGCTTGACTGGAGGCCAGCTGGAGAAGACTGCAGCTCTGGTGGGCTCCCGAGAGCAGGTCCTGAGAGTTCCAAAAGGCTTCTCAGGAGAGGCTGATTCTCTGATGCAATCTTTCCTCACCAAAAATGTTGGTGCTCTGCTTTTTTCTTCCTTGTGCATGCATGCATATGTGCTAAGTCACTTCAGTCTTGTCTGACTCTTTGCGACCCCATGGACTGTAGCCCACCAGGCTCCTCTGTCCTTGGGATTCTCCAGGCAAGAATACTGGAGTGGGCTGCCATGCTCTCCATTTTTCTCCCTCATCCCTGTCTAACTATTAGTGGCTTTTTCATGGCTCGAGATGGAATCCACTTGTGATTGACATCTCTTTCGATCTTCATATATATTTTAAAGATTTTTTGTTGATGTGAACCATTTTGAAAGTTTTTATTGAATTTGTTACAATATTTCTTCTTTTTTTTAGGTTTTGGTTTCTTGGCCACGAGGTATGTGGGATCTTAGCCCCCAGACTGGGGACTGAACTTGCATCCACTGCAGCGGAAGCTTTGGGTCTTAACCACCAGACCTACAAGAAGTCCCTGATCTTTATATCTTTAAAAGAAGAATAGAAGCATTCTGTTCTCTAAATGTTTATGAGGATGTTCACACATAGGTAGTTCAGAATAGAATTCTGCCCAACTTTGTGATATGTTCAAGTATATGAGGTTCATTTTTGAGAACCCTTTCTACCTGGATGTCTGGAAAAGGAATTGAGACACCAGCCTATCTTCAGGAAATTCAAGGGAATCCTGCATCAGGAGTTAGCCTGAATAAACATGTCTTCAAAGTAAACTTACTCAAAATGAAGCTAGATTTAAGGCAAAGGACCCAGTAGCACACCTTCATGGAAACCAGGTCCTCTCCCAAGGCAGGCTCAGTTCCAGGAGAAGGCAGTGTAAACCAGCTGCTGCGCCCTTCCTATGGGAGGGCAGGGAAGTCTCCAGGTGTCATGCCAGCACTCTTATGTACCTGTTTCCCAAATTCAGAAGAGATGCATGCATATCCCATTCGAATCACAGTCACGCTCTACAACATTGGCCCTCTTGCCAACACTCGAGCTATTGTATCCTTTCCTTTGAGCATTCTTTCTATATGAATCGTTTCCCTTTTGTAAGAGTCCCTATCACAGACTTGGTCACCCTTCGCCTCTTCAATGTGCTATGTTAACATTGTACCACATTCAGTGTTGCAGGGTCTTCCTTCACACTCCATCCCCTCTATGCTTTCTTTTTTGGGGGGTGGGGCATGCCCTGAGACATGTGGGATCTTAGTTACCCAACTAGGGATCCAACCTACGCACCCTGCATGGGCAACATGGAGCCTAACCGTTGGATTGCCAGGGAAGTCCCTGTCAAGTCATGTCACCTCTTTCATCCTCTTTCATCGTAACACCTGATGGAGATAAATATCTAAGGAAAGGATTCCAGCAATTTCTTTGTAAGAAAAGATTCTTACAAACAGATTGCTGTATGAGTCTCCAGGGCCATCTGTGTCTCTGCAAATGGCAGAATTTTGTTCTTTTTTATGGCTGAGTTACATTCCACCATATATATGTGCCACATCTTCTTTACCCATTCCTCTCTTGGTGGACATTTAGGTTGCTTCCTTGTTCTGGTTATTAAGGAAATTAAAAAAAAGAGGGGATATATATATATATATAGCTGATTCACATTATTATACAACAGAAAATAACACAATGCTATAAAGCAACTATATGCCAATAAAAATTAAAATAAATTGCTAACTCAAGGTTGCTGTTTCTGCTCCTGAAGAATAAGGTTTTCCATTGCTGATGAGATGATCTCTTGAGGCAGGTCTTGTTGGCATTATCCTAGTTGTTATATAAGTCATAGTGAAATTCAAGAACTATGCTAATTCTTGGATGGAGTTTGAAAACTGATGCATTCCTTTTATATTTTTAAAATGATATCTAGAAGTTTTGCATGTTAAATTGTTACAAAGGATGTGATTTCTGACATATTGTATGTTGACATTTTAAAATAAAACTGTTACATTGCTCTGATAAATATGGAGTACATTATACAAAATAGACTACAAACATGAGTTTTGATACCCAGCATCATTCATTTTAAAAATACTTGAACATTTCTTCAACAGTCAGAAGATTTACATCACCCATTTCTCTCTTAAAATCACACCCCCCCCCCCAGAATTCTGTCCTAATACAATTTTTAAGCTTAAAAATATTTTTTCTTTATGCCATCAAATTTCTTTGAAACAAAAATATGCTCATGAATTAAAATTTATTTTTAATGTCCTGATTAAAAATCTCTAGAGTTAAAATTTCTATTTTTAGTGAAGCAGTTACTATAAATCAAAATGCCTTAATCATATAATGAATTTTGACAAATAATTTTTAAACATAAAAAATTGTATTAGGAAAGTAGCTCTTAATAAGATAGACTGAAGGGAGCTTATGAGACCTTCATTCAAGGTGACTTTCTTAAAAGATGTTTGTGATTGTCCCTTTGTGCCACTGTACCTGAGCTGGATTCTAGATGGGTGAATCTTTTGTAAGGTATATGAAGGAAGTCTTGATAAGGGATGCAGATGACATGGGTTCCATCCCTGGGTTGGGAAGATCCCTGGGAGAAGGGAACAGCTACCCAACCTCAGTACTCTTGCCTGGAGAATTCTATGGACAGAGGAGTCTGGTGGGCTACAGTCCATGGGATCGCAAAGAGTCGGAGACAAATGAACAACTAACACCCCGCCCCCCAACCCCCAACACAAAGCTTACTTATTAGTATGTCCTGTTTTCTGTCTCCTTCTGCTAGAGTAAGAGCTCCATGAAGATAAGGATCTTATCTGTTTTGTTCACTGATGTGCATCATTGCCTAGAATAGTGCCTGGCACATGGTATGTGTAAACTAAGTTTCTGGTGAATGAATGAATGAGTGAGCAAATGAATGAGTGAGTGGGATATAGGTTAAATCACACATAACTCATTGTTTAAATAAAAGTTTCATTGTCCTAAAAATAGGAAACACTGGTGGAAGATTTAGATTCTCACACAGCGTGTCATACTAAGTCCAAGAAGCTCAAAGAGCCAGCATCAGATGAGCAACAGTTTATGTTCCCATCTCAGGTGGGCACGTGGCATACAGTTCAGCCCTTCCTCTACATTAACTGAGAACAATTCATAAGCAGCAACTGCCAGAATTACAGTAAAATAAAAAATTGTTCTAATTCCTCCAGTAGTTGGTTTAGGCATCTACATATAGTAGATTTAATATCATCACAATGCTGACCTTATTTTCAAATCAACAGATCAGCTTTCCAAGTTACTATGTGACACAACCCCAAAATATGTACTCAAGAATTGTTTGCAAGAATTTCGGTTAAAGACGGGGTCTATTACTGGAAAAGTCTTGAAATTATTTAATATCATGTGGCCAATCCAACTGACCCTAACAAACATTCTCTAAAATTAATATTAAAATATAAAATGGATTGGGCTTCCCAGGTGGCACTAGTGTTTAAGAACCTGCCTGACAAAGCAGGAGACTTAAAACATGTGAGTTCAACCCCTAGGAAGAGAAGATTCTCCAGAGGAGGGTATGGCAACCCACTCCAGTTTTCTTGCCTGGAGAATCGCTTGGCCAGAGGAGCCTGGTGGGCTCCTGTCCATAGGGTTGCAAAGAGTCAGACACAAATGAAGTGACTTAGAATGGATAAAATGGATTAATATACAACTGAAACTAATGCTACTCTTTTTTTTAAATTAAACACCATCTTGGATGATTTAGTTTCACCAAGACAATGTTGGTTATTAGTAATCATAATTTAATATGATATTTTATCAGTTCAGTTCAGTTCAGTCACTCAGTCGTGTCCGACTCTTTGCGACTCCATGAATTGCAGCACATCAGGCCTCCCTGTCCATCACCAGCTCCTGGAGTTTACTCAAACCCATGTCCATCAAGTCAGTGATGCCATCCAACCATCTCATCCTCTGTCATCCCCTTCTCCTCCTGCCCCCAATCCTTCCCAGCATCAGGGTCTTTTCCAATGAGTCAGCTCTTTGCATCAGGTGGCCAAAGTATTGGAGTTTCAGCTTCAGCATCAGTCCTTCCAATGAACACCCAGGACTGATCTCCTTTAGGATGGACTGGTTGGATCTCCTTGCAGTCCAAGGGACTCTCAAGAGTCTTCTCCAACACCACAGTTCAAAAGCATCAATTTTTTGGAGCTCAGCTTTCTTCACAGTCCAACTCTCACATCCACACATGACCACTGAAAAAACCACAGCCTTGACTAGATGGACCTTTGTTGGTAAAGTAATGTCTCTGCTTTTTAATATGCTGTCTAGGTTTGTCATAACTTTCCTTCCAAGGAGTAAGCGTCTTTTAATGTCATGGCTGCAGTCACCATCTGCAGTGATTTTGGAGCCCAAAAAAATAAAATCTGACACTGCTACTTGCTCTTAAAATTTTAGGTTCATGGTTATGAAAGAGCTGAAATCCTAGGGCATTCATACTTAATTTCACGTTTGTCATATAAACTGGATCCCAACAGTCTTCACCTGTCACCTGTCATGTTTTGGGACAAATTCTACCAAAAAAAAGTTGAGTAGCAGGGTTTACTGAAGAAAGGAAAAAGCTGAAAAGACCAGATTAACACAAGGGAAGATGTGAGATATTTCACCTTCCCATGATGAAAGGAAAGCCGGGCAGCCAGTTTGGGCCCCAGTGGAAGGACCTTGCCTATGCAGGTCCTCCTCTTTACATGGCAAGTATGGGATGCAGTCCCCTCAATAGGGATAATCAAACCAGCACTGGGCATGCCGGTGCCTGCTGTCAGCAGGAGTGGATCTGCAAAGCACAGTGCAGGCCCTGCTGTTGGGGAAAAAGGAGCTGCCAGCCACAGGAGAGAAGAGAACACCACTGATTCCTGCTCATTCATTGCCCAGGCAACCCAACGCGCATACACCACAGCTCTGCTCAGTGCCTCACAATGTGTGTTGTATTTTAAGTAACACTATAATAAAAATAATATAAATCAATAACAGATATCTGTTACTTTCCTTTAATGGGTTCTATATAATACTCAAGTTTTTAAAATGTTGCCCAATAAGCAATGTCATTTAAAATAGCCTCACCCACTAAGATATTTTAGTTTACTATTAGTAAATAATTTAAGAGACCTGACCACCATACAACACCAAATAGAACCTTGCATTCTTGGGACTGGGGGTGAGAGTACAGTAGAAGTAAGTTCTGCCTACTTTCTCCTTCAAGGTTGTGCTGTTTTCCTTGGAGAGTTCTTCTGGGGCTTTAAGGTTTTCCAAAGATCAAACGAATGCCAATCAAGGACCTTGACAGACAGGAATTAATTCACCTCTAACTCCATGTTCAAACACAGCCATTTTATAGTGCAGTCAGTAAAGAACTTTTTTTCCTTGTCACAGGAATTGCCATCAGCTTAACTAAAGACTAGACTTTTGTATATCACCTGCTGCATGTACCTTGCACCAAACAAGGGTAATGAAATCAATGAATCTGGCAGTCTCTGAATTAAGGATTTACTTAAAAAGTTGATTACTCATCAAAAGTGGTATCTATTTACCTGACAAATGAAAATCCTAAAGGGTAATTTTATCACTTTGGTTTTCCCACTAGGTATGTTAAAGGACCATTTCAATTTCCAATAGGTAGTATACTTTTAAAGTCAAGATGACCAATTGCTAGACCAATTAGTAAAAAGTGTTGACTCTTGACTTCCAGGAATGATTACAACTACTGCATTTCCTGAAGGAACAGTTACTGTATCTTCTCCACTGGGGGCATATTTCTGGTTGTTTGTTCATTATTTTGATACTGCCACATCAATGAAAATCTTGTGCAGTTAGCCAGAGTTCATCTAAAGTCTGTATACCTTTCTCAGGAAGCTTTATTAAAAGCTACTCTTTATGATTCCTTTGCATTTTCTAAGCATGAACTTTTTGATGAAGGATTTCCTTCCACCATCCCTTTGCCTGGTTAGTGTGTTTTAGAATGACAGTGACTGAGTGACTTTCAGTCACTCAGTCATGTCTGACTCTTTGTGACCATGGACTATATAGTCCATCGAATTCTCCAGCCCAGAATACTAAAGTGGGTAGCCTTTCCTTTCTCCAGGGGATCTTCCAACCCATGGATCAAACCCAAATCTCCCGAATTGCAGGCAGATTCCTTACCAGCTGAGCCACAAGGGAACACCAGGAATACTAGAGTGGGTAGCCTATCGGTTCTCCAGCAGATCTTCCCAACCCAAGAAACAAACTGTGGTCTTCTGCATTGCAGGCAAATTCTTTACCAACTGAGCTATCAGGGAAGTCCTTAGAATGACATACTACAACTGAAAATGCAACCTAGCTGGCAGATTTTCTCTCACCTTCTGGCAGAGAAGTCAACCTCAGCTCCATCATACCCTCTCAACTCTGTGGTTGAGCATTGATCAAGGAAAGAACTCATTTTATTTGTAAAGCCCTTTGGCAGTTTACAAAGCACTCTCCCCTATGATTCAATTTGTTCTTTCCAATAGCCCTGGAAAGAATCTATTGTCATTTCTATTGAAAGGATGTAGTTAATCAAGACTTAGGGAAGTAGAAGCTTACCCTGGTAATAAGTGACAAATGAGGAATCAATGGCTTCCAACTGCCAATCCTGTGCACTTACCCCGTGTCATCTTACCTTGTGATACAGGCAAGGCATAAAGTGGAGCACAAGCTTCCTACCAGCTGCTCTCCAGACACACAGGCTCACGCCTTTCATGACTCCCAGTTGGCAGAAGTCTGAAATATGCTTCAGATACACCACCGTGCAGTAATGTCATAAACAAGATGATTATTGCTCTACTTAGAAAATGTGTTCAAGTGAAAAATAAGGCCATTATTTAAACATACCCTGAAGGTTTATAGTGTTTGAAAAATCTATTTTTAAAAAAAATCATTTATTTTTTTTCATTACTAATTTATTCCAGTACTATTCAATTCCTCCCTGAAGAATTTCTGGTGGAGAAGAAGATTGATTTACAAAGCCCCAATAAATCACATGCAAATTCATATTAAATATTGTCAATACACTTTCTGATATCTGGCAGTTTTGTAGCCCTTGGGCCATAACTACCATCTACCAGTAGGCAGAAGATGAAAGGAAGCAAAATGAATGTCCTTAAAACCCAGCGGCTCACAGCAGGGTTTGAAGTAGGATGAGGCAAGTGATGCTCAAAGTTTAAGGGATGCTAAAAGACTCAGTAATGAAGAAAAATAATACTTCAGTGCAATCTTATGAAAAATCAAATGAATGCAAAACATCTGTGATGAATAACTATTAAAATTTTAGAGAAATCCAGAATCAGCATTTCTGGTTTTCCCTTTGACTGCAGGCCTCACCACTGCTGGACACTTGGTGAGACACTGTACATTGCTAACCCTATCTTCATTTACAATTTTGACATTTCATTCATGATGGATTTTTTTGGTACACATTTTTGAGTTTTCAAAAATAATGCTTTAAGGACTTCCCCGGTGCTTCAGTGGTTAAGACTCTGCACTTTCAATCTAGGGGGCATGGATTTGATCCCTGGTTGGAGAACTAAGATTCTACATGCCATGGGGTGTGGCTGAAAGAAAATAATAATAATGCATTTTATTTATAATTTTGCACCCAAGGCAGGTGCTTATTTACCTTACCCTGATCCTGCCTCTCAATACTTAAACACGTTCTATCCCTGGATACCAACATCAGTAGTAACCTTTGGACTGTGCAGGTCATCATGAGCATGGAGATGTTACAACCTCTCCCAGCACTTTCAGCACCCCTCTTCTCACCGGACACTTCATCATAATCGAGTCTATGTTCTGTTAGATATACAAAGTTGAGGAAAGCAAACACTCAGCATGCACATAACAAATACCGGGCCACAGATTCCCTATGAACCACAGACAAACCTGAAGATTCTCCTTGCTCAACATGTATTTCTAAGTCTTCATGGATGAAAATGCAAACACACTATGGACTAAGCACCTTAACTTACCTGCAGCTCTGCATATGCAACAAAAAGGCCTTAAAAAAAAAAATCAGCCGAAGTTCTATCTTTTAGGGTCTCTCAGGAATAAACACAAACAGTCTCTCACAAAGCAAACATCTCACAGGAGAATCTCACCAGGACCTGTGAGGAGCATGGCAGAGCCATGTCAGGCCACACAGACTAACTATTATTATTTTATCTTGCTCGACTGTTTTCCTTTGTTTCTGAATTTTCTCACTTCTCTGATTAAGTTTGCTCTTTAAAATGTGGGGAAGGTCTAGGAGGCTAAAGCTTTTCCACAAACAAGAACCAGGTGAGGGATACAGAAGGTGTCTGTCCCTGGGAAGACTCCCTGGGGCCCTGCTCGGTTTCAAAGATGAAGGGTAGACCAGACAAGGAGAGGGGTCTTACCACACCTGACTGCTGGACCTGAGTGACGGCAGACCACTCACTGGTCTAGGTCCAGGTGCATGGGATCTTGAGGGACTTGCTTCTTGCATTTCCCGGCCTTTTCAGACAACACTCCCTCCCACTGTTATGATCATGGGAGAGCAGTGGGCATGGGAGGATGAGGTAGCATTTTGACAGGTGTGCTGAAGAAGGGATTGCAAGAACAGAAGACACTAGGAGGCCAAGGAGTCATGGCCCTGCCGGCTCAGGCCCTGTGCCAGCTGCAAGGGGACTGTGCTGGAGACTTGCCCCACTGGGCTGGGCAGGCTTGGGGTCTGTTTGTCTCCAGTGACTTCCAATAAAAAGGAAACCAAGACACCAGGCTATGGTTTTTCGAGTAGTCATGCATGGATATGAGAGCTGGACTATAAAGAAAGCTGAGCACCAAAGAATTGATGCTTTTGAATTATGGTGTTGGAGAAGACTCTTGAGAGTCCCTTGGACTGCAAGGAGATCCAACCAGTCCATCCTAAAGGAGATCAGTCCTGGGGGTTCATTGGAAGGACTGATGCTGAGGCTGAGACTCCAATACTTTGGCCACCTGATGCAAAGAGCTGCCTCATTTGAAAAGACCCTGGTGCTGGGAAAGATTGAGGGCAGGAGGAGAAGGGGATGGCAGAGGATGAGATGGTTGGATGTCATCACCGACTCAATGGACATGAATTTGGGTGGACTCCGGGAGTTGGTGATGGACAGGGAAGCGTGGTGTGCTGCGGTTCACGGGGTTGCAAAGAGTCAGACACGACTGAGTGACTGAACTGAACTGAAGACACGAGGACACATAACAGTCTGGATGGGGAGACGCGGGGTCAGCTTGTGCAGCTGCTTCATTTCTTTCCCACAGCAACTTGCAAGGCGGGAATTGTTACCCCTAAATTACAGAGAAGAAAGCAAATTCAGGAAGGTTTATCAGTTTGTCAAAAGGCATGCACTGATTAAGAGGTAGAGGTGAGACCCAAATATAGTCTGTTTGATCTCAAAGATCATGGTTTTTTCATCATATGACAAAACCTTTGAAACTTCTACCTCAAACACTTTCTTAAAATACAAACAGATCCTTAAAGCAGTGAGGCCATTTGAAAACAGAAAATTACTGTCAGCAAAGAACAACAACAACAAATCAAGTTCCAAACTAGCAAAAGGTCAGTAAGATTCAATGACCTCGAATTAGACTGATACCATGAAGTAAAAGATACATGAGGTTTAACAATGCTTTGAATTCGCACTGACCTTGTTTTCAACAATGGAAAAACATCAACTTTGATATCAATTCAAAAATACTAACTTGAGATGCTTAGAGGAAGTAAAAATACTATTAGGACATCCTTGAAGGCTTCCCTCTATAGTCTATATTTTACACACAATTTTGCTATAAAAGATTTTAAAGTTTTGCTTTTTTTTTTTTTTTTGCAAATACATCTCATTGCATTAGGCACCAAATATATAAACCAGAAAACAGATTTAGGTTTTAGACTGAAAAATTAGATATTTCAGGGATTTGTAGTGAAGTTTCCAAAATCTAATTCTATATAACAGAATTAACACTTTATGATTTGAGCATAAATGAGATTCCATTTTTTTTTTTTTTTTTTTTTTTTTACTATAGTCAGGAAGACAAATTAAAACAGCTAGTGTTGCAATGTTGCAATAAAGACATGAACAAAGCCCGTGGCAGCCATGAGAATGCCTCTCACAACCTTTAAGTACCAGAAGTACAGTTGACCAAGAGTCCAGCTGCTTCCTCGGCAGTTCATTGCCCTGTTTAAGTCAAAGCCATGCTTCCCATGGGACGTTTTCAGGAAGCAAGTGAGCACAGCAGGGATATCAAAGTAGCCCAACTGGGGGAGAAGTAGGAACCCCCACCCCCACCCCATAGTCTTGCTTCTTCATGCTGGTTGCACCAGAGTCTGGACTGAGTCCCATTTAGTCTTCCTTCCCTCTCTCCTCTTTGCCGACAGCCTTGCAATGTAATCTGATAACTCTCCCAGCTTTTCCAGTCCCCTCTCCATTTTCTGTCTATTTTATCACAAGATGAAATCTTCACAAGTTTAATCCTGTCTTGGTGTCTACATCTCAAAGGACTTGGACACAGCAAGAGCATAGCGTGAGGGGACACTAAGATAACTATTTTTTTTCTGCATTGATAGCTAAGGTTTTAGAACTCAATGTAGTTCCTCCTGCAGAGTAAGTACTCCGTCAAATTTGTCAAAAGCACAAATGAATGAATATTGAGATGAAAATCATATGAAATATATGGCTTCTAATTGCTACTGATCCTTATGGAGGTCTAACAGTATTTTATTCATAAGGAATAGTAAATATGTCTAATGAAAGCTTTGTTTTAATAAATGTTCCTTGTACCAGCTGGAAATCAAATACATATTAGACATTAGATTAAAAACTGTTTCAGTTCACTGCTTGAGTGTTGATAATGTATCAATCCATGTTACTAAAAAAGAAGGAACAACTAGTTCTATCCTCTTACTTTTCCTGGTCACTTGGAGTATTATCATGTCGTGTATAGGAGGCTTAGAAATCACCTTTCATTTCCCAAAATAGCATGAAAACATCAAATCTATGTTACAACCAACTGAGTGGGTGCCTTGGAAACCAAGCTGGAGAGTTTGCTCTCCAGTAATGATCCTTTCATTCTCATTGGCAATCCTAGGATGCTCTCAAATCCAAATGTTATCACAATTTAGCCTTAGCAGAAAATAAAAGTCCCTTGAGTGCTTATCTTATGGTTTTTAATAAAGTGCTTTCTCACTTTCATAGAAGCTAGACAAAGTTAATTAGCTTGGATAGAAGTCTTTCTCTGTCCTCTTTCCCCTCCAAGCACTAATTAATATTAATGAGTAAAGGATAAAATTACTAAGTCCTCAGTATAATTGTGCTAGTGGATCATTTCCATGGGATGATTCTGAAACCCAGATAAATAGTAAATGTGGACCACTAACCAGAAGAGGGTTGAGAGTCCTTTGTATCAATTTCACAGAAAACCCAAAGAGGCCCCTCCCCACCTTGAGGGATGGATTTAAGAAGATTAGTGTCTAGGAACTGATTGATTTACTAACACTAAAGTTCCCCTTTTCTTTCCTTCTTACTGCTAGCTTTGATTTTTTTTTTTTTTTTTTCATTTGGCAGGGAGAAGTGGTGGGATTTGATATTCTGCCATGCAGATTGTTTTAACTCTTTCAGACACAAAGCTTTCAGGCTTTTATCCCAACACTTCAGGAGGCCAGGAAGACAAAAGACAGCACTATATTTTTTTGGTTCTTCAAAGGAGGATGTCAAAGAATGTGATCAGATGGAAAACTGTTTTGGAAATTTAGCTGTCACATCAAGATTTTTAAAATATGGGGCCTAAGTTCTTTGGGCTGCTTCTGTGGTCATCTTCTGCCAAGGTCTCAAGCTGATTTAAGACATTTTCAGCACATTAATTCAGCTTGCCCTGCCTTGAGACAAAGGAACACACAGTCTCTAAGGAATTATACCACCCAGTTGTCTAAACCTCGACTTGCTACTTCTGGTATCTCAGGCACTGAAATATGACCCAGAGATGTTTCATAAGGGTTAAACATTATTACTCTCTGGCCAAATATTTAAATAAGGCATTTTGTAGAAGTGCAAAGTCTGAAAAATGAGAAATGTTGTAATAAAACAAAGAGATAGGTCTCTTCTAAAAAGAAATCTATCATGTTAGAATTAAAGCAATAACAATTTGTAGTGAAATGTATACATACTCATAAAAGCTATAATTGTATTTAGTAAGAAGCTTTATAAAGAGAGGGAAGCTCTTGTATGGATATACACCCTTAGAGGGCTTGTGTCTCTTTCTTGGTCAAAAAGATAAATAGAAAGATTATATGGTTCACTGACAGAGGAAAAACATTTTCAATTATGCTTACAATCAATTAAGAATATCGCCAGAACTCATTCAAATGGTGATGTAACAGCAGGACCTCATGGGGTCTTCCTGGGATAGGTCTTCCCCCATATTCTCTGCTTTAGCTCCTCTCTGAAGTACCTTGGTGGAGGCAATGAAGATAATGGTGACCTCCCTCAAAAGATCCCTTGCATGAACCGCTACACTCAGTGCCCCCAACCCTGCAGCAGGCCACCACCGACCCACACCTCCACCCGAGACTCCCGGACACCCACAGGCAAGTCCGGGACAGTCTCTTGAGGGGCCACTGCTCCTTTCTCCTGGGTCCTGGTGCACGGGGTTCTGTTGTGCCCTCCCTGAGTCTATTTCCCAGGTCTGTGTAAGTTCTGGCAGCGCTATGGTCGGGTTAATGGCGCCCTCCTCCAAGAGGGCTTATGCCATAGCCAAGTCTGCTGCACCCAGAGCCCGTCCCTGCGGCAGACCACCGCCGACCGGTACCTCCACAGGAGACGCTCAAACACAGTTCTGTCTCAGTCTCTGTGGGGTCCCTGCGTCCTGGTGCACACAAGGTTTTTTTTTTGAGCCCATTGAGCATCTCTGGTGGGAATGGGGTATGATTCTAAACATGATTTCGCCCCTCCTACCGTCTTACTGGGGTTTCTCCCATCTTGGACGTGGGGTATCTCCACACTGCCGGTCCAGCAAAGCGCAGCCGCTGCACCTGACATTGGACGTGGGGTATCTCCCCTCTGCCGCTCGCTGATCCAGTGCCACGCAGCCATCGCTCACCACTCCAGCAAAGCTTACTCCTTGGGAGAAAAGTTATGACCAACCTAGAGAGCATATTAAAAAGCAGAGACATTACTTTGTCAACAAAGGTCCAACTAGTCAAGGCTATGGTTTTTCCAGTA
This sequence comes from Odocoileus virginianus, assembly GCF_023699985.2. NCBI lineage: Eukaryota > Metazoa > Chordata > Mammalia > Artiodactyla > Cervidae > Odocoileus > Odocoileus virginianus. Next base: position 38,922,039 of record NC_069674.1, read on the forward strand.
GTCATGAATGGATGTGAGAGTTGGACTATAAAGAAAGCTAAGCGCCGAAGAATTGATGCTTTTGAACTGTGGTGTTGGAGAAGACTCTTGAGAGTCCCTTGGACTGCAAGGAGATCCAACCAGTCCATCCTAAAGGAAATCAGTCCTGAATGTTCATTGGCAGGATTAATGTTGAAGCTGAAACTCCAGTACTTTGGCCACCTGATGCAAAGAGCTGACTCATTGGAAAAGACCCTGATGCTGGGAAAAATTGAAGTCAGGAGGAGAAGAGGATGACAGGATGAGATGGTTGGATGCCATCCCTGACTCAATGGATATGAGTTTGAGTAAACTCCGGGAGTTGGTGATGGACAGGGAGGCCTGGCATGCTGCAGTCCATGGGGTCGCAAAGAGTTGGACATGACTGAGTGACTGAACTGAACTAAACTGAAATACCTTGGTAATAGTATTTGATGCATATTTACTGAGTTGTTTTGCAGGTGTAAAAAAACCTCCCCCTCTCCAACAAATGGAAGCTGTTAATTATTAACACTTGATGACCATGAGCACATAGCCTCAGGCCTCCTAGAGCCTAGGGAGAGATGTGACATCACCCGGATACATCACCACCAACCAATTAGAGAATTGTACACAAGTTGATCACAGACCCTGCAACCCCCTTCCCTCACTTTGCTTTTATTTTATTTTTTAAAATTAATTAATTATTTTTGGCTATGTCTGGTCTCAGCTGCAGCCTGAGGGATCTTTCATTGTGGCATTCCGGTTTCTCTTAAGTTGTGGCTCCAGACTGCATGGGCTCAGTAGTTGCAGCTCCTGGGGTCTCTAGTTGTGGGGCACAGTTTCCAGATGAGTGGCCTCAGCAGTTGCAGCACCGAGGCTTTGTTGTCCCAAGGCATGTGAGATCTTAGTTCTCTGACCAGGGATCGAACTGGCAACTTTGGAAAGTGACTCTTAACCACTGGACCACCACGGAAGTCCCTGTGGACTGTCTTTGCTAGCAATTTAGGATATTTGCTACTTTGACAGTTTGTCTTGTCCTGTACTTTTTACAAAAGGGTTTATTTAGAACAAGTGGGTCAGGGAGTTAATACTTTGAATTTCTAATAATTCCCTTGGGGTCAAGATTAACAGAATAAATGACCAGCGAAAGAGAATAATTTCAGGAGCTCTAGAATTTTTTTGTGTGTCCTATTACCCTTTAGTCCATCATTACAAACAAGCTTTAAAAAGTGATTATTTCTGAGAGAGAATATTAAATCATACTAAAAGTGAAAGTGAAGTGAAAGTCACTCAGTCATGTCTGACTCTTTGCAACTCTATGAACTGTAGCCCAACAGGCTCCTCTGTCCATGGGAATTCTTCGGGAAAGGATACTGAAGTAGGTTGCCATGCTTTCCTCCAGGAGACCTTCCCAAAACAGGATCCAGCCTGAGTCTCCTGAATTATAGGCAAATTCTTTACCTTCTGAGTCAGCAGAGAAGCACCAAAATCCATACTAAGTCAATGACGAAAAGTATCCACTTTAAAAAATGAGAATATGGCAGTCCAGTGGGCAAGGCTCCATGCTCCCAATGCAGAGGGCACAGGTTCAATCCTTGGTCAGGGAACTAAGAGCCCACATGCCACATGGTGCAGCCAAAAATGAAAACAAACAAACAAACAAATATGAAAAGCCCTTCATCTGCCTGCACTTTTTGGTATGTGTTGAAATTCCCTTCCTTCTTATTGTTTCCCTATTGAAGCCTTACACTCATTGAGTGAACTAAATGAAACCTATACTCAGTAGACCCATGTGTTTCACTCTCCTAACCATTGCTATCTGACTTGGCCCTTGGTACTCCAGTAAGACGACTGTGTCAGAAGTTTTCATGCGCTCACTGCCAAGTCCAGGGCTTTCCACTCTGGATGTGTCCATCTGAAACTTGGCTGTAGTGGACTCTTGGATGGCTTCTTAAAAATGATAAAAGTCTACCTTTCCTTGGTTTCAGCAATACTACTTTCCCTGGCTTCCCAACCTACCTTTGTGACAAATACTTTTATATAAGAATTTCAATTCCAAGACTCAAATTTTGAATGAAAGGAAGTCCTTGTCTGAAAGTAAGGAAAGATGTATGTGTGTGTGTGTGTGTGTGTGTGTGTGTGTGTGTGTGTAGGTAGGCATTTGTCAATGTCAGACCAGCTATCTCAACTATTCCTCTCCCTTTCCAAAGTAAAGGAAACTAGGGGACAGGAAAAGTTCTGTTGTTTCTCAAGAAGGTCTAGAAACTAATGGGCTTGTAATTCCTAAAAGACAGAACTTTAATGGCTGGTGTTATAGTTCAGTTCAGTTGCTCAGTCATGTCTGACTGCTTTCAATTCCATGGACTGCAGCACACCACGCTTCCCTGTCCATCACCAACTCCCGGAGCTTGCTTAAATTCATGTCCATCGAGTTGGTGATGCCATCCAGCCATCTCATCCTCTGTCGCCCTCTTCTCCTCCTGCCTTCAACTTTCCCAGCATCTTTATATAGTTTTTCATCCCCAATAGTCCTCATCCTTCTTCTCCATATTCTGTCCCTCCCAAAACGGTCTGCATAAGAATTTGAGGGCATCAGAGAAGCATAAATAAACAAAATTAGAAATGAAAGATGGAAGAGGGGAATAATTCCATGAACAAATTAATGCCAACACACTTTAAAATGTTCAGTTCAGTTCAGTCTCTCAGTTGTGTCTGACTCTTTGTGACCACAGGGACTGCAGCCCACCAGGCTTCCCTGTCCATCACCAACTCCTGGCACTTACTCAAACATGCCCATCAAGTCAGTGATGACATCCAATCATCTTATCCTCTGTCATCTGCTTCTCCTCCTGCCTTCAATCTTTCCCAGCATCAGGGTCTTTTCCAATGAGTGAGCTCTTCACATCAGGTGGCCAAAGTATTGGAGTTTCAGCTTCAACATCAGTCCTTCCAATGAATATTCAGGACTGATTTCCTTTAGGATGGACTGGTTGAATCTCCTTGCAGGCCAAGGGACTCTCAAGAGTCTTCTCCAACACCACAGTTCAAAAGCATCAATTCTTCAGTGTTGAGCTTTCTTTACAGTCCGACTCTCACATCCATTCATGACTAGTGGAAAAACCATAGCTTTGACTATACAGACCTTTGTTGGCAAAGTAATGTCTCTGCTTTTTAATATGCTCTCTAGGTTGGTCATAACTTTTCTTCCAAGGAACAAGCATCTTTTAATTTCATGGCTGCAGTCACCATCTGCAGTGATTTTGGAGCCCCTCCCCCCAAATAAAGTCTGTCACTGTTTCCATTGTTTCCCCATCTATTTGCCACGAAGTGATGGGACCAGATGCCATGATCTTAGTTTTCTGAATGTTGAGTTTTATGCCAACTTTTTACTCTCCTCTTCCACTTTCACCAAGAGGCTCTTCAGTTCCTCTTCACTTTCTGCCATAATGGTGTTGTCATCTGCATATCTGAGGTTATTGATATTTCTCCCAGCAATCTTGATTCCATCTTGTGCTTCATCTAGCCTGGCATTTCGCATGATGTACTCTGCATAGAAGTTAAATAAGCAGGGTGACAATATACAGCCTTGATGTATCCTTTTCCGATTTTGAAAATGTAGACAAAATAAACAAATTCCTTGAGTAATATAGCTTAAGCAAACAAACTCAAGGTGAAATAGAAAGCCTGAATATTTCTGCAACCACTAAAACTAATGTCTTTCTATACTTACTTCAAACTCAGATGGTATTATGGTCAAGTTCTACAAAATCTTCAAGAAACAAATCTCTTCAATCTTATACAACTTTGTAGTGAATCAAAAGAGAGAACATTGATTTACCAACAAATTTTGATACCAAGTCCAGAAAATAGCCCAATGAGAAAGAAAAATTTATGATCTAATATCATTTATAAATGCAAAAACTATTATAGATGCAACAGTCCTAAGTGACTAGTAGTAAATAGAATCTAGTCATGTACAAAAATAAATAATGCAACATAGTCAAGTGAGATAAATGACTCTAAAAAATGCAAGGATACACTTAAGAAGTGATTTCATGGACTATTACTTAGCCATAAAAAACAAAGATATAATGCCATTTACAGCAACATGGATAGACCTAGAGATCATCATATTAAGTCAGAGAAAAACATATCATGTAAAAGAATTAGGGATTAATGGTACATACTACTGTATATAAAACAGATAAACAAGCACTTACTCTATAGCACGGGAAATTATATTCAATATCTTGTAATAACCTATAATAGAAAACTACCTGAAAAAGAATATATATATATATACATAAAACTGTACATCTGAAACATAAATCAACTCTACTTCAATTTAAACAAAAAAAGACCCAAGGGTTTGATATTTCAAAATATTGGAAATAATCCAGATATCCACCAACAAGAATATGAAAAAATTGTTATAGAATAATCACATAAAATAGTGAAAATGAACATTTTGCAGCTAAATGAGAGGAAGTGAGCGAATCAGCAATAAGTATTCAACTTAAACTGAATAGCAAATGTAAATCAAATTACAGAGTACTATATTAAGTATTTGGAGAAGGAAATGACAACCCACTCCAGCATTCTAGCCTGGAGAATCCCATGGATGGAGGAGCCTGGTAGGCTACAGTCCATGGGGTCACAAAGAGTCAGACACAACTGAGCAACTTCACTTTCACTTTATATTAAGTATTATAACATTTTTTAAGGCTCAAAAACAAGTAAAGGTGAACAGCATCATGTTTAAAGATCTATGCATACATGAAAAGATGTAAAGATTTCAGGATACTGGTTACAGTATCTTGATACAGGATACAGTAACTTTTCAGGATACTGGTGAGGGAGGCAAGAAGTGAGAGTTAAAAATCACATAGGTAACTTCAGAGGTACCGGGGAAGGTCTTAGTTCATAACATGAATACTGGACCCACAGGTGTTTATTTTATTATTAACATTATGCTTAAGTAAATGTTATCAAATTCACCTATTATATGATAAAAGTCAGTCAGTGAGAGAAAACTTTCTTTCTTTAAAAAAGGTGCCCGACTTGGAAAAGAATTGACTAATTTTTAGTTCTAAAGTATTTTGAAAAAATATTAAACACTTGAAAACAAAATTTAAATTTGCAATGCGTAAAGACAGATTTCTTGCTTTAGTTAATGATTTCAGTGTATATCAGGGTGAGTGAGAATTCACAGGAGCAGATTCTTTCTGAGGCAGCATTACAACTCTCTGAGCACTTTCACAGGGTTAGAAGAAGAAGATGACTTATTTTTGAGAGTATTAAATTGGCTGTGCTAAAACTATGGAAAACAATCGTCTATGTTCTTTTTTTCTGAAACACTGATGCTTGAGGGACATAATTATCATTCCCCTTGCGCTTCCCATATCTTAAAATAAAGTTTTCTTTCAATAAAGATTTACCTGTTGGCCCAGATCTGTCAAATCTGGTTTAATATCCTTTTTGAATTTTGAATAATACCAGCATACAAATTCATTTTTTTGTCATGATTATTATATGCACCAATGAGTCTAACAGATTAAGTGTGAAGTTCATATAAACTGTATCATCATTGAGATTTTTTTGAAAGTCATATTTCTGTGTGTTGGGCAGCAAAAGAAAAAACTACATGATCTGACATAAAATGTAACAATATAATTTAGATTATTAGCTATATTCTTCATTTATTTTGACACTTTTTCTAAATATGTTCAGTATTTTTACTGAAGCCATCTGGCACCCCAGTTTCCAGCCTTACTTTTCTTTAGCCCCTATTTCCTTACTTAGATATTTAAAATACAGTTTTATCTTATTTATTGATATTATATTTGTATAATTGAGCTGCTTTTAAGATTTTAAGAAAGGAAGGAAACCTAAAACTTTACAGAGTCCTCCTCTTAAGTAGCATGGATTAAAACATGCTCTCCACACAATATTAGAGAAATGTAAAGAACACTTGAAAATTGAAGGTAACTGTACTGTACTGTGGGCTTTGCAGGTGGCACTAGCAGTAAATAACCCACCTACTAATGCAGGAGACATAAGAGATGTGGGTTCGATCCCTGGGTTGGGAAGATCCCCTAGAGGAGGGCATGGCCACCCACTCCAGTATTCTCGCTTGGAGAATCCCATGAACATAGAAGCCCAGCAGACTACCGTCCATGGGGTCACAAAGAGACATGACTGAAGCGACTTAGCGTACATACATGTACTGTACTGTGTTAGTCTGAGTAAGCAAGTAAAAAAGGAGTTGCTGGAGCCAAATCCCTGAAGCTTAGCACAGCAGAGGTTTAGGTCTAGATCCGCACTAGACCCAAATTCCAGGGCAGATCTCTGGCTGGATGACTCTCCTCAGGAATTTGGCCTTTTCCCAAGCATTTTGGAGACCTTCACTTCTAGCCATACAGAGAAGGAAAGAGAGTGAGCCTGGGGAAGAGGGTGTTGGCCATTTCATGGCCAGGGCTGATGTTCTGATGGATAGTCACAAGGTTACACCTGATGAGGGGTGAGGAAGGGACGCTTGCCTGAGATGTAGTTGGTTTTGTGTCCAGGAAGGAGAGGAGACCTAAGATATTGGTGACCACGTCACGAGGACACGCTTAAGCACTTCTGCAGAGGAGGCCCATGATGAGGAAATGAGACATCCTGCCGGCTACCAGTCCTGACTTTTCATGGAGGCATGAGAGAGAATCATCTTGCAAGCAAATTCTCCAGCCTCGGGCTAGCTTTCAAATTACTGCAGCCCCGGGGGAAAGCTTAACTAGAACCTCATGAGACTCTGAATCCCAACAGCAACTCAGTCACTCCTGAATTACCAACACATCGAAACTGTAACATAATAAATGGTTATTGTTTAAGCCACCAAAGTTTGGGTAATTTGTTGTATAACAACAAGTAACAAATACAAAGTTAAAGCAAACAAACCTGAATGAAAGGGTACACTAAACCTACTACAGTGGCTACCAGCTTATCAGGGAAATGCAAACAAAAATGTGCTGGGGATGGATGTTGTTAATGTTAGTTGATGTAGATTTCAAGTCGAAAACGACAAACACCATTATCCCTTTCATATCTGAATCTGGAAAGGAGATCTAAACACCAGCTAAGTGGGGCTTAGTCCATGGTATATTGCATCATAGTCCAAGATAGGAAAATGTAACTGGAGAGAAAGAGCTGGTATTCAAATTTTCTCAGACCTAGAAGGCTTGCTTCCTGCTGCTGCAGGGTGTTGAGCGAGATACGTTCAAAGAAACTTGGGTAAACATACACTACTTGTGCATGAGACATAAGATATAGCCTGAGTGGGGAAGATACCCTGGAGGAGGGGATGGCAACCCACTCCAGTATTCTTGCCTGGAGAATCCCATGGACAGAGGAGCCTGGCAGGCTATAGCTAATAGGGACTCAAAGATACTGACACGATTGAAGCGACTTAGCATGCACACACATGCTACTTGTTACTGGTGGTGTTGGTATAGTCGCTAAATCATGTATAACTCTTGTGACCCCATGGACTGTAGCCTGCCAGGCTCCTCTGTCCATAGGACTTCCCAAGCAAGACTACTGGAGTGGGTTACCATTTCCTGCTCCAGCTACTTGTTATTGGTCAGGATCAAATTGGATGGTTTCTCTTTTATAAAAACTGAAATGTACAAGGAAGCTGTAACTGTGAAGTTTGATGTGCCTAATAACATTTTGAAAAAGTATATAAAGCACAATTAGAAATACAAGGAGAACTGACAAAAAATGCAGTATTAGTGATAAACTTTGCCCAATTCCAAAGGCAGTTGGAACAATCTAAAAATAGTTGACTTGGAATGACTTACTGTTCCAACAGTGTATTAAAGGAAAGCGGCCAGCAATTGGCCATTGGCTCTCCTGAGCTTGGACCAAGACCTAGTGTTTCAGGGGTCCTCTCTTCCCTGGGAGGGTGAGTCTGCTTCGTATAGACAGCTGTCTGGGCCCAAACCTAGGTGTCTGTAAGCAACTTTAGCAGGAGAGATTTTTGGAGTTCCCCTAGCTAATCGTGAGAGAGTGCCTTCCCTTAACCACTGTTACACAGTTTCTTTCCTTGTTTCCCCCTTTGGCAACTATTTTGGTTCAATCCTTCTGTTTGGGTGAACTTGATCACCTTGCTTTAAGCATCTCAGCCAACTCTTGCTCCTGCATATTGGTGGTATTCTATAAAAATGAGTAATTATACAAAGTAATATATGTGTGTGTGTGCATCAAGAAATTAGGGGAGAAAAGGATAAAGTTATGTCTAAATATAGAGAACTCCATAAAATATGGTCTAGGTTGAAAGTGAGTAAGTCACTCAGTTGCGTCCGACTCTGCGAATTTTCTAGGCCAGAATACTGGAGTGGGTAGCCTTTCCCTTCTCCAGGGAATCTTCCGAATCCAGGAATTGAACCCCATTCTCCTGAATTGCAGGTGGATTCTTTACCAGCTGAACCACAAGGGAAGCCCAAGAATACTGGAGTGGGTAGCCTATACCTTCTTCAGCAGATCTTCCCAACCCAGGAATCAGACCAGGGTCTCCTGCATTGCAGATGGTTTCTTTACCAACTGAGCTACAGGGAAGCCTGTCTAGGATGAAAAACAACTGGGAAATCCAGATGATGGACAGATGGATTGTTCGTTATACTAGCCTGCCAACACTTTTTACAGGTTTGAAATTTTTTACATAAAATTGGGGGGGGGTAATTCTACATATTAAAATAAAAATCATCCAAGATATGGAGGAGTGTGGAGAAGTGAAGGTAGAGTTTGAACCAAGATTGACCTTGAACTGATAATTGTTAAAGCTCTGTGTTGGGTACATGAAAGTGCAAGTGAAAGTTGCTCAGTCATCTCTGACTCTTTGCAACCCCGTGGTCAATACAGTCCAGAATTCTCCAGACCAGAATACTAGAGTGGGTAGTCTTTCCCTTCTCCAGGGGATCTTCCTAACCCAGGGACTGAACCCAGGTCTCCTGCATTGCAGAAAGATTCTTTATCAGTTGAGCCACAAGGGAAGCCCAAGAATACTGGAGTGGGTAGCTTATCCCTTCTGCAGAGGATCTTCCCAACCCAGGAATTGAACCAGGGTCTCCTGCATTGCAGACAGATTCTTTATCAACTGAGCTATCATAGTATCCTCTCTGTGCCTATATATGTTTGAGATTTTCCACAGTAAAACCTTAAAGGAAAAACAATTTGTTGACTGAGTATAGTAGAATTTCATGCCAGTAAAAGCAAGTAAAGATATAAAGAAAGCAAGTATGTTTGAAAGATTATGTATGAAGAAGGGCTAGCACATAGCATGCTGTTAACAGTGGTTACCTCAAAGGGATGGGTGAGGAGTCAGGGAGAGGATTAACTTGTACATATTTTTGTAACTATTTTAAAAAATATTTGGTTTTATTTATTTTTTCATTCAGCCATACCAGGTCTTAGTTGCAGCACCTGGGATCTTTACTTGTATCATGTGGGATCTTTATTTGTGGCATATGGGACCTAGTTCCCTGACCAGGGATGGAACTCAGGCCCCCTGTATTGGGAGCTAGGAGTCTTAGCCACTGGATGACCAGGGAAGTCTCAGCTTTGTTATACACACACACACACACACATACATGTATATATATAATTATATAATATATGTAATAATGTACTGTTTGACATTATACAACATGCATGTACTACTGTTATAATTTTCAAAGCTCGAAAAAGAATCAAAACATGGTACTATAAAGGGCAAGTCCATTTCTAAATGCTTGCAGGGTTTTAGATGATATGATTATATGACAAGGACTGGGAATTTGGGGAACTGTAGCAAACATGAATGAACTAGCTCAATTAAGAAGAAATCCACTGTGTACATTAAAACAAACACCTCCAGTTTTCAACTCTGGACAGATGCTTTCTTGATGTACTCAACATAGGTAACTTAACGAACAGTGTGACAGCCTTACCAAGCTGGAAGGGCTTCTTTTACACACCCTCTAAAAAGAATTCATTTGCAATCTCTGTCACTTATGTTCATGGACCAGCAATCAGTTCTTGCTGAAATCTCATGTCTTTTAACATGCTAAATTCAACCTTTGGCATTTTCCAGATATACAGCATTGGAGACTTAAATAATAATAATGACAATATACATACATTATATATATATTTCACATTAGTAGAATAAAGGAGACAATCCATTCAAAAATTTCTATTAATGTGGAGATGTCAACTTTTTGACTGTGTGTGAGTGACTGCCCAGCATCAGAACCATTTTCACATGTTTGGAGAATCTTGTACCTTGTGAGTACTGGTGTGAAGTGAAAGTGGAAGTCCTTCAGTTGTGTCTCACTCTTTGTGACCCCATGGACTGGGACCTTCCAGACACCTCTGTCCATAGGGATTTTCTACTCAAGAATACTGGAGTGGATTGACATGCCTTCCTCCAGGGGATCTTTTCAACCCAGGTCTCCCACATTGCAGGTGGATTCTTTACCATCTGAGCCACCAAGGAAGCCCAAGAATACCAGAGTGAGTAGCCAGTTCCTTCTGCAGGGGATCTTCCTGACTCAGGAATTGAACTGTGGTCTCCTGCATTGCAGGTGGATTCCTTATCAGCTGAGCTACCAGAGAAGCAGCTTCTCTGGCATCCAGGACATGAGTACACATCCTAGGATTAACCAACCACACTGACACCAGGTTTAAATACAGATTAAGAAGGCAAAGCTAAGAAGTAGGGGCAGTGATGGTATCACGCCCCAGCTCTGGGGCTGCAGGGTAGCTGTGCTGGGGAAATCAGCTGGGTCACCTGGCATTCAACAGTGATCTCATTGCACTGATTCATAGAATGATTTGGTTGGTCTTCCTGGAGATGCCTCTCCCCCTCAACTTCATGAGGATTTTGCAGGCTTGGTTCCCCTCTCCTGGGCATGATCTGTGCTACACAGGAGCAGTTAGACTTAGTTTTACTTAGAACTGAGATCCTGGAGTCATAGAGGCTGAAAAAGTCTTTGTAAAATTAATCATTCATCCTGATTTTAAAATTAATGCCTAAATGGAAACTTTTATGAAACCAAAATAAAAACTGAGTTGCTTAATGCAATAAATACCTACCACTCTATTGTAATTAATAGGGAAATACTGAAAACATTCCTATTAAAGTCAGGGCAAAACTAAGTCTGATGTCATTGAGTTCTCAACATGTTGGAGAGGGATTAATTAATGCAATAAGAAACTGGAGGGTGAACGATGTAAATATGGAAAAAGAGGAGAAAATTATCACTACATGCAGGTGATATGATTTTTATCTGGAAAAGTCAGAAAAATTAGCTACAAAAATTAACAAGTTCAAAAGTAAATATTGAAGTCAGTGAATTTTCCTATATATTAGCAGTCACTCAGTTCAGTTCAGTCACTCAGTTGTGTCTGATTATTTGAGACCCCATGGACTGCAGCACACCACACCTCCCTATCCATCACCAACTGCCCGAGCTTGCTCAAACTCATGTCCATCAAGTCGGTGATGCCATCCACCCATCTCATCCTCTGTCATCCCCTTCTCCTGCTGCCTTCAATCATTCCCAGCATCACAGTCTTTTCTAATGAGTCAATTCTTCACATCAGGTGGCCAAAGTATTGGAGTTTCAGCTTCAGCATCAGTCCTTCCAATGAATATTCAAGGCTGATTTCCTTTGGGATGGACTTGTTGAATCTCCTTGCAGTCCAAGAGACTCTCAAGAGTCTTCTCCAACACCATAGTTCAAAAGGATCAGGAACCAGAAATACTTGGACACGGCCAGGCCACCAGGACAACAAGCGGGGGGTTGCACCACCGTACACACGTGGGCGGTCCCACAAAACCTGGGATGCTGACCCCAGGCCACTCCTGGAGCCTCCATGACCAGGCGCCTACACCTGGGCCAGCGTGCCACAGCCCCACCGCCTGCAGTGGAGGGGACCTGTAGTAGTCACTCGTTAGTGCTAGTAGTTACTAGTTAATGCTAAAATAGAAAAAAACAAAAACTACAAATAATTCCTGGGGGGAAAAAAAGGTTAATAAGAAATATGTAAGATCCATATTAAAATTTATAAATATTTATTGGAAAATGATGTAAACAATTATTGATAATTATTTATTGAGGAATGTATTGAACAGACATATCATATTCCTGAGCATAAAAACTCAATATTGTGAGCATGTCACTTCTTCATAATCTGTATTTTTAATTCCACTCAAAACATGTGTCTAATGAATTATTTTTAGAGAATCTGACAAAATTATACCCGTGAATGAGTACCCTAAAAGAGTCAAGAGAATCCTTTGCAAATACTACATAGAAGAGGGCCTTGCTCTGTGAGTCATTAGATCATCTTATAAAAGGAAGAAAAGTAAACAAGGTGAGATAGCTGCAGGATTAAACAGAAAAACAATAGGATAGCAAGTCCAGAAGCAGAATCAAGTGTACAAAAGAATGTGGAATTAAAAGTGGTGACAAAAAGGGATTCTGCTTCTAGACTAATATGGCAAATTATGACATAATAATTTGTCAAATGCAGCTAAAACTATGCTTATATGAAACATGTTTGAAAAGAAGAAAGACTAGAAAACAATGACCCAAGTATTCATCTAAAGAAATTAGCAAAAAGAACAGCAAGTTAAATGCAAAGACTGAAAAAAATTAATAATACAGCTAAATGTAAAAAGTAATGACATAGTAGTATATTAACAATAATAAAATGGAGAGAATCAATAATACCAAAGGTTGACTTAAAAAAATATACTACTAATCTTAATAAACTCCTGGCAAGCTGATCAAGAACCAAAAACCAATGATATTTACTCATATCAAGAATGAAAAAGGGACATCATTGTATATCTTGCAGACAGTAAAATGATAAAAAGAGAATACTGTAAATTAAGGGAGTAATCCCAATTTTATATTAAAAAGCCAGCCAAATTTTGTTACTATAACCTGATTTAAAAATATTTTAGTATATATAATAACATGTAGAAAAGATAATACATCAAATGTGGATTTATTTGGGGTAAGTAAGGCTGATTTAATACTACATATACCAAAATCATTATATTATTTACAATACGAATGACCAAATTAACAAAAAACCAAAAAATTTATTTAACAATAAGTGTAGAGAAAGCATTTGACAAAACCCATCTACTCATTGGGAGAAAAATTCTCAGTGAGTTAAGGAGAGAAGAGAATTAACTCCTTAACTTGGAATGCTTATAAAAAAAAAGCTCTAGCAGATCTCTGAATGGTACACTGTTAAAAAGTAAGAAGGTTTCTGATACTGGGAACCAGAAAAAGATTTCTGTCCACTTTATTTCTGTTCAATATTATGTTAGAGGTCCTAGACAGTGAAATAAATCAAGAGACAGAAATAAAAGGAAAAAGATTAAGAAGCTAGAAGTAAAATTCTCACTATTCTCAGCTGATTGTATGTAATGACCTAAAAGAATCTGCTGATAACCCATTATAATTAACAAATAAATCAGCAAGATCCATGGAAACCAAATTAAGAATATCTACAGAGACAATTAGAAATTGGCAACATTTTAAAATATGCCATTAAAATGATATCAAAACATCTGATACATAGGAATAAACATAACAAAAGGTATTCAAAAGTCCTTCACAGTATCTAAAACATTGTTGAGGATAATAAAGACTTAAAAGGGAAGAATATACACTTCCAACATGGTAAAAATTTCAGTGTACCCTAAAACTGATGTAAGATTCAATGCAACCCCAATCAAAATTCAAGCATTTTGAGAAAAGCAAAATAAGATGATTTTGTAATTTACATGGAAATGGAAGGAACCACCTATAATCATGACAATCTTGAAAAAGAAAGAGACCTTCCACTATTGGATATCAGGACATATAAATCTACAGTAATTAAGATAGTGTGGGAATGATCTAAGGACTGACCAACGGACAAATCTTTCAGAAATGTCCAGAAAGAGCACTTAATTGGCATTAATTTATGACTGATACTACAGAACAGTGCAAAAAGAATGGTCTGTTTAATAAAGTGTTCCTTAGTCAGTTAAACATCTGTTTGGAGTGGAGTGAAATTTGACACTTTGCTTTACCTTGCACAACTATTAACTACTGATGGATGGTATATCTAAATGCGTTAGCGTCTCTAGAATATAACATAAGAGAATATCTTCATGATGGTAAGAGTAAAAGAGGAGGAAAAGACTTCTTTAAAGGGATGCGTAAAGGAGCCAACCACGAGGGAAAAAATACAATTATGAGAATGTAGTTGTTTAATTGTATATTTTCAAATTCAGATCACCTGGAACCCATGAATATTAACTAACCTTACATGGCAAAGATGTGATTGATTTGAAGATTTTAGGATGGGATCATCGTGGATTAGGGTGGGCCCAGAGTCCAATGATGGGAAATAAAGAAGACGAGGAACAGACATGGAGGCACAGAAGAGAGCACTTTGTAGAGACAGAGACAGTTACATAAGGGATAATGTTAATAGCCCTCATAGCTCAGTCAGTAAAGAATCGGCCTGCAATGCAGGAGACCTGGGTTTGCTCCCTGGGTTGGGAAGATCCCCTGGAAGAGGGAATGGCAACCCACTCCAGTATTCCTGGCTGGAGAATCCCATGGACAGAGGAGCCTGGCAGGCTACAATCCATGGGATTGCAAGAGTTGGACTCGACTTAGCGATTAAACCACCACAATGTTAATATGGAGTCAGATATTGAAGTGATATGTCTACAAGGAAAGTCAAAGAAAGCAAAGAACACCTGGAGTCACCAGAAACTAGGAGAGAGGCATGGAATAGATTCTTCCTCAGAATCTTCAGAAGGAATCCACCTTGCCTGCACTTTGACTTTGGACTTATGGCCTTCAGAACTGTGAGAGAGAAAAAAAATCTGCTGTTTCAAGCCACCAAGTCTATGGTAGTTTGTCACATCAGACCTAGGAAACATAAAAAGGGTTAAAAAAAAACTGTCACAGAATATACTAAGATATTGTGACATATATATACATAAACTCAAAGGAATTTTTTTCCAGAATGCATACAAGTTCCAATAAACCAATAAGAAAATGACACGGAATCCACTGAAACAGTGGGCAATAGAATTAAACATACACTTTACAAAAAATGATATCCAACGGCCAATACATCTATGAAAGTGTTCTCAACTTTATTAGTCATAAAATAAGTGAAAACTATAGCTAAATAAGTTAATACATTCAACAACAGAGCTAAGATTAAAAACAGTAACAATAATAAATACTGCTGAAGATACTGAATACCTGAAATTATCATGCTGAAAGTAATGCAATTTGTATATCACCTTAAAACTGGCAAAATTTTATGATATGGTCCAGCAATTCCATCCTTATGTACATGTATACTTAACAGAAACTTGTATATATATATACATATATTTTAAAAAATGTACAAGAATGTTTACAGTAGCAATCTAGCCCAAAGTTGGAAACAACCCAAATGTCCACCAATGGTAGAAGAGATAAATTGTGAAATATTCAAATAGTAAAATACTATACAACAAAATATACATTAGCAAAACTTGAATTTCACAAGTATAACTTGAAGTGAAAGAAGGCACATCATAAGAGAATATATGGATTCATCTGTACATAGAGCAGTAACCTTTGGTGGGGAAGAAACACAGTGACTGAGAAAAAGTCTGGCAGCGTCCTAGGTGCTGGCAGTGTTCTGTTTCTTGAGCTATTGGGGTATTTTCATAAATGTGTTCACTTAGTGATAACTCATTGAACTGCATTTTTATGATTTATGCAGTCTCTTTGTGTGTTATACTTTAATAGAAAATAATTAAAGAAAGTAGAAAAGCAATTTATCAACAGATTAAGTTATAACATCTGGTTAAGTTCTGGAAGAAAAGGTTGGATACTATTTCATAGAGTATTGTAAAAATAAACACCAGTAAATCAGATAATTAAATATAGATGTGGGATGATTTAAAGTCCATGAAGAAAACTAGAACACATAACCCTGGGGGAGGAGGAAGAGGCATGG
Source organism: Odocoileus virginianus (assembly GCF_023699985.2). Taxonomy (NCBI): domain Eukaryota; kingdom Metazoa; phylum Chordata; class Mammalia; order Artiodactyla; family Cervidae; genus Odocoileus; species Odocoileus virginianus. Next base: position 38,938,101 of record NC_069674.1, read on the forward strand.
AAAGCGATTTGACATATAACCCTTAATGCACAACACTGCAAAAACAAAAAGATATGTAGAAATGTACATAAGATGTTAATGATTATATATAAAACTATGCAAATACAAACGATAAACTGGGAAAATATTTATAGTACATTAGAGAGCCAAAGAAGGATATCCCTGGTGGTCAAGTGGGTAAGACTTCACCTTTCAATGCAGGGGGTGTGAATTTGATCCCTGGTGGGGGAGCTAAGATCCCACATGCCTTGCATCCAAAAGAACCTCAGAACATAAAACAGAAACAATATTATATAACAAATGCAATAAAGACTTTAAAAATTATCTACATCAAAAAAATCTTAAAAAAAAAGATATTAAAACAGAGAGGCGGGGTGGGGGTGGGGCTGTGATCTCCCAAGAGCCCTTGCGGCCGGCTTCCTCGCGAGAGTGTGGTTCATGCCGAGGTACCCCCAGTGGATTCTGCGGTTCTGGTTTTCTGAGGTGCTGGCATCAACCAGCGCGACCCTGGCATCCTCTGCTACTTGCCTCCACCAGATCCACGCTTGCTGCCCTACACACCCCAAGCCTTGGGAGCATCCTTTGGGCTCCTGTTTGCTTTCCCTGGGAGCCCACAGTCCGCCTGCCAGGACCAGGACCTGGCCCGCAGGCGGCCCCCATGTTGTTCAAAGGAGATTTCCTGCTGGCGGGGCCGGGTGAAGGGGCTGGAAGTCGACTTGGGGCGGGAGTGCAAAGCCTCGAGGCTACTCTGCAGGTAAAGGACTCAGGCCTCAGCTGTGGTCTCTTGGGAAGCGTTGAGACACCCCGGAGCTGTCAGGAGGAACAACAGGCCCAAGGATGCTAGTTACCAGGATTTCAGCTGCATTTCTTCAGCGTCAGCACCGGCTTCCGCCTTACTCTGTGGCTCAGGACAGATTTCACCCAGGGACTTAAAGCCTTGTATGCAGGTAACATCTGGTTTCCCATTCTATCATATGTTGGAGAATTATAAATACTACCTCCACCTTGACACTGGAAATACCCTTATATGAAAGTGGTCATTAGAGAACACAGATTTCCAAAATACCAAACACCAGAAAAATCTCTGAGCTAGTTTTAAACCTGCATCTGCTGATTTGATCCTGTGCTTTTTCTCACGTACTTTACTTTCTCCCGGTTTACTGTTGGGTGAAGAGATAGCCTGAATAGCTTTCAGCATTTTATGAAGTTAGTGCCTCTTTTTACGTGCGTACAGTATAATACATACATGTGGGATTCTTGTAGAATATACACACTTTTTCTGTGTGTGTGGCATGTATATTATATATATAATTCACACTTTTATCTGAAGCTTGGCTTGCGGTTAAAATACATACATGCACACACCTCATCACCTGGAGTTTTTCATAAGGAAATTAAGAACATAGTAGACTGATTTATTTATGATCCCTTGGCTTATTATGTGTGTTGGAGTTACCATAGAAACATGGAGACACAGGCTCACACCACTCAGACTCCCAGGATATCTTGGGTGCTCAGAGTATTTGTAACCTGAGACCAATTCATAAAATTGCTAGGGTGGAAACGTGACCAGTTTTGTCTGCCAGGTCATAGTGACGTGCATTAGTCCATCAGGACAATGCTGTATTCTAATTCCCAAATTGAAAAAAAAAAAAAAAAGATGATCAGAAAGCTAGGAATTGGAAAGTCCTAAGGTTAACAATAGGACTGCTGGATAAAACATCCTTTTTTAAAAATTCTGCAGATGTATTTATTAAATCGATTGAAGAGATATGTAGCCACTAAGAATCCATCCTCACTTTCTAATTCTAACTTGCTTAAATACCACATTAACTCATTCATATCTGTTACCACTTGTCTTGACAACCTTGCATTGCTCTGTTGAAAGATACTTCTGGAACACATTGTGAGTTCCCAGATATTTTTTCTATGAGTTAAATATTTTTTGGGCAAACAAGGCACCAGCAAGCAGCAGCATTTCTTCTCAAAATTACACTGTAGAAGAAAAAAAAAGTTATTCCTGAATCTGCTTCTTCCAGACAGTCACCTGCACGATGGGCAGGTTCCTCTGTGCTTTGATTACTTCCTAACAAATGATCTAACTTTTTATTCAGTCACCCCCTACATTTTGAGTTCAAGGCCTTCAACATTAAATGATCTCACCTTCAGGAGAGATCACGTTGGTGTACAGAAGAAACCAGCACAGCATTGTAAAGCAGTTATCCTCCAACTAAAATAATTATCCTCTATTTAAAGTAATAAAATTTTTAAAAAGAAAGAGTCCAAGAATAAAATACTCACTAAAAAGCTATAAATAGGAGGGATTCTTTTTTAAGAGATTCATACAAGTGAGTGACAATTCCAAAAAGTTCACTGGGGAGATGGAATTTTGTGTAGAGTAAATTTCCTTCTATAAATAAGATAGAAGTGTTCAAAGCATATGAAATAAGACATATCACTTGTGAAATGATCACATTTTTATTTGTTCTTTAAGCAAAAATCACAAGCCTCGTATTCAAATCAGGAAGTAGAACCACTCAGCAGGGTGACCTCTCTCCACCAAACAGCTAAGGTCGTCGGGTCATGACTGGAGAAGACAGAGAGCAGATCTGGGGGCTGCGCTGGTTCTCCTCTGATGGTTCTCCTCCCCCAAGGGCAGGCAGAGTCTGTGGACCAAGGGGTTGTGTCTGTGTGGTGCTCGCTCAGGGCTCATCTGAAGCCTCCCTCTGGGGTCCACGTGCCTTTTTTTCAGAATCTTTCCTCCCTCAGATGGGCACATAGCAGGCATGTGTCACGTCTAAGCCAGAAGGGGTTTCAAGGTAGCTGTCGTGAAGGCTGCATAGAACTTGAACTGCGTCTAAGTGCCCTTCAGAGTGTGGGGCACAGCCTGAAGTGGGCAGAGAAGGGGAGCAGGCTTGAGAGTGTCTCCCCAGTCTGGTTCAGAATGTCCCAGAATTTAATTCCAACTTGCTTCTCAGTTCCTCAGGGAGGCATATTTGTTCATCAGAAGGATGGGAACATATTTTACGTAAGAGTTATCTTGATTTATGACTAAAATGTTTAGACACACACATTTGAGTTTCCATTTGAACTTTGCCTTGTCCCTTATACATTACATGTGGGCAGACAGCTACCAAAAGCTCGGTGGGGGGGCAGGATGAGCTTAAGGCTAGAATTAGGGGGGCCTCTTCCATTGTCATGAGAGAGAGTTAAACAGCTGTGGGTATAAGTCAGGAAACTGTAGGTGTCAAGATAGAACTGGAGAGAGGACCTGTCTGGCATATTCTTTCCTGTTCAAGAGTTGAGAATTTTCCCTGTGGTTGAAGAAAGTGTGTAGGATAGGGTATTTGAAGAGTGCTGAAGATTTGAATCGTGTTAAGAAAAGAAGAAGCTTAACTAGGAAGATGGCTTTCTCACCTTTATCGTCCCTTAAAAATGTCACAAATATTTTTTCATACCATACATAATCTAAGTTATCATTTTCAACGTTTGCACAGTAGTCCATTTTAAGAATGTGCCATATTACTTTTAACAAGTTTACTCTTTTGGATATTGACTTTGTTTATCATTTTTTATTACAAAAAATACTCCATTAAGCATCACCAGAGATAAGTAGTTAAATATTTCTTAGGTATGTTTCCTACAAGGGAAATTTGGAAATCAAAGGATAAAACTTTGAACATGTTGTCAGTTTGCCTTCTACAAAATCTGAACCAACTTATCCTCCTATTCTATGCTATTAAGAAAGTGAAAAAAATGAAAGTATTATTTACTCAGTCATGCCTGACTCTTTGCAACCCCATGGACTATAGCCCATCAGGCTCCTCTTTCCATAGAATTCTCCAGGCAAAAATACTGGAATGGGTAGCCATTCCCTTATCCAGGGAATCTTCCTGACCCAGGTATAGAATCCAGGTCTCCTGCATTGCAGGCAGATTTTTTACCATCTGACTCACCAGGGAGAGTGTCAATTTACTACTCCCATCAGCAAAATCAAGTATTTTTCTTTTTACCACATCATTAGTATCAGCAAATATCTTAGGCAAAATGTTATTCTTAAATTTTATTATTTTAGATTACTAGTAAGGTGAACATTTTTCATATTCTTTAGTCACTTGCAATTCTTTCATAATTAGATTATTTTTTTCTTTAATAGATCACTCCTTTTTCTCATTGATTTGTAGTTATTCTTTAAATATGGATTTCTCCATTGTATGGGTGACCAAAAATTTGCCCAGTTTTTCTTACTATTTGCATTTTGCATTCATACTTAACTTAAAACAATTCAGGTTGCAAGATGAAATTTGAGGGAACAAGAAGGCTTCTTGAGACTTATTTTTTCAAAAAGGTAGTGAGAACATAAACTTTTCCCCCCAGATTTTAGGAAATTATGCTCTTCAGGGAAAAAAAAAGCATAGATTCCAAAATTAATCTTTGTGTGCATATTTCTAATTATAAGAGTGCTATTTAAGACACATTGCTTGTCTTCTCCACTTGACGAAGGCAACTGTTGACTATAAGTCACTTCTGAGAGCCAAAGAAAAAGAGGAGCGTGGCTTCCCAGGCAGACTCTGCCAGCACGTTGGCAATGTATGCTCCCACTATTCCCCAGGAGAGAAAATGTGCTCTTCAATATGCAGAGAAACCAGATTGTCACAGATGGGCTTTACGTCCAAGAGGAAGCTCGGAAATCTGGATGTTTTTGAGACATGGCCAGAAAAGATGTCACGTGGATATTCTCCCAAATCTCTCTGATCCCCTATCTAGGCTTCTCTTTTATACATTGTATGTATGTAAGTATACACATATGTGCAGAAAACATAGGAGTTCATCTGTTTTGCTAGTCTGTCACTAGAGAGATATTAAATTATGTATGGAGTCAGATATTAGGAACAAAAACGGGACTTTGTAGGGAACTCTGTTTTAATTCTGCAGTAAGATTTTCAAATGGCTCCGGTCCACCCCTTCACTGACATCAGTAACATTATCCTCCTTTACTTTATAGGATCAAGAAGACTCTTGGGTCCATATATGAAAAGTATAATGAAGATAAAAATGATTAGCATACATTGAACACTTGTTTGTGCTAGGTAGATACAGTGCTAAGTGTATTTATTTTTTTAATCATTATCATAGACTTTTGCTGAGGACATCGTTATTATTCTCAGTTTCTAATGAAGGAAACTGAGAGAAAGGTTAAAAAACATACTCAAATACACATGAGCTGCTTCGCTGGAAATAATTGGAAAAAGAACAATCTGGGCTTTAGGGCTATGTCATACAGTGGGGGCTTCCCTTGTGGCTCAGACAATAAAGATCTGCCCACAGTAGCAGAGACCCAGATTCAATCCCTCAGCCAGGAAGATCCCCTGGAGAAGGGAATAGCAACCCGCTCCAGTATTCTTGCCTAGGAAATCCCATGGACAGAGGAAAATGGTGGGCTACAGTCCAGAGAGTCGCAAAGAGTCGGACACAACTGAAGTGACTTAGCATGCATGCAAAGTGATACAGTATAGTAGAATTTGAGAAGTTTTTACTTTGGGATGAATAAACCTTGACTTTAGAAGAGAATTCTTACAACTTCATAAAAGAATTGACAGACTGTACTTAAGGGCTACATCTCTGGGACTACTGAAAGATAGCAAGAAGTCACAAAATCAGGAAAAGTGTAAGAGAAAAAATTTTTTAATATTTATGGTCTATAGTTGATAACAAATGTTACAAGTTCAATAGCAGTCCTTTGGGCTTAGCTGAATGGTTTGTGTGGGCAAGTTTGACAGTAAGAGTTAGCAAAAAGCTGTATTGCTGTCTACAAAGGTGAGGAGAAAAACTGTTTCAGTTTCTAAGGCAATCTGAGTGGGAGGAAGTAAGAAATAGAGGAATGAGAAGAGTCAGTGAGATGGGGCAAAACTCCTGTGACAGGATGCCCAAAACGAATTTTAACAACAAGACCATTAAATGTTGATTCAGGAAATGTTTTCAGTGTCATCTCCCCAACTCGCCCCCACCTGCCCCACGCAACACACGCACACAACCTACTCCTAACAGCCAGAAATAATTTTGTGAGTAGTTTTTTTTTAACCTTTCTCTCTCTCTTTTTCCTTTTGGAGTATGTGAAGAACAGCATCACATCTGTGTTAACAAATTGCATTATGAAAACACATGGAAAAAGTTGTACATGGCCAGAGACAAATATGAGGATACAAGAGTACCAGTAATTTGAAGAACTCTTGAAAAGGCTTTTTATGAAAAAGTTCTGCAAAGAACTGACTAATTGGAAAAGACCCTGATGCTGGGAAAAATTAAAGGCAGGAGGAGAAGGGGATGACAGAGGATGAGATGGTTGAATGGCATCACTGACTCGATGGATATGAGTTTGAGCAAGCTCCAGGAGTTGGTGATGGACAGGGAAGCCTGGCATACTGCAGTCCATGGGATTGCAAAGTCGGACACGACTGAGTGACTGAACTGAAAAGGCTTTGGACTTTCACAGAGTGTGGAATTAGAGTCGGAGCCAATTATGAAGATAATCAAGGATGATAGTGAAGAAAGATTCCAGGTGACATCTAGGTCACAAGACATTGAATATTTAGGTGAAGATTTTATTGTTGTTGTGCAGTCACGAAGTCGTGTCCAACTCTTTGCAACCCCAAAGACTGTAACTGACCAGTCTCCTCTATCCATGGAACTCTCCAGACAAGAATACTGGAGTGGGTAGCCATTCCCTTCTCTGGGGATCTTTCCAACCTAGAGATCCAACCCAGTTCTCCTGCACTGCAAGGAGACTCGATGATGCTATCAACCATCTCATCCTCCGCTGCCCTGTTCTCCCTCTGCCTTCAGGCTTTCCCAGCATCAGACAGTCTTTTCCATTGAGTTTCAGCTCTTCACATCAGGTGGTCAAAGTACTGGAGCTTCAGCTTCAGCAACAGACTTTCCAGTGAATATTCAACGTTGATTTCCTTTATGATTGAACTGATTTGGGTGTAGATTAGGGCAGTGAAAAATGATGGGTACCTTTTTGGATGCACACAGGTGGTGCTAATGGTAAAAACCTGCCTGCCAATGCAGGAGACATAAGAGACGTGAGTTCAATCCCTGGGTCTGGAAGATCCCTTGGAAGAGAGCATAGCAATCCATTCCAGTATTCTTGCCTGGAGAATCCCACAGATTCTGGTATGCTACAGTCCACAGGGTCACAAAGAGTCAGACATGACTGAAGCAACTTAAACATACACACAGTTTGCAATAAAGCAAAACAAATTTATAACCCTCTCTTTGTAGGTAAACAGGAGTGATATATATATATATATATATATATATATATATATATATATTTTTTTTTTTTTTTTAAACTGTACAGCATGTAGGAGCTTAGTTACCCAAGCAGGGATTGAACCCATGCCTCTTGCATTGGAAGCACAGTCTTTAACCGCTTAACCACTGGACCACCAGGGAAGTTGCTACTTTGGAATTCTTTAACAAACTATCTGCTTACAGCACACTTCCAAAACAAGAGTTCTCTATGACAGGGTTTTGAGAAGCCTTAGGTCTTTCAGCTACTGGCAGGCACCACTGAAAATTGGACCTAGGATCTTATTGTAAGACAATATTGCAGAGGATCCTTGATAGGTCACCTGTGTCAGATTTCTGATAAGAAAACAGTGGGACCCTTGGACCTGGTGACGGGATATTTGGTTGATTGATATGAAAGTCCCAGGCCTGCCACTTTCTCTTCCTTGTTGGAAGAGAGGTGCTTCCTTCAGGTCTTGCAAAGGTTCACCTGACACAAGAGCCTAAAAGATGTTGCATATCCTTCATCTTTTGTCCTTGTCTCCATCCAGATAAATGAGGGTCAAGTACTGATGATTACTATCTGTATTCCAGAAGGAGATAGGTTTCACATTGAAGAAATTGAGGACCTGTCTAATGTATGCTAGCAAGATCTGAGCTTTTGCAGTTAAGATCTAGGAAGAAATAACCAGAGAATATTTATTTTATGGAGGTAAATGTGAGGGAATGCAAATGTATTAATATATGTGGAATATCAAATATCTTACTTTAGATGTTCTGGAGGTTTACTTTGTAGCTTTGTATGTAATCCATTTTTATAAATATTGCATGGCTAGTTAAACAAAGCACATCTGTGTGATTTTTGAAACATTTGCTATATGTCTCCTAATTGAGTTTTTTTATTATTCTAACCATATGTACTTTAAATTTTCGTGGTCCATCTGACATTGACTGGTTGAGGCATGCTAAACTCTCCTTGAAAAGATATTAGGAACAAATGTATTTAACATTTACTAACATTTTGATATAAGGCTATTCTCCGCATTTTGACTTTTTTTAATTTAAAAATAAAAAAAATTTTTTTTTGGTTGCACTACATGGCATGTGGGATCTTAGTTCCCTGACCAGGCATTGAACCCATACCCCCTGTATTGGAAGCATGGTGTCTTAACCACTGGACCACCAGGGAAGTCCCATGACTTTTAAAACTTCTCATAGATATTTAATATCAACAGAAAATTATTCATTATGCATTTTTTGCTTTGTTGGTATTTTTTTTAACTAAGAAATAATTTACTTTATTTGCCAATATGTTATCTGTAACTGCATTCTAGACACACATATCACACTTAGCATCATCAAAGAGAATGCTTCTTTGGCCCCTACTCTTTTTTTTTTTTTAATTTTTGTTTTTATTGAAGGATAATTGCTTTATAGAATTTTGTTGTTTTCTGTCAAACCTCAACATGAATCAGCCATAGGTATACATATACCCCCTCCCTTTTGAACCTCCCTCCCATCTCCCTCCCCATCCCACCCCTCTAGGTTGATACAGAGCCCCTGTTTGAGTTTCCTGAGCTGTACAGCAAATTCCCATTGGCTATCTATTTTACATATGGTGATGTAAGTTTCCATGTTACTCTTTCCATACATCTCACCCTCTCCTCCCCTCTCCCCACGTCCATAAGTCTATTCTCTATGTCTGCTTCTCCATTGCTGCCCTGTAAATAAGTTGTTCAGTACCATTCTTCTAGATTCCATATATATGTGTTAGAATATGGTATTTATGTGATATTTATATGATATTACACTTTCTGACTCACTTCACTCTGTATAATAGGTTCTAGATTCATCCACCTCATCAGAACTGACTCCATTCCTTTTTATGGCTGAGTAATATTCCATTGTGTATATGTACCACAACTTCTTTATCCATTCATCTGTCGATGGACATCTAGGTTGCTTCCATGTTCTGGCTATTGTAAATAGTGCTGCAATGAACAATGGAATACATGTGTCTTTTTCAGTTTTGGTTTCCTCAGGGCATATGGCTAGAAGTGGGATTTCTGGGTCATATGGTGGTTTTATTCCTAGTTTTTTAAGAAATCTCCATACTGTCTTCCATAGGCTGTATTAATTTATATTCCCACCCACAATGCAAGAGTGTTCCCTTTTCTCCACACCCTCTCCAGCATTTGTTGTTTGTAGACTTTTTGATGATGCCCATTCTGACCAGTGTGAGGTGATATCTCACTGTAGTTTTGATTCGCATTTCTCTAATAATGAGCAGTGTTGAGCATCTTTTCATGTGTTTGTTAGCCATCTGTATGTCTTCTTTGGAGACATGTCTGTTTAAGTCTTTTTCCCATTTTTTGATTGGGTTGTTTGTTTTTCTGGCATTGAGTTGTATGAGCTACTTGTATATTTTGGAAATTAATCCTTTGTCAGTTGTTTCATTTGCTATTATTTTCTCCCATTCTGAGGGTTGTCTTTTCACCTTGCTTGTAGTTTTCTTTGCTGTGCAAAATCTTTTAAGTTTAATCAGGTCCCACTTGTTTACTTTTGTTTTCATTTCTGTTACTCTGGGACATGGGCCATTGAGGATCTTGCTTTGATTTGTGTCATCAAGTGTTCCACATATGTTTTCCTCTAAGAGTTTTATAGTTTCTGGTCTTACATTTAAGTCTTTAATCCATTTTGAGTTTATACCTGTGTGTGGTGTTAGGAAGCATTCTAATTTCATTCTTTTACATGTAGCTGTCCATTTTTCCCAGCACCATTTATTTGTGAGGCTGTTTTTGCCCCATTGTATATTCTTGCCTCCTCTGTCAAAAATAAGGTACCCATAGGTTCATGGATTTATTTCTTGGGTTTCTATCTTGTTCCATTGGTCTATATTTCTGTTTTTGTGCCAGTACCATACTGTGTTGATGCTTTGTAGTGTAATCTGAAGTCAGGAAGGTTGATTCCTCCAGCTCCATTCTTCTTTCTCAAGACTGCATTGGCTATTGGGGTCTTTTGTGTTTCCATATGAATTGTGAAATTTTTTATTCTATTTCTGTGAAAAATGCCATTGGTAATTTGATAGGGATCACATTGAATCTGTAGATTGCATTTGATAGTATAGTCATTTTCACAATATTGATTCTTCCTACCCAGGAACATGGAATATCTCTCCACCTGTTTATGTCATCTTTGGTTTCTTTCACTAGTGTCTTATAATTTTCTGTGTACAGTTCTTTTGTCTCCTTAGGTAAATTTATTCCTAGATATTTAATTCTTTTTGTTGCAGTGGTGATTGGGGTTGATTCCTTAATTTCTCTGATTTTTCATTGTTAGTGTATAGAAATGCAAGTGATTTCTGTGTATTGATTTTCTATCCTGCAGCTTTGTTGGTATTTTTAAAGCTTGAATTTTGTCTTTTAACAGGGTTGCAAATGCTATCTTAATGTATTCACTTGCTTATTCTAATTTGTCTACTGTTCATTTTTCATTTCTTTATGTTAGCATTTTGAGGCTTTTAATATATGCATATATAATTTATATGTGTGATTTAGTCTGTTGTATTCTGTTTATGAAGAATTTTAATAGGGAAATTGAGCATATCTATTTTTCAATGGGGTAACTTCTATCAGCCCAAAACAGTGTGCTTGACCTCAACTCTGTCAATTGCTTTATGCTACTAAAAATATGGCCTGTTAACTGTTTGCTTCTACCTTCTGAATTGAAGAAATAATTGAAACTTTGTTTTAAATTCAACTATTTATATATTAAAAGTGATGTTTTAAAGTCTACATTTAAGTAGTTGAATGAATCCCTATTTTAAATTTTACTATAATTGGTCAAAAAATTTTTGATTACCTATAACTTAATCTTTTTTCAGTTACCAGAATCAGGACAGGAAATATGGTACACCATTATCTCCTACCTGATAACAGTTTTCTTGTCTTTATCAACCTAATTTACCATCACATAATTATTATTTTATTGTGTTTTTTTTCTTTAAGATCTATTTCAATAAGAGGATTGAAAAGACGTTTTTGCATTTGATGTAACTCTGTCTACCAAAGTCACACCAAACTCTACATAATTATTTTGTTTCAGTGCTTATGGGTCATCCTATATTTCTTCCTTTTCACTTACACCTTGCTGCCTTGATGTATGTCTAATGGGAATTGGGGGAGGGGTGGTACATGAGTGTTATATCTTGAGATATCATCTGCCACTTTTACATGTGAATAACTTGAAAAGATAGAGAATTTTTACTTACAAAATATTTTGCGCTCCTCAATGCTCTTTCATTGTGTTTTAACATTTGATGTCACAGAGTAAAAATCTGGGTCCAGCCAGACTTTATTCATTCTTTTGTTTTACTTATATTTTGAATCTGGCAACTTGTATTCATTTTGTATTGTTGATAATTTAAAATTTAGCACATACTTAGGTGTAGAATTTTTCTTCTTTTGAATGTGAAGAATCCTGTAGATTTCTAGACACGAGGATTACTTCATCCTGGGAAAGATCGTTTCTGTAAGGTTTTTGATTTTTTGGTTCAAGTTTACTGCCATTCTCCCAAGGAACACATAACAGTTTTAAGTGTGGTGCTCCTTCACCTGCTCTATATATAGTTTTCCTTTTTTTCTCATTTATTCCATTGTCATTTCATCTAGAATTTGACACTTTTTTCAGGGTTATCCTTTACATTATTACATCAGGCTCTTTTTTCCTGTAGTGTTTTCTCCCATTTTAGTCTCCAATATGAATTTTTAACCTGCACTTGCATTTGAAGTTTGCTTGCAATTTTATTGTTTCTTACTCTCCTTTTTACATCTCTACTTGCATCAATTTTTTTTCCTCTTCTTATTTCCTTTGTCAACTTCATGAAGGCGCCTAGGAAATACCTTCTAAATTTTAAAACTATTTTTTCAATAGAAAGTCATTTTATAGATCTGCTCTTTAATTTCTAGGAACAATATTCTCTCTTTCTTTAATTCAAGTATACTTTCAGAACTCCCATTTTTGTTTTCAGATTGTTTGCTGTATAAATCCTTTTGTTTTTGGTTTGTTTGTTTTGTGAATCTTCAGATGGCCAGAGAGTTATCCAGTTTCAGTAGACACAGGGCAGCTAGAACATTCTTTTCCTTGTCACTATTCATGTGATGGTTTCAGGATATAGATCTGAAAGTCAAATATGAGTTCAGTTCAGTTCAGTTCAGTCGCTCAGTTGTGTCTGACCCTTTGTGACCCATTGAACCACAGCATGCCAGGCCTCCCTGTCTATCACCAGCTCCCGGAGTTTACCCAAACTCATGTCCATCACGTTGGTGATGCTATCCAACCATCTCATCCTCTGTTGTTCCCTTTTCATCCTGCCCTCAATCTTTCCCAGCATCAGGGTCTTTTCAGATGAGTCAGCTCTTTGCATCAGGTGGCCAAAGTATTGGAGTTTCAGCTTCAACATCAAGTCTTTCCAGTGAACACCCAGGACTGATCTCCTTTAGGATGAACTGGTTGGATCTCCTTGCAGTCCAAGGGACTCTCAAGAGTCTTCTCCAACACCACAGTTCAAAAGCATCAATTTTTTGGCACTCATCTTTCTTTATAGTCCAACTCTCATTGACTACTGGAAAAACCATAGCCTTGACTAGATGGACCTTTGTTGACAAAGTAATGTCTCTGCTTTTTAATATGCTGTCTAGGTTGATCATAACTTTACTTCCAAGGAGTAAGTGTCTTTTAATTCAGTCTCTCCTTAATGTTCAGAATCTTGCAGGTCACCTGAGTCTACAGGATTGTGGTAAAGTGTATGCGCCCTTTGACAGCTCAGGTTGCTTAACCACGTTAGAGACTCAGTTCGCAGTTTTTTGAACTGGCTGATTTAAGTCTGTACTCCTATTAAAGCATCCACTGCTTCCACAACTTGTTCTGGCTTGACTTTAATTCATAAAGCCTTTATCGTGGATAAATAAGCATTCTGCAGAGTCATACATCAATGGCTGGCTCTTCTATTCTGTTATGACTATTCTGTGAAATAGATGCATTCAGGCGGGAAAAGGCAGTTGCAAACCTTTCCTTAGCTAGCTCTGAAGATTGCAGGAAAAGTAGGGAGGGTTCAGAGTTTGATCTGACTTTACTTGGTGTCATATGATCTATGCTAGAGATGGAGCTTGTGATGAATAGTCCAGGAGTGTAATTCTCAGTCCTTCATATCAAAGATGTAATTGTTCAAGTCCTGCCAAGATTTTGGCCAGTGTATCTTATTTCTCAAAACTGTCACTTTTGGGGCCTCAATTCTCAATGTTTTTTTGTATGTATATTCTTTACAGTGATACCCTATGGTTTCTTCCCAAATGGTGTGGGCTCTGTTTCCCTACTCTTTGTGCCTGGGCTGGCCTTGTGATGGGCTATGGTCAAAGGAATATTGTGGAAGTTATAATGTGCCCATCCTGAGCCTAGACTTCAGAGGTTTCATGTAATTCTGCCCTGTCTCTTTGGCCCCAGCCACTGCTATGAGAATAAGCCTGGACTAATTTGTGAGAGGATGAGGGATCACTTGAAAGAGAGCCAAGTTGTCCCAGATGAAGTCATTGAAGATTAGCCAGTTCTCAGGAAACCTGTTAACTGTCCACGTAAGTGAGCCTAGCTGAGATCAACTTTAGTCGGGCCTAGATCAGCAATTTATAGCCAGTTTACAGACTCATGAGAAATAATATATGGTTGTGATTTTAATCTAGTAAGTCTTGGAATGTTTGTTAGGCAGCAATAACTATCTGATACTGCTACATTTAGGCACATGAGTTGTTTAAAGATCCATGAAACAAGTGACAAATTGCACTTCAGATAAGTTGAATGATTTACTTTCTCACCAGCAGAAATGCACTGTACCCTAACTAGCAATTGTCTTCAATGTGTATTTTTTAGGTGCAACTTAATTAGTGAAAATGGTCTCTCAATTTAATTTGCACATACTTGAGTCACAGGGCTGCTTTAAATATCTTTCACGCATTCTTTTTAATTTTAAATCATTGGCCAAAGCTTTTGAATGTCCTTTGTCCCATTTTTCTCTTGTACACATTAAAAATATTTTTTAAAAAAAAATCTCTTTACAAATTTTGAATATCTAACTTTTGTGCAAACACTTTTAAATTTAGCCATATGCATTACAGCATGCTGGAATCTTCAAATGGATGTTAAGAACATTATTAGTTGAACAAGCTAAGGAATATTAAATGCTGCTGTATATTAAGCACAATGCTATGAACTTCACATTTGTTATCCCACAGAACCCCAACAACTTTTTTCTTCTTGAATTTTTCTTTTATTAAGTAGACTTGAGTTTAAAGAAGGACACTGTGTAATTGATATGTCATATCATGAAGGGCTAGATTTAGTCTGAGATCTTTCCCTTGAAAGTCTGTCTCTCTTGATTCTTAAAACAGTGAGAAAACAAAAACAAAATAAAAAATGATACAGGTAATGGCGGGGGGTGGCATAAATTCCACAGAGGACAAGCAGATTATATTCCCTAAGCATAACCAATCATGAGAAACACTGGGCTGGATGAGGCACAAGCTGGAATCAAGATTGCTGGGAGAAATATCAATAACCTCAGATATGCAGATGACACCACACTTACAGCAGAAAGCAAAGAAGAATTAAAGAGCTTCTTGATGAAAAAGAGGAGAGTGAAAAAGTTGGCTTAAAACTCAACATTCAGAAAACTAAGATCATGGCATCTGGTCCCATCACTTTGTGGCAAATAGATGGGGAAACAATGGAAACAATGGCAGGCTTTATTTTGGGGGGCTCCAAAATCAATGTAGATGGTGACTGCAGCCATGAAAGCAAGCCATGTTTGCTCCTTGGAAGAAAAGTTATGACCAACCTAGACAGTGTATTAAAAAGTAGAGACATTCCTTTGCCAACAAAGGTCCATCTAGTCAAAGCTATGGTTTTTCCAGTAGTCGTGTTGATGTGAGAGTTGGACTATAAACATAGCTGAGTGCCAAAGAACTGATGCTTTTGAACTGTGGTGTTGGAGAAGACTCTTGAGAGTGCCTTGGACTGCAAGGATATCTAACCATCCATCCTAAAGGAAATCAGTCCTGAATATTCATTGGAAGGACTGATGTTGAAGCCGAAACTCTGATACCTTGACCACCTGATGCGAAGAGCTGACTCATTTGAAAAGACCCTGATACTGGGAAAGATTGAGGGCAGGAGGAGAAGGGGACGACAGAGGATGAGATGGTTGGATGGCATCACTGACTCAATGGACATGAGTTTGAGTAAGCTCTGGGAGTTGGTGATGGATAGGGAAGCCTGGCGTGCTGCAGTCCATGGGGTTGCAAAGAGTTGGACACTACTGAGTGACTGAACTGAACTGAAGCATAACCCTAACAGTATTTAAGGTAAATAATAGAAATAACTCAAGTTTATACATAAAGGAAAATTTAATGTAAATAATTTTAAGAACTCGGAACAGGTAAATGGTAAAATCACATTTAAAAAATTGTTTTTTGGCTGCGCCACACAGCATGTAGGACCAGGAATCAAACTCACATCCCCTGCATTGCAAGTGCAGAGTTTTAAACACTGGACTACCAAGGGAAGTCCATAGAATCATTTTTTTTTAAACCATATCATTTGAAAATCCATACTCTTCACCACTATCCTCTTTTCCTAAATAGAGATGTTACACTTCTGCGGACAGGGAACCCAGTGATATTTGGTTTTGTTTTTTTCTGTTTGGCTGTGTTTCAGTGCCTAATCCATGCTTTCATTAGTGAAAAATCCTTCTGGAGCATGATAAATTGTTGATAAACATTCATACTTCATAATGGCCTGCCACTTTGTGCTCTTTAATAAGTTTTAAATGAATATATATTTAGCTGCTCTGGGTCTTATTTGCAGCATGTGGAATCTGTTTTTTGTTGCAGCATGCAAACTCCCAGTTACGGCATGTGTGATCTAGTTCCCTGACCAGGGACTGAACCTGTGTGCCCTGTACTGGCAATGCAGAGTCTTAGCCACTGAACCAGGGAAATGAAAGTAGCTCAGTTGTGTCCAACTCTTTGCAATCCCATGACTGTAGCCTACCAGGCTCCTGTGTCCATGGAATTCTCCAGGCAAGAATACTGGAGTGGGTTGCCATTGCCTTCTCCAGGGGATCTTCCCAGCCCAGGGATCGAACCCAGGTCTCCCACATTGTGGGCAGATTCTTTACTCTCTGAGCCACCAGGGAAGCCTCCAGATCACCAGGGAAGTCCCTTTAATAAGCATTTTGATGGAAAGGTGGGTGAGGGCAAATCAGTCAACTGCCATTCTAACCTGACACTTCTGTTATCAAAACATCATAAACTTGAAGTCACAGTGAGGATTCCCAGGTGGCACAGTGGTAAAGAATCCGCCTGCCAATGTAGGAGACGCAGGTTTGATCCCTGGGTTGGGAAGATCCCCTGGAGCAGGAAATGGCAACCCACTCCAGTATTCTTGCCTGAGAAATCCCATGAACAGAGGCTACAGTCCACAGGGTTGCAAAGAGTCGGACATGACTGAGCAGGAGCATATTCAGATTACAAATTTTGTTATTTGACTTCTAGACTTTAAAATCTTCATGGTTCTCCATTACTTACAGACTTAATTCTAAGATCTGGAACAGGGAATGTTTGGCCTTTTACAATGAGTCCCCAGTCTTTCTTTCCAGTTATCCCTGGCTGAACTCTCCCTTTTTTCCAGTTAATTTGAACTATTCAAATGTACCAGTTTTCAAGTACATTCTTCCTTCAGTCCCTATGCTATTCTTTCTTCTTAGGATGCACTTCCCCTTTTGTTCATTCAACAAACTCTTGTTCTTCTTTTAAAGCCTTCTTAGTGGAAGCCTCCAATTTGCCTGGCCATAATTAGCAAGCTTTCTCAGATCATAGACAGCACACCTCCATCTTGGCACTTACATCATATTGTACTTAAATATTTAACTTGACCACAAATTTGTATGCTCTCTAAGTATTATTCATCTTTAAAATGAAGCTCAGCAAAGAGTAAATATTGAATTAATTAATGACATTAAAATATACTCAATAAATAGAAAAAAAAAGAAATAGAAAAATAGCCAGTGAGAGAATACAAACAAACAAGAGGCATACAGATTGAAAAAGACAAAACTTACTCAATTCACAGACAACATAATTGTCTACATTGAAAATTCCAAGAGATCTACACAAAAGCTCCTTGAACTAATAAATGAGTTTAGCAAAATCACAGGATACAAGGTAACTATATCCCCCCAAAACTCCTATTTTTCTCCATTCTAGCAATGAACAAGTCTGTGTTAATCATGTTTTCTATTTTCTATATTTCATGATATCTTGACACCGTAGGGGACTGTAGGGGAGAGATTGCTCCTCCCAGGGCTAGCTAATTTATAGAGGCAGAAAACAACTTTCCTATGAGCACATCTTTCATATACAAACCAATTCTGAGTCCAAACTCTCAGTGGTCGCCTATGTCTAACACTCACACATCAAGCCAGTATCTTTCCTGCTCCGAGTCACTGCTGGACCAAGTACAGAGCAACTCACTCCCCCTATCCCAGAGTCCACTGAAATTATTCACACTGTCAAATCCTAAATTTGTTTAACTTTGCCTGCTCTGATTCCTCTACACTTTCCTGCAAAGAACCAAACAGAAGCTCTCTCTGGGCTGCTCCCTCCCCTTGCACTTGTGCCCCTGCGCTTCCCTATGTGGCTTCTCATGGCTCTTGTTTCTAGGGATCTGTGAGTATAAACTTCTGTGAAAATCAGTTTTGTCTCTGCATATTTCCATGTCCCTAACTGATTAAAATAAATCCCAGATATATTTTAATACAAGGTGAAATTCAAAATTAAAATGAACACCTTTTACAGTAGTACCAAATAAGAAATGCTTTGGTAACAGAATATGTGTAGATTCTGAGTGCTGAAAACTTCAAATTCTGATGAAACCAAAGAACCTAAGTAAATTCAGAAATATATTAATTTTATGGATTAGAATAGTCTAAGAAGTGAGGAGATCATTAAAATATCAGTTTTTCTGAAATCGATCTATAAATTTAACAATCACAATCAAGACCCTAGCAGAAATTTTTTTTGTAGATACTGACAAACTGAGTCTAAAATTTATAACACATGAATACATTTGTATGATAATAAAGCACAGAATTGAGAATAGCCAAAACATTTTGAAAAGAAGAACAAAATTGGAAGACCCACACTATCTGATTTTAAGACAGTATAAGTCTGTATAAGATAGTGCAGTATTGGCAAAAGGATAGATAGATCAGTGGTATAGAATAGAGATTCCAGAAAGAGATCAATACAAATTTGGTCATTCTTGAAAATTTTTAAAGGCAATTCAATCAAGAAAAGGTAGTCCTTTCAATAAATAATGCTGAAATAATTGAACATTTTATGTAAAAAACACACACAAAAAACCCCATGACTTCACCATAAAAATAAACAAATAATGGACCAAAGACCTAAGTGTAAAATTGTAGAACAAAACATAAACTCTTTGTAAACTTGAGTTACTCAAAGAGTTTTTAGGTATGATGCTAAAAGCTTGCTTCATCAAAGAAAAAAGTTGATCAGTTTAACTCCATCAACCTTAGAATCTTTGCTCTGTGAAAAATACTACCAAGAGAATGAAAAGGCATGCCATTTCCCTGGAAGGAAATATTTAGAGGTCACAAGTCTGACAACTTGTATCTAGAAAGGACAAAGTACTTTCAAAAGTCAAAATATGGAAGGAAATAATCCATTTAAAAGTGGGCAAAAGTTTTAAATAAACATTTCACCAAAATGGAAAATAAACATTATGTGGATGCTCATCCTCACTAGGCATTAAGAAAATGCAAATTGAAATCACAAAAAAGTTCTACTATACCTGCACAACTGTCTGCATTTCAATCAGGCAGAAAGTTTCTTGAATATACTACAAATGTTTCTACCTATCTTCTGACCTTGCCACATTCATCTGGGATACCCTGCCTTCCTTCACTGCCAACTCCTACTGATTCTTTAATACTCAAGTTGGACACCATTGATTCCAAGAAGTGTTCTGCCAGAACTTTAGCCTCATCCCCTTCACTTGGGTCTGGACTGGGGCCTTGATGGCCCTCCATGTGATCCATCACTTCATCTGTCAAATATATAGTACTAACTGGTTTAATGGTGAATGCAGCCACAAAATTAAAAGACGCTTGCTCCTTGAAAGAAAATCTATGACAACCTAGACAGCATATTAAAAAGCAAAGACAGCACTTTGCCCACAAAGGTCTGTATTATCAAAGCTATGGTTTTTCCAGTGGCCATGGCAGATGTGAGAGTTGGACCATAAAGAAGGCTGAATGCTGAAGATGCTTTCGAATTGTGGTGCTGAAGAAGACTCTTGAGAATTCCTTGGACAGCAAAGATATCAAACCAGTCAATCCTAAAGGAAATCAACCCTGAATATTCATTGGAAGGACTGACGCTGAAGCTACAATCTTTTGGCCACCTGATGTGAAGAGCCGACTCATTAGAAGAACCAGCTCAATGGTGAAGACCCTGATGCTCGAAAGATTGTCAGGAGAAGGGGGTAACAGAGGATGAGATAGTTGGATGGCATCACCAACTCAATGGACATGAGTTTGAACAAACTCCAGGAGATAGTGAAGGACAGGGAAGCCTGGCACACTACAGTCTATGGAGTTGCAAAGAGTCAGACATGACTTAGCAACTGAACAACAACTGGCTTAATTAGAGATTTTAATACTCTTAACTCTGATCTCCATTAAGTCAGAGATTCCATCTTCTTTAATATCTCCAGAAATTATCATATTTTAAAAATGTTTGAGTGAGTGAATAAATTTACATGAGAAAAGTTCTGTGTTCCTTCATGTAATCTCAGCCTCTGCTTGACCTCCCTGTCCTAAATCAACCCAAGATTTTCTTAACTGTCAAGACGGCCACTGACACTTTCCAGTCATGTGCAGGTATACTCACCCTTCAAAATTAATATCCTTTCCCCCTCATCAGAAAAGGTCTGCTTTCTCTGGGAACTTGCTCAGCTGACCAAGTCAGAAACCTGCCTTCTGAATTACTATCCTAAGCCTTTGGACCAGAGGAGTCTCCAAATGCTAATTTTATATCATTGGCTAGAGTTAGTCCTGCAGAGATAGACTGTGTCAGACTTGGGAGCATGAGTACAACTCCAACAATACGGTCCTTTACCACGTTTTTACTTCTGACATTATGATGTAGGTCTGTTCCGTAAGGTGAAGCCCCTGGTCACCCCAAGTCATAGCTTCCTCAGCATTGTGGGCACCATTTGCTCTGTTTGCTTGTCTTTCCCTGCATGTAGCCTGAGATGGGCAGGCATGCCAGCCCCTCCCTGCATTCTGCCAGACCCTGAGTTACAAAAGATGGAAACACAAGGTTGCACCAGCATCATGATAGTACACAGTGTATGTATATACTTCTCCAAATACCCACATCATCTTACGCCATTATGTAATATTAGTATTGTTGGGGACATTGGGATTGTGACATTATTTTTGTATTTTAACAGTTTTTGGAGTGTATTAGAGACTTGGTAAATGTGACTAATAAATGGATGATTTTAAAATCCATGGCAGGTCTTGAGGTTTCTCTACCAAATATGCCTCACTTTAAGATGAGGGTAGCTGATGTCAGTTTACTTTAGATTTGAGGTTTTCTTGGGAAAGTGAGATGATAAGGAAATTATAGAGCCCTGTGTAGCCTTGTTTTTCACTTCTGTAATGTAAGATGATGCTATTCCCAGACCATGAGAAATAAACGAGGTCATGTGAAATGAGAGATAAACAGAACAAAATACAAGAGTGTGTATGCTGCCACTGCACTTGGCATGTAGAAGGTGCTTGACAAGGGCTTTATCTATTCAACATGTGAAAATGGGAAACTTTGTGTAGTTTTGCCTTCAGTATAAGAAAAGAAACTCTTCGGAGGAAAATAAAGCACATCTCAGGATTGTTGCATCAATAACTTTTATGAGAGATGTTGACTTGTCAATTTATCTCCTTGACAGAGAGAACAGAGAGAAGGATCTCTGAACCAAGTTGATGCTTCATCACAGAAAACAATGAGGTGAACATCCTGGCAATTAGTGGAGGCAAAGAATTATCCTTTTTTATTTTTATTTTTATCCTTTTTTTAATTTGGGAAGAATGGTTTACTGGTTTTCTCCAAAATCTTGTCATTGGTTCTCTCTTCTTTAAAAAAAAATTATATAATTTTTAAAGGTTACTTTTGCTTTATGGTTATTATGAAATATTGACTGTTTTATTAATTAAAGGGATTATCCTTTATTGTGGTTTGGTGATCCTGTGTTAAGTTAGAAATCATGGATGCTGGTTTGTGCAGAGTTCTTGCTTTTATGTAAGCCCCTGGTTGGAAACATCACACAGTTGGTTGATACTGCTGTTTACTGCTGCAGCCTGCATTAGTTTGTTCTTGGAGGGTTTTCTTCACCTAGGAGTTGATAATAATTGAACTGTAAAAGTCTTTTGGGTAAGGTGTGCCCAGCTTTCTGCATGGATCTCAGCTGAGATTTGAAAAGTGATCAGCTTTTATCTCATCTGATTGGGAGATCTAAGGGCAACAGGCAAAGAGAGGGGCTATCTGTCAGGGAAGGGGGAGGCCTGGCACCCACATCCCCAGGGGAATGAGGAAAGTCAAGTCCTGATAACAATGTGCATGTCTCCTTGGAGAAAGGGGGACAGCTGGTGAAGATGCCTTCGTTATCTTCCAAGGCTTCCAATTCTGGAAAGTTCTGGCTGTGAGAGAGAACTCAAAACCAAGAGTTTAGTCAGTGAGAAGCAGCCCATCACACAGTCTGGGACTTGGGACTCTGTCCTCTGGTGTTCAGTCAGGAGTCTGGAGTCAGGGCCTGCCTTTAGTTTAGGGAGGATTGCATTCAGTTTACAGGAAGAAAAGAAAGAAGATAACTTCTCAGGATGTGAACAATATCTAATGTAAACGATGCTGGGCTGGGAATGGGAGAAATAAAAAAGCTTTGTGAAGAATGCAGTTGGTTCAGAAAGTCAGAATCTGGAGATTATGTCCTTCTAGTTCAGCATTCTGACTGCGTTCAGTTCGATGTAAAACCCAGTTTGAAAGCTAGTCTTGCCCAACAATAGATTTTCTCGGGAAGAGGGCTATTTTCATCCTTTGCATTTGTAATTACCATGTTTGTTTTGTGTGTTTGCGGTGCGAATACAAGAAGGTGCCCAGAGAGGTGTGAGTGCTCACAATGATACATAACAGGAAAGTGTGTAAGAACGAGGCCAAGAACACCTGTCATAGGGTACCCGCTGGGGCACCTTTCTGAACGACTGTTTGCACACACACAAAAGGGCTGGTGTTGGGGCTGGATATGCCCAGTGCGCGTGCCGAATGGTGGAAGGATGGGGCCGGCGGTAACAAGAATCAATATATATTTACGGCAGGGGCGGGGGAGGGGGGTGCGCGGAGGCTGCAGGGCGGGGCAGCGTTAATGAGAGCAAGCCCGGCTTGTGGTTGGTTCCGGAGTCTGGTACCCACAGAGGAGCAGGCAGGGAGGGAGGGGATGCGGGCGGGAGGATAAAGCGATGAAGTGCGCTGCGTTACCGCGCATGAGGCGCGGTTGTTGGAGCAGGAATACAGTGCGTCTCTGACCCAGCGGGCCCTCTCCTAGCGCACACACTCATCAAATCGCACGCGCCCGTCCGCCGCGGCCGTGGCCGCCGCTCTCCCCCGGCACCCGGAGCGTTACGAGAGCGGGTGGGTGCCGCGGTCACCCCCCCTTCCCCACCCCGGCAGGTCCCCGGTGGCCGGCGCACCATGCAGGGCACGTGCGCCCCCCGTCTCTAACCTGCGCGCTGATGGGAGCATGATCTGTGCCCAGGCCGGAGCTGCCAAGGTAAGCGGGCTCCGGGCGGGGACTCTGCCTACCGCCCCTTCCCCCGCCCTCCTCTGGGTGGCTTCCCCGTCGCTCCGGAGGCCCCGTCAGCGCCCTCCCTCCCCAGGGTCCGGGATCCACCCTCCTCCCCACCCTCTTGCTTCTCCCGCGAGGTTCAATTGTCAGCCTGGGGCGCGCCGCCACCCGGGCCGGGCAGGCATCCCCGGGTGGCGACCCCGGTTTGGGTACAACTGGCACACCGGGCCCTCCTGCCGGGCACAGAGAGAAACAAAGAAGCCCCCAAGCGGGTTCGTGGCGCCTCCCCCGGCCCCCGGCGCCCTCCCAGTGGTGAGGAGGTATCAGGGGAGGGGGCGGAGAGACCTACGTAATCCCCGTTACCAGCCCACACCCACCCCTTGTGAACTAGAGCTCTGGATTTGGGTTTGCCTCGGGCTCCCTTTTAGACAATTGTGTCCCAAGCAATGCCCAGGGTTAGCCAGCGAGCGCCCGCAGCCCCGCAAGCGCTTGCTCGTGCTCGCTCAGGGGGAGCGTGGCAGGTGCGGCCCTTGCTCCCCTGGGTGGTGGCAGGCGGGGAGGATGCGCGATGTGGGTGCTGCTTCAGCGACTCCCTGTCCCAGGCTGCTTTGCCGGGCCTGCCACCCGAGTTTTAGCGGGAGCAGCCCGTCATGTCGCCTACCGTATTGCGACCTGCACACGGGCGGGGAGGGCGCCGCCGGGAAAAACGCGTCCGGTCCATTTCTGGCTGGAGGTGCAGTTGCTCCTACCCCTACATTCCTGGTTCGTGACAATGCAGCAAAATCCGAGGGCTCAAACCCCGTTCCTCCCGTGTCTTCTGATGGCCCTGCCTCTTTGATGTCGAGGCCCCTTGGCCGAGTCGCGGTGTGTTGGGTGCGTGGTCTGCCTGCCTGTCTTGCATACAGAAGCTGGGCATCATAAGTTCTTCCTGGAGAATTTCAGCGCGTGGGGGGAGCTGGCAGGGACACAGGCTGCAGAGCTGCCCGGCTTCCTGTGATTCCGGGCACAGCGCGCCCCAGTCTGCATTGGGCTGACACCAGACAGCATGTGGGGATTTTCCTAGTTGCTGAAGATATTATTTGACGTTGCTGTAGTTTTGTGCTTACTTCTCTTGGGATCTGCAGTGGTGCAATTCTCCTCTTGTTTTTATCTTTTTTTCTCTTTGAAAAGATAAGACTGTGTTCAGCAGAGATGGATACAGGAAGAGCAGCATAGTTCAAAGACTAAGAGAGGCATCTTCTCTCTTTTCCTGGAATCTTGAGGCGATTTAGGAGGGCAGATGCCCTACCCGAAAAGGCCAGCCTTTAAAGACCCTGGCAGTGTCGTGGTCCAAGGCGTCTCAAAGCAGGTGGCCAGATCTGCGTTTCTCCTCAGCGGACTCGCTCCGGCTGTGGCTATTACGGTAATTCGTTCTAGATCGGGGATTCATTTTGAAAATGTGTGTTTTCCACTAAGAAGGGATTAGAGCCCACATGTCTACCCTGGTATGGTGTGTGTGCCTGTTTGGTAGAGAAATAGAATGTGTAGAATTCCCTGTTGCCCCCTTCCTCTGCTTGCTACCTCCGCCGGAGTGTGCCATTGGGACAATATAGCACTGTTTTAATTCCTAGACCTACCTTCAGGCATATTGGACTTCAGAGTGTTATGCTTAATAAACTGTGTTCTGACTTAATTCTGGGATCCCAGGCTAGTACAAGTTGGCAGCTCTGTGGAATGACTGTTGTTTTTGTCTGGGGTAGTTATTGCATAAAGGCGAATTGCCTAAGTTTGTTCAGATTGTGACGTTATTGACTGGATAAGGAGACCACATTCTGAGCTGAAACAGCCTATCACCGCATCAGTGTTGAGGGACTGCAGCTGCTGCGATGTGTGTACGTAGCATCACCTGGTTCCTCTCACACTTCTGGCTTTGAAAGAGGGGTGTTTTAAAAGACTGCTTTAAGATTTACCTTCTATGGTACTATTTCAGTATTACTGCTATTATGGGAAATGCTAAAAGGCCAGATGTGACCACGGGAAGGCAAGTCTCAGGCATCTCCTTCCTTACCTGTAATGTAAGTTGGACTAGCTGATTTCTGTCCTATCCAGTTCCAGTGTTGTGTGATAATGGTGGAGAAGTAAGAAAAGTTACTAAATTTAGCAAGGCTAATTATAGCCCCAAACCATATGCACAAACCAGGGATTGATAGAATTTATGGTTTATTTTTACACCTATATTGTTTTTAACCCCAGCATCTACGTATTTCCCATAAAAGAAATTAGCCAACAACTCAAACAGGTCATCTTCTTTCCACTATATCAAGAGATTTAATAGGGGTGGGGGATAGAGAAGAATGTTGGATTAACTGGATAACAGATTTTTCTCCTTGTTGTGGCTTAATTAGCAATTCCCGCCCTCTCTTTTGTAGCTGATTTCCAATGATTGATTTTGTTTGTTTGCTCTTAATGAAAGACTCGGAATAACTGTTTAATTCTAGGTAGCAGTTGTTAGTAGCCTGCCACTTTCTCCGATCGTATTTGGTACTGCTCATAAAACTTGCTAGGACTGTTGCCTGTTATAAAAATAAGGCAACAATTATTCTAAACAGGCAAGCAAAGTGTTTTCAAGTTCTTATAGTAATTTTTACAGTTTAGGGATAGTTGGGATATTTGTTTATTGATTTATGCTGATCCACACAATTTTCCCTAGCAGTGCGTTTTGTTTTGTTTTTTTTTTTTAATTACAATCAAAATAACATCCTGGAATAACAATACCTGGCAAGCATAATGAGCCACTGCCCGTCTTGTTTTCCCACAGCCTTTTTGTCCATGCCGCCAAGGCAGCGCTCATCATATTGCAGTTACACGAGCTGTGAATGGGCGCAGCCCCCGCCTCACTCCTGGTGAGAGTTGCTTGAGGACAAGGGCATTGCTAGCTTCTTTTGTCTCATCTCTCAGACACCTCAACACGGTGTCCTGAACATGGTGTTCTCAGGAATATTGACTGTGGACCTCAGGTCAGAAAAAAAGCCCTCTACTTGTTTAGGCAGGAGGTAGGTGGGAATCCTTCCCTCCATCAGTCAGATGGGCAAATCAGAGAGGTTATGTAAGACGCTAAAGGGAACCAGTGAGCTGGGACTCAAATCCAGGCAGAGAGAAGCTCCAGCCCCACCCATGTAGACTGCAAGTTCAGATCCTGCAGGTTTGGATTCTTTATTTTTCACTTGGATGATCTGGATTGTCCGTGTTGACAAAATCGAGGTGATCACTGCCCTGTCCTAGCTGTGGCCTTAGAAGCAAACATGTGCGCCCTTACCTGCACTTAGAAAGGGGAGCAGCCTCAGCCCTCCTTCTTTCCACCTCCTTCTCACCACCCAGAGCTTGCTGGGATGACAGACTCATCCAGGGAAAATCACTGACCAGACCCATTGTTCAAATCAGTTTTAACCACCATCAGCTGAGCTTCTGAAACAAGCCAGCAGTTAGCCCACAGGTAACCCTCTTTCCTGCCCCTCTGACCCTGATGGGATCTCCCAACAGAGAGACCCCTGCTTCTCTCCCATCATTTCCTTCCTGTCCATCCTAGAAAACAGCACAGTTTATGGTTAGGAAATCCAGAATTTCAGTGCCCACGTACCATTTCTATAGTCCAGTCCTGGGTATGTTTGCTGTTCATGGACTTATAGAGAACACGGTGTGAAATGTTCAGGGGGGTGTTTATCAAATCATTTTTCCTCTCTGAGGTTAAGTTTCTTCTTCCTTAAAAGGAGGAAGTTGAAGCAAGTAATCCCAAAGGATTAACGGCATGATTCTGTGATTGTTTTTCTTGGTTTATGCGATTTTACCAGTTGAAGAGTGAAAATTATTAATGAGAATTTAACTTCGCAATACAGAGAGTAGAAATACTTACGGCCATGTGGGTCAGTCTCTGGGTTATCTAATAATCCCTTTAAGTCCTCTGTTAACACTGTTCTCTATAAATAAAGTGATTCTTTCTTATTTGTAAAACTGAATTTATTATATTGAAGGGAAAAGTTTGTGGCAGTTTCTGATCCCAGTGAGGAGGGCAGTGGGTCAGATGTTTAGAGTTTTAGGGTTTAATGGTCAGAGGTTCCAAGAGCTACTATGAAGCATTTTTAGTTTGGTCATTGAGTGTGTCTTCCAGCTGAGTAACTCTTACACTCAAAAGTATTTCCTAAGATTCATAAAAATGTACCTTTCCATTTCTGTCTGCTTCTCATTTCGCTCTTTTGTTTGTTTTTGCCTCTTCTTTTTAACTACACTGACCTCCTGTCACATCCATAAAGCATGCCTGTAGTAGCATTGCCCACCCACTCCCACTCTACCCCACCAAATACAGGTGTCAGAGCCTCATAACTTTCCTCCTTGTCTCAGCCTCTTCTTTTTTCATGAGCATTGCTTCTCAAGGGAAGATGCAAAGATGGATAGAGGCAAACCAGCTCACCTGCTGATTTTGCTTACGGTGCACATTTATGTCTCACAGACTTTCTGACCACTGACATTTGTGTCTTAAAGCCTCCTTAAATACTTGAAGAAACCAAGTCCTAGATAGGAAATTTATTGGTTTGGCCAAAAAGTTTGTTTGGGTTTTCCTGCAAGATGGCATGGGAAAACCGAAACAAACTTTTTGGCCAAACCAATATATATCTCATCCCATAATGTTTGGATGTGTGGGTATTGGTAAGTGGCTGTCATGTTCTGTGACTTGAGAACTGTAGGGAAAATGATAAGTAGCCAGCGTGGGATGACAGTAATGTCATCCCTCATTGGCAAGGTGTCACAGGGACCACTGAGCTCCCAGGTCACTGGAGAAAGCATCTGGATTCCATGGCAATAAGTGATGTGTGCTGCTCACAGGGTGCGTCTCCTGATTTATTGGCCCCAAGTTTGATGCACACAGAGGACTGAAAAATGAGAGTTCCTGGTACACATGGGCTCTCCTGGTGTTACCAGGCATCCATTGCACTGCAGTATTTTGGAGCAAATTCAATGGATGGAACTTAAACTGATATTTGGGGTGGGGGAAGGTGGGGAGATCTGGGAAAGGATGCCATCTGGGCCTGTGATGACGAATGCTATCATGGAGACTTCATGCGGGGTCCCTTTTATATATTTAGTAGAGCAGATTTTCCCTTTCACACTTTCTAGATCTATTTGTATTGCACAGATGTCAGGGAAATATCATGAGTGTGAAAGAAAAGAAAAAAAAAAGACCAAAATTCACATCCACGGCCAGGGATTGTAATTCAATCACTTTGTCCTTAAATTGCCACCCATTTAACTTGCACAAACGTTTCCTGCTTTTGCTTTCGGGGGTTTAAGTCACAGCAGTTTCAGAAACAGAAATCTCAGTCCTACATGTTGGAACTCAGAGATTCAGGTTAAAGGGAAAAACCACGGGGAGATACATTAGACCTGGCTTGCTTACTGTCAGGACCAGAGCTAATGTACCCACCAGCCATTTGTCATCTTCCTTCCTATAATCCATTGATCAGCCAAAAAACTGCAGGACACAATCAATAGGTTTTTATCCTTAAAAGGAATTTTCTTTTTCCTTACTGTTATCCCTAATGCCCTTTGCCATCAAAACTTTTTAAAATATTTATATTTATTTATTTGGCTGCGCCAGGTCTTAGTTGCCGTGGGATCTTTGATTTTCATTGCAGCACATGGGATCTTTAGTTGTGACACGCAGACTCAGATGCTGCTTGTGGGATCTAGTTCTCCAACCTGGGTTTGAACCTGGGCCCCCTGCATTGGGAGCGCAGAGCCTTAGCCACTGGACCACCAGGGAAATCCCCCTTTGCCATTAGAACTTAAAACTACTTAACAAACAAATTTCCCCTTCTATTCCAATCACATTTTTGTGGAAGTGAGTTTTTCAAAGTTGAGAAAAAAAAAGTTGAGGCTTTTGCTGGCATTTTCTCCCCTTACCCCACCCCTCGGTGCCGCCTCTGTCCATAGCCAGACACAGCACCTGCAGGTAAAGGGGACGGTAGTTACAGACGCAGTTGGCACACAAGTGTGCTGTTACCATATCACATTTTATAGATCCTTCCTGACTCCATTCTCCCCACCATGGATGGTCTCTTTCCTCTTCTATGACACAGCTTGAAAAAGTTTTCTACACTGGGTTTCTTCACTCTCTTTCTTAGCCTGTAAAGACATATTTTAATTTGTAGTATTTGATTCAGACAGATGACGCGTTTAGCACATATGTAGATTATGAATCAGAAACAAATACCGCCATGCAGCATGAGACCAGAGCACTGTCAGTTCCTTTGAGGCTCTCTGGTGCCCTGGCCTCAGCTCTCTCTTGGCCTCTCTCGACAGCATCCCATCCAGGCTTCTGTCCCCTTCCTTCTATTCTTCCCATGATGATCACCAGTGCTCTTTGCCCTGTACTCCTGGGTGGTCAGTTCTCCATCCCAGTGTTCTGGTCTCCCAACAACATCTCACACTCAGGACCATTCCCTCTTTCTCATGCCCCTGGCTTCTAGGATTCTGGATTCTCCTGGTAGGTTTTTTTTTTTTTTTTTTAACTGTCTCCTTGGGTCTGCTTTCTTAGGCTCTCTTGATGGCCCCTGAGCTTTTATCCCTGCTGACGTACTTATTTTTGACCCCTACGTGATGGAATTCTCCAGGAAGGTCCTGGCTGTCAGGTCTGTTCTTACCTATGTATTCCTTCCTTCAGTCTCAATACTGCCTTCTTGCTGATGATCTCAAGTTTATTTCTCCAGTCCTGACTCATTCCCAGAATGCCAGACTTACATGTGCCACCAGCAGCACCACCCCTTGAATGCCACACTAAAGTTAAATCTACAGGTGCAAAACACAACTCTGGATTTTCACGCCCCAAACCTGCTTACACCCTCCCCGCCCTGGGAGGGATCTCTGTAAGGGACAACTCTTTCCAGTTGCTCAGGCCAGATGCCTTTGAATTCCTGATTTCTCTCTCTCTCTGACTCCAGTCTAGCTTTCAGCAAGTCAACTCTTCCTTTGCTTCACCTGCTCCATCCAGCACCACTACTCCTATCTAATCTGCCATGATCACTTGCCGTTTGCACTTGACCACTAACCAGTTTCCTGCATTTCTTGTCCAAATCTCTTACAGCAGTCCAAATGATACAGACTAAATATCTGCTAGGTGTGAGGCATTGTTTTAGGTGCTGGCATGTAGCATAAGCACAACACGCAGCAATCACAAATCCTGTTTCAGTAAGTCCCCTGCATATGAACCTTCAAGTTGCATACTTTCAAAGATGAGAGCATGTGTTCACATGTCCAGTTACATCAGTGAGTTAACGTGTCTGGCATACATTGCCACATGCATGCATCCTCTGCAATGGTTGTGCTTTCATGTACTTCACTGTACAGCACCTTATAGAGTACAGTATCTTTATTTCAAGCTCAGGATGTCCGGCAGCAAGCATAAAAGCAGCAGTGACGGACAGTACAGCAGTGATGTGTCATACAGCCAGTTGTGTTAATTGAGTGCCTAGGCTAAATTTGTTGGACTTACAAACAAATTGGACTTACAAATGCACTCTTGGAGTGGATCTCAATTGTATGTAGGGGACTTACTGTATTTCTTTGCCTACAATCCCCCAATGGTTCCACTCTGCTTGCAATGAAATTCAGACCCCTTTCTTAGCATCCCTGATAGCTCCATTGGTAAAGAATCTGCCTGCAATGCAGGAGACACAGGTTCAATTCCTGGGTCGGGAAGATCTGCTGGAGAAGGATAGGCTACCCACTCCAGTATTCTTGGGCTTCCCTTGTGGCTCAGCTGGTAAAGAATCCACCTGCAATGCAGGAGACCTGCGTTCAATCCCTTTGTTGGGAAGATCCCCCAGAGGAGGGAAAGGCTACCCACTCCAGTATTCTGGCCTTGAGAATTCCATGGACTGTATGTATAGTCCATGGGGTTGCAAAGAGTCAGACATGACTGAGTGACTTTCACTTTTACTTCTTGGACTCCAAGGTGCTACATAACTGGGCCTCCAGCTCCTGCCTCACTGTCTCCTTGTCCTGCACACCGGGTCCCAGTCCCCCATCTCCTCGTTCTTCCTAGAATACGTGCGGCACATTCTCATCTCTCATGCTGTTCCTTCAACCTGGGAGATGTCTGCCAGTTCCCTGAGCTAGGCCCCTGTGTTAACGAAACAGCAAACTTTCCGAAAGGCTTTCCCTGACCACCTGTTTACACTGTGCTCTCTTCCATCAACTTGCCCTCTATTCTTACACCCCTTGGGACCACCTGCTTTGTTGTACATGTCTTTTTAACTTATGTGTCTACTGTCCATCTCCCCTTCTAACTTATGAACTTAGACCAAGGACCCATCTCTTTGCCAGTGTCTGGAACCATGCCTAGAAGATAGTGGACTCTCTTTATAGGATGCAAATCTCTTTATGATCCGCTGGGTTGGAGTTTGGATGGTATTTTTAGGTGTCTGGATCCTCTGAGAACACTCCTTTTCTTTTCCCTAACTGTTTTCCCCTCTCTTCAAGGTGGGGGTTGCTGGGCATTTGGTTGGTATGGGGTCTCCTGTCATTTATCCTGGCTGGCACTCTCTGACGGAGCTCCAACTTGTCTTTGCTTCCTCCTCAGCACCCAAAACAAGCAGCTGCCGGTCACTTAGTTATTGTTGAATCTGTATTGTTCACAAGGTCCCTTCTGTGTTGTTCCTGTTGTTGCCAGGACTTTATAAAACTGCTCTCTGCCCTCCTGTCTCTGTCTTCTCTGGGCCACATGACTTTGTCATCTTCAGTGTGAGCCTGTCACTCCTGTGTTCAGCACCCTGTGAACTGCCAAATTCTATGCAACTAAGAGCCAGCTACCCAGGCTGGCCTCATTGGTCTATGGGCTGTGGCCTGCTCTATGCCTGATATATACCCCCTGACCTCAGGACAGACAAATGTCTGTCCCCCAATTTTCCCCCCATTTCTCCAAACATCCTCTGTGCTTTCCTATAATTATGTACTTTTTCCATACATACTTTTTCTACTCTTAGATTCTCTACCCTTCTATAAATCTGC
Organism: Odocoileus virginianus; assembly: GCF_023699985.2. NCBI lineage: Eukaryota > Metazoa > Chordata > Mammalia > Artiodactyla > Cervidae > Odocoileus > Odocoileus virginianus. The sequence goes on from NC_069674.1 coordinate 38,970,405, forward strand.
CCATTTTTAAGATGTATCCTAAATCTCAGCTTTTAACAGAAGCCATTACTCCATTTCCCGATAGATATGACCCTCCCCCACTGAGCTTCTGTGTAATGAGCATCATTGTGTGTGTGTTACTAATGCTCCTACCTTTCAGCCTCCCCTCTAAAAGATGACTCTTCAAGGTTAATGACTGTGTCACCCTTATTTTTGTATCCTTATTTTGACATTTTTTCCAGTATTGGCCACTGGAGGTAGCATACTGAGTGTTAAATGAATGATGTAAGAAGGTCTGTATTTTATTTATTTTTATAATTTTATTTATTTATTTCTGGCTGTTCTGGGTCTTCCTTGCTTCGAGGACTTTTCTCTAGTTGCAGTGAGCAGGGTTCTCATTGCAGTAGTTTTTCTTGTTGGGAAGCATAGGCTCTAGGGCACTCAGACTTCAATAGTTGTGGCAAGTAGTCTTGTAGTTGTGACTCCTGGGATCCAGAGCGCAGGCTCAGTAGTTGTTTAGCTGCTCCAAGGCATGTGGGATCCTCCCAGATCAGGGATCAAACCAGGTACCTCCTACATTGGCAGGCAGATTCTTCACCACTGAGCCATCAGGGAAGCCCAGTCTGTATTTTATTGCTTCTAGAGCAGCATTATGCGCAATGTGTGCATCCATGAATTGGGTATCATAACAGTAAGTATTGATAGAAAGATGGGAGAGGTGAACTTCACAGGAGAGGAATTTCTATCTGCTTTGTTCACTAATTCTCCTAGGTGCCAAGAACAGTGCTCAGTAATGGAACGCAGTAACTGCTCAGGAGACAACATGTATATGTTCCTACACTGGGTTCTCTTTCTGCTTATGTGGTCCATTCATTTTGCAAATGTGGATACCTGAGCAAATCTGGACTTCTTGGTGGGCTACTCTCGGGGATCTTGCTTAAACCTGGTGTCTGCTTGAAACAATGAGAGGTTCTCTGTCACAGAACCACTGCAATGAGAGAAATAATTGGCAATGAAGTTATCCACTCCTAATTTAAACAGGGGTCTTATTGGCGATGCTGCTCCCATCTTAACTGAACTTTCAGTGGCAACCAAGCATGATTTTTGGTGAGATATTGCCACAGGAACTTTGTGAGCATTTGCCACCTTTTTGTTGCAAGCGAGTAAAATTTATTTTTCTTAGAAACATGCATTCACATCATGATGTGACATCCTTGAGAGAAATAGTTGAAGATCACAAGTTGTTATTTTCCTCTTTTTCCCAGAATAGAGGAAAAAATATCACCATATGCATAGTGAGTATTAAGGAGGCTTTCAGACTTCTAACAAGAAATTTGACCAGGGGACTGTTGGACCACAAACCAAACTTTAAAAATGCATTGTATGTATGTATATGCACATTTCTATATGCAAATACATAGAAATATATTTAAGATATAGAAATATATGCATATATATTTTAAAATCCTTATTAACTGTTTTCAAGTAATTTTCAATTACTTATTCCCTCAAAAGACATTTCTTGAGTTTTTATTTTATGACAAATCTTTATGTCATGTGAGCTTTCTCCATCCAGACAAAAGTCTGCTTACAGCTTAAGATGAAAATGTGCAAAAGACAAAGCAGAGTTAAGTCCCTGCAGTGGAGAAACATCTAGTTTGAGAGACAAACTGAAAAAGTTGTGCCCTTTAAAGAGTGATAATTTTATTTTTCACACTATTAATGGAGAATCTATTACATACCCTACAGTTGGTTGGTGACTGTTACTATGGTGAATAGATACATAGCCACATTCTTAGAGTGAGGTCCTCAAATTTACAGTGTTGCTTCCTGTTCATTAAACAGACATCATCCTTGTCAGGGACTCAGAACTTACTTACTGTGATATTCTTCAATTAAGCTTAATTTTATCAAAATCGAATTTTGCTATCCTAGATCTTAGGCACCTTAGGGTCAAGGCACTAAGTCTGTTACGCGAGAGCTCACTTCTATAGGAACATGCTCCTCGTGACTTGAAGTTTTGCCACAAATCTTTTTTCCACTGATCCAGAGAATCTTCTAGAGCAAGAAGCACTTAAAAAAAAAAAAATCAGACTTGCCACCTGCTCAGGACACAGAGGCTCCCAAGAGCAGGTGAAATGAATGGCCTGGCTTGGTGCACAAAAGTGTCTGAAATTCACAGACTACCCTGGACATCAGGCCCCAGCCTGCTTGGCTGCCTTATGCTGTGAAATAGTGATGCCATAGCTGTTCAGATGGGGTGGAATTCTGATCAAGAGGGGAGAGGAGGCAAGAAGACCAAAGGCCAAACCCTTCTTTCTAGGGATCTGTGTCTTGCTCCAGGTTAAATGGTATAGATCGTGCTAACCTAGCATATTTTTTAGTTTCTTGGAGAAAGCATTGAATGAATCTTCTCAGCTAGATAAAGTTAAGGATTTATGGCAAGAGAAATAAATCTATCCCAGGTGGCTCAGGGGTAAAGAATTCACCTGCCAATGAAGGAACCTTGGGTTCGATCCCTGGGTAGGGAAGATCCGTGGGAGAAGGAAACTCCAGTATTCTTGCCTGGAGAATCCCATGGACAGAGGAGCCTAGCTGCCCACAGTCTTTGGGGTCACACAATCAAACTCAGCTTAGCAACTGAACAGCAACAACAACAAAACCTACCTTGGTATCTCTAGGTATGGGAGTGATTGGGGAGGGTAGGAATTGGGTGGAAGAAGTGTCAAGCTCACTTTCACTGTAGTTCTGTGATCAGGACCCCTCTCTTTTTCCAGGGTTCATTTATCTCTGCTGAATAATGTCATTGATGAGCTATTTTTATAGAAACATTAAGCTTTGGGGTAGGAATTTTTTCTTCATTGTTAGAATTCTCACCTTTGAAATTTCATTTTAGAGGCAAAAGAGGGTGAATGATTTTGTTTTTTACATTTGGCTCATCTTATTATGAATTTGCAAATGGCTTTTGTGGGATCCAGATATTTTATTTTTCAAATCTATTTTTTTTTTTCAAAGTGTTATTAGCAGGTTCAACTCATGACTTCAGGCATTTTTCAGGCAATGAGCTCAGTGAGATTTGAAAATTAGCTAAGCCATTTATAGATTCATAGAATGCTGGCTGGGGAAGGAACCTCAGCCACGTCCCACTTAACCCCCTAATATTCCATGTGACAAAACTACCGTCTCCCAGCATCACAGTTGTTAAACCTGGGGTGGGAAGCTGGGCTCATGGCTCAGTGCTCCGCAGCTCCTTTGCTAGTTCGTTTAGGGCAGGGCAGGAAATGTGGGTATCTTTGGGGTCCAGGCAGGTGTGGGTTTCAGGGTTGGAGGCAGGTGAGAGGACTGTACCGGGAACTAATGCTGCTAGGGTAAGTTCTCATGCCCAATGCACAGTGAGGCCAAACAAACAGAAATGTTGGAGTTTGCAGCAGAGAAAGGTTTATTGCAGGGCCTTGCCCTAAAAAGCCCCATGCTCCCCAGAGTATTTCTGCAAGGCATTTTTAAAAGCCGGGTGTGGGAAGGGGATCACAAGGTAGGAGGTCAGCTTGTGCACAGTTCTGTGATTGGCTGATGGTGATGGAATAGGATAGTGTGGGAGAGGTTAACATTATCAGTTCTTAGGCTCCAGGAAGCCTGGGGCTATATGCTCATTGTCATCCACTATTGATCGTTCAGTTGAGTTCAGTTCAGTCGCTCAGTTGTGTCCGACTCTTTGCAACCCCGTGGACTGCAACACGCCAGGCCTCCCTGTCCATCACCAACTCCTGGAGTTTACTCAGACTCATGTCCATTGAGTCAGTGATGTCATCCAACCATCTCATCCTTTGTCGTCCCCTTCTCCTCCTGCCTTCAATCTTTCCCAGCATCAGGATCTTTTCAAATTAGTCAGCTCTTCACATCAGAGGGCCAAAGTATTGGAGTTTCAGCTTCAACATCAGTCCTTCCAATGTACTTTCAGGACTGATTTCCCTTGGGCTCCAAAATCACTGCAGATGATGACTCCAGCCATGCAATTAAAAGATGCTTGCTCCTTGGAAGAAAAGTGATGACCAACCTAGACAGTATATTAAAAAGCAGAGACATTACTTTGCCAACAAGGGTCCGTCTAGTCAAGGCTGTGGTTTTTCCAGTAGTCGTGTATGGATGTGAGAGTTGGACTATAAAGAAAGCTGAGAGCCGAAGAATTGATGCTTTTGAATTGTGGTGTTGGAGAAGACTCTTGAGAGTCCCTTGGACTGCAGGGGGACCCAACCAGTCCATCCTAAAGCTTCCATTTGGTGGGGGGTTTTCACATCTTCGAAACAACTCAGGAAATGTGCATCAGATAGTTATCTATTCTATAGTACTTCAGAGAAGAGCTAAAGCAGAGAATAAGAGGGAAGACCCCAAAGGATCCTGCTTGATTACAGTGCTGGCCGTTAGTCAGCTTCAAGCTAGTGTTGACACTGGGATGGTGATCCAATGTTGCTAATTCATCTGATTTTTCCAAGAAAACCAAAATGCTAGATATTGAAGAGAAATTCTATAATTTTAAGATTATTTTTTTACTAATTCAATCTAATGATTTTATAATACTCAGTGGGCTCAACCAGGCAAAACTGTAAACATCTAGCTTGTAACTTCTGATCTAGGAAAACTGTGCTTTGAGGATTACTAAGATGGAAAGAAAGGACCATGATCATAGCTTCAAATACTTAAAATCTGAAAGGTGGCAGAGGTACTTGTTCCAAGTCTGGAACAAAAACTAGTGGGCAGAGAATTTTGGTTCAATAATAAAAATTTTCTGTTAACTCAGAATCATTTAAGAGGAATGAGGTACTAGTGTGCCAGGATGCCACTGAGTGCAGGTCACTGAGCCCTGTGTTGGGATGCTGGCTAGAGGCCTGGGGTACTGGCAGTTTCCGTGGCTCCTTGGTTGTTCTCTAACTGGCTTTGCAGTCATCCTGGGAGCCTCCCACTGCCTCAATATGCCCTGGGAAATGGGTCAGAAGCTTTCAGGGCAAATCCAGTGAGATGAAAATTATGTGTATGTAGCTTGCCCTCACTCTTTCTTTTTCAAATAAAACCCCATCAGTTCGATTCCTTCTTCTACCAAGGGATTCCTTTCTGTCTTCCCCTCTAATGACTGTTCTCTCCTATCCATAAAGCACTGCACAAGCCTTCTTCACCTTCTGCATCCCCACCCACCACTAGGAAAATTCATCTTTTCTCAGCTTTTGGCTGTACCACTTAAAATTTTTGTTTTCTTTTAAATACAGCATATATGTATCATTATCTAAAGCAAGCGTCTACAGACTAGGGCTGACTTGCCTCCAGTTTTTGTACAGTTTTTTTATTAGAACACAGTCACAGCCATCATTTACATGTTCTCTATGGCTATTTTCTTTACAGCAGAGCCAAGTAGTGGAGACAAAGACCTGAAAAGTCTAAAATATTTACTAACTGGCCCTTTAAGAAAGTTTATTGACCTCTGATCTATATGAAAATAATTATACCAGATAGATAATCTGAAAAAAAAAAAAACATGTGCAAAGGATAAAGTAACAACCCAACTGCAGTGACCAGATGAAGTAACCATTGGCTTTGTAGTGTATTTTAATTCATATATTCATTATAAAATTAAAATCACACTAGAAACACAATTTCTTGTTTAACAACATGCATTTTCTTGATGTACAACTTTTAATATTCTATTTCTATGTTATTTTAATCAGCTATATAATAATCTCTGTAATACTCCAAGTATATATCTATTATGCTATATATATATTTAGCTGTCCGGCTTGCAGGATTGTAGTTCCCCAATTCCAGGGATGTTGGCAGTGAAAGGACAGAGTCCCAACCATTGGACTGGGAAGTTATAGTATGGGATAATCCCCATATTATGTATTTGCGTGGCTGTGTGCTTGGTCACTTCAGTTGTGTCCAACTCTTTGCGACTCTATGGACTGTAGCCCACCAGAATCCTCTGTCCATGGGATTCTCCAAACAAGAATACTGGAGTGGGTTGGCATGCCCTCCTTCAGGGGATCTTTCTGACCCAGGGATCGAATCTGAGTCTCCTGCATTGCAGGCAGATTCTTTACCCACTGAATCATCTGGGAAGCCCCATATTATGCATTAATTTTTATTGTGGTATTTGAGGTATATTTTAAATACAAAATTTTATTTAATCCTTTTAAGTGCTTATGTGGGAAATATTAATTTTACAAATGAGACATGAAGTGTTTCTGTGACTTGGCCAACTTATAAGGTAGGCTATCTGACAACCAACCCTGTATTTTCAACCATCCAACCATTCCTGGGCATTGAAGTTAATTTTATTCTTTTGTTTTTATTCTGGGGAGAGGTGCCTATTAGAAATATTGCATTAATGAATATCAATATACATAAACCATTGACTGCATTTCACATTATTTCCATAGAACTCATTCCCCAGAGCAGAACTAATGAATCTAGAGATTCATTGAGGTTCCTCAGACACCCCTAAGAGTCAATGTTCAGAAAAGTTGTAACAACACATGCTAACAGCCTGTGAGGGTGCCAGCCTCCAAATATTCAGTACCAAGTACTATGCTTTATCCAGTCTGTTTTTGTTCTTTTGTCACGGGAAGAGGGATCCTGGAGGCTGACTCTTTGTAGGTAGTTGTGACCAAGTGACTCCTCTGAGAATGACTTCTGGGAAAGATGTTTCCTGGATAAGAAAGGACAGGCTGGGTGGGCACAAGTCTCTTGCCCTTTGCCCTTCCACTTCTTCTAGCAAGGTTGGAACCAAGCACCGGAAGCTGCAGGCTGGGAATGGCAGGTACGGGGAAAGGTGGATGCTCGTGGGAAAAATACCTCAGATTAATGAAGCCTCTGTTGCTGGGTTTCTTGATACTCGGGTAGATGCAATCCTATCCATTTCCAGTGAAGGTACAAAGGAGCAGCGAGGCTGTTTCTGTTAATTCTTTTCACCTATATTTTGCCAATACCTCTTTCCCAGGCAAGGTTTTAGTGCTTCTTTTTCCAATTTGTATGAATCTTTATATATTATTATAGATATTAAGATACAGATATTTGAGATTGTTATGTCTTAATTTTATTTATGTGACTTGCCTGTTAAGGTGGTGTCTCCATCTACAGGTACAATTTGTCTTCACAATTAATAACAGGGACAAATTTCTATTTCCCAGTAACCTGTCACTTAATTGTTTTATCATCCATTGTTTCCTTCTCAGAATCTGTTATCCTTGGGAACTGCAAATCCGTGACTTTCCAATGATCTAATTCCTTCCATGTTTATCAGCTGCCATTCTTCTGTGAAAAGAGCTTTCTCTGTTTTTCTGCTCTCTTCTTTCGAGAGGAATCACTGTGTCCTAATCGTCAAGAAGCATTAGTTAGAGCTGGACATGGAACAATAGACTGGTTCCAAATCGGGAAGGAGTATGTCAAGGCTAATTTGACACCTATATTGTCACCCTGCTTATTTAACTTCTATGCAGAGTACATCTTGTGAAATGCCAGGCTAGATGAAGCACAATCTGGAATCAAGAATCCTGGGAGAAATATCAATAACCTCAGATATGCAGATAACACCACCCTTATGGCAGAAAGTGAAAAAGAACTAAAGAGCCTCTTGAAAGTGAAAGAGGAGAGTGAAAAAGTTGGCATAAAACTCAACATTCCGAAAACTGAGATCATGGCATCCAGTCCCATCCCTTCAGGGCAAATAGATGGGAAAACAATGGAAACAGTGACAGACTTTATTTTTTTGGGCTCCAAAATCACTGCAGATGGTGACTGAAGCAATACAATTAAAAGATGCTTGCTCCTTGGAAGAAAAGCTATGACCAACTCTAGACAACATATAAAAAGCAGAGGCATTACTTTACCAACTAAGGTCTGTCTAGTCACAGCTATGGTTTTTCCAGTAGTCATGTATGGATGTGAGAGTTGGACTATAAAGAAAACTAACCACCAAAGAATTGATGCTTTTGAACTGTGGTGTTGGAGAAGACTCTTGAGAGTCCCTTGGATTGCAAGGAGATCCAACCAGTCCATCCTAAAGCAAATCAGTCCTGAATATTCATTGGAAGGACTGATGGTGAAGCTAAAATTCCAATACTTTGGCCACCTAATGTGAAGAACTGACTCATTGGAAAAGACCCAGATGCTGGGAAAGATTGAAGGCAGGAGGAGAAGGGGATGACAGAGGATGAGATGGTTGGATGGCGTTACTGACTCAATGGACATGAGTTTGAGTAAACTCCAGGAGTTGGTGATGGACAGGGAGGCCTGGTGTGCTGCAGTCCATGGGGTTGCAAAGAGTTGAACATGACTGAGCGACTGAACTGAACTGAACTGTGTCCTTATAGATTTTTATTGACTCAGTGTGATATAATCAATTACAGTTGTGATTCTTTTTGATGTTCAAATTAACCCAGTTTTGGCCAGGGGGAGCTTTTATGTTGTTTCTAACGCAAGAAACTGAGTGGTTACATGTCTTAAGTTTCTACCCTTTCTTCCCTCCATCCCTTCTTTCCTTTCTTTCTCTCTGGTTGTGGGTGGGAATTGTTTATAAAATTGGCTAAAACCAGAGCAATATGAAGTAATAGTGGTAGAAGGAGGTCTTATCTTGCCCTTGTCCTTAATTAAATTGGATTTAATTTTCCACTATTAGATAGTATAGGCTGTTTATTTCAGTTTTTTAAAAAAAAGTGTTATTCTATTCCTAGTTTAGAATTATGTTATAAACATTGAATTAAAGGGGGAATTTGCTGAATTAACCAGTATGTTTTCTCCTTTAACCTAATGAAATGATCAATTACATTAATAGGTTTCCTAGTAATTAAACTATCTTTGTTATCTTCAAATGCACTAAACTCAAACATTGTTTATTATTTTTTTAATTCTGCACTGATTCTGTATGCTCAGTTTTATATATACATACATGTAATAAATATGTTTACTGTATTATATGTATATATATAGTATACTATATAAACTAAATATAGATGAATGAATGGGATTGGTTTGCATCTTTATTATACTATGTATTTGAAATTTATGAAAGTGAATCAGGAAACTGTTAAGTTCCCTTGAAAACTGTAATGATGTCAGGATTATTATTACCTAGAATTCAGCAAGCTTTATCTGTAAAATCTCCTTGGGCTTTAGGCCGTTTTTCAGGGTCAATCTGATAAGTTAATTCATTCAACTCATGGCTATGGCACTATTTATGTTGCTGAACCAAGCTTGGGTCTGCTTGCCTGTGCACGGTAAAGCCAGTCATCTGACAGCTGGGCTGTGGTGAAGGAACATGCAGTGTTTATTGCAGGGTAGCAAGCAAAGAGTACAGATAGCTGGAGCTTAAAAGGCCCAGATTCCCCAAGGCTTTCACGGATAAGTTTTTAAAGACAAAGTTGGGGGAGGGGTGATGTATGATCAGCCTGTGGACATTCTGGTTGCTTGGTGGTGAGGTAATTGGAAGTCAGCATCTTCAGCCTTCTGCTTCCAACAAATCTGGGGTCTAATTGCCTGTGGGAAGCATACAGTTAACTTTTTCCATCTGGTGGGGATTTCAGTATCTGCAAAACAGCCCAAAGGACATGGCTTCGAATATTATCTGTAGCCCATGTTGTTGTTCAGTTGCTGACTCATGTCTGACTCTGCAACTCCATGGACTGCAGCATGCCACGTTTCCCTGTCCGTCACTATCTCCTGGAGCTGGCCCAAACTCATGTCCATTGAGTCAGTGATGCTATCCAACTATCTCGTCCTCTGTCGTCCCCGCTTCTCCTGCCCTCATCTTTCCCAGTATTAAGGTCTTTTCCAATAAGTTGGCTCTTCCATCAGGTGGCCAAGGAATTGGAGCTTTAGCTTCAGTATCAGTCCTTGCAGTGAACATTCAGGGTTGATTTCCTTTAGGATTGACTGGTTGGATCTCATTGCTGTCCAAGGGATTCTTTTTTTTTTTAATATTTTACAGTTTAATTTGCAAACAGAATTTTTATATAACAAATTATTTTTAACCAAATCATATCTTGTAAACTGTTTATATAGAAAACCCAGGGAATAAAGTGAACTGTTCATTGTGGAAGGCCTTAAATTACATTATTACAGTAGAAAATACAGGAGGTAGAAGATAACTGAAAAGACTAATGCAACATCAGATTCAAATCTATAGCTCCTGTAGCTACTTAAAACATGGTTTTAGAAACTAAATCCAACATTTCCAGTAACCATAGAAACAGTTAAAATAAAATTTGCCATGAAAGCCCTTATATCATGCTTGATATAGGGAGGTAGGAAGATGTAAGAACCAGGACACATAAGACATGACATTTTATCTACAACTCTGTCCAAGGGATTCTTAAAGGTCTTCTCCATCACCACAATTAAAAAGCATCAATTTTTTGGCACTCAGCATTCTTTATAGTCTAACTCTCACAACCGTACATGACTACTGGAAAAACCATAGCTTTGACTATATGGACCTTTGTCGGTAAGTTGGTGTCTCTGCTTTTTAATATGCTGCCTAGGTTTGTCATAGCTTTTCTTCCAAGCTGCAAGCATCTTTTAATTTCATGGCTGCAGTTACCATCTGCAGTGATTTTGGACCCCAAGAAAATAAAACCTGCCACTATTTCCACTTTTTCCCCATCTATTTGCCATGGAGTGATGGGACCGTACGCCATTGTCTTAGTTTTTGGAATGTTGAGTTTTAAGTCCCCCTTTCACTCTCCTCTTTCACCCTTATCAAGAGGCTCTTTAGTTCTTCTTTGCTTTCTGCCATAGGGTGCTGTCATCTGCATATCTGAGGTTGTTAATATTTCTCTTGGCAGTCTTGATTCCAGCTTGTGAGGCATTCAGCCTGGCATTTCACATGATGTACTCCACATAGAAGTTAGATAAGCAGGGTGACAGTATACAGCCTTGACATACTCCTTTCCCAATTTTCAACCAGTCCATTGTTCCATGTCCAGTTCTAACTGTTGCTTATTGTCCTGCATAAAGGGGACAGGTAATGTGGCCTGGTATTCCCATCTCTAAGAATTTTCCACAGTTTGTTGTGATCTACACAGTCAAAGGCTTTAGTGTAGTCAATGAAGCAGAGGTAGATTTTTTTTTGGAATTCCTTGCTTTTTCTGTGATCCAACAGATGTTGGCAATTTGATCTCTGGTCCCTCTGCCTTTTCTAAATCTGGCTTGTACATCTGGAAGTTCTTGGTTCACATACTGTTGGAGCCTAGCTTGAAGGATTTTGAGCATTACTTTGCTAGTATGTGAAATGAGCACAATTGCACAGTAGTTTGAACATTCCTTGGCATTGCCTTTCTTTGAGATTGGAATGAAAACTGACCTTTTCCAGTCCGGTGGCCACTGCTGACTTTTCCAAATTTGCTGGCATATTGAGTGCAGCACTGGCACATCATCATCTTTTAGGATTTGAAATAGCTCAGCTGGAATTCCATCACCTCCACTAGCTTTGTTTGTAGTGATGCTTTCTAAAGCCCACTTGACTTCCATTCCAGGATGTCTGGCTCTAGGTGAGTGATCACACCATCATGGTTATCTGGGTCATTAAGACCTTTTTTGTATAGTTCTTCTGTGTATTCTTGCCACCTCTTCTTAATATCTTCTGCTTCTGTTAGGTCCTTGCCGTTTCTGAGGAGGAACCCTGAGCCCCTGAGCAGGAACTGAAGTCTTTGTCTTTGTTTAGTGGCTCAACTGTTATTATTTTGTCTTACTTGACTGGTTTCCTTTCTTTATGCATTTTCTCACTTCTCTAATTAAAGTTACCCTTTGGAATCTAGGGATGGCCTAGGAAAATAAAGTTCTTCTACAGAGAAGTGGCAGATGGAGGACATTGGGGGTGAGGTCCATTATGGGAAAATCTCATAGGGTCCTGCTTGGTTACAGTTAGAGTTTCTACTTCCACTTGAGATAAATAAGTTCTTTTCCTAACAAATTATCTGTTTGACAAAAGTCAAACCATTGTCTTTTGTAAGTTTTAAGTTGCCTCCTTATCTGTGGTCTTACTTCCTTTGGGTTTCTTAAATTTTATATTTCCCTCCCTCCCTCTCTTACCCTCCTCTCACTGTCTTCTCTCCCTCTGTTCCTCATTTTCTTTTTAAAGTAAGATTGGTTAGAAATTTGTCTATTTTATTTTTTAACCCAAGAACTAGTGGTGGCATTCATTTTATTTAGCAATTTTTTTATAGCTAATGTTTTCATCTGTGTGTCTATTTTTAATAATGTGAATTAATTATTTTTATATAATTATTTTTAATATTTGTGAGTCTCTTTTGCTTTTCTCTTTATGCTATCTTGGATAAAAAGCTAATTTGTTTATTTCTATCTTGTCATGTTAGTAATTCTAAGCCAGTCATCCTTTCCTGCTGAGCCCAGATTTGCTCTAAGAATTCTCAACATGGAGCCATACACTGTTACATGTAGGGTAGAAGGTTCTGCTGTGTCTGTCCTTGGAAAACACAACTGGTTGCAAGACTTCTCTACTATGTTCAATAAGTGAGTGAGTGCTCAGTCATGTCCAACTCTTTGTGACCCCATGGACTGTAGCCTGCCAGGCTCCTCTGTCCCTAGGATTTTCCAGGCAAGAATACTGGAGTGGGTTACCATTTCCTTGTCAAGGGTACCTTCCCAACCCAGGAATCGAACCCAAGTCTCCTGTGTCTCCTGCAGTTATTCTTTACCCAGTGTTCAAGTTCACTCAAATTATGGTCTGTTATAGCCCACATTTCCCATTCTGAAATTTTACAATAAATTTATTCATACACACACACACACACACACACACACACACACGTATATTCTTTCTCATATTCTTTTTCCTTATGGTTTATTACAGGACATTGAATACATTTCCCTGTGCTATGAGTACAGGGATATCTGTACTGTTTATCTCTTCTATAGATAGTTGTCTGTATCTGCTAATCCCAAACTCCTAAACTGTTCCTTCCCCACCCCCTCCCCCCTTTGGTAACCATAAGTTTGTTTTCTATGCTGTGAGTCTGTTTCTGTTTTGTAAATAAGTTCATTTATATCATTTTAGAGTCCACATATAACTGATATCATATTTGTCTTTCACTTGCTATAACCTCTAGGTCTCACTGACTTCATTTCATATGATAACCTCTAGGTCTATCTAGAATAAATGTATTCTTAAACATGAAAAGAATGAGTTTCTTATTCATAGATTTGGAAGGAAAATATGTTTAAGCAAGGTTTTAAGTAGCTGTTTTCTGAGTTCTTTTATTTCTGCAGGATATTTTTCTCTTACTTTTATAAGTAGCTTTTGGACTGTGACTATCATTTTTGTGTAGTAATTTTTGCCTCAAGACTCTTGTTATTATTTTGTGATCATTTACTTTTGAAGATCATGGATAAGTTTGAGGATAGCCTAAATTTAAATTCTTTGTAGATAATATATTTTTTTAAATTCTTGCTTGTATACTTTTAGGATTAATAAATTAGAATTAGAATATTTCATCAAGATATTTAAGAATGTAGGTTTTTTATTGCTGTTGTTTTGATTGGACTTTACTGGAAACATGTCAAAATCTTCTGATTTGTAACCGAAGTCAGCACAGGACAATTTTCATCTGTATATTTTTGTGACTTGGCTCTGCTCCTTTGTCATTTATTCAGGAATTTTGTTATAGGCTGTTATTTGTCAACCAATATCTCCTCTCTCCTTTTTCCTTACTCATAGAACTCTGATTTAATTTTGGAATGGTCTTAGTTTAAAAGCTCTATTTCCCAGTCTTCATTGCAAAAGGTAGTCATATGTCATACTTGAGTCCATTGAGATATATTTGGAAGTCATTGGGTGGGGGCTTCTCGGAAAGCTCTTTAAGGGGAGCTGACTCATCTGGCATGCTGCATTTGCTCTCCTCTTCCTCCATATACAATCTGGAATGTGGTTATGATGGCTGGAATGCTGGCAGCCGTATTTTAAGCTGGGAAAGAAAGTAACACACTAAAGATGGTAGAGCAAGTGCTAAAAAAGTCTGAGTTCCTGGGAGGGTAGCTGCCCTACCCAACCCAGATCTGTCATTTCTATACTTCTTGTTATAGGAGGGAAAAATAAGTTTGCCTCTTTGCTAAAGCACCATTCATGGCTTGTTTTGGTCAATGTCTTTGAACAAAAATCCTTCTGTGATAAACAAATACTTCATTCCCTAAAGGTAAGCTGTATATGGTTATCATCTTTTTTTTTTCATTTATTTATTTAGTTGGAGGCTAATTACTTTACAGTATTGTAGTGGTTTTTGCCATACATTGATATGAATCAGCCATGGATTTACATGTGTTCCCCATCCCGATCCACCCTCCCACCTCCCTCCCCACCCCATCCCTCTGGGTCTTCCCAGTGCACCAGCCCTGAGCACTTGTCTCATGCATCAAACCTGAACTGGTGATCTGTTTCACACTTGATAATATACATGTTTCAATGCTATTCTCTCAGATCATCCCACACATTGCTTTCTCTTTTGACCCTCTCTTTTGCTTCCCTGAGCTGGGAAGATCCCCTGGAGAAGCGAATGCCTACCCTCTACAGTATTCTTGCCTGGAGAATCCCATGGACAGAGGAGCCTGGCGGGCTGCAGTCCATGGGGTCGCAAAGGGCCGGGCACAACTGAGCAACTAACACTTTTTTGTTTTCTTAGAGAGCTTTTTATTTCTTTTCTACATCTCTAATTTGAATTTCCAGAGTACTGCATTTCTATTTCTATTTCTATTATTACTACTATAGTCCTTACTCCCTTTTTATTTTATATATTTATTTTTTGGCCTTGCCATGTAGCATGTGGGATCTTAGTTCCTCTACCAGGGATCACATCCACAGCCCCTGCATTTGAAATGTGAAGTCTTAACCCCTGGACTGCTAAGGAAGTTCACATATTTCTATTATTGACTTTTAGTTTTTCCTACTATATTTTTGTTTTTTCAACTTGGATTTCATTCAGTTTCTTCTTATCTCTAAATTTTAAGTTTCCTCTAAAATTAAGTTTCTTCAGTTCATTTTCGCCTCATTTCTCTTCTTGTCTCAAAAAGTATTTTGTGCTTTATGACATTTATTCAAAATGCAAAATACACTCTGAAAAGTGAAATTGCTCAGTTAATTGCTTCAGTTAATTGCTTAGTCATCTCTGACTCTTTGTGACCCCATGGTTTGTAGCACCTATCCATAGAATTCTCCAGGCAAAAATACTGGAGTGGGCTGTCATTCCCTTTTCCAGGGGATCTTCCCGACTCAGGGATGGAACCTGGGTCTCCCACATTGTAGGCAGATTCTTTACCATCTGAACCATCAGGGAAGCCCCCAAAATATACCCTAGACTTTCCTTTTGTTTGCTGCCATTGTTGTTGTTTAGTCACTAAGTTGTTTGCTGTAACTCCTGTCAAAGTTTGCTTTTCTCTCAATCTTTATAGTCCTACTCTTCTTATATCCTGTTTTACACTTTTTTTTTTTCCAGTTTACTCACCTTTGGACACTAGAACCATCCAGGCTGGTGTTTACCAAATGATATTTACACAGAGGTCTATGTTCCTGTCTGTTCTCCTTGGTTCTGTGTGAGTTCTGGCAGAATTAGAAGAGTCCCATTCTTAACCAGGCATGCTGAGATACCTGTTCCATCCAGATTTTAGTGCCTTCTTGGTGTTTATGTATTGGGGCTTATCTGATGGGGCTTACTTTGAACAAGTAGCTTCCCAGAGTTGCTGTATATGGTTCTCCAGTCACTGGCAAGGAGTTTGTTCTTGAAGGGCTTGTCCTCTCCCTAAGAGATGCTGATTCCCATCCCAGGGCGGAGCCTTGGTGATGCTACTCCTGTAACCAGATGAGGCTGATACTGAAGCCCAATTCAGCTGCCTGTCATTCAAAGGCCAACACTTGGGAGAAAAGTGTCAGTGGGGAAGGTTTTTTTGTTCAGGAGGTCAGCAACCTGGGGAAACGGTGGACTGATGTCCTAAGACCATCTCCAAGTTTCTGGTTAAGAGACAAGGGTTTTAAGACAACCCAAGGGAGGGGGGCTACAGGGTTCATAGCTAGCTCACGCACGATTCTCAGATTGGTTGGCATCAAGGCAAAGTTTCAAGCGTTGCTCATCTTCCAGTTTCAACCAGCCTGCATCTACGTGATTGTGGTCAGCAGCTTTCATCTGGCGCGGGATCTGTTTTCTGTAAAAACAATTTGGGAGTGTGTGTCATACCTTTATCTGTATCTTTCATGGAACTAGAAATTCAGTGACTCTGCTTTGCGGTTGGTTTATAGTCTAAAATGTAACCAGTTTCTAACAAGTTTCTACATCTTCACATTTTCTTATCATTAACTCTTGAGACAGCCTTTTGAGATTCCGGGGAGTCTTGGGAGACAGACTTTTCTACAAAGAGGCAGGTAAAAGGACATGGGGAATTGAAGCTGTCTGTCTGTCCTTGAAAGGCCCCGTAGGGTCATGCTTGATTACACTCCCTTGTTGAGGAACTGCTGTTTTCTTCCTATGACCTGTGATAGCAGGTTCAGAGACCCCCTATAGCCAAAATCCACCCAGTGTTACTTCCCACTGCTCTCCAAAATGAATGCTCACCTCATTATAGCTTCTTCATGTCCATGCTATACTTATCCTCAACTGTTAGATTTTATTTATGATGCTTTTACCTGCTTGGAATGCTTTTTCCAAGCAAGTTAGATTTTTCTCCAAGTTAGAGCTCACCTGCCTAATGATGATTCCTCAGCTGGGTAAACTATGGGGAGGCGACCTCACCTCCCCAAAGACGTACAAAGAGAGCACTCAGCAAAGGGCGCCAGTAAAAACAGGTGACCCAAGGAGACAGTTCCTCCAGTGTTGGAGGAGGCAGACAGGTTCCCTGGTAGGGTGTGGCCCTTGCTTCATTTCTGAAATGGGACGGTATGCTACAGGTGGAAGCCCCCTCTCACTCCCCTCTTTTCTTCAAAGTTACCCCTTAGCAGATCACAGTTTTGTAATCCAGCTTATCTACACTGCCACTAAGAGATATTTCTGCAGGGAGCTGAAAACATTGGTCAGTGTCCTCAATTTCCAGGGCTGTACTTTCAGGACCATTACCCTCAATGAAAGTCTACACTCACCTCTGTTTTGGTGGTAGCCAAATCCAGCCCAGGATTGTCCTGACCTCAGTCTGATCCCACTAAGATTTCAAGGCATTTTGTCCCAGAAATCCTCTTATCGCTTCAAGTTTAATACGTCTAAAGCCAAATTTATGACCTCCTTATAATAACATTGTAATTTTCCTAACCCTTAATACTTGACCCATGTCCAAGTCAACATGTTGTAACTAAGCCCCAGACACAAGAAGTATCACCTTCTGCATGCCATTGAGATTGTTTCAGAATTTCACTTTCCATCCTTTCCATTCTCATTGCTGCCACTATTGTGCAGGATTTAATTACTTCATGTCTGAATCACCAGAGGAGCATTTCTGTTCATCTCCTTCCTCATGTCTCTTCACCGCTCCCCCTCAACAGGTAGATGAATTTCAGGTTGATCTTTTGTTAGGCAGAACCTCAGTGATGCTACTTCTTTGCAGAGGAAGTGCTGTCTCCTCTCTTTGACCTGTGGCATCTGGCTCAGAGACCTTTCCTAGTTGATTTCCACTTATCCACCAAGTGTTACTTGCCACTGCTGTCCAAAATAAATACTTTAAAAAAATGAAATGAATATTTGTCTCGTTATGTATGTATTCCATACATCCCTCTTGTACTTGTCATCAGCTCTTAGATTTTACTTTGATTTATTTTTCTAGTGGAATGTTTTCTGCATTCTTTATCACCAAATTAGACCTTACTCCTATTCAGAGACCCAGCTCAAATTCAGTTGTCAGATTGGACTGACCGATACTTTAAAAAAAAAAAATGATTCTGGTCATTATAAACCGGATAAGAGAGACATACATATTTAGAAATTATTTCTGTGGATTTGTGTATGACTCTGGGGCTTCCCTGGTAGCTCAGCTGGTAGAGAATCTGCCTGCAATGCAAGAGGCCCTGGCTTGATCCCTGGGTCAGGAAGATCCCCTGGAGAAGGGATAGGCTACCCTCTCCAGTATTCCTGGGCTTCCCTGGTGGCTCAATTGTTAAAGAATCCACCTGCAATGTGGGAAACCTGGGTTCAATCCCTGGGTTGGGAAGATCTCCTGGAGAAGGGAACGGTATTCATTCCAGTATTCTTGCCTGGAGAATTCCAGGCTACAGTTCATGGGGTTGCAAAGAGTTGGACACGACTGAGCAACTTTCACTCTTTCACATCACTTTTGTGTATCTTATTTGTGCTATACCTAAAAAGAATGTGCAATAAATAGACCCCCCCCCCCCCCACCAGCTGTAAGTCAGAATAATAACCATCCGACTTTGGAAGGTAACGTAAGAAGATGTTCTTCTCCTCTGCAGCTGAAACTGTGCTGCTCAGGTTGGTAAAACCCAGTTGTACAGGAACTTTTGAAATGTGAAGTCATCATTTTATGTTTTATGCTTTCTTGGCACATGTCATCAATGGTTGAATCTGTGCTGAAAATTGTATATCTCTTTATTAAAAACACAAATTTCTGGGGACTTCCCTGGTAGTCCAGTGGTTAAGACTCTGCACTTCTACTGCAGGAAGCACTGGATGGAACCCTAGTTGGAGAACTAGGATCCCACATGCTGCATGTCAGGGCCAGGGAAGAGAAAACCCCCCAACCAAATAAAACCTCCACATATCTCTGAGTTTTTGTTGCTGCTTTTTGTTTGTGGGTTTTGTTGTTGTTTTAGTTTTGGTTCTTAACACAGATGCACTTTGTAAATTAATCACAAAGGCCCAGGTGGCTTTCTTCTAGAAGGGAGGAGTTTAGGGTCACTTTGGTGGATTTCATCTATCATGTCCTTTCCCCCATGTTTCTCCCTCCTGAATTGCTGCTATAGGATGCCTAACTTTTCTCTCTGCATATATACCTGCCTATAGGATATATTTGGGTTTCCAAGGTGGTGCTAGTGGTTAAAAAATCTGCCAGTGCCAGAGACATGGGTTTGATCCCTGGTTGGGAAGATCCCCTGGAGATGGGCATGACAACCCATGCCAGTGTTACCTGGAGAATCCCATGGACAGAGGAGCCTGGCAGGCCACAGTCCATAGGGTTGAAAAGAGTGGGACATGACTGAAGCAGTTTAGCATGCAGACAGGCACAGGATATATTTACCACTCCCACAGAAGCATTGTCTTCCTGATTTATGTCTGTAACATTTGCTTTTAAGTAAATCGGACAATTCAGACAGTGGTCTGTCCGTTAGTAAAAGACTATCCTCTCTCTTAGACCAAGTGACCCATTGTTAGGACAGCATTTTCCAAAGTACTTCCCATAAAACTGCTTTAGGATAAAAGCAGAGCTTATTCAAGGGTAAAAGATGGGGCTGGGGAGGGAGATTTCTAAGATCAATAAAAGGCAGTATGAACAAAAAGAAACAGGTTTCTATGCTGCAGGACTTCTCAGTACTTTTGGCAGCCTCATGCGGGCTCTGCCAGGGATTGTGCCCCTGGGAGGGGCCCAGTGAGGTGACCCCAGTGGGGACTAGATCGACGTTCCGGAAGTACCTGGCATGAGGCTCTTTTTCTTAGAAGAGTATCTTTCAGAAATAATGTGTAACGGAGAGCACAGGGTCAAACCTCAGCCTAGGCTGTTGCAAATCCAAGTTGGAGCTTTAGCTTCTAGTTTGGCTCAGAAGTGCTCAAAAGACCCTCTTCATAGCGTATGTGTGTTAAAACTGGCATGTTAGACCTTTGGACAGATCATACTGGGAAAACCCATTTCTTCTGTAGGCATTCCTGCTTTCCTATGTTATTATTGCCTTGTTTTCTTTTCTCTAACATTCAGTGTTTCAGCTTAGAGGAGGGACCTCACAGTATTGAAATATGGACCTCTTTTGAGGAGGATTTTGTTCTGTTGGTGCTGTGAGCTTGAAGGAGGGACCCAGTGGGCCTGGACTAGACTTCCCAGGAGGGAGCACTAATTGGTTATTGATGGTTCACTGAGGGGGGGAAAGGTCAGGCTGAGTCTTCAAGTATTGGAAAAACCACAAACTGGATTCAGCTGTTGCAGTGGTGAAGCGCTGATGCTACAGGTGAAAACAATTGCTAGGGTAATATGGACCCAGAACAGGAAGCAGAAGGGTGGAGCTAGTTCCTTCTTCCTCTTTTAGCTTCTATCTTCCAGTCTGGTACCTCCTATAGGCAGAACCTGGGTGCGCCATAGGCTGCAAAGTAGAAATGAAGGGAACAGCTCCAGCTTTAGCATCACAGAGCTTAGACTAGAGGAAATGGAGTCAGAAGACAACTCAAAAACTGGCAGAGCACAATGGTGACTTTGCAGACTTTTCCCTCCTTGCTCATGTGACAGGTGAAAATGCAGAACTTGTAGTTTTGGTTAGCATTTTTTCTTACAGGGTTGAGGTTGAATACCTTTTAACTTTTAAAATTGGTTTTCCTTTCTGTGAACTGTCTTTTGATATCCTTTGTTCAATCTTGTTTTCCTTTGGTATCATTTTTATTTCTTATGCGTGAAAGAAATTAGACTTTTGAATATATTTGGAAATACTTTTCCTGGTTTGTCACTTAACCTTTGATATATGGTGGCTTTTCCACGTATGCATTTTTATTTTCATAATGTTGAGTTTTATCAGCATTTTCTTTTGTGACTTCAGGGTTTTTGTTCACCTGTAGAAAGGCCTTTCCAACTTTGAGATGATAAAAAATGTTCTTCCATTTTTTTTCCTATTTCTATAATGGCTTTGGTTTTAAAATTTAAATATTTGATCAATTTGGAATTATTCCGATTATGATGAGATACTAATTCCCACCTGTTTCCTTCTTCCTGATTTACCATCCAGATGTTCACCATTTAGTGAACAATCCATATTTTCTCCATCAATTTGAAAATTCCCCTTTATTATAATTCTTGTATGGTTAAAACATATTTTTGGTCTATTTCTAAACTTTCTAATCTTGTTGTATTGCTATGGCTGTTCAGGTACTAGCACCACACTGCTTTAATTTCTCTAGCTTCATATTATGGTTCAATATCTCCAACAGCATTTCTTCCTCATTAGTTTCCCCTTTAGAATCATGTTTGTTCTTGATTTTTCTTTCTCCCATAGGAACATGAGGGTCAACTTGTCTAATTTTAAAGTCTATTGGTAGTTTCACTGAGATCATATAACAATATAGATTAAGAAAGTGCTGAAACTGTTGAGTTTTTCTATTTGAGAACATGCTATTTCATTTACATGGTCAAATACACTGGAAATCCATCCCATTGACTGCAAGAAACCCAGCATTTGTCATCAAATATTTCTGGGAATGTCTAGAATGATAAATAGTTCCACAAATATACTCTGAACTTCATTGCCACCTCAGCTAGGCATCTGTCTCTCATGTACTTCTCAACCATCTGCAGTTAGCATTGCTCTATCTCAAGACCAAGTATTTTCAACTTGAGCTAAATATTTCCCTGGGTATAATGGCATTCCAAGCAGTAACAGGAACAATGATTCTAGATTCTCAGTTTCCATATGTTTGCTTTCCTGAAATTGATCATCCTGAAAATATACCAATGGTCTGTAGGTTCTCTCTTCCAACTCTCCTTCCACTCTTCCTCATACACACATTATTAATGAGAAGCTTGGGTCTCACCTATCCTAAATCTTACTGTGTGCATTGACTTGAGGGTGGAAAAGCTTCTAGGCAGCAAGGGGGCACATGAGAATGCTAGGGCTTTTTGGGAAAGTGAATGGCTGCAGTGATTGATTCCAATTCTTGGCTTTCATTAAAGCTGAAAAAAGACTTAAAATAGGCTATTTAAATTAATTTTGTTGATGATTGCTATGTTTTTGTTTTGTATGTAGCTTGTAAAGAGTTAAAGAAAATAAAGGATGTTAGTATAATAAAGATCCTTGCATTTGTACCTACTTCTATATATGAACAGTTGTCAAATACTTAAAGTGTAAAATTGATGATAAATTGTCTCACTTTAGTTAATGCAAAACCTTCATCTATGTATATAAAAACTCATTTCTTTTATTTAAGTATAGTTAATTTGCAATATTGTGTTAGTTTCAGGGATACAGCAAAGCAATTTAGTTATATATATATATATATATATGTATATATATATATATATATATATATGTATGTATATATATGTTTTTTCAGGTTATTTTACAGTATAGGCTGTTACATGGTATTGAATATGTTTCCCTGTGCTATACAGTAGGACCTTGTTGTTTATCAGTTCTGTGTATAGTAGCATGTATCTGTTAATCCCAAGTTGCTAGTTTAGCCCTTTCTGCCCCTTTCCCCTTTGGTAATCGTAAGTTTGTTTTCTATGTCTGTGAATCTGCTACTGGTTTGTATATAGGTTCATTTTTATTATTTTTAAAATTCCACACTTCAGCCCCTTCAGAGCAGTCAGTGGGAAGTGTAGGACTTGAGGAAAGGCTTCGCTTCCCCCATCATCACCTTGGATGGTGCTGACTTGTCGCCACCTGGGACATGACTGCCCACTCTCTCTCCCCCCTCGGCAGCCACACACTTCTCCAGTGATCTTAGGATGCGTGACCTGGTCTTGGACTTTCTGCTTCTCTGTGGCTCTCTTGCCCCTCCCGGTTGCCTCAGACTCTCTGTCAGGTCACACACCTCTCAGTACAGTTAGGAAGTGCAGGGCTGTGAAGCAGCTGTTCAAGTGGACGAACGTGAAGGGAGGTCAAGAGCATGAACTCTGCATCCATTTATAGCCGTGGGCCTTTGGAAAATTTTAAAACTTGTTTCTTCCTCTGTAAAATTGGAATGATTCTGGCACTCACGTCCTAGTGTTATTATTGGCTTAAATGAGAAAATACATGTAATATGATTAACACTGTGACTGGCCCTTTAATAAGTATTAGTAATTGTTCACTATTACTAGCAAGTGCTCTTTCTACCCTCAAATTAACCTACACTCAGTTGTTCTGGAGCTTCTTGGACACAGGCTGAGAAGAGGAGAAAGTGTCAGATTCAGTGGGAGACTTGGTGCTCTCTGAAGAGCTCTGAAGCTTGTCATGGGTTTCACCTTTTACCTGCTGATAAAGATTTTTATCTACTGCACCTTGAGGTTTATTTTCTAGTTCCTAATTTGAAAAGAGCTATTAATGCACCCAAGCACACACATCCTCACTCACCCCTACACACCCAAAAAACAATGACCTGCTAACTGATTGGACATGTGAATCAGAATTTGAAAAGGTGACCATTATTTCTCAGGAAATTTATATCTTTCTGAAAAATTTCTGTAGCTTAAAACACACATGCACACACACACACATCTCAAAACATACATGAATTTGGGAGATGAAGTGTTTGGCTGAGTGTGGTGATTGGTCCTGGGCTGGCTCAGTTCTGTTTGGAAGTTTTTGTTTTTTTGTCACTTTATAACTCAAAGAAGATGCTTCTGAATTTTAAAAATTAGGAATTTAAAAATTTTCCCAGTTGTCTAATTAAAGGACAACTCATTAATTTAAATATTGTAGACCTCTACTCCCTTTCTGACTAGGTCTTCACAACCTTGCCTTGCAAGCCTGGTTAATCTACAGAGTAGAAGAGGGGCACATAAGGGACACGTGGAGACCTTCTGTCGTTAGAAGTGCTCCAGGACACTCTGAGGGCCAGTTTACTCACTCTCATTAACTCTGAGAAGGCACCGTCGTCCTAGGGCT
This sequence comes from Odocoileus virginianus, assembly GCF_023699985.2. Classification (NCBI taxonomy): domain Eukaryota; kingdom Metazoa; phylum Chordata; class Mammalia; order Artiodactyla; family Cervidae; genus Odocoileus; species Odocoileus virginianus. The sequence continues at coordinate 38,994,145 of NC_069674.1, forward strand.
ACGTATGTATGGTGTGTGGCTCGTCCTTCTTTTTTTTTTTAAAGGAAGTCCCTGATGCCAAAAACTCAGACTGTGTGTACTGGTGCCGAATTAAATCTCAGAGACAGAGTTTTGGGTGAAATAGAAAAGAATAGCTTTTGCCAGGCAAAGGGAGACACAGCAGGCACATGACTCTCAAAACTGTGTGTCCCAACTGGTTCAAGGGTGGGGTTGCTGATAAGGATTAGGATGTGTGCAGAGCCTGCACTCTTAATGTGGTCTCAGGTGGGTCTTCTGATGAACTTTCCTGGTTCCTTTAATCTGACCTCAGGTCGTCTTTTCTGGAATGAAGAATGGTAACATCCTCCATTTGTTGGGAGGTTTTATTTCTGCAGAAAAGCTCAAAGATTTTGTAGTCTGTATCCCTTGAGGCAGAGCCAGGACCCTGCTCCAAGGCTACCCTATTGTTTCTTGGCTGCTCCTTCCTTGTCTCTGCACCCCTTCCTTTCCCTGATTAGAAACTGTTCAAATATGCCATTTGGAACTCAAGGAAAGTCATGGGGGCTGGAGCCTGTTCTCTACCAGCAAGAAAGGGGGATGCAGAAGAATTTCTGTGTCCAGGAGCCCCACAGGGTCCTACTCAAGGTTACATTCAGTCCTTAAGTCTTCTTCCCGTGACATCAGTTAGTTCAGTCGCTAAGTCATGTCTGACTCTTTGTGACCCCATGGACTGCAGCACGCCAAGCTTCCCTATACATCACCAGCTCCCGGAGTTTACTCAAACACGTCTATTGAGTCGGTGATGCCATCCAACCATCTCATCCTCTGTCATCCCCTTCTCCTCTCACCTTCAATCTTTCCCAGCATCAGGGTCTTTTTAAATGAGTCAGTTCTTTGCATCAGGTGGCCAAAGTATTGGAGTTTCAGCTTTAGCATCAGTCCTTCCAATGAATATTCAGGACTGATTTCCTTTAGGATTGCCTGTGACATAGGCTCTGACAATATCTCAGGCTTTTCTTGGTTTTGATTTGATGACCTTGGTGGTTTTGAAGAGGACTGGTCAAGTATTTGTAGTGTGTCCCTCTGTCTAGACATTCTCCTCATGATTATTAGCCTGGGTTGTGTGTTTTGAGGTGGAGGTAAAGCACTATTCTCATCACATCATATCAAAGGTACATGCTATCAGTGTGACTAGTTTGTCACTGTTGAAGTTGACCTTGATCATCTGCCACAGGTAGTGCTTGCCAGGTTTCTCCACTGTAAAGTTCCTCTTTTTTCCCCTTTCCACACAGTGCTTTTTGGAAGGAAGTCATTATTTACAGCTCACAGGCAAGGAGTGGGGAGTATGCTTGACTTCCTTAGGGGCAGAGTACCTACATAAATTATTTAGAATTCTTCTCCATAGATTTGTCCCTTCTCCTCTACATTAGTTTATTCAATCATTTATTTATGTCAGCATGGACTCATGAATATTTTATACTTCAAGTTATATTCCAGCAATACATTATTTTGTTTCTCACATTATCCCAGCTTTGGCTATTGGGAACTCTTTCAGTTGACTCCTGTGTCCTTTTGACAAGCCCATCATTGTTTGGGTTTTCTTTTCTTTTCTTTTTTTTTTTTTTGAGTACTTTCTTACTTCCTAGCACTAAAAAAGATACCCAGGTTTGTCTTAAATCTTTCTTGTTTCAGTCCTAGAATCAGCCATTTTCCCACGGAGCTCTGAAATTTGCTGAAACTTGGCCTCTGTGCACTGGTGCCACATTGAATCTTGGAAACAGAGATTAGAGTGAAGTAGAAAATAGCTTTATTGCTTTACCAGGCAAAGGGGGACACAGTGGGCTAATGCACTCAAAACTGTGTGTCCCCACCCCAGGGGATTTGGTGAGGAGTTTTATAGCAATGGTTCAAGGGAAGGGTTGCTGATAAGGATCAGAAGAAGAAGAAGTGAAGTCGCCCAGTCGTGACTCTTTGTGACCCCATGGACTACAGCCTACCAGGCTCCTCTGTCCATGGAATTTTCCAGGCAAGAGTACTGGAGTGGGTTGCTGTTTCCTTCTCCAGGAGATCTTCCCGACCCAGGGATCGAACCCGGGTCTCCCACATGGTAGGCAGAGGCTTTACCATCTGAGCCGCTAGGGGAGTCAGATAAGGATCAGGGTGTGTGTGTTTCTTTGATCAGCTCTCGGTTGGTCTCCTGATGAGTCTTATCAAGGCCTTATATACTTTTACCAGGCCAATTCCCACAACATACACCTTAAAACTAACAATAGAAAGGGCTTACCAGACCCACTCTTACAACATAAGTCTTAAGATAAGGAGATTAGTCAGAAGTTTCCTGTTAAGAAGGAGAAACATGTCCTCAAGCAAGATATATTGTTATTATATAATCATTAGTACAGAACTTAAGGAAAAAACATACCCTTGAGCAAGATAGTAGTTCTGTTGTGTAGTCAGCTCTGGGCTTAAGGAAAGTTAGTCTTGAAGATTATTGTCATAACAACTCAGAGTTTAAGAAAAAACATCTTATGTGACTAAGACAAAGCAATGTAGAAAAAAATGTTTGTCCCTTTCCTCCTCCTCAGGAGCCCCAGACCCCTTTCTCCTCCTGGAGGGACTCCTTATCAACCTACCTAATAATTAACTCTCTCACCAACCAGGGATCAAACCTGGATCTACTGCAGGTAGATTCTTTACCATCTGAGTTCTGTGCAGTTCAGTTCAGTTGCTCAGTCATGTCCGATTCTTTGCGACCCCATGAATTGCAGCACGCCAGGCTTCCCTGTCCATCACCAACTCCTAGAGTCCACTCAAACCTATGTCCACCGAGTCGGTGATTCCATCCAACCATCTCATCCTCTGTCATCCTCTTCTCCTCCTGCCCTCAATCTTTCCTAACATCAGGGTCTTTTCAAATGAGTTAACTCTTTGCATGAGGTGGCCAAAGTACCGGAGTTTCAGTTTCAGCATCAGTCCTTCCAATGAACACCCTGGACTGATCTCCTTTAGGATGGACTGATTGGATCTCCTTGCAGTCCAAGGGACTCTCAAGAGTCTTCCTCCAGCACCATAGTTCAAAAGTGTCAATTTTTTGGTGCTCAGCTTTCTTCACAGTCCAACTCTCACATCCATACATGACCACTGGAAAAACCATAGCCTTGACCAGATGGACCTTTGTTGGCAAAGTAATGTCTCTGCTTTTTAATATGCTATCTAGGTTGATCATAACTTTCCTTCTAGGGAGTAAGTGTCTTTTAATGTCATGGCTGCAGTCACCATCTGCAGTGATTTTGGAGCCCCCCAAAATAAAGTCTGACACTGTTTCCACTGTTTCCCCATCTGTTTCCCATGAAGTGATGGGAACAGATGCCATGATCTTTGTTTTCTGAATGTTGAGCTTTAAGCCAACTTTTTCACTCTCCTCTTTCACTTTCATCAAGAGGCTTTTTAGTTCCTCTTCACTTTCTGCCATAAGGGTGGTGTCATCTGCATATCTGAGATTATTGATATTTCTTCCGGCAATCTTGATGCCAGCTTGTGCTTCCTCCAGCCCAGCGTTTCTCATGATGTACTCTGCATAGAAGTTAAATAAGCAGGGTGACAATAGACAGCCTTGACGTACTCCTTTTCCTATTTGGAACCAGTCTGTTGTTCCATGTCCAGTTCTAACTGTTGCTTCCTGACCTACATACAGGTTTCTCAAGAGGCAGGTCAGGTGGTCTGGCATTCCCATCTCTTGAAGAACTCAAAGATACTATTATGTGTATTCCTTGAGGCAAAACCAGGATCCTGTCTAAAGGCTGCACAATTGGTTCTTGACTGCTCCTTCCTTGTCTCTTCGTCTTCTCCCTTTCCTGAGTAGCTACTGTTTGAACCTGTCCTTTGGAACTGATGGGGGGGATTGTCATGGAGGCTGAAACCTGTTCCCTTCAAACAAGAAACTAGGGACACAGAAAGGCTCTGTGCCCAAGTTTCAGTTTCAGTGCTTGGTTTTAGTTTCTTTTTTTGGACAATGAAATTAGACACTAAAATCCGGGCCTTTGGTTTTATGGCATTTTTTGATGTTCAATACCCATGCAATTCCATCTTATTTAATAAAATTACCAATATTTTACTTACTACTTACTTGGTTTGCAAGAAGTGCCTTCTTTCTAAGAATAGATGGATGGATGACATGAATTTAGACATAAATAATCTGCACATACGTCCTTTTATTTCTTGGCTTTATTTTTTAACATTTGAATCTTTATATGAGCTTTATTTTTGTACATGGCATAAAGTAGGTATTTTACATTTTTCCAAAATAAATTACTAGTTTATCCTCAATAGGATTCATTTTACACTTTTAAAGTAATTTTTTTTGGGGGGAGGTCTTTAATTCTTGAGATATGGACTGATGGGATTGTGGGTTAAACTGTGAACTCAATCTAATCTCAAGGGACACTGGAGAATGTGTCACTGATAAAATCAATTGTTTGTTCCTTCCTTTTTTCTTATATCTTAGTGAACAGTTTCTAAATGCAGCGGATGCATATCTTCCTTTCGTGGGTGTCTCATCTCCTTTTAGCCATTGGGAGCTCTTTCAGTTGACTGCTCTGGAAATCCCTTAATGGAAAAGTCTGTTCTAAATTATTGACACATTATAACTTCAAACTCTGTTGCTCAAGCATTATCAAGGTGTGACTGTGAGAAAGAGAACACACCAAACATAGATGTATGAAAGATCTATGGTCTATCTGAAACCGACCTGGGACCCTCTGCTACAGTGCTGCAATGCTTGTATCTAGGCAAATGTCTCCTGGAACAACAAAATACAAAGAAACCGTATTGGACTAAAAATAGCTGCTTGCATGCAGCAGTTTTGGCAAATTCTGTACTGAAAGATAAAAAAAGACCAAAAAACCCCAAACTACCACTTCTGAAGAACCAGGAGCAAAAACTAGATACTGGGAGCAAAAGCAGAGTACTGCACATGGCCCCTGCACTCAACACCCCAAAGAATTGGGCAGAACACCTAAGCCACCCTTCTGACCTGACCCCTGGGCACACCCCTACTCTCATCCCAGCTTATCCTTCCACTTTGGGGAGCAAGCAAGGGAGCCTGTTATTTGTTTTCCATCCCTTCTGCAGCTGGAGCAGTAGCCCCAGTAAAACCTTGCCTGAATTTCTTGTCTGATCTCTAGTCAATTTCTGTTGATTTGGGGAAGGCCAAGAACCCTGGTCAGTATCATAGCCAACACTGTTACCCCCAGGGAAGAACAGAGCAAAATAAAACTAAGCAGAAGTTAACTCAGGTCTTCTGGTTTTCATCCTTTGTCTTGAGTTGAATTTTGTTTCATCCTTGCACTAGGGGCTGCTATGAGAGCTAGCCTCACTGAAACATGCTTGGATTCATTGTTTGGTGACTTGAAGATGGAGTTCTCTCCATCACCACTCTGTATTTCTTTTCTGCTTGCCTTAGGAAGAATTCTTATCAGTCTTGTGAGCCAGCAGAAACTTCCCGAGGGTGGTTTGTGAATCATTTTTATTTTACTGATCACATGGTATTTCCCTCTTTGGTTTGGCTGATAGGAAGCTCAGAACCAAATCTGTGGTCCCAATACAGCAAAATACTTGCAAGCTTCTGACTGAATTTTACCATCCTGCTGCCAAATTTTGCTTTGTCCTTATTTCCTTTTCCATTCGGGTTTTACAATGTTGGATTTTGGGTTTCTCTACCTTGACATCACTGACATCATGGACTTCATGAGCCTGTTCTGTGGGGATGTGCCCTCTAGTTTGTTGGATGTTTAGCAGTATTCCTGACTTCTGTCCACTGGTAGCAGCCCCACCCACCCCTGGTTGTAACAAGCAAAAATTTCTCCAGGTATTTCCAGATGTTCCTTGGAGAGCAAAATTGCCCCTTCGTTGAGAACCACTGGATCATATGTGTTTATGTCATCATTAGGGGGATCTTCCAACCAAGGGGTCAAATCCATGTTTCTTATGTCTCCTGCATTGGCAGACGAGTTCTTTACCACTAACACCTGGGAAGCTCATTTTTGGCCATAAGACAATGTGTAAAATGTTAATTAATAAATAATTAAATAATCATTAAACCGGTGGAAAAAATTGGGGAATGGAGTATTTATATATGGACCTAGAAACTAAGAGGAGCCTTGTGGGCTACAGTCCATGGGGTCGTGAGACTTGGACACAACTCAGTGACAACACCACCACCACCAAATGGCTCCAGCATCATTGCAGCAGCCACTCTGAACCTCTGGGAGTACATTCACCTGGCAGTTGTAGAGCAGAACTTGGTGTTTTCAAAGAGAAGCTTCTGAAGCAGAGAAATAGGGGGCATGTAATGGACCAGTTCCTGTGGGTATGGTCACTCCACTTGTTTTTAAAACAGGAAGACAGGTGGGACTGATCAGCAGCCCTCAGTGGCAGGGCACTGACCAAGCGCCATGTCTACACACTGGGGGGGGGAAACCAAGGGAGAGAACATGAGTTGATCATAAAGATGGTCAGATCAAATTGGGACACAGAACTGGGTTATTTGGCACTCTGGGCGGGGGCTTATTGCTTCTAAAGACTATTTTAAGGCTTCTTGATGTGCTAGTACAATTGTGTACCCCTTGAGGAACTTGCCTCTGGCCAGCAGTGGGTAATGGAAATTTTGTACTTTTAAAATTTTTCGTGAAAGACCATTAAAGTTGTCTATCATCCAAGAAAAGCTTTACTAAGCTTTCAAAGCCAGAACTCCAGAATAATAGGTAGTGCCCAGACGAACATATTAATATGCCTGTTCTGATTTTTCTCATGGTTCAGTTCAGTTCAGTTCAGTCGCTCAGTCGTGTCTGACTCTGCAACCCCATGAACCACAGCACGCCAGGCCTCCCTGTCCATCACCAAATCCTAGAGTCCATCCAAACCCATGTCCACTGAGTCGGTGATGCCATCCAACCATCTCATCCTCTGTTGTTCCCTTCTCCTCCTGACCTCAATCTTTCCTAACATCAGGGTCTTTTCAAATGAGTCAGCTCTTCGCAACAGATGGCTGAAGTATTGGAGTTTCAGCATCAACATCAGTCCTACCAGTGAACACCTAGGACTGATGTCCTTTAGGATGGACTGGTTGGATCTCCTTGCAGTCCAAGGGACTCTCAAGAGTCTTCTCCAACACCACAGTTCAAAAGCATCGATTCTTCAGCGCTCAGCTTTCTTTCTAGTCCAACTCTCACATCCATACATGACTACTGGAAAAACCATAGCCTTGACTAGATGGACTTTTGTTGACAAAGTAATGTCTCTGCTTTTTAATATGCTATCTAGGTTGGTCATAACTTTCCTTCCAGGGAGTAAGTCAAGGCTTACTTGTAAGTAAGTCATGGCTGCAGTCACCATCTGCAGTGATTTTGGAGCCCAAAAAAATAAAGTCAGCCACTGTTTACATTGTTTCCCCATCTATTTCCCATGAAGTGATGGGACCAGATGCCATGATCTTTGTTTTCTGAATGTTGAGCTTTAAGCCAGCCTTTTCACTCTCCTCTTTCACTTTCATCAAGAGGCTCTTTAGTTTCTTCACTTTCTGCCGTAAGGGTGGTGTCATCTGCATATCTGAGGTTATTGATATTTCTTCCAGCAATCTTGATTTCCAGCTTGTGCTTCCTCCAGCCCAGCATTTCTAATGATGTACTCTGCATATAAGTTAAATAAGCAGGGTGACAATATACAGCCTTCATGTACTCCTTTTCCTATTTGGAACCAGTCTGTTTGTTCCATGTCCAGTTCTAACTGTTGCTTCCTGACCTGTGTACAGGTTTCTCAAGAAGCAGATCAGGTGGTCTGGTATTCCCATCTCTTTCAGAATTTTCCACAGTTTATTGTGATCCACACAGTCAAAGGCTTTGGCATAGTCAATAAAGCGGAAATAGGTGTTTTTCTGGAACTCTTTTGCTTTTTTGGTGATCCAGCGATTGTTGGCAATTTGATCTCTTGTTCCTCTGCCTTTTCTAGAACCATCTTGAACATCTAGAAGTTCACGGTTCACAAGTTGCTGAAGCCTGGCTTGGAGAATTTTGAGCATTACTTTACTAGTGTGTGAGATGAGTGCAATTGTGCAGTAGTTTGAGCATTCTTTGGCATTGCCTTTCTTTGGGATTGAAATGAAATTAACCATTTCTCATGGTAATGCAGATTTAATCATGTAGGAATGTTATGTGTGTGTGTGTGTGTATTGTAACAACATTTCAGGCTAAAAGATCTTTCATCAGAGTAAATAATCGAGATGATTTCTGCCTGTTGAGAGTGACATAGAGTCTCATTTTGAACTTCAGGTACATTCATTTGCAACAGAAGCACAGTGTAGTTTTCCTTTTGTCATGTGGAGCTGTTGAAAGTACAGAGAAACTTTTAAAAGTACTTTTAAAAGCAGGGCTATACAGCTCGGTTTCACATTCTTTGTGACTTGGATGTCCAATAACTTGCTGACTTATTTCTGGACTTTTTTTAAATCAAGGGTAAGCAAAGAGTTGTTCAGGAAACAATGAACTTCTTTAATTTAAAATCCAGTGGTGTCTTCATTTTTTTGTTAGAAAGTGAGTGGTTACCCTCTACCTCCTGACTCTAGGGTTCTCCAGTGGTGGATGGTCCTTGATGAAGCTGTATCAGGATTCTATAGGGATATTTGGATTGCGATTAGACTAACCAATGCCCACAGTACTTTTGCCAAAATAGTGTTTTGGTTGATTGTACCATCTTGTTTTAGTCTTCTCTATTTAACAGCAAGCAGTGTTTTCCTGTGCGCTCTCTGCATTTCTATAACTAGCACCGTGCCAGATGCATTATAGGTTTTTAATACAATTTGGATCAATTTGCATTTAGTGTTATGGACAATAGGCAAAGGTTATCCCCAAGGCATAGCAGTTCAGTTCAGTCGCTCAGTCGTGTCTGACTCTTTGCAACCTGATGGACAGGCCTCCCTGTCCAACACCAACTCCCAGAGTTTACTCAAACTCATGTCCATTGAGTCGGTGATGCCATCCAACCATCTCATCCTCTGTCTTCCCCTTCTCCTCCTGCCTTCAATCTTTCCCAGCATCAGGGTCTTTTCCAATGAGTCAGCTATTCACATCAGATGGCTGAAGCATTGGAGTTTCAGCTTCAACATCAGTCCTTCCAATGAACATTCAGGACTGATTTCCTTTAGGATGGACTGGTTGGATCTCCTTGCTGTCCAAGGGACTCTCAAGAGTCTTCTCCAACACCACAGTTCAAAAGCATCGATTCTTTGGCACTCAGCTTTCTTTATAGTCCAACTCTCACATCCATACATGACCACTGGAAAAACTATAGCCTTGACTAGATGGACCTTTGTTGGCAAAGTAATGTCTCTGCTTTTTAATATGCTATCTAGGTTGGTCATAACTTTCCTTCCAAGGAGTAAGCGTCTTTTAATGTCATGGCTGCAGTCACCATCTGCAGTGATTTTGGAACCCAAAAAATAAAGTCTGCCACTGTTTCCACTGTTTCTCCATCTATTTGCCATGAAGTGATGGGACTGGATGCCATGATCTTTGTTTTCTGAATGTTGAGCTTTAAGCCAATTTTTTCACTCTCCTCTTTCACATAATAGTTGTTCCTGATTCTCAAGAACCTATTTTGTATTGTATGGCAATTTGAGTCCTAGCAATGGACTATGAAATATTTAGGATGTTTAGTCAAGAGTGCCTCTGGAGCTGAAGTGGTTGTCAGGGTTGTTCTGTGGGACAAGAATGATCGGGCCTTTATATACCTGTCTTTGGATATGGGTAACCACTGGATGTCATGACCTTGAATGAGGCAGCTCTCTACCACAGAGACTGACCCTGGAAGGGCTGAAGGCACCACTGAAGTTGAGTGTGGATAGCACTCCCAACAGCTGGGCCACATCAGCACACACATCTGTTTGTCAGTCACATGTCATATGCCAGGTGCTCCCCAGATGTTATCTTGTCTCCCCTATTATTCCTAATTTAATATTTCCATCAATTTAAAGATGTGGAAAGTGAAGTTCACAGAGGTTAACTTACTTGCCTAAAAATGGATTGGTAGATAGGCAGATCAGTTCAGTACAGTTCAGTCGCTTAGTCGTGTCTGACTCTTTGCGACCCCATGAATCGCAGATAGGCAGATAAACAGTGTTAAATATTTAAATTCAGTTTCAAATTCAAAGCCTGTGTGCTTTGTATTTCCTTTGGGAATGGATCAACCAAGTTAGAAGAGGAGCATGAATTGAGAGTCAGAAAACGAGTGTTGGCTGACTCTGCTAACTCCAAGTAGGACCTCAGTTGTCAAGCACCTTAATAAATGTGAATGAGTTTCAAAGCACATGAATTACTCAATCTTGTTAAAAGGCAGATTCTGATCCAGTAGGTCCCAGTGGGGCCTGAGATTCTGCATTTCTAACAAGCACTCAGATGATGTTAAAGCTGCTGGCATCTGAGGTCTCAGAAGATCCTAAGTCTCCTCTGGCTCTGAAACTCAGAGGGTGTCAAACATGTAGGGATAGCCCTTCCTTGCATAACAATTCCAGTTGGTAAATATTGAAGAAATTAAGGACATAGAAAATTACCATTGTAAAACCCCAATAACAGTTGTTTCAGGTGAGATCTGTGGATAGATGCTGAAATTAGACCATAAAAGTGTGAAGAGGAACAGGATGTTTACATAATATCGAAGCGTTTCCCCCAAGGATTTATTGATCACAGAGGGAAAAGGTAAGTTTGTTGGTTTCCTTCTCTCCTCTCTCTTTGTGTCTGGTAGAAGCAAAGATTTGAAACCACAGACCACTTGTAGCAACAACATGCAGTACTTATTAAGCAGGTACTGTTTGTAAGGACAAGCTAGTCCTCAAGCAGGAAGCAAGCAGTTCACACCTAACACAATCAGGGAAAGGACTGCCAAAGAAGCACACAGAGTTTCCTACACTTCTCTTTTTAGACTGTTAGTTGCAGCTAGGACCAGTCAGGGAAAGGGGTGTGCTTTGGGCATGTTCTCTTGCCAGGGGTTCTCACTCTGGTCCTCCACCTCCCCTTTCATGGGCCTTTTTTTTTTTTTTTTTTTTAAACCTGCTGAGTGATTCCGCCATCTTGGACTCTCTCTTCTGTTCTAACTACCTGACAAGTTTATAGCCGACTTCACCTTAACCAAGTGATCAAAGTTGATATCACCACTAGTAAGACATAGGATGCACTGAGAGTCACACATCACTAATGAGTATACTTATGCAAAACACAGAATCTCAGTCTAATCATGAGAAAGTATTAGATGCAAATTGAGGGATATTCTACAAGATCAGTTCAGCTCAGTCACTCAGTCGTGTCCAACTCTTTGCGACCCCATGAATTGCAGCACACCAGGCCTCCCTGTCCATCACCAACTCCCGGAGTTTACCCAGACTCATGTCCATTGAGTCGGTGATGCCATCCAACTATCTCATCCTGTCATCCCCTTCTCCTCCTGCCCCCAATCCCTCCCAGCACCAGGAGATAACTGACAAGAATTCTGTAAAAGTATCAAGGTCATGAAAGGCAAGGGGATGTTGAAGAATTGCTACAGATTAGAGGAGACCATGGCAACCCACTCCAGTATTCTTGCCTAGAGAATCCCATGGACAGAGGAGCCTGGTGGGCTGCTGTCCATGGGGTGGCACCAAGTCGGACACAAATGAAGCGACCTAGCATGCATGCATGCATTGGTGAAGGCAATGGCAACACACTCCAGTACTCTTGCTTGGAAAATCCCATGGATGGAGGAGCCTGGTAGGCTGCAGTCCAAGGGGTCGCGAAGAGTCGGACATGACTGAGCGACTTCACTTTCACTTTTCACTTTCATGCATTGGAGAAGGAAATGGCAACCCACTCCAGTGTTCTCACCTGGAGAATCCCAGGGACGGAGGAGCCTGGTGGGCTGCCGTCTGTGGGGTCGCACAGAGTCGGACACGACTGAAGCAACTTAGCAGCAGCAGCAGCAGCAGCAGAAGAGCCAAGGAGACATGAGAAATACAGTGTTGATGGTGGTCTTAGTTTGGATCTTGGAACAGAAAAAGGACAGTAAAATGTGCTAATAAAATCTCCAGTTTATAGTGTTGCATAAATACTGAGTTTGACAAGTACATCATGGTAATAATGTAAGATGTTAACAGTAGGGAATACTTGGAAAATACACTGGAACTCTGTTCTGTTTTTGCAACTTTTCAAAGTCTCAAGTATTTAAAAAGTAAAAACATAAACAAATCTACATATCTGTTCTTCAAAACTTTTTTCAGACATTTTTATATACACAATGCACATATAGTAGACTTTATATATCACATCATTTATGAATGATGATGATTTTGTTCTTTATTTTTATGGTTTATACTTCTTTTTGCTGCCTCCCCACCCCACCCCAGAACTCAGTTTGAAATCATTGTGGCAATTTTAGGTATCTTGGTAACATTACTGACTCTGGAGATTTTTAGAGTAAAAAATAATGATAACAAACATTTATTTTGTTTACTGCAAACCAGGCACTGTGCTAAATGCTTTAAATGCCTCATCTCATTATTCTTCCTAATAACCCTCTTATTGTGAATTTACAGGAAAGGAAATATTTAGAGAAGTAAAATAGCTCACTCAAGTTCACAGAATAATTTGTGATGCCAGGATTTAAACCGGGGTTATTTGAGTTCAGGACCTAAGCTTTAAGTTACATTGTCTGCAACACTGCTTTAAAATATTAACGATTGATTTCAGATAGATTTATTTTTAACATGGAAGAGTTCGTCATTGAACCAACATTTTAAAGATGAGAGCAGAATGATCAAGAAATCGGTCAGTGGCTTTTGATCCTCAGCCCAGTATAGGCAAAGCCGAGAATCCTGAGAAGATGGGTGTCTTGGGCAACCCCTCAAAATCGTGGCCTTGAGCCACTGAGGTTGGGAGGGTGGGATTGGAGATGAAGGACTTTGATACTTCTCCCTGAGCATCTCCCAGGACCTCTGTAGTCTCTCTCCCAGCTTCACTTGATGACCATCTGGCTAGGTAACTGGGTGTGGACCCTGGCTGACTCCCACCTGGGCAGAATTCAAGAGGTCTCCAGTGACTGCATGTGCACGATAAATGCAGAGAGGGACTTACCTGCCAGTCCAGTGGGTAGGACTGTGCTTCCACTGCAGGGAATGAGGGTTCCATCTCCATGCACAAAACTAAGATTCCCACATGCTTGCTGCATGTCCAAAAAGTTTAAAAAAAATTTAAAAAATAAATGTACAGAAAAGAAAAAGAAAATATGTTTCTTGGGCTCTTCCCAGACTTTCTCTGAGCACTCCCAGCTCTGACTGCACAAATGTCCCCATGTTTCCAAGCAGAGGCTGAAGGAGTGGGGTTGAGGGACTGAAAGATCTCAGTAGTTTGAACAGAATTCCTGACTCACCACAGAATCCTATATCTTTTCACCTCCAGGTGACACTCAGGGAGGATAACATTTATCTTAGATTTGGGGTGTTTATAGGACAAAGTTTATATTATTTAGTACAGTGTTTGGCACATAGAATGATTTATACTTTCATTTGATACATATGAGCAAATAATAAGAAATTTTAACTGAGGTTATCCAAAAGGAAATAGAAGGGCAGATTGGTGGGATATGGAGTGTTCAGAGAAAACACATAAAATAGAATTAATTGAAACAGAAGAGACATTTAAACACACCCCAACTAGCAACCTCAAGGAAAGTTGAGGGGGATATTGTGCTAAAAAAGTAGACAGCTATGAAAAAGGAAATTGAAAATTTGGTTGCTGAGAGTTCTACCAATATTGGCAACAAATACCAATTAAACACTGCTAAAAATTGAAGTGGGAATTTTGAAACTAATTTGAGGAACGTTCACAGAACGTAGAATGAAAATATAAATAAATAAGAATTATAAAAGATAAGTGAGAGGATAGACTTAGTGTATCTGACGTATGTTTATTCCCCTCATCCACTCTAACATAGAGCAGATGGAGAAGTGGTAATATTTAAAGATACATAAAAGAGAATTTATCTGCACTAAAGAAAGATCTGAGGTTTCTGCTGAAAAAGTCTTCCCAAGCCTCTGTAGGGTACTGAAAAAGACAGGCACATATATGTATCCTAACAGTGTTTTAATTTCATGGGTAAAGAGAAGAATCCTATAAACACTTAAATTTTTTTAAATGGAAGAGACCAGCAGTGTTGTCAATTTGCCATACTGTCTGATGACAAAAGAAGGTTCACCAGGATTGTGGGCCTAGAGTACTGCATAGAGACAAACCAGGATTTATACAGCACAAAAGAAATACAGCTTGTGACATGTCAGTACTTAAGAAATAGTCTGTCAGTGGCACTGTTTCTGGAAAAAATATTCATTAAAATCCATCGGAATGTTGAACCAATGAAAGGGAAAGTGCATGCAAGAAACAGTTATAAGCACTGAAACTGGTAATTTCATTGATAAGCCAAAATGTGTTTTGAAACGTATATTTGTGGAATTTTAATACAACTGTGAACAAAAAAATCCTTAAATAGGACACATAAATTAACATCATAATTACAATCTGGAACTGAGGTTCCAAGTGATTTTTAAAAATTATATAGTGGAGAGGCAAATATTTAATATTTACTTTTTGGAGAGCTTTAGATTATTCTTTATTGTTATTTTCATAGACTCTGATTCTTGTTTTATGGACCAATTCTCTGATGTAAAGTCATGCATTATCTTTTTTTCCCCGATGTTGTTAGTTTTCTTCTGCTCTTTGATGTGTTTCTTCCAAATTTTTTTAACCTACCTATTTGTTTTGATCTCTGTGTTTCTCTGGTTTAAATATCTGATCATACTTGGCCATCTGGTCATATTTAAGAATAAGGCTTAGTCCATCAATTGGTGGACTTCACTTCATTGGAAGACCCCCTCTAATTCTCCCATATGTAGCTGTTTCCCTTGACCTGGTCATTTTCTCCCAGAGAGGAAGCCTCCAGACTTCCTCCTGTGAGACAGAATTGACTGTCAGAGTTCTGGGAGCTGGGACAGGTAGGCGTCAGCATCCTTTAGTTCAGCAATGCACCTCTCCCCTCCTGTGTGTCTGGTGCCTCGAAATTTAGAGCTTCTTTTCAAAAATTTCCTCTGAGAATAAACTATTGATGCAGTCGGGGAAGAGACCAAATTTCCTTATACACTTTCTCCTATTTTTGTCCCCCTGTTGGTCTCTCCCTTTCAGTTCTGGAACTGTTTTTGATTCTGTGATGTGAATTGGCTTTTTTCCTGCTGATTGCCTTTTCTTTGGGTTCGTTCTTTGCTTCTTGCCTTTTAGTTTAAATCACATCTCCATACCATCCATTGTTCAAAAAAAAAAAAGTGTGGATTATCTCTCATTCACTGTTATTATCTCTTATATATTCTTACGGCTTATTATCTCTTATATATTCTTACAGCTTTATGGCTTTTAAGTCTTCTACTGCCTTCTCATCATCTTGGAAGAAAGGGGCAGAGCTAAGACAGTGCCTTCATTCCCTGTTTATGCATATCGATGAACTTAGGGGCAACGTTTCCACAAAAAAGCTATCCGCCACAGAGGAAAGTCTCATTGGGATTTTAAATCTGTACATTATTTTGAGAAAAAAAGATGTTTTTACTATCCAGTTTTCCTTTCTGGGAACACTGATGAACCTACATTCAGTTCAAGTGTCCTCCGCAGCATCTTACAGTTTTCTCTGTATGGGTCGTGCTGATCAAAGGATGGTAGGGAGTGAAAAGACTCTGAAGAGGCTTTGAAGAAGGACCAAGGTTCCTGACCTGTCTCTGCTGAGAGCTGTGTCATCTGACAGTTTACTCAATTGTCCTGACCTCATTTTCTGCTGGTCCCAGTGGGACATAACAGCGACCTGGTGGAGCTGTTGTGAGAATTAGAAGGAGCGTGTGTGAAAAGCATACAGAATTGAGATAAAAAGCAATAATTATTATTTACTATTTTATTAACATAATATACTTCCAGGTCCATGTGCACCTACTCTACATTTTTTGTTGTTACAGTAAATGGGAAGTTTATGTTTAATATGTTGTGTTTTTTGATTGTTATTGAAAAGCAGTTTCTCTTTGGAGGATTAGCTTTACTTGAATATCCATCTTGGTTGCATTTTTTAAAGCAATTCTTGGATTTGCATTATAATGATGAAATTTCCAGAAAGCTCTCCATTTGAGTACAGGCAGGTAAAAGTGTTAAGCTGCGCTGGGGTGTTTCTTAACTGAGGCTCCATAAAGGTCAGGTCATGGTTCTTCCAAAGGTATCTATTCTCTCACAGCTGCTGTCATTGGTAGGGTCTCAGATGTATTTTTGCAGAGTAATGTTTCTTACATAGTGAAACAATATTTTGTGAAATTGTTAGGAGTTATCTTTTTAATATTATTTAAACTTTGAAATATAGAAAGAAGATATTTAACCTCAGAACTGGAACACTAGAACACCTCTGAATCCACATGAGTGGACCTGTCCCTGACCAGGATTCTTGGACTCCTTAATCAGTAGAAACTGGAAAGAGATCAGATAAAAAATTCAGGCAAGGCTTTGCCGGGACTCTGTTTGCAGCACAAACAGAAACAGGTGCCCTTGCTTGCTTCCTAATGTGAGAGGGTGTTGAGCTTGTCTCTTAAATGGAGTGAAGATAGGGGCCAATACATGGGTCCAACTGAGGGGTGGCTTGGGTGGTCTGCTCACCCCCTTGGTGGTGCTGTGTGCAAGAATCACATGCAGAGCTTTTGCTTTGGACGTCTCAGAAGTGGCAGCTGGGTTTTCGGTCTCTTTGTATCTTGTTCATAATTTGTCCCAACTGGTGCGTGTACACAGTTACTTTTAGTCCCTTTTAGTTTCTTTATATTCTGTTGCTGGAGGAGACGTGTCCAAGTGCAAGCAAGAAACAAAGGGTTCCAGGCCCCAGCCTGTCACACCTTCCACCACTCTGGGTCTGGGGTTTGGATTTTGCATGTCCTTCTAAGGAGTATAGACTGCAAACCCGAGACTGTGGCTGGAAGTCCTTAGTGAGCCTGCCTTTTGCTTTCAAACCATGCAGTACATCCATGTTACCTAACAGCCCCTCAGGTGCCTGACTAACTAGTAACATAACCTTCAAATTAACAAACCTGTGCTTCACTTTACCTAATGAGATGACATACAGGAAAGTTCTAGAAAGTATGGAAGTACATATCACTATAAATGTCCTTGTGAAGATGCACTATATTGCAGTCAAATTTAACAGCTCTTTCAAATGTCCTCAAAAACATAAAATTGTTTAAAATAAACAATAAAGAACACACCACGGAGATTAGGGTCCATGGCAACTGGAAACGGGAAGAGCCAAGAGGACTTTGGAGATCAAAAAAGCTTTAGAACTCAGAGACATTTTTTGTATAAAACACATGTAAAGAAGAACACTTAGAAAGTATAGGGTAAAATTAGAGTACAAGGAAAACAATTCTATGTTATAAGAATCTAAGTTTATCAAAAATGACCATGCCATTTTATGGAAATTAACTTTTACTTTTGCCAAAGAATTGTAAATATGTTATTTAAACATGTGAAGATCAATTTATATATGCTGATTGATAGATTTATTTGGTATGTATTCCTATAGTCATTGAGTAGTAAATTAATGTTTTGCTGTTTATGTGTGATAATTTTATTTACTCCAAGATAATAGAAATTGCCAGGCATTTATCATGGAATACAGCAAACACCTGTTTTATGAAATGGACTTGGTAGAAACCCTTGCGGTCACCAGCTTGCTGTGCCTAGATAGCTCCTTCCATCCTTGTGTGCCCACTGTCATCACACAGGTGTGATAAATTTATGAATGAGTAGAAAAGGCATCTGCTTGATAAAGGCTTTTATTCATGGATGAAGTCACTTGAACTGGCAAGAAGCAACATTTCATTTGTCGCTTTCTTGTTTAAGTGTTTAAAACAATAAATCCAAAATAAACTGTATGACAGCTAGACAAGAAGAAAATTAGCAGCTGCAGATAAGTACCTAAGAACATTTAATTAGGGAAAGTAAATTATACCAATTCTGAGCTCTGATGAAAAGGATAGATGATTAGAGAAGTTTTTTAAAATTACTTTTTAGCAAAGTTAGAAATACATGATATCAAAAGTCTAATACATGGAAAACTATCATGTAAAGATGAAATTATTCATTCCAACACTTAACATTTTGGTGTACCTCCCTTCAGCCTGAAGCCAGACCCTGAGGCTTAGTCATTCTCATACCCCCAGTGTCTCTCAGGTACCTGGGCAAGATCAGGTCTGGATAGATGTTCACTGAATTAAGTGAATGAATTAAGGGATGCCCGCAAGCCATTCTTTCTTCTCTCATCTTTTTTATTGGCCATTAATAATCAATGGTTATTTCTTCTGTCTTTGGAAAGATACCTATGGAAAGATATGGGAAGATGAAACTAGGGAATAAAATTTATAATAAATATGAATTTTCCATGGATGATGAAATAAAAGTAACAGATATTTCAGCAGTGATACAACTGTAATGTCAGTGAGGTATATAAAACTTGTCTATTTCTGTGTTTGGTTCTGTTAGTACCAAAAAAGATAAACTGACATTGTAAACCGTCACCAGTGAGGAGATGTATTAACAAGTAACTAACAACATCATGGTTCATTCTTAAAACCTTTTGTGACAGACTTTAATACAGTCATCAGATACCTCTGGCTCTCCATCTGCCTTGAGTGGGATAGGTTTGTACTTCCCTGCCTGTGGAAATTAGGTTTGGTCATGTGATTTACACTGGCCAGTGGGATGTGAGTGGAAGTGATCTGTGCTCTATCTAGGGTGAATTTAGGAGGCTATTCACCGCATTCTCTTTCCACACAGAAGTGTTTAAGAAAGCATGTTTCACTCTGAGGCTACCACCAGTGTCTGTTTCTAATAAACAGACCTCCCTTGCCAACCCACATTTGGCATGTAATGTGATTTAGAAAAGGCACTTTGGTTGGATTTAGCCAGTGAGACCTGGGGTTGTGATTTGTTCCCACAGTGTAATTTAGCCTATCCTCAGTGATACACATTCATTCACAACTGATGTATACATACATAGGCAAAGGGCATTGTGCTAGCCATAGTTGAAGCCCATACTAGTAAGATATGCATCTTTATTTCAGAGAAGTTTACCTTCAAATAGGACAGGCAGATGCACAAAAACATACCAATCAGCCTATATAAGCACAATAAATACATTTGCAAGATAGATTAAAAGTTGTGGGAGGTGTTGCTTTAGGTACAGTGTCTTGAATTGTTGTTGTTCAGTCACCCAGTCATGTCTGACTCTTTGCGACCCCATGGATTGCGGCACACCAGGCCTCCCTACCCCTCACCATCACCCAAAGTTTGCACAAGTTTGTGTCCATTGCATTGATGATACCATCCAGCCATCTCATCCTCTGATGCCCTCTTCTCCTTCTGCCCTCAATCTTTCCCAGTACCAGCGACTTTTCCAATGAGTTAGCCATTTGGATCAGGTGGCCAAAATACTGGAGTTTCAGCTTCAGTGTCAGTCCTTCCAATGAGTATTCAGGGTTGATTTCCCTTAAGATTGACTGATTTGATCTCCCTGCTGTCCACAGGACTGTCAGTCTTCTTCTTCAGCATGACAGTTTGAAGGCATCAATTCTTTGGTGCTCTGCCTTCTTTATGGTCCAGCTCTCACAACTATGTGACTGCTGTGAAGACCACAGCCGTGACTACATGGATCATTGTCTCTGCTTTTCAACACACCGTCTAGGTTTGTCATAGCTTTCCTGCCAAGAAGCAAACGTTTTCTGATTTCATGGCTGCAGTCACCATCCCCAGTGATTTTAGAGCCCAAGAAGAGGAAATCTGTCACCACTTCCACCTTTTCCCCTCTATTTGCCATGAAGTAATGGGGCCAGATGCCATAATCTAAGCTTTTTTAGTATTTAGTTTTAAGCTGGCTCTTTCATTCTCCTTCAGCCTCAGCAAGAGGCTCTTCAGTTGCTCTTTGCTTTCTGCCATTAGAGTGGTATCAACTGCATATCTGAGGTTGTTGATGTTTCTCCCAGCTGTCTTGATTCCAGCTTGTAACTTATCCAGCATTTCTCATGATGTGCTCAGCATAAAAATTAAACAAACAGGATGACAGCAGACAGCCCTGTTGTACTCCTTTCTCAATCTTGAACCAATCAGTTCAGAATTAAAAATCTTTAAATTCATAACTTCCTAGTTGAAAACACATTCTTATCAGTAGCTTCTATTAATATCAAATACTCAGATGATATTTTAATAGCAGATTCATTCCTCTGGCTGTATTAAGACTAGAGTAAGAAAAAATTGAACTGTTTTCATTTTGATATACACTGTATACATTTTCTTTGTGTGGACCATTAAAGTAATAATTTTGATTCACATTGACATGAAGCCATTGCTTTACTCTTAAGCTAATTAATGACTGCATGAAATTATGCAGTGAATTGCTCTGTCCCAGGGTTTACTTTTATAGGGGTAGAATTAATATATTCTCTTCAAAATCAAATTCATTCTCATCCACAAATATATAGAGCACAGATTTTGGTCTTTTTCTGATCTGAGTTCTTGTCCCCCAACTGTTAAGAGGTGAAGTCTTAGGCTAGTAACTCTCATGTATAAGACTTTTAGTTTTCTTGTCTATAGTCTAGAAGTAAAGCTCCCATCTTTGAAGCTTCTTGTGAGCATTGATTAAGTCAACAATCGTTCTGTGCTTATATAGTAATCACTCAAGAACTGTTTATTAAACAGTACTAATTCATAGTGTTATTCATTGGATTTTCTTTTTCTATAGTCATGTTGTTTATAACATTTCTTAAAGTTAAAAGGCAATAAATTTTTATCCATATGGGTGATTATCATTCATAAACAATAATTAAGTCAGATATTAGAAAGATATATTGGTTTTCCAGTGTTCTTTGAGATTCTTTAATTCATGATTTTGAGTGCCTTAACTTTTTTTCTTACGTGTTTATTATATTAATGGAACTTTTAGAAAATATAGCAAATAAAAGAAATCAAGTAGCAGGGAAACAAAACAATCAAGGTAACTTATCTCAAGATCTGGAAATAACTACTATTAATATTTTGATAAATGTCCTTAAAGCATTTTTTATGTCTTTGTGTGTGTTCACAAAATATGTATATGTATATATGTATATATATTTTTTAATGAAAAGGAGATCATAGTCTGCTTTTCAAAAATTTATTTCACAAACACCTTACACATGAATATTCCACACAGTCCTTTTCTATGGCTGCATGTGTGGCATGTTTTCAGTTGCCCCTTCGGCCCTTCTCTACCTTTTCATCCTGCCTGGGCCTAAGGACTGGCTCAAATGGCCCACACCAGTGGGCTCCCCTGCCCTCTGGGATCATCCAGTGGGGACCTCCAGCATGAGATCAGTGAGGGGAAGGCAACAAAAGCAGGTTTTTGGTTTTTTTTTATAACTACTACCTCCTTATGGGGTCACTGGGGGGGTTGCTGAGTCCCCAACCCAGGTCACAGTCACTTCCACACAGCTACCTCTTTCTGGATCTAGTTATATCCCCTCTAGGGCTTCCCTGGCGACTCAAATGGTAAAGGATCTGCCTGCAGTGCAGGAGACCCAGGTTCAATCCCTAGATCAGGAAGGTCCCCTGGAAAGGGGAACAGCTACTCAATCCAGTGTTCTTGCCTGGAGGATCCCATGGACAGAGGAGCCTGGCAGGCTACAATTCATGGGATCATATGAATTGGACTCTACTGGGAGACTAACACTTTCACTTTTAGGCATAAAATGCAGCCCTACTGTTACCAGTTTCAGCACCACCCCTTATGGTTAGTTTACTTTTGTAAATGGTTCCTTTAAAAAAGTTTTCAAACTCCCCAATATGAATGTCTTATCTAGTTTTTCCTAGAACCCTTGATTTACACACTCAAGAGGTTCTCAGACTGCAGTGTGCATGCATCAAAATCACTTGGGATGTTTCTTAAAGCAAGGATTGCTGGCATAACAAGTATAAGCAATTCACTAGGTCTGGGAAGAGCCAGAGAACTTGTATTTTTTATGTCATCAGATGATGCTTGCAGGGACCACACTTTGAGAACCATTGCACTAAACATTTGTTCCATTGTGTGAATCTGACAGTTTGCATCCATTTTCCTTTATCAACTAACTCTGACATTTATATCCTTTTAGCTAAATTACACTAAAATTAGTTTCCTTCAAAAATTTTCCTAAAGGTAGAGCTTGCGTCCATGTGTATGCACATTTTTTTGGCCTTTATTGCCAGATTGGCCATCAGAAGCTTTTTATAAATTTATAATTGTACCAAAATATACAATATTAAAAGTCAACATTTCCATGTAACTTTGCAAATACAGTACTTTATCATTCATTAAAATCCCTGCCAGTTGATAGATGAGAAAATGAACCTGTTGTTTTACTTTAAGCTATTTTTGTAAGCAGTGAGATTAAACATTGAAAGGACTGATGCTGAAGCTAAAACTCCAAAACTTTGGCCACCTGATGCGAAGAACTGACTCATTTGAAAAGACCTTGATGCTGGGAAAGATTGAAGGCAGGGGGAGAAGAGGATGACAGAGGATAAGATGGCTGGATGGCATCACTGACTCAATGGACATGAGTCTGAGCAAACTCTGGGAGTTGGTGATGGACCGGGAGGCCTGGCGTGCTGCAGTCCATGGGGTCGCAAAGAGTCGGACACGACTGAGTGACTGAACTGAACTGAGATTAAACAGTTTTGCATATACTTTTGTGAATCTACTCTTACTGGTGGCATCTTCATGACCTTTGCCCATTTTTCTACACATCAATTTGTTGTTTTATAATTTCAGGTACTCTTTATTTGTAAAGAATACCAACCTTTGTCTTTTATACATGTTTTCAATATTTCACCCGATTTCTTGTTTGCCTTTAAATTTCTATGATTATTTTTCAGACAAAGAATTTTTTCCTTCTATAGTCAGACTTCTCAACTCTTCACATTATGGTGCTGGGTTTTAGCCTTATAGTTAGAAAACAAAAGTCATGTTTACCCCCAACTGGATGTAACTCTCTCTGTGGCTTTTTAAAAAATAATTTTATTTATTTATTTATTTTTGGCTGTGCTGGGTCTTCATTGCTGCTTGGGCTTTTAGCTGGCTGTAGGAAGTGAGCTACTCTAGTTAGCTACTCTAACCAGCTACTAGGTAGTCTACTCTAGGTAGCTACTCTAGTTGTGGTTGGCAAGCTTCTCATTGTGGTGGCTTCTTTTGTCATGGAGCATAGGCTGTAGGGCATAGACTCAATAATTTTAGCAAACGGGCTTAGCTGCTCCACAGCATGTGGGATCCTCCTGGATCAGAGATCGAGCCTGTCGCCTGCACTAGCAGGCTGGTTTTATTTTTTAACCACTGAGCCACTAGGGAAGCCCCTCTGTTTTTTAATTAATACTTTCATTAATTTCTTTTTGTGTTTCAGTGTTAGACCTTTAAAAAATTTATTGAAATATAGTTGATTAGAAATGTTCTGTTTATTTAGACTTTATCTTGATACGATAGTTTTCCCTTCATAGATGTCCTGGAACCACTTGTTGGGTAATTGATTCATGCTCCATCATTTGAAAATGCCATTTTTATCGATTACAGTTAATACATTTAACAGTGTATTAAGGTTTGCTCTTAGAATTTCTTTTTGTTCCATGGGTCTATTGGCCCTTGTCCCACTTTTAATTTTACTAACATTTTAAATGCTTTTAATGCATCTCATTAATTTTGTCTCTCCCTCCTCCCCCACCACTAAACATCTTTAGCAACTATAATGACTTACTCCTTCCAAAGAACATGTTACTTTGTCTCATCTCAGGCCAGTAAAATTGTGTCAAATTTCACTCAAGAGCAAATTCTTCCTTTCATGAGTTTCAGCTCTTCACCTATTTTGGCCTATATATAGTACAGCCCTTTTGTCCATTGATTTCTTTTATTTTAGTTACCTTATTGAATTGATTTGCCTTATTTAGTTTTTGTAACTTATCTCTCCCTCATTTGTATAGCTTAATTATCCTTCTGAATCACCAACTTTCTTGAGGGGATGTGGGCTCCAGGTGTGTGTTTCCCCTGGATCCCCAGGGTAGGGAGTGATGCAAGGCTGGAGGGGCTGGTGGGGCCTTTGAAAGCTCAGGGCCCAGGGCAGGGGTCTCTCTTGCCAGGTCCATGTGGAGCTGTGTGTCCTAACTGATAGAGAGTGAGAATCAGGAAGGAAGAGTGATAAAATAATTTGATAAAATGTCACTTTTCCAAAAAGTGCTGTTACTTACTGGTTTCTATGATACTGCTTTTTTAGATTACCTTATTTTGTTTTGTTTTTTTAATGCTATTGATGCAATTATTTTCTCTTTATTCTGTTTAATGGAATTCATGTCAATAATGTTTTAGACTTAGCCTGAAAATGACAAGAGCTGATGGAGAGAAGACTGGCCAGATATTGTTAGATGGGCTGAGGGCTAACCTGGGTGCTTGGAGGTGAGAATAGTTGGCACATGTTTTTCCTTAGGCTTCTCCCTGGTTCACTCTGCCCAGCTAAGCACATCCTAGTTATTTATTTTTTAAAGCACGTCCTATTTATGATCAGCCTCTCCACCCAGATACTCCATGGCCCCTTTTCCTGCTTGTCCATCACTTGATAGACTATATGTTTTTCTAATTATTTTGTTTTTTGGCCCTGTCACCAACTATTTTCTGTGTCCTCCACCAGAATGAAAGCTGCATGAGGCTTGGGTGTTTTATTTATTTCCTTTTCTGTGTATCCTCACCTTTGAAAATAGCACATTTTAAGTGAGCTCAAAAATATTTAACTAAATGAATGAAATTCTGCACCCTTTCGCACCAGAGAAGTCCTTCATTTTATACACACATACAGACACACACACACCCCTCATCAGACTGAGATTTAACTTTAAGGACTCAACTAATTGATCAGCTCTTACAGAAAGCTCTCTATGTTAATTTCCTCCTTCAGGCTGGCTTCCCCTCCTCAGATAGCCTGTCATAACTGTGTGGGCAATAGTGCAATGTACCCATCTGCTCCCTACCTGCCTCACCCAGTGTGACTGGCTCGGAAGCCTCTAGATCCTTGGTTATTACAATGTTTGGTTCATAGGCCTGGTCACCATCTGTTCAATGAACTAATGTAAAAGTTTGTAAAGTTCTTAAATCAGAACCATCACCAGTAAATAAATGATGCAAGGAGATATCTTTTTATCTTGTTTTGGCTAAAAAAACTATTTCAAAGAAAGCTTTCAGATAATGCAGACTCATGAGGTAGTAAGGGCCCCATTCATAGAAGTATTCAAGCATTGGCTGGAGATCAGCTGTCAGTAGGCATTGTGGAGATAATTACTACCTTCATTTTCTTGGCAGGTGAGGTCCCTGTGTCACTAAGATCCAGTGTTTCTGTTATTCCTGGCTGATTAAGCTTATGTTTTTAATTTTTCCTTTCATTTTTATCCTTGACCTAGTTCCCTTTATTCATTTCTTTACAGAGTTCGTTTGTCATGTTGCTTGCATGCATATGTGTCCTCTTAATGATGAGTGCAGCTACCATCCATCTCCTGATAATTCCTTGGGAAATGCTGCTGCCCTTCATCTGCTTGTTCCTTTCAGAGCCCATTTGTCTTTATTTAATATGCAAATATGATAGAAGCATCTGTCACTTGCTCTGTGATCTCCTTTTTCATAAATGATGCAAGGAGAAAAATGATTCCACATTATTAAACACCCCAAACAGTTGGATGTCCATTTCAGTGAATATCAAGATTTATTGATTAAGATATTTACCTCTGTGTTGAATTGCTTTTTGCTAGTTTCTGTTTGCTTCATTTTGTTTTGCAAAACACATTAAAATTTTAAAAGGTAAAAAATAAACCTAAGATAATTTAAAAAATGTATTTATCAGTATATTGGCTTCCTGGGGCTGCCATAACAAATGACCATAAACTTGGTGGTGTAAATGACAGAAATTTATTCTCAAGGTCTGGAGGCCAAAAGTCTGAAGTCAAGGGGTTCCAGAGCTGTGTGCCCTCCCAAATCTCTGGGGAGAGTAAGTTCCTGGCCTCTTCTCACTTCTGGTGACTCGAGGAGTTCCTCACCTGGTTGCTACATGGGTCCTATCTCTGTCTCCTCCTCTTCCCTCTGTCTCATTTCCATGCATCTCTTCTAAGGACACTTGTCATTGGATTATGGCCCACTTGGATAATCCAGAATGTTCTTCTCATCTCAAGACCCATAACTTAATTAATTACACCTGCACACTTTCCACAAATATGGACACACTCAGAGTCCCCATGAATTTGGATGTGGACATATCCCCACCATGGGGGCCACCATTCATGCCATTACAGGCAGTAAGCCAGGAGATCTTGTAGGCAGAGAAGGAAACTGAGTAACACTTCATTGGTGACCCTGGGGATGCCACTTACTACTGAGCTGTTGTTTACTCACTAAGTTGTGCCCTACTCTTTTGGGACCCCATGGATTGAGCCTGCCAGGCCCCTCCGTCCATGGAATTTCCCAGGCAAGAATACTGGAGTGGGTTACCGTTTCCTTCTTCAGGGGATCTTCCTGACCCAGGGATTGAACCCATGTCTCCTGCGTTTTCAGGCAGATTCTTTACCTCTGAGCCACCAGGGAAGTCCACTACTGAGTTAGTTGTCCCTACAAAGAAAGATGCCATATTACTCTAATAAGAATGGGATAACAATAACAGCTATAACTTATGGAGCATTTGTTATATGCTAGGCACTGTTGCAACTCACTTTACCAGCAACACTTCAGCTAATTCAGGTCTGTGAGAAGGGCACTATTATTAGGGTCATTTTATAGGTGAAGAAAATGACTCTTAGAGAAGTGAAGGAACTTGCCTAAGGTCACATGAGCAGTAGGTGGGAGAGTCCCACTTGTTGGATTCCGAGGCCTGGGTGGGTAACCGGTTCTGCTCAGCTCAGTAACAGAAGCCATCCAGCCTCTCCTGGGACCTGCCAGGCAAAGGCAGGGGGAGGAGTAGACTAGGAATGGGGTGGCCCAGATGAGGTGGAGAGCAATCGCAAAGCCTTCTCCTGTGTCCTGGCCCTTGGAAAGGCTTTTAGTTTAAAAACAAAAAGTAGAAAACAAGCCCAGCTGATTTTCCAGGACAGTTCCCCTCCTTTGCCAAGCTATTGGAGAAAGAATGCAGAGGCCATCAGATTTGTCATTAGTTTGGGGATGCCAAACAGATACCATCTTGGGGGAGGATTGTGCAGCATGTGTGGACAGGAGTGTGCACAGATGGGAGGGTGGTCTGTCTGCTGCCTCTCTCCCTCATCTGGAGGGAGGTGCGGGGAAGAGTCAGAAGATGGAGTCTGCATCCCTAACCCACCATGCCTGAGCTCTGAACTTCCCATCTGAAGGTCAAGGCCACTGGCCAGCCATCTCTGAGCTTGCTGTGCCCTCCCTTCTGCCCACCCCGGACACGCATATGCTCTGGGTTTCCTTTCCCTTCCTGAAAGGGAAGCCATGGACCAGGCTGGGCTGTCAGGTGGGCATCTTATCTGCGTGGGCTGGAGACAGGGAGACGGTGAAGGAGGAAGAACGGCTGCTTCATTGTCACTCATTATTTATTATTTATTTTTATTATGTTTATGCCTCAGTTACTTTAGAAAAAAGAGTGAAGCTATCTAATAAAAGGTATAAGAACAACACCAGGTGTAAGCCCGTTTCTGAGCAGTGAGACATGTTTCTGTTTCCCTTTGCACAAAGGGGGAGCCAGTCCCCAGCCTCTCCCCCGTGCATGTGGCCATGACCTTGACGGAGCCTGGCATGGAAGGTGGAGAAGATGCAGTGGAGGAGGAGAAGGGAGAAGAAAGCTCAGTACTGTGCAGTGGAGTTAGGGGGCAGGTGCAGACTCTTCTTTACAAAATCAAAGATGTGAGCATGGAGCAGCACTTGACCCAGGGCTTTACTTAGGATGCTGTCATGCAGGCTGCTGGTCATCACAGTAAGAACTCATTATTGGGGGTGTCTTAGGAGTGAGGAGTTCTGGTTGGGAGCAGAAGAAAGGCCGAGCCCCTTCCCATCTGTGAGCTGGGAATACACCTGTCTTTGTTTTTAACCATGTGCCTGCTTCAGAATCTTTCCATTTTTAGAGGAATACCATAAATTAGTCTATTTTGAAGTTTGACTTTAATGCTGAGGGCTTCTCAGACTTCCCTGGTGGCTTAGATGGTAAAGCGTCTGCCTACAATGTGGGAAACCCTGGTTCAAGCCCTGGGTCGGGAAGATCTCCTGGAGAAGGAAATGGCAACCCACTCCAGTATTCTTGCCTGGAAAATCCCATGGACAGAGGAACCTGGTAGGCTACAGTCCATGGGGTCACAAAGAGTCGGACACGACTGAGCGACTTTAGTTTCACTCTCAGTCCCTAGATAATGAAAATAATGGAAAATAAAAATGAAAGATTTTAATTTTTCACTGACACATATTGTATTTCAAGTGTGCCTACAGTTACTGCTGAATTGTTGGTGATGTTTGTCGTGTATGTATATGTATGTATGTATATCTTTGTGTGTGTATATACATTTTTTTCCCTTGTTCTGTTTTCAGAGACTTGTTTATCCACAGTTGGAGATTTTCAAAGCACATTGGTAGCAACTTACATTAAATTTCTAATTTTAGTGCATTCTGTGTAAATTATATTAACATATATGTATCATGAGGTTACAAAATTAGAAAACAGTGTCAAGGAAACTGTGCTTTTGAGGATGTGTGTGTATGTGTGTAAATGATCAAAGCATCTTCTGACATCCAGCCTTCTTTCACTCATCACAGGTTATTCATCCAACTCAGTTATCCATAAAGGTGTAAGAGGTTTATTCTGTGATATTTAGATCACTTTGAGAACATCAGAGTGTTTTTATTTTTGCTCTTTGTTCATTTGAAAGGGATGTGGATTTCCTGTATAGAATTTTTTTTGCATTTCTTTGGGGTTTTTAATCCACAGACAAATGTAAATCTAGTTTGTTTACTGAACTTTTTTTGGTGGTGATTTCCCTGTCAGTCAATCATGTCAGCAGTTATGAAAACATACTATGAGCTGTATATTCAGACCAGTAAGTTAGAGGCTATGTCTATCAATCAGTTGTGTCAGAGGTAAGAAACCATGTTATAAGCCACTGGCACGTGTTGAAATTCTGGGTTCCAAAATGAGTCTTCCCTTCTAACTCCTTGCCCATTCATCTATTCACTCAGTTTTTCAACCACTGTTTATGAGTACCTACATGGTTCAAAGCACGGGTACAGTCACTGGGTCACAAAGATAAAAGAGACACAGTTTCAGGCCTTACATTCTGGCGAAGATTGATGAGGAATCAGATGATTTTAATATGCTAAGTGTTAAGCTCCAGGCTGCCCAAGATACAGCTTTATCTAATGTGAAAGAAATACCTACTCAAACTGCAAGTCAAAGGTGGGTGAAGAAGGGTTGCCTGGAGAAGTTGACCCCGAGCCAAATCTTTATTATTATTGATACTTTTAGCAAGGATGACAATTTAAAAGAAAAACATTTTCACTTTGCCAAAATATGCTAATAATTGTTTAATTCACATTGCAGATTGTATATTATGTTTCAGATTACATTTTGCAGTTTATTATAGATGATAAGTTACTTGAGAGAAAGTACCTTAATCATTCTGTAGTCATTATGGTTGTTGAGTGAAGGTGTTCATTTGAATTCTTTTTTTAAATTGAAGTATTGTTGATTTACAATATTAGTTACATGTGTACAGCATAGTGGTTCAATACTTTTTATAGATTGTACTTAAAGTTATTACAAAATATTGGCTATATTCCCTGTTCTATACAATATATCCTTGTAGCTTATCAACTGATATTTTATTTGCATCTCTTAATCCCTTATTTTGCCCTTCTGCTCTTCTGTCTCCCCATTGGTAACCACTAGTTTGTTCTTCATATCTGTGAGTCTACTTCTTTTTTGTTATATTTTATTATATTAATTCATTTTATTTTTTAGATTCCACATACAAGTGATAACATAGAGTATTTGTCTGTCTTATTTCTTACTTCTCTAAGCATTGTACCTTCCACGTCCATCCATGTTGTTGCAGATGGGAAAATTTCATTCTTTTATGTCTAGCAGTATTCTGTTATATGTTTATACCTTATATACATACAGTATATATCACAGCTTCTTTATCCATTCGTCTGTTGATGGATGCTTAGGTTGCTTCCTGCTGCTGCTAAGTCACTTCAGTCATGTCCAACTCTGCGCGACCCCATAGATGGCAGCCCACCAGGCTCCCCCATCCCTGGGATTCTCCAGGCAAGAACAGTGGAGTTGGTTGCCATTTCCTTCTCCAATGCATGAAAGTGAAAAGTGAAAGTGAAGTTGCTCAGTCATGTCAGACTCTTAGCAACCCCATGGACTTCAGCCTACCAGGCTCCCCTGTCCATGGGATTTTCCAGGCAAGAGTTCTGGAGTGGGGTGCCATTGCCTTCTTTGAGGTTGCTTCCATGTCTTAGCTATTGTAAATCATACTGTTATGAACATTGGAGTGCATGTATGTTTTCATTTTCTTCAGATATATACCCAGACTTCTTGATCTTAGAGAAGACTAGAGATGTAATCAGATGTCAGGCTGGGCAGTGGGGCCAGGAAAGACAACAGAGAAGCATGTCTGGTCAAGAGTGATGACAGGAGCACCTGCAGAACTCAGAAATGTCTCGATAGGAATGCCAGAGATTCTGGGCAGCCACTAAAGAATGCTAGGCAGGCAAGAGGCATGATCAGAGAGGGGTGTTTCAGAAAGATTATGGGATCACATTCTGATAGGATGGTGGGTTAGTTTCCTAGGGCTTCTATAACAAATTCAGTGTCTTAAAACAACAGGAATTTATTCTCTCACAGCTCTGGAAGCCAGAAATATTTTCAAGGTGTGGGTAGGACCATGCTCCCTTCAAAGGCTTTAGGGACGAATCCTTCTGTATTGTCCAGCTTCTGGGGCCCCTAGGCATTCCTTGGTTTATGGCAGCATCATTCCAGTCTCTGCTTCTGTCTTCATATGGGTCTCTGGGCTGTTTCCCGAAGGATAGTAACTACTGGATTAAGAAGCCACTGTAGATCCAGGTTGATTTCATCTGGAGATCCTTAGTTAATTCATCTACTAAGACCCTATTTCCAAATAAGGTCTCAATGTGAGGTTCCAAATAGACATAAATTTGGGGGGTACATGATTCAATCCACCACAGATGGGAATAGAGATTGGCATAGATTCTGATAATCAGATTCTAGAGGGTCCTGGGGAAATATAGAGCAGCACCTATAAGGGGAAGGAATGAGAGCATGGGTAGGCAGGTTTCAATAAGAATATGTTTAGGTAGAGTGAAGGAATACAGTTTAAAAAGAAGGATGTGTGCTTATGTAAAAGATTGTAAAAATACAATCTTTCAAAATTTCCTTTTATACATCTAGGTGCTTTCTATCATTTAAGTCCTAGTTCATATGCACTTTCTCTAATAATATTTTTTATCCTTCTCCTTATGGCGAGCACTGTGCTGAGTGTTGCTAGCATTAGCTCATTTAATTCTTTTTTAAAAATTAATTTTTATTGGAGTATAGCTGCTTTATAATCAGCTATAATATTTAGCTTCTATTTATTTAGTTTCTACTGTATAGCAAAACAAATCAGCTATGTACACACATATCCCCTCCTTTTGGACTTCCTTCCCGGTCAGGTCCCCACAGTGCATTAAGTGGAGTTCTCTGCTAAACAACATGTCCTTGTTATGTGTCTGTTTTATACGTGGTATCAATAGTGTATACATGTCAGACCCAGACTCTCAGTTCCTCCCAGTCCCTTCCCCCTTGGTGTCCACATGTTTGCTCTCTACATCTGTCTCTATTTCTGCTTTGCAAATGAGGTCATTCATATCATTTTTCTAGATTCCACTTATATGTGTTACTATACAATATTTGTTTTTCTCTTTTTGACTCACTCTCTAAGTCTATTTCATTTGATTCTTAAAATATTCTTCAGAAACAGGCACTGTTGTGCTCATTCCCCATCTCTTTTTAAAGGTAAAAACGTTGTCTTAGAGAGATCGGGTGACTCATTAGAAAAGAAATGTTGTAACTGGAATTTAAACCAGACAGCCACACTCCAGAGCATTCCCCCACTCCCACCCCCTTTCTTTCTTTGAATCTACTTACCATGTGGTCTATATTGCTCTTTGGGCCTTTGTCAATTTCTAACTAGCTTATTTTTATTTGTAGAATTGTGTGCATGTCTTGAGAGCAAGGGTTGGACCCTTTCACTCTTGCCTGGTGCCTCCAGGATCTTAACAGTTTGCACTGCACAAAGATATATCCATACGTGTTCATGGAACAAGGGAAGAGTCTAAGCCAAAACACAATTACGTGTCCAGCCTATCGAAGCTTCAGATGAGGGAACATGCAATTATTGAACAGTGTGTTGTGTGTCAAGTAGAGGTGAGCATAAGGACCTTGGTGTGCTGCTCAGGGGGCACTTAGCTCAGACTTGTTGGGGAGAGAGGGTAGGTTCCTGGGACTGAAGCCTGAGCTGAGGAGGTAGGTAGAAGTAGCCCAGGAGGATTCCAGATAGAGAGAGTAGGGTCTATTTGGAGTCCTGCATGTGGCTTAGTTTAGCTGGAGGTGGGGATAAAATTATGGTGGCCTGAGATCAGCTTGGGCAGGTGGGCAGTGGCAAGGCTATCAGAACCTTTTCTGTTATGCTGAGGAGTTACAGATCATTATCAGAGCAAAAGCACGTCAAAGTTACTGAAACCCCACTCAAAAATCAGTTAATTCTTTGTTTCAAATAGCAGCTTTATGTAAATCTATTTTAGAAAGATTTACATGAAAAGATGAGAATGTATGTAGTCAAAACTTGTTCTCCTCGCTGAGTAACAGGCTAGTGAATCAGAGATGAGGAGTTTAGGCAAGGAATGTGACTTTATTTGGAAAGCCAGAAGACCAAGAAAATGGCAGACTGATGTCTCAAAATAATCATTTTTGGGGAGGTCTAGATGCCATTGAGCAGAGAAGGGGAGGAGGTGAGAAGTAAACAGGTCCTAAGTTTTATAAATATCTCCTGAAATGGCCAGCCTCAGGGAGGAGATGTGTTGATTTCTTCTTTCTTGTAGAATATTCAGGCAGAGGAGCAGGGTTCCCTGAGGCAGGCTATTATGTATAGACAGTATCCTTTTAGTGAACAAAAGCAATGGGAAGCATCAGTTAAAGAAACAGATCCAGCATGGAGTCAGAGTCAGATTGTGTTCTTCCCTGTAACAGGGACACTTAACTAGGTCTTTCTAACATCCAAGCACTCTTGTGAAGTCCTGTCTTTCTAATTTGCAACTTGTAATGATTTTATCTTGGGGTCTTATATTCTTTTCTGCCATGAGCTTGTATGCCTGTTCATTTCCATCAGACATGTCTATATAAGGCTTTAGCTTAATTAAAGGGTATGGGATTTGGCTTTTTCTTACTGAGCTTCTAGGTCTTAGGAAAGTCAAGTAGTGTAGCTAAATATCAATTTCTCTGTCTCTGAACATTTAAAATATAATTATGTTGAGTTTGTCTATCCAGAGAACATAGAAATCACTGACTGTGAAAAGGATGTGGAAGGCAAAGGATGACAACAGCACAAACTTTATATGAAAATTTGATGTTAACCCAAGTAATATGTTGTGGTACATGTAAGTCTATCATATTAGAAGCATCCAATTAGTTAATGTTTGTCATTTTTTCTCATTTCCTTATATGAGTAAAAGCTGGGAGAGATGGTAGCAGGATTCCTACCTTGTTATATTATTACTGTCCAAATACTACTCATTTTTATGGGACTGTAAGAAGTGTGACAAATGATGTTGTTGCTGCATAAATGCAAATTACTATAAATAAAGTGGGAATGGAGAGAGGAAAGGGTCAAGACTGTCCTATGATTTGGGCCTCAGGGGAGCAGCCATTTGGGAGAAGGGAGGTTAATGATTTGGCTTGTGGCTTGGTGAGCTTGAAACTCCCGTGCAGGTATCTTAGGGGTGGCTGGGTCTTGCATCGTAAACCCCCGCATTATAGGAGCTGTTTGAATAATAGAAGGCCTGCATTCTAAAAGAATGAATTTTAGAGTTGGGAGGCAGTATTGGAAATTACCTAGTTGGGAAGACCTTCTTAAACAACAACAAAAAAAACAAAATTATACCTTTAAGAGAAACACTTGGCAAATTTGACTTAATATTGAAAGCTTCTGTTGAAGAGAGCCTAACAAAAATAAAATAAAGAGGAAGCAGATCTGGGAGAAACTACTTGCAGTATATACGGATATAATTGTCATAGTATTTATGTGCTAATGAATAGAGATAAGGGATAAGTCTGTATCTAGTGATACAAATTAGCAAAGGAAAGGAACAGGCAATTTTTAGAGGAAATAAAAATAATCAAGTAACGTATGCAATTTCACCTACAATTAGCAAAATGCAAGTTAAACAACAACAGATATTATTTGACTACCACCAAATTGCTGAAATAAACAATTTAAGGAGGGCAGGAAATTTGTGTTATCACTACGGAAAAATACAAACCAAACTGAGAATAAACTGAAATGGTTATTTCTGAGGGCAAAGGGGGCTGGTTGCTAGGGAAACTCTATTTTTATCTGTAATGTTTAAATTGTCTTACTAGGAGAATGTGTTCATGCATTTCTTGTCTATTTAAAATTAATAAATCATTATCTCTCCTCATTTTGTGTTATTGGATAATAACAAGGAATCATTTTTACTTTCACAGCAGAAAAATTACATTACCAATTCTTTATCTTTCCATCACATTTTGATGGTGAGTGAGATGAAATCTGGAAATAAAGGCAATGCTAGTTTAGAGGGGGAAATATAGTGTCTAGAGCAGGATTTCTCAAGAGGAAGACTATTATTTATTTTAGACTAGGCATTTCTATGTTGTTGGAGGCTGTCCCATGCAATGTAGGATATTCAGCAGTGTCCCTGGCTTCTATCTGTTACCAAACCAAACATTGGGTCTGCTTAACTGTGCAGTAAAAGCAATCTACTGACATGGGGTTGTGGTGAAGGAAAATGCTTGTTTATTGCAAGCACCAAGCAAGGAGTCCGGGCAATTAATGTTCAAAAGACAAAACTCCCTGACAGATTTCTGGGAAGAGTTTTTAAAAGTAAGATGAGGGAGGGAAGTTGCAGGGTGTGTGATAAGTTTGTGCACAGTTGTCTGATTGGTTCATGGTGAGGTAAGGGGTGTCACAGGGGTTAACATTATCAGTTTTCAGGCTCCAGTTGGTCTGAGGGATATGTGTTCATGGTCATCATGTAATTAACTTCTTCCATCTGATGGGGGTTTTATAATAGTATCTGTAAAAACAACTTAGGAATGTGAATCAGACACTATTATCTGTGTCCTTCAGGGAGGAATTAAAAATCGTGTGACTGCCATATGGCTGATTTACTGTTTAAATTGTTATGAGTTATTCTGGCCTGTCTGCTATTTTTTGTTACTACATATTCATATGTTTCAATAATTAATTTTTGAGCCAGCCTTTTGTGACTCAGGGGAGGCCTGGGAGACTAAAACTTTTCTACAAACAAGAGGCAGGCAGAGGACATACAAGAGTCTGTCCCAGAAATGTCCCGTAGGGTCCTGCTCAGTTCCACGCTGCTCCTGCTAAGTCGCTTCAGTCGTGTCCGACTCTGTGCGACCCCATAGACAGCAGCCCACCAGGCTCCCCCATCCCTGGGATTTTCCAGGAAAGAACACTGGAGTGGGTTGCCATTTCCTTCTCCAATGCATGAAAGTGAAAAGTGAAAGTGAAGTCACTCAGTCGTGTCCAATTCTTTGCGACCCCATGGACTGCAGCCCACCAGGCTCCTCCGTCCATAGAATTTTCCAGGCAAGAGTACTGGAGTGGGTTGCCCTTGCCTTCTCCTCCAATTTGAGACAACCAAAAACGTCTCCTGACATGGGCAGATCTCCCTTGGGTGACACACCCATCCCTTCAGTGAGAACCACTGGTCTAGGTAAAGCCCCAGAAAAAGAACATAAGCATCCCACTCAGCCCAGTTCCACTTCTGAAAGAAAAAAAAATAATGGACTTAAGTTTTATATACAGTACTTTGCTATTCCCTAAAATGACAGCTGTTGTATATTCCTTGGCAAAATTATATTTACTGCTTTTTTTAAATCTTTGTCCCGTAAATATACTCCCCACACCCAAGTAAGGGCAACTCTACACTTTCCAAGGCTCAGTGGGTTTTGACCCTCCAGGGTAGCTCACAGCTGTGCAAGTGCAGAGAGGAAGTAAGTTGTTTTGTCTGAGCATCATCAGCACCACTGTATAGACTGTCATTCCGGTGGATATACTTGCTTTCTAGTCATATATGCATTAGGGATTTGCTTGTAACAGAAACCCACACAAACCAATTTAAGCCAAAAGATGGGGTCAGTCACCATAAGATTATAGCTTGTGGATAGCTCCTCAAGGGAGAGGGCACAGGCAGAGATCAGAGAGCTGGAAAACAAAGTCAGAATGATGGTGGGGGAACTTGTCAGCAGTATTATGGATTGTGTGTGGTTTGTCCAAAGGGAAGAGAAGGTGTTAAGTCGTGGATCATCCAGGCCTAGAGGCTGGATGGGGAGTGAGAGCAGGGTGGGGAAGAAGCTATTGAGCAGATACCAGCAGCCAACAGCAGAAATGAAAGTTGTTTCACTGATCATGGTGTCAGTGGGGACAGAGCAAGTATGTGGATCCCAAAGAAATCAGACAGTGGGTTCAGCTTAAAATAGGGCTGGGTCAGTGCATGTGGGGGGCAAAGGTCCTTTTACACACAGAGAGGAAAGAAGAATATTCCTGCAAAAGATTCGGCAGCAAAGGGAACAAAGAATCCACCTGCAATGCAGGAGACTTGGGTTTGATCCCTGGGTTGGGAAGATCCCCTGGAGAAGGGAAAGGCCACCCACTCCAGTATTCTGGTCTGGAGAATTCCATGGGCTGTATAGTCCATGGGGTCACAAAGAGTTGGATATGACTGAGCAACTTTCACTTTTTTCACTTTTTTTTTCTTTTTTCACTTTAACTTTGAAAAAGTGATACCTGACAGTAATAACCTGAAAGCTTGGTTTACATTCACGCTCACTTCGACCTTCTTGTGTGGGATGAAAATTATGACTCTATAACCAAGGAGTTCCAAAGCTATCCTGAGTGATGAGAAAGGTAATTCAGTCAGTGTTGAGCTGCTCAAAGTCATTAGTCACACGCATGCGTGCGTGCACACACACACACACAGATGTTTAGATTCTGGTCTCATTTTTCAAATCATAATTCTTTAGCTCATGCACAAGTTTGAGTGAACATTTAAAATTTAAGCATTATGCTTTCAGTAAATCCACTGTGCACCAGCCAGACCCCATGGAGAGTGCACTTATGAGCCCCAGTCAAACAACCTAGTGGGAAATGGCAGTATCATAAAATATAAGTCAACACAATGGACTACAATAGAAGTATGAGAAACAGTGGAAGGGCAATGGAGGGAGCTTTATGTAGTTCCTATCCTAGAAAAATCTCCAGTTCTGAAATTGTAAGAATTACCTGTGAATAATAAACTATTATTTATTAGGACTTATGGATCATCCAGGCCTAGAGGCTGGATGACTTGAAAGTGTTTAATAGTCTTCTTCAAAATCTCTTCCCCTTCTTCCTGTTGTCAGCTACATTTCAGGAAATCGTTTCCAGGAAGATGGCTCTTATAGATAATAAAAGTAAAATGCTTTTGGGGTATTTCATCTGACAGCTTTTGAGATTAATGTTACTTGTGTGCTGTGAGCCTTAAAGTCTGATGAGTTGAATATTTGAGCAGATACAGGATTTTTACAGTTACTGAGTGTTACTCATATCCATTTTATATGAAAAATAAAAAACCTACAGCCTTTAGTATTTTCACTATGGGCTTTAGAGACTTTTCGGATTTTTTATGAATAAATCTTTTCATATATGCCTGTGTTTGAAATCAAACACATATATACACACTTATAGGCAGGGTCAAATTACACTTATTATTAATTAAGCTGTTATTATAGGTACTTGAATATAAGGTGTTCATTAAGGTTCAATGTTACTTTTATAAACATGTTTTAGGTTTGAGGAAAATAATCAAAAGAGACATGAGATGCTTAGGGCTCAGCCCTTCTTATCCTATTCCACTCACCCAGAACTCAGAATCTTCCTAATTGGCACAGATCCCTATAGGGAACCAACGTGACAATTAGAAAGCTGCCCTCGTTATATGAGGCTTAAAGGGATACATGATGTTGGGAAATACTGTTATTTTCTCAGTTGCATTGTAAGCAGTCACCAGTCACAGCATGAAGAGACTCTGTAAAAGCCATGTGAACAGTTAAAGGGATGCCTTTTAACTGAGGATGGAACATAAGAGCAGCTGGAAGACGCCACTAGACCATTTCAACCTGGACTCTTTGCTCTTGTTAAATCCATAACTGGGCCTTGAAGCACCCACTGTTTCGGTTTCCTAACCCTGATTCCTTTCAAGGTAGTGGCTTGTAATCTATATTCGCAAAAGTCTCAGATTCTAAGGGAGAGTTCAGACCTCCCAGCCCTTACAACCGAAGGGTCCCTGGTTTTCTGTTTTATATGTTTCAGTTTTTTTTTTTTTTTTGTAAAATTTCATCTGAAACTAGGGTTATCTGGGGAAAAAATAAAGACAGCAAACCCTAGATTTCAGATGTAAATGACCACCATGAGAACATTCCAGCCATACCTGGGCCACCTCAGAGTGGTCCTCAGGTTGGTGGTAAATGAGGCATGGAGCAGAGGTTCTTTCTTTAGTGAAGAAAGCAGTAAATCTTGGAACTCAAGGAGAAGAAACTAGTCTACTTGTGGACAGTCAGATGTAAAGTCCTGATTGGATTGTCACTCTTTTGGTACTAGGGACCATATTTGCCTTCGAGAGGATGTCCACTCCTAACCATGTATCAGGAAAACACTCTGGTAAGAGTTACCCAGGGTGTGGTTGACTCACAGTATAGCCAGGACCAGCTACCTAATTCCCTGTTACTTTAAAAGAATCCCATCAAGTGGAATTTGAAGTAGGATTGTAAAGATGACACAAATGTCCTCCTGCTTAGGGAGGGGGTTTGTATCCTAGTACCTGGCACAGTCAGTGTCTAAGGCATCGTCTTTGCCACTGAAGGATCCATGGAAATCTCTTTTTAAAAGAAGCTGAAATGGAATCAATTTGGGTTTCCTGCATAATGTATAGATGGTCTCAGAGCAGTGCCCCCTCCTATCCCAGTCCCCAAACACTCTCTTTTCCTTAGCTTGTGAAACTGTTCTGTTCCTCACTCCAAACTGTGTCTTTGCTCTGTATATTTTTGACATTTTGACATGACTGAGAGGTGATCCCTAGTTCCTGCTCTGCTTCCTCAATCTTCTCCAGTGTCAGACTGGACCAAGAAATAACTCTGCAATCCAGTCTCGAATCAGGGCTCTTGCTTCTTTGGTGCTGGAATAAGTCCTCAGTCTTTTTGCTCATGAAACAGATATTCAGCTCACAATAACAAAAACACCTCTAAAGAATTTTGTTTCCGTATTCCTGAATGCACAAAAGTTTTATTTCAACCAATTGGTTGATACATGGGGAACACTGTCAAAGTGTCTCTTCTGGGCTGACCATAGATAGTAAGGAAAATAGAATGACTTGAAATGGTTGACATTTGCTCTACTCTCAAAGCAACTCCAATGAAATACACTTAATTTCCTGTGATCATCTCATGTTGCTCTGTTTAAATTTTTTATTATATAATATTTAGTAAAAAGAAGTATTTTATATATATGTAAATGATGAGTTATATTAATGAAATAAATCCATCTCACAACTTAAGAATTAGAACACTGAAACTGTTACCAAACTCAGGTTTGGTTGCTTCTGCTTGAAAGCCAATACTTGAGAGACATGCGTTCATAGGAAAGGAAAGTTTCCTTTATTCAGGAAACCAGCAACCTGGGGAGAAGGTAGACTCATGTACACAAGTTGACTCCCTACTGTTGATTAGGGGACAAGAGCTTTTAAAAGGGAGTTCAGGAAGTGTATATGCAGAGGGAGGGGGTTATGTGCAGAACAGCATAGTCAGCTCTGACGGTCACCTTGAAATTAGTTGTGCAGTGGTCTCATCAATGTCATCTTAATTGTTTTAAGTACAGATAACCTTCAGTTCCAGGGTCAGTGTATTTGCATTTTCTTGAGACCAGTTCTAGGAATTGTGTAAGGTGAAGCAGCTTATATCATAGCTACAGTTTGGTCATCATGTTCAGTTCAGTTCTGTTGTGTCTGACTCTTTGCAACCCCATGGACTGCAGCACACCAGACTTCCCTGTCCATCACCAACTCCCAGAGCTTACTCAAACTCAGGTCCACTGAGTCAGTGATGCCATCCAGCCATCTCATCCTCTGTCGTCCCCTTCTCCTCCTGCCTTCAATCTTTCCCAGCATCAGGGTCTTTTCCAATGAGTCAGTTCGTCACATCAGGTGGCCAAAATATTGAAGCTTCAACTTCAGCTTCAGCATCAGTCCTTCCAATGAATATTCAGGACTGATTTCCTTTAGGATGGACTGGTTGGATCTCCTTGCAGTCCAAGGGACTCTCAAGAGTCTTCTCCAACACCACAGTTCAAAAGCATCAATTTTTCAGCACTCAGCTTTCTTTATAGTCCAACTCTCACAGCCATACATGACTACTGGAAAAACCAAAGCTTTGACTAAATGGACCTTTGTTGGCAAAGTTTTAGTATGCTGTCTAGGTTGGTCATAACTTTTCTTCCAAGGAACAAGCATCTTTAAATTTCATGGCTGCAGTCACCATCTGCAGTGATTTTGGAGCTCCAAAAACTATATATTGGTATTGTTAACTACATGGTCATCGTGTAGTTAACTGGTTTCACCAGATGGGGTTTTCAGTATCTGCAAACACAAAGGACATGTGTTAGAATATTATCTAGAGCCCTGGGGAAGGAACTAAAGGTCCTTGATTTTGCCTAATGACTGAACTATTGTTGTTTTGTCTGGTGTGATTGCTTGCCTTTGCTTCTGCATTTTCTCAGTTCTCTGATCAAGCTTATTTTTTGGTTCAAGTTTTTCTACAGGCAAAAGGCAGCTGGAAGACACTGGGAGGTCTGTCCTGGGAAGGCCTTTAGAGGGTCTTGCTTCATTACACAGCTACACATGCTCCCCTTGCCCATCCTCCTGATTTCCTGATATCATTACCCCAATGTTTTATTAGAAAAATTTCCAAATGTACAGGAGGCTTTAAAGCATTTTAGTGTTAACATTCCCATTTTTAAAATTAAAATTTCTTCTGGAATGTTAAAAACCGAGTTTCAGTAACAAAATAGTCTTATCAGTGCTAGTTGATACCTATTCAAGGAGGTAGGGGATTTCTTTGCCTTGTAGGTTGTAAATTTTCAGATGAAAGGCCGTTTGTAAACATAACAAATCACTTCCAAAATGCTACTGATTTGAAGGCAAGCAGAGTAAATCTCCTAACATTTGCCAGGTCTCCTCCTTGGTGTTAGATGCATTATTTTGGGAAGAGCATGAAGCCTTTTTTATGCTCTTATGCCCTTTTATGAAGAACTCATGGGGGCACTGGGGTGGCATTTTATTCATTTCTTTTCCATAAACTACCCATTTTATAAGTTCAACTTATCATGAATGGTTTTTGATAGTCATACCTTCTTTGAACAGTCTCTGAGTTCTGCTGCCTTTTCAATATCTAATTATGTCTCAAGTTTTATCTTTTTCCTTACTGCGCCAGAGCACATTACCTCTTAATATTCACAGTGGCTAATGGCCTGCTCACGTTTGAGTGACCTTTTAGATAATTTTTCTCGGAGCCACATAGTATTTTCTTGGCATGATGTTTACCTATTTTGCAAGTACTCCTTGAGGAGGAAAAATGGATTACCTGATAGAGATGGTAATTGCAGACAGAGTGGCAAAATGGGCACTTACTGATAAATGATGGTGAACCTTTTGCACCTCAGTTTCAATTCTGGAGTCCATTATTATGGGCACAGTGCTTTGTGGGGAGACTGTTGGGAGACTTAAATGTCTCTTTTTGCTCTGCCATATTTTTTTTTTTTTTTTTAGGAAAGAGACAGGCTACAGTCAGAGGAATTATATACTGGAGTTGTAATAGGGGGCTGTGAAGAAACAAAGTAATTTTGTATCTTGGGACCCTTTTTCAGTGTGTGTCTGTGATGCTCTATAATAGGGATTCTTCTTCTGGGGTCTGGGGACCTCTCGTTGGGAATTTGCATTTTAAACAAGCTCTTCTGGCTCTCCTTTGCTGTACATTGAAGTTTGAGAACCACTTCTTTAGCGGTTTAGGGTTCAAAGTTTCCTAAAATTGTATGCAAATATCCTGGTGATTTGCATATGAACATTTTTCCATGATAGTTAAAATGTTGGGAATTACTCCTGTAGAAAACTGAACTCTTGAGTCCTGAAGAAGTTAATACTACTCTTTTATGATTTAGTGTTGAGTGGCTTGGCTTCTGTAGTAAATGACACCCAAAGAAGTTTAATGGCTCAGAGAATTTGGCAGAACCAAGCCCCAGGACTTGGTTCTCTAGTCCATAGGTGATGAGGATTTTCACAATTATTCTGCCAGTTTTTAGTTCTGATCATGTTACTTCTCATTTCAAAAATTCCCTGTGCTTTCCACTACCTAATGATTTTTTGCAGCTGATTCAAACAGCAGTTGGGGCTGGGCTGGTCCCTAAGCACGTTGTTCAGTATATTCCTCCCAGCCATGCTCTGTGTGCCGTCATCCGGCCAGGGTGAACCACTCATCCTTGTATTCCCTGTGTATTGCAGAGTCAGACAGTCCCAAGCTCCAGCCATGGCATTTGCCTTGTGTCAGCTATGTGATTCCAGGCAAGTAACTTAATCACACTGAGTCTCAATTTCATCCTTATTGGGCTTCTCAGGTGGCACAGTAGTAAAGAATCCGCCTGCTAATGCAGGAGACATAAGAGACATGGGTCCGCTCCCTGGGTCAGGAAGATCCTCTGGAGTAGGAAAAGGCTAAAGAATCCGCCTGCTAATGCAGGAGACACAAGAGATATGGGTCCGATCCCTGGGTCAGGAAGAGCCTCTGGAGTAGGAAAAGGCTACCTACTCCAGTATTTTTGCCTGGAAAATCCCATGGACAGAGGAGCCTGGCAGACTGCAGTCCATGGTGTTGCAAAGAGTCAGACATGACTGAGTGATTAAGAACAGTACAATGTGAAAATAATTGCCTCAACCTCAGGAAATCTTGGTGGCTGTGTGGGTAAACAATCTGCCTGCCAATGCAGGAGACACAGGAGACATGGGTTCCATCTCAGGGTTGGGAAGATCCCCTGGAGAAGGCAGTGGCAACCCACCCTGATAGTCCCGCCTGGGAAACCCCACAGACAGAGCAGCCTGGAGGGCCCAGCCCATGGGACTGCAAGGGGTCGGACATGGCTTAGCGACTGAGCAAACAGCATAGCAAATCTTCGGGGAATTAAACTCATCAGTGCAAGCGTGGAGCTTAGCATACTGCCTGGCACCGACACTGGCACTGTTGCTTCTGTCTCCCCACTGCTCTACTCTCTGCCTATTCATCTCCTTGAAGTCTTCTTGGATCTTCCCACTACTTCCTCCTGCAGGAGGCACTCTCTTCCTCTCATTAGTACTGGTAACATTTTATTCTTCTTTTTCTTTGGTCTTGGCCACTCCGTACTTTGTGTGACTTTTATACCTGTCATACCTCCCTTGCTCCCTGTGGTCAAGATTCTTGTCTTATTGTCCCGAGGGACATAGCCAAAAGCCTTCTTGTACATAGAAGTACTCAACTGGAAGTTGTATTTTTTAAAAAATTTTTATTGGAGTATAATTGGTTTACAATGTTATTTTCTTCTATACAGCACAGTGAATCAGTTGATGAGTGGTTTATTTAATAGTTTCTGTTTACTGAATAGCTGCTTGGTATTTATGGTTCACCAGTCACTCTAAAGATCTACCTCATCTAATCCTCACAGTAGTCCTTTGATGTGGCTTCTCTTGCACCACATTTAAAAGCGAGAATGTGAAGGCTCACCGGGGTAACGAAGAGGTGCCCTGCTTCCCACAGTTGGAGATTGTACAGCTGTTGACTGCAGAAGCAAAGCACGGCGTCAAAGCTGAGGGTTGGGTTTTATCTGGTGGCTTTCTGGGAGCTTCAGCCCAGGAGGCAGCCTCTCAGATAGCACTATGGGATTGCTCCAGACAGGTAAGGGAGGAGCCAGGATAAATGGAGTTTTTGCAACTGAAAAACAGAAAGTCAAATATCAAAGGATTACCATTAATTAAAGAAAAACCTGGCATCACAAGTTAGTGAATTTAGCACTTTTCTAGGTATGGGAAGATGCAAGAGTTTGGGCTCTTTGAGGTCATTCCTTTGGTATGCACCTCAGCTATCCCTGACCAGTATCCTGTTTTTCTCCTCCTGAATCCCGTCAGGGGCAGCTGCAATGGCTGGTGGCCTGATGGCTGCAGCATCCTCTGTTTACTGATATGGCAGGTGACATTCTTGGTCCACACAGCCATAGGGAGCTCATGCTTTGAACTGCTGCATCACTGTGCCCCAGCCTTGTCCTGGGCCACTCAGAAAAGTCTTAGAAAGGTCCTTTGTGCATTGTTTAGACAGGACACAGTGAAGTGGAAAGCTCAACT
The DNA here is from genome assembly GCF_023699985.2 of Odocoileus virginianus. Taxonomy (NCBI): domain Eukaryota; kingdom Metazoa; phylum Chordata; class Mammalia; order Artiodactyla; family Cervidae; genus Odocoileus; species Odocoileus virginianus. Next base: position 39,039,019 of record NC_069674.1, read on the forward strand.
GAAAAGCTGGTGTTTTCAGAACTATTCCTGAAAATTATCTTCTTCCTGGAGGATAATACCTGGCTTAAATTAATGAAAGTCTGAACATAATATTGTCTAGAGGATAAAGCCCCAGAAAATAGCAACCACTTTCTTGCAAGTGCCAGGCCTTTCACAAATATCACCAAGATAAAAGAAAGCATTTTCTCTAGAATAATTCATCCACTTTTCTCCTGCAGTGAGAAACCATCAAAATTGTTGACATTCAAGAGAAATTCTTTCTTTCCCCAGGAAATAATAAATGAAAAATAGCCATCCTAGGATGCTGGAGACAGTGGCTGACAGCTCCACCCAAGGGCTCCAGTTTGAATCAAATTGTATTATTGGTGAGACATCAGAAGTGAAGCTGAAATCTACTGCAGTGAGAGCAAAGGAGATTGTAACATCATGTCTTACTCCCTGTCTTAGAGCTCCGAGTACAATATTAATGCCAGCCTTAGCTTGAGTTATACCTTGTTTCCATAGAAGTTCCTTGTGTGTGACAGCCTAGGTGTGGTATTCAAATTGAACATTTTTTACATTTTATTAGTACCTGAACCTCTTAATGTGGTTATGTTCAGTCATTAAAATGAAGACTGACATAAAGTGAAAGTCACTCAGTCATGTCTGACTCTTTGCGACCCCATGGACTATATAGTCCATGGAATTCTCCATGCCAGAATACTGGAGTGGGTGGCCTTTCCCATCTCCAAGGGATCTTCCAAACCAAGGGATCAAACCCAGGTCTCCCGCATTACAGGTGGATTCTTTACTAGCTGAGCCACAAGGGAATGAAAACTGGAGGTTATTATATATGCTTTTTTGTTTGTTTGTTTGGCTAAGAGACTAAATATATACAAATGCAAAAATGATATTTCCAGTTTTAAGAACAGATGAATACCAAAGAAGTTTGGTTTTAATATATTTGGTATTGTATATTGTTCATATTAAATACTGCAGTGAAGGCTATGATTCCCTTATTAGTATCTTGGAGAAGCTAGGTAACAACCAAATTTTCTTAGTCAGAAGCTTTGGAGTTCTATAAAAGCACCTAACCGAGAATTCATTAGCCAGAGCATGGCTGAACTTTATTTATCACCATCCAGATCAATCCTAAAAGGTATACTAATTAGCACAAGGGATGTTGGGGGTAGTTTTTCATTTATGAAGTGAGTGAAGGTCCAACTTGACCTAGAAAGTGTTACAGGCACCTTTACCAGCAAAGGGTAATAGAACCAAAGCCTGGGGACATGAGCAGTGTGCAGAACAGCTGTATGTCTGTGTGACCTTGTGGGTGGTGAGCATTTGCTTCTAACTGAAAGGAGCTTCCTGCCACTGCACTGTGGCCCCTGGTACAAGCCCTCCAGGTCCGTCCCCTCTTTTGGTTAGAGGCCATCCAAAAAGTCCAACAGTTTTGAGTATCCAAATGAACTTAGGCTCATTTGCACCAAGAACAGTCTTCTTTTTTGTATATTTTTCAGTCATTTAAGACTAACTTTGGCTGTAACTGTCAAGGGTACCTCTCCAGACATCCCTGAAGTGCCTATAAGAAGTCCCTGTCAGTTGTGTACAGTTTTCAGTTGTAAAGTGAAAGCAACTCTCACTGCATCTTTATTTTAACGCAGGTTTTTGCCAAATATTTATCAAGCATCTACCAGGCTCCGTGCCTTGGAAGGGTAGGAGCTGGGTTGTGAAGCAAAGGGTGTAAGTTGTGGTATTTGTGTGTGATCTCACCTGTCATTTATACTTGACCTCACTGCTTCAGTTGCAGTTGAGGTCGCAGTAAAACTAACCTCCTAAACCTTTCCCCTATGAAAATAGCTTCTGTCACAAGCTCTCCGTCTTGCAGATGTGGATGGATCCTGTAGATCCATCAGGCTGGAGACTAGATACCTAGTTCTCCTGCCTTGTTCATGCACTCCTGCTACTGACACCAAACAGAAATACCCGAACATCCCTGCCCCTCAGCACAGTCCCTGCCACACAGTGTTGGTTTATTAAGGAAAATAATTTACATATTGTAGTCAGCATGAGTTAGTGTCAGTGGTATGCTAGTAAGTGTTTAAAACCTGACTGTTCTTCTAGAATTAAATATGTTCTTATAAAAATGAAACATTTTTTGAAAATTTTACTGATATAAAGGATGTGTAGCATGCATATTACAAACAGTAAAACATACAGTCTTTTATGTCAGTTCTATAAAGTTTGATTTTCATAGCATGTTTATGTTTATTTTCGCCAATTTTTTTTGTATCCATAGTCAACCTGTGGTTACAACTGACAGATGAATGAGTATTGTTTGATGTTTTCATTTACTTTAACTAGAAAGACAAAAGTGAAACAATGAAGATACATGTTAGACCCTCATTCATTCTTCCAAGGTGAATTGGGTAAATCTTTTTGAATACTGGGGGAATTCGTGCTATTAAAATGTAGCCAGTATAGAAATGACACACTTCAATGTGCATTAGTAATGTCTTCACCATTATTTTCTAAAGAATAGACAATTAACCAACAGCATCATATCTCTGGACATAATCACAACTACCCATTAACTCTGGTGAACAAAGAAATACTAAAACAAGGACTTTTCATGTGAGAGTGTGAGGCACTGAGTTGGGATAGGAGACTAAACCAGACTATATGTATAATGAAAGTCTCGTGATGGGCAAAAGACGCTATGTACAGACTATAACAATAGACATCTAGTAGTTCTTACTGGAGGACAATCTCCAAAGAGTGGGGGTTTCTAATAAGCAGGCCAAGCACTGAGTCATATGATCTGAATCAAGGGACTATGTCCTGACAAAGGTCACTGGTATTTGCAAGGAAGGGACTCCCAGTCTTACAGTACCTTGGGTTACCATTCAGTTTTCGAAAACATGATTGCAGATATCAGAGAGAGAAAGAAGAACGCATATTGGGTTTTCAAAATAAAAAGTACACGAATCTGAGTAACATGGAAACTTACATTACCATATGTACAATAGACAGCTAATGGGAATTTATTGTGTGGCTCAGGAAACTCAAACAGGGGCTCTGTGTCAACCTAGAGAGGTGGGCTGGGGAGGGATATGGGATGGAGTTTCAAAAGGAGGGGATGTATATATAGCTATGGATGATTCGTATTGAGGTTTGACAGAAAACAGCAAAATTCTGTAAAGCAATTAGCCTTCAATTAAAAAAAAAAACACTTAAAAAAAAAAGAATAGACAATTAAAAAAAAAAAACAAAGTCCTGGTTTGTAGCATTTACCAATTCCCAGAGTGTAAATTCTCCCATCATGGCTGATTTCAGCTACCAGTATGATCCCACTGGACAAGCAGCTGGGGAGAAGTGCACAGTGTTGGACTTAGTCAGAATTTCTACCATATAGACTCAGTACACACAAGCTAGCTAATGGCATAAAGTAGTAAAATAATTAGGATGTGATGAATATTCAGTATTTATTACCTATTTCTTTAATATAGCTGATTTAATTTTATGTAATTTACTTTTTCATAATGATTTCATGATTTTAGTTAACAACTGACATGCAGAATTCCTGAAAATTTAACAGTCTTCTCTCTTAAGCCAGTGTGATCTGGCTTCAGTAATCCAGAATGGCATATGAGTTAGGTTCTATATTGAGTCTTCACATGTTTGCAGAACAGGATGGGCCTACTCTGATTGGTAGGTCCTGGATAAGGGACAGTTGCCAGGGCTTCTCTGAGAGTAAGATCAACAGTAAGATCATCCTCAGAGAGCTCCTCTGGGAATTTCATGCTTTGAGATTCACTGTCTTGAATGAGAGGGTCCTGTTAGAATACACTTTGTTTGACTACTTTCTAATGTCTATAGATGATGTATTTGCTTATTTTAAAAATAGGTCTAACAGTTTGTATTCATTATCTATTTCTGCTTTACATATAACCTAAAATTTAGTAACTTAAAATAAATACCTGTCTTCTCATCCAGTTTCTGAGCGTCGGATGTCTGAGAGAGGCTTAGATGAGAGGTTCTGGCTCAGTTCCTCATGAGGTTGCAGTAGAGATGTCAGGTCAAGGCTGCAGTATCTGAAGCCCTGGCTGGTCCCGGAAGAGCTGCTTCTGAGATGACTCATCATCACAGGGCTGCTTCCCTTGCTGGGCAGACCTTTCCATAGGGCTGCTTGGGTATCCTCACAATATGGCCGCTGCTTCTGCCAGAGCCAGAGATCCCGGACAAACAAGGCTGGAGGCCCTGAGTATTTCCATGACCAGGGCCGAAGTCACACATCATCACTTCAGCTTCATGCTGTTCATTAGAAGTGAGTCACAACGGTCAGCCCACTCAAAGAAAGAGAAATTAAGCTACACCTTGTCAAGGGAGCGTGAAAGAATTTATGAACGTATTTCCAACTGCCACATACCATAGCTTTAGATAATGTCAGTTCATTTTGTTATTCTAATTTATGCTTTCAAATTTTACAATTTTTATGTAATTTTTAATAGCTCATTGTGTTTTGTTTTTAGTTCATTGTGTTTTTTGTTGTTGTTTTTATAGACATTATGGACTTAAAAAAATACTCACAACCTAAAAGTTGGGAGTTGTGTTTTATTCAGTGGGAATTTTTAGGACTTAAACCTGGGAGCAGCATCTCTGGTAACCCTTAGAGAACTACTCTGAGGTGGTGAGTGGGCGGGGGCGGGGGGGTGCAGGTTATATAGAAGTTTTGCAACAAAGGGTAGGTAGTCACAATATGAAAAGGTGATTTTTTAAAAGAAAACCAGATACCCAAAATTAAGGAATTTAGCACTTTTCTAAGTATGGAAAGTTGCAAGAGTCTGGGCTCCCTGAAATCATTCCTTTGATATATACACCTCAGTTATCTAGGATCAGTATCCTGAGTTTTCCCACCCTGAGTTTTCCCAGGGCTCACTGTAGGGAGTGGCTATAGTCTGATAGTTGCTGTATGGCAGGTATTCTTTTCCTTCCTGAGTTCCCATCAAGTCTCAACAGCTTACTTTGGAGGGCTGCAGTTACTGATGACTGTGACATTCTTGTTTACTGATATGGCAGGAAATATTTCATTTCTCAACACTGTTATTTTTATTCATCCTAAAGACTTGTTTGTGACTTTTGTCACTAATATTATTCATTAATGTTGTTTATCTGAAACATTTGTTGATTTTATGCTTGAATTCAGAGTTTTCATTTGTACTTTTCTTTTTCTATTTTAACTATTATAATCTTTTAATGATTGGATTTATTTTTAACTTCTTATGCTTTCCTTGTTTATCTCTATTAGCCTACTTTCTTGATTTGAAACTTAGAACTATTTTATGTTTTAACTGTTGCAAACTGACCCAATTTAACTAAACATGTTCTTATGACAATTCTCAGGTCTCTGGTAATTATGGCATTATTTAGACATTTCGAGGTGAGTAGGAGCTATGGTTTCCCCACAACTGAAACTGTTGGGTGTTGTTTGGGGGGTTCTAAAGAGCTCCAGTACCATAGTCCTTTATGTCTCAGCACAGAAAAGAATTCGGCAAGAGGCAAAGTGATAAGAAGTGATTCGTTAGAACAGGACACTTGTGAGGTCTACAAGTAGGTGGGCAAGGGGGTGCTGTGCCCTGAAAACCTGCTGGGCTACAGTTTTGTAATCAAAGGAAAAATGGGGAGGGGGAAGAGAACTTCTTTGACTTTCTTAAGTAGACGTCATGCTTTCATCATCAGCTCCTCCTCCAGGTTGAGCATGGGAGTTTTCTCCCTTCATGGTCAAGCTGGGTTCACAAATTATTGTTTTTTATGTGTGCAGAGAGCATGTCCTCAGGATCATTAACTTGCTGAGCTCACTGGGCAGGATGTGGGTCTCATGCCCCCGTTGTTTTATTGTTTTGGGGCCTGTCTCGTGCTTCTGCTATATGGTTTTGTTGCTAAGCAAGCCTGCTTGGTTTTGTGGTTAAGCAAACCTGCTCTCTTGAATAATCATTACCTTACAGGGGTCTTTCATATTTTTTCTACTTACAGTCACCTAGCTGGATTAACTATTTAATCACCTACTTTGTCCCTCTTATACATAGCAACACTAAAGAGTAGTATGTTAGGACAAAAGAAGTCTTTGACCAAGTCTGGCCATATCCTTGGGTGGTAAAGATTACCTAGAGAAGGAAATGGCAACCTACTCCAGTATTCTTACCTGGTGAATCCCGTGGACAGAGGAGCCTGGTGGGCTACAGTCCATAGGGTTGCAGAGTTAGACATGACTTAGCGAGCAGGCACAGACACAAAACAGCCGTGTCTTGTCTATAAACTAAGTAAAGATTCCACCTGCTGCCATTTCAGCATTGTGCCACACACTTTATAGGAAAGACAGGGAAGCACACTGACTGAAACTGCCCACCTGGGCCAGGCACCATAGTAACTATTTGCATGAGTTATTTTATGACAGAAGGTCCCAGGAAGGAACATAGAACTAATGAACCTCCACCAACCAGAAGAGTTCAGGAAAGGTCAAAAGGAGATGCCACATGTCCTCCCACCTCCCAGAATCCTTACTGGCATCCATCTTGGCTGAGCAATGCGTGTGCCACCAGGAAGGACCCTGAGTCAGAATGATTGACCAAAGACAACCTGGAAACTAATCACATTACCATAAAATCCTCGACTGCGAGCCATGTGGCAGTTCAGTTCTCCTGTGCTGGCTGACGGTGAGGTCCCAGGTGGTGTCACAGAGGTTAACATTATCATTCCTTGGGGTCCAGAAGGCCTGGGGCTATGTACTTCTGGTCATCAAGTAATTAATATCTTCCATTTGTTGGAGAGGGGAGGTTTTTTACATCTGCAAAACAGCTCAGGAAATGTACATTATTATCTAGGTACTTCAGTGGCAAATAGACGGGGAAACAATGGAAACAGTGAGAGACTTTATTTTCTTGGGCTCCAAAATCACTGCAGATGGTAACTGCAGTCATGAAATTAAAAGATGCTTGCTCCTTGGAAGAAAAGCCATGACCACCCTAGACAACATATTATAAAGCAGAGATATTACTTTGCCAACAAAGGTATGTCTAGTAAAAGCTATGGTTTTTCTAGTCATGTATGGATGTGAGAGTTGGACCATAAAGAAGGCTGAACGCCAAAGAATTTATGTTTTTGAACTGTGGTGTTGGAGAAGACTCTTGAAAGTCTGTTGGACAGCAAGGAGATCTAACCAGTCAATCCTAAAGGAAAACAATCCTGAATATTCATTGGAAGCACTGATGCTGAAGCTCCAATAGTTTTGGCCACCTGATGTGAAGAACTGACTCATTGGAAAAGACCCTGATGCTGCGAAAGACTGAAGGCAGAAGGAGAAGGGGATGACAGAGGGAGAGATAGTTGGATGGCATCACCAACTCAATGGACGTGAGTTTGAGCAAGATCTGGGAGATGGTGAAGGACACAGAAGCCTGGCACGCTGCAGTCCATGAGTCAGACATGACTGAGCGACTGACCAACAAAGTATTTCAGAGAGGAGGCTTCAGAGGATATGGGGGAGGCTTGCCTCCCCGTCCAAGACCCCTTGGAATCCTTCTTGGCAACAGCTTTCTCTGAGGCTCATCTTGGAGAACAACTTTTTAACAATAAAAGGAATAAAGGTTCAGATAAAAGGAGATTAACTGTGAACTTGACAGAGGTACCCACAGGGTCCTGCTCAGTTACAATAACATAACATTTAAAGTCTTAAATTTATTTTTACCTTACATATTAATCATTTCTATTATTCTCTTTATTGGGTTCTTTGTGCCTTTAACTTCTCAGTCACTTGCTTTTTATTTGGCACATTTTTAGATTTCACATTTCTTTAATATAGGATTTAACTACCTTTTATTTTTACTATAAGGTTGTTTTTTTTAATCATAGGCAGTAAGCATGGAGAGCATAGTCCATGCTATAAACTATAGTAATTGAAATGTTTCTTCTTTTCTGTCTTTGTGTCTGACTTTAGAATCTCCTTAGTGGATTAAACAGATTCTCCCAATACCACCACCCTCCATTTCATCCTATTTAACCGTAGAGAGTCACAGATTTAAACATTTGTAGGCCAATAAATATCCTCCCTTTGTCAAACACTTATTTGAATCATTGAAGTTTTATTATTTGTCATGTTCCACACCTTTTATTGTCTAAATTCTGTAATGTAGTCAGGGTTCTCCAGAGAGACAGAACCAATAGGCTATATATAGATAGATGTAAGGGGAGATTTATTATGGGATTTGGCTCACACAGTTAAGGAGGCTGAGAACTTCTGTTATGCAATCTGCCATCTGAAAGCCAGTGGTGTGATTCAGCCCAAATCTGAGGGCCTGAGAACAAGGAACTCCAATGTGTGAGGGCAAGAGAAGATGAAAGTCATCTCAGAGAGAGCAAGAATTCACCCTTCTCTTCCTCTTTGTTCTATACAGAGACCCAAGGGTTGGCTTATGCCCAACCCCTTTGGTGTGGGCAGATGTCTTTACTCAGGCTGCTGATTCAAATGCTGGTCTCCTCCAGAAACACCTTTACAGATATCACCCAGAAACAGTGCTTTACCAGTGATATGGGCATCCCTTAGCCCAATCAAGTTGACACATAGTTAACCATCCCAGTCACCAAATTGCAGGTAACTATACACTCAGGGAAAGAATACTGTCTTGATCAGAATGGACTATGTTCTGCTGCAGTAAACCCCAGAGTCTCAGAATGTCAGTGGTGTCTCCTTGCTTGCTGAGTCCTTTTGATGCTGCTGGTCTCTTGACCAAAGGGAAAGAGAGTTCTGTGGAGGGTTTCACGCTAAACATTATTTATATGCTCTTGCTGGAAATGACATGTGTTAGTCCTCACAACTCATTGACCCCAGGAGCCTCCTGCCCCCAGCCACAGGTGAGCCAGACAGAGCCATCTTGGCAGGTATCTGGAAGCTGGAGAATTGGAGATGCTTGGCAAAGACACAATGTCTACCTCAAGTACCCTCCTATGGTGTCATTAGGGTTAAAAACAACTTGCAAAAATACATTGCTGCTGCTGCTAAGTCACTTCTAGTCGTGTCCAACTCTGTGCGACCCCATAGATGGCAGCCCACCAGTCTCCCCCATCCCTGGGATTCTCCAGGCAAGAACACTGGAGTGGGTTGCCATTTTCTTCTCCAGCAAAAATACATTAGTGAATAGTAATTACAATGTCAGTATTGGTGCTGGCAGTACTTGCAAAAGGAGAAGGGGGTGGCAGAGAAGGAGACAGTTAGATAGTGTTACCAACTCAATAGACATGAATTTGAGCAAACTCTGGGAGATAGTGAAGAACAGGGAAGTTTGGCGTGCTGCAGTTTATGGGGGGTCGCAAAGAGTCAGACACAACTTAGCGACTGAATAACGAAACTGGTGCTTTTATTTATTTATTTTTATTGACCGCACTATGTGGCATGTAGGATCTTAGTTCCCTAACCAGCGATGGAACCTGTGCCTTCTGTGTTGGAAGAGCAAAGTCTTAACCACTGAACCATTGGGAAGTCCCAGTACTGGTGGTTTTAAACTGTCTACCTTTAAACTACTCTTGGAATTAATAAAAATTGTCTCCTCTGTCAAACATCTGGAATGGTGCCCACAGTGTGATGAGCCCTCAGCTAACCACACCACTCATGTCCCCTCCCACTGGTTGAGTTAAATGCTTCCAAAGAGTCAGTTGTATATTCTCCCAAACTTGCTTATGCCAGTTATGCTTATTTGTTATAATTACATAATTCAGTTAAATAGTACATAATATTATAAAATATGAGGGCAGAAAGAAGCATGGATAGATTCCTTTAAAAACTGCCACTGACATATGTAAAGGCTACATCAGTGCTAATCAGATTTTAATATACATACAAATCACCCAGAGATGGTGTTAGAAGGCAGATCTGATTCTGCAGGCCTGGATGGGGCCTGAGACCTTGCATTTCCAACTAGCTCTCAGTTGATGGTGATACTGCTAGTCCACAGATGACCCTGTTAAAAGAAAATTCTGAGACAGTTACAAAAGCTAATTGGAACTTCATTAAAATCCAGAAGGATATGGCTTTCAGGTTGCTCTGCTTGTGTTTGATGTTTTCTACAATCTTGCCCCACTTTAAGGAAGCTGGACGTGGGGAGCATGCATGGAAGTGAAACCATTAGGTTGTGTTTTGGGGAACTCAGAAGAGCACCAATCCTTTATGTCTCAGCACAGAAAGAATTCAGCAAGAGACAAATTGATAGATAAGAAGTGATTTATTAGAGTAGGATGCTTGTGAGGCTTAGAAGAGGGCTAGCGAGAGAGTGCTGCAGCAAGAACTTAGTGGACTATAGTTTTATAATCAAAGGAAAAGGGGAGGAGAGAAGACCACTTTCTTCCTCACTTTTGGGTAGATTATATCATGCTTCCATCATCATTTCTTCCTCAGTGTAGGCAGGGGAGTTTTCTTGTCCCTCCATGGTCAAACTGGAATGTCATTGGCACTATGGAAAAATTATTTCAGGTTTCAGTACAATGAGGTTCTTTCACTTTGAAATGTCACCTTTCCATAAATTATTGTTTTTTGTGTGTGCAGAGAGTGTGTCCTAAGGGTCATTAACTTACTAAGCTCCCTGGGCAGGATGTGGGTCTCATGCCACCAGTGTTTTATTGTTTTGGGGCATAACTCATTCTTGTGCTGCATGGCTGGTTGCTAAGCAAGCCTGCTTGGTTTTGTGGTTAAGCGAACCTGTTTCCTAAAGTGATCATTAACTTACCGAGGTCTTCCAGATTTTTTCTACTTACAGTTCCCTAGTAGGATTAACTATTTAATTACCTACTTTGTCCCTTTACTCTGTCCCCCTCAGAAGTTGCATGAGCATTGCAACAGAGTTGCTCAGAGTTGCAACCTGTGTCACAAAGGTTGTGTGAACCCCACTCTGGAGAAATAGTCAAAGAAAAGACCTTGACCCAATTTGCAAAAGCAGACATTCGCGGTTAGGAGTGCAAGTTTCTGGTGCTTTTTTATTGTTTTTAAGTAATTCCCTACTCAAAGCACTTTTCCCACTGACAGTTATATTGGAGAAGAAGGCTAGTTCCATATTACATGGAGTGTGTGGTTTTACAAGGCTAGTTCCATATTACAGGAATTTTTAGGACTTCAGACCCTGGAGGCAGCATCTCGAGAAACCCTGAAAGAATTCCAAGAAGGCAAGGTGGGGAACCAGATTATATAAAAGTTTTGCAACAATGGACAGGTAGCCTGAATGTCAAAAGATTATTGTTAATTAAAGAAAACCACATATCCCAAGTGAGCAGTTTTCTGTATATGGGAAGATAGTAGAGTCTGGACTCACTGAAATCATTCCCTTGATATGCACCCGCACCTCAGCTACCATCAAGGGCCGGTATCCTTTGTTTTCACACCCTGAGTTCCTCAGGGCTCACCTTGGGGAATGGCTGCTGTCTCAAGCTGCTCCACGGCGGGTCTTCGTTTCCTCCGTGAGTTCTTTCAGGTCTCATTGTCTCCTGTTGGAACGCTGCAACTGCTGATGATTGTGACATCCTTGGTTTACTGACATGGCAGGCAAAATTCCATTTCTATTTACCAGTGAAAGTCACTAACACTTTTCACAATTAACCAGGCTCCAAGCAGAAGCATCTGAAAATTCCAGCCAAGGCTACCTCATTGCCAAGTTTCCTGGATACCTTTTATATAGAATGTGATAGCAGACCTGCAGCATATCTTGAACCTTGGTGTTTTTTTGTGTAGTGCTTTGTTTTCTAATGCAGGGACGATTATTAACTGTGGTAGATATTCAACACTTCAGAATTATTCTGGGGAGAGAAGCAGCTGAGCTAAGTGGATTCAAAGTAAATAATCCTCTTCACTCTGATATTGCCTTCACTCAACCATGGTCATTGGTGAGGAAATGTATTTTACAGGGAAAGGGGAGGGAGAATTTCTTCATGGTATGATTAAATCCTGATAAGCTTGAGTGATTTTCAAAAGAATAATGACAATGAAATATATTAGTGTGGGGGAATCATGGGTTGAGAATTATTTCTCATAAAGTATCCAGTTAGTCAGTGATGTATTTACAACAAGAATAATTTCAGGTCCTCATCTTCTAGAATCTGTCCAAGGACCAAAGAGCTTGTAGCTGTAGGATAAACTGAGAAATGGCCCCTCTACCAGCCATCCCAACTGGGGCAGTCTCATGGTTTACAGATAAACTCGTCTGTACGCACATCCTTTCCCCACAATTCTTACCCTCCATATTCTAAACTCTGCTCTACCTTGTTTAATTCCATTAAGTTTGTAAAGGAGTATTCTACACAAACTATTTATTTATTCCTGATCTGGGTCCAGTCTTGGTTTTTGACTGCTGATAGGTTCCCTGGGTAAATTAACATTAAATCTCAAACTAGAGTCTATGTCAAGTATCATTCTTTATTTTTGTAAATTTTTATTGGAGTAGAATTGCTTTACAATGTTGTGTTAGTTTCTACTCTAAGGCAAAGTGAATCAGCTACATTATATCCCCTCTTTCTTTGGAGTTTCTTCCTATTTAGGTCACCATGGAGCTCTGAGTAGAGTTCTCTGAGCCTTACAGTATGTTTTTATTAATTATCTGTTTTATACATAGTATCAATAGTGTATATATGTTGATCCCAATCTCCTATTCTTCTTGAGACCAGACTGGAGGAAAACATTTCCCTTTCCATGTGCATGCTGAGTAGGACCTCCATGCAAGTACCTACCAGCAAGACTGGAGGAGGGGGAGGAGGTGGGAAATGGGTGATTGATGTCAGGGGTGACCTAGCTGTCGGCTCTTGACTCTGTCTGTCCATCCATTCCTAGCTTTGACTAACATTTACGTTTGTGCCAAAAAGTTCATCTGGGTTTTTCCATAAGGTCTTACAGAAAAACCCGAATGAACTTGAACAATAATGGAACAATATATTCCATTTTCTATGTATTTTTAGCATTATGGGTTTCTAACTTACTGTCAGTATATAGCACATGCTATGATTTTTGTCCATGCCTCGAAGGCCACTTGCTTATTCATCATCTATACTTAACCTGTACTGAGTCTATCCAGTGGCTCACAAGCCACTTGCTGAGTCACTTCCTATGCCTTATATTGCTTATGCGTGTCATCGTTTTATTTGCTTTTCTTGTCTCTTTAGCTGAGTTGAATAGTCTCAAAAGATACAGCAGATTCATATAATGCAGAGGACTGATGGGAAAATACAATGAGAAAAATGCATTTTTGATGGCTTAACCTAAAATTGCTGCTGCTTTAACAAATGGTACATTACTGAAGATTCTTTTTAAAGAAGTTCTTCAACTAATTCTCCTGATTGTACATTATTCATTTTAAGAAATTGGAAAATACAGAAAAGTATAAAAAAAGAAATGAAAATCATCCTTGATACCACCACCTTGTGGTAATCAATGGCAACATTTTGGCGTGCTGTATTTTTTTAGTCTTATTTTAGTAGGCATCTTTCCTCAGCTGTTAAGATTTTACATTTTTTTCTGTATTTTGACTTTCCCCTAGATATTACAACATACAACATATACATCTTCCTACCATTAATTCATTTAATGGTGCAGAAAGATCTAAGAGTTTGTAACTCAGTGAATCACGTCCTTCTTTTCAGATTTATTGAGTGTTTCGGGTTTTCTATAATGTATGTAGCCCTGCCTGAATGGATTTATGCATAAGGCTTTTTCCTCTCATACTATTTATGAAGAATGGTGGTAGGACAACTATTTGAAAAGAACTAACATTTTTAAGGCTTTAGAGATATGGAAAAATTAGATTCCATTAGGGTTGTTTCTGCTTGTATACCCATGTTTCCTAAAGCTTGAAAGGTTGGGTTGAGGATATAGTCTAATTTCTGCATTTATTGGGAATTTAATCTTGTGTTAAATGCTGACCTAACATGAGATTTTCTGTCTTTAAGAATTTGGGGGAAAAAAAAGAATTTGGGGTACTCTGTCATTCTCCAATCAGAAGTAGTATATGAAACACTTTCCTTGATTCAGTTCAGTTCAGTCGCTCAGTCATGTCCAACTCTTTGTGACCCCATGAATCACAGCACTCCAGGCCTCCCTGTCCATCACAAACTCGCGGAGTTTACTCAAAACCATGCCCATCGAGTCGGTGATGCCATCCAGCCATCTCATCCTCTGTCGTCCCCTTCTCCTCCTGCCCCCAAACCCTCCCAGCATCAGGGTCTTTTCCAACGGGTCAACTCTTCACATGAGGTGGCCAAAATATTAGAGTTTCAGCTTCAGCATCAGTCCTTCCAATGAACACCCAGGACTTATCTCCTTCAGGATGGACTGGTTGGATATCCTTGCAGTCCAAGGGCCTCTCAAGAGTCTTCTCCAACACCGTAGTTCAAAAGCATCAATTTTTCGGTGCTCAGCTTTCTTCACAGTCCACCTCTCACATCCATACATGACCACTGGAAAAACCATAGCCTTGACCAGACAGACCTTTATTGACAAAGTAATGTCTCTGCTTTTTAATATACTATCTAGGTTTCTGACAGAATGTGGTCCACTGGAGAAGGGAATGGCAAACCACTTCAGTATTCTTGCCTTGAGAACCCCATGAACAGTATGAGAAGGCAAAATGATAGGATATTGAAAGAGGAACTCCCCAGGTCGGTAGGTGCCCAATATGGTACTGGAGATCAGTGGAGAAATAACTCCAGAAAGAATGAAGGGATGGAGCCAAAGCAAAAACAAAACCCAGTTGTGGATGGGACTGAGGATAGAAGCAAGGTCCAGTGCTGTGAAGAGCAATATTGCATAGGAACCTGGAACGTTAGGTCCATTAATCAAGGCAAATTGGAAGTGGTCAAACAGGAGATGGCAAGAGTGAATGTCGACATTCTAGGAATCAGTGAACTAAAATGGACTGGAATGGGTGAATTTAATCAGATGATCATTATATCTACTACTGTGGGCAGGAATCCCTTAGAAGAAATGGAGTAGCCACCATAGTCATTCCTTGATTAGCTCCCCTCTTTTTAATTCCTTGTGGCAACCCAGCTCTGTGGGTGCAGCCAAGCAAATGCCTCAACAGGAGTGGAGGTGGTGTTTTAACCTATTACTACTTTCCATGAGCCAAAAAGGTGGGCTGTGGCAGCTAACATCAAGCCCTCTGCTAGCTCCTGTGAGGCAGGTTCTGAGAAAGTCTGGTCTGAAGGAGACACTGAAAGAGGAGTCAAGCCTATTGTTTGATGAGAAAGAGATTTTTTTTTCCCACAGGAATTTGTAAATCACTGTATTCCCGTTGCTGTTGCAACAGGTATAATTTGTTTTCTAGACAGAGGGACACCTAGATGGTAAAACTGACTTGAAAGCTATAGGTAACTGTCACCTATCACTAATTCCACATATCTTGAAAGAAAAAGAATCGTTAATGATATGGTGATTGTTCCTGGGGTACAGGCTTATAAGGGGGATAGTTAACTTGGGTCTTCCGAAACAGCATGGCTGTGTTCTGTGCTTTACATGAGAAAGTTGAACAGTCCAGGGTGTGCTGTGTTACCTTCCACCATGTTTCCTAACAGAACACTCAACTTGATCACACACAGAAAGGCACCTCCATTAGGAAAGACTGGCTGGGCTGCTGATGTACTTGGTGCTTGAACCCAGGGTTCCTGGGTGGAGCCAGGTCCTTCAGAGGGCAAATCTCGTGGGATGAGTTGCTTCTCAGGCTGGAACCATCAGTGTTATGATTAATGGAAATCCTTTCTAATGACATGGCTGACTGTCTTCCTTCCTCCCTGATCCTCTTAGAAGATAGTCCTTTTTGTTTGTTCTTAATTTTGACATTTTGTGGGATTTCAGTTTTTTTGGTATTTTAAATTTTTTGTTATTTTAATTCAAAAACTAGGATGTCTGTTCCCCCAATTTTATGTTTTTTAAATTAATTTTTTATTGGAATATAGTTGATTTGCAGAGTTCCGTTTTAGGTGTATGGCAAAGAGGATCAGTCGTACATATACATGTATACATTCTTGATTCTTTTCTCACACAGGTGATTGCAGAGTACCGAGTAGAGTCCCCTGTGCCATACAAAAGGTTCTTGTTAATAATAGTTCTCTATCTTACATACAGTTGTGTGGATGTGTCAATTCTAGTCTCCGAGTTTACCCCCCCCCCTTCCCTCCTGGTAATCATGTTTGATTTTATCTTGACCCAAGTGTCTCTTACTGTTTCTAGGACAGTCATTTCATTAAGTCTCTAGGGCACGGATAGGGTTGCTCTCACTCAGCTGTTTCGCTTTGCAGGGAGTGACTGCACTTTGGTGACAGCCAGCCTCTGAGTGACGACCTAACTCAGTGTTTGTGCTGTCCAAGGCTGGGGCTGTCACACTTCCCAGCTCTTTGGCTCTGACTCTCAGAAGGTAATTGTTTGTGCATGGAATCCCCTTCCTCCTTGATTCAACACCCTCAGAGATGCCGCTGCCTGCTCCAGGGTCAGAGCCATCCTGAGTCAGAGATGTGACTGGACTCAGACTGAGATGCTAGGAGTGTGGGTTCAGCAGCTTCTTTCACCGTACATATTAGCTAATAAGTAGCTTCTGTTGGTTTTTAATTGAGTTTTAAACTGCGTACCTTTGTTTACTGAAAATTTAAGCCCTTGGTGGTTTTAAAACCCATAAAGAATAGTTTGTGATAAGAAAAAAATTAAATTACATACAAGAGTTTTATTTTTCCTCTCCACTTGAGCTGTCTGTTTTTCAAGCATGTGTATGTGCATGTTCATGTGTCTGTATGTTCATTTCATAAAAGCCCTCATTCATTATAGGATTGTTGTTGTTGTTTAGTTGCTAAGTTGTGTCCGACTCTTGCAATCCTGTGGACTGTAGCCTGCCAGGCTCCTCTGTCTGTAGGGATTTCCCAGGCAAGAATGCAGAAGTGGGTTTCCATTTCCTTCTACAGGAGATCTTCTGACCCAGAGATCAAACCTGTGTCTCCTGCTTGGCAGGTGGATTCCTTACCACTGAGACACATGGGAAGCCTCATTACAGGATACCAGTGAGCTATTTTGAGGACAGGTTCATCTGTCTTGAACCCATTCGCATAGTCCAGTTAATTCTTAAACAAGAGGAAAATGTATTATTAATTGGAACATAAAGACATCCCCTCCCTGGTCCTAGTATACCTTTCTATAAGTGATATAGTCAAAAGTACAACTGTTAGAAAAATATTTATTTTTCTTATTCTGTGTACATTCAAGGAAATTAGGAAGGAAGAGAAAGGAAGAAAGAAAAAAGCAGAATTATTTTTTTCTCTTGGGGGTATCAGCGAGGCTCACTGTCTTACCATGGGAGGCACTCATTAAGTGAGAGGAAAGCAAAAAGCTCCCTCCTCCTCAAACACATTTTCTGTATAATGACCTCATACGAATTAGAGAAAGGTACTGCTTCCTCAGAACTCTCTCCTGGCATTCGCAGAAGGGCAGTAGTGCAACCATGAAGTTAAAAGACACTTGCTCCTTGGAAGAAAAGCTATGACCGACCTAGGCAGCATATTAAAAAGCAGAGATATTACTTTGCCAACAAAGGTTCGTCTAGTGAAAGCTATGGTTTTTCCAGTAGTCATGTATGGTTGTGAGAGTTAGACTATAAAGAAAGCTGAGCGCCAAAGAATTGATACTTTTGAACAGGGGTGTTGGAGAAGACTCTTGAGAGTCCCTTGGACTGCAAAGAGATCAAACCAGTCAATCCTAAAGGAAATCAGTCCTGAATATTCATTGGAAGGACTGATGCTGAAGCTGAAACTCCAATACTTCGGCCACCTGATGCAAAAAGCTGACTCATTTGAAAAGACCCTGATGCTGCGAAAGATTGAAGGCAGGAGATTGAAGGAGAAGAAGGGGTTGACAGAGGATGAGATGGTTGGATGGCATCACCAACTTGGACATGAGTTTGAGCAAGCTGCAGGAGTTGGTGATGGACAGGGAAGCCTGGTGTGCTGCAGTCCATGGGGTCGCAAAGAGTCGGACACAACTGAATGGCTGAACTGAACTGAGTACTAATAATGCTACAAAGCTGTGATATCTGCTGAGTGAATGGCTCCTCTAAAGGTGTACATGGCCATCTGGACAGCTGTGGGCAGTGACCCTGCAGAGAGGGCAGAGGGGTCATGACCAGGGTGGTTGGTATGAGTCTTCTCTCATGTCTTCCCCAGCCCTGAGCCCTTTCCCGATCTCCTAAATCTATGTAAGGCTCTGCCCAGTGAAAAAACCAGTGGGACACATGCTCATCATCAGGGCTGGTGGTTATAGGGAGATGATGGGACAGGATGGGGCAGTGGGGACGCTATTATCAGGGCATCCCCTTTCAGGACTGGCTCCATAATTTGCGAGGCCCAGTGAGACATGAAAATGTGGCATACCTTGTGAAAAAATTATTCAGAATTTCAAGGTTTGTTAACAGAGTGGGGTTCTTCCAAGTGCAGGCATGGGTCTCATTGTCCATGAGACTTACCCTTGACCCTAGTCACTGTCTTGTGCAGTCTGAGCAGAAAAACCCACATCTTCATGGCTCTGCCTCTGGCCCTCAATACACACACACACACACACACACACACACACACATAAAACCTTGCAAGATCACTTGAAACCACAGACAATTGTAAAATGGAACCATACTTTTCCATTATTCTTATTATGAAGACCCAACTGTGTATTGTCTCTCTAAAGGTTCTAACCGTGTGCCATTTGGTGTTTGTTCAATAATGCTACATGCTTTCCTTTCCCAAGTCCAAAGCCCTAAATGGCTTCATAGTGTCTGTAGGACGAAGTCCAAACATTCTGCCTCAATGCTCAGAATTCTCTAGGCCTTCATTCCATACTTCCTCTCTCTACTCCTTTCTCCAGAGAAGCTAAACTGCCTATCACTCAGGGCCCATCCTCTGTGATTCTCTTCGAATATTTGGAATATTCTGTCATGCCTGCCTGTCCTTATCGCCCCCTTTGGCTCACAGATTTTTTTCAGCCTACACTGTCTATCTCTCTCCAGATAGTCACTACAATAATGATCTTCAAACTCTTTCACACAAATCCTCCCTAAAATAATTTTTTAAAAAGTATACCTTTATGCACTTTTAAGTTGACATTCAAAAAATGTTCTTTACTAAGTCTATAAACAGTTGCAAAGTATGCTGTGCTGTGCTTAGTCACTCAGTTGTGTCTGACTCTTTGCAACCCGATGGCTGGTAGACCTCCAGGCTCCTCTGTCCATGGGGATTCTCCAGGCAAGAATACTAGAGTGGGTTGCCATGCCCTCCTCCAGGGTTCATCCCAACCCAGGGATCTAACCCAGGTCTCCCGCACTGCAGGCGGACTCTTTACCAGCTGAGCCACCATATCATTTCTTATTTTAGTATTGAGATTTTACAACAAAACTCTTTATTTTTAAAATATATACCCAGTGGAATCTAAATATTGTAGTACTTCAGTAGTCACCAGCATGATTTATAAAATATTTGTAAAGCTTTCCTTTAACAGTTGGACATTTGCATTACATTTTGTCCCCTGGAACTAATAGTTCTAATTTCAGTGACTTCATTGAATTTTATTCTAATATAAATATATTATTATGCAAGCAACTCTTATTCATCATTGTGTCATATATTGTTGAACAAAACTATGTACATGAGTAGGAATTAAGTTTTTTAATTCCTTGTGAACATTTAAGTTTTTCTATGCGTTAAAAATATCTGAGTCTTTATATTGTTACAATTATGATTAGTACACAATAGATCACAACATAAATATAAGTCTTTAGCAAGAAAAATATAAAATTTTATTAGAACTGTATCTCGTAGTGAGTAGGAAGGGGCATTTATCCCTCACATGTTCATCTACTCATGGATGAATATTATTTACTGCTAGACTAAGACAGTATTTAGTATCAACCCTGTGTATTATTTTAAAATTCCGTATTTAGAAGTCAGAACAATTTTCAGTTTTAATTCTGTTCAGTTGTGGAGACATGGTTATAATAATAATCTGTGAATGAAATAGAAAAGTCACTTGATGTCACTCAGTTTTTTAAAACTCCTTCTAGGGTCCATGGCAAAAAAATCACAAAAATTATTTTTAAAAGAAATTTATTTGAATATAGTTGGTTTACAATGTTGTGTTAGTCTCAAGTGTACAGCAGAGTGAATCAGTTATACATATATCCATTCTTATTCAAGTTCTTTTCCCATATATGTCATTATAGAGTATTGAGTAGAGTTCCTTGTATGATACAGTAGGTTCTTCTTAGTTATCTATTTATATATAGTGGTGGTTCTGATATCTGATAACTGGATTAGGTTCTCCTTCTATTTGTTTCTAAAGGTATGGAAACCAACTGACTTTTAAAAGGACTGGATCGGCCCAGTCATCAGAGTCATTTATTTCCCCTGTTTCTGGAATGTGTAACAAGGCTTTCCTAAATGAGTATTAGTTATCCCTGTCACTCACTTCAGAGGCACCTTCTGAAGTGATTTGATCTACATAGTTAGAAAACGTGGGATTGAAGTATTTTGAACTTAATGTGCCTCTGATAGTGTGATACAGTATTTTTTAATCCTACATTTTTAATGTTTTTCTCAAACTTCAGAGTTGCCAATTTTAGCTCACTTATGTTGTTCTAGGGAAAATGACATATGGGAGGACGGTCAAGTCTCAGGTCTCGAGTGAGTCCCTGGGACAGCCCATGGAGTGAGAGTCTTTGGCTTTGGGCAGGAAAAGAATTCAAGAGTGAAACATAGTACAGTGAAAGCAGGTTTATTTAGAGAGATACATACTCCGAAGACAGAGGGTAGGCCTTCTCAGAAGGTGAGAGAGGCGGCTTCAGGGCATGGGGTAGGCTCGGAAAATGAGAGTGGCCCTGAGGTGTGGGGGTGGTTAGTTTTGAGGGGCTGGGTAGTTTCTTAGGCTAACAAGTGGGAGGATTATTCCAACTGCTTTGGGGAAGCGGTGGGGATCTCCAGGAACTGGGTCACTGCCCAATTTTGACCTCTTAGGCTCAGTCTTGGTACTGTCATAGTGCCTGTGCATGCGTCATTTAGATGCTCAAGTGTCACCGTCAGCATTTGATGAGACTGAAGGTCTACAGGAAGTCAAGTCTCCCACCATCTTGGGCTTAGGAGGTTCTAACTGGTTTTGTCAAGTCCCATTAGTTCCATGAACTTGGGCAAACTTCAGGAGGTGCGGAACAGAGAGACCTGGCGTATTGCAGTCCTTGGGATCAGAAAGAGTGGGACATGACTGGGTGACTAAACAATAACAACAACAACATTAATTCCCTGTGCTATTTTTAATGGTTATGTCACTCTTTTAACGGTTGCACCCTGCCTCCTTCGTCCCAATGTCATTTAATTGGTGAAATAGTCACTTTTAACCAAATGTACAAATCAATTAGTCAAACCAGATTTACTCTGTGTCAGAAAAATTTATTTTTCTATTTTTTTTTTTTTTTTTTAGATTCACAGTGTGTGTTAACACATGTTGCTGAGACAGCCATCTCACTTCTGAATTCTCCTTCTATGATAATTACATAGATAAGACCCTGAGCTTTGCCATTCATCTCTTGTTGATGAAATAAAGCCCTCTACCACCAATATTTTGTACAATACTGTTTGCTTTGCTCTTGTGGGAGTCTCCCTCAGGAGCCATGTGCTACTTGCCATCAGTTGGGAAAAAGAAGAGGAAGGGGTCTTCATTACCAGTTAGTCTTCCCATTCGATAGTATATCTTATGACTGAGCCTGGCACTATGAGCTGAAATGCTCATTTCTGACCTTGTGTTTCCGTGCTTTACCCTTAACAAAAATTATTATAAAACTTTGCCAAAAGCACCTTGATTGAAAAAAAAAACTTCGGATAAGATTCATGATGAGGGACAGATATACCTTGAGTATTTTTGGAATGTGGAAAAGTGTGCACTGGTGAAAGGGGAAGTGTCTGCAAATCCATTTTGAAGACCGAGAACATGAAGTGACAGCCTTACTCTAGGCTGATTCTTTTCTTTCTTCTGGGTTGCTTTATAAGGATAAATCCCCAGGAGGTAGATTACTAGACTTTTTTAGACAAGAAATTTTTTGTTGCTTGCAAAAATAAAGTCATATTACTTTTCAAATGGGTGACTATGTGGTCATCAGTAATGTACTATGCATTGCTCCACGGTATTACAAGAGTTGGTATATTTTAATGTTAAAATCTTTAGGAAATTACCCCTACTTTATTAAGTTATATGTATTTAATATCTGACTCTCAGGTAGTAATAGCTTGTATTCATAATTTGAGCTGTGTATTGCTGAAAAAAACAAAAATTGAATTATAAAAAAATCTCTTTGCCTTACTCAAAGGATTTATTTTGAAGTAATTGCAAACGAAATTTTGTTTAACAAGAATACTGATGGGGCTATTTAACTCAGGGTATGAATAATTCCTGCATTTCTTGGCAAATTATGTTTAGAAAAACTTTACCTATCCTTGCACCACAATAAATATTTTTGCTTGCTTCAATAGTAGGTGTCAAAGCAGCAGATTTTGTTGTTCTGTCATTGTGTAAGTTCATTCTTATGATGAAGAAATCTGATGAAGGCTTGAAACTAAAGACTATTTTGCATCAATCATGCATAGTTTATTGAATAAACAAGTCATCTAAAGCAGTGAGATCACTCCATTTTTTAAAAATTAAATTTGCAGTCAATTTTGTTTAAGAAACCCTAACTCATTTTCTTTGTGGATCAGTTTGTCCAGAACTATATTGTTTTCAAGATGGCAGTTAAAGGGAGCAAGGCATTATCAGAATCCCAAGACAACAGAAAAAAACCTTACACTCACTTATTCATTATACAAATATTTATTGAGTACCTTGACTCTTGTGATAACCAACTGTACAAGATAGGCATAACCTTGCCCTGATGGAACTTATAGCCCAGCTGGGGCTGTCAAAGAAAAACAAAGGTGGCCACTAGTTAAAAGCAGTAAGACAGATTTTACTCAGTGAGACTGCAGTAGGGGAGGGAGACTGCAGTGTAACCTTAACTCAGTTCTGCCAAAACAAAAGGAAGAAGACCTTTGAAACCTGGGACTGCTTAAGGAAAGGTAATAAGGATGTTCAGGGGGATTAGGCTGATGATTAGGCTCCCTGGGTTTGTTCATTGATGTTTTCTGGAGGAGAAATAACCTTCTCATATCTTTAGGGCTTGAGGTAGTTTTGCAAATAGGAGCAAGGCACTCATAGAAGTTAGGGTCTTGCTCTCCCACAGAAACTGGGAGACAGGAGTATCTTCCTGGTGTCTGCATCTCAGAGGTGGCTTCTAGGACCTCCAGGAAGCATTTATGTGTGGTAGAAGATTTAAATCTAGAAGAGGCAGGGAAAAGGTTTATAATAGCAAACTTTCTAAGTAAGTGCTTTAGGCTAGAACAAACAGTTAATTCTTTCTGCAGCATTGAGTTTTCTCAGGGAGCATCATCATAGAAACATAACCTTGAGCTGATAGGAACTGTGCTAGTGTTTGCTCAGATCTCTTAGTGTTTGTGTGTGGGAGAGGATGTGGGGGGAGTGAATAAAATTGTGCTGGGTGTTATTACACTTCTTATAGGCCAAGGTTGAGTCCAAGTGGAGAACTAGGTTTAGGAACGTAATAACTAAAGTTTGGTTAAGAAGAGTCTTTGTCAGGATACAGCCAATTAAAACAAGGCTGATCATGTCAGTGCCAGGAAGGGTGTGCAAATTGTACACTGCACAACTCTAGAGGTGCCATTTACTTCATAGTGTTTGTGAAGACTACCTACCCATGAGTTGTGCAATGCACAGCCTACAGAACTGCATGCAAGAATCCTATGACCACAGCTACTTTAGATGGTAAAAAAAATTCCCAGTTGGTTCTCTGTAGTTCCATCTTGGTCAGTGAGCAAGTTTCCTCCTATCTTATCCCCACCCATGATATATAACTCCCTCATTCTTATTTGGGGGAGAGTAAGTCTGTTGGACTGTTTGTGATCAAAAATTGCTGGATGGTGGATGCATATACTGAGCAGAGCTCAGCCCCAACTTCCTTTCATCCTGTCCTTTGGTCCTACAGGGAGAAAGTTTTTATTTACTTTCCCATCCAGGACATCCTTCTTAGGGACTAAAATCTTTATAAGCAGACATCATCTGACACCTACAGCTGGGCCTCCTTCCTGTCTTCTTTTCCCCTTTGCAGTGGGGGGGAACACATTAGAAAACACAGGAAATACACAGACTAATACATCTAGATGAGACTCTGCCAGGAACACTTAATGGAAAAGATTTAAAGGTTCTGGTGGGAATGGAAAGGAGCTCTGGAAACAAGATACCAGGGACACATCAGCCAGGCTGCAGCAGAGACGCAGGAGTCTTCAGGAGGCATCAGCACTTCCCTAAACAAGGGGAGGTAGGCAAAGGGGAGGAGGACACGGTGCAAAGGGAGGGCTGGAAGAAAAAGCCTGCCATGCTTGTTGTGTGTCTTCCTTCCTTCTTCTTGCTATTGAATCACTCACTTTTTCTTTATGGTTTTATCCCCCTCCCAGGAAGTAATGTGTTTTGTTTCAGTTCTTTTATTGGTTAACGTTGCATTTTTAAGAGGCATAGTTCACTTTACAAACACTAAAACTCATTAATCTCTCCATTGTCCTGTAACAACACAAAAGCTTTAAAATGCCCAGCTCCCCCTCCCTTGTCTCCCATATTTGGCACTGCTTTTATTTCCTTCTTTTCATGAACTTCCAATTCTGGTCATTTATCATTATTTTTACAGTCATTTCGCATTTAGATGAACCAAAGTGTTTGCCAATTTCTTTGATTCATATGGTGTCTTAAATCCAGTTCACTTCTAGATTCAATATCCTGTGTGCTGGGATAATCTGTAAACTATTTAGAGTGGGAAATGCTCTCAGTCTTTGTTATAGCTGAAAGTTAACCCTTGCTCTTGAATTAGACTTGCTAAGTATATAATTCTAGGCTAGCTGCTCTATTTTTCCTTGGCACTTTGAATATTTTATTACATTGTCTTCTGGAGTCTTTTGTTGCTTAGGGAAATAATGTGCTTTTGTCTAATTTGTACTTTAGAGAGTCTTTCTTTTTCCTTTTGGTGATTTTTTCTTTGTATATTCTGTAGATTACCTTGTACCAAGGGTCCCCAACCTCTGGGATCTAATGCCTGATGATCTGAAGAAAAGCTGATGTAATAATAATAGAAATAAAGTGCACAATAGATATTATGCACTTGAATCATCCTGAAACCACTCCCCCCACCCTCCAGGCCCTGGTCCATGGAAAAATTGTCTTGCATGAAACCAGTGCCTGGTGCCAAAAAGGTTGGGGACCACTGCCTTATGCTGATGGAGACTCACTGTGCTGCTGCAAATCTGAGGGATTACATTGCTCTTCACGTGTGGACACCTCTCAACTGTCTTCCCTTCAGACGTCACCCCTCTCCTGTTTTTAGTCTGTTTTTGGAACTCCTGTTAATACATGGTGGACATTTTTCATTCTTATTCACTATTATTTAAACCCAATTTTCCATATCTTTGCTTCTTACTTCTGCTTTCTGAGTGATTTTCTCATATCTATCTTCTGATAGGCTAATTCTCTGAGTTCTCTTCAGCCTGTGTGTTGATTTATCTGTTTTCGTGACTAGATATTTCATA
The DNA here is from genome assembly GCF_023699985.2 of Odocoileus virginianus. Taxonomy (NCBI): domain Eukaryota; kingdom Metazoa; phylum Chordata; class Mammalia; order Artiodactyla; family Cervidae; genus Odocoileus; species Odocoileus virginianus. Next base: position 39,064,711 of record NC_069674.1, read on the forward strand.
CGTAGACTTTGTTTGCCTCTTTGGCAAATCAGCTTGTTCTTTTTCAGTAGGATCGTGTTGTTGTCTTATGATGCGTGCCTTTCTTTGTCTCTTTGAACAATTTAAGGTGACATACATCATTTGTTAAAAAACAATATTCAACCAAGTAAATTTGAAAATATAGTTGGATTTATTTAGTGATTCATGAATTGGGCAACATTCCGCCTAGCAAACAGAGGACACTCCAAGGAGGGGTTAAAAATGGGAAACTTTATGGAAAGAGGATGGGGCAAGTGAATTGTTAGCAAAAGAAAAGAGAATGTTATTTGGGGCCAGGTCATCTCTTTTTTAAGGGAAGGGAATTGCAAAGGTTTTATCATACAGACATCCTCTTCTTCCTCTGGGGGATGGAGAAGGCCCCCATGGCAGGTTACCTCATTGGTGTTAACCAGAAAATCCAACTGCTGATTAAGATTACATTTCTGAGGCAAGTCAAAACTACAGTTAGGTTAGGTATTAAATTTAGGTTTAGTATTATGGGTTTTAGCACAAGTGATTACGTTTTAGGCCTGTGGTTTTTCTCTTTAACAGTTCCCCTCTTTGAACAAAACTTTCAACCTGAAGGATATGATCAAAATTTAAGACATTAGTGCCACTCTCAGCTAAGGTTCTTGCAGAGTTGTTGATCTTCGAGGTACCCAGAGGTCATGTTTTTTGCTTAATTTCTATAATATTCACTGGTTACAGTTTCAGGTTCACAATCTTTGACAGTCATTCTCTCTGTTGTTTTTCTGATGTTCCAGTCTTATGGAGATATTTGCTTGATGGTTAGCAGCTGCAAACATACATTTAAAGGTTTTGAAATAAAATAATGCAGCAGGAGGATTATTATGATTTTAATAAGAAGGGTAATTTACCTCTCTTTTTTGATTCTTCTGGATGGTCTAAGAGTTAAACTGACATGAGATAGGTTAACAAGGGAAAATTAAGCAAAAGTTTAACAATATGTGTACGTGGGAAAAATGCAAGAAAACTGGATACCTCACCAAAACAGCTGAAACCCTCACCTTAAATTCCACCTTCAGGTAAAGACTGAAGAGCATGTTGGGGTAGCTGGGAACCTCAAAGGGGAAAGAGGCAATTGACATGGAAATGAAAAGCAAATGTTTGGTTTTAAAAAAAAAAAGTATTTGCTGGGCCATGCAGAGACAGTGGGACACATAGGAGTTTGACAGACTTTGCTGGGTTCCCTCTTGTCACACACCTAGTCTGTACTGTAGATATCTACAAAAATAGCTCCCTTCCGGGAATAGGTCCTCCATCTGCATTCTTTTAGGCATTTGGGGGGAAGGGTTCTTCTTGAGTCTTTTGGGCCTTGTTTTTAGCTTGAAATAATCCATACACCAAAGAGACATTTTGGTGTGGAAATTTTGTTCCCATACAGAATAACTTCAAAACCACAGTCCCCAAGACCAAACCAGTCAAAGAAAGACCATTTTGAAGGAGTCTCCTTTTCAAGCCAGGTGGCTTGCTGAGTGATCGTGTATAATTGTTTCAGTTTCCCCAGGTGTGCTAATCCAGATAGAGCAGGCTCCCCTATTATTAAGAACAGCTTTGGCCAGAGTCCAGTGATTTTTGCTGGGCAGCTTATGTTGTAGCTGTGGATTTTGCAATACTGTCTGTCAAGAGTTAAGAATCAAGATCACGATTCATGTCAATGTATGGCAAAAGTCACTACAATATTGTAAAGTAATTAGCCTTCAACTAATAAAAATAAATGGAAAAAAAAAGAATCAAGATCACGTTCTCATTTGTATTCATTCCTAATCGGGGAAACACGGTCCTGTCAAAGGAGGTGACACCTGACTAGTGAACACCTCTTGGTAGGTCCTTTCTAGAACAGGGTGGGGCATAGTTAGATAACCTGAGAGGCATTGTCTAGTTATGTGACAGTTATTTAGGCATTCATAGGCCCAAGGATAATGATAACCATATAGACAATGGCTTGTTAGGGCACAGATCATTTCCACAAATATGGATGGATTCATTCACAAAAATTTGTTGTATCTTCCCATTCAAGTCAGGAGTCAGTTAGACTTTATCCTCACCGGTAGTAAAAAGTTGTTATAAATTCCAGAGGCTATCCCCCTGAGCGTGCCTCAGAGATATGGATGATGTTGTTAGTTTTCCAGGTCAATGCCAAAGTAAAGAAAGGAAAGAAAATGAGTTTCATGCTAAAACTGAAGTATAAAGTCTTGATCTGTCATCATGGGTGGAAGCAGGCTACCTCAGTGTCAGCTGCTGCTTCTCCTAGTCAGTTGTACTTGGAGGCCTCCAACTTTGTGCAGGACCAAGTGTCAGGTGGAGTCCTCTTTAGTTATGGTGTGTTCTAACAATTTCTTTGCTACCACGAGGGCATCATCCTTGTGGCAGAGGAAGGCTTCAACCCATCCAAGAAACATACATACAATAATAAGAACATAATTGACAACCCATCCTGAGTGTCAGTTGAATGAAGTTCAGCTGCAGGTGCTCAAAGGGCCCAGAGGGAGGAGATCTGGGGACAAAAACAGTTTTTCCAGGGTTACAGACCCAACAGGTCAGATGTTGCTGGTAAACTGTCTTTGCAATTTTATGAACATCTCACCACTGGTGTCTGTTTATAATTTGTGTGTGCTATGTGCTTTTCATGTCCAACTCTTTGTGAACCCATCCATGGACCATAGCCCACTAGGATCCTCTGTCCATGGGATTCTCCACATGTACACCCATGGCTGATTCATGTCAATGTATGGCAAAAACCACTAGAATATTGTAATTAGCCTCCAATTAAATTAATTAATTAAAAAAAAAGAATACTGAAGTGGGTTGCCATTTCCTCCTCCAGGGAATCTTCCCAAGCCAGGGATCGAACCCACATCTGCTGCATTGGCAGGTGGATTCTTTAACACTATGCCACCTTGAGTCATCCTAAATGCACCATGGCAGATGAAAGATGGCAAAATAGGATTTGCAGGAAGTTGGGAAAATCCAAGTAGCTGTCTTGGGTTTCCCATAGCCCCCAACTAATTATTTAATTTGCAGTCATTGTGTACCTGCCTTAATTTCACTGATTCAGTAACAATTTATCTGATTGTTTCCACGTAACAAGGACATTAGGACAGCTAAAGTCTGGCAATGAGGGGCCATTCTTTTCAGAAGCAAAAAATGTCAGCTTCATCCACATGTGCTGCAATCTTTATAGACTCTGTTGCTCCTATCTCTTTGCATGAAAGTCCGCCAGGGCATTTCCCTGACACTCGGATGCAGCCCTTTTAGTCTGAGCCTCAATTTTGATGACAGCAATTTCAAAAAGTAAAAGAATAGCAGTAAGAAAGTCTGTTTACATGTTTTTCATTTTTGATTGGGGTCCCAGAGGACATAAGAAAAATGTCTTTGTTTCCGTAACATCACTAAATCATAGACAACCCCAAAGACGTGTCAGCTGTCAGTATAAATCTGAACAATTTGTCTTCTGATAACTGGTATGGCTTGGGTAAGGGCATGCAGTTTTGCTTGTGGGGTTGATTTAACTTGTGGGAAATTTCCCCTTCTGAGTAGGTAATATTGGGTAGTAATAGCATAACCAGCTTGAAAATTCCCTTTTTTATTTCTACAATATGACCCATATAGTAAACAAGATTAAATCAGGATTGGCTAAAGGGTGTCTTGTAAGTCAGGATGTAGTGTCACAGAATGGAATCTTATTACCTTGCAGTCATGGGGCTTGCCTTTTACCAGGCAGAAGTTGTAACATAGCAGGATTTAGGAATGTTGCAATGTTGAAGGTACAGATTAGAAGGTGAAAGCAGCAGGGTCTCATAGGAGGTTGATCTGCTTTTGGAGAAAAGTTGAGTCAATTCAGAGTTAAGACTTTGGACAACATAAAGAATTTGAAAATAAATGTCATTTCCTGGGAATTGTTCTACTGAGACTTCTCCTAAATTTGCAGTTGTAGCAATATCCTTAGATAGTCTTAAGACAGCTGGAATAGGCATGAGCCACTGAACCAAGCAGAACGCTGTAATAGGCAACAGGCCTAAGTTTATTGCCATCTTTATCACCATGCTCTTGCATGGGCATTCCCAGGGCTTGGGTATCTCTTTCATCCACAAATAAAGGTTTTGAATAGTTGGGTAGCCCTGAAGGAGGTGGTTCTTGGAGTGCTTGTTTTAGTCTTATAAAAGTCTGCTCGTGTTTATCTTCCTAAGGGAAGGGTACAGGGGCTGAAACTTTAGTAAGTTCATAGAAGCTAACAGGAAACTATAAAGAAGAATTAGGAACCCATATTCTGCAATAACCATCCAGACCTGGAAATCCATGAGGCTGTCACTAGATATGGGGCTAGGACATTCTTGGGTTGATACAGTTCTTTTTAGAGATAGCTGGATTTCTTTAGCACTTAGATGATGACCTAGGTAATAAACAGTGTCTAGAGAGAATAATAATTTTTCCTTAAAGACTTAGTGTTCTTTTACAGCTAACTGTTGCATTAAATAAATGGAATCTTTTCTGGACTCCTTTTGGGTTACTGAGCACAGCATAGGGTTGTCTACAAATTGTATAAAGGCTGATTTCCCAGGGACTGGAGGGTGCTTACATCTTAGAAGAGCACACGGGAGAAACAAGAAGGGGCCTCAGTGAGTGACTGAGGCATGAGTGTCTAGGTGTATTGTCAATCCTTCCAAGTAAAGGCAAATAGATATTAAGTATTGGGTTCTACAGGGATGCCCCAAAAGGCTGAACAAAGTTTTACAGCAGTGAACCCTTTTGAGTCAGGCAGAGCTTGTGATAGAAGGGTCTCCAGGTTTGGAACAACTAGAAAGTGGGGGCATAATTATCTTATTAATAGCTCTCAGTTTCTGGTCAAATCTCCATTCCTATCTATCAGGTTTCTGGACTAGCAAGATCAGTGTGTTACAGGGACTGGTGCAGGTAATGATTAGTCCCCGAGTGGTTGTCTTTTACACTGTGGGTGGGTATGAGGCCTTATGTGGCTTTAACAGATATTGAGATAATTGAGGAAGAGTTCAGTCTTATATATGTGAATATAGGTTCTGCAATTTTTAAAAAAGTTTTTATTTTATACTGGAGCATTGTTGATTAACAATTGTGTTACTTTCAGGTGCATAGCAAAGTGATTAAGTTATATTTATATACATACATGTATTTCTTTTCTAATTGTTTTCCCTTTTAGGTTGTTATATAATATTGAGCTGAATTCCCTGTGCTATACAGTAGGTATTGTTGGTTTTCTGTTTTAAATATAGCAGTGCGTACATGTCAATCCCTAATTCCCTTACTATTTCTCCCCCGACCCTTACCCCCAGTAACCATAAGTTCATTCTCTGTGAGTCTGTTTCTGTTTTGTAGATAAGCTTATTTGTACCATTTTAAAAAGATTTGGCATGTAAGCAATATCATATGGTATTTATCTCTCTCTGTCTGATTTACTTCACTTAGGATGATAATATCTAGATCCATCCATGTTCCTACAAATGGCATTTCATTCTTTTTATGGCCAAGTAATACTCCATTGTATATATATGTGCCACATCTTCTTTGTCTGTTTCTCTGTTGATGGACATTTATTTGTGTTGCTTCTGTATCTTGGTTATTGTAAACAGTGCTGCAGTGAACACTGGGGTGCATGTATCCTTTCAGATGTAGGTTCTGAATTTTTTACTCTCCCAATATCAGTGTTATAAATAGCACACAAAGTTTTAGCCACCTCAACTAAATCAGGGGACTTTTGTTGAAATCCTTCTTCTACATCAGGGACAGACAGCAAGGAATATAAAAGAGCAGGTTCAAGTTGGTCAAGGGAATTCTAAAGTGAGGTCTCCTTTGAAGGTAAAACACATCAGTCCTTTTAATTTAGACAGGAGACCTTTGCCTAATAGATTGTCTGGGGCTATTTCACATAGTAAGAAGGATTTATTTTTACTAAAAAATCCCAAAGTCATTTGTATTGGTTGAGATAAAAATTCTGTCTTAAAGTTATTAGATACCCCCAGTATGGAAACCGTCTTTTTACTTTCAGAGATTTGTTGTATTTTGTTGTTCTCTGAGGGTGGGGTGGAAAGCGTAGTTCCAGTATCACAACTAGAATTTGACACAGTGTCTGATTAATTTTAATTTTGATTTCCCCTTGGCTATTTAAGGAGATTACTGGTAATAGTTTCCCAGAGATCCCCTCAGAGCCCTGTCAACTGTGGAAGGGGCCCACATGGAGGTAGATATGAGGGCATTTAAGAGGAGTTTGCATAGGACCTTTGAGGACAGGCTCTTTTCCAGTGACCCAGTTGATTGCAATTGAGACATCGATCTTTGGACCAGTGTTTTGATGATGGCCCCTGGGGGATGCAGTGAAGGAGGCCTGAGTGTTATTTTGGGTCTCTGACTTTGGTATCTGTTTTAGCTGTAGAGCTGTTAGCCTGGTGGATTTTTGTTTACAATCTTGCTCCAGGGTCCTTTAAAAATGCTCAAATGTAGTCACGAGCTTTGTCAGGCCCAGCCTCCCATCCTATTTTCTGCCTTTTTATTGATCTCCTAATCTCAGGAGACAATCCATTTATAAGGAGGGTATCTAGAGCAGCCTGGGTAACCTTATTTATTTTTTTGGAACCCAGGATGCCAAAAGCAGAGGGCTTCCAAGGGACTTTTAAAGTCGGTCAGATTCATCTTTTTTTGTTTGTTTGCATGTTTGAATAATAGATGGTCAGTGCAGGCAGGGAAGACTCTAAGAATAGCTTATAAAAGTTACTTGCTATTTTTTGAGCCCTTTCCAGTTGAGAATCTCGAATATTATTCTCCTGGTCTTGCCATCTTGCTTTCTGCATTCATTGTATATGGGGACTTCCCCAGGTCCTACCAGCATGTGCACAAGTTGATAAAGATCTGGCAACCTAGGCTCATAAGCCCTGATAACAACTCTAAATTCTTCAAAAATTTTGGGGGTTCCTCCCTAAGTTTAGGAAGCTCTTTTTTAAAATTTATTTGTATTTATTTATTTGGCTGCTCTGGGTCTTAGCTGTGGCACTTGAGATCTTTGATCTTCATTGTGAACTCTTACTTGTGGCATATGGGATCTAGTTCCCTGACCAGGGGTGGAACGTGGTCCCCCTGCATTGGGACGGTGAAGTCTTAGCTACTGGGCTGCCAGGGAAGTCCTAGGAAATTCTTTAACTGTGCTCTTAGTTCAGTCTTTGACCAAGGTGTGAAAAATACATGAGGAGATTTGTCTGTAACCTCAGGTAGTTTTTTGTTTTAAATGCCAACTGTCTAATAGTGTCTTTGAAGTGGAAAGATAGTTCAGACAGAGAATTAGTAAAATGTGCATACTCTGATGAAAAGGAAGGGGAAGGAGCCACAGTCGTATCAGTCCTATCTTCTGTCGTATTAGCTACCTTTTGCATCTTTCATTTTTCATCAGCCTTTTGTAATGAGTCTTTTAATGAAGCCATTTTGGAAATTTGAAGGCTTTTGTAAGCCTCTGCATACCAATTAAAGCAGGCATCCCATTCTATTTGTCTAGTTTGGGATTCCTTGCTCTCAAGTACATTTCTTAGATAAACAATCCTGTTTAATTGAAACATTTCCCAAGATGACCATTGTAAATGTAGGTTTTTAGTAAAATCTTGCCCTCTTGTTAGATATATGCAACTTCCAGGGCCCAGTTGTTAAACATAAAATAACCAGTTGAATCAGCAAACCTCAAAGTATGGGGACTGAAGACTGATTCCAAACAAATGGAGATCTGCAGCTGCCACCAAGAGTTCCCAATGACCTGGAATTTGGAAGAAGGATTCCCAACAAGGGAACTATAGCAATTCCCAACATGGAATCTGGGGGCAGAATTAAGGCCTAGAGTTTTCCACTCAAGGAAATTGTGGTCTAAAAATCGATTCAATCTAATGCTTGAATGCAAAATGAGCAGAGATCAACTGAGAGAAACTCACCAATAGCCCTTGGAAATAGCAAGAAAGACAGTGTACTTGAGGTGGGATTTAAGGGCACTGTGCCTTGATTCAGTCTGATTCAGTCTTGATCCTACCATCGAGCTGTTAAAAAACAAAATTTAAATATATTTGAAGATCTACTTGATTTTATTTAATAACTGACAGTATCCCATATAGCAGCTGTGGAGGGGTACAGAATGGAAGATGGTTTACGGACAGGAAGGTGGGGTAAGGTAGTCATTAGCAAAGGGAAAGGAAGGGCTTTGTGGGGCCAGATCATCTTTTATCATGCAGAAACCCTTCTCTTCCTCTGGGGGATGGACAGGGCCCACCTGGTAGCTTATCTCATTGGTGCTGACCAGAAGATTCCAAACTGGTCGATTAAGAGTACATTTCTGGGGAAAGCTGAAACTGCAGTTTAGGTAAGGTGTTAAATCTAGGTGTGCTATCAGCGAGCCCCAGTGATGTCGTTTGGAGCCTGTGGTTTTTCATGTTAACCAAATTAGAGGTTCTCTCAGATTGTTATGCTCCTTCTGGTTTTAGGTTTAAAGTCTTGCGCCACCCCCCCCCCCCCTTTTTTTTTAACCTGATGACTGTCTCTGACGGAGCATACCATGTTTCTGGGCCACCACTGTGTCTCAGCGGGATAATCACGTTTATTATCCAGACCACATGCCATTCCCTGGTTCAGGGTGATTTTTTAATGGTAGTTTTTGGCTGTGTGTGTTAATTTTTGATCACCTGTATAGTAATTTTTGACAGCCCATGTCTGTTGGTGGGTTAGGTCTGGGGCATGTTTCTCTTACATGATTCCCATCACTCTTGGCCTCTTTGTTGCTTCTATTTCCCTGGGCTGGTGTTTCTTCTCTACTTAAGCACAAGTCAGCTCTCCATGGCTTCCAGCTTCTGGCATGGAACTGGGGGTCTTGACTCATCAAAAGCCATTTTCCCCAGGGTTAAGACCAGCATCCAGCTCCGAATCACCTGTGCTTTCCTTTGCATCCAGCTCTGAAACATCTGTGCCTACCTTTGGCTTCAGCTTTAGCCAAACTGCTCTGGCTTTTAGTTTTCTCTTCATTCTTAACATCTCTTTTGGTATTGAATTTGGACATAGACACAGAATAGCATCCCTTATTTGACATTTTACTTGGACATAGACACAGAATAGCATCCCTTATTTGACATTTTAGTGTACAGTTGACCCTTGAACAAGAACTTCCCAGTTGGCACTAGTGGTAAAGAACCCACCTGTCAATGCAGGAGACACAAGAAATGCAGATTCAGTCTCTGGGTTGGGAAGATCCCCTGGAAGAAGGCATGGCAACCTACTCCAGTATTCTTACCTGGAGAATCCCACGGACAGAGGAGCCCTGCAGGTTATAGTCCATGAGATCACAAAGAGTCAGACAGGACTGAAGCAACTTAACAGGACACTTACATGACTTAACATGACAAGTGACTTAACTCAAGAGTTAGAGGGTTCACTCTACACAGTCAAAAATTCACATATAACATATAGGTGGCCTTCCATATCCATGGTTCAGCATCCAAAGATTCAACCAGTGAGGACTGTGTCAAGTTGTAATATTTACTATTGGAAAAAGTTTACATTTAAGTGGGCCTGGGCTGTTCAAACCTATGTTATTCAAAGGCCAGCTATATTTGAAGCAGGTAGGAAAGCATCATGAGTGGGAGGCAGGGAACTTTCAAGTCAGCTCAACTGGCCCTGTTTCATGCAGTCTCAAGTAGTTTTATGAAGCTAGCATAACATTGACATCAAAGCCACCGTGCCTTCTTGATAAACTTGCCTACGATCCTATGGTGATGAATGGTTTCTGGATGGCATTGCGCCCATTGGCCCTCTGAAGATGGATGCTTCCCTGTCACTCCTGTGGCCCAGAAGCGGATTCCCCCTCCCAGACAGATGTCCTCAGCCAGTGACCGTGGGTGTGTGACGTTCTGCAGACACAAGAGGCATCACTTTGCTTCCAGAGCAGCTCCTTCTGGATTCCAGTTCTCTATTTCAGGCTGACGTGTTTTTCTTTCTCAGGGATATGTCGGCTCTCCTGTCTGCTCTGTGAAGCCTTGTAATATTTGTGAGGGAACTTCTCCCTGTCTCTTCTGCCTGTTACTGATTGGAATTAGCAAGAAGGAGCCCCCACCTCATTTTTTTTTTCCTCTGTGAGAGAAGTTTCAGTTGGAGGGTGGGTTTGCAACCAGGATACAACTGGCAAAATTTTGAGAGAGACGTGGAGGAATGAAACCCAGAGTATGTCTTTCTACAAGTCTGCTGAGCAAGGAAGAGAATAAACTAATTATCAGGGTGAGAGGAACATAGGAGAGGAGCCAATGTGTTTGAATACTTATGAGAAGAAGTCAAAGTAAAATGAGACTGGGTTTCCAGGAGAGTAAGGAGTAATTAGGGCTTCACTGGCGGCTCAGATGGTGAAGAATCTGCCTGCAATGTGGGAGGCCTGGGTTCAATCCCTGGATTGAGAAGATCCCCTGGAGGAGGGCATGGTAACCCACTCCAGTACTCTTGCCTGGAGAATCCCATGGACAGAGGAGCCTGGCGGGCTACAGTCCATAGGGTCACAGTCGGACATGACTGAGTGACTATCACTTTCACACTTTAAGGAGTAAGTAATATCACAGAGTCACAGGGGAGAACCAGGAGTAGTGTTTTAAGATAGGTGATCTGATGTCCAGAGGCCCATGGCTTCTCCATTTAAGGTGATGTAGTGGAGGACTTCCTTCTTGCTCAGATGGTAAAGAATCTGCGTGTAGAATCTGAGCCACCAATAAAAGGTGGCCACTAATAAAGACCTGCAATAAAAAAAAAAAAAAAAAAACAAGCTTACCCGTATTTAAATGTAAGCACTTCTTCACATTTGTCCTCAGTTCTCACCACAAGGACTGTTGATTCCAGAGGTTTCCTGGAATGACCAGCATTTTCAAGGCTATTAAATAAAATTCCTCAGTATAACTTTTACCTGGCTTCTTGCAGATTAGCAGTATGTTGTTTAATTAAGGCAGGCAAATCCTAGTTTTTCAAATCATATCATAAATTATTTCTTTATAATTGTTTTTCATATTATGAAATGTTTACTATTTTCTTCCTACTACAATTAATAAAAATCAAATTTTAATGTATCTAGCTGCTAGGTTGATTATTTTTAGCATTGTATTCTTTTCACTTTTTAAAATTTTAATAACTACATCTAATGAAATTATTGGAGTTATTTTGGAGTTTTATAATACATGAGATTCATTTAATTGTCCTTCCGAAGCAAATCATATACACACAATTATAGAAGGAATGCAAAAGCTATTATCATGCTCTTCTCTTCTCAAATAACTGGTAATTTTAGCTGCAAATTACATTTCACTAGAACAAAGTAAGTAATGAGAATGATTTATTATCTTGTTTATATAAGTTACTATAAAAAGGACAAGTATTAGATTTATTATCATTTTGATCTTACTGGAATTTTTAGTAATCTAACGTTAAAGTTGCATCTTTCACTTTATTTCTAGTCATATTTATAATACTCTTTGAAATGTGCACTAGCACATTAGTTTCAAATTTTAGAATGAGGTCAGACTTTTTTTGAATCAAAAAGTCTAATTTGGATAATTGGTTTGATAAAGAGAACTGACTTTACCATTTATATTATATAGTAGATATTTTCTGTAAATAGAAATGATCAGATCTGTAGCTCCAGGATTATGACAAAGGCATACTTAAAACATATGCTGATATAAAATAATTTTATTAAAAATATTTACTGGTAAAAGTGCAATGACGTTAATAATATATAAATTTCCCCAACTTTTCATGAGTTAATTGATATACCTCTAAGTGAAAGTGTAATCTTGATTACCTGATAAATCTTGGTAAATCTTTTTGTATACTTCCCAGAAACTGAATGACACTGAACAAATCTTTTCCAAGTCAAATGTTCTTCAGTTTTTTACTTTCGTCAAACTGAAGCAGGAACTAATTGAGTTGTTGGCGTATGATCATTAAAAATAATTTTGAAGAGGAATGCTGATGGGACTTAGAGTATAAAACTTGGAAGTAGTTCAAAGACTTGTGTGATATTGCTATAATAAAATCATTTCTGCTCATATCTATTTATATTACTAATATACATTATTCCTTAAGTCCATAGTAATAATAATTTTTAAAGGAAATTGCATTAACTTGGAAGCCTAAATCATTCTAGCAATGTCATACTAGTCACAAATACATGAGTTACTTGAAATGACCCTATATGTATGATTGAGAGATGCATTTCTAATAATGTTTTAATGTCAGTAATTTTTAAAATCACTTTGTATTACATTTATTTGGGTCAAAACTATATCTTATTATTGTTTGTTAGAAGCATGCTTTCTTTTTTAAAATTTTTATTGTAATATAGTTGATTTACAATGCTATGTTAGTTTAGGTGTACAGAAAAATGAATCAGTTATACGTATACTTATATACACTTTTTTTTTAAGATTGTTATCCCATATAGGCCATTACAGAGCACTGAGTGGAGTTTCCTGTGCTATACAGTAGGTCCCTAGTAGTTATCTATTTTATATATAGCAGTATGTATATGTCAATCACAATCTCCCAATTTATCCCTCCCCTCCTTATCCCTTAGTAATTATAAGTTTGCTTTCTCCATCTGTGACTCTACTTCTGTTTTGTAGATAAGTTCATTTGTACCCTTTTTGTAGATTCTACATATAAGAGCTATCATATGATACTTGTCTTTTTGTGTCTAACCTCACTTAGTAATGACAATCTCCAGATCCATCCATGTTGCTGCAAATGGTATTATTTTGCTCTTTTTATGGTTGAGTAATACTTAAAGCTCAGCATTCAGAAAACTAAGACTATGGTATCTGATACCATCAGTTCAGTTCAGTCACTCAGTCATGTCCGACTCTTTGTGACCCCATGAACCACAGGATGCCAGGCCTCCCTGTCCATCACCAACTCCCCAAGTCTACCCAAACCCATGTCCACTGAGTCAGTGATGCCATCCAACCATCTCATCCTCTGTCGTACCCTTCTCCTCCTGCCCTCAGTCTTTCCCAGCACCCATCAATTCATGGCAAATAGATGGGGGAACAGTGGAAACAGTGACTGACTTTATTTTGGGGGGCTCCAAAATCACTGCAGATGATGCCTGCAGCCCTGAAATTAAAAGATGCTTACTCCTTGGAAGGAAAGTTATGACCAACTTAGTATATTAACAAGCAAAGACATTACTTTGCCAACAAAGGTCCATCTAATCAAGGCTATGGTTTTTCCAGTAGTCATGTATAGATGTGAGAGTTGGACTATAAAGAAAGCTGAGTGCCGAAAAATTGATGCTTTTGAACTGTGGTGTTGGAGAAGACTCTTGAGAGTCCCTTGGACTGCAAAGAGATCCAACCAGTCCATTCTAAAGGAGATCAGTCCTGAGTGTTCATTGGAAGAACTGATGCTGAAGCTGACTCCGATACTTTGGCCCCCTGATGCGAAAAACTGACTCATTTGAAAAGCCTGATGCTGGGGAAGATTGAAGGTAGGAGGAGAAGGGGAAAACAGAGGATGAAATGGTTGGATGGCATCACCGACTCAATGGTCATGAGTTAGGATAAACTCCTGGAGTTGGTGATGGACAGGGAAGCCTGGCGTGCTGTGGTCCATGGAGTCACAAAGAGTCAGACATGACTGAGTGACTGAACTGAACTGAACTGAACTGAATATTCCATTGTATACATGTACAACACCTTCTGTATCTGTTCCTCCATTGAGGGACATTTAGGTTGCTTCCATGTCCTGGCTATAGTAAATAGTGCTGCAATGAAAACTGGGGTGCATGTATCTTTTTAAATTATGGTTTTCTCTGGGTATATGCCTAGGAGTGCAACTGTTGGGTCATATGGTAGTTCTGTTTTTAGTTTTTTAAGGAACATCCATACTGTTCTCCATAATGGCTATGCTGTGCTGTGCTGCTGTGTCTGACTCTTTTGCGACCCCATAGACTAGCTCACCAGAGTCCTCTCTGTCCATGGAATTTTCTAGGCATGAATACAGGAGTGGGTTGCCATTTCCTTTTCCAGGGGATCTTCCCTAGCCAGGGATTGAACCCTAGTCTCTTTCATCTCTTGTACTGGCAGGTGGATTCTTTACCTGTGAGCCACCCCAGAAACCCCATAGTGGCTGTACCAATTTACATTAATTTTAACAATGATAATTGATCACCCAACCGGGAAGAAATTATTTAACAGAGCTGAAGATCATAGGAATTTTTAAATTAAATGTAAATGTATGTAATGTATATACATACATATATATATATGCTTTGTTCCAGGAAAGCATAATTAATAAATGTTTATATCATAAATATATAGCATTAGGATTAAATTATTTCAGGAAATTGGAATGGGATTAACAAAAGTGTAAATTGTCTGTATGTTATAAGCATCAAATGAGTATGTTAGAGCCTGCTGGATACATTTAAAAGAGGGATGTAGCCATTTTTCTCAAATATCAACAACTAAGATATCAGCTATAATATCCTTTGTAATTTAAATTTTGATGAAAAATTATCTATTTCATCCTAAAAATGTCCTCATGATTAGTTTTTTAAATTTTATGGAGTTATAATTGATTTACACTGTTGTGTTAACTTCTTGTTGTTATTGTTGTTCAGTCAGTTAATCATGTCCGACTCTGTGACCCCATGGACTGCAGCACACCAGGCTTCCCTGTCCTTCACCACCTCCTGGAGCTTGCTCAAACTCATGTCCATTGAATCAGTGATGCCATCCTACCATCTCATCCTCTGTCATCCCCTTCTCCTCCTGCCTTCAGTCATTCCCAGCATCACAGTCTTTTCTAATGAGTCATGCTCTTCACATCAGGTAACCAAAGTACTGGAGCTTTAGCATCAGTCCTTCTAATGAATATTCAGGATTTCATTTAGGATTCACTGGTTTGATTTCCTTGAAGTCCAAGGGACTCTCAAAAGTCTTCAACCCCACAGCTCAAAAGCATCAGTTCTTCAGCAATCAGCCTACTTTATGGCCCAATTCTCATATCCATACATGACTACTGGAAAAACCGTAGCTTTGACTAGATGGACCTTTGTTGACAAAGTAATGTCTCTGCTTTTTAACATGCTGTCTAGGTTTGTCATAGATTTTCTTACAAGGAGCAAATGTCTTTTAAATTCTTGGCTGTAGTCACCATCTGCATTGATTTTGGAGCCCCAGAAAATAGTCTTTCACTATTTCCATTGTTTCCCCCACTATTGGCCATAAAGTGCTGGGACCGGATGCATGATCTTTGCTTTCTGAATGTTGAGTTTTAAGCCACCTTTTTCCGAGGTTATTGATACTTCTCACGGCAATCTTGATTCCAGTTTGTGCTTCATCCAGCGCGGCATTTCACATGATGTATTCTGCATATCAGTTAAATAAACAGGGTGACAATATGCAGCCTTGCCACATATTTCCCCATTTGGAACCAGTTTGTTGTTCCATGTCCAGTTCTAACTGTTGCTTCTTGGCCTGTGTACAGGCTTCTCAGGAGGCAGGTCAGGTGATCTGGTATTCCCATATCATTAAGAATTTTCCACAGTTTGTTATGATCCACACAGTCAAAGGCTTTTGCATAGTCAATAAAGAAGAAATAGATGTTTTTCTGGAACTCTCTTGCTTTTTCGATGATTCAATGGATGTTGGCAATTTGATCTCTGTCTCCTCTGCTTTTTCTAAATCCAGTTTGAACATCGGGAAGTTCATGGTTCACATACTGTTGAAACCTGGCTTGGGGAATTTTGAGCATTACTTTCCTAGCATGTGAGATGAGTGCAGTTGTGTAGTAGTTTGAACATTGTTTGGCATTGCCTTTCTTCGGGATTGGAATGAAAACTGACCTTTTCCAGTCCTGTGGCTACTGCTGAGTTTTTCAAATTTGCTGACATATTATGTGCAGCACTTTCACGGCATCATCTTTTAGGATTTGAAATAGCTCAACTGGAATTCCATCACCTCCACTAGCTTTGTTTCTCTAAGGCCCATTCGACTCGCATTCCAGGATATCTGGCTCTAGGTGAGTGATCATACCATTGTGATTATCTGGGTCATGAAGATCTTTTTTGGATAGTTCTTCTGTATATTCTTGCCACCTCTACTTAATCTCTTCTGTTAAGTCCATACCATTTCTGTCCTTTATTGTGCCTATCTTTGCATGAAATGTTCCCTTGGTAGCTCTAATTTTCTTGAAGAGATCTCTAGTCTTTCCCATTCTATTGTTTTCCTCTGTTTCTTTGCATTGATCACTGAGGAAGGCTGTCTTATTTCTCTTTGCTGTTCTTTGGAACTCTCCCTTCAAATGGGTATATTTTTTCTTTTCTCCTTTGCCTTTAGCTTCTCTTCTTTTCTCAGTTATCTGTAAGGCCTCCTCAGACAACCATTTTGCCTTTTTGCATTTCTTTTTCTTGGATGTGCTCTTGGTCACTGCCTCTGGTACAATGTCATGAACCTCTGTCCATAGTTCTTCAGGCACTCTGTGCATCAGTTCTAATCCCTTGGGTCTATTTGTCACTTCCACTGTATAGTCATAAGGGATTTGATTTAGGTCATGCCTGAATGGTCTAGTGATTTTCCCTACTTTCTTCAATTTAAGTCTGAATTTGGCAATAAGGTGTTCATGATCTGAGCCACAGTCAGCTCCTGGTCTTGCTTTTGCTGTCTGTTTTTCAACTTCTCTTCCTTTAGCTGCAAAGAACATAATCAATCTGATTTTGGTATTGACCATCTGATAATGTCCATGTGTAGAGTTTCCTCTTGTGTTTTTGCAAGAGGGTGTTTGCTATGACCAGTGCGTTCTTTTGGCAACACTCTGTTAGTCTTTGCCCTGCTTCATTTTGTACTCCAAGGCCAAATTTGCCTGTTACTCTTGGTATCTCTTGACTTCCTACTTTTGTATTCCCATCCCTGATAATGAAAAGGACATATTTTTTGGCTGTTAGTTCTAGAAGGTCTTGTAGGTCTTCGTAGAATCATTTAACTTCAGCTTCTTCAGCATTACTGGTCAGGGCATCAACTTGGATTACTATGATATTGAATGGTTTGTCTTAGAAATGAACAGAGATCTTTCTGTCATTTTTGAGACTGCATCCAAGTGGGAGAGACTAGCTGTGGGTCAAACTGGGTCTTGCTCTGCTCTGGTGGGCGGAGCTATGCTCAGTAAATCTTTAATCCAGTTTTCTGCTGGTGGGTGGAGTTTGGCCTGAGGCCAAACTATGGTAGGGGTTTTGGCAGTAGTGGTGACCTCCTTCAAAAATACTTATGCCAGCACACTGCAGCTTCCAGGACTGTTGTAGTCAGTGCCCCTGACCCTGTGGCAGGCTGCTGTCAACCCACACCTCTGCCAGAGACTCCTGGACACTCACAGGCAAGACTGCGTCAGCCTCTTGTGTTGTCACTGCTGCTTCCTCCTGGGTCCTGTGCACACAAGTTTTTGTTGTGCCCTCCAAGAGTCTGTTTCCCTGGGGGTTCTCAGTCCTTTTGCTGGATCTCCAGGTTGGGAAATCTGTTGTGGGCCCTAAAACTTTTGCAACAGGGAGGATAACTTTCGTGGTGTGAGTTTTCTCCAGTTTGGGGGTTGTCTGCCTGCTGGCTCTGCAGTGGCACTATGGCGACCTCCTCCAAGTGGACGTATGCCACATGCTGCACCCCCCAGGCCTGCTTAGACAGAGCCCCTGTCCCCGCAGCCGATCACTGCTGACCCGCACCTCCTCGGGAAAGACTCAGAGGCATGTCTGACTCAGTTTCTTGTGGGGAGGTCACTGCTCCTTTCCCTGGGTCCTGGTGCACACAAGATTTTGTTTGCACCCTCTAATTATCTCTGGGAAGTCTGAGGTTTGATTCTAGAGGTGATTTTGTCCCTCCTACCATCTTGTTGGGGCTTCTCCTTTGCCCTTGTATGCAGGGCATCTTCTTTTGGTAGGTACATTCTATCAAAATGGAGATAGGAGAACAAGATTCTCCTATCGATGGTTGTTCAGCAACTAGTGGTGATCTTGGTGTTCTCGCAGGAGAAGATTAGTGCACATCCTTCTACTCTTCACTTCTTCACTTCTACTCTGCCATCTTTTTGGAAGGCCAAGGCCAAATTTGTGCTAACTTCTGCTGTGCAGCAAAGCAACTCAGTCATGCATATTTATATTGTTTTTCACATTCTCTCCATTATGGGTTATCACAGGATATTGGATATAGTTTCCTGTGCTATACAGTAAGACCTTGTTGTTTATCTATCCTAATTATACTAGTTTGGATCAGTTAATCCCAGACTCCCAATCCTTCCCCACCCTTACACCTTGGCAACCACAAGGCTGTTCTATAAGTCCATGAGTCTGTAAGTCCATGAGTTCATTGGTAAGTTCCTTTGTGTCAAATTTTAGATTCCACATTTAAGTGATATCGTATGGTATTTGACTTTCTCTTTCTGACTTACTGTGCTTAATATGATAATCTCTAGGTCCATTTGTGTTGCTGCAAAACGCATTATTTCATTCTCTTTTATGGCTAAGTAATATTCCATTGTATATTTATATATACCCCATCCTCTTTATCCATTCATCTGTTGTTGGACATTTAGGATGCTTCTGTGTGTTGGCTGTTGTAAATAAGTGCTTCTGTGGACTTAGGGGTGCATGTGTCCTTCTGAACTAAGGTTTGGCTGGGTGTGTGCTCAGAAGTGGGATTGCTGGATCATGTGGCAACTCTATTTTTAGGTTTTTGAGGAATCTTCATACTGTTTTCCATAATGGCTGCACCAATTAACATTCCCAACAGTGTAAGAGGGTTCTCTTTACTCCATACCCTCTCCTATATTTATTATTTGTAAATTTGTTAATGATGGCCATTTAGGTTGGTGTGAGGTGGTACCTCATTGTATTTTTGACTTGTATTTCTCTAATAATCAGTGATGTTGAGCATCTTTTCATGTGCCTATTGGCCGTCTGTATGTATTCTCTGAAGAAATGTCTATTTAGGTCATCTGCCCATTTTTTGATTGGGTGGTTCTGTTTTTTTTGTTATTGAGTTACATGAGCTGTTTGTGTATTTTGGAAATTAAGCCTTTGTAGGTCTCATCATTTGAAATATTTTCTCTGAGTATTTTTGCTGTCTTTTTGTTTATGGTTTCCTTTGATGTACAGAAGCTTGTAAGTTTGATTAGGTCCCATTTATTCATTTTTGCTTTTATTTCTATTGCTTCAGGAGACTGAATTAAGAAAACATTAGTATGACTTATGTCAGAGAATGTCTTGCCTATGTTCTCTTTTCAGAGTTTTATGGTGTCATGCCTTATATTTAAATATTTAAGCCATTTTGAGTTTAGTTTATATATGGTGTTAGGGTGTGTTCTAATGTCTTTGATGTACATGTGGCTGTCCAAATTTTCTGACAACACTTGCTGAAGACTGTCTTTTCTCCATCGTATATTCTTGCTTCCTTGGAAAGGTTAACTGTCTGAAGGTGTGTGGGTTTGTTTCTACTCTCTGTTCTGCCTCATTGGTCCATGTGTTTTCGGCCAGTGTCATGCTGTTTTGATTACTGCAGCTTTGTAGTATTGTCTGAAGTCTGCCGTCCACTTTGTTCTTTTTCCTAAGGGTTACTTTGACAATTCTGGGTCTCTTACGGTTCCATATAGATTTTAGGATTATTTGTTCTAGTTTTGTGAAAAACATCATGGGATCTCATTAAATCTGTATGTTGCTTTGTGTAGTATGGCCATTTTTAACAATATTAATTCTTCCAATTCAAGAACATGAGATAACTTTATTTTCATCATCTTCAATTTCCTTTATTAATGTTTTATAGTTCTGGTAAGGTTTATTCCTTAGTATTTTTGATGCCATTTTAAAAGGGATTGTTTGCTTACATTCCCTTTCTCATATTTCCTTGTTGGTGTAAGGAAATGGATGGTGAATTTTATCAAGTGCTTTTACTGCATCTATTGAGATGATTTGTGGTTTTTGTACTTTGTTGAAGTGATGCATTACATTGATTGATTTGCATATATTGAACCATCCTTGTGACCCTGGGAAGATTACATAATTTTTATTTTATTTTATTTTTTTACATAGTTTTAAAAAGATGTAGTTAGTGGTTATGTGATCAGAATGTTTAAAGAAAGCAAAAGATTTATAATAAAGCCCACACAGAAATAACTCTCGCATGGTTATGTTATTGTAATGATAAACATGATAAGTATATAGCACATATCTCAGCCAGTATGTAAGTGAAAACTTCCCAGAGTCACCGATAACTAACCTGGGACTAGAAAAACATAGGGAGTAGTCAACCTAAGTGGATGATGAGGAATAGAGAGTAGGACCCTTTAGGGAAACTGAAGGTGCCTATTAAGGTGTGTACTGTATAAAGTTTATTAAGCAGCATCTTATGCATGATCATTTAGATAGTTTTCAGTGTTTTGTAATTATAGTAAGACTGCAGTGGACACCCTCATGCACCTGTGTTTTCATATTCTGGAAGTGAATCTTCAGTTTACTTCCCTAGAGGGGGTATTGCCACATGGAAGAGCAGTGGGTCCTGAAAACCATTTGCTCAGACAATGGCTCACAAGAAATAATTGCTACTTTTTCAGGCATTTGGGGGGCCTGGTTTTAAAACATTAATAACTTGAAATCTGAAGCAACAGGCAAATTTGACCTTGGAGTGCAGAATGAAACAGGGCAAAGGCTAATAGAGTTTTGCCAAGAGAACGCCCTGGTCATAGCAAACACCCTCTTCCAATGACACAAGAGAAGACTCTACACATGGACATCACCAGATGGTCAGTACCAAAATCAGATTGATTATATTCTTTGCAGCCAAAGATGAAGAAGCTCTAGACAGTCAGCAAAAACAAGACCGGGAGCTGACTGTGGCTCAGATCATGAACACCTTATTGCCAAATTCAGACTTAAATTGAAGAAAGTAGGGAAAATCACTAGACCATTCGGGCATGACCTAAATCAAATCCCTTATTACTGTACAGTGGAAGTGACAAATAGACTTAAGGGATTAGATCTGATAGACAGAGAGAAAAGGAAAGATATACCCATTTGAATGCAGAGTTCCAAAGAATAGCAAGGAGAAATAAGAAAGCCTTCCTCATTGATCAATGCAAAGAAATAGAAGAAAACAATAGAATGGGAAAGACAAGAGATCTCTTCAGGAAAATTAGAGATACCAAGGGAACTTTTCATGCAAAGATGGGCACAATAAAGAACAGAAATGGTATGGACCTAACAGAAGAGAAGATATTAAGAAAAGGTGGCAAGAATACACAGAACTATCCAAAAAAAATCTTCATGACCCAGATAATCACAATGGTATGATCACTCACCTAAAGTCAGACATCCTGTAGTGCAAAGTCAAGTGGGCCTTAGGAAGCATCATGATGAACAAAGCTAGTGGAGGTGATGGAATTCCACTTGAGCTATTTCAAATCCTGAAAGATGATGCTGTGAAAGTACTGCACTCAGTATGCCAGCAAATTTGAAAACTCAGCAGTGGCCACAGGACTGGAAAAGGTCAGTTTTCATTCTAATCCCAAAGGTCAGTTTTCATTTCTAATCTAATGCCAACCAATGCTCAAACTACCACACAATTGTACTCATCTCACATGCTAGGAAATTAATGCTCAAATTTCTCCAAGCCAGGTTTCAACAGTATGTGAACCATGAACTTCCAGATGTTCAAGCTGGATTTAGAAAAGGCAGAGGAACCAGAGATCAAATTGCCAACATCTGCTGGATCATCAAAAAAGCAAGAGAGTTCCAGAAAAGCATCTACTTCTGCTTTATTGACTATGCCAAAGCCTTTGACTGTGTGGATCATAACAAGCTGTGGAAAATTCTTAATGAGATGGGAATACCAGACCACCTGACCTGCCTCCTGAGAAATCTGTTTGCAGGTCAAGCAATGACAGTTAGAACTGGACATGGAACAACAGACTGGTTTCAAATCGGGAAAGGAATACATAAGGCTGCATATTGTCACCCTGTTTATTTAACTTATATGCAGAGTACATCATGAGAAATGCTGGGCTGGAGGAAGCACAAGCTGGAATCAAGATTGCTGGGAGAAATATCAATAACCTCATATATGCAGACAACACCACCCTTATGGCAGAAAGTAAAGAGGAACTAAAGAGCCTCTTGATGAAAGTGAAAGAGGAGAGTGAGAAAGTTGGTTTAAAGCTCAACATTCAGAAAATTAAGATCTGGTCCCATCACTTCATGGCAAATAGATGGGGAAACAGTGGAAACAGTGACAGACTTTATTTTTTGGGGGCTCCAAAATCACTGCAGATGGTGACTGCAGCCATGAAATTAAAAGACTCTTGCTCCTTGGAAGGAAAGTTACTTACCACCCTAGACAGCATATTATAAGGCAGAGACATTACTTTGCCAACAAAGTTCCTTCTAGTCAAAGCTATGCTTTTTCCAGTAGTCATGTATGGATGTGAGAGTTGGACTTATAAAGAAAGCTGAGCGCTGAAGAATGGATGCTTTTGAATTGTGGTGTTGGAGAAGACTCTTGAGAGTCCCTTGGACTGCAAGGAGATCCAATCAGTCCATCCTAAGGAAATCAGTCCTGAATATTCATTGGAAGGACTAATACCAAAGCTGAAACTCAATACTTTGGCCACCTGATGTGAGTAACTAACTCATTTGAAAAGAACCTGATGCTAGGAAAGTTTGAAGACAGGAGGAGAAGGGGATGCCAGAGGATGAGATGGTTGAATGTCATCACCAGCTCAATGGACATGAATTTGAGTAAACTGTGGGAGTTGGTGATGTACAGGGAGGCCTGGCATGCTGTGGTCCATGGGGTCGCAAAGAGTTGGATATGACTGAGCGACTGAACTGAACTGAACTTGAAATCAACATAATTGGCGAATTTACAGTCCAGAAATCAGCCAAGACCACATGCCACTCCAGAAAGCTAGTTTATTAGCACACCACTTGGGTAAAAGAGCTAAATTCCCCTCTGTTAATGGATTATTTTTCTTTACACATATTTCTGGATTCATTTTCTGTATCTTGATTTAAAATTTTTATCATTTTCCTTAAGAATGCACAGACTCTAATTTTTAAAGAAGGGACATGACATAACTATTGTTTTAGGAAACTACCTTGTACCTCCTGAATTAGAGAAATTTTACAATAATTGTTAATTCTTTGAGTTTATGAAATGATTTTCTGGTGAACAAAAATACTTTTAAGTTGTTTTGAATTTTTTCCATATTTACCAGTCTCAGGATTATTTATCGTAGAAGAAAAGTCTTTATGTTAGAACAGAAGTTATATTTTCATAAAAATTAATGTTTTCATAAGAGTTTAGAATTTATTTTACTAGCCCTTTATATACCTTTTAAAAAATCATTTAAAACCACTTTTTCTGTCAATAGTGATAACTATAATCTGCTTTCATATTATTAACATTGCTTGTTTTTTCCCTCTGATTTTTCTTTTCTGTTTGTGTATGCTTGTATGTGTGTATAATACATACATATATATGCATACACATGTATTTATTTGGTTAGCATTTTCAATTTTTCATATATATATTTAAGTTTTTTAGTTTTTCTAAATATATTTTATATACATATATATATAATTAAGGAGAATGAAGCAGACAAACAAGATGAGTGATATGAAAGGAGATTATACCCCTGATAGGGGTAACAGCTTTTAAAGAATAAAAGAAAGCTATCTAAAAGTCTAGATATCATAAATAAATAATGTATTCCCGAAATAATATATTCAAGTATATTTCCTGAATAATGTATATTCAAAACACTATACCAACTTGAAGTTGGGCTGTTTAATTTTCCTCCCTACATCTTCCTTTGTATTATTCTGTTATTTTTGTTAGTGCATCATCAGAGCCCCATCAGGAAATGATGGCAAACTCAAGCGGTTAGTTTGAGGAGAGTTTAGCAAAGGGACTGAAGAAAACCGCTCCACGGCTGGTTGAGCATGGGAGCTAATCTGGAAGGAGAAGCAGTTCTGAATTCAGAGCCCAGTGGAGAGGGTCTGCTGAGGGGCCTGGGGCCTCAGTCAGTGAGGGCCTAAGGGACACCGTTTAGCCTCTCACTTCCCCCTCCCTTCTGCTTCTGCTGTGCTCACAGTTGGCTAAACTCAACGGGACCACAGAAGGTGCGAGAGAACATTAGTGCCTCCCCTGGGTCAGGAAGAGGAGATGGGACCAGAGAAGCAGACAGAATATTCCTCACATTGGTGGTCCTCCTCAGTTCATCCTTTCTGCTCTCTTTGGGTTGACTTTTCTCCCTTTTATTTTTTTTTGCCCCTAATTTTTAAAAATGTGATGAGTAAATGCTCAGTTCATTGTTTTACTTTTTTTTTAATCACAAAAATAATTAAACTATGCCGTATTTAATTACCAGTCCTGTATAGGAATAGACCATTCTGAATTGGAGGATTGGTAATCTCAGGGCAATGGCACTATTCACCAACCCACTCAAAAGTGTTCTCATATCTTAACAGTCAGATGGCTGAACCAGTGAGTGCTGACTGACTGGCGGTTCTATTTATGCTGCAGATTCTCCTCTTGAAAACAATTATGTTTGTGTTCCTTTTCATTGTCATTAATTTCCAAAGTCTGTAATTATAATTTAAAATTAGTTTCTCACCAAAAAGCTATTTGGGTCCTTAGTTTTAAATTGGTTGAGTTATTCTTAAAATTAAAATTTAGATTATTAATATCTAGTATAGTTTCTGGAGAAGGAGAAGGCAACCCACTCCAGTACTCTTGCCTGGAAAATCCCATGGATGGAGGAGCCTGGTAGGCTACAGTCCATGGGGTCGCAAAGAGTCAGACACGACTGAGCGACTTCATTTCACTCACTTCATACTTTATCACTGGAGAAGGAAATGGCAACCCACTCCAGTATTCTTGCCTGGAGAATCCCAAGGACAGAGGAGCCTGGTGGGCCATGGTCCATGGGTCGCAGACAGTCGGAAATGACTGATGTGACTAAGCACGCAGTGTAGAAAATGTCATCCATCTTTGTGCTAAATTTTGTAATTTATCCAGTGTTTGTTTATGATCCTTGTATAATACTTTCTGTAAATGGTCCATGTATATTGGAAAATTAAAATCTCCTCTTTGATTATAATGATCTTTAAAGTGTTCCTCCTTATCTTGCTGGTCTTTGCTGACTCAAGAGGACTTGTAGGGATGGTATGGGAGATTCATGCAGAGGAAGGGGTCAGGAAGAAACCACTGTAGTTCTTTGAATGCCTGACCCCCATGAAGGAGAAATGTTTTCCCAGTGTTTTATGGGAGTAGACTCAGGCCCTCTGAATCAGAGAGCAGACTTGGAAGACGCATGGATGAATCTGACTGTCACTTTCTGCAATCTTGGTTTTATGAGATGAAATTTGAGTATGGTGAGATGAAACAGGTTTTTGAAACCTGAAAGATCTCGGCTATGGCAGCAAGCAGCCCATCCAGCTTAGTCAACAGCACTATTGCCTTTTTCTGTTTCCTGGGCCGTAATAAGCTGAAGACATTGCCCGATACTGCTCTCCAGATGTTCTGTCAGCCCAGAAGCCAAGATCTCAGCACACGTCCTGCTTGCTTTTAGCAGAATGACAAACGTTACACATTTGTCACATCCTTAAAGCATTCCTGGACTGAAAGATCTTTGGACTAGCTCTCAAGGGAATACTACTCAAGATCTAATCATAAGTGGAATTAGAGTCCATTGTGGCACCTTTTGGGGCTTCCCTGGTAGCTCAGAGGTTAGCGTGTCTGCCCGCAGTGTGGGGGACCTGAGTTTGATCCCTGGGTTGGGAAGATCCCCTAGAGAAGAAAATGGCAATCCACTCCAGTGTTCTTGCCTGGAGAATCCCATGGACGGAGGAGCCTGGTGGGCTACAGTCCACGGGGTTGCAAAGAGTCGGACACGACTGAGCGACTTCACACTGTCTTGTGTCCCACCCCTAGACCACACATGTTTAATGACAACAGCTTATGACCAATTATACTACCAAACTGGCACCTGATCTAATAAAATGAAATCTTAAAATCTGCTAGAAAAATTTGAGACTCTCTTTTATCTTTTCTCCATATTTTGCTTCATAGGCAATTTATGCTTAAATTCTGATCATGAATCCAGTACTATAAATCATAATTGAGTCTCAGATTTGTGAAATTTATTCTTGGCTCCAGATAAATGAAGTCCCTCCCTAGGAATGCGGATAAGAAATAAGAAACGTTTCTTCCTAGTTTAAAATGCATGAGTTCTGTTAAATAGGGTGGGCATTGGATTATGGTTGAGTGTCTATATCAAATTAGATCTATTGCAGCTTCTTTCCATTTGTGGGTGAATCTCAGCATCCTAGAGAGGAAGGTATGTCTTATTCCCTCTAGAATCATTGCTTGCAAGGACGTGAACCTATTTAAATGATGACAAAAGAAGTAGAGAAGAAGCAGTATTGTAAAATGATATGACAGACAGACTCATTTCCAAAATTCAAAGGGGCTTAGGTTTCTCTCCAGTTTTCTTTCTGAACTGTATTCCTTTACTTGTCCATGTCTTTACATGGCCTGAGGTTTGGATGATCTCATGGAAATAAAATCTACCACTCAAGTGTCTCGGAATCAGCAGGAAAGGATCTCTTGTTGGTCACTGTCTAGCCAATTAGCTCCAGCAGTTGCCACATCCATCTCTGCATTGGCACAGGAGTGCTGTTATCTAGGGCAAACCTGGATTATAATATTTGCTCTTGAGAAGTGAAGGAAGAAGTTTTCAGAAGAGGAAAGTTTGAGCTGGAAGGAAAGGCAGGGAGGCTTGTGTGGTGGTCAAGCGGCAGAGGGGCAGAGCACAACCAAGTCCTAGAAGTTTTATCCTCCACTTTGGAAAAGGCCCATGAAAATGGCCCAACAAAGTCCATGTCAAAAAGGATTGTGAAGCTTTTAGAACAGAATTTTGTAGGTGAAAACTGATAGTTCATCTTGTATTTTTAACTTAAAAAATCAATATCACAATGCTGGACCATTCAACTTATTTTAGATCACGGATTGAATTCTTGTTTCTGAGCAGCAACATGATCTGAGAGAACAGTGAGAGAAGCCAGGAGGTCCTCGTTCTTCTTTCTCATGCGGCAGTGCTGGGTCACCTTGAGAACTTGCCCTTAACTTCTCTAGAGCTCAGGTTATTTTCGCAACAACAGGGTAAGATGTATCATGGATTTGAAAATGACAGTGATTCAATATAGTATGCCTTGGTGGATGGCCTTATCCTAGAAGCACCTGGGAACTGACATGTTGGAGTGGAGAAAGAGGAGGTGGGACGGGGGTGTGGCTGGGCTCAGACGAAAGCCTGGCTGCTTGTGCCTGTGACATATTTCATACATCTCAGTGTCCTGGGAGGCATGGCAAGCCTGAACTTGGTCTGTATTTATATTCATGGGCATTTTACTGATGGACTGTTGAAGCCTTAGTCATTCTCTGGATTGATGGTACTTGATGAGCAAAGTTAAAGGTGAAGAAAGTGTCATGTTCATTAGTTGGGAGCAAACCCCCAGGAGGGTTGGGAGGTGTAGAGGGAAAGATTCTTCTGGGCAGAGGACATTGATACAGCATCAGTCAGTCAGGCAGCCCTCCAGGGCAGCACTGCTCAGGAAACTGAGGCAGACTCTGGCACCAACTACCTGGCGCTGGGCCACACTTCAGAGGTTAAGTCCTCCATACACCACTACCACAAGCCCCAGGTCCTGCACTTCTGGGGCCCCGAGGTCACTTACTCTTCTGACCAACAGGCTACAAATTCGGGAGTTCTTATTACCTTCCAGTTCAGTAATTCTCCAGCATGACTCAGAACACAGGAAAGTTCTGTCTTTAAAATTGCAGTTTTATTACAGCAATGGATACAAATCAGAACCAGCCCAAAGAAGAGACACATACAACAAGGTCTGAGATGGTACCTGGTACCACATTAGAGGATTAGGGAGAGTCTTTGGTTTCTGGTGCTGAGTATTCAGGTCATTTTGTATTTTGATCTCTGTAGGCCAAGGATGATGTACATACAGGTCAATCAAAGAAGATACCTGAGTTGAGGTCTGTTGGTCCTTGCTCACTGGTCAGAACTGTGACTTTTTAATTGCCTTAATCTCTGTGTTTCTTGAAGCCTCTCACATCAAGCCTCATGCATAATAAATGTTCAGTAAATATTTGCTACATGCAATGTCTGGAGAACTAGCTTTTAATAGTCTGGTTGACTGCATTTTATTATCATACATGGTGATGTCAAATAACTTTTGTAGAGATGATTATGGAGTATAG
This sequence comes from Odocoileus virginianus, assembly GCF_023699985.2. NCBI lineage: Eukaryota > Metazoa > Chordata > Mammalia > Artiodactyla > Cervidae > Odocoileus > Odocoileus virginianus. Next base: position 39,093,081 of record NC_069674.1, read on the forward strand.
ATCCTTGCTGTTTGAAATGTGGTCCTTGGACCAGATAGTGTCCTCATCTGGGAGGTTATAGTAATGCGGATTCTCAGGCCTCCCCCAGACCTATGGAATCAGAGTCTGCCTGTTAAGTCTGTGGGAAATTCAGTATTTTTCAAAGTTCCCCAGGAAAACCAGTAGGATAGAGTATTGTAAGTTAGAAGGAAGCAGTCTTGATCCGTTTGGACAATCTGGGTTTTTTTTGCTCTGGGAATGAAACTGTTAGGTGGCGTTTCAGGGGACTCTGATGGTGTTTCAGAGGACTCATAAGAGCTCTGATCCTTTATCCTTTAGTGCAGAAAGAATTTAGTGCGAGGCAGTGATAAGTGATTCATTAGAATAGGACGCTTGTGAGGCGTATACACAGTAGAATAAGAGGGTGCTATGTCATGTACTTAGTGGGCTACATTTTTATAATCAGAGGAAAAATTCTTGAATAGACATCATGCTTCCATCATCAGTTCCTCCTCCAGGTTGGGCAGAGGAGTTTTCTTGTCTCTACATGGTCAAGCCAGGACTGTAAATGTTGTTTCAGTTCTCTGTACTGTGAGCACCTTTCCATAAATTATTTTTGTGTGCAGAGAGCATGTCCTAGAGATCATTCCCTTACTGAGCTCACTGGGCAGGTTGTGAGTCTCATGCCACCATTGTTTCATTGTTCTGGGCCGTGTCTCATGCTTCTGCTGCATGGTTTTGTTGCTAAGCAAGCCTGCTTGGTTTTGTGATTAAGCAAACCTGCTTTCTTGAGTGATCATTAACTTACTAGGGTCGCCCATTTTTTTTCTACTCACAATCCCCTAGTGAAATTAGCTATATTTAATCCCCTACTTTGTCTCTTTATTCTGTTCCTATCAGAAATCAGATGCCACCATTGTGAACCAAATCACCTTTCTTTCCGATAAAGTCTGATTCCATCTCTATATCTCACATGTCTTATAAAATTATGGTACATTTATGTCTGGATGATGCTTTTTGTAAGAGTGTTTGCACTGGGGGCATGTTTAGTATAAAATCAGCTATTTTCCTAATGTGGACTTTGAAGAGGATGGTTAAAGTGGTTTGAAGAACAGCACAAGAAAACTACAGTGCCTCTTTCTGGGGTCAAATCTTTTAATAACTATTTTTTTCTGCTGCTATTCCTGAATTAGAATCTGGAGAAATTGTTTTTCTTCTACAAAAAGCCAACTTCAGTAGGGGGCAGCTTGCACAGATGCTTCAGTTTATAAAATTAATCTGGAAACCTGATCTTTGTGAGGTCTGTGACCTTTACTTTATCTTCCCATAGCCATGGAAAGACCTTCATGGCCACCTTGACTTCTGTGTCTCCTTTGCAGGTTCTTCCTCCTTCCCCTGTACTCATAGAGGTGCCCTTGGGCTCTAGCCTTGACTTCCTCTCTTCTCTCCACTCACCACCCCTGTGATCCCATCTTTTCTTAGGACTTTCAGTTTCACCTATGTACTGCTGACTTGCAAAGTTTTATTCCCATTTCATGCCTCCCTGCTGAATGCCAGACTTGTTTTTATTGGTCTACCTGGATGTCTAATAAACATTTTCAAACATAAAATGTCCAAACTGGAATTCTTGTTTTTCCTCTCAAACCCTGTTCCACTCCCTTCTCCATCTCAGTTCATGGCAGATCCATCCTTACAGTTTGCTCAAGTCAAAAAGTGGAGTCATCTGTCTCTTGCTTTCATTCTGTATGTCCAGTCCAGCAGCTGACACTTGGCTTCTGTCTTCAAGGCATGTCTAGAATCCAGCAACTTTTCACTACCATCCTAGTTCAAACCATCAAGATTTCTGAGTGGAATTATTGCCAAGTCTCCTAGTTTGTCTCCTTTCTGTTCCTCTTGGTCACCTTCAAGGTGTTCATAGCACCACACTCTGAGGGAGCCCATTACCACTTCTCTGCTCAAATCCCTTCCATGGCTTCCTGTCTCTTAGGAGCCAAGTCAGAGTCCTTACTGGTTCATGAGCTGCCTGAATGCCTCCCTGCCTCCCTCGTGTCTCCGACCTTCCTCCCCAGTCTCTGCTCCAGCTTTCTTCCAGCACAATGAGCTGGAGCTTCCTCCTCTGGGCTTTTGCTCTTGCCATGACTTGCCTGGAAAGCGTGGCCCCTAGACAGTCACCTGTATCCCTCCCTCCTTCCTTTCCATTTATTTTCTTCCATCGCTCCTTCTAGGATTCAGCCCTATCACAGCACCCCTAACCCTGCTGCTACCACAGTCCCTATTTCATGTCTATGCTTGCCTCTTCCCCAGAGCTCACATCACTTCTTAAAATACTAGATAACTCCAGTTTTGTTCATTAACTGTCTTCTCACTCTAGAATGTAAGTGCCATGATGATGGAAAAAAAATGATTTTCCACTATTTGATTCACGTTTGTATTCCTAGCATGTAGAAAAGGCACACAAAACGAATGAATGGAAGTATTTGCTGTTCTAAAGAAGACTGAGCCCCATGTAAAATATCATGTGTGGGTCACCCAGTATTTACCAGACCCAACACCAGTGACATGGGTCAGTAAGACACTAGTCATGCATCTATGAGCCAGGGACAGCACCATGTGACAAGGTACATGGATAAGAAGTGTTTCTGGAATCACTGGACAGCAGGATATGCGCAGGAGTGGCTGGAATAATCCTGAAAGGAAAAAGAGGTGAGGCCAGCCTGTGGAGGGTGAGTTTTCAGTACTGGCACATTTGGATTTTACTCTAAGGCAATGACAGACTTAGTGTTTTAAGCAAAGAAATAACATGATTATGTTGATGGCAGGTAAATACCTCTAGTGAAAGTGCAGGAGGATGAGGGAGAATGAAGGTCAACTGCTGAGAAGCTACAGCTTTGTCTGGGGCCTGGCAGTGAAGTAAGGATGACCAAGGCATACAAAAGAGACTTTAGAGGGTAATGGGCCTATTTTTAATACCCAGAGTCACAAATGGGGAATAAGTCATAAGCACCAGTAATATGAGAAATTAAACTTACAATGATATGCTGTTTCACATCCATCCCATTAAAAACAAAGAAGGCTGACAGAGCAAGTTTGGCAAGACTATAGGAATATGGGAGCTACCCAGATGATGGGAGAATAAACTGGTTCTGCCCCTTTGGTGAGCACCAGGGCTCCACCTGCCAAAATGTGGATGAGTTGTCTTCCTGTTCAAATGAACCCATACCCATGTATATTCTCAGGAACCTCTCATACATATGCATAATGAGTTGCAGGTAAGAAAGTGACGTTGCTTGTAATAGCAAAAGAGAAAAAAAGGAGCAAGCTAAATGCTTGTTGAAAGGAGACTAGATAAATACATTTTGGAATATGCATTAATGAGGAATTCTGGAATGATTAAACTGGAAATTGAAAGCTATATGTTAATATAGGTAAATATTCCAAATATAAAATTGTTATTTCTAGAGCATGAAGAACTTTTTTTCTTACTAATGTGAAATCATTCATGCTACCAAAAAGGTTAGTTAAAAGCCATGTGTAATAATAGAAAATTCTGTCAATTTTCTGTGAGATCAATACAGAATACATGGGACTCCCCTAGTGGTACAGTGGCTAAGACTCTGTGCTCCCAATGCAGGGGGCCTGCATTCGATCCCAGTTTGGGGAACTAGATCCTATATGCCACAACTGAGAGTTTGCATGCTATAACTGAGAGTTAGCCCAGCCGAAAAAGAAATATAAATATTTTTGAAAAATACAGAATACACATGGGATTCAATAATTACCAGTAGAATACACCTCTGCTTTTCATTTTAAAGTTATTCTTAGATGCTGATATAAAAAGTCAAAATGCCACTAAATGGCATATTTTTCTTTGTAAATCAAATAATATAAATAGCATGGTTTGTGTGGATTTAGGGAACATGACAGTTAAAGTGGAAAGAGTTTGGAATAAAAATTAAAAAGCTATAAGCACTGACCCTGGTTCTGTTTTTGTTATTATTGTAACTTTGCTCATGTCACTTCAACTCTCTAGGATTTCTGTTGTTTGACATTTGTTGTCCTATGAGGACTTGCATGCCTGCCCTGACTCTGATGCTGTGATAGTGAGCCTTTTCCCTTCAGGAAAGGGCTTGTACATTGCAAATGCCTTTATACTTGTCCCTGTTAATTCATTCCCCAAGTGCTGTTGACTTTTTTTTTTAATCTCACCGAAGTAATAGATTTCAAAATAACATTGTCACTCAGCTGAAAGCTCTGAAAGCTTGAATATACTCTGCATGGACCAAAACAGATCAAAACAATTTGTGTCTGTGTTACTCTGGGTCCTCTGAGCAGCAGGTGCCAAGGTGGGAGGAGCCAGGGGGACTGGGCCTGGTGTGTGTGTGGAGGGGGTGGTCTGGAAGGCAAGATTGAGCGAGCCTCACAGGTACAATGTGATTCTCAGTGTCACTCATCAGGGGCACCTTTCCTCTCCCAGGAATGGGCCTGCCTGGGCATCCCTACCATACTCAGCCTTTGGTGGGAGCCACCTATAGAGGTGAGGCCTTGAGATAGTGTGAAGGTCATGGGTTCCACCTCTAGCTGTCAGAGATCTGAGAGCTATGTTTTCATGGCTGCCACAGCCATGAAACAGTGTCATGAAAACTGCCTATGATCACGTTTTATGTTTGAGGACCATAATTGCTCTTCTTTATAACAAAATGACATTAAAAATATATTCATCTAGATGTTACAAGATTGAACTTAATGTCTATTTCAAATGAATGGCCTATGGTTCTATTTTATGTTAAATACATTCCTATCACTGTCAACAATATAAAGTTTATTGACCACCATTTCTAGTGATTATTTAGCATTGATTTTGAGTTTCTGGCTAATGAAGTAAGATATAGAGCAAAAGTTCTGATGCTACTACAAAATTGACAACAAAATGATAATTACTTCTAGGGATATGATTGTAAACCTGTAAAATATAAGAGAAATAGCTAGTTAATTGAATTATTAAGACAGTTTACAAAGTTACTATTCAGAATATAGAATTAAAAAGTCATTTGTAAAAGCCTCCTGGTAAAGAATACACATAACAATGAAGGAGATGTGGGTTCATTCCCTGGGTTGGGAAGATTCCCTGGAGGAGAAAATAGCAATCCACTCTAGTAATCTTGCTTGGAAAAATTCCAAGAGGAGGAGCTTGAAGGGCTACATGGGGTCAAAAAGAGTCGGACGCTACCAAGCAACTGAGCATGTACCTTCATAGTGATAATAAAACATAAAATATCCATATATACTTATAAAAATCAAAGAGAGTACATCAATAAAACTCCAAAATTTTACTGAGAAACACAAAAGACTTGTTTAATCTACCAACACCCCATATTCTTTCATGAGAAAACTAAATATTGTAAAGTTGTTGATCTGTTTCATGTTAATCCACGTACAGGTCACAATGTTGTAATTAAAATATACTCAATTTTTCTTTTAATTAAAATTTAATTTAAATTAATAAAATTATTCTAAACTATTCTGAAAGAATCAATAGGCCAGGAGAGGTACATTTTATGTGGGTAAAAGAGGAAGAATGAAGTGAGGTGAGCATTTCCTTAATTTAAAGCTTCAGTAATAAATAAAATGTGGTCTCAACTCCAGACAAAGCAATGGGTCCATGAAACTGCATAACTCAGTAGATTCTAACACATGGCAAATGTGATACATGATAAGGAGCAATGGGTATCAGCAAGGAAGAGGGATGTGATTCACATGCTCCCATATAAGTTACAAAGAGCTGAGATTTTCTTCACAGTAGTGTCATAACATGCTGCTTGTGGGCAGTAGGGAGGGAAAGGGAGGCCTTCTAAGGTTAAAACATTAGAAAGAATCAGAAAGAAGAGTTTTGACTACTTGAAATTGGAAGTCTTCATTAATATCTGAATACACAAAATTAAAAAGTAAATAATTCCCTGGATAATATTTGCAACACAGAGGTTGTACAAAAGCTGAATGTTTTAGGGTGCACAGAACTTACATTCTTAAGTTAAAAGTAATAACTAGCTTCAGTAGATGAGCACTCAAAGAGCAAGTTCAGACAGGAGCCATAAAAATGGTAAGAGAAGGCTGAAAATGCCATCAGGAGGTAGAACCATGAGGACACCCAGTCTTGGTGAGTGTGTGTGGACAAATAGCACTCACATAACTTGTTAGCTGGCCTATCAGTTGGAGACACCTTTTTTAAGGCCACACGCCAATACGTATCCATGGACTTTAACTCAGCTACACACACTCAGGGTATAGTTTTTCCTGCAGGAATAAAGCAAAATGCAGAAAAGATTTTTTTTGTGCATGCAAAATGTTTGTCCCATCATTATTAAGCAGCAGAAATATAAAAACCACCTAAGTGTCCAAAATAGAGGACAAGGAACTAAGTTATAGTATGTTTATCAAAGTTATCCATTAAGATTTATATATGAAAAAATCTGAACAGCATTGGAAATGCTTATATTTTGTTGAAAAATTAGGATATAAAATGATATAGACTGTATGTCTTAAAAGGGAAAACATGAGTGCAAAGAATATACCAAATTGGTTAGTGGTGTTAAATTCAGGATCATGGGGGTCTTTTTTCCTTGTATTTTCTGCTTTTTATAGCATTCAAATTTTCCACAATAAAAATGACTTGTATAATTTCTTAAAAAGGAAGAAGTAACAATATTGTGTTGAAAGCACATGTGAAATGGCTGTAATTTAAACTCAAGAGGAATTGAATTCTTATTTCTTTTCTGGCAGATAAACTGCATTTCCAGTGTGGATTGTTCTCATCTTCCTCAAAATGAAGTCTTTTCAACCAGCTGACACTAGACAGGAGCTCAGTTTTTACTGTATAAAGATGATTTATAACATAGTGGCATTAATGAGACTCATTATAAAATACATTACCATAGAAGACATTCCTCAAAAGACAAAATTCAAAACATCTGTTAAGAAAGAGACTGGGACCATCAAAACAATAACTGATTCAGGCAAAAATAATTAATGGATACTACAGGAAGTAGGTGAAAGTTTAAGGAGTAATAATGTATTAACATAATCTCAAAGTATCTCTCCCTGAGATACTTACAATTACAAAGGATAACGTAGTAATTTTACAGTGGAGAAATCTAGCAGAGATCACCTATCACAGTTGACATCACAAGAAATGAAACTAGACAGCATCTGCATCCGCTGCGGTACACAGAGCAAGCATGCCTTTCATGGTATTTCCGGCCAAAGTGCTTAACCTGAATTCAGATCACAAGGAAACATCAGACAAACTCAAAGTGAGGGCCATTCTCCAAAATCCCCAGCCTGTACCCTGGAAAACTATCAGTGTCATGAAAGACAGAGAAAGGCAAATGAATGTTAACACATGATCTGGGATCCTGAATTTTCTTTTGCCATGAGGGACATTATTGACAAAAATAATGAACTCTGAATAAGGTCTGTAGATTAGATAATAGAACTATGTCCATGTCAATTTCCTATTTTTTATAATTGTCCTGTAGTTATTTAAGGGAATTTCTTATTTTTAGGCAATACACACCAAAGTTTTTAGGAGTAAAGTTACATCCTGTCTGCAGATTTCTTTTTTTTAAAGAAGTGGCTTTTAATTTTTATTTATTTATTTATTTCTGCTGTGTGGCATGTGGAATGTTAGTTCCCTGATTGGAGATTGAAAGTGTGGAGGCTTAACCACTGGGCTGCCAGGGAAGTTCCCAGATTACTTTTGAGTAGTTCAGAAAAAATTAGATATGCACACATATGTGTGTGTGTTTATAAAAATTATAGAGAGAAAGGAAATATAAATATAGCAAAATACTAATATTTGGAGAATTCCTTGTAATATTCTTATAACTTTTCCAAAAGTTTGAACAGAAAGTGGCCAGGTGTTTGCCTTCTCAGCCAAGGGTTAATATATCATTAGGACCCAGCTGTAGTATAGAGGCTCCTTACCTCTTACACCTGACCGACTTTTTTCTCACCGAGTTCTCTCTGTCCTATTAAACAATAGTGCCGTGTATTCTAGTGCTAGTAAGACTTTTGTCTCTATCTTTCCACCTATACCTGTTGACAGGGCTGTGGAGTGGTTACAATTACAGTCCTCATGTATAAGTAAATTAACTATCATTTAGAAAGGTTAAGTAACTTGATCGAGATCCCAGATCCAGAAACGGCGGGATGAGTTGAACTTGGGCTCCTCTACGTCCCTCTGCTCATCTGTCTATTCCATAACCAGGAATCATCTGTCTCTCCTGTCACAACCCTTTCAATGCAACTCTGTGTGTGTGTGTGTGTGTGTGTGTGTTGGGGACGGTGGGGGGGGGGTGGACCCGGGGGCGGTATTTACCCATCTAAAAGCATCTGTGTGGTCCCTGCCCACATGAATTCCTAGAACTGATTTACACCAGAATGTGCTAGTGCACTTGGCTCAGCATCCCACCACTAAAATCACATTGAAGTCTTGCCCCCAAACCCCTTAAACTATTGAATTTTGGATAGGGAAAATGAAGCAGTGACCTATTCCATTAAGACTGTAGATCTGAGATCCTTTAAGCTCTTTGGCTTGACATGAGCAGTCTCTAACACACTCTGACTCTATTTTGTCAGAAGCCCCTCCTGGCCATGGTAGACAGTGAAAAGAGACCAGATGCTAACCTCCCCTGGCAGGTCTCCTCCCACTCGCTCCCTCCCTGTTCCAGCTGCCACGATGTGAGAACTGCTCTTCACTCTGAAGTGTAAATGCCTCCAGGAGGACCCAGTTTAATTCTGTTAAACTCCAATATTGTTATGGAGTTAGGGCCCTAATTCAGACTTGCTGTCTGCCAGCTAAGAGATTGAAAAGGACTCAAGACAGCAGATTCAAGGAGGAGAAGTAGCCCTTGGGTGGTGCTAGAGGTTTACTTACCCTGGTTTTCTATGCTTTGACATAAAAACCTGGTGAAATATAAGAATTTAACTAGGAGCGCATAGCAGCAACACAGCATTGCAGCTGCAGAATTGAGTCCAGTCTTCCTCTTATGAGCTGAGAATGTTTCCTTGTGGGAACCATGGAGAAGGAGATATCCTAGGGGTCCTGACCTGACGACTACTGGAAGAAATGTGACCTGGGAGTTGACAGTAACTGAGGAAGAAATGACTATAAAGAGTTTGGAATTTCAGTGAAAGAGAAAAACCAGTAGATATAAAAAAGAAAAAGTAGAGGACTTGGTTGTTTGGGATGGTTTAAATGGGACATGGGCTTCCGTGGTGGCTCAGTTGGTAAAGAATCTGCTTGCATTGCAGGAGACCCAGGTTTGATCTTTGACTCAGGAAGATTCCCTAGAGAAAGGAATGGCAACCCTCTCCAGTATTCTTGCCTGAAGAATTCCATGGACAGAGGAGCCTGGTGGGCTACAGCCCATCGGGTCACAAAGAATTGGATATAACTGAGTGACTAACACAAAATTGGGGCACAGTAGAAAAGAAAGATGCCTCAGATTATTGCCTCCTGGCAAGTCTATATTTGTACTGAAATCTCTCCCTGGCTCATGAAATATAAGGCTTTTCTTTCAAAGCAGGTCAGTTTAGGGAAATACCAAGTGCTGGTTGGCATAGAAGAATCAGGATGAATCACCTCCAACTGAGCAGTGAGGTTCAGTTTAGAAGAGGGGTAGAAATGGAAGCTAGGAGTGTACTGCATTAGTCTGATTTGCTGGTTTTGTCGAGAAGCACATAGCCACACAACTTTCTTTTGCTGCTTGGGCCATGAACAAACATGTACAGGATCTCAATGAGTTCCTCCACAAAGGTTTATTTCTCACTCATACCACGTTTAGGTTGTTGGTCAACCACAGCTCGCCTTCACTTTATGGGTTGAGTTCAGACGTGCTGTGTGTGTCTTCTGAAGTGTCGGCTGAAGGCACAGCGCAGTCTAGAACTAGAACACTGTTCTTGGGGAAGGGGCAGCAAGAGCAAGAGGGTTGGTGTAAACTCATGATGTCTCTTAAAAGGCCCATGATGCTCAGAAGTAAACATTATATTTTTCTGCATATAAAAGCTGGCCAAAGCATATCATATGGGCAAGTCCAAAGTCTGTGAGGTGGGGGTATATACTCTTCTCATAGGCACTACAGGCAAGTCCCATGATGGGAGGGATGCATAATGCCCCTGAAGAGAATGGAATGACTGATGTCTGGATTATGATGAAAATGTGCCATGTAATAGTGAATAGTCCTACTGTCACAGCCAGCTCTCCTTTTATTGTTAAGTTACACGTCTACGTGTATTTATTTATTGTGACAGAAAACATGAGGCTTCCAGATCAGAAAACAGACTGATTACCATAGCAATCTCATCATCACTTCCCAGTTTCCCATGGGGTGAAGTGATGAGAGCCAAATATTCCCTGTACATACAGGGGTTTGTGCCACAGGAGAGGAACCCTGAAGTTATGACTATCAGGGCTTATACAGGAGCTGGAGGCACATCTGGGTCTCTTCCCCTCTAGAGAGAGTGACCTTTATAATGTAAAGGTGGAATATAAAGAAATCTTCTCTAGGGAGAGGAGACAGAAGGCTATGTATTTACAACCTCTGGCACATAAACAGATGTCTCCAAAGGATATACCACTATATCTTTCCAGAGGTCTCTATCCTTGGAGTGGCCACCAAAAAATCCTTTCAGCCTAGGTGCCAGTGCTCTTTGCTCAGAAACCTCAGAAACATGAAAATGTTCATAAAGCATTTTTCCTGGCCCTTGTGCATTTTAGCTTTCTAACTTTTGTTGCTTAGTTTTAGCAGACCTGAGCTTTCAGAGTTGTGGAAGTGAGTCCCCTTTGGTTCACTGTTCTCGGTGGGCAAATGGTTCCCTCTGGCCAATATACCAAGACCAGATCCGAAATCTAACACTCCTTCTCCCTGCCCAGCTGGTTGATGTTACGGTGTTTGATATTACATCTGGAAACTTTTTATGTCTTTGAACATCATCATTCTGGAAACAGAACAGTTACTAAAGAAACCATAACTTGGATATTATCATTTTTCTTGCCTCATAAGTCCTTATTATAATACCTTATTATCAAATGATTTCTTTACATTTTAGCCCCCAGGACTTTTGAGATGCTATTGTGGAAAAGACAAGAGCTGGCTACACACAGTCAGGTATCTGGGTCAGTGTATGCCCACGGATTTTTTATCTTTAATGGACTACATATTCAAAGAAAAGCTGCTATTGTTTGTTTTTCAATGTCTGAGAAACTCTTTAATGTGGAGTCTGATGAGCAAGTAAAGATGAACAAGCATGCCTTCTCAGCCTGTAGCTTGTGCTAGACAAACACAAGGTTCGTTAAAGGCATTATAAATCCAGTGCAATACAGCCTCTCCAGTAACAGCCTTCCTCCAGCCACAGTCCTTATCAAATTCTCACCATCTCCTCTGTCCTTACCCTGTTTATGCTGTCTTTACATCTTGCCTGGATTCTTATAAAATTTTGCAATTTCCTCCCTTGCCCTTTCTTCAGTGTTCTTGAACCAGCAGCCAGAGACACCCTGCTCATGGCCAGCCAGGTGGTGTCGCTCCCTCCTCAGAGCTCTTTAGTCACTCCGCACCTCACTCTGTGTGGCTACGAGAGTCCTAGGAAACTTACCACCAGCTAGCCCTTAATCACATATTCAACTCTTTCCTGCTGTTTTCCCCTCTCTTCTTTTTGCTCTGGCCACATTGACTTCCTTGCTGTTTCTCTGAAGAGCCAAACACTCTCTATCTCAGGACCTTTGCACTTGCTGTTTCCTTTGCCTGAAATATTCCTTCCCCAGACATCTCACTGGACACTTCCTTGTCTTCCTTCTGTTATTTACTTAAAGACTCTTCATTTTTGAGAAACCCAGTCTAAAATGTCCCTTCCCACCTACATCTTAGCACTTCATTTCTCATTATTTCTTCTTAAAATATCCTACCATCTAATGTGTATCTTATTTATTGTGTTCTTTTGTTGTTCTCTCCCTCAAACATGAGCTCCATAGCCAGAGGTTGCAGTCTATGGTTCACTAGCATTTGCCTCATCTCCAGGGCCAACCCCCTGCCAGATGCATGGTCCAGACCCAAGTCTGGGCCACACTTGTCCCTGCAAGGCCCAGCCACAGCATGCTTGCCTCGGAAGACCTGGGCAGGGAGACTGCTCACCTGGAGCTAGGCAGAGCCTTGCCCAAGGGAGTGCAGAGGTCTGTCCCTTGAAACATTACAGGAAGAGGTGGATCCCATCCCCCAGGCTCCTCCCTAGACTGGAGGCCCCACAGACAACCACTGCCCCTGCTCAAGCCCTGTTCCTGCAGGGGAAGGGGATTTGAGCCCTCCCTACAGAAGGGTATGGGTGCAATTCTGCCCTCCCTGTTGGTCGACTCCAGATCAGTAAACATGTTAATACTTGATAAGACATGATAATAAAACACGATAATACTATATAACCAGACAGGGCCAATATCATACTCAAGATCAGCTGCTCACCACTCGAAAAGCTAGTATTTAAGAGACAAGTGTTGGTGGAAAAAGAAAAAATTGCTTTATCAGGAGACCAGCAACCTGGGAAGATGGTGGACTAACATCCTAAGCCCAGCTCCAGGGTACTGGTAAGGAGACAAAGGTTTTAAAGGCAGTGGGAGGGAAGGGCTGAGGGTGCATGACCAGCTTGTACACTGTTCTCAGATTGGTGGGCATCAAGGTGGAATTTCAAACATCACTCATCTTCTGGTTTCAACCAGTCTGGGGTCTACATGCCTGCAGTCAGTGGTATTCGTCTGGCGGGGAATCTGCTTCCTCTAAAAACAACTTGGTGGAGAGGGAGGTGGGAGGGGGGACCAGGATGGGGAATACATGTAAATCCATGGCTAATTCATTTCAATGTATGACAAAAAACAAAATAAATAAATAAATAAATAAAAATTTTAAAAAAGAAAGAAAGAAAGAGAAGGTACCTAGTGAAAAAATAAATAAAAATATTTCTCTCTAAAAAAAAATAAATAAATAAAAACAACTTGGGAATCTGTATCTTTCAGGGAACTGGAAGTTCAGTAACTCTGCTACGTGGCTGATTGATAGTCTAAATTATTACCAGTTTCCTTGCCCATCAAGAATTTTTCTTTTTTCCTCCGTCTTCACATTTCCTTATCATTAACTCTTGAGTCAGCCTTTTGAGACTGAGGGGAGATTTGCGAGTCTAAAGCAAAAACCATTACTTCAAAGGACAGAGACCCAGGGACTTACATGTGGTTTCAATATCTGAGGATGGGATACTAAGCTTATAAAAAGATTCTGAAAGACAAGAAAGGGAAGTAGAGGGCCAGCATTCTTTAAAAATGCATAGTAGGGAAGGTATCCTTTGGTCTAATCCCATGATAATTTTAGAAACATCTCAAATTCTTAAGAAAGAAAACATGGATACAAACTTTGTGTAACCTACATGAAGAAAGCGATGAATATTAATTGGGAATTTAATAATAGAGAAACAGATCATGCTCCTGGATGGGATAACTTAATGCAAAAACTTTCTCACATTCATTTGTTAGTTCAATTTAATCCAACCAACAATATCCATGTGATGTTTATGTTCTAGAAAGTGGCAATTGAAAGTTAGTGTTGACTTCTATTGAATGTTGGGTGGGGAGCATGGCCAGAAATCCCCAGTGCCTGGCTCTGAATCCTGGCTCTGCACCTTACTCTTTGGGTGGTGATGAGCACATAGCATAACCTGCCTCTGCCTCAGTTTCCTCATCTGTAAAATGTAGACAATACTAACACTGCCTTGTGGGGTCATTGTGAGGACTTAGTGAGTTACTATATATAAAGTGCTTCAAATGATGCCTGGCATGTAGGAAACTATATAAATGCTGTGCATGCTAAGTCGCTTCAGTCGTGTCCAACTCTGTGACCCTATGGACTGTAGCCCACCAGGCTTCTCTGTCCATCAGATTCTCCAGGCAAGAATACTGGAGTGGGTTTCCATTTCCTCCTCCAGAGTGTCTTCCCAGCCCAGGGATCGAACCCACGTCTGTCATATCTTCCGCATCGGCAGGCAGGTTCTTTACCACTAGCACCACCTGGGAAGCCCACGTTAGTGTTAGATGTTAGCTTTTGTAGTATCACTGTGTTTTCCAGTGCTAAAGTGATGAATGGTCAGTACATGTTGAGTGACTCTGAGCCTGATTGCTATAGGCACCTCTCTGACTGCCTCAGGGTACAAGCAAACCCCACCTCTCAAAGGAAACTGGTGACAGACTTTGAAAATAGAGGCAGGAATGCAGTTCACCAGTCATTTTGTTTTTCTTCTGCCACTTGGAACATGAAAAGCACTGAACAGGACAAAGTCTATTTGTACACCCATGATGGGTAAGTTAACTGAGCTACTGAATCCAGTGCAAACAAGCTCCTAGTTGCTGAGGGCAGAGTTAAACCCATATGTTTTGCATAATTCTGTCTCATCATCATACTGCTTTTGGTACAAGGAAAATGTTTTGATAGTCTGTCACTAAAATCTGTTTTTAATGAAAACATCCTGGGATCAGCTATTATTCTTATACGACAGCTTTGTTGTGGAGTCAGTCAAGTATGGAGTTCTATTCTAAGTGTTTCCCCATCGTAGACTTCCTACGATGCAGCATAAAGGGCAGGGAAGAGCAGAAGGCCCGAGCTGAGCAGGAGGAACTCACAGCTCTGGGAAGGCGGGGATTGGAGGGGAGAGGCCTAGATCTTGGTCATGAACACTAACCCTAGAGAAGGACTGGCTGGGGAATGCCCCAACCCTGCCCTCACTACCTTGGATGTAGGACTCAGCTTTGCTCCTTATCCTAGCACTGCCCCTCTGCTGCTCAGAGTTGGGGTCTGAGGAATAAGATACTAGAAGGAGGAGGCTGTACCTCCATTTATGCCGCCTGGTCATGAAGTTGAAACTGCCCCTCGGAGGGCAAGCTGGACATCTTCGGAAACTGTCTTCCTTAGGACCAGCATGAGCATTAGGTTGGGAAGAAAATGTCAAATGGGAAGTCCTGATACTAATAATGCATTATTAGTAGTAGAGATTTAGTCAGGAGTATGCTGCAGAACTGGAGAAATATATGAATACATGAAAATTTAAAACATGTTAAAATAAGATGAGTATTAAGAAAATGAATAACTCACTGGCAATGCCAAGTCCATGCTCTTCAAGTAAAGCCTGGACTGTTTGTCAGAGCCTTTTCTTTTCTTTTTTTCCTTTAAGAGAGGAATGGGGTGGCAGGGGGGCACTTCCTTTCAGGACAGTGGTTAAGACTTCTCCTTCCAACACAGACGATGCAGGTTCAGTCCGTGGTCAGAGAGCTAAGGTTACATATAGCTCAGGCCAAAAAACCCAAAACATAAAACAGAAGTAATATTGTAGCAAATTCAATAAAGACTTTAAAAATGGTCCACATCAAAAAAAGAAAAAAGAATAGAGGGGCCAAGAAATTGACTGTAAGTCATTAATGACTAAAAACAGGCGTGCGGCAGTGGGTGCAATTGAGGGACTCTGGAGAGGCTACTCTTCGGTATGTCCCAAAGGCACTGTCTGCTGGCCCCCAGTAGCTGTGACCCAAGCCTGTGAGGGTACTTCTGTCCTTACTCTTCTCTGTGCCAAGAATCAGGCCAGTGAAAACTGTGAGCACAGGTCAGATATTTAGCAAATTTTCCGGCAGGCTATGAAGGGGATTCCTTGGCACGTTTTTCCCACTGCTTTTTCCTCCTGTCCTTCAGCTCTTTCCCAGGACTCGAGCCCAGCCAAAAAGTAAGAGGTGGATTTGTTAGGATTCAGAGAGAAGCCATGCTTCAGGGTTTGGGCTATTGCAGAGGGCGAGGGCTCAGGCCATGGAATGTGGTCTGGTTAGGTTTTGTGAGTGACTTCATATGCTAATGAGTGGGAGGATCATCCCAGCCATTGGGGAACCACCCACTCTTCCCTCTTTTGACAGTGCCTAGGGCTTCCCTGGTGGTTCAGAGGGTAAAGCGTCTGCCTGCAATGCAGGAGACCCAGGTTTGATCCCTGGGTTGGGAAGATCCCCTGGAGAAGGAAATGGCAACCCACTCCAGTATTCTTGCCTGGAGAACCCCATAGACAGAGGAGCCTGGTAGGCTACAGTCCATGGGGTTGCAAAGAGTCAGATACAACTGAGTGATTTCACTTCACTTCACTAATGACTAAAAATGATGTATTGGTTCATGAAAAGATCTCCTCCCAGGGGAATAAATTCTATGATAATATGCCCTTAACATCACATACATGCTAAGTCACGTCAGTTTTGTTAAACTCTGTGCGACCCTGTGATCTGTAACCCCTCAGGCCCCTCAGTCCGTGGGATTCCCAGGCAAGAATACTGGAGTGGGTTGCCATGCCCTCCTCCAGGTGATCCTCCCAACCCAGGAACTGATCCTGCATCTCATGTGTCTTGCATCGGCAGGCAGGGTCTTTACCACTAGCGCCACCTGGGGCGCCCACCCTTAAGGTTATTTGATAGTAAATCTTACATCTCCTGAGAATTTAACTGGAATCCAGACAAGGGACTGAAAGAGATGAGCTTGGGAGGAAACAAAACTAGTCAGATGGTAAAACAAACAAACAAAAAAAAAAAAAACAGTAGTGCTAATAATGGGTTTATGGTCACAAAGTTGGACCTCAAAATTGTCATGCTGAGTGAAGTAAGTCAGGCAGAGAAGGAGAAATATCATAGGACATCCCTTATATGTGGAATCTAAAATGGTACAATTGAACTTATTTATGAAACAGAAACAGACTCATAGAGAATGAACTTATGGTTGCCGGGAGAGAAGAATGGGAGGAAGAGATAGGGAGTTTGGGATTGACATGTATGCTCTGTTATACTTAATATGGATAACCATCAAGGTCCTACTGTGTAGCAGGAAACTCTGCTCAGTGTTATGTGGCAGTCTGGATGGGAGGGGAGAGTGGATACATGTGTATGTGTAGTTAAGTCCCTCTGCTGACAACTGTCACAACATTGTTAACTGGCTATACTCCAATATAAAATCAAAAGTTTGTGTGTTTTCTTTTTTAAGTTGAAAATAGGACCAAACAGCCCTTTGTTTCAGCATCCTATCCTCATTGCCGTCAGCTGATGAATCCTTTTCTGTGATCCCAATAGGAGGGGACAGTCTAGTGAAACTGCTTGTTCTTGGGATTTCCCAACAAGAGTCGTTCTATTAAATTAGCAAATGTAATTTTTCTGGTCTGTAAGTAGAAATAACTTTTTAAAAAGTCTCATTCAAAACATGTACAAATGAATTTAATTTGTCCTTTCCAGGAGGTCTGGGGCAGTGTATTGGAAGTTTCTTTCAGGTGTGGGAATGCATAGGCAGGTTATTCCTTCCTCCATTGATCTGCTGGATCACTCAATCAACAAATACTTAATGGTAGACTCTGAGAGAGAGTGTTTTCATGTGAGCAAAGGAATGGTTTCCTGGTGGCTTCCCGGGTAGCTCAGCTGGTAAAGAATCTGCCTGCTAATGCAGGAGACCCTGGTTCGATTTCTGGGTCAGGAAGATCCGCTGGAGAAGGGGTAGGCTACCCACTCCATTATTCTTGGGCTTCTCTGGTGGTTCAGCTGGTATAGAATCTGCCCGCAATGTGGGAGACCTGGGCTCAATCCCTAGGTTAGAAAGATCCCCTGGAGAAGGGGACAGCTACCCACTCCAGTATTCTGGTCTAGAGAATTCCATGGACTGTATATTCCATGGAATCGCAAAGAATCTGACACGACTGAGTGACTTTTACTTGACAAAAAAAAAAGGGTATTAGATTTTCTTGAGGGCTTGGGGCTCCTGAAGTGAAAACTGTATATATTTAAATGTCCCTACAACTTGGCATCCCTCTTCAGATTTCAGCAGATCCTAGATGTCAATCATCCATACTGAGGACAACTTAAGATGACTGATAGTCATGATGGTGGGATAATTGTAGTAGCTGACCAGGATATGAGATACATCCACTTAAAGGCAGTATAAATTCTCTTTCAGTAGTACAAACCTCCTTTGAACACCAGCAACTCTGGGCCTCCTTTCCCATGATACCCACCTTCAGGCCAGTGGGACCTGCGGGGACCTGACCACCCAGGAGGTGGCATCTTGCTTAGACTTTGCTCCAATAGCTCCTTAGAATTGAGGAGCCCACTGCCAACCAGAATCTCTGGCTTTCTTCAGGGGTGAGATTTTGAGTGACTTTTCATTGTATTATCTGCATGGCTTGGCTTTTTAGATAGCAAATGTACACTCTATAATTCCAAAGCTGTTTTAAAATTCTGTCATCTTGTGCTCACTTTTATCCATTCTGCCTCAATAATCTCCACTTATCAAATACAGACTGATTGGAAACATGAGGAAAACCAAACTAAATTTATTTTAGCACACAATAAATCACCTGTGACCTGAAGGCCAGTGTCATGCTTTCTGCATTGGGCTTTTAATCATAGCTCATTGTGATTAGTGGAGAAGGCAGTGGCAACCCACTCCAGTACTCTTGCCTGGAGAATCCCCTGGACAGAGGAGCCTGGTAGGCTGCAGTCCATAGGGTCACTAAGAGTCAGACACGACTGAGCAACTTCCCTTTCACTTTTCACTTTCATGCATTGGAGAAGGAAATGGCAACCCACTCCAGTGTTCTTGCCTGGAGAATCCCAGGGACAGGGGAGCCTGGTGGGCTGCCGTCTGTGGGGTCTCACAGAGTCGGACACGACTGAAGTGACTTAGCAGCAGCAGCAGCATTGTGATTACAGCAGGGTTAATATTGGTCCTGGAATAATATCTTGTCTGGCTTATTTGATTTTTAATGATGGTGACTTCTACCCATGTGATAATAGCAGTGACACAGTGTCCCCTCCTTCCCATATTTCACAGTTTTTGCCACCTTTCAGCCTTGACCATTAGAAGGGCACTGTTGGAGATATTTTAACAGGGTGCTAGAGTGGATGCACTTCATTGGTTACACTAGAGTCTTTGACTGTGTAGATCACAACAAACTGGAAAATTCTTAAAGACATGGGAGTACCAGACCACCTTACCTGTCTCCTGAGAAACCTGTATACGAGTCAAGAAGCAACAGAAAGAACTGGACATAGAACAATGAACTGGTTCAAAATTGGGAAAAGAGTATGACAAGGCTGTATATTGTCATCCTACTTATCTTAACTTATATGCAAAGTACATCATGTGAAATGCTAGGCTGAATGAATCACAACCAGGAATCAAGATTGCCTGGAGAAATATCAACAACCTCAGATATGCAGATGACTACCACTCTAAGGGCCGAAAGTGAAGAACTGGACCTCTTGATGATGGTGAAAGAGGAGAGTGAAAAAAGCTGGCTTGAAACTCAACATTCAAAACCCTAAGATCACAGCATCTGTTCCCATCACTTCATGGCAAAGAGAAGGGGAAGAAGTGGAAGCAGTAACAGATTTTATTTTCTTGGACTCCAAAGTCACTGCAGGTGGTAACTGCAGCCATGAAACTAAAAAACACTTACTCCTTGGAAGGAAAGCTATAGCAAACCTAGTCAGTGTATTATAAAGCAAAGACATTGCTTTGCTGACAAAGGTCTGTATAGTCAAAGCTATGATTTTTCCAGTAGCCATGTATGGATGTGAGAGTTGGACCATAAAGAAGACTGAGGACTGAAGATTTGACACTTTCAAGCTATGGTGCTGGAGAAGACTCTTGAGAGTCCTCTGGACAGCAAGGAGACCAAACCAGTTAATCCTAAAGGAAATTACCATGAATATTCATTGGAAGGACTGATGCTGAAGCTCTAGTACTTTGGCCATTCGATGTGAAGAGCTGATTCATTTGCAAAGACCCTGATGCTGGGAAAGATTGAGGGCAGAAGGTAAAGGGGGCTGCAGAGGATGAAATGGTTAGATAGCATCACTGACTCAGTGGACATGAATTTGAGCAAATTCCGGGAGCTAGTGGAGGACAGAGGAGCCTGGAGTGCTGTAGTCCATGGGGTTGCAGAGTCAGGCATGACTTAGCAACTGAACAACAACACCTCTACTGAACAGAGTAGATGCCAGGAGCTTGGAGAGCTGACACAGGGACCAATGAAGGAACAGCTTGTCAGATACTGTCCTTGCTATGCTGCCCATGCCCTCCGGCTTCTACTGTAGGCACTGGTGCCGGGGTCTTCGGAGTTGTCCTTCTCACTAGACTTTCCTGCAGCCCTGTGCCCTGGGCTCCAAGAGTGTTCCCCATGGGTTACAGCCCTTGGAGAGCAATAGAAGAAGTGGTTAAAGCTGCCTCTAAATCATGGGTGCCTTTGAAGAAAAAATTGTGTAACCTCAGGTTATTTACAAGGTACAACTTTGCGGATCCCTAATACTGTCAACTGTCATTTCTTACAGGGTTTCCTGTGCTTGAATTCTTTGCACTCATTCTCAAGAAGAGACGCTGTGGATCTGTGAAACTTAGTCTGAAAGCAGAGGGTAGAGACATATGTGGTTACTTTCATGTAGACAGGTCACTTGGTGCCCATTTCATTCCTTAATGTCCTTCAGCTGCAGCTTATTCTCATGGAAAAGGATTCTGTCTCTTTGAAAAGGTGGCATGGGATTTGGGGATCAAGGGATGGATCCTTTTTTGTCTCATTTACTTTGTTTCTAAAGTCTCCACTTCTGCTCACCTCCTTCTTTGACAAAGTCAAGTTTTGCAGTTAAACAGTAAACTGTAAGAAAATAATTTACAGTAAACTGTAAAGTGAAATACTCCAGTATCCCCAGGCTAAGTACTAAAAACATCTAATTTGAATGTCTTGTTTTGTTTTTTCTGTTCTGCCATCTCTTCTAATGTGTGTGTGTTTGATTAATTGAACAAGAATTTGGCTTAGGGCAGATGCAACAAAAGGCTCCTTTCACATCTTCTAAAGTCTAGACTGTGAGTTCAAGGGTAAAGACAGTCCCCGATCATTTGTTCATTCATTTGTCCAATTCTTATTACATATAGGGAACACTCCTTGTACTGCCTCAGCCCTGAGGACGCTGGATCAACTCTGCAAGACACTCAATATACAAATGATGTACATAGTTCTTTAAAATTATTTTCAAAACTACTGAAATAAATAGAGAGTTCTGTTCTAGGGACATCTGTTCTGGCTAGAGGTGGGCAGGGGTTGGTCCCAGAATGACCGAGCACTAAAGGCTGTGGAGAACAAAGGGCTGAGGGAAGCATGTTTTAGATGAGGGAACATCATACTGCAGCTTCTAGGAAAGGAAAAGCAAGTGCCTTGGAAGGCTGTGAAACTCTCTGAGTGGCCAGCAGGAGTGGGGATGTCATTTGTGGTGGGGAGAGATGCAGGGTCAGATCCATTTGGCCTGTTTATCCAAAGAAGTCTCAAACTGGTGTTTAGAACTTTAGCCTAAAAGAAGTGTGAGGTCACTAAAGCAAGAAAGTAACATAACTGGTCAGATGTTCCCTTTTTGAGAAGCATTCTGCCTGTTGCAGAGCAGGTCTTTGAGGTGGGGATGCAGACCATTTAGGATCAACTGAGATTCAGGAGGATAGGGAGGCTTGGACCATGATGGAAGAGGTGGAAATGGTGAGAAACAGATATCTAGAACAGCTAAGAGGAAGGAGTGAATGAATTGGTCACTTGGTTGGATGCAGAGGGTGGGCTTGGGGAGAAAAAGAACCAGAGGTGGACACCCAAGTTCCCCCATGGGAGATCTGGTAGGTGAGGAAGACTTACAGAGTCAGGGCTGAGGATAGATAACTCCTTTGCACTGTGTTTGGGGGGCTCTGAGAAATTCCAGTGGATGCTAGGTTTGAACTTCAGATGAGAGTGCTAAGCTGTCAAAGAAATGTGGATGTTGTCAGTTTTCAGAGAGTAATCAAGTCCTTCGGTTGGAATATGAGCCTTCGTGTAACTATAGGATAGTCTGGGGACCTCCAACATGGGGAGGCTTGCAGATGGAACTGAGCTGGGTCAGCCTAAGGAGTGGTCATGTCCAGGAGAGGGGCCTCGCTCCTGTAGAGCTGAGGAGCACTCAGCCTGAGCTTGGCACAGAGCAGGATCTTAGGACATGCAGGCTGAACTCCCATTCCTATTCAAATCTGCTTGGCCCAGGGATGGGAAGATAATCCATGCACCCAGAGTGCAAGCTTTCGATTCGCTTCTTGCACGAACACATTTGTCAGCAACACTTCAGGTTTCACTAGGATTTTGGAAAGCTGACATCCCATACTGCTTTCTTCTGAAATAAGACCATACCGGTTACTCTCACCACAACTTTCCCTTCAGAGGAATATGAGTATAGAAAATGAAGACCAAAAACTAGTGAACCAAAGTGATACCCAGATTAAGAAGACCCTCATAGAATATCAGCCACAGTTTTCCTATGCCTGGCATCTCTCCGTTCAAATTCTAATTGTTGACATGGTTTCTCTATTTAAAGCAGTGATGGTGTGGTGCATGGCTACCATTTGGGGTGATACGCTGCAAGGGAATGGGGCTTCCTCTTGAGCCTTTCACGTCTGAGTAAATGTCTGAGTGAGTGAAGATGCCGAGATAAGTCAGTGACATTTTCAGCAGTTTAACTATAGATCTGGTTGCTTTGTGGTTGCGAGGATTTTACAAGTGGAGCATATCTGAGGATGCTTGTAGATAGTTTCCTCAGATGGCTGGGAGGAACAGAACTCTCCCTCCCTGCAGGACTCCCACGCCAAATCTTTGTTTCCTGAAAGATTCTCACCCCTTGAATTCTTACCCCTTAAACTTTAAAAATCCAGCATAAAATAATGCTGCTTGCTATAACTGGTCCATTTTTTTTTTCTCCAAAATGAGTATGATCTGGGACTTGCCTGGCAGTCCAGTGGTTAAGCCTTCACATTTCAATGCAAGGGATATGGGTTCGATCCCTGGTTGGGGAGCTAAGATCCCACAGGTCTTGCAGACAAAAAACCAAAACATTAAAAAGAAGCAGTATTGGAATGAATTCAGTAAAGACTTAAAAAAAATAGTCCACATAAGAAAACTGAAAAAATGAGTATGAGCCTCATGTAATCTTTCCTTGTATGTGTCAGTTGCCCAAACCAGGTCTCTTGGTGGGGATGGGGCACAGCGTTCTTCATGGGGGGAATGTCACTGATTCTGTTTGCTTGGGATACACGCTGAGTTAACCTCATTGGACTTTCCCCAGGAATTGATGCGCATACACGTGGTGGGTCATTATGCTGCTGCACCTGTGTAGTGTGAAGGTCAGTGTGTTTTTCTGATTATAAGAACCCATCCATGTCATTCCATTATAAACCACTCCACTCATAATGGAATGTGCCTCAGCCCGGAGCCCTTTGTGGTTGCCCCAGCCCAGGAATTCTCTCCAGTGCAGCCCTGACATTTGAGATCCATCACCCACCCCTGCCCCACTGCCTGCATCTCCCCCTCACCCCAAATTTGACTGTGCTCCATTTTGAGATGATGTTCTTTGCATGTCGCGTTCTTCTTGTGTGATGTGAATGTACGGTTGTCACAAGTGAATTTGTACCTGAAAGCGAACACTCTCTGATGCTCCTTCTGAAATGACAGCTCAGAGCTCTGCTGGGGTGTGGGTAAATACTTTGTAGTTGATATGGGCACAGATAAACATGCCTGGAGACCAGAGCAATGATTATTCCTGCTGATTCTGAGTGGAACCAGCCACTGGGAGGTTACCAGCTCTTTGCAGTGGGCCTCAAGCAGCTGGTGGCTCTCCCAAGGGATCCTTTTTCCAGAGACCTTCAAACTTCCCTCCAAGTCCTCTGCTGCTAGGATTGCACAGTTTTACAACTTGTGGGAGCAGCCCTGGTTTATAAAAATCACAGCTCATATTTACTCATATGCACATATGCACAGTGTATCAGCATTTGTGTTGCATACTTTTCTTGTGTGAGTTCCTCTACACTTATGACAATCTGAAGAGGTAGGTACGACCATTGATGTACTAGAGAACTGGGCCATAGAGGGCTCAGTCACTGCTCTAAGTCTCCCAGTGAGTATGTGAGGAGCAGGGATTCAAATGCATCTAGCCTTTCTGAGCTAGCATCCTTGTCCATGGGCCCTGGTGCTGCTCTGGGAGCATGCACTCAGCCAATCTTGAAATGAGGCTTTTGTTTAAAAATAATAAAAGCTTACATCTGCTCAGCGCTTCACAAATGTACTAAGCATATCCACGTGCGGATTCAGCTAATCTCTGAAATAACCATTCAGCGAGGATAAGAATGCGTAGGGATATTCCTTAAGTGTCCCGGTGGTGCCCAGCCTGCAGGAGGATGAGCAGGCCTCATGCTCAGCCTTTCTCTTCCATCCCACCCCAGGGCACCACTTCCAGAGCACCCAGAGGGTTGCTCTCTTCATGAGTGAGTTTTGAGGAATGCATTTAGAGAATGAACATTTTGCATGTTATATTCAGGAAGCATTAAATTGGGACCTGCTTGTGTGCTGCTAAATGTCCAGGGGCAGTCAGAGTGTGGTGACTTTACATGTCCTTTTCTTATGGCACATGCCAGTCAGTTGTACTGTCAGAGTTGGTTTCTCGAAGTTCACCCAGTTACTGCCACTCCTAGTCTTACCCATTTGGGGAACACTTGACTTTTGCTAAGAGAACGTTTTTCCCAATGCATGGCCCTCTCATCTGCTTATACCCCCCTGGGACTTCTGAATTTTCTCTTTGACTGTAAAGATATACTGAGAAGCCTTTTTATCATATCCAGTAGTTCCTTTGGGTGCATTTAACATTTTGGTAGAAGGTCCCCCCCTTTCTCTTTCCAAGACTAACGTCCTTGCAAAGTGGGGACTTCCCCATCCTAGGGAATCTCAGCTCCTGTGCATTTTCAGATACAAACTGTTCCTTGAAATAAAACTCTCTGAATCTAGTAGCACAGTTAAGTGGGCACACACATCATCTCAGGGGATTTTATTCAGTGATCCAGGAAACACTGTAGTCGAGCATCCTCCCCTGACATTTGTATGAGTGAGCTCTCCCTGATTAACAAGGAAGAGAAAACAACAATCACAGCTGACTCTCTCAAGGGACATAGTTCATGAAATGCAATCATAACCACAACCTCTTGCGTGACACTGGAAACCCGAGGGGACAAAATCAGCTGCTTTATTCCCAGTTTCCACGGCAGATCACTGTAAAACTTCCTGTCCCTAACTCTATAGAATAAAGGAAATCTTCTGGCCCCATAACTTTTGCCTTTTTTGATTAAATCCTCAAAATCAAAAATAATCCCAAGGTTTTCTACACCTTCCTAATATGTTCCAAGAAGATCCACCATGTTGCAAAATGAATCTGCAGCATTACTAACTGTTAAGAAGGTCTAATAGGCACCCCTGGCTAAGAACCACTACAACTGGTGGGAACTAAGTGTTTGTGAACAAGAGAATGGAGAAGGAATCTACATGACAGATCTTTATGCTACAGAGAGGGGCTTCTTGCTCAGAGATAGGTTTCCTGAAACCTTTCAAAGCTCCATTTTGGAAAAACAAACAAACCTTACGGCTTGTGTGTTACAATGATTAGCATCTCTGTGTTTGGTGGGTCCCTGAGGACATAGACGCTGGTTGTTCACAAGAAAAGTAAAGCCTGGAAGAGAAGAGGAAGAAGAATCGGGCTGGACTGCAGCCTGACAGTCTCTTCCAGACCAGTGCGCTCTCAGGAGCAATGCCTGCCTGTTTTGAGATGCCCGTATTGGGTGTGGTCAACCAGGCCTTGGTACCCTCATGTTGCTCAGAGCACCCTCAGAAGACCACATCACAAAGGCTGAAGCGGGCCCGAAGGAGCTGGCAGTTGTTGGCAGGCACCCTCCCAGACGCTGTGCAGTGGTGTCCTTTCTTAAAGGGCTCTCTGAGCAGCTCATCTGCCACACCTTCCAGGGACTTCAGAAAATCAGTTTTTCTGGGCTTTTCAGAATTTGATCAGAAGCAGCTGGAGACAGGGAGATAGTGCTAAAATGTGATCCTTTGCCGGAATTCACAGCCTAATGTAGTGGGAGGGAGGGGACTGGAAGAAACAGAGAGCAAACTATGGCTTATTAGGTTTCTCTCTGGGTCAGGGCGTGTGCTAGGTGAAGAGACTTAGAGGAATAGGCCTTTAAGAGTCCAGGGATCTCAAAACTTCTCACGCAGAAAGTGAGCCCCAGAGAGACTGTGCCCAGGATCTCCCAGAGATGGCAGGGCCCCGGGGTGTCCCAGACTCAGCTCCACTCAGCTTCCTGTCTGTTCCTGACTGCACACCCCATAGACCCGTGTCTGCTCACAACTTCTGTTAAGTTATGGAGTGTTCCTGGTCTGTTGCTTCTTCTTGACCCCAGACTATATGATAAAGGAATGCTGTGGCTCCCTGACATTTTGTGTTCTTGTTACATATTTCAAACTGAAAGTGGTCCCAAGACTTCCTATACCTTATCCCCATCCCTTTGTGTCCACAGGGGTGAGTTCCGTGTCTAGAATGAATTAGAAAACAGAGGTGTGAATCCTTGGGTGTCTGAAACCCACAGCTGGCTTCCCTAAATTTCCACTATAGCTCTGTCTGGCTTTTCAATTACAGTGTCATCCAGGCATAAATGGAAAATGTCATCAGAAGCCTCAATTCCACCCTGCAATTTGTCATCCTGACACCAATAGAAAGTCAGCATACCATTAATTCTCTACACTTATTGATTTGGAAACTCAATTAAAAAGCTGACTGCTATCCTCTTCCTCCTCCTCCTATTCTCTTCTTTCCCTTCTTCCTCCCGCTCCTCCTCCCCTCTCCCTCCCCTCCTCTTTATTCTCCTTCTTCTCCCCCACCAAATAGTCTTCAGTTTCTAGAGTCCTAAGCCACGGTACTGCAGTGACTACTGTAGCTAAATCTCCCTGCATATGAAGCCACAAGCTTTCGACTTCACCAAGCTGGGGACCACCATGGTCTCCCCTCTAGCCTTTCTCCAGTCACTGCCTTGAACTCAGTCCTCCTGGACTGGGAGAGAGAAATATTGTGATCCACATTGCTAACGGGTGAGCTGAGTCATGCCCTTGGCAGAGTCAAGGAACTATGTCAAGGAGACCAGTAGTCTTGAGTGAGTCTGGAAGGGGTCTGACCTGACAAGGGATGTCTTCTTCAGGGTCTGCTTGCCCCTGCCCAAGAGGTGATGGGTGCTCCCCTAACCTTGAACTAGGGCCATCTGGGTGCCTTGGGTCTGCCTGAGCCTGAGGGGAGAGCTCTGCCACCAGTATTTTCCCATCAGAAAGCAGCAGCCTCAGCACAGAGGTAGGACTGCCCTGCTGACTTGCTCACAGCCTGCCCCAATGATAGTTCTGAGCGTCATCCTGATGCAGCAGCCCCGGAGGACCAGGCCACGCAGGCTCAACCGTTCCTGTTAACTACCCCCAGCAGGACCGGAGCTGCAAGCCCAGAGCAAGGCTGGGACAGTGAACAACTTATCCGCCTGCTCTATGGAAGGTGTCTTGTTTTGAATACATAATCTGTCTGTCCTGTTCTTTCAAAGTAAGTGCTTTTATGAAAGGTCTGGACTGTCCTTTAAACATCTTTCTTTTTTTTCCCTCATTTAACAGGAAATGTATTTCTATCCTTTTGTGGACTCAACTTTAGGAAGGGAGCTTGGTAGAGGGAGGATGCTTTTGTGTGAAATTCAAAGATTGGTTTAAACTAGGGCATGCACATGGCATAGCTATTTTGTGCAGACAGCAGGTGGCAAAAACATGCATGTGTGGCTAGCTGTTTGGAGCTTTGCTTATTCGAAGTAGTGTATGATAAGTGGTTTTGTTTGGGCAAAGGAGTGCCAGCTTTATTTGCAGCCACAGAGGAGATGCCCTTCTTGCTGGGTAGTGCTAGATTTAGAGCCGGAATTTTCTTTTTTCAGCAAGAACTAGAAGTTCCCCAGCGTTGCTTTTTATCCCCTCATGCCCATTTGTGTGCAGAATTCTTAGAGAACGCAGCATTGCTGATGTCCTGCTACACTCTCCGTACAGCACCGTGTGTCAGCAGATATGGGTTCTGGGTCTGTTTACTCAGCTCTGCTTTCTAAATGAAAGTTCTTGTTTTACACGGCTTCAAATAAGAAGTCAGGATTTTCATGATCACAGCTAAACATACACCACGAGTGGATGTGTATTTGCCTTTCTCTCTTGCAGATTTTTTTAGCAAAGTAGAAGCAGGATTTAGGATTTATTTTATTCTCCTTCAAATTTTTGGATAGGAATTATCCTGAGTTACCCAAAGCAACCTTGAGAACTGTTAGAAATTGGACATCAGACTCTGGCATAAGGGTCCTATAACACAAGCTCATCCTGGCTTTGATGTTTCAGATCAAGGCATGGATCAGTCATTTATTATTCACTGGGCACCTATTAATTACGCACCTGCTATGAACCAGATAATGGCCGATGTGTGGAAGAGACAACCAAGAGAAGACAGACAAGCCCCTGCCCTTATGAAGAATTCATTCTGGTTGAGGGGAGGGGCTTGTCAGAAGGTGAACATCCCAAATAAGTTTATAACATGTTGTCAGGAATGGAGGGGGGCTAAGAAGAAAGAGTTGACTCATTGGAAAAGACCCTGATGCTGGGAGGGATTGGGGGCAGGAGGAGAAGGGGATGACAGAGGATAAGATGGCTGGATGGCATCACCGACTCGATGGACATGAGTTTGAGTAAACTCTGTGAGTTGGTGATGGACAGGGGGGCCTGGCATGCTGCGATTCATGGGGTCGCAAAGAGTCGGACACGACTGAGCGACTGAACTGAACTGAAGAAGAAAGAGAGCAGGGTGAGGATGTGTGGGGAAGAGAGAGCCTGGGAACACCATGTTCACCTTCTCTGCTGCTGCATCCCACTTCTGAGTTCAGTCTCTGAAAACCCATGCTGTTTCTGAACCTGCATAAAAATAAAGTCCCATGGTTACTACCATCTCTACACTCCCTAAAGATGTTATTTTATTTAGCTGCCAGTGGCTTTTGTTTGGATATGATTTTGCTGATGACCTGTAAAAAAAAAAAAATAGGCAATTTCACAGAAAAATCTTGGTTTCTTTTGGGAAAAAAAGCAAAAGTTCTTGCAGGCCTGAGCTCCAGTTCTGCTTGGCAGTAGGTGGCAAGAACTGAATGTGGTCCCTGTTAGGACTTTCTGATTGTCATTATTCCCACTATTGGCCTCTAAAGGCAGCCATGGTTCCAGCATATTTTGGTGCCAGCCCTTCACAAGTTCAGGGCTGTGATGTTTCCTGTATCAGAACCCTTCCTAACTAGATGGGCCCATGGAGTTTTCTCCTCCTTTCTTCCCCTTCAATCACTTTATGTAGGCTCAACTCTCTCTGCTAGCTATAAGGCGCTGTCAAGGTGCTGCCAAACTTTCACAATCCCAGGCTAGGTTGGAGAAGCCATCTAGTTGAAGAATGAACCCTGTCCTTTTGCAGTCCCAGATTGCTTTCATATGACCCAGAAGAGCAGGAGACTCAATGCAGTTCACAACACCTAGTATATTTTCATTCTGGATAGTTACAGGTTCTAAATAACTCAGATGTTCTTAGAGTTATAATTTCATTACAGTTCCACCTAATTAAAATGAAAGCCCATTCTCTAGTTATTTCATCCTTTGTCCCTTAGACAAATCCATCAACCAAATCTTCCCCTGACATGAAGAACAAAATATATTAGCTAAAGCACATGTACCAATTACTATTTACTTCATTTCTGTTTGACTTTTCACAATACCATGCCATTCATCAACTGACAGGTAGGGGTATGACCACAGTGATTGCAAGTCTGTGTCCCCTGAGCTAGACAGGGCACGTGCCATGGGATCCTTGGCTCATGGTATCCTCCCAAGAAATTCAATGTTCAGCAGCACCCTCCTTCTTGTCCCAGCTGGTCAATCAGTGTTGACCTAAAATTCACTCACTTACACAGAATATTTCCAAACGTATGTAACTATAATAACCATATGTTTGTAAGCTCTCTAATCAGTGTTTAAATTTACTTAAACAAGTAACCTTTCCCTGCTCCATAATGGATAATAGAGCTTTACTGGGCAGTGCCTCCCATCTGTCTTTTTCTCCTGTCAGAAGCATACCTCCGACTGTCCTCTGCAACCTTTTGCCCCCCCCCCCCCCAATATTCCCATTGCTAGGGGGCAGTCTGATCCTCACTCATCAGGGCTGTGCTCATTCTTCTGAAGGTGGATCTCATGGCCATTCTATGGCTACGGTTGTCTAGGATCCCCAGTAGCTTTAGCATCAGCTGGGAGCTTAGAAATGTAAACTGTCAAGCCCACTCCAGAAATGCTAAATTAATATATGCTTTTTAATAAGATTCCTGGGAAATTCACATAGACCTTCAAGTAGATAAAGCATATACTTTCCCCACAGCCATTGGCCCCATCCACTTTGACTCACAGCCCCTTGTAAAAAAAAAAAACTCCTTCAACCCTGAATGGATATTCTCTCATCACTGGTTTTGAGTTCCCTAAACACAGACCCTCACATTTTGTGATCTTACTTTTTGGTAGTTATTATATTCAGGTAAATGCCAGCATATTATTAACAGTTGGCCACAGTGTAAAGTATCCTTGGGAACTAAGTCATTCATCTGAAACATCTAAATGATCATTATGGGAAAAGTAATCTTGCAGTATAGTGTAATAGTGGAGGTAGGATGTGGAAAATCCAATTAAAGTCATTAAAAGACAGCTGTTAAATTAAATAGATTGCTATTTCCAGGCAGGCAAGACAGAAAAGTGGTTAAGCACTGACATGGGCATCAGGGACCTGTTCTGGTTAGGGTCCAGCTTTGCTCCCAGCTTTGTGACCTTGCGGAAATTGCTCAACCCAGACATTCACAAATCCACCTGCTCAAAATAACCATCTGTAGAGCTGGGAAATAAATTTACAACTGCTCTGGATCATCAATAGAGTCCCCGCTTTAGGTTTTTTGTGAGACCGAGGCATCTGCATGTTTTAAAAACCGTCAGGTGACTTTGATATCTGAGTGAGTTTGGGAAGCACTGGCAGCTTCATGGAGCTTCTAACTGAAACCGCTATGTGACATTCCAGGGAGCGCTGGAGAGCTGCAGTCCTTTATGTCTCAGTGAGAAAGAATTTAGTGAGAAGCAAAGTGACACGTGATTTATTAGAATAGGGTGCTTGTGAGGCTTACAAGCGGGTGGGCAAGAAGGTGCCATGCCCTGAGAACTTACGGGGCTACAGTTTTATAATCAAAGGGAAAGTGGGGAGGGGGAGAATACCTTTATCATTCTTGAGTGGATGTCATGCTTTCTTCATTGACTTCTCCTCCAGGTTGGGCAGTGGAGTTTTTTTGTCCCTACATGGTCAGGATAGGTCCACAAATTATTGTTTTTCATATGTGCAGAGAGCATGTCCTAACTTACTGGGTTCACAAGGCAGGATATGGGCCTCATGCCACCACTGTTTTATTGTTTTGGAGCATGCCTCATGCTTCTGTTGCATGGTTTTGTTGCTAAGCAAGCCTGTTTGGTTTTGTGGTTAAGCAAACTTTTTTGAGTAATCATTAACTTACAGGGGTCTCTCATACTTTTTCTACTTACAATCCTCTAGTGGGATTAACTATTTAATCACCTACTTTGTCCCTTTACTCTGTCCCTATCATAATCCCTTTGTTCTCAAATGAGGATAACAACGAAACAGTCTTGTGGATTTAAGGGTAATATGAAGGGAAAGGTCCTGTCTCATGCCTGAAACATAGTAGTTGCTCAACATCAACAGTGATGGTTACAATGATGATGGTGCTGCTCATGATAATGAAGGTGGTG
Organism: Odocoileus virginianus; assembly: GCF_023699985.2. NCBI lineage: Eukaryota > Metazoa > Chordata > Mammalia > Artiodactyla > Cervidae > Odocoileus > Odocoileus virginianus. The sequence continues at coordinate 39,124,893 of NC_069674.1, forward strand.
GTGGTAACAGTGATGATGATAATGATGCAAGCTCCATTTACACATCAATTGGATATACACAAACCTACATTCTTTATTAGCTTTAATTTATAATGGGCCTCTGTATAAAGTGAAAGTGGAAGTGAAAGCCACTCAGTCGTGTCCGACTCTTTGTGACTGCCTGGACTATACAGTGCATGGAATTCTCCAGGCCAGAATACTGGAGTGGGTAGACTTTCCCTTCTCCAGAGGATCTTCCTGACCCAGGAATCAAACCTGGGCCTCCTGCATTGCAAGTGGATTCTTTACCAGCTGAGCTACCAGGAAAGCCAGGCCTCTGTATAGAGGCCTATTAACATAAATTGCCAGATTAAATATGATTATTTTACTATAACTGCTAGTAGTTCTGCATCAAGCTTTACTCCACACTTATAATAATGCTGTTTTACATTTGTTCAGTACTTTCAATTTTCCAAGTGCTTTAAAATCCACAACATTCCCTCCAGTCTTAAGAGGTGGCCAGAGCTATCCCAGGAAATTACCCTCATTTGATAACTGAGGAAACAGACTGAGAAAAGCAAGGGACTCCCTTAGAGCTGCCCACTGAACAACCTGGAATAGGGCTCAGGTCTTTGGGCCCAGGATCTATGGAGAAAAACTTCTGTCTTTCAACCAAAAGCTCATATTAAGGGGGATTTTCCAGGAAAATCTTGATTGACTGTTAATAAGTCTCCACAGGTTAGATTAACAATTGTCTGGGAAATATCTTTGTTTCCTGAGTCAGTCTCCAATTTCATCTTATGTTCAGATCTTTTCAAACCTGAAGAGACCAGTCATAGAGGATCCTTCTTTCACAAGAGAACCAATGACCACTCAGGGTAAAATAGCATAGTCTTACTTAAGTGAAGAATAACACAATTTAGGTATTTGTTAGAAGAAAATATGACATGGTCCACCGATCTTATATTGTAGCACCTGTATCTGCTCCTTTTCATGAATTCTCTCAAACACTCTCACTGGAAACTTATGGCAAAGAGTTCAACAGAATATACTAAAAAGCGCACATATTAGCATTAAGTCAGGATGCAGTCTGCTGACATCATATTCACAGGAACTCAAAGAAAACTTCCTTGCCTCTCCACCGTTGTCTTCAGCAAAGGTTCAGACCTCCAGCGGCCTGGAAACATGCTGCGTGAACGCGTGTGAGGAGCCAGGTCCTTGTCAGCTCTACTTGCATTAGCTCATCATTTCTCTCCTCCTTTGACACTGGTCCTCCCTCTGCCAGAAACAGTCACTCTCTACTTCCTTGAAAACCACACAACCAATTATAACTTTTAGCTGTTTAAATTTGCCTCCACCAGTCACTTATACCCCTAAGACCCCGAGGTGTTACTAGAACGAAGGTATTGAGTTACTTTCTCTGGGACCGCTTTCCTCAGTGGGCTGCTCTATATCATCTCTGTGCACCCCATTCAGTAACCCACTTCCTTCTTCTTTATTGCAGACATGTATGGAAAAGTCCAATTACAAGTCAGGAATGGGAAGCACAGTGTCCTACTGAATCAATACAATCAATTAACAATTAGAATCCCAGCTCTATATTGTTAAAAATTAGGGCATCTGAATGCTGAATGTGTGCCCAATGGGATCCAAGTTGCTAAGCCATTTGTTTTGATTCCTCATATGGAATCCTACCTCCAAGGAAAAAGATTGGAAATAAAAACCATTAAGGAATCAAGTACTGTTCCAGATACTACACTACGTTGTTTTGAGAACTTCAGTCACCATTGCCTATAGCAAGATTTATTCCATAAATATATTCTGTTTAACATATTGTTTATTCATAAATATTTGTGGCATGTTTACTCTGGACCAGATGCTGTGCTAAGTGCAGGTGATAAAATGGTGAGCAAAGCCAGCCGTGACTTTCCAGGCTTTCACTCCAGTGAAAGGAGAAACCCATTCAAATCGTAGCCAATATAGATATTATGAAGGTGAAGAACATAGCTCTTTGAGCATGGGTAAGGGGGGAGCTTTATCTGGACTGGGATTTAGGAAGTATCCTTGAGGAAAGGATGCTTACTTGGACATGGAAACATGAACTGTATGTTCATGTTTACCTAATCGACTGATTAGGTAAAAGAGGACAATTTGTCTTCCTTATTCTAAAAATTGATGTCACCTGCTACCAAGAAAATATGACCTCATTATTTAATATGAAGAGGTATAAAAATAAGACAAGCCAGTACTTTTTAGCTGGTCTTTTCTAGAACCATCTTTTTAATTTTCAAAGTGTACTCCTCCTTACCTTGCATATCAGCCCCAATTATTAGATAGATAGATTTTTACTCTTTTCTCTGGAAAATTACTCTTCAAGTTCTTGCACACTCTAGGTCCATAACATAGTAGGCCCTCATCAATATTTCAAGGGTTTTCAAGAAAAAGAGTAATGACTTTATTTGCTTTATTATGCTACTCAAAATGGTGAATGTGAAGGGTGAGTTTACTGTGTCATAAAGCTATGTGTGGAGTAAGAGACCTACAGAGCACTGTAAAAAGGAAGAATTGCAGTTCAAACCTAGTAAGAATATACTAGAGTAAAAGATGAGCACCAAAGTCATTCCCCCTTATTAATAATATCACAGTGAAATACTGGAATAATTAATAAGGAATACATTAGCCTAATGTCTACCAAGAGAGTGATTAGTTCAGTAAGAGACACTGCACTAAAAGCAACATTTCCTAGGAAGATTATTCTCCTCTTTATCTCCCTTCTCTGTGTGGCCCAAAAAGAAAAGAACTGTATATAGATAATATATATTCCCTTCTCCACCCCCACAAAAAGGAAAGAAATGTGTATAGAAAATGTATCGTCAATCACTTATTTGGTTCCATTTATGCTTCATTTCAACCGGAGTCTGGTGGGCTGGTGGCTCAGATGGTAAATAATCTGCCTGTAACGCAGGAGACCTGGGTTTGATCCCTGGGTCAAGAAGAGAAAATGGCAACACACTGCAGTATTCTTGCCCGGAGAAATCCATAGACAGAGGAGCCCAGTGGGCTACAGTCCATGGGGTTGCAAAGAGTCAGACACTGAGGGACTAACACTTTCCCTTTCAACCTTAGTCTAAACATTTTAGTATAACTGATAGAGGAGTCAGGAAACTAAAAGGAAAAGTGTCTACTCTTTTCTCCTTCCCAAGTAACAATTTGTGTTACAATGATGACTACTAGATATTTGCTTACTCTTTCTATCATTTGTGCAATCTGTGAGCCTTAACTGATTTCTGCTTTAAGGGCTGTGGAGCATCTAAGGGAACAGGACACAGATGTTTACATGAAGACATATATATATATATTAACACTCCAAGATGAGGTATCAGTAATTGTCCATAAAAGGCTTCTGTGTTCACATAAATGGGGAGACCTGGACAACCCTAGGTCAAACAAACTTTATCTGATCTCTTAGCTGAAGGGGCTCTCAGAATGTTTGGTGTGTGATGAGAGGGAGATTCAGAAATGCAGCATTTGTATGGCATTTTTTAAACGTATCATCTACTAACATGAGTCCTTGGATACACTCTGGGAATGTTCTTCTAAGCAATTGAGCAGGACTCTGCCTTATGGGTAAGGAGGCCGATATTAGCAGGGCAGGTTAGAGCCCTGAGCAAGAGGTATGGCATCCAGGTCAGAGTTCTAACTCTGAGAGGGGCTTAGCAACAAACCTCTAGTGGTAAGTTGGTGGGAAAACAAGACATCTAAAACATGGTCATCTAGACCAAGCCAACTAAATGAAGATTTACTTGATTTGCATTATTAATTTTAATGATATTAATTATTAATAGTAAAAACACTATGTTGAAGGTCAGTAAGTTCTAGGAATTTAAACATGGTGAATAAATATAGCTATAGGCTCTTTCTTCAGATTTTTTAGGTTTATATCCTTGTTTTACCACTACTGACTTACATGACTGAGGCAAATGACTTTGTCTCTTTAAAACTCAGTTTTTTCATATCACCATGAGAATAATAATAACAGTATGAACTACAAAGAACACTGTGACATTTAAATGAGATAACACGGATGAAGCACTAATACCTGTCATATTGCAAGATTTCATTCAGTGCTCATTAGTTATTAAATGCTCATTAGTCCTCACAATCCTATGAGGCAGATATTGTCTTCTCCATCTGTGAGTAACAAAACTGGTTCTCAGAAAACTTAATAAGATGCCAGGATCATGGCTATAAACGGTCATGGGGCTAGCATTCAAACTCAGGCTCATTTAACTCCAAATCCCATGTCTTTTCTAGTATAGCATTTTAATATGAATCTCAGAGAGCATACAGATACTGAGACTAATTATAGACTTTATTTTCAGGTAAACCTCAGCCAGGAATAGCTCAAAAACAGGACTAAACTAGCATAATTGAATAGGAATATAGACAGGCAGTTCAGACTCAGGCTTTTTTTGATGTGTTGGCCCAGAAAATCTAGAAACACTCCATTTGTCTAATAGGAGTCAAGTGTGATTGAAAATATCCTACTTGCTTGTTAAACAACCTATGCTCGTAGACTTGTCATTGGCATTAGTCTAACTTGTTGGCAAAAAGATTTGTGTGTGCATGTGTGTTGGAACTAGCAGAGGCAAAGTTTGTGAACTAGGCAGCAGTTAATTGTTGAGGGTAGAGAGTGGCTTCTGTAGGGTGCAAGCTGGGATAGAAAATCCATGCATCTAGCCATGGGAGATGCAGTCCAGATTTAAGCCAGCTCAACTCTTAGTAAAATGAGCAAGTGATCATTAGGAAAGAGTACTCTAGTGAGAAAACAAATCAAAAAATAGTTCCATTGTTTTTATATGAATAATGTTTGAGATAATTTAGAAGATTACAAAACATGCAGGAACGCAAGGAAATGTGATAAATCAACAAAAAAAAATCTATCGGTAGAAGCAGGTCCATAGATGAACCAGATATGAGAACTAAAGAGAAGGATTTTAAAACATCCATTGTGAATACATTCAGGTATTTTCTGAAAAAGATGGCTACAGTGGATGAGTAGATGAAGAATTTTAGCAGAGAAATGGGAACCATAAGAAAAAGAACCACATAGAAATTCTAGAGTAAAATTACCTGAAATAGATTAGATGGATATTTTAGTCTGTTTGGGCTGCTACAACAAAATCCCATAGAATGAGTGCCTTATAAACAACAGAAATATATGACTCACAGTTTTGGAGGCTGGGAAGTTCAAGACCAAGACATGGTCAGATTTGATGTTCTGTGAGGGCCCACTTCCTGGTTCATAGGCAGCCATGTTTTACCGTATATGGTGGTAACCACATATGGTAGAAAGAATGAGAAATCTCTCTGGGGCCTCTTTTGTAAAGGCACTAATTTCATTTATGAGAACTCCACCCTTATGATCTAATTGCCTCCCAAAGGCCCCATTTAATACTATCCTACTGAGGACCGCTTTTTAGCATATGAATTTTGGGGAACACAACATTCAGTCTGTAGCAGTGGGCCTAACAGAAGACTAGAAACTGTGACAGAAAAGATCAGTGAAACTGAAGACTGGTTAGGAAGTGTTGTTCAAACTAAAAGTCAGAGAAAACTATTGTGAGACACTTTATGGATCATCAATTACCTGTCAAGTGGCCTAACATACATGTATTTGGAATCCCAAATTGCAAAAGAAAGAGAAAAAATGGGCCAGAACATATATTTGAAGAAGTAACACCTGGAAATTTTCAGATACTATGGGAAAATTTCAATCTACAAATCCAAGATTTCAATGAACTCCAAATTGTAAAGGAACCTAAGCACATCACAGTCAAATTTCTGAAAACCAAAGATAGAGGAAAATATCATGCAAGCATCCACAGGAGAAAAATGACATTACACATGGGAGAGCAATGACCAAAAATATCATGGCTGAATTTGTATCAAGAATAAAGTCAGAAGGCAATGAAAAGAGATCTTAAGTTGGGAAAGGTTGTATGGAGGAAGACTGTACCATGATATAAGGCAAATAACAAAGGGTATGACCTAGTGAAGGGATCAGAAAAGGCTTCCTCAAGAAAGTATCATCTGAGCTAAGAGCTGAAGGATGAGATGTTAAGTAGGCAAAGAGTAGAAAAGATGTTCCAGGTATATGCAAAATTCCTGTGGCAAGAGGCAACTTGCTACATGGTAAAACTGAAAGGTTCAAAGTAGGTGGAACACAGATATCAAGCGAAAGATAGGAGCCAGACTAGCTATTACAGGTTACAATATGGACTTCTGTTTTGTAAGAAAAAGGTAAAAATTTCAAAGAATTTTAAGTAGCAGGGATCATTTAAACAGATTTGTGTTATGAAAAACTCTTTAAACTCTGGATAAAGTAGAAGCACACAGGTGTAGCTGAGAGGAGAATAGGGGCGCGTAGGAGTGATTGCAGTGAGAAATGATGGTGGCGAGGACCTGGGTGGTATCGTTGAACATGAAAAGAGGTGACGGTCTGACTCGCAAGAATATGTTCCTGACGATTACACCAACTTGTCTGTGGGAAAACATAAAGATGATAAATTTCAGGAGACAGAGACATTCGTGTGGATATATAGGCAGAGAACTCAGAAGAGAGGTTTGGGCTAGAGATGAATATTTGAGGGTTATTGGCATTGAGAGGGTAGATTGTCTTGGATGTAGATGAAATTGCCTTTTCTCCTTAAAAACCTTTTGTCTGGAGTACCAACTTTGCTGCTGGGCTCTGCATAGCATCCCAGGTGTGGTCTCTGGGTGGGGCCGAAGGAGCAGCCTTTACTTGAATGGCTTCTGTTACACAGTTGTTGGTCTGCACCTGTTTGCTGCCCTCTAGTGACCCTTGAAAGCTCTGCCCCACATGCAAGGCAGTTTAACCCCTTGTGTCCTGGCTGGTTCTCATGGGGCTTCAGGACCTGACAGCTCCATGACTCTTGGAATATGTGGCACAGGTTACAACTTCCACCCCAATTACTTGAAACCTTCAGTTAAACAGGAGGGATAACCACACCAGCAGGCAGAAAGTGTTTTCTTCCATGCCAGGGCTATGCTTTTTTTTTTTTTTAAACAAGTGGCTGTTGGCAAATTAATACTCAGATTTAATGAGTTTGGGTCATATCAACTATATCTTTATTGTGATGGTGAGGGGCCCATCACTAGTGCTTCTGTCTTGTAACAAGTAACTGGCAGATTTTTATTTTTCAGTGTTATTTGCTTATTCCTTGCCTAGACAAATTAACCAGTAAAAATCTACAAATCTAAGAAATTCATAAATGTTTGGAGCTACAAGAAAGTTAGAAAAGAATAGCTGTCAGTCATTGAATAATATCTACACATCACCTATTTTATTTTATGTGATTTAACATTCACTGCAATCAACAAGGTATCGATATCATCATTTCATCCATGTGAAAATAGACTTGGATATGTCATGGACCTTTTCCAGGAACCCATAACTACTGAGGTGGAGGAGACTCAGGTGGACTTCAGACTCAGTCTTTGTGGGGTCCTGTTTCCTATGTTATGATGTCTCCAAATGAATATATACTTGACCCTTGAACAATATGGAGGTTGGGGTGCAGTCAAAAACTTGTAGTTAGCTCTCTATTTCTGAAGGTTCCTCCACATCTACAGTTAGGTTCCTCTGTGTCCACAGTTCCCCACCTGGGATTCCTCTGACCATGGATCATGGAATACAATAATACTTACTATTAAACAAAATCCACGTATAAGTGGGCATGCACAGTTCAAATCCATGTTGTCCAAAGATCAGTTGTATAATTAGTTAGCAGTTGTTTTATCAGAAGTACATTATGAAAATACAAGACCTTGTTTTCTTCTCCAAAGAGTTGTCAGTCTAGTAATGAGGTTAACATGCATTCTAAAGGGAAACAGACTATTTAAAAAAATTACTTTATAGTTAAAAATGTGATTTCCTGCTTTGTTTCCTCTGCACAGCTTCTCTTAAGTAGAGCAAAAAGACTGGATAAGTAACTGCTTCCAGCCCTGGGAAATAAGCAGGACCAATATCTTTGCTTATAGTTTACATTGACCTTCTCCCCACCTCCCCACCCCCCAGTTCCTCCTGCCAGACATTCACATCCACGCCCTCCAGTTCAGCCTCTTACACAGTTTGACCTTGGCTAGAGGGAATCACCCCCACGGTCACATTCTATGTTTGCTGAAAAAAGCAGGTTACCCAAAACCTGCAAAAGTCTTTTAGTGCATAAGTTGCACTTAAAAGACTAGATACCCAAAGGACAGGGGTGGTTATTGAGGACTGGTAGGATGTTGAATAACTTTTCTCATCTGTTTGTCCTGGTACTACTTACCTATGTAACAAAGAGAAAACAATACAATTTAATTTCTACATTCTAAAGAGAGAAAAATTAGTTTTTCCCTCAGAGAGGAAATTACAATTTCACTAAAGCATCTAAAAACAAAAAGATCTCTGCCTCTTCAAAGAGACAAACAGGTGTGGATTTTCATTAATTTACTAATAAACAGAAAGAGTTATAGAAAATTGCAAATATTATTGTCAGGACTAGTATTATAGAGCACATTATCTATTGCTAAAATACTTTGAACTCTGTTACCAATAATGAAAACATAGGAGGAAATACTAGGGAAGGAGGGAGGGTGGAAGGCAGGGAAAGGAGGAAGATAAAGAGGCTCTAGGATTTATTTTATTCTTTCTAGTATTATATTTTTTAAAGTTTAAGCTCATATTTCTCTATACTTTGTATTTCATTTCATTGTTAACCATTCATAAAATACAAAGACATGATAAAATGCATAAATCTTACAACTTTGCTCTTTGCTTTTCTTAGGACATCTGTCTTCAGTAAGAAATATTTACTATTATTAAGAAATGAATGTATCTAGTGTCTGCTTTCCCTTCATGAAATTTATAAAGGTAATTAGACTAAATGACTTAGTATATTAAATTCATCCCTCCATTTTTTCTTATTTACCATGAAAGCATGAGCACATAAAAGCAAAATTATATAGTTCATATAATAAAGAAACTGGGAAAACAAAGTGGACAGAAAGTAAGTGAGGTTACTTGTGGTAACAAACAACCCCTCCAAATCTCAGTGACTTCAACAAATATTACGTTTGCTCACTCAGTTACTAGTCCATGATTCTGCTCTGCACACGGTAGTCACTATAGCTCCTGGGTGATAGACAGCCACCGTCTCCAGTGTTGCCACCTGCCACCTCAGAGGGAGGGAGAGCTCAGAAAGGTTCTGCAGAGTCATTTAAACACCTCAACATGAAAGTGGTAAACTTGCTGCATGGTTATTGGTCCAGTGGCCCTCCTAAGCACAAGGGGACCAGAAATGACATCCTACCATGTGCCTGGACAGCTGAGGGAAGACGTATTTGGAGAAGGGCACAGATTTTATCATGGACAGGAAGCACATGAGATAGAAACCCTAATATCAGATAACATGTGTTGAAATGCACATAATTGCTAATATCCTACTTTGACCTACAGAAATGGCAATCTTATAAATTCACACTAATAAGATTAAAACACACTGTCTTTTATTCTAACACAAAATCTGACACTGAACATGTACTTTTCCTATACCAGTTCTCCAATTCTCCGATAGCAACTGGGTGTCCAAAAGTTCAATTCAATTCAACACTAACTCCTAGAGAAATGTAGACTCTACAACTTAAGGACTCAGTCCCACCTCACTGCCCCCACCTTAAACCCCACTGGCAAATGGGGTTCCCAGGCTACCCTACAGCAGACCAACTATAAATTCTGCCAAGTCAAGTGTAAATTTTGTGATTCCCACAACTTCTTCTCCTGGAATTTGATGATTTGATAGAATGACTTACAGAACTCCAGAAAACACTGTAGCTGTTACTACAGTTTATCATAAAGGATATAAAGTGGACATCCAGAGGTACATAGGATGAGGTTCTGAAAGTCTCTAGGCATAGAAGCCTTGGTCTCTGTGGAATTGGGGTGCACCACCATCCTGGCTTGTGGGTGTATTCATCGACTTGGAAGTTCCTTTAAACACTGCCATTTAGGGTGGTTTTTTTTTCTTAATTGGAGCATAGTTGCTTTACAGTGTTATGTTAGTTTCTGCTTTACAGCAAAGTAAGTCAGCTGTATGCATACATACATTCCCTCCTTCATTGAGGGGTTTTCATGGAGTCTTCATTATGTAGACATAAGTGATTGAATCACTGGTCAACTCCAGCCCCTCTCACCTCACTGCAATTTGAAACTTTCAACTCTTTAATCACATCTTTGGATTTTCTGGCTGACCAGCCCTCATCCTGAAGGGGTCCACTGAGAGTTACTTCATTAGCATAAATTCAGGTATGGTTGAAGGGAGGGGTGGGGCTTATTGTAAATAATAAGAGCACTCCCATCAAGCAGGAAATTCCAAGCGTTTTAGTTGCCCTGTACCAGGAATGAAGAACTAATGGACAGAGGTTCATGACCCTGTACAGGAGGCAGTGATCAAAACCATCCCCAAGAAAGAGAATTGCAAAAAGTCAAAATGGTTGTCTGAAGAGGCCTTACAAATAGCCCCCCATCTTGCTGTGGGTGCCATATCCTCCAGGAGGCCCCGTCTGAGACTCCAGACCTGGACACCCACTTGCTGCTCTCTCCTGGCACTTCCCTACGGCACACAGTGTTTTAGGGTTCCAAGAAGTAGACATTTGGAACATATTTGGGTTGGGAAGACAATTTCATTACAGGAGTGGATGAAACTAGAGAAGATACTTGGAGAGCTAAAAAAAATAGAAAGGGCAAGATCAGCCATCATGAATGCTATGAATCTAAAGACTAACCAGTACATAGAACACTGGGGCATTTCTCAAGCACTTATAAGTGAGCTCAAAATCTAAGCTGTCTGACAACACACAGCTGGTCTAATGTAGCTGAGAGAACAAAGCAGTGATTCTCGGCAGGGGGACAGCGGGTGGATAGCCCAGGGGATGACTAGCAATGTTTGAAGGCATGTTTTGGTTTTCACAATGGGTGACTGCTACTGACATCTGGTATGTAAATGCCAGGAGCCCTACAGTGCCTGGGACAGCCCCCACAATGAAGGATTATCCTGCTCAAAAATTGAGATGCACAGTACTCACACGGTGCATCATCACAGCATGGCTGCTGCCTTCCCCTCGAGCAGGTGAGCTGGGAGACCGGGTGGAAGCTGCAGTGCCTTTATGACTTAGCCTGAGAGGTCACACGTCCTTGTTCCTACCATATTCTCTCGGTCACACAAACTAGCTCTGACTGGGGGGAAGGGGAGGGGAGGGAACTTCATAATGATGTGAACACCAGGAGGTGGGGATCTCCAGGAGCCATCTTAGGAGGCTGACTAAAAATCTACCAAAAGAAGCATAGATATTAGAAGAAATCCATCACCCCTAGTGGCTAAAACTCCCCGCTCCCAGTGCAGGGGGCCTGGGTTCGATCCCTAGTCAGGGACTAGATCCCACATGCTGCAGCTAAGATGGAAGATTCTGTGTCCTACAACTGAGACCTAGTGCAGGCAAATATATGATTTTTAAAAATTAAGTATTTTTTCAAAAAGAGAGGCATGCCATAAAAATAAAAAAGAAGAAATCTAAGATCACATTTGAAGATGTCCAGTTGTTGAACTAAAAATCTGCAGTGATTCAACTGAAATATTATTAGAATTTAAAAATTAAGTAACCTTATCTTCGACAAAGGAGGCAAGGATATACAATGGAAAAAAGACAACCTCTTCAACAAGTGGTGTTGGGAAAACTGGTCAACCACCTGTAAAAGAATGAAACTAGAACACTTTCTAACACCATACACAAAAATAAACTCAAAATGGATTAAAGATCTAAATGTAAGACCAGAAACTATAAAACTCCTAGAGGAGAACATAGGCAAAACACTCTCTGACATAAATCACAGCAGGATCCTCTATGATCCACATCCCAGAATATTAGAAACAAAAGCAAAAATAAACAAATGGGACCTAATGAAACTTAAAAGCTTTTGCACAACAAAGGAAACTATAAGCAAGGTGAAAAGACAGCCCTCAGATTAGGAGAAAATAATAGCAAATGAAGCAACAGACAAAGGATTAATCTCAAAAATATACAAGCAACTCCTGCAGCTCAACTCCAGAAAAATAAATGACCCAATCAAAAAATGGGCCAAAGAACTAAACAGACATTTCTCCAAGGAAGACATACAGATGGCTAAAAAACACATGAAAAGATGCTCAACATCACTCATTATCAGAGAAATGCAAATCAAAACCACAATGAGGTACCATTACATGCCAGTCAGGATGGCTGCTATCCAAAAGTCTACAAGCAATAAATGCTGGAGAGGGTGTGGAGAAAAGGGAACCCTCTTACACTGTTGGTGGGAATGCAAACTAGTACAGCCGCTATGGAAAACAGTGTGGAGATTTCTTAAAAAACTGGAAATAGAGCTGCCATATGACCCAGCAATCCCACTTCTGGGCATACACACCGAGGAAACCAGATCTGAAAGAGACATGTGCACCCCAATGTTCATCGCAGCACCGTTTATCATAGCCAGGACATGGCAGCAACCTAGATGCCCATCAGCAGACGAATGGATAAGGAAGCTGTGGTACATATACACCATGGAATATTACTCAGCCATTAAAAAGAATTCATTTGAATCAGTTCTAATGAGATGTATGAAACTGGAGCCCATTATACAGAGCGAAGTAAGCCAGAAAGATAAAGACCATTACAGTATACTAACACATATATATGGAATTTAGAAAGATGGTAACGATAACCCTATATGCAAAACAGAAAAAGAGACACAGATGTATAGAACAGACTTTTGAACTCTGTGGGAGAAGGCGAGGGTGGGATGTTTCAAGAGAACAGCATCGAAACATGTATATTATCTAGGGTGAAACAGATCACCAGCCCAGGTTGGGTACATGAGACAAGTGCTCGGGCCTGGTGCACTGGGAAGACCCAGAGGGATCGGGTGGAGAGGGAGGTGGGAGGGGGGATCGGGATGGGGAATACATGTATATCCATGGCTGATTCATGTCAATGTATGACAAAACCACTACAATATTGTGACATAATTAGCCTCCAACTAATAAAAAATAAATAAATTTTTTTTTAAAAGTAAATGATAAAAATGAAGTAATATGTGGCAGGACACAAAATCAGCATAATAGATATCAACAGATTTCATCTAAATCAGGAATATCAAATTGGAAACTGTGAGGGAAAGAAAATTCTATTTATAAAGTACCTAGTAACCTGTATGCAGGTCAGGAAGCAACAGTTAGAACTGGACATGGAACAACAGACTGGTTCCAAATAGGAAAAGGAGTACATTAATTCTGTATATTGTCACCCTGCCTGTTTAACTTATATGCAGAGTACATCATGAGAAACACTGGGCTGGAAGAAGCACAAGCTGGAATCAAGATTTCTGGGAGAAATATCAATAACCTCAGATATGCAGATGACACCACCCTTATGGCAGAAAGTGAAGAAACTAAAAAGCCTCTTGATGAAAGAGAAGGAGGAGAGTGAAAAAGTTGGCTTAAAGCTCAACATTCAGAAAACTAAGATCATGACATCTGGTCCCATCACCTCATGGCAAATAGATGGGGAAACAGTGGAAACAGTGTCAGACTTTATTTTTGGGGGACTCCAAAATCACTGCAGATGGTGATTGCAGCCATAAAATTAAAAGATGCTTACTCCTTGGAAGGAAATTTATGACCAACCTAGACAGCATATTTAAAAGCAGAGACATTACTTTGTCAACAAAGGTCCATCCAGTCAAGGCTATGGTTTTTCCAGTAGTCATGTATGGATGTGAGAATTGGACTGTAAAGAAAGCTGAGTGCCGAAGAATTGATGTTTTTGAACTGTGGTGTTGGAGAAGACTCTTGAGAGTCCCTTGGACTGCAAGGAGATCCAACCAGTCCATTCTAAAGGAGATCAGTCCTGGGTGTTCATTGGAAGGACTGATGTTGAAGTTGAAACTCCAATACTTTGGCCACCTCATGCGAAGAGTTGACTCATTGGAAAAGACCCTAATGCTGGGAAGGACTGGGGGCAGGAGGAGAAGGAGATGACAGAGGATGAGATGGCTGGATGGCATCACTGACTTGATGGACATGGTTTGGGTAGACTCCGGGAGTTGGTGATGGACAAGGAGGCCTGGCGTGTTGTGATTCATGGGGTCGCAAAGAGTTGGGCACGACTGAGCGACTGAACTGAACTGAACTGAAGAGATAGCTTTAAAAAGAAGTATGTGGAAATTCTGAAGAAAAATATAAAATCTCACTAAGGGACATGAGATTGAGATATATTAGAGCTTGCCAGTTGGCTGGGGTGGAAACATGAGATTTCTGTAACTTAGTTTTTCACCGTAACTTTCAGTTTCCATTTATACAGGTTGGCTTAAAATCTAAAGTCTAAAGGAGATAGATTAATGTGAATATAACACAAAAAAGTGGTATGTATTTCATTAAACAAGTCCAGAAATTATCTAGAAGAATAAATGGAACAACATAACCAAGAAACTTGGGGGAAAGAAGTGTACTTGTTCAGTTTAACATTAATATGTTATAAAGTAATTGAGATGGTGTGGTTTTACTATAGTCATATAATGGAAGACCAGTGGAACCATATATATAGCCCAGAAATTGACCCACACGTCAATAAGAACCATATATATAGCCCAGAAACTGACCCTAATAAAAATTTGTAAATAATAGTAGTGGAAACAAATCTGAGTATGAAACATATTACACAACAAATTAACCACTTTGAAAGACCCTAAATATACTTTTCTTCCTTTAGCCATTCACCAGTCCCTAGTAGATTTGAGTTAAATTTAAATGTGACATCATAAGTCAACAGAAAATATGGATGAATATTGTCTTGAGTTGGAAAGAGTGTGTGATTTCAAGCATAAAGTAGCAATGATAACAATGGAAAAGAAATCCAAATATTTTCCAATATAAAATTTTAAACTCTCTATAACTTGGAAAAAAACACAAAAGTGAAAAAACAAGTACATATTGATAAATTTTGTCATATTTATTAAAAGGGATGAATATCCCCTGATACTTCAGTTGGTAAAGAATCCACCTGCAATACAGGAGACCTTGGTTTGATTGCTGGGTTGGGAAGACCCCCTGGAGAAGGGGTAGGCTACCCATTCCAGTATTCTTGGGCTTCCCTTGTGGCTCAGCTGGTAAAGAATTCACCTGCAATGTGGGAGACCTGGGTTCAATCCCTGGGTTGGGAAGATCCTCTGGAGAAGGGAAAGACTACCCACTCCAGTATTCTGGCCTGAAGAATTCCATGGGCTGTATAGTCCATGGAGTTGCAGAGTTGGACACGACTGAGTGACTTTCACTTTTACATCCTAAATATAGGAGAGAAGTAGTAAAAAGTGGTTTGTGATAATAAGAAAAGCAGAAAAATCCTATTTCAAAAATAGGAAAGACATCAGTCATCTCCCCATTGATTATGCATCTGATATATATTTATCCAGCACCAATGATGTCCCAGACACTGTGATGGGTGTGAGTCATACATGTGAAAGATTATTAAACCAGCGAGAATATATTTAGCCTTACTAAGAAACAAAACACGAATTAATGAAAAAATACTCTGCCATTTTGCCTACCAAACTGAACATTTTAAACAATACTACTCAATGCCACTGAAGATGTACTGGGTCGGGCCCTCAAAAAATGCAGAGGAAGTGTATGTGAGCCGAGTTCCTGTGCTTTAGCTGGCTGTTTGGCAGGTCACATCAAGACTATGCTGAATCTTCAGAGAATAACTAAACAGGACAGATACTGGCACAAAGAATAAGCATTAGTTGTTTATTTGCTGTGTATTTACAATAGTGAAAAATTAGAAATATCTTACAGAATCCAACAAAAAGATTACTTAAAGTACTGAAAGTAACATAATATGAAATGATAATAATATATAACCTTTATAAAACAGACCTCCTAAGAATATTTAATAAGACACTTCCCTGGTGGTCCAGCGGTTGGTACGCCAGTCTTCCACTGCAGGGACACAGGTTTGATCCCTGGTCAGGCAATTAAGATTCTCAGCATACCTCTTGGTTTGGCCAAAACATTAAAAAAAAAAAAGATTTAATAAAATAAAAATTGTTCCTGACATGACATAGAAGTCTAGCACACTATTATTGCTATAGGCAGCATAATAATTTTTTAAAGATTTTTTTTAATGTGGACCGTTTAAAAAGTCTTTATTGAATTTGTTACAAAGTTGCTTCTGTTTTACACTGTAGAATCTTAGCCCCCTTATCCGTTATTGAACCTGCACCTGCTGCATTGGAAGAGGAAGCCTTAACCACTGTACCACCAGGGAAGTCCCTGTAGCACAATATTTTTGGCTTAAAAAGCACTTAGGCTTGCACTGAAAATAGTTGGGAAGGAAATTTCTGATGTATCATTAGTGCTTACCTTGGGGTGATGGGACTTGAGGTAGTTTTTTGTTTCTCTCTGTTTGCTTTTGTTTATTGTAAATTTATAACTAGCATTTTTTTTTTTACATAAAGACTGTCAATATGGAAAAAGTAGTGTTAAATTTTTGAAAAGGCAAGAGGAGGAAGTAATGTAGATGCAAGAAGCATCTGCCCAAATGATGGAGTTGCCTTGCAGCCTGGTAATTAGTTCATCCCTACTGATTACCCACAGTCTCTGTGGTCCCTCACTCTCTCCCTCCCTCACACACACACACACACACACACACACACACACACACACACCATGCCACCCTCCTGCAGCAGATCTAGTCATTGTTCTTTCACTAGATAGGCGGCTTTACACTTATTCAGTCAAATGCTTTGCAGCATTTTTGCCAATATTCTGCTAATTGATCCATGGAGCTGTTTCCTCTAGTGATTTATAGCATTTTTGTGGTGTCGGCTTCTATTGAATTTCCTTAGTGGATTTTTGTCGTTACAATTGTTTCATAAATTGAGAGCTATTGTAGTGAATGGCATTTGATACTGGTGCTGGGAGGAAGCAAAGGCAGTTTTCAAGAATTGATTGTGCAGAACAGCCCATGTCAAAGGGCCCACTCTAGTTCCAGCTGATGGAGGCCCTGTGGTGAGAAGTGACCCTTTATTTATCTTTTTGTCTGTAAAGATAGCAGAAACAGTGGGAAATCGTGTTACATAAAAACCATGTGGTGGACAGTTGGTTTGGGATCAATCTGACAGACTGACTGCCCGCCTGGCCTGTTCTTAGAAGTGTCTACAGGTCAGCGACATTGATTTCCACATCAGGACTCATAAATCCTGGTACATGTGGCTCCCCCAGAGAACTCCCCTTCTGTCTCAGCAAGTGCCTAGAGACCCCAGTGATGCTGATCCCAGTGTGTCATTGATTTTAAAAATTTAATCATCTCACATAGTGGCTTATAGAATTTAAGTAGATGTTAAATTTTTAAAAAAAATTCTATGTTATCACATGCTATTCGAAATAAAATGCAAGCAGAAATTCACCTGATTATTTTTTAAAGGTTGTGATAAGTAGCCCTTTCTCCTATACTAAGGAGAATTCCATCATCTTTATGTCATCATCAATTATGAATCCCAATAAAATGTGGTTGGGTGGTTAGGTCATACTATTTATTTTTATACAGCTAGGTGCCTTAAGCCAAACGTAGTCTTATGGGATCAGGCCAAGAATGTGGGGAACATGTGGGAATGTCGGAAACTCTCCCAAGAACATGCCTATCCACTGACGTACTTATTCCACATTTGAAGTAGGCTTCAAACTGAAGCCAATTAATATTTGATAGTATATGCAGAATTAGCTCAGCTTTGCTGTCTCCTGAGGAGTGATTCCTATCTTTGGCACATGCTCTGGTGTTCTCTTTTCTGTTTTGCTTTTCCTAAAGTGCAGTCAACTAACCTGAGACACACAGAATGCACTTAGCCCTCAGAATAGAAAGTTTGTTCAGCCGAAGCACCGATATCGCTTATCCTGCTTTGTCAGGTTCTCTTTGTCTCAGAAGACATCAGTTACTCTTCTCTGTGTCCACCAGAAACTCTTGGGCTCTCAGGATGCTCTGGGCTCTTTCTTCTCCTCCTCTTCTATCTTATCCATCTTCTTTCTGTATATAATATAGGAACCGATTTTATATTTGTAAAAGAAAATCCAAGCCATTAATTAATTAAAATGTGATGATGAATAAATTTCCGTCATCTCCTTCCCATCCTCCTATTCAGATGATAGACGACCCAGAACTCGCTTTCTTGAGACAACTGAAAGGATCAGAAAAACTTCCCTGCCTTGTATGGTGGAAAAACTACCCATGCCTCTCTCTAAACCACTTGTGCACCAGACCCCACCCTCCACCTCCTACTGACAGCACCACGCAGCACCCACTCCCTCTCTGTGATTTCGCTCTCAGCTCTCTCCTCCACATCTCATCTCATCACCAATGCCCCTTGCGTCTCCCACCCATCTCCTCCTCCTCCTCATGGCAGAACTTCCTCAGTCAGGGGTCTGGACTGTCTCCAGTTCCCCTCCAGTTCTCTGCTCAAGCATCCTTAACTTGAGCTCTCATTAGTCACCATTGGCCCCTACTTTGGAAAATTCATCGGTCAGCTTTCAGTTCTCACCTTCCTACACTTGACATGCTTGACATCACCTTCCATAAAAGTCTGCTCTCTAAGCTTCCAGGATAACATCCCTTCCTGGATTTTTTCTTAATTTACTGATTACATCTTGACCTTTTACCCTGACTCCTCCGATACCCTGAACTGTGGGCTGCCTCAGGGCGCACAGCTTGGCCCCTTCATCCTATCTATACACACACCTCCTGCTTTGTGGTCTCATCCACTCATGAAAAACATTTGTAGTCTAGTGGCTCCCGCATTTATATGTCCATTGCAGACCTTTCCCCTAACTCTAAGCTTGAATTCAACTCCTGCTTGAGATCTCCAGTACGATGCCTAATACATACCTTTAAGTTCTGTTTAGGTTTAAGTTGTCCAGCCAACATCCTCATCTGCTCACTCACCCCCTCCGCTCATCATCACCCTGGTGTCAGCTGATGGCACATTCTGTCCTTCCTGTTTCTCATGCCAAAATCTAGAGCGTCATCCTTGCCTCATTCTTTCTCTCCACCTCATATCCAAACCTCTGTCCTCAAAAATATGTTATTTATCAGTATGTCCACAGCTACCCACTCTGGCCATCAGCTTTTCTCCCCTGATTACTATAGCAGCTTCTAACTGCCATACCTGCGTCCACCGTTGGCACATATGGCAACAGGTCCACCATCATATGCCTCTTCCAACCTAATCTGGAGCATGTCACTTCTCTGGTGGAGCCTCCCATGGCTCCAGAGCCGGTTCAATGGCCGAGGAGGCCCTACATGATCCAGTCCCTTTTCCTTGGTCACTGTGCTCCAGCCACATGGGCCTTCTGCTGTCTGTCCCTCTTGCACTCTAGGCACTCCTGCCTGGGGATTTCTTCTTTGGTCTCCCCTCTGTGCCAGATGCTCTTTCCCCTGATGTCCAGGCAGCATGTTTCCTTCCTCTCCTCCTCAGACACCACCTCTAGGAGGTCTTCCCTGACCACCCCATGTAAAACTGAAGCCACCCCCACTCCCTAACACCTTTTCCTTCTTGTCTTTCTCCACAGCCCTTATCCCTTTCAAATACAGTCTGTAGTGTATTTAATTGTCTTACTTACAGTCTCTTCCCCTTTAGTATTTAAGCTCTCTGAGGGCGGAGGTGTTTGTCTATTATTTGATGCTTTATCTAGCATGCCTAGCACAACAGGTACAAATAAAAGCGGTTGCATGAATGAATAAATCCAATGGCTGTTGGTGATTAAGAACAAAGACACGGGTGTAAATGCAAATATTATTCCTTTGAGTTGGATCTAGGCTACAATTTCCTACTCATTTATCTCATATGCAACCTTTAGGGTGGGCTCAAGGGACAAGTATTTGATTTGAGTTATAAATAAGGTCACTTTCTTTCCAGCCAAGGGGATGCTGTGATAGTGAACTAAGGTTCATTTTCATGAGCTCATTTTGAATAGCAGGACAGTCTTGGGCTTTTGTATTGCCACTCTTTTCTTTCTTTCATTTTAAATTTCTACTTAATGTATAAGAAGAAATTATACATTTCCAGTTCCCATCTCAGAGCCTTCAACTGTGCTCTGCTTCTGCCTAGGAAAGCATCTCCTTCTTGGTTCACTTGGCTCATTTGCTCTCAAGTCTCAGATAACGTATCACCTCTGCGGAGTGGTCTCTGCCACTATCTTCAAGGTAACCCTTGTCTTGAGCCTCTTAGTGCAGCTGATCTTTCTCCTTCGTGGCATATTGCAATTATTTTTTTAAAGTATTTTTATTTATTTGGCTGCACTGGGTCTTATTTGCAACATATGAACTCTCAGTTGTAGTATGTGGGATCTTAGTTCCCTGACCGGGGATCAAACCCAGGCCCCATGCATTGTGGATACAGGGTTTTAACCACTGACCACCAGGGAAGTCCCTGCAATTCTTAAGGATATTTTTTTGTGTATGTTTCTTTCCTTGACTGTCTTGCCTAAACTGCAAGCTGTCTGAGGACAGGGCCACACCTGTTGTGTTCAGCTATGTAAACTCAGCAGCTGGGTGATAGTCACAGTGACTGCTCACTGGACACTTTCCTGTGGTCAGGGATCACCAGCACTCCCTCCACTGGGTGTGCAGAGCCCATCTGGGATGCAGAAGGTAAGATCAGAGAGAGATGGGAGTGCATCAGATACAGAAAGGGAGTGGTGAGTGCGAGAAGTCTGGCTCCTGCCATGAGTCTACCCCAGATACTGGGCCAGGACCAGGAATCCTTTCATTACTCATGCACACACGAATGCCCAGGGCACAGATCTAGCTGACACCAGTGCAGCAGAGCCCACCCGTGCTTTCTCTTTCATTGGTGAATTATAGTTCATAGTGACTGGAAGTACAAGGAGACACGTTTCAGAAATTAAGTCGTATAAGAGCATACTCAGAAGTCTTTTGGGAGATGGTGCAACCAGTCATGAGCATTCTAGCAAATGAGAAAGCCAGAACCCTCTCTCTGGGTCTTCATTTCAGTCCATGTGAGATAATATGATTATTTTGCGTAAAATGTTATCCATGTTAATATAAGTGTGTTATTATTGTTTTTAATGAGTTAATATGTATACTTAAATATTTTTCAGTGTCAATTTCATTTCTAATATGACAGATATTGATAGGTAAAACCCATATAAATAAAAATCCTTTTAGTTCCTCAATAATATTTGAGAGTGTAAAGCAATCTTGAAACCAAAATATTTAGAGCTACAGGAATACCAATTTAAGAGTAATAAGTATTGTTTAATAATATGAATGTCCCACAGCCTCTAACCTACAAGGTCCTGAGACCTCCACGACCCTGAATTGGAACAAGGATAGAAGAGCTCAACTTTTCTGGAAAAGGGCACTTTATTGTGCAATAATCTATTTTATTTATGCTTTTTGAGAGACACATTTGACAAGTTAATGAAGTCTTTTCCTTTTATCTGACCACTGCTCTGTTCAAATCCTCCCCAAAGTAGAGGCTACTTCTAGGTCAGCAGTAGAACAACCACCCACCCCTTCCTGGTGCTCAGACACAGTGGCTGCCCTTTGAGTAAAAGACGAGGGAAGTACAGGAGGGGAGTGTGTCTCTGGGGTCTGGGGTCCCCAGCAGAAGGGGCTGTCTTGTGTTTGAGATTAGCGACTTCTCTAAAGCAGAGTCCCAAGACTTGGAGCCTTTCTTTAGGGTCTGTAGGCTCTGCTAGTCACAGGTCATCTCATTGTAAGAAGTGTGAGGACTGTTTCCCTAAGGATCTGAAATAATTTTCACTCTATTCTGGATAGAACGATAACTTTATGAGATAAATTCACAAGCACTATTCCATTGTCTTCCCACCTGTAAAGTCATAGTATTTACATTTTGATGTTACAGATGAGGAAATTGAGGAGGTTATAGATTACAAATCTAGCAAGTGGTAGAGCAAAGCCATTAGCAGGGTTTATCATTCAGACTCTTAAAGACCTCTGATTGTATTCATTTTTGTGTTTTACTCTCATATGTCTGCTTTGTATATGAATTTTTCTTCTTGTTTTAAGTCTCTAATTTTTACTTAAATTTATTAAACCAAGTTATATGAACTTAGTATAACTTTTGTTATAAAATGAGCTGGCTCTTTTTAAAAAGAGCAAGCCTTACCAATAACTGGGAATTGCTAGGAAAATATTTATAGACATAGCATAATTAATTCCTTGAGCCTTCAAGGCAAAGGCAGGGGGTGGGGGGTTAGGAAAGGGAAATAGGTCATTGTGAGAGCTTCCTGGTATTAGATGCTAGACAAACTGAATCAGGGTCTTACCTGGGGAGCTTTGAAAAACTGGGATGCCCAGGCCATGTGTGTGCCAAGTCGCTTCAGTTGTGTCCAGTTCTTTGCGACACTATGGATTGTAGCCTGCAAGTTTCCTCTGTCCATGGGATTCTCTAGGCAAGAATACTGGAGGGGGCTGCCGTGCCGTCCTCCAGGGGATCTTCCCAGCCCAGGGAGCGAGCGCCCTTTATGTGTCTTGCATTGGTAGGTGGGCTCTTTACCATTAGTGCCACCAGGGAAGCCCCCAGGCCACACTACCAGCCAATTAAGTCCGAATCCCTGGTGGTGGGAACCAGTCATGAACTACTTCTTGTTCAGTCTTTGTGACCCGATAGACTACAGCATGCCAGGCTTCCTTGTCCTTCACCATCTCCCAGAGCTTGCTCAAACTCATGTCCATTGAGTTAGTGATGCCATCCAACCACCTCATCCTCTGTCGTTCCCTTCTCCTCCTGCCTTGGGCTACCAAGGTCCTGAGCAATGACCAGTGGACTGGAGAATCAAGAACCAGCACTGAAAGATCAGTGGGAATTCCTGAAGTTCTTGAATCATATGCTGCTTGGATTCTAACTACTTATGGGAGTTCAGTCAGGAATGAAGTTGCTCAGAGTCACAAAAATTACCACTCAGAGTGGTCTGAGGGGAAGAAAAGCAAATAGCAGCAAGCTTTAATCTCTATACTCCCAGGAAAATGCTTAGACGTGGAAGAATAGGTCATACTGAAGGCTGTATCAGGAACCCAAGTTGAGCAAAGGTCAGTGGTCTAAATGGAGTACTGGGCAGAAGTCTCTTAGCCTATGCTTACGCCTTACAAATAAATGAGAGAGCGCAGAGATGGGATCACAGAGGTCTTGAACCTGTGTCCAAAAGCAAAAGGACAGACTAGGGGCAAGTACATCATTGTCCTTCGTTCCAGGGGTGAACCCTGAGGGTTGAGGGATCATGGAAGGCAGGTGGAGAGGCAAATTGAACAGAGATAGGATGAGACATCAGCATAGTCCAAACAAGCTGCACTGGGGCTGAGTGCAGCATAAAATGTGAAGCCCAGTGTTGATGCTGCCAAGACTGACCTATCCTGCAGTGATGGGGAGCCCTTAGGATGCCCCCCTTTAGTCTGCAGCTAGGTTGGGCCCTCTGAAGAGTGTGGCACAGCAGGAAGCATGGCTTTGGCATTCTCTGATCTTGCTTCCTTTCTACTGATTATTTAGTTTATCATAGCTCAGTTTATACCCTGGAGAAAGTGAAGTCAGTTTTATTTTATATTTATATTATTTATAAATTTATGTATTTCATTATATTTAAAATTATTTAAAAGAATATTTCACAAAAATGCTGACAAATTGTAAACTCTCAAAAACTGTCACTATTATTTTTTTGCAACTTCTCCTGTTGGCAGATACACAGTTTCTGTTTGCCACTCTTAAAATGTTTTGTATCTAGTAGGAATCCAGACTGCCACCCCTAAAAGAAGTATCTCTCACCTAGAATCACACCATTTAACTCTGTGTTTACAGTCAGAAAGCGATGGATAGGGTTCAGGAAGTTCCATGATGCTCCAAAATGCCTGCCGTGAAGCACCCTGAACTTCCCTGGGTGGTCCTTTAAGGTCTCCATACTAATTAAATGGGAAAATCAATAGATCTGCAAAGGATTTACAACCACGTTGGCAGTAACGAAACTCCTTTATGCACTCACTCAAAAGTTATTGAGTGATTTCTTGTGTCCCAGGCTTCAGGGAGATACAGTAGTGACCAAAACAGTCCTGACTCTCAGGAAATGTGCCTTATAATGGAAGAAGATGGACAATGAACAAATAGATGCATATTTGTTGGTCACTGGTGCCAAGTGCTATGAAGAGTGCAGGGGAAAGTGAAGTGAGAAAAGAATGCTACTTGCTTCAGGGCAATTAGGGCTGAGTAGATGAGTAAGGGATGAGTGATACTGGAACAGAGGCCTGAGGGAAGGGAGATGGAGAGGCTAGGAAGAGCACCTTCTTCCCCTGGAGGAAGAGCACCCTGGCCAACGGCGCACAAGGGGCAGAGGCCCTGTGGCCGCACTTTGATCGGTGGACTGGAGGAATGGTCACGAGGTTGTGGCTGCTGGAGCAGAGGGAGGAGGGGGAGGAAGATGGGTGCTGAGGTCAGGGAAGCGGGGCAGGAGGATGGATCAGGGAGGTCTTAGAGGTTTTGCATTTAGACTGTGTGAGAAGGAGACTATGGAGGGCTTGGCAGGGTGGCATGCATACAATTTATATTTTTTAAAGATTGCTCTGGCTGTTGAGTGGGAAATAGAATATCAGTGGAGGGAGAGAGACCCATCAGTCTGGAGGAGACTCTGGCAGCTGAAGTTAGGACCATAGTGAGAGTGGGTGAGAAGTTGTCAGAGGCAGGGTCTACTTTGAAGCGAGCATTGTTGGGTTTAGGCCGAGTTGATCTGAGGTGTGAGCAGGAGAGGTAAGGATGTCTGCATATGTACAGACTGAGCACCTGGGATAGTTGAGTCACTATCTCCTGAGATGGGGAAGAGCAGACCAGGGGCTGGGTTGATCAGACCTTGTTTAGATTTGCTGTGTTTGAAAAGCTGTTAGATATTCGTGGAGATGCAGCTGGTTGGAAGGGGAAACCCACCAGCATTAGTCATATGATTTTGCTCATGTTACCAGTGGGGACACTCTTCCCATGTCATGAGAAGTGTTATATTAAAATCTTTCTCTTAGGGTTTAACATCTTCTCCTAGAGTTTCTCTTGAACCACCAGGACTGCTTTTGTTAATGAGGGGAGGAGCAAGATTAGTAGACAGACTGTAGCAAAGGCTGATAGATGCTAGAGTCACAAATCTCCTGAAAACTAGATGTGTTGAGGTGACACTCTCAGAATTTGGTGGGCAGAGCAGGGAGGGAGGAACAGGGTGCCCATATGAAATTGGAAAAAAAAACAACAACAACAGGGAATTCTGATAGTATTTCTCTTGCTTGATATTTTTTCTGGGGACATTATAATAAAGTTTTCCAAATCTTATTCTTGAAGAGAAAATATGTATTTGGAGTAAATAACATTTTTGCTGGGAAAGGAAATGCACAGACTAGAAGTCTATGAGTTACAAGCGTGAGATCCAAAGCTCCACTTTGCTGCTCTTTGTCTTTGGGACCCCAGGCAAGTCCCACATCAAAGCCCAGCTTCTCCTCTGATGGGGACTATGGTCTGTCTCTCTGGCCACTGCCACTATGAGGATTATGTGGTATGACAGCTGAGGAAGCCTCTTATAATTTGACAAATGTTATTCAAAAACTTGCTATTATTATTAACCCACCTCTTCTATCAGAGTTGTTTTTCTAGAAGTTTGTGTCATCCCATTACCACCCACCCTTCCTGGAGAATGTATAATGGCGTGTTCTTCCTATCTGGGATAGTAAATTCCAAAGATAAACCTCCTCTGCCCACATTTAAGGCTCCCAAACCCGGTCCCAGCCTGCCTCTCCTGCCTTATCCTCGCCTTCCAATTAGGTCAGTATTCCGGTGTGCTGGGCCTGATTGGATGCAAGCTTCAATCTCTTTAGTTTTTAGTGGTCTCTTTAGTTCACTGGTTTGTCCCATTGTCCACAACAGTGATGGCTGGTAGCAGGCATTCAGCAAATACTGTCCAACCAAGGAATAGAGTGCAGGCTCCTAGGACTTGCTAATGCTGTTCCTGTCTAAATGGTAGCACCACCCAACAAGGTGGGCATTCTGGCCCCTTTCTTAGGTTTCCCTGATGTTCTCACTTGCTAGGAGGTCTAGAATGGAAGAGAAAGAGGACCTGGAGACAGTTATTAAACCTGTTGGTGGGTCAGCTGTGTACAGGATTTGCCTGGCCCACAGGTGGCACAGGAGAAGTGGGTGGGATGGTCGTAATGTCCAGAGCCCATACTGACAAGTGGCAGGTCCCTGCCAGCAGAGTGTCCGTGAGACCCAACAAGGAGTATCCAGTGTACCAGGCAGCAGAGGGAGTCTTGGATGCAGCATTTGGGGAGACTGGGTGTTGACATGGTAGAGACCTGAGAGCTGATGGTTGGACTGAACTGCAGGGGAGTTTCCTGTCCAAATAAAATGACAGGACAAGGCAGGGACCCAGTTTCAGAGGATAAAGGAGAGACATGAGGTTTCCATCAAGATAAGATGTGAGAATACTCAATAGTGAAGCTGAAACTTTAATACTTTGGCCACCTGATGCGAAGAACTGACTCATTTGAAAAAACCCTGATGCTAGGAAAGATTGAAGGTGGGAGGAAAAGGGGACAACAGAGGATGAGATGGTTGGATGGTATCACCGACTTGATGGACATGAGTTTGAGTAAGTTCTGGGAGTGGTGATGGACAGGGAAGCCTGGAGTGCTGCAGTCCATGGGGTCGCAAAGAGTCAGACACAACTGAGCTATTGAACTGAACATGTACCATTGCCAAGAGCCCACCTGGGCCCGTTACCTCACCTCAGTTCTCTTCAATTCTTACAACAATCTGGGGTAGTTATCCAGCTGATGAAACTGAAGCTCAGAGGAAGGAGACATCAGGTCTTTCTGGCTGAGCATAGCTGACTTATGACTGCATCACTAGTCACTGATACAGCCACCGCTTTGCATAGGGGTGTCCTGATCCAAAGCAGGTGCTCTTTCCGCCATATCATGTGGTCCCAGGGAACCAGCCACAGTCACAGGGAGCCAAGGTGAAGATAAGTTCCTGGAACAACCAAAGCCCAACTAATAACCAAGTCACGAGGTCACAGCAGAATAGAAGCAAGTTGGATTTCGGGCTGCATCACCAAAGGTCCCCACTAAGGACCAAGCTTCGGGGTCCAGAGCCTCAGAGGGCGCTCAGGGCACTGCCCGCAGTCCTCTTACTGCCCGCAGTACAGGGCTGGGCCGGTGGCTAATCTTGGACCACACCCTCCTCCTCCCAGCCCTCTTCATGCCGCCCTCTGCTCTTCTCTGACTTTACCATGGATGCAGGAAACATCTCCCAGGGAGTTGTGGTTGCTCTGCATTCAGCTCAACTCCTCTGTTAGTACAAGGTAAACTTGGGAAGTTTGTATCAAAAATGCTATATTGCCGGCATCTGCACCTTCCCAAAGTCTGGTCCTCAATCTTGAGCATCACATGCTTCAGGGCACTCTCCAGAACTAAAATGAATTCTCTGGTGTGGCAGTGAGATTTTGTTCCTCTAAATTAGGAACAACTTTAAGTGCATTATATAACCCAACTTTAAACCCAGAGGGAAAAAGTCTAACATACATTAAAGGAGAAGTCTCTTGGTGCCAGCTGGCCAAAACGTACTGCTGCATCTCCCGTGTCCTCAGATGCTTGGCTACTTTCCACATTTCCGTCATCTCTCTTTGAAAGCAACATGGACATCTGCACAGGTGACCACAAGACCGCAAAAGGGAAAACCTTCAAGACAACGGCAGCAGTCCTACAACCAGCCTTTCTGGGGCTTGCAAGTGGGTGGTGGGAGGGAGGATGTTTCTGAGAGAGCATTTCTGGGCAGAGAGAAGTGAAGTGACTCAGAGAAATCCTCAGGGGTTGGCTGCCACTGTTGCTGTAAAACTAGCTCCTTCCAGTCCTGCGGGAAGCAGCCTTATGTAAGGCTAAGCCAATGCAGGTTCTTCACTTTGCTAACACCTGGCTATTTAATCCCCATCCCAGTCCAGCTTTGGCGGTAGCAACCAGTCAAAGGAGGAGGAGGTCAAGTCTTATTTTGTTGAATCCACTGAAGTTTGGAGGGTCTTCCCATGTGGCTCAGATGGAAAGGAATCTGCCTGCAATGCAGGAGACCCGGGTTCAATCCCTGGGTCGGGAATATTCCCTAGAGAGGGAAATGACTACCCACTCCGATATTCTTGGAGAGGGCCAGTGTTTTGTTTAGGATCACACAGCAGGTGGAAGAGTATTTAGGCCCAAGTCAGTTTGACTTCAGAAGCATTTTCCCCCAATACCTAGCCTTTATACTAACTGGGAAGGATGTTCCCTTGTTCTGCCATCTTGGGTGCAGGCAGCAGGATTGACTGAGGACCACACAGGCACAGCACCTGGATCAGCCCCTTCTTGGAGGTGAGGCTTTCCATAGAATGCAGGGAAGACCAGAGGACAGAGAGGCGGCCAGAGGCAAGAGGGAGCCTGGATGATTGGTGGAGGAGGATGTCTATGTTACACACGCATTTTCCAGCCTCTCTAAAGACTTCCAGGTCAACCTTTGTTTCCATTCAATTATCTCTCCATCTCATAGCCCACAGTCAATAGTTTCTGCATCTCTCCATCTCAATCAATAGTTTCTACATCACTTCAGTGAGAGAGAAACAAAGTGATAGCAAGCCTATTCATACCAGACAAACAAAAGGAGATTCACTAAATCAGTTTTAAATATTAATGGCATCTGTGACATCACCATATTGGTTTTTTAAATTAATTTTTATTGGAGTACAGTTGTTTTACCATGTTGTGTTAGTTTCTACTGTATAGCAAAATGAATCAGCTCTACATATACATACATATTGTTTTTACGTATTTTTAAAATCTCAAATCTATATATGAAATAATGCTTTTGACTTGAACATTTTCACTGATACGTGGTCATGCCAGCTTAATAGCATTACTTATAATGGAGAAAAATTCAGTTCAGTTCAGTCGCTCAGTCGTGTCCGACTCTTTTCGACCCCATGCCTCTAGGCCTCCCTGTCCATCACCAGCTCCTGGAGTTTATCCAAACTCATGTCCATTGAGTCAGTGATGCCATCCAACCATCTCATCCTGTCATTAGAGCAATCTAAATTTCTAAAACTAGAATTAGCGTGATGGTTATTATAAATATATGTTTAAATATTCTAACTTTAAAATTTACATGATGTATTTTTAATAAGAAAGGGCAATTCTTATGTATTGTAACAGCTAAATGTAAAAAGCAGAATGCAAAAATGTGTATTCTCAACTATCTAACAAAATGCCTAAATAGAAAAGGAAGGACATATTGGCAAGTGACCATTCTGGTATTCTCTGTATGGCAAAGTTGAGAGGGCATGAATTTAAAATTTTTTTTATTTAAATTTAAACATAATTTAATTTTTAATTTTTGTGTATTTTTCGAACTTTTAACATGCATCTTTAAAAAAAATTTTTTTTTGCCACATCCCGTTGCATGTAGGACCTTAGTTCCTCCACTAAGGATCGATTACACACCCCTTGTATTGGAAGATGGAGTCTTAACCACTGGATCGCCAGGGTTAAGTCCCAGCATGTATCTTTTTTATACTCAAAAGTCCAAACTCAGAACTTCCTCAAGTGCTTGGAATTTGCAGAATGTGACTCAGCTTTCCTTGATGCCCAGGAAAGGCTGTGGTCATGTCTGCCCAGTGGCAAGGGCGAGGTGTTGTGGTCCTTGCAAGACACACCCACATGTTTGAATTTGAGGTCAGCAGCACAGCCATTGACACCATGGGGCAGTTTCAGCTAGAAAGAACTGCTGGAGACAGTCTCTGCTCTCATCCACCACTGGTGCTGTCAGGTCCAAAGTGAACTTTTCCATGTTACTTTCACTTGACAGCTAAGGTTTGTGGCCCCTCTGACCACTCTAGGTCAAGGAATGAGGCCAGATGTGAACTAAAGCTGGTGAATCCATTTAGGAACAAACTATTCCAAGGTTCTTCCTGGCACCTTTCAAGACACTGCAGCCCTCAGGGTGTGCTTGGCAGCCTCAGTAGCTCTGCTTCTGGCTGGCAACTGCCTCCTTCTCCATCCTTTGCTTCACCAAGTTTGACCCATGCCTTCAAGGCACTTAATGCACAGTTGTTGCTAAAATATGCCAATAGCCAGCTCCTCTTTGCAGCTTTCTGTGATCACCACCCATTAGAGATAGTGATGAATGCTTCTGGGGGGATTAAAATACTGCTACCTGAACCCCATCCCAGTCTGCTGAATCAGAATCTCCACAAAGGTGGGTCATTTGTTTTATTTTTAATTTTGCTCAGACAGTCAGCTTTTTCTGCCTCAGTTGTCTTGACTTGAGTCCAGGGGCCATGTCTCAAACAGCTAGCACAGACTAACCAGACTACATATTCAGTGGACGTTGTTAAAGAGAATTGAATTATATACAACTGAAGCAAGGGCACAGTGCAGTCCTGGTATTTAAGTCCTTGCCAAAATGCCACAATAACTTTTGTTTATTTATTTCTGACACTTCCTAATGGGCAGATGGAACCATGTTAATTATAGAGATTGCTTTTCATCATCTTTCAGACGGTGTTTGCGTCATGTGAAGCAGAGGCTGTGTGGAACTAGCCTTTTTGTTGTGTGTGGCCGGTATGCTCTAGGGATAGTGCTGCAGAGGTGGCCAAGAGGACAAACGGTTCAGGTATACTCAGAAGGAGCCATTCACCAAAATGGTTTGCAAGGCTTTCCAATCATTACCAGTCCCAGCAAGGATCCTTCTCATACCTCCTCCCCTGCATAGGTAAAAATGAAAATTGCTACCCAGATTTTGATGGTATCTCAAGATGGGGGAAGTGTTTTCTTAGCTACACGAGGAGCTGCATGGGGTTTGGCTTTGGGCATCCTTCTTCAGTGTGTTGATAATATGTCCATTGAGAGACTTCCCTGTTGGTGGTCCAGTGGTTAAGGCTCCACACTTGCACTGCAGGAGGCATGGGTTCAATCCCTGGTTGGGGAATTAACATCCCACATGCTGCATGGCATGACCAAAAAAAGCCCCCAAATATACAGTTGTGTGTTGTTGTTTTTTAATCCAGTTTAAAAATATGTCCATTGAAGCACATATAAAATAGAGTCATTCAGTTCAGTTCAGTCGTTCAGTCGTGTCAGGCTCTTTGCCACCCCATGAACTGCAGCATGCCAGGCCTCCCTGTCCCATCACCAACTCCCGGAGTCCACCCAAACCCATGTCCGTTGAGTCAGTGATGCCATCCAACCATCTCATCCTCTGTTGTCCCCTTCTCCTCCTGCCCTCAATTTTTCCCAGCATCAGGGTCTTTTCCAATGAGTCAGCTCTTTGCATCAGGTGATCAAAGTATTGGAGTTTCAGCTTCAATATCAGTCCTACCAATGAACACCCAGGACTGATCTCCTTTAGGATGGACTGGTTAGATATCCTTGCAGTCCAAGGGACCCTCAAGAGTCTTCTCCAACACCACAGTTCAAAAGCATCAATTCTTTGGCACTCAGCTTTCTTCACAGTCCAACTCTCACATCCATACATGACCACTGGAAAAACCATAGCCTTGACCAGATAGACCTTTGTTGACAAAGTAATATCTCTGCTTTTTAATATTCTACCTAGGTTGGTCATAACTTTCCTTCCAAGGAGCAAGCGTCTTTTAATTTCATGGCTGTCACCATCTGCAGTGACTTTGGAGCCCAAAAAAGTAAAGTCAGCCACTGTTTACACTGTCTCCCCATCTATTTGCCATGAGGTGATGGGACTGGATGCCATGATCTTAGTTTTCTGAATGTTGAGCTTTAAGCCAGCTTTTTCACTCTCCTCTTTCACTTTCATCAAGAGGCTCTTTAGTTCTTCTTCACTTTCTGCCATAAGGGTGGTGTCATCTGCATATCTGAGGTTATTGATATTTCTCCCGGCAATCTTGATTCCAGCTTGTGCTTCATCCAGCCCAGTGTTTCTCATGATGTACTCTGCATATAAGTTAAATAAGCAGGGTGACAATATACAGCCTTGACATCCTCCTTTTCCTATTTGGAACCAGTCTGTTGTTCCATGTCCAGTTCTAACTGTTGCTTCCTGACCTGCATACAGGTTTCTCAAGAGGCAGGTCAGGTGGTCTGGTATTCCCATCTCTTTCAGAATCTTCCACAGTTTATTGTGATTCACACAGTCAAAGTCTTTGGCATAGTAAATAAAGCAGAAATAGATGTTTTTCTGGAAAAAATAGGGTCATTAGAAAGTAGTAATGCAGTGTTTTTCTAAGAAAACCCAAATTGGGTAAGACTTAAAGTGCGTGTCCTAGACCCTTTATATCCTGGTTGGGTACATACCATCCTTCTTGTCAGGAATACCCACCCGACTCCAGCCCTGAATTTGTATTCTTCTCAGTAACTCTTACTTTGGCAGTTGAGTATGAAATATTCCATACACTATCTTGGACTGTTGCTAGTTTTTAATATGAGTGTGACCTGGTTTTCCAGGGCAGATATAAACCATAGCTTGTACTCTAATTCATATTCCAGTATTTGACATGTGCGTTGGTTGACTTAATGACTAAATAAATGAAGTTTGTCTGGGAAAAGCACTCTTAGCACTTTAAAGCCATTCTGACATGTGGCTTTAACGACCTTGGGATAATTTTATTAAAGCAAGAGTGAAATGCTGGCCTCTGACTGTAGGTCATAATTAAGCTACCAAATTGGAGTCTGTCATCTTCCCGGGACTAGTGTGGATGAGACTGATTGTCTGCAAAGAATAAAACTAACATCTTGAAAGTATATGCACTTAAGACTCATTAGCACGTACCTGTGCCTCTTGCTTCCTCAGAACTAATGTTTCATCTTGAACAGCCTTTCAGAAACCTGAATTACTTCATTTTCTCATTTTCCTTTTAATTCTGCTGTCTCTTGGGTCTTTGCACAAAAGCTTCACTAGCAGTTTGAAGGGCAACCCAGGCAGATGACAGACTGCCTGTTGCTGCCACCCCACCAAGTGAAGGCTGTGTCTGCTTCTCCCACATCCCTGGAAGGATACAAAACTTTCATCTCTGATGTTTTCTGCCTACACGGTAAAATGAAAAATTAGAGATGTTATCTGAATAATTAATTCCAGCCTCAAATGAAAAAAAAAAAGCTGAAATATCTAGATTGTTGACTTCTGAATTTCTATTTGTCTGAGTATAGGAGGCTTTTCTTGTGAGTAATTGAAGTGGCAGTGAGGGCCCTGAATATATTACTCTATCATTGAGACTCAAAACTTCTAGGCATCAGCTTCAGAGTGAAAACTGTTTTAGTCAATTGATAATCATCTAGTTTGCCTCCTGGGGATGGCTACAGAGAATCAAATTAACTTGTATTAAATTTTATGTAAACCCATACCGTACTAT
Organism: Odocoileus virginianus; assembly: GCF_023699985.2. NCBI lineage: Eukaryota > Metazoa > Chordata > Mammalia > Artiodactyla > Cervidae > Odocoileus > Odocoileus virginianus. Next base: position 39,158,423 of record NC_069674.1, read on the forward strand.
TGAGCAAAGATTTCCCCGTGGTCAGGAATCAGTGGGATAAGCCCTGGGATTTGTCATTTCACTGTGGCAGCTGTAGCTTTTGTAGATCACAGACAAGCTCTGGTGACAGTCCCAGGCATACAAACAAAAAATACAACTATGAGAAAACCATCCCCTTTTTCTACCCTGTAAAATGAAAAATCCTCTAAACCCCATCAGACTACAGCTCTTCCCTATATGCCTCAGTTGAGGCAGCTTAGAACAATCAAAAAAATTAATCAATGTGACTGATTAGTGTCAGAAGTGACTTTTTCTGTAAAGTCTATTCAAGAATTTCAGTAGCAAGTGTGATGTGAGTGTGTTTACATGGTAGTCGCTACATTTCTTTTCTCCACTGGTTGATTTTCCTTCCTCTCACTTCAGCTGTCCCAATCATTTTATCCTAAATCACTGAAGATAGGCCTCATTCTTTTTTAATAGTCCTGGGTCTTTCTTATTTCCTTCTTCTTCCAAAGATAACTCTTAATTTAAACCATCTCTGCTGGCCTTACTCTTATAGCGTGGGGGCTGAGATGGTGCAGTGTGCAGTGGGTAACAGAATGAGTGACAGATGAGTACCACAGGTGAGAAATATCTTAGAAGTGACCACAAGGATGACAGGAAAGAAATTGGGAAGGAACATATCACCCAGGATGTGAACTGGTCTCTGCCTCTCAAGAGAGGCAGAGGATGGATATGAAACAGAGAGAGAAACCAGATGTGTTTCACTTATATTGCCAAATCATAAATAGTTTACTGTTCATTTCTGCTCTAAGTTGTCTTCCAAAAGTGGTTTTATTGTTGTTGTTCAGTTGCTAAGTCATGTCTGACTCTTTGCAACCCCATGAACTGTAACATGCCAGGCTTCCCTGGCCCTCACCATCTCCCAGAATTTGCTCAAACTCATGAGTCAGTGATACTATCCAACCATCTCATCTTCTGCCACCCCCTTCTCCTCCTGCCCTCAGTCTTTCCCAGCAACAGGGTCTTTTCCAATGTGTCAGCTCCTAACATCAGATGGCCCAAGTATTGGAGCTTCAGCTTCAGCATCAGTTCTTCCAATGAATATTCAGGGTTAATTTGACTGATTTGATCTCCTTGCACTCCAAGGGACTCTCAAGAGTCTTCTCCATCACCACGATTATTAACAATTGGGCTTATATCAGCTCTGGATGTGTTCTTCCCAGGCATGTTGATAAGAGAAGCAAAATACTGCTTCTGGTTCTGTTCCTCTGTGTCCTGATGATAGGCAGCCATGACTAGGTTCACGGCCCTAATGATTGGCTCCTTAGTTAGAGCTAAAGTCCAAGATGGTGCCTTCCTATCAGAGTCCTGACAGGTGATCTGAAAAAGCAGTGCGGACTATCTCCCATACCCCTGAGGTGACAGCTGTACAACGTCCATCCACCCTTCTGGTAACTTCCCTTAATAGCTTGGCAGAGACTTCTGTCAAGTTACTCCTGAAGGAAGTTGTTCAGTAGCATTTCACAACATTTGTGAAAGCACAGTGGAGATGAGCCCACTACTGTATCTTCTCCTATCTCCAGAAGGGCTCACTCTCCCCAAAAGAAACATCCCTCTTCTTACCTTGGTGCATTTGGCCTTTAAGTCAGTCTTGTATCTACTTCAGCTCCATCCTTCCCCAATGTTCCTGCCCCAAGCATCCTGCCTGTGACACACAGGTCTTCTTCCTATCCCCTGAATATGCGTGGGCAGTCTTTAAAGCACTCATGCCTTTGTATATGTTTCTTTTGCCTAAATTAAACCTTCTCCCCTTCTCCCTGAAGTCTTAATTTCCTTCCTCATTAGACAAAACAAATAGTTCTTGTCCTGTTCTTTGATCCTTCTAAATTTATTTGTCACCCTGTACTGAAATTATTCCTTATGCATCTTTCTTACCACAAGTTAGTAGCCAGCCCAAAGATTGCAAATACAATATGTTCCAGAAAGTCTAATTTGCTCTGTATTGGTGTGTTGGGCAAGCTTTGCAAATGAAGAGTGAAAAAATCTTGAAATGTACTTCTCTTGATTAGTTCTGACGAGAAAATTATTCTGGAGCACATGCTGCTAAACGATGCAGTGTTTTCCAACAATAAAATTAGGTACAAGTACCATGTGTTGTAGGATGCACCACATGGTACCTGACACTCCTGTGTTCTGGGATGCATGTGAGATCCTAGTAGAAGCAGGCCACACGGGATACCTCTGTGGTCTCCATAGCCATGCCTTCAGATTGCTCTTCATTTACACATCCCCTCAAAGACCCAGGATGTACCTTGTTCATTTCCCTCTCCTCCTCTCACAGTGCAATTCAGCACCTGCTTTGCAGATGACACTGAGGGTTTAGACTTCAGGGACCGTCTGGTCTGACTGGTGGAGCTTCTCCATCCATGTGGACTTGACTTTCAGAGCTGCTGTAACACAGGCTCCTCCAGACACAGCAGTCTTCTTGCTCTCCTCCTCATTGCTATAGAATGATGCTTCTAAGTTGAGCAAATTGTATTATTTCCTAGATCAAATCTCTCCTGTGGCTCACCATCCTCCGAGGGAGGAGGTTGTTTGTCTTGGTGTGGCATGGAGACCTGCCTGCCACTCTTCCAGCCGTGCCGCCTGACTCTCTGGCCAGTGCCTGGGAGAAGCTCTGCTGAATCTAGAAGCACGCCAGGCTTTTCTGCAAAGCTGTGTCTTTACACACTGAGTTCCTTCTGCCTGGATTGCAGTTCCCTGTCCTTGCCTGGTCCCTGTCCTTGTCACCAGATGTTCCTACTGCTCCTTCCAAAGGCAGTTTCACTGTCCCCCACCTGGAAAGTCCTTCCCAGCATCCATCTCCCTTCCATGGGGGTCCCTTCCCACCGCTCCCTTGTCATTGTGTCATAGTTGACTGCTTAAATGTCTGCCTCCTGTGCAAAACTCTTGGAGGAGAGGAGTACTGTTTCATTTATCTCTTTCATCTCATCTCATCTCCATTCTCAATACTGAACACAGCTTTTAGCATATAGTCATGACTCAATAAACAGTCTTTGGGATCAAGGAAAGAAGAAGAAAACCAAGAGCAGAGTTTACTGAAAAATCCACCCAACTGGCCAGGTCCAACCTTCCAGGGGTGGAAGATTTTAAAAGAGAGTATCTATACAGCACTCCAAAGCCTCATGGTAATCACTTACTTCGGAGTATTAACTCCAGTATGTGTGCAAACTTAGCCCCTCGTTTGAAACCCTACTGAAATGTCCTTCTTACATCTGTATTCATTGCCTGGCTGTGTTGCCTGTTAGCTGCCACATCTAATCAGGATCATGAAAATAAGAGGGAAGCCTCCTCACATTTTCCACTAAGCCTGATGTCCCTCCTGAGAGAGGAAGGCCCTGGGTTCCCTCGTGGCTCTGTCACTCACCTGCTGTGGTCAGGAGTGGCTGCTGCCCTTCTGGGGACCTCTGCTTCCTAGTGGGGAGGACAGGACCTCCCACAACTCACTCTGGGGGGTCTGGGTGACTCAGTCTTATAGCCAGATTTGGGAGAGAGGACTGCAGCCAAGCAAGAGCCCTGGGTACGTGTGTGATGGAGAGACACCGTCACACATGTCAATGGCTCAGCTGCCTGTGGAGTCAGGAGCAGAGATGCAGAGTCAGGATGTTCCTCGTGGCTGCCTAGTGCTGGATGCTGAGAAGATCAGGCGTGCAAGCATTCTGCTCCCCTACACTTCCACCAGGGGCCTCCCGAGGGGTCAACAGGGTCTCTGGGAGCTTGGATGGCCCAACCTGGCCTGATCACTGTGGTTCTGAGAGATAAAGCATTTGGTTTTCTCCTGCAAGCATCAATAGGTGAAGAAGGAGCTTTACCAACATCTGTTAGTATGGGACCCTCCTGAGGAAGAAAAAGACCTATTTAACATTGAAAAGGGAAAGACAGGAATGTTTTTTGTATCTGGACATGACCATTCATGTTCTGTCTCTGTCATTTGTCTGTCTCTCTCTGTTCACACACACACACACACACACACACAGGAATACCACTTTCAATGACCTTTCTCTTCAACATAGAACAGAATGAAGCACTAGAAATCAGGGATTTCTTGCAAACAACACAGGAAGCTTCCCACCCTTCCCCAAACCATCTCCTAACTTCCTTTCTCCCCATCCACTGTTTCACTCATACAAACCGCCCAGATTTTGACAGCTTGGTTCTTGAATGCCTCCAAACATAAACCTCCATAGAGACACAGAGCTTCATCAAGAAATTCCAGACTTGACTGAAGCAGTGAAGGGCACACACCCAACAAAGCATGGCAGGGCATCCCAGTCACCTATCTTAGGCACAAGCAGAGAGAAGGCATCTGTCCGACAAACAAACCCTTTCTTCCCCAGTCAGTGGGGTCCCAGAGAAGTGGGGATGGGACTGTTAACTCTAATCAGTGTCTTGTTGGACTTCATTGTCAGTAATAAGGCTTTACATGTTCCTAAAAGAATGGGTTGACTGTCATTTTAACCAGTTAAAATCCCAACTTCCTATGTGGATATTCCCTGGCTTGGCTTGACTTGCTTATTAAAATCTTCTCTGCCTTGTGTTCCCTTTCAGCCGACAACATGTGGGATTCTATTTCTTCTTTCAAGAGAAGAGCCCACACAATTTAGTTTATGTAACTCTGTGATATTTTTCTGTACAATGGCCAGCACAAAAGATGGAGTTTTCAACACATGGCTTTAAGGCTAAAAACATTTCGGAGGCACAGTTTCAGGGACTGGTGCCCAGCTGCTGAAGAGCTGGACAAAGATGATGCTATCGCAGCCACCTCCCACTCTTCCTCCTCAGACACGCCCAGCCATCTGGTGGGGTCAGGGCCACCTCAGCGCCTCACACCCGCCTCTGTCCCACAGCCTCACTCACAACAGCAGAGGCAGGAATGTACCAGCAGGACTCAGGTCTTGGGATATGAAATGGAAGAAGGGACCTCCCCGGGGGCAGTATTGTCTCATTCTCAAGCCTTCCTTCTGACCAGTGTCATTTGAGAATCAATAATCCGGGGGATTATGGGCGCAAAGTTGTGTGCTTGAGACAAAAGGCCACTGAGTTGAGTTCCTGAGAGCAGGGAAGAGAGCATCACATCATGGCTTCAAGACAGAGGAGGCAGGTGTGTCCCAGGTTTCGTCACCCATGTGCCCATTCATTCATTCATTCATTCACTGAGCATCCACTGCATCCTTACCCAGCACTACCTTAGTTGGAAATGCAGACCTAAAGAAGCTGGGCAGGGGCCACATTGTCTTGGTGCCTACATCCTAGTGAGTGAGTTGAAAGTGAAAGTCGCTCAGTCGTGTCCAACTATTTGCGACCCCATGGACTATACAGTCCATGGAATTCTCCAGGCCAGAATACTGCAGTGGGTAGCCTTTCCCTTCTCCAGGGGATCTTCCCAACTCAGGGATCGAACCCAGGTCCCCCTCATTGCAGGTGGATTCTTTACCAGCTGAGCCACAAGGGAAACCCCTACATCCTAGTAGAGGGACACTAATAGGAAGTAAGTTAACAAGATAGTTGCAGAGAGAACATGTCTGTAAGGCTCTGGTTTACTCTCATTATCAAGGAAAATAATAAACCGTCTATAATAGGAATGGAAAAGAATTTTATTTGAGCCAAACTGAGGACAGCCTCTCAGACAACTCTGAGGAACTGCTCTGGAGAAGCATGGCTTTAGGCATGGTTTTCTGTCTCGTCAGAGCAAAGAACACCAAACAAGTCAGGGGTACATTCCTTCAAAGTGTCCAGAAAAACAGACCAGCACGTACATAGCCAGTCAGTATGACCTTAGCACCTGGGAAGGGAGTCATAATGGAAAGAGTACCAGCAATGGCATCCCAGGAAGGAAGGCATTTAATCTTTACTTTTAAGATAGACATTCTTTATTTCTGGTCAGTGAACACTTTTCTTTAATAATTAAAGCAGATGTACAATGTATGTTTTATAGGCCACAAACAGGCTGTTCTGGTTAGCATGAAATTTAAGTTAACTCATGTACAAGCCAGATTGATTTCCTCATACCTCAATATATGAAATTTTATTTTATCAGCATCAAGGCCAGAGAGTGAGATGGAGGATTAAGAACAGACACCAAGTTGAGAGCAAGAGGTTGGGGCCTCAGGAGTGCAATAAGCCAAGGGGACTTCTGAATGTGGTCAAAGCACATAGCAGAACCCATCCATTCAGCCCTTAATATGCTCTGTATTATGACCTCAGCTTTCATCAAAGACTTGTGCAAGCAATTGAAAGGTTGTTGCTGAACCATGAAAAGACACCGGGATTCTTGGCCTCTGGAGGAGAAGAATTCAATCCAGGGCCAGAGACGAGGCTTGATAGCTCAGAGCTTTTGTGTAATAAAGTTTTATTACAGTATAAAGGAGATAGAGAAAGCTTCTGACATACGCATCAGAAGTGGGCACAAAGAGTACCCCCTTGCTAGTGTTAGCAATGGAATTATATACTCTCTAATTAGTTATTACAGTGAATCAAAAGAATGTCTGGAGGTTGTAAAGATCTCACTAGACCTATTCCCATGATTTACATTTTAAGATAATAGGATTAGCCAGAAGGTTTTTTTCCAGAGACTGTCCTCATGCAGGATACATTATTGTTATATAATCCTAAGGAATGTAGAGGGGGGAAAAAAGTTTGTCCTTTCTTCCTTCTTGAGAATTCCAGACCCCTCTCTCCTTGGGGACCCCTAGACTTCTTATCAGCCTGCCTAGGAAATGACTCTCTCACAATCTGCCACTACATTTGTGATTTTAAGAAAATATATTCTTTTAAGATATTGTTTACCACATCATGCAGTGTTTCCTACATAAAGCTGAATATGAAGCATCTTATAACTTAGAGGGAAAAAATTATTCCCATATTCTGATTGTGAGAATTAAATTTTCCTTTATCATTTTGACTGCCAAGAATCTCAGAGGAGAATCTAAGTCTCAATTACCGCAACTATATCTTCCCATGTTATAATTTGGAGAGAGTGCTTCTGAGTGATCAAAGTGCCCACTTATAATCACATTGGTGTTGTTCAGTTGCTAAGTTGTGTCTAATTCTTTGTGATTCCATGGACTACAGCATGCCAGCCTCCTCTATCCTCCATTATCTGCCAGAGTTTGCTCAAATTCATGTCCATTGCATCGGTGTTGCTATCTAACCATCTCATCCTCTGCCGCTCACCTCTTCTTTTGCCTTCGATCTTTCCCAGCATTGGGGCCTTTTCCAGTGAGTTGGCTCTTCACATCAGGTGGCCAAAGTATTGGAGCTTCAACTTCAGCAACAGTCCTTTCAGTGAATATTCAGGGTTGATTTCCTTCAGGTTTGGCTGTGGTTTGCCCTCCTCATAGTCACATCAGTTCAGCTTAGTTTAGTTGCTCAGTCTGTGTCCGACTCTTTGCGACCCCATGAATCACAACACGCCAGGCCTCCCTATCTATCAGCAACTCCCAGAGTTTACTCAAACTCATGTCCATCAAGTTGGTGATGCCATCCAGCCATCTCATCCTCTGTCGTCCCCTTTCTCCTCCTGCCCCCAATCCCTCCCAGCATCAGGGTCTTTTCCAATGAGTCAACTCTTCGCATCAGGTGGCCAAAGTACTGGAGTTTCAGCTTCAGCATCAGTCCTTCCAATGAACACCCAGGACTGATCTCCTTTAGGATGGACTGGTTGGATCTCCTTGCTGTCCAAGGGACTCTCAAGAGTCTTCTCCAACACCACAGTTCAAAAGCATCAATTCTTCGGCACTCAGCTTTCTTTATAGTCCAACTCTCACATCCATACATGACCACTGGAAAAATCATAGCCTTGACTAGACGGACCTTTGTTGGCAAAGTAATGTCTCTGCTTTTTAATATGTTGTCTAAGTTGGTCATAACTTTCCTTCCAAGGACTAAGTGTCTTTTAATTTCATGGCTGCAATCACCATCTGTGGTGATTTTGGAGCCCAAAAAATAAAGTCTGACACTGTTTCCAGTGTTTCCCCATCTTTTTCCCATAAAGTGATGGGACCAGATGCCATGATCTTAGTTTTCTGAATGTTGAGCTTTTTTTTCATTTATTTTTACTAGTTGGAGGCTAATTTCTTTATAATATTGTAGTGGGTTTTGCCATACATTGACATGAATCAGCCATGGATTTATATGTGTTCCCCATCCTGAACCCCCCTCCCACTTCCCTCCCCATCCCATCCCTCTGGGTCATCCCAGTGCACCAGCCCTGAGCACTTGTCTCATGCATCCAACCTGGACTGGCGATCTGTTTCACACTTGATAATATACATGTTTCAATGCTATTCTCTCAGATTGACTCTATGGGAGAAGGCGAGGGTGGAATGTTGAGCTTTTTTTTTTTTTTTTTTTGGCCAATTCATTTGTACTTTATGCTTCTTTTTAATAGAAATTAAATTAGTCAATTAATGTACATAATGCAGTGTTTGTTTTCCAGTCTAGGTGCTTTTCAGCATTCACTTTTGAGTCTCATGGTAAATGTTACTCAGCATTGAGATGTGGTTTGATGAGTGAACAGGGTCAAGCATAAACTGTACTTAACATAGGACAGAAGGGGTTGAAGTTAACCTGCAGCTAACAACAGGGAATATTAAAAAGAGACACAGACCTGCAAATAGTATCAACATGCATTATTAGGCCAAGATTCAAAGTTAACCCAACCCACACAGATGCCTTCTCAACTGGAAGCACACAGGGAGAGGGATGACTTTACCGAGACCCACAGCCATAGTAGTAAGGTTCATCAGGGCGGAATCCATAAGCCGTGGCAGGGCGTCCAAGAATGCCGACAGACTGGCCAAAGCCATCCATTCCAAGGCTGCCAGCAAATGAATGCTGCCCAACTACATCTCCATTTTGAAGGTGATAATCATTGAAGAAATCTGGACTCATGGCTCCTTCAGAGGCAACTAATCCATCTGAGCTGTAGAAAAGGTCAGGTCTCTCGAGAATATCTCCCTCATGGATGTATGGCTCAATTCGATCATCACCATACAAGTACTGCTCACTTTCATCCATCTAACAACTTTCTACCATCTCCAGCCACTGAGAGTTATGCCAGCGAAACTTCTCACTCTGAATTTTCTTGGCCCATTCTTCATCATATTCCGCTATAATATCTAATGTATTATCACAGACTTTTCGGATTTCATTATTTTTATCATGCATCAGATCTATGAGATATGCTGGAGCCTGTGTTTCCTTGATTATGACATCTCTTGTGGCTTGATGGAAAACCATTTGGTAGAAGACATAAATTATCTGACACACAAATTCATCATCTTCTTGTTGAGCATTTAGCAACTCAATGAGTGCAGGGATTATCCCAGATTTGGCTAGCAATGCAGCACAAGAGTCATCCACAGATACAGTTCCAATCATTATAACCACTTCTAAAACAAGGTCATCTTCTGCAGCACCTGGTTTTAGTTTATCCTTGAGGTATGGAACCAGCTTATACTCCTTAAGAACCAATTCCCAGTCTAAGTCTGGAATGGTCAAATTTGCAAGAGTTCCTAAACATTCAATCACAAACTCCTCCTCTTCATCATTAGAGATCTGAGCAGCAAGGTCCCCAACATAATCAATAAATAAATTTTTAGTTGGTCCATCATGCTGGGAAATGTTCCTAATCATTTTCATCAGCAATGGATCCTTGAACTTCAGAGCCCTCTTCATGAGCATCTTCAGCCCGTTTTCTTCACAGATAAGCTGTACATTCCTTTTGTTAGCAGCAAGATTAATGCAGAAAGAAATGAGTTCCAAGTCAATTCGTTCATCTGAACACTCGAAGAGCATCTTCATTAACTGTGGTATGCAGTCAGTATATGCAAACATTGATTTAAAGCGATCATCCATGCTTATATGGTAAAGAACACACATTGCTATTTGTTTGTAGTTTTCATTGCCTAAAAGCAACTCCCAGCAGAAAAGCACCCCAGACGCCCGCACCCGCCAGCGACAAGCGGGGGCGGAACGGAGAGGAGCGGGCGGCACCGCCCAGGCTAAGGACCAGCTCGAAGACCCTCGAATGTTGAGCTTTAAGCCAGCTTTTTCGCTCTCCTCTTAGAATGGCTCAAATCTCTACTTCCTGCTGCACGAGGTGTGACTTTGGCATTGTTTGTTAATTATTAAATATCTGAGCTGGGTTTCTCACCAACATGGAAAGAGTGATACTTGCTAGGGTTTTAATGAGATAATGTACCAAGTTCCAACCATAGAGTAAATGCTCCTAATATTATTATCCTTTCTTATTGCTACTCCCCTGTTTCTATCTGGCTTATATTTCCCTATTTCCATCTACATTTCTTTTGCTGTAAATTTTCTCAAATCCACTGCAGAAAGAAATGTTATATAATTTTTTTGAGTTCCATTACCCGCCTGATGGCATAACAAGGGCTGAGGATAGGATAAAAAAGCTTCAGGCATCTACTTGCTCAAAATCAAATCTGTTCATGAACTCAAAAAACTCTCATGTTCTTTCTTCCTGCTAAATAATGCCAGTTTCTATAACCTCAACTTGTATACTCTAATGAAGTTTCCTTCAGGGCCTGTGTTTTCCAGTCACAGTTTTTTATTTCTGAGTGTAGAGGCATTTATTAAGAATCACTTTCTCTATTCTAGATGTCTTTTGTCCACTTTCTTTTCATTTTTGAGATAGCACTCACTCACAGCTTTATATTCCAAAACAGCAAAGCTATTAATGACTCTGTCAGTTAGAAATTGACTCAGCCAAACCTTTTGTCTCCCTATGTTCTTTAAAAAACCAAAAAAAGATGTACATAGTAACTTGTTCCTTCCCTAGAAGTGATGTTTTTTGCTTTTAAGATTCTATCTCCTCCTGGAAGGTTTTGTTTTTGCTATTGTTCTACAATGCACACTAAACAGATTAAACACACACGGCCTATCCCAAGATTTAAAAAAATAACTGAAGAATATAACTTAATTCAAAACATTTCAACAATGATGAATTATTTAAGTCAGAACGCAAAACAAGTAAATACCATTGTTAGATCTGTGACAAATGGGAAATAAGCCAACAGATGGAATCACACTCCCTATGAAGCAGGACATGATGTGATCAGATTGTTTTTAGTGCTCACTCATTGGGCCTCATTTTCAAGGGTCAATTAAAATATATGCTTAGCATAGCCCACAACTAGGGCTATAATTAGAAAATTACAATGTTACTGAACGAATAATTAGAAAATTGCAGTGTAACTGAAATTGTTACTAATATTCTATGGTTTTCTTATCAGTGTCTATTGCCTATCAACAATGTAAGAGAAGATAAGTGACATTTGAATTACTTGATGGAATGGGAAAAAAAACTGGGATACAGTTAGTAATATGGTTAACTTCTCTGCATCTTTTGAGTGAAGGAACTAGGAGAAAGAAGGGAAAGATTTGCCTTAGAGATGAAAAAGAATTGTGAGGTTATAAATATTGGAATTGCTGTTAGGGAAAGAGTGGTCTTTTATCCAGGGCTATTTAAAAACAGGACAGATGCTCATCTCTCTCCCACAATTCAGATGTGAGCAGAGAGTGATTAAACTGCGTCTTCTAGCCGGATGCATCTATAGTTTAAACTAGAACACGTGTGAAAGTCTTGGGGGAACATGGCCACAGAGAAATGACATGTTGGAAATCAGCCATCTACCTTCTCTATTCTAGAAGCAGCTATGTGAGTCTTTAACAAAAACACCTGTTTAGGAAATGATGGTGTAGAGTCTGATATTAGCCTTCTTCCTACGTAACTGTCTCTATTTTTTTCATTCCCTGCACCATCTACTACTAACATCACATCTATCTGTATTTTATATATTAGTCATTTTAAGCTCTTTGTGGAACAAGAAGGAACTTCATTGAGTAAAATAAATACTACTAAAGTTTTTAGCCCTTTTGTGTGTGTGTGCGCGCCAGATGTCACAGAAGTTCCAGGAGATACTAAGAGCGGTAAACACTGGCCTCAGGAACTTCATAGCTTAGGGCACAACACAGGTCAACTAGTGATAATACAGTGAGAATCCTTTCAGGGAAAATGAGATTCCTATGGGATCACAGAATAGAAAGCCCCTCTCTCTTGGAAATGGGGAAGGATATAAGGAGAGGTTAAAGCAGAGCTGGTGCTGGAGCATAACCTCAAAGCAGACTATAAATCCTTCCTACAGGCATGAGTGAGGAGGATGTGGACAAAGCTGGGGTGAGGTGAGGGAGTGTAGTCTTCAAAGAGCAGCATTGAAGCTGTCCTTCTAATTCCAGGAAAATGCCATTAATTCCAATCTAATAAATTAATGAGAAACATCTTCCTTGACTAACGTTTCTTTCTATGCTTTTGTTCCCACCATGTGGATGGTGTAAACTGGTATAATTTGACAGTGTCAGGAGACTTGCCTGGTTTCCCGGGAACTCTAATAAAAAATATCACAGCAGAAGTCTTCAATGAAAGCAAAGCACTCTATAATCTACCTTGAGCCCTGACACGACATAGATAAAAATCTCTCAGCCTCAACATGAATGCAAAAAAATATTCCATTCAAGCAGTAACCTGACAAATGAACAGAAGTTTTTTTGTTTTGTTTGTTTGTTTGTTTTACCCACGAAGCAAAAGGAAGACTTATCCAAAGGCTGGTAGCTAGGACACCTTTCCGAACATGCTGGCCCGTTCACTGTTTGCAGTGTCAGTTTTGTAAGAGGAAACCTGGAAGGTCATAATTAGGAATGAGCTGAAGGTCTGCTGTTGAATGACTTTTAAGTGTGAGGCTCTGAGGACACATGTGGGGACCCTTGACCAGTACAAGAGGCTCACCCACTGCCCGGGACCTCCGTTTCAGTGGTGCTTTCTTACTAAAACAATACTAGTAGTGTTTCAGTAGTAGATTTTTATTTAGTGAGCACTTACTATAGTAAGAGCTTGGTTTGCATTTATCTCATTACATTTTGACAGCAACCCATTTACAGACGAGTAAGCAGAGGACTTAGAGAGATCAAGTAAGTAGTCCAGGGATACACAGCTTGGAAACTGAAAGGTGATGCTCCAGAATTGTCCGTCGTTTGGTCTCACTCATATTTATACACTTGATTATGTCATTTAATTCCAAGTAGTCATTTTGTGTTTTGGTTTTTTTTTTATTAGACTGTAATTACTTTACAATGTTGTGTTAGTTTCTGCTGAACAACAGAATGAATCAGCTGTATGTATACATATGTCCCCTTCTTCTTGGACCTCCCTCCCAGCCCCCCATCCCACCCTCTCTGTCATCACAGAGCCTCATACTGAGCTCCCTGTGTCACACGGCCGCTTCTCACTCTACTTCACACATGGCAGTGAATATGTCGGTGCTACTCTCTCAGTTTGTTTAAATCTCCATGATAACACGGTAAGATTCTATTGGTGCACATAAAGTGCATGTGAATGGAAGAAAGGTTACACACCAGCAGCAGCCTTCCTTATTTTGGAGGCTTCCTTATTTTGGGTCTCTGAGCGAAGTTCCCTGAACAATGATCAGGTTCCTGTGGTCCTCTTGGAACTGTCTGGAAGAGCCAGGGTGCCTGCGAGGTGGGCTGTTCACAAGCCGTTCCTGAGCTCAAGGCTGTGCCTGTGTTCCTGAGAAGTGGACTGGTTTCCAGGCAACACTGTGGTCCATCTATTTTCATACTGTTGCAGTGGAAAGCATTAGAAAGAAAAAAAAAAGACATATGGTACCAATAGTGTGATAAGATGCTTTCTGAAGCCTGGCTTCTCTGCCAATAGTAATTCCATGGTTACCACCAGTGGGGCTAGAAAAAGTCCCAACAAGAGACTCAGATGATGAATAAATAGGCCTGACATATGGCCATTAAGGCCCAATATTCCAAATACCAACACTGTGCTTAATCAGGTTAATAGACTTTTTACAAGTGCCCTGATCTTCCAAGATGGAAAAAGTATGACCCAAATTACTGCTAAATAGACTTAAATCATCTCAAGAGTAGACTGGTGCCGAGTCTGGTTCTCCTGGCTGGTTAACAGAAACTCAATAACTCGCATTTGATGGATGTGTATAATAAGTTACAGTCCTGGGATCTAAACTGCATGATGTAACATATTTTAAGACCTTAATCTTCTCTTCTTAAAAACAAAAGTGCTATTAGTTGTATAACAGCAGGTTCTTTTATAGGCAGGAACCCCCAAAATGTACATTTAAATCCCAATTGTAGTACACTTTGATGAAATAAAAATCACCGCTGCTCGTTTCAAAAAAGAATCCCTCATTCCAGTTCTACAGAATGCCCTTTCCCCCTGTTTCCAAAGCCATCTGTAGCAAAACAGTCATGTTATTGGTCTGTATCAGCTCAGCTAGTTTGAAGTGCTCCGAGTTGTAAACAATTAAAAAAAAAATGCATTTTTTTTTCTCAGCAGATACAATATTTTCTACGGTATTAGCTCTAAGGGAGACACGGTCTTCTGAGGTTGGGTTTTAGTGAAAACTGCAGTCTTTGAAGATTACTAGGGTATCTGAGATCCTTAATAGGCATTTCAGGTGGTACAGTGACCTGCTGTAGAATGAGAGTTGAAAATGAAAGACAGTAACTGCCTCCTCCAGCAGAGACTGCCAATGATTCTGGGCTGTGTGTAGGGTCTCGAATGCTGCAGACATCACTAAAATGTGCCACGATAATAACCATCATTTACCATAAAGAAGGGTAAAATTGGGTCCAATTGAATTTATGCCAGAGAACTCAAGAGATGGCATTCTGGGGGCAGTCACACCGCCAGGTCATTCTGTAGACATTCCTGGCCTTCTGATACCAAGCAGGCTGGAGGGAGCTGAGGGAGGCAGAGACCCCAGCAGAGCAAGGAAAGGCATGGCCCCTTGGTGAGTGTGTATTTCATTCTTGCCTTCCCCACCTGAACTCAGAGCTACCACTTTGGCCTGGAAGAAAATGCTCTGTGTCTGTTTCAAATCTTCCTAAAAGGGCTTCTCTCTCCCTGCTGGCTGCCCCCAACCCATCCTCCCTTCCCTGTGAAGACGATGACTGACTATGGAGCCAGCATCTCCCGCCCCTACTGACTGTCTGTTTGCCCCCACAGAATCTGTACCAGAACAGGTTCTTAGGCCTGGCCGCCATGGCATCTCCATCTAGAAACTCCCAGAATCGACGCCGGTGCAAGGAGCCGCTCCGCCACAGCTACAACCCAGGCCAGTACCACAGTGTGGCCGTCAGGACTGGCCCCCATGGTGCCGTCACTATCCCCCGCTCCACCAGCGACACCGACCTGGTCACCTCGGACAGCCGCTCCACACTCATGGTCAGCAGTTCCTACTACTCCATAGGGCACTCCCAGGACCTGGTGATCCACTGGGACATCAAGGAGGAGGTGGACGCTGGGGACTGGATCGGCATGTACCTCATCGGTGAGTGGAGCAGCGCTTCGTGTGGAAATAAAGGTCGGAGCACGGTAGTTCAGGCGTTCAACAAGTCTGTAATGCGTAATTCACTTTAAAGGATGCTTTACTGTTTCAGTAAACGGGATCATTTCATTCAAGTGCACAATTCACAACCGAATGTGTTATAGGCCACATTCTAACACACAGAAGACCACACACGTAGGCATCACTTCCCACTTCTATTCAGTGGCAGAGAATTGGGAGATAGCAGGGCAGGATGTAGCTGAACACGAATGTCATCACCATTGCAACTATACATTTGCTCTTCTACTTATGAGTGAGTGAATATGAAAAGCTCGATTTTAAAGTGAAAGTGTCATTCACTCAGTCATGTCAGACTCTTTGTGACCCCGTGGACTGTAGCCTGCCAGGCTCCTCTGTACATGGAATTCTCCAGGCAAGAATACTAGAGTGGAGAATGATTTCCTTCTCCAGGGGATCTTCCTGATGCAGGGATCGTACCCAGCTCTCTTGCATTGCAGGCAGATTCTTTACCATCTGAGCCACTAGGGAAGCCCTGTTTTTAAATCCATTTGTTTATAAGTCCAGAGCAATACAATATATGCAACCAAGGTATGCACATATATGTGTAGTAATTTCAGTTTAGTTTTCAACATTCAGTTTAGTTCAGTCACTCAGTCATGTCTGACTCTTTGTGACCCCATGGACTGTAGCACTCCAGGCTTCCCAGTCCATCACCAACTCCCGGAGCTTGCTCAAACTCATGTCCATCTAGGCAATGATGCCATCCAACCATCTCATCCTCTGTCATCCCCTTCTCCTTCTGCCTTCAATTTTTCCCAGAATCAAGGTCTTTTCCAATGAGTCAGCTCTTCACATGAGGTGGCCAAAGTATTGGAGCTTCAGCTTCAGCATCAGTCCTTCCAATGAATATTCAGGGTTTATTTCCTTTAGGATTGACTGATTGGATTTCCTTGCTGTCCAAGGGACTCTCAAGAGTCTTCTCCAACACCACAGTTCAAAGCATCAATTCTTCAGCACTCAGCTTTCTTTATGGTCCAACTCTCACATCCATACATGCCTATGGGAGGAACCATAGCTTTGACTATACGGACCTTTATTGGCAAAGTAATGTCTCTGCTTTTTAATGTGCTGTCTAGGTTAGACATAGCTTTTCTTCCAAGGAGCAAGTGTCTTTTAATTTCATGGCTGCAGTTACCATCTGCAGTGATTTTGGAGCCCAAGAAAATAAAGTCTGTCACTGTTTCCATTGTTTCCCCATCTATTTGACCAGAAGTGGTGGGACTGGATGCCATGATCTTTTTTCGTTTTGAGTGTTTCCACAGGGCTCTAGTGGGCTGCAGTAAAGGATTAACTTTTCCATTTAGACTAGCTTGCACCCTTCAGTTTAGCCGCATTCTTTCTGCCCATCTCTACTTTAATTATAATGGTTACTTGTTTAACACCTTAGACAATTAGGTTGTTGGCCCCAGATCTGTTTTTTTTTTTTTTAATTGTTCTTAAGTAACTGGTTTAGTTGCTAAGTCATGTTCGACCCTTGCAACCCCATGGACTAGGGCCTTCTAGGCTCCTCTGCCCATGGGATTTTCTAGGCAAGAGTACTGGAGTGGGTTGCCATTTACTTCTCCAGAGGATCTTCCTGACCCAGGAATCGAAGCCGGGTCTCCTGCTTTGCAGGCAGATTCTTTACTGACTGCACTATGAGGGAAGCCCTCTTGAGTAACTAATAATTATCAAAGATTGTAATTGTACAGTATTGAGAAGTATAGAACAAAATGCAATTATTGGAAGACAATTACTTTACAATATTGTGTTGGTCTCTGCCATACATGAAGACAAATCAGCCACAGCTATATATTTGTCCCATCCCTCCTGAACCCCCCTCCCAACTCCCACCCTATCCCACCCCTCTAGGTTGTCACAGAACAGTGGATTGAGCTCCCTGTTTATAAATTGATATAGTCACTATGGAGAACAGTATGGAGACTTCTTAAAAAACTAGGAATAGAACTACCATGCATATGTGCATTCTAAGTCACTTCAGTTGTGTCCAACTCTTTGCAACCCTATGAACCGTAGCCCACCAGTGTCCTCTGTCTGTTCTCCAGGCATGAATACTGAGTGGGTTGCAATGCCCTCCTCCAGGAAATCTTCCTGACCCAGGGATCAAACCCGCATCTCTTACACCTCCTGCATTGACAGACAGGTTCTTTACCACTAGCACCATTCTGAGAAGCCCTAGAACTACTATATTACCCAACAATCCCACTGCTGAATATATACACTGAGAAAACCATAATTGAAAGAGACACATGTACCCCAGTGTTCACTACAACACTACTTAAAATAGCTCGGACATGGAAGCAACCTAGATAGCCATCAGCAGATGAATGGATACAGAAATTGTGGTACATATATACAATGGAATATTACTCAGCTATAAAAAAGAACACATTTGGGTCCATCCTAATGAAGTGGATGAACTCAAATCTGATTTTGAATCAGCTCTTCACAGCTGTACCTTCCTGTAGTGGTGTCAGTGGCATTTATTTCTCAAGTCAAGGAATAGTTGGAGTAGGAGCATGGCAGAGGAGAGGTGGAAACCTTCATCCATGGGAAGAGATGAAAGAATCTGGAGCTCAGACCTAGATCAAGGCTGAGGTGTAGATCTGGGGTAGTTGTCCCTGAGAGTGGAAGAATTCACTCATGGACTGTATGTAGAAATAAAGCGTCAGAAGGTCCCTATCAGAAAAGAGAGGGAGGCAGAGGAGGAACTCAAAAAGAAGGTGGAGGTTCGATGGAGAGGTAGGACAAGAACTTGGCAACCACATCCTAGAAGATGAGAGAGGGTGTTTGAGGAAGGAAGAGTCAGCAGTATCAAGTGTCCTGCAACTCCATGAATGAACAGAATCTGGTGTTAACATGACATTTCGACTGAGACAAAAGTAAACACAGTGCATCCTCTTGAGAATCTCAGTTTGACAGTTTGTTCTTCCCACAGTAGAACACATATATAACTGTGAAGTGATTTAATGCAAAATGCCAACACTTTCAGTGGCATAGCATTTCAAAAACAACTTCCATATCCAAAATTATCTGTGAATCTTAAAAGTTCATTATTTGTGAGTCCTTAGTAACTCATCTGCCAGATTCACGGTGCCTTGCCAAAGAGCAAATCATAGAGCTCAAGTGATTTCATCTAATCTGTCATTCCACAATTGAGGAAGTGCCAGGTTAGTGGTTCCCAAGGCCACACAGCTGCCTACCCTGGCGGCAGACCCAGCGCTGACCATGGAGACATCTTGGGACATTTGGGGGCAACTTCACATATGGGCCATTCCACATCAGTGGGTAATCTAATTGTCCATGTGAGGCCAGGTTTGTGGTGCTCTCAACTCTGACCTCCAGAGCTCTCCAGACAAATGTGACTTTTCCTCTGCCAAAGTAAGTGAGATATCTGGATTTGGAAGGGGACATGTGGCCCTGTTGACTGATGCCATCAGCAAGTCATTAATGCTGTCTTTAGCCAGGAAGCCAGCCATAACACAATAATAGTAGCATTACTGTTACTTTCACCATGAAATCACATTTGGTTGCCCTCATTTATGGGGTGGTTCCTGATCTCAAGAGTGTGATGAAGGATTCTCTCCCCTATGACACAGAATGGGGAAAGATATGGGGTTTCAGTGTCAGCTTGATCTGCCTATGGAGAAAAAACATAACTTTCTTCTCAGGATCATTGAATGGAATTGATGAGATGCTGTGCACTTACTGCCTGTTGATCATTAAATTGCATCTTGATTTAACTTGTCAGGTAGCTCTAGTCTCTTGGATGCATCATGGTAAATTACTCTAATTCCCAGGATTCATTGAGCCTAGCCATGGTTGTTAAACACGTGCTCAGTTGTTTCAGTTGTACATTATAGAATGTAAAAATGTCTTACTAAACCCAGAGGAACCTGGAAAGAGACTTTCATTGTCATTAAATGGGTAGAAGCTTATGATTTGGTCATAGAGGCAGATACAGTTTTCATCACGATTCCAGGAAATAGTTTCACAGTCATTCATTCAGTAATGACTTTGACAAGTGAAAGCTAATTGTTTGTGAGTCCTATACTTAGGGTTAAAGATTCAGCAATTCCTATGGCTTCTTCACACTGAGGAAACAGTAGTGTATATTTGGATTAGGATACATCAACTGAAGGATACTGTTAAAACCTCTAACCATTAGAATGCTAAGTTAATTAGAGTGGATAGATTCAAGCATCTTCCACCTCTTCATTTTACATTCCAGTATGTTAAAAAGCTGAGTATCTTAAAACCCTCTTTAGAATGATCAATTTCTAAAAATAGCCATTCCTTTGACTCTGTTGGAAGGAACCCTTATTAAAACTGCTGAGATATGAAATAAGTATGCAATTACCATTATGAAAATATAATTGAATAGGTAAATTAGGCATAATATGCTTATAATTTGCAAAACTAACCTTCTTATTAACTTGGGGCTTCCTGGTGGCTAAGATGGTAAAGAATCTGCCTGCAATGCAGGAAACCTGGGTTCGATCCCTGAGTTGGGAAGATCCCCTGGAGAAGGGAATGACTATCCACTCCAGTATTCTCGCCTGGAGAATTTCGTAGACAGAGGAGCCTGGTAGGCTACAGTCCATGGGGTTGCAAAGAGTTGGACACGACTGAGCAATCTTATTAACTTAGCATTTTAATAAATCTTATCATTTTTATATCATGTTATATACCATGCTAGCCTTATACCATGCCAGAATCTGCTCAATACTTGAAGTCATGATGAAACTAAAGTATATTCATGCATTTACATTTCAACAAATTAAGAGATGATAACTCAGATTGAAGGCAGGAGAAGGAGACAACAGAAGATGAGATGGTTGGATGGCATCACCAACTTGATGGACATGAGTTTGAGCAAGCTCCAGGAGTTGGTGATGGACAGGAAAGCCTGGCGTGCTGCAGTCTATGGGGTCGCAAAGAGTCAGACACAACTGAGTGACTGAACTGAACTGACTGAACTCAGAGTGAAATTAAGACTAAAAATTTCCTAAAATGGCATCTTTGAAGCATCTCCATAGACTGGTGCCTGAGGACATATATTCTCTTCCATACCTTTTGGTCGCTTTATCTGTGTGAGGTTAGAGATTATGGCCTGGATCAAACTGATTTTTTCTAATTTTTGAGGGCTTCTTCTGTGACCTATCCATGCTCAATGTTTATAAATATTGTAAAATAAGGACACAATATTAACATGTACATGTTTCAGTTCATAGGGTACCTCACAAAGCAAGAATTCTTTCTCTCTCTCGTGTGTACATATGTATATTTAACTTCAGTTATATAAATTCAGTTGGTCTTCCCAGGTAACATGGTGGTAAAGAAAACACCTGCTAATGCAGGATACACAAGAGACATGGGTTCAATGCCTGGATTAGGAAGATCCCCTAGAGTAGGAAATGGCAACTTGCTCCAGTATACTTGCCTGGAAAATTCCATGGACAGAGGAGCTGGGTGTGCTACAATCAATGGGGTCACAAAAAGTCGGACACAACTGAGCAACTAGGCACACGTGCACATAAATTCAGTTACCTGTTGTATATTCTATTTTCTATCTCTTCCATTTTTTGAGTCAAGTATGTCAAAATCGGTCACAAAAATTTTTTGTTTTAATTTTGGCTGCTGTATCTCTGCCTTTGCTTCTGTAAGTTTTATATTTTGTGGATTTCATGCTGATTACTAAGTGCATGGATTTTCATGATGTTTACATCTATTTACTCTACAATTTCTTATAGGTTATTGTTACAGATATGCCTCTGTCCGCTGTGCTATTCTTTGTCTTGAATTTTGCTTTTTATTTTTTTAAACTATTAAGGCTGCTAGTCTCTCAGTTTTCTTCTGCTTCATATTTTCTTGATCTTTTTCTTTTCTTTATTTGTAATCTTTATCTTTTTTTTTTTAAGTGTAGCTCTTTCTGTGTGCTTTTTTATTCTGAACTCAAGGTGTCTTGACCTTTAAGTTGCTAGAATAGCGTATTTACATTTATTACACTTACTGTTCTATTAGGACTTGTTTTTGCCATCTTCAGGTACTTTACTGTATAGTCTGTTTCTTGGATTCTTCTTTTCTTCTTCCCATTAGATCTGTTGATTGTGAAGTTATGCGTTTTTAGTGCTCTTATGGTTACTCTTTTAATCATAAACCAGTAAGTCTCAGTCAAGGGTAATTTTGCCTCCAGTGGACATTTGGTAATATCTGAAGACATTTTGGGATGTCACATTGTAGGGGGTGTTTCTGGCATCTGCAAGGTAGAATCCAAGGATGATACAAAACAGGATATAAAGCACAGGACAAAAAAAAAAAAAAGCACAGGACATCCCCTGCTACAATAAAGATAACAGAGTTAGCCAGCTGAAAATATCACCAGTGCCAAGGTTGAGGAGCCCTGTCTAGACCACCATATTGAAGAGCCCTGTCTAGACCACTGTGTTTGCAACCACTGGTTTTTTATTAACTTTGTGAATATCTCTTCCAGTAGACTAGTAGTTCACCCAGCATGCTTTCCTATTCCTTTGGTCTTCTAGGACTTTCATTTTCCAGATGTGAACACTGTCCTTTTTATCCTCAGTATCCATTAGTCTTTCTTGTATATCTTGAACTTTTTCTAAAAGAGTTTCTCAATCAGATTTTCCAGCTTCCTAATCCATTTTTTCACCAAAAAGCCTAAACCATAGTAGGATAATGCAATGATGGATGAAGGCCAAATGTAAAAGCCATATGAATAGCACCCATATCCTACACATCAGTTTCACTGTATCTCAGTTATCATTCCATGAGGCCATAGTTCTAGGGTTCAATAAGAATGGAAAAATTTGCCTACATTGTCCCACTTTAGACTCACAATATGTATTAAAGGTTTGAGAAGCTTTGTGTAAGCAACATGTTTTATTTGGTTTAACCCAGCATTTTTTATATTTCTTGAGTAAGAAACCCTTTCTTGTCTTCAATATTTGTCTATGAGATATTCCACTGTGAAAACCAAACAATAGCAGTTATAGGAAGCTATAGAATAAGTACAGAAACCCAGTCCTTGCCCTTAAGAAAAATTTAATGTGCTGAGACTTAAAATGTAAAGTTTTAAGATGAAAGCCAAAATTGTCTCTTTAACTAGACATCTGCACACAGAAACTCCCAGAATGCTTCCTATGGACATCAGCTCTTAAAGCACTTTTTCTTTTATAGAGTTTTATTTTTTAAGTTTTTCTTTTTATATTCTTTATATTTTAAGTTTTTTATAGCAGGCAATCTATTAGAATATAGAAGAGCTGAAGGGGGGACTTCCCTTGAAGACCAGTGGTCAAGACTCTGTGCTTACAATGCAGGGAGCATGGGTTTGACCCATGGTTGAGGAATTAAGATCCCACATGCCACACGGCACAGCCAAAACAGAGTTGAAGCAATGCTTCCCAATTTTGGTACAACCAGTTAGAATACTGTTTCAAAGAAACAATCTGAGGAAAAAGTTACAGGAAACAAGAGTGGCATTTATTTTTAGGGCCTCCCCCATCCTTTATCCTCAGATTCCCTTCCTGGAACGAGAGGAGAGAACTACAACCTTCGCTTAGTAGTGTGAAAGGCAAGTAGAGTCTCCCAGACCTCCTGGCCTACTATTTAGTAAACTCATAGTCTAGTGATGGTGGGAGGACCTTGGAGACTTTTCCGAGGTTGATTATCAGAAGATGTGAGTTCTTCGGGGAAATGGAAGCTACGCTATATTTTTTCTGGTAGGCTTAGGGAGTAGATCAACTTCCCTTTATTCTGTGCTCCCTTGCCCATTCTGTTCTTAACAGCAATAATATACTCTTCTTTTATAGATTAGAATGTCAGAAGCATAGCTACAGTTTTCATTTGGAAGACAAAGCATTTTGAAGACAAATGCAGTCCTTGTTTCTTAGATGTGCTTCTTTCTGTAAGCTTCACTGGAACTTTCTGATCAAAATTTTAATAACTTGCAAGGGTCTTTTTTCTGTAATAAATTGTGGAGCAGGAGGTATGATGCTTCATACTAGAAGAAATAAGTATCAACCAGCAAATGCAGTCTTTTTTTTTGAGAAACCTAATATACCTCTATATGTTTTGTACAAAATGAGTGATGAGAAAAATTTTAATAGTACTAGCCTAAACTAATGTTTCAGAGGCTTCCCTGGTGGCTCAGATGGTAAAGCGTCTGCCTGCAATGTGGAGGACCCAGGTTTGATCCCTGGGTCGGGAAGATCCCCTGGAGAAGGAAATGGCAACCCACTCCAGTATTCTTGCCTGGAAAATTCCATGGACGGAGGACCCTGGTGGGCTACACAGTCCATGGGGTTGCAAAGAGTCGGACATGACTGAGCAACTTCACTTTCACAAGCTAATGTTGCAGACTATTATTAATGGTTTTGCACATTAAGTACCATGGAGCTTTGCCATAAAGGGCTCTATTTTTAGCCCAGACTATAAATACAAATAGCTGCTTATTAGATGCCTGACACTGTTCTTAGACCATTACCTCTGTTGTTAGCTCATTTATTCCTCACAGCGGACTTTGAGGTTGGAATTAATATTATCCTCCTTTTGTAGTGAGGAAACAAGGACACAGAGGGATTAAATATAATGCCTAAGCTCAAGTAGCTAGTAATGGTCTAAATACTTGCCTCAAGGCAGCTGTAGATATCCCTGTAATCAAGTAAACACTTCCACAAAGATTTGTACCCCAACAAAGGATGCAGAAAAAAGAACCTCGGTTGGTTGTAGGAAACCAGGGAGGCTGCCATTCCTCAGTGTGGTGGTGGAGGGCATAGCTTGGCCTCCTCCATCCCAGTCCTCTTCTATTCTCCAGTGCCTTCCTCTAGTGTAGACCCTGATCTCTAAAAGTTACATTCCCCAGGCTCCTGTGCAACCATTTTCCAGGTGCAAATTTGCTCCCTTCATGTAGATGCACCTGTGCATCTTTGGGAAGGCAGAAGTGAGCTGGGTGGTTCCTCCTGATGTTAAGTCTGTGGCTGCCACAAGCATGACTCTGAAAAATTAAGCTTTTCTGTCACAATGCCCTAGCATCCCCTCCCTCGCTTCCTGGGTGTCAGCAGGCAGCATGTAGTAGTGGCAATAACCTACTCAGCTTGCCACTGGCTAGTCACTCTTACTGCAGGTGGAGAGGCAGTTGCTGTGGCTGTGCCTCGATCTTTCTAACACCTAATTCTCTGCATTAAGTCCCTTACTGCATAAAATATCTGGTCTGATTCTGTTTTCCTGCATCTGATCCTGACAGTACACCTGGATTCCCAAGCAAAGACTAGTAACTTCTGACAGTTGGCAGTACATGCCTTGGGGAAGGGAGCTGACCACTCAGCACAGATGGTCTGGGCAAGGGTACAGACTTTTCTTTCTCTTGTGTGGTACTTGCTATGAAGTGTTACAGTTACTGTAAGGGAATGGGATGCTCATCAGGATCAACTGGCAATCTCTTAATATGTGTTTAATCTGTACAATGGAATGTGTCTTTCTCTCTTTAAAATGTGTGTTGTTACCATTCTCTGCAGCCTTTTCTGATTTTCCCACCTACTCACCCCCATCCTTTTTTCACTTGTTCCCTTGTGGTTCGATATTTAGCCCATTCTTATACCCACAGCCTTCTAAAGAAATTGCCTGTGTTCTTGAAAAAAAAAAAATTCCTCAAATCTATTAGGAACTTCCTGAGAACATAGGCTCTGTCTTGTTCAGCAGTATATCCCAAGGGTGTAGCACGGTGAGTGGAGCAAATACTCAATACATGTTTACCTAATGCATGAAGGATCACTCGCTTTCTAGGTGTTATTCTATGTGGATACATGACCATAACTATTAAAGTGACTATTCTGGTGATCAGAGTGGATAAATTCAGGAAAATACCTCTCCTTGGAGAATTGCCATAATGAGGCAAATTCTATCCAGGTACTGAAGACCCAGGGAACTAGGGAAATATTATGCCTATTTTTTTTTTTTTTTTTTTGCAGAAATGAGGCAATTACTGTAAAAGACATATTATGCAATCATCTTAGTAACCCAAACAGGGCTGTGAGCATACACGGTGATTACAAAGACAGACAAATTTTGCAAACAAGTGATTTTCCAAGGGATACAAACAGTTTCTGCTATTAATGAGGCAGAGATGATGCTGCTCTGCCTGATTGTCTTTGCCAAGGAAGAGGCAGCTGAAAATGTGCAGTTGACTTAGGTCACAGGCATGTTTACCGGTGGGCTCATGTAATCCTCCCCAGCGAGGCCCCAGTCATCACCTGCCCCCTTACAGATGAGAACCCGCAGCTGTAGAAATGACACTATTGGTAAATGACACACAGGTCCTTGGAGCTGGGTCCCTTAGCCACAAGCTCTGCTCTCTTTTCACTTCATCCCTGTTTCCCTATTCTGGCCAGATGCACAGAGTGAACCTCAGTTGCCAAAATAGCTACCATGACCTAGCCCCTCTCTGCAGAATCCAAGTTCTGGGTCTGTTCTCGGAAACCCCTGAGTTCTGGTTGTTTCCCCAGCCACTGTGATGGATTTGCAGTCTCAAAGCATGGATTTCTTACAGCTCCAGATCCATTTAGTTCCACTGATTACTTTCTGGTAAAGTGGAAACTGCAAGGGCCCCATAAAAGATTAAGGTGAAATTCATATTACTGTTTTTGTGCTGAGAACATAATGTCTTGAACCAAGGAAGAAGCAGTTGGTTACATCTTTATGGATCTGTCCTCTCCAAGGATGCTGCCTTGCTCTCTGGACACCAGCTTTAAGAAGGACATTGATGGGTTACAGTATGACAAGCAGAGGAAGGGCAGGAGGGAAAAAGCACAGTCTCCCCCGCCCCCAGCTCCTCTCAGTGCTTCCACGAGCAGACTCTGCCCGCTCCAGGCTTGGACACCACATGGAGACCTCACTCCATCCTCCATCTCTACCCTGGTGGCGCTTTCTCACCCCTCATCTGTCCCTCAACCTCCTGTTGCCCTCCCTTCCTGTAGCTTCTTGTCAGAGCACTCTGTTCTTTTCCTTCCCCTCCCCTGTTGCAAGCTGTAATAATACATTTATTTCTTTACTTGGTATAAAATCTGTGTCTTCAATTGTTTGCAAGTTTTAGTTCAGAAAGGTTTTGCTCAACACCATGGCCCCTGCACTTTCCCAGCATGGCAGATGGGTGGATCTCAATAAGTATCTGTTGAATGAACAGATGAATACATGACTGCATGAAGAATGGATGGATGGATGGATAGATGGATGGATAAATTCATGGATGGGTCCCAAGTATTGGATGATGATGGGTATCCAGATTGGAGAAGAGATGATAAAAGATGGAGCCCATGGGAACTGGGCCCCAGATAATAAGTGTGCTTAGATGTCTTCTTTATGCCTCATTCTCAGACCCAAATAGGGACCAGTTAATGAAAGCATTAGGAGAAAGATTTTTGCACTGAGAGTCTACACATGTAAGAACTATTCAAAAGGGAAATGAACTGCCAGAGAAGCAATGATTTCTCTGTTTCTGAAGCATTCAAGAACCAGCCAGATGTGACAAAGAATCTGCCTGCCAATATCAGAGGGACAGGTTCGATCCTTGGGTCACAAATATCCCCTGGAGTAGAAAATGGCAACCCACTTGAGTATTTCCACTGATGTGGACAAAAGTCTGTTCTATACATCTGTGTCTCTTTTTCTGTCTTACATGTGGGGTTATCGTTACCATCTTTCTAAATTCCACATATATGCGTTAGTATACTATATTGGTGTTTATCTTTCTGGCTTACTTCACTCTGTATAATGGGATCCAGTTTTATCCATCTCATTAGAATTGATTCAAATGTATTCTTTTTAATGGCTGAGTAATATTCCATTGTATATATGTACCACAGCTTTCTTATTCATTCATCTGCTGATGGGCATCTAGGTTGCTTCCATGTCCTGGCTATTATAAACAGTGCTGCAATGAACATTGGGGTGCACATGTCTCTTTCAGATCTGGTTTCCTCAGTGTGTATGTCCAGGAGTGGGATTGCTGGGTCATATGGCAGTTCTATTTCCAGTTTTTTAAGGAATCTCCACACTGTTTTCCATAGTGGCTGTACTAGTTTGCATTCCCACCAACAGTGTAAGAGGGTTCCCTTTCCTCCACACCCTCTCCAGCATTTATTGCTTGTAGACTTTTGGATAGCAGCCATTCTGACTGCCGTGTAATTTAAGATCTAAATGTAAGACCAGAAACTATAAAACTCCTAGAGGAGAACATAGACAAAACATTTTCCGACATAAATCACAGCAAGATCCTCTATGACCCACCTCCCAGAATATTGGAAATAAAAGCAAAAATAAACAAATGGGACCTAATTAAACTTAAAAGCTTTTGTACAACAAAGGAAACTATAAGCAAGGTGAAAAGACAGCCTTCAGAATGGGAGAAAATAATAGCAAATGAAGAAACAGACAAAGGATTAATCTCAAAAAATATACAAGCAACTCCTGCAGCTCAATGCCAGAAAAATAAATGACCCAATCAAAAAGTGGGCCAAAGATCTAAACAGACATTTCTCCAAAGAAGACATACAGATGGCTAACAAACACATGAAAAGATGCTCAACGTCACTCATTATCAAAGAAATGCAAATTTTTTATTTTTTTCTAAAAATTCTGTTAGCTAATATGTTCCTCTACTCTGCTTTCTCCCTTTCCTGGGAATGTAGATGAGGTCTTGTCGGAAAACTTCCTGGACTATAAGAACCGTGGAGTGAATGGCTCTCATCGGGGCCAGATCATTTGGAAGATTGATGCCAGCTCTTACTTTGTGGAACGTGAGTACTTTTCCCATTCCTGTTGCTCGAGCTGAAGCAGAATGCAGCTGCTTTTGTTCTTTGCTGTGATGCATTGCCTTCTCTTAGAAATATATCATATAATAAATGTTAGACACCATCATTGACTGTACGGTCCTAGTCTACACTGGAAGTTTGGTGGAAGAGTCCTTTCTTACGACACACCCATTTTCTTCTTTTGAATTTTAACTAAATGAGAAGACATAATTTAAGGTCTAAATACAGTATCAGACATGAACACAACTTGCAATTTTTTATCTTTTTAGAGTCAAGGAAATAAGTGTTAAGGATACATGAAGTCTCAGGATACATGAAATCTCATAACTGTATCTTCATTCTGCATGAACCAATATGAAAAGGGATTTGTGTGTAAATTAATTTAGTACTGGTACCATTCCTTTCAAAGCAATTCTCCAAGATTTCTGTGACAGAACATTTCCTACATGTTCAGTTCAAATAACAAACTATGCAACATAACTATCTTCATCAGTTGTATAAAGATACACTTTAAAATCATCTCTATAAAATATATAAAATATGATTATTATTGAGTGAAAGTGTATTCAAACTCGATGAAGTTGTAATGTCCTGGAATAAATGTTTGACTTACCATGTCCATTCAAAATAACTAAACGTTGAGCACTTTAGGGAACTGACATTTTTTCAAGTACAAACTTGGAAAGATCTCACTTCCCAGTATACCTGCTGGACTGAAAATATCTCAGTCTTTTTGGAAAATGGATGAATTTCCATTTTGCAAATATATCAAATGAATGAACAATATACTAGGAATGTAGTTTTCTACACAAGTGTAGCATAATCTGTCAAAAAATAAAAATTTATCAAGACAAAGCTTAATTGAGTTTGCAAATAATTGGAATATTCACTCAGGCACACACATAAATCAGATAAATTAAAATGTAATAATAAATTATAGCTTTAGAAGTCAGTGCTTGAAGATTGTATAAAATATGCCATAAGAATTTATATTTTTAATGTAAAGTAATTTGCATTTTCAAAATTGTTTTATAGAACAAGTGCCAAATTAAGGAACAGGAAGACATTGGATGTGCAAAATGTTCTAATATGGCTATCAAAGCATATGCAAATCAAAGATCTTCTTGTTATAATATAAAAATGTAGAATCTAGGCCATATAAAAATGCGGAATCCCAAGCCATTATCCAGAAGGATAGAGAAGTTTTTGTTACAAATCAAAAATAAGACTCTTTGAAGTCTCTAGGTAGTAATAAACACATTAATCTCATTGGCAAATTATTGGTTCTTAAAATAAAAATAATTTTATAAACTTTGAAAATTGGCTAGATTTTAAATCTTGAAGTATAACAGAAGGGCATTTTACCTGGAAATTAAATTAGAATAATAAAATAACAAAGCTTTGTCTTGTCCGTTTTTCTCTTTATTTTTTCCTTTTAGTGTTTACTTTTATGAGAGTGGAGATATATCACTGATTACCTAGAATCTGTTTTAATAACACATGTCTTTTGGAGTTGTGATTCAGCTTAGAATTAGGTAATAGCTGTTACGTAGGGCTTCCCTGGTGGCTCAATGGTAAAGAATCCGCCTGCAATGAAGAAGACTCGGGTTTGACCCCTGGGTCAGGAAGATCCCCTGAAGGAGAAAAGTGCAACCCATGCCAGTATTTTTGCCTGGGAAATCCCGTGAACAGAGGAGTCTGGTTGGCTACAGTTCTTGGGTCGCTAAAGAATCAGACATGACTGAGCAACTAAACAACAACATTAATTTATGTGGTTATTTTGAAGGCCTGATTAAGTCAGATTTTTAAAGTACTAACAAATTAGAAACATTCAAAACAAATATTTTCTGGACTCTCCAAGGAGTTAAATGCATTATAAAATACAAAAGAAGATAACTCCTGACTTCTTTCCTATTCTGTGACATAATTTATTCCTGGAGGGCACCTAGCTGTGTGACTATGGTAATAATTGTTGTAATATGAGAACTAAAAAGATGCAAATTTTAGCACTGACAAAAGAAAGAATTAGTGAAATTTTAGCTTTACCTATCCTGTGGCTCAGATCATGAACTCCTTATTGCAAAAGTCAGACTTAAGTTGGAAGAGTTTAGGTAAGACCTAAATCAAATCTCTTAACGATTATACAGTGAAAGTGACAAATAGATTTAAGGGATTAGATCTGATTGACAGAGCACCTGAAGAACTATGGACAGAGGTTCATAACATTGTACAGGAGGTAGTGATCAGAACCATCCCCAAGAAGAAGAAATGCAATAAGGCAAAATGGTTGTCTGAGAAGGCCTTACAAATAGCTGAGAAAAGAGAGAAGCAAAAGGCAAAGGAGAAAAGGAAAGATGCACCCATCTGAATGCAGAATTCCAAAGAATAGCAAAGAGAGATAAGAAAGCCTTCCTCACTGATCAGTACAAGGAAATAGAGGAAAGCAATAGAATGGGAAAGACTAGAGATCTCTTCAAGAAAATTAGAGATTCCAAGGGAACATTTAATGCAAAGATGGGCTCAGTAAAGGAGAGAAACAGTATGGACCTAACACAAGCAGAAGATATTAAGAAGAGGTGGCAAGAATACACAGAAGAACTATACAAAAGTTATACTATATATAGTGACCCTATATATACTATATATAATGAGCTGTATGAGTATAATGAGTATAGCTATACTATATAAAATGAGCCAAGGCGAGCGGTGGCTGCGCGGCACTGGGGCAGCTGAGAGGAGATACCCCACGCCCAAGGTCAGGAGCGGCGGCCATGCTCTGCTGAAACAGCCGTGAAGAGATAACCCACGTCCAAGGTCAGGAATGGTGGCTGCGCTTTACTGGACCAGCCCTGTGGAGATACCCCACCTCCAAAGTCAGAGAAACCCCAGTAAGACGGTAGGCGCTGGAGCGGCTGTGAGGAGATATCCCACATCCAAGAGCAAAGGAGAAGCCCCAGCGAGACGGTAGGAGAGGCAAATTCACATTTAGAATCAATCCCCGTTCCTGCCAGAGACGCTCAGAGGGCTCAAACAAAGCTTGCGCGCACCAGGACGCAGGGACCCCACAGAGACTGAGACAGAACTGTGTTTGAGCGTCTCCTGTGGAGGTACCGGTCGGCGGTGGTCTGCCGCAGGGACGGGCTCTGGGTGCAGCAGACTTGGCTATGGCATAAGCCCTCTTGGAGGAGGGCGCCATTAACCCGACCATAGCGCTGCCAGAACTTACACAGCCCTGGGAAATAGGCTCTTGGAGGGCACAACAGAACCCCGTGCACCAGGACCCAGGAGAAAGGAGCAGTGACCCCTCAAGAGACTGTCCCGGACTTGCCTGTGGGTGTCCGGGAGTCTCGGGTGGTGGTGTGGGTCGGTGGTGGCCTGCTGCAGGGTTGGGGGCACTGAGTGTAGCGGTTCATGCATGGGATCTTTTGAGGGAGGTCACCATTATCTTCATTACCTCCATCATAGTTTGGCCTCAGGCAAATAGCAGGGAGGGAACACAGCTCCACCCATCAACAGAAAATTGTATTAAAGATTTACTGAGCATGGCCCTGCCCATCAGAACAAGATCCAGTTTCCCCCTCAGCCAGTCTGTCCCATTAGGAAGCTTCCATAAGCCTCTTATCCTTCTCCATCGGAGGGCAGACAGTCTGAAAACCACAATCACAGAAAACTAACCCATCTAATCACATGAACCACAGCCTTGTCTAACTCAATATAATGACCCAGATAACCACAATGATGTGATAACTCACCTAGAGCCAGACATCCTGGAGTTCAAAGTCAAGTGGGTCTCAGGAAGCCTCACTGTAAACAAAGCTAGTGGAGGTGATGGAATTCCAATTGAGCTATTTCAAATCCTAAAAGACGATGCTGTGAAAGTGCTACACTCAGTATGCCAGCGAATTTGGAAAACTCAGCAGTGACCATGGAGCTGGAAAAGGTCAGTTTTAATTCCAGTCTCAAAGAAAGGCAAGGCCAAAGAGTATTCAAACTACCACACAATTGCGCTCATCTCACACGCTAGCAAAGTAATGCTCAAAATTCTTCAAGCCAGGCTTCAATAATACATGAATCGAGAACTTCCAGATGTTCAAGCTGGGTTTAGAAAAGGCAGAGGAACCAGAGTTCAAACTGCCAGCATCAGTTGGGTCATAGAAAAAAGCAAGAGAATTCCAGGAAAGTGTCTACTTCTTCTTTATTGATTATGCTAAAGACTTTGACTGTGTGGATCACAACAAACTGTGGAAAATTATTAAAGAGATGGGAATACTGGATGGCTTTACCTGCTTCCTGAGAAACCTGTATGCAGGTCAAGAAGCACAGTTAGAACTGGACATGGAACAACAGACTGGTTCCAAATTGGGAAAAGAGTACGACAAGGTTGTATATTGTCACCCTGCTTATTTAACTTATATGCAGAGTACATCATGCGAATGCCGGGCTGGGTGAAGCACAAGCTGGAATCAAGATTGCTGGGAGAAATATCAGTAACTTCAGATATGCAGATAGATGACACCCCTCTTATGGCAGAAAGCAAAGAGAACTGATCAGCTTCTTGATGAAAGTGAAAGAAGAGAGTGAAAAACGTTAAAAAAAACTAAGATCATGGCATCCAGTCCCATCACTTCATGGCAAATAGATGGGGAAACAATGGAAACAGTGACAGACTTTATTTTTTTGAACTCCAAAATCACTCCAGATGGTGACTGCAGCCATGAAATTAAAAGATGCTTACTCCTTAGAAGAAAAGCTATGACCAACCTAGACAGCATATTAAAAAGCAGAGACATTACTTTGCCAACAAAGGTCCATCTAGTCAAAGCTGTAGTTTTTCTGTTAGTCATGTATGGATGTGAGAGTTGGACCATAAAGAAGGCTGAGCACCAAAAGTTTGATGCTTTGAACTGTGGTGTTGAGGAAGGCTCTTGACAGTCCCTTGGACTGAGAAGAGATCAAACCAGTCAATTCTAAAGGAAATCAACCCTGAATATTCATTGGAAGGACTGATGCTGAAGCTGAAACTCCAGTACTTTGGCCACCTGATGTGAAGAGCCGACTCATTAGAAAAGACCTGATGCTGGGAAAGATTGAAGGCAGGAGGAGAAGGGAACAGCGGAGGATGAGATGGTTGGATGGCATCACCGACTCAATGAGTTTGAACAAGCTCCAGGAGATGGTGAAGGCCAGAGAAGCATGGTGTGCTACAGACCATAGGGTCTCAAAGAGTCTAACACAACTGAGCAACTGAACAACAAAAACTATCCTGACAAAATCTTACAATGTTGTATTATTATAGTAACTCAAATGTTATTTTAAATTATGTTTTAGTTATTTCACCCTGTTGAGTACCTGGGATCTTGGTTGCATCATGCAGGATCTTTCATTAAGGCCCACAGTCTCTAGTTGTAGCATACAGGCTCAGGAGTTCACAGGCTTCAGTAGCTGCAGCATACATGCTTAGTTGCTCCACAGCATATGGGAACTTAGTTCAAGACCAGGGATGGAACCTGCATCCTCTTCATTGCAAAGAGGACCACAGGGGAAGTCCCTCAAATGTTATTTTTTAATGTGTGCAATCTGGCTCGGCAGCCCAGTCCCAAGCCTTCAGGAGGAGCGCTCACAGTCCTTGTTGACCATGTGCTCCCAGAGTAAATGTATGGTTACCAGGGGAGTAAGCGGGATGAGGGATAAATTGGGAGATGGGGACTGACTTGCTCACGTGTCTGACTCTTTTCGACCCCATGGACTATATACAGTGCATGGAATTCTCCTGGCCAGAATGCTGGAGTGGGTAGCCTTTTCCTTCTCCAGAAGATCTTCCCAACCCAGGGATCAAACCCAGGTCTCCCGCATTGCCAGATTCTTTACCAGCTGAGCCACAAGTGAAGCCCGACATATACACACTACTATATATAAAATAGACAACTAATAGGAATCTATTGTGTAGTACAGGGAACTCATCTCAATACTCTATAATGACGTATATGGGAAAAGAATCTTAAGAAGAGTGGACATATGTATGTGTATAATTGATTCACCTTGCTATGCAGCAGAAACTAACACAACATTGGTAACCAACTATATTCCAATAAAAATTAATTTAAAAAAAAGAAGTCCTTCAGAAATCCTTCTTGCCTTGCCAAGAGGAGGTGATTTTACAGGGAAGGTATCTTTGTTTTGGTCTCTGGCCCAGACCAGTTATATGTAGCTCCCTGTTCATTGTCGCTTCCCTTGGGTAACAGGAAGAACAGCATAGTAGGCCTGGAAGGACCACTGATTATGGCCAAAAGAATTTTTCCCAAAGAGACTTCCTTTCTCCAGCCATCTTTAGGTCAAGTCACACGATTATGGTCATGATCGCTGCCTTCTCACAGCTGTCCAGGCCTAAACTAGAAATCTGCAGTCATTTTTGACTGCTCTATTTTGCCGCAGTTTCCTGTTCCCCCTCAGTACCACCAATCACCAGGTCCTGCCTTGCCTCCTGCTCACACCTTCACATTCAGCCTTCTCTGTCTCTGCACTCGCTTTCAGATTCACGTCTTAACTGCTGCTTGCTCTGATTTCATCACTCTTTGCATTTGTCAGAAGAGTGAACATCAAAACCCCTTTTCAGAACATCATTTCCAAATCCTCTTCCAAATCCTCTTTCATAATTTCCTCCTCCCAAATTAAACAAAAAACAACAACACAGTGTTCCTTGATTACACATGATAGAAATCTAAACACCTAGTCCTGCTCTGAGGTTTTTGGGTTTTTTTCAGTTTTTTTTGTATTTGAGTAGAGTTGATTAACAAAGTTTTTAGCAATACCCCTTAAGCATGGTGAGATGAAATTTACACACGTCAGGGGTGGAGTTTGCCTCCTCTCTCCACCCTTCAGCAGGTGGCTTCAAGTGAGAGGCTTGTGGGCTCAATGGCCCTTGTTCTCTGAGATTTTTACCCTTCTCCTATAAAATGAAGTTAATGCACAGTCTCCACAATGAGCCCATGAAGACTGAGCAAGCACACCTGAGGGGGCCAGGCACATGTTTAGTATAGCCAGGTAGGCAGTCTAGTAAGGAAGCTCTGAATGAGAGGTTGCGGTGCTTTTCTCTTTGGGGAATGGACATAGTGGTCCTTGTTGACAACTGTGAATTGAGTGGCTTATTTTGAGGGTTTCCTCTGGGGAAATCCTTTGCAGCCAGAGTTGGGGACTGAAGGACACCAAAGGAAAAGCAGGACTCCAGAAGAACCAGCTGACTCCCCCTTGTTAGCATTTCTGGCCAGTGCCGGCAATACAGAAGAGCCAGAACAAGCCCTGCTGGAGCCAGAAGGTTCCCTGATCTACCCAGTTTAGCCACAGGGATCCTGCCAGGTCAACAATCCAGATGGTTCAGATGACATGTTGGTATAGCTTTTTATTTGAATCCGGACGTGTTTCCACTAAGGCTGCTCTATTTTTTAGAACTGATATGGCTAAGAACTGCACTATGGGCTGCCATTTTCAGTCACTGTTTTCTTCTTTCCAAGGAGCTGTCTCCTTTCATATTTCAATAAATATTTGAATCATAGGCTCTAAGAAAGTCTACTTCTTTGTAGGCAGAACTAGAAGACACATCTACCTTTCTTTCTTTCTTTCTCCCTGTCTATATAACCTTGTGGTGATCCTGCTGCTTCACAGATGTTCTTTAGAAGCAGTGTGGCTCCATAAGTATTTGCATGATACTGGGCATTTGATTATTATGCCACCTCATTTTTGGGCTTCCCAGGTGGCACAGTGGTTAAAAAATCTGCTGCCAATGCAGGAGATGCAGGTTCCATCTCTGGGTCAGGAAGATCCCCTGGACTAGGAAATGGCAACCCACTCCAGTGTTCTTCCCTAGAAGATTCCATGGACAGAGGAGCATGGCAGGCTACAGTCCAGGGGGTCACAAAAAGTCAAACATGACTGAGCATGCATGCGCTAGATTTTTATTACATAATTCCATGGAATTATACCCCCATTATAGTTATTATATCACAACTACCCCCATTGCTCATCCAGGTTCACACTATCCTAAAGGGAAACCATGCTCAAAATTGCACCCTACACAATCATAAAGTAATTTCAATATAGGTTATGACCTTACTTGTATTTCTTAAATCTTGAGAAAAGAATATGCAGTTCACAGCAACACTCCTAAAATGCATTTCCTCTTTCACCTGTGTCCTTTAACCACACAATTTCGCTGGTGTTCCCTCCCCCACTGAACTTTGTAAGCTTGGCTCAAACTCATGCTGGTTTTCTTCCCTTCTTTGTTCCCTACATGTTTTGCTTTAAACAGCTAAATGAAGTCGTCTTACTAGAGAGAAGCCTCTGAAGTGGTAGAAAAAGGAGCCCAGGCCACCAAAAACACACTCACTCACTCTTTAGGAGATCAGAGTGAAATGGTTGGAAATATTCATACATTAATCATGTCTGGGCTGCTAGAGGCCAACCTAAAGGTGCAGCAGTTCAGACTGAAAGGGGCCAGTGAGGCAATGGAGTATGGTAGTGCAGGGAGGGATCCATATGGGAAGATGGGACGTAGGAGTGAGGGGACACACATAACAGGCTTATCCTTAGCCCACCCAAGGTGAGAAGCCAGACTGTATGCAGTCATCTCTTACCACATCCAAATAGTCCATGACATCCACAGGCATCAAAATTCATCTTCCGTCCATAGATTAAATATCAGACCATTAAAGAGTGACTAAACATTGTTACAGGAAACAGCTAAAAAAGATACAATCAAATCATTCAGTTCAGATTTGCAGCAACACAGATGGTTCTGACTTCTAACTGGTTATGTGTCAGACTCTCCCAATGAGATGAAAGCTCTTAAATAAATGGCCAGGGTCCTAGGAACCCATAATGAGACTTTTCTAGATTAACTTGAGTTGCAGTTTCAGTAAGAGCACATACAGCCTCAACCTGAATCCTACAGTGCTGGAGGCATGCTGTGGGCTGGACTAGTATCGAGGGACTCTGATCTATAGGTGAAGGCTCAGTCCCTGCCCTCCAGGGTTTTTACTTTCCAGGAGTGGGGACAAAATCATACTTCTTACTGTGTCCTATATCAGTGAAGGAGACCACCCAGCCTGGCTTTGGGGCCCAGGGTTAATCACCACCCACAGGTAAAAGGAGCCAGTGGGTGGACTTGGCCAGTGGAAAGGAAGGACTGGCTTTGGCGGCCAAGTGGTAGAGAGCTCATTCTAGCGCCTGCAAAGGCATGAAGGCTTGGGAGGTGAAAGTTGAAGGTGAAGCTCTGAGAAAGAGGAGAAGGAGGAGGAAGGAGTCGAAGGTGGAGGAAGAGAGATCATCAAGTCAGGAGGATTAAGTATGACCACAAATTCTTTGACATTCTTTTCATCAAGAGGCTAGGTCCATGCCCCCTTCCCTTGGGCCTGGGAGGCTCTATGACTCTGTGCTGGCTTCTATGTTGAAATGATGCTATGACCATTGGGGTGCATGTGTCTGTTGAATTACTGTCTATTTTTTTCAATTCTTCTGCTCATTTTTTAAAATTTTTATTTATTTTTAATTGAAGGATAATTGCTTTACAATATTGTGTGAGTTTCTGCCATACATCAACATGTATTGCCCAATGGTATACGTATGTTCCCTCCCTCTCTTCTGCTCATTTTTAAAATAAGTTGTTTGGGGTTTTTTCATGTAAAGATGTATGAACTGTTTATATATGTTAGATATTACCTTTTTCAGTCATATTATTTGCAAATATTTCCCCCATTTGTTTTGTCAATGGTTTCCTTTGTTGTGCAACCTAAT
The DNA here is from genome assembly GCF_023699985.2 of Odocoileus virginianus. Classification (NCBI taxonomy): domain Eukaryota; kingdom Metazoa; phylum Chordata; class Mammalia; order Artiodactyla; family Cervidae; genus Odocoileus; species Odocoileus virginianus. The sequence continues at coordinate 39,196,554 of NC_069674.1, forward strand.
TAACTTTAATTAGGTCCCATTTATTTTTGCTTTTGTTTCCATTATCCTAGGAGATGGATCAAAAAAAATATTACTGTGATTTTCGTTGGTGTTCTGCCTATGTTTTCCTTTAGGGGGGTTTTATAGTATCTGATTTTCCATTTAGGTCTTTAATCCATTTTGAGTTTATTTTTATATATGATGTTAGAGAATGTTCCAATTTTATTCTTCGACATGCAGTTGTCCAGTTATCCCAGCAACACTTACTGAAGAGACTGTCTTTCTCTACTGTATGTTCTCACCACCTTTGTCATAGATTAACTGACCATGGGAGCATGAGTTTATTTCTCGGGTTTCTATCCTATTCCATTGATCTATAAGTCTGTTTTTGTGCCAGTATCATACTGTTTTGATTATTGTAACCTTGTGGTATAGTCTGAATATAGCCTTTTATTTTGTGCTGCTAAGAGTACCATGAGGTGAGTGCTATCACCATTGCATTTGAGGACAAAACTTAGTCTGAGACATAGTAGCTGATGTGGCAAGTGGTGGAGCTGGGATTTGAGCCAGCCTTATCTCCTTGTGCTCATCAGCCCCAGGGGAGGATCTATGGGGATACTGGAGATGCAGGACACAGAAGGGATGCTTGATGAACTGAGGTCCATGAGGAGTTGGAAGGAAGAGGATGCAGAGAACTGTTAAGGAGTCCAGACTTCCCTAGAAGCCCTTGACCTACTATGGACTTCCGATCAGAAGTGTGGGTGGGCAGGCTGGGGACCTAAGAGAGAGAAGGAAAAAATGTTCTGTGTTGACTATCCTATAGTGACTCCCATTCTACAGTGACTCTTTTCTGAATCAGAAGGGAAAGGAGAAGAAACAGGAAGAACTCATGAGTGATTTTTCACTATACAGACATGGTAGGGTCAAATTAGAACTCTACAAAACAGATTCTTTTTGTCCCTCTCAAAGCCACTCTATGCACAGAATGCATCTCTTTAAATCACAGACACAAGGATCTAGAAATAACCAGGGCTGCAGAGACCCCTCCACATCTCTGCCTCCAGAGAGGGTTTCAGTAAGATAAGGAGAGCATAGTAGAGTGAAGTAGGACAGAAAGAGGAAAATGAATATTGTATGTTAATGCGTATATGTGCAATCTAGAAAAATGGTGCAATTGAATCTATATTGTGCACAAAGCAGAAGCAGACACGGATGTAGAGAACAAACATATGGACCTCAAGGAGGCGGAAAAGGGGTGGGATGAATTGGGAGATTGGGATTGACATGTATACACTATTGACACTATGTATAACATAGATAACTAATGAGAACCTAGTGTATAGCACAGGGAACTCTGCTCAATGCTCTGTGGTGATCTAAATGGAAAGGCAATCTATAAAAGAGTGGCTATCTGTATATGTATGACTGATTCACCTTGCTGTACAACATAAACTAATACAACACTGTAAGGCAACTATACTCTAATAAAAATTTTTAAAATCTCCTTGAGACAGGAACAGTAGCTTTCTCATAAAGGCCTGTGGCAGACCAGGGCAGACAGAGGCCAGATTGGCAGGAGAGTATGTGGGGCAGGCAGGGAAACTGACCTAACTAAGACTCTGTGTCTGGACCTGCAGCCAGGTGTCTGAAGGACATGGCAAGCTCATTACCATAATGTCCAATTAGACACAGCAGATGGGCACAGGGTGACTCCAGCCATCCCAGAAAGGTGCCTGTACTTGTCCCTGGGGAATCTGTGCAAGGCTCACAAGATCTCATCTCTGGGCTGTCATTTGGATTAAGGCTGTTGTCCTGAATAGAGGAATAAGAACAATAACAGCAGCAGCTAAATATCGCTGAGCTTTCCCAGTGTGCATGGCACCATGCTGCGTGCCTCAGACATCTTGTTCCATTTATTCTTCATGAAAATGCTAGGTGGCAGATGTTATTTTTCCCTTTTCTGATAAGGAATCTGAGGTATAGGAATATAATGCAGTTGATCCAAGAGTCACAAGTAACGAGCAAGTAGTGGGGCCAAGACTTGAACCCAGATCGTCTGACCTCCAAACCTGCTCTTTAGCCGCCATGATGTCCTGATAAGACTGAAGTTGGCCAGAGGGCTCCCACCACTCAAGTGGAGGTTCAGTGTAGAGTTCCGGTCCTTCGGAGGGTAGGATGTTAGGTAATACACTAGACGGAACTCTGAAGTTGGAGTCCATGCTGGGGCTTTGCCTCCCAGAGTGGTTGGCGGGGAAATTGTTTGGGAATCACAGTGGGAACCAAGTTGTCACTGGACTGAGCAAATCCTTGACTAGACGGAGGAAAGTTTAGATGATTAATGTATGGCTTTCCTCCCCTCCAGATGATTCCAAGTGGGGCACTCCATAGACGCCACCATAAAAGCTATAAAGTCAAACTAGAAGACAGAGCCTATCCAAGATTTCAACCACTTCCTCCCACATAAATTCAGAATCTCCTCCATGTCAATGTACTTGTTATGTATGTATGAATCCAATTTGTGTACTCATTTTTAAAAATATTACTTATTCCCTGTAGAAACATGTGAAAAATATCAAATGTCATCCATAATTTTGGCAAAGATAGCATTTTTTAAGGTTTGTTTTTGTTATTACTGCTGGTAGCATCTCCATTTGGAGGGCTTAGTAAATAGTTTTTTGTTTTTTAATTGGACTATAATTGCTTTACAATGTTCTGTTAGTTTCTGCTGTATGATGAAGTAAATCAGCTATATGTATACATATATCTCCTTCCTCTTGAACCTCCCTCCCACCCACACCCATCTCACCCATCTAGGTTATCACAGAGTATGGAGTTGAGCTTCCTGAGCTTTTATAGCAGGTCTCCTCTAGCTATCTATTTTACACTTGGTAGTGCATGTAAAGGGCGTCCCTGGAGGAGGCTCAGTGGTAAAGAATGTGCCTGCTAAGTAGGAGATGGGGTTCGATCCCTGGGTCGGGAAAATCCCCTGGAGGAGAAAACGGCTACCCACTCCAGTATTCTTGCCTGGAGAATCCCATGGACAGAAGAACCTGGTGGGCTATGCCTTTGGGGTCTCAAAAGAGTTGGACACGACTTAGCGACTAAACAGCAGCAGTGGTAGCAGTGTGTAACAATCCTAACCTCCCAATCTGTCTTACTCCCCTCTCCGCACACCCCGTGCCTGCATCTCCATTCTCTCTGTCTTTGTCTGTATTCCTGCCCTGCAAATTGGTCATCTGTACCATTTTTCTAGATTCCACATACATGCATTAATATATAATATTTGTTCAGTTAATGAATGAATGAATGAAGCTAGTGCTCAAAATACCTGTGCAGGAAGCAGAAGACTTGTGCTCAAAGGTGACAGCCATAATGTCTCATCTTTCCTACCTCGGGCCTCTGAGCTGTCGCTATAGAGACAGGGAAACAGAGATGGAGAGTGGAAGCCAAGTGGCCCCTGGTCAGACACACGGCAGGAAGATACCACGAAGAGAACAGAGTCGACTGACCTACCCAGCTTCTTGGAATAGGGAGGCGGCAGAGAGGCACCACCTTTCAAAGCAGAGAACTCTGCTCTTTAGTGAACATAGCCTGGTTCACACTAGAAATCTGACTAAACACTGCAGCACCTCTTCCCTTGATTGAGGGTAGGGAAATGGAGCTAGAAGAACAGTGGGAAGGGGGATTTCCCCCTTTTCTACTTCATTCTGAGCTTATACCTCTCTCTTTTGACCCCCTGAGCCTTTCAGCCAAGTCTTTGGTCATGCACAGCTGTAGGGTTCTTTGTGAGGATGGAGACCCACAGAGGGCAGGGAGATCCTGCCCACATCCTGCCCACATGCCGTGTGTGCCTTCCAAGACACTTATCACTGTCACCACGTACCAGCCTGGGGCCAGTTCAGAGGTCACCCTCAGGACTTCTCTGACATTAGCCAAGACAGGTCAGTCTTGGCTGACAGTCAACTCTAAGGCCATTTTCAAATAATGCCAGCTATACTGTCCATACCAGCTTTGCTCAGCTAGGAAAGAATTCAGAATCCAAATACTATGTTAAAAGTACAGACTCCCTCACAAAATCTCATGCATCACAATTGCCCCAAGTTCCAGAGTTGATATAGTACTCAAGAACACTGCAAAACCCACCAAATCTGGAAGATGCAAGCAATGCCTCAATCCATGGCGGCAGCTGCTAGCCTAAGCCCTGTTTCCCTCTTTCCAGGCGAACCCAGAGTCTGCAGCATCTGGCCCATTGCTGGTGACAGCTGTTACCTGAGGGAAGAGGGCAGACAAAAAGGAAAAAGGAGCTAATTGTCTTTAACCTTTGCCAGAATGAATGTCAGTCTCTCCCGGGTTGCTCAAGGCCAACGAGCCTAAAATCTAAACCAGAGAACTCATACTATAAGCAGAGAATTTTATCTTATGCATCCCACCTCCTTGGGGAAAAGGACAGCACCCTCACCCTCTACCAGAGAAGGACATACAGGAAACACTCCTATTTTTATATAAAATCTATCCATTTTAGCCCATAGACTTAAAGCGTTTTCATGGGACTCCTACTCCTTATATTTAAAATCTGTCAGTCTCTTTTTCTCTCTCTACATGAATAGTTAGCCCTGATGAAAAGAGACTTACTTTACACTATGAGTTTTCTGTAACAAAGAATACAAATTTCTAGTGAAAGCTAAGCCTTTAAGGTCTGACTCAGCCTTTGACAAAGGAAAAGACAAATAGTAAAGAACAGAATAAATATGAAACACTTTTCAGAGGGGCAAGAATAGACTATGTAAAACCTAAAAACAAAAACAAACAATAATAGAAGGGAAAAACAATAATAGAAAGAGTATAGGAACATAGAAAAAAAAATAGTAAAAATAATCTACAATTAGACTTAACCCTTTTTAACAGCATAATCACTGTCAGTTTCCAAATTGGAGAAAAATATAGGCAAACTCAGTGTAAAAACACATTAAAACATCAAGACCAGTTAAATGGAAGTTCTGGGTATCTGACACAGTGACCTTACAATGCTGCTGCTGCTGCTAAGTCGCTTCAGTCGTGTCCGACTCTGTGCGACCCCATAGACGGCAGCCCACCAGGCTCCGCCATCCCTGGCATTCTCCAGGCAAGAACACTGGAGTGGGGCTGCCATTTCCTTCTCCGATGCATGAAAGTGAAAAGTGAAACTGAAGTCGCTCAGTCGTATCCGACCTTACAATAGTACAAAGCAAATTCTTACAAGATCTGGACCCTTGAAAGAAGACCCAACCGGCCCTCCAGCATGGAGATGGAGAAGACTTCCTTCCGTCTTCATCTTCCTGCTCCAGCCAAGCTCTTGGCTGGGCCTCAGGTGAGGTTTCCAGCCAGGTGCCCCTGCATTGCCCTCTGTTGGCAGGTCCCCAGAGGCCATGTGAAGGGTAACAAGAAGAACATCCTTAGAGTGCCACTGATATCGGCTGAGACTGGACAACAGGGAACCTGGAACTCAGCAAAGGGGTCAGGAAAGGTATCCTAAGACCCTTCATTAGAAGCATAGGATAATGCAAAGCTTCCAGGATAGTCCAAGCTCTCAGTGGGCATGAAGTTATACTGAGGGCATGATGGAAAGAATTTCATAATGCCTGGTTCCTGCACCTAAAGGAAGTGTAGAAGTGAGTGAGTAGTAGAGTAAGTACCATACAAACAAGAGCCTGAATTTGATGTGTGGAGGGTCTTCTATCACCTCTCCCACCTCCACACACTTTCCTCCAGGACAGTTGTTGGTCATCTGATATAGACTCATCTCTGAACCTACCCAGAAAGAGATGCTGAAATTTCCAGTTCAGGCAAGTCAAATGGATGCTAGACAAGTAGAGAGGGAGCCTCTGCCAGCTGAACAAAGACAGCACTGTTAACCTGCCTCGATAGTCCCCTGGTTTCACAGGATGGCATCTATGCCTCATCCATCACTTGCTTCTCTGACAGCCCTGACACTAACCTGCCCTGACAGAGCATCTCATGTCTGCTGACTCTTCCCAGTTGACCTCCACAAATTGTCCAAATAGTCAAGATCAATGTCTCTACTCAGAAATGGATTTTTTCCCAAGAGACAACAATCCCAGTAGACTCCAAAGCTGCAAATTTCTTTTCCCATGAAACCCACACCAATGGAGTGCAGTGTCCCTTTTTCAGGAAAGGAACTTGCTTACTGTGAAGGCTGCTTTTTTGGTATCAGGGATCCCTTAGAGGGACCCAGCATCCAAGTACTGTATCCCAGGTCAGAATTGTTGACCTGAAACAGACTGTCAGATATTGCTCCAGGTAAGGTCTTTTATTCAGGATTAGCAGAGAATTGCAACCATGGTTCAGGGTCTGCAATCACGATGAGCCACTAGCAAGTCCTCTCACAGAAAGGGAACGAGACCACTGTTAAGAGAGGATAGGGAAGTTGGGAGGGCTGTAGTAAACAGAGTTCCTGGCTTTTCATTGGCTGAATCCTTGCTAGAAAAGAAGAGGAGTCTTTCTTTCTCCCACTGGGCTCTGCTCTCACCGCAGGGCATGAGTGCTCCCTCTTCTGGTCTCCCAACTCTATTTAATTTAGGTTTCTGTTTATTAATTTTTAGCAAAATCAACTGCAACTGAGAAACGCAGCAGCCAGTTCCATATGCAGCATGCCAGATGGCCTGGCATTTTCATATGTGCTTTGAATTACCGCGTCTGATGTGCCAGGAAGACAAAATGGTGGGTGGGTTCTCCTGGGGCCCAGAACTGAAGCTTTTGAGTGCAGAAGCCTACGAAGACTGTAAAATTCTCCCCACAGAAAACCATGGTCATTCAGCACATCTGCAGCTGACCAAGTTAGTGCCAACTGAGCAACCAATTGGGAGAAACTTGAATGATGTCTCCTAGATTCCAAGGGAAATGGGTAGGGGTTGGCGAGGGTGGGGTGGGGAAGAGAGGTACCCTGAGAGGAAGTAAGAAGAGCTTTTTCCACTAGGATGTTCTCCTGTATTTCTTGCCAAGGAAGCCCACCACTGAGGAGTTCACCTTGCTGTGCAGCTCATTCACAAGATTAAAATATGGTTGTCTGTGTTACATAACTCCGGGAGAGCCTTTTCCATAGACTTCTGTGTGAGCAGTGTCCCTGGATTTGGTAGCACTTCAGACCTGTTATTAAGTTCACAGGAATATCTGGTGACCACATATCAGAAATTATATTCTGCCTCATACTGCCATTGCTAAGATCTGTGCATGGTCAAGGGTATATCCCTTTAGCCCAAAGGGTTACTGTACCCCTTCCAACCTCCAGAATAGCCATGGGCTTGAATTCTGCCCTGCTTCACCATGAAATTGCATTGTATCTCATGCCCCAATATCATAGAACCTGTACATCAGTTAGATCTTCTAAAATACCCACAGTCTGTGGCTCTCTCACATCCATCAAGTTTTAAAAGGTGATATTCAAAATCTTCCCCCTGACTATAAAGGATTCATTTGAAAGATTGCATCCCTCCCTCCACCTCCACCTCCATGCTTTCAAAAACCCTAACCTTCATACATCAGACCTATGCCCCAGTATGTCCTCACACCCCTTGGCACCACTAATCTGCATAAAGTTAACTAGTACCTAAGAAAATGACATACTTCCCAGAAAGACCTCTGGAACACCTCTGGAAAGTCAAGAGCTGACTCAAGACATACATCATCATCACAGGATATGGGGAAGGGTCTCCATATGGCCTTTGCCCTTCATGCTTCTGGCCCGTGCCCTTTCTGCCTTCTGGAGCTCTTCAGTATGTTGTCTGTCATTCTACAGCCTCCTGGTTTGTGTCCTATCTCCATTTCAGGGAACTCACTCCTCCACCATCTGACCAGCCATGACCCTCCCTTTCAGTTGGACTGAAATACAGAGACCCACCCCAGTAATCCAGGATTAGGGACGAAAATATGTGACAGAGAAGGCACTTGACTTTGTGGTCTGTACTTGTCCTTGGAGGATCTGTTGGGACCCCTACCTGACCCTGAATGCCCCAGGGAGGCTCAGAGCCTGCTCAGCCCACTCCATCTAGGAGGGAAGACTCCTAAGAGTGCCTACAGCTGTGTAATCCTCTTTTTCCATTTTACACGGTCTCCTCAGTACCAAGAGACAGAAGATTTTGGCTCACTCTTCTGATGTTTTCAGGATTCAGCAAATGTCTGAGGGGAAATCAGCTGGGTACTTGAGGCCTCCAGAGTTCTTCACTCTGGCCCCACATGGCCACAGTCACTCTGCTGACTTCCCTGCCACCAGGGCAAAGGGGCTGTAGGTAATCAGCTCATCTCACCAGTACTCTCCCATCTGGAATTTTGTAGTCCTTGTTGCTTCCATTATTCTTCAGTTCTTTGACCATTCTGTTTTAAAATCAGCTTATCTTGTTAGCAGCAGAAGCATTGATCTGCTACAATTACTGTATCCTGGCAGGGAAAGGAAGGCTCTAATTGCCTTTTAGCAAACACTCTATGTGCAGTGATCCCAGAGAACAGAAGCACTGTCTAGGGGGTGAGAATAACCAGCCCTGAAATAGGAAACAAAAGGCATTTATTGGATGATTTTTTTTTAGCTTGAATTTGGCCCTCTAATACCCAAAATAAGTATTTCTGTATAGTATCATTTCACATAATGATTTTTTTAATCATTCTCCCACATTTTCTGTGTCACCATATTTAAAGCATTAACTTAAGGTTTATGCTACTGTGCTAAGTAGGAAATTGGTCAAATAATATACAGTTCTTCCTATAAAAAGGATATAGCAGTTAACTCAAAAAAGTTAAAATTAACCATTTTTTCATTCAAATAATCATAATTTATCTATTAGAGAAACATGATTGTATCAGAAGACAATTTTTATGTTGGGCAAATGTGGAGTGCTTAAAGATGCAAACATCTTCTGGGTTTAATCAAAATTTGTCACCTTATTTTCTTCAGTTATTTTCAAATTTTGTACAAAATTAATATAATCAGTCTGTAATACAGCATTCTAGATCATTTCTGGAAGTACAAGTCCAAGTAAGATTGTATCTCTACCAAATTACAAAATTTTGACAAATCAACATCATATTTTCTAATACAGTAAGATGATTTTTTCTGTGTCATAGATTAATGAGAATTTTACTTAAAAAGTATCATCTGAGAACCAAATAAAAACACCATGTCTTTCAGAGCTGTTTATAGGAGAATGAAGTTTTTTCATACAGTTTAATATGGCTTATACACTGATATAATGTTCTTCCTTGGAATGAGTTCTTGGATGCACATTTCTGAGATTAGATGTAACAGGACAAGAGTGTGTAAAAGACAACTGCTTCATGTTGTTGTTAGTCTAAAATGAGGGGCCACTGCCTGAGGGCTTTAAAATTCTTAGAGATCCAACAGGCAATATAAATTTTAAATTAAAATAACCTTTTCAATGTTACATCTTTACACATGTAGTAGAATCTGCAATGCTAGATGCCTTGTCAGTGTATATTAATTCCGTTAGTATAGTACAGTATACTATATTGTATAGTATATTACATAGTATATTGTATAGTATAGCCCTTCACCCTTCCTTTTATTTTAATAAAAAATGTCTTTCTCTAAGCTGCTCATTTATTAAAATCCCTTTAAGTCATATTTTAAAATAAATCAAGTACAGGTGAACATATTGCCATGTAAGATAGACTGGGAAGACCTCAGGTTTTATACCATTAGTGTTGATTATTTCTTTGTAAGAACTGTTCTTGCTATTTCCTCTTACTGAAGCTAAATGTTCTTCAGACTCAAAATTTAATTTATATCTCTTTATTCCACTGCTTCTTGATCTTTTTGAGCATTTGAAGATATTGTACTTTCTATTACTCCTTCTAAATAACTACTGAGACTGATTCTTTCCTGGTGATTATAGCTTAAGTTAAAATTGCCTTTCCTGGATTTTGAGGATGTGGTTTACATCTGTCTCATGTCTGTTTTGTGAATGAGATATTAGTAGATTTAAGTTCATTCTTCTCACTAAAGAATGTTACTGCATAGATAACTTGGTTCCTTCTGCACAAATAAGTGATTCACAATGGAAGACATTCTGCTAATGCACTAATCCATATGTTTGTGTAGTTCATCAATTGATCACACTTCCGTTCATGAGAGTTGGGCATTTCTGCACTGCAGATGTGGTGACATACTGATAGCTAAAACCTTGTTATGAAGTTCAAATATTTGTGGTGCTTCAACCTGTGCAATGTTTAGACAGCAATAGGAATAATCTCCTTATTCTTAAAGAATATTTTTACCAGTTGCAGACTTCTCTACTGACAGCTATTTTGTTTCAGCACTTTGAAGCTGTCATTCCTCAGTCTCCCTTTATTTCAGTTTCTATTGAGAAGTCATCTGTCAGTCTGACTGTTGCTCCTGTGAAGGTAATCTGCTTTCTTCATTGGCTGATGAAGTGATCTTTTTTTCTTCTTTTTCGAACTTTTACAGTGATATCTGGATGCTGTGGTCTTTCTGGATTCATGGGGCTTTTTGTATCTATGAAAAGTGAAAGTGAAGGTCGCTCAGTTGTGTCCAACTTTTTGTGACCCCATGGACTTCACTGTCCATGGAATTCTCCAGGCCAGAATACTGGAGTGGGTAGACTTTCCCTTCTCCAAGGCATCTTCCCAACCCAGGGATTGAACCCAGGTCTCCCACATCGCAGGCAGATTCTTTACCAGCTGAGCCACAAGGGAAGCCCAAGAATACTGGAGTGGATAGCCTATCCCTTCTCCAGCAGATCTTCCTGACCCAGGAATCAAACCAGGGTCTCCTGCATTGCAGGTGGATTCTTTACTAACTGAGCTATGAGGGAAGCTTTTGTATCTATAGCTTGATATCTTTCATAACTTTTAGAGAATTTTTAAATTAATCTATTTTAATTGGAGGCTAATTACAGTATTGTGGTGGTTTTTGCCATACATTGACATGAATCAGCCCCAGGTATAGCATCAATGTCTCTCCTCTCTTTTTTTGGATTCTAGTTTACAGACATTTTAGACCATATCCTAGTTTCTCATATGTTTCTTATTTGATTCCATATTTTATATCCTTTTTCTATGCATACCTCATTCTGGATTTTTTTTTATGACCTATGCTCCAGTTTCCTAAATTTTCTCTTGTATTTTGTTTAACCTACTTTAAACCTGAGTTTAAACATTGAATACACTATTTCAAAATTGTAGTTTTATTGATCCAGAATTTTCTGTTTGGTTATTTCATAGACTTCATTCTTTGGAACATATTTTCAATCTTATCTTTTATTTTTTTTGAATGCATTAAGTATATGATCATTAAAGCTGTGTATGGTAACTCCAATATCTGAAAACCCCATGAATCTGTTTATAGTGCTTTCTGTCTTTATTGGTGTTTTTTTTTAACCAATAGAAAAATACTCATCATGTGCCTGATCAATTTTAATTGAAAACTAGACAGTAAACTAAAACTTGTAGAGAGAATTTGAGGCTTAAAATGATTTGTTTTCCTCCTGTGAGGATTTGCATTTCCTTCTGAGCTGTATCTAGCAATTCAGAATAACCTCAATTGAATTTTAAGACCTGAGGTGATTTGAGGGGCTAGGGCTGGTATATTTCTCAACAGTCTGTCTGTTCTCCTAGTCAGGGTTCCAGTTTGGATCATGAGGACTTACCAGAGTCCTTCTCTTTAACAGGCTCTGAACTCTAAAGTTTTTATTCCCTTTTAGCTCTGAACGTCTGTCAGAAGTTCTTTTCATCTTCCAGCCTCTCAGTGCATTTTTCTGGAATCAACACAGCCCCCCACAAGGATACAGCAATCACGAATCCTGGGCGCATCTCCAAGTTTTCTTCCTCTGTATCTTATCTTCAATTTACCATTGTCTTGCTAGGTCTCCGATGTCCTCAGGTTAGGATTTCCACTTTTAGGAGGAAAAAATTTATTGGACTCCCAATAAAGTTTGAGGTAAAGAATGGATGACTTTTATAGTTTCTGTCCCATGTAATAATTGGAAGAGACTTATACTGAGAACTTATTCTCTGTTTATCTGACACTCACACTTAGGTGGATATCTAGTGTTTTATCTGACAACCCTACTTCAGGCAGATTTATTTCCATATTTTTCCAGCTTGTCTAGATGTTCTTTGAATTACCTAGAACATCATTGCTGGAAGTGAAATTTCACTTTTTCTAACTGGTCAACAATCTTATGTTATTAAAAACATTTTTAAAGACAAATCACCAAATGAAAATTAATGGTTTCTTAAATCCTAGCTGCCATGAACTACATGTGTGACCTTGTATAAGTGACCTCAGTTTTTGGCCTCATTTTCCTTAAATGTAAACAGGAGTGATAGATAACATTTATTGAGGTCTTGTTATATGCCAAGCATTATATTAAGCCATGTTTTAAAAGGGTTAATAATAATTACCTCTACTTCATAGGGATTTTGTGAGAGCCAAATTAGAAAATAATTTTCTAATGAATGGTCTGGTGCATTTTAAAAGCTAATTAACTGTTAAGACCAAGTTGTTATAAATTTTAAACTAAATTGAACATTATACAAATACTAGGGCTACTGCTATCATTGCATGCTGATGTTTCAAGTGCTACAACAGGCCTGCATGTGTCACTTCAGTCTTGCCCAGCTCTTTGTTACCCTGTGGACTGTAGCCTGCCAGGCTCCTCTCTCCAGGCTAGAATACTGGAGGGGGTTGCTGCATCCTCCTCCAGTCCTACTAATCTCTAAAAAGTAGAGCGGAAGAAAAGCAATAGTTTTCTTCTTTCTTTAAGTGATACTATAAGTGAAAGTCTATACTTTATAAATACATGCCTCCCAATAAAAACTATAGTTGTAAGTGTCCATATTTGTAGAGGTAGAACTTCAGTTTTATTCCGCTTTGTGATGAGCTAGTCCCTCCTGCCCAACTCTGAAAGTAAATCATATGCCAGGCAAAAACAGCCAAAATGTTATAAGGTGATCAATTTCACATCCACCATTAACCTGTAAGAGTTTAGGATGTCATATTCCTCTGAAAGGGTAAGAACTACACCCTTTGAGTGTAGCATGGACTGGATTTTGACTCCCTACTCACTGCTTGATTAGACACCTTTAGGTAGGACATGCCTGAACAACTATACATGACAATCCTATTGAACATAAATCAATATACAGTGAAGAAGGGCAACATGTATGTTGGCTACTTTGCACATACTAGGTTTCACACATTATTTCTCCTTTGCTCTGTACAACAGCCATACATGAAACAATGCATACAAAGCTAGCAATGGTCTCACCATTCTACATTAAGACTAAGGCTCAGAGAGTCTATATAACTCATTCTGTTAATGATGGGCAAGTCAAGAATTGGACTTGAATGTATTTGATCGCACATTCCTACTCTTTCCTTAGATCCCTTTTCCTTCCTAGACTTCTATTACTCCATACATAATGAATCAAATAAACAACAAAACGGTTATAACAGAGATGCCTTGTGTTCAAACCTTGAGGGGATTTTAAAATTATTGTTATTTTTAACTAGAAAAGCACAGAAAGATAGAACTTCACCCCTCTTAGATGAAGTATCTGAAAAAACAACTGACAACCTTCTAATATTTCTTGGCCTTTACACCTTGATACTTTTCTCAGAGGCAGCAATAATAGCAACAGTGTAACAATGTATTTATGCTTGAATCTGTTCTAAAAGTCCTGTAATGGTCAGTTTCAGTTCGGTTCAGTTGCTCAGTCATGTCTGACTCTTTGCGACCCCATGAACTGCAGCACACCAAGCCTCCCTGTCTATCACCAACTCTCAGAGTCCACCCAAACCCATGTCCATTGAGTTGGTGATGCTATCCAACCATCTCATCCTCGTTGTCCCCTTCTCCTCCTGCCCTCAATCTTTCCCAGAATCAGGGTCTTTTCAAATGAGTCAGCTGTTCGCATGAGGTGGCCAAAGTATTGGAGTTTCAGCTTCAAAATCAGTCCTTCCAATGAACACTCAGGACTGATCGCCTTTAGGATGGACTGGTTGGATCTCCTTGCAGTCCAAGGGACTCTCAAGAGTCTTCTCCAACCCCACAGTTCAAAAGTTAGGCCATAGGAAATTATCTAGGAAGCATTAGGACCACTAGAATGTAATAGAGCACAACAGCACACAGACCTTAACCCATGGCTATTGCTGCCAGTGGTTACCCCCTCCACACATACCCTGTTATCAGGCAACAGTTAGTGCGAGACCACTAATGATCACTCAATCATTGCTCTGTGCCAGGCCCCTCCCCCAAGTGAGCAGCTCTCAATGTTGTTGTTTAGTCGCTTAGTCATGTCTGACTCTTCGCAACCGCATGAACTGGAGCCTGCCAGGTTCCTCTGTCCATGGGATTTCCCAGGCAAGAAAACTGGAGTGAGTTGCCATTTCCTTCTCCAGGGGATCTTCCCAACCCAGGGATCAAACCCACATCTCCTGCATTGCAGGCAGATTCTTTGCCACTGAACCACCTGGGAAGCCCAATTGTCAGTGAGCGACCATTAATAGTCCCTCTCAGCCATTGGTTGGAACTGCAGTAGGGCCCTCCCCAAAGGGAGCTGCTGTCAGTGAGCAGCCATTAGTGGCTCACTTAGCCAACGGTTGATGGACTGGTGGTCATCAGGCGGAGAGTGAGGTAAAAGGTGGGGATTGAGGTAAGAGATGGAGCCTTGGATCAGCAGGTGAACTGAGGGGCTCAGGGAACAGGCTAGGGGCTGTGTCCTGCAAAACTCCAGAGCCCTGGCCAAGGCCGCCCACTGGCCTTGGTCCAAGCCTTGGGGCAGTACTGAACCTCTCCCTCATCCTTATCTCTTTGACCTAATGGCGGTAGCAGTCTGCGTATGAAGTCAGTGGGACTTGGCCCTGGCTATCTGGGCAGCCTGAGGAGCCTGAGGGCCAGATGCATTCTGGGCGCCTGGCTCCCTCAGTGATGACAGCTGGCACAGTCTGGGGACCTGGCCCTGAGGGAGCCTCCAGCTGAGATCTGCCTCCTCTTAGCCAGGATCTGGACCTCAGAAGGTGAAAGTTGTGCCTGCAGTCCCCTCCCTTTCTTGTCAGAACAGAGAATTTGTTTGGTGGAGGTTTGCAGGGACGCTGTTACATGACCATGACCTGATCTCAAGAGCAAAGGATCTGACATCAAGAAGTGTGTAACAACTCACCATGCCCCTCCCTCACCTTTCCTAGAAAAGGGCTTTGCTGAAAGCTTTCAGGGAGTTTGGGGTTTTTAAGGCACAAGTCACCATCTTCTTGCATGGCCCTCAGTAAACCCTTGTCTGCTCCAAACCCTGATGTTTTGGTACTGATTAGCTTTACTGTGTGTTGGGCACGTGAACTGGTATTTCGGTAATGAGGGCACTGTAGCTGCTCTTGGGTTAAGGAAGGCACTGGAGTCAGTCAAATGAAACCAATAGTTATCAGTCATTTTTCAACAGGCATTTCTTGAGAATTGCTGCATTACATGTCACTGGAAATATAAAGATAAATAGTACCTAGTCTCCTTCTCCTGGAAAAATTCAGTGTGGGGCTAATCAAACAGACCAGTTGAATGTAACTGTCACCAAAGTAGCATGGAATTTTGCAAGACAAAGCATACCATAAATCATCTGTATATGATACTGTTCATGTGTTTTAACAATTGTAGGTAACTTCTCTATAGAACCCATCTCAAATTGTTATTCAGTCATTCAGTTGCGTCCGACTCTTTGAAACCCCATGGACTGCAGCACGCCAGGCTTCCCTGTCCTTCACTCTCTCCTGAAGTTTGCTCAGACCCATGTCCATTGACTTGATGATGCTGTCCGACAATCTCATCCTCTGTCACCTCCTTCTCCTGCCCTCAATTTTCTCAACATCAGGTTGTTTTCCAGTGAGCCAGATCTTTGCATCAGGTGGCCAAAGTATTGGAGCTTCAGCATCAGTCCTTCCAATATGTATTCAGGGTTGATTCCCTTTAGGATTGACTGTTTTGATCTCCTTGCTGTCCAAGGGACTCTCAAGAATTTTCTTCAGCACCACAGTTCAAAAGCATCAGTTCTTTGGTGCTCAGCCTTCTTTATGGTCCAACCCTCACATCCAAAAAAACAATTGAGTATCTCTTTCAAGTTTGAATAGGAAGTCATTTTAAACAGCAGGGGTTATTTAGGTTAAATAAAAGGAAAATCCATTAGTAAATTAAGTTGCTGAATACTGGAATCTTAAAAAAAAATTGCCAGCAGTTTTTCAGAAAATAAGCATAATACTTTGAAGGTTTCCATGAATTCTTGGCTCTCAACATGAACTGACCCACTCACCTAGCAGTAGGATTCAATAAAAGATTGTATATAGTTTCCCTGACCTTTTTATGTGAAAGCATTGGAATAATTTACTTTGAAAGGAAAGCTAGTAGTGCCTTTCCAGGATACCTGCTATATAAAATTTTCTTCCACACAACTAAACTTGAAGTGAAGCCATTTGACTCCTCCATGCCCATCTCTGGCATTTACAGGCAGAGTAACTCATATTCTGAACTATAGTGACTCACTGTGGTTACCTGGTTCACTGCTCAGGGTGCCTCCATGATCCCTTGTCATTGTTGTTCAGTTACTCAGTCATGTCCCACTCTTTGCAAACCCATGGACTGCAGCACACCAGGCTTCCCTGTCCTTCACCATCTCCTGGATTTTGCTCAAACTCATGTCCATTGATTCAGTGATGCCATCCAACCATCTCATCCTCTGTTGTCCCCTTCTCCTGCTTCAAATCTTTTCCAGCACTAGAGTCTTTTACAATGAGCTGACTCTTCATGTCAGGTGGCCAAAATATTGGAGCTTCAGCATCAGTCCTTCCAATGACTGATTTCCTTTAGGATTGACTGGTTTGATCTCCTTATAGTCCAAGGGACTCTCAGGAGTCTTCTCCAGCACCACAGTTTGAAGGGATCAATTCTTTGGTGCTCAGCCTTTTTTATTGTCCAGCTCTCACATCCATACATGACTACTGGAAAAACCATAGCTTTGACTATATGGACCTTTGTAGGCAAAGTAAAGTCTCTGCCTTTTAATACACTGTCTAGGTTTGTCATTTCTTTCCTTCCAAGGAGTAAGCATCTTTTAATTTCATGGTTGCAGTCACCATCCACAGTGATTTTGGAGCCCAAGAAAATACCTGCCTCTCAGGCTAAAGCAATAATACTGACTTAGCCGAAAAGTTTGTTGAGGTTTTTCTGTTATCAGGATGTGTAGACCTATAGATCTCTGTGTGTAGACCTTCTGTGGGGTGCCTTGGAGAATATGGAACTAAGTTATAAGATTGTCCACCAAGAGCTTAAAAGGCAATCACAGATATGCAAAATCACTGCACTGCAAGAATGAAGAAGAAAGGAAATTTAAAATATTGATATTTTAAAGTAAAGTAAGAATATGTCTACAAAAGGTAAACATTTAACAACTGCAGTTCAGTGGATTAAAAAAAACTACAAATGTCTAATTAAAATTTGATTAAAAACCTTTAAACAGAATAAAAATGAGATGCTATTTTAAGCTTATATTTAATTGATAATATTCAATGTTAGCAAGGATTAAAGAGTTGATCAGAGTTATATTTTCTGGTGGAAGTATACAGTGCTTTGTAGAAAGCAATTTGGCCACAGAAAGGGAGAATCCTTAAGTAGTCCTATCTTCTAAGGAAGAATATTGCAATTCTCATATGCTTTATATGTTATATTAAAAGAAACTTTCCTATATCATCTAGGTTTAGGTTCAGCTACATATACTAGAAATCCCCAAATAACAATGGCAAACAGCATAAATGTGATCTGCAAGGGAGACTACAAAACATTCTTTAGCTAGGCATTACTACCCAAAATAAAACTGAAATTCAGTCATTAAGGAGGAAAGGGAGAATGAGTGTTGGTAGATAAGTATCAATTTTTGCTCCATTATCCTAGAGAACAAACTTGAATTTAAAAATAATTTTCAAAAAGGCATTAATTTTAAGGGAAAATCCCAGATTTCTAAGATGAGGAAAATACTTTCAAGTTACAATTGATTCAGATTCCATAGAACAAGGAATGTTATCTACAAAGCTTTGAATTGATGGTTGATGTTTAATCGCTAAATCGTGTCCGACTCTTTGTGACCTCATGGGCTGCTACACACCAGGCTTCCCTGTACTTTACCGTTTCCCAGAGTTTGCTCAAACTCATGTCCATTGAGTGGGTGATGCCATCCAACCGTCTCATCCTCTGTCACCTCCTTCTCCTCTGGCCCTCAGTCTTTCCTAGCATCAGGGTCTTAAATGGTTGAACATGCTTTATTAATAATTTACTTTAAAAAGCAAAAGGTGTTATTATATAAAGTTTATACACTCAAGTATGCAAAACACACTCTTAAAAGTGTTTTTTATACTTAATTCATTGTCCATATCTTCCTTAATCAACATATTAAAATAAATGCTAAGATAATTGTAGACATTATTTTTAAATACATTGTAATTGAAGACAAATTCCCAGATTTGAGAAACAAGAACTCAAATTGGGAGAGTCCTCTTGTTGTTCCAGACAAAATTAATATAAGGGACTAAGACAAAGCCCAATAAAATTTTCAAATTTAAAAAGAAAAAAACCCTATTAACAGTAAGTTGGGAAAAGCAGGTCACCTTCCAATGAACCAAACTCAAGTTGGCTACAGATTTTGTCCTCTACAAAATAAAATGCCAAAAAGTTACGGAGTTTCCACATTATTATCTAGTCATCATCATCAGAAAATATGCCTCTCTTCTGTATATTTCAATAATTTCTCAAAGTCTTCCTTCAAATTACCAAGATACTAATCACAATGAATTCAATAAGAGAAAATTATAGAAGAAACAGACTGGCAATAATCACCAAATCATCTAAAATCTTGAGACTGAGGGTTTGAAAACAATAACTTCTAATGGGATAGGATGAATGCTGAGAAGTCTAAATGATAGGTTTACGTTGGGTTCAAAAACACTAAAAACAAAACAAATTTTGATAACACACATTCAGAAAAAAGTTGGACCATGTGGCCACAAGTGAAGTGAGGCTGTCAGGGGTGGCAGCCTGGGTGGGAAGAATTGGGTGGCAGTTCCTGGGGGTGTCCTCTCTAGCTCTGGCCTTTTCTTCCGGGGCTACACCCTACTTCTCAGTCCCATTTTATTTTTGTCTTTCAGCTGAAACTAAGATCTGCTTCAAATACTACCATGGAGTGAGTGGAGCCTTGCGAGCCACCACCCCCAGTGTCACTGTCAAAAACTCGGCAGCTCCTGTAAGTCCTGTATCCTCCTCTTTTGTCCTCTTAGAACTAACTTTCTTAGAACTAACTCTGGTGCTTCTTTACTTTGCTATTCTGTTCTTATGTTTTAATGTGTGTGTGCTGAGGGTGGGGAATCTCCACACAAATATGGAGATATATTGATAGATTAGACACATCTAATCTAGAGAAGACACATCTCAAAATCACGCAGCAAAATGAGATCCCAAGTAAACTTACTTATCAGAATGCATACATCCTGCTTTTTGTTAGAGAAATATCAGGCTTCATTAGATAACCAGATGTTTCTAACAGATTCACACATAACTGGGCTTCCCAGATGGCATTAGTGATAAAGAACCCACCTGCCAACAGAGGAGACATAAGAGGTGCAAGTTCAATCCCTGGGTCAGGAAGATCCCCTTGAGGAGGATATGGCAACCCGCTCCAGTACTCTTGCCTGGAGAATCCCATGGACAGAGAAGCCTGGCAGACTACAGTTTGTAGGGTCACAAAGAGTCGGACACACCTAAAGTGACTTAACATGCATGTGTAATTGCAGTGAATAAAAGTATCTCTTAGGAATACATTTTAAAAATTCCTTGATATTAAATATTTAAATTACTGTTTGTTTACATTTTTTAGGCTTAAGATAAATTTCTGGGATAGAATTTAAAGTTTAGACTGAGTTTAGTCATAGAATTATAAAATGATTGGCCTAGAAAAGACTGGAATCTCTTGTCCTTTTCTTCTTTTCTTTATATAAATGAGAAAAGTATAATTTTCCTGAGGAATTTAAGTAATATACCTAGGGTCACACACTTAGCGAGCTGCAGATTGGAGATTTAAATCACACTGTCTGTTCCTACTTGGTGGTTCTGTTGAGTACTGTGGTGATAAATGCTCTCTTTTCCTAAATTACAGTCTGGTTTTATCTTTGTTGATGCTTCTTACCTTTGTTCTCAGTTCATCAGATGAGGCTAACTGAAATCTTACAAATGGCGTTCCCTTTCCTTTCATGTAAATTAAAAATGACTGACTGGGGAAAGTTGAACAGAAACCTCTGAGGACTTTGTAAGTAGTTTATCACTTTTACTTACTGGTGTAAGTAAAAAAAGATTTGAGGTTTTTTTTCCCTATGTAAAAAGAGAGAGAGAAATTGAATGAGAAATAAGAATGATTTAGAAAGAACTTCAGCTCTAAAATACACCATTTGCTGTTTCACAAATCATTTCTTCCATGTGCTAAGGACGATTGCATTGAGTCCTCAGTGGGAGCAGTAAGACAAACAGGCTTGAGAACCAGGAGCCCGTCTGCCTCCATCCTGACAGGTGTAGCAGAACTGGACTTGGGCTGGGGCAGGAGGAGGCTGGGGGTGGACAGGGCTTTCCAGGGCTTCCCATGAGGGGACACACAGTAGGCGGGGCAGGGAGAAGAGGAGGAGGGACCAGCTACACTGTTCACTGGCTCCACCACTTCTCCCTACACTCACCCTGTATACTTATATGTGATGTCTGTCACTTTATGGGGTGGGTCACAACTCTTAAGTGTGATAATCTGAGGACATACCCCCAGAGAGGGGAGCCGATTGTCCAGGCAGGAGGGGCAACAGAATAGAAGCAGTGAAACTGGAGCTGAATATCGAGGTGGACAAAGCAAGAAGGCTTTGAACACACAACAGAGAAGGAAGAGGCTGAAGGCAGAGGCTAGTTGACTCAGCCTCCAGACAGGCTTGGCCGGTTTTCGCCACAGCACAGCGAGTCAAGTGATGGGGCAGCTTCTCCCAGGCCCCTGAATTCCTCAGCCAAGATGGGCCTTGCCCAAGGATGGGACTGGCCTGCTGGCTCAAGGCTGGAATGGGAGAGGAGAACTCCTCACCTTCTGCTCAGGTGGGCTGCTATGGGTGTGTCCAGCCCTGGAATTCCAGTGAATTCTTATCTTCGGGGAAGTCTTTTTTGGAGGAAGCTCTCTGGGGCATTTGGCTTCTCTGAACTCAGCCTACTGGGGACTCCAGCTTTAACCTGCTCCTCAGACTAATGCATAATGTGGTAGACATCATCAGAGAGGTATACAACCTAAGCCTAAAAAAATACAAGGTGCCAGGTACCCAGAAAACTGCCTAAGGTTACACTGAGGAAAGCCCTCTTTGAGATGAGATCAGTTTGTCACCTGGCTTAGGCTTTCCAGGGGATGTGGCATCAGGGACAAGGGCTTAGGCCTGAGGAGAGGAAGCATCAGGTTGTTTGACAGGCAGGTTAAGGAGCTGGCCTGCTTCCGAGTCAGCACTGACCCCGCCGCGCTACTCCATGTGTGCTCCCGTGGCTTATGCTTAAAATGCAGACATCTGGAAACATTCTGACATGTTCCCGCTGTCCTGTTATCTTCTCCCAAGTGATTTCTTGTATAAATCAGTAGACACTTGGGTTGACACTTTAATGTACTTTCCATACAGCTTTTGTTTCTTTTCTTAATCCGAGAGCCTGACCTCCAAGCCCATGTGATGCCAGGAGTGGAGAGTAGTCTTCCCACTGCCTCATCAGTGATGAGTCCTATGGCAGAAGGGAGGATGCACTTTCTTGCAAGACAGCCTTTTTTTCATTTATTTTTATTAGTTGGAGGCTAATTTCTTTACAATATTGTAGTGGTTTTTGTCATACATTGACATGAATTAGCCATGGATTTACATGTATTCCCCATCCCGATCCCCCCTCCCACCTCCCTCTCCACCCGATCCCTCTGGGTCTTCCCAGTGCACCAGGTCCTAGCACTTGTCTCATGCATCCAACCTGGGCTGGTGATCTGTTTCACCCTAGATAATATACATGTTTCGATGCTGCTCTCTTGAAACATCCCACCCTCGCCTTCTCCCACAGAGTCCAAAAGTCTGTTCTATACATCTGTGTCAGTGCAGTTGGATTTTGTGATAGTTAAACTACTGTTGGCCTTTATTATTCTGTACCATGCTTTACTTGTATTGTTCTAATTGATTCATGGCACATTGGTGAGACAGTTGGGAAGTGTCTTTTTGGTTAAGTGACCATTGGCTATGTAGTCGTGGAGCTGAATTTAATCTAGCCTTTGCTTTCTGAACTCAGTTTAGTTTTTTAACTTTGCCATTGCATTTGGTCTGTGGACTTAAGCTCACTGTTTCTAAAGGGAAGTGCTATTCAATCTTTCCAAAATCAGCTTGTCAATAAACTCTGAGTATCCATTTTTAAACTGAGGATTGCTGGTGCTGTCCTGATCTCTTATGAAGAGTTGTTTCTCTATGGCCATTCTATCACGTCCCAGTTGTGACGGCTGGAAGTCCAAATCAAGGTGTTCACAGGGTTGGTTTCTTTTGATGCCTCTCTTCTTGGCTTGCAGACCACTGTCTTCTCATTGTGTACAAAAATGGCCTTTTCTCTATATGCCTGAATCCTTGGCATCTCTTCTTGTTCTTATAAGGACACCAGTCCTATTGGATCAGGACCCAACTCTAAAGACCTCATTTAACCTTAATTACCTCTCTAAAGGCACAGTTTCCAAATACAGGGAGTTAGGATTTAAACAAATGAATTTGGTGAGGGGACACAAGTCAGTCCATAACAGAGACCCACTGTCTCCTTGGGCTGACTTGACAAAGTCTATCCGAGCCATCTGCTGCACAGTCCTTGTGCTCCAGCAATAATAGTCCATCTGTCTATCTGTTAACTGTGATTACACACACACACACACACACACACACACACACACACACTCGCTTCCCAGGTGGCTCTAGTGGTATTTAAAAAAAAAAAACAAACAGCTGCCAATGCAGGAGACATAAGAGATACTGGTTCAGTCCCTGGTTCAGGAAGATCCCTGGGAGGAGGGCATGGCAACCCACTCCAGTATTCTTGCCTGGAGAATCCATGGACAGAGGAGCCTGGTAGGCTACAGTTCACAGGGTCACAAAGAATTAGACACAACTGAAGCAGCTTAGCACACATGCAGGCATATATACACATATGTATATATTCAGTTAAAAATATTGTTTTTATTTACATGAACTTGATCATTTATATACAATCCAATAAACCAACTTTATACTCATCCATTATAATACTAACCATGAAACACTAGAGATTTTTAGAATGAGGACCAAACTAAGTATAAATGAGGACCAAAATTTTTAACATTTAAAAAATACACAAATAGTATACCTTCCTTGAAAATACTTATAAACAAAGAGGAAAATATCATTTGTAATTCCACCACTCAAAAGAGCCTCAGGAACTTGTCAAAAAGAAGGGCTTTTGATTGCCCCTGGCCTTGGATGTGGCTTTTGGAGTAAGGTTAACAAGTGTCCTGGGGAGAGGGTGGCCAGCCAGCCCCTGGGCTCCACGGGCCTCAGAGCCAGTCAGCACTGTGGCTTTTACACAGAAAGTGCCCGATAAATGGCCGCCAGGTTGATGAAAGTCTAGCCAAAAACATTCTGGTTTTCAAATTCTAAATGGCCTTTCTATAAAAAGTTTGCTTTTTTTTTTTTTTTAACATTTCACTGAGGGATAAGAAAGCTCAAATTATAAAGATGCTGACTCCAGATTTGCACCTTTCAACTCGTGTGTTCAACTCAGAGGTCACACTCTGGGTAAAGCACTCCAGGGAAAGAGTCTGAGAGAAAGTAAATAAATTAAATCTGACCCATGAGCAGAGTGAATGAAGGCAGTGTGTTGAGCATCCAGTAGGTTAGAGATTCCTGGGATTGGCAAGGAGGGTCCAGGTTTTCCCCTACTTCAAGCAGGAAAATAACCCCCAGCCCACAGTGGTTGACATGCTGGCCAGAGAGAAAAGCACGGCCCAGGTGGTCTCCTCCACCACCCAGAGGGCTGCCCTCCATTACACTGGCCTCTGTTCAGACATAATCAAAGTTCCATGGTTATCCTGTACAACAAACTGATGTCAGGGTGTTTGCCTTTCTTGGTTTATGCAGAAAGCAAAGTTCAGGTTGATTAACAGGCAGATTAACTCTACTGTTTTAATTTCTTTGGTTCAAAATGCATGATCTGCAAGACTGACCTGAGGAGCCGAGCCCTCAAATGTGCTTACTCCAAGGTTTGTTGCTCCCCCCGCCCCTCACAATAATTAATCTTGGGTCTAGTAGATCATTAGGTCTGACCCCTTTCAACCACCTGAACTGAGCCCAGGATTTAAGGTTGCCCACTGGGCTGACTGGGGAGGGAGACAGGGCCCCCACTTTTAGATTAGGGTTTTTCTCCAGGGCTTTTTCACTAAGGAGTCCCAAAACTCAGAAGCCGATCCTGCATCTTAATCACAGAGATAAATCTTTTTTCTCCTTTGGAGTTTGCCTGCGTTGCTCTTAACAGAGGGAGCAGAAGCCCTTAAATGAGTGAAGTCCTCCGGCCTGTGAGGCTGTAAAGGCTCTGTCTGTGCTCAGCCAAGGGTAGGTCAGAATTATCAGGCAGCGTTAGGATTGAGAGCAGAGTCTGACCCTTAGAGCTTTCTTATACCTCCCCCAGGGTTGTGGACAGTTTCCCTGCCCACGTTCTTGACCGCAACTAACTTTGATGAAAATGGCTGCTCTGTCAGAACCTAAAGAGGACTGCATTTCAGAGGAGGTTAGTATAATCTTGGCACTAATACTTCAGTGTATGGGTTCAGGTATTTGTGCACCCAAATAGATGCATGTGCACATAGCCACTACCGGGTTACTTTAAAGAACTCCTTGAGTTTCATGGGAGCCTCTTTAATTTTTCAGCCAACTATATAGTTTGTGTGTGTTACACTTTCAAATGACAAAAAAAAAAAAAAAAGAATTGCTTGCTTAAAATTGTCAACATTAACCTAATATTTTTTTCTTAATCTATTTGAAACTATTATTCTCTTTTCTTCCGAGACCCTTTCTAGCAATTTGTAAGTTTCTATAATTGCCTTTTTCTAAAGGCTTAGCCGAAATGAGGTGATTTTGCTTTCTTAGGGCATAATGACTACTGGTGAGGAAAAATAAGTAGGTTTTCTCAACCGGGAGACTAACATGTCAAAGAGTTTATTACCTGAAACAACCATGCGGTTTATGGGTAGAGTTCTCTCAGATAACCTGCCTTAGGAAGATTCTGCGTTGTGCCCTCAGATGTCCCAAATTTGCCTTGTTGAAACACTTTGAACTGAAAAGCCAATGGCATACCCAACCCCAACAGTTATTTGGCATTTTTTGCCTTATTCCTTTGTAACTTAATTCCCACTCTTAAAATCTTTTCTTGAATAATGTAGGGAAAGAATGGAATAAAGTTATGGATAATATCATTTTCTCATATTTTTTCTTCTTACTTGGGTTGTGCAAATTAAAATGGGACTAACACTTTTCTCATTCATTGAATAAGAGTTTGTTGCCAAATATTAGAGAAAATACCCCACTGCTCTGTATTTCCTAAACGGTAAAACAAAGATGCCAGGAAATGAATTTATTACTCCTGACCATCAGAATTACTCATGTAGAATTAAGGTCCAGATGTGGTAGTTATGGGTCCTGAGTTTTGTCCTCTACAAGTTTAATCCTGAATAAAGGCATGAACAAAAATCAGTGACCACTGTTCTCATTATCCATAATTGGACTATAAAATGCAGCTAAGAGATAATTCTGTTGTATTTCTTGATGGCTTCCATATTCATACTAAAGAGACAATCTATCCCACATTTTGGCCTCTCAGTTCCTATGACCAACCTTCCTCAGCCATTGACTCCCATGGTTCTAGTCTAGGTCTTCCCAACACGAGTGGTTGCATCGCTTCCAAATTCTCAGACCCCAGTATACCACTCTTAGACCATCATCTCCCCACTTTGCAGCTCGCTGGCCTGCCCCAAGTCTGTTGATCTTAACTACATGATCACACATGTGTTTCACCTCCCTCTTTAGCCTTATTGCTGACCCATTCATCTCTTTGTCACTCTCATCTGGTAAAGTCCAACCATGGTTAAACCCAAGTTTGCCCACCCTTGTTCTAGGAAGTAGAAGAATTTTTATAACCACAAATCTCAAGAGCCCACTAGCACTCCCAAGGAGCACTCAACTTTCCCCACATTTAAAGAAGGCTATTTCATATTTTCTTCTTTTTCCTCAAATCTATAGCACCTATTCCCTCTCCACCATGATGACCTGCTTTCTTTCGCTGAGAAAATGGAGGCCATCAGACCCCAGTCAGCTTCCCTTCACACAGCCCACTGTGCTAGCCTGCCTGAACGTAGGATCACAAGCTCTGTTCCTTCTCATTCCCACTGTCTCAGGTCAACCTGTCAATTTATACATAGGATCCTAGCTCATCTTGCCTTCTAAGAAACTCTGATCCTGAGATTAGTATCTGTCTCCTGCAATTCTCCTCTCTGTTGGAACTTTCTCAGCTCATCACGTCATGTTTCTGCTCAAAAGTGGCTTTTCTCTGCAACATTCTTTCCATAACCTTCCAGTCCTAGGTGGCCTGCCCCCGCCTACTGCTGCCCCCTCCTTTTCCGTGTATTTCTAGTGTCCCTGGTTGTCTTTCCCACCCTTGCGTTCAGCAAGCCAGTCTGCTCTTAGGGCCTTTGCTCTTCATGTGAGGAACATTTCCCCCAGATGTTGAAATGGCTTACTCCATCTTTCATTTAGGATTTTTCTCAACGTCGCCTTCTCAGGGGTCTCTGTAAGCACCCAATGTAAAGGAGTCTCCACACACGCACAGGCACTCTCCAGGCTCCATCCTACTTTGTTTTCACTCATGGTGCTCATGGTGCAATTTCTGTGTGTCTGATCCCCCTATTAAAGTATAACCTCTAAGATCAAGGATGCACTTGCCTGTCCTATTCAGAGCTGGTTCCCAGCACCAGCTAGAACAATACCTGGCATGTGGCAAGCCATCCATAAAACACTGGTACCCAATAGGTATGGTTCGAGGCCCTGGCTTGGCCTTTTAACTTGGTGGCCTTTAACTTCTCTGAGGGAGGCTCCATTTCTGAATCTACAGCAATAAAGAGGGATGATAAAAATAGGACCTATTTCATTGGACTATTAAAAGGTTGTCTGAGGATGAGATGAAATGATGCCAGGGATGTTCTCAGCACTGGTCCAGCATGTAGTGAGGATATAGTAAGAATTGATTGGTATTATGAGTCTTATGAGCAGATCCTGTTTCTCTGTGGGTCTCCTCCAACTCTCTGGTTGCAAATATATATAGATTTCAGCATCAGTATCATATAGAGAAGCTGAATGCATATTTGGACAATATACAGAAAAATTAAAAGCTCCAAAAATAATGAGTTAGTACCTATAAGAATGAGTTTAATCCTTTCATTCAGGGTATTTTAAGAGGAAATCACTGTCCCATAAACAGTACCTGTGGGATGGATGGAGAATAGTTCAAAATGGTGGCTGAACTGTGGATTGTAGTTTAATAAATCTTTGTGAGAAAAGAACTAGGCCAGAAGTACTACAGTTTACTTCTTGTGCCCAAATGAGTCTGTTGCTTAGAGATGTTGTCTTAGAAGATCACAATGTAGGCAACCAGAGAGTGGGCCTAGGCTTCCCACACAGCCCCTGGAAAGGCAGAGAGGAGAGATAAGAGGTTCTTGATGCTGACCAATATTTAATGAAAGAGTCAGAACTCTCCTCCAGATATTAGGTAAAGGGAGGTACCCACTCATCACATCATCCAGCAAGTTATAAGGAGCAGGAACCTCCACAATGTGTCTAGGGGAGGGCAGCTGTTGCTGCTTTGGGGGTATGAGGGCCCTGACGTGGCAGAGTACCTGGGCATCTGTGGACCTAAGCAGGCTTCTCTTAGTTTTTCATGGAAGATGAGTATCTGTGTGCCATATCATGGGACAGCAGACATTGCCCT
The DNA here is from genome assembly GCF_023699985.2 of Odocoileus virginianus. Classification (NCBI taxonomy): domain Eukaryota; kingdom Metazoa; phylum Chordata; class Mammalia; order Artiodactyla; family Cervidae; genus Odocoileus; species Odocoileus virginianus. The sequence goes on from NC_069674.1 coordinate 39,224,663, forward strand.
AGAGAGACACACACATTTTGCTTAGAACCTAAACACATTTTTATATTTTAAAATACACCTTAGAAATTTTAAAGCAAGTCATTGAGGAGATAGTTTGTATGAAAGTAAAATCAGTTTATAGGCATCTTTTCAGGAGCATCATTCATTTTTCAAGGAGTAAATATTGTCGCAGTCTCACCACACACTCCTGTAGCTGAGCCGTGCACACCCCTCCCCAGGTGAGCCCTCACATTGCCTTTCTATTTAGTCAGAGGGAGTGGGTGGCTGCAAAGAGCTCTGTGCAAAATGCAGCCCTTGTCTTCCACTGATCAGACTGTCTGACACAGATGGAAAGGCAGCTGACATACTTCCTATGATGTAATTTACCCAAAGCTTTGCAGTAAATTATTTTTCTTTAATTGGAGGATAATTGCTTTACAATGTTATGTTGGTTTCTGCTGTACAACAACGCAAATCAGTCATAATTGTGTGTATATATATATGTGTGTGTATATATATATATATATATATATCCCCTCTCTCTTGCTCCTCTCTTCATCCACATCCCACCCCTCTAGGTCATCACAGATATCATATATTAACACATATATATGGAATCCAGAAAAATAGTACTGATGAACCTATTTACAGGGGGAAAATAGAGATGCAGGTGTAGAGAATGGACTTGTGGACACAGCAGAGGAAGGGGAGGGTAGGACAAATTGAAAATGTATTATTGACATATATATACTATCATGTGCAATACATTAATTTAATAGCTATTTTTAATAAGTAGAATTAAGGCAGGTTTTTTTTCCTTCAACCACATAGATTTAGATACAGAGACCAAACTCTTGTCACTCTTCCATCCTTAGCTGGACTTACTAGTGGTAAATGACAAAACCTAGGTCTGAAGGACAGTGATTTTGAGGAATTTAACAGTCTGTAAGAAAGCAATTCTAAATTCATAGAGTACAAACAAAGAGATCAGCCAAAGGAACTCCTCTCTTTTGCTCAATACCCTCTTCTAATCAGCCACCAAGTTCTATACATTTACTATCTAATGGTACAAGCCTCTCCTCTCCCCTCTGCCCTTCTAATCGTATTGTCAAAACTCTGATCAGCTGTCTCCAGATTAGTTCTCTGCCTCCGTGTTGTGCTTTCTAAATTCATGCTTCTCAGCCTGGGGCCCACCATGGACTTGATGACAAAAATTTGGCCTCTGTGCACCAGTGACAGATTGAATTTCAGAGACAGAGTTTTGGATGAAGTAGAAAAGAATAGTTTTATTGCTTTGCCATGAAGAGCAGATCACAGTAGGCCCCTGCCCCTCAAAAACTGTGTATTCCAACCGAGGAGGATTTAGTGAGTAGTTTCAGAGTAATAGTTCAAGGGTGGGGCTGCTGTTAAGATTAGGGTATGCGCAGGTCTTGCACTCCTTTTATCTAGTATCAAGTAATCTCTTGATGAGCTTCTCTGGTTCCATTAATCTGCCCTCAGGTAGTCTTTTCTAAAATGAAGAATGCTGACATCTTCCATTTGTTGAGGGTTTTAATTCTGTAAAGAGCTCAGAGATCTTGTTATGAGTATCCCTTGAGGCAGAACCAGGACCATGCTCTAAGGCTGCACTATTGTTTCATTCAGCCATGCATGAAATTGTTTCATGTTGTTTCATGAAACATGAAACAAGAATTGTTTCATGGCTGCATGAAGGGAATCACCGACTCGATGGACATGAGTTTGAGTAAACTCCGGGAGTTGGTGATGGACAGGGAGGCCTGGCGTGCTGCTATTCATGGGGTCACAAAGAGTCGGACACAACTGAGTGGCTGAACTGAGCTGAACTGAACTGAAATAATAAGGCTTCCCTAGTGGCTCAGCTGGTAAAGAATCCACCTGCAGTGTGGGAGTCCTGGGTTCCATCCCTGGCTGCTCTGCTGAGCCTCATAGCCATCAAAAATTAATTAAAATATCCCAAACATGACATGAGCTGGACGAAGCTCAAGCTGGAATCAAGATTGCCACGAGAAATATCAATAACCTCAGATATGCAGGGACTTTCCTCGTGGCTCAGCTGGTAAAGAATCTGCCTGCAATGTGGGAGACCTGGGTTTGATCCCTGGGTTGAAAAGATCCTCTAGAGAAGGAAACGGCTACCCACTTCAGTATTCTGGTCTGGAGAATCCCACGAACTGTATGGTCCATGGGGTTGCTAAGAGTCGGACAGGACTGAGCGACTTTCACTTCACTTCCCGTCACTTTAGATATACAGATGACCACCCTTATGGCAGAAAGTGAAGAGGAACTAAAGAGCATTTTGATGAAGGTGAAAGAGGAGAATGAAAAGCTAACTTAAAACTCAACATTCAGAAAACTAAGATCATGGCATCCAGTCCCATTATTTCATGGCAAATAGACGGGGAAACAATGGAGATAGTGACAGACTTTATTTTCTTGGGCTTCAAAATCACTGCCAATGGTGACTGCAGCCATGAAATTAAAAGATGCTTGCTCCTTGGAAGGAGAGCTATGACAAACCTAGACAGCATATTAAAAAACAGAATCATTTTACCAACAAAGGCCTGTACAGTCAAAGCTATGATTTTTCCAGTGGTCATGTATGGATGTGAGAGTTGGACTATAAAGAAGGCTGAGCACTGAAGAACTGGTGCTTTCGAACTGTGGTGCTGAGAAGATTCTTGAGAGTCCCTTACAGCAAGGAGATCAAACAAGTCAATTATAAAGGAAATCAGTCCTGAATATTTATTCGAGGGACTGATGCTGAAGCTGAAGCCCCAGTACTTTGGCCACCTGATGAGAAGAACCGACTCATTGGAAAAAACCTGATGCTGGGAAAGATTGAGGGCAGGAGGAGAAAGGGGTGGCAGAGGATGAGATGGTTGGATGGATGGCATCACTGACTCAATGGACAAGAGTTTGAGCAAACTCTGGGAGATGGTGAAGGACAGGGAAGCCTGGAGTGTTGCAGTCCATGGGGTCGCAAAGAGTCAGACACAACTAAGTGACTGAACAACAAAGCATGACAAAACCAGCCCGCTTTTCTGTCTCCCGCAGAGCCTCATGGCCACCCCAAATTCTAGCTCAGGGATGTGGCAGGGCTTGTGGCTCCCCAAACATCAGGCTGGTGTGCTTCTCCTTGCCTTTCCTACTGCAGTTCCCTCTGCCTGTGGCATCCTTCCCCATCCTTCCCCATCCTCCCCATCCACCCTCTCCCTATCCTCCCCTGCTTCATTTCCTCCTATCCAGAGATATCCTGTTCAAAAGTCTTCAGCTTCCAGAGAAAGCCTTGGTCATGCCTCCAACTGTGAAGTATTGAATCAGTCAGTTGTCAAAGATTAATTTGTTGACGGAGGATGCCAAGTTCCCCCATGACTTTCCAAGGCCTCAGGAGTGATGATGGTGGGCAAACCTCTCCCTGTAACACTCACATCAGCTGCTGACACCCTCTCTAACTGCATTTCTCCCCTTGTGCACTTTTGCGGCACCCTGTCCAACTTCCGTGCCCCTGGCCTTTTTATTATACTCTGGAAAGATTTGACTTTAGTAAAAGTATGACCTGTAAGTGCGTCAGCACACAAAACAGTTGCAGTTACAGAAGGAACATAGGGTCGTAAAAGGAGACTAGGGAGATAAGTCTTATGCATATAATACAGAACATAAATTATTCTGTATGCTGTATTGTGAGGATTATACACACACACATATATACAAAAAGTTGGGAAATAGAGTAAACTCATCTTTAGACAGATTAGCTATTTGGAATTATATTTATTTCCAGTTAATATATTTTTCTTTACCTCCAAACACCTTTTTCACTGCACCCAAACCACCAATGTCAAAATAGCTAGGAACAAGGAAGAAAATTAGGATCTACCAATAGCTGCCATAAGGTGGGAGTGATTGTGGTTCACAATGACCAGCTATATAAGCAAACCCAGTAGCTTTTCCCAATGAAGAAGGAACCAATGACCAGCACAGCTGTGGTGGAATTCCTGCAGATTTTAGCAGCTTTTGCCCCACAGGTATTCTTGTTTGCTCATGCAAGCTTACCTAAGTCCCTCCCTGCCCCTGCCAGAGCCTGGAAACCACAACAGAGCTAGCCCAGGCCTCTGAGGATGCACAAGTGCGAGATGCCATCCTCCACACCCCATGGCTGACCATCACCATCACGCATACACTTGGGGCTAGCTCCTCCAGCTGTGCCCCTGCATGCTACCAGCCCAAACCTTGTCATCAGCCTGCGCTGTGTGCGCGCACTCAGGGGGAGACTGTGCAGCCACAGCACCGCACAGCTAACGGCCACAGCCTCCAGCACTGCAGCTGCTTATGGGCCCAAGTCAGGCTCTGTCTTCTGTTACTGGTGTGCGCCAACTCTCTCTGACGTAGGCCTGGAAGTCCTAGCCAGGCAGAAAGGAGAAATTAGAAGCATACAAACTGGAAAGAAGTAAAATCGTCTTGTTTGCAATGAATTGATCTTATAATGTATGGAAAACCTTAAAAACTACACCAAAAAACTGTTCAGACTAACCAATTAATGCAGTAAAGTTGCAGGCTTTTGGAGTAAAACTTACACTCTTAGCTCTCTTGGGTCTCCAGCTTGCTGACTGCAGATCTTGGGATGTGTCAGCCTCCCTAAATATGTGACCCAATTCCATGTATGTATATATGCATACATAAATACACATGCACATATTATACGAAGTGAAAGAGCCCATTCACAAAAGGCCATATAGGGTTTCATTTATATGAAATATCTGGACTATATAAATTCACAGAGACAGAAAGAAGATTAGAGATTTCCTGGGGCTATGGGGGGAGAGGAGAGTGGGGTTAAACTGCTTGATGTGTATAGGATATAGAGTCTTATTTTGAATTATTAAAATGTTTAGAAACTAGATAATGAATGTGCTAAATGCCACTGTATTGTTCATCAAATGATCAGTTTCATATGTGAATTTCATCTCATAAACTATTTTTAATAAAACAGAAAAAAGTAAAAATTATTACATACATACATACATGCCAGAGCAAAGATTGAAAATTCAAAAGCTTCCAGAGAGCCAGGTGAGGTCAGTATTACATTTCATGAAATCTAAGGTGATTTTAAGAATTTTAAGGCCAATCATTGATTTTAACACTGCCAGGCTAGAAAAAGCTTTCCAGTTACAAATAGGATGCTTTGGTGGATAGCCACAACCTGATTGCTGAGCCCTAAAATGGAAAGCACTAGTGTGTTAGGATTGATGCACGCAGTCCCAGAGAGGAGGGCCAGGAAGATGCTGTGTTTCTCAACAGGGTGCCAGTTTCTCAGCTTTAGTTGCTCCCTGCTGGATACTCTGATACCTTTAAAAATCTGAAACCCACATTTTGTGTAAACCTTCTGATTTTTAAAAATATGTTGAAAACTAATGTTTTGAAAACTCAAATATAGTATGAGCCAAAAAACTATGTCACTAGGCCATACAGGCTGCAGACTCACTGGTGCCCCAGCAGATGCCTTTTGTCAGATTTCCCACAGAGTAGAGTGAAGGGGCCTCGCAGATTGAGGGACCAGCTGATTAGATGACAGTCCTCTAGACAAGGAAGTAAGATCTGCAGAAAAGTGGATTGTTTGTCTTTAATAGAAGGTACAGCTTTGAATGCTGGAGGTGGGGCTCCAGGGGCTAAGGCATTACAGAACCCACTTCTAGGGCTTGGAACTGGAATCAAGCCAGTTTTTGAGATAAGAGTTAGACATCTTTCCTTTACCATTTGAAAGAGGAAGACCCTCGATACTGATATTGCTCCAGGTGTGGTCCCCCAGCAGCAAAAGCCTTACCTGGAACTTGAAGTGCAGGCTCTCAGGCCTTCCCTAGGCCTACAGAATTAGACCTTCCATGGTGGGGCCCAGCAGTCTGTCTTGTATCAAGCCATGTAGTGACTCTGAAGCAGCTCGTGGTAGCGAACTTCTGCCCTAGAGCAAACAGAATGACTCAGTCATTTTTGAGAATTTGATAGCACTTGTCATGTGCCCACTTTCAGAATAGTCTGTAGATGCAAGAAACTGTGTTCAAAAGAATAGCTAAAGAATCTAAAAGTCATCAGGTAAAATCTGGTATCTGATTACTCCTAGCTAGCATCCTCCTTCCCAATATTTCTTACCCTTTTTAGGAAGCCAAATGCCTTACCTCTCAAACATAGCAGTCCTTCGCCTCAATCAGATCTGCTCCTAGTGTTAGTATCTGTCCCCAAAAGTAGTCAGTATAAAGAAAATCATCTCTAATTAACACACTGTGTCCAATTCACACAATGAAAGCTAGAAGAAATGCCTAATTTTTCCAACCCCTCTCTTTTTCCCCATTGTGATTGACAGAAGAGCCCTGAAATTGGGAAGCCTGGATCTTGCCTTCAAGGCAATAAGGAAAGCATAAGGGGTGAGGACTCTGGAAGCTGACTTGGTGACTGCAGGATCAGAAGGCAGAGACGAGCAGTAAGAATATGAACCAAATGCGAACCGAATATGAGCAAAAGAGAGCCAGTAGCCAGGCTGGGTCTGAAAAAATGACCCCAAGATTCCTCCCACTTGAATTTTGGGAAGTCATTGATCTGAGCTCAGCTTTCAAGTTTGTTAACTGCAATGAGGATCATGAAGAATGTCTAATTTGCAATCTGTTAAGAGTGTGTCCACAAGAACTGGCTTTGTGCTTGGCACACCATCAGCTCTCATCCCTGTCACTTGTCTTCTTGCCCCTTGGAAGGGCCTTCTAAGTCTTTCAATCACAGGTGTCCTGTAGGGTGGGGAAATTGCCTGAGGGTGCAGTTGACTGTTGGAATTTTATGTTTCATTCTTTTAGCCCCTAAAGATGGCTTTTTCTTTGAGATTACAGGACTTTCTGTGGGAGGACTTCAGATGAACTAGGTCTAACCACCTAGTCATCATATTGTGAGGATTCCATGAGGGAGATGTTCTCCAAAGTGCTCTGTAAACATTTTGAGGTGTGTTTGCTTATTGGTTGCTCATTGGAACATTTCAGAGATTTGGTGGTAGAAATGGAACTTAGGCTTTTGATTGGAGTGATTTTTGTTTTGTAAGGTCGCTTGAAGGCATATCAGCTTATTTAATAGACTTTATCTTGGACGCAAAAGATATTGAACACAGGAACCACTGATTTTTTATCTAAGATGGAATAACTGATTCCATACTCTTGGTTACTGACATGCCATGACTTAAAGATTTTATTAATTATAATGTGATGCTATTTTGCACCTGATTTTTAGACTCACATTATCAACTATAGAGTCCTGCACTTTTTATTTATAGGAAAATTAAAGTTATCTTGGTCAGGTGAATATATAAAGGCTCAATGAAAGTCATGAATTTCATCCCCTGGTGTTACTGATGGGTTAATTGATCTGTAACTAAACACAAAGCTAATCAACAATTTGGGCTCAAAGAAGTCATTATATAATTACTTGGGAGTAATCGTGGCTATGTAAACAGAGTTAACATGTTAGAATCAAGCATAACATGTTCACACCCCTTTGGAAATGCCATGTGTGCTAATAGGGAGCTTCTCCCAATTTTACCAAAGGAAGTTAACCCAGATCTGGGGCACATGGAGAAACAACTCAGAGTGGTCTTTCACATGCAAGAGAGTTCTTTGAAAACTCCTGTTTACCTTCAAAATGCATCTATATTTTGTATTCAACTTTAACTTTCCTCATGTTTGCTTTTAAAATAGATTTACCCAAAATTCTGAGTAGAAGTGGTGCTCCAGGACAGGCACCCTTTGCCCCGGCACACTTATCTACCCCTGGGAATAAGATCACACCTGTGTGAGAAGCCTCTGTGTTCTTGGAGACTGGAAGATGAAGCATAAAGGTTAAAGAGCATAGATGACGGGGTAATTGAGACACATGTGTGTTTTTAGCAAACAGCCTCATCTTCATGCAGAGGTATTGTGAAAGGAAAGCTAGGATTTGAATGGTGTTGTAGGGATCTAGTGAGAAGCGAGGCTGGTCAACTGAACCATGTGTCTTCATGCTTCTGAAACAGAAGTTCCCCTGCAAAGGTATGAAGACTTGATCGTCACTCTGTTTTTTACTGAATTTCACTTTTGGGCTTTACAACAGTATGTGCGTTCATATTTATAACTTCAAAAAGCAGATGTAAAGAGGACATGAGAATGGGAGTAGGAGAGATACATGTGAATTAATCCCAAAGGTTTTAATTCAATTCCAGGAGCCTTCTTGATAACCCTATACAATCTTCTGCTGGCCACCAACAGATCTGGCTTTTTAAAAAATAAATTATATATATATATATATATATTTAATTGCAGCAAAGTGTTTCACTAATGAATACATTGTAATTTATTTAGCATTCCCTTATCCATTAACTTTTCATTTCCCCTCCAATCTTTTGCTCTATATAAACAAAGCCGCAATAAATTTCCTTTTATACACAGTATTTAACACACAACTGAGTAATTTTGTGATAAATTCCTAGACATGAAATTAATGGTCATTTACCAGCTCTCTTGGGGATATGTGTGTATCAATTAACACTCCTCTCAATAATGAGTGAGACTGCCTGTGTCTCCACACTTTTGGCCACTGTATCAGTTAAGAGCAAGTTGGATACCATACCAGTTACTTAGAGTTTCATATGAATAATTGTTAAAAAGATTTAAAAAATCTGTTAAGAGAATTAAAACAAGAACCCACTCCAGTATTTTTGCCTGGAGAACTCCATGAACAGTCCATGTGGTTGCAAAGAGTTAGACACGACTGAGTGACTAACACTTTCACTTTCAAGGTATCAGTAAGGTAGTAATTGCAAAAAGAAGCTGCCGCCTCTAAGGCTGGAGGAGTAAGTGAAGAGATTGAAATAAAATTTAGAAGCTTAAAGAAAGGACCTTACAGTACTGAAATGCAGACCTCTTTGGGGGAGGATTTTATTCAACAGTGCTGCAAGCTTAGAGGAGGGACCCCGGGGACCCAGACCGGACTTCTGAGGTTATTGATGCTGCTTCACTGAGAGGGGAAAGATCAGACTGACTTTTCAGTGTTGGAAGAGTATTGGGAAAACCCCACCAACTGGATTTAGCTGCTGCAGTGGTGAAGCACGGAATCCCCAGGTGAAAACAGTTGCTGGGGTAATGTGGACCGGAACAGGAAGCAGAGAGGGCAGAGCTAGTCTCTTTTCCTTCTTTCCGTCTTCCTCTTCCCCTCTGGTACCTCCTGTTGGCAGAGCCTGTGCAGGCACCAGGTGGCAAAGCAGAGATGCTGTGAGCATTCTCCACTCCAGCATCACAGGGCTTAGAAGGGTGGGAACTGAGTCAAAAGACAGCTCAAAACCGAGCAGATCACCCCTGTGAGTTCTCAAGCTTTTTGCTTATTACCAGTGTGACAGGTGAAAACTCAGCATTGATTAGCATTTTTTCTTATTGTAGTCAAGGTCAAATAGTTCTTAATTTTTAGAGTTGATTCTCCTTTCTATTAATATAAACTGTCTTTTGATATGCTTTGTTCATACTTGTTTTCTTTTGGTTGTTTATGTTTCTTAGACAAGAAAGAAATTAGACTTTTGAATATGTGAGTTGAAAATACTTATCCAGGTTTGTCATTTATCTTTTGATATATGGTGGCTTTTCCAAGTATGTGTTTTTATTTTTACAGAGTTGAGCTTATCAGTGTTTTCTTTTGTGACTTCAGGGTTTTTCTTCACTGGCAGGAAAAACTCTTCAGGTTTGAGATCATAAAAATATTCTTCCATCTTTCCCCCCAATGCTTTTAGGATTTTGATTTTAACATTTAAATATTTGATCAATTTGGAATTTTTTTCTCTTATATAATATGAGGCATTACTCCAAATGCATCTCCATCTTCCAGACTTACTATCCCGATGTCCCATTTTCTCCACTGATTTGAAAATTCACCTTTAATATATTTCCTACTTTTTTGGGTCTATTTCTGTAACTTCTATTTTGTTGCTATGACTATTCATGTACCAGCATCATACTGTTTTAATTACACTAGCTTCATAATATGGTTAAGTATCTTTCACAGCATTTCTTCCTCATTATTTTCCCTTTTCATTATAGAATCTTGTTTGTTCTTGGTTTTTCTTTCTCACATAGGAGAATTTGAGTTACCTTGCCAATTTTAAATGCTATTGGTAGTTTCACTGCGATCACATAATGATATAGATTAACTAAGGACATACTGAAATTGTTACCATTTTCGAGTTTTTCTATTTAAGAATATGGTATACCTTTCGGTTTGTTTTCCTTCTTTTGCATATTTCTTCAATATATTCCAAGGTGCTTACGCTGCCTTTTTTCTCATTTGCAGTCACATGCATCTTGACTTGATGTCTTCCCATACCCCAGTTTTACCTCCAGTGCATATAGTAGCCATACTTCATATATTGTGTTCAGAGTTATCAATATCTTGTGGTTTTATTAAGGATGGAGTTTGCCTTTTCTTTTTCTTCTTGTTGCTTTTGTGTGATTGGTTCATGAGAGAATAGCAGGAACAGCTTTTTCCTCTTATTTAAAACTCAGATGCTATTTCATTTACATGTTCATGCACTCTGGGATTCTATCATGTTGACTGCAAGAAATCCAGCTTTTATCACTAAATATTTCTAGGAGTCTTTGGAATGCTAAATAGTTCACAGATATACTCTGAATATCATTGCCACCTCATCTAGGCATGTCTCTCAAGTACTTCTCAACCACCTGCAGTTAGCATTGCTCTATCTCAAGTCAGGTATCACCCTTTCATCTATCTCAACTGCTTGCAACAGGGGGTAAATATTTCCCTGGGGGTACATGATAATATTCCCAGGGGTAACAAGAACAATTATTTCAGGTTCTTGGTTTCCATGCTTACTTTCCTGAAATTGATCTGCCTGAGAATTGCCAGTGGTCTGTAGGTTCTTTCTTCCAATTTCTCCTTCCACCCTTCCTCTTTCGTATGTCGTTAAGAAAAGGCATGTGTCTTGTCTCATCTGTTCTAGATCATACTATGTATATTGGCTAGAGGATGGAAAAGCATCTAGGGAGCAACCAAGTGGGCACTTCAGAAGACTACAGCAGTGCTCGTGTTGAGAAAGTGAATGGCTGCAGTGATAGGTCACAAAGGCTTTTGCAACTTAGTAGTTCCAGTTCTTCAGAGCAGGCAATGGCAGCCCACTCCAGTGTTCTTGCCTGGAGAATCCCAGGGACGGCGGAGCCTGGTGGGCTGCCGTCTGTGGGGTCGCACAGAGTCGGACACGACTGAAGCGACTTAGCAGCAGCCGCAGCAGCAGCAGTTCCAATTCTTGGCTTTCATTAACGCTAAAAGAAGATTTAAAGAAGTTGTGCATGGAGAGGCAATTTTAATTAATTTGTATTGATTGATTACTATGTTTTTGTCTTATATGTAGCTTGTAAAGGATTAAAGTAAATAAAAGATGTTACTACTTTTGCACCTACTGTATAAACACTTCTCTCAAACACTTATGTAACAAGGAAAAAAAAATGGATAAATTATCTCACTCTAGTAATGAACAATGTTCATCTATGTAGATATAAACTAATTTCTTTTATTGAAGTATATTTAATTTACAATATTATGTAAGTTTCAGGTATACAACAAAGTGACTCAGTTATTTTTTCAGATTATTTTCCATTGTAGGTTATTATAAGATATTGAATGTAGTTCTCTGACCTAAATAATAAATCCTTGTTGCTTATGTATTTTACGTATAATAATTTCTATCTGTTAATCTTTACTCCTAATTCATTCCTTTCCTCCCTCTCTTTATCCTTTTTTAACCATAAATTTTCTGTGTCTGTGAGTCTGTTTCTGTTTTGAATATATATAACTTTGTGTTTTTTATTTTTCACATATAAATGATATCATATAATATTTGTCATTCTCTGCCTGACTTACTTCACTAAGTATGATATTCTTTGTTTTTCTTCTTGGTGTCCTTAGACTCCTCTCTTCATATTTAACTTTTGTCTTTTTAATTATGATATGACTTTGTGTGGGTTTTTTAGGTTCCTGTACCTGGGTATCTGTTTCCTTCTTTAGGTTTGGGAAGTTTTCAGCCATAATTTCCTCAAATACATTTTCTATTCCCTTCTCTCTTTCTTCTCCTTCTGGAAGCCCTATTATGTGTAGGTTGGCACACTTCATATTATCCCATAGATCTTGCTTGTCGCTTTTGTTTTTTGGTGTGTCTTTCTGTCTGCTCTTCTGATTGGGTGATGTCCATTATTCTGTCTTCCTGTTCATTATTCTGCATTATTTAGCAAACTACTCATTGCTTTTAGATCAGTTTTTACCTTGGCAGTTGAGTTATCTAATGTTGGTTGTTTCCTCTTTACGGTTTCTGTTTCATGGTTACAGTGATCTGCCGGTAATAATGTTTATTAATTCCTTCAGCACTTTAGGGGCTTCCCTGGTGGCTCAGATGGTAAAAGCATCTGTCTGCAATGCAGGAGACCCAGGTTCTATCCCTGGGCCGGGAAGATCCCCTGGAGAAGGAAATGGCACCCCACTCCAGTACTCTTGCCTGGAAAATCCCATGGATGGAGGAGCCTACTAGGCTGCAGTCCATGGGGTCGCAAAGAGTCGGACACGACTGAGCGACTTCACTTTCTTTCACTTTCAGCATTTTTATTACTTCCTTTTTGAACTTGGGGTCTGGTAGCCTGAAGAGGTATTTCATTTTTTTGTTCTTTCAGGGGATTTTTCTTATTCTTTTAATTGGGAGTTTTAAAATTTCTCTGTCTCTGTGAATTTAGGAGAAAGTTATCTATTATGGTCTTGAAGGGCTCTTTTTATGTGGGAGCATCCTTATGTAGATTGTGCGAGTCCAGTATTTTTGGTGCAAAGGCTATCTTCTCAGTTTGCTGGCCGTTGTAGTAGGTATGGCTGGTCTGGTGTCCAGAGCCTGCACTGGATGTTGGGCAGGGCCTCCTCTTTGCTCCATGGCTGTCACAGCCTTGTCAGGGGGCAAGGGCCTCTCCCCAGCTGTTGGAGTGGAAGCCCTATGGGTTGGGTTTCATAAGGTTCCATTTCTTTTGTGTCCTCATTCCCCAAGGGGCTGAACACTGAACCCACACGGCTCTGTGGTCACAGTGAACCTATGCACTGGCTGTGCAGGCGTCCACAGTTTTGCCCATAAGTAACCCAGGGCCATATACCTTTTTCTGTTGTGTTCATCACAGACCCTAGTGCTAGGCTGGTGGTGGAGGCCAGAGCACTGTGACTGCAGGAATCAAGGTGGTTCCGCTGCTTCCTGGGACCTCCTCTGCCTCTTTGGTAGGGCTCTCCCCAGCCTTGTTCACTCCAGATGTGGCTCCAAGCTGCCACGTGAGGAGTGTTGTCAGGAAAGGAACTGCATACTCCTCCCCAGGGGCAGCCCACCAGGAACACTGAGTCTATCATCAGTCCTCCCGTAAAGCTGGATTCACAGTTTGCTGTGACACAAGGTGACAGTGAGTCTTAATCTGATGACTTGGGCCCCACCTGGCCCCACCCGGCACCATGCTGAAAACACTGGACTCCCATCATGTATCAAGCGAACTCTATCATGTATCTAGTGTGGCATCCTGGACCACGCTCCACGCTGTCTCTGTGCCCCTAGACTGAGTCCTTTCCAGGGTCCCTCCTCCCAAGTCTCAGTGCCTGGCCACTGTGTGTGCTAGCAGCCCTGCTGAGCGTGCATTTTCTGCTGGGAGGTACAGAGATAATTTCTGTACAAAATAAACCCTGATACCGTGCACTGTGTCTGAGAGGCAGCATCACAACCATGTGCCTGGTGGGTGGAATAACAGATGGGGATCAGACAGACTGAAAAGCCAAGGGTATGTGTAGACCAGACAAGAAAAGCAATTCCCTGATGTTCTCCCTCTGTCTCAGGTTGTTGTAGGGTGAGACTGTTTTGGCTGGGTTTCCATACCATTTTCATAGTCAGTAAATGGTAGAGTGTCTCTTTGTGAGTACAATAGATTTCTTAACTTCAGACAAGCCTCTGGAGCTCATCTTGAACAAAAAGTTGGAACGTACAACTTTCCCAAACACCGTTTATCCTGGGAAATGTTTATCACATCTACTACTGCCTCTCTCTTGTATCATCAGTCTGGCACTGAGATGACTTGATAAATAATGTTAGCAAAAAGCCAAGAGTTAGGGAGAATTTTGTGGAATTTAAACTGTGTATCTCCCTCCTGAGCTCGGTAGCTTCTGAAAAATATACATTATCTTTTTATCTGCATACCTGTTTCAATGCAATATACATGAAGAACCTTTTCATAAATACCCTGAATACCCAACAGAAAAATCTTTAAATATGAGGATCAAAATATGTATGCTGTAAGTAAGAAATAATGAATACTATTCTTTGTTATCATTGCATGTTTAAGCTCATTTAGCCTAGGAAGACATGTGCAGCTTAATCCTACATCTTGTAAATAATATAAATTGGAATGCATACACTCTAGACTTGTATCTACAAGGCTCTATTAAAAGTAGAGTTTCTGTTGTGCTCTCAAGGAATTTATATTCTGAGATGAAACAAGTTAGATGTTGACATCTTTAAACTAGAATTAGGAGCAGTCAGTTGTAATTGTCCCACCTAGACAAGTACAGCACCAGAGGGAGGTGTGGCCAGCCTGCCCACTTCACCCATGGCCCTTGCCACGTAGGTTTGAAAATGAAGAAAAGTCTTCAACGTGAAGAAATTTTGAATCCTGATTAAACCCATTCATACCGGCTACTTTGAGAGCTAGAAGAGTGGTCCAGCCTGAGGTTGCAATCTGCTGTGTTTGCTGACCTCTGAGGCTCTGGGTCAGCCAGGTGAAGAGAAAGACGTTCAGTGTGAAGAGGGCTGATACCTCAGACCAAGCAGTATCCCAACTCACCCCATTCCGTACATCACCCGCATTGGTTCCATCTGCTGGGCAGCCCAGCATCCCTGAGATGCATCTTGTACATGGACCTAACAGCAGACATACTGAGAAGATTGGCACATGAGCTGCAGCCCATCATAGAAGTCCGCCAGGGGCACCTGCCTAACAAAGAAGTGTTCTAATAATCATTTTGGACTCTCCTTGGGCCGAAATTATGAGCCTTGGTGATGCCCAGTCATTACTCTTAGTCTCAAATAAAGCAAATTGATGGTCACATCCAATCACAGCTCTTTCAGCGCCAAGAATACTGACAGGCAGAGAGAGATTAAGCCCACACAACCTAGAAACAAAGAGACTTTGAGTGAGAGGTCACTGAGTTTTCTGTTTTTCCCTTCTTTGGTGTAGCTTATCTTCTAAAAAGTGGACCTGGTAGAGATTTGCTTTATATTCAGATTTTTTTTGTATTATTTTCTCCAAATATGTAACATATGCAAAGGTAACTCTGCCTTTGAATATATACTCAGAATCATTTCAGGGTAAAACTTGCCTAGAAGAGAATGGAAACAAGAACTCTAGCTGCTTTGATTAATCCATTAACAGATCAATGTTGAGCAATGATGGAAAATAAAACATTTTAGCAACCTGATTTGCAAATATCTACTTGATGAAGATGGGCTTCTCTTGTGGCTCAGCTGGTAAAGAATCTGCCTGCAATGTGGGAGACCTGGGTTCGATCCCTGGGTTGGGAAGATCCCCTGGAGAAGGGAAAGGCTACCCACTCCGATATTCTGGCCTGGAGAATTCCATGGACTGTATAGTCCATGGGGTCGCAAAGAGTCGGACACAACTGAGTGACTTTGACTCTCACTAGGTGAAGATATACCCATGTAACAGCTGTGTTCTGAAACTTCCCAGGAAGGCAGTCAAATAAAGAGACCTCAGAGTAGCTTCTTAATGTCATGCTCATGCTCCTCCCAAATAAAATTTCCTGGGAATCTCTAGATAGTAGTACAGATCAGAAGAAATGGAGATAGGGCAGTTTTAACTATACTTTGCTAATATAAACACTTTGTAATTACAACAGTAAACATCTATTGACCTCTCAATTTTACTGCCTTAGGATCTGCTTTAATAAATACCTTTTTGCAAATTTGAATATGAAAAGGCATTGTTTACATAGGTAGTTATAAAGGACCTCTGATATTACACTAATTCTGTTTGCTGATTTCCGTTTCTTTGAGAAGTATCCCTTCATCCTCACTAGCATTTCCCATTCTATTACTGGAAAAGACATTAGGTTGCTAAAAGCTTATGCTAATCGATAGTAGCCTAATGAAATCATTGTACTTCTGTGTTTGTATTCTGTAGTTACAGAAATGACTGATTAAGCATGCTTGTATTGGAGTGTATCTATTTCAATGCTTCTTTTGCTTGTCTCCCATTTTCCTTCTTACAGATTTTTAAAAGCATTGGTTCTGATGAGACCGTGCAAGGGCAAGGAAGTCGGAGGCTGATCAGCTTTTCTCTCTCAGGTATGTTGTGCTCATCCGAAGGCCTTTGCAGAGAAAATAAGAATGTCAGTCAGCAATCAGGAGACGTCTTCAGTTTGACTCTTACCTACAAGTTACTCACCCTCTTGCCTCAATTTCTCCATCTGTAAAACAAAATTTTAAAATATATTTTAAAATTCTCCTTGACCTCATAAGTATTCTGGAGAGTTCAGTAAGGATTAGGTGCGTTCCTTAGATGAGATGAAGTGATGAAAAGCTACTGTTGTAATTGTCCTCCATTGCTAAATAGCAGTAACTGAGAACTTAGAAGGTGGAGGTAGGGAAAATCTGGAACAAGAAGCAGCTAGCAGACCTTTATCTAAATAAAATCTCACATGAAATCCAGTTGGCAAAACAGATAGAAACTGAACTGCTCAAAACAATGCATCTGTGGAAAGAGCAGAGAAATCCAAATAAAGTCTGTAATTTTGTTAAATCATATCTAGTTAAGAGTCATTTAATTTTTTTTAGTTTTCATCATGTACCATAGTTCTGGAACATATTAGTAGGGAAATTGGCTAAATCTTCTTTAAATCTAAAGTAATTTCAAAATTAAAAATATAAAGAAAAACTGAGTTGCTCTAGCAAAAATGATATAGAAAGTTCAGAGCCCTGTTCCCTCACAGTGGTCTTTGCAAAGACACAAAGGCATGAAGCTTTAGAACTCTATCAAGCCTAGTTTGAAAACAGTTGCTTTAGCTCATTGTCAAACCAACAAATGGTTTGTAGGCCATTAATGTCAGAGATCTGAGATCAAAGAAATGAATGAGTGTTCATGAGTGTCCTTGGAAGATGAACAGTCAACTAGGGCTTTTCATGTCTAAGTGAGCCCCCAGTAAAACAAACATGTGTCTAAAGATCCACTGATAAGTGATAATAACAAGGTTAACGTACAAAAAGTCAGTCACTTTCCTATCTACCACAATGAAGAAATGGAATTTAAATTAAAAGCACAAATCTATTTATATTTAGCACCTCCCCAAATGAAGTACTTAGGTATAAATCTAACAAAATATGTACAAGCTATGTATAAGGAAAACTGCAAAACTCTAATGAATTAAATCAAAGAGCTAAACAAATGGAGATATATTCCATGTTCATGGATAGGAATACTTAATAGTAAGGATGTCAGTTCTTCCCAAACTGATCTGTAGAATCAGTGCAGTCCCAACCAAAACTCCATCAAGTCATTTTGTGAAAACTGACAACTTGATTTCTAAAATTTATAAGGAAAGGCAAAAGACCCAGAACAGCCAACACAATATCGAAGGGGAATATCAAAATTGGAGGATCAATGCTTCCCAACTTCAAGACTAACAATAAAAGTGCAGTAATCAAGACAGTGTGGTACTTATGGAAAAAAAAAACAACAGAAAAATAGATAAGTGGAATAGACTAGAGTACCCAGAAATAGTCCCCCATGTAGTCAGCTGGTATTTAAAAGATGAGCAAAGGCAATACAGTTGAGCAAAATTGTCCCTTCCACAAGTGGTACTGGAACAGCTGGACATCCACATGCAAAAAAAAAAAAAGAATCTAGACACAGACCTTTATGCGCTTTAAAAAATTAACTGAAAATGGATCACAGACCTAAGTGTAAACCACAAAACTATTAAACTCCTAGAAGATAACATAGGAGAAAGCCTAAATTACCTTCGGTAGGGTAGTGCTTTTTTAGATACAACACCAAAGGCATAATGCATGAAAGAAAAAATCGTAAGATGGACTTCATTAAAGTTAAAAAACTTCTCTGCACAAGACAATGTCAAGGAAATGAGAAGACAAGCCACAGACTCAGAGAAAATACTTGAAAGACACATCTGATAAAATACAGTTAATTCAAAATATACAAAGAACTCTTAAAACTCAACAATATGAAAACAACCCAATTGAAAAATGGGCCAGAGATCTTCTGATCTTATCAGATATCTCACCAAAGAAGCTATACTGATGGCAAATATTCATATGAAAAGGTGCTCCACATCATATGTTACTCAGTTCAGTTCAGTCACTCAGTCGTGTCCAACTCTTTGTGAGTCCATGAGCTGCAGCCCACAAGGCCTCCCTGTCCATCACCAACTCCCAGAGTCCACCCAATCCCATGTCCATTGAGTCGGTGATGCCATCCAACCATCTCATCCTCTGTCGTCCCCTTCTCCTGCCTCAATCTTTCCCAGCATCAGGGTCTTTTCCAATGAGTCAGCTCTTTGCATCAGGTGGCCAAAGTATTGGAGTTTCAGCTTCAGCATCAGTCCTTCCAATGAACACCCAGGACTGATCTCCTTTAGGATGGACTGGTTGGATCTCCTTGCTGTCCAAGTGACTCTCAAGAGTCTTCTCCAACACCACAGTTCAAAAGCATCAATTCTTTGGCACTCAGCTTTCTTCACAGTCCAACTCTCACATCCATACATGACCACTGGCAAAACCGTAGCCTTGACTAGACAGACCTTTGTTGACAATGTAATGTCTCTGCTTTTTAATATGCTACCTAGGGTGGTCATAACTTTCCTTCCAAGGAGTAAGCATTTTTAATTTCATGGCTGCAGTCAACCATCTGCAGTGATTTTGGAGCCCCAAAAAATAAAGTCAGCCACTGTTTCCACTGTTTCCCCATCTATTTGCCATGAAGTGATGGGACCGGATGCCATGATCTTAGTTTTCTGAATGTTGAGCTTTAAGCCAACTTTCTCACTCTCCTCCTTCACTTTCATCAAGAGGTTCTTTAGTTCTTCTTCACTTTCTGCCATAAGGGTGGTGTCATCTGCATATCTGAGGTTATTGGTATTTCTCCCAGCAATCCTGATTGCAGCTTGTGCTTCCTCCAGCCCAGCGTTTCTCATGATGTACTCTGCATATAAGTTAAATAAGCAGGGTGACAATATACAGCCTTGACATCCTCCTTTTCCTATTTGGAACCAGTCTGTTGTTCCATGTCCAATTCTAACTGTTGTTTCCTGACCTGCATACAGATTTCTCAAGAGGCAGGTCAGATAGTCTGGTATTCCCATCTCTTTCAGAATTTTCCATAGTTTATTGTGATCTACACAGTCAAAGGCTTTGGTATAGTAAATAAAGCAGAAATAGATGTTTTTCTGAACTCTCTTGCTTTTTCAATGATCCAGCAGATGTCATTAGGGAAATGCAAATTAAAATGAGATACTACTATGTACCTATTGGAATGACCAAAATCCAGAACACTGAAAACACTAAATACTGGCAAAGATGTGGAGCAAAAGGAACTCACATTTATTGCTGGTAGGAATGTAAATGGTACAGACACTCTTAAACGCATTTTGGTAGTTTCTTTCAAAACTAAACATACTCTTACTACATGATCCCATGATCACATTGCTTGGCAATTGCCCAAATGGAATAAGTTCCATTCAAAAACCTAACACAAATGTCTATGGCAGCTTTATTTATGATTGCCAAAACTTGGAAGCAATCAAGAGGTCTTTCAGTAGATGAATGGATAAATAAACTGTAGTACGTTCAGATAATGGAATATTATT
Organism: Odocoileus virginianus; assembly: GCF_023699985.2. Taxonomy (NCBI): domain Eukaryota; kingdom Metazoa; phylum Chordata; class Mammalia; order Artiodactyla; family Cervidae; genus Odocoileus; species Odocoileus virginianus. The sequence continues at coordinate 39,244,619 of NC_069674.1, forward strand.
CAGTGCTAAAAAGAAATGAGCTATCAAGCCATGAAAAAAGACATGAGGAATCTTGAATGCGTATTACTCATTGAAAAAAGCCAATCTGGAAAGTCTTCATACTATGTAAATCCAACTATGTCACATTCTGGAAAAGGTAAAACTATGAAGATGATAGAAACATCAGTGATTCTAGGAGATGAGGGGAGGAGAGATGAACAGGTAGGGCACAGGACTTTTAGAGCAGTGAAAATACTCTGAGAGAGTAATGATGGATACATGTGATAATGCCTTTGTCAATGCCCATTGAATGTATACTGCCAAGAGTGAATCCTAATGTAAATTATGGATTTGGGGAAGAAAGGTAAAGTGTCTCTCAACTGTGATGATGGTGTGTCAATCTAGGTTCATCAGTTGTAACCAATGCACCGCTCTAGTAGGAGATGTTGTGAATGGGGGTCGGGGGCTATGCATGTATGGAGCAGGCAATATATGGGGAAATCTATGTATTTCCTTTTGATTTTGCTATTAATCCACAACTACTCTAAAAGAAAGTAAGTCTTAAAAAAGCCCACTGTCATCAACAGAATGTGTCTGTCAGTTTTTTTTTTTTTTTTAAAAAACTCAATAATTTGTATTACTAAGACAGAAAACTAACAACTCCTGATTTGTTATTCTTATGTCCCCATTGAAATGCTTGATAACTAGCAATTATTTATGTAAGCCTTCAGAAACAGTAGAAACCAGGAAAACTACTGTCTGTGAGAAATAAAGAATTTTCACTAGCCAGAGCTTCCTAAAATCCTAAAGTCTATAAGGGATGCCATTCAGGATAGACAGCATGGGACTGTGGAAAGAGACAAAATCTCCATTCATTGGTTCCCATTTTGGCTCTGCCATGCAGACCTGGACTCATAGACTGACCAGAGGAAATGAAACCACTCCACTACCATCACCAGTTTGATTCAAAAAGCTACTTTCTAAGGATCAGGATTGGTTCATTTCCTATGGTCCCCAATATATCATTTTTCTTACAGTTATCTCAAGGCAAAAATTGCCAGCAATGAAATGTGACTGGACGTGTAAAATGAGCAACTAAAGAAGCAAGCCTGGAATGGTAGTGGAGATATAATACTTTGTAATTGAATATGTATGTGTTTAACTCACTGTCAAGGAAAAGTAAATACTGCTATCATGATAAATTCCATGCCTCAAAGAAAGCTAAAAAGGTCATCAAATCTATTAACTAAGCAAAACCTACAAATTATCAAAGAAGTTAACTAGATGCTAGTCATCTCCAGGTATAAAAGTAGGGATGAGGATTCTAATAGCAGCCCATTGTACAACCAAACTAACTAAAGATGGACAATACCAGGGCTACACACAACTTACTCATGGACTTAAAAAATGTGTGGATAATGGATTCTACCTTAAAAAGAAAAAGTTGAAGGATATAACACTCAAGAGGATAAAGGAAGTATTTTGTCACAAGTATCTACTGAGGAGAAGTAAAGGATATATCACTTGTCTGCTTGTACACTCTATAAAACACAGGAAAGTGCAGAATCTATCAAGTAAAAAGTCTAGGATGAAGAAAAATGATAAGGGAGGTCTCTGAGGTTCTTTGAAGCTAAAAGAAAGTCAAGTGTAATTTGTTTCCTATTGCTGCTGTAACAAACTACCATAAAGTTAGTGGCTTGAAACAACACACACGTATTCATACAGTTTTGGAGATCAGAAATCCAAAATGAATCTTAAGGGATGAAAATCAAGGTGTCAACAGGCAGGGCTGGTTCCCTTCTGGGATCTCCTAGGAAGAATATGCTCATCTCTTTCAGATTCTAAAGTCTGTTATGCATGTTTTGGCTCACAGCTGTATCTCTCCAGTCTCTGGTTCTGCTGTCACATCACTTTCTCCTCATTTTACTCCTCCTCCTTCCACTTTATAAGGACCCTTATAATTACACTGGATCTCTCCATCTCAATAAAGATCCTTCAGCATGTCTGCAAAGTCCCTTCTACTGTGTAAGGTGACATATTCACAGGTTCCAGGGATTAGGTCATGGTCATCTGTGTGAGACCATTTTTCTGTCTGTTATAGTCAAGGAGAGATTTAAAATAAATTCTGAAAGGTACAGTCATAGAATTCAAAGTGAGCTTTGAGAGATTTTATAAAGCAGTGAAGAACATACTCACCACTACATTATTAGAATCAATGATATGGTAGACCAACTTGAGATTCTCTCATCAGAAACAGAAGGGCCAGACTTTAAAAAGATAAGGAAGTAAAAAGATGGATGACAAATACAGAGCTATACATAGATAATGGATGTTTCTGATGAAGAGATCTGAACAAATAATAATAGCAGAAAGATTTCTTGAGCTGGATATAATTTTGCATCTTTAAATTTGATTATCATGTACTAAAAAAAAAGTATGTGCAGAGAGCAACGTCTAGACAAATGCTTTTTTTTTTTTTTAACGAAATTTTCAAATGCAAACAGAGCAGCCATCTGAGTGGAAAAAAGCATGATACAAAAGAATAAACCTCATGTTAATTTCAGACTTGTCTTGTAATACAGAACTCTAAAATCATGAAGCAAAGGCTCCAGAGCTTTAAGGGTAGCATGCTTTAGCTGAAGATTGCTGTGCCTACCAGATTGTCATTTATGTGAGAAGGCAAGAGAAACACATGCTCAGGTTTGCAAGGGCTCAAAGAACTGCACCCTTGCATCTTATGGGAGAGTAATATGTGAATATCCACTCCAGTATACAGAGAGATAAAAAACAAAATCAAGAACTGGAGATACTGCATATAATTGAACTGCTTTTCTTTTTAGGATATAAAATGAGAAATAAGCAGAAACATAGATCATGGAAAATTTCAAGAATACAGTAGACATGGCAAAGCAAGATTGTTGATGCAAATGTTTTACTTTTCAAATCTGTTTATACATTCAGTTTTTACCACTTCTTGGTGGTAATAAATTTCCTATGTAACTATTATCCCTTTAATTTTCAAAGAATTAACCCTGCAACCTCAACAAATTACAAATGCAAATGAAGGGTGTTTTCCCCACAAGTATTAGAGACAATTTAAACATTCAAAATTACTACAGAGTCAAATAATAAAATACCATATACTCTTAAGAATTATGTATACAAAATGTTCTAAAAGACATGGGACTAGACATTTTATTATATAATCCAGGCAAAAGAAAAAATTTAGGACAAATGTTTGTATATACAGTATGGTCTCAACTATGCAAATTAGTGAAAGACAATAAAGAAAAAAATCTAGCAATGGCTGCCACTAGGCAGTACAATTTGAAATAATTTTTAAGTTGTTTATTTTCCTTCTGTATTTAAAAATGTTATAAGTGTGTATCATGTTTATCATCAGAACAAAAAACTAATACAGGAAAAATGGAGGAAAATTAAATATTCTCCCATTAATGTACCATTTACTTTTGGAAAATCATAAAACACATCCATGCCAAAAATCTCAGAGTTGAAGAAATTGAGACCTGAAAATGTTACATCCATTTTCTAAAGTTATAAAGTTCAGCAGTGTTTCAGAACTAAAATCTGAATATACTGACTCCCAGCCAAGCACTCTTTAAACTCCCAATTAACTCTTTAATACAGCAGTTTTCAAACATTTTACTCTGTGAAACACATGTTTTAATAAGTATACAAATTGAACTTAAACTATAAAAGCTCACTGGAGGACATGAAATGAGGCATGAAAATATGAAGAAACATACTCCTGAGTATAAATTTCCCATTCTCCCAAAATTAATCTATAAATTTAATACAATTCTGATCAAAATCCCAATTCTTTGGAGGCAGCTTTTTAAAAAATTAATAAGATTAATCTGGAAGAATAAATGTATGAGTGGTAAAGAAAGATGTTTTCTTTTGGACAAAAAACAAGAACAATGAAGCATGACTAGACTTATCAGGTATCAAAAATGTGGTAAATATATATTATGCAGATTTAGACAAGTTGTTTGATGGAAGAGAATTTTTTCAAAAGACCCTTTTATACATAAGAATTTGACCCATGCCAAAGTTGAAATTTTTGTAATAATGTAGTATCACACAGACTTTGGAATCAAAGAGGCAGGTTCAAATTTCATTTCTGACATTGACCAACTGTAAAAACCTGGTCAAGTTACTTAACTCACAAGCCTCTATATTTTCTTCCTAAAACTAGTGATACAATAATTACTTTGTAGAGTTTGTGGTTAAGATTAAATCAGATTATGTATTTGAAGGGCATAGAATGGTCCCCAGAATTTAGTAACTAATCAATAAATGGCCGGCAGTAGTGGTGGAAGTGATGAAGGCAATGATAGTCATATTATTTTATGGTGAATAAATCTATATGTCTACCACATTCTCGGCCATTGTCCCCAATACCACCCCCCAGTAAATGATGATTCACTAGGACAGATCACGAGTATTGTCATACTCATGACTATAAAACATTAAAAAGAGAAAAAGAAAATTGCAAAGGAAAAAGTTACCTGGGATGAAGTCTGGAAGAAACCAGGTTCAAATTTCCATGAGTCCTCTCCCACTGGAGTTATACAGCTTGGGTTTATTTTCCCCAGGAACAAGTTATGATAAAAATATGAATTATTATATATCAAAAATTGTTTAGTCACTCAGTCTGACTTATTAGTCATTTTAGTCTGACTCTTTGCGACCCCATGGACTGTAGCCCACCAGGCTCCTCTGTCTATGGAATTCTCCAGGCAACAATACTGGAGTGGGTTGCCATACCCTTCTCCAGAGGATTGTCCTGATCCAGGGATCAAAACCAGGTCTCCCACACTACAGGCAGACTCTTTACCTTCTGAGCCACCAGGGAAACAAGGAAGCTCAATAAAGATTCAGAGCCCAAGGTTTTCACTGGGGGCTGCTCATGTGGCCAAATTCCTCCTAGGACCTACCAAAATTCCAGACTCCCAGAGGAAAGCAGGTGTTCAGTGTAAACAAGGTAGTTAGCACAAACACTTGGGGCACAGAGATGAGATGAATTCTTATCAGTTCTGAGATGTGAGAACCCCCCTGACACTAGCGAAAGATCAGCCCTACAAACAGACCTTTCTCAGCAGAGAAGACTCAGGCTGTCACACATTTCTATGGTGATACCTGAGTTTTGCAAGTTTCTCTGATGTTTGTATTTTCTAACCTTTATTCCACCTTACAGCAGTATATTATAATGCAAGAGTGGAAGAACAGTTTTGTTACAGAGATTGCCTTGAATCAATTCAAAGTATAGTTTAACTAAATTCACATGAAAGCTTCTGTACTTTTTTCCATCAGTAACAAATTCCTCCAAACACCTCACAACTTATACCATACTTGAGAATTAATCCAATGTATTTTTACCTTTTTATTTCACTTATATGGTTGGATGGCATCACTGACTTGATAGACATGAGTTTGAGCAAACTCCAGGAGCTAGTGATGGACAGGGAATCCTGGAGTGCTGCAGTCCATGGGGTCGCAAAGAGTTGAACATGACTGAGCTGAACTTCTGTACTTTTTTCCATCAGTGACAAATTCCTCCAAACACCTCACAACTTATACCATACTTGAGAATCAATCCAATGTATTTTTAACTGTTTCTTTTGCTTATGTATAAGTATGAACAATTTTTTGGAAAATACTTTAATAATACAACATTTTTAATTTTATTTTTGGTATTATGAATTTATTTCCAATAAATATAAGATGATTTCAGATTGTCTCAGAACAGCCATAAACTGCTATCACCTCTCTCTCCCCCATACACACAGCATGAAATTATACATGATCAGATACTTTCAATTACATGGAACAGCTCAGTTTTCAAAGCCTTTCCTCCTGACAGCATGGTCTCTCGTCAGAACTCTCCTCACTGAGGTAAATTAGCTCCATGGAGGCCATGATTTTTTTCTTTCCTCCAGTGCCCCCACTCTTCACTCTTTTAATCTTCATCTTTCTCTTTTTTCTCCTAATTCTCTCTTTCCTTACTCAGTGAAGACCCTATTTACTGTGAGACTAGAGCCCTTGTTTTTCTGTCTCCACTTTGAAGAAGAATTTTCACCTAGACCCACTGAATTTTCCAAGATGGATTTCCTCCCTCAGTGTGCACCCAGGTCTCCTGAGGTAACCCTCAGCCTCATCCCAACCTGCCTGAGGAGCACCAGAAGTCCGAACCAGAAAGGGTCAACAGTCCTCTCTTAAAAAGCATAGTGACCACAATGCCAGTATTGATTTATTACAAGCAGTTCTTACCAAACCAATTTAATATACATCAGTAAACGTTCCATGTAATGGATTCTGGAGACACATCAGTCCATATTTTGTATGAGGTGAAAAATGGTGGTTCAAGATTGAAAATCTTTTCCGTGTTTCAGATGGACTCTTCTCCTTGTATAAAACCTACTATAATCTTTCGGGCCTTCCCTGGTGGCTCAGAGAGTAAAGAATCTGCCTGCAGTGCGGGAGACCTGGGTTCGATCCCTGAGTCAGGAAGATCTCCTGGAGAAGGGAATGGCTACCCGCTCCAGTATTCTTGCCTGGAGAATTCCATGGGCAGATAGTCTTTAGCCTTGCTAAAACACATAAAATTAAACTATCCTCTATTTTATAGATTTCCAGGCCATGGGGTTGAAGAAAGGGATGTTTTTCAACCCAGACCCTTACCTGAAGATTTCTATTCAGCCTGGAAAGCACAGCATCTTTCCTGCCCTCCCCCACCACGGACAGGAGAGGCGATCCAAAATCATTGGCAACACTGTGAACCCCATCTGGCAGGCCGAGGTGAGTTCCCAGGCCCTGAAAAAGGGGCTTAAGTGAAAAAGCGAAGTGACTGACCATAAGCTCACGTGCTACTCCCTCCCTTCTTGGAGCCCCAAACTCTTCTGCTAAGTTCATGGTTCTCTTGGTCCTAGAAGGGGGCCATGTTCTCTTTGGGTTATAACTCCTATGGATTTTTTTTTTAAGTGGGTGAAGTGTAGTTTTTTTGTATTTATTTTAATTTTTATTGGAGTATAGTTGGTTTACATTGCTGTGTTATAGCAAAGTGAATCAAGTATATAGCAAGAATATAGCAAAGTGAATCAGTTATACATATATCCACTCTTTTTTAGATTCTTTTTCCATACAGGCCATTAGAGTATTGAGTATAGAGTTCCCTGTGGTAAACAGTAAGTCCTTATTAGTTATCTGTTTTACTTATAGTAGTGTGTATATCCCAGTCTCCCAGGTTATTCCTCTGCCCTTACCCCCTGGTAACCATAAATTTGTTTTATATGTCTATGACTCTGTTTCTGTTTTGTAGATAAGCTCATTCATCCATGTTGCTGCAAATGGCATTATTTCATTCTTTTTTATGGCTGAGTAGTACTATATTGTATGCATGTAACACATTTTCTTTATTCATTACTCTGTTGATGGGCATTTAAGTTGTTTCCATGTCTTGGTGGGTACTGGAACCAGTCCCCCAACAAATGAGGGGACAACTGTAATAGCCTCTTCATCTGATTCTGAGCCTGCACCAGAACACCCTCTCTCTGCCTTTGTGTGGGAGTAGGAAGAAATGCATTTGATCCAAGCATTCTCCCACACTTCCCACACATGTGGTTCCTTAAGTGAGAGTGACAAATTTAAACAGTGTCCATCTGGACCAGTTCCAAAGATTCTGACACTGTCAGGTTCCTGGGACAGGTAAAACAAGCCCTAGAATAACACTGGGGTTGCATACTATTTGATTTAAATAGGTATGAATTTAAATAGATTTAAATAGTTCACACCATCTTCCTGGTTTGCACAGTGCTGGGCACCTTGCTGGAGCTTTGAATAGTTTGTTTCATCTGATGACGGTGATTTTCTTCCCCTACATGTGTCTCCTCTGCCAGCTGGGAGCAAGGAGGTTCCTCAACAAGGCCTCATCTGTCTCAGCCTCCCAGTGACTAAGTCTTGTCCGAGAGAACTAGCAGGAAATTGTCACCCCCACTGACTGCCTAGCTCCCTTCTTTAGCTTGAGGGGATAATCTGCAAACTGCATGGCTTAAGGAACAGGGAGGCTTAGGACATGAAAGTGCCACAATATAATGTAGGAGTTAAAAGTATAGCTTTGCAGTGACACAGACCTTGGTTCAAATCCCAGCTTGGCCAGTTATTAGTTGTATAACTTTGAGAAATCAGTTATCCTCAATCTGAGCATCAGATTTTCCTTATCAGACTGGTGCTGATGGATCCTAGGCACTCACTTTGGGCAAGAGTCTTCTTTTATTCTTCAAAGTAGATCATCTCTGATGCAGAACTTTCAAGCATCCTTTTGACAAGAAAGTATAGATATTTAGGGACAAAGATTTTTCATTTTCTGCTTCCTAGGCTTAATTAGGCTTTATAGGGGCTTCCCAAGTGGCACAGTGATAAAGAATCTACCTGCCAACATAGGAGACCCAAGAGACTTGGGTTTGAGTCTGGGTTCGAGAAGACCCCCTGAAGCTGGAAATGGCAACCCACTCCAATATTCTTGCCTGGAAAATTCCATGGATAGAGGAACCCGGTAGGCTACAATCCATGGGGTCACAAAGAGTAGGACATGTCTGAGCACCGCACACACTTTGTAGAAGGTGACCATCAGGGAAATAGAGTTGCATTTGAACTTCTTACTACTTTGGTTATCAACAGACTGAAAGCACTCATAGTGCCACTCGCATGGAGTCATGAATCTTAAATTATTTGTTCCTACATTCCTGGCTATTCTTGGCAGTTATTTATGGACTTCTCACTGCATTCCTGGGAATACAAGATGCCCCAGAAATTTATAGCACATGAAAAGAAAAAAGCCTCTTTCTTCTGAAGAACTTTAGAGCAGCTTGTACTAAGACCTTTAGTCATAAAGGTATTATAAGTCTCAAAGAGCATTTATAAAATCCAGCACCATCAGAATATGTTTTGGCTAAAAATGTCAACTAGATTCACTTTAGGTTCTGAAACTATTTCTGAATCTTTAGTTCAGATTTATTTTGCTCTGCAGGGACATAGCAGACTCTCACTCTTCCTCTGCTCTTGACCTACTCGGGTCTTTCCAGCATGCTGTGGCAAAGGTTTGCATCCTGAAATAAGTTCTACCACATGTCTCCCTCACAAGGCTCAGAGGGAGCTTGTTTCATTTGCTGTCTCAAGTTAACCAGCAGAGTAACTGGCTGAGCTGTGATTTAAAACAGTGTGGTTTGTGGTGCTGCAAAGCTGTATTTTCAAAGCCCCTAAATGAGCCTAGAGTGCCCAGCGCTCAAATGTGGATGTCTCAGCCCCAGTGGAGAACATCCGAGGCCTTCGGTGACCCAGCACTGCTTACCACTTGTGTCAGCCAGGGATGCCTCTGGCTCTGAACTAGAGAAAGCCTGGCCAGCTGTGGTATTTCTCACAAACAGTGAGTCCAGAGGGAGGTGTGCAGGCCGTGTAGCTACTGAGCACGGCCCCCAGGGACCCGAACTTTCTGGGTATTCCTACTATACCTCAGCAGATGGCTCTCCTCTTCCTGTCGGACAGCCTCAAACCCAAGTTCCAGGTAGGGACAAAGCAAAACAAAAAAAAGGAACTTTCTTCTTGAAAGGCTTTCACTTTTTATCCTGTAGGAGACGCCCTTTTCAGCAAAAGCCCTATTAACTGTCACAGGACCTCACCTGTTTGGAAAGATCTAATGTTTCACTTCCCCACCTCCAGCAGGAAGGGCAGGGGAAGAGACAGTGAACATGGGTGCTGAATAAACTGGTTTATCGTGTCCGCAGTGTGCTTCAGTTGTACTTCCTGCACCTTTCACCTCTGACTCTGTACAAAAGTTACTCTCAGTGGCTGCTTTCACATGGCTACATAAATTGTGTCTTTGCTTACATCTGCCTAAAATGTACATCCTCAACTAATGCAACCAGTGACTCCCACTTATACACAGATTCTCAACTAAAATACCACCTCCTGCCTGGTGCCCTCTCCTAGGCCTCGGAAGGAAAGTGCTCCATCCTCTGCTCCTTTGTCCAGACTTCTACCAGAGTATCTTTTATTTGCACAGCTGTCTTCATAAGACTTTGAGCTCCTCAAGGAAAGAAATCCTGTCCAATTTATTTTGATACCTCCAGTTCCCAGAGCCTAATCCTGGTAGTTTCTATAAGGCTTACTATGCCAAGCCATGTTCTAAATATGTTATTTAATTAACTCATTTCATCCTCATAACAACCCTCTAAGATATGTACCATTGTAATCCCCATTGAAAGATGAAGAACTCAAGACACAGAGAAATTAAGTGATTTTCCTAAGATCATACAGCTGGTAAATGACAGAACCAGAATTTGAACCAGTTCAGAGCCTGATATTGATCAGTTTTGTGCATAGGTGGTTGTGAATAAATTCTGGAGAAAGTATCTACAACTTGTATCATATACTCAGAATGACCATTATATGTCCTCTTATTTTAGGTGGAAAAAATCAGTTGACATTGACAGCATTGAGTGATAAGGCCAAAATCAGTTATCAAAAGCTTAAATTGTTCTTTCCAGCTAATCATATGAATGCCTACTTCTGGAGAATAAGTTTGAAAGATAAATGAATTTTTTAATATGGGGAAAGCAGGGTGAAGTTCTCATGGTTGATCATTCATTTAAGAAATGTTTATTGTGCATCTACTCTGTAATAGAAGTTGAAGTGGCAGGAAGGACACAGAAACAATTGATAGATAAGACCCCACAGGCACATGGAAGGAAACAATACAGTGAAATAAATGTCCCAATCACAGTGTAAACAGAATGCTGCAAAGCACTGAGGGAAGACCCCACAGAGGGTGCACTCTTGGACTTGGGTCTTGACAAGTGGTAGGACATTTTGGGGGAGAGGGAGGGCATTCCAGGTGCATATGCAGAGGTACCAAGGCATCCACAGACACTTAGGGGGCAGGTCAGAAATGTCTCGTGGGTAGCTTGTGGTGTGCAACGGACGTGAGATGGCAGCTGGGCTGGGTTTACTTTAATCACACACATTGCGTGGTTTCCTGATTTCCTTACAAGTGAAAACTAATGTTGGCTTCTGGGTCTCACATTGCAACCCATGGTGAGTGAAATGAAGATTCCTTGCTCCTACTGGATTTATGCAAGTCAGTAAATCTCTATGCAAGAAGGTAAATGAGGACCAAGTGTCCTACTTTCTGTATTTGCTGATTAACATTCCAGCGATGTTCAGTGAGAAATAATTGATGTTGCTTGCAGTAAAGAGCAAGAATACCCTTTAACATGTAGTTTAAATGCTAAATTTATTTCTATGATTAATGTTTCATTAAAGTCTTATGTGATTTTTTCAAATTTATGCAAGTTCAAACTTGAAACATATTTTTGCTGATTAAAACCTTCTAAATCTTAGAAAAATTAAAGTTAGGATCAGAATTTTTAAATGAGGGAAAATGGAGAGAAATAGATATTAAATTTAATGCGAACTAAAAAAATTAAAATGAAGACTTCCAAGTTGATTGATTTATCTCCTCTTTTTTTATTATTACTCTAATTAGAAACTTTTTTTCACCCTGGGAACACTCTCCTTGATTTTTAGGTCTGTTTACTTTCTAAGATGGATATAATGAGCATTTATAAGATTATAGCTTCACAGAGAAGTTAAACAGAAACAGCAGCAACTAATGAGTTTTGGGTTATCTGTTCAGCATGCTTATATACAGAGTATAGTTCTACCTCTAAATAAAACAAGGAATTCCTAAAAGTGGAGTCTCAGAAATATCAAGCAGGTTGAGCAGATATTAAAATTGGGCCTGGGGCACTGGTGTATATTCTTCTCCACCGTCTCTCTGCTTCTACTTGCAAAGCTGGGTTAATTAATCCCCTTACTGCTCCAGTCTAGTCACAAGATTAGAGGATTAGAAGCCAAGGAACATTAAGGCTTCCCTGGTGCTCAGATGGTAAAGTGTCTGCCTATAATGCGGGAGACCAGGGCTGTGATCCCTGGGTCGGGAAGATCCTCTGGAGAAGGAAGTGGCAACCTCCTCCAGTACTCTTGGGAGACCAGGGTTTGATCCCTGGGTCGGGAAGATCCTCTGGAGAAGGAAGTGGCAACCTCCTCCAGTACTCTTGGGAGACCAGGGTTTGATCCCTGGGTCGGGAAGATCTTCTGGAGAAGAAAATGGCAAACCCCCTCCAGTACTCTTGCCCGGAAAATCCCATGGACAGAGGAGTGCGGTAAGCTATAGTCCATGGGGTCACAAGGAGTTGGACATGACTGAGCTACTTCACATTCACTTTCTTTCTTTTCAACCTGAAGGAAACACCATCTCATAATATGATGTGTCTGGTGGTGTAGAGCTGCCTTAGATTTCTGTGCTCCAGGAAGGCCTCTCTGAGTTGCTGTCATGTGAACTGAGAAGCCAGACATATGAAGAACTGGTTGGATGTGCATCTCAGACAGAGGAAACAGCCAGTGTGAAGTCCTGGGTGTAACAAGCTTGCATGTCTAAACAGCAGGAAGGTCACTGTGACAGGAGGATGTCAATTGTGGAAGGGATAGGGTCGGGTATAAGATGAAGTGTCAGAGAGAGGCAGGGAAGTGATTGGGATTTTATTGTAAATGTGGTAAGAAGTCACTGGAGGAAGGAAGCATCTGATTAAAATTTTATAAAGATTGTCCTGCTTTTATGCAGACAATGTGTGGAATAGATTATAAAGAGACTGAGATGAAAGCAGTTGATTGTGCTTCTGGCTCTCATGTACACACTGACACAAAACAATGAGAAAAGCCAATTAAAAGACAAAAATTAAAAAGTGGTGATGACCTATGAGAATGGTTAAAACAATTAGAACTTATATGGTTAAGATCCTGGAGAGAAAGGAAATGCAAGTGAGCCAACTTTCTGCTAGTACTTTTTTTTAAATCTTTGTTGGTTTTTTTTTTTCCTTTATTTTTATTAGTTGGAAGCTAATTACTTTACAATACTGTAGTGATTTTTGCCATACATTGACATGAATCAGCCATGAATTTACATGTGTTCCCCATCCTGACCCCCATCCCACCTCCCTCCCCATCCCATCCCTCTGGGTCATCCCAGTGCACCAGCCCTGAGTACTTGTCTCATGCATCCAACTGGACTGGCGATCTATTTCACACTTGATAATATACATGTTTCAATGCTGTTCTCTCAGATCATCCCACCCTCGCCTTCTGCCATAGAGTCCAAAAGTCTGTTCTTATACATCTGTGTCTCTTTTTCTGTCTTGCATATAGGTGCTAATACTTTTTAAAAGAGGAGTAAGCTAGGTAAAAAGCTACTGAAGGTTTAAAAGGAGTTTGATGTAATCTCATGGTACTGAAAAGACAAACTAGGAGTTCTGGATCCTCCAAGGAGGAGATGACCTAGAAAACCCCAGATTCTTAGGTGGACTCTGGCTGGCTAAGTATATGATCTGTGTGTGCTCAGTTGCTCAGTTGTGTCTGATTCTTTGCAACTGGGACCCACTAGGCACCTCTGTCATGGGGATTCTCCAGGCAGGAATACTGGAGCAGATTGGAATATAGGAATACATGGAATACTTGCCATGCCTCCCTCCAAGGGATCTTCCCAAGCCAGGGACCGAACCCAGGTCTCCCGCATTGCAGGTGGATTCTCTACTGACTGGGCCACTAGTGAAGCCCAAGAATACTGGAGAGGGTCACCTATCCCTTCTCCAGGGGATCTTTCTGACCCAGGAATTGAACCAGGGTCTCCTGCATTGCAGGCATATTCTTTACCAGCTGAGCTACCAGGGAAGCCCATAAGTATATGATCAGGGTCAACCTATGGTAGAAAACTTGAAGACAGCTCAAACAACTCAGTCAGTCTCTAATTAAATAAAATAATTTAAACTCAGTAACAATAAAAACAGACACAAGGAGGCTTATTATTGGAGTTTTTTAGACATAGATTTTAAGTACTTTGTATATGTTTTCAAACTTAAAAAGCTAGACATAGACAATAAAAAGATAAATATAAAATGTCCACTGCCTTGAAAATTAAGCAAAAAATACTCCTTAAAAATCTATGAGTCAAAGAAGAAATCACAACAAAACCTATTTTTAAAAATATTTTGAACTTATTATTTAAGTAATAATGAGCATAGGACATATCTAAACTTGCAGGATGAAGCTTAATTAGAAAAGAGCTGAATATCAGTGTTCTGAGATCACATATGAATAAGCTACAAAATTAAGAGCAAATCAAACAAAAAGAGAGAAGAGGGAAGTATACTAGTATAATGAAGACAAATGCAAAAATCACTGAATTAGAAGACAAATGCATAATATAGAAAATTAACAAAAATCAAAATGCAGTGTTCTTATATTTATTTAAAAATAAGTGTATATTATAGTGTTTATGCTAATAAATTTGAATGGAAAATTCCTAGAGCAATATATCTTACTAAACTTACACAACAATAAATAGAAATGCTGAATAGTCTATTAAGGAACTTGAGTATGTAATTTAAAAACCCTTCCGCAAGGAAATTTCTAAGACTAGAATTGTCACTGTTGAAATCTCCCAGACATTTATTGAAATAGCGATCATCTTGTACAAATTCTTCCAAAGAAAAGGAATTTGTTTTATGAGGCAAACTTGTTTTATACAACCAACAAAACTTTGATACCAAAGTCTTACAAGGTCAATACAAGAAAGGCAAATTACATTCCAAACTCTCATGAAAATCTGTGCAATTATCCTAAACAAAACAATGGCTAATTGAATCCAGGAACATAAAAAGGCTAATACTTTACCAAAGTGTGTTTATTCTAAGAATACTAAAAGCTCAATTGATGTAGCAGTTTTTCTCCGGCACCAGTGAGTGTTGCCACCATTTGCTGAACGCCAGCTGAACAAGAAAGGGAGTAACTAGTGCTCTCTGTTATGATTTGTACTAGGCTTCTTACAAATCTGACAATTATAAATCACCCAGGAAGCAATTAGACTCAAAACTTGTTCACAGGAGTGTGCCACCATTACCAGAAGTTCACATAATTTGTAATTCATGAACTTCCCTCCAGTGTCTGGTATATATATCTACATAGGATTTCAAAAAGATCTCCTGATCACTGCTGTTGATTTCTTGTTCAGAGTCATGAAGCTGTATGCACTCTACCATGTGTTACAATTGTACCAAATGATATCTAGTTAGGAAAATTGCATATGGGTAATGTGCTTAAAATCTCCCATAATGGTAAATATTTAATTATCTAACAAAACAACAAAAATAGTCCTGTTACTGGTAATTGTGAGTATCAGAATTTTTTTGTGAAGTATCTAACTGCAAATATAAAAGCAGTGCACAGATTCAGGGTTTGGCATTATAAGGGGTTTTGGGGTTTTTTTTTTTTTTTTTGGTCTTTAATCCTCCTTTCATGATTATTTTTATCTTTATTATCTTCATTAGGAAATAACTTACATAAATACAATTCATTACATACAAGTGAAAAAACTTCATTTATTTAAAACTGTTTAAGTTATGACAATTTTATGTATGTGGTAGTCGCTCAGTCATGTCCAACTCTTGTGTCCCCATGGAGTGTAGTCCATTAGCCTCCTCTGTCCATGGGATTCTCCAGGCAAAAGTACTGAAGTGGGTAGCCATTCACTTCTCGAGGGAATCTTCCCAACCCAGGGACTGAACTCTGATCTCCTGCATTGCAAGGCAGACTCTTTACCATCTGAGACCCCAAGGAAGCCCAGTTTGTTCTTTTTGCTGCAAGTACCATGCAATTGTATGGCTACACCACATGTTGTTTATACACTTACCTGCTGATAGACATTCAGATTGTTTCCAGATATTGATTATTGTGAACAAAGCTGCTATGAATATGCACGTACAAGTCTTCTTTCTCTCAAGAAATACCTAGAAGTGGACTGGCTGGATCATTTTTAGTGGGTGAAAACTGCCAAAAAGTTTTCAGTGTGGTTGCACCAGTTCATATTCCCACCAGTAGTGTTTGAGAGTTCCAGTTATTCTGTGTCCTCATAAACTTGGTATTCTTTCTTAATTTTAGCTATTCTAGTAGATGTTAAATGGTAACTTAATGTGGTTTTACTTTGCATTTCTGTGATGATTAATGATGTTGAGTATCTTTTCATCTGCTTATTGGCCATCTGTACATCTTCTTTTGAGAGTTATTTGGAGATATCTAACTTAGGTTCGAGAGTTCTTTATATATTCTGATTCAAGTTCTTTGCCACATACCTATTTTACAAATATTTTCTCCCAGTCTATGGCTTGCATTTTTATTAATGCTATGTTTTAAAGATGAAATGTTTTATATTTTTATGATGCCCAGTTTATCAGGTAATTTTCTCTTGATTCATGTTTTCTGCATTCTATCTAAATCTACCCAAGTTAACAAGGATAACTATTAAGTTTTCTTCTAGGAGTTCTATAATTTTCATTCTGTTCAGTCGTTCAGTCATGTCCAACTCTTTGTGACCCCATGGACTGCAGCACATCAGGCTTCCCTGTCCAATACCAACTCCCAGAGCTTGCTCAAACTCATGTCTATCGAGTCATGGATGCCATCCAACCATCTCATCATCTGTCATCCCCTTCTCCTCCTGCCTTCAATCTTTCCCAGCATCTGGGTCTTTTCCAATGAGTCAGTTCTTTGCATCACGTGGCCAAAGCATTAGAGCTTCATCTTGAGCATTAGTCCCTCCAATGAATATTCAGGACTGATTTCCTTTAGGGTTGACTGGTTGGATCTCCTTGCAGTCCAAGGGACTCTCAAGAGTCTTCTCCAACACCCCTGTTCAAAAGCATCAGTTCTTCAGCATTCAGTTTCTTTATGGTCCAACTCTCACATCCATACATGACTACTGAAAAAACAACAACTTTGACCATATGGACTTTGTCAGTAAAGTAATGTCTCTGATTTTTAATATGCTGTCTAGGTTGGTCATAACTTTTCTTCCAAGGAACAAGTGTCTTTTAATTTCATGGCTGCAGTCATTATCTGCAGTGATTTTGGAACCCCCCAAAAATAAAGTCTGTCACTGTTTCCATTGTTTCCACATCTATTTGCCACGAAGTGATGGGACCAGATGCCATGATCTTAGTTTTATGAATATTGAGTTTTATGCCAACTTTTTCACTCTCCTCTTTCACTTTCATCAAGAGACTCTTTAGTTCTTCACTTTCTGCCATAAGGGTGGTGTCATCTGCATATCTGAGGTTATTGATATTTCTCTTGGCAATCTTGATTCCAGCTTGTGTTTCATCCAGCCTGGCCTTTTGGATGATGTACTCTGCATATAACTTAAAAACAGCCTAAACGTATTCCTTTCCCAATTTTGAACCAGGTCATTGTTCCATGTCCCGTTCTGACTGTTGCTTCTTGACCTGCATACAGATTTCTCAGGAGGCAGGTAAGGTGGTCTGGTATTCCCATCTCTTTAAGAATTTTCCACAGTTTGTTGTGTTCTACACAGTCAAAAGCATTGGCGTAGTCATTAAAGCAGAAGTAGATGTTTTTCTAGAATTCGCTTGCTTTTTCTGTGATCCAATGGATGTTCGCTTTTTTGATCTCTGGTTCCTCTACCTTTTCTAAATCCAGCTTGAACATCTGAAAGTTCATGGATCACATACTGTTGAAGCCTGGCTTGGAGAATTTTGAGCATTACTTTGCTAGCGTGTGAGATGAGTGCAATTGTGCGGTAATTTAAACCTTCTTTGACATTGCCTTTCTTTGGGATTGGGATGAAAACTGACTTTTTTCAGTCCTGTGGCCACTGCTGAGTCTTCCAAATGTGCTGGCATATTGAATGCCGCACTTTCACAGCATCATCTTTTAGGATTTGAAATAGTTCAGCTGGAATTCCATCACCTCCACTAGCTTTGTTCATAGTGATGCTTCCTAAGGCCCACTTGACTTTGCATTCCAGGATGTCTGGCTCTAGGTGAGTGATCACACCATCGTGGTTATCTTTGTCATGATGCTCTTTTTTGCATAGTTCTTCTGTGTATTCTTGCCACCTCTTCTTAATATCTTCTGCTTCTGTTAGGTCCGTACCATTTCTGTCCTTTATTGTGTCCATCTTTGCATGATGTGTTCCCTTGGTATCTCTAATATTCTTGAAGAGATCTCTAGTCTTTCCCATTCCATTTTTTTCTTCTATTTCTTTGCATTGATCACTGAAGAAGGCTGTCTTTTCTCTCCTTATATTCTTTGGAACTCTGCATTCAGATGGGTATATCTTTCCTTTTCTCCTTTGCCTCTCACCTCTCTTTTTTTCTCAGTCATTTGTAAGACCTCCTCAGACAACCATTTTGCCTTTTTGCATTTCTTTTTCATGGGGATGGTTTTGGTCACTGCCTCCTGTACAGTGTTACGAACGTCCATCCATAGTTCTTCAGGCACTCTGTCTATCAGATCTAATCCCTTGAATCTATCTGTCACTTCCACTGTATAATTGTAAGGGATTTGATTTAATTCATACCTGAATGGTCTAGTGGTTTTCCCTACTTTCTTCAATTTAAATCTGAATTTGGCAGTAAGGAGATCATAATCTAAGCCACAGTCAGCCACCAGTCTTGTTTTTGCTGACTGTATAGAGCTTATCCACCTTTGTCAGCAAAGAATATAATCAGTCTGATTTCTGTGTTGACCATCTGGTGATGTCCATGTGTAGAGTCTTCTCTTGTGTTGTTGGAAGAGAGTGTTTGCTATGGCCAGTGTGTTCTCTTGGCAAAACTCTATTTAGCCTTTGCCCTGCTTCATTTTGTACTCCATGGTCAAAATTGCCTGTTATTCCAGGTATCCTTGACTTCCTACTTTTGTATTCAAGTCTCCTATGATGAAAAGGACATCTTTTTGGGGTGTTAGTTCTAGCAGGTCTTGTAAATCATCATAGAACCATTCAATATCAGCTTCTTTGGCATTATGGGTTGGGGCATAGACTTGGGTTACTGTGATTTTGAATGGTTTGCCTTGGAAGTGAGTAGAGATCACTCTGTCATTTTTGAGATTGTGCCCAAGTACTGCATTTTAGACTCTTTAGTTGACTCTAAGGGCTACACCATTTCTTCCAAGGAATTCTTGCCCGCTGTAGTAGATATAATGGTCATCTGAGTTAAATTTGTCCATTCTGGCCCATTTTAATTCACTGATTCCTAAAATGTCGATGTTCACTCATCATCTCCTGTTTGACCACTTCCAGTTTATCTTGATTCATGGATTTAATATTCCAGGTTCCTGTGCAATATTGCTCTTTACAGCATTGGATTTCACTTCCATCACCAGTCACATCCACAGCTGGGCATTGTTTCTGCTTTGGCTCAGCCTCTTCTTTCTTTCTGGAACTATTTCTCCACTCTTCTCCAGTAATATACTGGGCACCTACCAACTTGGGGAGTTCATCTTTCAGTGTCCTATCTTTTTGCCTTTTCATACTGTTCCTGGGGTTCTCAAGACAAGAATACTGAAGAGGTTTGCCATTCCCTTCTCCAGTGAGCACGTTTTTGTCAGAACTCTCCACCATGACCTGTCCATCTTGGGTGGCCCTACATAGCATGGCTCATAGTTTCATTCAGTTAGACAAGGCTGTGATCCAAGATTGTGATCCAACTGATCAGTTTGGTTAGTTTTCAGTTTTATAGTTTTAACTTTTTAAAATATGCTTCTTGGATCCATTTCCAGTTAATTTTTGTATATGGTGTGAAGTAAAGATTGATCTTCATTTCTTCCACATGGATGTTGAGTAGTTCCAGCACCTTTTGCTGAAAAGACTTTCCTGCTTCCTGTACTATGTTGGTACCCATGTCATATTTCAGTTGAACAAACATGTGTGGGTCTGTTTCTGGGATCTCTATTTCATACCATTGAGCAATCTGTCTTTCTTTTCATCCTTGTGACTATGGCTTGATTACTGTACCTTTCTGGTAAATCTTGAAACCAGTAGAAAAAGTGTTTCCACTTTGTTCTTTAATATATATACATATATATGTGTGTGTGTATATATATAATTTTATTTATTTATTTATTTATTTGGCTCTTCTGGGTCTTTCTTGTGCAGGCTTTTTCTCTAGTTGCAGCGAGCAGGGTTTACTCTCTAGTTGTAGTGTGATGGCTTCTCATTGTGGTGGCTTCTCTTGTTGCAGAGCACGGGCTCTAGGGCATGTGGGCTTTAGTAGTTGTGGTTCATGGACTCTAGAACACAGGCTCAGTAGTTTTGATGCACCGGCTTGGTTGCTTTGTGGAATGAGGGATCTCCCAGGGCCATGGACTGAAACTGTGTATCCTGCATTGGCAGGTGTTTTCTTTATCACTGAGCCACCAGCAAAGCCCTTGTTCTTCATTTTAAAAATTGTTTCAGCAACTTCCAGTTTCTGGTTCCACATGTAAGAAGCTTAGAAGTTGCCAGTCCATCCTAACAGGTGAAAATCTAAACAGACTGAAAAATCAACCTAGATTTAAAAGAGAGGGGAGGACACAGAGTGAACTGTGGTACCCAAGATCAGAGAGACAGACTGCCAAATACAGGGAGTCATGACTTACCAGAGCAGAAGCCTACCACATGAAGCAGTGATGAATTGTTGAAGGTCCAATATGCACCATTCTGACAGTTTAAAAACTCCAAAAGAATCCAGCTGTAGTGTGGACCCCACAACATTGTAATATTTATCTCCAGGAGCTCGACCAGGTTCTCACAGTAAATATCAGAGAAAAAGTTCCCCTCATGCTTCCAGCAAGGGGAGGGGACAAGGAAGCATTTTCAAAGTACATCAGAGCCCTCTGCTCTTAGCAAGGCCTGTACTCAGGAAATTATTTAACCAGAGCCTAACCTGCTGAAGTATTATCAGAACCTAACTGACCTGGGAAAAGAGAAATAACTTCAGCCCACTGTAGCCATCCTGTCCCACATAATGTGGAAAAATATAGAGAAACACTTAAGACGTTCACGTTTCAGAAGTGAAAATTTTGCAGGGTACAGAATTTTAGATTGTGTGTGTGTGTGTGTGTGTGTGTGTGTGTTTCTCTCAGCCACTTTTCACATTTTATTCCATTCTCTCCTTGTTTGCTTTGTTTGTGAAAGTGAAGTTGCTCAGTTGTGTCCAGCTTTTTGGGACCCCATGGACTGTAGCCTACCAGGCTCTTCTGCCCATGGGATTTTCCAGGCAAGAGTACTGGAGTGGGTTGCCATTTCCTCTGTTTGTGAGGAGAAGACAAATATGATTCTAATCTTTGTCCCTCTGTAAGTAAGATGGGTTTTTTCTTCTTGCTTCTTTCAGAACTTTTTGTATTTGATTTTCTGTAGTTTGAAAATAATATGCCTGGTGGTAACTTTCTGACATTTGTCTTTCTTGGTGTTCCCCAAGCTTCCTAAATCTGTAGTTCAGTGTCTGACATTAACTTGGGCAAATTTTCATCACTGTAATTTTCTATATTTCTTCTGTTCTTTTTTCTCTTTCTTCTCCTTCCGGTATTCCCGTTATATATATGTTATTCCTATTGTAGTTGCCCCACAGTCCTTAGATGTTTTGTTCTATTCCTTTCAGTGTTTGTTTTACCCAGTTTTTTGAGAGTCAGAATTTTACTAATATATCTCTAGCTCAGGTTTTTTTCCTCAACTGTGTCCAGTCCACAAATAAGCCCATCAAAAGCATTTTTCATTTTGGTAATGGTGTTTTTTTAAATCTCTATCCTTTCTTTTTGGCTCTTTCTTAGGTTTTTCATCTCTCTGCTCACATTGCCCATTTATTCTTGCATGTTGTCCATTAGAGCTCTTCCTATATTAATCACAGTTCTAAATTCTTGGTCTAGCACTTATGACATCCCTACCATGTCTGGTTCTGTTGCTTGGTGTGTATCTTCATTTTTTTTTTTTTTTTTTTTTTTTTTTTGCTTTTTGATGTG
Source organism: Odocoileus virginianus (assembly GCF_023699985.2). Classification (NCBI taxonomy): domain Eukaryota; kingdom Metazoa; phylum Chordata; class Mammalia; order Artiodactyla; family Cervidae; genus Odocoileus; species Odocoileus virginianus. The sequence continues at coordinate 39,266,519 of NC_069674.1, forward strand.
GCTTATAGTTTTTTCTTAATAGCCAGATACAACATACTAAAGAAAAGAAACAGCAGTAAATAGAACTTTAGTAATATGGTGGTAAGGTGTGAGGGGATGTTTACAGTCCTATAAGTAGATCTCAGTTTTTTAGTGGGCCTAAGTGTTCTTACCTGGAGAATCCCAGGGATAGAGGAGCCTGGTGTGCTGCCGTCTCTGGGGTCGCATAGAGTCAGACACAACTGAGGTGACTTAGCAGCAGCAGCAAGTATCTTTTTCAGTTTGATAGAGAATCTCTACAATTTTAAAGTTCTATAGTTGACAGCATACTAATGGTGATAATCTCAAAGGTTTCCCCCACTAAGGGCGGGAACAAGGCAACAATGTAACCCCTCACCTCTCTTTTTCACATTGTACTGGAAATCCTTGCTAATGGAATAAAGCAAGAAAAAGAAATAAAAGGTATATAGATTGGGAAGGAAGACTTAAAACTTTTTCACAGATTATATAATTGTCTATGTAGAAAATCCAAAAGAATCAACAAAAATCTTCTAGAACTAATAACTAATTATAACATGATTGCAGGGTACAGAGCCAATATAGAAAGTCAGTTGCATTTATATATACCAACAGTGAACAAATGAAACTTGAAATTAAAAACACATGAAATACTTAGATATAAACCTATCAAAATATATACAAGATCTCTATAACCACAAAACTGAAGAATGAAATCAAAGAAGAGCTAAATAAACAGATATAGCCCATGTTCATGTATAGGAAGATATAAAGATGTCTGTTCTTCCCAACCCGATCTATAGATTCAGTGCAATCCCAATCAAAATCCTAGCAAGTTATTTTTATGACTTCCTATGACTTGCTGACAAACTAACTCTAAAGTTTATATGGAAAGGCTAAAGACCCATAATAGCCAACACAGTATTGAAGGAGCAGAGCAAGTTTTTAGAACTGATGCCACCCAACTTCAAACCTTAACTGTAAAGCTACACTAATCAAAACAGTGTGGTATTGCCAATGCATAGATGCATGCATACGTACATACATACAAGTAAATCAATGGAACAGAATAGAGGGCCCAGAAATAACCTCCCATATGGTCAACTGGTCTTTGACAAAGGAGCAAAAGGCAATATAATGGAAAATAGAAAATATCTTTAATAAATGGAGCCAAAACAACTTGACATTCAGATGCAAAAAAAAAAAGAAAATGAATCTAGTTATAGACCTTACACTCTTCACAAAATAAACTCAATATGGATCACAGACTTTAGTGTAAAATGAAAAGCTATTAAACTCCTAGAGAATAAAATAGGAGGAAACCTAGGTGGCCCTGGGTAGAATGGTGCCTTTTTAGATACAACATCAGAAACACAATTTGTGAAAGAAATAACTTACAAGCTGGACTTCATTAAAATGAAAACTTCTGCTCTGTGAAAGACAGTATCAATAGAATTAGAGGAAAAGCCACAAACTGGAAGACAGTTTTTACATAAGAAACATCTGATAACGGCATGTTATCCAAAATATACAAAGACCTGTTAAAATTCAACAATAAGAGACAAAGTATCCAAATTTTTAAATGTGCCAAAGATCTCAACAGACTACCAAAAAACAGACAGATGACAAATAATCATTTGAAAAGATGCTCCACATCATATGTCATCAGAGAAATGCAAACAAAAACAATAATGAGATACCACTACACACCTGTTAGAATGCTCAAAATCTAGAACACTGACAACACCAAATTCTGATGAGGATGTGAAGCAACAGGGACTCTCATATATTGCTGGCAATAGTGCAAAAATGGCACACCCACTTTGGAAGACAGTTTGGCAATTTCTTGAAAACTAAACATACTTTTGTACCATATGATCCAGCCATCAAGCTCCTTGGTATTTACCCAAAGGATTTGAAAATTTACATCCACATTAAAGCCTGCCCATGAATATTTATAGAAGCTTTACTCTCATAATTGCCAAAATTTGGAAGCAACCAATATGTCCTTCAGCAGTTGAATGGATAAACTTGTATGAAATGGTTGTCCATTGTCCATCCAGACATTGAAATGTTATTTTGAGCTATCAAGCCATGAAAAGACATGGTGGAACCTTAAACGCATATTAAGTGAAGAAGCCAGTCTTAAAAGGCAGACTGTATAATTGCAACTATATGACATTCTAGACAGGAACAAAACTATGGAGAGAGTGAAAAGTTCAGTTGTTTCCAGGATTTTATAGAGGAGAAAGATGAATAGGAAGAGCACAAAGGGCTTTTGGGAAAGTGGAAATTCTCTGTATGATATTATAATGATGGATGTAAATCATCATACATTTGTGTAAACTATTAAAATATACAACAGCTAGAATTAACAGCTAGAGAATAAGATAAACTCTTGACTTTGAATAATTGTGATAGATTACATTTTATGATACGCTCTGTAATTCTGGATGATGCCTTGAATATTATAAATGCCATGTAGAAAGTGTTGTGCATTTTGTTATGTTGCTTAGAAAAACATTGAATTCAGCTCACACTGTCATGCATTTGGTTAAGCTCATGCACACTGGTTAAGCTCACACTGTCATGCATTTGGTAAGCAGTACCTTAGATCACAGTTTGGTTCTTTAAGCCCTAAATGCAAGCTGAGTTCATTTGTCCTCTGCTTTTATGATTCTGGGATTGGCCAGAAACTTGGGCCGGGTTTATAAGCAAAATTTGTCTCTCTTCTTCCTAGAGTTCCTCTTTCATTCTCTGGTAATGCTGGTTGCCCCAAGCTCCTTTGCCTGGTTCTTCCAGCCAGAAAGATGGTAGAATTTGTATTAGAGTTTTAGCTGCTCAATACCACTGTTGAGTGACTATAGCTATTGATACATTCAGGTCAAAGACACCGAATAAGGAGAACTTATGCCATGCCAGTCTCTTGTTTCAGTGAACAAATGTCCATAATTTAACTATATAACAATTACAAACAGTTCTTTCACATTTTTCTAGGATATTTGGATTATTTTTATTTAACAATGGTTTTCTGTATTCTGTTCTTTATAAATGTTTTATTAAAGTATAAGCTTAAAGTCCATATGAGCCACCACATTGACAGCATAAGGAAAACTATGTTTATTATAGTAGATCCAGAAAAAGTCATTAATAAAATTTGATATTCATTCCTGATTTTTAACAGCTCTTAGAAAACTAGAGAATAGAAGTGAACTTCTTCAATCTGATTTTAAAAAGGAAGAATGATAATAAAATCTACAGCATACATCACACTTGATAAAATATTGAAATACATTTCCCTGAAATTGAGAACAAGACAAGGACGAACCCTTTAACCACTTCTATTTAATATTGTATTAGCAGCCAATATCCTAGCCAATACAATAAGGAAAAAGACCATCAGAATTGGAAAGAAAGACTATGCTTATTCTCAAATAACGTTGTATAAGTATCATTTGTATCAGTGTAAAAGACTCAACAAACTATTCAAATTAATATATGAATTTAGTGAAGTCACTAAATAAATAAAAGTCAATGTAAGCTATATTTCTATAGGCAAATAGAAATTTTAAACAACTTAAAGATACCATTTAGAATTGCATCAAAAAAATTAAATACCTTGGACTAAATCTAACAAAAATATGTATGATCTCTATATTGAACACTGCAGTATTTCTAAGAGAAGTTAAATGCAGACTAAATAAAAGGATAGATATTATATGTTGGCTTAGAAAATTAAAGTGTTAAGATGTTAGTTTTTCCTCAGATCTGTAAATTTGATGAAACATCAATCAAAATTGTAAGAGATATTTTTAATATTAACTGGCAAGCTAATTCTAAAAATCTATATAGAAATGAAAGAGACCAAGAAGAGGCAAGAGGATCTGGTAGAAGAAGAGACACAGAAGGACTTCTATTACAAGATGGCATGATAAATATAAACCCATAGGAATTAAGATGGTATGGCATTCAGGACTTCTGTGAAGGTGGTCCAAGGAAGATTCCACTGCAGGGGGCATGGATTCGATTCCTGGTTGGGAAACTAAGATCCCACATGCCTCATGGTGCCTCCAAAAAAAAGACAGTATGACATTGGCACCAATAGACAAGTAGCTAACTGAATAGATTACAACCCAGAAGTAGATGCACATGCATACTGTTATTGTCTTATGATAGTGGTAATATTGCAATACAATAAGGAAAGATGGCCTATTCAAAACTTGGTGTTGGGTCAGTTTGCTGACCATATAGAGAACAAATGAAGCTTAAATGCAGTCTCACAAGATACACAAAAGTTCATTCCAAAGAGATTATAAATCTAGATATGAAATGATAGCAATAAAGCTTCCAGTTCATAACAAAATATGTGAGAATACTTCATGATCTTGTGGAAGCCAAAAAATTCTTAAGTTGAGCACAGAAAGCATTAACCATATAAATAAAAAATTGATCCATTGGATGATATTAAAATTCAGAATGTTCATCAAAACTCTATATTGAAAGCAAACCTCAAAAAATATTGAGCTAGATCTAGATAGCAAAGAATTGATATCTAAAATGCACAGACTATCCCTCCAAATCCAGATGAAAAGGACCAAAATTAACAGAAAAATGGACCAAAGACTTGAACAGGCCCTTCACAAAGGAGAATGTCCAAATGCCAATAAATACATTAAAAGGGTGCTCAACTTAAATAGTTATCCAGGACTAAAAATTGAAAGTACTGTGTGATACCACTGCAAATCCACCAGAATGGCTAAAATGAAGATCAGTATCTAATGCTGGTGAGATGTTAAATAAGACTTTCACAGTACTGACACATGTGAGGGGTGTGGGGGTATGGGTGGAGAAAGGGCATCAGTTAGGAAGCAGTTGAAGAAGCTAAGTGGGAGACGATGAATCTTGGACCGGAATAGTGGTGGTGAACAAGGAGAAGTATAGATGTAACTGTAATTAGTTGTGCCTCACTTTGGTCTACTGGGTCCCTTCAATACCCCCAGCTACAGTGCACTTAAAGGAGGGCTCTGTCATGTGAGAGGAACATCAAACAGTACAGGTAGAGCAGGGTAGCTTCTAGTGCTGGGGTTGACTGTGAGTCAGAAACCAACAACAAAGACATTCCCTACAGTTAACCAAGCCACCAGCCACTGCCCTGACAACTCAAGTCATACATGAGCATATACTCACAAGGGTCAGGCTTAAGAGTATTCTTTTATATACCAAGTAATAATTGATTATTTACTAGTTATCATGTTCAGTCAACCCCACATCATCATGAGTAAGTAAGAATGAGACCTACTGGGTGGGGAAATTACAAAAACCTGATTGAGTAGAGCAAGCAGACCAGCTTAGGTTAAAAACATCCCCTCTAGACTTAAATACAGGTGCCTGGCTGAAGCCCTTGATCCCCACAAAGTAAGCACAATATCTTAGTGATTACTGTAATAAGCCAGCCCTAATGAGTTGTAACCAAACTAATTGATTTAAAATAGATTAACTTTAGTCCTGATGGATTAAAAATTAAGTAATTTAATCAGAAATTAAATTGCATTTGACCTGGACAAAGTAAGAAAGATTATAAACCAAATATTCACTTTTATGGAAGAAAAGCATTCTTCAAAATGCAAAGCTGGCACCAGTGGCTAGAATGCAAGAAGCCCTAACTAGCAGTCCTGCCCAGGACAGTAGTTTAAAAAAAAGACTCTTGAAGTTCTTTGATATAGGCAACCATCATCTAAACACCAAATCAGTTCTTTCTTTAGCTAAACTCTAATAAAAGGGACTCATGAATGGAACACCAACTTAAAAACTCCAGTGGTACTGCCTCTGGTTTCCAGGTGATGCCCAAGGCTCATCCACTAAACCTAGGACTCAGACAATTTGGTGTCCACTGGCTAAAGTATTCCTTGTACTTGTCTGTTAGCATCATTTTGCAGCCTCTGAAAAAAATAAGATGGAAGTTGAGGTTTTGAGAGGAGCAGTAGAACTAAATGCCTCATAATTTCTCATGGAGAAATAGAGTGAACTGGATGAGGGGTTGGCTTAGGACACCCATCCATGGGACCAGTGGTGTGCTGGAGCCAGCACATGTGGGCTCCCAGAAGCCAACATGTACATCTCTTCCTGATTCCACATAGTGAAGTGAGATCAGCCATGGTGTACATATTAACAGCAAGAAAAAACGCAAACACTACAAATCAGAGCTGGAATCGGGTAGTCTCTTTCATAGATTGAAATTTATTAAGCTAAAGACCAACACCAGCAGCAACATCATATTTTGGCTGATAGGAAAAATCAAAGATAAGGCTAGAGTCAAGCAGAATCTATCAAAGTGGATTTCTGAGAATGTAGCCTTGAGAAAAATAGAAATCAACAACAGTTTAGTCTAAGACGGGTTTAGGAATAAGGCTCAGGAAAGGCAGGCAGGTGGAAGAAAAATCCGCAGAATTTCAGAGATGGTATGCAGTCATCCTTGGCATATCTGTACACACTGGCCACATTTAAAGAATCAAAAAGAAATACCCAATAAGGACTAAGTCATATTAATAGAAATGGCCAAATTCTTTGGACTCTCTTCACTTACTGAGCAGAAATTCCACTTCAGCAAGGCCCATTTCTGACTGATTCCTTTCTTCTGGGGCTCTGCTTGTAGGTCCCCATCTTTTTCTCCATCAGACTTGTATTGCAGGAAGTAATACTGTGCCCAGTGAAAAATCTCAAGTTATATCAGGCTTTAATTGATTTATCTTTCTCAGCTTCTTTTAGTACTTGGGATAATTAGCCTAGAATAAAGTTAATAAAGGAATGCAAACAAAAGTCAATATAAACAACAGCATTTTAAGTTAAAAATATCAAGGAAAATCAATAGAGTTCTTGTCATTTTATCAATGACTTTAATTTGAAATTTTGTAATGACTGAATTACTGTGTTTAGGCTATTGATTTCATGTATTACAGTATTATTATTTTAGTAATTCCATGATTAATTAGCTAATCTCACATTTTCTGAGATGTTATTTATTTTTGTAAAAGCTTATGGTTAACATTTAGACTGTATCCAACTTTGGCTGAAAGAATATTTTATGTAAGGGAGACACTTAGTGGGTATGAGTATAACTTAGTATATCTGTGAGAGAGACATACAGAAGAAATACACACAAGTCCAGTGACTTACAGGGTAATTGAAAGGGGTAATTATGCAGCCCACACATAATGTGGAACAGTAGATGGTAGATCCATAATGATGGAGTTAGCAGTAAGGTTTCCAACCCAGCTAAAGTAACTACGAAAATATTTGAGAAACAGATATTTTATATGCCTGCCAAACCACACACTATAGATAGATAGATGGGTAGATAGACAGTCTGCTTAATTGAGTTGCCTCAATTCAGTGGTGTGATGCCATAATTATTTGTTAATTTCTTCCAGCCTCTGCATTCAGCCATGCTCAACTATCTCTTAAAGATGTCTTGGGCATATGCTATAACTTTCTGATCACTTTCAGTTGTAAATAATCCAATCTAGTCTGGTTTCATGCTCAGTTTAAAATCTCTTTTCCTCCTATCCACCATAGACCAGGACTGTGGGTTGAGGGTCTGGGAGTGAAAGGAGACATACCCTGTTCTTTTCTCCCTTCCCCCCATTCCAACACCTTCAAGAGAAATGAAATCATAATAGGTGTCTGGGGACTCCCTCATCTTTTTCTACAGGGATAATGGCTCAATTGTTGGGAACTATGACTGGGAAAGGGGGAGATAGAGATTTTCTCAATTTATGGGCTGCCAGATGGTAAAGGGAACAGTAGGGGTTCTGGCCTCAAATGTTAGCCCATCTCTATAGGTATGGATCACTTGGTGACCTAACATTTTCTATGAGCACAGAAATGCCAAATCTGAGGTCACATAACATCCTGTATACTCTTTCACATATTTTTTTTACCTTTTTTTTCACCTGAGAATGCTTAAGTTTTATTCTCTTAGAAAGTTTCAATTATACAAAAGTATTGCTAACTATAATCATCATATTCTACAGTAGATTCTAAGATTTAGTTATAACTGAAAGTTTCTACCCCAGCAGCCTCTCCCAACTTCCCTTATCTCTCTCAGACCCTGGCAACTACCATTCAACTCTATGAATTCAACTCTTGTTTTTTTAATTCCACATATGTCATGCCCTATTTATCTTTGGCTCATTTTGCTTAACATAATGCCCTCCAGGTTCATCCATGTTGTTGCAAATGGCAGGATTTCCTTCTATTTTATGGCTGTATAATATTCTACTATATACACACACATGTATATATCATCTCCTTTATCTATTTGTCAGTGGACATTTAGGTTGTTTTCATACATTGGCTATTACAAATAACGCTTCACTGAACATGGTAATTCAGCTATCTCTTTAAGTTATTGATTTTCCTTTGGATATATGCCCAGAAATAGGATTGTTGAATCATATGACAGTTCCACTTTTAATTTCTTAAGGAACCTGTATACTGTTTTCCACAGTGCTTCTTTCAGTTTATATACTCACCAACAATGTACAAGGATCACATTTTCTCCATATCCTTACCAGCATTTGCGATTGCTTATCTTTTTTAATAACACATATCTTAACAGGCACAAGGTGATATCTACTTGTGCCTCTGCATTTTGTGATGATTAGTGATGTAGAATACCTTTTCACGTCCCTGGTAGTCATTTGCATGCCTTTGGAAAAATGTCTATTCGGGTCCTTTGGTTGTTTAATTGGTTGGGTTTTTGTTTTTGAGTTTTATGAGTTCTTTATGTATTTTGTATATTAACCCAAAGGAAGAAGTAAAAGATCACAAATTTATAAAAGCAGCCTTTATGATGCAAAGCAATTAGATTTCCTGCGGATACAAGGCTCGATACCCAGCAGGATTCTGGCACATCTTTCCCAGAATAGAGTCAGGCTGCACACTGCTTGGAGGCAGGTCTCCAATACCCAGAATCCAGGAGCATCACCTCTTAATATGAAACCCTGTTGCTAGTGAGAGAGAGAAAGAAACCTTGCTCTTGATTCAGTGGTTGCTCTGCTAGTGAAGTTGTTTTTCTGTCTTTTGTTGACTTTAGGCAACACTATTTTTAAGTTCATTTTTTAAACTCCATGAATCGTGCTGCCTGAATTGAAAGTCATATAGCATGCATAGTTCTAAGGAAGAGTAGCTGCAGTTTGCATGCTCCATTTACTCCCTTCATCTTTCCTTCTCCTTTGAAAACTTTTGCACAGGAAGCACCAAGCCTAGTCCCTTTAACTTTCATTAGTAATGAAATAGTGTTGACTGAACGCACCAGGCAGCCTCTTGTGAATGGAGTTGGTATTTTATTTTCCTCTTATGTCTACAAGAGAAGAGAGGCAAAATTAGATGCCCCTTTAACTGCAAATCATAACCCATTTCACACAATTAGGACCGCTCCTCCCCGGCATCACCAGGCATCCAGTCATGGCTTCAAGTTATTATTCCAGCCCTACTCCTCAGCATCCTCCTACCTCTTCAAATGTAACATGACCCAAAACAAGTTAACCATTGCTACCACTTTTCAATTCTCAACCTTTCCCTGACTTCCATAAGTTTGTAAGTGGACATAAATGAATCAACTGTACTTCTGCTCTCTCAGACTGGGATCTTCTTTTCTCCTACCTGTACCTAAATGTGTAAGTGAAAATACTTTCCAAATCATGCTGAATATGTCCGTGAAATTTCTCACAACTATTTCTTCCTTTTTGATTATGGTATCCTTTCTCACATTGATGTCCTTATTGCCATGGTTATATCAAGGCGGTAGTGGGTCCCATTTGTTACTTGGCTACAATTAGTCCTTTCTATCTGTGGCACTATCTTCCCTTTCTACCCAAGACCAGCCATTGTCCTGGATGATCAGTTTCCACATGAATGACCTATCAGACATCCTATTTCCTCAACCTCCTCAATCTCATTGACCTTATTTCCATCCCAGTCATCCATTCCAGTGCTTATACAAAAGATCATGTGAAAACATCACAAGCTCTCCAGGCCTCTCTTTACAATCTAATATTTTTCCATACCCAACCCCTATTTCTATCACTCTGTGCCTTAATTGCTTTGGGACATTCACTCACTCAGCCCCTCTCTCCAGCTGTTAATCCTCCCACATGCCATCAGTCTTTCAAATCCAGTCTTGGAAACTTGTGGCCTCTTCTTTCCCACATGCCATAGCTCTTACTAACATTTAGCCTTCCACATATGTGCTGCCTTTTCCTCCTTGCCAGCCAGGATTCCTCCTCATCTCTCAGTTGTCTCACCTGATCTGTCTACCTTCTGGCCTGACCATTTATGAAATAAGGTACTAAATTTGAAAGAAGTCCAAAAATTAGAGAGTCCAAAGGAGAAGGAGATGCTAGAGGATAGGCAGGTAGGTAGAGTCTGGATATAGAGAGGGAAGGATGCAGTTTCATCTAACAGGACTTGAACCTTCTTTTCCCAGTCTACAGTTGAAGAAGCTAAGGTTCAGTGAGGTCATGCCTAAAAGAGTCAAGAACTTAGATGTGCAAATCTAGAAAAAAAAAAGTCAAGTCCACCTCACTCCACAAGTTCTTCAAGGGCTCAAAGAAGGAACCAGGTCACCAGTCAGACAGAATTTATTACCCTGGCCTCAGGCTCATAGGCACAAGTAACTTGCTCAGGAATAGACAGGTTTTTACATTTTTAGAGGTGCTCACTGGTTCTTAAAAGAACCTGACCTGTATGTGTGTGTATGTGTTATTCACTCAGTCATGTTCAACTCTTTGCAACCCCACGAACTGTAGCCTGCCAAGCTCTCTGTCCATGGAATTCTCCAGGCAAGAATACTGGAGTGGATTGCCATTCCCTTCTCCAGAGGATCTTCAGTGGTTAAAGGGAACAATCAAGAATGACCATTTATGGGGAGAGGGGAAGGCAGTATTGCTGCATTAGTGTAGGTCAGAAGCAGGGTTCTCTAAAAACTCTGCAGCCATTTATTTACAGACATTCTAAACAGTTATATTTAAAAATTGTCCAACAGTTAATACACTAAAAATATAAAGTGACCTATATAATGTTCTGTAATAACCCATATGGGAAAAGAATCTGAAAAAGAATGGATATAGGTATAACTGATTCACTTTTGCTGGACACCTGAAACTAACACAATATTGCATGTTAATATACTCCAATAACAATTTAAAATAAAGATCTAACCTAGCTGAGGGTTTATATAGACTCCAGTAAACCATGGCATGGAAGTAAGGGCATGGTGGGGAAGGTTTGATGCCACTGAGGCAGGGGTGGATATGTGCAGAGAGGCTGAGAAGGAAGACTTTGTGAAGGGCGGAAAGAACTCAGTATTTGCTGCCAAGTTTCAGAGTATGTCTTGGTAAGCTGACTTCCATGCCCCATGTAGGCTACTAGAGCCAGAAATACTCTTGTTTTTAAAAAAGCGATTATGCTTTTCATTATAAAAATAATTCATGCTTATCAGAGAAAAAATGGTAGGGGGACAAAATATTACTCAGTAAAGCAACTGCTGTTAAAAGTTGTTGTGATTCTTTCCAGTCTTTTTTCTATTCATTTTACTCACATTATTGTGATCATGAGTTATATGTTTCCTGCTCTTGTCACTTAGCATTGGAAAACAAACATTTTCTATCTTGTCATTTAATGTGTTATAATTGTAATTGCATATTTAGTATAATCATATATTATTGTGATTTAGAAAATTATAAACTATTCTATCATCTACATCTACTGCAATGCACTTGAGTCTATGGTTGAGCATTAGGAGATCCATTATAGTACACTTCAGAATAGAATTGCTGGGCAGAAGATATGGAAGTTTTGGGACATGAGATAGTTGGGAGCCCTGGATGCTCATGCAGTCAGGCCTGCTTGGAGGAGAATCCAATTCCTGAGCTTCATCCTCAAGCTTAGCGTCTCTGTAAGTCCAGTTTTGTCAGTGCCATAAATGATTGATTCTTGGGAATTATATAGATGTTTTTGGTGCTTTTTTTAGTTAATTTTTTTTAAATTTTATTGTAGTATAGTTACAATGTTGTGTTAGTTTCAGGTGGTACAGCAAAGTGATTCAATTATAAATATATTCATTCTTTTTTATATTCTTTTCTCATATTGAACAGAATTCCCACAGGTCCTTGTTGGTTATCTATCTTTTTTTTTTTTTTTTTTTGGCCATGCTACATGTGGGATCAATTTAGTTCCATGACCAGGGATTGAACCTGGGGCCCACAGAAATGAAAGTACTGAGTCCTTTCCACTGGACAACCAGGGTTATCTGTTATCTAGTTATCTGTCTTATGTATAGTAGTGTGTGTATGTTCATTCCAAGCTCCTGATACTTCCCTCCCCCCACCATACATTTCTTATTTGGTAACCATAAGTTTGTTTTTGATATCTGTAAGTCTGTTTCAGAACAGACTTATTTTGTAAATAAGTTCATTTGTATCACTTTTTAAAAAAAAATTAGATTCCACATATGAGTGATATCATATGAATTATATAGATGTTAACTAAAACTAATTTGTAATGGAAATTAGAAGCACCACATGGCGGGCATGGAAGTCATTAGTGCTGTTTGCCAAATATTTTTGCTCTGTATCTCCCAGACAAGTGGTAACATCACGCTTCCTATTCTCTGTGGGTGGCTGGGGTGTGTGTCTAGCTGTGATGACGACTTGGGTTTGAAAGTGAGCACTTATTTGCAAGAGAAAGACCCTCCAGAGTTCTCGTTCCTTCTGTCACTGTGGCTGGCGATGTTTGAGAGGGTGTCCGTTCCATCAGCCTGGCTCCCTGAGTGACTAATGAGCAATTTCCCTTGCCAGCCACAGAGCCAGTGTGAGCAAGGAACAAAACTTTGCTGCTGTAAGTCACTGAGACTTGGAATTGGGTCATTACTGCACTGGGTCTCAGCCCATCCTGACTGATACTAACATTGGCATACCTGATATACAAATATCTAACGTCTGAAACTAAAACTCAACTAAAGTAAAAAAGATTACTGTTAGGAATTAATCAGAATGGAAGAAAATAAATATGTTTCAGCTGTTTCACAACCCTTGATCAAGGATACTGTAATGTGTAATCAAGACCTTCCCCACCCCAGATAGTCTGAACTGGGCAATGAAAGCATTTACCTCTTTCTCCTTTTCTACACTTGCTGGCCAAGACATCCGTCTTCTGACGATCATAGTCTTCCTTCAATTGTTGCTGCTCTTATTTTAAAAGTCTTACAGTATACTGAATAAAAAATGAATAGTGTAGAATAGAATGAAAAAGATCTGCTTTCTCCCCCTCTCCCACCCCCAGGAGCCCACATACCCTCAAGGCATTTTCTCTGCAATTCAGAGTACAAATGGGTTCCCACTCCACATTTTTCTTCACATCTTGCCTTTTTTCACTTAATTTGTCACATGTCATTTCATGTCAGAGCATATTTATTTACCTATTTCTTTTTAATGCCAGCAGAGTTCTGCATTTCAAAGATTTACCATCCTTCATTTAGCTGGCTTCCTATTGCTATATATTTTTTACATTTTTCCAGCCTTTTATAATGGTTAATAATGCTCATTGAATGTCCTTATAAAAAACATAATTTTGAACACTCATGCAAGTTAATCCAGAAGGAAAAGTCCTAGAAGTCTAATTCTGGGTTAAAGGGAATTTGTAATTTAAATGCCAATAAATATTACCACAAACTGCAGAACAATTATACCAAGTAAATTTTTGCACTATTAAGAAAGTTCTAGGAACCACAACAGATTTCCCAACCTGGGATCTAGCAAAGGAACTGAGAACCCGCAGGGACTTTGACTTCAGCAGCCAGTGGGATTTGATTACAAAACTTCCACAGGAGTGGGGAAACAGATTCTTGGAGGGCACAAACAAAACCTTGTTTGCACGAAGACCCAGGAGAAAGGAGCAGTGACCCCACAAGAGACTGACCCAGACTTACCTGTGAGTGTCCAGGAGTCTCTAGCAGAGGTGTGGGTCGGCAGTGGCCTGCTACAGGGTCAAGGGCACTGAGTGTGGCAGTGTGTGAAGGGGATCTTTTGAAGGAGGTTGCCATTATCTTCATTACCTCCACCATAGTTTGGTCTCAGGTCAAACAACAGGGAGGGATCACAGCTCTGCCCATCAACAGAAAAGTGGATTAAAGATTTACTGAGCATTTTCCCCTCCATCAGAACAAGACCCAGTTTGCCCCACAGTCAGTTTCTCCATCCAGGAAGCTTCCATAAGCCTCTTATCCTTATCCATCAGAGGGCAGACAGAATGAAAACCACAATCACAGAAAGCTAGTCAAACTGATAACATGGACCACAGCCTTGTCTAAGTCAATGAAACTATGAAACACGCCACATAGGACCACCCAAGACATACTGGTCATGCTGGAGAGTTCTAACAAAATGTGGTCCACGGAAGAAGGCAATGGCAGACTACTTCTGTATTCTTGCCTTGAGAACCCCATGAATAGTATGAAAAGGCAAAAAGATATGACACTGAAAGATGAACTCCTGGCCCAGGTCAGTAGGTGCCCAATATGCTTTAGGAGAAGAGTGGAGAAATAACACCAGAAAGAATGAAGAGACAAAGACAAAGCGAAAACAACACCCAGTTGTGGATGTGACTGGTGATGAAAGTAAAGTCTGATGCTATAAAGAACAATATTGCATAGGAACCTGGAATGTTAGGTCCATGAATCAAGGTAAATTGGAAGTGGTCAAACAGGAGATGGCAAGAGTGAACACTGACATTTTAGGAATCATGAACTAAAATGGACTGGAATGGGCGAATTTAACTCAAGATGACCATTATATCTACTACTGTGGGCAAGAATCCTTTAAAAGAAATGGAATAGCCCTCAGAGTCGACAAATGAGTCCAAACTGCAGTACTTGAATGCAATCTCAAAAATGACAGAATGATCGCTGTTCATTTCCAAGGCAAACCATTCAAAATCACAGTAATCCAAGTCTCTGCCCCAACCAGTAGTGCTGAAGAAGCTGAAGTTGAACAGTTCTGTGAAGACCTACAAGACCTTCTAGAACTAACACCCAAAAAAGATGTCCTTTTCATCATAGGGGACTGGAATGCAAAAGTAGGGAGTCAAGAGATACCTGGAGTGACAGGCAGATATGGCCTTGGAGAACAAAATGAAGCAGGGCAAAGGCTAACAGAGTTTTGCCAAGAGAATGCACTGGCAATAGCAAACACCCTCTTCAAACAACACAAGAGAAGACTCTACACATGGACATCAGTTCAGTTCAGTTCAATCTTTCAGTTGTGTCCAACTCTTTGAGACCCCATGAACTGTAGCACGCCAGGCCTCCCTGTCCACCACCGACTCCCAGAGTCCACCCAAACCCATGTCCATCCAGTCGGTGATGCCATCCAACCATTTCATCCTCTGTTGTCCCCTTCTCCTCCTGCCCTCAATCTTTCCCAGCATCAGGGTCTTTTCCAATGAGTCAGCTCTTTGCATCAGGTGGCCAAGTATTGGAGTTTCAGCTTCAACATCAGTCTTTCCATTGAACACCCAGGACTGATCGCCTTTAGGATGGACTGGTTGGATCTCCTTGCAGTCCAAGGGACTCTCAAGAGTCTTCTCTAACACCACAGTTCAAAAGCATCAGTTCTTCAGCACTCAGCTTTCTTCATGGCCCAACTCTCACATCCATACATGGCCACTGGAAAAACCATAGCCTTGACTAGATGGACCTTTGTTGGCAAAGTAATGTTTCTGCTTTTTAACATGCTGTCTAGGTTGATCATAACTTTTCTTCCAAGGAGTAAGCGTCTTTTCATTTCATGGGTGCAATCACCATCTGCAGTGGTTTTGGGGCCTAGAAAAATAAAGTCAGCCACTGTTTCCACTGTTTCCCCATCTATTTGCCATGAGGTGATGAGACCGGATGCCATGATCTTAGTTTTCTGAATGTTGAGCTTTAAGCCAACTTTTTCACTCTGCTCTTTCACTGGACATCACCAGATGGTCAATACTGAAGTCAGATTGATTATATTCTTTGCAGCCATTGATGGAGAAGCTCTATACAGTCAGCAAAATTAAGACCAGGAGCTGACTGTGGCTCAGATCATGAACTCCTAATTGCAAAAGTCAGACTTAAAGTGAAGAAAGTAGGGAAAACCACTAGACCATTCAGGTATGACCTAAATCAAATCCATTATGATTATACAGCGAAAGTGACAAATAGATTCAAGGGATTAGATCTGATAGACAGAGTGCCTGAAGGACTATGGATGGAGGTTCATGACATTATACAGGAGGCAGTGATCAAGAACATCCCCAAGAAAAAGAAATGCAGAAAAAAAATGGTTTTCTGAGGAGTCCTTACAAATAACTGAGAAAAGAAGTGAAAGACAAAGGAGAAAATGAAAGATAAAACCATTTGAATTCAGAGTTCAGAAAAATCACACAGAGAGATTAAAAAAAAAAAGCCTTCCTCAGTAATCAATGCAAAGAAATAAAGGAAAACAATAGAATGGGAAAGACTAGTGATCTCTTCAAGAAAATTAGAGATACCACAGGAATATTTCATGAAAAGATGGGCACAATAAAGGACAGAAATGGTATGGACCTAACAGAAGCAGAAGATATTAAGAAGAGGTGGCAAGAATACATACAGAAACTATACAAAAAAGATCTTCATGACCCAGATAACCACAATGGTCTGATTACTCATCTAGAGCCAGACATCCTGGAATGCAAAGTCAAGTGGGCCTTAGGAAGCATCACTACAAACAAAGCTAGTGGAGGTGATGGAATTCCAGCTGAACTATTTCAAATCCTAAAAGATGATGCTGTGAAAGTGCTGCACTCAATATGCCAGCACATTTGGAAAACTCAGGAGCGGCTACAGTACTGGAAAAGGTCAGTTTTCATTCCAATCCCAAAGGAAGGCAATGCCAAAGAATGTTCTAACTACCACACAGTTACACTCATCTCACACGTAGCAAAGTAATGCTCAATATTCTCCAAGCCAGGCTTCAACAGTATGTGAACTGTGAACTTCCAGATGTTCAAGCTGGATTTTTAAAAGTCAGAGGAACCTTTTGTCAGAGATAAAATTGCCAACATCTGTTGGATCATCGAAAAAGCAAGAGAGTTCTAGAAAAATATCTACTTCTGCTTTATTGACTACACCTAAGCCTTTGACTGTGTGGATCACAACACACTGAAGAAAATTCTTAAAGAGATGTGAATACCAGACCACTTTACCTGCCTCCTGAGAAATCTGTATGTAGGTCAAGAAGCAACAGTTAGAACTGATCATGGAACAACAGACTGGTTCCAAATAGGAAAAGGAGTACATCAAGGTTATATATTGTCACCCTGCTTATTTAACTTATATGCAGAGTACATCATGCAAAATGCTGGGCTGGATGAAGCACAAACTGGAATCAAGATTGCTGGGAGAAATATCAATAACCTCAGATATACAGATGACACCACTCTTAGTGCAGAAAGCAAAGAACTAAAGAGCTTCTTGATGAAAGTAAAAGAGGAAAGTGAAAAATGTGACTTAAAACTCAACATTCAGAAAACTAAGATCATGGCATCCAGTTCAGTCACTTCATGGCAAATAAATGGGGAAACAATGGGAACAGTGGTAGACTTTATTTTGGTGGGCTCCAAAATCAATGCAGATGGTGACTGCAGTCATGAAATTAAAAGACACTTGCTCCTTGGAAGAAAAGCTATGACCAACCTAAACAGTGTATTATAAAAGCAGAGACATTACTTTGCCAACAAAGGTCCATATAGTCAAAACTATGGTTTTTCAAGTAGTCATGTATGGATGTGAAAGTTGGACCATAAAGAAAGCTGAGCACCGAAGAATTGATAGTTTTGAACTGTGGTGTTGGAGAAGACTCTTGAGAGTCCCTTGGACTGCAAGGAGATCCAACCAGTCCATCCTAAATGAAATCAGTCTTGAATATTCATTGGAAGGACTGATGCTGAAGCTGAAACTCCCACACTTCGGCCACCTGATGTGAAGAACTAACTCATTGGAAAAGAGCCTGATGCTGGGAAAGATTGAAGGCAGGAGGAGAAGGGGATGACAGAGCATGTGATGGTTGACTGGCATCATCAACTTGATGGACATGAGTTAGAGCAAGCTTCAGGAGTTGGTAATGGACAGGGAAGCCTGGCATGCTGAAATCCATGGTGTCGCAAAGAGTCAGGCATGACTGAGTGACTGAACTGAACTGAAATATTACCAGTTCCCTTACCAAGGGTCAAATCAGTGTGCATTTCCATCAATACCGAGTGAGAGTTCTTGTCTCTTCCCACTGACCAGAAGGCAGTGTATGATCAAACTGAAGAAAAATCTCTGCCATTATAATCATGAAAAAAAAAAAATGTTATGGTGTTGATTCCAAGCACATTTCCCTAACTGTAGGTGAGTTTTGCTTGTTCTTTCTGAAGCTATGTTGGCAACTTCAGTCGAGTATGGTGAGGCCTGGGTAGCATTCTTTCCTTTTATGGTTGATTTTATTATTTGAATGCCAGAGAATAACCTTATTTTTAGGGAATTCCATTGCGGTCCAGTGATTAGGGCTCAAAGATTCCATGGCCCTGGGCACAGGTTTGATCCCTGGTCAGAGAACTAATATCCCACAATCCAAATGGTCAAAAAAGAAAGAAAAGAACCTTATTCTTAAGCACTGAGGAGGTGTCTCATTGTGGCCATTATTAACTTCTGAAATAAACAGAGTTCACAGCCTTTCTAAAACCTTGAGATAGATAGAGATAGGTGGATATACTTAGGCTGGCAAGTAGAGAGAGAGAGAAAGATTGCTGTTGGGGTGTTTGACAATGACATCATTCAAAGCAGATGGACTGGGGATTGGCCACCCTTCACACCTCACAGTTAATTGATGTCATGTGTTTTTTCATTGCAGCAATTCAGCTTTGTGTCCTTGCCCACTGATGTGCTGGAAATTGAGGTGAAGGACAAGTTTGCCAAGAGCCGCCCCATCATCAAGCGCTTTTTGGGAAAGCTATCAATGCCTGTTCAAAGACTCCTGGAAAGACATGCCATAGGGTAAACCTTGACCAAGAGCTCTGTATCACTAGGCATCAGCCAGTAGGCCAGGCCCAAGAAAGGCAACAATACAGCGTCATAGAGACTCAAACTGAAATACTGGTGTTGTATTTCCTTGGCTTCTCCCATTAACTATGTTGTTCAAGCTATGATATTTTATTAAACAGACCCTTCTTTTTCCCCTTGTTTGTTTTCCTCTGGTTACTTATGCACAACAGTAAAAATTCCTAAGATGCTAGTGAAAGAAGGCCTTACTGCAGCATTTT
Organism: Odocoileus virginianus; assembly: GCF_023699985.2. NCBI lineage: Eukaryota > Metazoa > Chordata > Mammalia > Artiodactyla > Cervidae > Odocoileus > Odocoileus virginianus. Next base: position 39,285,884 of record NC_069674.1, read on the forward strand.
TTTCTGTACAGATAGAAATTAAAATTTGTTTTACCACGAAGGATATCATTTCATTCACATGCCTGTCTTGTGTGTAGGATTTAATCATTTGTGACATTTCCATAAAAAGATGAAATACTGGGTTACTAGACTAGAGTGCCTTACAAAATGCTAGTATTTATAGAAAACGCTAGATAAAATGTGTACAATTTTAAAAGCGTGAATCCTTATGAAACAACCACAATTATGCTGTTCACATAGTTTAGTTGTATATGACCTGCATTTTGTATCTTCTATATTCATGTCCATTCAATGTTCTTGGGACTTTCCTGGTGATCCAGTGGTTTAGATTTCATACTCCCAATGCAGGGGGCCCAGGTTCAACCCCTGATCAGGGAACTAAGATCCCGCATGCCATGCAGTGCAGTCAAAAAATAAAATAAATAAATAAATAATATTCAAGGTTCTCATTAACCTCTAACCAGATAAAAATCCTTATACATAATATGCATTTCTACAGGTAATAGCAGCTATATTTGAAAACATGTAGAGCTGTATATGGTATTCTGGTCATGGATATGCCTCAGTGCAATACTTAGAATGATATAAGAACATGTAATCAGAACGTTATAGCAGAGAGTTGACATTTACGAGGCTACAGTTGTGTGTGAAACAAGATGTTTGCATTTTCCACTAAAACAAGAATATACATAAAGAACATAAAGCTGGCCATGGGACATTGGGACTAAATGATTCCAAACTGTTCATTTTTTAAATATCAAGCTTTATTCCTTTTAAAATAAAGGCTGCTCGGGAGATGCCCTCGATTCCTTTGCCTGTAACATCCCAGTCCTCAGCCATCTGCCTTTTACTCTCTCTCTCCTCAAGTCCTCTAGTCTTGCCTGCCTCACCTCAGTGGTGATATAATATCACCACTGCCTGGAACTCTTTACATAAAGAACTCTTTACCAGTCTCATGCCCCCAGCTGGGTATAAGCTATTTAAAGACAGAGGTATGCATTACATGCTATGCATTACCTGCAGCACTTTTTACATTGCAGGGGCTCACAAAATATTTGTTGATAAAGTGGTCTCACTGTCTGATATTGTCTTTAGGCCTCCTCTGATTCCAACTAGGTTTGGGGTTCAGGATCTCTTTCTTATGGTCGTAGTAGACCTACCTCATAATATTGACCAAAGCCGTTGTCAATATTGTAGCTCATTCTAATTTTCCTGCATGTAATGCTTTATTTAATGGACTTCCTAGGAACTCCAAATATGAAACCAGGGCTTACCAAAGAGAAATGCTAAATCAGTGGACCCCTGGGATATATGTTGTTTCACAGTGCTTGTGTTTTCTAAGAAGAAACATTGAAACACTATTAGCCAGTGATTTACCTTTTTATTTGAATGTCACAAATGAATGAGTGGGCTGAATATGTAATTATCTAAGTAACAATTGGTTTTGGAATATGTCTTTGTTATTACTGGATAGAGTGGATTTGTTCATTTCTGAATATCCCAGAGTAGTCACTCTTCCTATTTAGGCCAAGGCAGGGTATCTTGTATTCTGCTGAATCCGCATTGTTGATGAAACTATAATAGCAAACTATCAGATTGATTTCTCTCTGGATAATTGTCTTCCTAGTAATTAAAAATTGCCTTAGGTGAGCAGAGGGAATGGTGCCAGGGTCCACAGTGGAGTTTCAGAGTCTCTCTGTGGGACCCTGGAGCTGCTGTAATTGGAAGTCACAGGCCAGTGGACCCAGTCCACAAGTCTTGCTTTGCCCCGCTCTGAAGCAGTCCACAGGGTCTCTGGGAATCAGGATTACATCCTTCCATAGATAGATAGATAGCAGTAAGTAACTAGCTAGCTAGATTATTACAAGACAAGTATAAGCATCTGCTGCCGGCCCTGTCCATAATTAAGGGTTTATTTGGAAAATGTCAGCCTGCACAGGAAAAGCAAGCAAAGGATATCCATGTCTTTTTTTCCTTCTTCTTCTTCTTTTCTCTAAAAACACAAGTTGGCAAACTTTCTGTAAGGGGCCAGATAGTAAATATTTCAGGCTGTGTAGGCCATATGGTTTCTGTCCCAACTACTCAGCTCTGCAGCCGTAGCATGAAAACAGCCCAGACAAGAAGTAAACTAATAAGCATGACTGCATTCCAATAAAACTTTTATTTGTGGAGACAAATTTGAATTTCGTATCACTGTTACATGTCACAAAATGCTACTCTTCTCCTGCTCTTTTTCTAACCATTTGAAAATGTAAAAAGCCCATAGCATTATGGAAACAAATGATGGGCCAGATTTGGCCCATGGACTGTAGTTTACTGATCCCTGGCTTAGATTATTCGATAAGGATTTTATTGAAGTTTTCATTGCTATTGAGCAAATGTACTTTCCCATCTTTTCCTTAGGACCATCTTGTATGGTCCTGAGCAGACATCACCTCCTAATATCAGGGCCTTCCTGGCTTAGGTGCCTCACCTGCTGGCATAGTGTGTGGTCTCTAGGAGAACAGGTATTTACCTGATCTGTGATGGTGCTTATTTCCTTCTAGGGACAGAGTGGTCAGCTACACCCTTGGCCGTAGGCTTCCAACAGATCATGTGAGTGGACAGCTGCAATTCCGATTTGAGATCACTTCCTCCATCCACCCAGGTATTTCGGCATGTATTTCATGTGTTGTCCTAGCCTAGTGTCTTAGAGTGGTTCCTTTCTCCAAAATATAATAACCATGGTTCTCTCCAGACATGTCCTAGGTTTTGTGGTTCTCTACCTGTCTTCTCCATTTGAGGCCCAGAAGCCAGTGATCTGTTCTGCAAGCCAGGTTGCTATCCTCCTTTTTATTTTTATTTTTTGGTGGTACCACATGACTCATGGGATCTTAGTTCCCTGACCAGGGATTGAACCCGGGCCCCTGCAGTGGAAGCATGGAGCCCTAACCACTGAATTGCCAGGGAAGTCCCTGTTGTTCCTTTGATTGACAGCTCCTCTTCATTCCAGTGACCTAAAGGTAGAGGGTTAGACAGTGGAGTGGGGATTGACAAAGAGGTCAACATGGGTATGGAGCCATGTCTAACTTAACATTTTACTCCCAATAGCCTGGTGGCTCAGAGAGTAAAGAATCTGCCTGCAATGTGAGAGACCCGGGTTCAATCCCTGGGTAGGAAGATCCCTTGGAGAAGGGAATGACTACCCACTCCAGTATTCTTGCCTGGAGAATTCCATGGATAGAGGAGCCTGGTGGGCTACAGTCCATGGGGTCCCAAAGAGTCGAACACAACTGAGCAATTTACACTCACCCACACCCACACAGGACTTAACCAATAGATGTTGAATCATTGCATACATGAGTGAATAAATAAATGTGATACATGTCATATTGTCAAGCTGTGATTACTCAGTGGATTTTTACAATCTCACAGGAAAAATGAATATTGTAAATTGGACATAAAATTTTTGAATCATCCCATGTTCAGTTTTTCAAGCCAAAACATATTTCCAAATAAGATTGACAAGATGCCTCATAATCCCACTCCAGCTCTTCTCTGGCAGCCCCCTCACAGGTAGAGATCATGCTGAGAATTGTGAGTTGCCACAACTTTATTAACAACACATTTATGAGTTGCCAGTAAAGCTAATAAGGCTTTTGGGAATCAGGGTCTGGAGTTTATCACTGCCCCCTCGTCAAACAAAAGTTGTGCTTTTCTGTGCCCAATCTACAAAGCAGATTGTAAGGAAACACTTGACTGTTTCATCTTTTCACATCCAGCCTTTCCTGAAAATAAAATTGATTCTTCCTTCAGTGTAGCAGTAAGAATAGCTTTTCAGTGCACCAGAGAGATTGTTTTTCTTCAATGAGTGGATGGCACAAGGGTTTGAAATGGGAATCCACATCTGGAAGGGATCCAGTAGAGCTACTAGGGGAAGGCAGAGGTGAACCATGGTTGCTGCTCTGTGAATGGGTGCTTGGTATAGAGACCTGGTTTACTTTCCCACTTCAATATTCTCCAGATGTTGGGAGGCTTCCGGTCTGAGCCACTGAATGACTGTGGTTGCACCCTTTCCTTCTCTCTGGTCGCCTCAGAACCCCATTCTGCCACACTGGGGGACTCAGCCATAGGAAACACTCTGAACTAGTATAATTAGCCCTGCCTGAACCCAACAAGGACCTGTAAACCCCACCTCTCATCTCTGAGGTCTTCCGTATAGCAGACATTACTGAGCACCTACTTTGTGCCCAGAACAGGGGTAGCACTAGGATTTGGGCATTTTGACCAAAAAATGAAGTCCCTTGAAACAGAATTCTCAAATACATCGTGACTGCAAATTTTCCTTAATATAAGGAGAACCGTTTCTTACAGAATGGGCTTTAGCAGAGCTTTGGTCCATGGGAAACGCTCATCAACCCCTCCATGCAATATCCTAAGGCAGAAATCCCTAACATGCTCACACGTCCTCGGGAGTAGACTAACACTGCAGTGACATTTTCTTCTTGTCCACAGATGATGAGGAGATTTCCCTGAGTACCGAGCCTGAGTCTGCGGAAATTCAGGACAGCCCCATGAATAACCTGGTGGCAAGCAGCTGTGGGGAGCCCCCTTGTGATGCATCAGAACCCTCAGGGACCCCAAAGCCTGAGCAGCCCAGCCAGGGCAGCACTGTGGGCCCTCCAGGGATCGAGAGCCTGGAGCTTACCAGTCTGGTTGAGGCAGCGCCAGGTACCACCGATGAGGCAGGAGATGATGGCACAGTCTCTGTGGGGCCTGAGGGGGCTGGGGAGCTGCTGGCCCCTGGACCAGAGGACACAGAGCCCGCCTTAAGTGCAGAAGAACTGGCCGAGCGCCTGGACCTGGGAGAGGAGGCGGCCCTACCGGGGCTGCTGGAGGACAGTCAAGCCCCGAGCAGCCCTGGGGAGCCGGTGGCTGAGGAAGGGGCCACAGAGAGCCGGGCTGGGGGGCACGAGGAGGAGAAGGAGCAGGTGGAGGAGGAAGAGGGGGGCGTGTCTGCCCTGGGGCAGGGGGAGGACAGGCTGCAGCTCCGGGCGTCGGTGAAGAGGAAAACCAGGCCGTGCTCCCTGCCTGTGTCCGAGCTGGAGACGGTGATCGCGTCCGCCTGCGGCGAGCCCGAGACACCGCGGACCCACTACATCCGCATCCACACGCTGCTGCATAGCCTGCCCTCGGCGCAGGGCGGCAGCGCGGACGAAGACGACGGCGCCGAGGAGGAGCCCACCCTCAAGGATGCCTCGGAGAAGGATGCGCTCAGCGAGGTGGACACGGTAGCCGCGGAGCCTCCTCCCCTGGAAGAGGATGGAGAGGCCCCCGAGGGGGCCACTCCAGGCACGGCTCCCCTCGGCCACTCGGGCTTGGCCAACGGCTCGGCCCCGGATGGCGACGCGCTCCCCAGCACGGGGAGCGAGAGCGACTCCAGCCCGCGGCAGGGTGGGGACCACAGCTGCTGCGACGCCTCCTGCTGCAGCCCCTCCTGCTACAGCTCCTCCTGCTACAGCAGCTCCTGCTACAGCGCCTCCTGCTACAGCCCGTCCTGCTACAACGGCAGCAGGTTCGCCAGCCACACACGCTTCTCCTCTGTGGACAGCGCCAAGATCTCCGAGAGCACGGTCTTCTCCTCGCAGGACGACGAGGAGGAGGAGAACAGCGCCTTCGAGTCAGTGCCCGACTCCGTGCAGAGCCCGGAGCTGGACCCGGAGTCGGTGAACGGCGCGGGGCCGTGGCAAGACGAGCTGGCCGCCCCCGATGGGAGCGTGGCCAGAACCGTGGAAGGTCTGGAGTCCCCCGTGGCAGGGCCGAGCAGTCGGAGAGAAGGTTAGACCTCACACCCCATCAGAGTGGGAATAGGACCACCACGAGGGGGACGCAGGTCTCACCAACATGGTTTAAAACCGAGAGGGAGAGGATCAGTCCCAAATAAGGTTGCTGCGGTGGCCACGTGTGCCTGTCCTGTACTTCTATGTGTGCATGTGTATATGTGTATGTCAGTATTCCAGACTGTGGGTAGCTGACACCCCACCACCGCTCAGATACTCCCCAGGAATGACAACTAGTTGGATGTGAGCGTGTACTTGTATGTGTGCTTCTCTGTTCTAACTAATCACTGATGATAGGGTACATATTACCCTCCAGTCTTGACAGCAGCAAGAGCATCAAAGCTAGTACCAAATGATATGAGCAGAAAATGATCAACATTAAGTGGGTAATATGTAAATATCTGCTGACTTCCCACAACTTACGAAGATTAGCAATAAATGTTAATATAAGTGGAAGAACATTGATATTACCTGTTTTAGAATTTAACTTGTGTACATATGAATATGTATAGCCTACATATATGTGTCATGATTTCTGTCTACTTGATTCTGTTATTGTTGTTGGTTTTGTTTTGTGTTGTTTTGTGGGATTGGGGAGCTATTTTGGCTAATGCAAAGGAAGGATACCATGAATGTGTGAATCACTTTGTCTCCAGTAAGATTCTAATCCAACAGGTGCCCTTTTTAGTTTAAAAATGTATTCTGTGTCCTAACCAAAGACCTTTCTTCTTAGTCATGCCTCTAGAAGCATATATAAAGTTAACGTGCATTTCCTAATCCAGAATTGGGAACCACCTGCCAGTCAAGTGACAGTGACATTGAGGGAAATAACTTAAAAGTCACATGATAATATGAAATAATTCAGCTGTTCTAAAAGCAAAAAATATAGATTCTGCTATTTTGCTGTTCTAATTTGTTTGAATTAGCCTCCAAACAACATGCAGTGGTATTGTCTCTAGATTGTAAGCTCATCAAGGGCCAGAATTCATATCTCCTTTATGTCTGCTAAGCAAATGCCTGGCACCTGCAAATTTTTATAGGAACGTACGTGAGTGTAAAAGAAATAATTTTAAGTACTTAAAAGTACCCAATTCTACATTTTGGAGAAAGAAGGGGTGAGCGAAAGTGGCACATAGGGTAAGGAGAAGCCCAAGAAAACTGGTAACAAAGAAACCAGAGTGCCGTACTGCAAACCAGAGTGACATACCGTACAATGTGGAAAAGCACGCATGAGTATGAGAATGGGGTGGACAACCCCTTCGTTTAATAGGGGTGTTTTGAGTCTCTTCTTTGTTCTAGGTCAAACGCTATGTGTGGAAGGCACTCAATAATTACAATAGAATTAAAAATAAGTATATCATAAGGCAATTTGGGGACAACTGGGAGCTGCCAGAGATGCTTCAGACCAAAGTTGGGAAAACTTTTTCCATAAAGGTCCAGATACTACACGTTTTAAGCTTTGTAGGTCAAGAGGCAAAACCAAAGCAACTCTTCTCATCAAAGGGGCATTTTTTAAGAGAGAAAAAAAAACCATTTTTACCTTTAGAAGTATAATAACCATTTTTACCCCAGAGCCACATAGCTACAAGTCTGAATTTATAGTCTGTCAATCTGTTGTAGCCAATGGGTTATATTTGGACCCATGTCTCCAATGATAGGAGACAGTCCACACATGGGTAATTGAAACTTGACTCAGTATACATTGATATTTTAAAAAGGATATTGCCCATGCCTTTGAGGGTCTAACAGTCCAGCAGTGGGGAACCCATCCCCTTTACCAAAAGGATGAAGAAGTTTTTCAGGGCCAGAGTGGAAGTCTATGTTTCTAAAGAAATTTCTAGATTCCTGAAATTTTTTGCAGACTGTAAACTCCAAAAAAGTTAAGAACATATGCTTCACTATAGTGATTACTAGGGGCAAAACAAGGATTCCTGGGAAGGACTATTGATTTCCTGAAGGCTGTACCTATGCTGGCACGTGACTTCCTACAGCCAGTTCTCTCCCTTGGTAGGGAGTCCCCTGGCTAATGAAGTCAAAGTGGCGGATCTGTCCCCCACTGACCACCGTGCTTCCAAGAGCACCCGCTCAAAAGAAACACGTATGCCTGATTATATGCACATGTGCCCTCTTCTCCCCTCACTGGGACTTTGGAGATCGCAGATTCTTTCCTGAGGTTAGCCGAGGAAGGCGTGCTATACTCACACCCATGCAGGTGCGTCTGCAGCAGTTTGTGGAGGATGTCTTCTTCATCTACTTTGTGTTTCTTTTCCCTCCACATGTGCCTCTTTTTTTAACCTCAAAATAAAATGATTTTTAAAAACCTTCAGATCAAATTAAAAAAAAAAAAGGAACATAATGCGATTGTGGGCAGCTTCCAAGGTAGCTCAGGGGTAAAGAATCTGGCTGCCAAACAGAAGAGGTGGGTTCGACCCCTGGCTTGGGAACATCCCCTGGAGAAGGAAATGGCGATCCACTCCAGTAATCTTGCCTGGAAAATCCCATGGACAGAGGAGCCCAGCCGGCTACAGTCAATGGTGTCACAAAGAGTCGGACACGACTGAACGACTAAAGAGCAACAACAATAATGTGATTATGAGCTCAACCCTGGCATCAGGCTCCCCTGGGTTTATCTTCAATCTCCCCACTTCCCAGCCATGACACCTTAGCCAAGTTACCTAACTGCTCCAAACCTCACGTGTAAACTGGGTGCAAATGTGGGTTACTGGAAGGATTAATTGAGATGATTCCTATGAAGTGCTCAGCCTCTGAGTGAGGGTTCTTCCAGATAGATGAGCAGCAAGGCTCCCTTTTAAATTGGAATAAGTTTCCTTCTCAGAAGTTCTAGCAGGTCTGACCCTTGCTTTGTGTTTGAGGTGAGGGGGATGGTGCAGAGCTGCGGTCTCGTGCAGAGCAGAAGTGGCTTGCTTCCTCTTGCTTCCATCCCGTTGGCTGAGATGCATCAGTCACATCATTGCATTTGCTTGGGGTTCATGGGAAGGTGGGGTCAGCTCCATTAACCCGGCAAGCAACACTATTATGTTTCCACTAGCTTGGAGGAGTAATTAACCTGATTGGTTGAATTAATTACAACAAGGTAAGTCTCTTGTTTTTTTTTTTTTAACAAACTAAATTTAAAACACAGCAGCCGGTGACATAACAACTGTATCATTGTTTTTCTCTCTTTTGTTTTTTTTTTTCAGTTTCTGACATTAAGCACATATAAATATGAACATGAGTGTTATATCCACTAAACACAGAGCCCAACTTTGGAACAGGAGTTAGTGTGCAAGGAGCTGTATGCTGGCATGAGGGAGGGGCACCTTCCTTGACTTAGTCTCCGAGGACCCCAGGGGTGTGAGTCACACACCAGAGTTTGCACAAGAAATGATGTTATATATTTAATATTTAAAAGGATGCTTTGTTCCTGAGTACGTTTCTGTTTTTGTTTTCCAGTTAGCTCAAGCTGTTAAATGGCTAAATTCACTTAATTTCCTTCCTAATTAATTTCTACTTATGTTTTTAAGTCAGTTCTATAGATCTAGAGCAAAAAGAAATAATCATCTTTTCCATGTATGGACACTCTGAGAAATATTTTTGAAATTTGAGCTCCCACAAAGATCTTAACCACTGGTTTTCACAGTTCGTCTCTTTTGGACCACGGAATAATGGGACACTTGGTATTTGCATCAGCCATGGAAGGGCAAAAGAAGGAGAAGCCTGACCTTTGTCCTTTGGCCAATAGGGGCTATTGTGAGAAATCCAGGATGGGGTGCAATGGGGGTTACCAGTCTAAGGGCTGGCTCATGGCCTGAACTTTTCTAGCTCCTCACAGATCAAGAGCAATTGACCCTGATTATGTGACCCAAACTGTTGGTGCTGGAGGCCCCTCCACATGCAGTGTTACTGAGACCTGAAGACATCATGAAATAGGAGCTCCATTTTAAAACACTGTTCAGTTCATCATAGGTCTTCCTGACAGTAACATTAGCTGTGTCTATCATAATTGGGCCATGCATTCTATGGATATGTTTATTTCTAAAATTGCTCCATGTCTGTCTTTCTGCTTCCTTCTATCCTACTTCCATGTTTCAAGTTCTCCTGTCTCAGTCTTCCTGCCTCTTACCTACTTCCTTCGTCTCGTCTTTTCTCTTTCCAGAACACCCTGATTTGTCTTCTTCTTCCTCAGAATAATTTGAGACAATCATGAGATCCCATAGGTCCTTGGCTCCCCACCCCAGGCCCTAGGTTTCATACAATAAGAATTTACCTTCTTGGCCCATCAGTTCCTTAACCCCATCTTGAAATGGCAGCAGCTAAGAGTCTCATTCCAAACACAAAATCTGAAAGATAGCCTCTTGGCAGCCCTCAAATGAAATCTATCTGAAAAAGGAGCTGTCATTTTGCACAGTCCCCAAAATTTATGGGACCTTATAAATGCTGTTCTTCCCTCCAACAGACCTGTTTCTTTTCCTGGGCTAATCTCAGGCTCTGCTTATTTTCTTCTAGGTCCCTATCTGATGCCACCTTCCCCTCAAGAAAATTCAGGTCCCAGTCCTACCTGTTGGTCTGTTATGGTACAAATCAGAACCATTAAGTGTTTGACTATTTGAGTTCAAAAAAGAAAAAAAGAGTTCCCTCTATTCACTCATTCATGAATGGTTCTGAATGTCACAAACTGACAACCAAAAAATCGATTACCCACTCTTTGGGGTTTTTTCTTGCAGTAGTTTGTTTTACAGTCATGCTTTTTTGATGACGTTGCCACAGCAATGAATGAATCTGAATATCTTGACTATCTTGTCCGTAGGTGAATGTCCTACACTCCATAATTCCCAGCCAGTAAGCCAGCTTCCTTCCTTGAGGCCTGAACATCATCACTACCCAACAATCGATGAGCCTCTTCCACCAAGTAAGCTTTAGTTTTGAAAATCTATGTCTTAATTCTTCCTATCAAATCTAAGCAGGTCAGTATGAACTTTGTATATAAACATCCAAACTCTTCCCCCACTCTGTACCTTACAGTGTGATCAAAAACCATTATGGCGCCTACCATAAAAATTGTTTGGTTGGTTTTTTTGTCAGATGGTTTCAGGATGTGATCTCAAATAGATAACCCAGTATTTTCAGTAGCCCTCAACTTCTGAAATGGAGAGCATTTCTTTACAAGACTTGACTAGTCCTTGCAAACTGTTCATGACCCTTATTTCACAAATTTTACTATTTTCTATTTAAAAGTTTTCAGTTCAAGATGGGATAATCCTATTATTCTCCATGGGACCATTTATGGTTCAAGCATAATAAGACATTTCAACTTGCATTTTCCTTACTCTAAATTGTACCCATATGTGACAGCTGCAAATTTTTTCTACAGGTCTTGGAGGTTTCCAGGCAAAACATCATCTTTAGGGGTAGAATTCAATCACATTCTCCTGGTAACTGTAATGTGTATTAATAATTATCTAGCTGGTTATTTGAACTTGGGAAAATCACTTAGTCTGTCAGAGACTCAGTTTTCTTATTTGTAAAATTTTAATTTTTTCATCTGCTAAGTGCTAGATTTGGATTAGTCTCTAGATATTGTCCCAATGTAATTTGCCCTTATAATATTCCATTATTATGTTTGTAAGAAGGAACTGACACCCCAGATATTATATATTCACTTAGCATCACATATGTTCATCAATTCTAGAACATCCCTATTTTGGTTTCAACTCATTTTTCAAGCAAAGATAACCTTTAAAATTTGATAAATTTTACAACTGCAGAATCTTTCCAGGATGGAAGGAATCAATGTTTTTTTACTTTCTTTTGCCTGTGCTTACATTAACCCAATACAGTTTTAAAAGAAGAAAGACTTACTCGTTAATTCATATATTCTTGACAATATGATATATTTAACATTTACACCATTCTTCTCCTATTCAGTTGTATTTTATCAGTGATAAAACAGTGTTTTTAATGTGTGGACCAATTTCACGGAACACTATATTTGTTGGAAGAGACCAAGATAGGCATTATGTCCTTAAACCTGTGATGCCTGATTTCTTTCTTTATACATTGATTTATGGATATCCCATAAATGTCACTAGAGATACTTCTGACTTAGAAAAATTCTATAACATTTTCTCTCCAAGAAAGGAATGTTTTCTCCACATCGAAAAACCTATCTGTGAGTGTGCACATGAATTGACCTTCAATCCATGCAAGAGTAATAACTAGTTATACATACAGATATTGTAAATGAGTATAATATATTCTGTTTTAAAGAACTGCTTTATATAAGCTACTTTTGATAATGAAAATAAATTTCTTCCAGACAGGTTTCAATTTTCTGTCCATATAACACTGGGAAATATTAGAAAAGTTGGTAGTGAAGCTAACAGCTAAATTTTCTTAAATAATTTCACATGGCACATGGACGAATTCTTCCCTGATAGTTATTCATTGGATAACTATTTATTAAACACTTATCCTGTGCAAGGCAATGTTCTAGGTGAGGCAAACAGGTGAAGATCCCTGCCCTCAAGGTGCTTACAGTCAGATAATAAAGACAGAGACAGATAATAAAGAATAAAATGAATAAATGACAAATAATGCAGCACACTAGAAGGTATTATGTGCTGTGAAAAAGCAAAGACAGAACAGGGGAAGGAGGATCCGGAGTGTATATTGATGGCTGATTTGCCATTTTAAATAGGGTGGTTGGGTACACTTTATTGACAAGGCAACATTTGAAGCTAGACTTAAAGGTGGTAAGAGAGTTATCCACCCAAGTATTGGGAAGGAAAAACTGTCTGAGCAAATAGAACAGCCTGCCTGGTGGGCTTGAGAAACAGCAAGAAGGTCAGTGTGTCTGAAGCAGATTTAGGAAGTGAGGAAGCAGCAGGTAAAGAGATCTGTCAGGGGCCCAGATCACTCACATAGGACCTTGTAGACCACTTAAGGGTTTGGCTTTTACTCTGGATGAAAGGGGAACATTGTAGGTTTCTGAGCAGAGACTTGACATTGTCTGACTTAGGACTTAACAATTTTTTTGTGTTGACATTAAATTGTGAGGAAAAAAAATAGAAGCCTGAGACCCAGTATAAGGTTCTTGCGGGTGAAAAACAGTGGTGGCTTGGGCCAGCAGGGAGCAGAGGAGGTGAAGAGAAGTGGCCAGATTCTGGACAGATATTTTTGTTTTGTTTAGTTTTGTTTCCATTTATTTTTATTAGTTGGAGGCTAATTACTTTACAATATTGTAGTGGTTTTTGTCATACATTGACATGAATCAGCCATGGATTTACATGTATTCCCCATCCCGATCCCCTCTCCCACATCCCCCTCCACCCGATCCCTCTGGGTCTTCCCAGTGCACCAGGTCCCAGCACTTGTCTCATGCGTCCAGCCTGGGCTGGTGATCTGTTTCACCCTAGATAATATACATGTTTCGATGCTGTTCTCTCAAAACATCCCACCCTCGCCTTCTCCCACAGAGTCCAAAAGTCTGTTCTGTAAATCCTGGACAGATATTTTGTGGGTAGGTTTGCTGAAAGATTGGATATGATGTATGAAATAAAGAGAAGGGTCAAGAGTGACCTGAAAAGTTTTAACCTGAGACAGAAAAGGAAGGCTGCAGATAAAGCAGGTTTGGGTGGAAAAGAGCTGAAATTTGGTTTTGATCATGTTATAATTGAAATGTCACCCAGGTATTGATGTCAAGAAGGCAGTGAGATGTGACAGAAGTTCAAGAGAAAGGCTCAGACTATAAATGTGATATTGCACTTGTTAATGTGAAAGTAAAATTTATAGGTTTTATGAGTATAATAATTAAAATAGGATACATTATTAGGCTCTACATTATTCTTAGACTTCATGGAAAATATATAGTATAATATATGACAGATCTCTCTATCACAAATGAATGGACACACATGAATGACTACTATCCCAAGGTCATCCATAAAGGTATCCTTTTCAGGAGTCTGTTTTGGTATCACAAAGCCAAGTGCATTGGACATGCTGAGGCTGAAGTTCCATTCAGAAATTTTCTCTTAATGCAATATGGTTTATACAGTATTTGAAAGTAAATTCTTTACAAAGCAACCCAGAAAACCCACTTATAATCTCTAATTATCCTTAGCTATTATTTTCTGAATATTATGAGAGGTTTAATTAGCCCTCTGCCTTCCACATGTTTAATATATTAACAAAAGGGCCTGTCTGTCTGGCTTGACATTCTTTTCTGTGAGTGATTTGGAAATACTGAAACTCATAAAAATGATCATTATCATTGCACCATACTTCAGTTCTTTTCCTTGGAGAATCCATGAGACTGGAGTCTTACCTTTGAAGGAATCCTTCCTCTACTATGGGTCACCTGGAGGGCAGGGATGTGTGTTAGTCAGTGATGTGTCCTCAGGACCTGGCCTGATCTCTAGTTCATAATGAGTAAAAGGAGGTGTTTGTTCAAGTGAATGAAGTAGCATGATACTCTTCAAAGGTTAACACTCATTCTTTGTTGGATGACAGTCATATTGGGTTCTTTTAAAAAAAGCCCAAGCTGCTAGTTTGGGAATCACTGAAATTTTTTAATGTTTGGCTTGCAATTAATTACTCAGTAGTTACACAAATACACAATTCCATCAATGAGCTAATTAACATTTTCAACTAACAGTTGACAACTGAATCATTTAGTAGTTAAATTTAATCAAAACCTTCTAGAATATATTTATACAGCCTGACTATATTTTTTTTCAATTTGTCTTATAAGCTGAATTTGATATTTTCTGGTATTTTAGATTTCCTCGGGCATTATTTGGCAGTCCCTCAGGTAAATGTCAAACATAAACCATAATGTTCACAGACAGATAAACCATGCACATATCAAACCATAACTAAACCAAATATATTTTTTCATTTTAAAAACAATTGAGAGTTGCTATGTCATTACCTGAATGATACTTTTTCAACAGAATTGTTAAATATCTGACCTACTCCCAAAAGCTATGGCTTTTCTCATTTAAAAGGCTGAATAGTTTTCCTCATTTGCAGTCATTTTTGCATTTTTTTCTTTAGTGTAACTCATTTTTCAGCATAACTTTATCATAAAGCTATTATTTCCACCACGTTTTTACATGTGGACTCTGAAAGCTTTGCCCATCTCCGTACAGCAGACATTAAACTCATCTTCGTTAAGCTCAGGTGTGTACATGTGACTCCCAGCTCTCTCGGGTTTTCAGGATTTTTTTCATCCTATCACCCCAGTCCGGCCCTGACGTATATCATGGACTGTATCATCTGTGCTTCCCACCTTTTAGTTGGTTGCTATTGTTTAAATTTGAGAAGTAAAGAATTTATCTTTATCTTGGGCTCCCTCTCCTGTTTGGGATGGTTATTTATCAACAAAGAGATACATAAAAATCTTGATGCTAGTTAATAGTCGTGATTGATTTTGTTTTGGTTGAGAAATATTTGGCAGCCACAAATAGGTTGAACATAAACTATGAATTCACAACTTATCAGAGGATGGTTTGAATTCAGTTTCTAAGCGTCAAATCTTTCCGTTCTTTCTCTCAAGAGGTGATCAGTTAAGGCTGTGACGTATTAGAGGTTATAGGAAGCTGCACCTACATGCAGTATTTTAGAACTGTGGTCAAACCTGGTTTTAAGAGGAGCCGTAATTCCCTCCTAACCAGCCATCCTCCATCAGATTTAACAAAGAAAGGACTTTTTTCAGCATCAGAGTGTCAGCTTTCGCTGGAGGACATTGCCAATCTTCCAGCTGTCACTTGGTAGCCAAGAAAATTGACAGGATGGAATTTTTTAAAGAGGGAAATAAGTATTTGACTTTGTCTTTAGAAATTGTTAGAATTTTAACGTAGGTCATATCTGAGGAACCCCAGTTACTGTCTCAAATGGTCCGGCAGAGAATCAGCGTCCCATGGGCTCTTTCCTGGCACACCAACTCCATGCCAATGCCTCAAAGGTCATGCAGGTGCTCTGGGCAGTTCTTGGTCTTCGGCGAGTCACCAGCAGTGAGTTCTACCCGCAGAAGACCTGGAAGTGCTTATCTGTTTCACATGGCTCCGTAGTTTGTCCTTGATTCTTCTTTTTGCCTTTTTGTCACGCGCTAGACTGGGAAGCTCGCATTGACAGCCACGGGCGGGTCTTTTATGTGGACCACGTGAATCGCACGACCACCTGGCAGCGCCCCACAGCAGCAGCCACCCCCGACGGGATGCGGAGGTCTGGATCCATCCAGCAGATGGAGCAGCTCAACAGGCGGTGGGTGACCAGCATGCAGTGAGCCCCTAGAAACCACGAAAGGGGAAGGGCGATTAATGGAATTCCCTCTTAGACTTCTCTGCTCAGACTGTATGAGGAAACTGCAAAGTAATTAACCAAGTCATAGTTAGTACTTGGAAAGCTAAATTTATAATTCAGCGGCAGGACATCAGCTAAGCCTGAGTGCCATTTAAAGATGGGGAGTCCTCTGTACACCTTGATGGCCCAGGCTCAAACACAGGTGTTCTTAGCCAGGGGCTCATGGACCACCCCCCACCCAGGTATTCACTGAGGGTGTCAATGTTCTGGGAACTGTTCAGAAACTGTAAGCAAATTATACATGGATGCACATTTTTCTGCGAGACATTCATATCTGTCATAAGACTCTCAAACAGGTCTGGAACACAAACAGTTTGGAAACAGTTTGAAAACATTCCAAGGATAGGTTTAACAGAATACTAAAAGCTGCCTGGAGAAAAAGCTGTCTCATAAATTGCTATATTCATGCCTACTCCAGTCCCATAATTGCTACATACTCAGAAATATACATTCTTAAACAGCTTTCATCATAGAAAATGAAATATTTAAAAATACTTTTTGAGAATTGTTTTGTCTAAAACATAGGCCCTTTACTAGTTTTTAGTAAGTATGTAAAGATGTCATTTTGTTTTCAACAAGCAAATGAAACCCTCAATAGCATCTGTCCTATTTGTAAGCTAGTACGAGCATCATACTCAACATCTTACTCCTTTAAGATCAGGGCAATGGCTCTGGGATACTTTTAGTAGCCAGGAATGCAAACTGCAGGCTCAACTTCATTTATATCCACCTGATGTCTTGCTAGTGTGAAGTAAAGAAGAAAGGTAGAGAGGGACGAGAAAGAATAAATAATTAGACTTGGGGGACACAGCTATGGATAACAAACACCCTTTGAAAGTTAACTCTATACTACAGAAAAAAAATGGACAATTTGACACTATTAAAAATAAACAAAAAAAAGTTGAACTTCTAGTTACTGCTGTTGTAGACAACATGAGTTAGTCACTCAGTCGTGTCTGACTCTTTGTGACCCCATGGACTGCTCTGTCCATAGAATTCTCAAGTCAAGAATACTGGAGTGGGTTACCATTTCCTTCTCCCTGTTGTAGGCAGAGGAGGATGCTTTAGGTGAAAATCACGAGGATTCTTTTATCACATGAGCATTTGGAAGACACTTGCTTTCCATTTTTCCCCATCAATAGCCAAGTGTCATTAAGAACCATAAAGCATTTTCATTGGCAGCATATTTCTCTAGTCATTCCCACAGAAAGAAATCATATTACAAGGAAGAACACAGTGTATATAAATGTACCAAAAGCCATGGGAGTGTCCTTTCATGGTGATTGCAACTAAAAATGCAGGGAACACAGCAAGCTCATTTTACATAGAGATGCCACAGGCAGAAATAGCCTCAAGGTCTGTCTTGCCAGACGGATAAGTTGAAAGTATTTATCAGACTAAGAAATAGGGAGAGCGCCATCAGGCTGTATCTATGAAAGGTCCGGTTGAAACGCTAAGACAAAACAGAAACAGAAGTAAACACCTTGACCGACGACATAAAAATACGTGGAAGTTTGTTCATGACGTTCAGATTGTATAATATAAAAATGAAACCAAATCCAACCTTAACCAGGTCTCTAGAGAAGTGGGCAGGCTTTGGTGTATAAAGCCCTGTGCCCTGCAGTGGAGCTGAACATGCTGAGAAAAGCCAGACTTTGATGATCAGGAAGCTGTATTTGCTGCATCCATTTGGACAGATAAAGAAATCGAGCAATTTGAGAAAGTGCTTATTTCTTGTGAAAAATCCTACCTAGGGAAACTTAGATAACCTTGAGATAAGTATCCAGGCTCTTCAATGCTTATTTTAGCCTATTGCCTTCAAGCACTTAAAATTTTTCAGTGATTTGGCCTGATAACAGCAGCCACACAAAGTATACTGTCAGTCTTTTATCCGTTGCAGACGTGACCACACATAGGGGGCATTTGTTTGATAACCTGCAGTTATCAGGAGAAATTGACACCTGTCACTGTCTCATAGCAAAATGGAAAATACTTCTCAGTGTTGGAAGAAGGAGTTTCTTTTTACTTCTGGCAGGGTGATTGTGAAAGGCAAATGTTTTGTGCAAAGAGATGCGCACTGCAAAATAAGGAGTTGACAAAGTAGCATGCGGTGAGCACGTGCCCTCAGCCACTCCCCAAGTGGCCTTGGTGGCGTTGCCTCATGCTCCGACTGCAAGGGAGCTCCTGCTACTCGTTACCTGCCTTCCTCCGGGCACCTGTCTCCATCCTACAAAGATCCAAACCTAGTGTTGTCTGGTCCCTGAAACCTCCCCAGAGCCCTCCACATGGAGCCAGCGGCTGCCTTCTCTGCAGCCCTGTTACTGATGGGGCACCATGCCTCCCCTTCTTTCTTATTCTTCTGTGTCCCTCCTCCCAGTGGCTGGATAGGGCCAGAGTTTACCAGGACTCAGTACAGGACAATTTCCCAAGTTAATTCCTGCACTTTCAGAATATCCTGAATGAACTGTCTCTTCCTTCTTAACAAATACTTCTCAAACAAACCAAAAATATAAATACATAGTCTGATTTTAAATAGTCAACTCAAGTTTGATGTTTTAGTTATCTGGATAAAATTATACTGTGGAGAAATGGAAGTCTTAAATATGAAAAAAAAAAAAAGATCTTATAATCTTAGACCCCAAGGATTAGCTTTTTTAAAAGATTAAACTGTCTTCAAGTTTTCAAGTTCCATATGCACAGTTTCTGTATATTTAAAATGATGATATAGTTTTATATTCATTTTTCACTTACTACATTATTAGCATTTTCATATTGCTACATAATCTTAAAGTTATCACTTAAATAATAGTGTTCCAATGAATGAATGTAATTTAGTTAATTTGTCATATTGTTGGATATTTATTTTTATCACTATTTTCTGTAAGACCCAAGGGCATGTAAAATGTTAGGATTGTCTTAGCATGTTTCCTTTGGGTTATATTCCCAAAACAGCAGGCCAAGGGAGATCTCTGTGGTTTCAGTATTTGATATCAGTGTTTAAGTATTTTTTAAAGTGATTCTGCAGATTCACTCTGCCAGCAATGGTACCCTCCCTTCCTTATCATCCTTTGGTGGGTTTTTACTGACTTAAACAATTCTCCTGGCATCTTACATTTTGGTGCATCTTACATTTCACTTCTTGGAGGGAGGGTCTACTTCTGCTTCCATGAGCTCTTCTTTTACCAATTTTAGCTCCTCCTGTGAGAATTGTCTGTTCTATAAGCTTAGTTTGTTTGGTTTTTGTTTCATTTGTTTTGGCTTAGCTCCTGAAGAGTTTTTTTTTTTCCTTCTGGTTTGGTTTTGTGTGTGTTCATCTGTGTGTCCATTTACAAATTAGACATTCCAGCTGACTTTCTTATCAGTTTCCATAAACTCTATGCGATATAAATATTTAACCTTTTACTGAAAAAATAAAAGGTGAGGGGGATATTGAAGGACTCTTCCTGATGAAATAGAAGAGAAACAGCTCTCCGACCCCCTCTTTCATCTTCAGATCAAAGAGGGCCTCTGAGGCTACAGCCCTGCCCTTGCTGGGTGATCCTCCATGAGTTGCTGTGTGTCCTGCTTCTCCAGGACTGTCCCTTCTCCAGCAAAGGCCAGGGGTGGGGTCTGGCACTTGGGTTTTGAGGCTGCTGACTTAGTAAAGTATGGGATACCACAGGTCCAACCAAGGACATGTGGAGCAGGTTGTGAAATTTCAGACATTTTTATCAAGTAAGGTTGTATTAACTCATTAAAATTCTCTTCTGTGGTCACTACACTTTGTGAAGGAAAAGAGAGGCCACACCATGAGGTTTGTCTAAGCCCTGTTCCAGATGTCTGTTGCTGAGGAACAAACCACCCCAGACTTAGAGGTGTAAACACCAATAATTGATTATTAGCACCATTGTCATCATCATCGTCATTCTCTCTCATGGTTATCGTGGTGGGCTGAGTTCAGTGAGGCCCTTCTCGGGATATCTCATGGTTGCAGTCAGAGGGTAGCTGGGCTGGAGACTCACATATCTAGAGGGGGATACCGGCTGTTGGCTGGGACCCCAGCTATGGCTGTTACCCAGAGCACCTCCATGTGGACTTTGCATGTTGCCTGGGCTTTCTCACAGCGTGGCTCCTGTATTCCATCACAAGTTGTCACTTTCATTATTGTCTATTGGTCCAGGAAGTCACAAGACCTTCCCAGCTTGAAGGGGAGGGGACATTGATTCACCTCTTAATATTAACAGGAGAATGGTAAGATTCTGGAGGAGCCTGTGGACTAAAAAATATAGTTGAGTCACTTTTGGAAAATGCAGCCTGCCTTGAGCCACTTAGGGGATCCTCTGACAGCAGGGCCTTTGGTCTTTGGCAGGCCCCACTCCTCCCCAGGTCAAGGTTACACCCTTAGGCAGCTTCTCACTGAGTAACCCCCACCCCCGCCCAAGGCTGCACTACTTGAGTCCCAGCAAGAACTCAGGAACATCACAGACAAACAGCCTGCACCTTCCCTACATCCCCCCTGCCACAGACATGTGGGGGCTAAACACACAGAAGCCTTTCTCTCTCTCTGAGTCTTTGCTCATTCCTGCCCTTCCACATTTTCTCATAACAGGCCTCAGGAATGCCTCCCAGTAATAGCTGCAGGCAAAGCCATCATTCTGCCAGGTGTCAGGAGGGAGTGGCTGAGATTCCTTAGATAAAATAAAACCTCAGACCACTGAGTATGTAGATAATACCATCTGAAGATTTATTACAAATGCAGAGTTCGATTTTGCTCCAGTTTCTGTAATTATAATAATCACCCAGATTATCACTCTGGCAGGTAGTCTGAAAACCACACTAGAAAACAAAACTCCTTTTTAATTTATTTATGTATTATTTTTGGCCAAACAGCATGAAGTATCTTTGTTCCCCAAACAGGGATTAAACCCCTGCCCCCAGCAGTGGAAGAGTCTTAACCACTGGATCACCAGGCAAGTCCCCAGAACTCCTCTTTAAAGGTCAAAGAAAGGTCACTGGTCTTTGGAATGCCACCACAGAAGACCCCATCTATGTGATAGTATCTCCCGTGCCCCTACCTTGGATCGCACTGGCTACTTGCTGCTCCGCAGATGCTGGTCCCCCTTCTCTTCACACTTCTTTCGCCACTGCCACATCTCTTCTCTGAGTACATGACCTGTATAGCAATGCTTCCCTGACAATGGTCACTGGTGTGACCTCTGGAACCTCCAGGTCAACCTGTCCAAATCCACACTAAAGTCTTCCTGCCAACCTGTCCATCCCACCTGGTCTTCCTCATGGCTGCTGCCTCCACCCACCTGCTCTAAGCAGAAGCCCTCCTTTCCTCTTCTCCAGCTTCCATATCCAGGCTCCAAATCCTGTTAAGTCTGCACATAAAGTTATTACAGTTTGGCTGCTAAAGATCTCTTAAGTTCAGTCCCTTCTCTTATTCCTACTGTGCCAGGAGGAAAAGGGAGGCAGAATTCCTGTCCTGTGCCGAAGTGGGCTGAGAGACATCAGGCAAAGTCAAGGTCACACAGGACGGAGGAAAGAAGCAAAGCAAAGAGGAACAAGACAGCTGGACACCTGCATACAAAACACAGTGAGGTGTAGGCAGGCAGGTATACTTTAGGTATAGTCTAGTTTAGGCAGGTGTAGTTTAGGCAGGCAGGAAGGTTTAGGTAGGTAGGCGTAGGTGATCTTGGTATCCCTACAATATGTGGGTGTTCCCCTCCCCTAGCAGCATCCTAAGAGACCAGCATGATACACCACGCCTGCCTGGGTCCAGGCTTCAGCATCTCCAGCCTGGACCAATGCGGTAGTTCTCAGTTGCTCTCCCCGACTCCAGGCTCGTCTCCTCCCATGCACTCCACATAGGTGGGGGTCAGTGTAGAGCTGAATCTGCCTCTTTCTCAGCAGCTGTCCAGTCCCTACGGCAGCAGTTCTCAAAGTCAATCCCTGGACCAGCAGCAACCACTGCATCACCTAGGAACTGGTTAGAAATGCATGTTCTTGCCTCCCATCACTCCATCCCCAGACCTACTGAGTCAGAGAGACTCTGGGAGTGGAGCCTGGCAGCCTGTTTTCACCAGCCCTGTAAGTGATTCTGATGTAGCTCAAGTTGGAGACTCTGGGCCTAGATAACAATGTTCCAACCAGTGCTGGGCACCTGCTAGGTACTTTCTGCCACTGTGCTGGTTCCCTGGCCCTGCCCAATGCCTCCACATCCTGGTGCCACCCCCAAGCTTCTCAGAGTTCTCTCAAGTGAGGTCTTTGGCATGTTTTATTCCCTCTGTGTACCTCCCCTCTAAGCTCCCTGATAAGTCCATACTCTGGCTTCAGAATATATGGGCCTTGGGTGTTTCCTTGTCCCTGTTCGTAACTCTCATACACGTGGGGCATCATGTTCACATCATGGTCTCCATGCCTTTCCCCTTTTTGCTCTGTCCTGACTGTCAGTGTTCAGAGAGTAAGATCATATTCCAGTCTTCTCTTTGGTCTGAAAGTCTAGCATAGTGCAGGCCCTATTGGAAGAGTCAGTGAATATTTAGTAAGTACCCACTTAGGTGACTGACTGGCCTACTGACTAATTCTCCAACTTGGGAAGAAAACTCAAAGGAACCTTCATATAAGCTGAAAGCATTTATTTGTCTGCCAGTGTTTTGTTTTTGTTTTTAATTTTCAAAAATGTTATTTATTGAAGTATGGTTGTTTTATGATGTTAATTTCTGCTTTATAGCAAAGTGATTCAGCTCTACATATGTGTGTGTGTGTATATATATATATATATATATACTTTTTCATTATGGCTTATCACAGGATATTGAATATAGTTCCCCCTGCTATACAGTAGGCCCTTGTTGTTCAACCATTCTATATATATTAGTTTGCATCTTTTAGTATATAACTTTGCACACTCCTTCCTAGTCATATCAGTTAACTGTCAAATAAAAACAAGTGAGTAGAACTTTTAGTTTGTAGACTTATCACAATCAAAGAGAGGTGATTTGATATCTTAATTGTAATATTTTTAAGTTCCTTCCCACACCATTATTTTAGAATCAGTCCAATTTCATTTAATGCAGGGCAGAGGCTGTTTTTTATAATAATTTTTTGTGTGTTGATTTTTTTTTAAGTCACCATACTTAAAACACATCATAGCTTGCAAAACAAGACGAAGTCAAATCACCTAGAAATACTTGTCTTGCAAATTGTCTTAAGTATCTTGGGAAATTTTTGAGCACTTCTCTCCTGACATTTCTTGACATCTAAGACAGTTCTTTACAGATTTCCCCACTTACATGACTCAGAGCATCAGCCCCTCAACAAGCCAACAAACCAAAGTTAACTCCTGTCTTTTCACTTTCTGATGCAAAGGTATCAAAATATTCAGCGAACCATTGCTACAGAGAGGCCTGAAGAAGATTCTGGTAGCCAAATTTGTGAGCCAGTTCCAGCAGGAGGTGGTGGAGGAGGTGGCGGGAGTGACTCAGAGGCTGAATCTTCGAGCTTAGGTATGGCCAGCGGATACCCATGGGATGGAAGGTGGATAAGGGAGAGCAGGGAGGTGGGCAAAATCCAGGAAGAGAAAGAGGCTTGGCGCCAGCAGCGTAAAAACAGACAGAAGTGTCTCACCAGGAATGTAAAGGGAAAGTGGATTCACAGTGAAGAGAACTTGTACTTGTTCATCAAGGTGATTTTTTCAGTGTCTTAATCATTTCTTGTGTAAATTTATTTATTGGTGTCCTAAGGATGTTTTCCACTTGTAAGTAGAAGATGCAGTAAGATTTCAAAGTCTCCTTCCAAGGAGCCACGTGACAATAATAGGAATAAGACTTGTTTGTATTTAGAATAAAGTATCAATACAGTCCCCGCTGAGGGAGGAACCTGGCGGTAAAGAGGTTTTCCGTTGGTCTTACGATTTTAAATACACCACCACCCAGGAAATTTTTTTACCAAATACCATCAGCATCCACTAGGGGGTCTGGTGTTCATTTCTTTGAATCTGCCTGAGTGGAACTCACATGTAAATATTCAAAAAGCCTGAGACTGGCTTCTTTTTTGTTTTTAACTGAAGTATAGTTGACTTACAATGTTGTGTAAGTTCCAGGTGTAGAGCAAAGTGATTCAGTTTTACACACATATATTTCATATTCTTTTTCATTACTGACTGTTGTAAGATATTGAATATAATTCCCTGTACTATACAGTAGATCCCTCTTATATATTATTTTATATTATATTATGTTATGTTATAGTACATATGTGTTTAGTTGTGTCGAACTCTTTGCAACCCTATGGACTGTAGCTGGCCAGGCTCCTCTGTCCATGGAATTCTCCAAGCAAGAATACTGGAGTGGGTTGCCATGCCCATCTCCAGGGGATCTTCCCAACCCAGGGATCGAACCCAGGTCTCCCACATTGCAGGCAGATTCTTTATTGTCTGAGCTATCAGGGAAGCATCTATATAGTGATTAATTCCAAACTCGTAATTTAGCCCTCCCCTGCTCCTTGCCCCTTTGGTCACCATAAAGTTGTTTTCTGTGAAGAGATTGGTTTCTATTTTTTATTTTTTTATACCTGTAATAGCATAAGATTATCACGGCGACATCCTGATAATCCAAATCTCTTAAACTGGGTAAATGATGGCAGATTGACAGGTATAGTACAGTCTGAGCAAATGGCTATGTGTTTTGCATCCTGCCAGGTCTCAGCTCTCTCTGAAAAGCAGAAGAGTGGATTCTTTCATGCCATCTTTTAAATACACATACATAGTTCCACCAACAATTTTAATTGCCCCCATTCTAATCATTTTATCAGATATATTAACTAAACTGACTAGTTAAGGTTTTTCTATTATTAATTCCTTTGTTTCACTACTGAGAGAGATGTGCTAAGGTGGTGGAATAATTGGAAATATGAGGGAAAAGGAAGAGAAAATTCCTTTTTGGGTTTGGTATTGGATCTGTTGACATTTGCTATGTAACAAATTATCCCAAAGCTTAGTATCTGAAGCTCACAGACGTGCATTAACTACCCCCTGCCCCAGTTCTGCAGGTGGGCAGTCTGAGCTGAGCTCTGCCAGGTGGTTCCTCAGGGCACTGGGCTCACACGTGTCTCCTTGGTCAGCTGTGGAATCAGCCGCAGGCTGGCTGGCCTGAAGTGGCCTCAGCCAGGGTGGCTTGTCCCTGCTCCCCATGGCTTTGCATCTTATGCGGGCTGTTCTCTTGATGAGGGAGAGAAAGTAATGGGGACCCACAGGCCTCTCAAAACCCTGGCTCAGAACCTCTGGCAAATTTTGTTGGTTAAAGCAAAACTCAAGGCCAGCTTGATTTAACGTGGGGAGAGGCTACAAAGTCTCATGGTAATGGGGATGAAGGGAGAGGAAGGATTGTGGTCCTTTCTGCAAACAAACTGACATAGCTACAGTGAGCAACTTGTAAAGAAAATAAGAAAAATTCATTGGGATAAAAGGGACGAGTTATTCAAGGGCTTGATCCAACTGAAGTTACACTGGAGTACTCTGGGAAATAATGAGTCTCAACTGACAGACAGAGTGATAGCACGCCTGCCATCACTGTGACACTGGTCAGATCACCATTCAAATCAACAATCCTCTCCAGCAATTCTGGTGAAGGCTTGTAGGCTGCTAGTGCCACAAAAGGGAAGTCCTCTAATTGAAACGATCTTTTTCCAATGCCTTCAGTTGCTTTGTTTCACTTCTTCCAGATCTGAGAAGAGATGGGTCACTTTCTCCAGTGAATTCGCAAAAAATCACCTTGCTGCTACAGTCTCCAGCGGTCAAATTCATCACCAACCCTGAGTTCTTCACTGTACTGCACGCCAATTATGTGAGTGTTCCCACACATAGAGGGGGCCTGGCCTGGCTTCTGGCAAGACCGGAAACACAACTTTGCAAAGTCATTGGATAGATTAAAGAGGATAGCATTTTAACTCAGGCAAGGGAGTGGAGTGGGTGGGGTGAGGGGTAGGGGCAGGGAAGAGGAGAAAAAAGATGGTTCCTTTTTGTTCTCTGTGAGTCTCTCCAAAAGGAGAAAAGCTTGATTTAGGAATGCTGTATCTTCTTTGGGTTTTTGTTAGATTCAAATGGGTTAATGTCAGTGAAAGTATTTGGAAACAAAGATGCGTTTTTATTATAGCTAAAATTTTTAAGGGGCAAAATTAGGAAGTTGACAGAGTCCCTTCAACCTGAATCATTTTATAAAATCACTTTCATGAAAGAAAGTTTAAAATAGATAAATAGTTTTCCTTTTCATATAATTAGTTTATCAAATAACCTGCTTATGATGAATTTAATGTGATTTTTACATATTTAGCTTTCTCTCTTTCTTTTTTTTTTGGTATTATCAAGAAAGCAATGACATGATATTGGTATGCATGCATGCTAGGTTGCTTCAGTCGTGTCTGACTCTTTGTGACCCCATTGACTGTAGCCTCCCAGGCTCCTCTGTCTATGGGATTCTCTAAGCAAGAATACTGGAGTAGGTTGCTATGCCCTCCTCCAGGGGATCTTCCTAACTCAGGGATCGAACCCAAGTCTTAAGTCTCCTGTGTTAGCAGGCCAGTTCTTTACCACTAGTGCCACCTGAGAGTGAAGTGAAGTCGCTCAGTCATGTCCAACTATTTGAGACCCCGTGGACTGTAGCCCGCCAGGCTCCACTGTCCAAGGGATTTTCCAGGCAAGAATACTGGAGTAGGTTGCCATTTCCTTCTCCAGGGTATCTTCCCGACCCAGGGATCGAACCTGGGCCTCCCGCATTGTAGGAAGACGCTTTTACCATCTGAGCTACAAGGGACGTCCACCTGGGAAGCCCCCTTGATATCCTGGTATTACTGCAGTCATTGCTTTTTTTTCATTTGACACATGTTTCCTGCGGTTCAGGCACGGATCTAGGTGCTAATGTAAAGACAGATTAGGGTGACACCTGATCAGCAGAAGCTCCCCATTTTGTTGGGCAGCAGACATGCAAAGATGAGTCTAACGTGACGGGACAAGGCTGTCCTCTGGGAGGAGCAGAGTGTACTGGAAACACACGTGATGCTCTGGACACTCAGGGAGCAGTCCTGAGGAGGTTGGGTCCTACAAGTTCTCCTCCCTGGTTCCTCCTCTGACAGCACAGGTTCATCCTTGCTCTTCTTGAAAGTGGTGAAAGTGAAAGTCGCTCAGTTGTGTCCGACTCTTTGCAACCCCATGGACTATACAGTCCATGGAATTCTCCAGGCCAGAATACTGGAGGGGTAGCCTTTCCATTCTCCAGGGGATTGCTCCTCTTATCCATCTATAAAACCCACTCCACTATTCTGCCAGAGGAGGAACCAGGGAGGAGAGGGAGGAGAGGAAGGAGATGCCCAGAGAGTGAGAAGGAGATTCAGGGG
This sequence comes from Odocoileus virginianus, assembly GCF_023699985.2. NCBI lineage: Eukaryota > Metazoa > Chordata > Mammalia > Artiodactyla > Cervidae > Odocoileus > Odocoileus virginianus. The sequence goes on from NC_069674.1 coordinate 39,313,441, forward strand.
AGCAGAACCAGCCTGGGGCAGAGTGGGTTGGGGAGGGAGGAAGGAGGGGCTTGAGATGCAGGGGAGTTGGACAGTGTCCTTGGATGCTGGAGCGGTGGTAGAGTCATATTGCAAAGAGGTCCATGTGTGTTCACTTGGGCAGGTATTTACTTCTGGAGCATGATCTCTACTTCCAACGCCTCCTTCTCAAGGCTCCCAATAAATCCCTGTGTAGCAACCATATCACATCCTATTAAGGTGCTCAAAGTATGCTTGGTCTGTGTTTCTCCTAATCCCCACTCCCTTCCGCATCTGCCTGGACCACATCTCAGAGTGCCTACCGAGTCTTCACCAGTAGCACCTGCTTGAAGCACATGATCCTCAAAGTCCGGCGGGATGCACGCAACTTCGAACGCTACCAGCACAACCGAGACCTGGTGAATTTCATCAACATGTTCGCGGACACGCGGCTGGAATTGCCCCGGGGCTGGGAGATCAAAACGGACCAGCAGGGAAAGGTGAGCGTGACTGCTGCTGGGGCCTTACATCAGAAGACCCATGAGCAGGTGACGAGGGAGGTTGATGAGGAGATCAAAGTCTGTTCCTGAGACACACTATTGGCCACCAGGCGGAAGGGAGGGTAACTCTCCGCATCGGGATTTCTGTCTTTTGATGTTTAGAATGTTTCCAAATGTCCTTGACTTCTGCCCACCGATGCTCATAAAACCTCCAGCAAGTTGTGACGTTGCTATGTGTCCCCTGGGTGGGGAGGAGGGTTGGGGGACACTTTCACACCCAACTGAGAACTACAGGCTCCATATTTCTTAATTTAGATTTGGAACTTGAAACCAGATTCTATTCAATGACCTTTCTATTGTTTTGCCTCCTTAGTTCCCTCTCAGAGGATGAAATTATTAGTTAAATAGGAGTGACATTATTAAATTATTCATTGTGATTTCCCTAATAAGCCTTCAGTTCCATTAAAACAGGGTGATTGGGCCAATGCAGTGTTACTGACTTGCATTTTGCTTTTGTGTGGCATTAACCAAAACTGGTCTTTCCCAGGGATGCTGTAGAAGCCTAGCTGAGTCAGCTAAAGTGAGAACATCAATCACTTCAGTGTATTTATAGGACAGGTCAAACAGGCTACCGAGGAATTGTCCCTGTGTAATCTTTTATAAACTTTAGTAGAGAGACTCCTTCCCTCTTCTAGGATCAGAAGAATCAGGAGTGTTGCCAGCAAACATGTGTTTCAACAGGAAACTGCGTCATGCAGCTCTCTTCCTCTGTGATTATGACCATGCAAAACACAGTTCCCCAAGTCGGCTGATGAGGCTTCACAGTGCCCGGGAACCAGAATCCCCTCTCCCACACTTTGCCATGTGCCAGTACCCAAGCCCTCTGGAATATGGGAGGAAAGATTGTGTCCTCTAACTGATGCAAGTCCGCCAGTACAGTGAATCTCTATGACCAGCTCTGCAGTCCGGGATGGCAGGGGGTGCCTTGTGTAGTGGAAAACCCACCACAGACAGAATCTCCCCTTATTTACCAGATGTGGCCTCCATTGGGAGAGTGACAGTGAAACATGGTGTGGGAAACATGCTCTCTATGCAAGAGAAACAGAGCCAGTTCCAGAACACTAGACCATCTTCTGGTCTGTCACTCAGCCGACGTGCTTCTCCCTTTGTCAACCCATTCAGAGTCAACAGCCTTCACTTTTAGGGTGCACCATGTAGGAAGAGGAGGCCTGGGCTGGGCTGTTTGGTGCCTTTGAAGGCACATCAGCCCCACAAGGAAGACAATATGGCACCTGACTCACCTCCCATCTTGAAAACCTGGGGAAGGTGGACACAGCCTCAGCCCAGCATCAACAGAGATTGCATGTGAATCTCAAGCTGGCTCCAGGGTTGAGCTGCGGAGGATGGTCATCATCCGGGAGGCGGTGGGGCTCAGGAGGTGGGACAGGTGACAGCCTGTCAGTGACAGGCATGAGATGGAGGTGGCCTCTACTGAGCAATATACATGTAACAACAAAAGAATAAGAAGCCCCTGGAGACCTGATTCATGAAGGAAACAGAATCTTTATCTTGAGAAAAAGCATATCTTGTAGTATAATTTTCTTCAGAAAATAGAAATAAATATTCTAAAGATATCTGTTTATCAGCTACATAATGGCACAAGAACACATGACTTATATTGAGCAAGAAGAATCCACACATAGAAAACAAGCCACAGGAAACCAGATGTAAGGAAACAGAACCAGAGTAGGATCTAGCAATCCTACTCTGGGTATTGATTCGAAAAACTGAACTCAAAATCTCAGAGATATCTGTACTACTGTCGGTTTTGCAGCTTTAATCAAATAGCGAAGATATGGAAGCAACCTAAATGTCTCTTGATGGATGAGTGGATACAGAAAATGTGGTATATACATAAGAAGGAGTATTATTTAGCCTTAAAAAAGAAGAGGATTCTGATATACTACAACATGGATGAACCTGGAGGACATTGTGTTAAATGAAATTAGCTAGTCACAGGAGGACAAAGACTGCATTATTCCTTTTATATGAGAGATCTAAAGCAGTCAGACTCATAGAAACAGTAAAACGGTGGTTGCCGAGGGGTGAGGGCAGGAGGAAGTAGGGAGTTTCTGTTCAACAGGTATAAAGTTTTAGTTAGGCAAGATAAGTTCTGGAGATCAGCTATCCAATATTGTGCCTATAGTTAACAGTACTGTACTTTATGCACTTTAAATTTTTTCTTTTATTTTTTACACTTTAACATTTGTTAGAAAGGAAAACTCAAGTGTTCTTACTACAGTTTAAAACTAGAAAAGGATGTGGGCTAGATAAATGGTTTAAGATTTCATGGAACAAGAAAATGTAATAGCATAGGGATAAAAGAGAGGAGAAATGACACTATGTAAAATCGAATCCTGGTTATAGAATATGAACATGGAAGCAGCCCCCAAAGCACAGAGAAGGTACCATTTTGCAACCAGTGAAGGATAAAGTGAAAAAAATATATGAAACCAGAAAAAGAAAAAAAAGGTATCTCACCTTCTCAGCAAGAACCAATTTAATATCACAAACTCCCTTAAGATCCCTTGCCTGTGTGCTCCACTGTATAGTTTACATGTTTGTTCTATGTACTGTTTTGTCTGTTTCTCTGGCAGAATTTTAAGCTCTTTGAGAGCAGTGGTCTTTGTGTTGCTCATTGATGAAACTTCTAAGGGCCTAGAATAGTGTCTGGCACATAGCTGGCCCTCACTAAGTCTCTGTTAGATGAAAGGCTTATAGATATTCTTGAAGAAGATATTAAAACAATGGATACAGTAGCAATAAGTAAACATTAGCTAAATATTAAATTAATTAAATATTGAAAATAAAGCTTTGATCTACAACAGATTGTTCAGATGGGCAGATTAATTGGACTCACTGAGTTACAGTAAAATTAATTAAAATAAATGCTACTCTGGAATGTCTTTAAATTGAGATTTTAAAAATCTTATCAATATACAGCCATAATAATGTGAAAATCATTTACAAAAGAATGAAAAATCAGACAAACCTCAAACTTCCCATCCATAAAACTGAACTGTCAAAATCCACAGGACAATGACCACAGGTTATTGATGAGAAAGATTGCTGCTTAATAATCCTATTTCTGAAAAAAATTGTTATTGAAGTGTGAAGACAGTAGGGGAAAAACCTCATGCGCAAAAGAGTAGGCTCACCCTACTCTTTTGCCTGCCCTAAGAAAACACCAAAGCCATTCTCCAGATGGCTCACAAATGATACAAAAGAGAAAATCAATAATGGGAAAATCATAGCATTAAAAAACTTTGGTGATAGGTATTTAAATCAATCAAATGCACAAATATAAATGTAAATAATTGCTTTAAAATTATAATGCTTTTTATTGAAAAAGCTCAATAAAGTATGGGAAAATATGTATAATAAAAATGGAATACTTGTATAAGGACAATTTGGATCAGTATCCCTGGACCAGAATTAAAAAGATGAGGAAACAGAGAGTCAACTGGCAACACAGTCCCCCAGCCTCTTACGGTGTCAGATGCGAGAGCCTATCCTTAAGTAAGAAATCAGGCCTTACTGGAGACATTCAAGGAAAGTTTGGACAACTACTTTTCCAGAACAGAAAGGAAACTCATGCATCAAAAAAGGTGACTAATAATGTACCAAAAGAATATGGCTGCACAAATACTAGAATCTAGTCAGATAAAACATTTTAAGGAATTTCTTGGGACCTACAGTAAATTTATAGAAACCTGCTTTTTGGACTGTGTTAAAGACTTTACAAGAAAAGAAGTAAAACCTGAATAGACCACCTGTTCAGAACATTGCTTACAGAAGTATTTAAAAATGATTCAACAAATATCTATGAGATTTCAGGAATATCATATTCAGCAGAATGAAGCCCTGGCTGCCAAAAGAGGACTCCTTGGCCAGCCATGATAGAGAAGTCCTAATGGATGGACTTTTGATGAAAGATTGCCAACAGCTATTGCACTGGAAATGAGGGTTTGCCTGATAGAATCCCCTGAAAGTAGTAGCCACCATGTTAAACCTGGCAGATGGAAACCACTGGAGAAACTGTTAAAGACTGGCAAATGGAAACCATTGGAAAAACAACATTGATATATACAGGAATAGTCAAAATAGAAGGTCTTATTGTTCAATGAAAATAATAAGATGCAACACTTGTTGAGGCCTTAAGATTCAGCAGCTTGGTCATTTGATTAGAAAAATAAACCATTGTTTCTTCAATAGTGACTGTTAATTTTAAAGCAAAATATGTGTTCAATCATGTATGAGATAGAAAAAAATTTATTACTAAAAATAAATGAAAATCACTGGAAAAAAGAAAAGATGAGGAAACAAAAAGTGGGTAGGTGAGCAGGGCAAAGAAAGTGGTACGAAGTTCCTAGTTGGGTGTGAGGGGAGGTCACATGGATAATTTGAAAAACAAAGGCTAAATATAGTTGCTTGACAAACTTAAACAAAGGCAATCATTGTACCATTTAAAGCAAGATTTTTCCCTCTTGAATTCCTACAACAGATAAAATCAAACAAAATACAGTGTTTGTATCAAAACACACAAAAGAATCCACAAGGAAGCAAAGAAAATTAGATACTAAAACTCAAATGACAACAGTAAAGCCAAGCATAACAGTTGTGGCAGCAAGTGGAAATAGGATAAGCTTGTTACTCCTTACAAACTTAGAACTCCGCATAGGGAATGGTATCTCCTTACCAAAAGGAGCTACTGTCAGATTTGATACCAAACAAATGCAGCTTTAAAAAAGACATACCTAAGAGATAATTTAGAATGTTTAATAGTAAAAAATAAATATTGATATAGTATGAAAACAATAACAGAAAAATCAGTTGGTGTATTAATATCATAGAAAGGAGAGTTGAAACCTAAATTCTTAAAGTGAGGTCAAAGAAAGATTTTATATTCATCAATGACACAATTAAATTACAATACTCATATATACATTATGAGCCAAAGAACAAGATACATATTATGTAAAGAAAAATAAAAGAAATGCAAAGGAAATGAGGAAATGCAGAAAGTGGGAAAATATGTTTTATATCCATTAGTTCAATAGATTAAATAGACAAAGTAAGATTTGAATACTTTCCTGTTAATGGAACATATATTAATTCTTTCATTTAAAATAAAGCTTATATTGACCTTAATTGCATACAATTTTTATCTGAGATATCGAAAATAGTCATATTAATAGAAACAGAAAGTAGAATAGAGATTACCGGGAACTTGGGGGCAGGGTGGAGGAGAGAATGAGGAGTTATTTCTTTTAATGGGACCATAGTTTCAGTTTTGGAAAGTGAAAAAGTTTAGGAAATGAATAGTGGTGATGACCACACAACAATGAGAATGCACTTAATGCCTCTAAATTATGCATTTAAAAAATAATTAAAATGGCAGATTTTATGATTTTTAATAAAAATATACTTTTATTTATTTTTAATTGAAGTATAATTGAAATATAATATTAGTTTCAGGTATACAACATAGTGATTCAGTATTTTTATAGATTATACTCCATCTACCATTATCATAAAATAGCAGCTGTATTTCTCTGTGTCATACAATATATCCTTGTTGATTATTCATTTTATACATAGTAGATTATATCTTTTAATCCTGTTCCCCTATCTTGCCACTCCCCCCTTCCTTATCACCACTGGCAACCAAAACAAAAGTGTATTTGTTTTCTGTGTCTGAGAGTCTATTTCTGCTTATATTCATTAATTCGTTTTATTTTTTAGATTCCACATATAAGTGATAACATACAACACATATATAACAGTATTTTTTTCTCTATCTGACTTACCTCACTAGGGGTAATAACCTCTATATCCATCCATGTTGTTGCAAATGTCAGAATGTCTCTTTTTTTGGCTGAGTGTGTGTGTTTCTGTGTGTGTGTGTACCACATCTCCTTTATCCATTCATCTGTTGACAGACACTTGGGTTGTTTCTGTATCTTACCTATTGTAAATAATGCTGCTGTGAACATTGGGGTGCATGTATCTTTTCAATTACTATTTTCAGTTTTCTTTGGATATATACCCAGGAGTGGAATTGCTGGATCATATGATTGTTCTGTTTTTAGTTTTCTGAGGAACCTCCATTCTGTTTTCACAATAGCTGCACCAGTTTATGTTCCTATCAACAATATACTAGGGTCCTCTTTTCTCCATATCCTCACTGTAGTTTGTTGTTTGTAGACTTTTTGTGGAGAAGGAAATGGCAGTCCACTCCGGTATTCTTGCCTGGGAAATCCCAAGGACAGAGAAGCCTGGTGAGCTACAATCCATGGAATCTCAAAGAGTCTGACACAACTGAAGCAACCTAGCACAGCACAGACTCTTTGACATTAGCCATTCTGACAGGAGTGAGGTGACATGTCTCATTATGGTTTTGACTTGCACTTTTCTGGTGATTAACACTGTTGAGCATCTTTTCATGTGCTTATTGACCATCTGTATATCTTCTTTGGAAAAATATCTCCTCAGGCCTTATGCCCATCTTTTAATCAGATTATTTTTTTTAACATTGAGCTGTATGAACTATTTATATATTTTGGATATTAAGCTCTTATCAGTCATATCATTTGCAAATATTTTCTCCCATTCAGTAGGCATCTTTTTATTTTATCAATGGTTTCCTTTGCTGTGCAGAAGCTTTTAACTAGGTCCCATTTGTTTATTTTTGCTTTTGTTTCTTCTGCCTTGGAAGACAGACCCCAAAAAATATTTCTACAATTTATGTTAGTGTTCTGCCTATGTTCTCTTCTAAAATTTTGTTTGTTTGTTTTAGGTCTTACATTTAGGTCTTTAATCCATTTTAAGCTGATTTTCATATACAGTGTTAGTGAATGATCTAATTTCATTTTTTTACAAGTAGCTATATCCAGTTTTCCTAGCATCATTTATTGAAAAGACTATTTTTCCTCTCCATTGTATATTCTTGTCTTCTTTGTCATAAATTAATGGCAGAAAGTGAAGAGGAACTAAAAAGTCTCTTGATGAAAGTGAAAGAGGAGAGTGAAAAAGTTGACTTAAAGCTCAACATTCAGAAAACTAAGACCATGGCATCTGGTTTCATCACTTCATGGCAACTAGATGGGGAAACCATGTCAGACTTTATTTTTTTGGGCTCCAAAATCACTGCCGATGGTGACTGCAGCCATGAAATTAAAAGACGCTTACTCCTTGGAAGGAAAGTTATGATCAACCTAGATAGCATATTAAAAAGCAGAGGCATTACTTTGTCAACAAAGGTCCATCTAGTCAAGGCTATGGTTATTCCAGTGGTCATGTATAGATGTGAGAGTTGGACTGTGAAGAAAGCTGAGCGAAGAATTGATGCTTTTGAACTGTGGTGTTGGCGAAGACTCTTGAGAGTCCTTTGGACTGCAAGGAGATCCAACCAGTCCATCCTAAAGGAGATCAGTCCTGGGTGTTCACTGGAAGGACTGATGCTGAAGCTGAAACTCCAATACTTTGGCCACCTCATGCGAAGAGTTGACTTATTGGAAAAGACCCTCATGCTGGGAGGGATTGGGGGCAGGAGGAGAAGGGGATGACAGAGAATGAGATGGCTGGATGGCATCACTGACTTGATGGACATGAGTTTGAGTGGACTTCGGTAGTTGGTGATGGACAGGGAGGCCTGGCGTGCTGCAGTTCATGGGGTTGCAAAGAGTCGGACACAACTGAGTGACTGAACTGAGCTGATCCAGTTTTCCTAGCATCATTTATTGAAAAGACTATCTTTCCTCTCCATTGTATATTCTTGTCTTCTTTGTCATAAATAATTGACCAAAGTGCATGAGTCCATTTCTGAGCTCTTACTTCTGTTCCATTGATCTGTGTGTCTGTTTTTGTGCCACTGCCATGCTGTTTTGAGTAGCTTGTAGAACAGTCTGAAGTCAGGGAGCTTGGAAACATTTGTTCCTTTTTCAAGATTGTTTTGGCAACTCTGAGTCTTTTGTGGTTCCACATACATTTTAGAATTATTTATTCTAGTTATGGGGAAAATGTCATGGGTATTTTGAAAGAGATTGTATTGACTCAGTATATTGCTTTGAGTAGTATGGAAATTTTAACAATATTAATTCTTCCAATCCATGAACATGGGATATCTTTTCATTTGTTTGTATCATCTTCAATTTCCTCCTTCAGTGTTTTATAGTTTTCAGAGTTATAGGTCTTTTACTTCCTTGATTAAGTTTATTCCTAGGTATTTTAATCTAAAAATTTAAAGAGGCAAGAATACTCCCAAATTCATTCTGTAAGGTTACCATTACCCTGATACCAAGACCAAAGACACTACAAAAAAAGAGAAAGAAAATTACAGGCCAGTATCTCTGATGAATATAGATTAAAATGCTCAATAAAATATTAAAAAATAAATTTCAACAATAGCTTAAAAGGATCATATACCATGATCAAGGGAGATACATTCCAGAAAATGCAAGGATGATTGAACATCCACAAATCAATCAATGTGATACACCGTATTAACAAAAGGAAGGAAAAAAAGCACATGATCATTTCAATAGATGCAGAGAAAGAACTTGACAAAATCTTTTTGTCAAGTATTTTAAAAATCCATTTCTGATAAAAACTCTTATCAGAGTTGGTGTAGAGGGAACATATCCCAACATAATAAAGGCCATTTATGACAAACCCATAGCCAACATCATGCTCAGTGATAAAGAGCTGAAATATTTTCCTCTAAGACCAGAAACAACATACCAAGATGCCCACTCTTGCCACTTCTATTTACAATAGTCTTATAAGTTCTAGCCACCATAATCAAATAAGAAAAAGAAATTTAAAAACATCAAAAATTGGAAGAAAATAAAGTAGAACTCACTATCATACCAGCAGGTGGTATGATAGTATATATAGAAAGCTCTAAAGTCTCTACCAAACATCTATTAGAACTAATAAGTGAATTGAGTAAATTTTTAGGATATAAGATTAATATGTAGAATATGTTGCTTTTCTGTGCACTATTAGAAAGAGAAAGCAAAAAAATTAATCCCATCTAAACTCATAACAAAAAGAATAAAATACTTGTAAATAAACTCAATTTTTTTTAAAAAGTGGATCTTATAACTCCTTTTCAAGATCATATGGACTATTTTTCTAAGTGATAACATTCTATAACACAAAGAAAGCAAAAAAGCAGAAAATACTCAAATTCCATGGCCACAGACAATAAAGCCAAATTTTAAATAATGAGTTTAAAAGCAACCATTAAAAACAAAATCTTTGCTATTTGAAAATTCAAAACAATACTCTGTGAGACTATTGGATTTTAAATAAAATTAAGCCTTATAAATCATTAAGAAATTATTGAAAATGCAAGTGAGTGATACTTAATAAAACATGGAATTCAGAGAGGCTATATTCAGAGGATTAGCAGCACTGGTTTGTATTATCAAACAAGAAAAATAAATATAAAAAAAAGTTTTCAAATCGATAGCTTAGAGAAGATAAAAAAGCAGCAGTAATAAAGCAGAAGTGTATTTATTATTTATTTTAAAATAATAAAAGTGCATGAATTAGAAAATAATGTAAGAGTTGTTCTCGAAGAGAAATAAATTAAACTAAGGAAAAATTTTCATTTTTAAATAGATGGGGAAACAATGGAAACAGTGACAGACTTTATTTTCTTGGACTCCAAAATCACTGCAGGTGGTGACTGCAGCCATGAAATTAAAAGACACTTACTCCTTGGAAGAAAAGCTAGGACAAACCTAGACAGCATGTTAAGAAGCAGAGACATTACTTTGCCAACAAAGGTCTGTCTAGTCAAACTATGGTTTTTCCTATGGATATGAGAGTTGGACCATAAAGAAAGCTAGGCGCCGAAAAATTGATGTTTTTGAACTGTGGTGTTGGAGAAGACTCTTGAGAGTCCCCTACAGCAAGGAGATCCAATCATTCAATCCTAAAGGAAATCAGTCCTGAATATTCAGTGAAAGGACTGATGCTGAAGCTGAAATGCCAATACTCTGACCACCTAATACAAAGAACTGACTCACTGGAAAAGACTCTGATGTTGGGAAAGATTGAAGGCAGGAGGAGAAGGGGACGCCAGAGGATGAGATGGTTGGATGGCATTGCTGACTCAATGGGCATGAGTTTGAGCAAGCTCTGGGAGTTGGTGATGGACAGGGAAGCCTGGCATGCTGCAGTCCATGGGGTCGCAAAGAGTTGGACACGACTGAGCAACTGAACTGAACTACAGGAAAATAGTAAATAAAACCAAGAAATGAAGTTTAACAGGTGCAGGAAAATTTTTAAAAGGAAAAAAGATATGTATATAATTAAATAAATAATACCACAGAAAATCTAGAAGAAATGAGTAATTTGACTTGGTAAATACAAAAAATTTAATGGACTTGCAGAATAATTAGGAAAATGTATCAGTGAATGCATTACACAGTCCCAGATAACTCTGTGCTCTACTCTGGAACATAGGAATAAATGGAAATCATTCATTTTATGAAGCCATTTTAACTTTGCCAATGAAACTGGACAAAAAGCAAAAACTATTGTCATAAATTTAATACATCTGTACCATAGAAAACTAACCAACAATGTAAAAAAAAAGAATGAACTGCTGATACATGTAACAAATTGGATGAATCACAAGGAAATTATATTGAGTGAAAAAAGTCAATCTCAAAAGATTATATACTGTATGATTCCATTTATATAGCATTCTTGAATTTTTTTTTCTTTTAAAGGACCATGAAGGGTCTTTACAGTGACTGAACTGTTTAGTATTCTGACTGTGGTGATGGATACATGAACCTGCACATTATTAAATTGCATAAAACTAAACATACACAGATAATTACAAGTAAAATTAGGGAAATCTAAATTTTTCTTAAAAAAAAAAAGCTATAGACAAAATTCACTTGAGTTCCAAAAAGTTTATATTAGAAACGAAGTTGAATTTGACATAATATAAAAGAATGACCAAACACAATTAAATAGATTTTTCTCCCAAAGATGTATGAGTCATTTACTACTAGTAAATCTAGTATCTCTAGTATTTTAAACAATAGTTTATAGGAGGAATTACAGGCGATCATTTTAAGAAATGCTCAAAAAGTACTTGATGAAAAATAAATACACATTTAGATTTTTAAAATAAAACATAGTAAAGCAGGAAGGGAAATGTTTTCATGACATAATAAAGACTCTTTGATGTAATGAACCACAGTCCACTTTACAATTGGACCCTAGTAGTTTACCTATCAAAATAAAGAACAAGAATATTGCAGCTTCCCTATCTTATTTAACATTGTTTTGTAAGTTCTCATTTGTATTACAAAAAAAAGGAGGCAGAAGATAAAAGAGCCCTCTAAGAGAGACAAAGTTATTATTATTTGCATGTTAAAATCACAGAGGATATATCTAAAAGGATAATTTATTCATTCGAAGCATTAAATATGGTGAACAGGAGGGGCATAGATGAAAAGGAGGGGGCAAACATGAACTTGATGACTGAGCCCTGGAGTGCTCCTGGGTATCACTCACTTCACTTGGCTGGTTCTCATGTGTATGCTCTTTCCTGGTCTGTCTGTAGTCTTTCTTCGTGGACCACAACAGTCGAGCTACCACTTTTATTGACCCCCGAATCCCTCTTCAGAACGGTCGTCTTCCCAACCATCTGACTCATCGCCAGCATCTCCAGAGGCTCCGAAGTTACAGTGCTGGAGAGGTAACACCTCCTCTGCCCCTGCCCTACCTTTCACAGGGCCACAGGGTCAGCCTGTCCTGGTGGGGCCAGGATCTAGAGTTGCCTTTTCCCCCAGGGGCTGGGCCAAATCCATATGCTCTTTAGTAGGGAGGACGATGACTCGAGGCACCCACTTCGTGTTCTGGACCCATCCTCAGATTGCTTTCCTTCTGCCTTTCCTTTTTTCCTACACAGTCACATTACTGAAAAATCCATCTAGTTTAAAGAAAACTGAAAATACAGCATCAAGACATCCCTATACTTATGGCTGATATGGTGTTTCCTCAGCCCACTGGTCACATGTGAATTCTTAAATGGTGGTAGAACTACTAGGCAGCATAAAACTGCTTTTAAACTTCTCCCTCTCCCTAGATTTTGGACAAGACTTCAGTAATGCATTCATGGACTGAAAACTGGGGGAAATGAACTGGGCCACATGAATACTCTGTTCCCACCCTAGCATCTGCCCTTCCCTGGTTTATATGTTCTTTCACTCAACATGATTGATTACCTTCTGCTGGGCCATGAAAGGCTGCCCCCTTTCTTAAGCATCAGGTTCCTTGCCTTTCTGAATTCCTTTTTCTATATCCCATATCCTTTCCTGTTCTCCCTTCTTGAACCAAAACTCAAAACATAGCTTTTTTTTCTATTGACAATATGAGCAAATCTCTTTTTTATGTCCTGACATTTCCCAAGTATCTATACCTTCTTTTCATAGAAACCACCAGGATCTCAGATGATACAGGCTCTGAGGACCGTTTCCAATAAAACAGCTTGTAGAGTTAGATTATAATGAGATTTTTAAAAAATGGAAAAGGTGCTGTAGAAAGAAAGAAACATATATATGGTCCCATAGAGAGTCATTCGAGGGAGAACCACAGTGGACATCTCTGGAGAAGCAGAAAATAACCATCCACCTGTCAGCCTCTAGAGAACAAACATAAGTCTCAAGGGAAGAGCTTGTTTTAATGAAAGCTTAGTATACAAAAAAAAAAAAAATCTTTACTAGTTCTTCAGGACACTCATCTGTATACACTGAGAAATGTAACCATTTCTAACCAGGGGCACTCACAGTTTAAGGCCACTGTGATAAATTGAATTTTTCTTTCATGGAGTCATCTTAAGTATAATTTCAGGGTGCTATTGAAAGCATGTTAACTCTTACTGCATATACATAAAATGTGTATGTGACCATGCACGAGGGAGCATTATACACTCTCCAGGGGTTATGTGGGTGTCAGGACCCTCCAGATTCCAGGCACTCAGCAGTTGACACATTCATAGACTACAGAAAGCCGTGCCCTGACTTCTCAACTCAGCACATATAGTCCCTCTCCCTTTTATAACACTTCAGAAATCATAAGATGTATTGTCTTGATATGATAATGGATAAATTCAGAACTCTGTATCACCTTGAATATGCCATTTTAATCTATTTTAAATGTATAAGCTCTTTAATATTATTAAGGTAAATTTCAGTATTAACATAGAGCATCATAGCATATGATAAAAGAAGCTCAGTACTGCCAGATTCAGATTCACCATGGTCAAATACTCAATGAAACTCCTAAACATAAATCTTTTACATGTATATGAATTTAACCTGAAAATATACATTTTAAAACCTTCCTGTTGAAAGAACAAGATTAAGATCATGAGCATCACTTTACCTGTTCCAAAACATTTCCTTAATGTTATTGACTAGCCCAAACACAGTCACACTGAATATCAGTGTTAATAACAAAGTGCCATCTGCATCAGCCAAAATAGACTAACATGATGAGAAGAGGGCATCAGCCATCTGTATACTTCCTAATTCATTCACTCTCCAGTTGACCGTCCATCAGGTTTTTTAGCCACTGACATCCCTCTGCCCAACCTCTCTCTGCTGGTAGCTTTGCAGTGACACAAGGGAAAACCAGGAGGGAAGCTGGGAGGCAGAGAATACCTGATCCAGAGGCAGCACACCAGGGTAAACAGGAACTCGGCCTCTATGAAAGCAAATACCTGGTTCTTCCTACTGTGAGAACCCAGCCTAGGGTGTGAGGAGTCAGGAAGACCTCTGTAAAAACAGAGAGAGGCGGGTGGTGGAAATGTTCCTTGTATTTGCTCTAATATGATTTTGTTTCACAAATATTGATGAAGTGCAGGGTTTACTACGAGCACTGTGAAATGCAAAGATGTGTGAGATACGACCCCTGCCCTGGAGAAATGTGTATTCTATTTTTGAAGCCAGGCCAGAAACATACACAGAGTTAAGTAACAAAAGAAATTAAAGTATGGTTGAGTGCCAAGAGAGATGTTAGGACAAATGCCACAGAAGTTCAAAGGAGGCCAAGAAAAGGTTTCTTTTAAAAGAAGGTGCTTGACCTAGACCTAGAGAAATCGGTAAAACCTAGCAAGTACAAAGGCAGAGAAAGAGCAGCCCCCGCAGAGAGCATAGCTGAAGGATAGGAGCCGAGATAGGGTTGAGAAAGGTCTTAAGAAAGACAGGGAATAAATAGTTCAGTGTGACCAGAATAGTAAGTTTCCACTTGGTTTTTGTTTCGAAATTTGGAAAGCTTTGAATGCCACATGAAAGAGTTAGTTAGGACTTTTATAAAAAGTCCTTGGAATGAATTTGAGAAGAATAATATGATGATTTATATATTAAAATGGGCTTTTAGAGATCAGTTCACCCACTGTTTCACAAAAGGGAAAGATTATTAGCAATTTAGGGGGACAGTTCTCTGAAGTGTAGGATCCTTCCTTGTCATTGCAGGATCTTTTCTCCTGGTCCCATTCATTAAATTTCAGGAGTGTCAGTTACTATGACAACAGAAACAAAAACCAAAATACCCTTGTGCTTAGTCGCTCCGTCGTGTCCGACTTTTTGTGACCCCATGGACTATAGCCCACCAGGCTCCTCTGTACATGGGATTCTCCAGACAAGAATAGTGGAATGGGTTGCCGTGTCCTCCTCCAGAAGATCTTCCCAACCCAGGGACTGAACCCAGGTCTCCCACATTGCAGGTGTATTCTTTACCTGCTGAGCTACCAGAGAAGCATCTCCCTTAAGCATCTCCAAACACTCCTAGATGGTAATTTCACTCTGGTTAATGATCATATTTCACAATAAAGTAAACTAAAGTATCAAGAACTCAAGTCACCCAGGGAGTTCAGAACTGCAGTTCAGATTTCTCAACTTCCAGTCCAGTATAAACTCATATTTTTAAAGGAGACAGTGACAGCCAAGAAGAGATGGGATTGTGGCACAGGAGGATGTGAGAAAGGCCATGAGAGGCCACTGCCACAGACCAAATAGGTGATGAGGCCCTAAGTTGGGGTAACAAAGAAACAGCACAACCTCAGGAAAGTCGGGGGTTGTGGAGGAGGGAGACTTAAGACTTGGGTCAGCAGATTGAAATCCCATCTCTGGCCTCTCTGCAGAGGTGCTGTGGGTCATTGTACCTTCCTTCCCTTTCCATGGTCTCAGTTTCCCCATCTGTAAACAGAGACAAGGGAACTGGGATGGCCACTAAAGTCCTCTTCAGCTCTATGATTTTCAGCATCTGTGAGGCTAGACACACAGTCCCAGATAAGATGAGCAGGAAAGCCAGGTGGGGAGGCTTGCAGGTGTAACTTTATATGAGTCAATGATGAGGATGGAAACAGCAGGAGAGCCAATTAGAAATGACAGCTAAGCAGTTGGAAAGATGAGACTTAAGAATATCAATGAAGTATTTCCATAATCCATGATTTTTCTGTGTCACCTCTGATGGGCAATAGGGAATTCACTCTAGATGTTTCTTAGACCTCAGCTTTGGGAATAAATATTTTCTGTTCACCTTCATGAGCCATTTCTTGAGTGTTGTTCAGGGGTTGATTTTTTTATCCACTGTACTTAAGGATGGAATTAAAATCAGTTTCCAAAGTCAAGATCCTAGATGGTAAAAATTCCTGTCAAAACCCAAACAATAGGTTATTAGAAGAGGCACTGCTCAATGTCTTTTTAGCCTTTACCTTACCTGAAAATTGTTGAGGCAGTTTCCTGAAAGCAGTTAATATGAGGAATATAGGATTCTATGCATAAAAAGATCATTCTTTGCCTTCTTTTAAATTAATTTTTACTGTAGTATAGCTCATGATTTGACTCTTTCACATGCATTTTAATACAGTGGCACATCCATCTGAAATATATTTAAGGGCCAACAAAACAGGCTTTATCACTTCCATAGTGTCCAGACAGAATTGGACATGGATAAGTAGAAAAGAGCAGATCAAGATCCCATGTTTCTATCAATAAGGAAATCACTGGAGGTCAGCTTTGCTTGTTTGTACTGCAGTTTGCAATGTAAATTACCATTAATAAGGAAGGGTAAAGACCACATAATGTTTGTTTCTTTCACCATCTTATCTTGGTCAAGTAAGAGAAGTCATTAGTCATAGAACATTTCTGGAAGGGTACATATAAAAATGCTTAACAGTAATTGCCTCAAGTAAAGGACAGGAGTCTGACAGAAAAGAGAAATTGACTTTTCACTCTCAAAGCAGAAGTCACTGTGAATCATACTTTGCAGTGAGCTGCTTTTATGACAAAAGTCACTGTATCAACTCTAATGACAGAGGCCATCATGCAGGAAGCTGGCCTTTGGGGATGGTAACTTTTGCACTGCTTCTTAAAATTGGGAATTTTCCTCTTGATTCCATGTAACCTATCACAAGTTTGTTTGGAAGTTTGTAAAATTCAGATAACCTATGAAAGTACATTTTTGAATTAAAAATGGTATCTAATGAGTATAGAAAATATAGGCACAGATGGAAAAGAAATCAAAAGGCTGGTATAGCTGTCCATCTGGAGAAAATTCCTGGTACACAATGAAGTAAAACAGTTGAATTGTATTGTCTATACTTCTGTATCTTCCTTTACCATTATAGCACATTGTAGATATTTTCCATGCCATTAAAATATTTCTATACTTTATTCTATGTGTTTCCATAATTTAATTCAAACCTTTCTCTTGTACATTGTTTGTTGCCCACTTTTTGCCTTTAGAAACATGTTGAAAAACCTCATAGATCGCTCTTATTTCTGTATAGTTCTGCAAACTTTGTTAATGATCTACTTTTAGAATAGGAAAAGAATCTAGAGATGAACGTAAATTCATCACTTGGGCTTTTCCTCTGAACTTGCAATTTTTATCACCAGGTCTCCAGCATTTTTGAGACAGCATTAGCTGATGACCAGCCCAAATTCAGTCTAAAACCTGCAGTTTTCAATCACAGATTTTTAAAAAACACCAGTTTACATTTCCAAATTGTAACACAGAAGAGAAGCTTGTTTTCCAGTTGCTGGAAACTATTTTCTGAGCATATCTATTCTGTTTTGTCTGGAGAGCTAAATGTTTGAAGTTTGTGTATTTGCAATTATGATTAAAGCTATCTCAACATCAAAAGAAAAGAAATCTAAAAAGCAATCGCGTGGGGCTGTCTTCTCCCTCCCTCCCCTGGCCCTGTCTGTCTCCTCCCTCCTCTTTCTCCTTCTCCCCCTCCCTCCCCACCTTCCCCCCTCCCCCTCCTTTCCTCCCCCCTTCCTCCCCTCCCCACTCTCTTTCTGTACCTCTCTTGTGTGCACACACATGCACCCCTACCTGAGAAACTCAGTGACCCAAAAAGTGCCCAAAAGTGTAAAATTCTGGGAATTTCGGGGAGTCATATAATCTTAGTTTTAAATGGAAAATAGATTCTTTTAGGTATTTTAAGTAGTTAGGAAAGCAAACGTTAGCATCATGTTTGCAGTGAGATCCACATTAGTCACTCAGTTGGTGGCAGGCTTCCCTCGATGGACCATTTATTACCACTTTGGGGCCACATTTGCGATAGTGATAGTAAAGGACAGGAGAGCCTAGGTCATGCTGCAGTCCATGGGGTCACAAAGAGTCAGACACAACTTAGCAACTGAACAACTGAACCACAAGGATTCCAGCACATACCACGTTCTATGAAATCTTAGAATATTAGAGTCTTTTTTAGCTCTGCCTGAAATTGTTTCCATCCCTGTAAATTTCTGGCCCCTGGTTAAAGAAGCACATTTCTATTTAACACTATCATCCTCCAGTTCTCTCATCTGGAGTCCATCCAGTACCACTCTACAGTCACCTCATTTATCCTCGGCCGATGATGCCACGGCTCAGGACTCCACAAGCCTCACCGCTCCCCAGTATCGTTTCCTTCATCTCGCTCATAGTCACGGTGCCACGTATCCCTCAGCCAGTCATCTGCCTTCAGAGTGGCTGACCTTCCTCTGGTTCTGCAGTCTTTCAGTCTGGCTTGGTTTTGCAGTAAGCAGGTAACCTTAAAAGCAAGAACCATCTTTCCCTAAAGCATTTCTACAACACATGAATTCCTTATGACCCCCGTGAAGAGAAGTGAGCCTCTTCGTGCTTCAAAGCCTTGTTTTTCCCCAGGCAAAGTTCAGTGCACAGCCAGGCCTTCTTGAGTTCCATTCTCAGGTCTCCCTGTTTTCCCAATTTCTTTCTGTAATTCATCTCTTAGATAGCCTTCAGCTGTTTCTGAGATTCCTGTCTTTATAGTATCACAAATATTTTCAACACACATTACAGCAGACTGACATAACCCCCTGGAAGGAAAAGAGATATTTCAGTCCCAGGAAGCCTTTACATATTTATTAATTCATGGAAAGAGAGAAATATGAGACTAAATATTGCATATCAGCCATCAGCAAATCTTTCTTTCATCACTTTGCATTGTAACCGTTTAACCAGAAAGTGCTGTTATGGAAGTTCCAGCATCTAAATCTCGGTAGCTGGCTACACCCACTGAAGAGAGCTGGGTACTGGTGGCATCAAAGTGAGAAGTCAGCCCGAGTGGCACAAAATCTATTCCCCTTGTCCCTTAAGTGACACAAGGGCAAGAAGAAGGATCAGGAGAGGAAAAGGATGAATCTGCATCCTTCCTTATTCCAGAGGAGCAGCTCAAAGACTGCCACATAGAGAGTGAACTGGTAGCACATCTCATCTGAGAGATGTTATTCTTGTCTGTGTGAAATATGAAAGTAGAACCTAAAGGAAAACCAGCAATTACCATTTCTGTAATTAGGAAGCCCTACATAATCTGCCTTGAAGATTGCCACCTGCATTATCACACAGGGCCTCGTCTTAAGTGACCACTTTTAGATGGACCTGGCCTTTCCGGGGTTTATGCCATAGGAGCTCATCACCTCTCCTGAATTCTGTGTGTGTGAATTCTGGTCTTGGAGAATTTTCTTACTTCTTTTTGTCAGGATATTTGAGCTCTTTATGAATATCTTCCAATGTCATCTTCAAAATTCTTAAATATTTTAAAGCCTATTTTGACTTCTTTGTCACATAGAGTGAGTCATCTACACTCATCGCCATATATCTGGTGAATGTACTCCAGTGTGGAAATCTGTGGTGCCTCCATTCAAATAGCTTACCCTGCAAGGGTCCTTTCGGGAGCAAAATATATATGGAGTCGTGGTAGAAAGTCATTGTCATGCTCTAGAACCTAGGGAATTTATAAAAATTTAAAATCAAGCTAAATTAAAGTTAATCATCACAAATATCAGTTTTAAGCTAAGCAAATTCTGTGTCCCATGAAGTTTTGTCAAAATGTCCAACCCAAACCAAAATACTGGATGCAGGCTAGTAGTATGGGGAAGTGAAAAACAATTCTTGACAGTCAAGTGTTAGTTAGTATCCTGGTTCTATCTCTTACAGTTAAAAATTTTGGAAAAAAAACTTATTTTCTCTGATCCTCAGATTCCCCATTTGTAAACTGGGGCTAATAATGCTTATCTTGCCAGATTTTGTGAAGATATGAGACTGTGTAAAGAGTAACCAGTATAGTGAATGGGAGAAAAGATGCTAAACGAAGAATAGCCTTTCAAGTATAATAAACACTGTTTAAGACAGTCAGCCCAGTCCACATTTGGCTATGAAGTTCAGTGCTGCCTCTTAGAGATGAAGATCATAGACCTACTTTACTGATAATATTCCCTTTAACATATTTCTGATGATAAATATTTCTTAGTCTATTGCATGTATTAATGAGATGAACATTCATGGCATTTGGCATAGTCACCTTCTTAAAAACCACAACACCAACCATTCTACTGAGACATTTTTTTCGAACATGCTAATTTTCCATCACTTTTGGGATTATAGCTTCATTCCTCCTTTCATTTAGGTTATGTCAGGGCCTTTTTGCCACTCATTTTGAAAAATTAGTATCCAAAGATCATCCGAAATGGATGAGGTTTTTAACACTTACAATTTTATTTTGAAATTAGGCCTCTGAAGTCTCTAGAAACAGAGGAGCCTCTTTACTGGGCCAGGCCAGGACACAGCCTAGTAGCTGCTATTCGAAGCCAGCACCAACATGAGTCGTTGCCGCTGGGTATGTATCACACTTGTGAACCCCTGGATAGCCAACACCTTGTTTTCCTTATTGTGACTCCTTTACTATTCAGGACTCTGTGTTTCCTTTCTAGTATTGTCTACTCCCCTACCCCTGATTCCCATCTTCCTCTTGCACCTCTTGCCTTTCCTTCCTCCACTATGTCCTTCTCTCTTCACTTCTTTTTCTCTCCCCTCTTCCAGACCCTCATTCCCCTCCCTCTTTATTCTATTCAGTGGTTTGTTAGCTGGGTCCCCGGATAGCATAGTTTAGATAAAGTGATGGATGTGGTTGCTTTTAGATGCAGTTTCTAATTTAGACCTCTATTCCCGTGTGTGTGTATGAGGATAAGCTAGAAGAGGCTCCATTTCTAACTTCAGCTACCTCATTCCAAAACACTTATATCAAGATGGTGAGAGAGTCTACATGGATTTGGATGTTTTCATTATCCCTATTGGGAAATTCAACCAATGGCAGAAGTCATAAGTACAAGTGCTCAGTAAAGGATTTCTTTGAATTTGCCATAATAGCTCTTTTTTTTTATAAGAGAAGTTAGAAGGAATGGAGTATAACTCCACTCATGAAAGACCTATTTTATTCTCTTTAATCTGTTCACCTGGTGGGGGGGGGGGGTTGAGTTAACACCAAGGTAAATTCCTACAATATTAAAGATAATTAACTTAGATCTGGTTCGCTTTGGGTTTGATCATTTAAAAATAGCCAGGCTATTATGTCACAGAAAAAAAAGCCCAAGAGCTTACATTATTTTGATGAGTATGCTCCCTGCCCTTCAGACTCTCCTCCATTAATCCTGGTATCAAGCTGCCGTTTTCCAATCATTAGTGAAATCATCTCTGGGCTGGAGATTCAACCACAACTTGCACTTTTGTCTGTTTCAGCATATAACGACAAGATTGTGGCATTTCTTCGCCAGCCAAACATTTTTGAAATGCTGCAAGAGCGCCAGCCAAGCTTGGCAAGAAACCACACACTCAGGTAGGGGCTTGTCTACCACTCTCTAATTCCAGGTCTCTCCCACTGGTTTTCCAGGTGGAACAACCTCTGTGGAGAGATGGCAGACGCTTATGATGTGTTTTATTCGTGCATTTAAATTATAACCTAAATACTTACAATGAAGGATCCAGGTGTTCTATTGCAATCAGAGATAGCTATCATGTCAGCTTACCAATTATTCACATGATGCTAAAATGGTTTCCATTGATTTGGAGGGAAGCACAGAAAAGGAGCAAAATAACTTTCATCAAAGATTATTTATATAAAGCACCGCATGAATTACTTTATTTAAAGAATATAATTGTTTAAAGGTGTACTTATATTAGATGACTATATTCATAAACGAGCAAACAAAAAAGTTTCATAAGTGTTTTAACTACTTAAATCTTATTGTTCATTAGGGTCATTTTTGAATGAGTGTCTCTGAAACTCTGAATCACTTCATTTGGAAGGGAAAACCACCCAAAGTGATTAGAAAAAAAAAAAAAAATTATCCTCTGAAGTTAAATCCTACATTCTCACCGAGGTATTAGAGTATATGTCTCCTTCCATTTACTACCCAGCATTTCAAAAGCTAGAGATGCACAGTGGTTAACTGTGTCCCCTTGCAAGTTGAAAACCTGCCCTAGCACATAGGTGCCAGTGATGCAGGCATCACTTAATCCTCTACCCTCAGTCTCTTCTTCGCTGAAACCAGATCACAATGTGGGCTCCACTGAGATGCTTCTCTGGACCAGGTAACATGGGCAGGGGGGCAGCTAGTGACTCCCGCTGACTCCTGCTCCCGTCTGGAGGTCTTTTGATTCTGCTGGACAACTGTAATCCTCTACTTCGACCTCCTCAATGAGTCACCAACACCTCAAAATAACCTCTTTGCTATTCAAATCTTTATTAATCCTGCCAGGATGGATCATTCATTGTTCTTTCCTATCCATCACCACCCATTGACACCTACTTTCCCTGTGGTTTCACTCTACATAAGTTAGAGCCTCCATCCTCTCAAGTGCCCATCTCAACTCCTCCCTCTTTCTCCAGCTTCACATCTAAACACTTACCTCCTCAGTTTCTCCCAACCCTTCTTTTCTCTCCTCCCTGCATGGCCTATGTTTGGATCTTCACCATTTCTCTGCTGGACCTTGCACGAATCTCTTAGCAAATACCCACTTTCACTCTACTATAAACAGCGTTACCTCCTTAGATCCCATACCACCCATGCCTTTCAATAAAGTTTCCCATGGAGTATCCTTAGGGCTAGCTGCCACAAGGGCATTCTTCTGGAGAACCTCAGAGCAGCTCAGTGTTACCCACCAGTTCTTGGCCTTCCCCAATCAATAGAAATTGACTAGAGGCCAGACAAGAAATTCAGGCAAGGTCGTCTTGATACCTGCTGCATCAGAGGGGAGCAAAAAGAAACCAAAGGTCACCTTGCTTGCTCACTCCACTGGGTGTGGAGGGAGCGGGGATGGTGAACTGGTTTCTTATGTGGGGGAGGGGAGGGTGTATCCAGGGGTCAGTCCAGAGGGGTGGTTTGGGTGTTTTGCACCTCCCTTTATTTGGAGTTGTGTGCAGAGGGCATGCTCAGTTGCCCAGCTTTTGTTTCCAACCCTCTACTTTTGCTTCAGGCTCTTCAAAAGTGGCAGCTGGGTTTTTTGGCCTCTGTATCTTTTGTCCAGAACTTGTACCAACTGCCCCCACACACAGTTATTTCTAGTCCCACACAGTTACATTCTATTCTGTTGCTCAAAGAGAGGTATGTCCAGGGGCAAGCACTGAAGCACAGCCACAAAGGGACCCAGGTCCCAGGCCTGTCTCATTGGAAGCCTCTCTGGAATCTAGTCCTCAAGGAAACATGCCGCATGACAGCAGGTGGAGGGGCAGTGGTGGATAAGTGACTCTATCCTTACCGTCATTGAGGGGGCCAGCACGGATCTTGTTTCAGGCTGGGCTGCTGCCCCTTACCCTCGCTGGGCCCTGATCGGCCCTGCCTTTTTCCTAACCCTGCTGTGGCTGCCCTAGCCAGGCCACTGAGAAGTTCAGGCCAGATTTGTGATTTGGGGACTCATGCCCACTTCATGAGGGTTTGAGAGACAAGTGAAAAGAGGCTGTCCGTGTAGATCTTCTGCAGTTTTTTCTTCCTCCCCTTTACGATAAGACCTTAGTTTTCATGGGGGAGTGGGTGGAAATCTGGGCATAGTTTGAGAACTTGTGAGAAATGCATCAACTAATAAAATTGGCTTATTTACATGGGGCCCTTGGGGGGAATTCTTTGTGGGGAGCACTTCGATTTCTTGTGAAACTCTGAGCTCCTTTTCCAAAAAGGCACTGGTTTGACAGAACCTTTCTTATACCAGAGGTCATGCTAAGGCAAGATGTAAGCCCTCTCATAAGAGTGGAATTCTTTGCAATTAAAGAACTAGATGAACTGTGTTGAGACACTCCTACATCTTTTCTCTCCAGAATTTCAAAATGCATTAACAAATACTTCCATTTTCATCACTCAATACAAACAAAACAATGCCAAAAAACAAAAACTTCTCATGGTTCCTGTTGTGTATATAGTAAAGTCAAAATTTCTCAGCACAATTTCCATAGTCCCCTAAGTCAGGCTCCAATCTAACTCTCCATCGTGGGCTAGTTTTTCCTTCCTCTGGTCTCTTCCACCTCCCTCAAAGGGCCTGTATTTTCTCCTACCCCCACCCTTCCTAGAATAGCTTTTCTCTTAAGGGCATCTCAGCCCATTTTAAAGGCTCAAATCAAATGCAAAGATTCAGTGATCTAGGCAGACTTTAGCATTTATTTTGCCTTGCTTTACTAGCATTTGTTTTTGTACCTCTAAGATATTTTTCCTTTATCGCTTGTATTCTACCACTACTGATGTCTGCCTACAATACCATAAGCTCCTTAGGGCAGGATCTATATCTTCTTTGTCTTTGTACCACTCTCCTGTCAGAGCCTGACCCTCTACTTTGAAGATAGGAAACAATGATCACTTTCAGACTGAACTAAAGAGCTTTAGCTTGAATGAGTGTGACTTCCATTTATTTTCAACTCTGCCCAAGTTTTATTACTCTGCCATGCAAGGCAGGGCCATATATGGTCAATTCATGGGCTGCTGTCTGACTCACACTACATAATAATTTAAGAGAATTTCCAAGGGATTTTCAGAGGCATTGTAACCTGAAAACTTCCTGATACATCACTGCTCTTGAACATTTTTTACCCTACTGATTCTACCACTAAGTAAGGAATTCGCTGCTTGCTTTTGGGAGAAATGTGAGCTCCCCAAAGGCACTAGACTCCCATTTAAATCATTTTAAAAACAATAAAAACAATCCTCTTTGAAAATAAAGCCTGGAGTATATTTCCCAAGGGAAGTGAAGAGTTTCAGCATTTATATAGTAAACACAATATGATTTTGTCACATTATAACAAAATCTAAGAAACCTTGAAGGTTCTGTTGCAGTGTGGAATTGCACAGTTACACTTTTCCAGATATGGGGGACATGAAATTAGGCAATGTTGGAATTGGAAAAAGCTTGGAAATTAATGTAGACAATAATATCCTTCTTAAGGTTAAGGATGCTTCTGAGGATCTGAGGAAAGCTCTTATAGACTCTTCCCAACATAGAAATGTGAATCTTTGCATATAATTTCAAACAGTTAATGGACCCTGATGGACCTGTAGAGTCCAGATTGGAAACCCAAATAGCTCCTGAAAAACTGAAAACTCAAAGTGACATCAGAAACTGGCCATGAAGTCAAAAAGGCAAAAGGAGAGCAAGCGCCCGCTCTTCAAGGGGTCAGGCTTCAAGGATCCAAAAAACGGGTCGCAACTCACTGTGACTGGGCCTTTGCCTGCCCCTAGCTGTGGTGTGAGGGTGAGTTAACTTGATTTTAAAGGTCCAGGAGTTAAAAGGAAAACCTCCTCTCCCCATGACTCTGACCAAAGGAAGAACTTACTGCTTCCTCTGTGGTCCTCATGAGGGGCCATGATTCCTGTTTGGTCATTGCTATTCTCAGGGAGCCATGGACCCACTGTCCTGGATTCACAAAGCCAGTCGCTGGGTTAGATGATAGAGGATGAGTTCTCAGAAAACCGAGTTCAGCAGACAGAAGTGAATCATAAGGAAACCACACGGGAAGAGGGAAGATGCAATGATAGCCATCCTCATTCATCCATTCTTTCTTCAACGAGTGCTTTTATCGGGCAGGTGTTCTGAATCAGGATGGCACTAGGGCTGCATACCCAGTAGTGAAGCAAAACAGACATTGATCTCATGGGATTTTATAATCTATTGAGAAAGACAAATGATAGACAGTTGTGATATTTTTAAGCCAAATATATAGCTATAGATTGTATTATGGGCCACGGAGGACATGATCAGAATTCAGAGATAATGAAGGAGGGGTGTCAAGGATTTCATTGTAGACATTGAGTTTTGAGGCCACAAATGACGATGTCAGGATGTCAAAGAAGCAGGTGGCTCTACTGATCAGAGCTCTGATGGGAGCTTTGCACTGGAGTTTTCTTGATGGGATGCAAGCAGGAGAGGCAGATGGCATTCTCACCATCAGAGATCTCCCCACACCTAGGCCCCAGTGCCTTTGGGCTGGACCCAGGGGCACTTGGAGGCCCCTTAGACTAGTAGGTCTGCCTGAGATTTTCACAAACATGACAGAGGATGTCATGACGCCTGAAGAGCCACCAAAACTCTCAGAAAACTCACATGTGGATGTGGTTTGAGTGTGGGGAGCAGTGATAGGACTACTGCAGGGGGTGCCGCTTCCCCTGGCTGAGGAGGGCACCCTGCTGCCCTTATGGACTTGACTCTTTTCAGACTTCTTTTCCCCAGGAACCCTGGGAATAAAGAGTGACCCCTAAAATGTTCTCTCCCATTTTCCCCAGGCAGAGAGACCAGGGGCATACCCAGATATGGGTCCCTTGGGGCAGCAGAGTGACTTGTCCCAGGGACATTGCCATTGGGAGAACACATCAGTTTGACAGTCCTTCATGGGACTGACGTCAGTAAGCCAGGGGAGCAGGGTCCACAAGAGTCCTCCAGACAAGAGGGCTGTTAGGCGGCGCCAGGATTTGAGGACAGCACTCAGGCACATGAAATCAAGGACACGGAGACACAGAAGGAGAAGCAGCTGCTGGAGGAGGTGTGGTTCTCACAGCCCGACTGGGCTTTCACCTGGTCCAATTTCCAAATCCCCTGTCCAAGAAGCTACTATGAGTACCCCTGGGTTTTGGAAATAACATTTACCACAACAGTACTCTATTTACACTGACAGGTTGGACCACAGTGCGTTTCTCTGTGTAATTCTATTTTATGTATCTTTGTCGAAGCCAAAAAGTTTCTCTTATCTCCTTAAAAAATACCCACACCAGAAGGTCAATTTCATTACAGTTTTACCTGAAAGCAAGCAAGTTATGATGAAGATTTGGATTCACATTATTAAAATCAGAGAGAGAAAAAGTTTTATCTGCAGTATTTTTATTAATCTTTTTTTAATCATCCATTAGAGGAAACTGATTAAAAGGTATACCAGATCACTCTTTATTAATTTCTTACAAGTACATGTGACTCTAAAAGCATCTCAAACATTTAAGCAAAAAAAGTGAAACTAATAAAATATCAATCCTTAAGTCTTCCCGATTTCTGCTGTATCTCTTCAAGAAAGAGAAAAAACATCTAACTTCTTTGAAGCATGATTACAAGGGATGATTGTTAGCCATAGTGTTTGAAATTTTTGAATATATGAATGTTAGAAAAACATATTACAAAGTTTATTTGATCGAAAGGAAAAATCCTATTTATCTATAGACTTATTGGAATAACTGCCAGATTGGAGTTGAAGGTTGTAAAAAAGTCAGAATGCATGTGTTGTAATTAAACAGAGACAAATTGATGCCTGTGCTTGGATTGATGTGGGAGATTCTTCTATATTCTGGGGCTGGACTTTCTCTGGACTCAGTATGGACTTAATTCATTTTCCATCAGGCATCAGGTTTCTCAAGAGACGTCCCCTCACTCTTTCCTCCCATGGCTTCTAAAACACCATGAGCCCACAGCGGCCCTTCCCAGCTCCACTCCCAACTGTGTGGCTCTCTAGGGACCTACCAGTGTTGTGCTCCTCAGCTCCTGTCCCCATGTGAGTCTGAGAAATACAGTTCCTAGACGAGCATCCTGGGAACCTATAATACGAACCTAACCTATCTCAAAATACTCTGGACACTAGAATATCACTGTTCAGCCCTACTGAAGGTGTAAGGGGTTCGGAAAGGGACGCATTCCTTAGCTTTTATGTCAGTGCATAATTCTTATTTTCTTTCCCACATTTATCCTAGGGAGAAAATCCATTACATTCGGACTGAGGGTAATCATGGGCTTGAAAAGTTATCCTGTGATGCAGATCTAGTCATTTTGCTGAGGTAAGGGGCTGAGCCTGAAACAATTCTGGAAAAGCAACTGGAGAAACTGCTCTGGGTGGTTCTCCATGACAGCCTGGACTAAAACACCCATTGTTTGTTCTAGAAGATTCTAGTGGCTGCGACTGAAGTAGGGCACCCGCCCTTACACCTGCTGTTCATTTCCTTCTTTACACGTACGACTGGGGTATCACAAGCTACATGTGGTCCTTGATGGAGACCTTGCTGTAGGACTAATTAGGGTTTAAAACAATAGGGAGAGTTTACATGTGAGGCTGTGCCCATCTAAGTGAATCTAAGTGCTTTTATTGTCTCATGAGAATCGTAATTGCTCTTACACTAATTCGTGAACATTCTCTCATGGACAGAGAACTAACTTAATTTTTTTTTTTTTTACTTTGCAGTCTCTTTGAAGAAGAAATTATGTCCTATGTCCCCCTGCAGGCTGCCTTCCACCCTGGGTACAGCTTCTCTCCCCGCTGTTCACCCTGCTCCTCACCTCAGAACTCCCCAGGTAACTTGAGGTTCTGGCACTCTGTCTCCTGCTAGTGGTGACCTGTGTTTCCACTGGAAGAAGCTGCCCTCTCTTCCTTATTTCCTCTCAATTTTCTGATGATACGCACACTAAGTTGGGTATTGACACATTGCCACCTGTTTTAGTAATGCCCCCCAAGCTATTACATGTTTTGCATTTTTAAATGACTTGGAAACATTTATTGTGGAACTAATATTTCATGATGTGAAAATTATAATGAAATTCATGTTCCATTGTCTATCAATAAGATTTACTGGAACCCAGAGACACCTGTTTATATATATTTTTCTCATTTAAATTAATTTATTTATTTTAATTGGAGGCTAATTACTTTACAGTATTGTGGTGGCTTTTGCCATACATTGACATGAATGTTTGTATATTTTTTGCATCAACTTTCATGCTACAAACAGCAGAGCTGAATAGTAGTGACAGACACCATAGGACCCCCACATCTAAAATATTTGCTATCTGGCTCTTTACCAACAAAGTCTGTGGGCCTCTGCTCTAAATTGCTGTTTTGTTCTAAAGCATATTCTCAAAGCATTTAAAAGGGAAGAGCTCTTTCTGGGACATTCTGCCTTATGAATCAGTATGTTATTAGTTACCAATTTGAGGGGGGTTTTTTTTTGTTAAGTTGTAAAGGAGTTGCTAGATTCCATACTAACTAGGGGCCACCTTTATATCCCCATGAAGATGTCTAAGAATTTTTAAAAATGATATGAAATCGTTACCCTGATGTTTTCTTAGAATTAATTTACTCATGATACTCTTTGTGGATATTTTCCATTCCAAATGAGGAAGTGTATATTGAACTGTTTAGTGAAAAGAGAAGCTATTATTTCCTGGGTTCATTAAGATAATTAACTTAAGACAAATTAATACTCCCAAACAAGATCCAGATATTGAAAATTTTTCCCCTACTGTCTTGATTTGCAGTGTCATGTTGTCATGGATGTTTGTGGTAAACTCAATTTATTTTTATAACTTTAAAATTTCATAAAGGAAGTTAGTTTTGAAAACTCTAGTAATGTCCTATCTCATAACCTCTAGAGTCAGACTTCAAACTTTGCTTTTGAAGCCAGTGGGGAAATGGAGAAGAGAAACCGAATTTAGCAACATGCTCTATCCCCCAGAAGGGATGTCTCACTCAGCTGGTGCCACTCAATACTGCCATAGGTCTAGAATATCTCAGTTCAGTTCAGTTTCTCAGTCATGTCTGACTCTTTGTGACCTCATGGACTGCAGCATGCCAGGCTTCCCTGTCCATCACCAACACCCAGAGTTTACTCAAACTCATGTCCATCGAGTCGGTGATGCCATCCAACCATCTTGTCCTCTGTCGTCCCCTTCTCCTTCTGCCTTCAATCTTTCCCAGCATCAGGATCTTTTCCAAGGAGTCAGTTCTTAAAACTGGAATACCTTTTTGTTTGGTGTACCCCCATCATGTCAGTCAGAACTATCTCCCAGAGGTAGTTTTGCTAATCTTAAAACCTGTTTTTAAGTCAGTATCTCTTTGTTATCCCTTCCTCCACAAGTGTATCAGTGGCATTGTTGAGGAAATGTTCCATGAGTGCTCCCTCTGACATACAACATAACTAAGATGACATGCTTGGGAAAAGGAGGACTGGGAGCTTTGTCAGAGCTAGCATCAGCACAATCAGTTGTTTCTGGTGTGCATGGGATGACTTACTTCTAGAGAGCAGAGCATTCCCATTTAGGGGACTTGTGTGTCTTCATGATGTTTGGTCCCAGTCTGATAATGTGTCTATGTGCATGCATTCTAAGTCGTGTCTGACTTTGCAACCTCATGGACTGTAGCCAGCCAGATTCCTCTGTCCAAGAGATTCTCTAGACAAGAATACTGAAGTGGGTTGCCATGCCCTCCTTCAGGGGATCTTCCTGACCCAGGGATCAAACCCATGTCTCTTAGGTTTCCTGCATTGGCAGGTGGGTTCTTTACCACAGAGCCACCTGGGAAGCCCCAGCGTGTCTACACTTTGGTCCAAACTTCCAGCACTAGAGTATGGTTTTGACATCATTACATGGTGAAGATACCATCTTGCAACTAGAAAAACTAAGAGAGTATAAAGAGTTACTTGCTAAATGAGAATTATTTGGGTGAGTTTTTTCTTTTTAAAGAATCAGCATTCCTAATAGCTGTCTGGTGTCAGACTTTACTGATACCATGAACTCAAACAATCATCCAACTTATGTATCAAAGCCCTTAATTCTTTACTCTCCTAGCTTTGATCACAGGATCTTAGAGTGTGTAATCCAAATATTTGATGCTAAATTTTACGATTCCCACATTTCTCGACCTTTATGACTTTTACCCGAGGCAACAGAGATAGTGACTCATGCATACCAAAACACCTCATGAAGCATAAATTATTAAAGAAATGCATAGTAGTGACCATGGGCATAGTGGTAGTACCAGCAGTGAGAAAGTCATCTTATAAAATACACTGAAATCTGCTAGAAGAAACTTATACTTGCACCTGCAGACTTGTATTCTAGTTTTACCTACATTCTGAAACCTGGCATTTCAGCAAAGACACTGTCCTCTTCAAGTGGTGGCTTGGTTCCTTCTCATAAGTCACCTCTTCAGTTGACTTCTGTGACACCACAGTAGGTATTTCATCTATGTCTTTGGCCACCTTTGCAGACTCATCCTTCCCTTCCTACCATCCTCAAGACTCAGTGCTAGGTTTTATTCTCCTCTCTTTCAAACTATGTCTCTTTACAATCAAATATTCAGAGTTACCACCATCAAAGACCAAGTTTGTGCTTCTTCCATTTGTCCCCATCTCAGTGAATGTCACCAAAGTCCATTCCATTATAATGTCTAAAACTCAGCTTTACTTACTACCTATATCCAGTTCATTGCCTCCTAAACACATCTCCAATCTATTCTATTCTCATCTCCACTGACCCCACCCTAGTCCACTTTAGGTGGGCTGAATCCATTCTGGACCTCTCTGGTTTTCTCTCTCTACTGCAGAAAGACTGAGGTTTCTATAACTCCAGATACATCATCTTGGCCCCTACACACTAACTTTCTGTGGTGTTTAACATTAAACAAAAGCATTTAATCATTTAAAAGAGAATACCTTATCCTACTTGACCTGCCTCCTGCCTACCTCCCAAGCTTTGTTTCTCATCATTCTGGTCCTCACTCCCTGTCTCCACATAAACTGGAGCACCGCTTTCCATCCTGCCTCAGTACCTTTGCCCATGCTGGTGCTCCACCTGGAATCTTCTCCCAGCTCATCTCTTCTCTTAGCTAAACAGAAGCCTTTCCTAACTCACTCAGTCTAATTCATGCCTACTTACTCTTTACATGTTTCCCAGGGAAGCCTTCCTGAACTTGACTAGAGTGTCCTGTGATCTCAGAGAACTGAGTTCTCTTCCTTCATGGGTAGCAATCATCTCAACCTGTAATTATATTCTCATTTCTGTGAGTTTGATGGTGTAAGTCTTCTCCAGATTATAAATTCAATATCTGGAACATAAACTAAACATTAGTTGTTGCAGGAGCAAATTGTGATCCTAGCCATCTGGGAAACTTAGAAAAGAATGTTATTTTTTCCAGTCCTTTTTTCATTGAAAGGTATATAAAGATAATAAAGCATTTACAAAGCATTCTAAGTGATACAAAAGCTTCTTCTATAAAGAGTAAGGAATTATTATTAATAATAATGTTCTTAATAATTTTGCTTTTATGGTACATGATAATCTAATATAAACCCCTAAATAATCTGTGCTCTAGTGGACAGGTATGTTTATATAAGTATCAAGGTCAATATAGTTGGAGAAGTATAATATACACATATATTACAATCTTGGTTGCTCCATTGTAGTTACATTCACTTATAGCAACTTATAAGAGCCTAATTTCATTTATGTCATTTTTGAATATTTAAGTACAATTAAGCCAAGAAATATGCTCATCTAGATATTTTGAAGAGAGATACAATTTGAAATGGAGTGGAAGATATAACTATTTATTGTCATCAGAATTTATTTTTCTCTGCATCATATTATTTCTGGTTATTATCAAACTGACTGAGGGAGTGATAGGGAAACTTCTTGAAGTAGAAAAATACGAGGACTTAGGACTGTGCCCCTGGTTGGGCCTCCCACTACCATTGCTCTCTGCATATTTGTTCTTCAGTAAAAAGCAATGACCTTCAGCCTTTGTGCTTCTCTCTGCAGGTTTACAGAGAGCCAGTGCAAGAGCCCCTTCACCCTATAGGAGAGACTTTGAGGCCAAGCTCCGCAATTTCTACCGAAAACTGGAAGCCAAAGGATTCGGTCAGGGTCCAGGGAAAATTAAGTGAGTGATTTAATTGAGCTCCACTGAGCTTGGCACCGAATTCAGTTGGAAGATGTTTCTATCCTTTTCTCCTCTATAACTTGGTAATATTCGTCTGGAGATCAGATACCATGGTATGACATCAGTCATGGTCATAGAATTGAGGAAAGAAAAAGTTAGGAAGTTGGAAAGAAGAAAAGAGGTTAAGAAATTGGAAGGGGGGCAGGAAGAGAAGGTAAGGAGAGAGAGGAAGAACAGTAGATTTCAGACAAAACCATGTATAAAATCAATGGCAGGCCTTCTCAGAAAACAAGGAATCTCGAACTAAATAAAAATTCTTGTGTTTCCCTTTACATATTTTTGGGACAATTTTAACTACTCACTAGTCAAAAAGCTTTGATTTGGGGATCTAAGTGAGAAGTTGTTTCTCCCCGCTATATGTTTACTATTTTCATCTTGAAAAGCTGAACCCAAATTCAGGAATTCAGCTTAAGAGATTCTTTTTAGAATTGATAAAATATATATATATATATATATATATATATATATCCTGACAATAGTATAATATGGATGGAATGTGTCCCATTATAAACTAGTACATGTTATCCTGGATATTTTATCATTTTCAAAAGAGTGACAGAGTAAGTCCATAGTCGAACTGCTGGAATCTGTACCTTGATGAAGAGTCTGGGGAGTAAGACCGTCAGCCTGGGCCCCCACACCTCACCTAGGACACTCCCGAACACTGGAGCCCAAGCCCCAACTACCCACCCACATGGCTTCTCATTTCTAGGCTCATCATTCGTCGAGACCACCTGTTGGAGGGAACCTTCAACCAGGTGATGGCCTATTCCCGGAAGGAGCTCCAGCGAAACAAGCTCTACATCACCTTTGTTGGAGAGGAGGGGTGAGCCACCAGAACTTTCTTGTAGACACCTCAGTGTGGGTAGACCAGAGCCCCCGGGTCTTGGGTGATTTTCCTCAAGGAGCAGGGTGACTTTAAGCTTTTGCCCCAAGGTGGTGCTGATCATATCCTCCCAGGAGGCCTTTCTCTCCAGGTGTTGCCAATGTTTGAACTTCATGTTCTCCAAAAGCTTAAGATGATTGGTGTGTTCTAGAATCTGAGGTCACATGGTCAAAGTATAAGCCCAAAGTATAGACCAAGCTACTAGATCTTTACTTTTCCAGCATATACCCTGAAAGGTATCCCCTTGGTGTCCCCAGCCCTCTGAGTATCTGATCAAAGAGCTCTCTCCCCAGGCGTGCACACGTGTGGCTGGTGATGGTAGTGGTTGAGTTGCTAAGTCTTGCCAGCCGCATGGACTGTGGCCTGCCAGGCTCCTCTAACAGGGGATTTACCAGGCAAGAATCTTAAAGTGGGCTGCCATTTCCTGCTCCAGGGGATCTTCCCAACCCAGGGGTCAAACCCAGGTCTTTGGCACTGCAGGCGGATTTTTTTAATGACTGAGCCACCAGGGAAACACATGTATGACTATTTACCAAATTTTTCATATAATTTCAGTGATTTCATAGCAAACCATCTCAACTGTGGAAAGCATGCCCACCCAGGGGGGCATAGCAGGATGAACTTAGCAGAAAGTGTTTTCAATTCATGTGCATGCACACAATACACCATCCCAGGAAATTCTTTTCTGTCTCCCACGACAAAGTCCAGCTGAGGACCAGCTGTGTGTTTTATCCAATAGGTGTGATGTGATTGAAGAAGAAGTTTAAGGAACAGTACCATAAATGTTTAAGAACATCATCCTCAAACCAATCATGCATCCTCATTTTCTTCAGCAAATTATACTTCCCTTGGGATCCATTGTAAAGAGCAGAGGCTGCCCTCTACTT
Source organism: Odocoileus virginianus (assembly GCF_023699985.2). Classification (NCBI taxonomy): domain Eukaryota; kingdom Metazoa; phylum Chordata; class Mammalia; order Artiodactyla; family Cervidae; genus Odocoileus; species Odocoileus virginianus. The sequence goes on from NC_069674.1 coordinate 39,348,319, forward strand.
TCCTGGCACTGACTCTGAAAAGGCAAGCCAGGTCCCGCATAGAGACAGGTCCCCCACCACCCTCATGTAATGAACTTCCCGGGCCTCTGCTTCCTTTGCAGCCTGGATTACAGTGGTCCTTCGAGAGAATTCTTCTTCCTTCTGTCTCAGGAGCTCTTTAACCCTTACTACGGACTCTTCGAGTACTCTGCCAACGACACCTACACCGTGCAGATTAGCCCCATGTCTGCCTTTGTAGAAAACCATCTTGAATGGTAAGAGCTTGAATTTTCACTTTCTCATGTTGGAAAGTTCTGGTCTTTCTCAGTCAGAAGTCAGTGGTATTCCTTGAGGACCATTGTGTTTGGAGCAGTGGCCCAACGTCATGAGGGGTGATGAGAGTAAGTGACAAAGCACCGGAAACAAAGTTCTCTGCTAGTTTTCACCCAGAATACAAAATGAATCACTAAAGATGCTGCAAATTTCCTATCAACTTCACACTGATGTAAGATACTACAGTTTTTCTTCAGAGGAGACAATGAGGTAAGTAGATATAGGTCCTGAGTGTTGATAATTCTACTAAAATCCTAAGCGTTCCCAGGGAGGGCTTCCTGAAGGTACTCATGGATTTGAGAGTCTCTGATCTTGGACTGATGGCTTTTGCACTGTGCCCATCAGCTTCTGCATCTTGCTTTAAAATAAGGCTTTTGGGTTAGATGATCTCTCATCATCCTTCTGACTTAAAAGTGCAACATGTCTTTGGTCCTCTCATCTTGAGGCAATTACCACTTACTGAAATGAGTAAGAAGATCAGTATCAGTCAATTCTGTGCACTTCTGTGGCTGAGATACCTCAGGTATGGGTGGAAGTTTCCAGAAAGCTGCATGGGAAAACTAGGATGCATGCACTTTCCTGTTTTGTCACCCCCACATGTGACTTGAAAAGTACCCCTGATTTCACTGCAGGAGCTCCTTTCATCAGGAGGGAAATGAGTCCTGGGAACTGCTGACATGGTTCTTATCTGACATAACCTACTGATGGTGTGTCATGGGGCTGCTGGTGAAGGGAGCTTCTGGGATAACACCTGACCACTGGGCTTACAGCCCAAATCCCCATAATTTGATTTCATAGTATCAGAACAACCCACCTCTGCTAAGGCTGCCAGCTACAGCCCATAACTTCTCTCTCCAAACACTCTCACCTCTGAGTTCTTCTTTTTCTTTAATTTTTTCAAGTTTATTGTATTGAAGTATAGTTGATTTAAAATGTTGTGTTAATGTCTACTTTACAATAAAGTGATTCAGTTATACATGTATATACATGTATAATATATATATATTTTCATATTATTTTCCATTATGGTTTATCTTAGGATATTGAATATAGTTCCCTGTGCAGTATAGTTAGACCTTGTTGTTTATCCATTCTATATATAATAGTTTGCATCTGCTAATCCCAACTTCCCAACCCATCCCTCCTCCCCTGCTCTCCCACTTGGCAACCATTAAGTCTGTTATTTTATGTCTGAGTCTGTTTCTATTTCAAAGGTAAGTTCATTTGTGTCATATTTTAGATTCTCCATTTAAGTGATATCATATGGTATTTGTCTTTCTCTTTCTGACTTACTTCATTTAGTGTGATCATCTCCAGGTCCATCCAGGTTGCTGCAAATGGCATTATTTCTTTCTTTTTGTGGTTGAGTAGTATTCCGTTGTGTATGTGTACCACATCTTTATCCGTTCATCTATTGATGGACATAGGTTGTTTCCATGTAATGCCGATTGTAAATAGTGTGGCTATGAACGTAAGGATTCATGTATCTTTTCGGACATAAGGGTACATATGTCTTTTTGAATTATACTTTTGTCCAGATATATGCCCAGGAGTGGGGTTGCTGAATCATATGGTAACTCTATTTTTAGTATTTTTGAGGAACCTCCATACTGTTCTCCATAGTGGTTGCATCAACTTACATTCCCACCAACAGTGTAGAAGGGTTCCCTTTTCACCACACTCCCTCCAGCATTTATTATTTGTAGACTTTTAAATGATAGCCATTCTGATCTGTGTAAGGTGATACCTCATTGTAGTTTTGACTTGCATTTCTATGATATTTATCAGTGTTGAGCATCCTTTCACGTGCCTACTGGCCATCTGTATGTCTTCCTTGGAGAAATGTCTCTCTAGATCTTTTGCCCATTTTTTTATTGCATTGTTTGCTTTTTTGTTATTGAGTTGTATGAGCTGTTTGTACATTTTGGAAATTAAGCCCTTATCAGCCACATCATTTGCAAATATTTTCTCCTAACCCGTAGATTGTCTTTTGTTTTGTTTATGGTTTCCTTTGCTGTGCAAAAGCTTGTTAAGTTTGATTAGGTCCCATTTGTTTACTTTTCCTTTTAATTATCTTGCCTTGGGAGACTGACGTAAGAAAACATTGGTCAATTTATGTCAGAGAATGTTTTGCCTATGCTCTCTTTTAGGAGTTTTATAGTGTCAAGTGTTATAGTTGAGTCTTCAAGCCATTTTGAGTTTATTTTTGTGTATGGTGTGAAGGAGTGATCTAACTTCACTGATTTGTATGAGTCAGCTCTTGAGCTGAGCAACATGTGCCTGCTCAGGGCATGTGCTTCAAGTGTTTGGCACAAGTTAAGAAGCAAATGTTGTTGCTTTTTGTTGCTTTTTGCCTTGGTTGTTTCTTTTCATGTAACTTATCAAGTAAGTGGATGATGTAGCTTGGGAGGCAGAAACACAGCTGATGGTGTGGGCAGAGCAGGAAGTCATTACAGAGAAGATTTAGGGCTAAGAATTGAAGACCAGCTCTAACTTAGTCACATTCAGGTAGGGTTCACTCAGACAGTGGAGAGTACCATACCCCCATGAAACAAGAATATATGTGGGACTTCCCTGGGTCCAGTGCTTAAGAATCCTCCTGCTAAAGCAGGGCACACAGGTTTGATCCTTGGTCTGGGAAGATTCCACATGCCTCAGGGCAACTAAGCCTGTGCACAAAACTACTGAAGCCCAAGAGCTCTAGAGCCGACAAACCACAGCTACTGGGCTCATGTGCTACAACTACTGAAGCCTGCGCACCCAGAGCTCATTGTTTTGCAGCAAGAGAAGCCACCACAATGAGAAATGCACACAGCACAACTAGAGAGTAGCCCCCACTCACAGCTAGAAAAAGCCCACCCGCATCAATGCAGACCCAGCACAGCCAAAAATAAATAAATAAATAAATAATTTTTTAAAGGCTACAAATGTATGCAGATTATACTTCATATAATTCCCCAATTCTCTCAGTCTATGTGCATGAAATTTAAGATGGTGTCTTAGAGGTCATGAATTAGAGTTAGCAATCACTGAGGAAATACTTTCACAAATATTACAGCATATAGGACTTTGGTGGGTGTTGTGGGGATACATTCGTTAACTGAACAGTTGTAAATCAAGTACATGCTATGTGTTGGGAGAATACAAAAATGAAGTGAACGAGATTTCTTCCCTCAAAGGGAGAGAGCACATGAGTAAATCTGTAATTCCACTATAGTATCTTAAATGCCAAATTATACATACATAATACATGTGTGTGTAAGTCTGAGATACATAGACAAGCCTGGGAATTGTATTAAATCATGAAGGAAAATGTTTCATTCAACCCAAGGCAGGGGATGGTGCAGTGAGGAATAAAACCAGGGAATCTCATAAAAAGGGAATAATTGTGCCATCTTTTTTATGTTGTTGCTATTTTTTTTTATGAAAAAGAGTGGATATATGTGCCAATCTTTACTGATAGTTGAGTAGGAGACTCAACAGAGCAGAGGAGAAAAGTGTTTTGAGAAGCCAATATTAGAAACAAGAATTGAAATGTACGAGAGGAAATGAAGCCTTTGGCAAGCAGTGTAGACAGATCAGAACAGAAAATGGCTTTTGGGATTGTGGGAATGAGGCTGGAGACAGAGAGGCAGATGGTCTTATCCCATAAAGAGAATACTGTCACTGGTTTGTGTTTTTAAAAAGTAAATCTTGCCGTAACATGGGGAAAATTTTGAGGACGAAAGGCTGGAAAGAGCTGAGACCAGCTCCAGAGCGGTTGATACGTCACAGGGACAAACAGAATCCAAACTGAGGCAGAAGTGGGGCCTGAGAAAGGAGGGAACTAACCTTAAGAATGTCTCAGAGGGAGAGGAGACTCAGCTAGTTGTTTTATTGTTTGACCATTGAGGTGAGAGGGATAGAGAAATACAGAATAAGCCCAAGGTTTCTGGTTGCACCATGGGATGGGTTGAGACATTCACTGTGATGAGAATTACATGAAATAGATGATATTTAGAGGAAAGAGGAGGAATTCACTCTTTGACAGGTAGAAATTTCAGGTTCCATTATAAATACAGGTGGGTATGTTAGTGCATACCTGGATTATTGCCCTGGAAATCTGGGCTGGAAACTGAGATTGGGAAACACTAACACAGTCATGAAATTAAAAGACGCTTGCTCCTTGGAAGAAAAGCTATGACAAACATAGACAGCATATTAAAAAGCAGAGACATTACATTGCTGACAAAGGTCTGTATAGTCAAAGCTATGTTTTTATAGTAGTCATGTATGGATGTGAGAGTTGGATGTAAAGAAGGCTAAGCATTGAAGAATTGATGCTTTTGAGCTGTGGTGTTGGAGAAGACTCTTGAGAGTCCCCTGGACTGCAAGGAGATCCAACTAGTCCATCCTAAATGAAATCAATCCTGAATATTCATTGGAAGAACTGATGCTAAAGCTGAAGCTCCAATACTTTGGCCACCTGATGCAAAGATCTGACTCATTGGAAAAGACCCTGATGCTGGGAAAGATTGAGGGCAGGAGGAGAAGGGGCTGACAAAGGATGAGATGGTTGGATGGCATCACTGGCTCAGCGGACATGAGTTTGAGAAAGCTCCAGGAATTGGTGAAGGACAGGGAAGCCTGGCGTGCTGCAGTCCATGGTGTCACAAAGAGTCGGACACGACTGAGTAACTGAACAGCAACAACAACACAGGCAGACTGGCTCAGGAGGAGGGAGGAGAGGAGGAGATGGGAGCTCACAGAGGTGGAGGATACTGATGAGTCCGGGATGGCCAGAGCCCCAGGTCCCTGGGGGAAGCTGAGAACGAGTGGCCAGAGGGCCCCAGCTTGGGAGGAATAGGACAGGGATGGAGGTGCTCCAATGAAGACCTGCTTGTGGGGAAGAAGGCAGTCCAAGAAGGCAGAAGCTGGAGGGAGTGTACTGACAATAAAAAGGGGTCCCCAGGGATTCAGAGCACAGGATTTCGAGGACAGAGCTTAGGACATCAGGGGAGGAAGAACAGTCAGATGACCACGGGAGCTGTGTTTGGATAGTGACAGAGGTACATGAGGTTAAGTGCCCTCACTTAAGTGATGTGAAGGGGACCGAGGGTTCTGGAGGAAACCTTGGAGTCAAGCACAGGAGTGACGTAGGAAAGGCTACAGACAAAGGCCTGATCGAATGCACAGGAGACTCGCTGGCCTTCTGGCCAACTCATTACAACTTGAGAGTGTCCTCAACAGATGCCTTGCCAGCTGCCTAGACCCTGTTCTCAGGCTGGCTCTTGTCCCCGCACATCTCCAGCTGGATGAGGCGGTGTCAATGTGTCAATTACACCTGAGAACCTGGAGGAAGGAAACCACAGAGATGTAAGAATTAGCAAAGTTCTCTGGATGGATCCTTTATAAAAATCAAAGGTGTGAAAAAGTCTGGCCCAGAGGGCTAGTCACCTGCTGTCTTTTCAAAGGAAAGGACTTGAGGACTTGCACCCACTGCTGTTCCTACATTGAAAATATTGCTGTGTAGCCCAGAAGCAAAATGGCAGGGAACTTTCTGAGCACCTAGCACTCTGAACAGAGCTCAGGCAGGTGAGAGTTCACATTGAGTGGTGGGTTGTTATGAAGTGATCTGGGACCTCCTGTCTGCTCTGAGGCTCTGAGTCTGAGCCTCAGTCTCCTAAGCCCCTGACTGACAGAAAAGCCTAAATGCAAAGCCAGTACTGCTCCCAGATTGTACCATGACCCTCACACAGGGTGGGACTCGTGTTTCATTAGTGCCTCAGGGGCCCTAGGGGAGGGAGGAGGTCATAACCAGTGGACAGAACTTGAGCCACTGGGGCTGAGTCTGCTTTAACTTTGAAAAGGAAGCCCTGCTGGGCTGTGGGCATTTGAACTAGATGGTAGCGCTGCAGTTATTCCTTCTGGATGTTTTCCTGTGAGCCATTCTGCACGCCGGGGTTTTACCAAGAAAAGTGAGGGCACCCAAGTGCTGGGCCATTTTAACAAAAGTGCACCCAGGAAGGTTCAACACCCGAATGAAGTCACTCCAGGCCTTGCATCAAGTGTGGGCAGCAAGTGGGTGCTGAGACCCCTGCCTGAGGCTTTGTCACTGTGACTCCTACAGTGGGGGCAGGGGTGGAACGGTGCCACTGAGGAAACCTGAACCCTGAGTTCTCAGATCCGTTGGACCGACCAGGTGGCGCTGACCCGTTGGCCGGGTGTGCGGCGCTGTGGCTGACCTCAGATATAGGCACCTGGGCCTCTTCCCTCCCTCACTCCCCAGGACACTTCGCCCACACTTACTATGACCAACGCATCACTCATAAGAAAACAGAGACCGAAAGGTTACAGGGCTCGTCACAGTCAGAGCCTTGACCTCACAAAGCTGGAAATTGTCCCTAACACAGGATGGGCCAGGACAGGGGTCTGCCTGGAAAAGAAGTGACTCCTGCCCCCTGCCCTCTCTTCCTTCGGCAGACAGGCCTGTAGGCCAGAAACAAACAGAGACAAAATCGATCAGCTTTACTGGATTAAACATCACCCTGGATGGAACATTGCTTGGGTGTGGCTGGAAAAGGCCTCTTTGCACGGGTCATTTTTAAAATTATTATTCAAGTCCTTTGTCTTTTCACTGGCCTTCTTCTGTGTCCCACACTCTGTTTTGTCTGCGTCTGCCTAGAGAGTAAGCGCCATGAAAGCAGAGATGAGTCTGTCTTATTTTACTCTAGCACAGGCCTGGCACTTAAGGTGTTCCAAAGAGTATTTCATTGAAGTTTGGGTACATGAGTAAGCCTTGTCTCACAAGCCACATGAGCCACTTCCTTGTACCAGGGCCATTAAGACAGAGGGCTCATATAATCCAGGGGCTGTTAATTGCTCAAAGGTCACACTTTCATTTGTCATCTGTGGTTGTAACTCCCTTACAATGTCAGCAACAAACGCACATGTCCCCTGGGAGCTTTGCACTCAGCTCTGCCCGATGCCCACACTCTACTTATTACTGACACAAGGTCACCCTACCCACACTGCGCCTGCACTATGGGCCTCCGTCAGTCACCTCCAGGCCAGGCAGTACCCCAGAGATGGGCAGAGAGGCCTCTGACCCCAGGTCCTTCCCCTGCTAGCTCCTCCCTGACTGTAGCTACTGGAAATTCGCTGCTTCCTGCTTGCTGTGTGTGGGCTTTGCATATGCTGGGATGCAGCCTGGAAATCAAAAGCCTCATATCAGCCATGGGGTTTCTACCTCCTTCCCTCTGGTTCTAGTGAAGTGCTGAGAGATACTAACATGAATAAATATGGTGAAGATTCTATACACACATAACAAGTAAACTGAAAAAAAAATCTATTTTTTTGAACTTCAGCCTAAAAGGACTTTCCATAATTGTTTCATTACGCATTTGTATTACCCAATTAGGTTGTATGGACCCTGCTTTGGCCCTAGTCCCAGAGGCTGTCTGCAGTGGCATGGAAGGAAGTTTCTTTTTCCCCTTCCCTTTGGTTAGAGCAGCCAAATAAGGAAACTGAAGCTGAGATTGATACAGCACAAGCTTTATTCAATAACCAAAGAATGGAGAAGCAAGGACTAAATTCACAGGTCAACTTCTTACCCACCAGATGAGAGGGATTTAATTTTTAGGAGTAAAGACAAAGGGAGAAGGAATGAGGCTAATGATGAGGAGACCTATGCTTTAGTCTACTGGGGAAGGGGCAAGGCTTTTTCAAGGGAGTATGATGCCACACCCCTAACCTTTTTTGATACTTAATGTCCAGTCATGATCAAGGGTAGGTGTGTCATTTAATATGCTAATATAGTAAATATCAGTGTCTGATGAGACTCAGGGTCTGTCGGAGGTCAGATTCATTGCCATCTTGTTCCCAGCTGGTGTTTTTATTTGTAGCTATCTTTCTTATCTCTGGACCCTCTAACTTAAAGGTTTATGTTAAGTCCTGCTAAAGGTGGGAATTGATGGGTTCTGAGCAAAAACCTGGAGCAACTCTAGCAACATTTGTACCACAGAATTTCCAAGTTGATAAGGACACTGTTAAAATGTGCAAGGCTAACATTCATGCCAAGTAAGAGAGAGGAGGTGGAGCTGGAACCCCGTTGGGCCTCCCATAGGAACTGTGATCATATGTGGACACAGCCCTGCCCACCCTAAGTCAGGCAGAGAAAGGCCAGGAAAGAGCACAGCGTCCTTCTTCCACCCACCAGTCCCACTGGCCAAGCCAACCATGGACCAGAGGGCAAGGAATCGCCAACTATTGCAGCAATAATGGCCTGTCCCCAGGTTCACATAGTGGGACAGAAAATGGTGGGAAACCCATGAGGAGTGCAGGACAGGGATTAAAATATCTGAAAGAGCCTCTACAATTCAGGACTTTCAGTTCATTCACTAAAAATATTATCACTTCCTTAACTGTATGTGTCCACTGTGTGTGTCTTTGACCCAGAAATCTTAAAGTAATATTCCAAATTCCTTATCTTTATTCTTTGATTATGATTTCCATTTGCATATTAATGAGGTACTCATGCTGATCTTTTTATCCTTTTAATCATCATTATATGCTGATTTTATGTCTCTCAAGATACAGAAGTGAATATAAAGCTAAACAATAAAACATTCATTGAAAATTTGTTAAACATGCCAAGCACTATTCTAAACACTTCCAATAGCCCTATAACCCAGGGCTATAGGATAAACCCAGGCTATAGAAGAAAATAAGGTGCAAACATTAGCAAACTCACAGAGATAATCACAGACCAAGCTGGGGCTGGAACCCAGAAAACCTGACTTCAGTATCAGGTTCTAGCCCCCTCTATTTCCCCTCTGGGCAAATTGCAATACAATGTGATAAATGCTATCTGTACTTCTATTATAGCACTTAGCACATTACATAGTTATCAGGTATAAGGAGCTTTAAAAATGAGTGAGAATAGTTGGCTGGCAGAGGTGGGGAAACGAAACTTCCAGGGAGAGGGCCCGAAATTCCCAGAGGGATGGCAGGTGAACAAACAGATGTCAGTTGTGTTTGACTGCAAAACAGAGAAAAGAAAAGCTGTAAAGGCTTCTTGCACCAGAGAGGGAAGGGCATTTAATGGCATCTAGGGAGTTTGGGTTTTATCATGAACATGTCAGTGTGTTTTTTAGGAGAAAGAATGTCTTGAGTAGGTCTGTATTCTAGAAAGTTAACTCTGGATATAAGTAGATGGATTGGAGAGGAAACTGGAGGTGTTGGATTTAAGTGGCAGTTCTTTGAAATAATTGTTTGAAAATAGGATAAAGAATCAAACTAGGGTGAAAGCAGTGGGAATGAAAAGTTATTTCAGAAGAATGAAAAAATGAGCAAAATTTAGTGATGGACTATAGACAGTGGGTGGAGAAGGAAATGGCAGCCCACTCCAGTATTCTTGCCTGGAGAATTCCATGGACAAGGGAGCCTGGCAGGCTACAGTCCATGGGGTCACAAGAGTCTGACACAACTTAGCAACTAAACCACCATCACCACCATAGGCAGTAGGGGTGTTCATTGTATTAAATGTCCCACTTGCATAAAATGATACATACAAAAATACCAGGTAAAAAGTTCTCATCTATTTTGAATGGAGGTATAAAAAACAAAAGCGTAAATGTGGAAAGCTCCAAACTTACTTTTATGTCTAATAAATTATGAATAGTACACAATGCATGTGTTTTCAAATCTTTATGCCTGGATAGGAAAAATTCATGTTTCAGCTGAAACATCTCCTCTAAGTGCCTTCCCTGAGCACTCAATTTATTTATTTATTTTTTATTACATTTGCTAGTATTTTTTTTTAATTAGTTGGAGGCTAATTACTTTACATCATTACAGTAGTTTTTGTCATACATTGAAATGAATTAGCCATGGATTTACATGTATTCCCCATCCCAGTCCCCCCTCCCACCTCCCTCTCCACCCGATCCCTCTGGGTCTTCCCAGTGCACCAGGCCCGAGCACTTGTCTCATGTACCCAACCTGGGCTGGTTATCTGTTTCACCCTAGATAATATACATGTTTCAATGCTGTTCTCTTGAAACATCCCACCCTCGCCTTCTCCCAGAGTCCACAAGTCTATTCTATACATCTGAGTCTCTTTTTCTGTTTTGCATATAGGGTTATCGTTACCATCTTTCTAAAGTCCATATATATGTGTTAGTATACTGTAATGGTCTTTATCTTTCTGGCTTACTTCGCTCTGTATAATGGGCTCCAGTTTCATCCATCTCATTAGAACTGATTCAAATGAATTCTTTTTAATGGCTGAGTAATATTCCATGGTGTATATGTACCATAGCTTCCTCATCCATTCGTCTGCTGATGGGCATCTGGGTTGCTTCCATGTCCTGGCTATTATAAACAGTGCTGCGATGAACATTGGGGTGCACGTGTCTCTTTCAGATCTGGTTTCCTCGGTGTGTATGCCCAGAAGTGGGATTGCTGGGTCATATGGCAGTTCTATTTCCAGCTTTTTAAGAAATGTCCACGCTGTTTTTCATAGTGGCTATACTAATTTGCATTCTCACCAACAGTGTAAGAGGGTTCCCTTTTCTCCACACCCTCTCCAGCATTTATTGCTTGTAGACTTTTGGATAGCAGCCATCCTGACTGGCATGTAATGGTACCTCATTGTGGTTTTGATTTGCATTTCTCTGATAATAAGCTGAGCACTCAATTTAAAACAGCCCAGCCAGTTATAATTCTCCAGCTTAACTTCTTGACTCATTATATCGACAGAACTTACCACTCTCTGAAATAAAGTGTATTTTAGATTTATATTGTACAGTTGTAACTCCTTACTATTTGTCTTACTATTTATTATTTACTAACTCCTTACTATTTATTTGAGAGAACAAGGTCTTGCTTTCCTAGTTATAGACTTTGCACTCAATAAATATGTGTGGAAGGAAGACAAGAAACAAAGGACAGGAGGGAGAGAGGGAAGAAGGGAGGATGAATGGATGAGTAGATGAGTGGATGGGTGGGTGGATGGATGGATGGGTAGATGAGTGGGTGGATGGATGGATGAATGGATGAATGGGTAGGTGGATAGATGGGTAGGAGGATGAATGAATGGGTAGAGGGGTGGGTGGGTACGTGGATCGATGGATGGATAGAAGGAATAATACTCAATTCAAACTCCTTGGTTGTGAGAGTTTCAATCTCATTTCAATTTTTAGTTCAGAATATTTGGGATTCAGAAAAATGGAGATCATTGTTGAGTGTCAATTAAGTTTCTACTCATTGTTCTCTCTGAAATCACCACTGAAAATTCTTTATCTGTCTCAATGATTCTGAGTACCACTTTTCCCAGAGCAAATCTAAGATGCACTAAACAACTGAAAAAGGTGAACTCTTTTGAGTAAGAGTGCCAGAGTGTCAACATGCACTGTTTGTTAATGTATCATTTTAAGACATTGTTGTGATATGAGTCATTCTTTACGTAATTGTCAGTGTGAGAAGAACTTCCAGAAGCTAGAGTTAGAGATCTGATGTTGTTTAATCAGTTTCTGTGCAACCACCAGAAGATACGAGTGTTCATTTCATGTTAGTGATGGTGACAAATTTAACCTATCAATATTATAACCAGAAATTCTGGGCCCTCTCAAGCCAGAATTTCCGAGAACCTCTCCTAACTGTGAAGCAGGCTCCTCCCTGTCCTTGTGCCCCTGCCATGCCCTCTCCCTTTCCAAGCAGACACAACCTGGGTGGCAGAAATCTGTTTTCAGGTCTTTAGCAAGAGGAGGTGGAGGCGGGAGGGAGGCCTCTTGGAGCATGTTTAGAGTTTGGCCAAGTGGGTATTAAGTGTAATTGTAGAGTTTTATGGAACTTAAGAAGTCCTGGATAACACACTTTAAATATCCCTTGCTACATCTGCAGAGCCTGAATTAGTAGGTAGAAACCACAGTATCATGAGATTCCACTGAATGTGTCCTGGCCCTTCAACCCCCAAAGGCCCCTCCTGGAAGAATAGCTCAGTGGGTCTTGTTCGTTTGAGTCATGGGTCAGATAAGCTCCCCCACCCCCACGCCATCCCAGCAGCAGCCCCTGTGTTCCTTTGTAGGCGCCTACAAGAGCTTCCCTGGTCCCAGCCCTGGCTGAATCTAAGCAGCCTTCCTAGCAATGCCCTGGAGAAGCTCAGTGCACACATTAGTTGTGAAGTCACCATAAAATATGCATGTCTGATTGTGACTGTATCTGCTTCTTAACCCAGCTTTCTTCAGAACTTGTAAGAAACCTCTAGTAAAGCTTTCACAACTATTAAAGAGAACACTCTTTTTCAACACTTGCATTATGCAGAAAAAGACCTAAGGTTGTGTGAGATTTATATGACAAAGATTACGCTTTAATTCAGTTGGAAAAGAATGGACTACTCAGTTAATGATGCCAAAACAACTGACTGTGTAAACAAAAAAGGCGGGGCGGGGGGAGGGGGTGTTAAATTCCTCTCTAGTTTAAAGCACATGTAAAAATATGACAGTAAAATTTCTTCGAGAAACTCTAGAGAACTTTCTATATATTCTAGAATAAACATTTTTGGAAATAGAAAACAAACGAGAAATTTTGAAGAGTAGAGACTTTTTCGGTCAAGATTTGAACCCTAGAATCTGTAAAAGAAAAGAAAGATATATTTAAATGTATAAAAATGAAAATAGTTTTTATGGCAAAAAAACACCACAAAGGCAAAAGGTAAGTTTTGATTTTGAAAAATAATCTTTGTAAATCAGAAAAATCAGAGATTGAAAATCTGTAATATAGATTTAAAAGAGCTCTTCTAATGTGAAAAGAAGAGAAACAATGCGAGAAAAAATCAGCAAAGAAAATTTAAAAAACTGTTCAGAGAAGAAAAATCCAAGTAATCAACAAACCCATGAAAAGAATTTCAATTTTACCATGGATAAATAAAATGACAATGATGTATCACTTTATAATAATCAAATTAGCAAAAATTAAAAAGAATTGTATCTTTTCAAGGGGATATGGGTGAAAGATTATTCTCTTGCATTTCCAGTAGAAACATGACTTTCGGTAGCCTTTTTTTCAAATCACAATCAATGATATATACTAAAACTTTTAAACCCATATACCCTTTGGCCCATGATTCTATCTCATAGAAATAAAAGCACTGCTATAAGGACTCATAATAAAAGTTAATATTTATTGAGCCTTTATTATGGACCAGGTTTCTTTGTAAAGGCTTTGCATGAGCTGCACATGCTATTATGATCCCCCTATTTAATAAATTAGGAAACTGATACCCATACAGGTTCAGTACTTGCCCAGGGTAACACAACTGGTAAATGGAAGAGACAGGAATCCAACCTAGGCACATAGTTCTCCAGTGTAAACTTCTAAAAGCTATCCTATCTTCCCTAACAAAACATACCAGGATGTTTATTTCAGCCTTGTTTGTGAAGACACAAATGTAGAAGCATCCCAAGTATCTATCAGCAGAGACCAGTTAACTTCATCACAGCAGCTCCACACTGCACAGTGACATGAGGTGTTAAAAGGCTGAGTTAGATCTTACCAGGTGATGGAGGGGAATTTCTTTAAGATATTGTTGAGGGAAGAAAAGCAAAAAAGTATGAACAACACAATTTAAAAACTGTAAAATAATGACAAAAAACCTGTATGTATATAAATATAGATAGATATGTAAATACAAATAAATTAGTATATGATCCATTGGATCATAGGAAAAGCAAGAAAATTCCAGCAAAACATCTACTTCTGCTTCATTGACTACACTAAAGCCTTTGACTGTGTGGATCACAACAAACTGGAAAATTCTTCAAGAGATGGAATTACCAGACCACCTTACCTGCCTCCTAAGAAACCTATATGCAGGTCAAGAAGCAACAGTTAGAACCAGGCATGGAACAACAGACTGGTTCCAAATTGGGAAAGAAGTATGTCAAGGCTGTATATTGTCAACCTGATTATTTAACTTATATGCAGAGTACATCATGCAAAATGCTGGGCTGGATGAAGCACAAGCTGGAATCAAGATTGCTGGGAGAAATATCAATAACCTCAGATATGCAGATGACACCACCCTTATCCAGAAAGTGAAGAGGAACTAAAGAGCCTCTTGATGAAAGTGAAAGAGGAAGGTGAAAAAGCTGGCTTAAAACTCATCATTCAAAAAATGAATATCATGGCATCCAGTTCCATCACTTCATGGCAAATAGATGGGGAAACAACGGAAACAGTGACAAATTTTATTTTCTTGGGCTCCAAAATCACTGCAGATGGTGACTACAGCCATGAAATTAAAAGACACTTGCTCCTTGGAAGAAAAGCTATGACAAACCTAGACAGCATTTTAAAACGCAGAGACATTACTTTGCCAACAAAGGTCCATCTAGTCAAAGCTATGGTTTTTCCAGTAGTCATGTATGGATGTGAGAGTTGGACCATAAAGAAGGCTAAGTATCGAAGAATTGATACTTCTGAACTGTGGTGTTGGAGAAGACTCTTGAGTGTCCCTTGGAATGCAAGGAGATCAAACTAGTCAATCCTAAAGGAAATCTATCCTGAATATTCATTGGAAAGACTGATACTGAAACTTCAATACTTTGGTCACCCAATGTGAAGAGCTAACTCAGAAAAGACCCTGATGCTGGGAAAGATTGAAGGCAGGAGGAGAAGGGGACAACAGTATGAGATGGTTGGATGGCATCACCAACTCAATGGACCTGAGTTTGAGCAAGTTCTAGGAGATGGTAAAGGGCAGGGAAGCCTGGCGTGCTACAGCCCATTGGGTCACAAAGAGTTGGACATGACTGAGTGACTGAACAGCAACAAATAATATGATTAAATGATTTAGATGAAAAAGATGGAAGAATACATCTTAGTCAACATGGGTCCCAGGAGATGAGATGAGGAGAGAGCCGCCAACGGAGCTGACTGCTCAAGAAGACAAAACCAATTATAATTTTTAAAAGCATCCATGAGCATGTTAATGAATTTATATAAAAATTATGTGTGTGCCCAATGTTCATCGCAGCACTGTTTATAATAGCCAGGTCATGGAAGCAACCCAGATGCCCATCAGCAGACGAATGGATGAGGAAGCTGTGGTACATATACACCATGGAATATTACTCAGCCATTAAAAAGAATTCATTTGAATCAGTTCTAATGAGATGGGTGAAACTGGAGCCCATCATACAGAGCGAAGTAAGCCATAAAGATAAAGACCATTACAGTATACTAACACATATATATGGACTTTAGAAAGATGGTAACGATAACCCTATATGCAAAACAGAAAAAGAGACTCAGATGTATGGAACAGACTTGTGGACTCTGGGAGAAGGCGAGGGTGGGATGTTTCAGGAGAACAGCATTGAAACATGTATATTATCTAGGGTGAAACGGATAATCAGCCCAGGTTGGGTACATGAGACAAGTGCTCGGGCCTGGGCACTGGGAAGACCCAGAGGGATCGGGTGGAGAGGGAGGTGGGAGGGGGGACTGGGATGGGGAGTACATGTAAATCCATGGCTAATTCATATCAATGTATAACAAAAACTACTGTAATGATGTAAAGTAATTAGCCTCCAACTAATAAAAAAGTAAAATAAATAAATAAATAAATAAATAAAATAAAAAAATTAAAAAATAAAAAAATTAAAAAAAAAAAGATTAATCTCCAAAGTATAAAAAAAAAAAAAAAAAAATTATGTGTGTGTAATTTTTTTTAAATCCCTAGCAATTAAAATTTCATTTGGTTCAAACGACTTAGCTAAGTTTTAGAGAGAAGCAGTTGTCTTAGACATGAATTCCTAAATGCTCCCTCCTATTTCTGAGGACCCAGTGCTGGATGGTGAGCCTCTGGCGTATTAGAAATGTCACATGACTATACTGCCACCTCACTCACTCCACCTCTGGTGTCTCCATTCTCCATCCCATTTTGCCAGCCCCCTCCCTTTACTCCATCTTCCCTGGTAGCTAGGACAATAAAGGATCCACCTGCAATGCAAGAGACAAGGTTCAATCCCTGGGTCAGGAAGATCCCCTGGAGAAGGAAATGGCAACCCACTCCAGTATTCTTGCCTGAAGAATTCTACGGACAAAGGAGCCTGGTGAGCTACAATCCATGGGGGTTGCAAAGAGTCAGACACAACTTAGTGACTAAACAACATGTACATTTATATCCTGCACCTCTGTAAAGATAAAGAATTTTTCTCTCACCTCAGAAATCTTCTCATGGTCCTTCCCAGTCTATCCTTGACCCTTCTCAACTCCATGAAACCACTGAATAAATCTTTTCAGCACCTATTTTCTTTGTATGTTCTAGAAATTCATAGAAATGAAATTATTTATTAGTGCTCTTTAGGAGTGATTCGCTTACTTGCTTTCATCATTTGCCTCCTGGACTCAATCAGGAGCAAAACTTGGCGCCAAGTCACGCCCTTCCGGAGTCAGGATTCCCATGGCTTTTCTGGGTGGTTGGAGGCGAGGAGTGTTCAGGCAGGTGGTTCTGTCACCTGCCCAGCAGCAGGCCACCCCGCCTCTCCCTGCAGGCCTGCATGTGCGGGAGGACAGGTACCACAACTCAGTCTTCCCACAGATGAGGAGGGAACAATTACAGAGCAAACCACTGGCAGGAATGCCAGGACAGAGCCGAACCCACTATTAGCTGCGGAGATGGGAGACTAGCTTAGGGCCAAACCCTGAACTCAGCGTGCAGGAATGTGCACCCAGCAGAGGGAATGCAGACCACGACGGGTGTGTCATGGGAGCAGGGAAATGTCGTTCTGCAAGTAGAGGGGACTGCAAAGAATCAAGACTCCACTTCCCAAAGGCTAACTCCAGAGCAGCTCCAGAGCAAGGATGAACTTATTGTTCCCACCTGCACCATGTCCCCCCACCCCCGTTTGTACTGTGCTCACATTCTGAAGGGAGCTCTGCATGGTTTCATTTGTATTAGCCATCCATAGCCTGATCACTGCTCTTTCTGGAAGCTCAGCTAGGTGGGGCAGCTCAAGGGGTCCAAGGTTTTGAGGAAACAATGTAAGAGAGGGAAAGATTTGAATTATAAGAAAGGACAGAAATTGATGGGACAGGAGCCCCAGGGAGGCAGGAGGGAAGGGAATTGTGTTTAGTCACTCAGTCAGTCCGACTCTTTGTGACCCCATGGACTGTAGCCCACCAGGCTCCTCTGTCCATGGGATTCTTCAGGCAAGAAATACTGGAGTGGGTTGCCATTTCCTTCTCCAAGAGGGAAGGAGGTCTATGGCAAAAGTGAAAAGAGAAACCCTGAAACCTGGGTAGTCCTTCTTCCTCTGGACTGGAGGGAAGCCCCTGGCAAGTGTCACAGCTTACAGGCTGGTGACACAAGAAGGAAATTAGCTTAGGAAAAAAAGGAAGAACCTCTGTTCTATGTAATGGAGCGGGAGAAGGCATGGATGCAGGTCGTTGGGCTGAGAGGAAGACAAGCAGGGCACTTCACATCCACTGCTTTTGGAAGAGATAGGTTTCTGAACTCCGTCCTTCTGTGGTACCCGTGCATAGAATGCATTGACTGATGCCTAAGGCAAAACTTCACTTCTGACTCTGAGACCTTTTTTTTGCTCGTGAGATCTTAGTTCTCCTACCAGGGATTGAACCGTGCCCTCAGCAGTGACCGTGTGGAATCCTAAACACTGGAGCACCAGGGAGTTCCCCAGAACTTTTTTTTCTATCTTTTAAAAAAAAGGTGGAGGAATGAGGGACTTGGAGTCTGTGGTTCTCAAACTTTAGTCAGTAACCACAGAACTTGTTTTAAAAGCAGATTCCCAGAACCCACCCCACAAAGAGTCTAATCTCTGGGCACTTGTATTTGAATAAGCTCTCAGGGACCCTGATGCCAAAGGAAGGATCACCACCCTTGGGAAAACATTGCCATAGTTGCTGGCAGCTTCATGAGCCCCACAAACCCCTGCCCCACCCAGAAAGTGTCAGAAAAAGAAAGCTAGATATTGGTGCAGTTTTCACACAAAGACATGAAATCACCCCAGGCAGAAATGACAGATTTTCACTTCATTTACCAGTATGTGAGAAGCAAAAAAACATGAAGATCCAAAAAGGAAGGCAGTAATATTGGATAAAGCATGGAAACAGGCATGGTGTGGGAACCTCATATTTAATGCACTCAAATAATGAGGTTGAGAAAGCATAATTATTTTTAATTAATCAAAGTTATGAGCATAAGGAAAGAGAAATATCTTTGAGATGGGTTTTTAGAATATAATAGAAGTTAGCAATTATGAAGGGCTTTTTCATCTTCAAAGAAACTATTAACATTAAATTACTCTTTTCTAAAATTCTCCCTCCAGGTAGGTAAGCAAAATTGAACATTATTATCCCTTATTTGAAGATGGGAAGAGAAAAGTGGAGAGGCCAGGACATGCCATGTAGACCTAACATTGAAAGGATTGGAAAAAAAAAAAAAAGATCCCACTGCAGAGACTGTGGAGATCTAGGTTTTCAGGCTATGATTTCCCCATTAGCTCTCCTGTATGCTTATATTTTTGGAAAAGAAGTCACAGCACACTTTGTATAAGTGACCTCTGGTGAAGGCATGGGAGAAGCTTCCGTGCTGCACTGAGATGGGAGATGTCATTTCCTATTTTTCTAATGTCCCTGGTTTATTAGGATTTAAACTGAGGAAAGCTTTCAAGAAAATCAAAGTTAATTACTCTTTGACCAGAATGTTTACATTACTTTACTTTAGCATCCTAACATGTAGCATGGGAATTAAAAATTATGCTTTGATTACGTGACTCAGACCCTGTTTTGTGAATACATTATGACCTGATTAAATAAATGGAAATGTTTGATACCCATCTTAAAAATTTGCTTTGAGGACAAAGGAAATGAAAGTAGTCTCTAGTAAAAATACAAGCCTGAGGACAGATACAATATGTGGTCAACATCAAGGCTGAACACAGTCATCAAGACAGTATGCTACTGGCACAAAGACAGAAATATAGATCAATGGAACAGAATAGAAAGCCCAGAGATAAATCCACGAACCTATGGACACCTTATCTTTGACAAAGGAGGCAAGGATATACAATGGAAAAAAGACTACCTCTTTAACAAGTGGTTCTGGGAAAACGGGTCAACCACTTGTAAAAGAATGAAACTAGAACACTTTCTAATACCATACACAAAAATAAACTCAAAATGGATTAAAGATCTAAATGTAAGACCAGAAACTATAAAACTCCTAGAGGAGAACATAGGCAAAACACTCTCTGACATAAATCACAGCAGGATCCTCTATGACCCACCTCCCAGAATATTGGAAATAAAAGCAAAAATAAACAAATGGGACCGAATGAAACTTAAAAGCTTTTGCACAACAAAGGAAACTATAAACAAGGTGAAAAGACAGCCCTCAGATTGGGAGAAAATAATAGCAAACGAAGCAACAGACAAAGGATTAATCTCAAAAATATACAAGCAACTCCTGCAGCTCAATTCCAGAAAAATAAATGACCCAGTCAAAAAATGGGCCAAAGAACTAAACAGACATTTCTCCAAAGAAGACATACAGATGGCTAACAAACACATGAAAAGATGCTCAACATCACTCATTATCAGAGAAATGCAAATCATAACCACAGTGAGGTACCATTACACGCCAGTCAGGATGGCTGCTATCCAAAAGTCTACAAGCAATAAATGCTGGAGAGGGTGTGGAGAAAAGGGAACCCTCTTACACTGTTGGTGGGAATGCAAACTAATACAGCTGCTATGGAGAATAGTGTGGAGATTTCTTAAAAAACTGGAAATAGAACTGCCATATGACCCAGCAGTCCCACTTCTAGGCATACACACTGAGGAAACCAGATCTGAAAGACACGTGCACCCCAATGTTCATCGCAGCACTGTTTATAATAGACAGGACATGGAAGCAACCTAGATGCCCATCAGCAGACGAATGGATAAGGAAGCTGTGGTACATATACACCATGGAATATTACTCAGCCATTAAAAAGAATTCATTTGAATCAGTTCTAATGAGATGGATGAAACTGGAGCCCATTATACAGAGTGAAGTAAGCCAGAAAGATAAAGACCATTACAGTATACTAACACATATATATGGAATTTAGAAAGATGGTAATGATAACCCTACATGCAAAACAGAAAAAGAGACACAGATGCACAGAACAGACTTTTGGACTCTGTGGGAGAAAGCGAGGGTGGGATGTTTCAAGAGAACAGCATCGAAGCATGTATATTATCTATAGTGAAACAGATCACCAGCCCAGGTGGGATGCATGAGACAAGTGCTCGGGCCTGGTGCACTGGGAAGACCCAGAGGGATCAGGTGGAGAGGGAGGTGGGAGGGGGGATCGGGATGGGGAATACATGTAAATCCATGGCTGATTCATGTCAATGTATGACAAAAACCACTGCAATATTGTAAAGTAATTAGCCTCCAACTAATAAAAATAAATAAAAAAAATATATCAAGGCTGAAAAATTATTAGGCTTGACTCTAAGTATAAAAATTTAAAATATTGAAAGTATTGAATAAGTCACTGAAAGATGCACTTTCCATGAGATGTGTTCATTTTCTTACTTGTTTAAATAGAATTAACAGAATCAGCAACATCTCATCTTCAAAAGACTTTCTATCAGAAGAGGTTTTTAAAATGTAAGTTATATAAAGGTTTATTTTCTGTTTAGCCTCAATTTCATTAAAGGATATATATATTCAGAACAGTGGGAAGGGTGAAGAGTTTGATTGCAACAGATATTGGGATGACTAGAGGGCCAGGGCCAGTGTCAACCACCTGGAAAGGATTTCCTAAATTGAGAATAGTAAAGCTGTCTGGGAAAAGTGTTGAAAGGAACATTTGCACAGGTGGACCAGAGACAGAAGTTCAACCATAATCAAGCTGAGAACTGGAACAAAGTACCCAAATGGACATAGGGTCTGAGAAGGGTCATAATTGATGGAGACATGTAAATCTAACGATCAGTAATATGTATGTGAAAGATATATGGAAATCACTCTAGATTTCTAAGAAAATGTGTGACATAATCTAGGAGACAAACCCTCAGGCACAGGCTGGGGACAGATCAGACAGATGCTTTGGGACCTCTGTGGGCACAAAAAGACAAGAAGGGCTTCCAGTTTTCAGATGATGAGTAGCAAACGTGGACTCCAAGATTGACTTTCCCTACTATCTAGTCTTCTAGGGACTTTCTCCTTATATTCTAATCTCAAAGAATATCAATTAATTCTATTTTATAAAGAAATATAATCAGTTGATAAATCTTCAAAACCACAAAGCTGAATAGAACATAGTTGCAAGCTCCAACATCATGTTGATTTATTATATTGTGTATGCTTCCCATCCTTCTCCTTCACCAATACAATTAATTCAGAACCAATTACATAAATAGCTTCAAGTATTCCTGGTATCTGGTTGCACCAGTTATTCCAGTATAGCATGAGAACGTGATTTGTCAAGCCATTACTGTTTTGCCAGTCATGTAGAAAGTACAAAATATCATTTTAGCTGAGACTTAGGTAGTTGTTCAGTAACCCTAATAGTTTCTTGAGCCATGATGTCACTAGGCTGTATGCGTTTGTCTGTTGCACTCTAAGGACCCCAGCGACTAGACAGTGCCTCAAAAATGGCTTACTGAAACCATCTTCATGGATTTGCTAAAATATTGAGTGGATGGATGGATGGATGAAAAACCTAAAAGTTGCTTAGGTTATATCCAGTTGATTATCTTTTTAACCTGATTCAGTTTTCATGTAATACTGTGCATTATTTAATGAAGCATAGACAAGGGAATGGCATGACAGTTGAGGGGTCAGTAGGGCACTGTGAGTTTTGCCTGGAGCACAGTGACACCACTATTCCTTCAGTCTCTGGGCTGTGCAGCTCAGATAATCAAGGCCTTTTCAACCTTTACCTTCCTATTTTACCCAGTTGGATAAGGATATAGCAGATCTCAGAATGTTTTAGTTATCCAGGCAAGCAGCATGTTTTGTTCAATTTTTTAATGTAATTCTGGGCATGGAAGCAAACTCTTTGTCTCATTGAAAATCAGATTCTCCTCCTGCATGAAATTAAATATATGACTTTAGGGATTCAGCTTATAAACTCCACAATAATATGTTTAATAATCATTCCAGGAGACTAAGGAAGAGGGGTATCCTCTTTATAGTACCCTGCACTGGGCACTATATTGCCTTCCCAGAGTTGCCACAGCAAATTTTCACAAACTGAATATTCTCCATTCTGGAAGTCCAAAATCAAAGTGTCAGCAAGGGGCTTCCCTAGCTTCTCAATGGCAAAGAACCCACCTGCCAACGCAGGAGACACGGGTTTGATCCCTCGTCCAGGAAGACCCCACATGCTGGGGAGCAACAAGGCCCGCATGCTACAACTATTGAGCCTATGCTCTAGAGCCCAGGATCCACAACTACTAAATCCATGTGCCACAGCTGCTGAAGCCCACATGCCCTCCAGCCCATGCTCCGCAACAAGAGAAGCCACCACAACTAGAGAATAGCTCTCATAGCAATGAAGACCCAGCACAGCCAAAAATAAATTAATAAATTTAAATTTTGTAAAAGTGTCAGCAAGGACTTATTCCCTCTCAAGACACCAGGGGAGAGTGCTTCCTGGCTTCATTCAGCTTCTGCTGGCTCCAAGCATTCCTTGGCTTATGGGAGCACCACTCCAGTCTCTGCTTCTGTATTTTCTCTTCTGTCTCTTATAAGGACCTCTGTCAGTGGATTTAAGGCCCACCTGGACAATCTAAGATGATCTCAGCTTGAGATCCTTCATTATATTTGCAAGGACCCCTTTTCCAAATAAGGTCATGTTGACAGGTTCAGGGTTGAGGAAATGGATACATCTTTGGGGGCACATTCAACCCACTACAGATAATCTGCACAATCTACTTCTGGACGAACTTTCTCTGGGAGGGAGTCACCCGTTTGGCCCACCATATTGCCACCTTGAGGAACAAGCAGCTCTGGTCTTACTCCTTTGCCTTCCCACAAGGCTGATACTAACGGGGGCACTTGGCAGGGACCAAGGCTAGATATTCATTTCAGTTGCTAATTAGCAACTGTCATTATCTTGTGTTGGCGTCTTTCTCATGACAGATGAAGAAAACTTCAGATTTTCTCAGCTAATTTGCAAAGCTGTTTCCACACACAGGGAAGCTAGGAAAGCCAAACATAAATCAGGCAATATTTAAACAGTTTGAGAGGGCATGAGGAAGGCAATTCTTTATCCATTCCTTGAAATATCATCTGAATTAAAGGTATAAAGAGTAGACCTAACTTCCTACTGTATAGCACAGGGAACGATAGTCAATATTATGTAATAACCTATAAGGAAGAAGAATCTGGAAGAGAATATATGCATACATACATATATATGTGTAACTGAATCACTGTGCTATACACCTGACACACAATATTGTAAATCAACTATACATCAATTAAAGTTTAAAAAAAAAAAGGACAAAACAAATATATATTAATTTCGATTTAACAACAACAGAAAAAATAATAGACCTAACTTTCCTAACTCCAGTGGCCTTGACCTACATTCCACTCCAGCCACCTGCTCCCACAATGGCCTTCCCAAGCTCATTATCACCCAGAACTGTGCCATATCTGAAGCTAAAACTCTAAAATCCGTACATCAATCATTCCACAGCCAGTGTTCCCACCTCCTCCCCTTACCGCAGCTGCTCACCAAGTTCATTTGCACCCCAGACTCACCATCCGCTGCCCATCTGGCATGGCTTCCTTCACCCCAGGCCTCCTGCATCCGTGCTTACGCTCCATCTGATGGGCTAAACGCCACCTTGGATCAATATGTAACTCACTCTTCCATATTCAGGGCCGGAGCTGTTTCCTGCGCCTCTAGTATCAGGTCAAATGAGATGATCCTGAGAGATGGTACAATCCTAAATCATACTCTGTGACCTCAGCAGGTTCTACAGTAAAGCTCACCAGTCCTTTGATGCATCTTTCATTCCCTGTCTTGAAAGCCTCAACTAGCCAGATTCCTTCACTTTGAGAAGATGACTTCAGATCTTGCAGACATGGAAGCATTGAGAAAGACTACCTCAATTTCCCACCACAGTTACAAATACCCCCCAACCCTAGCACTGTCCCTGCATTGCCCTCCTCCAGTTCCAGGAAGATCCCACCACTGAGCCTCTGGACTCATTTGTCCCCAGCTCCTTCACACCCTGCTCCAAGAGTTTTGTCCTTCTTCTCCATCTTTATACTTTACCCTCTCCCCCTGCTTACAGCTCCTCTCCCTCACCTTCTACTTCACCTCCTAAAATCTGACTTAAGTATTCAGCACCAAAATTGCTCTTTCTTTGAGCAGTAGACACCCACTGGTCACAACCTTAGGGGACTATTATCCCTCCCTACCTTAATGGAAACATCACTGCAGTAGATATGAACTCCTACCTGGAAGCCTCTGGAAGTCTGCTCCCTTAGATCCTGAGACACCGAGATCTTCTAGTTTTCCTTTTATCTCTATTATATGTAAATAGATATTTCTAACTTTATCAGTAGTCAGCATCCATTGTAAAAAACTTAATGGACATGAGGAAATATTCCACATAGAAATAAATGCTATTAATATTTTGACTTAAGTCCTTCCATGCTATTTTATTAGAGAGATGGATGGATAGTTGGATGGATGGATGAATGAATGGATGGATGGACAAATGGATAGAGGGATGGACAAGTGAACAGACAGACATATAGATGGAAAGACATAATTTTACATAATATACTGCAGAGGACATCATGCAAAATGCCAAGCTGGGTGAATCACAAGCTGGAATCAAGACTGCCAGGAGAAATTGCAACCTCAGATTTGCAAATGATATCACTCTAATGGCATAAAGTGAAGAGGAACTAAAGAGTCTCTTGATGAAGGTGAAAGAGAAGAGTGAAAAAGTAGGCTTAAAACTCAACATTCAAAAAACAAAGATCATGGCATCCGGTCCCATCACTTCATGGTGAACAGAAGGGGGAAAAGTGGAAACAGTGACAGATTTTATTTTCTTGGGCTCCAAAATCACTGTGGACAGTGACTGCAGCCATGAAATTAAAAGATGCTTGTTCTTGGAAGGAAAAGCTATGACAAATCTTGACAGCATATTAAAAATCAGAGAGATTATTTTGCCAACAAAGATCTGTATAGACAAAGCTACAGTTTTTCCAGTAGTCATGTACATATGTGAGAGTTGGACCATAAAGAAGGCTGAGGCCCAAAGAATTGATGCTTTTGAACTGTGGTGTTGGAGAAGACTCTAGAGAGTCCCTTGGACTACGTAGAGATCAAACCAGTCAATCCTAAAGGAAATCAGCCCTGAATATTAATTGGAAGGGCTGATGCTGAAGCTGAAGTTCCAACATTTTGATCACCTGATGTAAAGAACTGACTCATTGGAAAAGACCCTGATCCTGGGAAATATTACAGGCAAAAGGAGAAGAGGACAACAGAGGATGAGATGGTTAGATAGCTTCACTGACTCAGTGGACATGAATCTGAGCAAACTCTGGGAGACAGCGAGAACAGGGGAGCCTGGTGTGCTGCATTCCATGGGGTCACAAAGAATCAAACATCACTTAGCAACTGAACAACAAACAGCAGTTGAATCAAAGTTTGCTGTTTTATAAACTTTATTCCGTGTCCAAACTATGAATTTTAAATCTGTGTTTTTATCCTGATTTCTCTGTTGAGTTTCAAACTCTTACTTAACATCGTCACTTGATCCTCCTCCAAGTTAACATCTAATCTCTCCCAGGAGCCACTTCCTGTCATCCTTCTCTTTCTGCTCAAATAAAACTTCTTGTCTTATCAATTTTCCCTTCAAGATGTTCCTCACAATTACCTGGATGTACTATAATGCCCTCCAATGTGTCCTATTTTCAAATCTATCCCTCACATGGCTGCAGGTAGATTTCTCTAAAATGCCAAACCAAGCATATCACTCCCTTGCTTAAGCCCTTCAGCAGGTCCCCATTCTCTAACAGTTTAAAAGCTGAACTGGTTGGCCTGGAAAATAAGACCTTCCAGGATCTCCTGCTTCCTCTTTCTTCAGCATAATCTTGCCCCTTCTCCCTCTTCTGTTCTAGTCATCGTGAATTTCTTGCTGTCCTAAACACATTCTGTTCTGTGCCTGCCTCTTTCTTCATATGATCTTTTCTTGGAAAGCCCTTCCCTGCTTTAGTCTGAAGCAGACTAACTTCTACTCATTCTTCAAAGTTCGCCTCAGTCATCACTCCTCTGGGAAGCCTGCCTGGATTTAATCCCTCCCAAGTCAGCTAAGTCTCCCTTCTCTGGATTTGCACACTTTCTGTGCACTCTTCTATAGCACATGTTAGTTACATGGTAATGAAATGCTGCATTGCAAGCTCTCTCCACCTTCCTGACACGTACATTTTTTGGAATGAACGTTTGCCTTCATATCTTTGCATGCACCTGGCACATAGGAGGCACTCAGTAAATTTGTTGAAATTAAAAATGCATTTAAAAGCAATCCAAGCCTCCTTTGCTGTCACACCCTCCACGTATCACTTTGGTTCACTGCTCCGCTTTAAAGAAGCATTCCTATGAACAGTTATCTGTGCTGACTTGCTCTGCTTTCTCTTCTGCCATTCTGTCCAGCTTTTCTTCCCCTGTCCTGCTCTCATCGAGGTTGCCTAATCCAGTGGGCGACTCTCAGACCTCCTATTATGTGATCTCAGAGGCATTTGACAGTCAGTCTCTGCCTCCTTCCTGAACAGTCTCCACACTCCTAGGTTCTTCTCGTCACTCATCGCCTGTTCCTGCTCAGTTTACTTTATCGTCACTCCTCATCTTCCAGATCCCTGGATGTTTCATTGCTTAAGGTTCAATCCTTGGTCCACCACTCCATCTGCATGCACTTCCAAGGTGGTCTCCTCCAACTTCATGAATTCATGTAGCTCCGTCCATCTCTATCTGTCAATTACTCCACATTAACATCCACAGCCTGGCCCTGTTCCTAGAAATCTTGACTAATTGGTAAAACTGCCCACTCAACAGCTCCACCCCGATATTTAATAGGCATCACAAACTTAATAGGTCTAAGTTTAGACCTATTAGAGAACTCTCCAGTTTCCCTTCTAAACCTTCTCTTCTCTGGTGTTTCCCATCTCAGTAAATGGCACCACCATCTGCACAATTGCTCTGGCCCATCACCATGGACTGTCTTTGGTGCCCATCTTTTTCTCATATCTCTCATCCACGCCATCAGCACATCCTCTTGGCCCTGTTGTGAAAATATATCCCCAAAGTGATCTCATCACCTCCACCCCCACCACCCTAGTGTACATTGCCATCACCCCCCACCTGGATGATTTCAGGAGCCTCCAAACTGGCCTCTCTTCTCCCACGCTTGGCCAGCCTCACCTCTCTTCATGCAGCATCCAGTGGGTCATTCCCAACATCAGTCAGTTCATCCTATAGACCCTACAGGAAACCTCTGGTGGATTCCCGTCACACTCTGGATGGACTCCACAGTCCTTCCCATGCCTGCCCAAACCTGCATGTTCTGTGGCCTGGGGGATCTCTCCAGATTCATGTTCTCCTAAACTCTCTTTCTCTCTCTGGCATCCAGCCCTTGTGCCCTCTTTATATTATTCAGACAAACCATACATGTTCCCACCCGAGGCATTGTTTCCCACTAGCTTGTAGTGCTCCTTCTCCTGGAGGCTCACTCAGATCAGACATCATTGCCTCAGAAAGGATGACACAATCTGGTACATTTGGGAGGAATTATCCTCCCCTCCTGTCCTTTTCCCAAGAGAGTCATATACCTAAAACCCAAGTTCTAGATGAGAGTCTAAAATGATATTTGGGGGGACTTCCCTGAAGGTGCAGCAGTTAGGACTCCATGCTTCCACTGCAGCGGGCATTGCTTCCATCCCTGGTTGGGGAACTAAGATCCCTCAAGCTGTGCAGTATGTCAAAAAATAAAAATATCAAAAAAAGAAAATATCAATAAAATGATGTTCAGTGAAGTAGGAGTGATTAAAACTGCTCAGAGTGGAGCACAAAGCCTGGGGTTGAGACCTTCATTGCCTCAGAGAGCCCAGGAGAGGCAAGCGGTGCCCATGTGTCACAAAGGTGACTGTGATCACCTATTAGGATATCCTGCCCTGAAGAGGGTGGTTTTGCCCCATACCCCCCAGCGGACATCTGGCTACATCTGGAGGCAGTTTTGGTGATCACAGCTTTGAGGAGATGGATGGCACTGGGATCTAATGGGAGAAGCCAGGGGTTGTGTGAACACTCTGCAGGGCACAGAGCAGTCAATGTCAACTGTGCTACAGTTGAGGAACTGGCTCTGTTCTTTTGAGAACCTCCAGGATCTCTTAAAGGACTTTAACCCCTGCAAATCTTGGTCTGTTGCCAGGGATGGGGGAAGAACCCAAAAGGAGCAGGGATGGAAAACATGACTGCTGTGGAGAGAACCTTCTCGAACTCAGCCGTCAGTCTGCAGGAGGTAGACCGTGCACAGTGTGGGTGTAGTTGCAGAGTCATAGCTTGGGAGGCAGGCCATTGTGATGGTGTCTAGGGGGCGTTCAGGCCCGGGGCAGTTTTAGCAGCCCTTTCAGGGTTTCATTCAGTGACAAAAAAATACTTTTGAGCCCCTGGGATTTGCCAGTGCAATGCTGGTTCTGACAGTTCTTTACGCTCCAGAAGATGCTGTGGTCTTTGGAAGAGACCACCAAAGTCTGCAGACTGTGTGCCAGCTTTTGAGCAGACCTCAGAGTCCTGCCAGCTGTTCTTGTATCTGCCCCAGCCCCCCAGCCCTTCCTCAAGGGAAGCAAGAACCCAGCACGCTATCACCAAGTGTCCAGCTCTTTACAGTTCCCTGATACATTGAGTTGGTCCAAAAGTTCATTCAGATTTTCCAGAAGATCTTATGGAAAAACCCGAACAAACCGTTTGGCCAACCCTATACTATCTGATGCCCTTTCCAGGCAGGAAGGCCAGGAGATGGGGCCAGCTTTGGGCCTTTCAAGGCTGAAGCTGGTACAGGAAGTATCTCTGATGCTGAGTCATGCAGAGAGAGATTGATAGCTTACAGCTCAAGAAAACCCTAAAAGGGTCACTGGAACCTAGAGACACTGTGGGATAATTGTTATTGGGCCAAGATTAATGCCAGAGGTTCAAACTAGAAAGACCACAGCAGAACGTTTCAGATTTGAATCGTTGCCTGGGAGCTGCTTTGAGGGTGTTATTCCATTTTTACATCGCTTTCATATAAGAGGATTAACAAGAAGCCTTTTAAAAAGGTTTTGCTGCACTATCCAAAATGTCCTTCCAGAGTAATTTGGTATTTCTATAAAATTTTATTGAAGTATAGTTGATTTATACTATTGTGTAATTAGGCCTTTTACTTTCTTCACTTGGCAAACCATCCTACTTCCCCTTCCATAAATCTGATCTGTGAACAAGAAATTCCTCTCCCAAACATCCTGAATTCTTTGCCATTATGCAAACTGCTGTTATTTAAACAATCAGTTGAAAAGTACACCGTGAAATCATTACATCCTACCTCCTGCTAAAACATGTCTCCATACAAATTTTTGTTAGAGAGACAGATGAAGGAGAGAGGAAGGGAGGGAGAGACCTGCTAGTTCAGCTTCTGGGGGTAAAACATTCATCACATCCATCCATTGACTCAGTGACCTCAAATCTCTGCAGTTTGGTCTTTCTGTCCATCTTTCTGAATAGAGACCTACTCTAGATATTAGAAATGTGAACAATTAGCTTCATTGAGCAGACTTCAAATGGTGCTTCAAAAATTTTCAGTAGGTTTGTACTGAAAAGCACAAAGCAAAAGTTTGCAGCTCTGCAACAGCAGGAATGTGCAGACTGGTCCTCTGGTCCAATCCATATTCTCGTCCTTCAGTCAGGCTTGGATGTGTAGTCTCGGGTCCTGAGTCTGGGAAAGGGATCAGACATGCCAGTCTCTGAATGAATACCCAGGTAGGCTGACTCTACTAGTGGGAAGTCTTCCAGCAGTTGCCCTATACAGTAGATGCTATTATGATCCCATTATGCAGATGCATACACTGAGGCTCGGGATGGTAAGCAGCTTCCCCAAAGTCACACAGGTCAGAAGTGTTAAACGAAGACAGCCTGACATCAGAACTTTCAACTTTGTCCTCACCACCACACTGCTTTTCTTGGATTATTGGCAAACTGCCCAAAGAGTAATGAATCAACAGTAATTCACTCAAGTGGAGAGTCATGTCTTTGCTGGGCCTTTTAAGCCATGTGAGAAGATGTGCTAGAAATGTGTGAAACTCCATTGCCTTTGAACGCTCAGTACAGTGTACAAAACTCAGATGGAAGTGAGATAAACCCTTGCCAGTAACATTGGTTGCTTTCAGATCTCCTGCCATGATCTCCCTCAGCGTTGTTAGGAAAGCTCAGAGTGGCTGCAGTTGCTTTCATCAGAGGTAACTCAAGTTCATCTCCCAAACGTCTGGTGAGGTGTTGATGAGACTGCTTAAAGAGTGACATCTGCCCATTTCAAAGTTTCTCCCGTGGTCCCAGAGTTGACTGGCTGTGTGCTGTCCCTGCTTCAATACCTGTGAGCAGATGGGTAAAGATGAAAACCACTTAGGCGTCCATCAGAATGGGAAGGGCTAAACCAAGCATAGGACCTTCATAAAAATGAAATACTTTGGAGTTCATTTAAATTGGGTGTTGAAAACTTGTGTTTGCAGATATGTGAGGATCTCTAGGCTGGGCTGTGGTGTAAAATGAGGAAGCTTTAGAGGAACAAGAGTGGGAAGGAGACTCCATTTTCAAAAGCATGTGTGTTGTCACCACTGATACTCCGGGAGAAGCGCCCACCAGGGTCAAGGATATTGCTTCAGGAGATGGAGTTGATGCATTCTTATTGATATTGTCTATGTTGCTTATATTTTTCTTTGTACTAAAAAATACCCAATTGTA
This sequence comes from Odocoileus virginianus, assembly GCF_023699985.2. Classification (NCBI taxonomy): domain Eukaryota; kingdom Metazoa; phylum Chordata; class Mammalia; order Artiodactyla; family Cervidae; genus Odocoileus; species Odocoileus virginianus. The sequence continues at coordinate 39,379,659 of NC_069674.1, forward strand.
TTATTTTTATTTGACAAGAGGGTAAGGATTGGTGCTACCAAAAATGAAAACTTGCAGTGTATTGAAAACCAAGGATTTGAAAAGAACTTAGTCCAACAGATGTTTCTGCAAACCACAGGGTGGGTGAGGTTGGGTTCAGAAATCAAGCTGTGAGCTGCCTGTGTTCCTGCCCTGAAGGAAGACAGACCAGGCCTTCTCACAAGACCCATGTTTGACTGACTATTGGTAGAGGAGTTTTTTCCTATTAAATATGAGGTTCATGGTATTTTGCTATACAGTCGTCTAATTGTGATGTCTTAGGTCCAAATGGGTTTCTGTGAAATCATCTCTGATCAGTAAATAAATAGAAAAAAAGTCAGTAACACACCCTAAGGTCATGGCAAATCAGAATGTCCTAGGGAGTTTCCATGTTACACCAAGAGGCAGCTGGAGGAGAACACTCTTCCTCCATCCCCTGCCTTGAGGATTACTGATGGAGAGAGGCCTCCTTTCTGACCCTCCAGGGCGTCGTATTCTTCAGGTAGTTAGAATGGAAGAAAGGCTGAGCCCCACCATCTGGTACCAGGGGACGGTCCCAGTGAGACCCAGCCTGGTATAGCTAGCATGTGGATTTAGGCGTGCCTGGGACCTGCAGTTGGGGGACATGGCTTGTCTCCTCATGTCTTCCACATCGTATGTGCATGTATCTGCTGATTTACCTGAGAGCTGAGGCCTGTCCAGTGCAGAGAAGTGGTATCGTGCCCATCACTGGAATCATACTCTGTGGGCACATGCCACATGCTTAGGAAGTGGGGGGGGGGGGGGCAACAGGAGGCACACTGCCAGCAGGACATCTGGGGTTTCAGAAGTGATATGATCCGAGAGAAGCAGAAGAGCCACCCCACAAGTGGCCAGCAGCACTGAGGTTCAGATGTGACTGCGTGGGGGTAGCTGCCCCTGAGCCTTCCGTGACTTTTTCAGCCTCAGGATGAAAGGACAGGAAGTGGCCCAGTGAAACCCTCAGGGACCCAGCAACTCCGCGGGGAGGCCCCTCTGAGCCGAGCAGGGAGACACAGAAGGGCTGCTTCCCTACCAGCCCTGCAGAAGTGAGCCCAGGCCGCTCGGAAGAGCACGTCTTGGGCAGCAGCCTGGGGGCTCAGTAACCATCCCTGGGCTGTGCTGAGCTCAGCGTGCCTTCAGGAATGGCAGCCCATGCCAAAGGAAGAGCGGTACCACACCAGGAGCAGGACTGGCCTGCAGCCTCAGCGAAGACCCCTCATGGGTCCCCTGAGAGGAAGGGGTGCCCAAGGCCCTGCAGGTTCACACAGACGGCGGAAGGGGGCTCTTGAACTGGAGACCCCGGGGCCTGGATAAATAAAGTAACACATGCCCACCATGCACTGGGGAGGAGGAGGCTGCTCCTTCTGTAGGGACTCACTTTCATTGATCCTTAGAACTCTTCATTTGTGCCTAGTAACTTAGATCAAAACAAAAGCATTGGGGATATTTTTTGCTTAAATTATCTGGATAGTTTCTCTAATAATCAATCTAAAGTCGAAAGAAAAGGACTTTCTTTCCATCTCCTAATTCCTACACATTACCAACCTGTGTTGACACCAGACACAATCAATTTCCCAGCAAGTAGTTGTCCAGGCTGGTTAAGACAAAGGATATATGCAAGCCCTAGATGTTTTCTTGTTCATGAGATTGTCAAGGCAATTCATCAACCTGGAATGGTTTGCCATTCCAATCTCTGCCTTCTAAGCTGTTGTTTGGATTTGAATTGTACAGTCCCTGCAGTGTGCTTATACAAACATGTCCCAGATCATAGTTCATCGCTCTGGAATATATTTTACTGTATGTACTTGACTGGCTGCAAGCCATCCTGTCTGTGTTTATATAAAGCCAAACCACATTATCATAGATTGCTTGCACAGCTATGAAAAAATATAGAGGACCTACTAGTTGCCCCCAGCAGCCTGTGAAACCAATATAATTTAGTCTTTAGAAATTCCATCTATGCCCAACCCCATTCAAAGCAGATAAACAGTTCTCAATGGGTGGTCTGCGTTGCAGTCCCCTTTGCTAAAAACAGCCCCATCTGCCTCCCTCCATCTGATCCCAGCTCCTGGTGGAGAGGCAAGCCTTGGTGATCCTGGCTGTAAAGTGCTGAGCAAGACACCCAGCTCTGAGCTCTCCTCACCAGATCCTACTTGCAGGTTTGGTCCAGGGTGGGCATCCAACCTGAGTTGGACAATCAGGGAATCATGCTGGAAATCTGAACCTAGCTCAGTGAAAGTCCAGTTGGTCTCTCTAGAGGCTTGAACTCCAAGCTGAAAAACATTAGCAATGTTGGCAGTGGGAGAGAAGAAAGAAGCAGATGTTCACAGAGAGAAACAAAAGGGAGACTCTGGATGAGGGTGGAGTCACCCCAGTATCTGAGCTCAACTACATTCCTGACCCTAGATTTCTTGAGACACCACCAGAACTTTATAACAAATTCCCCTTCTAATAATCACAAGGAGGTGTTGGAAGCCAACATAAAATAATAATAGTTATCACTTGAAGAGTGCTGTTTTCCAGAAAAGGAAATGAAGAATAGGTGGTTAACTGCTAGCACAAGGTCACACAATGGGCAGCCTAGCCCCTGGACCAGAGAATTAATTGTGTTGCTCTGTGGCTTCTCAAAATGGGCACAAAGGAAAAGACTTGGTCTGGCATCAGACAGATGTGGATCTGTCTTCACTGTACCACTTCTGCTGTGCTAATTATTGACCTGTGATTTCTGGTGGAATGAAGATAGCCACAGTCATAAATAGAGTTGTTGCAAGAATCAATGAGATAACATGATCTGTGTTGGTCTGATAGGCATTCCGTAAAAGTTATTTTTAATCTGTTTCCCATTTTTCACTTGTATCAAACTACAGTGACTAGAACTGATAGAATATTGTGAAGAATGGTGATAACTAACATCCTTCTATGTCTTTATTGTCAAATATGATGCTGAGATCAATATCCTTTATAATGTAAGGAAACGTTCTCCTACTCTTGGTTTACTATGAAATTTTTATTTTTCTTCAAGGAAATTAATGGTGGATCTTTTCAAGCAAATTTCAGCTTCTAACCCCCCCCCAAAAAAAGAAAGGAAAAGCCATATGATTTTTGTCTTTTGATATTAAAATTAATTTCAATGCTGGAATGCCTAATAATAAACTGTCCTTAGTTTCCTAGAATCAAGCATCCTAAATCATTTGGCATTATTCAGAGAGTGGACTGATACTTTCTCTTGTGTTTTACTTATGACTTTTTAGTGTATGAGTTCAGTGTCTTTAGTTTTCTTTCCTTTGCTCTTTTCCAGATTGTATTTTGTGATTATGGTAACTCATAATGATGAATTGTTTTCTACCATTTTCTGGTTTCTGGAGCTATTTAAATATTTGGGGTGAAAATACCCCAACTATAAGGATATAGTCCTTTTTCCTCAAAGTTTTCTAGTTTATACTATGGTTATTTGTCTATTTAAGTTCTTACTTTTTCTTGAATAGATTAGAATAATGTATATTTTGCTGGAGAATTTATAGGTTATCGAGATTTCCATTTTTTAACATTGAATTGAAAGTATTTTCATGTAATATATTTATCTGCTCCACTTCTGTGGACACTTTCTGCCTGCTGAGATTACCATTTCTCTTTATTAGGCCTTCCGGAGCCACCTCTAAGGGAGGCAGGTTCTTGGCAGGCACCTCTGTGTTGACATTTGCTCTCTACCCACATTGGGTGGTGTTGCCGTCTCCCACACATGGCCACAGCCCCACATCATGTTAGGAACATCAGTTGTGATGCCTCAGAGTCCATTAGAGTGGGTAAGCCTGCATGGGGTAAGAGTGAACAGTGCTTTTAGATGCAGAACTGTAGCCGCCAGGTTGGGGACCCGTCAGATATTGGGATATCAGGAAAGACCACCAGGGGATGCAATACTGATGGCACAACCTGGCCTCAAGGACTGTAAGCTGTTCATCTGGTCCACGGGCCTCCCCATCCACGGTGCCCCCATCCACCTGTACTGAGGTTCTGCTCACCTCTCAACTCTCCAGAGTCAGTAATGTTTGCTTGTTATTTCATGCAAAAAGGATGGAGGAGCCTGGCGGGCTACAGTCCATAAGGTTGCAAAGAGGTAGACACAACTGAGCAACTTCACTTTCATGCAAAAAGAATAGACTACTTTAAAGATGGCAATTTGAAGTGTTATTTTTGATTGCACTTATTACAGGATCTGATCATCTGTTCACTTAAACCATTTTCATAGCAGTTACAGAGTACAAAGTCTTTTTAGTCTAAGAAGAGCATCATGAAAGATTGTGGAGATGGGTTAGTTGGAAATTCCAACAGAGGGTCTTAGAAAAGTCACAGCTAAGACTGTGTTGAGGTGAAAATCTAGTTAGATAGGAAGAGACAGGAAAGACCCCCTTAGGTCTCTAGATATAGGTACCAGAGATGGCCAGAGCCCAGGGTGAGGGAGCCAGTGGGCTTGACCAGACAGAGGGAAGCTGATTTAGGAACAGGGCGACCTGTTCCTAATGGGACCAAGCTCTTAGGAGCTGCGGCATGTAGCTAGGCAGATTGCCAGCAAAAACTGCCAGAAAAATGTTTGCTCAAATAAGGGTTTAAATCAGTGAAGACCCTTACATCTGGAGGTGGCCAGGTGTATACAACCAGTTCCTCCCAGCAGAGACCTTGTTCTTCGTGTGTGGCCATGTAGGCTCCATGTAGGTCATGAAGCCGTGACCACTTACCTCACTGGGATTCCGCATACTTCACCTCTCTGACCATGGGCATAATTGCCATGTGTGAGTCATGTTCAATTCCCCCACCTTCCAGCATAGGGTCAGGCACACATGAGACCTTCGGGTGGTATCTATGGAATGCTTGAATGGGTAAGAATGCATGGTCCAAAGAACTTTTCATATCCTTGGGTTTAGCTCTTCAGGTTCAATGCTGGCTGTTTGTCTAGGGTCCCAGAATTCCCCTTCACCAGCCCTTTTCTTCTCTTGGGTCCTTATATAGTCAGGTCTGAAAAGAGGATTCCAGTAAAATGACTCTATTCGGTTACTTGAGGAGGTATGTTCCTTTAGTACATACGAAGTTCATAGACATTGTTCATGGTAAAGAATAAAAAGAATGGATACCTCTCTTGTGTCATCACTTGGCAAGTTTTTGAAGTGGCTTAAGATGAACACTACAAAGAAACACATCAACTAACAATACATGGTTCTGCCTTATCTGTGTTCTAGGTTCAGGTTCAGTGGTAGAATCCTAGGCCTGGCTCTAATCCATCAGTACCTTCTGGATGCTTTCTTCACAAGACCCTTCTATAAGGCGCTCCTGAGACTGTAAGTGTCCCCCCCAGCCCTGCCTGCAGGACCAAAAGCACCAACCTCCCTGACTCCTCTGGCCCTTTTGTCCCTGTTTTCCCTACTCATTCCTGTTAGGTTTATGGTGGTTTGCTTTTCTGAGTGCTTAGCTATCACATAAACCTTTTAGTCCCATAAAAAGACATTTGGAGGTTTTATATAAGCATAAGAGGACATCATGTACCAGATATAAATCAGCTTATATAAATAATTATAGTAGCATTACAAGCGTTGTCTGAAACTACTAAGTAGAATTGATCTGTCCTTGTATGTAAATCAGTATGCTGTACATTCTAAACTTATGCAGTGCTGTATGTCAATTATATCTCAATGAAGGTGGAATAAGATAAAAGAAAAAATTGATGTATAACTTGATTATTTTTAAATGATACTCTTCTCCAATGGCCATGGAGAGTCCCTGAGTCAATAATTGTTTTGTGTTTGTTATTTTAAACATTTTAATGCTTTCTTTTCCAATTACTGAATGAACTAAAGGTTCATCGATGTATTCAAAAGTATCAAATCACTAACATACACCTGTGTTGCTTTAGCCAAGAGTGGTATAACCATATTTTGGCATGAGGTCTGAGCAGGTGTTTACTGAAACTATCTGTTTGCCTTTCTCCCTTTGAATGCACCCAGGCCCTGTGATTTGAGTGACCTGGAATATCTAGATGAGGAATTCCACCAGAGCTTGCAATGGATGAAGGACAACAATATCACAGACATCCTCGACCTCACGTTCACGGTTAATGAAGAGGTTTTTGGCCAGGTTTGTGAGATGTGGGGCTTGGAAAAGACATTTTGAGTCTTATTGTGGAAAAATTGCATGATATGAAATTTACCATCCTAACCAGGTTTATAGTTCATTCAGTGTTGTTAAGTAGATTTGTGTGTTATACAACCCATCTCCAGAATGTCTTCATTTTGCAAAACTGAAACCACGTCCATTAAACAATAGCTCCCTATTTTCCCCTCTCCCCAGTCCCTGGAACCATCCCACATTTTCTTTCCAAGAACTTGTCTACTCTAAGTATCTCATATTCAGTGGAATCATAGTGTTTGTCTTTTTGTGATTGGCTTATTTCACTTGGCATAGTATCTTCAAGGTTATCCATGTTTTAGCATGTGACAGGATTGCCTTCTTTTCTAGGGCTGAATAATATTCCATAGCATGTAAATACCATATTTTGTTTAGCCATTCATCAGTTGATGGACACCTAGGTTGCCTCCACCTTTTGAGTGTTGTGGATAATGCAGGTATGAATATAGGTGTGCAAATCTCTGTTCAAGTCCCTGAGAAATCTGTGTGCAGGTCAGGAAGGAACAGTTAGAACTGAACATGGAACAACAGACTGGCTCCAAATAGGAAAAGGAGTACGTCAAGGCTTTATATTGTCACCCTGCTTATTTAACTTATATGCAGAGTATATCATGAGAAACGCTGGGTTGGAGGAAGCACAAACTGGAATCAAGATTCCAGGAAGAAATATCAATAACCTCAGATATGCAGATGACACCACCCTTATGGCAGAAAGCGAAGAAGAACTAAAGAGCCTCTTGATGAAAGTGAAAGAGGAGAGTGGAAAAGTTGGCTTAAAACTCAACATTCCGAAAACTAAGATCATAGCATCCGGTCCCATCACTTCATGGCAAATAGATGGGAAAACAGTAGAAACAGTGGCTGACTTTACTTTTTGGGGCTCCAAAATCACTGCAGATGGTGACTGCAACCGTGAAATTAAAAGATGCTTACTCCTTGGAAGGAAAGTTAATACCAACCTAGACAGCATATTAAAAAGCAGAGACATTACTTTGTCAGCAAAGGTCCATCTAGTCAAGGCTATGGTTTTTCCAGTGGTCATGTATGGATGTGAGAGTTGGACTAGAAAGAAAGCTGAGTGCTGAAGAATTGATGCTTTTGAACTGTGGTGTTGGAGAAGACTCTTGAGAGTCCCTTGGATTGCAAGGAGATCCAACCAGTCCATCCTAAAGGAGATCGGTCCTGGATGTTCATTGGAAGGACTGATGTTGAAGCTGAAACTCCAATACTTTGGCCACCTGATGCAAAGAGCTGACTCATTTGAAAAGATCCTGATGCTGGGAAAGATTGAGGGCAGGAGGAGAAGGGGATGACAGAGGATGAGATGGTTGGATGGCATCACCAACTCAATGGACATGGGTTTGGGTGAACTGCAGGAGTTGGTGACGGACAGGGAGACCTGGCATGCTGCAGTTCATGGGGTCACAAAGAGTTGGACACAACTGAGTGATTGAACTGAACTGAACTCAGAAGTGGGATTGTTGGATCATATAGTAATGGGATTTTGTATTTAAAAGCAAGGACTGTCATTCATTCAAAATACAATTCTTTGAGGACTGCTGTCTTGAGAAGAATGGAAACCCACACCAGTACTCTTGCCTGGAAAATCTCATGGATGGAGGAGCCTGGTAGGCTGCAGTCCATGGGGTCACTAAGAGTCGGACATGACTGAGCGTCTTCACTTTCACTTTTCACTTTCATGCATTGGAGAAAGAAATGGCAACCCACTCCAGTGTTCTTGCCTGGAGAATCCCAGGGATGGGGGGGCCTCGTGGGCTGCCATCTATGGGGTCGCACAGAGTCGGACACGGCTGAAGTGACTTAGCAGCAGCAGCAGCCTTTATTAAAGTTACTCATGGGCCCTCGCCGGGGACCCTTCAGCGGGCCCAGGGGGACAAAAGTGGCTCTAAATCCAGCACGTGCGTACTGAGGCAAGTTAATGGATTTAATATGAAGCACAGAAGCAGATAATGCCAAAGAGCAAGCAGTAATTGGTACACATTTAGTGAGTGGGGCGGCCTTTCCTTCTCCCACTTCTGCTGAGATGGTGGAAATTAGTCGAATTCAGTATGAAATGGAGTACACCGAAGGTATTAGTCAGCGAATGAGAGTCCCGGAAAAATTAAAGGTAGCACCACCAAATGCTGACCTGGAACAAGGATTTCAACAAGGAGTTTCAAATGGTAGTGTGATTATGCAAGTTCCAGAGAGAATTGTGGTAGCAGGAAATAATGAAGACATTCCATTTTCAAGACCAGCAGATCTTGACCTTATACAGTCAACTCCCTTTAAGCCCCTGGCTCTAAAAACACCACCTCATGTGCTTACACTGAGTGAAAGGCCGCTAGATTTTCTGGATTTAGAAAGACCTGCTCCAACCCCTTAAAATGAAGAAATCCGTGTAGTTGGCAGGCTAAAAAGAGAACGCTCTATGAGTGAAAATGCTGTTCGCCAAAATGGACAGGTGGTCAAAACTGACTCCATACCTGTGTTGCGTGGTGGGTCTCCTGCCTCCACTTCTAATCCTCATCGTAACAATGTCAGGTATGGCATTTCAAATATAGATGCAATGATTGAAGGAACTTCAGAAGACATGACAGTTGTAGATGCAGCTTCATTAAGACGACAAATAATCAAACTAAATAGACATCTACAACTTCTGGAAGAGAACAAAGAACGGGCTAAAAGAGAAATGGTCATGTATTCAATTACTGTAGCATTCTGGCTGCTTAATAGCTGGCTCTGGTTTCACCGCTAGAGATAACCTCAGCTCTCAGAAATATTGTCTCAACATCTGGAAATATAAAGAATTTGCAAACTTAAAAAAAAATTAATGAAATAAAGTTACTCATGTCTTCTTTTTCTTGTTTTGACATGGATCTAGTTTAGAGTGTTTTTTGAAAATCAAATGTGACAGTGGATCAGAAAGCATTTTTGTAAAGTGTGCAATATATCTGTAAGATATTTCTCTTATTTGTGCAACTACAATACTTTTTATCACTAGCATCTAGGTATTTACTCCTCCAAAATGTATGTATCACAATAGTATTTAATAAAAGAAGCTTCCCATTTTTTTTCTTCCAGTGTTTATATAACATTGAATCATCTGGCTTATAGTTTTTTCAGACCAGCCTGATAACCTGAGCAGATTTAACAATTAAGGTTTTTTGAACATCATTTACAAGAGATTCAAAAGCCTATGACATGTGTAATTTTTGTAATGGAATATTATAAGAATTAAGCTGGGATACTTTATAAGTACCTTCATGACTGTGGGCAGTGTGCTGAACCTGTGGGTGATAGTTACCCACTGAACCTTGCAGACCACCCAACACCTGCATCTCAATCAAGAATCTTGTTCAGGTCCTGGAAAATGTCAGTGTTCTGATGCATTGTCTTGCATAAAAATGCCTCTGAAGAATACTCTTTTCCACATTTGAGAAAAAACTATTTTTTCTTACATCTTTAGAGAGGGCATTTAAATATATTCAAGAAGATCTGATTCACTTAACTGTCCTCCCCCATGTACTAGATGAATGTGTAAGGTACACTATTTTTTCTGCATGACTACTTTTAGCCCATCCTTTACATTTGCCCTAGAGTAGGGTTAATTTGTAAAACAAACAAACAAACAAAAAAACACAATTATTTAACAAAATAGATTAAGACAAATGGGTACCCATCTTAAAAAACTTAAGTTAGATCCCAAACCTAACTCATTATGCTTAAATTAATTCCACTTGGGTGAAAAAGCTGAGGGCTTAAAAGAACAATAAAAGGATGAAAATGAAAGAATTTTTCTTTTTAAGTTACAGTAAGAAATGCTGTTGTAGATGTGACAAAGTCATGAAATAAAAGATAGACATAGTCAACTAAAATTACTTTTTTAATACCTCATGTCAAAACTACACCATAAACAAAGTAAAAATTACGTAATATTTGCTACATTGTAACATATAGCACAGACAAAAGTCTTTGTCTTTCAATATAGGAAGAGATCCTGCAGATCAATAAGAAATGATCAACAACACAGTGGAAAATTAGCAAAGAATGTAAATGGGTAGTTCCCTGGAAAGGAAATATTCAACATCATTCACAATTTTTTTAAAATATAAATTAAAATAGAATGAAATACCGTTTTCTGTCATGAGAACATCAAGAATCAGAAAGCTTAGCAGTATTCTATTTTGGAGATGGTGGAGAGAAACAGGCACTCTGAACAAGAGTGTAGGTGGAAGGAAGCAGAAGTTTGTTTCACTGTCTATGAAAGGCATCCTGTGATACCTATCCTCATTCTAAATGCACCTGCCTTTGACTCAGCATCTCCGTCTAGAAATTTGACCTACAGATAGGTTCACATCTAATTGAAATGACTCATGGATAGCAATCTTCACTGCAGCATTGTTGATCACCACAAAAAATCTGAAACAATCTAAATGTTCAGCAGTAGAACACTGATGAAATAAATTATAATTCATTCATACAATGAGATAGTAGACTAGTAAGATATGTGGTCTGATACCCCAGCCCATCCATTTACGTATAAACTGTAAACAATAAGACAGGTAGTATAACAATAACAAAAAAAGAATAAGGTCTAAACTGGTATAATCCTGAAGGAAATCAACCCTGAGTATTCATTGGAAAGACTGAAGCTGAAGCTCCAATAATTTGGCCACCTGATGTGAAGAGCCGACCCATTGGAAAAAACTCTGATGCTGGTAAAGAGAAGGGGGCAGCAGAGGATGAGATGGTTAGATAGCATCACTGACTCAATGGACATGAATCTGAGCCAACTCCAGGAGATGGTGGAGGACAGAGGAGCCTGGTGTGCTGCAGTCCACGGAGTTGCAAAAAGTCAGACACAACTTAGCGACTGAATAACAACAAACCAGGATAAAACAATGGCCAATGTGTATCTTTAATGAAAAAAAAAAAGCTTTGGTGTATATGTGACCATGATGATGAACAGTGTGTATAATATGCTACTGTTTCAGGAAAGAAACTTGTTTTTCACTGTATGGCTTTTTACAGCACTTGAATTTTTTTTTTCCCATGGACACATGCTATCTACTCAAAAGAAATCAAGTAAATTGCAAATGACTAAATACATTAAAATTAGAGGAAAAAATAACATTGAAAATAAAAAGAGCAATCCTTCATGTGTGTATAAGGTAGGAACTGAACAACTCAGAGAAAGTTGTAAACATTCCCAGTGATAAAAATAAGGATGTGTTATAGTTCTAGAATAATGTATTTCTGTTTAAGCTTAAACTGATCCTGTTTCCTTTCAAAGGAAGTCACCAAGAGTGATGATTTTGGTTTTAGAAAACTGAGTCACAGCCCTTCTGTTGGCAAGTACAGAGTGAAGAGCAGACAGATGGATGTAGCTGAAAGACACCACAGGCTTTTCCTCGGTGTGTTAGTTAAGATTAAGTTCAACTGTTAATGAAGAAATCCAATGACCATGCTTAAATTAACAGTTTATTTTTCTCTTACATAAAAATGTGAAGGGAGGCAACCCAAGGCTGCAATCCCTACGATGGCCCCCCTGCACCCACAACCTTGATGCATATGGCGCCCTAACCAGCACATCCATGTCTGCAGTAGCAGGACAAAGGAGAAACAGCCCTGCTCTTTAAAGAGCCCTCATGAAAGTGCCATACAACACCCTCACTTGTACGTTATTGGCCAGAATTTAGTTACATCACATACTTAGAGTCAAGAAATAGTCTCTAACTGGGCAGGTAAAAACCAGAGGCTCCAAAAAATATGGATCTTGGGTGGTAACTATTATGCTATAATTGACCAATATTTCATATTTACCTAAGTCACCCAAGTGATCAAAGAAAGTAATCAGTAGACTTCTATAAACTATTTTGTTTGGGTACTTTGCCCATGAGTATCAAATATATACACGCATTTTTAATCAATAACTAAGTACATCTATGGGCTTCCCTAGCGGCTCAGTGGCAAAGAATTTGCTTGTCAATGAAGGAGACACAGGCTCGATACCTGGGTCAGGAATATCCCCTGGAGAAGGAAATAGCAACCCACTCCAGTATTTTTGCCTGGAGAATCTCATGGACAGAGGAGCCTGGAGGGCTACAGTCCACGGGGTTGCAAAAGAGTTGGACATGACTGAGCAACAAAACAATAACAGGTATAGTTATGCCTCACTTTTCTGAGCACTGAGGCGAACCCCTTAAGCAAATTTAAGATAACTGATGCTTCCCCCTTCAAACACCAACACTTTTTGATCACAGTGTCTAATATGTTACCTGCCTTCTTGCCTTTCAAAACAGTAAAGCATAGATCATAACTTTTCTTGTTAGCTTGTCCTAACAATCATGCATCTCCATACTATGTGGCAACATCATTCTCTCCTTTCTCAAGGTCGAGGTGTTACCCTTCAACCACTGTTATACCTACTGCAAAACCACTCTCCCACCCTCCATTTCTTTTTTGCCAATGATCTGCTGTTGGTGGGGAAGATTTATTTGTTAAGAATGTTATGTAATTAGGACTTGGGTATAGTTAAGGATATTCTAGTCCATTTAGGGGTAACCAGGGGCATTTTTCTTTTATTTCTGTTATGCCTCTTAAGTTTAAGAAACATGCTTCCTCTTTATGTAACAAAAATGCAGCTTTTCTAAGGTACTGATGTATCTACTTAGAACAACCAGAGCCTTTCTAGTAACTTGCAGGAAAGGAGAAAGAACCAAGAAGGTAATGATGCTGAACTCGTGTAAAGAGAACTCTTTACAAATAGTTCATCCTCTTAAAACTGATCTGTTTCACTGGAAGGTAAAGCAAGTCAACAATCATCATGATCTTTGTTTCCCCACAAGGTAACGGAGAGGGAGTTGAAATCTGGAGGCGCCAACACGCAGGTCACCGAGAAAAACAAGAAGGAGTACATCGAGAGGATGGTGAGGTGGCGGGTGGAGCGCGGCGTGGTGCCGCAGACCGAGGCGCTGGTCCGCGGCTTCTGCGAGGTGAGACACGGCCCAGCAGGCAGCTTGTTAGGAGAAGGGAGAGGGAGAAGGAGGCAGGAAGAGGGCTCAGCTCTACCCACCAGCATGCAGGGAGGACCCCCAAGGGTATTGGGAGAGGGGTCAGAGTTCTCTGGGAAACCCAGCTCTTGTGGTCTCACAAAACCAGCATCAGCGTGGCCCTGCTGAGCCATACATGAAAACACGTGGCCCGTCCTGCCAAGACGCGTGTGTGTTGCATCCTCTTTTATTCAGTGAGATAAAAATGAATGAAGTGAAGGAACTGGAGGGAATTATCCACTCTGGCTACATTTTTTATTTTCTTACAGGCAGATCTCTGAGATGTTGCAGGTTTAGTTCCAGACCTCAGCAATAAAGCCATTATCACAGTAAAGCAGTCACATCAGTTGTTTAGATTCTTAGTGCAAAGAAGTTATGCTTATACTAGACTGTAGTCTACCAAGTGTGCCACAGTATTATGTCTAAAAAAACAGTGTACATACCTTATTTTTAAAATACTTTATTACTAAAAAAAACAACCCATCATCTCATGACCTCGGGTTGCTGCAAACCACCAATTTGTGAAAAATTCGATATCTGCAGAGTGTGATAAAGCAGAACACAATCAAAGGAGATATGCCTGTGGTGTCACTTTGTACCACATAATCCATGCAGAGGTGCTAAATCAGGACAGCAACTTATGAAATAAGGGGCATGAAGTCACATGTGAAAGTTTTGAAAATTATAAAGCACTGTAGAATTTAAATAATCTGTCATTCAATAAAAAAGTTTTTAAAAAAGCATCAGAGATCAATAATAATTTTTTTTTGAAAAGAGGACACTGACAGGTGCTAGGCTTCCTGTTTACCAAACTTGACAGTTAAATTTTTCCAGTTTAGAAGCGAGGGCTTGGGTGTTTGAAGGTGTTCTTTGCTGCTCTGCTGGAGACTGGAGTGGGTGACTGGCTGGCCCACCGGTGTGATTACAGGCGGTGTCTGCTGCAGGTGTTCAAGGGTACCGCATACAGTCAGCAACAAGATGTAAAGCCAGAGCTCAGAACCCTCTAATCAAGCAGGTCCTCCCAGGTCTTTGAAGGAGGGAGGGAAGAAGTGAGGGGGAGAGGGGAAGAAAAAGACAATTGTTTTAATATATAAAGTCCATTCCCAGGAAACAAGTCCTAGTTTGTATGTGGAAGAAAGGATTCCTTTTAAGTGAAGTGATAGCACTAATAGCTACTGAATCACTTCAAAGCAAATTGGACTTTTTCCCTTTAAAATGTAGTGTTACTGGGAAACTTAAATGTGACTGCAGAAAGTCAAGTCAATCTGGTTCATAACATCATTCCAAGAGGGAATATCAGAGGTAACGAAAAGCAGGGGACCTTTTTTGAGTTCCCAGTTCATTAAAGCGTTGTGCTTCAAAATGTCATGATTTTTAACTTAAACATGATAACACATTGGGAGGGGGGAAAAGGTTGTGAACAGTGGTCAGCGTCCCAGCTTAGCCCACAGAAGTGGTAATGATGAATGTAACTTCTCGATAACACTGGGTCTGTAGGCTAAAGCTTATTTGGATTTCAGGTGGTGGACTCAAGGCTGGTCTCCGTGTTCGATGCCAGGGAGCTGGAGCTGGTGATCGCTGGCACGGCAGAGATTGACCTGGCCGACTGGCGGAACAACGCCGAGTACCGGGGAGGTGAGCGAGCGGGACTTGTGATGGCTCAGCTCCCACAGACACAGTCCATCACTTCTTAAAAAACATGAATGATTTGAAATTGACATAAGAAAATTAACCATTTCTTTTCTAGCTTACATTTTATTGTTTTTTTTTTAATTTTTATTGAAATATAGTTGATCTACAATATTCTGTTAGTTTCAGGTATGCAGCAAAGTTTTTCAGTCATATGTATATAAATTATATATTTTCACATCCTCCTCCAATACAGGTTATTATAAGATATTGAGTAGATGGTTAAAATTGACCATTTTAAATCCACAAACAATAAATGCTGGAGAGGGTGTGGAGAAAGGGAAGCCTCCTACATTGTTGGTGAGAATGTAGATTGGTATAGCCACTATGAAAAACAGTATGGAGATGCCCTAAAAGAGCTAAAAATAGAGTTACCATATGATCCTGCAATTCTACTCCTGGGCATATACCCAGAGAAAAACATGGTCCAAAAAGATACAAGCACCTCAGTGTTCATTGTAGCACTGCTTACAATAGCCAAGACATGGAACCAACCTAGACGTCCATCAACAGTGAGATGGATAAAGAAGATGTGTTACATAAAGACAATGGAATATTACTCAGCCATTAAAAAGAATGAAATAATGCCATTTGCAGCAACATGGATAGACCTAGAGATTGTCATGCTGAGTGAAGTAAGTCAGACAGAGAAGGAGAAATATCACATAACATCCCTTATATGCGGGACCTAAGAAGAAATACAAATGAACTTATTTACAAAAAAGAAACAGACTCACAGAGGACGAATTTATGGTTGTCAGGGGGGAAGAATGGGGAGAAGAGATGGTGAGAATGTTTGGGATCAATATGTACACTCTGCTATATTTCAAATGGGTAACCAACAAGGACCTACTATACAGCACAGAAAACTCTGCTCAGTTATGTGGCAGCCTGGATGGGAAGGGAGTCTGAGGGAGAATGTATACATGTATATGTATGGCTGAGTCCCTTACTTATCCACCTGAAACTATCACAGTGTTGTTAATCGGCTACCCTCCAATATAAAGTAAAAAGTTTAAAAAAAAAAAAAATAGCCATTTTAAAGGGAACAGCGCAGCAGCATTTAGGGCATTGTAGATGTAGTACAACCATCCCCTCTCACTAGTTCCAAAACATTTTCTTTGTCCCCAAGGGAACCCAGGACCTGTGAAGCAGTTGCTCGCCATTCCTCTCCCCACTCCCCATCCCCAGCAGCCATCAGTCTATGCGGATGTACCCATGCTGGATATTTCATATAAATAGAATTATACTGTTTGGCCTTTGGGGTCTGGCTTCTTTCACTTAGTAAGGTTTGTTTGTGTTATAGTATGACTGAGTGTTTCATTCCTTTTTATGGATGAATAATCTTCATATATATATGTATATATATGTATATATATATATGTGTATATATATATATATATATATATATATATATATATATATATATTCTGTATGTTCAGTTCAGTCCCTCAATCACGTCCAACTCTTTGTGAACCCATGGACCACAGCACCCCAGGTCTCCCTGTCCGTCACCAACTCCTGGAGTTAACCCAAACTCACGTGCATTGAGTCAGTGATGCCATCCAACCATCTCATCCTCGGTCGTCCCCTTCTCCTCCTGCCTTCAATCTCTCCTAGCATCAGGGTCTTTTCCAATGAGTCAGCTCTTCGCATCACATGGCCAAAGTATTAGAATTTCACCTTTAACATCAGTCCTTCCAATGAACACTCAGGACTGATCTCCTTTAGGATGGACTGGTTGGATCTCCCTGCAGTCCAAGGGACTCTCTCTCGAGTCTTCTCCAACACCACAGTTCAAAAGCATTAATTCTTCGGCACTCAGCTTTCTTTATAGTCCAACTCTCACATCCATACATGACCACTGGAAAAACCATAGCCTTGACTAGATGGACCTTTGTTGGCAAAGTACTGTCTCTGCTTTTTAATATGCTGTCTAGGTTGGTATTAACTTTCCTTCCAAGGAGTAAGCATCTTTTAATTTCATGGCTGCAGTCACCATCTGCAGTGATTTTGGAGCCCCAAAAAATAAAAGTCAGCCACTGTTTCTACTGTTTCCCCATCTATTTGCCATGAAGTGATGGGACCAGATGCCATGATCTTAGTTTTCTGAATGTTGAGTTTTAAGCCAACTTTTTCACTTTCCTCTTTGACTTTCATCAAGAGGCTCTTTAGTTCTTCTTCGCTTTCTGCCATAAGGGTGGTGTCATCTGCATATCTGAGGTTATTGATATTTCTCCTGGCAGTCTTGATTCTAGCTTGTGCTTCCTTCAGCTCAGAGTTTCTCATGATGTACTCTGCATATAAGTTAAATAAGCATGGTGACAATATACAGCTTTGACCTACTCCTTTTCCTATTTGGAACCAGTCTGTTATTCCATGCCCAGTTCTAACTGTTGCTTCCCTACCTGCATACAGATTTCTCAAGAGGCGGGTCAGGTGGTCTGGTAGTCCCATCTCTTTCAGAATTTTCCACAGTTTATTGTGACCCACACAGTCAAAGGCTTTGGCATAGTCAATAAAGCAGAAATAGATGTTTTTCTGGAACTCTCTTGCTTTTTTGATGATCCAGCGGATGTTGGCAATTTGATCTCTGGTTCCTCTGCCTTTTCTAAATCCAGCTTGAACATCTGGAAGTTCACGGTTCACGTATTGCTGAAGCCTGGCTTGGAGAATTTTGAGCATTACTTTACTAGCGTGTGAGATGAGTATGTAGTGACAATATAAATATAAAATAATATCACTTTTGAAGACTACAAAAAACTTGGCCTTATTTCAGTACATGTGCAGAGTAGGTTCTAGTCCATGCCTTCCCCCCCAACTCCCCACCCTCCGTTTCCAACCTGGACTTCCCTTCAGGCGGCCCCAGGTCATCTCTGGTGTAACTCAGCATAGGTGTGTAGCACGGAACGCCGCCAACCATGGGCCAGCTCTGGAGCTGGGTCACGTGCTGCCAGGAAAGTGTGTCCTGCCTCCTGTAGAACTGAAGCCCTCCTGGCCTCCATCCTGATTTGTTGTAACAGTTCTGTCATCTCTCCAAATCCAATGTCTAACTCCTCCTAATGCTTCACCTTCACGCTGCCAAACCAGTCTTCCTGAAACATTCTTTTCATCAAGCCCTTTACCAACCCACAAAACAAGCAGGCTCCTTATCCCTTAGAGAAGAGGTCTTTGAAAGATTTTTTACGCTCAAAACCCTTTCCTCACATAAAATATTGCAGAGACAAAATGATAGAGGGTGAGCCAGGAGCCCACCATCTCAGCCCCTCTTGTCTCCCCGATACACTCAGCCATGTAGGAGGAAACCTCTGTGGAACCGCTAGGCCCTTCCTAGCTTGGAAGAAAAGCCGCCAACCTAAGGCATCAGGTCACAGTGGCTCTGCCTAGCTATCAAGGCCTCTAAGCCCCCAGTAAGGTCCCTCAGTCCTCACCAGCAGCCGCTCTCTGCTGGTCTAGTCAGTTTGCTGTTCCCTGCATATTTATTGTTCATTCTCATCACTATAGCCCCTCCTCCACTCACACAAGCCTTCACATGCTTGACTCACACCTCTGAGGTGAGTTACACCTTCCGTTTGATGAAGCTGTCCTTCTTTCTGCCCCAGCCCAGCCTTCCTTCTTCATCTTTGAGTCCTTGGTACACTTGCAGTCTATCATTTTCCTTCAGTGATTGCTCCAAGCCTGGTTTACGTAGTCTCCTGTGGGGCCCCATACTTCTTCCTTGGGCCCAACTCCTCTCAGCCCAGGGCTGGTCAGAGCACAGAAGCTCTAAGGGCACCAAGGGCTGCGGGGAGGGCCCAGCATCTTCCGTTCACCAAGATTGACGTTCACCTTTCTTAAGTCCTAGATGCTCCCACAGTACATGGTTACCAAGAGCTAAGACATCAGAACAAAGACAATATGAGGAAATATCCTATCATAGAGGGTTTTGTCCCTTCAGAACCCCAAACATCTCTGCCAGGTCACACCACTTGTTGTGTACATTTATCTCAGGCAGGAAAGTGACTCCTGGGGGCCCAGTTGTTTAAATAGAAAGCAGACATCTCTGCGGACATCCCTGAGAACATAAAACCTTTTTGTAAAATGCCTCTTTTCTCAATTGACTTTTGTTTTCTAACTTGACTCAGTTACACAAATTATTTCAGACCTACCTGAAGGCCACCACTAGAGAAATGAGCAGATCTAGAGCAGCTGTTGAGTTCTTAGCACGTCTGATGTATATTTCATCTCCCCCCCAACCCCCGCATCCTCTCCGTCTCCCTCCTGCTTCCGCTTAGGTTATCATGATGGGCATCTCGTGATCCGCTGGTTCTGGGCTGCAGTGGAGCGTTTCAACAACGAGCAGAGACTCAGATTACTGCAGTTCGTCACAGGAACATCAAGTGTGCCCTACGAAGGCTTCGCAGCCCTGCGAGGAAGCAATGGGCTTCGGCGTTTCTGCATAGAGAAATGGGGGAAAATTACATCTCTCCCCAGGTATGGAGCTCCCACCCACCTTCAGGAAACCTGCTGAAGAAGGCCAAGTATGCTGTGTTATTTGAGCTTGAGCGATCATCCGTAGGGATGGAATTCTTTCCTGCTGCCCAGTGTATTGTTCTGAGTCATTAGTGAAAGGTGTGGGAGAGAAGTCTCAGGGAAATGCATTTAGGTCATACTCTTAGTCATTTTTTGATGACTGATGGTATTGGGGTTATTGGTTTCATGGTCCATGGGTCAGTCATATGTGGCCCAATTTAATTTAAAGAGGAATGTCTTGCCTGAGGGAAGGGGGATGCCCAGAGGCTTGAAGCCCAAAGTGGCCCTTCCAGCACTGAGTCTGCCCTTTTGTTGTTACTGACCAAGGTTCTTGGACTCTTTAATCTATATAAATGATAGAAAGAGACTAGAAATCTATAGAAAGAGACCTGATGAGAAATTCAGGCAGAGGCTCCTGCTGTAGCATGAAGTGAGAACAAGTGACAGGTCCCTTTGCTCACTCCACCAGGGGGAGTGAGCTGGTCCCTTAAATGGCATGGGGGTGGGGGCTGATGGGTGGGGTCAGGCTGGAGCGGTGGCTTAGGTGGTCTGCCCACCCCCTGGTAGTACTGTGTGCTGTCCCCCACTTTTGCTCTTAGCACCTCAGAAATGGCAATTGGGTTTTGGCCTTTTTGTATCTTATTGTTCATATTTACCCCCCAGCTGTGCATATTGCAGTTATTTTTAGTTTCTTTGTGTTCTGTTGCTTGAGGAGATGTTCGTCAGGTGCAAGTATTGACATAAATGGTCCCAGCCTGTCTCACTAGGGCATATCACTTGATACACCGGGAGTTGTGTACATATTGTGTTTTTCCACTATGTTTTAAAACATGTGCAGACAAAACCACATGTATCTTGGGTCTCTACAGTGGCTTCTATACAGTAAGCTATCAAAGAAATTATTGTGCGATAATGCAGAGAAGGAAGCATTAGAGCTCCAGGCAGTTTAACAACATCGTTTCCCTGCGCTATGAATTTTCATCCCAACACTTCCTCCATGCTTTCTGTGCCACTTTGGATGGCATATTTTCCTGCTCAGTGAAATAAGGAGCACTAAAGAGAGGCTTCTGTGTAGCTACTAAAGTCATAAATCCCGCTCAGCAAATAGAAGAAAAGATCGATCCACATTACTCTCTTCTACTGTGATATTTTTTAATTGTAAGAGAAGATTCATATTTAATTCAGCTCTGTTTCTCCTTGGCTTCTGAGATGCTTTGCTAATCCCTTTTGTGGCAGGATTTATTGAACTATAATTTTTATCTAGTTTTCCTAGACTTTATAGCATCCTGGAGATAATTTATGATGCGCATAGGAGGCCCAGGAAACAGGGCACATGCCCAGCTGGTTAATAACAGCCTGAAGCCTTGGGGTGCTTTTCAGCCCTGTCTTCACCCAGTTAGATCAGTAGACCCTCAGTGCTCATTTGCATGGTTCTGCTGACAGCTAAGCCTCCTAAATGAAGTCTGGCAAGAAAAGCAGGCTCAGAAGGCAAGATTTCCATTTGTTGAGTTTAATGATAGGTTTGAAGTATGAGGTTCTTTGGAAGCATTTTGCTTTTACTTTAAAGACGTGAGTTTGAGTCACATCTGGTGATATCTACTCCCAGAGTGAGCACCTTGGTGTGCACGTGGACGGGGATAAGGGAGCTACACAATGCACCTGCCCAGAGGGGCTGAGTCTAGGGAGGAACAGAACCAGATGGTGAGCAGTTACAACCCCAGTTGGAATCAGAGGCGAGCAAAAAAGAGACAGTAAAAGCAGGGATGCTAGAGGTTGTAGGATGGAGACCTAATCCTGACTGAATTGACCGGAGATGTCACAGAGAAGCTGGCATTCAGATGTGCCATGAGAGGCAAGGAAGGGCAGAGGGGATTCCAGGCTAGAGCAACAGCAAGAGCAAGGCCTGGAGGTGGGAAGGCCAGCTGTGTTCAGGAAGGAGCGCCAAGCAGGCATGGAAGACAAGGTGTCTAACATGACATTTGCAGGGGACATGGTGGAGAGAGCAAGTTTGGTGGGCCACAGAGAGAAGACCCCATTGAGGAGTCTGTACTATTATTTAGGAAACAGAAGTCGTTGCTTTTGTCACTGAGGTCAGAAATTGAGTTTAATTACACATATGCTCTGGGAAGCTTTGAAATTTGTATTAATCCTATCAACACACACAGAGAACTAATAGAGTGGGCATCAGCCTATGAAAAGGAAATGGCAGCCCACTCTAGTACTCTTGCCTGGAAAATCCCAGGGACGGAGGAGTCTGACAGGCTACAGTCTATGGGGTCTCAAAAGAGTCAGACATTATGCAACAAGAACAACACTGACCTTCTGAACAGGCTCTGCACATCTGGGCTAAGGCATCCCTAAAAAAGTTGCTGCGCTTGAGCCCCAGAGAGGGTTCCTGGGGGAAGCAGGGTCTTCATCCTGGGCCAAAGGGCCCTAGGAAGTGCTGAGAGGCCTCCAAGAGGACAGTGAAAATGACCCTCTGAGTATGAACCCCCAACTAGTCTCTTGTATCTTCTGAAGATTCAGGAACCTGGAAAATGTCACCTAGGGTGGAGAGAAAGAAATAGCCTCTGAATTCCTAGAATGGTAGTTCAGAAAGACCTGGCCAGGCCATGTGGCAGGTGGCAAAAGCCCAGGCAAGCAGGAGAGCCAAGCACCCACGGGGTGATCCAGGGCTCTCCAGAGACTGTGAGCCTCATGTGCACTGCCCGCACTCTGAGGAGAGATATTCTAGGCTGCCTTCTCCTCAGATCTTCCCTCCAGACAGGCAGCTGGCCTCCTAGATGAGGGAGCCAAATAGCGTCACACAAAGCCGTGCATCAGTCCAAGTCCTTGCCCTCTAGAGTGTGTGGGAGTTAGAACAAAGACTCTGCGGCAGGGTTTATAGTTTTACAGAGCCTGGTGAAGAAACTTCATAAATCACCGTCACTGGAGCATAGGCGGGGTGAGATGGTCACTGGGGCTAAGGGCAAGGAGCTGGCAGGCCAGGGCTCTGAACAGTCAGCCATGTGGACTCAGAAACTACACAGTATGGTGGGAAGATCTGAAGTGGAAAACATTTAAGCCAGTTACCAGAAATGTTAACAAATGTGTTCCTCAGGAGGTCAGAAGGTGTGGAAGGTAAATCTAGATCACTGATGGTCAAACGTGCTTCACACAGAGAGAGGGTCCCTTTATGTCCCAACCTAGTAAAAGCAGGCATACTCCTGAGTATGTATCTGAAATACTAGTTCTTCAAAACAGTTGATGTTTAGTCATTAAGTCATGTCTGACTCTTTTGCAAACCCTTGGACTGTAACCCATCAGGCTCCTCCGTCCATGGGGTTTTCAGGCAAGAATACTGGAGTGGGTTGCCATTTCCTTCTCCAGGGGATCTTCCTGACCCAGGGATTGAGCCCACATCTCCTGCATTGGCAGGCAGATTCTTTACCACTGAACCACTGTACCTCATCCTTATTATCTATAGGCAGTACTCTCTATTTTCTACCCTGTCCTATTTGTTAAAATAAAATGCCAAACAAAACCTGCAGTTTGAAGAAAAAATTTACCTAAACAGCATGAGATTCAGGGGAGCAGAAATTTTTGATCAAAAATTGAAAAGTAATGATCCAGAATATGCAGCCAGGTGGAAAATGGCTGTCTCCACTCATGAGGGCTGAGAACGCTAGGGCTTGTAGGCCAGACCAAGAGATGGGAGAGTTTCCTCACTGTGAAACTTGGAAAGGATAAGCTTGGAAGGAAAGAAGACTTGGGAGCTGGTCAGGGTAGACACAGCACAGGCAGTTTGGAAATAGAGTAAAGGAGAGGACAAAAGCTTAGGGGGCTACATTTCAAGCATGGACAAGAAAACCAGAATTGTGAGTCAGGGGCAGGTGAACTGTACTAAGATTCTAATAGGAACATGTTTCCCTGCAGGGGTAAACTGAGCCCAAGCCCAGGATGTCGGTGGAGACCTGGTTTTGGCTTACTCTATAGCGATGGTTTGCAAGGGTGGAGGCAGGAAAGGTGATTTTGTCTCCCCAGGGGACATTTAGCAATGTCCGGAGACATTTTTGGTTTTTGAGTGGGGGTTCTTCTGGCCTCTGTCAGGGAGAGGCCAAGGATGCTGCTAAACACCTACAGGACACAGGACAGTCCCTCCTAGTGAAAAGTCATCAAGATCCAAGTATCCGTGGTGCCTGAAGCCCTGCCCTCTAGGCTGACGGGCTGCAAAGGAGGCATGAGGGAGCCATTGGGAGTCCCTGTGAGAAACCGACAGCCACTGAGAAATTGTCCAGAAGTCAAGGGAGAGAGATGTTTGTAGGAAGAGCTGTCAAATGCTTTCAATGAGCTTGGGGAGGTGGGCATAGAGAATGCACCTCTGGATGGGGGAATCAAGAGGTTATTGACAAATTTGGAAAAGAGTAGATTTAGCAGTGATAGAGTAAGAACCTGCCTGGTGACTGAAGCTGTAGTTGGGAAGTGGAAGAAGATGACATGAAAAGGAGACATGGGGACTTCTCTAAGCATTCTAGTGCTTAAGACTCCACACTTCCACTGCAGGGGACATGATCCCTGGTCAGGAAAGTAAGGTCCTGAAAGCCAGGTGGTGTAGCCAGAAAAGGGAAAAAAAAGCAAAAAAGACACAACTTAAATAACTGACCTCACAACTGGCTATACAGCCAGCTACATGGGTAGTGACGCTGCCCCTTTTTGTTATAATATTTACTCTGAACCAACCTTAAAATGGTCTCTACTGCAGAGAAGCAAGACTGACTTCAGCCCTATCTTGGTTCACATTTTGATAAAAAACTTGGAAAACATTGAGGAGACAGGGAGATGAATTGTGTAGATGACATGGATTAGAAGTATCACAGATAATACTGTGATGGATTACAATCCAAATCCAGCATGATCTCAAAATGCTGGAACCCCAAAATAATACCAACAGAGTGCAGTTTGACCCAGCACAACTGATCAGATCCAATGGAGTTCCAAAATGTCAGCTGCACAAATATGAGATGAGGACATTTCATTTGCCAGCAGGCAGGTGGAAAAAGCCAAGAGTCTGAAGTCCTCACAAGGGGGACATGGTTCCTAAAATCATGAGTGCAACTGTGTTTGCGTTATTAAGAAACTCTGATGCTTAAATGATGATTCATGGTTTACGAAAGGCACTTGTGTGTACTCTTTTCTCACACCAACCCTCTGATGTACACACGACGCATGTATTATTACCCCATTTTACAAGTGAGAAAACTGAGGCCCACAAAAATTCATTGACTTTCCCAAGGCTGTAAAACTAGTCAGTGACTGGACTGCGATCAGAATAGAGGTCTTCCAAAGTCTGGTTCTGTGCTCCCTCCATGCCCCATCTCACCTGAGAGCACGGGGTCCAGTGCCCAGGGAATGATGTGCTCAGGTCCTTGATGCTGTCAGGACCACATAGAGGGTAATGAGGACTTAGGAATGTGGAATCCGATCATGATTGGATGATGTTTATTCATTCTAGATTACTGACTGAGATGTATCAATATCTAAGATCTAATCAAGGCTATGGATGAATGCAGTGAGAGCAGCTCTTATTCAGACTAGGTCTTAAAGAGGTTCCATTTGCTAAAGTTTCAGTTTATTCCCAGAAATTAACTTTTATAGAATCAATCTGATCCCAACTGTTTTTTAAATAGATGATTCTTTTTCTGTATTACTTCCACTCATGAGTGATAGTTAAAATGACCAGATAAAGAAAACCAAGAAGATGCTGTCTGCCCGTATCCTGTCCCTGGCTTTTGGAATTCAGCCAGTTTTAAAAGCACTCTTGGCATTTTTCTGTCCCTCTTAACTTAGCTGGGCTTCCCTAGTGGCTCAGTTGGTAAAGAATCTGCCTATAATGTTGGAGACCCAGGTTCGAGCCCTGGGTTGGGAAGATCCCCTGGAGAAGGGAATGGCTACCCACTCCAGTATGCTTGCCTGGGAAATCCCATGGACAGAGGAGCCTGGGCAGAGGGCTACAGTCCATGGGTCACAAGAATCAGACCTGACTTAGCAGCTAAAGCACCACCACCACCACCAATTTAGTTGATTAGCAGGGTAAAGTCCTGGTCCACACATTGGCACATGGCAGGGGAAGCCATTCTTCATCTAGGCCAGACACTGGCCCACAGAGATGGGCCTGTAGGATGACGAACATGACAAAATAAGCAGAATCCAGGGCAAGTGGTTCTAGGATGCTGCTGGCCCCCAGGAAGGAGTATCCCACAAATGCAGCTGTTCTTGGAAATGCAGCATCTTTGCTCCAGGTTACACAAGCCCCACTGTGAACTGTAAAGGAGTCAGACTATCTCCAAGACACACCTGCCTTGATGGAGCATTGGATCTCACAGTTCCAGGGTGTCCATTGGCACCTCTAAGTCAATGCACAGAGTTTACAGAGGCCCAGAAATCAGAGTCGGGCAGGAAGACTTGGGAATATGACTCTAACACTAATTATGTTTTCTGCCTCCTTCACTGACCACATCCGGCTTCATCTCTCAATTGTAGAACATCACTGGTTTGCTAGTACTGTGCTAGTATAGTGTGGTTTGCTTCCAAATGCAGACTCCCCCAGGTCTAGGTATTCTAGTCCCGTAACTGTTCTGTTTGCATCTGGAAGGCTGTGGTTCTTTGCAGCGCGTGCGTGGTGGTGCTAAAACACAGGTCCACTCCCTTTTGGTTCACTTTTTGACTCACAGACTCAGATTGACTGCGGAACAAGCCACGCCAGTTGTACCAGTGAAACAAACACCTTGACCAGCCTTTTCTTCCCTATTCAGGGCACACACATGCTTCAATCGCCTGGATCTCCCGCCTTATCCCTCGTACTCCATGTTGTATGAGAAGCTGTTAACGGCAGTAGAAGAAACCAGCACCTTTGGACTTGAATGAGAAACTGGCAACTTCCCTGACATTTTCCTGGCCAGTGACATCATCCTTTCCCTTTCCCCGAATCAAGTCTCCTTTGATTTTGGTATTCTGTGATTTTCCTTTTCAAACCAAATCAGGATTGATGAGCTGTGCATGAAGAATTGCCTTCTTCTAAGATCTAACCTTCAGGCTTATCTCCTCTACGTTCAATGAACTGCTAGCCTGTATGCAATATTTAAAAAAACAGCTGTCTCAAGGTCTGTGTATATCTCCACATACCTCCATTACTAACAATGAAATATGAATGCAAGTTATGCTACACTTGACCAAATGGTAATAAATGTTTACTTCCATTTCTATGATTTAAGGGGAAATTTGAGCATTAAGCATTCCAAGCTTTTCTACACCCATGTCTTCTGAGCAGAACCACCATTTTTTTTTTTTATAATTTCTAACAACCAACTTCAGAATAGGAGCTGATCAACTCTTTCTTTTCTTCCCATTCTACTTTTCCCTGGGCATCCAATCCATCCAAAAACAGCAGTGGCTAAACTGAAATTTTGATATATTCAACTCATGATTTGTATGTGTCATCGGCCCCATCAGCTGGAACTAGCCTAGACATATGGTGCAAATATCACACTTTCCAACCAATAATAACAGCAAGAAAAACACCTCCTGCTGATGCAATGCAGGGCATCCCAATGGTTGTGGGGATTATGGTTCGACTTGAGTTCAGAGAAGTCTGGGGGTGGGGACACACCCCCTGTGAACACCCACCACCCAAGAAGCACAAACTTGTGCACACATCCAAGAAGGAGATCGCATTATGTAGCATAAACAACGAGGCTTCTACCCCCATGATGTTGTATAGAAGTGTTGAAGCAAACAGGAGAAAGGGGGAAAGGACATCAGGACGATTTAGAAGGCATATTCAGTTGCTCTGAATACCTGGGTTCTGTACAGTTTTATTTTGCTTTGTTTGATCACAGGTCTCTTTCCCAAAGGAAAAAAAAAAATGTCCTGATAATCTCATGACTTCTGTTCAAGCCAAGTAATTGCTTGTTTGGCAAACAGACTTTTATTTCAACTTTGATAGTGTTTTTATTTTTCATGTTTACTTTTCAGTTTTTCTTCACCATGGTGTTCAAATTCCTTCACATATGATTGTCCACAGGGACCACACTAAATCAGAAGCTGCAGAGAGCGATGGTGCTTGTTAGGGATCAAGGGCAAAATAATACATCTCCTTCCTCCATAGCAATCCTCCTGGAGCAGAGACCTATCCCCCCAAAGGCACACCGATTTGTGTCAAATAGGGATCCAGTTTCCTTTAGCATTCAGTAAAGAGATGTCTCAGTAAACATGGTGTTTCAGAGGAACAGTTACAGGCTCCAGAAACAGCCTGACCTCTTGATTACGTTTGGAAGAAACCCAAACATGATGGTCATTTGCTATTTTTCTAATGTTGTTATCCATGTCGTCTGAAATATGTTGTAAAAGAAAGTGTTTTTCTTCACTGGGAAAAGAAATGTTGAAATGTTACTTTGTTGTCCTTCAATATATATTAAACAAGGGGAAAATGTGAGAAACATGGGCAAGTTAACTTCATTTGAAACCATGTCTTGTGTTCATGTGGGTTTGTGTCCAGACAATGCATCAGTTGTGTTCCCTGCCCTCTTTAAGGAAACATTCCTTTAGTAGGAATTAGAATGCCCAGCACCCCTTGCTGCTGTGTACCTGTGGTCCATCAAGGAATATGTATGTTGCAGAAATCTGGCCTTCTGTTGTTGTCTACAAAGAATATTTACTGACATTGGATGATGGAATGTGTAAGTTCCATAATGCAGAATCTAAGGGATCTGTATAATTCAGGACACATCTCAGCATCTGAAAAGTCATGGATTCCAGTGGAGCTATTATTTATGAAATCAGGACATAAGGATGATGCAAATCATTTCACCATCCTATATAGAATAGTATCTTTAGTAAAGGGAGCATCTTTCATTTTTAGGACTTGGTGTTAGATATATGTAAATACTTGTTAATTCAAGCATTCAGTTCTTTTTTTTAGGACTCATATGTTAGGCTTTGGCAAGAGAGAAAGCTGTTCCAAAATGGAACCTGTTCCCAGGAATCTTCACAATTTACATAAATATCTAATTAAGCTGTTAATAGATTAACTGATGTCTATTCTCCCCAGTACAGAAGGAACAAGGTATCCTAGAAGATATATATAGATAGAAAACTTAGACATGAATGGTTTTCAACTAATTTCTCCTTATTCCTACTGCCCTGCGCAATGCCATGGTTCAGATATATCCCAGAAGCATTACTGGAACAGTATTTCATAAGAGTATGAAATTTCAGAAAGAAATACTGGTGTCAGAGTCCCTGAAAGACTGTGAAGTGTGCTTAGTAGGGTCCCAGTTTCCCTTACAGCCTTGCACAGACTCCTTGAGTAAGGAAGACAAAGACGACAGACAGTTGTTATGGAAAGATCTTTATTTCTCTTTGTTCCAGATTATGTTTCTTTACTTAATATATGTATAACATAATATATATATACATATGTAATTACATGTATAACAAAACAGCTATATGACTCAATTATGCTCTTAATTTTACCATATGGAGGTGCAAACCACCTCAAATCATATAATTCATAATGAGCAAGATAGAGCTCACCCATTTGTTACCATGTATAATTTATTTTTAAAGTATTTATTTTCTCCATGGAGGCACATTATAAAATTGATCACTTTTGAACCACGCTTTCCCTAAAACAAGATCTTTTAGAGCTAGTTTTAGTAAGAGTATATTACCTTTAATTGGGGGACAAAAAAAAGTAAATAAGAGAACACTTATGTGTCAATTTGAAAAATGCTTCGAAAATACTATGAAGTATTATAATAATTTTGTGTATATTCCATTTTATTCTATTATATGCAAATGATAATCTAAAAATAGAAATGGACTCTGCAGAGTCAAGAGAAGTACTATAAAGCTACTGATTTCTTTGTAATTCCTGTGTCTATAAGTTGACCGTGGTTGTGAAAGTTTTTTACTACCATCACAATTGTCATTCAAAGAGAAAATTAAGACAAAGGGGTATACAATTTGTTGGCAGGCTTTAAATATACAGAATCTCGATCGTTTTCTCTTCTAACACATGATCATATGTCATTTAACAGTAAGTGCATTTGTATGACCAGCCCACAAGCTGGACCTTCCAGAACAGTTCTGATGTTAGATCTGTGGCACCATCAGTCCATGTGTCAAATCACGTGTCCCAAATTTGGGTTCAGAAAATTTCTCAGTTGCCACAAATGTTTTCCCAGTCAAGGTAAAACACTTTCAAATGAAAGTAGTTAGAACTTTACATAACAAATGTGGTGCTTTATTATTATTATTACTATTATGTACTTCAGTGTTCATTCTTAAAACTACTGCAATACTATATCATCAAAGTCTGGGATGGATGTTCCAACCATCATAAGGTCCAAAAGAGAACGTGTTATTTTCCTGTTAGTGACATGTAGTCCCTTTGTTCTAGTAGAAAAAAAAAAAAAAGGTGCCTAGAGGTAGTATTTAGAGTAAATATTGTTCCATTAGCCTACTTCCTGCAGCTTCCAATTTACCTAAAGAAATGTCTATAATGATTTTGTTCAAGTCTTTGTTCTAGACAATAGCAGGAGAAGTCCTTGTTCTTGGGCTGATTTTGCTTCCATCGACAAGAGAAATGTCACGTAATACTCAGGCCGAGCTTTCTCTTCCATCCTACCACCTTCAAGGAATGTCAATAAACACTTTGGTATGGCATTGTGTGTGCTCCTTATTGCAAACAGAAGGCTAGGGTCAAGCACAGAAGTTTGTATCATGCCTCTGCTCTCGTTGAGTATAGGCAATAAAACAACACAGAAGACTACCAGCTGCTATGGTAAGTACTCCCCTGGGAAAATTATTTATCAAACAAGCATAATAATATGCTCACAAGCGCAGGTTTTGTAACAAATTCCTGGTGTATGCCATTTAGAATGGCACACAGAGTGAAATTAAGGAGTGACCTTTCTGTTGAACCAGGCATCCACTGGCTTGTTGATTCCCTACCTGTTGAGATGCTTCTACCAAAGCTTCAGGCCACAGCCTGACACCTGGTGTGACCCCAGGACAAAGTTTAGCTGTAGACAAAAATGTTGTGTCCAGTGGCATATACCATGACTCCCAATACCACAGTGATGTTCTCTTTTTATCTCCTTCCAAATTTCTAAAAGAAAACCATGTGACTCTCACTGGGTGGTCAGAAGTTGATTTATTCTTTGAGGAAAATATGTTTTATTCTTAGAAAAAATTATGGGTAGAATTAAGAAAAGGAAAAACCTGAGAGATCTCGTATTGTTTTTATACCCATGCTGGGTTTATGTTAGACTCATTCAAATTGAAAATAACTTTTCTCTTAAGAAAAAAAATTAGCCTAGACCATCATTGACAAAGAGGGGTAGATGATATTATTTTGTGTTTCAATCTTACCATTATTCTGAAATCAAGATTAAATTTCAGCTCTCCTGATTTCTATGACCATACCTTTCCAATACACTGTGCTGATAATTCATTATTATATACTGTAAAAACAAAACAAAAAAAAAACCTTGACACACAAAGCTTATACTCAAGATGTGGTTTAAATATAGAGGACTCTTCTCTAACAGAATAAATGGAGTTACAGGAAGTTAGGATCACCTTTATCAGTGCGGTAGGAATCATGTTTATAGCTGGGGACAGACACTTAGATACTTTCGTCTGTCTAGTTTATCTTGGAAACAAGGAATAGAGACCAGGAGAGGTGATCTGCTCAAGCCACTAAGCTTTATCTTGGGAACAGAAGTTATGCCCTGTCACAAAATATCCCTTGGGGTCCTGGGCTTCTGAAGCTAGCATAACTCTTCAGAAATTTGCCAGGAAAATAGAAGAAACAGAACCAAAATCTACCATAGTGGATGTCAGGAATCCACAACCAGAGTATTCACCTGCTATATGAGTTTGCTGGGGCTACTATAACAGGATTACAATCGAGCGGCTTAAACATGGTTAGAAGTCCAAGAGCAAGGTGATGGTGGGGTGGTTGCTTCTGAGGCTGAGAGAGAGATTTTGTCCCATCCCTCTCTTCCAGATTCCAGTGGTTTGCTGGCACTCTTTGTGTTCCTTGGCTTGGAGATCTCTGCCTTCATCCTCGGGTGATGTTCTCCACTTCTGTGTGTTTGTGTGTGTCTGTGTGTCTGTGTTTTAATTTTCCTTTTATATAAGGACACCAGCCATATTGGCTTACAGCCCACCCTGTGATCTCATTTTTTAAACTTGATTACGTTTATAAAGACCCTAACTCCAAATAAGGTCATATTCTGAGGTACCTGAAGTTAGGACCCCAGTCAGCTCCTTTGGAGGACACAATTCAATCTATACCATCCTCCTTCCTGCCACATTAATTGCTGTCATCAGTCCCAACAGTAACAGTAATAATAAATAAAGGCTAGCATATTTAGAACCATGTGATTCACCATCAATTTACTAAAAGCTTTTTAATTGCAATGATAATCATGGAAGAAACAAAATTGTTACCTATAAATTACTACTATTTAAAATAGTTTAATATAATCAACTGTATTTCAATTTAAAATTTTTTAATGAAAATGAGTGATTAAATTCTATTGGTCCCTTGCAGCTAAATACTTATTGTTTTTGCTTTTCACAGAAGTAAACATTAAAACATTTTTATGGTCATTTTGCAGTATTTAAATAGAAGTACCTTATCTATAATATAAAATAAAATAGCTTAATATAGCAAATCAATGATTAATATTACAGAAAATTCCCTGGTGGTCCAGTGGTTAGGACTCTGTAGTTTCGTTGCTGAGGGCCTGAATTCAGTCCCTGGTTGGGGAACTAAGATCCTACAAGCTGCAAGATGTGGCCAATAATTAAATAAACATCAAATATCCACTTTTTTTAAAGAAAATTAATATCATAGTATTTGTTTAATCAATGGACTATGAAGATAACTGGGATCACAATAAATTTTTCACTACTTAAAAAAAAAACCCAACTGGTACTTTTCATATATTATCCTAGCTATAGTATAGGATCCTATAATATCCTAGCTTTTCATATTATTATCCTAGTAAATGTATAGCCAAGATTTGAACAAGGAGCCTGACTTCCGAGTCTAAGTACTCAGCCACCCATACCCATTGCCTTCATTCCTTTAAGTATTTTTTAAATATTTGTTACACCCTGGGCCCTGTTCTCAGGAGTCTTTGCCCTCAGGGAGTCCATGGCCCAACCTATGACACTGCATTCTTCCCCTTTGTTTGAAATTTGGCCCCTGTTTTTAATATGTACAGCCCCTCTCCCACTCACCACCCCAACTCTTGTGTAAGATGTGATGTCATTGTAAAATAATGATAATAAATAAGCAAAATGCTATGGGGAAAGTGAACAGGAGCCATTGGCTGTTTTCTGCTGGAGAGAAAAGACAGACAAAAATGTGTTTATAATTGAGACAAGATTTGAGCATGTATAAAATTGGGAAAAGTGACTTAAGTTTATCACCAAGAAGGAAACACGTTGTTTTTACTGAAACAGTAAACAGAGAAGGACCTAGAAGTGAGTAAATCAGCCTTAAAACCTTCTCATTTTGAAGACCTGGGAGAACATAGATACAAAGACATTTTTTTAAAGTGTCTAGAACCTCCTAGTGTCAAAACTTGTCTCATTAGGCATCTCCCAGGATGCCCAAGAACTTGTATTTCTTTTCATTTTATTCCAAGGAATGTACATTACAGTTTTCATTTTGCCATTATAGTTATCTAATTTCTATTTTCTTTTTTGTATTGAAGTATAGTTGATTTACAATATTGTGCTACTTATTACTTTTTAAATGTATTAAAAGTTGGGTCATGACTTTTACCCAAACTTTTATATTTGTCCATGAAAAAAGCTTCTCTTCTTTCAAGCTTATTCAGTACAATAGGGAGTATCTGTTTTCTAAGATTATAGTATTATCATAAAATGGCCTCAATTCCTCACTTATAGCCACAGCCTTTACTATACCTACAACTCAGCTATCACCTCCTGCAGGGAGCCAAGCATTCTAAATTCTAACCCACCTGTTTCGGCCAGCTTACTGCAAACAGAGGCTTATACAGCACTTGCAGAATTGAGCTTGACCTCTCTTTTTCTTTCTTGCTGCTCTCCTGTCCTGAGGAGTGTATGCCTGGTATAAGAGGAGAGTAAGAGACACAGGGAGCACAGCTGAGACCAGGCGAGACAACCAACAGCCAGTCAGTCCCCAAGTATGTGGGCAAACTCAGCCAAGATCATGAAAGCCACCCAGCCAAACTCCAGCTGAGACATGATTATATGCCAGTGGCATTTTATGATTGTTGTACATCATTATGATGTCGATAGATAACTAATTCAAAGATCATTAGGTATCCTTTCTTTACTGGGATAACTTTTGAAACCAAGTACTGAAAATTTAGTTTAACCTTTCGAGTGAGTCCACTATGCCTGGACTGTTTAATATGTGGCCACTGTTTAATTCGAATTAATAATGATGCTGAAGTGAGAAGAGAAATCAGCAGATTTATATGAGCTCATCAACAACAAAATATAAAAAATGTGAGGAACTCCACAGCCAGATAGAACAAACAAGGAGAACTTAAAATGATACTGCAATCTAAAAGGTGTTAAGTAATTACTTCTAAATGTTCAGACAGACAGAGAAAGTATAGAATATATAAATCAGGACAGAAAATCATAAACTTTGAGAAGCCAGGTAAGAAAAGAACAATACTGTGCCTTTTTCTGTTTTTTTTTTTTTTAATTCTTTAAGCATTTAACTTGTAGGAAAATGTGCATCACCTCACAATATTTGATAGATACTGCTTCTAAACTAAGTGAATCTATATTTTTCATACGTTTATAAAATGTAGTTTTGTCATAATTGTATGATAAAAGCAAATATTGCTCAGTTGATGTTTTTAAAATATTTATTTATTTGGTTGCGCTGGGTCTTAGTTGCAGCGCGTGGGATCTAGTTCTCTGATCAGGGGTCGAACCTGGGCCCCCTGTGTTGGGAGTGAGGAGTCTTAGCCACTGGACCACCAGGGAAATCCCAGTTGATTTTTATTTTGTAGATTAAACTATTAGGTTGAGGTAAGAACTCTGAACTTCTACCCTGAGAATGCTGAGCCCCAAAAAGTTGATGTGTAAGTGCTTATTCAGTGTCATTCAAATCTGTTTTTGTTATAAGAAGTAGAGTTTGTTTCCTTGGTATAGAAACATACACACACACATAAATGTGATTTGATTTGTTAACTATTATTATTTGTTTTGGTCCATTTTAGAAATAATTTATAAATCAAAATTCTTTGAATTTGTAATTCAGTAAGCTTCATTTATTTTGAGTCTGTGTATTATGAATATGTAAGTTAATGACAGTTGGGTCTCCTTGGTGGCTTATTTATTTTACAAATATGTAATGACCTTCTTACTCCCCAACAATACTTACCTGCAATTTTGTTCTCTTCATTTTTAAGAGTTCTTCAGGATTTTATGGATAATCCATATCCTACCTATTGTGTGGATACCCATAAAATCTTTTATCCAGAAAATATGCATTCTTCCCAAGTACAAAAGACTGTTCCTAAATAAAGACTACAAACAACTCAATGAATGCCAAAGAAGTCATACTCCTACATTCTTCGAACACAATGCAATGCAATTAGAAGACAATAGTTTTAAAAGTTATTTATTATAGGATAATTAAAACAAGACTAGATAGCCACAAATCATGGATATCACTAAAATATCTCTTACATTTTATATCCAGCTGGTTCATGAATATTTCTATTCAGTGGGCTGATAAACAGATCAAACTGTATCAGTTAAGGTTTAATCAGGGAAGCAGTCACTCTGAGTGATACAGAATAAGGACTTTATTATAGGGATGGACCTTACACAGGTCTTAGAGCTGGTAAATAAATCTCTGGAAGCTTTTACAGTCAATGGTTGGTCTGAATCAGGAAGAGAAGCCAGATCTGCAGCAACGGAGGAAAAGGAAGCTCACAGGGATGAACTGAAACCCGTGACAACAAACTGGAAGCCACATCAAGAACACTGTTCCTTGGCAAAAGTATTAGCCCCTCTCATGATGGAATTACATACATACCTGATCCAAGACTCAGAGAAACGGCAGAAGGATTCCTTCTCTCAAGCTCTTCATCTAATCCACCAGCAATTCCAGCTGGACCTACCTGGAAAGAATTTCCATTTCTTTTCACCACTTCCATTGTCACCTCCCTTAGTCCAGCCCACAGTGATTTCCCTTTTGTATTATTGTCATAGTCTCCTAGCTGGCCTTTCTGGATCCAATTCAGCACCCTACAGTCTATTCTCCACACTGTAGCCAGAATAAGCCTTATAAAACATGTGTTAGATCACATCACTCTCCAGTTGAAGCCCTCCAATGGTTTCTCATCAGTATATAAATCCCTACATGATATGCCTCTGGCTACCTTGCTTACCTCTTACCTCTCTCTCCCAGCCACACACCCAAACACGTTTTCACCTGAGAGCCTTTGCAGTCATGATTTGCTCTGCTTGAAATGCTCTTCTCCTTCATGTCTGCAAGTTTCTCTTTCTCTCTCCATTAGGTCTCTCCACATCTGTCATCTTCTCAGAGAGACTTTTATGCTCAACATTTCTGAAGCACAGTCCCCAATCTC
Source organism: Odocoileus virginianus (assembly GCF_023699985.2). Taxonomy (NCBI): domain Eukaryota; kingdom Metazoa; phylum Chordata; class Mammalia; order Artiodactyla; family Cervidae; genus Odocoileus; species Odocoileus virginianus. Next base: position 39,415,795 of record NC_069674.1, read on the forward strand.
TCCCAATTTCATTTTCTTGTTTCATGTTTTTTTCATACTTCTCTCAACCTTATATCTCTATCTGTTTATTGTATCTCCTCCATAAGAATGGAAGCTCCAGGAAAACTTCTTTTGCTTACCCTTATAGCACCAAAGCCTGAAACAGTTCTGGCTAAATATCAATGTAATGAATTCATTTAGTTCATTAATTAATTAATCACTGAATATTTTATTGAATAAATGAATGAATTCATACAGGCTGTAAAAAATTAATAAGACTTTCAGTTTCCAGTTCCTCATGTAAGGAGTTTATACGTCACCATTTCATCCTGATGACTCAGAAAAGGCAAAGACAGGCTGAAAAGTCAACGCTTCTTGGATCCATAAGAGAGAAAAAGACACGAAGTCAACTGTGGCCCCAAGATTGGAAAGACAATTGGGCAAATAACGGGAGTAGTGACTGATCAGAGCAAAGACTCAGAAATTGCCACAGAAGCCGGTGCTGGAGAAGGAAACTCAATGTGAACAAGTCTGAGAGTTAAAAACTCCAGGAGGATTTAGTCATAGGGAGGTCCCCACCATCTTGTGAGACTTCCTTCCAGGAGTTTAACCAGGTTCCCACAGTAATTATCAGAGAAAAATACCCTCAAGCTTCTGGCAGGGTGGGGGGTGGAAAGGAACCATTTTGAAACATGCCAGAGCACTTGGTTCTTTTTAACAAGTCCAGCCTACAGGGGAAACTAGCCAAACAGACCCTAACGTTGGGGTATTACCAGAGCCTAACTGACTTCAGAAAAGGGAAACACCAAACTCCAGCACACTCTGGTAATACTCTCCCACTTAAGGAGGGAGAAAAAAAACTGAGCAACACTTGTGAAGTTCACAGTCCAGAGGCAAAGGCTCAATAAAAGACTGAGACCTGATCATGGGCCTGTAGAATGCTTCCCCTCCCTCCACACCATCATGTGACTAAAGGCCCATTTACAGCACTTCCTTCTACACAGCACCTCATTTCTTGTCATCAAGAAAAACATTTTTAGGCATACCAAAAGGAAAACAACAGCAACACTATTTGAAGAGACAAAGTAAGCATTAGAACCAGACATAGCAAGGGTGTTGAAATTACCAGAATGGGAATTTTAAAAAACTATGATTATTATACTAAGGGTCTATGGATAAAGTAGACAACACACAAGAACAGATGGACAGGGTGAGAAGAGAGTAGAATTCCTAAGAATGAGAAAGAAATGCTGAGAGAGATAAAACACAATGTAACAGGAACGAGGAATGCCTGTTTATGGGCTTATTAGTAGACATGGCTGAGGAAAGAATCTCTGAAATTGAGGATCTCTCAGTAGTAACCCTGAAAACTGAAAAACAAAGAGAACAAAGACCATAAAACACTAAACAATATCCAAGATCTTTGGGACAACTCAAAAAGATGTAATGTATATGAAATGGGAATACCAGAAAGAGAAGGGAAAAAGCAACAGAAGACATAAGTGAAACAGCTATGACTGCAAATTTCCCCTAATTTCATATCAGTCCAAACCACAGATCCAGGAGGTTCAGAGAACCAAAGCAGGGGAAAAAAATATGCTTAGGCATATTATTTTGAAATTACATAAAATCAAAGATAGAAAAGATCCTGTAGCCTAGGAGGAGTGGGGGGACACCTTACCTATAGAGGAACAAAGATAGTAATTATGTCCAACTTCTCAAAAATTAAGAGAGTGGAGTGAAATGTCTGAAGTGTTGAGAGAAAAAAATCCGCTAACCTAGAATTCTGTACACTGCAAGTTACCCTTCAAAAGTGAGAGGGGGACTTCTCTGGCGGTCCAGTGGTTAAGACTCCACCTTCCAACACAGGAGATGCGGATTCAGTCCCTCACTGGGGAACTAAGATCCCTCGTGCCACAGGGTGAGGTCAAAGAAAAGGAAAAAAATGAAGCAGGAAAAAAAATTCTCAGAAAAACAGGGAATTTATCACCGGTAGACTGCTGTGAAAGAAATGTTAAATGAGATACTTTAGATGAAAGGAAAATAATATAGGTCAGGAACTCAGAACTATATAAAGATAGGACAAATAAATGAATGAAGGGTGAATAAGTGAAAGTTACAACCAGGTCCACAGAGGGACAGGGCTGCTTCTGCTTCGCAGCTGGGACCTCAGTCACCAGGCCTGCCAGCCTGCACCAGCCTGCCTTATCAAGGTGGTCCTGCTTAGACCTGGGCTGCACTGAGGTCTCACAGCCTCCTTCCTAGATCCTGGGAAACGTGGGCTGGGAACCTTCCACTCTACCATATTGCTAATATCGCCAATACCACACTATCTTGATTATTGTCACTTTTAACAGTTTAAGTCTTAAAATTGGGTAGTGTCAGTCCTCTGACTGTTGCTTTCCTGCAATATTGCGTTAGCTATTCACAGTCTTTTGCTTCTCCATATGAACATTAAATCTGTTAGTTTGTCAATATCCACAAGATAATTCATTGGGATTTTTATTGGGATTATATTTTTATCTACAGAGCAAGATGATGTATCTTGAGGCCTCAAGAAAGTACAGGTAAATTTTTTTAAACACTGCCTAGAATACCTTAGGGATTTAATAAGTGTTATTTCTGGCTAAACAACCTTATCTGCATAGGAAACAGAATTTAGGAATGAAAGCATTCCTATGTCAAGCCAGTTCACAACAATTACCTCTGTGTTTCCAGAGTCTTTGCAGACTATAAAAGGCTGATCTTGACTTTCATTTCCCAAGAGGAGATCATCAGAAATTATTTTGTAAGCATGCTAATTAATCTAATTAATCTTGTTTTCTAATCTGTGTCCTCAGACCTCAGAACTGTAAATTGTAGAAACTAATCCTAGAGTCCATTATATGATTGTCTTTTTCTTTCCTTTTATTTTCTAGCGCTCATGCGGTTATTACCTCTAGGCATCTTCTTCATGAGTGTTTAAAGGAGAAGTTAGGAGACAGGATCTAGGTTCCTATGCTTCTGATTCTTTCTGAGATGTGGAGGCTCTTTTGAGGATGCTGTTGCCTCTTGCTCAAAGCTTTCCATCAATCTATTATGTGTTTTGCAGAATAATAATAATTCAAAACTCCAAACATTGCAGTCAGTAAAATACCAGTTATATTACATTTTCAATCAATCTGAAGTGGATCCACATCTTCTATCTTGAGCTGACATGTTCCTTTTAGAGTTTACACTATAAAACATAGAATTACAGACAATTTCATTCAGCTCATGAATATATTTCTTTTGCTTTTCATTAGCTTATCTACATGTATTAAGGTGCTTAATTTTCTTTCTTTTCAATTGGCCAACTATTTTATTTTTCAGAGGTTTATTTTATTTTACTTTATTGAAATATAGTTGATTTATAATGTGTTTATTTCTGCTATACAGCAAAGTGATTCAGTTATACATATACATATGTTCTTCATATTCTAAGGTGTTTAATTTTCTTAATCAACGAACACCTCAGAAGTCATATAGAAAGTTTTCATTTGGGAATTAACTTGCACCTTTACCAATATTTCAAAGCATGTTCAATTCACTTCAATTCAGTCGCTCAGTCGTATCTGCCTCTTTGTGACTCCATGGACTGCAGCACATTAGGCTTCCCTGTCTGCCAACAACTCCAGGAGCTTGCTCAAACTCAGGTCCATCGAGTCAATGATGCCATCCAACCATCTCATCCTCTGTCTTCCCCTTCTCCTCCTGCCTTCAATCTTTCCCACAATCAGGGTCTTTTCCAAGGAGTCAGTTCTTAGCATCAGGTGGTCAAAGTATTGGAGTTTCAGCTTCAGCATCAGTTCTTCCAATGAGCACCCAGGACTAATCTCCTTTAGTATGGACTGGTTGGATCTCCTTGCAGTCCAAGGGACTCTCAAGAGTCTTCTCCAACACCACAGTTCAAAAGCATGAATTCTTCGGTGCTCAGCTTTCTTTATAGTCCAACTCTCACATCCATACATGACTACTGGAAAACCATAGCTTTAACTAGATGGACCTTTGTCAGTAAAGTAATGTCTCTGCTCTTTAATATGCTGTCTAGGTTGGTATTAACTTTCCTTCCAAGGAGTAAGCATCTTTTAATTTCATGGCTGCAATCACCATCTGCAGTGATTTTGGAGCCCCCCAAAAATAAAGTCCGTCACTGTTTCCATTGTTTCCCTTCCTATTTGCCATGAAGTGATGGGGCCAGATGCCATGATCTTTGTTTTTTGAATGTTGAGTTTTAAGTCAGCTTTTCACTCTCCTCTTTCACTTTCGTCAAGACACTGTTTAGTGCCTCTTGACTTTCTATCATGAGTGTGGTGTTATCTGCATATCTGAGGTTATTGATATTTCTCCCTGCAATCTTGATTCCAACTTCTGCTTCATTCAGCCTGGCATTTCACATGATGCATGTAAGTTAAATAAACAGTGACAATATACAGCCTTGACGTACTCCTTTCCCAGTTTGGTTATTCAGTGTCCAGTTCTCACTGTTGCTTCTTGACCTGCATACAGATTTCTCAGGAGGCAAATAAAGTGGTCTGATATTCCCATCTCTTGAAGAATTTCCAAGTTTGTTGTGATCCACACAGTTAAAGGCTTTGGAATAGTCAATAAAGCAGAAGTAGATGTTTTTCTGGAACTCTTGCTTTTTCTATGATACAATGGATGTTGGCCGTCCATCAACGTTGATCTCCGGTTCCTCTGCCTTTTCTAAACACAGCTTGAACATCTGGAAGTTCTCGGTTCACGTTTTGTTGAAACCTCACTTGGAGAATTTTGAGCATTACTTTGCTAGAGTGCGAGGTGAGTGCAATTTGTGCAGTAGTTTGAAGATTCTTTGGGATTGCCTTTCTTTGAGATTGGAATGAAAACTGACCTTTTCCTGTCCTGTGGACAAGAAAACTGCTGAGTTTTCCAAATTGCTGGCATATTGCATGCAGCACTTTAACAGCATCATCTTTTAGGACTTGAACTAGCTCAGCTGGAATTTCTCTAGCTAATGATTTCATTAGACTCCACAACATTGACCAAACAGCTGTTGAATGATACTGTGACATTGTGCTTCATTTCTGTTCTCTCAGATCCATGTACTTTCAAATCTCTCAGATCCTCAAATGTGTGTGAGTTTATCTGCTCTCCAAAGTTATCTTATATAATTTATATAACTCTGGCAGAACAACTGTCCTCTCAAATGTCGACCTTATTTAGAAAGGCTAAATGGCCAAGGAAAAGAGATGTGATGATCCTGTCAGGTGATTCTTCCTAAACTAAATACTGAAAAATGGTCATACATTTGACCCAAATGCTGTATAATTTTGGCACCCACATGAGAAGTACAAGTCAATCTTTCTTTGATAGGAGGTGTCAAAGTTTACTTATTTGAAAAGTTGATCTCAAAGGCATATGCATCCTCAAAGAGCTTAGATCTATAACCTACAGGTAATTTCCCAGGCAGTGCTATGGTATTTTAAAAATAACCAAAGTTTAGACATACAACAAGCTTTAATTTGAAGTAGAAGAAAGAGAATGTGACTTAATCCCTCCTCAGGAGATGGAAAGACAGGGAGCATCCGGGTAGGTATGAACTCTGTTTAAAATAACCATATTTCATGTCTGGATGGCTCAACTATGGAATATTTATTTTAAAAACAAAACTTAAAATTTTTCACTTAAGTGTAGAATCAATATATAACCAACCAAAGACATTTGGAAAATACAAAATATAAAAGGAAATTACTCACCAATAGATAACTCAAAAAGAATCACTATTTGAGTGTAATAACGTCACCTGTTTCAATGAACTTTAAAAAATATACTATACAGTATATCTGAATGCAGGTCAGGAAGCAACAGTTAGGCTGGACATGGAACAACAGACTGGCTCCAAATAGGAAAAGGAGTGCATCAAAGCTGTATACTGTCACCCTACTTATTTAACTTATATGCAGAGTACATTATGAGAAACGCTGGGCTGAATGAAGCACAAGCTAGAATCAAGATTGCCAGGAGAAATATCAATAACTTCAGATATGCAGATGACACCACCCTTATAGCAGAAAGTGAAGAGGAACTAAAGAGCCTCTTGATGAAAGTGAAAGAGGAAAGTGAAAAAGTTGGCGTAAAACTCAACATTCAGAAAACTAAGATCATGGCATCTGGTCCCATCACTTCATGGCGAATAGATGGGGTAACAGTGGAAACAGTGGCTGACTTTATTTTTTGGGCTCCAAAATCACTGCAGATGGTAACTGCAGCCATGAAATTAAAAGACGCTTACTCCTTGGAAGGAAAGTTATGACCAACCTAGGCAGCATATTAAAAAGCAGAGACATTACTTTGCCAACAAAGGTCTGTCTAGTCAAGGCTGTGGTTTTTCCAGTGGTCATGTATGGATGTGAGAGTTGGACTAGAAAGAAAGCTGAGTGCCGAAGAATTGATGCTTTTGAACTGTGGTGTTGGAGAAGACTCTTGAGAGTCCCTTGGACTGCAAGGAGATCCAACCAGTCCATCCTAAAGGCTATCAGTCCTGGGTGTTCATTGGAAGGACTGATGTTGAAGCTGAAACTCCAGTACTTTGGCCACCTGATGGGAAGAGTTGACTCATTGGTAAAGACCCTGATGCTGGGAAAGATTGAGGGCAGGAGGAGAAGGGGACAACAGAGGATGAAATGGTTAGATGGCATCACTGACCCAATGGACATGGATTTGGGTGGATTCCAGGAGTTGGTGATGGACAGGGAGACCTAGCCTGGCTTGCTGAGGTTCATAGGGTCACAAAGAATCAGACATGACTGAGTGACTGAACTGAACTGAACTGAGAAACAATTTTGAATCATTCTTTTTTTATAGCTGTCATTGCATGACAGCTTTATCAGTTTGCATTCTAAGTATATAATTTTCTATTTTGCTAGAGAGGACAGAGACCATTTATTTCTGTATCTCAGTATGTGTGAAGTGGAACTCCATAAATATTGGTAAATAAATGTGGTTGAATTGAATATGCAACACTCTAAATGTCTCCCTGTAGGAAATAATTAATGAATTGTCATTGCAAGGAGGAGAAGGGGATGCCCGAGGATGAGATGGCTGGATGGCATCACTGACTCCATGGACCTGAGTTTGAGCAAGCTCAGGGCATTGGTGATGGACAGGGAAGCCTGGCATGCAGCAGTCCATAGGGTTGCAAAGAGTCAGACACAACTGAGTGACTGAACTGAACTGACTTGCCAGACAGTGCAGTGTTATTCAGTTCAGTTCAGTTGCTCAGTCATGTCCGACTCTTTTCGACCCCATGGACTGCAGCACATCAGGCTTCCCTGTCCATCACCAACTCCCGGAGCTTGCTCAAACTCAGGTCCATTGAGTCAATAATGCCATCCAACCATCTCAACCTCTGTCTTCCCCTTCTCCTCCCGCCTTCAATCTTTCCCAGCATCAGGGTCTTTCCCAAAGAGTCAGTTCTTGGCATCAGGTGGTCAAAGTATTGGAGTTTCAGCTTCAGCATCAGTCCTTCCAATGAATATTCAGGACTGATTTCCTTTAGGATGGACTGGTTGGATCTCCTTGCAGTCCAAGGGACTTCATTATTTATTTCCTACAGAGAGATATTTAGAGTGTTGCATATTCAATTCAACCACATTTATTTATCAATATTTACAGAGTTTCACTTTATACACACTGAGATACAGAAATAAACAGTCTCTGTCCTCTCTAGGAAAATATAAAATTATACATTTAGAATGTAATTTGATAAAGGTAAGCTCAGGTTGATAAGAAAGCAGGTAGGCCAGACTCTATCTTATACCAGTATTAACAGAATCAGTTTAGACAGTCTGTAGAAAGTGCTACCTGAGTTCTTGGAAAGGTTAGAAAAATACAGATTAGAACAAAAGAAAGAAATAAAAAACATTTATGTTTTTTTCCTTCTGTCTTTCCGTCCATTATCACTAATGATGAGCATTGAATTATGTTAAAATTTTTTGCTAATTTACTGGCAAAAATTGATCCCCATTGGTTAATTTATATGTCTTTGATTTCTAGCAAATTTGAACATCTGATATGAGTTTATTGTATTTATCCCTTTAAAAATTACTTTTCATTTTCTTGGACCTCTTTCTAACATAGTGTTGCCATACTGCTTATTGGTTTATGTGTTCTTTATATACATAGGGCGTAACTTCTGTTCTAAGTGGATAAATTTAATAAACTCATATCAAATGTTCAAATTTGCTAGAAATCAAAGAAATATAAATTGACTAGTGGGGTTCCATTTTTGCCAGTAAAACTTTTCCCAGTTTGTCTGCCTTTTTGTTTTGTGTATAATTTTTAAAATATATACAAGACTTAAAAAACTGGAAATAGAACTGCCATATGACCCAGCAATACCACTTCTAGGCATACACACTGAGGAAACCAGATCCGAGAGAGACACGTGCACCCCAATGTTCATCGCAGCACTGTTTATAATTGCCAGGACATGGAAGCAACCTAGATGCCCATCAGCAGATGAATGGATGAAGAAGCTGTGGTACATATACACCATGGAATATTACTCAGCCATTAAAAAGAATTCATTTGAATCAGTTCTAATGAGATGGGTGAAACTGGAGCCCATTATACAGAGCGAAGTAAGCCAGAAAGATAAAGACCATTACAGTATACTAACACATATATATGGAATTTAGAAAGATGGTAACGATAACCCTATATGCAAAAAAAGAAAAAGAGACTCAGATGTATAGAACAGACTTGTGGACTCTATGGGAGAACGCGGGGGTGGGATGTTTCAAGAGAACAGCATCGAAACATGTATATCTAGGGTGAAACAGATCACCAGCCCAGGTTGGATGCATGAGACAAGTGCTCGGGCCTGGTGCACTGGGAAGACCCAGAGGGATGGGGTGGAGAGGGAGGTGGGAGGGGGGACCGGGATGGGGAATACATGTAAATCCATGGCTAATTCAATGTATGACAAAAACCACTGCAATGCTGTAAAGTAATTAGCCTCCAACTAATAAAAAAATTAAAATTAAAATTAAAATTAAAAAAAATAAAATAAAAAAATAAAATAAAATATTTCTCTTAGCTAAAAAAAAATAAATAAATAAATAAATAAATAAAATAAAATAAAATATATACAAGAATTAAGAATTTTTAGGTAGTCAAATAGTTTCCTTTGAGGTTTTCTCACATGGCTTTAGAAATTATTTTTCCTATAGAAATGAGTTAATTGTTATATACAATTTATTTACAGATTTTAGTCCCTTTATATTTAAGTAATTTATTTTATAATCAATTTAATTAATGATTTAGAAGATTTTGGACCTGTTTCAGTTTTGTATATAGAATAACTCAAAACTATGCATTCTATTATACTGAGCTGTCTTATTTCATAATATATTTTAGTGTCTATTAGAACAATTCTCATCTTACAAATCTTCTTTTCCAAAATTTTCCTAGCTATTCACATTTGAAAATTCTTTGTGATAAACTTCAGGATAATTTTAATATATTCCAAAATAAATCATTAGGTGATTTATTAGAATTTTGTTAAATATGTTGATTGATTATAGAATCTAAACTCTTCATCGAAAAACATGCTATGTATTCCTTTTATGTGTCCTAGAATAATTATGTTCTATACAGCTATAAAGTAAAATGTATGCTTTATGTTTTTTTGTTAGAGTTGTTTCTGCATGCTTTATTTTTCTCTCTATTGCAAGTAGAAAATTCCCCCTTTATCCTCATTCCTTATATTGTTTTTATGTATGAAAACTGGTATTTATTTTTATTATATTTAATCACCTTTTTCTAATTTTTAATTTTCTTATTTTTCAGTTGATTCTTCTGGGTATTCTCGAAATGTCCTTGAACTGTCTATATTCAACAATCTGCTACCTTTTCCTTCTTGACCATTTTCACTCTTCCTTTTCCAACAAGAACCAGTCTGGTTTTCCTGCAACGTAAAGTAGGCGTCACAAGAGCAGGTGTCATCATTGTACCGCTGACTTCAATTATAATGCTCCTGCAAGTTTTGAGACATGTCTTATTAAGTTTAGGATATTCCTTTTTATTTGAGGTTGCTAAACTAAAAAAAAAATTAACCATGAATGGGTATTGAATATTATAAAATATTTTCCAGTATTCATTAAGTTGATGAAATTTCTTTCATCCACTAATCTGAACATGGAGTGAAACACCCTGAATTGTCCTGGGATAAATCTACTCTGATATGATGTATATTTTTATACATTGCTTAAATTAATTTTGCTTGATATTTTTGAGCCCATGTTTTTCCATCGGTTTGAAAATTTCTGTAAAACAGAAGTTTTTATAAAAAATGAAGTATAATTTAAATAATGCATATGTCCATGCAAGCCAGAGTAAAAATAGGCTATTTCATCACCCCAGAAAGTCTTGTTTTGCTCCTTTTCAATCTCCTCCACCCTGAAATCAACCCCTCTTCTGATTTCTATCACCATAAATGAGGTTTCCAAGCATTTGTGATTTTATAGAGCTTTCAGTTGTGGTCTTAGTTGTATGCCAAACCAATGAGTAACATTTGGTCTCTTGCTTAATTCCACTATGATCATAGAACATCGTACTCTGTAGAACTTCAGTCCTTCGAAATTGTTGAAATGTGCTTTATGACCCAGTACATAATAAATGTTCTCCTTGCACCAAAAGGATGTATAGCCTGCAGTGTTTTACTTACATCAATTACGTTGTTTGTTCATTGTGTTGTTCAAACTGCTAAAAATGTTTCTTTATTTTTTATATGCTTGTCCTATCATATAGAGGAGTGTGTTAAAAATCTCAGGTTCCAATTATATTTATTTCTCCTTTTAGTACTGTCATTTTGCTTTGTATATTTCAAGGCTATATTATTAAGACCATAAAAATTTAGAATTTTTATAACTTATTGACGGATTGATTCTTTCATCATTAAGAAATGTTGCTCTTTACCTCTAGTAATGCCTCTTGCTTTAAAAATCTACTTTGTCTAATATATGCATAACTACACCAATTTTCTATTAAGTACTATTTATATGGCATAAATCTTTCTATCCTTTTAATTTCCACCTTTCTGTGTCTTTTTATTTAAGGTGTCTTATTGAAGCACAAACAACTATTATTTTTTTAATCCTGTCTACAACCTTTGTCTTTTAATCTAGGATATATCAAATTCCATTCAAATTTGCAGTAACTGCTGTTTTTAAAAAACAAACAACTTCTGTTTACTTAAACATATCATCTTACTATGTGTTTTCTATTTGTCTGTTCTTACTTTATGATCCTTTGCTTTCTGTTCTTACATCTTTTGAGTTTTTATATTATCCCATTTCCTCCCAGCCATTAATTTGTTATTCATCCTTTTTCTATTATTTTCGTTGCTAATCTAGAGATTGTAATATGGATTCTTGATTTATTAAAGCCAGGTACTTTTATCAATTCCCACTCCATGCTAGAACTTCAGCATATTTTCATTCCATCTCTTTTTTGTGCTATTTACTCACTCTCTTCTTCTGTGCTATTATTGAATATATGTTAATTCTGTATCTATAAATATTTAAGTTCAGAAGACATCATTTTTATTGTTATATACAGTTCCCTTCAGACAGTTTTATCTGGGATCATTTTTCCAGCTATGTAAAGAACTCCTTTTCAAATTTCCTTTAATGTAGGTCAGCTGATGATCTTAGTGTTTGTTATAAAAACGACTGTATTTTACTTTCAGTTTTGAAGAACATCTTTACTGGATAGTATAAAATCTAGATTGGAAGCTAATTTCTTTTAGCATTTTGAAGATATCTGAAGATAGCTTCAGATATCTTCCATTGTTTGAGAATAAGCCCTTGATCTTACTGTTGCTCTTTTGCAGATAATATATATCTCCTCTCTCTATTTTTCTCAAGATTTTTGTCTTCAGTTCTTAGTAATTGACTATGATCTGTTTAGGTATGATTTTCTTTTCTTTTCTTTTTTTTTTTTTTTTTTTTTTTGCCTTTTTTAGTAGACTTTATTTTTAGAGCAATTTTTTTTTCTTTTCTTTCTTTTTTTTTTTTTAATTTGAGGCTAATTACTTTACATCATTACAGTAGTTTTTGTTATACATTGAAATGAATTAGCCATGGATTTACGTGTATTCCCCATCCCAGTCCCCCCCTCCCACCTCCCTCTCCACCCGATCCCTCTGGGTCTTCCCAGTGCACCAGGCCCAAGCACTTGTCTCATGCACCCAACCTGGGCTGGTGATCTGTTTCACCCTAGATAATATACATGTTTCAATGCTGTTCTCTTGAAACATCCCACCCTCGCCTTCTCCCAGAGTCCACAAGTCTGTTCTATACATCTGAGTCTTTTTTTCTGTTTTGCATATAGGGTTATGGTTACCATCTTTCTAAATTCCATATATATGTGTTAGTATACTGTAATGGTCTTTATCTTTCTGGCTTACTTCGCTCTGTATAATGGGTTCCAGTTTCATCCGTCTCATTAGAACTGATTCAAATGAATTCTTTTTAATGGCTGAGTAATATTCCATGGTGTATATGTACCACAGCTTCCTCATCCATTCGTCTGCTGTTGGGCATCTAGGTTGCTTCCATGTCCTGGCTATTATAAACAGTGCTGTGATGAACATTGGGGTGCACATGTCTCTTTCTCCCCTCTCTTTCTGATACTTCAGTTAAATGTATGTTAGAACATTTTAACACATAGTACCTTATGTGCTTTAGTCTCTTTTCTGAACATTATTTCCTCTTATCTTCCATGTTTCATTTTGCATATTTTTTTTATCTATTAAGATCCCTAATCAGGTTCACTAACTCTTTCTTAAACTTCATACTACTGCTACTGCTAAGTCACTTTAGTCGTGTCGGACTCTTTGCAACCCCATAGACGGCAGCCCACCAGGCTCCCCCGTCCCTGGGATTCTCCAGGCAAGAATACTGGAGTGGGTGCCATTTCCTTCTCCAATGCATGAAAGTGAAAAATGAAAGTGAAGTTGCTAAGCTTCATAGAATCTGTTATTAAACCCATCTATTCAGTCATAGTTTTAGTTTGTGGGTTTTTCTCCCAATTCTAAAAAGCCCATTTTATTCTTTCAGTTTCCCACTTCTGTGCTGAAACTCTTTAGCTTGTCATTTAATTTCTTGAAGATATTAAACACAATTATTTAAAATGTCTTTAAAATTCATTATCTGCATCTTCTTCCTGTGTATTAGTTTTTCTATTCTGTCTTTTTCTGTTAGTTTCTAAGAGAATTCTTTTTGTGTGTCCCCCTTTTAAATTAAGTGCCCAACATTGTGTATGAAATATTGTACAGATAATGTTGACCCTGGATGATGGTGTTTTCCTCCAGAGGGGATTTTCCATTGCGTTTTGAGGCTGTTCTTCTGTCCTCAGGTGAGCTTGTCCCGTTACCAGTACTCCTAAGATGTAGCACTTTGGGGTGCCAACTGAACGTCTAGAGTGTCTACCAGCTCCTTCTTCTTAGCAGATCCCTGAACTCCAATTTTTTGTCTCTCCAGCCTGATGAGATGTCTAAAGCCCTGCTTATTTTCTCACCCTTTCAGTCATTGCTTTGGAATTATCAAATGCTTCATGGGAAAGGGGTGCCATTCTGGGCTGCCTTTCTTGTCAGGATCTCAGTGGTTCAAGTTCTTGCTGCTTTTGAAACTCTCTGATGTTTCAAGTAGAGGACTACCTGATTTAAATTTTTTTCCCAACTTTCTCAGTGAGAGAATTGCTCACACATAGACTAACTCATCATTGCCAGAAGCAAAACTCTGAGTAATGACATGATCCAATTTAGATTTTTTAAAAGATCACTCTGGTTGCCTCAAAAATAAACGATGTGGAATTGAGGAGGAAGAGGGATGGTAGCAGATAGCCTAGTTAGGGAGCTATCACAATAATCCAGACAAGAGAGAATGGTAGTTGTGGTCATGTGGAAATGGAGAGGAGTGATCAGATTCTGGATATGTTTTGAAGGTAAAGCCAAGAGGATTTACTTACAAAATGGATGAGGGGTGTGAGAGAAAAAGAGGAGTCAGTGTTGACCCCAAGGTTTTTGGCTTGAACCACTGGAAGGATGGAAATCCATTTACTGAGGTGCGGAAACTTGGTCGGAGTGCATTTATGAAGGATGATCGGGAGATGACTTCTGCTCGTTAAATTTGAGATGCTAATTTAGCATCCAACTGGTGATGCCAAGTGTATATTTCAATATATGAGTTTGAAGTTCAGAGAATGATTGGAAGCTGGAGATAAAAAATTTGTAGTCATGAGCATACGGATGTAATTAAAACCACAAGACCGGATGAGAGCACCTTGAAAGTTAAATACAGAGAAGGCTGTAGGACTGGTATGCTGGCTTAAAAATATTTGTCCATCTCTTGCCTTCACGTCCTCCTCTCAGTGTGGGAAGGTCCTAGATGCCCCAGGCAACTTCCACGTGCTGTAGAGCAGCCCTGATCTGAGTCGCATCACCTCTCCTGACCCGCCCAAGGGAAGGGATCGTGAAGCTCCGGCTGATAGCTCCTACGCATTTTCATTAATGCAGGACTCAGATTTGCAACATTCAGATGTTCAGCAGGTGCGTAACTGGCTGACGCAGCGGGTCCTCCAGCCAGAAGGGTGGTGCTGTCGGTAGCCTGCAGATTGCCTGGGCCAGCCGCGCGGCCGCCCGCCAGGCTGCACCTTCTCCCCCTCAGCTGCAGAGGGCGCGCGTGAGGCACTCAGAAGGGGGTAGCTCAGCGGGGGTAGCTCAGCGGGGGGCGGGGGAGAGGCGGGGCCGGACGCGGGGCGGGGCCGGGCGGCCTGGAGACAGCCGGCTGCAGTCTGTGCGCAGCTTCGGGCAGAGCGGTTGGCGTCCTCGCGCCGGCTCGAGGAAGCTGGAGGCGGGGCCGTTACCCGCCGGGAGCTCCGAGCGAGCCGGGCGGCAGGCAAGGAAAGCACGCCCGTGCGCCATGATTCCTCTCGAGAAGCCGGGCAGCGGCGGCTCTTCCCCGGCCGTCGCCTCCGGCTCGGGTCGGGCTGGCCGGGGTCTGAGCACGCCGCGCCGGCCGCCGCCCCCGACCCAGGCCCGCGGACTGCTGACGGAGATCCGCACCGCCGTGCGGACCGAGCCCTTTCAGGACGCCTACACCCTGACCCCCGGCCGGGAGTTGGGCAGGTGAAGCCGGCGGGCGCGCGCAGATAAGTGCGGGAGGCGGGCCGGCGCGGGCGCAGATAGCGCGCCGGGACCGGGTACAGACGTGGGTGCGGGCGGCGATTAGGGCGGCGGGGCCCCCCAGCCTCCAGTCCACGCGCGGCGTCCCCCAAAGCCGTGGTAGCGGCCATGAGAAAGGCTCCCCCCAGAACCTTGACCCCTTCCTCTCTCTGCTGCGGGCGTTTCAGCCTCTGTGGTCCCTTGTGCGGTAATTTAACAAGGCGGCGTGGGAACCACGCTGCGAACCTTTCCCCGCGGCAGCGAGTCTGAAGTCAGCACAGGTGTGGAGTCAGCTTTGGTTTTGCCTACGAACTTGTGGGTTCCTGCCTCTCGCTCTGTGGCTGTGGTAGAGGAGCGCAGAACCCCGAGCGTGACAGCTTCCTTCGCACCAGCGCTGGGCCAGTTTCCGTCAGCCGCTTTCTGCTAACTTCAGTTGCGGATTCTTGGGTTTGTGCAGTTTGCGTTCTGAAATATTTAGGTCCGTGTGCTTTTTAAGTTCACATCGGTTTCACTTGTGGAGTCTGGGCCCTTGTCTGACTCTTTCTACGCCGTGATACGGCCCTTGCCTTTTCTTCCGCATCCCATTGTTGTTTTGTAGGGGTAGGGAGAGCTTAGAATTTGGTCTGTTTTTAAAATCGCAGAAGGTGAAGGCTGTTTGGATACTTTACGTCTCTTGTACGTTGAAGAGGGGTCACAGAGTGATAGCTTTTGTTGTTCAGTCGTAAGTCATGTCTGACTTTTGCGACCCCATGGGCTGTAGCCCACCAGGCTCCTCCGTCCGTGAGGTTTCCCAGGCAAGAAAAACTGGAGTGGGGTATTGCCATTTCCTTCTGCAGGGGATCTTCCCGACCAGGGATTGAACCCGCATCTCCATGCAGGCAGATTTTTGTTCTTTCTCTCCTTCTTCTTCTTCTTCTTTTTTTAACTGCTGACCCACAGGGAACAGTAGAGTTTTGGGGACTGACTTTTTCTCTGAAAACAGTTTGAAGAAATTGTCAGAAGCACTGGCTTTGGGGTCAGACCCGAGCTCAGACCCCCACTCTATGTGCCTTTGGACGGTGACTTAGTCTCCCCGGCCTCACGTTTCCCACCCGTAAAATCAGCATAGGGACAGTACATCCCTCATGGGGGTGCAGAGAAGGTGCAGGGGCTGCGCAGCTCAAACCACTGGTCCTGGCACACAGCATTTGATAAGTGTTAGCAGCTGTTGCAGACATTTATCAAGGTTGCAAAATCTCACCATGTTGTAATGGGGAGTGGGCCTGACAGTTAATAACAGCCTTCATTTGAGGGGCTTGGAAAAAGGTCTTATAACAGTGATTACAACGTTAAAAACAAGCCGCCTTACAAATATTGGGGTAACCTTTAGAAATCGTTTTTTGGCAAAGAAACCGACCTTAAAAGTGTCTTATTTATTCCACATGAGAAAAGGAAAGACGTCTTCAGGGCCAAGCTTTACTTCACTCTGCTAGGCACTAATTAACTGGATCTGTGTGCACTTTATGACAAAAGAAGACAGCTACTGACTCATCTAGGTATTCTAATTGGTGAAAATTCCAGACATTCTGAAGTAACTGATTTCTTGAAGAAGGAAAACTGGGACTTCCATTGTTTGGTTGTCTGGCTTCATTCCACAGAAGAGAAAACACATTACACAACTGAAAAATGTCTTCAGGTGGCAAGCACTCTCTTGTAGTCTTGTAATAGATGATTTAAACGGAAAACAATTGATTTGCTCCCTACCAGGTGTTGTGACAATCCCTCCAGGAACCAAGGAGGTTAAATCAACTTTCATTTTAACCTCTATTATAAAATTAGTTTGTCTATAAAGTTGTGTTCCTTTGCTTGAAGGTTATGACATCTTTTACATATCTTATATGAATTTCTTTACATAAGCCATAACTCCTGAAGCACAGAACAATACAGTTAGATACTTGATATAGAGCCTAAAACTGAAAAAGAAAATAAATGTATTTGTTTCTTTTTGGTTCCCTTTTTCTCATGGAGAAGTGTAATGCAGTGCTTAAGAACATGGACTTAGGAGTCAGTCTGTGATCGAGTCTTGGCTCTTTACTTACTGGCTATGTGTACTTGAGTGAGTTACCTAATCTCTGATTACCTCACAGAGTTGTTGAAAGAAATAAATTAACAGCACATCTGTAGCATAAAGGTTGTGCTTGACTTAGGGCATGCACTCAAAAACTGTAATGCGTTGAGTATCTCAGTGAATGGTATTTTACATGTAACCAAAACGCAAAAACAGGCGAACCTGCACGACCTCAAAATGTGCTTCTGTCTGTTGCAGAAGTAGAAAACCTCATTGCAAAAGACCAGGGAACTGTTTAGAAGTCTCAGGAAGTGAAAGTTCTGTTTTGTATTAGAAGCAGTTTATGTTTAAGGTTTATGAGTTTTGCCTGAATGTTGTAGTTTTGACAGAATGAAGTGTGTTTTTGTGTAATTCTTTCAGTAGTAAGAAAAGTAGCCTCTTTTCCTAGGTGTTGACTCTGGTTGCATTTCTGATATAAGGAACTGATCTCATGCTGATATAGAACTTTAAAATTACTCATGTTATACTTTAATGATGTGGTATGAAAAACAAAGGTCTATTCACTTTGTTCTCTGGCCTTTCATTTAGTGAAAATGTTGAAGAGGTGTGAAGAGCTGACTGTTCAAAGAAATCAAGTTTTTGCAGGCATTCCCATTATTTTATAGAAATGCAAAGCTTTCCGTGAAATGGTTGTTTGGAGAAGACATTTTAAATGATCAGTATTGATTCCCTAGTAATGAGAGGATGTAATGTTGATTATTTTAAGAAATGCCACATTCTTTCATGTCTCCAGCAGAGTCCATAGCAGCCTAAATGTGGGTAAATATATGATGTAGAATTTTCTTTTATTGCTTGAAACTTGACTTGTTATTCCTGAGGCTTGTTACCTTTCTTTTGAGTCAGGACATGTGCCAGTGTAAACCACAGTAACGATTCAAGGTGCAGGAGACATGACCTTGGGTTCCAAGAATTTTTTCAGAGTTGACTTTCCTGGAGCTTTTATTGATAGTGTAGGAACAAAAAAAATATTTCTAGAAATTTAAAATTACACTAATTTCATATCAAGTGATTTGCCTAGTCTTCAACTTTTAACATTTTTTGATATATGCATAAATTTTATCCTAAGAAAAAAGATATTTTAAAGCCAAAAGAATATCTTGTTTTTTATACTATTACATACTGACAGTTGAATTTTCCTGTGAGGAGAAAAGGTATAAATAAATCCAAGTTCTCTGTTGAAATGGGTACTTCATACGTGGGGCGCTTTACAGTTTTATACGGACTTTCACATACATTATCTCATTTACTTCTTATCCCAGGCAGATTTGGGAAGTCCCGTTTTTCAGATGAGAAAATCAAGATACCAGTAGATTGACTCATATGCGAGACAGCTGAGCTGGGACTCCTTGCAGTCACTTCCATTATGCAGCAGATGTTTCTCAAAAAAAAAAAGCTGTAGTCTATCTTGTGGCTAAAGCAGTTTGCCATCGTTTTTGTAAGAGGACATGTTAATGGGTTCCAAATTGGAGCAAGCACTGCCAAGCTTAAGTGTCATGGGCTTCCCTCCCCGGCTGTGTTACCCACCTGGGTCCCTGGACTCTAATCAATGGAAATTGATAAGAGGCCAGATGAGAATTCCGGGAGAGCCTTTTCTGGGACTTGGACTGTAACTCTCAGGAGTGAAAACAAGAACCAGATGCCCTTGCTTATGCCCCTGGGTGGGAGGGGAAGGGGGCAAGCTGGTCCCTTGGATGGGGTAAGGTTAGGGGCCGATGGGTGGGTTTGGCTGGAGGGGGGCTTCAGTGATTCGTCTACCCCCTTGGTGTGCAGGCCCCTGCTTTTTCTCCCAGCACCTCAGAAATGGCTGTCGGTTTGTGGCCTTTTTTCTAGCTTATTGTTCATAATTGACCCCACCGGTGCATGCATGAAGTTATTTTTTGAGTCCCTTATAGTTCCTTTGTATTCTGTTGCTTGAGGAGATGTTTGTACAGGTGCAGGCACTCAGGTGAAGGGTCCCAGATCCCAGCCTGTCTCAGCTGGGCCTCATGATGGGTAGGGACACCCTATCTCATTCTCCTCAAAGCGGTTGGGAGTAACGGGAACAAGGAAGGAATTTTATCAGAAAATAAGAGGATGTACAAGCTGAAGAGGATGCACAGGTGGAGGTGTTTTAGAAAGTGGATGTCCTTTACCTAAATTCATGTCTGTAGGTAATGGCTTCAGGTTGAGGACCTTATACTACTTGAGCATGTGTCATAAATTGTAAGTCGTAATTTCTTTAGAAATAAAGACCCTTGTTAAATACCATCCATGTAAAAATTGTGCCTTGTTTTAGGAAAATTATTAAGATTTCTTGGCGGCTTATCATCAGTTTGAAAGATATTTACAGTTTTGAATAATCTGATATTTTTGGATGGGTAAAAACAACTAGCCGTGTTTGTGGTTCAGCAGCAGACTTTGCTAGGAAGTATGGCTCCTTCTCTAAGGCACGTGCTTCATTAGGTCAACTGTTTTAATTTTGAAAAGTTGGAGCCTATGTTAAAAGTAAAAACTTAATTTAAATATATAAACCTCCCAATATAAAAGTTTAAAAATATATAAGCTTAAGGATTTAATGAATTTCCACCACTTTACGAACCTAACAAAATTTTATAAAATCCAATTATTGAACCAAATGCATTAGAAAGTTAGGTAGTTATAATCATTAGTTCACCTATTCAGAAAAGGAAGGAGGAACTCCATTTATATAGGAATTATATGCATCAAGTAGAGAGTTCAAATTAAATCACCTCCAAAACTCTTCAGTTCTGTATGATTTTTTTTTATAAATTATCATAGATCTGAAATTAATGCCCCATACAATAAAAATAGCTGCTGTTACTAATTGCAGAGCATTTCCTAGAGGCTACACACTTTGGAAATGTCTTTTTCTTTTGTCTTCACTACCCTACAGGGTTAAGTGCCATCAACCTCATTTTGTAGGTGAGAAATCTTAAGATTCAGAAAAGTTGAACAAATTGCCCGAACTTCAAACCAAGTCTGGCTTTTGGTTCTACCTGTTCTTGTCACTCATGCTGACTGATCTGATGGACTCGCTGATTTTTACACTTAGGGTCAGCAGATGGTTTGGTTTTTGTTCTTTCAGAGGTAAGGAAGACAGATCTGATCTAGGTCATTCTTGAACAGAACTTCTTTGCACCTAAGGCTGTACCCCAGTGCTATTAAGCAAATATTGGACTTGGCATGTTGAGCACATAAGGCTCTTTGGTAGGCTCTGGAAATTATTCCCAAATCTAACAAATCAGTCACTACTCCTTTTATGGGCAAAGTGACATGCCACATGGGAAAATCTTGTGGGGAAAACAACATTTGAGCTGAGCCTGAAAGAATGGATGGAATTTCAGTAGCAGTAGCAATGCAAGACGTTCCAGCCATTGGCAATGAAACAAGCACAGTGCAGAAAAATTCAGTGAAAAAGAGAACAGCAAGTAGCCCTATGTGGCTAAAATATTAAACCTTATGAGGCTGAGTTGCCACAGAACTTCTATTTAGCAAACTAACAAAAACAGTGTATGTATCTAGGGTGTTATCTGAGCACCTGCCATGTGCCAGGCACTACACAAGGAGATGCAAAGATGAAGAGGCCAGGTCCCTGAAACTCATAGTAGGGCCAGGGAGATAGTAGTAGCCAAAAAATTGTAACATGTCAGAAGAACTTAAATAATAGGATACACGTGGAAACAAAGCCCTTTACTGTAATCTAGAATCAAACCTGGAACCTTGGAACTCACTTTTATTTTGCTTCCTCTATATACACTCAAATCAGCACCTCCAGTTTTTTTATCTTTGCCTGAGCCTTATGTATTCTAATGTGTGTTCACCTTTGTGTGGTAACCCAACACTGGTTATATTTGGAATCCATCTATTAGTAAATAAAATTCTCTTTACAGAGAAAGGCACATCAAACATCTCCCTTTTGAAGCCTAACACATGCTCCCCTCCCTCCACCATCTGCAGATCTGTTACCATTCTTCTGATTTTTCTTCTCAGTGGATGGTACCGCATTACCCAGGACCCAGGACAAAGATCTCCAGTCCTCTCCCACCCTCATCTCTCTGCCCGAAGCTCAGTCTGTCTTGACCTTGAGTGCCTTGTAAATTACTTCCTCTCTTCCCAGCCTTTGCTGCTGCTGCTACTTTAGTTCATAGACCCCTTCCCTTGAGCTATTTTCTTAGCTTCCCTAGTTTCTAGTTAACACTTGGCAATACACTCAGAATTAGCTTTTTAAAACATTTATCTTAGCTTTTTTAAACTTTTACTAAGGTAAAAGTCTCATAGGTGCCCGTTCTTCCCTTGAGAAATAAAGCACCAGCTACTTAGCCTGTCATACCTACTGATGTTCACTGAGCCTTCCTAAGCTTTTCCAGTTGCGCACTGGTAATAGAGATCAGTAAAAACCCAGCCCTTGTTCTGAGGAAGCTTAGACTGGTGGGTCTGACTCAAATGTCTCTTCCTGTTGTGATCTTTGTTTATCCTTCCTGTCTTACTACCCTGGAGTGTGTTATCATTGTTATTCTGAAATGTAGTCATTCCTAATATCCCTCCCACCCCCTGCCAAAATGATTAATGAAAATCAGAGTTTTCAGTTTAGTGTGTAATAGTGAACTAGAGATGTTTGTGAAATGGGTGAAGACCTCTGGAAACTGAAACATCCTGATAATCTAGGAAGAATTTTGGCTAAGTCAGCTGAGGAAGTAAACGTGAAACAGACGTCTTATGTCCTTTGAACCTCATCAGTCTCAAGTCCCTGCGTATAACTACAGCCCTGAGAGTCAGAGAAACATCATTTATTTCGTGCTTTGGAGAGGCCTCAATAACTTAAAGGGTTGAGACACAATCACAGTTTTACGGTGAAGTTGTGGTAAAGCAGGCATACCAGAGCACTGCAGGGTGTGGGGTTGAGGGAAACCGTGACTGTCTAATTCTTAGTTCACTCGACCCCCGCGCCTTCAAGACCGAGTCCCACATTTCTGTTTGCCTTGTGGCTCTTGAGAAAGAACAGTTCCTGGAAACCTGGCTTCATCTCTGACCCCCTGAATAGTATTAAGGGTTCCCCTCCCATCACCCCAGTCATCCCGAGATGAAGGCGGTGCCTGTTTCCTGTGATCTGCTGTCCTGCTGTCTGCTTCCGTGGTGCACAGTATCAGAACCGTGGAAGAGTTCTCTTAGCCTGGAATAGGGCGCAAGCTGGTCACCCACTGCTGGCTGCCTGTTTTGATGAGGCTCACTAGCTATATAGAATGATCTGTACATTTTTAAATGATTGAAAAGTCAAAAGAAGAGTCATATTTAATGACATGGAAACTATGTGACATTGACATTTCAGTGCTGGTGAAGTTGTGTTTTGTTTTTTGTTTTTTTAAATCCTGCCTCCCCTGTACTGACCTGTTGTCTGCAGCTGCTTTCACTTACAGCAGCAGACTTGAATGGTAGTGATCAAATCAGCTGGCCAGCAGAACCGAAAGTATTTGCTATCTGGCCCTTTACAGAAAGGTTGGCTGACTCCCAGGATAGTGCATGATATGGGGGAGAGAAAGGGTAAACCTACAGCTGAATGCTTCCTCAAAAACAAGGGTGGTGTCAAGATTAGTGATTGGTGTGCGAACGACTGTGGTGACCCAAAGAAATGGATGCCTAGCAGGAGACCCAGGGTAAGTATAGGTCTCTCCTTTGGTTACTTCTGGCCTCTGAATTAAGCAACGGCTCTTTTATAACAAAGGTTCCCAGAGTTTATAGGCTAGGGATCCATTCATCTGTTGCGTCTCTGGTCTTCGGAAATATCAGGACAGGTATGTAAGCCACAATATTTTACTATAATTTTACACAGGACGATATTGCCTAGAGTGTCAGGTGTGGTAATAGTAAATACCTATGTGTTTGCTGTGGGAATTCTTTGAGGACAGTTCAACCCGCGCATTTCTAATTTAATAGCAATATGCTTGTTGTCAATTACATGTTGGTCAGTTTTTTACAAATTAGACTTTCTCTTTTTCCTCTTTTGAAACTTCAGAAATATAAGTATAAAAAGAAACAAATGATTAATGATTTTTTTTCTCTTCCTTAAATCCAAAGATCATTAGGAACCTTTTAAAACTCAATGGAGATGTTATTAGCCTAATGATTTTGTGGGGCTAAATAAAAAGAGGCATTAGCCTGTGATGCATAGTTTATTGTTGACTCTCTCTAGTGATCTGAAGAAGTGTTTCATCTCACATTCCCGTTGGGCACAGAGAGCCTTGTTCTGAATTAGGGTGCTGTTAGGTAGATTGCCATCTAATTGATCAGCTGTAGGGCTGTGCCTAAGAATTTTTCATGTAACATTTTTATTACTGATGGTAACAAAAATTCAGAGGGGATGAACACCATATTTGTGGTTAACAGCAGCAAAGAAGGAAGGATCAGTCCTCAAAATTACATTGGTAGTCTAGAATGCTGGGCCCAGACCCAGAAAGTAGAATTTAACAGCAAGTTAAAAAATTTCAATGCAAGGCTTTAAGTATATTTCTGAAACATAGTATCAAGACACTGGCTTGAAAGAATCCAAGAGGAGAAGGTTTTATTTGTGAAATACAAAAAACTTGTCAAGTTTTTTTCAAAAGTCATATTAATTTGTATTGGGCCAGCCTCAGCAAAATAATAATCATGAAGCACTTTGAGCTTAGACTTGGAGCAGGTGCTTCAGATTTGGTTGACGCGTTTTACCAGCAAAGACCCTGAGGGGATGAGGAATGATTGAAAATTGGAAAGGGGGAGTAGCAATTAACAGATCACATCAGCTGTGTCCAATAATACCTGATAGACTGTCAGGTTGAAGCTTCTGTATCGCTCAGCAAAAGATATGGACAACAGCTCTTCTCTTGAAGCCAGGTTTAGGCTTATAATGAAAATCTTACTAAAATAATGTGTGCCCACAAGAGGAAAAAACTACCTCACAGTTTGAAAGAAAGACATTGGCTTTGGCATTTGGCAGTAGATTAAAAAAAAAATTATTTGATTTCTAAGTTGCCTTCCAGCTTGAGTACTGGGTGTTTATGGGTGATAATTATTACGGCTCAATGATTTGTTTGCTTCATAGTACTTTATTGAGTATGTGGCAAGTACCATGCTAAGCAGCTGACATGTATTCTTTAATTCTCACAACAACCCTGTGAAATAGATTGTTTGTGTTCTCCTCTATAGATTAAGAAAATGAGATTTTTTTCTTAAGTTGGAGCTTAAATTGCCCAAGGTTATGCATCAAGTGAGTGGATGGAGCCGTTCTTTGGGATTCATGCCCAAATCTAATTCCAGACCTTATTCCATAATCAACATGCTGTGCTGATCCCCTGTGTGACTTATTAGTGTAATAACATGGCAGTAGAGTGTGTCAAAGAAGGCTTGTTATATCTGTCTTTATAGAAAAGCTAGACATTTCCAGCTGATGCTGTAGTTGAAATGATGTCATACAAATGAGATCCCTACCTTTAAATAACTTTGGAAGGTGATCGGGTCTTTTTAGAGTCAATTAGTGACAGTGAAATCCATTGTTTTAGGAATTTTGATAACCAGTTTCTCTTAAAAAGTCAGATGGCTTTTTTAAGATTCAAATTATTTTATGTATAAATGTGTAAAAATTAAGTTATTTATATATATATAAAATGCTACAAAGAAATATTGGCTTAAATATTTGGTTATGCTGTATTTAGAAGAATGAATCTTGCAGATTTTCCCATTGCATTTTATTTATAGAGAGGTGTTTCCCAAGTTATATTGCTACTTGAGTGTTAGCATATGACCTAAATTTAAATACCCACTGATGACTGTTTGGAAATTTCATTAAAATTTATCATCTCTGAAAAGTCAACTTTAACAGTGACTGTGTTTTGCTTAATTCTAGAGGGAAATTTGCAGTGGTGAGGAAATGCATAAAGAAAGATTCTGGAAAAGAATTTGCCGCCAAGTTCATGAGAAAAAGAAGAAAAGGCCAAGATTGTCGGATGGAAATAGTTCATGAAATCGCTGTACTCGAGCTAGCCCAGGACAATCCATGGGTCATTAATTTACATGAAGTCTACGAGACACCATCGGAAATGATCTTAGTTCTGGAATAGTAAGTATTGTCCTCCTTACTGAGTTTGTTTGCTAGTCCACACTCCTTTATACATACCACTCATCTGTGATAACCTGGCAAGCCCCGGTTCTCTGGAAATCTGAAGATTTTCCAAAACTTTTTCGTGAATTTATCGACATATCCCAGATTTGCAAGGATACGTATGTTGTATTTTTCATCTTCATTCTTTAGTGAAATTCTTTTGAAAATAAAGTTCTCTTACGTTCTTATTAGAGGCCTTCTTAAGGAGGTAACTGGTGCAATAATAAAAGGCATTTTACATAATTTCTTATACGTTCATATGATCTAAGTTAATAATCCTTCTTTCAGAAATAATTGTTGGGATTCATACCATGCTTTCAATTTGGGTAAGTAGGTAGGGACAGCAGAGAAAACAGCTTTGGGACATGAAGGACAGTTTTTTCTTCTTAAGAAATCCTGTCAGACTTTGGGGTACAAACAGATGGATTCCAAGGGGGAAAGAGTGGAGTGGGCTGAACCGGGAGATTGGGATTGACATAATACAGTATCTGTGTGTAAAATAGATATCTGTATCAACCTAGAGGGGTGGTATGGGAAGGGAGATGGGAGGGAGTTTCAAAAGGGAGGGGATATATGTATACGCATGGCTGATTCATGTTGAGGTTTGAGAGAAAACAGCAAAATTGTGTAAAGCAATTATCCTTCAATTAAAAAAATAATTTTAAAAAGATATCTAAGGAGAGCCTACTGTATAGCACAGGAAACTCTATCCAATACTCTGTGTTGACTTAGAGGAAACATGTGCCATCTGTAGAACTGAGTCACTTTGCTTTGTACAGCAGAAACTGACAACATTGTAAAGCAACTGAACTCCACTTAAAAAAAGAAGTTGTTTCTCCTGCCAGAGGAGAAGATTGATAGATTTGAATACATTCAGGAGCATTATTAGTAAAACACAAAATGAAAACACAAACTCAGGGGAAAATAGTTTTGATATCTGTTCACCCAAAATGATTTCTCTAAATGATTTCTATAAATATATAGCTAGATCTTACCAGTATACACAAAAGCATGAACCTCTTAGTTTAAAAAAAATGGACAAAGGATATAAAGAGAAATTCCACATAGAAGCATATATGTAAGTAGCCTATACATACATGAAAAATATTGATTCTTGTTTTTATAATGTAAAATAAGTTGCCAGTTTCACCCTGTATAAGATTGGCAAGCATCATAAAGAAAAGTGATATTCATGGATTGGATCATCTCATTTATACTACAGAAATCTCAGTGAAGTTGTTTTTCATTTTCAAAAAACCTTGGTTTAGAGGTTTCTGGTCTTCAGTTTGTTCTGGAGAGGATTGGTTAGAATTGGAAATTGATCCGAAAGGGACTGTCTGAAATGTGATGCTCTGATCATCTTCTCTCTCTCCCTTTCTCACAGAACCTGCTCTGAACCTTCCCTCCTGTCTCCCCTGAGTCCTCCATCATCTCCCGCCTTCACTTCCCTTACATTCCCTTCGCTTCTGGGGTAGTTACTGCAGCTAGTCCCTCACCAGTGCCTCACATGATGCCTTTCTTCTTCTGTTCCTCTGCAATCCATTCTGCCAGTTTAAAACACGGGACCTAAGCTGTTGTCTTTCCTCCTGCCCATTCTTGGGAGGATTTGCATAGTCTTCCATCTGCTTACTACACGAGGAAGAGTTCCATCCTCAGCTGGGCTCTTGGTGTAGTTTTGTAATTCTTTACCTGATCTCTCATCCCCTTCTTTTAACATCCCCAGCAGGAGGGCAGGAGCTTATGAAATCTTTGATCACACGTACTGTCACCCACTTCCCACTTGTTAGATACCAAGCCTTCTCTTCCTTTCCTGAGAAGATGAAGGCCATCAGATGCACACTGCTCAGCATCACCCACTCTGTACACTCTCACTGCCTTTCCTCTGTTCCCAGGAATAGATTCCTTTCCTTAACTCCGAGGCTAAAACTTTGACTTCTGTTCTTTAATTCTCTTCCTGCCTTTTCTAGGACCTGTGTTGTGTGTTTTACTCACTTTTCTAACCTCTCCGAGAGTCCCTCCCACCTCAAGGGATTTTTTTCCATCCATCTTCCAATAATTCAGTCACTTCTCTCCTAAAATTCCTGGTCCTCAGCTTGGACTCTTTTGAACTATTGTCTTGCCCTTTTCTTCTGAATTTACAGCTTTCCTCACCTTCTAGTCAATTTTGTTCTACTTCATTGAACCATCCATTTGTTTATCTGCCAATACTCCATCACTTTTCAATCTGATGCCATCTGCTCCTCTAAAACTTTCATGAGGTCATCAGCCCTGTTTGCTGGAATCGATCTCCTCGTTTTAGTGTTCATTCTGCTTTTAATGCTCTTTAAACACTCGATGTTACACCATCTTCATTGAAATTATGTTCTTCCTTAGCTTTTATGGCTCTCTCTCTCTTTTTTTTAATCTTAGCTCCTTTCCCCCTCCTTCTACTATATAAGTGCTCCCCACAGTTCATTAGTATTACTCTTGTCATGCGTTTATGATCTGCACATTTACCCTGGATGATAACTCTCCATCTTTGTGGCTTCAGCTTTTACTTACATGCTGGATGTTTCCGAATCTTTGTCTCCAACATTAGACCTTTACCTAAGCTCCAGCTGTGTAGTGCATATCCCTTAATCCAGCTGCACATTGTGCCCAATGCAGGGTCAATGTGTGTGCACCTCTGCATTGCTGGGCTTCTAATGCCTGTGTTTTGTTCCCCATTTCCCCTGGTGTCCCAATCTATTTCATCGCTCAAATGTAAACCTTGGCTCTATCCTTGATTGCTTTGTCTCCTTTAATGCTCTTGTATGATGAATTACCCAGTCTTCCACTTAACTCGCTCCCATGCTGGTGCCCTTTCCTCTGTGCTTGCTGTTTTCCCCCGTGTTGGGTCCTCACTGCCTCTCCTGTGGACTGTCCCTGTAACTGTCCCTGATCCCCCAGCTTCAATCCTAGGGCATCCCTCAGGCTCCCATTGGGTAGGTAACCAGCACACAGATGTGGTGATACTATTCCCTTGCTTAGAAACTTTTGGTGGCTTCTGTTGCTTTCATGGTTATGATTCTAGAACCACAAAACCATATGGTTTGGCCAAAATTTTTTTTGTTTTGCATTTTGCTTGAAGAGGAAGTCTTCAAATTAGACTTTAGACATTGAGGTATTAAAATTCTTGGCCCTATCAGCAGATTGTTGTTATGGAAACAGACAGATTTATGATTACTGTGTTACTCATTCCACCTGCCGTGTGCACTGGATACTAATGGGCGCTGGTAATAGGAAAGTGAAAACAGCATAATCCCTTCACTCCAAAAAATGTTTAGTGAAAGAGATAATTTTTTTAATTTTCTCCAGCTTTACAAGATATAATTTAGATAAAACATGTTATAAGTTTGAGGTCTGCAATGTTTTGATATACTTGTATCTTGCAATGTTAGAGCATTAGCTAACACCTGCATCACATAATTACTATTTCTTTTTTGTGGTGAGAACATTTAAGATCTGTTCTCTTAGCAACTTTTAAGTATATAATACAGTATTATTAACTATAATAATTATAGTTACATTAGATCCCCAGAACTTACCTTGTAACTAGAAGTTTATACTCTGACTAACAGCTCCCCTATTCCCCACCCACTAGTCCCTAGTAACCACCATTCTAATCTCTGTTTCTGTGAGTTTGGCTTTATTAGATTCCACGTATGTGATATACAGTATCTGTCCTTCTCTGTGTGACTTGTTTCACTTAGCACAATGCCCCAAGTCCCATCCACATTGTTGTGAATGTAGAATGTCTTTCTTTCTCATGGCTGAATAATAGTCCATTGTATATGTATCCTGCATCTTCTTTATCCATTTATGTTTTGACAGACACTTTAGGTTGTTTCTGTATCTTGGCTATTGTGAATAAGGCATGGGAGTGTAGATATCCCTTTGAGATCCTGTTTTCATTTCTTTTGGATGCATACCCAAAAGTGGAATTGCTGGATCATATGGCAGTCCTACTTTTAATTTTTGGAGGAATCTTTGTACTGTTTTCCAGAGTGGCTGTACCAATTTATGTTCCCATCAGCGGTGCACAGGGCTCGCTTTCTTCCACATCCTTGCCAACACTCGTTGTCTCTTGTCTTTTTGATGATAGCTGTCTTAACAGGTGTGTGTTGATAGCTCACTGTGGTTTTGATTTGCATTTCCCTGACTGTTAGTGATGTTGCGGACCTTTGCATGTGTCTGTTGGCCATTTGTACTCCTTCTTTGTGAGCATGTCTATTGTTCCTCTGCCCATTTTTTAAAAATTGAAGTATTTGGTTTTTTGCTATTCAGTGGTATGAGACCTTTATATATTTTGGATACTATCCCCTTATCAGATATATGATTTGCAAATATTTTCTCCCACTTCATAGTTGCCTTTTCATTTTGTGATGACTTTCTAAGCTCTGCAGAAGCTTTCTAATTTGATGTAATACCAATTGTTTATTTTCCCTTCTGTTGTCAAATCCAAAAATATCTTTGCTAAGACTGATTTTAAGGAACTTACCCCGAATGTTTAGGAGTTTTATGATTTCAGGTCTTACATTCAAGTCTTTGATCCATTTTGAGTTGACTTTTGTGTATGCGTAAGATTCATTCATTTGCATGTGAATATTGAGTTTTCCAAACACCATTCATTGAAGAGACTGTTCTTTCCCTGTTTTGTACTCTTGGCTCCTTCATCATAAATAAAGTGATGATACATGCATGTTTTTATTTCTTGGTGCTCTGTTCTGTTCCATTGACCTGTATATCTATTTCTACGCCAATACCATACTGTTTTGATTATTGTAGTTTTGTAATATATTTTGAAACTGGGAAGATGCCTCCAGATTTGTTCTTTCTCAAGATTGCTTTGAATTTTTGGAGTCTTTTGTGGTTCCATACAAATTTTGGGATAGTTTTTTCTATTTGAAAAATGCTGTTGAAGTTTTGATAGGAATTTCATTGAATCTGTAGGTCGTTTTTGGGTAGCATGTGTATTTAGTGATATTAATTCTTCAGATCATGATCAGACAGACTATCCTTCCATTTATTTGTGTCTTCTTTAGTTTTTTTCACCAGCATCTTAGTTTTCCATGTACAGATGTTTGACTTCTTGGTTAAAAATATTCGTAAGAATTATTATTTTTGATGTTACTGAAAATGGGATGTTTGGTTGATTTCTCTTTCTGATAGTTCATTGTTAGTATATAAAAGGAACACATTGACTTCAGTATACTGATTTTGAATGCTGCAACTGAATTTACTTACAAATTTTAGAACAAGATTTTATATGTGAGAAAAATATCAGAATAATAATTCAGCCTAAGATCACACCACAAGTAGTAGAGCCAAGATTTAGCACAAGAGTATGTGAGTCCAAAGCCTTTGGCCATGAGCTGTCCACCTTTACTTCAAGGGAGAGGCCCAGGAGTGCCCTTGGAGGAGACATTTAGCATTATATACTAGCCATCACTGCCTTACTCAGGACTTTTCAGGCTGTTTGGACCACATCCCATGCTTTTCTGTCTGACTTCTATCTCATCTACTGCTGGTACTGCTCCAGCCTCACCTTCCATTCTGGCCACGCTTTTTTCTCAGTTCTTTAAGGTGTCATTGCACCATTACCTGCCTTACATCACTTATGATGAAATCTGCATTGATTCTTAATTCCCCTGTACATGTGCCTTTTTAAAGATTTTTCTCTTTCACACTGGTTTTCAGCAATTTGAGCAAAATGTGCCTTGATTTTCTTCATTTATCTTGCTTGGGGTTTATTGAGCTATGTGGATCTTTTTGTTTTTAACAGATTTGCGGATTTTTCAGCCTTTATTTTTAAGAGATCTTTTTCTGTCCCCACTTATCTTGTTCCTTCAATTACAGTGTGTTAAATTGTTTGATCCCTGGGTTCAGAAGATCCCCTGGAGGAGGGCCTGGCAGCCCACTCCAGTATTCTTGCCTGGAGAAGCCCCATGGACAGAGGTACCTGGCAGGCTACAGTCCATGGGGGGTTGCAGAGTTGGATACGACTAAGCGACTAAGCACGAACTGTTCCATATTGTCGCTCAAATCCCTTTGTTGTTGATCTCCTTTAGGATTGCTGGTTTGATTTCCTTGCAGTCCAAAGGACTCTAAAATTGTCTTCTCCAGCACCACAGTTGAAAAGCGTCAATTCTTTGGTGCTCAGCATTCTTTGTGGTCCAACTCTCACATCTGTACATGACTGCTGGAAAAACCATAGCTTTGACTGTATAGACCTTTGTCTGCAAAGTAATGCTCTTTAATATTCTGTCTAGGTTTCTCATAGCTCAGGTCCCTAGGTCTTGTTTATTATTTCTCCACCCCACCACCCATACTTTAGACAGATGGCTTCCATTTCTGTCTCCAGATTTGCTGATTCTTCTGTAGGGTCTGATATGCTCTAAAGCCCAGTGAAATCTTAACTATAAATGTTTTTGTTTTTGTTTTTATATCTCTAGCAGTTCCATTTGGTTCTTTTCATACTTTCTATTTCCTTGTTATGGGTATTTTATTTTAAATCCCTGGGTGTATCTATAATACCTGTTTTAAAGTCCTTACCTAGCAATTCCATCATCTCTGGGTCTGTTTTTATTTTCCTGTTAGTTGTAAATTATGGCATTTTCAGATGTCTAGTCATTTTTGGAAGGATGCCAGACGTTTAGAATGGCATAGTGCTTGGGTGGATTTTATGATCTTCCACTAAAAGAATGGTGGTATTTATTTTGGCAGGCGGTTAAATTACTTGTGGATCAGCCTTATTAGTGCAGGTCTAGGAGTACTTTAGCCTTTAATAAGACTATAATATGACATCCTGGGGGGTCTGCTGAATGCCCCAGGTGCTTGGCATGGTTTTTCTACTCAAAATGGGCAACATTCAAATATCCTCTGTCCTCTGTGAATGCTAAGAATTGTTCAGCTTGTGATTTCCTGGCAGTTTTTTGCCTGACCTCACAGTTTTACCCAGTGAATGTGCATATAAGTATCTTGTCTAAGACTCTGGGATATGACTGAACAGATGTCTACAGATCTCTCTCTGTGTAGGACCCTCCTCCCTGGTGCTCTGCTTGTGAGATCCAGCTGCCTTAGCCTTGCCCAACCTCTACTTCTCAGCTTAGCACGGCTGTCTGCCGTATTCTGCTTGGGTTCCTCCCCTGCCCTATACCGCATTCCATAAATTACCTCCAAGTAGGAAGTGAAATGAAAGTAGCTCAGTCATGTCCAACTCTTTGTGACCCCATGGACTATACAGCCCATGGAATTCTCTAGGCCAGAATACTGGAGTGGGTAGCCTATACCTTCTCCAGGGGATCTTCCCAACCCAGGTCTCCCACATTGCAGGCAGATTCTTTACCAACTGAGTTATAAACTGAGCATAGAGCTCAGCTTGTTTGTGCCCCCACCTCAGAGATCATGGTCTTAACTGCCTGTTGTTCTTATGTCTGAAAATACTTGATTCATATATTTGGCTCATTGTTTATGGCTAGAGGGCAAGTTCCATAGCATTTGGCTGCAAGGGGAAATAGCTACTTATCCTTCTGGGGTATATCCTGTATTTTCACACCACCCTTATGTGTGTCCACGCTTCCTAGTATGGACTCTCTGGGTTTTGTTTTTGTGTTTTTGGGTTTTTTTTGTCTTTATTGAGTTTGTTGCAGTACTGCTTCTGTTTTAAGTTTTGAGTTTGGGCCTTGAGACATGTGGAATCTTAGCTCCCCAACCAGGGATCTAACCCACATCCCCTGCATTGGAAAGGGAGGTCTCAACCACTGGATCACCAGGGAAGTCCCCTCACTCTTGGCCATTTCATCTAGTGGGTTCCTGTCCATTCTTGAAGACTGAGAATAAGTATAATCTTTCTAATACTTTTTTCCTTCCAATTAATTGCTCACTTGCTAAATTATCAATAACTTGATGTGTAATTTCATACCTAGATATATTTATGCATTTGTTGTTGTTTAGTCGATAAGTTGTGTCCAACCCTTTTTAACCCCATGGATGATAGCCCACCAGGCTCCTTTGTTCATGGGACTTCCCAGGCAAGAATACTGGAGTGGGTTGTCATTTCCTTCTCCAGGGGATCTTCCATATTCTTAAAAATATCTTTCATTTTTTTCTTCCCCACTAGTACAAGAAATCTCATACATACTTATTCATAATTTATCTCTTTATCCCTAGCACATAGCACAGGGCCTCTAATATATTTGAATGATATTTGTTAAATTTGAATAGTGAGGGAGTAAAGATCCATACTGAGCCTCTAAGCAGGATAGAAATGGAAATGCTAGTTTAGATAGAAAAAGGAGTGTTTGGTGTCAGGTTGGGAGCTATGAGCTCACTAAGGTGCAGGCTGCCAGGGGAACTCGGTTAATCTTACCTTCTAAATATCATTTATTTGACTCTGAATAATGTAAACAAAGAGATACTTGTAATTTTCTGAGGACCATTAGAAAGTTGAAACTCATAGTTCTTAACATTTTCTATAAAAATAGTTTTAGTAAAATTTTTTGAAAAGTCCTTCAGTTAATCATTCTGTAAAAAATACTTGGATAAGAAGTTATATGAATTAAACTTAGTTTCTGAATAATTTAAAGTCATGGAAAATAAGCACTACTAGAGTACTACAGTAAAGCTGAAAATTTTGCTGTAGTGAAAGATGGGCCTAGCAAAACTCCTCCTGCTGTTCTAGCTTCTGTGTGAATGAAGGTGCTTTGTGCAAAGCAGATGTTAATATTTTTGCATTTTCTGTTGCCATACTCGACAGATGCTTTTACCATCTCAAGTTGTTCCATAGTAAAACTTCACTTGGTTCCATTAGTTTAAATGACAGTTGGTTAATGGGTCAGGCTTAAATGTAAACAGGGTAAAATGACTTGGTGATTGTACATTGTACCTAGAGGGTACGTAAGCCTTACTGATCACTGAAGGCTGGTTTATATAGCTTCTTTACAGTAGTCTCTATTTGAAGTGTTAGATTGGCCAAAAAGTTCTTTCAAGTCTTTTTTTTTTTTTTTTTTTTCTTTTCCTTTTTCCCCATAAGATCTTGTGGCACAACCCATTGGCCAACCCAATATAGCCTTCAGAATTTTTAGAAAACTAACTTTGCCCTTCATATCTTGTGTTTGGGAAAACAGAGGAAATCCTTTAGTTAAAGCAAGAATGAGTGAATAGCTAGTGGAAAAGACTTGTAATAAATTGTTCTTAATCTTAGGTAAAGAGATCCTTGAATTTGTGTAAATCGAGCTCTATTTGGTTTTATTGTGGATGGTGGTGTTGAGCTGAGGGGCCCAGAGGACAGAAGATTGAGCTTGAGAAACTTTCTGGCAACTGGACGACAGTCCTCTGTCTCAGCTGAGGCGCGCAGGCCGTCCTGCGTGTACTCCGCAGGTTGTGGCCTGTGTGTGCAGACCCTGCCCTGACTGCACATCGCGCTCGGGCGCGTCTGTAGCTGCTGGGGCCGCGTGGACTCCGCTCATCTTATCTCCCTGTTCATAGCAGACAGCCTGTCAGACTGTCATGAATTTACTTTTTTTTTTTTTTTTGCTGTAAATGCTCACTATTTCCTTTCTTTCGAATTAAATAGTACTTTTAACTTTGCCTGAATATGTCATGGCCATTTTACAGTTAATTACATAAAAATTG
This sequence comes from Odocoileus virginianus, assembly GCF_023699985.2. Taxonomy (NCBI): domain Eukaryota; kingdom Metazoa; phylum Chordata; class Mammalia; order Artiodactyla; family Cervidae; genus Odocoileus; species Odocoileus virginianus. The sequence goes on from NC_069674.1 coordinate 39,450,895, forward strand.
TTTTGATGCTTTCACATATGGTTTTCTCATACGGTAATTAAAATATAACAAAAGAGTCAGTTGTATAGGTTTAACCAAAATGAAAATCTAAACCAGCCAATGAATTATTTTCTTTTACTCTTATCACCTGCAGTTCTTTAACCAAACTTAAGTAGGTTCTTATATGGTTTTTGTGAAAATTTTTGTTTCCTTATCTAGACACAATTGGAGAATAGGTTGCTCTAATAAAAAAGAAAAGAACTAAGTTACCTTATGAAAAGGAAATGAATGAGCAGCTTTTGTTTGACAGAAGCATGGCTGCCTGGTGTTATATATTTCACACTAATTCTGTAGCAACTTCATGAAAGCAACCCAGTCTTTTTTTTTTAAACACAGAAAAGAAAATTTGAAGTATGACATGAGTTGTCACTTATGGTAAGGAAAAATTGTATAAATATGGAACTTCTGCTGAAAGGAAAGGAAAGGAAAAATTATAAATGATTTTTTTTTTAATTAGCAAAGTTATTCACAGGGAAAAACCAGGAACTGAGTTGCGTTGGCCAGAGGGTAGAAGAAACCAGAAGGCCGTACTGCTCTTTCGTGAGCCTGAGTCATAGCTACCGAAGTTTGAGAAGCACAGTCCCTTCACGCCAGCGCTTTTCTCCCAGTATCTAAGTTGAAGACTGCAGGCACAGGAGCAGACCAGAACATTCATGCACCTTCTCATCACGATGTCTGTAATCATGAATAATTAGACAAAAAAAAAAAAACCTAAATGTCCTTCAAAGGGGAATAGCTAACTAAAGTATGAGGTTTTTAAAATTATTTTATTGAGGCATACTTTACATAGTATATAATTCAGAGGCTTCAAGTGTGTAATTCAATGGGTTTTAGTAAGTTTACCAAGTTGTACAACCATCACAATAAACCTGTTTTAAAACATTTGTATGCTTTCAGTAACATCCTTATGCACATTATACCCCCCTGCCCCAGGCAGCTACTTCTGTGCTCTCTTTCTCTATAAATTTGCCTTTTGGGACATTTCATATATAAACTATGGTTTATCTATTCACAAGGTTGTAGAAATGGAAAATCATGAGGTAGATAGATAAACCATCATGGAAAAAACACATAAGGCATGTTTAATTTTTAAAAAGTAGTAGTACAGGATAAGTAGAATGTGTCCTGTGTTACCACTTATGTGTTCTTTAGAAATCCACGAAACTGATATTTTTGTATGCATTTTAAGTGTGGTTTTTAAAAACAAAACTGGAAGGATGGAGTATGGCCAAGTGCCAAGAGCTTATCTCTAAGTGTGGCTCTTGGATTGGGGAATGGGTCATCAGTGGAGGGTATTTGCTTTATTTTCATTATTTGCATTTTTTGCAAAAATAGTGTTTTTATGTATTCTGTAACCAAAAATTCTTGAAAATTTTTACTTGAAACTGTTAATATATTTTACCACTTAGGTTTAGTTTTTAAAAGTTTTTTAAGCTGTTTTTATTTAGCTTTGGAAATGCTAAAATGAGCTCATATTAAAGATTTTACTTTTTATTTTAAAAAGTGGATTTCAGCATATAAATAGACAAAAGTTTACACACATTCAAATTAATAGTCTTATCTAAATAAGAATTCCTTCATTGGAGAAGACTCTTGAGAGTCCCTTGGACTGCAAGGAGATCCAACCAGTCCATCCTAAAGGAGATCAGTCCTGAGTGTTCATTGGAAGGACTGATGCTGAAGCTGAAACTCCAATACTTTGGCCACCTCATGCGAAGAGTTGACTCATTGGAAAAGACCCTGATGCTGGGAGGGATTGGGGGCAGGAGGAGAAGGGGACGACAGAGGATGAGATGGCTGGATGGCATCACCGATTCAATGGGCATGAGTTTGAGTGAACTCTGGGAGTTGGTGATGGACAGGGAGGCCTGGCGTGCTGCGATTCATGGGGTCGCAAAGAGTCGGACACGAGTGAGTAACTGAACTGAACTGAATGTGTATAAATATTAGAAACAAAAAAACTTAACTATTTTTAATGAGTCCTTTTCCTCTTAAATTGTGCTTCTCCTCTTTTCTAGTGCGGCTGGAGGTGAAATCTTTGACCAGTGTGTTGCAGACAGAGATGAAGCCTTCACAGAAAAAGATGTTCAGAGACTCATGAGGCAGATTTTAGAAGGTGTTTGCTTCCTACATGCTCATGATGTCGTTCATCTTGATTTGAAGGTAAGAAAACTGAATCACTTTCCAGCTTTAAGGTTGCTGGAGAATCACACCCCAGATGTGAAATGTTTCACAGTGATTTATTCAAACATTTGTAAGAGTTGAATCTTTATTCTTATCCTCTAGCCAGTTTTATCAGGGAGAGAATGCACATGTGTGTACCTGGAAAGATAAATAGTGACACATTGCCCTAGAAATGGAGCTTCAACAATATTTCTGGGTGGGTGCAGGCTACATGGTGTAGACAGGGCTTGGAATGCTGGCGGTGGTGGTGGTTTAGTTGCTCAGTCAGGTCCGACTCTTTGTGGGCTTCCTGGTGATGCCAGTCCTGGGGATCTGGGTGCCACCCACAATTGCTGCTGGATGGTACGCTCCGACACCTTCCACACACCATACTCCATCCATCCTGTTCTGTATCAGCAGCTGTGTTCAGTCTGCATTGCGTGAAGGCACACTCTCAAGGAGAAGTGTGCAATGTGTAACAGGGAGGTTGACTCTTCAAGGAAACTTGGGCAAATTTCATTTGAAATAAAGTGGAAGGGGAATAGATACTTCTTTGAATACCAGTTTCCTATAGGAAAATACAGGGGAAAGGAAACAATTTGGAAATTTTCTTGTTCTCTTCTGAAAGATATCAGGTAGATTCATTCTGTAAATAGTTCTCTTTTTCCAGGTTATTGATTTCTTAGAGTGTCAAAAGTGGGCAGTTACACCACAATAGACCATGGGAAGTGCCTGTGGGACATTTTTTGAAGGCAGGTGTGGACACGTGTGCACCCACGTGTAGTCCCAGGAGGCTGATGCTGCAGTGGCCTTAGAGATCACCTGGTGAAACCCTAAGAGCATGCGCCAGGCACCTGGAGCTCTTGTTTTTTCCCTTGAATGTGTCGTGTGCATTAGAAATGTAAAAAATCCTTGCTGCAAGACATAGCCACCCATGCTTCCCAAGGGAACACTTGCCAGGAAGGGATGGTCTTTGCAGTCCAGCCTTCAGTGAACTCAGACTTTTAAGAAGCCTCAGTATCAGACGTGCAAAAAAAATTCCCCAAAGTCGTGTTTGTGCTGAGCATTCTCTCATGTTTGGTTTTCCACAGTCAACTTTGATTTTACATACATTTAATTTTATGACATTTTGCTAGTTTTATGATGTAGACAGGACCTCCATGAACAGAACCCCGATTTAAATAATATCACACCTTTAGGAAATGAGCTCTCAATTTATGACAGCTCCACCTGTGACATTATCCAGACTAGGAACTAATTAAGTAGCAAGTCAGACAGGTTGCCGACACCGTGTGTCATGCATCTTTGATGTTACTTGAAAGTAGTCAAGGGTGAATGTTAAGTTCTTGACTGCCAGGTTCGACTGTGTATTTACACAAGGAAATTATATCCCTTTCTCCCCAATACACTCAGAATAAATTGTATTCCTTTCTCCCCAGTATACTCCGTGTGGAATACTTTGCAGATTTAATAGAGGCTTTGATGATGGGCCTTTGATGTTGGAAACAGGACTCTTCCATGTTTCCCAGACCCAGAGGAGCTTAAAGACACGGCGGCCTGGAGATGTCTCAGCATCTCTCCTGCCCTCTCGCTCTTCACACACATAGTCCAGCTTGGCTCTTAATGAACTGTGGGGGGAAAGGTCAGGGGTGGGGTTGGGAAGGCAACCATGCAGATGGGAATGATTTCCACCAAAAGGTCATTCCAAGGTTGGCTCCCATGACCCTTGTGAGTCTGGACAAGGAGTGTCTACTGTCCTTTTAGCAGCCATCTGCCCAGTGACAGTGTATTTATAATGTTGACTCTCATTCTTGAAAGACTAAGCTACAGAGCTAAATGTATATTCAGTGTGTGCTAAGTCACTTCAGTCATGTCGGATTCTTTGTAACCCCATGGACTACAGCCCACCAGGCTCCTCTGTCCATGGGATTCTCCAGGCAAGAATACTGGAGTGGGTTGCCATTTTCCTTCTTCGGGGGATCTTCCTGACCCAGGGATCAAACCCTCATCTCTTATGTCTCCTGCATTGGCAGGCAGGTTCTTTACCACTCGTGCCACCTGGGAAGCCCTGTAAAAAATGATAAGCCATATATATATTTATATATATAGTAACTTTGAGTCATTAGACCATTTTTATTCCCCATGATGATGAAAATGGGCAAGTATTGTCCCAGAGACAGAAGTAAGTTAGTTAGGCGACTGTTAGAGTTGCCCCTATGAAAAGAGATAATTGCAAGAATGGGAAATACACTCTTCAGTCAAGACGCTGGGCAGTCAGTTTGCCCAAAGACTGGTTCACTGAAGACCCTCAGCCAGATGCAGGCAGGCCTCGGAGAAGTCGCAGGTTTGCTTCCAGACACACAGTAAAGTGAATATCTCAATAAAGAAAGTGTCACTATCTTTCCCAGTGCCAAGGTTATTGATCACAGATCAGCACGACAAATATAATGAAAATGTTTGAGGTATTTTGAGGATTACCAAAATGTTCAGAGTCAGAACAAAGCTCAAGTCTCAAAATCATCTCAGTAATGTGAGCTGGTCCTGGGTGTAGTGGCCTGCTTTTACATCAAGAGGAGGACTGACCAGAAGGGGCACATATATTTAGTCTTAAAATCCAAGGTTGGGGCTTCCCTGGTGGTCCAGTGGTTTAGGCTCTGCACTTCCAATACAGGGGATGCAGGCTCGAGGCTCCATCCTTGGTCAGGGCACTAAGATCCCACATGTTTCCAAAAAATAAAAGTCAAAAAAATTAAAATAACCAAGGCTGTTTGTGTTCCAGTGGTCTTGTACTGGTCAGATCTTTCGTGTTCTGTACTAGGTGTTCAGTCATTAAACCTGCCCCCACTGCAGTGTGTATGATGGGAAGGAGAGGAGCAGCCTATGCATTAGAAGCTGGAACTTTTCCATTTGAGATTAAATTGATCACTGAAAGTTTAGGCATCAGCGTTTTACTTGAAAGATTGGTATCATGTAACATTTCTAAATAGTTCCTCCAATTGATTTAGGCAGGATTATTAACCTATTTCTGTATTCTGACCTGGGTTTTAGTGCATAAAAAGTCAATTTAACTTAAACTTTCATTGCCTGATAAAATGTTGCTCAAAATTTTGTCCATGGTAACTTAAACTTTATTGAACAGATTAGCCTCAACTTTACAATGATCTTATCCAGTGCTGACTCTCAGTAAATGGTAAATAGACCATGTGCAGAGGTGAAGATACCCAGATAAAGAAAAGGATTCTCCCTTGAAGCTGAGAAATAAGATTTTGGGAAGATGTCTCTATTCCCATTGTCTGAGGATGGTTTGTATGTTTCCTGTGTATTCCACCCCCATTACCCCTCAGTGGACCTTCTTTTTTTTTTTTTTTTGGACCTTCTTTCTTTGTTTCTTTCTACTCGAGATGCGTGCATCTTAAAAATTAGAATTAAGTATTGTGAGCCACAGCCTTGATCGTGAACTGGATTCTACAAAATAGAGGACTGACTGAGCTGTAAATTTTAAGCTTATCTTTGTTTTTAGCACTTATTTTCACTTATGGAAGTGGATTTATTTCTCCATCAGAGACTGATGGAGACTATAGTCTTTTATTTAGAAGAGTAAGTTCTACTTTAAAAATGTACTGGTGGTCAAACCAGGGCACAGTAGGTCGAGAGGACACAAAAAACATAACTGTGAAAATCCATGAAATGGCTGTGATTTTATTATGAGACATGTGTTTTCTCTAGTAATCTCTCACTTTGGCAGATCATGGACACTTGTGACTAAACCTCGATTTCAACTACTACGTAACATTCTAATAATTTGGTCACACAAATACAGAATTTATTGCATTACCTCTCAACCAGCAAGCTTTTGAATAACAACTGAAGAAAGTGTTTCCCAGGGAATATAAAGGGTAAACCAAATGTAAGGGGAAAAGATTTAAGGGAATAAATGGCATTTACAGACATCCCCAGAATGAGCATGTCTTATTAATCACAAATGAAGCTTCAGATCCAGTGATTAGCAGTACTTCTCTTGGCGCTTTTGGTGTACTGGGAGGGGTGAAGCATCCACAGTGATGAACGTATATTCAGAGCCAAACGCCTCTCATCTAATTTGCCTGAAAAATGACATTTGATTGCAAGTAGTATTTCTTTATTGTAATTAAATTACAGTTGCTTTGAGAAGTTGGGGACTTACAATCACAGTGCTGTATAGGATTTTTTTCCCTGAAAAATTAGCAAAAAGCTAAGTAAGAAAGAGAACGTGGCTTTATAAGAGGTTACCAGAACCTCACTGAAAAGAGAAATTGATTCTAACACTGATCAGTTAAGCTTCTCAATCTTTGTGGGCAGGAGAGTGCTTATCTGGTTGGGGTATTTATAATCACTGAGCACGCCTCTGCAGTGGAGACTTCTGTAGTGACAGCAGTCTGTTGCTTTAGCTTTTTATTCAGTTTCAGGTGTTTACTGTAGCCAAACTTTTTGTAATTTAAAAAACAAAACAGGTTTTTATACAAAATTAGAGATAACGCTGGCCATGGTATGGTTTTTTCACTATAGGCAGAAAAGCTTTAGTTATTCTGATGAATTTGTTTTCAAAATAAACTCTCATTCCATTAATTGCATAGTGGTAATAATTAGAACATTGAATAAGAGACACTCAGAATTCTCTGACCATTTCTTGGGGTATCATTTGGATCTTTTTTCCCCCTCTTAAGGAATTTATGGCTGCACCATCAGCCCAGTGGCACTGGCTGAGTGGTGCCGAACTGAAATGGGCTCTAAGTGTGAAGTCCACACCAGAGCTCCGAGACTTGGTGTGGGAAAAAAAGTAAAATATTTAAATAATTTTGCATATTAGTTACCTGTTGAAGGTATGAACTTTTAGATAAATTGAGTTAAATGAATATATCTAATTTCACCCATTTCATTTTACTATTTGTAATATGGGTGCTAGGTAATTTTAAGCTGCCTTCTGTGACTCACATAACCTTTTTGTAACAGGACAGCGCTGGTTTCAAGGGGATCAGGAGACGTTTAAGCCAAAACAACCTGTACTATATCTCTTAGCTTCTCCATTCATTTTTCCGCCTACTGTAAGCTAGTTTTTTCTCCCACAGCTTTACTGAAAGTTACTTTGTCCGAGTTCCTTCATGGTCCTCGTTCTTCCTCTTGTCCTGTTTGATGGAGCACTTCGTCATGGCTCCCCTTCACTGATGTTACACCTGGGTTCTCACTCTCAGACCAGCTTCTCCTCCTCCTGATTCTCGTTGTGTCCCCAAACATAGGTATCAGCAAGCCTTCATCCCGGCCCACTGCTCTTCTGCCTCGCACACACGTCCTCTTGTGTGTGTCACGCTTAATCTTCCTGTGTGCTCTTGGCCCCAAAGCCCTGTCCTCGGCCTTGCTCTCCAGATTGAATTTCCAACTGTCCTGGGGAAACTGAAGTGATGGTCCTGTCTGTGGACCTGACGGATCAGTCAGCGAATGACACGGGCTCCCTCTTTGTGTTCCTTCATGTCATCAGTCACAGTGGCCTGTGCATTTTGCCTCTGATGTGTGAGATTTCTTCTCTTTTCTTTCATTCCATGCTTCATCACATCTGCCTCAGCCTCTCCCCCTCTGGAGGCTTTTAAAGACAGGCTAAAGGCACGTGTTTTAGAAGGCTGTTTGCAGCCACAGGCTTGTATCTGACGGTCCCTTGCACATGTCACGCTGTGGGATGGCTCCCTGCTGTCCTTTGGCCTGTGGTCATGTTCCCCTGGGATGTCCCCTTGTGCCTCCCCTTGCTCTGCCTGCTGCCAGGTGCTCCCGAGTGGCCCACTGCGCCCTGCAAGTCCTGCCCCCAACCCCATTGCCTTCCAGCCTCACACTTGCCTCCCACTTCTGTGTTTGTCTCCAGCTTGCAGTTCATCCTTTTGCCTCCCCCAACCCCTAGATGCTCCACCTTGACTGGCTCCTTCTTAACATTCGTCTCCCTTCAAATACTGCTTCCTCCAGGAAGCCTTCCCTGACTGTCCTAGAAATAGCATCCATACACATACATACTTGGTAGGTGTGCTGTCACCCCTTACCCACTCTGGGTTTTCTGTAGAGCTAAACATTACCTGGAGTTATACTATCTGTTGGTACTTACTTGACCCTATTCCAACAGGGACACATCTTGTTTTCTGCCATTTCCCCTGGTCACAGCTCACTAGGCAGTCCGTGAAACTTGGCTGAGTAAATGGTGAAGTCCTTTTTCCCCTTCAGGGTCTGCTCCCTGGCCTCCTCTGGAACTCTCCAAGGTAGAATCCCTTCCTCCAGTGCATTTAGTGCCCAAACGCTTCGTGGACTGCAGTACTCAACGATGCACAGCAGAGTCAGTTGAGCCTGACAGGCCCATATGCTTCTCTTCTGATTATGAAGTAAGGACAGTAAGGGCTTATTGTTCATAGTCATGTTACCACCTGTCCTGACACGAAGTAGAGACCCTCTAAGGCATTTTTGTAGAGTCCCCTTTCTTCTTTTCATTTACTCAGTGAATACCAGTGCCTGTCTGCCAAGGGCGGAGCCCTGAGCCTGGAGATGCCTCAGTGACCAGGGCTGTGGCTCTGGTTCCCACCGAGCTGGAGGCTCTTCCCACTCTCCACTTCTGAATCCAGACTGTGATAGACCTAGAGCACTTTCATAGTAGAGAAGGGTAGGCAGGATGGTTCGGTCAACAGTAAGACCCCTTTTCCTTAAATTTTTTTTTGTTGTTATTTGCTTTTAAATGCCTTTTAAGACTTTTTTTTTTTTTGGCCATGAGGCACCTGGAATCTTAGTTCCCTGACCAGGGATCAAACCCGCACCGCTTGCATTGGAAACGCGGAGCTTAACCACTGGCCTGCCAGGGAAGCCCTACGACCCCTTTTTAAAGAGAGCGCCTGTCTGTACCTCAGCGTCCTGTGTCGTAGCACAGCCCTTCATGACGCTGCTTCCCTCCCGTGCCAGATCCTCTCACCAAGATGACAGGAGGCAGAGCAGGACAGAGCAGAGTGTTCTGGGTGGAGGACGGGCGGTGTACAGAGATGTGAGAGAGCAGCGCAGGTGCGAGTGGCTGGCAGTGTCCCAGAGCCTGACTTTCCCTGAGCGCGGGAAGCAGGTGCGTGGGGAGTCTGGGGAGCCGGGCCGGAGCTCGCCCTGCCAGGGGCTTCTGGACCACAGTGAGCAGTGGGGAGGTTATTGTAGGAGCTGGGGACAGCTACTGAAAGGGTGTGGGCATGGCACAGAGGACAAAAGACCCTGCTGGCTGCAGTTCAGGCAGTTTTCTGCTGCAACTGAGCAAACAGTGATGGTAGCTGGAGTTAGCAGCCTGTGGTGGGAGAGGAGAAGACCAAGTCTGGAAATGCCTGCGTCTGGGATTTAAAGTCCGTGTGATATGGTGACAGACTAGCTAGATGGCAGAGCGGGGAGGGGGGAGGAAGATGGAGATGCTTCTGTGTTGTGTCCTGGCGGCTGCAAAGAGCATCAGCTGGGATGCCCACAGAGGGTAGGAGAGTCTGACTTGGGAGGAAAATAGGAGTGAGTCTGACTGGAGCTTTTAGAATCTGAGGTTGAGACATCAGAGAGGAGAGATTAGGTAGGAGTTGGTTGAAGAGATCTGAGCCAGAGATGAGGATGGTGACTCCTGAGGTGCGGGTGACAGTTCCGCCTGTGATGCGGGTGGGTGCTGTGGTGGGAGTGGGGTGACGAGACGAAGGAGCCTCCAGGTCAGACTGTGGGGACCCAGTGATTAGCAGGCGGGTAATGGGAGACCGACCACAGAGGAGATAGCAGCAGCCGAGAGTTAGGACGACAGCCAGGAGTGTTTTTTTCTGGAAGCCAAGAGAAAAGGAGCAGTAGTGTCAAGTGCCACTGAGACGGTGCTCAGAGGAGAGCCAAGACGTGCCGTTGACCTCTAGTGACCTGGGCCGCAGATGAGAAGATGGAGCAGCTGGGTGTGAGTGGAAGGAAAGGCGGGTGGCCGTCAGTACCACCCTCGAGAGCCCGTGTGTGGCGGGGGAAATAGGAAATTACTGTTAGAGCAGTTTGTCTTGTATGAGCCTTTGCAGAGGAGACCCACCCACCATGGCTGGAGTGAGAGGCAAGGATAAACCTGTCAGGCAGTGCAGGAGGGGGCTTCCCAAGCAGAGGCAAGGCCGGAGGTGTGTCCCATGTGTGGTGTTTAGGGACTGCAGCCTGATCGATTGGGAACAGATTCCCCACAGAATCCCCTGGGAGGGGGGACGTGGCGACTCACTCCAGTATTCTTGCCTGGAGAATCCCGCGGACAGGGGAGCCTGGTGGGTGCAGTCCACGGGGTCGCCGAGAGTCAGACACGACTAAGCATGTGGGTTTCTCAGTTTATCTTCTTAATAACGAAAGACAGTAAATGCAGACACTTTATGAAGCAAATGTAAACTCATGTTTCGTACTTTATTTTAAAAATTCTAATGAATCTTACATTCTAGTCCATATATATCTGCTTGACTTTTTATGCCAAAGTGTCTGCTTCAAATGAGTGAAAATGGCTCCAAGGATATGAAGCTTATTGATTCTGTGGCTTTGGGTAGTACTCACCATCACCATGTACATCCACCCTCTACCCCCACTCCATTGGAGTGTTGTGTGTTGCTGAAGAATGGCAGCTGGACAACATAGGGAGAATATCATGATCAGACTTCCATTATGGGAAGATTATTGTGTGAGAAGGATGGGCTGAAGGTAGGGAAAACTAGAGACGCAGGGTCATGGTCCAAGTAGGAAATAATGAAACCCCAAACTTTAAGCAGAGGAGATACTGAGGTCTAAGAACTAGAATGAGCATGACTGGTGACTTCACTTGATCTGACAGTGGTAGAAAATGGAGACAGAATTTTATGATGATTCCCAGTGTTTGACTTGGGCATTGAGATGGGAATCTGTGCCCAAGGTGTTTACTGCATTGAAGGCCTTATCCCGAGGTGGAAGCCGAAGGTGTGGCACATTTCAGCAAGATGAAAAGATCTGATTTTAATTGGTTCTGTGAGTCTGGAGAGGACCGAAACTTTGCTGGTAGATAAAATTGCTCAGAAATAGAATGCAGAGTATTGGGAGAAGGTCAGTCAGCAAGAGATCTTGAGCAACACCAATACTTAAAAGGAGGACAAAGAAACCCGGAAAAAAGGGAGAGGATCTATAGAGGGAGGGATATATCCAAGAGGGACTGTGAGGATGTCCAGGAAGGAGTTCCTGATTGTCCAGTGGTCAGTGCCTGCAGGACACCCGGACTTGGCGGGCCTTCGACTGTTAAAGATACTGTGACCTTAGTGACAGCAGATTGTGAGCCAAAGGGGCAAATCTTGATTCAGCTGGATTGAGAAGTGGTCGAAGGTCTGGTGACCTTGCTTTCAACAGCTGAGCTTTGAGGGAGGGAGTGGGTTGGGTAGAAAGAGATTCAGGGTCATAGGGGAGGGTTTTTTTGTTTTTTAATAAGTGGTTTGGTTTTTAAGATAGGAATAGGTGCATATTTATGTGCTGAGGAGGAGCTAGCATCAGAAGAGATGGTGCGAAGCCTCCTGCCGTACACATAGAAGTGTGCTGTAAGCAGAGCTGCTTAATGAATGACTGTCCACTGTAAATTTCTCACTCTTAGTTCCACAGGTAAAATTTGTATGTCTTACAGGCAACCTGTTCTTTTTGCTTTTCATACACAATCATGGTTTATTAATTTGGGGGTGTCATTTTTTAGCCTCAGAATATTCTGCTGACAAGTGAATCTCCACTGGGTGACATTAAGATAGTGGATTTTGGCCTTTCAAGAATAATGAAGAAGAGCGAAGAACTCCGAGAGATCATGGGCACTCCTGAGTATGTGGGTGAGTATTTGTCAGAGCGGGGTGTGTCTTCTGTTTAGGGACAGGCGTCACCTTCACTGGGGAGCTCACACGTGGTGTGATTAGTGGTGGGGCAAGCCATCCACTGTGTTGAAATTCTGCTGGCAGAGAGCCCTTCCTTTGAGTTAAAAAACAGAAAACTTTAAGGTACCAAATTGGTGCTTCATTCTAAATGGAGTGGGCTTCCCTTGTGGCTCAGATGGTAAAGAATCTGCCTGCAATGAAGGAGACCTGGGTTCCATCCCGGGGTTGGGAAGATCCCCTGGAGAAGGGAACAGCAATCCACTCCAGTATCCTGGCCTGGAGAATTCCGTGAAATGTATAGTTCATGGGGTGTAAGAGAGTCAGACACGACTGAGCGACTTCACTTCACTTAGCAGCATAGGATATCAGGTTATCTGAGGGTGGAAGGATATTGAACAAGTAAAGGACCTGTTAAGAACTTCGAGTTGATAATAAATATCGTGAAAGTCATCACAAGGCCTGTGATTGCACACGTTTGGGAAATACTGGGTATTCTGCTAGGTTGATACAAAGCTGAAAGCTCCTGGCAGAGAGAAAAAGGAGAGAGCCGTTCAGGTCATGAACCGTGGCTTCTAGGTTGGTAGATAAAGTAAACTAAGACTTTTTTGATAGACAAGAAGAAAGGTGGAGCACAGAAGGATTAGTGGTTTGAATGAGGTTAAAAAAAGATTTCTACAGAAGAGCAAAGCAGTGAAATAATTTAAAGGTTGTGACCGGGGATTACAGTTTTATTTAAAATCTGAGTAGAAATGGCTCTTTGTGATGACAAGACCTTGGATGTAGCTCTGGAAGTTCAGCTTTAGACCAGGGGTCAGGTGTCGCAGGTCAGTGTGGAAGCTGCCTGGGATGATGTCAGCCCTGGGAGGAGGATGGCTTTTGGGGCTGCAGGTGAGAGCTGAAGATGACAGAGAAGACTGTGGCCCTGTCTGGGGGGGAAAGGTTTGCTTGCGGGCAGAGGTGTGAAGAGGATGGAGAGGCAGTCTCCTCCTAGACAGCCTGGAGGCTTGGCAAAAAGTAGAATGAGAAGGGAGAGTGGTATGTAGAAAGGAAAAAAGGATTCCAGGGCATACAGAAAGCCCCAGGGCACAGTTAGGCTTGAGAAAAACAAAGCTATAGGGCTTTTTTTTTTTTTTTTTTTGATAGCACAAAAAATAATTTGAAATTTTAAACTGTTTTCTAAAGTCCTGCTATTTGAAACCGCAGACCCTTTATTAGGTAATAAAAGATAGCACAGGCAGAAAAAACACCCTTCAAATATTGATTTTTGGGTTTTTTTGGTGGACTAGAACACTTAATTTCCTGTATGCAGACTGATAAGGCCTCATGACCACAGTGTAAGGGTTAGGAATGTGGCTTAATGTGCTGCTTCAGGGCAAGTAGCCTGATGTGTTAGCCAGCGATTAGTGGGTGGCCTTGTAAACTAGAAGAAACACAGACGACTGCAGACTGAAAGGCTATGGGCTGAGACGCCTGCAGGAATTATTGCCCTGAATGAGTTTTGGGCTTTGTTTGCTTGTTTTCCAGTGTTTTCTGCTCTATGGTAAATTCTCAATTTTCTATCAAGAGCTTTTTTCCCTCCAAAAAAATGAAACTTTATTATTATAAAAAAAAATAGTATAAGCCCAATTGGGAAAACCTGAAAATAATTCAGGATATAATACAGAAAAACGTGAGGGCTCTCCTGCCTGCCTTCCCCTGGCCTGCCTTTTAAGGGGAGTTGAAGCCTCCACTGCGCCAACCGCCTTTGCCCGGCTGTGTTCTGCCCTTCACTGGCGAGCTGCGTGACCTCGGTCCCCAAGCCTGTTTGTGCTGCACGCCTCTCTGTCCATGAAACAAGGCTGTGAAAGTCCTGCCTCATTGGATCTGCTCAGTGATGTTCTTCTGTGGGTGTTGAGCACATCATAAACACTCAGAAAAGTAACTGATGTTACCTCCTCCCCCTCTACCCACCATCTACTGCTCTCTTGGCTGTTTTACTTTTTCCCCTTCAGTAATTTGGATTTTATGCATTTGATTTTAAACTTCCTAGTAGTTTCTTTTGAAACTTTTAAGTAATATTCATAATCTGTCTCTCAGCTTGGTGTCTTCAGATAGGAGTGGAAGAAATCTGCCCTCCCCACTTCTCCCCCTTGTACCCCCCCTCCCCCCTCATATTTGGGGGCATGTTTGACCCCAACTGTTCATGCATGTGTGACTTTGAGTGTTTTGGTTTTCCCTTCAACATTTTCATTCCCTTTTTTATGGTAATTACCAGTTTTTTAGTCTTTGATCCGTTTTTAAATGGATTCAGTACTTAACTGTCTGTCTTTGCATAGCCTGGCCTTCCTATCTGTATACTGAAAAAGAAATCATCTTTGGGTTGGCTGGCTTGTGTCAGTGAGTAGTTTCCAAGGAGGAGTTTCCTGAATTTTGCCTGCGGCCTCGCACACTTGGGACTGCCTTCCTGTTGCCTTGGCTGGGCGGCAGCGGTCTAGTTACAGCGAGCAAAGCAGACTGCTTTCTTCACCCTGTGGAGCTGTCCTTGTTTTCTATGATGATGCACGTCATCCGAAGATGCCCAGGCTGTTGTCTAACCTTGTTGACTGACTCTGAGTTAATGGGCATTTTAAAAGCTCACTCCAGCCACAGCCTAGAGTAGATCAGAAGCAGGTCCTAAGGGGTCTGGGGGGAAGTGCTGCAGACTCAAGGCAAGGTTTAAAAGCAGGAACTGGTTAGAACCGATGCTTGATTAGACAGAGGGTGTGGGAAGAGGGGGGATAAAAGTAAAAGTTACCACTTTATATTGTAGTGTTTATGTATTCAAATATCTTTTTAAAAAATTGCTAGGATCCAGCATTGGAGGTTAGAAGTACAAAAAGGAATTAAGTTAATTACAAATGTCTAGTTAGACTTTACACTAATTCATATTAATTTGATTTATAATGTGAACTTATTTTACCCCAAACCTTGATAATGTCATACAGTTTTGAGTATTTAAATTTTTATTTCTAACAGCAAATTTGACATTTTTCCACAAAACTAAGTGTTTTCTTTTGTTTCTGATACTAGCTCCTGAAGTTCTTAGTTACGATCCTATCAGCCTGGCAACAGATATGTGGTAAGAATCACTGATGAAAAATTGATCAAATCAGTCTTAAGAAATGAATCTGATACTGATTTTTCTTTCCTTTTCATTCTGATTTAGGAGCATTGGAGTGTTAGCATATGTCATGCTGACCGGAATATCACCTTTCCTGGGTGATGATAAACAGGAAACTTTCCTCAACATCTCACAGATGAATTTAAGTTATTCTGAGGAAGAATTTGACGTTGTGTCTGAGTCAGCTGTTGACTTCATCAAGACACTTTTAGTTAAGAAACCTGAGTAAGTATTAGTTAATACTGATCTTTATCCATTTTTGAGTCATCTACTCTGAATAAAAGCAGATTAACAACTCAAACCCCAAAATGAAGACATAAAAATGTAGACATAAAACTAGATTAAAATCTTTGGCTTTTTATGTCTGTTGAAAGGAAAAGTGGCAGAAGTGAAAATGTTTTCAGAAAATGTGAATTGCACCTCAGGGTAACAGATATTTTCCATCTGTTCTTGGTCTTTCTTTCAAGGGGGCTTTTCGGAGATAACTTGCTTAAAATACTATTTTTCAACATTGTGGGGAATGGTTTTTACAAGCAAATACAAAAACTTTGTTTAATTCAGGAACTATGGTAAGATTTTTACCAGTTCTTCATATGTCCCAAAATATAACCCCTTAGACTCTGACTTATTTATGATTGAAGTTTTAAGGCATCTTGTCTAAAGTGTAAACTGTGTACCCCACCCAGAGATCGCGCCACTGCAGAGGAGTGTCTGCAACACCCGTGGCTGACTCAGAGCAGCGTTCAGGAGCCTGCTTTCAAGGTCAGAGGGGCCTCAGAGGCAGCACATGCCCTCCAGGAAGCAGATTCTGTGTCTGAAAGTAATTCAGATACTCAGAAGCCAGAAACCGAGGAATCCATCGTAACAGAGGAGCTGATTGTAGTGACTTCGTATACTTTAGGACAATGCAGACAGTCTGAAAAGGAGAAGATGGAGCAAAAGGCCATTTCCAAACGATTTAAATTTGAGGAACCTTTGCTACAAGACATTCCAGGAGATTTTATCTACTGAGCAGTATTTCCCTTTAGAACTTTAAGATTTCTACATTGGAAACATTATTTATGGACTTCTGGCCAAATGGTACATGGACTGAAAGTGGATGACCAGGTATCAGTGATAGAAACTTAAAATAACTTTGTCAAACTTGTGGAGTGAGAGAAATCAAGCCAGATTTATCAAGTGGCCAACCAGGAGGCTTAACGGGTGAAGTTTCCTTTTTCAATGTTCTTTTTCAGAAGGGAGATGTTTGAACCTTTTATTTCTGCATCCTGCTTCTCCAGAATGAGAATTTGTATGCAAAGACATCTGTATTCACTTTCTGTAAAAATCCAAGTAAAAGTGCCAAAATTAACACCTATGTAAATCTGTTTTGCATTATTCATATGTATATCTGCATATATATATGTTGATACCTTTACTAAAATTGATACTTTTTCACTTTGGGTTTTTTTAGAGGGCATAAGATTTTAATTTAAGTATTTTCCAATTTTTTGAGACCTAGAATAAATCCACTAGTTTAAAAATGTCTTATTTTTATATTTTATTACTGCTTTATGTTGACTTAATTTGGCTTCTGTTGTCTGTTTTTTTCTCTAATGCTTGTCACCCCATCAGTGAAAAACCCTGGCTAATTTGTTTTTCTTCAACATCACTAGTAACAAACAGTGGTGTGATTTTTCACCTCTGAAATGGTTCTGGTTTTCAAGGCCAAGGTTAAGTCATCCTGTGATATTCCACCAGCGTCAGCCCACGTCTCCTCCGTCACACCTTCCTTCATAGGCCACATCCCTGCACAGGTCTGTCACTTTGGTCTCTAGGAGAGTCACCTCTTACATGATTGGATCAACACAGTGGTGCTTTGGTCAGTGAGAAGATGGTATAATGCTGTTTTTGTTCATATAATCCCTAGGTGTCGGGAGAAGAAATAACAAAGCATATTCATGCTGACCATCAAGCCTCTATTTCTGCTGTTATATTAGCCCCCAAGTTATATTGAGAAAATTTACAAAAAGCCAGAATATTATAAACCTTTACTTTGTTCATAAGCAATTTGACTTTGGAGACTGTCATTAGGGAGGGTACCCTTCCTTGTCCCCAGAAGACTTAGAATATACTCAGTAGCATTTCTTTAGGGTTGAGTACTTCAGTTGTATCTGGGCCCCACAGTGAACAGTAAATTCCTATTTTAAAAAATGCAAATGGATGCTGTATAACTTAAAGCAACTAAATATCCTTCTTACATGGAACAGTCTGAGCGTCTTTATTTATCTTGTGTTAGGTCCTAGTATCAGGTTAATACAACCTGTCTGTGACCCGTATGCCGTGTGCACACATGTGTGCTGTAATGTCAGCTACTCAGGCCGGTCTCTACACATCTGCTAGGGTATCACACAGGGCTCTCTTCCCCGCCTGCTTGCTCAGTTGTCAGCATCAGGATGAAAGGGCACCAAGCCATCTCTTTAGGTCTGTGCAGGGTACCAGGCTGGACTTGGACACGCATGGTCTGCGTGTGCTTCCAGTCCTGCCATGTGAGCACTGCAGCCTCTGTTGTCCCAATGCCATCAGATGAAACTGATTAGGTAGTTCGAACCCTCAGGTTGCAGTGTTTTCTCCTAAATTGGCATATTGATTTGTACAGTTTCCTAGAAACCAGCTTTTCTAAACAAGCTCTACAAAGAGGAAGAGGAAATTCTGCTGCAGTGGCGGTTTTTAGTGAAAACACAACGGCTGCAATGCTAAGTCTCAGGTAAGTCTTGAAAAGAGGTAAAAAATAATTTTAGTCAAATTTTTATAAATATCTCTGACAAAAATAGGGAGGTGAGAAAAAATACCTACTATTTGAATGAAGCAGTTTTATACTTGATGGACTTGTTCAGTTTTAAAATCAGAATCATGTGGACTACAGTTTATAGACTTTTTCCAAACAGTTTTAAAATTGTATTCATAATGGATACATTTAATTTCTGTATTTGTAAAAGAGAAAAGATGTATTTTCTTTTAGCTGGCCACTTTGCCACTTGTAGTACACTACTATCCTTAGCTGCCTTTGTGCCTTATTTTTTTTTAATTCTCATATTTTTACTTTAACATATAAGGGTAAGTTTATTTGATCTTTCTGATAGGTCTGAAATGCATTTAAAAGGTAAGGTTTATACAATGCTTTATTATTTTTAAAGCCTGGTACTAATAACTTTACTGGGTCGCAGAAACCTGAACGGCTCTGAATGTATGTCAAGCTTCATTCAGTTCAACAAAAACATCTTCAACCCCCTCCAGCTGCCTAGATCACACCTGCCTGTGATGGAAGCAATAGCGTGAAGTCAACCGTTTGAATTCATGGGGCATTTTGCTAATATTTTTCTTAAATATTTGCTTTTGTGTCCTGAAGTGAGAAATTGTACAGTTTCTTTAGAAGCACACTGGTAAAGGGATATATCAACACTTTTTGGTTTCTGTAATATAAGTAGAGCATTCAGAGTCTTCACAATTTTGAACCAAACCATTACTTTACTTACCAACTAGCTCTGCATTTATCTAAAGCTGTTCATGTTAATTTTTTCTTTTCACTAGTTTACAAAGGACTAAACTATACTATTGAGTTATCCATGCAGTTTAGAAATCCAGTTTTAATTATCATAAAATTCAACATTATATTTTAGCTTGATGAGTTGTTTATGAATTATGCAAAATGTACAAGTGGTTTCAGTCAATTGGGAAATTGTGTCCTAATGTTGTGTCCATTTTGTTGTTTTCACCTGAAAAGCAGAATATGGCTTTCTCCAGTAGTTACAGAGAAAGGTCAGATGCTAATTGTGGTATATCTTAAGCTTTTCCTACCAACCTCAGTTTGGAAGAAAGCATACAAGAGAAGAGGTCACTACGAGAACGCCGGACAAGAGGTGAATGCTGTGTGGCTCTGTTCACGGAGGCCTGAGCCAACACTGCTCCATGGAGACCAACATGGATCATTCCAAGGTACCAACAAACCAAGCCTGAATACAGTTTAACCTCACACTTGTAGGATTTTGAATTAGACTGATAAAAATAAGATAGCCAAAACTGTGAAAGATCATTTAGCACTTGACCTTCAATTTGTTACAGAACTGAAAGAGCTGGATTAAAAATGTTAATCTCAAGAGCCTTAGCTATTTTATTGTAGGAAGGGGGATATAATTTACAGGTAATGAAAATGTACAGCTCTAAATCCATTGCAGCCTCTCGAGCTTGACAAATGAATATATTTGTGTAGAGGGAAATTATATGGCATGTCCCCCTGGTGAGGCTCTGACTCCGTGTGGTGAATTTGAGGCTCATCCACACAGGCAGCTGTATCAGTAGTGTGTTCTTGTCACCATAAGGTGCTGTGTGCACACACTACAGTTCATATAAAACTGCATCTCTGTGGACCCCAGGTCTGTTTCAGGTTTTGTCTAATAGGAATAAAACTGCTATAGATATTCTTGCCTAGGAATTATTTATGGACACGTTTTCATTCTTTTCAGATGGAATTTCTAGGCCACAGGATAGATGGCTGTGTATCCATCTTTTTAAGAAAATGACCATTTCCAAAGTGACTGTACATTTCCATTCCTGCCAACAAAATATGAGAGTTCTGGTTGCTTAACATTTGGTGTTGGCCATCTTTTGTTTTAGCCGTTCTCATGGGTATGCAGTGGTGTCTCAAGGTGGTCTAATCTGCATTTCCATGATGACTAATGAACAAATATTTCACGTGTTTGAACCAGTTTTTTGTCCTTTTTAACTGGATAGTGACTAGTGATAATCTTTTAAGATAGGAGTCCTGGATATAAGTCCTTTGTAAGATTTACAGTAGACATTTTTTCCTGCCATAAGTTGTCTGTTTTCTCATGTGTCTTGTGATGAGAAGGTGCTTTTAACTTCAGTGAAGTCCAATTCATCAATTTTTGTTTTATGGTTAATACTTTGTGTCCTCTTTAAGAAGTCTTTACCAACCGCAAAGTCAGGAGTATTTTTCTAAGCTTTACAGTTTTACCTTTTGTGTTCAGGTCCATGATCCACTTTGAATTAAAATTTTTTCCCCTTTGTTATTAGGTAGGGGTCAGAAATGGCAACCCACTCCAATATTCTTGCCTGGAGAATTCCATGGGCAGAGGAGCCTGGCAGGCTACAGTCCATGGGGTCACAGAGTCAGACACGATTGAGCAACTAAGACACACACAGGGCTCAAATATTGTTGTTTTCCATGTGAATATTTAGTTTGTTCCAGCACCATTTGTCACAGCAATTTTCCTTTACTCACTGAATTGTTTTGGTATCACTGTCTAAAACCATCTGACCATATGTCTATGGATCTACTTATGTACTTTCTTCTGTTTTATTAATCTATTTGCTTATCTTTTTGTCAGAACTTTTTAAGTCCTGATGTCAAGTACAACAGGACTTTCAATTCCTTCTAAGGTTGTTCAAAAATGTAAAGGACCTAGAAAAAAACAATATAGTGTGTATTCCTACTTATTTCACTTAAATTCTTCTCAACATTGTTTAATATTTTTCAGTGTAGAGACCTTTGTACATCCTTTGCTAACTTTATTCCTGCGTATGCTGTAATTTGATGCTATTGTTTTGGATACTCATTAAATTTTTCAGTTTTGGTTTTTGATACTCCTAATCCTCCAATGCTAAGTTTTAGCTCATTGTGCTTAATCAGACCTACATTATAAATTATTCAAGTAAAAAGGAGTGTACCTTTCTTCTGAAACTCTTCATTTAAAGTTTTGTTGGTAAGACTGGAAGGAGTTCTGCCGACATAGTACCAAAATTAGGAATGAATAACACTCCCTCCTCTAATTCTCTCAAAGTGGAGATGAAGTGATAGAATCTCAAAATATGTGATTGCCTGAGATCTTACAGCTGCCGACAGAACCAGGATAGAATCACTGTGCTTTCTAGGGCTTTTACTTCAGTGGAGTCTACTTCTGGCTACATCTTAGATAATGTTCACAAAATAATGATATCTAAAAATTATTTCAGTGTAGCTAGATTGTGGATGGATCATTTTTTAATAAATGGAGTATAAGTATCCTGAGACTAGGCTGGTACAGAGGTTGGCGCCTTATGCCCTGTGGCGTGTTTGATAAATGAAGCTTTCTTGGAACACAGCCCATTCATTTACATTTGTCTGCAGCTGCTTTCACAGGAAAATTTGCAGGGTTGAGTCGCTGCAACAGACATCCTAAGGCCTAATCAACCTAAAATAGATACTGTCTGGCCCCTTTCCGAATAAGTCTGCCAACCCCCGGGCTATTGTCATCTAAACATATTTTAAACAGGAGATTTTCCTATTTCAAACCAATATTGACGCAGTCCTTTGGGGAGCAGTTTATTTTACATGACAGAAGAATCTTAGTACTTTGCATTCCTTCTTACAGTTTTTATTAAAATAAGTGAATTTTTATCTACTAAAACTATTTTTACTAAATATGTTACCAGCAACAGTATGACTTTTTACATAAAAATGTTCTTACTGTTGATATACTGTAATGGGTTTTCATGAAAATTAGTATCATGTTAGTTTTCTCCAATATTATAAAGTGACCAGCTTTCTAACAAATTGTGAGAGAAATATACCTAGAAGAAAAAAAACCAAGATTCTTAGGAAGAGATATGTTTAATCCTCAGAGAGTGGAAATCCCTCTGGAGGGAAGGATTATCCATCATCTGTGCCCCCTTCAAAGCAGCATATTCTATGTCCTCATCCTACATCTTTAAAAACTTTGCATTTTGAAATAATTTGAGACTTACAGGGAGTTGGCAAGATAGTACAGACACATACAGCTGTAGTGAAATAGCAAAACCAGGGGGCTGACATTCATGTAGATGCCCTTTTATCACATGTAGTTTCCTATAACCACAATTTATATACATAACTGTTCAATCTCAACAAAAATGGGTTGGTATCAACATTTTACCAGTTTGGGTAAAGTATTATATCAATGCTATCTGTTTTGTTTCCACTATCAAACAATTGAGAAAACACAATAGATGGACAGTTTATCATATTTACCCATATTTTTGCTCTATCGTTCTTCCTTCCTGATGTTCTAAGACTTTTTTTTTTTAAGCATTTCCTTTCTATTTCAAGAACTTCCCTTAGTCACTCTATTAAGGTAGGCCTAGTCAGCAGATTGTTTTTGCTTTCCATCATCTGGAATGTCTTTATTTTTCCTTCATTCCTGAAGAATAATTGTATCAGATACAGAATTCGGAGTTGACAGTTCTTTTAGTTCTGTGCCGTTTCTTGTCCTCCACGGTTTCTGAGGAGACATCTCTCACCTGGATTACTTCCCAGGGTAGGTAAGGTGGTATTTCTGTCTTGCTGCTCTCAGGACTTTTTCTTCACCTGTATTTTTCAGAAGTTTGTCTTATCATAGATTTCTTTAGGTTTACGTTGTTTGGGTTTCACCCAGTTTCTTAAAGGTATAGGTTTATGTCTTTTGCCACATTTGGAAACTTGTCAGCCATTAATTCTTTCAAATGCTTTTTCAGCCCCACCCTTATCTTCTCTCCTGGGATTCCAGTGACATGAATGCTGGATTTTTTTTATTACAGACTCACATGTACTATTTTTGGACTATTTTCTCTTGGTTCAGATTGGGTAATTTGTAATTTCCTGATCCTTTCCTTAAGTTGAGATTTTCCTGGTTCTTGGTATACAAAAATACAATTTTCTCTTGTATACTGGACACTTGGTTTTATGTTAAAAGGCTGTGGATGTTGTTTAAATCTTCTGTTTTAGCACATCTTCTCTGACACCATGCTGGTGGGCAAAGTGGGGGTACGTATGCTGCCTCTTCACTGCTGCCAGTTGTAGGGTGAAGATCCAGGTTCACCACTTGGCCTCCTTTGACACCCTGGCAGGGGTTAAGGGTACCTGTTTACTGTCTGAAGAACACGGGCCTCATTGACACTATGAGAATGGCTGGTAGGTGTAGAAGGGTGGGCTGGCTCCCTGTGTGGCATCCACTGATGCCACAGGGATGGTGAGAGGATATCCTTGGCAGGGATGGAGTCCTAGCTCCCCACTGCCTAGCTCCGCACTGAGCCTTCTCTGCCACCACCCCTGCAGAGGACCAGGGGCAGCCTCAAGAGAGCTGAGTAAGGAAGAAAGTCTAGGCTCTCCACCCGGCCTCAGCTGACAGGAGAAGGCTGGGGCCCTGTTTTTATCCATGGTATCTGGCAATTACTGTGTGGAACTTCTTTGGCTTGAGAAAGCCAGCTTTTCTTGGCTTTAGTTATCTCTGCCATCAGTGTTTTGAGGCTGCTGGTTTTACCAGCACCTAGTCTGGGAAAAATGAGGTAAAAGAAAACACAGGAACTCATTGCTGTGTTACTGTTTGGGTCCAAAGTCCTTAGCCAGTCTGCTGCCTTTTCATTTTTCAGGTTGTTTCTGTTGCTTTGATAAGTATCCTGGGTTTTAGCTATGCTTAATGGGAAGAACAGGGAAAAGGTCTCTATCTTGTCCCTCCTAGGGGGTTTTGCTTCTTAAGACTTGACAGTGGTTCAGTGTATTTTAGGTCTGAGAAAATTAGTAAATTCACCTCAGATTACAAAAGCCAGGTTTGTGGAAAGGAGGAAGTCTCCAGTGAATGAGTGTGAGCGTGTGCGCACACACACACAGTAACACTAGACCAGTCGTAGTTTAAAATTTCTTGGGATTTCTTTTTGCCAGGAGAATATATCCTACTAAGGATGTTAAGGCAGAAAGTCACTAAAAATATTTTAACAAATGAGTCATATAGAGAAGAAATATTTCAAAAGTATTTTAAAGATTTTTTTTCTTTGCAGTTTTATTTTTTAATTATGTAAAAACAAAATAGCATGGTTTCAAAGTCTCAACTGTAAGACAAGGTACGTTGTGGAAATTATAGCTTCCATCCCTGTTTCCTGCTAAGATCCTCTTGCTGTTTACTTCCCCAAAGGTAACTACTGCTACTGACTTTATTCTTCCATTGTTTCTTTTTGAAAGTAAAAGCTAATATATACATAAACATGCCTATGTAAAATTCCTTTTCACAAGTACAGACTCCTCAGTTATAAGGAAATCCCCAAACTGATTTAACCCACTCTCTCTTGATGGATAGTTGGGTTACACTCAGGTTGTTTACAGTTTTTTCCTGTTACAAGCAATGTTGCATTAAATAATCTGTACAAAGGTGGCATTTTGTATTTTTTTGCCGGCATATCTTTGGGATAGAATCTTAGTGCAGTGGGACTGCTGCATATAATGGTAAGTGTACATGACATTATTGTAGATAGCATCAAATGTCCTTCTACAGGTGGTGTTGCATTTTTGTCTTCAAACCAGCAATTTAAATATGCCTGTTTACCCACAGTCTTTTGAGAAAAGTTTCTCAGATTTGAGGATCATTGCCCATTTGCTAGAAGAAAAATGGTATTTTCCTATAATTTGAATTTGTAGTCTTTTTAATAGTGAGGCTGACCATTTTTTTAAATGTTTGAGTCACCTGAATTTCTTTTCTGCGAATTTGTAGTATCTTTTGCCTATTTTTCCCATGGGTTTACTGTTTTCTCAACTTTCACTGTAGAGCTCAGAGATATTAAATTTTTGTAATTTAAACTGTAAATATTTTCCCATTTATCATTTGCTTTTTGCTTTGCTTTTGGTATTTTTAGACATGCAGCAATTTGTTTTTATATAGTCAATTTCCCTTATTTTACAATGAATCATGGTTAGGTAAGTTTCTCCACTTGTGGGTTATAAAAGAATTCACCCATGGTTTTTTGCTAGTGCCTAGATGGTTTCATTTTTATATTTAGATCTTTGTTCCAATTAGAATTTGTATGAGCAGTAGATTCCATTTCATCTTTTCTGTGTATGGCTATAAGGTTGTTCCAACATCATTTTTCAAACATCTTCCTCCCCGTCTCTGCCTTAGAGCTGCTTTGTCATAACCAGGTTTCCATTGCATTGTCTCTTCATGTGCCAGCACACCATCAGTATTTACAGATATGTTTGAATGGATGTGAGACTACCTTCCCTCCTTGCTCTTCCTTTGCAGGGATTTCCTGGCCATCTTTGCTTATGTTTCCTTCCAAATGAATTTATAATTAATTAGCTTATCTAACTTTTAAAAGTCACCAATAAAAATATTAGGGACTTTTAAAAGTTAGACAAGCTACTTAATTAATAAAGATGTCAGGGAGAACTGACATCTTTATGGTGAGGAATCTTGCCATCCAAGAACACCATGTCTTTTCTTTTGTTCAGTTCTGCATTTGGACCTCAGGGAGTGTCTTTTAGCACATCTAAGTTTTGCAGATTTCTTGCTAAGTTTTTTTCCTAAGTAGTTTTTGCGATTCTAAACACTGCTCTCCCTTATTTCTTTTGATTATTATTTATGTGAAGAATATTGGTTTTATAATTTACTAAATACACAGTACTGATCCGTGGATTGCCTTGGGTTTTGCAGATATATAAAATCATCTATGTAAACAGTAACCGCATT
Organism: Odocoileus virginianus; assembly: GCF_023699985.2. NCBI lineage: Eukaryota > Metazoa > Chordata > Mammalia > Artiodactyla > Cervidae > Odocoileus > Odocoileus virginianus. Next base: position 39,476,631 of record NC_069674.1, read on the forward strand.
ACTCTTTCTCATGTTTTAGGCCTTTTAAAAAATATCTAATTGTACTAGATACAATACAGTGTTAAATAATAGTCAATATAATGCACCCTTATCTTGTAAAAAACCTCTACCAGTTTCCCAATTAAGATGTTGGCTTTGAGAATATAATGTATACACACACACACCCCTTAAGAATTATCCATTAATTCTCATTTTTAATATGAATACTTAATTTTAGTCAAATGCCTTTTTGTATCTTTTAAAATTAGTATATATACTTTCCTTCTTAGCTTTTTATTAATGTGATGAACTATACTAGTGGTTCTCCTAATATGAAACCACCCTTCCATTTCTGAAATAGACCTCTCAGTCACTGTTGGAAGTCCAGTTAAGCTGGAGTGAAAATGTCCCCAGTTGTAAGGACTTAGAAGGGTTTACTTCTCATTCAGGCTACCTGTCTCATTTTGGATCATCTATATTCTAGCACCCAGGTCCTGGGAATAGCTGCCATCTGGGACATTACTGATTTTAAGGAAGAGAGAAAAAGAAGACGTGGTGAACCGAGGGCTGGCAGGGAAGTATAGTCTCCCCATAGAGAAGGGCACTGCGAGGGAGGCACCAAAATACTTTGTGAGAAATACAATATACCACTTACTGTATGTCACTAGACTCAGTTTGCTAACATTTTCTTTAGAATTTTGCTACAGTCACAGAGATTGGCCTATAGTTTCGTGAAAGTCACTCAGTCATGTCCAACTCTTTGCGAACCCAAGTCCATGGAATTCTCCAGGCCAGAATACTGGAGTGGGTAGCCTTTCCCTTCTCCAGGGGAGCTTTCCAACCCAGGAATCAAACCTGGGTGTCCTGAATTGGAGATGGATTCTTTACCAACTGAGCTATCAGGGAAGCCCATAGTTTTATAGTTTCTTATTTTATAAAAAAAATTTGTAAGTAAAAAATTACCTTCATATTAAGACTGCAAGGTAACTGACACATGGTAGCCAAATTTAAAAGTATAATGGTTACGTGGTGGCAGAAAAATAACTTCTGCCTTGGAGGATCATTATTTAATAATGAAAGGTGTTTAATGTGCCACATGTGGTCTATGATACATACCCCTGTCTGAGACATGTTTCTAACATTTTCATCTCCCACTTTTGAACCCTGGATCATAAAACGTCAGCTTCTCTTTACATATTCCTGACAGGACTTTTAACTGAACGGGTTCCTGAAGAGTCGAGTCTTCCTGTGGGTGGAGCCTGGAGGTTTTCCCTCACCCTCTCACCACCTCCTTAATACCCTGCCACCATCATCAGGGCTCCTTTGGCCAAGCCTCCAAACAAGCAGTAGGAACACTGCCTCACCTGTAAGACTGGTAACCGATAGGTATTTATTCATATCTATTCATGTCTTTAATATGGACAAGCTGAAAACGCCAGAGTCCATAGCCTAACAGTAGAATCATATACTTACTCCAAAATCTGATGGCTATAAGCTGCATGTAAATTGCTAACACTGGCCACCTTACCTGTCCAGAGCTTGCTTTTACTGTATCTTCAGCTAACTGGCCAAAGGGCAGATCATCTTTCTGGAGCAGAGCTCACACTTTCCCTGCTGAGACCTTTTTTCATGTTCTTTCTGTCTATAAGGCAGTCTCCATCATATCTGAAATCTTAGACCTCAAGGCCCATAGAGTCACCAGTCCACCAAGAGGGAGGGGTGACTCAACTGGCCTCTTGGATTCCTTCTAACTGGTCTCTCTCTCCTACTACATTACTTTCGCACCACTGCTTGGAACTGCTGTGAGTGGACACCAGGCAGCATCTTATTTAGTAAATGCAGGACTGGGAGTCCTCCTGCCATTTGTGGGCTGTGATTGCTTGTCTGCTGTTTTCATAAGTTGATTATTCTTACAATGCTAGTGAAGCCCTTTCTCCAGTGGTGGCTTGGAGCATTTGCTCAGATGGTAAAAAGTCACCTTTGCCTCTGATGATGATGTATATTATCCAAGATTTCTTCAAGGTCATTCCTGGGAGACCATGGCTGAGGCACAGTGATTGCTGGATACACAAGAAGTAGTGGGCTGCACCAATTCAAGAAAAGAATGGACAATGTCTACTACAGTGACTGCATTCTGGCCTGTTCAGAATCAGCCATGAAGGCATTAAGAAGTAAATACACTCAATATGCTTAACTGGAAAAAAGTACCCAAGATGGTGACTTTCAAATAGAAATGAAGGACCTTTTCACTACGTAATACTAGAGGAAAGCCTCTTAATCCAAATTTTACACAAAAATTGTTACTTGCTTTTCCTTCAGAACAGATGATCCACTTGGGTTTTCTAGGGTTTGGCCACAGCAAGAAAAAAATCCAGCAAACACTGAAAGGAAGTAAAAGCTGTTAACAGAACAGCACATAATTGTTAAAAGAATAGAGCAGCGCAAAAAAGACTCCACAGATTGTAATATTTATCAACGAACACACTGGAAAAAGTGCGCTCAGGGGAAAGACTTCTCCACTTAATATTCTAGTCAGAGTATTTTTTAAAGAAACAAACTGTAGAACAGAAATAACAAACTACAGAACAATGATGAAAGGCCTCATACCCTACCAGCATATTTAAGCATAACCTTTTTGAAGTTTCCCTTCAATGAATATTAAGAGGGCAGGGAAAGAGCTGATGAACATCCTTGATTATAACTTCATTAAGGTTAATAACACTGAGGGGGTTAAATTGGCCTTTCCAAAGCAAAAGTGGCAGATTTCTGGGTTTTGCAGGCTCTGGTGCTCAGAAGATCTTGTCCCCCTGCAAGACTAATAAAACCTACAGGTAAGATTCTCTAAAATGTGGTTGTTTTAAGCTTTTGAAATGTTTGGATTAAAGTAGTTATTTTGTGAATCTTCAATTAGGCAGACAGTTGGTGACTAAAACAAGAAAATAAAACAATGAAGAAAAAAGATTCTAAGTACTTGAGAGTGACCAACAAGCTACTTAACATAAATTTAGGATCGAGCAACCAGATAGAAGTGCTTGTCTGTCTCCCTTGGCATTCTGATGTTAACAATTAAAAACCTTGTCAGTGCTAGAAAACCTCAGTGAAAACTTTTTTTTTTGGCGGGGTGGGTTGGTGAGAGATGAGAAATCAACATTATTAATACTGATTCCTTTAATTCTATACTTTGCTTCTATACAGAGAACTTTCAAATTATTATAAATTTTAGTAAGTTTCTGATTAAACTAAAAACTTCAGTAGGGTTCACTGTGGTTAAATTAAAATGACACAGAGATCACCATATGGCCGCACCTGCAGCCCTGGGGGGCACATGGTGAGCAGCGAGGCCAGGAGCAGAGGGAGCTGATCATTTTCACTCCTTTTTCACCTCGTCGTTGTCCCTGCTGGGCTTGAACAGGGGAATCTGCTGACCGTCCTTGAGCTCTAAGAAGACCTCCTGAAGGTTCCACCTGAGAAAAACGAAAAGTATAGTCTCTCATCAACAAAACACTGAGGCAAAAGACATGGTTTAAGAGGAAATAAACAGTTGTTTGGAATGTCTTAAATTTTTAAAACTATATTATGTTAGCAATGTTTTAACCTTTTATTCCAGGCTATCTTTATTTAAATCGCCATCAAGGCAAGTTTCACAATGAATGGCTGGCATCAGAGAAGGAGCACCTCATTCCTGGTTTCCTAATTCCCCTCGACCTTCAGCTCCTCCTCTAATCCCAGGCTCAGGGGTCAGCGAGGCCAGGCAGGGACTGCCTGCTCCTTTTGTCCCCAGGAATTAAAACATATCCTGGCTAAAGAGCAAACATCTCAGAGAGAGGCTTCCCGTGGGGGAAGTGAGTGACTTAGCTCCTGGCAACCAGACAAGAAAAGCCAATTAATGGGGGTGGAGGGAGAGCTTACATAAAGAATGTGATGAATAACTCTGGAAGAGGAACCCAGGCTTTTATTCACTTGTAACGACAGAGGCAGCAGTGTTGGAAACTGTGACACAGCACGGCAGACCTAGACCACACCAACTGTAAAGCTCCTCAAATTCAGTAACATGAGGAGAGGACGATTCAATAATTTGCATTGGATAAAATGTCCGGACTGAGCTAAGAGCAAAAGCACTGGCATGCATGTCGTCCTGGCTGTGAAACTAATTCTTGGTGCCGCACTCATACAACTGCAGTTGAAAAAGGAAATCAAGATTGTTTCCAGAAGAAGGTTCTCCTCCTGCTCCCCACCCACTTTCCCATCATACCTCTTAAAGGGGGCATCTCTGGATGAGCTGACATAGAGATGGCCCTCTGACTTTGGTCCAGAGACAGGGATCTTCAGCTGGGAGGTATAAAGAGACATAAGTGGATACAACGCTGTTCTCTCAGAGATAGCTATAACGTGAGAAGAGCATGAGGCCACACTCAGGTGATAGTAACAGTCTATAATATCTAGGTAGGGGCTTGATTGAGTTGCATAGAGGGATGCATTTGTTAAAATTCATCAGATAGGAGACATAGATCACAGAGGGTAAATTTTATGTCAAAAAAAAAAACAACTATAAACTAGTTAATGATATACAGCTTATGAATTTAAAGGTTAAGTGTATGGATATTTGAAATAATAAGATAGGTTCATGAACAAACAGAGGTAGGCAAATAGGTATGGGATAAAGCACACTGAGAATCCAGGTAGCAGCTATATGGGCTCCAGAGCATAAATTCTTTCATCGTTTCCATATACTTGAAACTTTTCATAATAGAAAAACAAAAAAGTCCACTGTTTGTTTAACTATTAGTAGCAAATTGGTCCATACTCTGATCTGGACCATAAAGGAGTTAGAAAAAGAACAAAGCCCAAAGTCAGTGAAAGGAAATAATAAAAATCAGAGGAAATTAACAGATTTTAAAAAAAACAATAGAAAAGATAAAATCAACAAACCTCTAGCCAGACTCAAGAAAATAGGAGTGGACCCAAATAAGAAATGAAAGAGAAAAAAAAAAAGAAAAAGGATGAGCCACAACTCTTAGTATAGATACAGAATCATAGGAGAAAACTATGAACAGTTTATGCCAACAAACTGTACTAATTAATATAAAATCAACTAGATGTCAAAAGTTTTTTTAAACCACTGACTACTTTTAGCAGAATACTTGAGCACAAATTGCTTTTGTAGTTAGGGGGAGAATTCCAATAGAACTGTTTCTGTTAATAAAACAACAAAAACAAAAATAAACTAGGTTAGATCAGCTCACTCTTATCCTCCAAATACTCCAGGCCTTCTGCTTGTCGCAGAATCAAATGCACACCTCACAAGATGATGTCACAGCCCTTTCATTGCCTCACTCAGCCCATTCTCCCAGCTATGAACTCCCTCAAAGTCTTCTCTGTATTCCCCACACAACTTAGAATCATTCCTCTAACATATTAGACAGAAGGGGAAAAAATGCTTTTTATATTCAGTTGAGTTTTATCAGTTGAACTATAAAAGTGAGATATAGCTGAAAAAATGGACTGGCATTGCATGGAAGCTTTTACATTTAAAACTAGACTTTAAAGAGTTTTTAGATTTGAATGAGCACCAATTAGCTGTAGGTATATTTCAAGTTCAGAATTGAAATACTGGCATACCACCACTGATCATTTCTCGACAACCTTCAGTTCAAGATGGCGACCTGAGCACAAACAGGCTTTTCCTTGCCACATCAATTCCCCGGAAAGGAAGAAAACTTATGTAAAAGTTAATTAATCCACAATGCTTTTTTTTTTTTTTTTTTAAAGGTGCTAAGTAACACCCAGTGGCAGTTTTACATAGTGGATTTTCCCATCTCACACCTGTTTCTCCAGCTTGTTCCAAGACCCTTTCCAGATTACAGCAGCCCCTCCTCAACCCAGTGGGCACCCAGCCGACAGTTCGCAGGGGGAGCAGGTTACCTTTGCATCGGCGATGTCCACGAAGTTGTACTTGTCAGTGAGCTTTAGGTAGTGAACGTTGAGAGGAGTGCCCAGAGCTTCCAGTGCCTCAGGGTGGCTGTGCAGCTGCTCCAGAGCCAGCTGGTAATAGGAAGCTCTGGAAAAAGTTTCTAAGTGTAAAAGAGAGGGGTTACATTTATTTCCTTTATTGAACGTGTAGAAAGTTAGACGACACAATTCACGTACAACATGGAAAACAGAAACAAACATGAAATTAATAGAATTATTATTAAGGTCTATCTAATCTGTCCATTTTAGAGACTCCAAAACCAAAACATAGGAAATAAGCATCTGTAGGGGTGTGGCAGGTGACCTTGAGCAAGGTATTTGATCTTTCTGTGTCAATTTCTTCATTTCTTATTTCCTCACCTCATTCACTGCCTCTCTTCACGTAAGGCGTCTGATCAGACCTTCTCTAACTTTCTATTTATGTCCCGTGATTTCATGACTTGCTCAGTGACACGGCTAATCTGAAGCAGAGTTAGGGCTAGAATCTACCTTGATTTCTGAACATTACTCCTTCCTCTAAGAGGAAGGTCCTGATAAACCAGCAAAATATAAACAGACTGAACCACCAGAAACAAAACCCTTAGGCCAAGTAATAGGACATGAAAAGGCTAACTTGTCAAGTTTACAGATTTATGCCAACATTTCATGTAGATAAACTGCTCTCAGCCTCAGGTATCCTTGGCCCAAAGGCTACTGGGAACTCCAGGAAGCACTTCTCTGAAAGCATCAGGTACGACAAGCCTCCCCAGGGAGAGACCAAAGGAAGCTAAGCTTCTCAAGTATGGTTGTCAGTGCGGCAACAAGAAAGGTTGTGGGTCAGATCACTGTAACGGACGGGAAAGGCGGCTTGAGCCTGGAGAGGTCAAGGAGAATGCCCTTCCAGGATGGCCTCCCAGGAGAGGGCTGCAGGCGCGAGCAAGGTCCCAGCCATGATAAGCGGAGGAGCAGAGGTGGCATCCAGACCACCTTCCCTGAGCAATTTCTTTGTATCCCACAAGTTGTGAGATTGATTTAATTTTTACAACAACCTCACACGTAGGCCCTGAATATTACCCCTCATCACATAGATAACTCACGCCCAGGAAGAAGACAGACTCCCCAGTAAGGTCACACAGCTAGGCCAGAGTTGGGAGTTGGGATTCAACCCAGGCAGTTGATGGCAGAGCCCACTGTACTGTCACTATTAGCTGACCCCAGCTCCCTCAGAAGGAAAGGCTGCCAGGCCCTCAACTTGAAACTGGATTCATTCCTGTCATGTTCTGCCTCCATTGCTCTGGCAGAGGGACAGTGGTGCTGAGCTATTCCAGTATGAATTATCCCTGGGAATGCTCATCTCTGGCCACCTCTAGACCGAGAGACCTCTGGGTCAGCCCTGAAGGAAGCTGGGGAAGAAAGGGTGGAGGGGGCTGAAGCTATCTGCCTGGCTGTGGGTGATGCTCATGTCATGGCAGGAAGTAACAGGGTGAGGAGCCAAGCTGGGCAGGCATAAAAAATCTTCAAAGAAAGTCAGTCGAGAAAAAACTACTGCTGCTTCGCAACTAGTAGCACTGAAATGCCCTTAAATGTCTCGGCTGCTCACAAGAATCGTGGCCTATCTTTACATATTCAAATTTAGGAGCAGTGGGGCTGAAAGCCAGATCTGTCAGGATTTTGCCAGCCTCGACTCTGCTTTTAACTTCTGCTTCTGCCCCAGTCCCCAGCTCAAGGTGTCCTGTCCTCCACTAAATGAACAGCAGAGAATGGCAGGGTGAACAGGCTAAGGACACTGGAGAAAGCCAGTTTTCCACACCTGGGAACCATCTGGTAGTCCCCTTTCCTTTGTTCTTTACATAATCTCAGAAGTCTTGATGGATCCCCTGCGTGTGCACAGGGGTGAAAGCCCATCTTGCTTTATCAAGGCTTCTTATGCAAATGAATCCTGTTTCTTTTATTTGTTCTTGTGGCTCCTGGGAAAACTGGGCTTATAGGGTGAGAAGGAAGCTATAGCCAATGGAGTGGTGTACTGGCTGCTCAGAATAGCCCTTTCCTTCTTTCTCTAATCTGCTGAAAGCATCTGAAGTATTTCCTTCGATGGAGGAAGGGGCCAAGAGAACCAGGATGCGGCCTTGCCGTGGGCACTTCATCGGATACTTACTCTGGACCAGGTAGTACACAATGGCGCAGCTCCCACTAGCTGCCACTCCGGCGAAAAAGACCTGTTTCCCCAGAGGCATTGGCATCCTGCTTCCTAGAGACTTAGGAACAAAAGATGTGAATTTATGGTGAGATTCAGGTTCGTGCCAAGGGCTCTGCCTGGACTGGGCCCCATGGGGAAGGGAAAGCTAAGGAGGAAGCCAGCAAGGAGGCAAGGCCGCCTTCCCTTTCAGAAGGCCAGGGCCAGTTCTGGAGCCCAAGCAAAAGTGCCCTCCGGAGGGTGGCCTGCATCCAGGACCGGGGCCACAGGGGCAAGGGCTGAGCACAGAGCAGGCATTCAGCCCTGCCATCCTGATGGACAGAATGTGGCCCGCGTGCCAAGTCCCACACAGCCAGGAAGCACCACCACTTTGTCTCATGCCGGCTGGTAAACAGGAAGCTTCTCCCTTTGTGGCAATAGCTGGTCTTGTAAGCCTACAAGCGGGCCAGAGCAGTCACTGGCTGCTTTCTTTCATATTCTGAGAAATGCCCCACCCCCTGGATAAGGAAACTGGCCATGACTTTCAGGCTGAATGAAGACATGGAGAGGAGCCAACTCAGCAAGTTCAGTGCACCAAACCCATTGTACTGGACTCAGATCAGCGAGAGTCTCTGCTAACCAACCTGAGTCAAGATGAACACATTCCCGCCGTCTGCTCCTCCATCTTCTAGGGGATGGAGAGTAAGAACAGCTGCCTGCCTATCATTTCTGCAACCTGAAGGTAAATGAATCCTGAAGGTTCAGAAGAAGGCCTGTTAGAGAAAGTTCCTCATGTAGATACTCTTTCTGGGAACTGATCATTAAACACACCCTCTGACGGGCTAAAGCTGACCAGTTCTACACAGAAATATCAAGCTCAGGGTTTAGATAAATCGAATTTAAAAAGATGAAGTTTCTGATCATCCCTATATTGTTTGGATTCTTCCCTGGTGGCTCAGACGGTAAAGCGTCTGTCTACAATGCAGGACACCCAGGTTCAATCCCTGGGTCGGGAAGATCCGTTGGAGAAGGAAATGGCAACCCACTCCAGTACTATTGCTTGGAAAATCCCATGGACAGAGAGACCTGGTAGACTACAGTCTATGGGGTCTCAAAGAGTCAGACATGACTGAGAGACTTCACTAAATTGTTTACTCATATACTGTTCAACTAAGGAAAAGGTACCAAAACTCCAAATCAGTGTACTCCAATGCCGTGGGAGTCTCTGCAGTGCTCTCTGGTAGGTAAGGATATTTCTCAAAGTGGAGGGTAAACTCAATTACAGTAGTGTGATCTGGGAAAAAACCATTTAGTCTCATGATGAAAACAGGCAGAGCATCTCCAAAGAATGCATTAGTCAGATCTTGCTTAACGTGAAGGAGAGTTCAACAGGGTGTGGCGGTGAGCAGGAGTCATGCACAGCTTCCTATACGGCTGTTGTTTCTCAAGCGAGCATGAGATAGGAGGAAAAGTCCTAAGCAATTCAGAGAAGAGCCACTGCATCCCTGACATGGTCTTGCAGCCAGCCACAAGTGAACAGTGACGACCAGGGGAATCCACGACTATTTGGGGAGAGACATCCATCTACTGTCTAACTTGAGGACACCAGGAGGCATCAGATGGGGAGCTAGACCCCAGAACAGTCATTACCTTTGCCACTTCGTAGCCCAGTTTCCTTGAAAACCATCTAAGGAAGGTTGCCCTGCAATCAGACAAACACTTTACATTAGAAGAACTTTTTCAGGGAATTCCCCAGTGGTCCACAGGGTAAGACTCCAGGCTCTCACTGCCAAGAGCCTGAGTTCAATCCCTGGTCAGGGAACTAAAATCCAAAACGCTGCTTAGTGCAGTGAATGAATTAATGGATAAATAATCACCTTCTCAAATATAATTTTCTTTGGTTGATAGTTTTACACAGCTAAGATTACCAATCTAAGCTTTGGAGAAGTTACATTCTAAAATGAGCCTTATCTGGTTTTCCCCTCTTTCTCTTTTGCTATATTAAGAAGAACAAACAAAGCCTGCTGGTTTCCTGTCAGTGTACTGTGCATGTTCTCTTGCAGCAAAGCAGAAAACTGGTGCAGGCAAGAGAGGGTGTTCCACCTCAGCACACAGAATGGGGCCAGTCCGCAGCTGCTGACACAGGATGCTTATCCATGTGAGCTGGGCTCCATGGATTAAGACACCTTTTCAGGGTTAAAAGGAAACAGCAACATAGTAAGTGTCTATGTAGCCTTTAATGGTACTGCTAACAGCTATTACTCATATCTCTTACTATTTATTATGTGCCTGGTGATATTCTAAGCACTGCACATATATTAATCCATTGCACTCTCACTACAACCCCAGGAAGTAGAGGAATAAACTACTGTTAAAACCGAGGCACAAAAAGGTTAAGTAAAATGCCCAGAATCTCACAAATAAGTGTGTAAGTAGCCCTGGGATTCAGGCCCAAGCAGTCCAGCTCCAGGGGCTGTGTCCTCACCTACCACAGTCCACTGACTAAGGTGTCTGTCATTTCAGAAATACTGAGATTGGGGGAGGGGGGGGGAGGTGGAATACATCTCAGCATTATAATATATTCATAACATTCAGTGCAAAAGCCTTGTCAAGTGTGCTTTCCCTGCTATTTTTCAGACAAGAGCATGGTGTGAATTCACACGTTTGTTCTTCCTTTAGCTTAGCAAACAGGTGTTGAGGGCCTGCCCTGGCCAGACTGACGGTGCTGGGGATATGGACAGTTCCCACCAGTTACAACACGGGGCCACTGAGCACAACTGCACAGGCAGGCATCCCCCACCCCCCACACTCAGGGCGCCCCTCACAGGGTAAACAGCCTGGACTCATTCATCCATCAGATGGGTTTCCAGTAGTAGGAAGTCCTACGCAGTACCTTGTTCTAATCTGCACAAAGGCCCCTGTGGGTGAGCAGCCCAGTCAGCGTGACCCAACACATGCAGCAGGAGCAGCAGCAGCACCCAGGAAGTGGTCCGCCCTGCTTTCACAGAGGAAACTGACTCAGAGCAGACAGAGATGAAGGGGTGGGAAGAGGGCTTCAGATTCACAGAAATGACAAGGCCGGGGGGTGGCGGGCGGCAGAGTGGCAGAACCAGAGCTGCAGAAGTGCAGAAGGGGAACCATGGGAAAGGTCTAGAGGGTCTAGAAATGGAGGCATTTGCTCAGAGAGGCGTGCGTCTACCCTGCGCGGCCGGGTCGACTCTGCAGGAAGGAGATGGATGGGATAGGGCACGAGCAGCCAGGTGACTTCTTCAACAGCCCAGCCTACAGCTCAGACCAGAGTGGTTAAGAATCCATCAAGAGGACGGTTTCTTAAAGTATTTAGGACAGTTCTTATGTATTTGCTAATTAATACACCAACTTCTTCTAAAAAGAATGATGGGGCTAATAAGGATATTACATGTCAGAAGAGAAGTAAACAGATGGATAAGGAAATGAAGACAAATGGAAAACAATTTTAAGAAGAAAAGGCTGGGGTAAAGTTAGTACCCCAAACTACACACTGTCATGCACTAGCCGTTCCCTCAAGGTGGCCACAGTCTTGACACTGAGCTTCCTATGTGCTCAGCAGAAAAGGGAGCCTAAGTAGCTACAAGGTCCAGAGCGTCCATGGAGGAACACCACCCTCCTAATACCATACATGCTATCTCTCCCACATGTGTTCAGAAAGGCAATCTCTCAAGTGGGTGGTGTTACAAACAGCACCCCTAGATCTTTTTATAAAATATCATAATCAAAACCATAATCACAGTCCAAGAAAAAAAAGCATAAATGGAATCTCACAAGTGACCCAAGTAGTGAGGACTTCGTCGGGAGCTCTACTGGGCTACTCTGACTCTGTGGAGCACTAAGGCAGTCATGATCCACCTGGTCTCCAGGGAGCCACTGAGTGTGTCCAAGCGAGAAGAAGGGATTGGGATGGGAGAAAGGGGGGGGGGGGGCTCAGTCTCTGCTCCTTTTTACCCAGCTTCAGTTTCCCTGCCCCATTGGCTAACTTTTGAATAAAGTATTCAGCAGCCCCTAATCTCACAAAAAAATTCAAAAAGGTTCTGTAAAACTAGAGACAGACTTTAGGCTACCTCCAGGAAGGTGACATTTTATATCTAAGTGTTTGATAAGAAGTGAAGATTTTTTAACGAAGTGAAAATCTCCCGAGAAACTCAAATTCAACTACTCGTTATTGGTTAGTCACTAAGTTATGTCTGACTCTTTGCAACCGCAGGACTGTAGCCCGTCAGGCTCCTCTGTCCTTGGGAATTCTCTAGGCAAGAATACTGGAGTGGGTTGCCATTTCCTTCTCTAGGGGATCTTCTCAATACAGGGATCAAACCCACATCTCCTGCATTGGCAGGTGAATTCTTTATCACCAAGCCACCAGGAAGCCCTCAATTAGCCTACTACATAACCAAGAAGAATTTTTTTTTTTTTGCTTTACAATTAACCAAGAGGAAAGGGTTGCAACTCATTTTGAAAACTAAGGGATGGTTAGCCACAGGAAGGTGTAACAAAGTACAGGCAAGATGTCTCCAGAAAGCAGTCCTAACAGCTCTGCTCTGACACACAAAGGGTGACTTGGGCCCCAGTCGTTTCAAAGTGCTGACCGCCTTTCTAGAATCAAAAGGCGATCTGTTAGACAGCTGTGAGAGCTGGCACAAGGTTGGAGACTACCTCCTGGCTGCTCCCCTCAAGCCCCTGCAGATGAAGGAGGTCTGCAGAAGCCTCACCAGAGGGGTGGACAGAAGAACCCCTGAGGGTTTGAGCCACAGGAGAAACCTGGGCCGGAAGGAGGGAAGCCGTCCCACGGTGCAATATCAACCTCTGCACATCAGAACCCCGAGGACAGCTCAGGGTCATGTAGCTCTTCCACAGAAGAGCCATGACGTCCGTCTGTCTGACCCTGCAGGCCACGGTCTTTCCACCGAGTGACCAAACACACGTTACAGATCATACATTTCAGAACAGTCAGATTCTCACACAGGTGGTATGTACTGTCCAAAAGTCACTCTAAAGTTCACGTGTCACTATACCCCCAAGTCATCATTTCAGGGGTCAAGACAGAACACTGATCCAGAAAACACTGGACGGAGGAGAGGCAGGTCTCCCCATCTGCTGAATGACACGGCCTACAATACTGCCACTCTCAGAGGGCCACACATCCTTACAGCCTTCAGAAAATCAAACCATGGGGGGAAGAGAGGCCAGAGGAGGGGAAATCTGACTTAAGAAAACAGACATGAAAAAATTAAGGCAGTAAGAAATAAAATTAAAGTGAAGGAATAAGGAAGGACTAGACCAAAAAAGACCAAAAATAGGCAAAAAATAAAAGAAGTAGGACTAGCAAAAAAGAAAATAGGGGCTAAACTTTAAAAGAATGAAATGTAGTATATTTGAGATAAGGCAGACAAAAGAAGCTAAAAACAAAAACCAAAAATACAGCAGCATGCAAATAAATGTGATTAAAAGATTTTTTTAATTAAAAGACAATAAATATTCTCACCAAAAATAATTGAAAGTTAAGTGATGGATTTCTTAGAGGGTATCCATTCACAGTGTTTACATTATATATATTAGATCATCACAGTTGTGTATTTTAAACATCTGACAATTTTATTTGTCAATTACACCGCAATAAAAATGAGAAAGAAAAAAAAAGGTGATCATGTTAAAATGAGACCAGGAAGGTGGAGTTCTAGCCCATTATGACTAATGTCCTCATAAGAAGAGGAAGACACACCAGGGATGCGGGTGCGCAAAGAAAGTCGTGTGAAGAGGCAGCAAGAGGGAGACCACCTGCAAGCCAGGCAACAGGCCTCAGAAGAAACCACCCACCGACACCTGGGTCTCGGTCCCCCAGCCTCCAGAGCTCTGACAGCACACATTTCTGTTGTTTAAACCCCTTCCCTGAATTAAAAGACTAAGAAGGTAAGCATTTTAAAAGTTAAGCTTTCTAACCAGTTTTGGCTCTGTAGTCTTAGAATAACCAAGTGCGTCTAGAAGAAAACTTTCTATTCTGAACTCAGGATAATCATGAGGAACGCACCTGGCAGGAGTCAACCTTCCCCCTGGGTTAAGGTGAGTTAGGTATGTTGATAAAAGGCTGCCCAATGTTGATAACAGACTGAAGTTCCTGTTAGTGATTCCAGGGAAACAATGACTACCTGGAAGAGATCCTGGTGCCGATAAAAAGGACTGTGCTCAGTCACTCAGCTGTTTCTGACTCTGTGACACCAGGGACTACAGCCTGCCAGGCTCCTCTGTCCATGGAGTTTTCCAGGCAAGGATACGGAGTGCGTTGCCATTTCCTACTCCAAGGGATCTTCTTGACCCAGGGATTGAACCTGCGTCTCCTGCACTGGCAGGCAGATTCTTTACCACTGACTCACCTAGAAAGCTCCTTAATATTTTTTTAAAAATAAATGAAAGATAGGATGAAAAAAAAAAAATCTAGCTTAAGGGGGAACCAGGCGACCTGACATGAATTTTTAAATCCCATTTAAAACACCTAGAAAGACACACACAAAAAAAGACAGAAAGCAGAGCCTACTTCAGACAGTATATTACTAAAATCTGGGAGAAAGTTCCACTAACTAGTGTGAAGGAAGAGAGAGACACAGTTCAATGGCCAACCGCAGCCCCACCTACCTCTGAAGGGTGAGAGCACAGCTGCCAGGAAGTGCGTGGGAAGAGGGTGCAGCCCTTCACCTCTCTCCACCCCCAGCCCAGGGTTCCTGGGTTTGCAGCAATCAGGAAGCAGGCAGCCAGCTCCACACTGGGTGAGCCCTGACAGCCACGATCCCTTCCCCATCCAGAGGTAGTTCTTCTATACCCATTCAGAGGCTACAATCCTAATCAGTAAAACTTCACAGTAAGTAGAGACAGGACTGGCACTGGCAACGATTTACTCCAAGAAGTAAAATAATATGAAAAAGAGCACTGATTTGGACACATCCTTAGCTGGACGGAGAAGCCTGGTGGGCCACAGTCCATGGGGTCACAAAGAGTCAGACACGACTGAGCGACTTTGCTCACTTTTTAGTTATTGAAAGACACCGCCTGTAAGAACCAAGTAAGATGGGCTTCCCTGGTGGCTCAGACGGTAAAGAATCTGCGTGCAGTGCAGGAGACCTGGGTTCAACCCCTGGGTTGGGAAGATCCCCTGGAGGAGGGCAAGGCAACCCATTCTGACATTCTTGCCTGGAGAATCCCCAGGGGCAGAGGAGCCGGGTAGGCTACAGTTCATGGGGTCACAGAGTCAGACACGACTAAGTGACTAAGAACACACAAGATGGGAATAAAGAGACATCATGCTAAGAAGGAAACAGAAGAAACTCAGGTAAGATTCCAAGGAAACTTGAAAATGCAACAGCACACCTGACATTAGCGCTGGAGAAAAACAGCAGAATTAACATGACCAGAAAAGCTGAATTCATAATGAGGAAGTTACATTCAAGAAGTTACATTCAAGTCTTCCCACGGACTGGCCTAGTGGCCCAGTGGTTAAGACTCCATCTTCCAGTGCATGGGGCATATGTTTGATCCCTGGTTGATCAGGAAACTAAGATCTCACATGTTATGTAGTGTGGCTAAAAGTTAAAAAAGAAAAGTTTTTACAATTAAAAAAGCTGTACAACAAAAGACCAAAAACAGTAAACGACAAACGCCAATTTTAGAACTAAGATCTAACAAACCTGATCATCATCAGTTCAGTTCAGTTCAGTTACTCAGTCATGTCTGACTCTGCGACCCCATGAATCGCAGCACGCCAGGCCTCCCTGTCCATCACAAACTCCCGGAGTTTACTCAAACTCATGCCCATCAAGTAGGTGATGCCATCCAACCATCTCATCCTCTGTCGTCCCCTTCTCCTGCCCCCAATCCCTCCCAGCATCAGGGTCTTTTCCAATGAGTCAACTCTTCTCATGAGGTGGCCAAAGTATTGGAGTTCCAGCTTCAGCATCAGTCCTTCCAATGAACGCCCAGGACTGATCTCCTTTAGGATGGAGGTTGGATCTCCTTGCAGTCCAAGGGACTCTCAAAGAGAGTCTTCTCCAACACCATAGTTCAAAAGCATCAATTTTTCGGCGCTCAGCTTTCCCCACAGTCCAACTCTCACATCCATACATGACCACTGGCAAAACCATAGCCTTGACCAGACAGACCTTTGTTGGCAAAGTAATGTCTCTGCTTTTTAATATGCTATCTAGGTTGGTCATAACTTTCCTCCCAAGGAGTAAGCGTCTTTTAATTTCATGGCTGCAATCACCATCTGCAGTGATTTTGGAGCCCCCCAAAAAATAAAGTCAGCCACTGTTTACACTGTCTCCCCATCTATTTCCCATGAAGTGATAGGACCAGATGCCATGATCTTCGTTTTCTGAATGCTGAGCTTTAAGCCAACTTTTTCACTCATAACTGCTGTTAAATTGAAGATGAGACAAAACAGAATTATACTAGAAGAAAACAAAATTGAAGAAAGACAAAAATGTACACCATCTTCCAGATCTATTCACCAACCCTCACTGGCAAAAACTTTATATTACAGGGGGAGAAAAAAAATCCAGTACCCTAAAATGGTATACCCATAAATGACAATAAATTTCCTAAGACAAAAGAATAATAACAACAAATTCCTGGGAAGCACTGAGTGTGATCCAAGACCTCTAAAACCAGGAGTTCCCTGGCAATTCAGTGATTAGGACTCAGCACTTTCACTGCTAGGGGCCCTGGTCAAGGAACTAAGATCCCACAAGTTGTGTGGTATGGCCAAAAACAAACAAAAACCTTATAGCCAATCAAACTGTGTGAAGACAGAGGAAGTTATTATATATTTGGAAAGAATGCAGATGTTACATAATCTATACAGCCTTCCTGAAACATTATCTAGGAAAAAAGTGTATTAGGAAAGACAACATGCAATTAATTGGATTTAATTAGATCTCGATTTAATTAGATCCAATTAATTAGATCTAAAAAATTATTGTTTATACAGTTACAAAATGAATGAAAACACCTAAAACTTTTAAAAAAATACATATAATATTCAAATTTATAACATGGCCTAAAATTTCACATAGTATGTATAAAACATAGTAAAATCATGCTGAAGCCCCCAATCATCATAACTGATTCCATTGTGCAGCCTGCAAGGCTCCTCTGTCCATAGAATTCTCCAGGCAAAAATACTAGAGTGGGTTATCTTTCCCTTCTCCAGGGGATCTTCCCAGCCCAGAGATCGAACCCAGGTCTCCTGCATTACAGGCAGACTCTTTATCATCTGAGCTAAATTGGAGTACAAGTACTATTATTTTTCTCGATGTTGATAGAGAAGTTAACAGAATTAAAAGCATATGCAAATTCACTAAAGGAAGTAAAAGTCTAAGCCCTGAGAACAATACCGTGTCAATTAAAATAATAAATGTGAAGGGTTTAGACTCTCATATTGTGGTAAACAGGCTCCCAGAATGCCCTCAGTGAACCACACCTCCTGGTATTCACACCTTGATACGAACCTGGGCTGGCTCTAGGACTCCTTCAGCCAACAGAACGAGGCTGAACTGACCCTGTGGCAGTTCTATGCCTCAGCCTTAAGGAGGCCTGGCAGCTTTCACTTCAGCACTGTTGCGAGTCCCAAGCCATCATATAAAAAGTATGGCTACTCTGCCCTGCTGTAGCGATCATATAAAAAGAATAAGTGAAGACACCACTGGTAAGGGAGAGGACTGAGGCTACAGAGTAGGTAGACAGATAAACAGACAGTACGCCCCACTGTCCCAAGAACTATCCCTGCACCAAGGCACTAATAACCACATGAATGAGCCTTCATGGACATACTAGTCCTAGTGAGCCACCAGATGACTGCAGTACAAGCTGAATAACCATGGAACAGAAGAACTATCCAGCCCAACTATAAATCATGAGAGGTAACAAAACAGTTCTAGCTTAAAGCCACTAAGTTTCTAAACGGTTTGTTATGCAGCAACAGAGAACCAAAACATTTTTTAAAAGCTTTTCTAAAGGATTTTTAAAAACTAAACTCTTTCAAATTTACATTATTTTTAAGAGCAACAATCTAAAATGCAATGAAAGGGTTAAAAACAGAAGACTTGGCATATTCATACAAAAACAAAGCAGAGTGGAAACAAAGAGTCAGTTCAAGGCAAAAAGCATTAATTGGGATAAAAATAGACAAAAATATAATAGTTATAAAAATTAGTGGCAAACAACACTAAAATATACAGCCAAAAACAACTAAAGATAAAATTAAAAAAACTGAAAATAACCATAGTAGGAGACCAACATGTCATTTCCCATCTTTAACAAATCCAATTAACAAAAAAGCAATCGAGAACAGGGAATTTTTTGAACCTTGCAAGGCTCCATGTGTGTGTGTGTAGATACATATTTGAACATACTAAGACTCTGAGGTGTCTTAACAGGTGGCCTTCCTTCCATAAGGCTTTGTGGGACTGATGCAAACATTCTCCTGTTCTCACTGCCCAACCCTGTGACAACTTCTTGGAGAATAAATCTGTATAGCTCATGAGAGGGCAAAACAAGTATAGATCAGTAATTAGATGTCTCAAACCAATTAATCTGAGCCACTGTGGAAATTCATCTCATACTATTACTAGTGGCTAGTATCCTTAATTTGAAGATAAAATGGTAAAATTTTGAAACTGAGTTTTAAATAAGAAGATGGAAGAACATAAATCAGTTTAATACTATTTTCATTAAGAATAAAACAAACTAAAAATGTTAACAGTGGTTATCCATTCAATCAACAAATATTTGTCATCCAAAATATCAAGCATTATATTGTGCACTGGAAATATAGTAGAAAGCAAGACAGTTGTTTGTGAATTTTACACTGTAGTGGGAGGAGATATACAATAAACAATAAGACTATTTTAGTTAGTGATGAATACTTTTGGAAAAAATAGTATGTCAAGAGAACTAGAAGACAAGCCGCAGACTAGGAGGAAGTATTTGCAAAAGATATATCTGATAAAAGACTTCTATCTAAAATATACAAAGAACTCATAAAACTCATTAAGAAAATGAATTAATTAAAAATGGGCAAAATTTTAACAGTTCAACAAAAAGAAATACAGATGACATAAGCATTCAAAAGACACTCAGTGTCAAATGTTACTAGGAAACTACAAATTAAAAGAACAATGAGATACCATATGTATCTATTAGAACCACTAAAATCCAAAACACTGGCAGCACGAAATGCTGGATGTGGATCAACCATTGCTGGTGGGAGTGTACATCCATTTTGGAGGACAGTTTGACAGTTCCTTACAAAACTATGCTACTCACTCACTCACGTGCAACATAAACATGACATGCTAGAGTATGAAAATGGGAAAGAGCAACTTTAGCTGTGGAGTGAGGGAAGGCCTCTCTGCCAAGTTCTGAGTTGAGACTGAAGGAGTAATCTGAAAACTACCGGAAGGGCTAAGGCCCTAAAGCACCCACCATCTTGGTTTGTTCAAAGCAGCAGGAAGCAGACTAGTGCGGTAAACAAGGGTGGGCAGGGTCTTCACCACATAAAACTTTGTAGGGTATGGTATTGAATTTGAATTTTATTCCAAGTTTAATGAGAAACTGCTGAAGATTTCCATCAGGTTTTGTTTGGGGGGGGGTACTTTTTAGACTTCTCTAGAAAAGGAAAGAAGGAAGGAGAAAGTCTAGTTACAAGTCTGTTGCAGCAGTCCACACTGAAGATGATGGCACTGCTGATAGCAGTGGAGATACAAAGAAGGCAAGAGATGTCTGATAGGAAGCAAAATAACAAGGGTGAAGGACAAGGCATGTAGCAGACTGACTTCACAGAATTTATCATTACACTTAAACCTCTTCACAAATACTCTGAGCATTCAAAACTACCATGCAGTTAGAATTTAGAAATGATAAAAACGAGTCTTGGGAGAAAGCTTTAAACAGTAAACTAGGATTCCTAAAATGTGAACATCAACATTTTAGGAATGCATGAACTAAAATGGACGGGAATGGGCAAATTTAATTCAGATGACCATTATATCTACTACTGTGGGCAAGAATCCCTTAGAAGGAATGGAATAGCTCTCACAGAAAACAAAAGAGTCTGAAATGCAGTACTTGGATGCAATCTCAAAAATGACAGAATGATCTTGGTTCATTTCTAAGGCAAACTATTAATATCACAGTAATCCAAGGCTGTGTCCCAACCTCTAATGCTGAAGAAGCTGAAGTTGAACGATTCTATGAAGACCTACAAGACCTCCTAGAACTAACACCAAAAAAGAATGTCCATTTCATCATAGGGGACTGGAGTGCAAAAGTAGGAAGTCAAGAGATACCTGGAATAACAGGCAAGTTTGACCTTGGAGTACAAAAATGAAGCAGTACAGAGGTTAACAGAGTTTTGTCAAGAGAACACGCTGGTCAGAGCAAACACCCTCTTCCAACAAGACAAGAGACAACTCTACACATGGACATCACCAGACGGTCAGTACCAAAATCAGACTGATTATATTCTTTGCAACCAAAGATGGAGAAGCTCTGTACAGTCAGAAAAAAAAAAAAAAAAGACCTGGAGCTGACTGTGGCTCAGATCACTAGCTCCTTACTGAAAAATTCAGGCTCAAAATGAAGAAAGTATGGAAAACCACTAGGCCTTTCGTGTATGACCTAAATTAAATCCCTTATGATTATACAAGGACTTCCCTTGCAGCTCAGTATAAAGGATGTGCCTATAGTGCAGGAGACCCGGGTTCGATCCATGGGTTGGGAAGATCCCCTGGAGAAGGAAATGGCAACCCACTCCAGTATCCTTGCCTGGAAAATCTCATGGACATAGGAGCCTGGTGGGCTGCAGTCCATGGGGTCGCAAAGAGCTGGGCACGACTGAGCAACTAACATTTACTTACTTTACAATTATACAGTGGAGGTGACGAATAGATTCAAGGGACTAGATCTGGTACACAGAGTGCCAGGAGAACTATGGACAGAGGTTTGCAACATTGTACAGGAGGTGATGGCCAAAACCATACCCAAAAAAAGGAAATGCAAGAAGGCAAGGTGGTTTTCTGAGGAGGCCTTACAAATAGCTAAGAAAAGAGAAGCAAAAAGCAAAGGAGAAAGGGAAAGATATACTCAACTGAATGCAGATTTACAAAAAATAGCAAGGAGAGATAAGAAAGCCTTCTTAAGTGACCAACGCAAAGAGAGAGAGGAAAACAACAGAATGGGAAAGACTAGAGATCTCTTCAAGAAAACTGGAGATACCAAGGGAACATTTCAAGCAAAGATGGGCACAATAAACGACGAAAACAGCAAGAACCTAACAGAAGCAGAGGATATTAAAAAGAGGTGGTAAGAGTACACAAAAGAACTGTACAAAAAAGCTCCTAATGACCTAGATAACTATGATGGTGTGGCCACTCACCTAGAGCCAGACATCCTGGAGTGTGAAGTCAAGTGCACCTTAAAAAGCACTACTACGAATGAAGCTAATGGAGGTGATGGAATTCCAGCTGAGCTATTTCAAATCTTAAAAGATGATGTTGTCAAAAGATGATGCTGCACTCATTTTGCCAGCAAATTTGGAAAACTCAGTGGTGTCCACAGGACTGGAAAAGGTCAGTTTTCATTCCAATCCCAAATAAAGGCAATGCCAAAGAATGTTCAAATTACTGTACAATTACACTCATTTCACATGCCAGCATGATTATGCTCAAAATTCTCCAAGCTAGGCTTCAACAGTACATGAGCCAAGAACTTCCAGATGTACAAGCTGGATTTAGAAAAGGCAGAGGAACCAGAGATGAAATTGCCAACATATGCTGGATCATAGAAAAAGCAAGGGAATTAAAAAAAAAAAAATCTACTTCTGCTTCATTGACTATGCTGAAGCCTTTGATGGTGTGGATGACAACAAACTGTGGAATATTTTTAATGAGATGGAAATACCAGACCACCTTTCCTGCATCCAGAGAAACCTGTATGCAGGACAAGAAGCAAGAGTTAGAACCAGATATGGAACAATGACTGCTTCAAAATTGAAAAAGGAGTTCATCAAGGATGTATATTGTTAAAAAAAAAAAAAAAAAGGATGTATATTGTCACCCTGCTTATTTAACTTATATGTAGAGTACACCACATGAAATGTTGGGCTGGATGAATCACAAGCTGGAATCAAGACTGCAGGGAGAAATATCAACAACCTCAGATATGCAGAAGATACCACTTTAAAGACAGAAAGTGAAGAGGAACTAAAGAACCTTGTCATGAAGGTGAAAGAGGAGAGTGAAAAAGCTGGCTTAAAACTCAACATTCAAAAAACTAAGATCATGGTATCTGGTACTATCACTTCATGGCAGATAGATGGGGAAAATGTCAGATTTCACTTTCTTGGGCTCCAAAATCACTGTGATGGTAACTGCAGCCACAAAACTAAAAGACGCTTGCTCCTTGGAAGAACAGTTATGAAAAGCCTAGACAGTGCATTAAAAACCAGACACATCACTTTGCCATCAAACGTCCGTATAGTCAAAGCTAAGGTTTTTTCAGTAGTCATGTATGGATATGACAGTTGGGCCATAAAGAAGGCTGATTGCCAAAGATTTGACGCTTTCAATCTGTGGTGCTGGAGAAGACTCTTTTAAGAGTTCCTTGGACAGCAAGGAGATCAAACCAGTTAACCCTAAAGGAAATCAACCCTGAGTATTCACTGGAAGGACTGATGCTGAGCTGAAGTTCCAATACTTTGGCCACCTGATGTGAAGAGCCAACTCATTGGAAAAGCCCTGATGCTGGGAAAGATAGAGGGCAAGAGGAGAAGGGGGCGACAGAGGATGAGATGGTTGGATGGCATCACTAACTCAATGGACATGTGCTTGAACAAACTCAGGGAGATGGTGAAGGACAGAGAAGCCTGGCGTGCTGCAGTTCATGGGGTCGCAGAGTCGCACACAACTTAGCAACTGAACAACAACAAGGATTCCTAAATCTGACTGCTTGTGATGTCTCATCTATTTGAACAAAATACATTTCAAGACCATTATACCAAAGATTTGAAAACACAGCAAGAAGATAACTGAGTATTTTCCAGCATCCAAAACTTCAAATAATAAACTGATTCATAACTATTTTGCAAGTATGAGTAACACAAACCCTATAAAACATTTACTTCAGCATTTCTATTAAAAGCTCCCATTTTATGAAAAGAAAGTAAAATAATTTGTTATAGGGGATTAGATGATTTAGAATCTGGGAGGCCTGTGGTCTACTCTACCATTCCTGAAACCCTCCCCTTATTTGCACAAACTTAATTCTCTACCTGTTTTCCTTTTACCTCTCTGGCCAGTCCTCTTTAGTTTCTTACGTCACTCTGTAGTCCTCTAGCCACTCTGTAGTCCTCTAGCCATCCTATATTCCCCCTTATTCTATCTTATGGACAGAACATGCCCTCCCACGCCTCACTCACCACATTCATATGTTGAAGCCTTAATACTCAGAATGTAATTATATTTGAAAATAAGGTCTTTAAAGAGGTAATTAGGGCTTCCCTGATAGCTCAGTTGGTAAAGAATCCGCTTGCAATGCAGGAGACCCTGGTTCGATTCCTGGGTCAGGAAGATTGGCTGGAGAAGGGATAGGCTACACACTCCAGTACTCTGGGGCTTCTCTTGTGGCTCAGCTGGTAAAGAATCCGCCTGCAATGCAGGAGACCTGGGTTTGATCGCTGGATTGGGAAGATCCCCTGGAGAAAGGAAAGGCTACCCACTCCAGTATTCTGACCTGGAGAATTCCACAGACTGTATAGTCCATGGGGTCACAAAGAGTTGGACACAACTGAGCGACTTTCACTTTCTTTTTCACTTCAAAGAGATAATTAAGTTAAAATGAGGTCTTTAGGGTAAGCCCT
The DNA here is from genome assembly GCF_023699985.2 of Odocoileus virginianus. Taxonomy (NCBI): domain Eukaryota; kingdom Metazoa; phylum Chordata; class Mammalia; order Artiodactyla; family Cervidae; genus Odocoileus; species Odocoileus virginianus. Next base: position 39,500,666 of record NC_069674.1, read on the forward strand.
AATCCAATAATGACTGCTGTCCTCATAAGACGAAATTTGTATAGGGACACGTAGGCAAACAGACGAAGGACTGAGTGAAGGCAAATGGAGAAGGTGGCCATCTACAACCAAAGGAGAGAGGCCTCAGAAGAAACTAAAATTGGTTACACCTCTAGAACTGTAAGGAAATCCATTTTTATTGTTTAAGCCACCCAGGCTGTTGTGTTTTGTCATGACGGTCATAGCAAACTAACATACACCATTTCCCCTCTTCCACCAAATTCCATTCCCATCAAAATCTTCACCTAAGATGTTATTCAGTGACTTGAGTCTGGGTCTACTAAGATTCTTAAATTTCTATCTCTAGGCCAGGCATCCCTGGGGGCTTAAACTAAATCTCTCTTAAACACTCACCCATATCCCCAGGTGAGCTCCTTTCCCTACCGCTCCTCCCCATGCCAGCTCTCCCTTATCTGAATTCCCTACTGCAGTCGATGGAACCAACACAGGCAGTTCCAGCAGATAAGTAAGGTATCCAGAAGTCATCTTCATAGAAACAAAAATAGCTACCACATATTTACTAAACATGTGAGAGCTTTACACACATCTCCTCAAAGAGACCAGAACATTCATACACTGATGCTAGGGTATAACCACCATGGACAACTATTTGACAGTATCTATTAAAGTGTACAGGTACATACCCAATAACTCAGAAATCCCACTCCAAGATACACAGAAAAACATACACACATACATCAAAAAGCACATACAAGAAAGTTCATAGCCATATTATTTATAATAGGCCCCAAATAAGAATGTCCGCAATAATGGAATGGAGAATAAAACAGCAATGAAAATGAATGAGAATAAACCTTAGAAACACCATATTGAGCAAGAGAAATCTGGATCCTAAACACTGCACACTGAATAATTCTCTGCACATAAAATGTCTTTCCTCCCCAAATGGTGCATGCGTGTGTGTGTGTGTACACACACGCACGCATGGTAAAAAAACACACAACATACGATGACATCAGCAATAAGGCACAGTAACAGACCCCAGCCTCCATCTCCCAACAAAGAACAATTAGCCAGCTATCCATAAAACAAAATACCTCCTGGAGAAGGAAATGGCAACCCACTCCAGTATTCTTGCCTGGAAAAGTCCATGGACAGAGGAGCCTGGCGGGCTGAAGTCCATGGGATTACATGACTGAGCATGTGTGCAGGAGGGTGGAGGGAGATGGGTTGGTAGCAATAAAGTGGTAGAACTTAAAAAAAAAAAGAAAGAAAATACCTCCTGGAGAGTTCATAGATTCACCTAAGAAGCATCAGCAACACAGTAAAAGAAAAAGTCTGAGAAAAACTGCACATAAAAGGTTAAAAGATTGATTTGCCTTTACCAGCCCAACCCCAGGCCTGCCCTGCTCAGTGCCAAGAGGGAACTTCCCCATGGGAGAGAGTTCTCCTTACCAGGAAAAGGGAAGCAGGTGAGCGACCAGCTTTCCCAGCCTTCCAGGGCACTGCACATAGGACCTGCTGCACTTTCACCCCAGCAGAGACTAGCAAAGCTGACCTGTACAGAGAGGGCTCAGAAAGGGAGGAAGGGCCATATGGCAGGAGTAACACAGTTCCCAGCGGCCTCATCTGCAGAGGATCCCAGCAGCCTTCACTTCTGAGGACAACAACAGGCTTGTGGACGCTGCAGATCTGGCATCCTCATCCCTGAGGACCTCACTGTGGACCCCAGTAGCTTTCACAGCTGACAAAACCAATAGCCAGTACAGCCACTGTGGACCCCCTGCCGGCTTTACCACTGAGATTCTCACCCATAGGTTTTTTCATATTCACAGTCCACACGGCCCATGTCCCTCCCCATTCCTTCCCCAACCTCCTGCTTGAGCCCAGAATCCTCCCCAGCAGCCAACTCTGGCTGCTACTGCTACAGGCAAGCAAGGCACCAGCCTGCCCCACGGCTAGTCCTGGCAGCCACACGCATGCACATCAACAGGCAAGGCCCACGTAAGACTCTGACTCCTGTCACTGGTCTGCACAGCTCCACATGCTGGCAGCTAGCCCCTGTAGGCCACTGGCCCCAGTTCCTGTCACAAGCCTCCAATGTCATGTACATGCCTGTGGCAAGGCCCTGAAGCCACACAAGTGTATGCTGACAGTCCAGATCCCCACAGCTGCTCAAGCACCCAGAGCAGACCCAACTCCAGTCACTGGCCTGCACTTACATGTGCCCAAGATTGTCCCAGGAGCCACACCCCTATACTCAACCACCTTGATCCCAGATGTTGTCATTCAGTCGCAAAGTCAGGTCCAACTCTCTGCCACCACATGAACTGTAGCCCTCCAGGCTCCATTGTCCACAGGATTTCCCAGGCAAGAATACTAGAGTGGGTTGCCATTTCCTTTTCAGGGATCTTCCTAACCGAGGGATCAAACCCATATCTCCTGCATTGGCAGGAAGATTCTTTACCACTGAGCCACCAAGGAAGCCAAGATTCCAGATACCAGCTCCCAAAGTTATGCATGCCGCCGTGGCTAGGTCCTACAGATTTACAAGTAAACTCTTCTAACAGCCAGGTCTCCTAGAGCTGGTCCCAGACCCTGCTACTCTGGCCTTGCATTGCACATGTATCTCCAGCCAATCCTGCCCACACAGGCAACTGCAGCAGCCCTCACACTCAAGCATGCACATCCCACCAACTCTGGCCACACCAGGCCGCCACCACCACCGCCTGTCCTGGAACCTAACTGCTGGATCTACAGGCACTGCTGAGGACCTCGGGAGCCTTTGCAACCACAGTGGACTGCCTCTGGCTCACAACAAGGGTCACACAGTTGTCATGACTGCTTGAACTCACAAGATACCACATACCATGGGGCCTAGAGATGCCATACATTTGGCACCTTGCACCACTGGACCCAAGTTTATAGTGCAGTCCAGTGGGCCCCTACCTGGAGGTGAAGGTCTTTCCTTAGTGAAATCAGTCCATAAAATCTATGAATACAGAGATTCATAGACTTTGAATATAGAGATACCCATTCAAGGCTACAACTGTCAGAAAGAAACAAGGAAAAATGAACCAAACACATACACACAAAAACAGTAAAATTCCAGTACCTGACCTCCCTGCAAAATGGAGACAGATAAACTACCTGACAAAGAATTCAGAGAACTATTATAAAGATGGTCAGAGAGCTACAAGAGATGACACATAAACAATTTAATGCAATCAGGAAAATCATACAAGAACAAAATGAGATGTATAAGAGATAGAAAACCTAAAAAAGTACCAAACAAATTTTGGAGCTGATGAATACAATCACTGAACTAAAGAATTCAACAAGAGCTTTAACAGCAGACTAGATCAAACAGAAAAAACAATCAATGAACTCAAAGACAGGTCATTTGAAAGTATCCAGTAAGAGACATGAAAATAAAAAAGAATGAAAAGGAATGAAGTAAGCCTACAGAACTTATGGGACACCATGAGAAGAAATAATGTATTATGGGAGTCCCAAGAGAAGAGACAGAGAAAGAGCTGAAAGCTTGTATAAAGATAAAATGGCAGAGAACTTTCCAAATTTGGACATCTGAGTTCTTGAAGCTCATAGGTCTACAAACAATTCAATCAAAATATACCTTCTCCATGATACATTATAATAAAGCAGTCAAAAAGTTAAAAAGAGAATTACCAAAATATCCAGTAACTCCATTTCTGGGTATATATCCAAAGAAATGAAAATAGGTTATTTAAGAGATATATGTACACCCATGTTTAATGCATCCTTATCACTATAGGAAAACAACATAAGTACTTGTCAACAGATGAATGGATAAAGAAGATATGGTAGGCATGTACATATATATACCATAAACACACAGTGGAATATATTTAGCCATGAGAAAGGAAACCCGACCATTTGTGACAACATGGATGGACCTTGAGGACATTATGCTAAGTGAGATAAACCAAAGACAAAGGCAAATACAATATGTCATCACTTATATCTGGAATCTAAAAAAGCCAAACTCTAAACAATAGAGAGGAAATTGGTAGTTACCAGGGAATTTAGGATTGCAGAATAGGACAGACTACATTGCTTAAGGGCACAAACATACAACAAGTAGCAAAAAGTCCTAGATATCTAATGAATAGTATAGTAAATATAGTTAACACTATTGTATCATAATCAAACTTGCTAAGAGGCTAGATCTTAATTATCTAACTACTTAAAGAAATTATAATTATGTGATGTAACAAAGGTGCTAAACACTGCTACAAAGACAATTGTTATAGTATAAAAATAAATCCAATCAATATGTTGTATACTTTAAATTTACAGAATGTTGTACGTCAAGTATACTTTAAAAAAAGATAATAACAACTGTTGGTAAGGGTGTAGAAAAACTGAAACTTTTATATACTGCTTATGAAAATATAAAAAGTAAAGTTGTTGGGGAAAATAGTTTGGAAGTTCCTCCAAATGTTAAACATAGAATTACCAAATAACTCAGCAACTACTCTCCTAGGTGTATACCCAAAAGAACTGAAAACAGGCATTCAGACAAAACTTACACAAGTTTAAACTGGGACAAAATAATCCCTATGCCCGAACTACTCAAGAAATAGTATCCAGAAAATAAATCTTACAAACTAATTAAAAAAAAAAAAAAAGCAAACAACCCAAAAGAAAAAATGAGCAAGAAACATAAACAGACATTTCACAGAGGACTTATGACAGTTAACACTTGAAAGTGTTTAATCTCATTAGTTTTCGTTATTCATTAGTTTTTCTCATTAGTTTTAAGACCACAGACTAATACTGCATATCCATTAGAAATGCAAAAATCAAGAAACAAGAAATGTTAAGTGTTGGCAAGGATTCAGATTATGGGAACACTCATATACTGCTGATGGAATGTAAACTGGTACAACCACTTTGAATCACAACTTTGGATATCATATAAAACTCAGCATGTACATATTCTAAAACTCAATAATAGTAGCATTGCTCAAAAGGGCAAAAAACTGGAAACAATTCAAACGCTCATAGCAAGACAAATAAACATGGTATATTAGCAGAAACACATATTAGACAATAATAAAAATGAATGACTTACCATTAAAGGCAACATTAGAAACATGAGTATTCAAAAAAAAAAAAAGCAAAAATACATAACATTTTTGCAAGGCCTCAAAAATATGCAAAACTAGACTGCGTGCATGCATGCATGCGCACTCCATCGTGTCCAATTCTTTGCAACCTCATGGACTGTAGCCTCCAGGCTGCTCTGTCCATGGGATTTCCCAGGCAAGATACTGAAGTGGGCTGCCATTTCCTCCTCCAGGGATCTTCCCGACCCAGGGATCAAACCCGCACCTCTTGTGTCTCCTGCACTGGCAGATGGATTCTTTAACACTGGTGCCACCCGGGAAGCCAAACTATATATTTGTAATATATATAATATATAACTCACAAATGTGTAATTTTTAAAACTTACTTTAAAAAGGCAAAGAAATTATAAACAAAATCAAAAATAGTAATATTTCTGGTGGGAAGGTTAGAGGGTAGAAGGGTAGTGGAGTTTTGTAAAACTGGACCTCAACTATCTTAAGACCTCTAGCTGGACCTGAGAATTAAACTGACTCCAGACAGGTTAAAAGAAGAAAAAATTATATTAGAACTATGACACTATGAAAGAAGAAAACACATTATTTTTTCATGTACATGTAAGTGTCCACAAGAAAATGAAGATCCCTCAAATTGGCAAAACCTAAGTGCTTACATACTAGGTGAACAAAGAGAAGCAACTGTGAGAAAAGAGTAGAGACAGGAGTTATTTTTACAAGGTTTGTTTGTACAGAATACTCAGTCTCAACCTCTGGCTCCAGTGATAAAAATGTTTCCTCTTGGTATGGTATGGAAGGCATCTTTCACTTGCAGAAGAGTTTTATCTTCTGCTTTCAGGAAGAATGGGGCGGGGTGGGACAGGGGGAGGGGGCTGTGGTCAGAACATTCTTCTTGCACCTGTCATTTTTTTAAGTGCATTTAGCTCAAAATAATCCTTATGCCAAAGTGGTATATTTTGCCATTCCTTCAATAGTATTCTCACATTGTTCTTACTCTGGGTGATCAGCTCACAAAAATCCATAACTTATATATGTGACATGTAGATTCTTTGCCATGTCTTGAATGATACATATTTTTTAAATATAAAAAAATTTAATATAAAATAATTATATATTATCTCTATGCCAAAAATATAGTAAATGCCCAAGAAATATTACCTATTTTTATTGTGAGGGGAAAGTATTTACATAAAAGTATAATAGAATTCAATCATATATATGCTGCATGGTCTCAATAAAACAGGACTTATTTTTATGTTTAAAGAATAACTTGAGGAAATAAATCAAAATGCTCCCAATGATTCCTTCTGGAAAATGAGAGGCAGAGTAAATAGATTACTTCTTTCTGGATCTTTATCCTTAATTGTATTTACAAATCTGCTGCATTAAGCATGCTTAAATTACTAAGAGTGACAGCAGAACCAAATAGAACAGTCAATGAATATAATGTCTGACATATTATGCAATTAATCTGTCACAATAATAAATTTAAATATCTCATGTCTTCAGTATTATCCAAATACTAAATGGTTTTGCTTTGCCATTTTATTCCAGCAATAAACACCTACATAGGATATATTGTAAAGGTCCCACACAGTCCCACGTGCTACTCTACAAAGCTTATCTAATCCTCATGCAGCCATCTCAAAAAGACATTGCAGAAACACAGAAGCAGGGCTAAATACCCACTCCATTCTTCATTTGGTCTTTGTGGGCCTTTATTACCCCAGTTGTAAGCCCAAACAGTACTGTATGAAGAATAATGGAGCTTATACCATAAAAGCAAGCGCACTCTGTAAAGGGCAAGACAGCTTTGAGTTAACTCTTATCCTCCTATATTTTAAATATCTTGGGGGCATAATCAGGTCTTTGTAATCCCAGTAACTATCAAGAGTTTCTGAAATAAAAAAGAGGATCAATAATGGCTTCTTAAATAGAATTTTTAAATGTCTTCCTCTTCCTCCATCCTGTAATAGTTCTGACACTTCTGTTTTATAGATTATAAATCTTCAATGATTAAGATGGTCTTTGATAAAAACCAAAACTATTCTTAAAACTCAGCTGAGTGAACCTTCCTTCTGCTTTATGTGTTGTACCTTCCTAAAAAACTGTGAACCTGCAAGGAGAAACTGTGTTACTTGTCTTGGATTCAATCGAATACAATGTGTGGCAAGTGGTAAGCATTTAATATATAACCAAAATTCTTTCTTTCTTGTTCCAAAAAGGGAAAGGGCTTTATAAAGCTTGATAGCTTTAAGGAAATGTTGGAGTAATCACCCTAAATATATAAAATTGCTGATGATCAAATTGCTGCGGGCAATTTGATAATAAGCCACTCCTTGTGTTATAAAAGAAAGAATGAATATAGCAACATGCTTTGTCCATGATTTCAGCCTGACATAATCCTAAAATTGGAGAGTGTGATTTGTGACACATGGACCTGAGTCAAGGACAAGTTTTCCTTAATGAATAGGCTCTACTGAATTAGTCATTGAGGGAGTAAATATGCACAACCCAGTATCAGGGCTTATCTGCAGGACTTATAAGGGCAGACTTCCCGTGACCATTCTAATACTCTGCTCTTCAGCCCACACTGCGCTCTCTCCATAGCTGAACCACGGCACAAGTATCAGGTACGTTAAAACTGTTGACAAACTGATAAAATGTCTATGTTGAAAGCAATTTTAAAAGTTAAAGGTCATTAGTCAATTTTTTTTCCAACAAAGATTACACAGATATTTTTTCACAGATACCCTCCTACTAGAATAGCCCTTCATGTTTTTTTCTTCTCCAACACACATAATATATGACATTTACAAGTGCAAATACCCTACCAGGATATAGAAAAAATAAGTACATTCACTATATTTTAACACCATCTCTTTCTCCCCTCTCAAGGAAGCAAGAAACAATAAAATTACATGTAAATCCACCCAAATTCGTATTGTAAAAGTAATTACAAATTTTAATTCAATTCTTAGATGTAACAAATTACCTGCTAAATGCCTGACGACCAACTACTACTGTGAATTAAAGAGGATAATGGGATTCCCTGGTAGCCCAAGTGGTGAAGAATTCACCTGCAATGCAGGAGACCCCAGTTGGATTCCTGGGTTGGGAAGATCCCAGGGAGGAGAGTATGACAACCCACTCCAGTATTCCTGCCTGGAGAATCCCCATGGACAGATAGGCCTGCGGGCTACAGTCCATGGGGTCGCAAAGAGTCAGACATGACTGAGCAACGAAGCACACACACATGCAACGTCACACAGAAGGGCTACACTTCGGGGGTGAAAAGTACCACTGGTACATAGTTCAAGCGGATTCACAGGAAAAAAATTTTTATCAAGGAATCCTACAATGAATTTGAACAAAGTCAAATGTTATAAACATCTGAATAAAATCATTACTGCACCACTCAACAGATCTCTGAAAATTACTACCTATGAATACTGACTGATTCTAGCTCTCACTTCTGGGAACCCTATACTTGCCTATTCACGTGCAAAGAAGAAATTTTTAAAAGAAATAAAAACATGGGCAGTAAAGGGAACGCTCTTGCACTGTTGGTGGGAAGGTAAACTGATACAGCCACTAGGAAGACAGTATGGAGAGTCCTTAAAAAACTAGGAATAAAACCACCATGAAGTGAAGTTGCTCAGTCGTGTTCAACACTTTGTGACCCCATGGACTGTAGCCCACCAGGCTCCTCCATCCATGGAATTTTCCAGGCAAGAGTACTGGAGTGGGTTGCCATTTCATTCTCCAGGGGATCTTCCCGACCCAGGGATCAAACCCGGGTCTTCCGCGTTGCAGGCAGACGCTTTACCGTCTGAGCCACCAGGGAAGCCCCCAGGCCACCGTATGACCCAGCAACCCCACTCCCAGGCATGTACCCTGAGGAAACCAAAACTGAAAGAGACACAGGTATCCCACTGTTCACTGCAGCACTATTTACAACAGCTAGAACATGGAAGCAACCCAGATGTTCATTGACAGAGAAATGGGTGAAGTTGTGGTGCATATACACAATGGAATATTACTCAGCCATAAATAGCAACGCATTTGAGTCAGTTCTGATGAGGTGGATGAACCTAGAACCTATTATACAGAGTGAAGTAAGCCAGAAAGAGAAAGATAAATACCTTATGGTAATTTCAGCAACAAAAAGAAAGATAAATATCATATTCTAACACATATATACAGAATCTAGAAGAATGGTACTGAAGAACTTATTTACAGGGCAGCAATGGAGAAACAGACATAGACTTATGGACATGGGGAGAGGGGAGGAGAGGGTGAGATGTATGGAAAGAGTAACACGGAAGCTTACATTACTATGTGTAAAATAGATAGCCAAGGAGAATTTGCTGCATGCTCAGAAAACTCAAACAGGGGCTCTGTATCAACCTAGAGGGGTCGGCTGGGGAGGGAGATGGGAGGGAGGTTCAAAAGGGAGGGGATATATGTATACTTATGGCTGATTCATGTTGAGGTTTGACAGAAAACAACAAAATTCTGTAAAGCAATTACCCTTCAACAAAAAACAAACTATAAAAAAACAGCAGTGTATCATTTGAAGATGGTATGATTAATATTTACTTTGTTGCTGAAATTTTTTAAACAGAGAGGTTGCTCCTCCATCTACCTAATTAAACACAATTATTTAAATGACATTAAAATTTTGGATCTAATCCTTACTCATTCACTACTGTGGGGAAAACTTAAAACCATTAAAAAGAGATGAGAATACTTTCACGATTATCAAATTCTTGGTAGCAAATTATGTCTTTGTTTCTTTCACTAGTAATTCAATTCTAAGTAAGATTTATAACCTAGGAAAATGAGATTTAGACTAAAGAATTATTTGGTTATTAAAAAAACACATTCGGTGATAAGCTGTACCTTTTTCCCATGAAAAGTGAAAAAATGCAACCAAACAGTATTAAAAGCTAAGGATAGGTGCTATCTATACCCTTTCACATGTTTTTACAGGATTTAGGTTATCACTTGTACTCTCAAACTGATTTAAAACATTAATGAATTTTCCTATTTTCAGTACAATGGTAAACTAGGTTTTGCACATCAATCTTCCTGTTACAAACAACTTAATGACCTGTAAAAGTATTTAAAAACATTTTTTTTGAAAGCACTGAAAAATAATAAGACAGTATAAAAATTATCAAGTCAGAAAAGTAAGAGGGGATTTCAAAAACTAGTGCTGGAAAAACTAAATATTTACATTCGAAGAAAAAAAAATAAAGGTGGACACTTACCTTACAAAAACTAACTCAAAATGGATCAAAGGCCTAAATGTAAGAGCTAAAAGTACAAAACTCTTCATAGACAACACAGGGAGAAAGCTCCATGACATTGAATTTGACAATGATTTCTTGGATATGACACTAAAAACATAGGCAACAAAAGAAAAAAAAAATAGATAAACTGGACTAAATCAAAAATTTAAACTTTTGTGGATAAAAGAATACTATCAACAGAATAAAAAGGCAACCCACAGAACTGAGAAAATATCTGCAAATGACATACCTGATAAAGAATTCACATCTGGAAGCAACTCCTAATACTAAATTAAAATTGGGCAAATTAAAAAATGGGCTAAGGGACTTCCCTGGTGGTCCAGTGGTCCTGTCAATGCAGGGGACATGAGGTCGATCCCTGGTCCAGGAAGATCTCACATGCCATGGAGCATGGAGTCTGTCGCTACTGAAGCCCATGCACCCTAGAGACCATGCTCTACAGTTAGAAAAGCCACTGTAAGAAGCAGCCCGTGCACTGCAACTAGAGAGAACCCCTGCTCACCACAAGCAGAGAAAGCAATGCAGCAACAAAGACCCAGCACAGCCCAAAATAAACAACAACAACAATTTTAATGGGCTAAGGACTTGAATAGACACTTCTCCAAAGAAGATACACAACTAGCCAATAAGCACAAGAGAAGATGCTCAACATCACCAATCACTGGGGAAATGCAAATTAAAATCACAATAAGATACCACTTCACACCCATTAAAAGTTATTAAAAAAAACAAAACAGGAAACAAGTATTGATGAGGGTGTGCAGAAACTGGAACCCTTGTGTGCTAATGAAAATATAAAATGGTGCAGCTGTTGTGGAAAATAGTACATTGATTCCTCAAAAAATTAAAAATAGAATTACTATATGGTCCAGCAATTCCACCCATGGGTATATACCCAAAAGAAATGAGAGCAAGGATTCAAACAGATACTTGTACACCCATGTTCATAGCAGCATTATAAACAGCCAAAAAGTAGAAACAAGTAAATAAAGTTTCCAATCGGTACATGAGTTGATAATCAAAATGTGGTATGAGTACACACAAACATACACACAGAGAGAGGAATATTATTCAGCCTTAAAAAGGAGTGAAATTCTGGTACATGTTACAACATGAACCTTAATGACATTATGCTAAGTGAAACAAGCCAGACACAAAAATACAACTACTATATGATTCTACTAATATGAGGTACTTAGACTAATCAAACTCATACAAAGTAGAACAGCAATTACCAGGGGCTGGGATGAGTGAGATAAGGAGAGTATTGTGTAATGGGTTCACTATGAGATGATGAAAAAGTTCAGCAGATGGATAGTGCTGATGTTTGTACAACAATGGGAATATATTATATTTAATGCCACTGAACTATACACTCAACAGTTAAAATGGTCAATTTTATGTTATATAATTTACGTTATGTATATTTTACCACAATTTTCTTTTAAGTGAAATGGGAATGAAAATGCAGCATGGAAAGCAAAATCTAAAGCCACATTTCCTCTAAAGGGTCCTTGCTGATCTTGAAAAACTAGAACCTTTGTTTTTATTGATTCTCAGGGTGACTGATACAGAAATAAAACTGAGGGCCTAAGCCCCTCTCATAAGAAGCTAGAATTCCAAAGAGATACAACCTTAAGTGAGAATAACCTGAAGCAGATTACCACTTCGGATCAACCTGCTTTTCTCAAACTATAAACCTGGGTTATAATGTATCCTGGATTGCAATACTCTCAAAGTGTCTGTCAAAAACAAATGTAAGTTTCTTAAGTATATACTCTATGGCCCCAAAAATATTTTTAAATAACTTTTCAAATGTAGTATCCAAGGCCCAGATAAGGATAATGGAATACACAGGAAACTAAAGAGGAATTAAGAATTATCTGAAACAACAAAAAGGAAAAGGGGGTCGGGAAATAACTTAAGAAATTGGAATTATCAGATGTAGACCAAAAACAATTTTGTTTTCTGTGATAGGATAAATAAAAGACAACTCTGAACTTTTAGCAAAGAACTGAAAAGTAACAGTGAAAGTCGCTCAGTCGTGTCAGACTCTTTGAAACCCCAGGGACTGCAGCCTGCCAGGCTCCTCTGTCCATGGAATTCTCCAGGCCAGAATACTGGAGTGGGTAGCTCTTCCCTTCTCCTGGGAATCTTCCCAACACAGGGATCGAACCCAGGTCTCCCACACTGCAGTGGATTCTTTACCATCTGAGCCACCAGGGAAGCCCAGCAGAGAAGTGAAAACCATAAGTGGTGACATAGATTTGAAAAAAACAAAAACTCAGGAATCAAAAGTCAAATAACCCCAATTAAGAACTGAATGGAGAGGTTTAAAAGCAGACTGCTGTATGCTCAGTCATGTCCGACTCTTTACAACCCTTTGGACTGTAGCCTGCCAGGCCTCTCTTCCAAGCGATTTGTCAGGCAAGAAGACCAAAGAGGATTGCCACTTCCTCCGCCAGGGGATCTTCCCGACCAAGAGATCTAACCCACGTTTCCTGTGTCTCCTACACTGCAGCCGGATTCTTTACTGCTGAGCCACTGGGGGAGCCGAAAGCTGATTAGATGCCACTTAAAAGATATTTAATAAATGGAAAGATAGGACAAAAGCCTCGAGGTACGCAAGACCTGGCCTGAACCAGTTTGTGAAAGCCAATTACATGCAGGTCCTTCTGCATCGGTGAAGTCATGTTGGTTGCCTGAAACTTCCATGTTTATACTACAAAAATCAACAAATGCTACAAATCAGGGCTTTATTTTCCCCTGGAGAACCAGTTCACCAGCACATCACTGGAAGCAACCATACAAGATTCAACACAGAGAGACAAAAAGATCACAAATGCATGAGAGAGGTTGAGATATGTGAAGAATATATGAGAACGTCTAATGTATATTTAACTGGAGTTTCAAAAGAAACTGAAGAAATTAAAGAAGAGAATGGCAAAAGTAACATCTGATGAGAAAATGGGTATGATTTTTCCACAACTAATGAAATCATAGCTTGAAAGAAGCCCAGTGAACCCACAGCTGCTGCTTACTCACCTCAGTCGTGTCCGACTCTGTGCGACCCCACGGACTGCAGCCTACCGGGCTCCTTTGTCCATGGGAGTTTCCAGGCAAGAGTACTGGAGTGGGTTGCCACTGCCTTCTCTGAGTGAATCCACTACAGGATAAATAAAAATAAATCTGCAGTGAAGACTGACCACTATAACCATTTACTTTTGAATCTATGAGTTCTTTAAAAATTATAAATGCCATCAGAATTCAAATAGGTGGGGATTTATTTTCATTAATTTTACCTAGAACACAATGAAGCCTACACTTTGGACCTGCAGATTCAGAAACCTGTCAGCCACGTAAGTTTTCTTCTACTTTTATTTTTTGCTTTTGTTACGTTTATTCTGATTTCTCCCTTAGAAATACCACATTCATCAGTTATTTCTCCTCTCTCTGCCCTCAGTATTTATCATCTTTACCCTCATCACCTCACTCCCTGTCACCATTTTCTCCCTATTCTGGACAATCTCAAATACTCACTATAGGACTGATTCTGTTTTCTGCAGGATCAGCTCTGCTATTTACAACTGCCACTGCACATTTTTATCCTGCTACCGCATTTTCAGGCTTGTTGGTTTATTTTTAATCTTCTTCATTCCAGTTCCTCGTAAAATCTTATTCTTTTTTCTTATGACTTTTTGTTTTTATAGAGGTCATATTTTTGCTTCCTTGCTAAGAAAAAAATCTTACATTTCCATAAATATCTTCTGTATATCATAATAAATCATATTGATAATTATTAAGTCTTTCCTCATCATCTTTGGGCAATGGTTCCCTTCTTTGATGCTATATATTTCTTTCATAATTTCCATAAAGATTATTATCTTTGCAAAAAGAATATACACAATTTTTAAAATGGCAGAGTATGTAGATCATCCTTGAGTCTCTCCATTCTTGCCACTATCCACTGGATGGTGAAACTTTGCTCATGTCTTAACTTGGTCACGTTGTGTATATACAGGCTGAAGGACACAGGCCATGGTTCAGTTCATAATACTCAGCAAGCAGTGCAACTCTGCTCAACTGACTTAGATCTTCTATCATTCTCTCTTCTCATATTATGAGGAGAATTTATTACTATTACATCTGGAATGTGCTGTAGTTCGTCTTTTAGCAGAAGAAAATAAATGCTAATCTGAAATCCTAAGAGCACAACTGTTGCAGGGTTCCTCGTAACACCACCTCTACAGGTGCACTGCCTTCCTGGAATGCAATATCCTAACAGTTTCCTTTCATTCTCTTCCACACTGCATATTGCAATTTTTAGCCTATGAATAGATGCACAGAGAAGTGTTAAAGGTAGGTGTGGAGGAGCTAAGAGTCAGTGGAAATAGAGCAAATCTCTAGTCAAGTTAACTGACTTGTAATATATCGTGAAATACAAAATGTGAAGAAAACAGTATAGGCTTCAGTCATTCATGGTCTCAGAAGGGTGAATAAACAATGGGAATAGATTAAAGCCCTTGTCTAACTTCTTCTCCTCATCTAATTTTATTCTCCAGGTTTAGAAGTCAAAGTATAAATATACCACTCAGGCTTTCTCAGTCTACTCCAACTTCAATGTAGTAAGTAGTTAGGGGCAATGCCTCTAAAACTAAGTGGTTTACTGTTACTTAACTCTTTGGTGCTGTTCTGGAACTATCTGAGTATTTTAATGGGAAGCTGGAAGAAAACATATTACACATAGGTAGCCTAAAGTCAGTATTTTAAATAAGTACATTTTTAAAAACAAAAAGAAACTGGTAATCTCTGTGTTTCAACATACAGTCAACTAAAATATCACGGTGACAGGTACTGACTAATAGAGAAGGAGTAAAATAACTAGAACTCTTTCACAACAAGATGAGGATCAAGACTTAAAAGGACTGTATACATTTTTAATGATCCATGATTTTATACATGGTGATGTAAACACTAACGTCTTCTCCATATCACTTAAAAGTGTGACAATCTTCTTTTTGTCCCTTTTTACATATCATGATGAACACTTCACTAATGAAGTCAAGCTGAGCTATTTCTTACATGAGAGTGCTCCCCCAAACACTTAGTATCTAATGGATTTCCCCTAGTTAACAGCTAACATTTAATGAACCCTTCCTATGTGCCAGGTACTTCTCTAAATGCTTTACATAATTAACTCATTTTTCTCTAGGAATACTATTATTATCATGAACATTTTAAAGATAGGAAACACAAAAGGGACACAAAAGTCAAATAATTTGCCAAGATTTTCATTCCACTCACTACTGCTACATCACACAATTACACCAAATGTAGTGGCTTGAAAAACAATTTTATCACAAATTAAGTCTGTAGATCAGAGGTTTGGACAGCGCACAAAAGTAATGTACAATGTCTGAGGCTATAACTAAGAAGACTCAACAACTAGGGATGCTTCAATGGCTGGGGGTGGGAGTCATGTGGGGAATTTTCACTTGTGTATGACTGTTGATGCTACTATGGTCTAGAATCTTAGCTGGAGCTGTCACCTAGAGAACGTACATACGGCCTCGCTGGTGTTCTGTGCTTTCTTTACAGCATGGCAGCTTCAGCATGATAGGACACCTTGCACGGCAGCACTGGGACCCAAGTGCAAGTGTCCTGGAAAACAAGGCAGAGTAAACTGTCTTTTCTGACCGAGCTTCTAACATCACTCAGCACTTTTGCAACATTCCATTAGTCATGGGCACATCTCAAGCCTGTGCAGATTCAAGAGGAGAGGATAGAGACCCCTCCTCTCAAGGGAGAAGTATCAGGGTCACAGACTAGAAAGAGCAGGGGGCTGGAAGTGCAGCCATCTGTAGAAAATAAAATATACCACCATCTTAAGAGCAGAGATTCCAAGTGTATGTTCTTAATGACCATACTCGACTGCAAGATTACAAGCTGGCACTCTTTATGGCACTAACAATCACACAGTCCAAAAGATTGTGTATATGCAATGCCAGAATTCCAGAAAAACATCTACTTCAGCTTCACTGACTACACTAAGGCCTGTACTGTGTGGAAAACTACTAATTGTGGAAAATTCTTAAAAGAGATGGGCATACCAGACCACCTTACCTACCTCCTAAGAAATTTTTATGCAGGTCAAGGAGCAACAGTTAGAACCGGACATGGAACAACAGACTGGTTCAAAATTGAGAAAGGAATTCATCAAGGTTGTATATTGTCACTCTGCTTATTTAACTTACATGCAGGGTATGTCATGAGAAATGCCAGGCTGGATGACTCACAAGCTGGAATCAACACTGAAGGGAGAAACATCAAGAACCTAAAATATGCAGATGATACCCTTCTAACAGCAAAAAGCAAAGAGGAACTAAAGAGCTTCTTGATGAGGGTGAAAAAGGAGAGTAGAAAAGCTGGCTTAAAACTCAACATTCAAAAAACTAAGACCATGGCATCCGGTCCCATCACTTCATAGCAAACAGATGGGGAAAAACTGGTAACAATAGCAAATTTTATTTTCTTGGGCTCCAAAATCACTGTGGATGGTGACTGCAGCCATGCAGCCATGAAATTAAAAGATGCTTGCTCCTTGGAAGGAGAGCTATGAAACCTAGACAGCATATTACAAAGCAGAGACATTACTTTGCCGACAAAGGTCCATAAAATCAAAGCTATGGTCTTTCCAGTAAACCATATCATATCATCCACGGATGTGAGAGATGGACCATAAAGAAGGCTGAGCACCAAAGAATTGATGCTTTAGAACTGTGGTACTGGGGAAGACTCTTGAGAGTCCCTTGAACTCCAAAGAGAACAAACCAGTCAATCTTACATGAAATCAATCCTGAATATTCACTGGAAGGACTGATGCTAAAGTTTCAATACTTTGGCTACCTGATACTAAAAGCCCACACATTTGAAAAGATTTTGATACTAGGAAAGATGGAGGGCAGAAGGAGAAGGAGGTGAAAGAGGAGGATGAGATGGTTGGATGGCATCATCAACACAATGGGCATGAGTTTGAGCAAAGTCCAGGAGAAAGTGAAAGACAGGGAAGCCTGGTGTGCTGCTGTTCATGGGATTGCAAAGAATTGGACATGACTTAGTGACTGAACAACAACAATGCCATTCACAATTTGGATTGGGCAAAGGGACCAAGAGGAGAACGAGTTCTGAAGAGGGTTCTTTAGGCTATATTCCCTTCAAGTCCATCCCCCTCTGGAAGCCATCAGTGAAGACAGGATTCTCTACACCACCAAGAAAACAATGTCTCTTATAATGTCTCCACCATGATAGTATCTTGTGGTACTCAATTCCATCATAAAAATCAACTTAGCTGTTTCCGAAAGATGGAAAGGGATGCCCCATGGACATCCTACTATCATAGACTCGACTTTTGGTCTGCGCACCATCTCTGGTGTTGAATATTACAAACCTAACCCAAATCACACCTTGATTTCTGAGGTCACAGTAAAACTTCCACAAGATCCACATTATTTACAAATAAATCAACAAATATTTCATATTCAGATGGGAATCTGCATGTCTAACAGTAAGTTTCCAGAACCTTTTTCGGGGAGTAGAGGAACTGGAGGAGCCATTCAAAGCAAATCATCTTTTTTTAATCTTACCACTGATTCCTCTGACAATTTCAAGGGGTTTGGAAAAACTAGAGCAGAATGCGAAACTGGAGAATCAGACTATTTAGAGACTGTCCAATGTTAAATCTTTCAGGATCAGATCCCTGGCACAAATCCAGGTGAATAAAAGGTGCAAACTGACTCACTGGACTAAAATCCCACCCTTCAATAGCTGCCAAGGAAGAATATTGTTTTAAAATGGTATGGTTATTATTTGGGCTGTGAACAAATACCTCCCCATTAACAGTCCCTCAGAATATTATTCTGCAAAACCTTGGGGTTACCAAGGAATTTCATGAAATCTGTTAAGGTTTCTTTTTTTTGTTGTTAAAAATAATAAAATCATTGTCTTCAATAAACTGTTGGTTGCTACAAAGGGAAAAACCAAGAATGCCTTCTACCTCTTCCGGTTTACACACTAGGTAAAAGCATGAAAACACTGTGGCAAAATTAGCATAACTAGTTAAGTGTTACTGATTTGAAAATACTGTATAGTAGTAATTTTTAAAAAAAACAAAAACTGGTTTACTCATTTAAACTTTCATTTTGAATTAAATTTCAATTAACACAAACAACTTGAGCTGGCCTATTAAAACAACCAAAGAGCAGAGGAGACATTTAATGAATAAACTCGCCGGTAAACAGTTTGTCTACATGGATTTTTCCAGAGGTACTGTGTTCCGGCTACATGAGGCTGCCTTTGTTTCTTTCAATAAATCAGAGAAGGGAAAAAGGTGGGGAGGGGAAAGTGACAATCACACTTAATCCACACCAGGCTGCCATATGTCACTTTTTGTCCTTTGCTGGTTCATTGATTATTCATGAATTCACTACCTGAAAAGTGCTATATTTATCTTTACAGCCACAAAGCTGTCAATTCAGTTCCAAATATGCCTGCCTTTGTTTTCAATGAAATGCAGTTTGGGTAAAGGTCTTTTGTATATGACACTGCCCTAGGCCATAAAACAAGTATTAAAAAATTGATATAATATAGGTGAAATTTCAGTGTTGATACTGGCCTGAGCCTTATTATTATTTTGTAATGACTGTTTTATCAAAAGAAACATGAAGTAATCTTGGCTTTTAAAGCCTTTGGCCTCTAAGGATTTCCAGAGAGGCCCTAAACCCTATTCCCTCCTCTATTTTGTTCTCAATGGTCTTACTGTTCCCATTTCTTTTCTTCTTTTATACCTGCTTGTTTCTAGTATGGCAGAGGTATAGTATCCTCTGCTATTAAGTTACCTGCTCAAAGCTACCTGAATTCCAACCACTGCTTTCCTGGGATGCATTACATCATTCTAGTTCAGAATCTGCCTCAAAGTTTCCTTTTCCCACATACAGTCACTGCCTTGAAGAATTCCACAGGTCATTTAAATTTCAACTTGTTTGCCAGCACCTAGAGAAGACATACTTTTAGAAAAGCAAAGAGACACTCAGCTTTCAACACTACCAGGCAAGAAGACAGGGAAAACAAGCTTGCATAAAGACATTTTAGATGTTTCCCTGGTGGTGTCAAGCTTAAAACTACCACCACAAATCCATCACCTTTGTCCTGGAGAAGAAAGGTCAGGGGGAGAAAATAGATTACAAATATACCTGCATCCTAAAAATTCTGTGATTGACTTAAAGGATAAAAAAGCGAACTGAAATCTCTACCAAATTACTGTCATTTCAAAGTTTTATGATAATAAAAGCCAAAAAGGTAAACTCAATTTATTTCTCCCTAGGTGAGATCAACAACAATTTTGACATGAAAGTTCAAACATGTGATAAAGGTTAACAGTAAGTGACAGGGCAAAGACCTTATCCAAAGAGAAAAAAGCCCTTCATAAATAGTTTTAATATATCATGCATTCTTTCATGTTTTATTTCAATTAATCTTTTGAGGATACCCAAACCTAAAAGTCTCTAATTCAAGAATGTGATTAATGGAATGTAACTCCATTAACAGGAAAATGAGGCAGAGGGAGACTTAATATTTTAGAACTCCATTATGATGTAAGACTAAGTCATCAAAGTCCTACCATGATTAACATAGGAGATCAGTGTTCATGTCTAAGAAAGCAAAAGGAAAAAAGATTCAAATAAAAAACAAGCTTTAGTCTTTTCATGTTTTAAAAAATAATTTAACTGCTGAGATTTATTCATGTCGGTGCTTAATTGTTTTACAGGATTATCTACCTTTAGAAGCCCCTAACCTGTTTGCCCTTTACCAAATGCATTACTATTTGTTCAGTCATCCAGGATTCAGACCTGGGCCTCCTCTGTCACCTGGCGTTCATTAATCAGGATTAATGAATGTCGACCACATACAACAAGAGCAAAAAGAGACAACAGATAAAGCCAATGGCTTACATGAGATAAAAGGTAATTGTATTCTCACAAAAAAAGCAGCCCAGATGCAGCTGGACCAGTGTGTACAGGCTCACAGTGCCGGGCTTCTTCCCTCTTGATGCTCTGTCGTGTCCCCACCTTTAAGGCTGCTTGGGCGCCTGCTATCATATGCCTGTAACAGCCAGCAGGAAAGAGCGGAAGCAGGGTTCAATCCTTCTAATAACACTTTCTAGAAGTTGCACACAGCACTTCTTTCATCTCACTAAACTGAATTTAGTGATATGGTCACATATAGCTACAAAAAGAACCTGATCTTCAATCTTTTCATTGGGCAACAACAGTATGTCCAACTGAAAATATGGGTTCTATTTTACAAAGAAAATGTTTTCCAGGATGAGCACAGTCTTCCGGATACTTCTTACTTCACACATCCAGTCCTCTTAGCTCATCATCACTATTTAGCTAAGTCAATTCTGTCAGCATGGTTGTAATTCACTTCATCATCATCATCTCTGCCTGAATGATAACATCCTGAGTTCCTTGAGCCAAATGAAAATGAGGGAAAAACAGAGAGATTGGCTGCAATCTGGTGTCTGTGCATTTGTGGATAGTCTTGCTGAGGTTTAGTGGTCAGAGATGAAGAGATGAGGGTACAGAGAAGGAAATCTGTCCATATGTCAGAAAACACTTCTCAGTGGAAAGAATAAAAAAAAATATTAACATAGAAAAAATATTAACAACATTCTATACTCAACACAAATATTTTTCACAAATGAAAGCAAAATAAATACTTTTGCAGATAAATAAAAGCTGATAGAATTCACTGAAAACAGATATGCACTATGAGAAATTTTTTAATTGAAACATTTGGAATATAATATACTAATGAAAGTAATCAAAGATAACAGATGGAAATATGTAACATGTTCTTGGATTAGAAGAATCAATATTGTGAAAATGACCATACTACCCAAAGCATTTTACAGATTCAGTGCAATCTCTATCAAACTACTAATGGCATTCTCCACAGAATTAGAACAAAAAATTTTACAATTTGTATGGAAACACAAAAGACCCTCAAGAGCCAAAGCAATCTTGAGGAAGAAAAATAGAGCTGAAGGAATCAGGCTCCCAGACTTCAGACTGTACTACAAAGCTACAGCAATCAAGATAGTATGGTACTGGCACAAAAACAGAAATACAGATCAATGGAATAGGATAGAAAGCCTACAGATAAACCCACATATCTATGGTCACCTAATCTTTGACAAAAGAGACAAGAATATACAATAGAGAAAACAGTCTCTTCAATAAGTGGAGATAGGAATATAGGACAGCTACATGTAAAAAGAATTAAATTAGAAAACTCCCTAAAACCATACAAACTCCAGTATTCTTCCCTGGAGAATTCCACGGACAGAAGAGCCTGGTGGGCTACAATCCATGGGGTCGCAAAGAGTCAGACATGACTAAGTAACTAACACTTAAACCTGCCATCTCCCACATTAAGAGGCAAGTTCTTCAGCACTGAGCCACCATGGAAGCCCAAAGGAAACCATAAATAAGACAAAAAGACAACCCTCAGAACGCGAGAAAATATTTGCAAATCAAACAACTGACAAGGAATTAATCTCCAAAATATACAAACAGCTCATATAGATCAATATCAAAAAACCAAACAACCCAATCAGAAAAATGGGCAAAAGACTAAATAGACATTTTTCCAAAGAAGACTTATATACAGCAAACAAGCACATGAAATGATGCTCAACATCACTGTTGAAAGTGAAAGTCACTGTCGTGTCTGACTCTTTGCGACACCATGGATTATATAGTTCATGGAATTCTCTAGCCCATAATACTGGAGTGGGTACCCTTTCCCTTCTCCAGGGGATCTTCCCAACCCAGGGATAGAACCCAGGTCTCCTCCATTGCAGGCAGATTCTTTACCAGCTGAGCCACCAGAGAAGCCCAAGAATGCTGAAGTGGGTAGCCTATCCCTTCTCCAGCAGATCTTTCTGACTCAAGAATTGAACCAGGGTCTCCTGCTTTGCAGGCAGATTCTTCACCAGCTGAGCTACCAGGGAAGCCCAACATCACTATTAGAGAAATACAAATGGAAACTACAATGAGGTATCACTTCACACAGGTCAGAATGGTCTTCATCAAAAATTTCATAAACAATAAATACTGGAGAGGGTGTGGA
Source organism: Odocoileus virginianus (assembly GCF_023699985.2). Taxonomy (NCBI): domain Eukaryota; kingdom Metazoa; phylum Chordata; class Mammalia; order Artiodactyla; family Cervidae; genus Odocoileus; species Odocoileus virginianus. The sequence continues at coordinate 39,523,305 of NC_069674.1, forward strand.
GAAAATGGAACTCTCCTACACTGTTGGTGGGAATGTAAACTGGTACAATCACTATGGAGAACAGTATGGAGGGTCCTCAAAAAACTAAATACAGAACTACCTTATGACCCAGCAATCCCACTCCTGGGCATACTCCTGGAGAAAAATAAAATTAAAAAAGATACATGATGTACCCCCCACCCTCAGTGTTCATTGCAGCACTATTTACAATAGCCAAGACATGGAAGTAACCTAAATGTCCATCAACAGAGGAATGGATAAAGAAAATGTGGTACATTTATACAGGGGAATATTACTAAAAAGGAACTAAATATTACCACAAAAAGGAACGAAAATGGTGCCATCAGACGTGGATGGACCTAGAAACAGTCATACAGAATGAAGTAAGTCAGAAAGAGAAAAACAAACATTGTATCTTAATGCATATATGTGGAATCTAGAAAAATGGCATAGATGAACTTCTTTGAAAGCAGAAATAGACACACAGAGAACAAATGTATGAGTACCAAAAGGGGAAGGGGGGGCTGGTAAGGATTGGGAGACTGGGATATATACACTACTAATGAAATAACTAATAAGGACGAACTATACAGCACAGAGACCTCTACTCAAAGCTCCGTGGTGACCTAAATGGGAAGGAAATCCAAGGAAGACAGGATATGTGAATACATGTGGCTGATTCAGTCCGCTGTACAGCAGAAACTAATGACATTATAAAGCAACTATACTTCAGCAAAAATGTATTTGACATATAACATCATGTAAACTTAAGGTGTACAATTTATATTGTAATACAATTGTCTTTGTAGCAATAACCACCTTTATCACATTATATAACTATTTTCTTTTTAGTGGGTGGAATAATTGAGTTTGTTTCTTAGCAGGTTTGAAAATTGTAATACAATATTATCTATAGTCTCTGTACTATGCATTAATTCTCTACGACTTATTTAACTACTTGGCAGCAGTAGTTAAACATCTTAAACATCTTTCCTTTCCGTCCACCTACGGTCCTCTGGTAACCAACATTTTACTCTGTTTCTATGAGTTTGGTTTTTTCTGATTCTTCATATAAGCGATATCATACAGTATTTGTCTTTCTCTGATTTATCTCATGAGAAATATTGAAGTTCTTCCAGCAGAAGAAAAATATCAAATGGAAATTTGTAACTACAAAAAAGCCATAGAGGCCTACAATGTAAAACACATGGCTAAATGCTAAGGACATTTTTCTCTCAATTTTAATCTTTCTAAAGGTTAACTGAAAGGACATCAGCAAATGGCAGAAGAGGAGTTTTCTACTGCCATTTCCCCAAAGACCAAGTGACTAGGACAATCACCTACCGAGAACAGGGCTTTTGTAGAACTCCGGAGTCCAGCAGAGAAGCTCCAGTACACTACGGGAGCAAAATAAAACAGGGAGTAGATGTAGAAGCAAAAGGACCACATTACCCCCTCCCCCAAGGTGGTATAGCTGAGGATTTCTCGCCAACAATTTCTCCCACCATGGAATGTTTGAGTGCATGTGAGCGAGTACTCAGATTCCCCAGCTGGACAGTATACTGACAAAAGGACCCACTTCTTTCCTGCCCCATCTAGGGGTACTGAGATGAATGTACAACTGAGGGGCAGGGAGGGGCTGCCAGAGCCGGAGATGTGTCAAAGAAACATGGATCCCACTAACCATTTCAAGGACAGCATCAAGTCCACACCTGAGCGGCTGGGGAGGCCTCACCTTCAATAACCTCAACGATCTGTGCACCTCACTCACACACACTCTCCCACCCAGTGGCAGGCTCCCCCCTGCTCCATACTTTCACGAGTGATGTGTTCAACACTCTGCATGCAAGTAAAATTGTGTATAAAAAGATGTAAATACAATGGAATAATACTGAGCGATTAAAAAAAAAACCCACAAGGAAATCCTATCATTTGCAACAACCTGAATGAAACTGGAGGACATTATGCTAAGTGAGATAACTCAGAGAAATAAAAAGAAATACTGCATAATCTCAAAATATGGAGAATCTTAAAAGAAAGTTGAACTCACAGAAACAGAGTAGTAGGGTGGTTGCCAGAGACGGGGGAAATGGAGAGAGGTTACTTAAAGGGTACAAACTTTCAGTTATTAGATGAAAAAGTCCTGAAAATCTAAGTACAGCATGACTACAGCAAAAACAGCACAATGAAAGTACAGAATGTGATTATATTCTGTATTATTTAACTGAAATTTGCTAAAAGAGCAGATATTAAAGGTTGTCACGCACACACACACACACACACACACACACACACAATCACTAAGGTAATGGTTGATTGTGGAAATACTTTTACAATCTATACCAATATCAAATCATCATGTTGCACACTTTAAATATAGTTTTGTCAATTATACCTCAAAAGCTAGAAAAAACTAACTTGGCTCTTTAAAGAAAGTTCAATAATTAACTATGTGGTTTATAACAGGTAGAAGTAAAATGTGATAAAAACAACAAAAGATGAGGATGTAGAGGGAAGTATACTTTGTAAGATTCTTGTGTGAAATGGTATATTAAACATAAATTAATAGTTAGATATACAGACTCTAGAGTAACTACTAAAAAATAAAACAAAAGGTACAGCTAATAAGCCAATAATGGAGATAAAAAAGAATCACAAAAAAAATACTGTTAATCCAAAAGAAACCAGGAAAACATGAAGAAAGAGGAATAAAGATGAGACACATAGAAAACAGAGAACAAGATGGGAAATTTTAAATTGATCATGTTGATAATGAATGCAAATTGTCTAAACATTATGCTTAAATGGCAGAGATCACCATAATGGAAAAAAGAAAAAAAGTAAGACTCAACAACAGGACATCTGCAGAATTAGCTGATCAATAACACTCACCAAAGTCTCTAAGGCCTACAAAAATATAAAATATCTTCTTCCTTATACCTGGGAAAATACTTGATGGAGAAGGGAGGAGGGCCCAGAAGGAGCTAAGAAATCATCACAGTGAGTCAAGAAATTTTGCATCAGTAAAAAATTTCCCTTCCAGGCAAAGAACAAGACCATTCAGATATGACCTAAATCAAATCCCTTACGATTATACAGTGGAAGTCACAAATAGATTCAAGGGATTAGCTCTGATAGAGTGCCTGAAGAACTGTGGATGAGGGTTCATGACACTGTGCAGGAGGCAGTGATCAAGACCACCCCCAAGAAAAACTAATGCTAAAAGGCAAAATGGTTGCCTGAGGAGCCCTTACAAATACCTGAGAAAAGAAGAGAAGCAAAAGACAAATGAGAAAAGGAAAGATATACACATCTGAATGCAGAGTTCCAAAGGAATAGAAACGAGAGATAAGAAAGCCCCCCTCAGTGATCAACGCAAAGAAATAGAGGGAAATGATATAATGGGAAAGACTAGAGATCTCTTCAAGAAAATCAGAGATACCAAGGGAACATTTCATGCAAAGATGGGCACAATAAAGGACAGAAATGGTATGGACCTAACAGAAGCAGAAGATTTAAGAAGAGGTGGCAAGAATACACAGAAGAACTATAGAAAAAATGATCTTAATGACCCAAATAACCACGATGCTGTGATCACTCATCTAGAGCCAGACATCCTGGAATACAAAGTCAAGTGGGCCTTAGGAAGCATCACTAAGAACAAAGCTAGTGGAGGTGATGGAATTCCAGTTGAGCTATTTCAAATCCTAAAAGACGATGCTGTGAAAGTGTTGCACTCAATATGCCAGCAAATTTGGAAAACTCAGCAGTGGCCACAGGACTGGAAAAGGTCAATTTTCATTCCAATCCCAAAGAAAGGCAACGCCAAAGACTGTTCAAACTACCACACAATTGCACTCATCTCACATGCTAGTAATGTTCAAAATTTACCAAGCCAGAATTCAACAGTACGTGAACTACGAACTTACAGATGTACAAGCTGGATTTAGAAAAGCCAGAGAAACCAGAGACCAAATTTCCAACATCTGCTGGATCATCAAAAAAGCAAGAGAGTTCCAGAAAAAACATCTATTTCTGCTTTACTGACTACGCCAAAGCCTTTAATTGTGTGGATAACAACAAACTAGAAAATTCTTCAAGAGATGGGAATAACAGACCACCTTACCTGCCTCCTGAGAAATCTGTGTGCAGGTCAAGAAGCAACAGTTAAAACTGGACAAGGAACAATGGACTGGTTCCAAATTGGGAAAGGAGTAGTCAAGACTGTATATTGTCACCCTGCTTATTTAACTTCTATGCAGAGTCAGTCAGTCAGTCCAGTCACGTCAGACCCTTTGGGAGCCCATGGAATGCATCACTCCAGGCCTCCCTGTCCATCACCAACTCCCAGAGCTTGCTCAAACTCATGTCCATCTAGTCGACGATGCCATGCAACCATCTCATCCTCGGTCATCCCCTTCTCCCCCTGCCTTCAATCTTTCCCAGCATCAGGGTCTTTTCCAGTGAGTCAGTTCTTCTCATCAGGTGGCTAAAGTATTGGAGTTTCAGCTTCAGCATCAGTCCTTCCAATGAATATTCAGGACTGACTTCCTTTAGGATGAACTGGTTGGGTCTCCTTGCAGTCCAAGGGACTCTCAAGAGTCTTCTCCAACACTACAGTTCAAAAGCATCAATTCTTCGGCACTCAGCTTTCTTTATAGTCCAACTCTCACATCTCTACGTGACTACTGGAAAAACTACAGCTCTGACTAGATGGATCTTTGGTGGCAAAGTAATGTCTCTGCTTTTTAGTATGCTGTCTAGGTTGGTCATAACTTTTCTTCCAAGGAGCAAGCGTCTTTTAATTTCATGGCTGCAGTCACCAACTGCAGTGCTTTTGGAGCCCAAGAAAAGAAAGTCTCTGTTTACAAAGAAGTGGCACCAGCTGTAAGATCTTACTTGGACAAGTCACTTAACTTCAGTGTCCTACTTTCCTCATCCATAAAATGAAAAAGTTGATCTAAATAAATAATTCTCTAAAGTCTCTTCAAAGTGCTATGATGTAATGTAATAGGGGAGAAAGGGAAAAAGACCAAAAGTTTACTCTCTTTAAATTTAAAACCAGGGCTTAGTATTTCATCTTCCCATGGAAATAGAAAGTAGAAAAGTAGACTTTTTTATTTTGAGGACAAATAAATAACATCTTGAAAACACTAAGTATGTGGGAAAATCTGACTCTCTAAACTATTATTTATTAAACTTTTGACTAATCCACGTAAATGTAAAAAGTCAACAGATGTCATATTCTGATGATCCTAAATACTTTGCAGACAAAGGCGCATCTAGTCAAAGCTATAGTTTTCCCAGTAGCCACGCAGAGATGTGAGAGTTGAACCATAAAGGCTAAGCGCTGAAGAATTAATACTTTCAAACTGTGGTGTTGGAGAAGACTCTTGAGAGTCCCTTGGAGAGCAAGGAGATCAAACCAGTCAATCCTAAAGGAAATAAACCCTGAATATTCACCGGAAGGATTGATGCTAAAGCTGAGGCTCCAATCCTTTGGCCACCTGATGGGAAGAGCTGACTCATTAGAAAAGACCCTGATGCTAAGAAAGACTGAAGGCAGGAGGAGAAGGGGATGACAGAAGACAAGATGGTTGGATGGCATCACCAACTCAATGGACAAGAGTTTGAGCAAACTCCAGGAGAAGGTGAAGGACAGCGAAGCCTGGCACGCTGCAGTCCAGAGGGTTGCAAAGAGTCAGACACGACTGAGCAGCTGAGCAACAGCAATAATTAAAATACATAAAATGATAATATTATACTGTTAGGAAAAGAAAGAAAATTTTAGAAGGTTAACCAATCTTGAGTTTCGGGGAGGAAGGATTGGGAACCATGTAGGAACCAGTTCCCAGGAGGTAGAAAGCGTCATTAAGGACAAATCATGAGTTATGAAACTGGTAACCAACAGATTAATAAATACCAAGAACAACAAACACTTAAATGTAAAAAAAATGAATTAAATGTCCATGATTTTAGAATACTAATTTTAAAAAGATAAAGTATGAAATATACTATATAGTTAACCCTTAATACACAAGAATATTGTTCATGGTATTTGAATATTTATTGATTGTAGCAATTCTCAGCTATTCAATGTAACTCAATCTCCAGAAACAGTACCTAGGCTTCTTACCAGAAAGAACTGATTATACACAAATGTACCAGAGGAACACAGAAAAGTAAAAAGAATTATGGTCAACCTAAAAGTTAAGTAGTATCTCCTCTAAAATAATAATCCAGATATACACTTTTTGGTCTAAATTAACACTTACATAAATATTAGAAAGGTAGGCTTCGGGAATTCAGAAATAAATATCTCTGGGCAATATACACAGTAAGAAGGGAGCTACAGGTTTTGTAAATGATTCCCTGTTCTAAACGGTGACTATGTTAAAAAAAACAAAAACAAAACAAACGTATATGGAACCAACATTTTAAGAACATCACTGCTGAAATCAGGAAGAATATTTACGTCTATGGACGGAAAGCTGTGGCTCTGGGGATAATGAAGTAAACATCTGGAAGCCTAAGCCCTAGTCTCCGTATCTCTAAATATACAGGTTTGCTCACTTGTAAAATTAAAAAATTCTAGTATTTCAGAGGATAACAGCTAGCTATTTTTCATATTTACTGATGACAAATATTAAGAAGCAGGTGTATACTGTCAAATGAAAGCCTTATGATAGATAAGGGAATAACTTTACATTAGAAAGCACTGTTAAATATTACAACTTGCTATCAAAAAAAACCTGTAAATTACTTTTTAGTTTAGTAGCAAACTTGGTTTTTAGAACAGTTTTAGGTTCACAGGAAAACTGAGCAGGAGAGCTCCCATCTATCCCCAGTCCCATACACAGAGCCTCTCCTACTATCAACATCCTGAACCAGAGTGTCACATTTATTACAATCAATAAGCCTACTGTGACACATCAGCTAAAGTCCATAGTTTACATTAGGGTTCACTCCTAGAGTTAACATTCTATGGGTTTTGACAAATGTATAACCACATGTAGCCACAATTATAGTATCATATAGAACAGTGTCACTGCCCTAAAAGTCCTCTTGACTTTGCCCCTTCACCCTCCCTTGCCACCAACCCATGGCAACCACTGATCTTTCTACTCAAATTACCCTTTTTAAAGGTCAAAGGCTTACCTAGGACAATAACTTCCCTAGGAAGAGGAACTAAAGAGCCTCTTGATGAAGGTGAAAGAGGAGACTAAAAAAGCTGGCTTAAAATGCATCATTCAAAAAACTAAGATCATGGCATCCGGTCTTAACACTTTATGGCAAACAGATGGGGGAAAAGTGGAAATAGTGGCAGATTTTATTTTCCTGGGCTCCACAAATCACTGCAGATGGTGACTGCAGCCATGAAATTAAAAGATGCTTGCTCCTCGGAAGAAAAGGTAAGACAAACCTAGATAGCGTATTAAAAAGCAGACACATCACTTTGTTGACAATGGTCCATCTAGTCAAAGCTATGGCTTTTCCAGTAGTCATGTATGGATGTGAGAGTTGGACCATAAAGAAGGCTGAGTGCTGAAGAACTGATGCTTTTGAACTGTGCTGAGGAAGACTCTTGCGAGTCCCTTGGACTGCAAGGAGATCCAACTAGTCCATCCTAAAGGAAATCAGTCCTGAATATTCACTGGAAGGACTGATGCTGAAGCTGAAACTCCAATACATTGGCCACCTGATGCAAAGAACTGACTCATTTGAAAAGAGCCTGATGCTGGGAAAGATTGAGGGCAGGAGGAAAAGGGGGCAACAGAGATGGTTGGATGGCATCACTGACTCAATGGACATGAGTCTGAGCAAACTCTGGGAGATAGTGAAGGACAGGGAAGTTTGGCGTGCTGCAGCCCATGGGGTCACAGACAGTCAGACGTGACTTAGCAACTGAACAATAGGACAATGCAACCTAAAGGAGGAACAACTCCTTATATGGCCATTCAACATCCTAACCTATCTTTACTCATTCTCATACGTCACTGAGCAACTGACACGAGAATGAAAATATTTCACTCAAGAAATGTAATATCAGTAAGTTATTGGTACATTAATTATAACAAACTCTGATGTTATACTCATCTAAACTTGAAAGAATTTTAGAGAATGTGGTACAACGTGACTATCTGAAAGCAAGCAAGCAGTATTTTGTCCTTACCATTTTTTCCTATTACTTTTTAATATTTATGCCATTTTTTACTAGCTTTATTTTTCAACAGATGCTATAGGTATAGCTAAAATAAAAGAAACTGGTACTTCCTGCTCCTGATAGTAATAAAAAGCTTTCATCATAATGTCCTATGAGCTTTTGCTTCCCTGCTTTTTGTCAAGAAATTCATAGACCAAAACTCCAGCTTTTACATTTTTTTAATAGCAGTGGTCAAAATACTGGAAATTAACAGCTATCAAAAAGCAGAATCTGGCAATGTACATTTATGAGACATATTTTACAGTTAAGAAAAACCACGGTGGCCATTCCTCAGAGCTCTTCCCTGACTCAAGCCTGGCTTACAGCTGTTTAGCAAGCCCTTACCCTAGACTCCGAACCACAGTCAGGCAGGTATGTGAGACCCAAACCGTCCTGGCTAACTGGGTGAGGCCCCTTGTCACCTAGAGCACGTTTTCACTTGCCACAGCAGCTTGTTTCCAGTCAGACAGGAGTAGAGCTGGAGAGAGAGAAGGCTGAAAAGATGATGGTCTCTTACGTGTTCCCCACTACAGTGCACTGCCAAGAGGCCAGTTTTCAGATGAAAAAATGTTATCGTGGATTTTCAAGCCATTTTCTATGTATCATGTACCATGGCTAGGATCATTTTGGCTTCCCGTATTACCTAAACCCAGTACACTTTAATATGAAATTTTTTTCAAGGTAGGCAACATAAGATCCTTTTAAAAATCGAACCTAGCAAATGAGATAGTGACTAGAAAGAGTGGGGGCTCAAATGCGGCTTCTGGATGCTAGTAATGTTCTAGTTCCTGATTTGGGTGTGCATTACACAATGTGTACAGGTGCGTATTATATTTTCATTATTAATGAAATACTTCAATAAACAAGCTCAAACCAAGATCAGACGTTCACCAATAGAAAACTAGAATAATGGGTATCAAACAGGCAGTTCACAAAAACTCAAAAGCGCAATAAACTCTGAAAAGATGTCCCACCCCCTTGAACTTCAGAACCCTTCCCCTACTGCCCTCAGACACGCCTCTAGCAGCCTCAATTACTCAACCTTCTCTCAGACGTTCCTGCTTGGGACACAACCCTGGCTGCACATACAATCACCTGGGAGTTTCAAAAAATTACCCAAGCCTGAGCTCCACCTCAGACTATTTGAGTCAGAAACTCCGGGGGCTGGGACCCAGGAAATGGTATGTTTACAAGCCCTCCCTGGTGATTTAAGTGTGCAGCCAGGGTTGAAAGTCGCTGCCAACTGAAACCTGGCTCTCCCTGCAGCCCTCTGCAGTCTGGCTGCTCATAATCCTCTTCCCATTAGGGTGGAGACAGGGTCGATGCTCTTATTTCTCATTGCCACTTCCAAATTCCTGTCTCACTGCTCTCTAAGCTTCCAGCTTTCAACCTCACATTATCAGACCACATCATTCCTAATTCTATTGTGGTCATCAACATGACACCCCCAACCTCACTCCTGAACAATTTTAACTCGTGGCTGTGATACTCTCTCCAACACTGTTGTTATCAAACTGCATGAAAAAAGAAATCAACAAATACCTGGACAGTGGAAAAATAACATATTAAAACTTACAGGATACAGCAAAAGCAATTTTAACAGCGAAGTTCATCATAAGGATAAATGCCTACATGAAGTAACAAGATAAATCTCAAATAAACAAGCTTATTTACACCTCAAGGAACTAAAAAGAGAAGAACAAATGAAACCCAAAGCTTATAGAAAAAAAGAAAGAAAGATCAGAGTAAAATAAAATAAATGAAATAAAGACTAAAAAGACTAGGAAACGATCAATGAACTAACAGCTGGTTCTCTGAAAAGATAAACAAAATGGACAAACATTTAGCTAGACTTATCAAGAAAAAAAAAGGACTTGAAGTCCAAAATGAAAGATGAAACATTATGATTGACACCACAGAAATACAAAGGATCATAAGAGACTATTATGAACAATTTATGTGCCAACAAATCTGACAACCTAGAAGAAATGGATAAATTCCTAGAAATAAAATGCATGATAATTTAAATATCCACACAGACGATCCCTGACGGTCTCCTCTCCTCTCAGAATCTGGTACTCATTTGACCACTGCAACTCATTCCCATAGTCATACCCTAGAACCTGTCATTACCAATAACTTGACCCCCTCCACCATCTCAATTTCTAGCATCCTACTCTTCAGCCACCCCTTATTTTTTCCAATTCACCTCCTCAAAAATCTTTTTTAAAACTCCAGTTCTACAATCCATTGATCCTACCACCTTTTCACTGTTCTTCCCCAACCTAGAGTCCACGGCCCATCACTATACACCACTCTTTTGAACACACCCTCAACGACCTTGTGCCCTCTTCCCCTATCATTATCACCAGGCCAACCCCAAACCTAGATAAATCCTACCTCCACAATATCCACACGGGTGAGTTTTTTTAAGTCTGCTGACTGACCTCACTATATACCTGTGATCAGAGACCAGTGGGCCAAGGCAGGGCCTTGGAATCACAGGCCGCTTCTCTACTCTCCTGAGAGACTGCTACCGTTGTTCAGTCACTGAGCCGTGTGGAACTCTTTGCAACCCCATGGACTGCAGTATACAGGCCTTCCTGTCCCTCACGAACTCACAGGGTTTGCGCAAGTTCACGTCCATTGAATTGGTGATGCTATCCAACCATTTCATCCTCTGCAACCCTCTTCTCCTTCTGCCTTAAATCTTTCCCAGCATCAGGGTCTTTTTCCAATGAGTCGGCTGAATAATTAGGTCACACCTTTTACTCTCTTCTCACTCTCCTTCATTTCAGTCCTACATCACGTTCAATGAGAAAATAAAAAGCAATCAAATTTATTAGTTTACCCATATTTGTGCCAAAGTACTCTTTACCTTCCCTTTGCCACTGGGATAAATGGTCTGTGCTCCCACCATTAATAAAACCAGTCCCTCCACGGTATGCTAGATCCCTCTCCTTTCATCTACTCAACTCATTCCAGCAATTCTCCCTTCTCTCTTATGCATGATCAGTTTCCCCCATTTTACATATCACTCATATTAGCATGAAACATGCTGAAATATCTCCTATCTTTGAAAAAACTTTCTTAACCCCGTATCTTCTTCCAACAATAGTCCCATTTCTCTACTCTGCTTTTGGAGAGAAATTCTTCAAAGGAGATGTCTATTTTTGCTATCTCCAGATCCTGTCTTCCCATTGGTATCCTCTGAGAGGATACCAACCTAGTCTTGATCGCCTCACTGCTCCACAGAAAAAGCTCCTGTGGAAGTCTTCACCGTACTCCACGTTGCTAAAACCAAAGGCCAGGTCTCAGCACTCACCTTACTTATCTATCGGAGCATATCTGATATCACCAACCAGTCCTTTTTTAACACACTTCACACTAGGCTTCGAAGACACTACTGCTCTGGTTCTCCTCCTCCTAACTGGGCACTCATTTTCAGTCTCTCTTGTTTGTAAGCTTCATCTTTCTGACCTCTGAACACTGATCTGGCCCAGGGCTCTTCCCGAACATCTCCACATTCATCCCTCCAACCTCATGGCTTAATCCGCTCCTCAGTGCTGACATCCTTGCTTCTAGCTCAGACTTCTATTGCAGACTCATGTATCTACGTGCCTCATCAACATGTTAACCAAAATGCTGAGGAAGCATCTAGAACTTGCCAGTTCAAAAATCAAACTCCTGAATTCTCCCTCCTCCCCAAACCTACTTCTCCCACTGGTCCTTTTCGATGAATGGCAACTCTAGCCTTCCAGTTTTCACAGCCAAAAGCTCTGCTTTGATACTTTTTCGCTCACAGCCCACATCTAATATATCAGCATACCTCACTGACTCTGCTTATAAACATTATAAATAATACATGCATAAGTCTGTATAAATAACACATCCAGACTGTGAACACTTTTCATCACCTTCATCAATTCACCATTATCTAGCTTGAATTATAACAATGACGTCCTAATTAGTCTCCCTGCTTCCTCCTTTAGCCTCTCTTACAATCTTTTCTCAACACAACACTCTATGATCCTTTTAAGGCCTAAATGAGACGATGTCATCCTCTGTTCAAAACCCTCACATTTCAGATGGCAATCACACTCAAGGTAAAAGACAAAGTCTCTAGAATTGTCTATGTCACTATTCATTCTCTCACCTCACGTCCTGCTACTCCCTTACTTACTCTATTCCAGCTGCCCTGGCTTCCCTGTGGGTCTGTGAACAGGTCACACCCAAGGGTCTTCTCATTTGTTATCCCCTCTGCCTGGAATGTTCCTCTGGTTATCCACAAGGTACTTGCTCTCTTCTTTCTCTCCACAGCATAGCACCATCTAAGATTCTATGCATTTTCTCATCTATTCATTTATACCTCCCCTCACTAGAATATAAGCACACAGAACTTAGCCAGTACTCGGTTCATCAGTTGGGTGAATGAATGGTGTTTATGCTCATTAATAATTAGTAAAGTAAAAATTAGAACAGTATGAAAAACCATAACACACCAATCATATGACAAGAATTTAAGTTTGATAAAACCAAAAGAACGGTCAGAATATGGAACAGAAACTATTATATACCAGTGGCAGGAGTATAAATTAATGCAAGTACTTTAGAAAACAATTTGGCAATATCTAGTAAATCTAAATATGCATATACTCTTCAACCCTAGAACTCCACTTCTACATATGTATCTCTTAGACTCTAGGGCCCAGAGCAACTCTCTCACAAGTACACAAGGAGACCCCTGCAAGAATACTCAGTTCCACATTGTTTGTAAATGCAAACCAGAAACCTAAATGCCTACCAGCAGAAATGTATAAATTATAATAAATACACATAATGGAGTACAATCTCACAACTAAAATGAATGACCAAATATGAATGACCTACAAATATCAACATGCTAAAATACAATGCTGAACAAATAAAAAACAACATGCAGAATGATATGCTTTATAGTATGAAGCTGTTTATTTTTGGGGAGGGGGTGTGTACCTTTAATACTAACATTTTTAGGATTAGCTTTTTTAACAGAATGACATTTTCAAGCATTCTTAAACTTTAGTTTTAATATTCACAATGTTTCAGTTCAAATCAACAAATATTAGAGCCTACATGAAAACAGAATGAAACGAGATTACCTTTTTTATATAATTAGCTACATTATTTTCAAGAGTAAAAAGTTAATACTAGTATTTAAAAACCTAAATTTCCAATGTTACTGTTAATTCAACCATACATATATTACTTTAGGCCACAGGACTACCCATTAGCCTTTCTTGTCAGAGAGCAATTAACCTCTTGAACTTTTCCTCAGCATCAGCTTTCTCAGTAAATAAATTTGGATGAGCCAGAGAATTGTCCTGGTACTTGATAGCGTAGGGATGCTGCTAGGGTCTATTTATTTTCTCTTTTTTTTTTTTTATTTTTTTTTTTAATTTTTTTTCCATTTATTTTTATTAGTTGGAGGCTAATTACTTTACATCATTGCAGTGGTTTTTGTCATACACTGAAATGAATTAGCCATGGATTTACATGTATTCCCCATCCTGGTCCCCCCTCCCACCTCCCTCTCCACCCCATCCCTCTGGGTCTTCCCAGTGCACCAGGCCCGAGCACTTGTCTCATGCACCCAACCCGGGCTGGTGATCTGTTTCACCCTAGATAATATACATGTTTCGATGCTGTTCTCTTGAAACATCCCACTCTCGCCTTCTCCCAGAGTCCACAAGTCTGTTCTATACATCTGAGTCTCTTTTTCTGTTTTGCATATAGGGTTATCGTTACCATCTTTCTAAATTCCATATATATGTGTTAGTATACTGTAATGGTCTTTATCTTTCTGGCTTACTTCACTCTGTATAATGGGCTCCAGTTTCATCCATCTCATTAGAACTGATTCAAATGAATTCTTTTTAATGGCTGAGTAATATTCCATGTTGTATATGTACCACAGCTTCCTCATCCATTCGTCTGCTGATGGGCATCTAGGTTGCTTCCATGTAAAAATATGGAACGCTTCACGAATTTGCGTGTCATCCTTGAGCAGGAGCCATGCTAATCTTCTCTGTATCGTTCCAATTTTAGTATGTGTGCTGCCGAAGCGAGCACCTATTTATTTCTCATTACTCAGTGGACCAGCCACCACTGATGCTGTCCTGAGGCTGCAGCAGAATGCTTTTCTTCACTAGGTTCCACTGACTTTTTGACTTCTTTACTTGATCTGAATGTTTGCTGAAGAATCACTTTCAATGACTTCCATTTCTTTGACTCTTTTTAACATGTTCCACCAGGGTGGCTTGGTCCTCCTCCTTTCTTCTCCTTCTTCATTTCTTTCTTTGGGTTTCAATAACTGAAAACATGGAAAACGAAGCTATCTTGTACATGACTATGAGTGAGTGCATGTGTACGCGCTCAGGCGTGTCTGACTCTGCGACCCCATGGACTGTAAACCACCTGGTTCCTCTGTTGGTGGGATTTTCCAAGCAAGAACAGTGAAGTGGGTTGTCATTTCCTACTCCAGGGCAACTTCCTGACCCAGGGATCCAACCCACGTCTCCTGCATTGGCAAGTGGATTCTTTGTCACCATGCCACCTGGGAAGTCCATGTCACTATATTTGTACATAATAATATACATCAGGACTGTGGTTACCTCCGAGGAGGAAGGGAAGAAGAGAGAAAAACAGATTCGGGGAGGAATATACAGGGTACTTCAACTGTATCCATTTTGTTTCTTAAAAAATAAAAGCCTATTCCATATGGGAAAATAGCAGAATTTGACAGAAGTAAATAATAGCCATATAAATATTTGTTATGTCATTCTCTAAATTCTTTTGTAACCTTAATTCATAATTTTAATGGAACATATTACATTCTAAGAAAGCTTAATATGATTAAAATTTCACATTTTCCCAACTTTGTAAATACCAATTGCCAGCTTCTTCTAACTGAAATGAATGTTAAGGCTGCCAGGGCTTTTTGAAAATTCTGGAATTCCATGAGAAGAGAGCTGACTGCCAGCACACCCAGTACTCCACGTCAGCTTCCTTTTCTTACAAAGAACTTCGAGTGGCATATTTCTATTTAAATATTAATCATCTGTAAACACTGCCACATAAATATGCCCCTGAGGAGAGCTGTGAAGTGGAAAGACAATTTGAAGCAGATACAGCAATAGGCACCAGGACTCATGTGAGCTTCTAAAATCACCAGTTGGTGCAAATGACTGCCGTAAAGGCAGGTAACTGCTCTACGCTTAGGGCCTTAGCCTTCTGAATTACGGCTGGACCAGTGAGATCTCTGTTGTTTTCTCAGACCTTTTACCACAACTAGAAAGGACCTATCTAACTTCAACTCAGAAGAAAAATTCTCCTGAAGATTGCTTATTGAGGCTTCCCTGGTGGCTCAGATCGTACAGAATCCACCTGCAATGCAGGAGACCCAGGTTTCATCCCTGGGTTGGGAAAATCTCCTGGAGACGAGAACGGCTACCCACTCCAGTATTCTTGCCCAGAGAATTCCAAGGACAGAGGAGCCTGGCGGGCTATAGTCCATGAGGTCACAAAGAGTCAGGCACAACTGAGTGACTAACACTTAGAATAATACAGGATAAAAATCCAAGAACATTAAAACATAATCTTTAGGAAAATTAATGTCTGCAAAATAAAAACAAAATTTGTGGGATCACATATAATATGAAAAGTGAATGTTTATCCCTTAGATAAATCAGGTTAATTTCACTGACATTAACACAACCAACTTGCTCTTATAAGCAAGATTGTTTTAAAAAATCTCAAACACAAAAACTGATACACAATATGTGGATACAGAGGCATAAATCCAGCTGGCTAGTATAAATGACAAACTTCTCGATGCTATGGTTTCCTTGATATAATATCCAGGAAAGGTAATAAACACCTGCCACCCACTAACATTTATACAGAAACTTTGAGAATCACAAGACAAAAGACAATGCAAAACGTGCTTTATTAACCAGAGTGAAGACACAGAGTTGATTCACTAGGTAGCCATGAGTCAAAAATGATGAGTCAACTAGCACAAGAACAACTCTATTATTCTAATTATTTGTATAAAATGTGTCAGTGGCTATGTGATGTGAATCATCAATAGCTTGCCATACTTGTGATTTGTACTTGGTTGGGTACTTAGTTTCCAAGGACACTAATCTAAACTAGAATGTGCTTTTAAAAGCCCATTATCAGTGATTACTGATTAAATAAGTAATCTTCACAAGCAGATACTGCTTGGAGGGCACATCAAGCACACAAATGTGCCATCCATATAAGGGCTAATACATCCATTCTGAAAAGCATCTGAACATTTGAAAGTCACAAGCCCTCACCACCAGCTTATATTAGCACAAGCGTTTTTGCAACTCTCCACCAGAAAGTTTCAAATTCCCAGGGCTTTACCATCTAGAGCTTGGGAAAACACACAACAGGGTGGGTTAGGAAAGCTACAATTATATCTTGACTGCCTTCATCAGATTATAGGAGTAGGAGGTAAAGACATTAATTGAGACACTCATAAAAGAACACACCCTTAAAGGTGAATTCTGCACTCCGATACACTAGGATCAGATGCAGAAGTCACAGACACTCTATCACTTGGTGAATTTTTCAGGAAGCAAAAACAATGGGAAGTGCATACACGAGAGGAGACATTCAGTGCACCTTTCTGCATACAATCAAGGTACTTATTACAATTTAATTAAAAGTTTTTACATCATGCGTAATGCCAGGCTGGATGAAGCACAAGTTGGAATCAAGGTTGCCAGGAGAAATATCAATAAACCTCAGATACACAGATGAGCACCCTTATGGCAGAAAGTGAAGAAGAACTAAAGACCCTCTTGATGAAAGTGAAAGAAGAGAGGGAAAAGCTGGCTTAAAACTCAACATTCAGAAAACTAAGATCATGGCATCCAGTCCCATCACTTCATGGCAAATAGATGGGGAAACAGTGGAAACAATGACAGACTTTATTTTGGGGGGGGCTCCAAAATCACTGCAGATGGTGACTGCAGCTAGGAAATTAAAAGATGCTTGGTCCTCAGAAGAAAAGTTGTGACCAACCTAGACAGTGTATTAAAAAGCAGAGACATTACTTTGCCAACAAAGGTCTGTATAGTCAAAGGTATGGTTTTTCCAGTAGTCGTGTATGGATGTGAGAGTTGGACTACAAAGAAAGCTGAGCACCAGAAATGATGCTTTTGAACTGGGGTGTTGAAGAAGACTCTTCAGAGTCCCTTGGACTGCAAGGAAATTCAACCAGTCCATCCTAAAGGAAATCAGTCCTGAATAGTCACTGGAAGGACTGATGCTGAAGCTGAAACTCCAATACTTTGGCCACTTGATGCAAAGACCTGACTCATTTGAAAAGACCCTGATGCTGGGAAAGATTGAAGGCGGGAGGAAAAGGGGATGACAGAGGATGAGATGGTTGAATGGCATCACCGACTGGACGGACATGAGTTTGAGTAAGCTCCGAGAGTTGGTGATGGACAGGGAAGCCTGGCGTGCTGCAGTCCATGGGGTCACAAAGAGTCAGACACGACTGAGCAACTGAACTGGACTGAACAAGTAATACCACAGCTATGTAGAATGCTGTTAACATCCCAACACCTAATTAGCATATCAGCATATCATAACACCTATTAGCACTTCAGAATGAGAGCTGTCTTAGAAGTCATGGCCAAAGGCATTTCAGAAATAAGTTGAAAGAGAAATTAGGCAGGAGATGGGATATTCCTAGGGCATGATTAGAGTCAGCCTACCTTTTCAAATATACAAATACCAGGGCATGGGACTATTTTAAGTACATTTTTGGTATGTCCTTTTGATTCGTCATCTCAAAGATCTATATTAAGTATATAAGTATATTTATATATTTAACATAACTGTTTTTATTTAAAAAACAATTTGTCAAAAAAAAAAAACAATTTGTCAATTTATTTTACTAATGCTCATTGGTGTAAGAGGTGCTCTGAAATATGCAGGGTTTTTTTTATTTCTCCTTCATTTTTTAAAATTTATTTTTAATTGAAGGATAATTGCTTTACAATATTGATTTTATTTTTGCCCTACATCAACATGAATTAGCCATAGGTGTACACATACATGTCCCTTCCCTATTGAAACCTCCCTCCACCTCCACTCTTTCCCACCTCCCTAGGCTGTTACAGAACCCTGGTTTGAAACACCTTAAGGGCAAGGGAAACTTAACTTCTATCTCGTTAGTGTCCGCCACTAAACAAAAACCAAGACTATGCCAGCAAATCCAGGATGCTCTATGATTTTGATGGATCTGATCCAAATTAAACTTTAAATATTTAGCATCATCTGGTGTTAAATTTATTCTTTAAACTGAAGAAAGTATGGATCACAACAAGTAATATAAAACCTCAAATCAGTAATAATATTCCAACATTAGTGTGAATTAAAGCTTTGGGAATTGCTAGAAAATGTTAATTTTGTGTATATATAAAATTTTCCTTTAAAAAAAAAAAAGCCTCTGCTGCTGCTGCTAGCCTTATTTGTCTCATGGAAAAATTCTTTAGACTCACAGTCTAACTAATTCTGGCCTCAGATTGCAAATATAATTTCTAGTAACAGAGAAAAAACTAGCAGAGAAGCCCTGATAAACTTTCCAAAAATGCAGGATGATCCCTGTACATAAATGGGGCGGGGGGGACTTAAACTTATAGTTTAATACTCAAGATCATAGTGATCTTTTATTACAAAAGTTTCATTTTTTAAATGGGATGGCAATGTTCTTTACAGTTTGCAAATGTACCAAGTTAAGAAAATGAAGCTATAGCAACACTAACCTCTGCACCCAGAACACATACCTCTCCACTGGGTGCTCTGTAAAGAAGTATTAATTCTTCTCATGTTATCGGAGACTCAGAGGGGTCCCTTGCCTCAAAGAAATTATAATATGGACTAACATATCATTTTGTCAACAGCAGTAATGAGATTATACCAATATATCCTGCCTATTTTACCAGTTTTCATTTCTAAAAGAGAAAGCTACAAACAAAATAAAAAA
Organism: Odocoileus virginianus; assembly: GCF_023699985.2. Classification (NCBI taxonomy): domain Eukaryota; kingdom Metazoa; phylum Chordata; class Mammalia; order Artiodactyla; family Cervidae; genus Odocoileus; species Odocoileus virginianus. The sequence goes on from NC_069674.1 coordinate 39,542,579, forward strand.
CTTATGTAGACTTAGAGCAATATATGACTTTGAGGAATCCTTTTCAGAGAGAATTAAAACACGTCTTTACCACTAAATTATTTTTAAATAATAAACTGTGAAAACTCTTTTAGTAACTAACAAATAAAAGTACTAGAGAAAAAAATTTCATTTTATATACTACTGAAAAGAAAACCTCTTTTACACAAATGCTTAGTGTATTTTGATTCAGAAGCTAAAAAGTTATCACCATTATTAATACCAGTTGATATAACTGATATGACTATATGAAAAGATAATACAAAGAATTACTTAAAACCATTACCAGAAAATCAATGAGTTTAATCAAGTGTGATGTAAATGATAATCATAAAAATCAACTCTTATAAATACTCAATTACAAAAAATTTTCAAAACAATATTCCATTTGCAATTAGAAAAATAAATATATTGAAACTTTCAAAATTTAACCAGGAATGTACATAACTTTTACAAAACCACAAACCTCTCGGGTTAAAAACAAGGTTTGAAACAACAGAAAAAGTACCCAAAAAAAGTGATAGCTTCAACTATTTACAATTAAGACTTTCTACAATGAAAATTAAAACATTATACTTCTGTCATCTTTAAAGAAATATTATACAGCTATTGGGTCACAGAAAAACTTGGAGCATCTCAATTATCAAGGCCAAAGTCACTTTTATTGTGTGCTGGCTAAAACAGCCAGTAAAGATTAAACTCTAATCTTTAAAGAGTTCACAAATTTATAAGTATATCCTCAAGCCCAAAATTAATCAATAATCAAAGGACATGCAGATACAAATGAAATGGAGAAGTAAGAAGGACAATCTCATATGGAATATCTACTGGGCATTATAAAGCTGGGTGGTTCTTTTCTTACTGAAGTTGAACACAAGAAAAGCACACAAAACATAAATGTTCAGCTCAGTAAATTAGAACAAAACAAACATCCATGCAATCACCATGCAGGTCTAGAAACAACACTGCTAGTATCTGGGCAGTGAGGAAGAGACTTCCTCCCAATCATAAACCCCTTCTTCCTCTCCAAGCGAAACTATCATGGCTTTGAAACACTGGTATCATACAGTAAGTGCTCTTTAGCATGTGGGTTCTTTGGGTTAACATTTTGTTTTTCAGATACATCCATTTTGTTGTGTGACCCGAGTTTGTTCATTTTCGTTTACAGTATTATATTCCTAGGCAGGAACATATAATAATGTACTTACCTACTATACTATGATGTACATTTTTCACACCGCCACAATATGAAGCGAGACCAAACAGGGCTGCTATCAACATCAAGGTACACACAACTTGGCTGCACACATGCAAACCATTTCTGTGGCAAGTGGAACAGCGGGGTCCAACCAGTTTACCAAAGTGGCTGAATCAATTTATACACACCAAGAGTGTATGAGAATTTCCTTGCCCATATTCCTACAAACTCTCTATTGTTAGTCTTTTTCTCTCATTTTTCTATCGTTGTCTTTTTCTCACGGATCTGCAGCAACCCCACTGCCACTCTGCTGGCACAGCCACCCCTCACCTCCAAGGAATAACAACTCCAACAGTGATGATACTACCAGCCTTAAGCTCTCCTGCGTGCAAACACTAGTCTATGTCATCTCACTAACCCTAACCGTGTATGGGGGATTCTGTAACTATCCCTATTTTAGAGATGAGGCAAAAATACACAACCAAGAAATGAGAGAGAAAGCGCGTGTGCACGCGAGCGAGCCAGGGTTCAAGCCCAAGTCTGCTCTCCCAAACCAGGCACCCCTCACTGCTCTCTGGCTGCCCTTGCCGCGTGCTCACATGGGCTCACTGCTCACCCAGGAAGCCTCCTAGCTGCTGAGCACATTCCCAGGCCTATTCCCTCGGTATTATAAATCCTACTATGCCTTTATTCATTCCACAAACTCTGTGAAGGGAAAAGCAAAATGAAGTCAATGTCGATAAGAGAGCTCTCTAAACTGGATCCAAGAGGCCACTGAGGAAGTGAAACGTCACATCTCAACACAGATGGGAGAACTCTTTGTCAGACTGCTGCCAATAACTTCTCCCACTCTGTGGCTTGCCTTCTTACTGCCTTAAAGGTGATTTTTGACTAGCAGAAATTCTTGATTTTAGTAAAATCCAATTTATAATTTTCTTTTTGTACTTAATCATTTTTGTGTCCTATTTAAGAAAGCTTTGCATACTCTAAGGCCACATATTTTCCTGTACTGTCTCCTAACATATTTACTGTTTTGCCTTTCACAAATAGATCTATGATCCACTGGGAATTTGAATGTAGTCTGAGATACAGGTCTCGGTTCACTTTGTTCCATGTGAATATGTGTGATGCTCGAGCACCATTTACTAAAACACCACATTTACACTGTTCACTGTTCTGTTCTGTGTGCCACCTTTCCCACAAATCAAGTGTCTATATATGTGTACGCTTGTTTCTAGATTCCTTATTCTATTCCACTGATCTAATGAAACAAGAGTATTGTATATCCTTGTACCAACAGAACAGTCTTTATTAATCTAGCTTAATTTTAATTAAAAATCTTGAGATCTATCAAATTGTTCCACTTTTATTCTTGAAGAGTGTCTTGGCTTTTCTCAGCTTTTTGCATTTTCATATAAATGTTTCTCTTTTAATGATTGTCACAACCCTTTAGGTAACTAAAGCTTATCAACCCACTTTAAAAACATGGCAAAGCAAACCTCGAAAACTGATATAACTTGACTGAGGTCATAAACTGCACAGTTTAGATTTGAGCCCAGGAATGTGCTTGTGCTAAGTCCACACCTACAGTATCCTGCATGCCTATAAACTTACACACGTGAAAATGTTAAGCCTAAAAACAGACACAAGTAAAAATAACAACAAATTATTATTTTACTACCTACTGGATTTCCTATAAGTAGTGTTAAGATAACTAATTCTACCAATGCTGGCAAATAAATTTACTATGAAATTGGTACAATAGTACCAATTTTGCCAACAGAAGTAAAAATGACTATTAATACAATCCTTTTAGAGTTCTAAGGAACTAAATGTGGTTACTGCTAATAAAGGTACAAGAGAAGTTGATATCCTGAAGCAATGATTTAGTTACTTCCTGCTTAAAGCCCAATTGTTTTAAAATGTAGGTCATGCCTTACTCCCATTCCAGTGCATTAAGGAGATGAAATAAGTAGATCTTCGGTAGGTAAAGGAGAGAAAAGATTCATGGACAACTCCCAAATATCTAGCTTGAGCAAAGGGTACTCAAAGAATTAACAGTCTATGAACTAATACCTCTTTAGCAACTACACACTGTGCTAAGTGCTTGACATAAATTATCTCATCTCATCCTACCAACTCTAGCAGGTATTACTGCTGCCCCAAACTACGAATGAAAAAAATAGGAATGGGAAAGAAAGTACCGAGTATCAGATCTTAACTGAACATTCCAGTTGCTAAGCTCTTTCTACCATAACAAACTGCTAACATCTATGTGATATTTATTTCACAACTGAGCTGAAAAACTAGATTTTCCACTGGGAAATATACAAGTGACCCTAAAACAACAGCCTGGCAGCTGTCAGGATTTCACTGTAATTCAATGTAGCAAGTCACATGGGAGCCTTTTGACATTATTGCCCCTAGCAAAGTCACCTTTGAAAACAATACTACATTTGTTTGCCTGGGTTTTTCTATCTTTTTTTCCCCTTAAAGATTGGCACTGTAAACGTAAAAAAAAAAAAAGTTTAGATCTTTAATATATCTTAGAAACGAAACAATAGCTCACCCTACACTTTTTACAATCCCACTACAGTGACTAGTAAATTTAAACTAGTATGACATGGATAAACAACAAGTTCCAACTGTTTAGCATAGGGAATTATATTCCATATCCTGTGATAAACCACTGTTGAAAATAATATGAAAAAAATATATATGTCTATATATACACACACACACACACACATAACTGAGTTACTTTCCTGCACAGCAGAAATCAAACACAGCACTGTAAATCAACTATACTTGAATAAAAATCTTAAAAAACTAGGAGCAGAGGGTAAGATGGTTAGGTAGCATTACCAGGTCAATGGGCATGAATCCGAGCAAACTCCAGGAGATAACGGAGGACAAAGGAGCCTGGCGGGCTGCAGTCCGTAGAGTCACAGAGAGTTAGATATAACTTAGCGACTGAATAACAACAAAATGTGTGTGTGTGTGTGTGTGTGTGTATACAATAGAATAATACATAGCCATAATATTCTTGCCTAGAGAATCCCATGGACGGAGGAGCCTGGTGGGCTGCTGTCCATAGGATCACACAGAGTCGGACACGACTGAAGCGACTTAGCATGCATGCATGTATTGGAGAAGGAAATGGCAACCCACTCCAGTATTCTTGCCTGGAGAATCCCAGGGACAGAGGAGCCTGGTGGGCTGCCATCTATGGGGTCACACAGAGTCGGACACGACTGAAGTGACTTAGCAGCAGTAGCAGCAGCCATAAAAAAATGAAATTTTTCCATTTGCAACAATATGGATAAACCCAGAGGGTATTACGCTTAGTGAAATAAGTCAGAGAAAGACAAATACTGTATAATATCACTTGTATGTGGAATCTAAAAAATACAACAGATGTGAATATAGCTAAAGAAGAAACAGACTCACAAAAGTAGAGAAAAGACTAGTGGTTACCAGTGGGGACAGGAAAGGTGGAAAGCGAAAGATAGAAGCAGAGAATTAAGAGGTACAAACTGGGACTTTTCTGGTGGTCTAACAGCTAAGGCTCCATGCTCCCAGTTCAGGGTGTGCAGGTTCAATCCCTGGTCAAGGAACTAGATCCCACATGCCACAACTAAGAATTTTCATTCTGCAACCAAAAAGATCCTGCATGCTGCAACGAAGATCAGAGATCCTATGTGCTGCAACTAAGAGCCGGCACAACCAAATAAATGTTTTTTAAAAAGAGGTACAAACTACCAAGTATAAAATAAGCTACAATGATAAACTGCACAACACAGGGAATATAGTTAATGCATTTTGATAACTACAAATGAAATATAATCTTTAAAAATTCTGAATCACTATGTTGTACATCTGAAACTGATATATCATAAATAAACTATACTTCAATAAAAATAACTCAAATTTTTTTAATTACTTGGAAACAAAACTAGTATTACAGACTCACGAAAGGATAAGAGATCACTATGATACATCTCAATAAAGTGGGCAGAAGAGAATAATTTCCTTATATTCACATGCATGGAAAATACAAGTAGGGCAGACATGAACCTGCTTTACTCTGTGCTCTCCAGACCACATCAGTAAAACTGGGCAATGCCCTTAAGAGGACAACATATCAACCAGAGTAACAGTTTTTACCTAACAGTAAGATTTATAACGTAGAGTCCTGGAAATTACTTATAAAAATAGTCTCTCTTTCACTGAGTCTGAAGATGGGGCCTAGAAATCTGACTTTTTTTTTTTAAGTTTCTATAAAACAGGCAGAAAACAACAAAGTGGCAATAAGCACATACCTATCAACATTACTTTAAATGAAACGGACTATATTCTCCAATCAAAAGGGATAAAGTGGCTATACAAATAAAAATACAGGACCCAACTATGTGATGCATGTGAGAGACAAACTTCAGCTTTAGTTATACATACAGGCTCAAAATGAAGGGATATTCCATGCAAATGGAAATCAAAAGAGAGCATAGGAAGCTATATGGAGAAGGCACTGGCAACCCACTCCAGTACTCTTGCCTAGAAAAACCGGGAAAAGCCTGGTAGGCTGCAGTCCATGGGGTCTCAAAGAGTCGGACACGACTGAGCGACTTCACTTTCACTTTTCACTTTCATGCATTGGAGAATAAAATGGCAACCCACCCCAGTATTCTTGCCTGGAGAATCCCAGGGACGGGGGAGCCTGGTAGGCTGCCGTCATGGGGTCACAAAGAGTCGGACACGACTGAAGCGACTTAGCAGCAGCAACAGCAAGAAGCTATATTTATTTCAGAGGAGATAGCCTTTAACTCAAAAGTTGAAAAAAGAGACAAAGAAGGTTATCATATAATGATAAAGGGGTCAAATTCATCAAGAGGATATACTGAACATACATAAACATACATACACACACACTTAACAATGTACCACATACATATCTTAAGCAGATACAAGGGAAGAAACAGACAACAATGCAATAAGAGTAGGGGACTCAGAAACCATAAGGAAACCTAGTTCTTGAACTATATGTTAAACCAAACGGGTCTAACAGACTAATATAGAACATCTACCCTAAAGCAGAAGCATACACAAAACATATTCCAACACAGATCGTATACGCAGTCACAAAACAAGTCTTAGCAAGCTTAAGAAACTGAAATCACACCAAGTATCTTTTCTGACCTAAATGATACCACTGACAGAAGGAAAATCGGAAAATCCAAAAATGTGAAAATCAAACAACATATCCCTGAACAACCAATAGGTTAATGGAGGAGTCAAAAAGGTAATTTTAAAAATCTTGAAACAAATGAAAAAGAAAACACAACACACCAAAATTCGTGGGATGCAACAAATGCAGTCTTAAGAGGGAATTTTATAGCTCTAAATGCCTATATTAAGAAAAATATCAAATAAACAACCTAAACTTAAACTTCAGCAAACTAGAAAGAGAAGATCAACTAAGTCCAAAGTTAGCTGAAAGAAATAACAATGATGACAGCAGAAATAAATAAAATTGGGACCAGAAAAGCAATAGAAAAATCAACGAAACTAAGAGCTGGTTTTGATAAAATAAACAAAATTCAAAATCCTTTAGCAAAAAAAAATCCTTTAGCCAGACAAACTAAAAAAGAGAAGACTCAAATAAACAAAATCAGAAGTGAAAGAGAAGACATTACATCTGATACCACATAAATGCAAAGAATCAGAAGAGATTACTATAAACAATTATTGCCAACAAATTGGGATAACCTAGATGAAATGGATGAATTCCTAGAAACATAAACCCTGTTGAGAAGGAAACATGAAGAAACAGAACACCTGAAGAGACCTATTAAGGAGTAAGGAGACTGATTCAGTAATCAAAAAACTCCTAACAACAACAAAAACAGAAACAGTTGATTTCACTAGTATGTGTTCAGTCACTCAGTCCTGTCTGACTCTTTGTGACCCCATGGACTGACAAGTCCATGTGGAGCTCCTCTGTCCTTGGAATTTTCCAGGCAAGAATTCTGGAGTGGGTAGCCATTCCCTTTTCCAGGGCATCTTCTCAACTTAGCAATTCTCTAGTAAATTCTACAAACATCTGAAAATAAGTTTATTACAACAATCCTTCTTAAACTCTTGCAAACAACCAGAGAGGAGAAACTCATTTTATCAGACTAGCATCACCCTGATACCAAAGCCACATACAGACACAGACAATACAACAAAAGAAAACTACAGGCCAACATATCTGATGAATACTGATATAAAAATACTCAGCAAAGTACAAGCAAATTCAACAGCACATTAAAAAGTCACCATGATCAACTGAAATTTATCCCCAGGATGCAAGAATGGTTCAATATCACAAATATCACAAATCAACAAATGTGATTTAACATAATGAAAGCTTAAAATCATATTTCGACAGATGCAGAAAAATGATTTAACAAAAATTCCACATGCTTTCATGATAAAAACTTTCAACAAAGAGAGTAGAAAAGAAATGTACATCAACGTAAAAAGAGTCAGACAACAGTTAATATCATACTCAATGGTGAAACGCTTGAAGTCTTTCTTCTAAGATCAGGAATAAGTCAAGGATGCCCATTCTTAACATTCCTATTCAAAATAATATTGGAAGTGTTAACCGAAGCAATTAGGCAAGAAAAGAAAATAAAAGGCATTCAAATCAGAAAGAAGAAAAGGGTCTCTGTCTGCAGATGACATGATCTGCTATGTAAAAAATCCTAAAGACTATACCAAAAACTAATCAATAAAATCAGTAAAACCACAGGAAACAAAACCAACATACAGAAACCAAAGCATTTCTATTCATTCCCTATGAAATATCTGAAAAAGAAATAATGAAAACAAACCCCTTTATAATAACACTGAAAACAATAAAATACTTACAAATATATTAACCAAGCAGGTGAAAAATCTGTATTCTAAAAACCATAAGACACTAAGAAGTTGAAGACACAAATAAATGGGATTATAGCTCATATTCATAAACTGGAAGACAATATTGTTTAAAAAAAAACAGTCATCCTACCCAAAGCCATCTATAGATTTAATGCAATCCCTATGAAAATCCCAACTGCATTTTTTTACAGAAATAGAAAATAATTGTAAAATTTGTATGGAACCGTGAAAGACTCAAATAGCCAAAAAAATCCTGAGAAAGAAAAAAAAAATCACACTTTCTGATTTTTACAAAGCTGTAACATCAAAACAGTATGATACTGGCATTAAAAACTGACATATAGATCAATGAAACAGAATTGAGAGCCCAGAAATAAACCCATGTATATGTGGTCAACCAATATTTGACAAAGTAGTCAAAAATACTCAATTGAGAAAAGCCAGTCTCTACAATAAGTATTGCTGGGAAAACTGGATATTTACATGCAAAAGAATGAACTGAAATCCTCTCTTATACCATTCACAAAAATGAACTCAGAAATGGATTATTAAAGACTTAAATGTAAGTAAGACCTTAAACATAAAACTCCTAGAAGAAAGTAAGATTAAAAGATCCTTGACATTTTCTTGGCAATGACTTTTTCAGATATGGCACTGAAAGAAAAAATCAACAAATGAGACTACATCAAACTAAAAAGCTTTTGTACAGCAAAAGAATCAATAAAATGAAAAGGCAATCTACAGAGTAGGAGAAAATATTTGCAAATCATGTATTTCATAAGGGCTAATAAAAATATATAAGAAACACATAAAATTCAATAACAAAAAGCAAATAATCTGATTAAAAATTAACAAAGGACCTGAATAGACATTTTTCCAGAGAAGACATACAAGTGGCCAACAAGCACGTGAAAAGATACTCGATATCACTAATTATCAGAAAAATGCAAATCAAAACCTCAATGAGATACCACCTCACACCTCAAAAAAAACAAGAGATAAGTGTTGAGAAGAACATGAGAAAGGGAAACCCCTCTGTATTTTTGGCAGGAATATAAATCAGTATAGCACTATGGAAAACAGTACTGATATTCCTCAAAAAATTAAAAATAAAACTGCCATATGATCCCACTTCTGGGTATACATCCAAAGGAAATGAAATCACTATGTCAAAGAGACTTCCATACTCCCTGTGTTCATTACAGCATTATTCACAGTAATGAAGACATGGAAATAACCAAAGTGTCCATTGATGAATGGATAAAAATGGATATATATACATACACTAGAATATTATTCTGTCATTTTTAAAACATGAAGGAAATTCTGCTATTTGGGGCAACATCAATGAAACTTGAGAGCTGAAATAAGTTAGAGAAAAACATTTACTCTATGATATCACTTATATATGAAATGCATAGCGCAAACTCACTGAAACAGAGAATGGCATTTGCCAGGGGCTTGGGACTGAGAAAATGGGAAGAGGCTGGTCAAGAAGTAAAAATCTCCAATTATGAAATGAATTAATTCTGGGGATCTAATGTACAGCGTAGTGACTACAGTTAATACTATTATATAGTTGAAAGTTGCCATGAGAGTAAATCTTAATTTCTCACCACACACCCACACACAAATGGTAATTATGTGAGGTGACAGAGGTATTAACTAACTGTACTGTAGCAATCATTTCAAAATACATACATGTACCAAATAATCACTTTGCACATCTTCAACTTACATAACGTTACACATTATTATTCTCAAGAAGTCTGATAAAAGAGCAAGATCTTTAAAAAGAAACAATATAAAATGACAAATTAATATCTTTGTAAAAGTTAATACACCATGTATTATTTGTCCTGTTCAAAAGTCTTTCATAACAAATATTCCAGATGTAGAAAAATTCCACTCATTTTGCATTGACATTGGTCAAATACAAAGTGTATCAAAAAGAATCCCTCAGGTGAAGTATTGGGGCACATGTTACCTCTATAAGCGCCTATAATTTTTTTAATGATAAACTATTTTGCTTACTCTGGTTTTGGTTTTGCTTTGAAATACTGCTTTTAGTATTCAGATTTTATATTAAGTTCTTATTTCATACTGGAGTATTCCATAAAAACATTCATACCTTCAATTCCTTAGTATTTAGAAAAAAAAAAAAACCCTACAGTCTATCAGTGAATATTCTGAACTTGAAAACACCATCAAACATTATTGGGTAATATTTATATATACAACATTGAGATCTCACAGCAAGGTTAACAGTACTACACAAAATACTAAATTGTAACTGCCAATTTACCAATTTATTTTCCTCCCAAACTTGTTATTTCTTGGAACACCACCCATAGGATTTATAATTAATATAAACTTATTTTACTTCTAAGAATACCTGTTAGCAGCAGATAGAGGATAAAAACATATTTATAAGATGGCAAAAACTATGAGTAAGACGAGCTTATTAATCATGATTCAGCTTTTCTCCCAGATGCTTCTGTCTCAGTTCCCAGACCTTTACTTTCTACTCGGTATGTCACCATGCCCCATTCTTGCTTTCCCCTTGATGCCAGAGGAACTCTTAAAACAAATGGTAACCAAGAGTACAGATTGTTAAGCTTTAATTCTCAGGAAATTTTAAATTCATTTTTCCTGTTTCCCTGACTATTTAAATGATTTTTCTCAGCTTTTGGAATTCGAATAAACGTAAAATTTCCTGAGAAGTGCTAGGAATGCCTTCCCACATGGAAATCCTATTTTATCCAGAGATCATTGCTGTGAGTCTCCAGAATCTGTCCCAAAGTGAACAGCATTCATTGAGAGTTACTAATGAGCAGTATTCACCCAATCTTCCTATTTCATCTCCCGTGTATCCCAATTTGAGAGATATCTGGTATTAGCTAGTTTTTGAGCTTTTTGAGGATTTACAAGGTAAATCTGGTCTTCTGCCAATTTAGGATTCGTAAGTCTTGCGTGTCTAGATAAATTGCCGTTCTTGTTTAGGCTTTTCAGTTTTTCAAACTGTACTGCTCATCTCCTCTCCTGATGTTCTGTCCTTTGGATCTTTACTATAGTTTCAGTAGAGTTTCAATAGGGAGCTAGAACAGAAGTTAATTTACCATCTTAATCCAATAAGAATCTTCACTTTTAACTAGTGTCTTAAGTGACTGTGTTGCATGTAGTCTCAAAACACACTTTCAAACACTAAACTGGAGGACAGTCAGTAGAAAGTACGCAGAATAGTGAACACAATGAGAAAATACTTGAGCTAAGCCGTCTAGTATGGATGTGAGAGTTGGACTGCAAAGAAAACCGAGCGCCGAAAAATTGATGCTTTTGAACTGTGGTGTTGGAGAAGACTCTTGAGAGTCCCTTGGACTGCAAGAAGATCCAACCAGTCCATCCTAAAGGAGATCAGTCCTGAGTGTTCATTGGAAGGACTGATGCTGAAGCTGAAACTCCAATACTTTGGCCACCTCATGCGAAGAGTTGACTCATTGGAAAAGACCCTGATGCTAGGAGGAACTGGGGGCAGGAGAAGGGGACGACAGAGGATGAGATGGCTGAATGGCATCACCGACTCAATGGACATGAGTCTGAGTAAACTCCAGGAACTGGTGATGGACAGGGAGGCCTGGAGTGCTGCGATTCATGGGGTCGCAAAGAGCTGGACACGACTGAGTGACTGAACTGAACTGAAGCCGTTTAGTCAAGGCTATGGTTTTTCCAGTAGTCATGTATGGATGTGAGAGATGGACTATAAAGAAAGCTGAGCGCAGAAGAATTGATGCTTTTCAACTGTGGTGTTGGAGAAGACTCTTGAGAGTTCCTTGCACTGCAAGGAGATCCAACCAGTCCATCCTAAAGGAGATCAGTCCCGGATGTTTATTAGAGGGACGGATGTTGAAGCCGAAACTCCAACACTTCGGCCACTTGATGCGAAGAGCTGACTCATTTGAAAAAGACCCTGATGCTAAGCAAGATTGAGGGCAGGAGGAGAAGGGGACGACAGAGGATGAGATGGTTGGATGGCATCATTAGCTCAATGGACATGGGTTTGGGTGGACTCCGGGAGTTGGTGATGGACAGGGAGGCCTGGTGTACTGCGGTTCATGGGGTCGCAAGAGTCGGACACAACTGAGCAACTGAACTGAACTGAAGGAGATTTACAAAGGAGAATATGGTAGGAGCCACAACAGCTACTGCAATAACTAAAGAGCTAATGGGGGAAGAGAAGTTAGGCTTGTTCTCTATGCCTCCAAGAAAAGCTAGAACCAGTGTGGGGAAACTGTAGGCCATAGATCTCATACAAGACAGAGAACTTAAACTCTCCCAAAAAGGAATGAACTGCCCCGGGAAGCCAGAAATGCAAGAACAGGCTGCACTATCACCACTTATTCGGGGTACCACCAACAGCATCTAAGCCCCAGATGGTGGTCTGGTCCAACCAGTGGCTGAGGCAAGACTCATACACATGAAAAACAAAGTTAATGGATAATTAAGAGCAAGAAGAATGATTTGACAAAGAGAGTCATTTTAGGTACACTGAGAGTTCTCAAATACAAAGCGCTGTCTACACTTCAAATATACCAGGTAATGACGGCCTGGTCCCAAACTTCCTTTTCGCAATCAGAATATAATTTTTTTCTACACATAATCTGAACTCAAATGTGCTTTTATCCCAAGATTTGAGTGGAAAAGTGACAAAGTGATGAGTCCCCATGAGTTACAAACCTTAATATATTCCTAAGCCATCACTTCTTTACCTAAAATGCATGTTGGCTTAAAACAAGTCACCCTGCTTCCATTCTGCTCCCCTAGTCCAAACAATGAACAAAGAGGACACCAGAGAAGATGGAGCATAGTGACCAAAGGAAAAGTGGCATAATGTGAGGCTGCAACAGTAAGCAGAGAAGTCAGATCACAGGCAAGGGCCAGAAGGGTGGACTGTTGGTCAAACTAAATATTTCTGGCTTATCCTAAGCATAACGGTAAATAATAGAAAAGTTTCAAGTAGGAGTTTGACATTATCACATTTTATATTTTTTAAAATAGTTTTTGTGTGAAAAATAAAGTAGAAATATCACATTTTGTTGTTGTTTAGTCACTAAGTCATGTCTGACTCTTTACAACCCCATGGACTGTAGCCCACCAGGCTCCTCTATCCATGGGATTTTCCAGGCAAGAATACTGGAGTGGATTGCCACTTCCTTTTCCAGAGGATCTTTCCAACTCAGGGATCAAACTTTTTGCATCTCCTGCATTGGCAAGCGGATTCTTTATCACATTTAGGCAGACCAGTTAGGAAGTGGAATCCAGGTGAGAGATAAAGGTAGTTTGGACTTGGATGACAGAAGTAGAGATGAAGTAACCAGGTTTAACAAAGTCTACCTAAAAGGTAGAATTAAGAGAATATTGAGAGGTCTCAAAGATGATCCCCAGTATCCTACATGAGCATCCAGATAAATGGTGGTACCAATTCCCAGGGAAGTATATACTACCAGATAAAAGTTAGGAATCCCTTTTTGAGTGAGTTAGGTTTGAAAACCTGAATCACCTAACTTTGAATGTCTCAAAGGCTCCACTTCATCATTTCTCACTAAACATTTCCATTAAAGCTTCAAACTCAGGATCCTGGGGATCAAAATCTGCATCTTTCTTCTGCATCTGCTCCATATGCTGATTAATTAATGCTATCAACTGTGAGGGATGTTATAGATGGGGTTCCTGCCCACAATAAAGAATACTGGAATATAAAACATCTGACATACGCCTCTGATAAAATTCTACCAGATCACAGGGAGGGGCTGGAAGGGAGGATTCACAGATTCACCCATAATACTCCAGGTATTCCTTCCACAAAGGTTAACCTTAAAGAGTTAACTGCTAATTCTACAAACATTTAAAACCATCTGAAAACAAATACAAAAAAAAAAAAAAGAATTAATCCATAGACTTTCATCCATAGACTGCTTTGCTAGGAGTAAGATAGCTTTTGAAATAGATCCAAAGAAACTAGATTCTAGAGTTAAATGTCAATTCTTAATTAACTTTTTTCCTGTTTTCCTGAAGTAAAAACTTCAAGTTAGTTATTTTGCGGCAATCTGTGTGTCCTGTTATGGCCCAACACTGCCCCCTGTTGGAAGGCATCACAGGCAAAATGATCTTATTTCTAATTAAGTTTGTGAAAAAGTTTTGAGTTTCTGAAAGAAAATGAAAAGGGATTATGTTTATTTTATCCTTCTTAGTCCATCGCATTTGAGTAAAAATCACTGGTTAAGAGTAAAGGAAGGAAAACCACCTTACTGCTTCCCACAGTAAAAAGCACAAAATGACATTTACCTTTTGGTTACCTGGGTAATGGAAAGGTGACCCTGAAGAGAGCAGGAGGGAGTTTTTGAAGTGAGGTGTACCCTGACTGTAGTAGCAGTCACACAAATCTATATGTGTATTACAATTTACAGAACTAAACCAAAAGGTAAAATAGTCAGTTGTACTGCATGATAATTTTTTAAAAGACAGATACAGAATAAGAGGATAAAAATACTCAGTGCCACATGTTTATAGAAAGGAAGAAAAATCCTAAAGTTAGAATGCAAAAACATTCACATAAAATTCAAGTTTTGCTGCTTATACCTCAATCTGAGCTACAGAAAGGTCCTGATCTGACACAAGCATGTTGAAATATTTAATATGGACTCGGAAGCATTTATAAAGGTTAATGATGTACACCAGCAATAAAATCACTTTGTCCCTAGCAGAGACAAGTCTGATGAAAGGTAACAATCTATTACCAAAAACTAGGAGTTAATATTCACCTTTCTCTGGTAACCTCAAAAGAATTATAAAAAGCATTTTATGAGTGTGTTTAGTCTTACTCAGAGTGAGTGAAGTCACTCAGTCGTGTCTGACTCTTTGCGACCCCATGAACTGTAGCCTACCAGGCTTCTCAGTTCATGGAATTTTCCAGGCAAGAGTACTGGAGTGGGTTGCCACTTCCTTCTCCAGGGGATCTTCCCGACACTGGAGCATAAACAGTCCAAGCTGGATACTCAGCATCTATGTAATCTTGGTATTTTGGATGCCAAGGAAATCCCACACAAATTTAAGTTATATTCAAGTTCCAAGAGTCTGGAGCACCCAAACCTATCTGGGGACCTTTCAAGTGCATCTGTAGTTGCCAAATGAAATAAGGTACCAAGAGCCCACACAATGGATGACCAGGTGAGAGAGCCCAGATGACCAACTGACCCAAACTGAGAGCAAAAGCCACATTAACACCTTTGTTCCTTCCATCTCTCCTGATAATATGCTTGCTGTTTACCATGGGGTATGGGCTGTAACACTGATGAGGAAGTATTAAACAGGGAGGTTACGAAAGATGTTAGAATTGGAGCGGAAGGGGAAGAGAGAGAGTCTGGCAAGCATGAGATCTTAGTTTTCTAAGATTTGGTTGAGTCATACTGCTTTCTGTATGTCTACACTTCCCCAGTAATCGCAGAGAGGCCAGTTACTGAGAGGGATCCCAGTACCCACAACATAACACTTCCAACTTCAGGGGAGTAGTTGAAAAAATAATGGTACAGTAATAAGAGAATACTATTAGTCATTTCCCACTCTTCACTAATTAATGACATGGATATCTTTGCACTAAACTTGCTTGTCAGAAGCAGCAATATTCACAGCATACCAGAGTAACTGCCAAAGTATCCAACAAGATACTCAGCAGAATAACAGAACAATCCAGACCTCTGCAATGATGCAAGTCTGCAAAATCACCCCCATCTTACCATCTGCCATGACAAGTTATTTCCCCCCAAAGATTGAAAACACAGAAAACAAACATTGAAATCAAATAACAGCAAAAAGAAAATAAAGCAGGAGATTAGATCATAAACAAGTTTGGGATCTGGGAACCTATCCAGGTAAACTTCTTTCATCTGAATTCTAGCAGATAATTTTAAAACTCCAAGATCTCCAAAACCTAAGACAAAAACTCCCACATACCTTCAACCAGTAGATGGCTCTTTGAATTCATATTTTTAGAAAGGTAAATGTGATCATTAATGTACGCCTAAATTACACAATTCTTTTAAGCCTCATATTTTATGTGAATGACAAAAAACACTGAAGCAAACTGATGGATCCTCAAAAAATCAAACCAAGAATTACCCTGTGCTGGGCTTAGTCATTCGGTCATGTCCAACTCTTCGCAACCCTATGGACTGTAGCCCACCAGGCTCCTCTGTCCATGGGGATTCTCCAGGCAAGAATTCTACAGTGGGTTGCCATGCCCTCCTCCAGGGGGTCTTCCCAACCCAGGGATCGAACCCAGGTCTTCTGCATCACAGGTGGATTCTTCACCATCTGAGCCACCAGGGAAGCCCAAGAATACTAGAGTGGGTAGCCTATCCCTTCTCCAGGGGGTCTTCCCAACCCAAGAATCAAACCAGGGTCTCCTGCATTGCAGGTGGATTGCTTACCAGCTGCGCTACTGGGGAAGCCCGCAAATTATCCTATGACCCAGCAATTCCACTTATGGTATACACTCAAAAGAACTCAAACAATAACTGTGTACCAATGTTCATAGAAGCACTATTCATAACAGCCAAAAGATGGAAACAACCCACATATCTATGAACTAATGAATGGATAAACAAAATGTGATATATGCATACAATGGAATATTATTTAGCCTTAAAAAGGAAGACAATTCTGCAATATGCCACAAGGATGAACATGAAAGACATGATACAAAGCAAAATAAATCAGACACAAAGAGAAATACTATATTCCAGAGGCAAAGTGGAAAGGTGGTTACCAGGGGCTGGAGAGAGGGGGGAACTGGGGAGTTATATGTAACAGGTTATACAGAATTTAAGGAAGATAAAGGTTCTGGAGAGGATGGTGGTGGCAGCTGCACAACAAAATGAGTGCACTTAATGTCACTGAATAGTACACTGAAATGGTCAGAATGTGAAATTTCATGTTATGGACATTTTACCACAATTAAAAAAAAAAAAAGCAAACACTAGAGCAAGAAACACACAGTCCTCCCGACAAATCAGGCCATATGGAAATAATGAAGCCTCAGGTATTGCATGTAAAATAGAATTTTACATGGGAGCTATTTTTCTAGGGAGCTATGATGGATAGTTTTCCTCAGTCACTCAAAATGTTCAGAGACCCTAAAAATATCTGAATCACCACTACCCATGAAATGAGAAAAACAAACACCAAATAATGTTAATAGAATTTTATAAAACTACTATTCCCAGCATGTCACAATCCAGAACCAGCATAGTTACACTCAAGTTCTGCACACATAAAATCTTCAAATAAACTTCTGCAGGCATGTATTAAGTACCTCTATTTGATAAACAACTGTCCAGCACAGCTCTCACAAATCTAATGCACTAAACACGAAGATGAGAATAAGAAAATAACTTCTAAGTGTTTTAGAAAGTTTAAAGAACAAAGCTGAAGCAGATTTTAGCATGTTTTTCAAGGCAGAAAAACAGGGAGGCACAAGAGTCTGAAACAATTAACACTCTACAAGCACACTTCCGAGATATTGTGGGTTCAGCTTCAGACTGTCACAATTAAGTGAATATTGCCATAAAGTGAGTCACATGAATTTTCTGTTTTCCCAGGGCATGTGATAGCTATGTTTACACTATACCACAATCTATTAAGTGTGCAACAGCATTATATCTAAAACCAATATATATAATTTTAAAATAGTTTACTGCTAAAAAAAAAAGCTAACCATCATGTGAGCTTTCAGAGTCATATCTTTATGCTGGTGGAGGGTCTTTGGCTGATGTTGGTGGCTACTGACTGATCAGGTGGTGCTAGTGGTAAACAGCCTGCCTGCCAATGCAGCAGACATGTAAGAGGCATAGGTTCGATCCCTGGGTCAGGAAGATTCCCTGGAGGAGGGCATGGCAACCCACTCCAGTATTTTGCCAGGAGAATCCCATGGACAGAGAAGCCTGGCAGGCTACACTTCATAGATCACAAAGAGCTGGACATGACTGAAGCGACACACACACTCTGACTGATCAGGGTATGACTGCTGAAGGTTAAGGTGGATGCAGCAATTTCTTAAAGTAAGACAAGAGTGAAGTGTGCTGCATCAACTGACTCTTCCTTTCCCAAATGGTTTCTCTGTAGCAAGTAATGCTGTTACACAGCATTTTACCCACAGGAGAACCTCTTTCAAAATTGGAGTTAACCTCTCAAACACTGTCGCCATTGTATCAAACAAGTTGATGTAATATTCTAAATACTTGTTGTCATTTCAACAATCTTCACAGCATCTTCACTGGGAGTAGGTATCATCTCAAGAAATCACTTTCTTTGCTCATCTGTAAGAAGCAATTCCTCATCCATGAAAGTTATATCATGAGATCACAGCAATTCAGTCACATCTTTAGACTACTACTAATTCTGGCTCTCCTGCTGTTCCCACCACATCTGCAATTATGTCCTCCACCAAGTCTTGAACTCCTCAAAGTTATCCATGAGGGTTGGAATCAACTTCTTCCAAAGTGAAAGTCGCTCGGTCGTGTCCAACTCTTTGTGACCCCATGGACTGTAGCCCGCCAGGCTCCTCTGTCCCTGGGGAGTCTCTAGGCAAGAATACTGTAGTGGGTTGCCATGCCCTCCTCCAGGGGGTCTTCTCAACCCAGGGATCGAACCCAGGTCTCCCACATTGCAGGCAGATTCTTTACCAGCTGAGCTACTCAGGAAGCCTAACAAGGTAATACCTGCTTTCACTTGAACACTTAAAGGCCAGTGCAGGGTTATCAATTAGTCTAATTTCAATATTACATTTCAGGGACTATGGAAGCCCAAGGAGAGAGGGAGAAACGGCGTAACAGTGAATTGGTGGAGCAGTCAGAACACATACATTTCTCAATTAATTTCACTGTCTTATATGGGCACAGTTCATGGCACCCAAAAACAATTACAATGGCAACATCAAGGATCACGATTGACAGATCATCATAACAAATTAAAAATAATGACAAAGTTTGAAATATTCTGAGAATTACCACAATGTAACATAGAGACACAAAGTGAGCAAATGTTGTGGGAAAATGGCGCCAACAGAGTTGTTTGATGCAGGTTTGCATCAGAGACCTTCAATTTGTAAAAAACACAATAATCAAACCACAATAAAATAAGGCTTGCCAGTAAAGCTAAACATAGTACCAGAACTCAGACTAACCAGGGAACTTCCATGTCAGTTTCTGTAATTCCTATCATTTAAGAACAGTATCCCAAATGACCACCCAGAAGCCTTTTAAGGAAAACATTCACAGTACTGACCACATAAAAACATAAAGCATCAGCATAGTAAAATATAGGAAAAAGTTAACAAATAGTCTGAAAATATCTGTTCCATATCTAACAGCTAAGGGGCTAATATCTTTACAGAAAGAACTCCTACAAATCAATAAGGAAAAGGCAAAACCAGTAAGAACTGGAAAAATTATATAAACTGTTTTCCACTGCTTCATTTTTCAAATCTTAAAATGCTGCTCACAGGTTCTTCGCATCAATTTTCCTGAGCCTGGTCTTTCACACTTAGTAATTCACTCTGAATTGCTCCCACATATCTATATAACATGGTCTCCAGGAAAAGTCAAAATTAAGCTCATGTGCTTCCCATTTAAAGGAACTATTGCATAATTCCAAAGACTGTCATACACCTGATGAAAGACTTGACCTAGAATATATAAAGCACTCTTACAACTCAATGGTAAACAACAGCTTAGTTTTTAAATAGGCAAAGGAATGAATAGACATTTCTCCAAAGAAGATAGACGCAGTGGCCAACAGCACACAAAAAGATGCTCAACATTAGCCATCAGGGAAATACAAATCAAAACCACAACGAGACAATGCTTCACACCCAATAGGACAGCTAGAACTAAAAAAAAAAAAAAAAAAAGATAATAAGCGTTGGCAAGAATGTGAACCTTTATATCAGAACCTTTATACACTGCTTATAGGAATATAAACTGGTGCAGCTGCTTTAAAAAAAAAAAGTCTGGTAGTTTTTCAAAATGTTAAATGTAGAATTACCATATGACCCAGGAATCCTACTCTTATGTACACAGCCAAGAGAAATCATTATGCTCACACAAAAAAACGTGTACACCAATGTTCATATCAGCACTATTTAGGATAACCAAAACAACTGAAATACCCATCAACAGGACCAATGGATAAATAACTGGTGGTATATCCACAGTGAAATAATATTTAGCAATAAAAAGAAATGATGGGCTGACACACTTCAACATGTTAAGCGAAAGAAGACCACATGGTTTATAATTTTATTTATCAGCCTATTTTAGAATTGTCCAGAATAGACAAATATATTTATATATTCAGCAGATTAGTAGTTCCTTAGAGCTAAAAGTGGGGTAGGCTAAGGAGAGTCTCTCTCAAGGGAGACTGCTTATGGGTACAGGGTTTCTTTCAGGGGTGATGAAAATGTTTTAAAATCATGGTTGTCGGTTGTACAACTTTGTGAATGTACTAAAAAGCAATGTGTATTTTAAATTCCATGGTGTGTGTCCATGGAATATTACTCAGCCATTAAAAAGAATTCATTTGAATCAGTTCTAATGAGATGGATGAAACTGGAGCCCATTATACAGAGCAAAGTAAGCCAGAAAGATAAAGACCATTACAGTATACTAACACATATATATGGAATTTAGAAAGATGGTAACGATAACCCTATATGCAAAACAGAAAAAGAGACTCAGATGTATAGAACAGACTTGTGGACTCTGGGAGAAGGCGAGAGTGGGATGTTTCAAGAGAACAGCATCGAAACATGTATATTATCTAGGGTGAAACAGATCACCAGCCCAGGTTGGATGCATGAGACAAGTGCTCGGGCCTGGTGCACTGGGAAGACCCAGAGGGATCGGGTGGAGAGGGAGGTGGGAGGGGGGACCGGGATGGGGAATACATGTAAATCCATGGCTAATTCATTTCAATGTATGACAAAAACCACTGCAATGATGTAAAGTAATTAGCCTCCAACTAATAAAAATAAATGGGAAAAAAATAAATAAATAAATTCCATGGTGTGTGAACTGTATCTCAATCAAGCTGTTATTTTTTCAAAAGGACTGCAGGTTGGGCTTTTTCTCCCCAGTTTTAACTCCATTTTCCCCCCAGTTCCTAAAACAGTGTCTGGCAATACCACGAATTCACTAAATTCTGACTGAATGGAAAAGTAAATTTCCAAACGTGGGTAAACCATTATAAAACATTATCACAGCCAAAGAGATGAAATTACTGCAGGATGGCATGACAGGGGCATACAGCATGTATGTGTAGGTGTGTTTCCCATGAAAGGAGATGAGACTGAAAAATTCAGCAGAAACAAGACTTTGAAGTGTCTTCAATCCAGCCAAAGGAATTTGTACTATCCTGAATCAATGGGAAAGCCAGTAATGTTTTAAGTAAAGGATTAACAGTCAGATCTGTGTTTTAAATGTGTAAGTTCAAGTAGAGAGTTGCTGCTTATATCCAAAGGTGAAGGAGAGTAATGCCCCTCGGGTGAGAATAAAGAGGAATGAGGAGAAGAGACCAGGAAAGTAGCAAAATATACTACTTGTGGATTTTTAAAATTACAGCCCTTTCCACACACGCACAGACTGACAAACATGCATACGCACGCTTATACAAACACCCGAAAAATCACTTAAACGCTGAAAATCACTTCCATGGTCAGCCCCCTTATGCAGCTCAGCTGTGATGGAGACAAATGATCATGACCACCGAGCCAGAGTATTTTTATACAATCACCTAGGCAGGGCCTCTCTCAGACTGTTGTAACCAGGGACCACCGACAAAGTGCACAGTTCCACCTCTTCACAAATGTGCTCCTGGAAACGCTCACCAAGGACCACGGGGCAAGGTCACGATTAGCCCACAACAGGTCCCCCAGTCACGCAGCTCCAGGAGGTCGTGACCCAGCAACAACAAGGAGGTGGCCCCTGACGTGCTGCCCTAGCAACAGTCCGCCCCTCGCGCAAAAGCCGTCTCCAGAACAGCGAGAACAAATGCTTTTGGAGCAGGACTGACCCGACTCTTTTCTCCCGCGTGGACGCTAACCCGTCAGGCGTAGAAACACCGCGCCACATAGAGCGTGACGGCCCCTTCCGGAAGTGGAGCGTATGGGAGTGGGTGGGGCAAACGCCGGCGGGTGGACTCGCCCCTCGAGGAGCAGTCGAGACTTCCGACGTCACCTCCTCTCGGGGCTAGAGCAGTCAGGACGCACTAGAGCAGTTGAATGATTGCAAAATCCCGGCGCCAAAGCGGCAGCTTCTCAGGCGGAAATTGGTTCGGCTGCCCGGCTTCTCAGAAGCTTGTCGAGCGCGTGAAAGGCATTTGTCTTCCCAAATCTCAGCTTTTTGTCTTGTGCCCCTCATTAGCCCCCAACATACTGTCAGTCCATCAGCGGTTGCCTAGGAAATTTAAAACCACTGGTTCCTGTTGCTTCTCGCAGGGATCTGGCGCTTCGATTCACCTCCAAGGATGCGAAACCACGGGCCCTCTGAGCCCCGCTCTGGCACTGAAGTCCATCTTGCCAATTCGACTGAGAAACTTAACAACGCTAACTTTTTTTATTCATTAAATATTTATTAAATTCTTACCGTGCTCCAGGGAATGGATTGTTAAGAAAAATGTAACGGTCTCGTTTCTTATGGCGTTTAGTAGCAAAATGCATTAGTAGTAGTAGTTACTTAATAAATTTGTCATGAGGATGTAAAGCGATTAGACTCGTCTGGCAGTATGTAAGTGTTCAATAAACGCTAGTTATTATTTTCATCTTGATTATTCCATTGTCATAATCGCTATTAACGTCACCCTTTGCTTTAATGACAAGTTTGAAGTTCGAGAGTTACCTACCACCCAGGCCCTTGGATTCTTTAATCAAAAGAAACTGATAGAGGCCAGAGAGAAACAGAGCAGACCATACGGAAAAGAAACCTAGAAATGATACAAGTAGAAAAGAAAATATTAAAAAGAAGGAAGGAAAAAAAGAAAATGGGGACATTTTGACACAGCTACTTTGAGAAAACAACTGAGTAGGCCATTAGATCTTATCATAAAAGTTAAGTGTAAACTAGACAATATTTACCTCAAAGATTAATAAAATTTGCATTAAGTAGGTTGGAATGAATGTCTTTTCTTACTTATCTTACATACTATCATCATGAAATTGAGTCCTGACTAGTTTGTTTACAAGAAGTTTTACAGTAAAACTTTCAGTTTTAACCTGGAAAAGTTCTTTATAATCTTTACCAAAATATTATCTTTAATCCAAAGTCTATGCTTCCTCTATATGTTTTTTAATGGGAAAGTGCATGGATCTACTATAGTTTTATATATAAAACTTGTATCCGTTATAAAAAATTGTACCTGCTCAAAAAAAAATTTTTTTTAAATTGTACCTGCTCAAATATGTTGGTTGTTGAAAATGGGGATATTTTATAATGATAATGAGGTTAGATCATCAATAAAATTTAACAATTCTAAACTTGTATGCTTTTGAACTGTGGTGTTGGAGAAGACTCTCGAGAGTCCCTTGGACTGCAAGGAGATTCAACCAGTCCATCCTGAAGGAAATCAGTCCTGAATATTCATTGGAAGGACTGATGCTGAAGCTGAAACTCCAATACTTTGGCCACCTGATGCAAAGAACTGACTCATTGGGAAAGATACCCTTATGCTGGGAAAGATTGAAGGCAGGAGGAGAAGGGGACGACAGAGGATGAGATAGCAGGATGGCATCACCAACTCAATGGACATGAGTTGGAGTAGCCTCCGGGAGTTGGTGATGGACAGGGAGGCCTGGAGTGCTGCAGTCCATGGGGTTGCAAAGAGTCAGACACGACTGAGCAACTGAACTGAACTGAAATGTGTATGCAACATATATCAGAGGTTTGATATTTGTGAAATAAAAACTCCAAGGAGAATTAGAAAAATCAACAACTACGGTGAGTGATTATAACATTCATCTCTCAGTAATCAGAATTAGATAAAAACCTCAATAAATAGATTCATGCAATTTCCCATTTAAAAAAGTATACAGAAGACTAGAAAAAGATTATCAACCAACTTGCCCAATTTATAGAACACTTGACCTATTTATCAACCACCTTGACCTAATATCTCCTAGAGCACTGCACTCAATAACTATAGAATACATAGTTTTTAAATGTCTATGCTTTGTTCACCAAGATAAACCATATGCTAGTTTTTGAAACAAATCTCAATAAATTTTAGAAGACTGAAATCAGGCTTTATACTTTCTAATAATAAGTTAGAAATAAATAACAGGAAAATATTTGAAAAATCCCTAAGGAATTGGAGATATTTACAGGACAATTTATAACTTTAAATACTTGTTTTCAAAGAGAAGAAAGGTGAAAGTCTGCGTATCCACCTTAAGAAGCTAGAAAAAGTGGTCAGCATCATGGCATTATGAGATGCCTCTCCTTTGATCTACAACCAGAAAACAGCCATAACTCAACAAAGGTGCCTCTGCCCAACACATCAGGCTGGCCAGAGAATGCCACACACTTATACACTTAAAGGTGGGTGGATGGAAGAGGTGGAACCGGGGAAACAAAAAGGCAAGAATTCTGGAGTGGGTTGCCACTTCCTTCTCCAGAGATCTTCCCAACTCAGGGATCAAGCCAATGTCTCCTGCATAGGCAGATGGATTCTTTACCACTGAACCACCTGGGAAGCGGGACAGATTGAGTAAAGGACGAAAAAGTGCTGATTGTCAAATAATGCAGCTTAGGTAAGAGAAACCAAAAACTTGTGCTGTAGCGCCACCTACTGGGAATCAAGAGAATAACCCCTAATTCTTAATCTGTTAAATCGTCGTTTCAGTCCTAAAGTCATGTTCCACTCTTTTGCAACCCCATGGACTGTAGTCCACCACTCTCCTCTGTCCCTGGGATTTTCCAGGCAAGAATACTGGAGTGGGTTGCCATATCCTTCTCCAGGGAATATTTCTGACCCAGGGATCGAACCCGCGTCTCCTGCATTAGCCGTTGGATTCTAATACATTAGGATCACGTAAAAATAGACTGGCTGAGGAACAACTCATCAAGCACCATGAAAAACCGCGCTAACATGGGATATTGTGAGCTACCTCATAGAGAATTCAAAATAGTTGTTATGTAGAAATCCAAGCCGCAAGAAAACTCAGAAATGCAGTTCAGTGAACTCATGAAACAATCAATGCACATAAGGCATGCTTTACCAGTAAGTTGAAACTTTAAAAAGCACCAAACAGAAATAATTCTGGAGCCAAATAATTGAATAAGTAAGATTAAGAACACAATAGAAAGCACTGGAAATAGAACAGACCATATGGAAAAGAGAATTAGCCAGCTCAAAGATAGAAACCTAGAAATGATGCAGGTAGAAGGGAAGAGAAAATTAAGTTAAAAAAGAGAAATTCTATGGAACTATCCAACTCTATTAGGAATGGAAATATTAGGTAATGGGCATCCCAGAAGGAGAAGAGAGGGAGAAGGAAATAGTTTAAAGAAATAACAGCTGACAACATCTCAAACATAGGGGAGGAACTGGATATACCAGTCTATGAAGCTAATAGAACATATAATTACCTCCAGTGCAAAAAGAACTTCTCCAATATACATTATATTAAAACTGCTAAAAGTTAATGATAAATAAAGAATTTTAAAGGCACCCAGGGAAAAAGGATGACAACCTACACATGAGTCCCATTAGGCTATCAGCAGATTTCTCAGCAGAAATTCTACAGGACAGAAGAGAGTGGAATAACACACTGAAAATATCAAAAAATAAAACTTTCATCCCAAAATATTCTATCCAGCAAAGTTATCATTAAAGATATGAAGGATAAAGTCTTTCCCAGCCAAACAAAAGCCAAGGGAACACTAAATTTATCAACACTAAATTTGCCTTAAAAGAAATGTTGAAAGGAGCTCTTCTATCTGAAACAAAATGGCAAAAATACACAAAATTTTGAGTAAAGTGTAAAACACACAGAAAGAATCAGAAAATTGCAGCTCTATATCAGAATAGTTTGTTAAACAGTTATAGCATGAAGGTTAAAAGAAAAAAAGGAGTAAAAATATCTATAGTTACTTCATCTTGGTAATGAACTCACACTTTAGAAAGGGGAAAAAATGAGACAACAAAAACATAAAAGGGGAAGAGAAAATGGACAGAAGTCATATGGGAAAGTGAGGATAAGCTACCATCAACAGAAAAAAAAAGCTGTTTTATTTGTAAGAAGTTTCATATAAACTTCATGGCAACCACAGAACATAAATCTGGAGCAGAGGCATGATGCATTAAATAAAGAGAAAATTAAGGGCTTCCCAGGAGAAATATCAACAGCCTCATTTATGCAGGTGATACCACTAACGGCAGAAAGGGAAGAGGAACTAAGGAGACTTGTGACGATGAGAGTGAAAAACGAGAGTGGAAAATCTGGCTTAAAACTCAATATTCAAAAAACTAAGATCATAGCATCCAGTCCCATCACTTCATGGCAAAGAGATGGGGGAACAGTGACAGATTTTATTTTCTTGGGCTCCAAAATCACTGCAGACAGTGACTACAACCATGAAATAAAAGACACTTGATTCTTGGAAGAAAAGCTATGACAAACCTAGACAGCATATTAAAAAGCAGAGACCTCATTTTGCTAACAAAGGTCCATATAGTCAAAGCTATGATTTTTCCAGTTTTTCTCACATACAGATGTGAGAGTTGGACCATAAAGAAGTCCGAGCCCCGAAGAACTGATGCTTTCAAACTGTGGTGCTCGATAAGACTTTTGAGAGTCCCGTGGACAGCACAGAGATCGAACCAGTCAATCCTAAAGGAAATCAACCCTGAATATTCTTTGGAAGGACTGATGCTGAAGCTCCAATACTTTGGCTACCTGATGTGAAGAGCTGACTTACTGGGAAAGACTGTGATGCTGGGAAAGATTGAGAGCCAGCAGAGAAGGGGGCGATAGAGGATGAGATGGCTGGATGGCATCACTGACGCAATGGACAAACTCAGGGAGATGGTGAAGGACAGAGAAGCCTGGAGTGCTGCAGTTCATGGGGTCACAAAAAGTCAGACATGACTTAGCAACTGAACAATACAACAGCTGGTGGCTCAGTAGTAAGGAATCCTCCTGCCAATGCAGTAGACATGGGTTTGATCCCTGATCTGGGATGATCCCACGTGCCGCGGGACAGTCAAGCCCACACACCACAACTACTGAGCCTGTACTCTGGAGCCTGGGAATTGAGACTATTGATGCCTGTGCACCCTAGAGCCCACGCTCCACAAAAAGAGAAGCCACTTCAGCAAGAGCCCCAGGCACTGCAACCAGAGCCTAGGCCCCGCCTGCCCCAGTAAGAAAAGCCCACACAGCAATGAAGACCCACCACAGCCAAAAATAAACAAAATTAATTTTTTTTTCATTTATTTTTATTAGTTGGAGGCTAATTACTTTACAATATTGTAGTGGTTTTTGTCATACATTGACATGAATCAGCCACGGATTTACATGTATTCCCCATCCCAATCGGGATGGGAAAATTAATTTAAAAAAAATAGCATAACAGAAAAGCCACCAACTAAAATGGAAGACAGAAACACAAGGAAAAAGAAACACTGGAGATATACAGAGCAAAAAGCAAGCAAAGATAAACTGGCTGTCCTAAATCCTCATGTGTCTATGATCACCTAAATGCAAATGGATTGAATATACCAAGCAAAAGAAACAGATGGATTAAAAAATGAAACCAAGTGATGTGCTGCCTCCAGGAGGCTCATCCTAGTTCTAAAGACAAACATTAGCTCAAAGTGAAGAAATGAAAGATGATACTCCAAGCAGAACAGCCCAAAGAAAGCTGGTATAGCCATACTTATATCAAACAAAGTAGACTTCAAGCTAGAACAGGTAACAAGAGACAGAGATAGGCACTTTATAACAATACACAGAACAATTCCTCAGGAAGACATAACAGTTATTAATGTATATGCACCTAACATAAAAGTATAGGCTTCCCAGGTGGATCAATAGTAAAGACTCCACCTGCCAATGCAGGAGGCACAGGTTCAATCCTTGGATCGGGAAGATCCCCTGGAGAAAGAAATGGCAACCCCCTCCAGTATTCTTGCCTGGAGAATCCCAGGGACAGAGGAGCCTGGCAGGCTACAGTCTGTGGGGTCACAAAAGAGTCAGACATGACTCAACAACTAAACAACAACAACAACAATCATAAGAGTACCAATATATACATCAAAAGGGAGAAATTGATAGTAACACAGTAATAGTAGGGAACTTTAATGTCCCACTTACACCAGTGGATGGGTCATCCAGACAGAAAATCAGTAAGGAAATACCAACTTTAATTAAATAATAGGCCAAATAAGCTTGACAGATTTATTTAGAACCTTTTATCTGATTGTAACAGAATACACACTCCTCAGGTACACATGGAACTCTCTTAAAGAAATAGTAAATAGTATATTTACAGAGTACAGAATGAACACACAAAAATCTGTTGTATTTATATACACTACAACAAGCTAGCAGAAAGGGAAATAAACAGTCCCATTTACAATCTCAACAAAAAGAATAAAATATCTAGGAATATATTTAGCTAAGGAGGTGAAAGACCGGTACACTGAAAATATCAGTTATTGCTGAGAGAAATTGAAAAAGATACAAAGAAACGGAAATATATTCTGTGTTCATGGAATGAAAGAATTAACATTGTTAAAATATCCATATTACCTAAAGCAATCTACTTAAGTGTAATCACTATCAAAATCCCAAAGACATTTTTCACAGAAATAGAAACAGAATATCCTAAAATGTATATGGAACCATGAAAGACCCTGAAAAGCTAAAGCAATACTGATGAAAAAGAACAAAGCTGGAGGTATCATGCTCTCTGCTTTTGAATTTTGCTACAAAGCTATAGGAATCAAAACAGTACCTTACCTGCCTCCTGAGAAACCTCCTGATCAAGAAGCAACAGTTAGAACCAGACATGGAACAACAGACTGGTTCAAGACTGGGCAAGGAGTATGTCAAGGCTGTATACTGTCGCCCTGCTTATTTAATTTCTATGCAGGGTACATCATGTGAAATGCCGGGCTGGATGAAGCACAAGCTGGAATCAAGATTGCCAGGAGAAATATCAGTAACCTCAGATATGCAGATGACACTATTCTTATGGCAGAAAGTGAAGAGCTAAAGATCCTCTTGATGAAGGTGAAAGAGGAGAGTGAAAAAGCTGGCTTAAAACTTAACATTCAGAAGACTAAGATCATGGCATTCGGTCCCATCACTTCATGGCAAATAGATGGGGAAACAATGGAAACAGTGACAGACTTTAATTTCTTAGGCTCCAAAATCACTGCAGATGGTGACTTCTGCCATGAAACTAAAAGATGCTTTCTCCTTGGAAGACAAGCTATGACAAATCTAGACAGCATATTAAAAAGCAGAGACATTACTTTGCCACCAAAGGTCCATCTAGTCAAAGCTATGCTTTTTCCATGTATGGATATGAGTTGGATCATAAAGAAAGCTGAGAGCCGAAGAATTGATGCTTTTGAACTGTGGTGTTGGAGAAGACTCTTGAGAGTCCCTTGGACTGCAAGGAGATCCAACCAGTCAGTCTTAAAAGGAAATCAGTTGTGAATATCCATTAGAAGGACTGGTGCTGAAGTTGAAGCCCCAATACTTTGACTCCCTGATGAGAAGAGCTGACTCATTAGAAAAGACCCCGATGCTTGAAAGATTGAAGGCAGGAGGAGAAGGGGATGACAGAGGACTAGATGGTTAGATGGCATCACCAACTCAATCGGCATGAGTTTGAGCTAGCTCCGGGAGATGGTGAAGGACAGGGAAGGCTGGCATGCTGCAGTCCATGGGGTTGCAAAGAGCTGGACACGACTGAGCAACTGAAAAACAACAAATGTATAGTAATCAAAACAGTACCGTATTATCAGAAAAACAGACACAGATCAGTGGAACAGAATTGAGACCCCAGAAATAAACCCACATGTATTTGGTCAATTCATTTGTAAGAAAGTAGCAAAGAACACACAAGGGAGAAAGAATAGTCTCTTTCATAAACGGTGCTGGGAAGATGGGAGAAGGATGAAACTAGGCCACTATCTCATACCATACAAAAAATCAACTCAAAATGGAAAAAAGTCTTGAGTGTAAGAACGAAAACCATAAAACTCCTAGATGAAAACATAGGCAGTAAACACTTTGACTTAGGTCTTAGGAGTATTTTTCTAGATATGTCCCCTCAGGCAAGGGAAATAATAGCAAAAATAAACAAATGGGACTACATCAAACTAAAAAGTTTTTGTACAGCAAAGGAAACCATGAACAAGAGGAAAAAACAACCTACTCAGTGGAAGAAGCTATTTGCAAATCATGTATCTGATAAGGGGTTAATACCCAATTACAGGGTTCAGTTCAGTTCAGTTGCTCAGTAGGAGGGTTCAATTCCTAGTGGGGGGACTAAGATCCCACCTAGCACACAGCATGGCCAAAAAAGACAGGTAGAATTTAGGCAAAGGAAGGGTAGAATATTTCTACCTAAACAGGAAATTTGTGAGACAAAGCACGGAGATAAGAAAAGGAACACCTAATTTAATTTCTGAAACTATATAAACATTACATGGATTGGCAAATAATGCATGCTGAAGTTTTACAAACTTTTATTTTGCAACAACTATAGATTCACAGAAAGTTTGAAAACAAATGTAAAGGGAGGGCCTATGCACCCTTCACCCAATTTTCGCCGGCGGTAACATCTGCCGTTGTGCAATAGCAGATCCAGGAAACTGACATTGTCGTGATCCACAGTTTATTCAGATTATACCAGCCTTATACACACTCGTTTGTGTGTGTAGGTGTGTGTGCATGTTCGTACTTTGCAGCACTTTTATCACATATTTAGACTGATGTTACCACTACCCCAGTCAAGACACAGAACAGTTGCATGACAAGGGTTCCTGGTGCTACTTTTTCAGGGTGTTTTTGTTCAGTCGCCCAGTCATGTCACACTGTTTGCGACCCCATGGACTGCAGCACACCAGGCCTCCCTGTCCCTCGCCATCTCCCAGGGTTTGCCCAAGTTTATGTCCATTGCATTGGTGATGTCATCAAGCCATCTCATCCTCTGACTCTCTCTTCTACATCTGCCCTCAATCTTTCCCAGCATCAGAAAAAAAAGAAAGTGAAGTCACTCAGTCGTGTCTGATTCTTTGTGACCCCATGGACTGTAGCCCACCAGGCTCCTCTGTCCATGGGATTTTCCAGGCAAGAGTACTGGAGTGGGTTGCCATTGCCTTCTCCAGGGGATCTTCTGAACCCAGGGATCGAACCCAGGTCTCCCGCATTGCAGGCAGACACTTTACCATCTGAGCCACCAGGTAAACCTTTCCCAGCATCAGGGACTTTTCCAATTAGTTGTCTGTTCACATCAGATTTCCAAAATACTGGAGCTTCAGCTTCAGCATCAGTCCTTCCAGTAAATATTCAGGGTTGATCTCCCTAAGATTGACTAGTTTGATCTCCTCGCTGTCCAAGGGACTTTCAGGAGTCTTCTCCAGCACCACAGTTTGAAGGCATCAATTCTTTGGCATTCTGCCTTCTTTACAGTCCAGCTCTCACAACTGTACATGACCACTGGGAAGACCATAGCCTTGACTATACGAACCTTTGTTAGCAGAGTAATGTCTCTGCCTTTCAACACACCGTCTAGGTTTGTCATCGCTTTCTTGCCAAGAATAGCTTTCCTGCTTTTCATAGCCACAGTCAATTCCTGTCTTTCCTGCTCCACATTCTCTGTAACCTCTAGCGATCACTAACCTGTTCTCTATCTCTGTAACTTTGTGGCAAGCATGCTGTCTTTTCCATTAAAATATAGCTTTGCTGTTGCTGCTATTTAGTAGCTAAGTCATGTCTGACTCTTTACTACCCCATAGACTGTAGCCCACCAGGCTCCTCTGTCCCTGGGATTTTCCAGGAAAGAATAGTGGAGTGGGTTGCCATTTCATTATCTAGGGATTGGAGAAGTTCTTCCCAACCCAGGGACTGAACTCGCGTCTCCTGCTTGGCAGGTGGAGTCTTTACCACGGAGCCATCTGGGAAGCCCAAAATATAGCTTTAATCACACTCGATGTTATTTTGCAAGAAACTTAGTAGCATCTTCACCTTGGACTTAAAACTTCATCAGTAATCTTTTCATTTAGGAGTCAGATTTTATACTAAATCAGTCAGTTTATAGCCAGTCGACTTATACTAAGGTTATTGCAAATGAACTGTCTTTAAATTTCTATCCTTCAGTTCTTCTTCCCTTTTACTCTGAAAGATGGTTTTATCAAATACTCTACAAAAATACCTGTGACCATCAGGTATGAGTGACTTTACTCATTAGCTGTGAATGGCTTCCAGCTTTGTTTTAAAAACTTTCTTAAAAAAAAAAAAAAAAAACTTTCTTCAGTACATCTTCATTGAGCCTTTCTTCCCTTCTATAGAACAGATGCTTTTACTCATCTCTGTTCATGTTGGAGACTTTCTCTGAAAGTATTTCCTCCTTCTCTAAGATAGTTATCCACACACACCTTGCCCTCTCTAACTGCTTCTTTTATGTGCACGAATGTTTTTAATCCTATTACAAATCAATATTGCGTATCCAGGTCAAAAAGGTTCTCAGCCACAAAGGAATTGCAGCCTAGCAAGGGAGAGACAACCTATGCTAAGAGCTGAAATTCAGCCAGGGCACACCAGTGCAACCCTACTCGTTGCCAGATATCAAAATACTTCTGTTCTAATCGCTAAAAAGCTGATGCTATAGACCCCATGCCTTGTCACCCCAAAACAAAAACCTTTGGCACAACCAGGTCCTACCTCTGAGACCCACCAGACACCCCTATGATCCAGTAAGCAAAGATCTGGAATTTTAGACAGCTCTTCAATGATATTTTGAATATTGCTCCACCCTCTACCACTAAATAAAATGCTAAATAAATGATAAATAATGAAAATGCTAAATGAAATGATAAAATGCTATTATATTTGATGATTGAAGTGAAGTGTTAAAAAAAAAAAAAAACCTCAGAGAATGGGGTACATATTGGGATGGGACTAAGAAAGACTAGAGAGCATCCAGGGAAAGTTTACAGACTTCCAAACTCTCAATTAATAGTAATAATAACATGAACTTCCCTGGCAGTCCAGTGGTTAAGACTCTGTGCTTCCACTGAAAGGTGCGCGGGTTGAATCCCTGGTTGGGGAATAAGATCCCTCATGCTTTGCATCACAGCCAAAAACTTTAAAAAAAAAAAAAAAATTCATTCATTTAAAACATAGTAATAATAAATACCATTTATTAAGTGCATACTATAAAATAGGCCCGGTGCCAAATACCTTTAACAAATATTTACTTCATTTATTCCTCATACAACCATAGAACAAATAAAATTACAATTCCACTTGACAGATGAGCAGTATTGATCCTCAGTCAGTTCACAGTGATACAGCTGAACCAGTCATTCAAAGGCACCTGTTTTGATGGGTCACAGTGTTTGTTGTGATCAGTCAGCACTTGGACTCTATCAGTTACTAAGATTTTTGAATATCACCCCTACAAATAAGAAACTTGACCCTGAGGATAAACCAGCTGCACAAGATTACATAATAAATAGCAGAACTGGAGTTGCAATCCAAGACTGAGGAACTCTAAG
Organism: Odocoileus virginianus; assembly: GCF_023699985.2. Taxonomy (NCBI): domain Eukaryota; kingdom Metazoa; phylum Chordata; class Mammalia; order Artiodactyla; family Cervidae; genus Odocoileus; species Odocoileus virginianus. The sequence continues at coordinate 39,576,564 of NC_069674.1, forward strand.
TTCATGAATACAGCTTTTAAAAAACATTCATAATATAATAATATGCTTAATAAATTGATATAACATATATTAATATAATATATATTGTAACATAAACATAGTAAAAACTTGGGTTGGTCCAAAGTTCATTCAGGTTTTCCCTATGGGTACAATAAAACTTGAAAGAACTTTTGGCCCAACCCAATAATATGTTTCCTTTCTTTGTATCTTCTGGGAAAATGACAGTGACGCTATATGTTTTTAATCTCCCTAAAGCTTCCCATAAAAACAGAAAAAATAGGGTAGGAAAGCCAAAACTCAACAATGAACCAGGTGGTATTCTCACAAACTCTCAAATTTGAGTAGGTAGGAATCAAACTCCAACAGTGGCAAAGCTCACAAGGTGTCAGCAGCAACGCAGGGGGGTCTTCTGAGAGCTGGAGAGCCCCCAAATGACCACAGATATTCTTGGCAATGCTCACAGGGCTAATCTGAGAACTGCCAAAACTCCGTGGAGCTTTGCAGACTCCAGTCCCAAGTAAGAGCAGGAGGGCTGGAGTAGTGTGAGCCCCATGAACCCTCCACTCTAAGTGACCAAAGCTTTCTTAAGGGTAAAGCCCACCTTAAGGAGAGACTGCGGAAGCAGAATTGAGCAGAGCAAACCCATCAGGTTGGCTTCCCAGATGGCGCTAGTGATAAAGAACCCGCCTGCCACAATGCATGAGACGTAAGAGATGAAGGTTCGATCCCTGCGTGGGGAAGATCCCCGGGCCGAGGTCACGGCAACCCACTCCAGTATTCTTGCGTGGAAAATCCCATGGACAGAGGAGGCTGGCAGGCTACATTCCGTGGGGTCACAAAGAGTCAAACACAACTGAAGCGACTTGGCACGCAAATTGATCAGGTCAGAAACAGAAAGAGGAAAGGAAGCAGAAGGAGGAGTACTTTACAACAACAACAGAAGAGGGCGCTCTAGAACTGAGAGGTTTAAAAGAAGTTTTTAACCCTCACCGAAAGGCGCTCAGTGGTGTCCTACTCTTTGCAACCCGATGGGCTATACAGTCCATGGAATTCTCCAGGCCAGAATACTGGAGTGGGTAGCCGGTTCCTTCTCCAGAGGATCTCCCCAACCCAGGGATCGAACCGAGGTCTCCCACAATGCAGGCAGATTCTTTACCGTCTGAGCCACGAAGGAAGCCAAGTACTCACCTCACTTAAACATGAGCAAGCAAACAGATCACATAACTGAAACTCATAAAAGTTACTATGAGAAAAAAGGAATAAGCAGAATAACATCCCTACAGACAATAAGGCACACTAAAAAAACATGCCCACAAAGTAAGCCAAAAAATGAAATATTCACCAAAGTTTTCTGAATCTGATTTAAAACAGTGGCAACAGCAATAAGCTGAGATTCAGGAACCTCAAGCAGTCTCCCAAGACTTTCAGGAAACCACACCTAGACGTGAAATATTACTAAATTACTAAAAACCAGAAGAGAAGAGAAAATCTTAAAAACAAGGAAAGCAGAAAAAGGACACATGCATAAGAAATATGGCTGGTTTCTCTTCAGAAACAATGGAGGCAAGAAGGAAATGAAATAGTCCTGGTGTGGTGAAAGGGAAGAAATTGTCAACCTAGAATTCTCGATTTGTATTTTAAAACTTCCCAAAAAAATTAAAAAATTAAAAAAAAAAATAGAACTTCCTACACTCTTGGAGAAAGGAAATACAAACTGAAATTATAAAATTAAAAAGAATGACAATGAAATCATTACATATTGAAATCTATGAGATGCATGTAAAACAGTGATCAGAAAAAAATTCATTGTACTAAACACTGTTAATCAAAATTTTTAATTAAAATAAATTAATTAAACTTCCAGGTCAAAACCAAGAAAATATAATAAACAAAAAAAAACAATAAGAGGAATAATGAAGATAAAAGCAGAAATGAGTGAGAAGAGAAGCAGCAGGCATAAATCTAAATCCTATTTTTAATAGCTTTATTGAAATGTAACTAACTATAATTCATTCATTTAAAGTGTACTATTCAATGATTTTTGTATATTCACAGAGTTGTGCAACCATGACCACAATCAATTTTAGAACATTTCATCACCTCAAAAAGAAACCTCACATCCCTTAACTATCGTTTCCCCAATGTCCCCTCACAGCCTACCCCACAGCCCCAGGCAACCAGCAACCAACTTCTGTCTCTACTGCTGTTTCTGTTCAGTCACTGAGTCCTATCCAACTCTGTGATTCCCCGGACTGCAGCATGCCAGGCTTCCCTGTCCTTCACTATCTCCTGAAGTCTGCTCCAATTCATGCCTGTTGAGTTGGTGATGCTACCTAACCTTCTCATCCTCTGCCACCCCCTTCTTCTTTTGCCTTCAATCTTTCACAGCATTAGGATTTTTTCGAATGAGTCAGCTCTTCATATCAGGTAGCCAAAGTATTAACTGAAGCTTCAGCAGCTGTGTCTGTAGATATGCCTATTTGTGCCATGTCATAATAGAATCATACAAAATGCTGCCTTGCTGACTGGCTTCTTTCACTTAGCAGAATATTTTCAGCGTTCATTGTTAAAATAAAATGGTTTATATGCTCTATAGATTAAAAGAGAAATATTCAGAGGCAGAAATAAAATTATGCATATGGATGTTAACTGCATTAATTGCATTCTTTATAATAAAAATTAGAAAATTGCCAAAATGTCTAACGGTAAGAAAATAATTAAGTTGACCTAGCATACCCTTAAGACAGAATATTTACACTGCCATTTAAAAATGTTATAAATATGAAATGAAAAATGCACAAAGCCACTTATTTTGGCACTATGTGTATTAGTAAAGACTGGGTTTTACTGAATATCCTATTAATTGGAGAATAGTCAGACAAATTATGATATTCAATGGAGTTCTGTGAATCTCTAAAAAGAAATAACGAATATCTGTTCACAGGGCCATGGAGTGATTTCCAGGATATAGTGTCAAAAAAAAAAGTTTCTATGAGTTAGAAGGATATGGATAATATGCTGTATTTTGTATAGAAAATAGGGGAGGGGAGAAAAATTAATATGCTTTTGGTAATGTCTTAGAAAAAATAGATAAATAAAATCTAATCATTTTATAGGAAGTGAGTGAGGAATGGAGGAAAGGAAACAGGTATGGGAGCCAGACCACTTTAGATTTTATAATTTTTATTTTTGCTTTGAACAGTTTTATAAATATTTTAAAATTTAATTTTGGTTTTTAATTATATTTATAAAACCTGTTCAAAGCATAAAGTAAACAAATGAACTTAACTGTGGATAAAGTTATTAGTATAACCACTTTTAGAAAAATTATTATTACTTTAAAAGCCCTGTATGGACTCAGTAGTAAAGAATCGGCCTGCCAGTGCAGGAGACTTGGGCTCAATCCCTAGATAAGGAAGATCCCCTGGAGAAGGAAATAGCAACCCATTCTAGTATTCTTGCTGGGAAATCCTATGGACAGAGGAGCCTCATGGGATATAGACCATGAGATCCCAAAAGAGTCAGACATGACTTAGTGACTAAACAATAATAGTTTTGACTGTACACCTAAAGAAAAAAAAAATAAACCTGCAAAGATGTCTTAAGTTGAATTCAATTGGTTTGTTTTTGTACTAATATTATTACTTTGAAGCTATTACAATGGTTTATATATAATATTTAATGTCTGTGTTTGTTGGGTAAAAATCAAGTATGTAATGACATTAGTGTTGTTGGAAACCAATTTTTTCACAATAAGAAAATGAGATGCAAAAACAAAATCAAAGAATGAAAAATTTTATACCCTTTATTTGAATTAAAAATACTGCTATACGTGCAGGATTTATTCATTTTCCTTTTCCTAAACAAATGCATATTCCCTAACCCTGACCACTGAAAAGGCTTAGAAATAATGACAATCCACTAGCAATGAACCCCTCCAGTGCTTATATTGTGGTTGTATAATATTATTCCTTCTTAAAAGAAACCAGACATTTTGAAGAAACACCTGACACCAGATATGGGACAGAAAATATGAAAAATGTCCTTGGGCTGTTTCATGATGTATGAAAGCAGGTGAGCTGTCAAAAACTACTGGAGTCGTGTTAGAACTTGAACTCATAAATAGAAATTTGTTCCCTTTGACCAGCATCACCTCCTTTCCTCAACTCCAGGCCCTGGCGACCACCATTCCACTCTGTTTCTAGGAGTTCAGCTTTTTTTAGATTCCATAAAGTGATACTATGCAGTATTTGTCTTTCTGTGACTGACTTGTTTCACTTATCATAATGCCTCTAAGATCTACCTATTTAGTTCCAAATGGCAAGACACACTTATTTTTTATGACTGAACAAATTTTGTATATATAATAACTATGTACATGTTTTTTCTTTATTCTTTTATCCATCAATGGACACTTAGACTGTTTCCATGTCTTGGCTACAATGAATTATATGATAGGCCTATGTCTAATTTTTTGAGGAACTTCCATACTATTCTCCATAATACTGCACCAATTTACACTTCTATCAACAATTCACAAGGGTTCTCTTTTCTCCCCATGTTCACCAACACTTGTTACCTCTCTCTTTTTTTAATCTTTTGTTTTGACTGCACTGGGTCTTCCCTGTTGCGCACGGTCTTTCCCTAGTTGCGGCGAGCAGGGGCTACTCTGCTGTGGCCCGGGCTTCTCATTGCGGCGGCCTCTCGTTGCGGAGAACAGATGGAAGGCGCACAGGCTTCAGTAGCTGCGGTTTGCGGGCACATGTAGTTGCGGCACATGGGCCTAGTTTCTCTGAGGCATGTGGAATCTTCTCAGACCCGTGAACCCGTGTCCCCTGCATTAACAGGTGGATTCTTATCCACTGTACCACCGGGGAAGTCCACTTGTTATCTCTTTTTGATAACAGCAATTTAGCAGGAGTGACTGATATCTCACTGTGGTTTCAATTTCCATTTCCTGATGATTAGTGACCCTGAGTAGCTTTTTGTGTACTTTCTGGCCATTTCTGTGTCTTCTCCAGAAACATGTCTATTCAAGTCCTTTGCCCATTTTTGGATTGGATTATTATTATAATTATTATTATTATTTTGCTATTGCATTGTATAGTTTCTTATATATTGGATATTAACTTATCAGATATACTGTTTTTAAATATTTCTCCCATTCTTTTTTTCTTTTTTTTTAATTTTCTCCCATTCTGAAGTTGCCTTTTCATTGGTCGATTGTTTCTTTGGATGTGCAGGTGGTACTTAAGAAAACAAATTCACCGATCCCTTTGGTGGCTGTTAGGGCGCCAATATAGTATTCAGAAAATAGATTAGTAACAAATAAGCATTCACCTGCATTTTCTCGACACATATTTCAGTTGAAGAAAGGAATTTCTTCTGAATAGAAGAATTCCAACTAATGAACACAAGAGAATGATACATTTATAAAATCACCTGGAACAAGATAAGCAGTTGGGCATACAGGGTCAGAGCTCAAGAGAGCAATGATCCCTGGAGGTACACCCTTGGAAGTCATTAGGATACGAGGTGTGACAAAACCCTTGGGAATCTTTGGGACTCCAGGATAGACTGAAAGAGAACTAAGAGTGTAATTACCTGTATGAAGGAATGGGTGGAAGAATCCTCTGGAGGAAGGATAACTAGTGAGAATAACCGAGTTGAATTAGTCAAGGATGTATGAAGAGAAACACGCAAGAACAAACTAGTGATACGAAAGTCAAGTGGGAAGGAAGAACCCTTTTCTTTTAAGGAAATGATTTGGAAATTGTATGAATCACCTATACCCAACTAAAACTTAATCTCATGACTACATCTGGCTGCCAAGAAGACTAGGTAACATGGTCTGTTCTGGGCAGAGTGTGCCCAGCTAAAATCTGGGGCACCAAAAGCAGGAGAATGGATATTGAGGTTGATGAGTAGTTTGCACCACAGTATTCAATTTACAGCCAATTATGATTACTGGGTGGACATCTACTCCAAACAATTAAAGAAAAAGTGGTAGAGAAGTCCAGTTTCCCAATGCAAGTGATAGGAGATAGATGCGTTTCTATGTGTGGCTTAAATCAAAATCTGAGTTTGGAAAGACTAAAGTAAAGAGTAAAGATAAGAAGTAAACAAAGTCATGAAACTTGTGAAGAATTTAATACTTTACTGCATCCTGATAGCCTAGAATTGAAGAGCAACCTTGAAACTTAAAGGAGGTTGTAATTAGAGTAGTGGGTGAGGGTGAAGGGTAAGGCAGCTGGAAGAACAGGACCAGAGGAGATTTGCCACATCTGGTCAAATTTGCCAGATTTGCCAAATCTGGTCTGGCAGATTTGGGGTACACAGTCAAGGATTTGAAAGCAGAGGGAAGATCAGGGCATCTCCTCTAATGAAGTCAGCACCCTCGCTGACCCAAAGCAGGAGTCAGAGTTAGGGGCTGGAGGTGTGAGACAAAACAGAGATAGCTAATGCTGATTTGTCTAAGAGGCATCATCTCAAAGCTAGTGTATATACATTTAGTGTTTCTACCTGCCCCAAACTCATCCCCTGTGCTTTTGATACTGTTACTGTTTTTTGATAGAGCCCCCTGCCTTTACTCAAACCACATTCTTTGTGTAGAACATAGGACCTCATCCTCCCAAATCAAAGCACTGCTTTCCTCTGGGATAGTGACTGATACAGAGATAGGCATGAAAAATAAATAAATAAATAAATAAAAAGAGATAGGCATGGAACTGTCTCCAAACCAAGGACTTGATGGGGCTCTGAAAGTAAAGCAGGGACTCTTTGCCCCAATCTTGAACTTGGGAGGATATGGAAAAAATGCCTTCTGTGGCCCTCAGGGAGATTCTATCTAACAACTGAGCCAACAAGGACAGAGATGTAGACAGAGAGACCAGGTTCTGGAATGTTACTTATAGAATTGAGTCCAGCTGTGCCTGGAGCCAATGCTACCCTCAGAATTTGTTACTGTCAGGAGCCAATGCATGCTCTTTTTGTTTAAGGCACAGTAGATTCAGTTTTCTCCCACTTTCAACAGAAGCACATCTAATACTACTAGACAATTTAAATACATTGTTTCATTTAATTTCACAATGTGGTTTGCAGGTGTTATTATTCCCATTCTATACAAATAAGGTAACTAAAGCTTAGAAAAATGTGGAAACTTGCACAAGATGCATAGTTCATTGAACCAAGTTTCAAACTCATATCTAGTTCCAAACTTTCCATAACAATACAGTAGAGTCCCTCTTACTCACGTGATCAGCACATAAATGATGAATTAACCAAAAGAGTAAAGGCAGAGAATTAGCTTTAAGTAACGTGGACATACTCGGTGACCAATTTCTGGAAGATTTCAGAGATTTTGCTTTAGTTTAGTTATGACTTTTTAGTGTTAAATCACATTTACATTCTTGATCTTATTTCACTATCTTTATTCACTGCATAATTCAATTTGCTGGTATTTTAGTTGGATTTCTGCACCTATATTTAAGAAATGGGCTTACAATTTTTCTTTCTCATATTTGTATGGTTTTCATATCAAGATTTGGAGAAGGAAATGGCAACCCACTCCAGTATTCTTGCCTGGAGAATCCTGTTGACGGAGGAGCCTGATGGGCTGCTGTTTATGGGGTCGCACAGTCAGACACGACTGAAGCAATTTAGCATGGACAGCACGCACATATCTCGAATATTTTAAGACACATAAGTGTATATTTGTTTGCCAATTTTTTCTATAGGTTCAAGACATTTGTTTGAGTGTATGGCTGATGATTAGAGTTTTGTAACATCTTTCTTACATGAACCACACCAGGCATTGTGAAAAATTTGCTTTTAGCAATTTGAGTGCAGAACCCTACATTTTTTCCTTCCAATAGACTACAATTGCTTGCCTACGTGTAATTCAACAGCAGGTATTTCAAAGACTCACTTCTATCTTGTCTTTCAAAGCATTCAACTTAAATCTTAGAAATAACAGCTCCCTTTTAAAAAAATTTTTAAACTTTTTATTTTCTATTGTGTGTGTATGCATGCATGCTCAGTCACGTCCAACTCTTTGTGACTCCATGGACTGTAGCCTGCCAGGCTCCCCTTTCCATATGATTTCCCAAGCAAGAATACTGGACTGGGTTGCCATTTCCTTCTCCAATTTTCTATTGGAGTATAGCCAATATAACAATGGTGTGATAATTTCAGATGAACAGTGAAGAGATTCAGCCATACATATATACATGTATCCATTCTCTCCCCAACTCCCCTCCCATCCAGGCTGCCAGGGAACAATGAGCAGAGCCCTATATGCTATACACTATGTCCTCATTGGTTATCCATTTTAAGTATAGCAGTGTGTATGTGTCCATCCCAAACTCCCTTACTCTCCCTTCCCCTATCCTTCACCCTGGCAACCATAAGTTCATTCTCTAAGTCTTGAGCCTCTCTTAACAGCTCCTTTTTGCATTAATTCTTTGGTTGACATATTTACTTAAATTACAATGACTAATATAACTGGCATTGGTATATTCACACTGTGGTAGCTTTGTGTGGCTGCCTAACTAAGTATCACAAACTGAGTGGTTGAGAACCACACAGATTTGTTGTCTCACAGATGGGGAAGCTAGAGTCTGAAATCAAGGTATCAGCAGGCCCACATTTCCTATGAAACCTGAAGAGGAAATATCGTTCCTTGCCTATCTCTACTTTCAAATAATTTTCTGGAAATCTTTGGTGTTCCCGACTTGTAGACATAATACTCCAGTTCTGTGTCTTTACATGGCCATCTTCTTTCTGTGTATGTCTGTCCAAATTTCCCCCTTTCATAAGAACATCAATGATATTGACTTAGAGTCTACTCTGAGGACTCTGTGGTCGAGATTCTATCTCCAAATAAGGTCACATCCTGAGGTACTAGGAGTTAGGATGTCAGCAGATCATTTTTAGGGGGACACAATTCAACCCTTAAAAGTCCACCCACTACACTGATGCTTAGTAAATTTACTGTTCCACTGGTGGGAACAAAAGTGGGTGTGCCATACCATAGCTGTGAGTATTTAGCATTGGTGAGTACATTTGTAGGGAGAAAAGAAAATGTGTGTCGGTAAAAGGAGTCAATAAAGAAATCCCAGTGTAGGTTATGGAGGAAGATGCAGGGGATGGAGAGGTAAGTTGATAGGGTAGAAGTTGAACCATTTTTCTGGGCAGGCCACTTTAGCCACTGCTTCCTTTTACAAATTAGAGGTAGGTTTTCCTAAGCAGTATCTCCTGGGAAGGGAGGAGTCCCTCCAGATCTTAAAGGCAATCCAGATGGACATGAAGATTTTTTCTGATACAATAGAAAATATAGTAATCCCTTTAAAAATTTAGAATATATAGATATATATCTACATATTCAAAATTTACATTCAAAATTTTAGAATATGTAGATATATTTCTGGTGTTCTGCAACTTCCCCTGCCTGTGTATAAATAAGGCCACATTTTCATTTACTCTCCATTTTTTTCTAGTTGACCACTCTTATCTACACACGCAAGACCCTGTTCAGTGCCCCCATCTTCAGGTGGTATCTCAGAGGATATCATAAAGAGGCCAAGACATGTGGGACACTGCACTCTCCTGTTTCTGCCTGAGAATCTTCTAAAACTACAATGTCCTCCAAGTAATGCCATCTAGGACTGTTTCTTTAACGTGTTTCCCCAGTATCTTATACCAGTGATCATATAGCATGTGCTCAATAAATAATTACAGAATGATGAACCCCTCTAAGCCCTTAAGTGGCAGAGACAATGAGACCCTCCAGACATTCCATTTAGTGCCCCATAGATTCAAGCCAGTTATGGAGTTAGATGGAGCCATGAGACTAATTCTAACCAAGGAGAGACATAAAGCCTTAACATTGCTCTTAAATGGCTGGGGGCAAGGGAACTGGAGCTTGATTCTGCATTTCTGTTAAGAGACCGTAAGTAGAAATCAGAACCTCTTGGGTCTTAAGATCAAATAGGGCTTGAGATTTGGATGGAACAAAACACAGTAAGAAAAATACCTCTCACTTGCAGACTTTCTGCAAAAAAAAAGCCAAATGAATTTATAAGCAACTCGCTAATTCTGTGAGGGAGATCCTGAAATGGTTCTGACTGGCAAGGAATAATAAATGGAACCTAGGTGAACAGTTCCTATTATAAGATTTTGAGATAATCATGCATGTGTGCATGCTAAGTTGCTTCAGTCATGTCTGACTCTGTGCGACCCTATGGACTGTAGCCCACCAGGCTCCTCCATCCATGGAATTCTCCAGGCAAGAATACTAGAGTGGGTTGCCATGCCCTCCTCCAGGGGATCTTCCTAAATCAAAGATCAAACCTGCATCTCTTATATAAGTCTCCTGCATTGCAGATAGGTTCTTTACCATTAGTGCCACCTGGGAAGCCCTGAGAAATACATATATGATCTTAATTTTGGACTGGGATTTTTACAAACTCTTTGGAGGTGACTGTCACCAAGGACCTCTCTCCAGCAATTCTCCTGCCCTAAGCAGATGTACTGTTGAAACCTCAGTACCTCAGATGGTACTTGAACCCAGCCAAACCCCAGGCTGGGATGTGAACCCACAGGATGGGATTCAGACACAGCTGAACTGCAGATTGGGACTTGAATCCACAATCCCTGATTTAGAAGGGGACTTGAACACACTGTCTTTTAATTAAAACTCCTCACCTGGTGTCAGGACTTACTGATAGTCAGGTCCTCAGGTCTCAAACCTGAGACCAAAAGGAATTCAATGTGGGGCTAAGTGACAGGAAAGAGTGAGTTCATTAGCATAAGACGTTTGTGAGAGATACAATAAGCTGGCCAGGGAGCGCAGCCCTGAGTCGGGAATCCTCCGGCCCTTATTAATTCCTGAATATTCAGGAATTAAGAGGAGAGGCATGCCTTTCCCCCGGGGCTGAGGAATCCAGGCATTTCCTTTGTTAGTTTCTCATTATGGCGATAAGTACCCTCTTCTCTCTTTATTGGGGATCGCCTTGTGTTTTGTAAATTTGGAATTTTAATCTTTATCTTTGCTGAGAATAACTACCTTGTAAGACAGTATACATGCCCACGCCCTGTTGATGAAAACATCTTTGCTCCATCAGAGCTTTGGTCCCCGTGTCTTTCTTTCTTTCTTTCTCTCTCTCTCTCTCTCTTTCTTTCTTTCTTTCTTTCTTTCTCTATCTCTCTCTATTTCTGGCTGATTCCCTGGAGCGCGGAAGGTGGCTGCGTAACCCAGGGAATGTTAGCCTCTTTCCTTCTTTCACTCTCTCATCATCGACTCCGGACCACCAGGTTCCAGTCCATTAAAGGACCAACAGCCCTGAGAACAACTAGGGCTACATTTTTATAATCAAGGAAAAAGTGGGGAGGAAAGAAAACCACCTTCTTTTTCATTCCTGGGTAGATGTCAAGGCTTACATCATTAGTTCCTCCTTTAACCCTATATGGTCTAAACAGAACTATCTTGGCGCTATTTAAATCATGTATTTATTAGCAAAAGAGTGGTAACATATATTAAAATATGGGAATTCATCTCAAGTTTTGGTGTAATGCCCCTTTTGCTTAGTTTCTTTCCCTTTTCACCTACATTCTTGGCTTGGCCACATATAGGAATGCAGTTTTTCTCAGGGCCCATTATCTTATAGACCTCACAAGGTCAAATGCAGGTCTCATATCCATTTTTCTGTGGCAGTGACCTAAGTAAGTCTGTTTAGTTTCAAAATGTTCTGATTGTTGCTTAGCTGCCAGATATTCTGGACATTTTCTGGTTGATGTCTAGCTGATGGTATTCTCCTAAAGTCTCTGTCTTTCCCTAGTGGGTTAGGATCCTTCTTCAGAGGATCCCTCTGTCCCTCTAGGCGGCTTGATTGGACTGGACCCAAAAGGACTGTCTCTTCTGCATTGCTTACACCTGACCATGGGAAACACGAATGCATCCTATAAATGGGCCCTCCGTGCACGCTGACCAGCGCCAGCCAAGCAGCACGCTGCTGGCTCTGCTTCCCCAGCTGGCTGCAGCCTGTCTTTCCCAGCTGAGAGTAGATGACAGTCCAGAGGGTTCTTCAAGTTTACTGACACTCTTATCAAGTTCTCCAAGTGGTCTTCTGGAAGCCTGGAGGAATGATGCTGGCTGCAGCTTCCCTCAAATGGGGAGAAGGGGAATTCACAGCACAGCAAGAACCCATCAGAGATTTCATTACCAAACCATCCCTCCCCTTTGATTGCTTCTTATATCCTTGGAGATCTGGTCCTAGAGTTTCACATCTAGATTATCTTGATTTCTAAATCAAAATCGACACAAAATCTGTCACTCATGGGCGGAGGGGGGAAGAGCAAACAGAAGGACAGGGAAGTGGAGCTGGGGCCCTAACACAGCCCCTTGTTTAATGTTGGCTGAATGGGGGCTTCCTGCCACTTGAGGCTCAAGGCAGCCTGTCACTGTTCCCCACCCCCAACCTCCACAAACTCCTTCAGGTTGGAGAAGGTTACTTTTCATAATGGGGAAGTTCTTACTCATAAAAGGAGTAGAAAATGGACATAATATCAAACTACACAAGGATTAAGACAAACAACACATTCATGACACATTACTACAAGAAAGGGCTTTGGCAGTGTCAACTACAAATCGGCACTTGCCTCAGGCACTTTCCATCTACATACACAAGGATTAAATCATGAGCTGCTGCAAAGCTAACCTCCAACACCCCCTGAAGGAGTCCAGAATGGAGAGCAGAAATGAGGCCTCTGTGTTCTGGGAAAACTGGCAGGGCAGGTCCTAATATAGTTAGATATTCGTGGGAGCTGATTTTATGAGCCCAATTCTTATATCTCCTCCTATCTAGAAAAGCACTAAAATCCTTCATGTGTAACAATTGTTTCTTGTGACTAGAAGAAGTTTCACAAGATCAGCAGAAATTTTCTACAAAAAAATATGTGCTTGATTGCAAATGTACTCCCCCTTTACCAAAATCACATATATACTGTCCTCCCTGCCCTCTACCTCTTTGGAGCAGTTTCTCAGAGCTATCTGAGGTACTGTCTCCCGGGCGGCAGTCCTCATATTGCCTCAAATAAAATTTGACTTGCAACTCGCACATTTTGCATTTTTTTAGTCGGTAGCAGCCTCATCCTTACACCCTACACTTGAGGACATATGTGGCCCCTTTCATAGACTTTCCCAAAGTTTCTCTGGGTGAGCTAGTCTGACTCAGCAAGTGAACATCTTGTGGCTTTTGCCTAGCCAGCATCTCTTCTCCTGATAGCAGAACATAGCATTTCCTTATGGGGAACTACCTCTTCTCCATGCAGTTTATTTAAAATTATCTCACATTCAGACCCCAGAGTTTTGGCTTATGATCTAGGCCTTGCCTGTGAAACTACAGCATCCTTCTCATGGCAGTTAATTTTTTTTTTTTTTTTTCAAGAAAGGGCAAAAAAAAAAAAAAAAGAAAGAAAGAAAGGGCATATCATGGCCCAAGAAGCAAGAATAGGAGTAGGTGAATGGAAGAGACAGATAATAAACAATAAGCAGAGTAAATAAATAAATAATAGAGTCTATTAGAAGGTGATAAATGCTATGAGAAGAAATAAGCAAATGAAGGAATTAGGAGCAGGGAGATGATAATTTTGAGTAAGGTGGTAGGGATAGTTCTATCTCTGAGTGATAGTTCTATCACTGAGATAGAATTTAAGCAAAGATCAGGAAATGGGAATTAGTCATGCATTCCAGAGAGGGACAACCCAATGTAAAGGCCCTGTGGCAGAAGTCTGCCTGCCTTTTCAAAAAATGGCAAGAAGGCCAGAGTAACTGCATTAGCCAAAGAGGGTTGTAGTGTTTGAGGTCACTGAAGTACCAGGAAAAGATCATCTAGGGCCTTGAGGGGTTTGGCTTTTACTCTGAAATTAAATGGGAAACCACTGGAAGGTTTGGGAAGAGGAGGTAAGTAATCTTTTATTTTTTTCCAGGTCACTCTGGCTACTGTGTGAGGATAAACTGCAGGAAGGCCAGGAAGAAGACTTCAGTGACTCCGGTGGGAGCTGAAGGAGGCATGGTAAGAAGTAGTCAGACTACATATGCTAGGAGGGTCCACCCAACAGAATTTCCTGGCCCACAGATGTGGGACGTGAGAGAAAGATAAGTCAAAGGTAACATTAAGTTTTTGGCCCTAACAGCTGGAAGGATGGAGCTGGTAAAGTATGGGAAGAGGAAATTTGTGAGGAAAAATCAGGGGTGCGGATCTGTGCATGTTAAGATGGAAATGTATTTCAGACATCCAAGGAGAAATATTAAGTGGACTGTGAAAGAGAAGAGTATGGTGCTTAGGAGACAGGAATTTAAAGGCAAGATAAAGACTTGTTTTCTCTCTTCTCACTTGGTTAAGCAGGTTTGTCAGGTCAAAGGATAAAGTGTGGGCGGGTTTGATCTCTGGGTCTGGAAGATGCCCTGGAGGAGGGCATGACAACCCACTCCAGTATTCTTGCCTCGATAATCCCACGGACAGAGAAGCCCGGTGGGCTACAGGCCATAGGGTTGCAAAGAGTCGGACAACACAGGATAAAGTGTGAAAACTCTTTGTTGAGGGAAATGCCAGTCAAACTAACAGGTCACAGTCCTGATTATGGAAAGAGCAGGACACATCAAGAATCTGTCTCCCTATCTAGACAACAACTGCACTGTCAGAATCTGTCTGAGGTAATTATTTTGGAACTCTGGAGTCTGCTGAAGGCTTTCAACTTCCAGGGGAAGATTTGGACAGTAAATCGTGGTTAATTTCAGTCAATTTCAACGGTTAGCACAGTAGCAACTACCCATCCTCCATCCCCAGCTGCACGGCAGACAGCTGTGTACATGCTCCTGGAATGGCTTATATAGAGCTTGCAGGAGGCAGGAGCCTGTCCTCTGAATATCTGTCTCTGAGCACAGATTACTACTTACGATCACAGAGGTTCAATCACAGAGGGGGGCAGCCACAGTTGCACCTCCCTTCATTGGTGCAAGTCCTTCCTCCCCAACTGAAATGAACTACAGAGGATTAAAAGGGCCCTTCCTTTCCCACCTCCCCTTCCTCTTTTGCTTTTTCCCCCCTTTGGGGGCCAGATATTAAAGACTAGGACATAAAAAACAACTGTATGTAAAGGGGGAATTGGAAAGTGACCACACATACCCAGGAAAAGTTTCACAAAAGACCAGGGAAAACCTTAAATTTACACATCAGGCTGATCCTCATCACACAAGTAACCTACAACAATCAATAAAAACAAAAACAACAGAAATCAGTAAACCCTGGGGAAAGGGAAATGTCACACGAGTGTATGCTCCTCGGTTCTGTCTCGTCACAACAAAGATTCGGAGTGACGGACACTAAAGCCCCTTGGCGGGTCACAGCTCTCGGAGGACAGACCATGTTATAGCTCTCAGGTCTCGAACGGACCGTGTTATAGCTCTTAAATAAATCAGTGTTACAGCTCAGTGTTACAGCTCTATTTATTTAGATAATAGCAGGAAAATCCATCTTTGAGGCCTGAGGGCACATCGATCTAAAGACCGAAGAGAAGCTCGCCCCATCACGCGGGAGAGAGAGAGAGAAGAGGGCTTTGGCCCCTTTTTTTTATATGTTTCTGTCCCTGGGCCTGTCTTATGTAAATTGGGCCAGCCAGGAGTGCTGTTT
The DNA here is from genome assembly GCF_023699985.2 of Odocoileus virginianus. Taxonomy (NCBI): domain Eukaryota; kingdom Metazoa; phylum Chordata; class Mammalia; order Artiodactyla; family Cervidae; genus Odocoileus; species Odocoileus virginianus. The sequence goes on from NC_069674.1 coordinate 39,592,253, forward strand.
GTTTTACCTGCGGTTCTCACTCCGGTCCTCGGACCTTCCTTTGTTCTATTTTCGCGGGCTTTCCCTTCCAGGTCTTTTAGCCACCGCCATTTTGGACTCTTTTTCCCTATTCTACCTACCTAACAGAAAGATCTGATTTCCAGCATTACCACATTACTAGAGTCGAATGATCAGTGTTTTAAACACCCACACACACAAAATCACAAGGCCTACAGAGAAAGTATAGCCCATTCAAAGAAAAAAAATTAACAGAAATTGTCCCTGAAAAAGATCTAATGGCAGATACACTAGACAAATCTTTAAAACAACTGTCTGACAGATGCTCAAAGAACTAGAGAGACATGTGGGAAATGTCAAGAAAACAATGTGCGAACAAAATGGAAACACCAATACATGGAAAGCCTAAGATGAAATAAAAAAGAAATTCTGGAATTGAAAAGTACAGTAACTGAAATGAAAAGTTAACAAGAGAGATTCAAAGGCAGATTTGAGCAGACTGAAGAAACAATCAGTAACTTAATAGGACAATTAAAGTTATCAACTATGAAGAACAGAAAGAAAATAAATGAAAAATGAACATAGCCTAAGGGGCCTTACAGGACATCAAGCAGAACAATATGCGCATGTGAGAGACCAAGAAGAACAGAAGGGGGCAAAGAGAATATCTGCAGAAACAGTGACTGAAAGACGCTCAAACGTGGTCAAACACATGAACATAAACATCCAATAAATTTGACCAACTCCAAATAAGATGAACTCAGATATCCATACCAAGATACATATAATCAAACTTTAAAAAGCCAAAGAAATGATCTTAAAAGAAGCAAAGAGAGGAGAAAATCATCACAGACAAGTATACTCAATAACGCATATATATGGAATTTTAAAAGATGGTAACGATAACCCTATATGCAAAACAGAAAAAGAGACACAGATGTACAAAAAAGACTTTTGGACTCTATGGGAGAAGGCAAGGGTGGGATGTTCTGAGAGAATAGCATTGAAACAAGTATACTATCAAGGGTGAAACAGATCACCAGCCCAGGTTGGATGCATGAGACAAATGCTCAGGGCTGGTGCACTGGGAAGACCCAGAGGGATGGGATGGGGAGGGAGGCGGGAGGGGGATCGGGATGGGGAATACATGTAAATCCATGGCTGATTCATGTCAATGTATGGCAAAACCACTACAATATTGTAAAGTAATTAGCCTCCAACTAATAAAAATAAATGAAAAAAAAAAGGTATACTCAAAAAGATTATCAGCAAATTTCTCTTCAGAAAACTTGGAGGCCAGAAGTGGGCTGATATATCCAAAGTGCTAAAAGGAAAACATATCAATAAGAATCCTAAATGTGGCAAAACTGTCCTTCAAAGTTGAGGGGAAAATTAAGATAATCCCAGATAAACAAAAATTGAGGGAGTTTGTAACCATTAGATCTGCTCTGCAAGAAATGCTGCAAGGTGAAATGAGGACACTCAATAGTAACTCAAAACTGTATGGAGAAATAATGGTTTCAGTAAAGGTGCATGGGCAATTATAAAAGCTATATTATTGCAACAATGGTTTGTAACTGCACTTTTTGTTTTCTACATGATTTAAAATAATTATTCATCTATGTTTTGGGGCACACAATGTGTAAGATATAAATGTGCAACATCAACAGCTGAAGGAGGTGGGGAAAGAGCTATAAAGGAACAGAGTTTTGGCAGGTTATTGAAGTGAAGCTAGAGTAAATTAACATTATTATGTTATAACTTTAGGATGTTAAATATAATCTTCTTTGGTGGCCACAAAGAAAATAGCTATAGAATATGCACAAAAGGAAATGAGATAGAAATTTAAACATTTTACTATCATCTAAACACATAAGAAGATAGTAATGTAGGAAATGAGAGACAAAAAAGGTATATAGAAAACAATTAGCATGTGACAGAGGAGCTTTGCTATCAGTAATTACTTTAAATGTAAATAGATTAAACTCTCCAATCAAAAGACTCATATTGGCAGAATAAATAAAAAACATGATGCAACTCTATGCTATCTATAAGAGATGCACTTGAGATCCAAAGACACAAACATGTTGAAAGAGAACGGATGGGAAAAGATAATCCATGAAAACAGTAACCAAAAGAGACAGATATGGCTATAATAATACCAGACAAAATCGACTTTAAATCCAAAAAGTTTATGTGACAAGCACATTATATATTCATAAAAGATTTAATCAAGAAAGAAGATTGAACAATTATAGACATATACACACTTTAATATAGAACATCAAAATATATGAAGCAAAAACTGACAAAATTGAAAGGAGAAACAGACAGTTCTACAATAATAGCTGAAGACTTCAATGCCCCACTCAAAATAATGGCTAAAAAAAATAGAACATAAGAAAGGAAATAGAGGACTTAATACAGTAAACCAACTGATCTAACAGACATACACAGAGCACTCTACAACAGACTACACCTTCTTCTCAAGTGCACATTGGACATTTTTCAGGATAGATCACATGTTAGGCTGCAAATTTAAGTCTCAATAGGTTTGAAAACATAGTATCATACAAAATATCTTCTCTGACCACAACTGATGGAATTAGAAATCAGTAACGAAAAGAAAACTGGAAAATTCACAAAGTTGTAGAAATGAAACAATATCCATACAAACACCCAATGGGTCAAAGAAGAAAATATAAGAGAAATTAGCAAATACTCAGAGATAAATAAAAATGAAAACATGGCATACCATAATTTATGGGACTTATCAAAAGCAGTGCTAAGGGGAAAATATATAGCTATAAATGCTTACATTAAAAAATAAGAAAGATTTCAAATCAACAACCTAAGGGACTTGAAAAAGAAGAACAAACTCAAAGCTGGAAGAGAGGAGACAATGAAGATTAGAACACAGATAAATGAAAATGAGAATATAAAAACAATAGAGAAAATCAATAACACCAAAAGTTGGTTCTTTGAGATCAGCAAAACTGGCAAACCTTTAGCTACATGGACTAAAAAGACTTAAAGAAGGAGACTCAAAGAAGAAGACTCAAAGAAGACTAAAATGGCTAAAATCAGAAAAGAAAGTAGAGACAACACTACTGACGCTACAGAAATAAAAAGGATTGTAAGAGAATAGCATAAACAACTGCACAACCGCAAACTGGAGAACCTACATGAAATGACCAATTCTAGACACACAGAACCTACCACGACTAACTCATGAAGAAATAGAAATTTTGAAATATAGCTACAACAGGTAAGGAGATTGAATCAGTAATAAAAACTTCCCACAAATAAAAGTCCTGGACCTGATGGCTTCACAGTGAAGCTATCATTTAAAGAATACTACTAATCCTTCTCAAATTTTCCAGGAAAAAAAAAAAAAGAAATGGAGGAAATACTCCCTAACTCATTCTATGAGGCCAGCATTACCCTGACACCAAAGACAGACAAAGACATCCTAAAAAAGGAAAACTATAGATCAATATCTCTTATAAAATTGATGAGAAATGCTCACCAAAATACTAGGAAATATAATTCAGCAGCATATTAGAAGGATTATTCACCATAACTAAGGACGGTTCAACATATGAAAATCAATCAATATCATGAGTCATACCAATAGAATGAAGTGGAAAAAACACATGATCGCTCCAGTTGATGCAGAAAAAGCATTTGACAAAATTCAACACCTTTTCATGATAAAAAACACTCAATACACTAGAGTAAAATGAAACTACCTCACCATAGTAAAAGCCATTTATGAAAAACTCTCAGTGAACATCATAGTCAATGGTGAAAGACTAAAAGCTTTTCCCATAAGACAAGGAACAAGGCAAGAATACCCACTCTTGCCACTTTTATTCAATACCATACTGAAATTCTAGCCAGTGTAATTAAGTAAGAAAAAAAAAAGTCATCCAAATTGGAAAAAAAGAAGTAAAAGTGCATCTGTTCATGGATGATATGACCTTATATATAGAAAACCCCAATTCATCAAGGGAAAAAAACCACTAGAACTAATAAATTGTCATCAAGGTAGCAAGTTATAAAGCCAACACACAAAAATTAGTTGCATTTTTGTACACTGACAATGAACTACCTGAAAAGAAATTACAAAAATAATTCTATATATAACAGCATCAAACAGAATAAAATACTTAGGAATTAACTAAGGAGGTGAAAGACTCGTAAAATGAAAATTACAAAACAATGCTGAAAGAAATTAAAGAAGACATAAATAAATGGATTAACATTCCATGTTCATGAAGTAAAAGACAACATTGTCAAAATGTCAATAAAATTCAACTAATCTATAGATTCAAAGCAATCTATATGAACATTTCAACAATTTTTATTTTTGGCAGAAACAGAAAAAACCACTCTGAAATTCATGTGGAATTTCAAAGGACCCCAAATTGCCAAAACAGTCTTGAAAAAGAGCTAAAGTGGAGGACTTCACCCCTGATTTCCTGATTTTAAAACTTATCATAAAGCTACACTAATCAAAAAAGTGTGGTGTTAGCATAAACACAGAGACTTTGATCAATGGAATAGAATAGGGCATCCAAAAATAAACCCCAAATGTGGTCAAATTATTTCTGACAAGGGAGCCAACACCATTCAATGGGGGAAAGTACAATCTGTTCAGTAAATGTTGCTGGAAAACTGGATATCCACAATGAAAAAGAATAAAGTTGAACCCCTATCTGACCATATACAAAATTAACTCAAAAACAGATGAAGGACCTAAATGTAAGATATAAAATTCCTAGGAGAAAACATTTCATGACATTGGATTTAGCAGAAATTTCTTGGATATGACACCAAAGGCACAGGTAACAAAAGGGAAAATAGACAAATTGGACTTCATTAAACTAAGACAAATTGTGCATCAAAAGTAAAAAGAGTAAAAAGGCAACCACAGAATGGGAGAAAATATTTGCAAATCATATATCTGATAAAACATTAATACCCAGAATATATGGAGAACTCCTAAAACTCAACAACAAAAACCAAACAACCTGATTCAAAATGAACAAAATAGATTTTTCTCCAAAGAAGAGATCCAAATGGCCAAAAAGCACATGAAAAGATGTCAAACATCACCAATCATTAGGGAAATGCAAATCAAAACTGAATTGAAATACCACCTCACATCCATTAGGCTAGCTACTGCTCAAACAAACAAACAAACAAACGAACAGAATATGAGTGTTTGCAACGACATGGAGAAATTAGGACTTTGTGCACCATTGGTGAAAATGGTGAAAATTGGTGAAAATGTAAAATGGTATAGTCACTATGGAAAACTGGTGTTTCCTCAAGTAATTAAAGATAGAATTACTATATGATCCAGCAATTCCATTTCTGGGCATATACCCCAAAGAATTGAAAGCAGGGCCTCAAAAGATATTTGTACACCCATGTTCATAGCAGCATTATTTGTAATAACTAACCCAACAAAGCAAGTCATGTTTATCAGTGGATGAACAGATAAGCAAAATGTAAATATATTATACATTCAATGGAATATTGTTCAGTCTTAAAAAGGAAGCACATTGTGCAATATGTTACAACATGGATGACTCTTGGGGTCATTATGCTAAATGAAATAAGCCAGTCAGAAAAAGATACATAATATATGATTCCACATATTCGAGAATTGCTCAGTCCTGTCTGACTCTTTGAGACCCCATGAACCGCAGCACGCCAGGCCTCCCTGTCCATCACCAACTCCCGGAGTCCACCCAAACCCATGTCCATTGAGTCAGTGATGCCATCCAACCATCTCATCCTCTGTTGTCCCCTTCTCCTCCTGCCCTCGATCTTTCCCAGCATCAGGGTCTTTTCAAACAAGCCAGCTCTTCGCATCAGGTGGCCTCAGTATTGGCACCTGTGGCCAAAATATTCAAAAGAATATTTGAAGTATTCAACTTCAAAATCAGTCCTACCAATGAATACCCAGGATTTATCTCCTTTAGGATGGACTGGTTGGATCTCCTTGCAGTCCAAGGAACTCTCAAGAGTCTTCTCCAACACCACAGTTCAAAAACATCAATTCTTCGGCGCTCAGCTTTCTTTATACGAGATACAGCAGTCAAAATCATAAACACAGAAAGTAGAATGGTGCTTTCCAGGGCTTGGGGGCAAGAAATAACCAAGGAGTCATTGTTTCATGGGTCTAAAGCTTCAGTTTCACAAGATGAAAACAGTTATGGATAGTGGTGTTTTTGCACAACTAAGTAAATGTATTTGATATCACTGAACTGTATACACTTAAAATGGTTAAGATGGAAATTTTATGTTACAGGTATTTCAACACACACGCAGAGGAGGAAAAAAAAAAAAATGCCTCCCCTGGTTGTTCCACCAGGGCCGGAGCTACTAACCCAAAAAGGATCCAGAGAGTTCCCGTGGCGGGAGTGGGGCAGAGGAGGGGGCTCCGATGTCCCCCACTAGAGATGGGTCACACGGTGCACAGCCCCAGACACTCTGCGGGCCCGGAACAGGAGCCTAGGGCTCCCCGCTCCCCTGCGGACTCGTGCCCCGGGCCCACTGGCGCCGCCAAGCAAGGCGCAAGGGACAGGGCAGGAGCTGGGCTGAAGGCTGCCGCCTGGACAAATTCACAGCCAGTCCCGCGGCTCGGGTAATCTAGCAGAGTGCTGGGGCTGCGCCCTCGCGGGAGGAGGCGTAGGCGGGACCCCTTCCCCACACACTCCCCACCCCGCCCGGTCTCTCCTCCTCCTTCCTTCGCGGGCCTCTCCCGTCCCTCCGACTCGGCAGCCAATCCCAGCCGCGCTCCTGCAGGGTTCGTAGGGCGGGTGGTGGCACGGAGCTGGGAGGTGGCTCCGGGAGCTTCAGCTTTGTGCCCAGCGGCAGGTAAGGCGCGCGGGGGGATCGGGATCGAGCTTTTCTGAAACCCTCCAGAAGGAGCTTGAAAACCGAGGCGCGCGGGAGACCCAGCGCCTGACCGGCCACCAGCCCAGAGCTCTCGGCGCCGCCCACCTCGCCCCGACCGGCGGGGAACCGGCGCAAGCGAGACTCGGCTGGCGGGCGATCGCTACGGGCTCCTTGGGGAGGGCCTAAGTCAAATAAACAAAGGCCGAGTATTAAGAATATTTCATCCCTATTTCATTTGTAAAATGGTGATGGTTTCGGTTTTTATGTAGAGGTATTCAGTTAGTGTTTCGGGCTATGCGGCGTAGTGGGGCGGCTGGGTGAGCGAGCGGCTCTGTTCGGCATCTCCAGCGGGGGTGAGAACTCGGCCGGCTGGGACTCCAGGGACCCGCCGGCCTGGGGTTCTGCTCCTTGGTATGTATCCTCCGCAGGTCACTTAGTCTCTCCTGACTGCGCTTTCCTCTTTGGAAACTGGAAACTCTTAGCACTTCAGACGTTCTGAGGGTTACATGATTTAAGTGCACACTAGAGAAACTAAGGCTGAGCTCCCAGCAACAGCAAGTTTCTCTCGACACAAATATTTAAAAGTACTGATATCCTGAATTGTCCCACAAAGGAACTAGGGTGGTTTGCAACAAAATCATGTAGAGGCCAAGCAAGTCAGCAGAAAATAAATGTAACCAGATATGGGAGCAAAGATAATGTAAGAAAGTTAAGTCCAGGGGGAAAAAATAAAGTGTGAACTTGCTGTGAAAATGGAAATGTTCTATATTTAATTACTTTACATTTAAATAGTGTATGTCTGTTTGTTTAAACAGTATGGAGGTTCCTCAGAAAACTAAAAATTACCAAAGGATCCAGCCATCCCACTCCTGGACCTATACCCCGAGAAAACTGTAATTCTAAAAGAAACATGCACCCCGATGTTCATAGCAGCACTATTCACAACAGCCAAACATGGAAACAACATAAATGTCCAGTGACAGATGAATGGATAAGTAAGATGAGATACATATAAACAGTGGAGTATTAACTTAGCCACAAAAAAGGAAACACAGATGCAACTAGAGATTATCATACTAAGTCAGAATGAGAATACCATATGATATGACTAATTTGTGGAATCTAAAATATAGCACAAACATAAAAAAAATAAAATATAGCACAAATGAACCTATCTACAAAGCAGAAATAGACTCACAGACATAGAGGACAGACTTGTGGTTGCCAGGGGGGAGAGGGGGAAGGGAGAGGGATGGACTGGGAGTTTGGGGTTGGTAGATGCAAAATAGTACATTTAGAATGGATAAACAACAAGGTCCTAATGTATAGCACAGGGAACTATATCCAATCTCCTGGATAAGCTATAATGGAAAAGAATGTTTTAAAAAGAATATTTAATATGTGTGTAACTGAGTCACTTTTCTGTACAGCAGAGATTGGCACATTGTAAATCTACTGTACTTCAATTAAAAAAAATAGTGTGTGTCTAGCGAAGAGTTGACTCATTGGAAAAGACCCTGATGCTGGGAGGGATTGGGGGCAGGAGGAGAAGGGGACAGCAGAGGATGAGGTGGCTGGATGGCGTCACCGACTCGATGGACATGAGTTTGAGTAAACTCCGGGAGTTGGTGATGGCGTGCTGCGGTTCATGGGGTCGCAAAGAGTCGGACACGACTGAGCGACTGAACTGAACTGAACTGAACTGAATGGCTATCTTGCGGCTTCCTTGATGGCTTAAGCGGTAAAGAATCTGCCTGCAGTGCAGGAGCCTCAGGAGACGCATGTTTGATCCCTGAGTCAGGAAGATACCCTGGAGAAGGAACTGGCAACCCACTCCAGTATTCTTGCCTGGGGAATCTTGTGGACAGAGGAGCTTGGTGGGCTTTAGTCCATGGGGTTGCAGAGAGACACGTAGGAAACAAATTAGCCTACAGTGGCTACCATATAGGACAGTGCACGTCTATATGCTTTTGTGCTGAGTCTCAAATTTGCCTCCAGGGAAGTAACCTTGGTCAGTTGCATAAATACATGTCATTTGAAAGTAAAGAATACTTCATTCATTCATTTATTCCTCAAATATGAATGATCTTGAAGGAAGTAGAGTCATTCCTTATAATTGGCTGTAAAGACAATTTTCTGTGTTTCATTATTAAAGCACCCTGATATATTGCCATGTGAAAGTCTGTGCACTTGAGGAACTGGGACTGGGAGGGATGGAGTCAGTGAATATGGCATAATAGCTTCTTTTTAGAGTTTTAAATAATTATATAAATGTTAACCTTTATAGCAAAATTTATTAACTTTTTGGGGCTGCACTGTGTCTTCGTTGCTTAGTTGCCACATGGCATGTGGAATCTTGGTTCCCTGACCAGGGATCGAACCTATATCCCATGCATTGAAAGGTGGATTCTTAACCACTGGACCATCAGGGAAGTCCCACAAAATTTAAAATATATACATAACCACAAAGAAATCACTAAAAATTCTACCACTCAGAGACATATTAACAATTAATATTTTGATGTGTATTTTTCCAGACTTTTGCCCCATGTAGTCATTTATTTTTCTTGGTAGGCCCCAAAGTATCAGCTCCCTTCAAAAAAGAAAAATTCAGCGTAGGGGGAAAGGTCACTTTTACCATAACTCTTGGACCTCTCAGGCCAGCACCTGGCCCTGTCTGAGAAGGTCACCATCTCGCTAATCCTTCCCCCATTCTTTGTTGAGTCAATCTGAGCACAGTTTGGAAAAGAATTTCCAGACATAGAGCATTTCAGAAGGGAATGAGTTTTTTAAGAAGCAGAGATAATGTGGGCAGAGATAATGTGAGCACAGTGGGCCAACCTCCTGACAGATCAGGGAAAGCCAACAGTTTTCATGAGTTAATAGCCAATTTTTATAACCTCAAGACAAATGAAAATTCCTGCAGAAAGGTTGGCAGTAGGTGATTGGTTGGGGCACTATAGTGTGTTTACAGGAGTGGGCGTCTTTGCCTAATTGGGAATCAGGAAGTTTGTCAGTGATAGCAGGGGCTTTGGGCAACAGTTACAAAGGGGCTCAATCAGCTTTGCAGGTGACCTGGGTTCTGGGCTCCACTTCTGAGGCCTTGGTGCAAGACACCTGTGGCCTGGGGCAGGACTCAACATAATTCTGCCAGTGGCCTGGCTTGAGAGCAGTGGGTATAGGCATCAGAGAGCATTTCAGAGAGGAGGAAAGTCACAGCTGTGGGGCATTCTGCAGGAGGAGTAATCAACCTCGGAACTGTTGATATTTGGGGCTGGATAACCATCCTGAAGGAGATAAGTCCTGGGTGTTCATTGGAAGGACTGATGCTGAAGCTGAAACTCCAATACTTTGGCCACCTAAAAGACCCTGATGCTGGGAGGGATTGGGGGCAGGAGGAGAAGGGGACGACAGAGGATGAGATGGCTGGATGGCGTCACCGACTCGATGGGCATGAGTTTGAGTAAACTCTGGGAGTTGGTGATGGACAGGGAGGCCTGGCGTGCTGCGATTCATGGGGTCACAAAGAGTCAGACATGACTGAGCGACTGAACTAAACTCTTTGTTGTGCGAGGCTGTCCGTGCACTAGAATATGGTTAGCAGCATGCTGGCTTACTCCTCCCTTCTAATTCTAACAGTCAGAAATGTTGATGGAGACCATTGGGTTAACGGAAATTGCCATATTATTCATGGTAAGCTCTGCTGCTGCTCCTGTTGCTGCTAAGTCTCTGCAGTCGTGTCTGACTCTGCGACCCCATAGATAGAAGCCCACCAGGCTCCTCCGTCCCTGGGATTCTCCAGGCAAGAACACTGGGGTGGGTTGCCATTTCCTTCTCCAATGCATGAAAGTGAAAAGTGAAAGGGAAGTCGCTCAGTCGTGTCTGACTCTTCAAGACCCCGTGGACTGCAGCCTACCAGGCTCCTCCGTCCATAGGATTTTCCAGGCAAGAGTACTGGAGTGGGTTGCCATTGCCTTCTCCGTGGTATGCTCTAGAGAGGTTCATATTCCAGTTTGCGCTTAGGAGAAAGACTAAGATGGAAAGAGAGGCATAGTTTAAGCCAAAGAATCTGTTTAGTCCTGGCTGTACCATTCATTTACGGTGAGATTTTGGTGGGCAAGAATATTGGTTAGAATGGAAAAAGGAAAAAACCACGAAAATGCAAGACATTTTTGAAGGGCCTCTATAGAAGAGGGGGTAGGTTTCGCAGAACCAACAAATGACAGTGAGGCACCCAGGTAAGAGGGTTGGTGGGGTGTCATCCCCTCCCTGGTCTGAAGGAGCAGGGAAGGGGCTGTGGTTCCAGAGCTTGCAGGTGACAGTGGGGATGGAGTTCCCAAGGAGGGCTGGCCCTCCAGGGCCACAGGGGGCCTTGGCAGAAGTCAGCCACTGCCGGATTAGCGGGACAGGACATGCTGGGGATGCGTTCACCAGCCTCTCCTTTTATCCAAACCCTGTACTGCTCAGCCGCATGACTGGCTACTCAATCAAGAGACGAGGTGTTGGGGCAAAATATAGTGACTTTTTTTGGAAACCGAGCAGACAGAAGATGGTAATCTAGTGTCCCAAGGAACCGTCTTACCCCTGAGTTAGAATTCAGGCTTCAAAGGGGGCAGGGTTGTAGCTGGTTGTTGCAGAAATCTTGGTGCGGACCAGACCAGGAAGGGGAATGTGATCATCCTTTGCTCTCGCAGCTGTCCTTGTAGGTCTGCTGTCAACCTCGGACAGGACCAGTGTGGTCCTCTGTTGTACAACTTTTTATCTTCATATAAATGAAAACTGTTAGGCCTTGAAAGAACAAGCCTGGGAGGCAGAGCCTTGAGAATGTGCTGCCTTGCATATTTCAGGCTAGAGGCAACATTGTTTTGCAAAGAGGCAAGATCCAGAGTGAGCAGGGAGTCAGGTTCGTTTTGTGTTACACCTTTCTTCTCCTCTGATCTCCTTCTCTGGCCAGTGTCAAGTGGAAGCTGGAGGGTGAAGCAGGCCAGGAGACGCAGCACAGGGAGGTCAGCCAGTTCCTGAGTGGGGAGGAGGAGGGCAGATGGAGAATCACCAGCAGCAAGTGATTTAAAGTTTTCCTGTCTCTGCAGAATGTAAGTTTGAGGGCTCTAACTTCTTAAGGATTGCTGTGGGAGTAAATGGCGATAGACAAAAATGTTTTTGAAAAAGAAAACACATACACATGTAGCCACTGCTGCTTTTGACCTCTGGCTGTTTTAAGTGGTAACGTCAAGTCATATTGTTTTAGCTATGGCAGGATTTTTTTTTCCAGCTTTATTGAGGTGTAATTGACAAAAACATTCTAAGATACTTAAAGTGTATATAGTGTGATGATTTGATATGCAGATAACATTATGAAAGTATTCTCTCCATGGAGTAAACTAATACATGTTTACTGGTTTTGATGAGAACATTTAGGTTCTGCTCTTAGCAAATTTCAATCATACATGACTGCTATCAACTGTAGTTACTATGTTTTACATTAGATCCTCAGACTTTATTCATGTTGTACCTAAACATTTGTACCTTTTTACCTATCTTTCCCTATTTCCCCTACACTGGGTACCAGTTTTCTAATCTATTTTTCTGTGAGTTATTTCTTTTAGGTTCCACATATAAGTGATACCATGCATTAGTTGTCTTTCTCTGCCTGGCTTATTTTACTTAACATAATGCTGTCTGAATTCACCTATGTTGTCACAAATGACAATATTTTCTTTCCTTTTTTTTTTTTAAGGTTTTCTTTCCTTTGTAAGGCTGAGTAATATTCCATATAGAGTTGTCCCTCCCTATCTGTAGGGCATTGGCTCCAGGAGCGCCTATGGATACCAAAATCTTTGGGTCCTCAAGTCCCTTGTATAAAATAGTGCAATACAATGAAGATAGTCGGTTTCCTTATCTGTGCATTACACATCCTTGGGTATGCAGGGCTGACTGTAAGAATCACATTTTTATCCTTTCATCTGTCTACACTGAGGTTGTTTCTGGGTCTTGGCTATTGTAAATAATGCTGCAGTGAACATGGGAGTACATATATATCTCTTTGAGATAATTATTTGGTTATTTTGTTTCCTTTGGATGTATACCCAGAAGTGGGATTGCTGGATCATACAGTGGTTCTATTCTTAATTTCTTGAGGAATCTCCATATTGTTTTCTATAGTGGCTGTACCAGTTTACATTCCCATTAACAGTACACAAACTTTCACTTTTTTCTACATCCTAACCAGTATTCATTCTCTCTTTTCTGATGATGGCCAAACTAACTAGTGAGATAATTTCTCTTTTTGATTTCCCTAATGATCAATGATGTTGAGTGCTGAAAGCCTTTTGTGTACCTGTTGACCATTTGTATGTCTTTTGAAGAATGCTTATTAAGTTTCTCTGCCCAGTTTTAAATTGGCCCATTTGGGGTTTTTTGCCATTGAGTTGTAGGAGTTCCTCATATATTTTGGTTATTGACCCCTTATTAGATAATGTGATTTGCATATATTCTCCCATTCCATGGCCTCCTTTGCCTTGCAGAAGCTTTTTAGTTTCCTGTAGTCTGACTTGTTTGTTTTTGCTTTTGTTGTCTTTTTTTTTGGTGTCAAACCCAAAAAATCATTGCCAAGACCAAAGTTAAGGAGTTTACTTACCCCTTATGTATTCTTCCAGATCTACAGTTTCTGATCTTAGGTGGTTCCATATAATATTTAGGGTTGCTTTTCTATTTCTGTGAAGAATACCATTGGAGTTTTAATAAGGATTGCATTGAATCTGTAGATCACTTTGGGTAGTATGGACATAAATAATTTTAATTCTTTCAATCCATGAGCACAGAATATCTTTTTTCATTTTTTGGTGTCTTTTTCCATTCTTTTCATTAATGTCTTATGGTTTTTTTTCTTTTTTTTCCTGGCCATGCCATGTGACTTGTGGGATCTTAGTTCCCTGACTAGGAATTAAATCCAGACCATTGGCAGTGAAAGCACAGAGTCCTAACCATTGGACCGCCAGGGCATTCCCTTGTAGTGTTCATTGTAAAGATCTTTTCTTAAATTGAAATTTAGTTGGTTTACAATATTGTGTTAATTGTGTTCATTTCTGCTATACAGCAAAGTGATTCAATCATGCATACATATATATTCCTTTTTTATATGTTCTTTTCCATTATGGTTTATCACAGGATATTGAATATAATTCCCTGTGCTATACAGTAGGACCTTGTCATTTGACTCCGCCTTTCTTACCTGTTTTGATGTGAATATTTGCTTATTCACCAGATGTGTAGGAGTCACTGAGCTAGTTTCTGGATCTCTTTCAGAGGGGACTGCTCCCACTGTAGCTGTATACTCTGTATCCATAGCAGGAGGGGAGCCAGGAGCCTTCTATGTCGTCATCTTGGTCAACTTTATTGGATTTCTTTAAGCTTTTTAATCCTCCATATTCCAACTCAGTTGTGTTGTTTGGTGTACTAAAACATATCTTTGCTTGTGCCTGAATAGTTTGATATTTTCTATATGTCTTGTACAGAATGATTATTCTTATAGCTTAACTGTTTACTTTTTTATCATCATAGAAACCACATCATAATACTTCAGAGTTTGAAAGGGGGCCTTAAATTCTCTCATCTGAAACCTGAGAATCTCAGCAATAGGGGACCAAGGTTTTGACCTGGACTTTCTTGGGTATTAGTGCCTAATAGCATGTATAGGCCCCGGAATATCCTGCTCTCAACCCACCTTTAAAATTGAGTTACACTCAGATTGTATTGTTTGCAATTATTTGAGTGAATAAGCTGCTGTTTTAAAGGATGGACACACCCTTGTAAGTTTAAATACAGGATACCAGCTGTTCATTCTTAGTAAGAGTGCTTTGACTCCTGATACAACATTTCTTTCCTGTTATATCAAGGTCCGTCTAGTCAAAGCTATGGTTTTTCCAGTGGTCATGTATGGATGTGAGAGTTGGACTATAAAGAAAGCTGAGCGCCGAAGAATTGGCGCTTTTGGACTGTGGTCTTGGAGAAGACTCTTGAGAGTCCCTTGGACTGCAAGGAGATCCAACCAGTCCATCCTAAAGGAAATCAGTCCTAAGTATTCATTGGAAGGACTGACACTGAAGCTGAAACTCCAATACTTTGGCCACCTGATGCGAAGAGCTGACTCATTGGAAAAGACCCTGATGCTGGGAGGGATTGGGGGCAGGAGGAGAAGGGGACGACAGAGGGGTGGGATGCCTGGATGGCATCACCAACTCAATGGACATGAGTTTGAGTAAACTGCGGGAGTTGGCAATGTACAAGGAGGCCTGGCGTGCTGCAGTCCATGGGGTCGCAAAGAGTCGGACATGACTGAGTAACTGAACTGAAGTAAATATCAAGATCACTCTGGGTGAAAGGCAGAAGGTTTTGCCATGGCCACTAGGAGTAATAGGAGGGTCATGGAGCAAGTGGGAGAGGCTGTGAAAGTTGGGAGGGAAGGACAGTGACAAATGTTCAGACAGTGCTGAGTGACGGGGACTCGGGGCAGCTGGGCAGCAGCTTCCCTAGATCTGATGACCTGAGCCTGGTCCTCGGTTACTCGTGTCTGTCTGTCCCTAAGTGAACCCCCCCCAGTCGTGTCCAACTCTTTGCGACCCCATGGACTATACAGCCCATGGGATTCTCCAGGCCAGAATACTGGAGTAGCCTTCCCCGTCTCCAGGGGATCTTCCCCACCCAGGAATCAAACCCAGGTCTCCTGCATTGCAGGTGGATTCTTTACCAGCTGAGCCACAAGGGAAGCCCTAAGTGAACCCAAGAGAAGCTAATAACCTCCAGGTAACCAAGCCACACATGAAGAAAGCTAAACCAAAGAAGAAACAAAAAATTGAAGTGAGTTAGAATTTATAGCATGTCAGCACTGAAAGAGTGTGTTAGGGGTCATCTAAGTTCATTTATACTCATCTGCCCCCCTTTTTCAAGGTGCTCAGAGACCATGTGCCCTGGCCTTAGTCACACAACTAGTGGATACCCAAGCCAGGTCTAGAACTGGCCTTTGTTTTAAAAAATTTATTTTTTTTGAAATATAGTTGATTTACAATATTTTGCTAATTTCTACTCTATGACAAAGTAATTTAGTTATACATACATATACATTCTAATTCATATTCTTTTCCTTTATGGTTTATCACAGGATGTTGAATATATTTCCCTGTGCTATACAGTAGGACCTTGTTTATCCATTATATATAATACCTTGCATCTGCTCATTCCAAACTCTGAATCCATCTCTCCCTGCCCCCTCTCCCTCATGGCAACCATAAGTCTGTTCTCTGTGTCTGTGAGTCTGTTTCTGTTTAATTGATAAGTTCATATGTTGTGTCATATTTTAGACTCCACATATAAGTGATGTCATATGGTATTTGTCTTTCTCTTTCTGACTTACTTCACTTAGTGTGATGATCTGTAACCCCATTTCCCAGAGGATAGCTTGTCTGCTGCAGGACATCTGAGGAGAGGCTTACCTACTTGAAAATGCTTTAAGCAGGTTATTTATGCCAAAGTGTTGACTTTTTTCCATTAACTTTCTAGTGAGCCACTGCAGCCTGAGCTGTCATTTGTAATTATGCAGTAATTCAAAACTAACTGGAGATTCTTTTTCTGTTTTCTTTACGTGGCTTCTCCTACAGAGGCATACCATATATTTCTGGGTGGAAAGGCTGAATGATTAATCCTAATTTAATTTATCAATTTGATGCAATCACAAGCACAGTCCCTGTGGAATTTTTTTTCTTAACTTGACAAAGCTGTTCTAAATTTAATCTAGAAGTCTGAGTGAGCAAGAATAGATAAGAATATGGAACAATTTAATGGGAGAACTTGAGCTACCAGAAAGCAGAATATGTTGTAAAGCCACAGTCCTGTAAATAATATATTATAGGTATGGAAATCGGGGTCAATAATATGAAAGAAAGAATAACCATATTCATAAGAATTTAAATATGAGCCACTGGGGAAAGAATGAATCTTTATGAGAATAAATAAACTTATGAGAATAAATGTTATGAGAACAATTTACCTATTTGGGGAGATTACAGTAGTGTTCTCTTATGCCATATACCAAACTACTTAGATTGATTAAAACGAAACATGTAAATAAAGGGGGGAAAAGTTAAAAATCTAAAAGAAAAAATGTATATGTAAGTCTTTCTAAACATAATGCTAAAAGTAAGAAACTTAAAGCCTTTAAGCTTTTAAATATTAAAATGTTTTAAATATTCTTAAAATATTAAACCCTTGAAATAAAAATCAAACAAAAGTAAATCTTGCACCCCAGTGATTTTTGCAGCACTATTTACAATAGCTCAGACATAGAAGCAATCTAAACAGGGGAAAGGATAAAAAAGATGTGGTACATATATCCAATGGAATATTACTCAACCATAAAAAAGAACAAAACAGTGCCATTTGCAGCAACATGAGTGGACCTAGAGATTATGATACTAAGTGAAGTAAGCCAGAGAAAGACAAATATAATATGGTATCATTCATGTGTAATCTAATTTTAAAAAGGATGTTGCTGGTCAGTCACTAAATTTTCTGACTCTGCAACCCCACGGACTGCAGCACACCAGGCTTACCTGTCTTTCACCATCTCCTGGAGTTTGCTCAAAATTTATGTTGACTGAGTCAGTGATACCATCGAACCATCTCATCTCTCATATTAAAAAAGATACAAATAAACTTATTTATAAAACAGAAACAGACTCACAGATTTCTAAAACAAACTTATAGTTACCAAAGGGAAAATGTTGGGGGGAAGGGATAAATTAGGAGTCTGGGATTAACATACATAAAATACACACACTACTACTATAAGATAGATAACCAACAAGGACCTACTGTATAGCACAGGGAACTCTACTCTGTAGAGTAACAATATTCTGTAATAATGTACATGGGTAAAGAATCTGAAAAAGAATGCATATCTGTATGTCTATAATTGATACACTTTGCTGTACCCCTGAAACTAACACAACAGTGTAGATCAACTATACTTTAAAAATAAAAGAGTACCAAAAAAAGTAAATCTGCTTGTTGTAGGGTTAGCTCTTAGATCTTTTAGAATATGTTAAAATATAGGATAAAGTCCTCCTTGGGTTCTGTTCAGACTGTAATGGTCTTGGCAGGACAGTGGGAAAATGGGCAGGGCAGATGTTAAAAAGCGGCCTGGGGCTGCACTTCCCCCAACAGTGCCATCTTATTACAAAGGAAGTTGAGACTTGGAGGAGGAGAATGGAAAGAATCTGTCCAGGATACTCCTGCTGCCTGTGCTTTGTAAATGATAATACAATTCATCCTTGGTAGTAGACCGCTGGTGCCTAGGGTGGTGGGATTTCCAGGGGGGGTTCTTTCTCATGCATGTGTAGCTCTGCAAATTGTTTCTGTTTTGTTTTGCTTTGCCCAGATCCTGTGGGAAGGCAGTAACGTTCATAAATAATGTTTTAGACTTTTTATAGGAAAATAGACTTTTTATAGGAAAGCTTTTCTGGAAGTTCTTACTAGAAAGGGAAGGCAAGCAATAGTATTATTTCTACAAGAAGAAAGGACTCACCCTTTGGTGTCCACCTGAAACCATCACAACGTTGTTAGCTGTATTTCAATATAAAATAAAGAGTTCAAGAAAAAAAAGGACAAAGGACTCAGGGCAATTTAGTGATTTCTCCTGAATGTGGTTTGGGGTCAAGAGACAGAAATGGAAAGCAATGGTTATTACAAAATATTGAATATAGTTCTCTATGCTATACAGTAAGTCTTTATTTATCTGTTTCATATATAAGAGTGTGTATATGTTAATCCCAAACTGCTGACTTATCCTTCACCCTCTTTCCCCGTTGGTAACTGTAAGCTTGTTTTCTGTGTCTGTGAGTCTATTTCTGAGGTTTTTTTTCCTGTTTTGTAAATAAGTTCACATATCATTTTTTAGATTCCACATATAAATGATATTATATGGTATTTATTTTTCTCTGTTTGACTTACTTCACTTAATATGATAATCTCTGGGTCCATTCATGTTGCTGCAAGTGGCATTATTTCAATTCTTTTTATGGCTGAGTATTATTCCATTGTATATGTCCACATCTTTATCCATTCCTCTGTCGATGAACATTTAGGTTCCTTCCATGTTTTGGCTATTGCATATAAATTAGGTATGTATATCTGTGATATATATAATTGAATCACTTTGCTGTGCACCTTAAACTAACACAACATTGTAAGTTAACTGTTAAATCTTGAAAAAAAAATTTGTAATTAAAAAAAGGAGGGAGCAGTAGAATTGCTAGGTCAGAGTTCATTTGCTCACATTTGGAATTTTAATAGATGTTGCTAACCTGCTGTCTGTGGAGATACCTATCTATAGTTCCCCAGTGATGTTAGGGAATTCACTGGTGGTCTAGTGGTTAGGACTCCCTACTTTCACTGCTGGGGCCTTGGGTTCAATCTCTGGTTGGGGAGCTAAGATCCTACAAGCTGCTAGGCGTGGCAAAAAGAAAAAAAAAAATCAAAGATATTTGACTAACACTCTGTGGCAAACATTCTGATCTTTGTCAGTCTGATAAAACATCTGGGTAAAGTCATTTCATAACTGAGGTTGAGCACTGTTTCAGGAGTCACCAGATTTTCCTTTTTGGGGAATCAGAGCATCACAGAGCTAGAAGAGACCTTAGAGATGAAGTCCAGCCATTCAGCCTACATATGGGGAACCTGTTTGACCCCAGTCACTTGAGTAATCCATGACTGAAGCCAGATCAAACCCTATATCTCTTGTTTATCATAACAGCTCTCTGGCTGAGTGTCAGACAGCCCTGGAAAGGTCTCTGGAGCATTCTGGGTTTGGCTCCAGAGCCAGGAAGCTGAGAGTTACAGCTCGGAATCACAACATGATGACTGTGAGGCCAAGTGCTTTAACCTACCCTGAACTTCAGGTCCCTCATATGTAAATGGAGTTAATATTATTGGCCTTTTTGTCAGTTTTCAAAGATTAGGTTCATGTAGATAAAGTAGCTGACCCAGTCATCTCACAACTGTCATCCACCTCCTCGTGTTTTGTTATCTGACTTCCCCACCCACATGTAAGCCCCCAGGGACACTCACACTAACATTCTCAACAGTATAAGTAACTTGCCATAGAGTGATGGAGAGGATTCTGTGTGGGGCGGGCTCCTCCGGGAGCCCCTGTAGTCCAGACCATTGCCCTGCATACATCCTTGACTTAGTTGTGGCTTTTTCTGGCTTTGCCATCAATGTCTTGGTTATTCTTTGGAGCTATTTTATGAACAAGAAGACATCACACCCATACTGACCCCTGAGGACCTGAGAAGAAAGCTCACACTCTTTATCACTCACTCTTTGCTTTTTAGGGTCTGATTTCTAAGAAGTTCCTCTGTTCAAATTTTCCAGGAAACTTGAAAAGCTTCCGTATGGCCAAAGGAGAGACAACATGTGTGCTGACTAGCTTGGGTCATGAGACCCACTGTCAAAGCAGGAAGGAGGAACAGGAAGAGAGGAGGGACGGGAATTACTGAAAACTTGTTATTTTCAGAAGGGAATTACTGAAAACCAGTTATTTTCAACACACAGCCTAGGTGATCTGAGGATTGCCAGGAGTCAAGGCTTTAAAGACGGGTATTATTTTTGCTGTTGCTAGTCAGTTCATTTCATTATGCATAACCCCTTATATTCTGAAAGAGAATAAAATCAAATGCAGGACTGGTCCAAGGACAGGGGCTAACTCAGCCTTCCTTTCTGGAGGCCCTGGAGGGCTCTCCTTCCCCTTCTCAGCTCCTCAGGAGCATCCTTTTTTTTGGCATCCCGGACAACCCCTCACCCCAGGTGGAAGGGCTAGAGAGGCTTCCTAAATCCCTTCTCCATCACTTCTGTCCCCCCACCCTCACTCACCATCTTAGTTAAAATCAAGTGAAAATTCTACCTGATCTGAAAATGAATGAGAAAGTTCACTCTTTGGGACCCATCTGTTCTACTCTCAATTCTAGTGATTCTCCAAGAGTGGTTCTCAGACCATCTGAGCATAATCTCCTAGATGCCTATTGAAAATGCACACTCTTAGCCTCCCTCCCCTGTAGAAACTCTGGGGGTGCAACCCAGAAAAGCACATTTGCAACAGGCAGCCCCAGGAGTCCATTAAAGTTTGGAACCCCAAACTTTGGAACCCCATTATTCTGCACCAGTTCCTTATTTCTTTCCCTTCTCTCTGTTTCCCCTCATCTTCTCTTTCCTTATTCCCTGTGACTCTTGCTCACCTGTCTCCTCCCTTCCTCCTTCTTAATGTCAAGGCTTCAGAGTAGCCCACTGAACTATTTTTTTTACCTTTTATTGGAGTATAGTTCATTTACAATATTTATTAGTCTCAGGTGTACAGCAAAGTGAATCAATTAATATATATATACACATATATCCACTCTTTTTTAGATTCTTTTCTCATATAAGTCACTACAGAATATTAAGTAGAGTTTCCTCTACTATACAGTAGGTCCTTAGTAGTTATCTATTTATACATAGTAGTGTGTATGCATCAGTCCTGATTTTTTAACATATTCAAGTCCCTGAGAAACTCAGCGAAGAGGGAAAAAAGAAGGTATATATTTCTTACTGCCTTGTTTGTCCCCATAAAAGAAGGGTAGACATGAAGCTACCTTCTCCAAGCCCCACCTTTGGGAAATGCATCATTCTTTAAAGTACACACAGGCATCCCTTGCAGTATAGGAGAAAAACTTAGAGGTTGGCAGTATCCTTTAGAGAAACAGTACTGGTGTGATGTCCCAGGGGGGCCAGTGAGTACCTGCCTCAGATCAGACACCTGGGTCCCCTCACTGGATGGCACAGGTGATGAAGGCATTGAAGGAGATGGAGCCAATTGGACAGGAAGTGGGGGAGAAGGGAGGTGATCAAGGAGGGTGTCTGCACAGAGCTGGGGGCGAGTGCCGCCAAGGTCCTGAAACTCTGCTTTTGTTTTCACAGCTTCTACAGAAAGAGACCAAGATGAACACAGAGGTGAGTTCTCTAAGAGGACCGATTGAAGGATGCTTTTCTTGCAGCATACTTCATTTCTCCTTCACAGAGCGTCTTCCCCTCCAGAGCTTTCGGAAACATCAGCACAAACTTGAAAACGTGTCCCCTGCATCCTGCCATGCACATGGCTCCGGGTGATACGGGAAGAATTCGGCCCCTCTGAGCTCTTATCTGTGCCTGTCCAGCTTCAGTTAGATTAGAATTTATCTACCTCAGTTAATCCTGAAACAACACTCATGGGCTGGGGTGGAGTGGGCTACAATGGAGTGTGGCAGCTGCTGGGCCCTAATGTCATTCTGGGAACAATTAACTCTGCTTCTAAGGATCTTCCTCTGCATCATCTCCTTGTATTCTCACTACCACTGAACCTGTTCTGCAATCCAGCGAGCTGCCTCGTTTCTTTGTACCTTTGTTTTTTCCTGACCAATCAGCCCTTTCTGCTTTCACTCCCTTCAGGTCCAGCCTAGACCCTGGAGTCCTCTCTTCCACAACGACTGTGCTCATGCTCCCAGCTCCTTTCCCCTTGTCCTCTTGATCCTGCATGGCCAGCCTAGAGACCATGCCCAGAGGATGGTGGTCTTGGGTGAGTGGCACAGTTTCGTGCTATTTGCAGCTGACAAACTTCTCAAAACCCTCATCTGGGTACTCAGCATGCCCACCAGGGCCCCTCCTTGGCCCCCAGAGAGCTCTCTTTCCCTCTGCCCTGAATAGCCAGGTCTGGTCTTCCTCACTCCTCCCAGCTCCTTCCTCACTCTTAGCTTCTGATCACCTTTTACTTTGTGGAGAAAAATTGGAACCATCAGACATCATCTCTTGTGAATTTCTGCCTCCCCATCTGGCTTGTTTTTCTTCCTAGAGGAAGGTTTTTTATCAGTGAGAGAGTTCCAGACTGCGAGTAAAGAAAATCCCAATTCAATGTGGTTTTTGTGCTGGAAGTCCAGATGGAGGGCAGGCTCCAGAGCAAGTTGATCCAGTGGCTCAGCCATCTCAACAAAGATCCAGGATCTTTTCATCTCTTTGCTCTCATCCAAGTGTTGGCTTCATCTGGGAGATAGTGGCCCTCATGGTTATAGGATGGCTGGCAGCAGCGGTTGGGGCTACATGCATCCTCATTCACTCTGAGTGGGAGAAAGAGATGGATTCCTGCAGCTCTCCCCGAAGAGTGGGAGCCTCCTTTCTTGAAGTTCCAAGTGCCTTTTTAGGCCTCATTGGCCAGATCTGGGTCACATGTCCGTTCCTGGACCAATTACTGTGTCAGAGGAGCCAGGATTTTGCCAACTAGCTTAGACTAATCAGGCTCAGCTAGAGCATCTTCTCCTCTACCCCAGAGCTGGATCTAGGAAGAAGAAAGGGAAATGAAACTTCAGGAAAGGACCTACTGCATCACATCACAGATATTTCTTGTGAATGTGGGTCAATTGAAAAAAATGCAAAGTCGAGAATTATGTTTTATGGGAAAACTTACTGAGAACTTAAGCCTGGGCTGCAGTTTCTGTTATAGCTCTGAGGGACTGCTCTAAAGAGGTAAGGGACGTGCCAAGGATATATAGAAGTTTTTGCAAACAAACACAAAAAACAAAAAAACAGGTAGTTGGAAGGTAATCAAAAGATTACTATTAATTAAAGGAAAACAATTATCTCAAATTAATGAATTTATCACTTTTGTGTGTATGAGAAGATGCAAGAGTCTAGGATTATTGAAATCATTCTTTTGATAAGCACCTTAGCTATCCCAGACCAGTATCCTACTCCTTCCCATCCTGAGGGGGCACCATTGTGGGTAGCTTCAGAGGCTGCCGGCTTGGTGGCCTCAATATCCTTTGTTTACTGGCATGACAAGGAACACTGTTTGTCCACACTCAGAACTGAAGACTCTGCTGCCTGTTCAGGTTCTGTACCACCTGTCTGAATTCCTCTTTGACCAGCTGCATTGTTCAGCTTGTTTCTACTAGTTCTTTCCCATCAGCATTTCCAACTGCTTTAGTTTTTACTTTTTCAGAACGAAACAATGCCTGAGGTCTTCTCAAGCTACTGTAATCCTATTTTCTCATCCCCTTCAGAGGGGGGATTGTTGACATGCTCAAACTGCTGTAGTCTTCCTAGCATTATACTGAAATTCATCTTTAAAAAGTAGTTTTTAAATATAATTCTAAAAGAAACATGTACCTCTATGGTCATAGCAGCACTGTTCACAATAGCCACAACATGGAAGCAGCCTAAATGTCCATTGACAGATGAATGGATAAAGAAGACGTGGTACATGCATACAGTGGAATACTACTCAGCCAGGAGGAGGAGGAAATAACGCCATTGCCGCAACATAGACACAACTAGAGATTGTCATACTAAAGTGAAGTAAATCAGAAAGAGAAAGACATATGATATCACTTGTATGTAGAATCTAAAATATGGCAGAAATGAGCCTATCTACAAAACAAAAAGAGATTCATTGACATAGAGAACATACTTCTGGTTGCAAGGGGGAAGTGGGGAGGGAGAGATGGACTGGGAATTTGGGGTTGGTAGATGCAAACTATTACATTTAGAATGGATAAACAACAAGGTCCTAATGTATAGCACAGGGAACTATATCCAATCTCCTGTGATAAACCATAATAGAAAAGAATATAAAAAAAGAATGTATATACATGTAAAACAAAAAACAAGTTTTTTTTTTAAATTTATTTTTGTAGTAGTGTCAATACACAGACCTGGAACAAAACTCAAGAGCTACAAAATGTTAAATAGTCAAAAGTGAGTCTCCTCACTACCTCATCACCCCAGCCTCCCCTACCCCAGGGTTGACCTCTGTTAACCATTTTCTGGTGCCTCTGCCCTCTTATCCGAAGGCCCCATGACTTGCTCTAATTCTCATGGTCTTAGAGATTGTGCAGAAAGAGTAGAAACTTTGCACTCATATTAAGCTCATAGAGCCTGGCTCAGTAATAGTTCTGTCAATCATCAACCACCCCTTCTGTTCTATAATTTTGATTTTCCTTCTTTGGTGGCTTTTCTCTCTCAACCTTTTAAAAATATTCCCAGACCATGGGACCCCCTTTAACTAGTCCACCTTCTCTTCTGCCTTAAACACCCTATGACTACCTTCTGTGACCCCCTTCTCACTTCCATTTTCTGTCTAATCCCTGGGCAGCCTGACATGGTCCTCACTGCTCCGGTAAAACATCTCAGAGCTCTATCTCTCTCTCTGGAAGTGATACCTCCCTTGTGTGAATTTCCATAGCCCTTTAATGATCTTTTTTGTGTGTGTGTGACCTTCCATTCTCTGACTTGGGTAGAGCTGTCTGTGTGCCTTCATCTTAGCATCCCCACAGCATCTGACCTGGTGCCTTAAACACCGTGCACCATGTGTTCTCACTGAGTGACAGTTGACTCAATGATGGGATGATTCAGAGACTGTCTAGTCATCGTGTACAACAATCCAGAGCTTGGGTGGATCGGTGAAAATGCAGAGGAAGAGAAACCTGCAGTGACTTGAGGCTGGCTGGAGCGGGGAGGGAGGAGCAGGTTCTCAGCTGCAGTCAGCCCTTTGGTCTCAGAGGATTTGCCCGAGGCAGCAGAGACTCCCAGGATTTCCAGCACGTCATGCTGGGTGCCTGATGGAATTTGCGGAGTCCCCGGCCTTTGCCCGGAAGTTCAGAGCACAGTCTGGTGAGGTGAGTTCAGAGCACAGTGAGGCTGGTGGTTGGAGTCTAGCACAGAACATGAGGATCCAGGTCAGGATGGGATGGCCAGGTGGAAATGCCAGTTGGCATTCCTTCCTGGGTCTGGAGCTTGGAGGAGAGGACAGCTCACCATGCACGATGTTGGAGCCTTTAGCACAATGGTGTTCTTGGAAGCCTTAAGAATGAGAGGCACCCCTCCCCTATTCGGGGAATACAGGGAGGAGAGAAGACCAGGAGGACAGGATTGAACATGGGGGAATGTGCACCACCAGGGAGCAGGATGAAGAGGGAAAGCAGTGAAGGGTGAAAAGGAAATCTTGCTGGGAGGTGAGGGAAGACAGGGAAGGAGTGAATTTTAAGAAGGTCCCCTCAAGTATCAAACAGGAGTGAGGCCCAGGAGAATGCAGCCTAGGGAAAGCCCTTGAATTTGGCGAAGATCTGAGATGACCTGTAATGAGGCAGAGAGGTTTGGTAGGGAAACCCAGATTACAGCTTGGCTGGAAGGGTGAGTGGGGAGAGCAGACGCAGCCTGGAGTTGTGGGGTGTCGGCTGATGTGGGGGCAGTGGGCACCATCAGGGGCAGAGTGTCCTGGAGGGCAAACAGCAGAGGACACCCAGCTCTGTAGTGGGGGCCCAGGAAGGGAGCAGCGTGTAAGTCCAACTCTGTACAAACTGTAGAGTTCTCGTCTTCTCGGAGCATTCCTCAGATTTTTATATCTATCTTAAGTGTTTGTGTTTTGGATAACCTACATTCACATGATTCAAAATTTTAAAGAATTTCACACACACACACACACACACACACACACACACACACACACACAAACTTTATCCTGAGAAGTCCTCTTCTCTCCCAGGTACTCTGTTCTCATGCTCCAAGGCAGCCACCCTTGCTGGTTTCTTGTCTGTCCTTCCAGAGAGAGTCAAAACATATACAGCTATTTTTTTTTCCTTCAGCCATTGCCCCGCCCTCCTTTTTTTAGTTTTTTAACATAAACTAGAGAAACATCTTACACTGGTCTGTATTTTTCTTTTCTCACCCAACAATGTATCTTGGAGATCAGTCCCTTCTAATACATAAAAAACTTCCTTGTTCTTTTTTTACAGTTATGTAGCATTCCATTTTCAAAGTATACCATAATTATCTAACCAGCCTGCTATTAACAACATGTACTTTATATTCAGTCTTTTGCTGTTACAAGCAAGGCTGCAATAAACTTGAGTCATTTCACTTATGTATGTGCTTTGAAAATGAATTCCCCCCCATCCCCAACAAAGAATATTTGCATGTTAAATATTTCCAAGCTGCTGTCCATAAAGGTTGCCTGTTCTCCTCATCCTCCTGCAACATATGAACATGCCTGTTTTACCATGCCAGCCAATGTGAGGTCAAACTTACCGATTCTTGTAAATGAGAGAAAAACATTAGATTGTCCTTCCTGATTGTTTGCAGTCATCATGCCCGTTCCTCGAGTGGGAACCCAGCACTTGTCCTCATACCTCCCACCTTGAAGTTCCATGGTGAGTTTACATTTTCTTCTACCCTCCTTATCTCAAAACAAAATTTTTTTTTCTGAGTTGGCAGAGCATGTGTTCCTAATCTTAGAATCCCATCATCTAATCTCTAGCTCCAAACACTTAGCTTCTCTGCATCCAAGACAGGGAGAGCAGGCTCGCTTTGTGACGATAAGCTGGTCCCCAATTAAGTTTTTGAGTCACTTTGCTGTTCTGTCTGTCCCTCTTCTGCTGTCTCGAAACTATTCCTATTCCTTTGTTCATTAAAATGGCACCTCTCAGGGCTGGATATATAGTACATTTTGTCAAAAGTTCAAGACATCAGGGCACAGTGAGACAACTGAAATGGAATTTTAGACATTCTAGAAACCTGTTTGCCCACCCCTCCGCTGGGCATATCTCACCATCTCCTTTCTCTCCATACTTCAGCCTCCTCATAATCTACATACACATTCCCCTTCCTACTCTTTCCTCCCATTTTCTCTGCTTTCTGCAGGTTCTCACCCTGAAAGTTTTAGCTTCTAAACTGCAGAAGAGTTTAGCCAACTCTTTGACTTGTCTTTTTTTTTTAGCATTGTCCTACTCTTTGTGACCCCATGGACTGTACAGTTCCATGGAATTCTCCACACCAGAATACTGGAGTGGGTAGCCTTTCCCTTCTCCAGGGGATCTTCCCAACCCAGGGATCGAACCCAGGTCTCCCGCATTGCAGGTAGATTCTTTAACAACTGAGCCACAAGGTTTAGTCTCTTTATATTTGGAGATTTCTAGTTATCGTTCTGTTACTGATTTCTAGTTTAATTCCATTGTGGTCTCAGATCAGACACTGTATGATTTCTGTTTTTTTAAACTTGCAGAGGTGTATTTTATAACCCAGAATGTGGTCTGTCTTGGTGAATGTTTTGTGTATGCCTGAGAAGAATGTGCATCCTGCTACTGTTGGGCAAAGCAGACTACCGATGTCAGTTTTGTCCAGTTGATGGGTAGTGTTGAGTGCGAATGTGTCCTTCCTGATTTTTCTGCCTGTTCAATCTGTCCATTTCTGTTAGAGGGGTGTTGGAGTGTGATGCAGCTGTGATTTTGGATTCATCTATTTCTCTTCACAGTTCTTTCAGATTTTTATCTAATGTAGTTTGGTACCCTGTTGTTGGGTGCACACATGTTGGACCTTGTTATGAAATGCCCTTCTTGCAATTGACATAGATACTCCTGCTTTCTTTTGTTTATAATGTTAGCATGGTATATTTGTCTCCGTCCATTTACTTTTAATCCATATGTGTCTTTATATTTAAAGTGGATTCTTATAGGCAACATAGAGTTGAGTGTTGATTTTTGGTCCCCTCCAACAGTCTTTATCTTTTAATTGATGCATTTAGACCATTAACATTCAAAGTGATTACTGATATAGGTGGATTAATATTTGTTATTGTTTTCTATTCATTGACTTTGTTCTTTGGTCCTATTTTTGCCTTCCACTCTTCTTCTGCCTTTTGTGATTTAAACTGAGTATTTTATATGGTCCCATATTCTCTTTTTTCTTAGCATATTGGTTATATTTCATTTTTTAAACTTTTTTGTTGGTTGTGCCAGAGCGTGTGATATACATTCACAACTAATCCAAATCCACTTTCAAATAATAACTGTACCACTTCACAGGTAGTGTGAGTACTGTAAAAATAACAATAATCCCGTCCCTTCTTCTTGTCCTGTGGATCAGTGCTGTCTTTCATTTCACTTATGTATACACATTTACATAAACATAAATATATACATAAGCATAAATAATTCAGTACTTTGTTGCTGTTATTATTTTATCTAGATCAATTAAGAATAAGAAAAGTAAGGTTTGTATTTTACCTTCACTTAGCCCATCTTCCTTTCTTTAAGTAGATCTGAGTTTGTAACCTGTAATATTTTTCTTCTCTCTAAAGAAATCCTTTTAACATTTCTTGCAAGGTAGGTCTCCTACAACAAATTCCCTCTAATTTTCGTTTGTCTGAGAAAATCTTTATTTCTCCTTCACTTTGGAAGGGTAACTTCACAGGGTATAGATTTCTAGGTTGGTAAGTTTTTTCTTCTTGCCACATGAAATCTTTCACTCCATTCTCCTTGCTTGTGTGGTTGTTGAGGAGAAGTTGGATATAATTTTTATCTTTGTTCTGTAGGCAAGGTTTTTTTTCCCTTTGTCTTCTTTTCAGGATTTTTTTTATCTTTGCTTTTCTGTAATTTGAAAATGATATGCCTAAACATCATTTTTGGGGACAGGGCATTTATCCTGTTTGGTGTTCTCTGAACTCCCTAGATCTGTGGTTTGGTGTCTGACATTAGTTTAAGGAAATTCTTGGTCATCATTATTTCAGATATATCCTGTGTTCTTTTCTCTCTTCCTTCTCTTTCTGGTGTTCTCACAGCATCTGTGTTACATCATTTGTAGTTGACCCCCAGTCCTTGGACATTCTCTTCTTTTTTAAGTCTCTGTTCTCTTTGCTTTTCAAGTTTTGGGGGGTTACTATTGAGATATCCTCAGTTTTAGGGATTCTTTGTGGTGGCGTGTCTAGTCTACTAATAAGCCCATAAAAGGCATTCTTCATTTCTGTTACATTGTGTTTGATCTCTAGCATTTCTTTTTTATTCTTTTGCAGGATTCCTCTCAATTTCTTACATTGCCCATCTGTTCTTAGATGTCTTCTATTTTATCCATTAGATCCTTATCATAGTAATCACAGTTGTTTTAAATTCCCAGTCTCAGTAATTTCAACACTCCTGTTATGTCTGGTTTTGATGCTTCTGTCTTTCTTCAGATTGTGTTTTTTGTCTTGTTATGGCTTGTCGTTTTTTCTTGATCTCCAGACATGATGTAGCATATGAAAGGAACTGCTTTAAATGGGCCTCACATGGTGGGCAGGTGTAGGGGGAGGGGACACATTCTACAGTCTCGCGATCAAGTCTCAGTCTTTCTGGTGAGCCTGTGGCTCTGTACTGTGAACCATAGAAGTATTTTTCAGTTTATTTTCCTTCCCCTCTTAGGTAGGGGAATATGGCTAGAGTGGGCTAGAGTTGGGTGTTTCCCTTCTCCCAAATGGAATTCTAGAGAAGCCTGAAGTTTTGTACAGTTGACCCTTGAACAGTACCAGGGTTAGAGATGCTATCTGTATAGTTGAAAATCTGCCTATAACTCATAGTCCACCCTCCATACACACATTTCCTCCATATCCAGAATTCTGCATCCACAGATTCAACCAGATGATCTAGTACAGTGATAATTTAGTATTGAAAAAAGTCTACATACAAGTACTGTTCAAACCTGTGTTGTTCAAGGGTCAACTGTTTTTCCCTACCCTGCAGTCAGTTAGGGTCTAATAATACCCCAGCAGGTTAGGGTCTGGTTAACTAGTTTCCCGTGAGGGCAGTCTCCTTAGGAAGCACTAAGTCCTGGTATATTTCAAGAGTGATGCTTTTACCCAGTCTTGTTGGAAACCTGAGAGGAAATGTCTCCAGTATTTACTATGAGAACCTGGTCAAGCTCCTGGAGCTAAATGTCACGAAATTGAGAGGGTCTTCCTGTGACTGGGTCCCTCTGGAGTTTTTAGGTCTCAGAGTTGTCCACACTGAGCCCCCGGTCATTCATCTGTTACCGTTCAGGCTTTCCTACTGGTTCCTGCTGTGTGTGGTTTCCACCCTTGAGTCTCTTCTCCGCCAAGTTATTCTCTGCATTAGTCCCTGTTTCTCCAGTCATGGGGGCAGCAGTTTGCCTCATGTTCTCACCTCTCTTAAGGATTCTAGAGGAGTTAGCTTTAGTTAGTTTTTCAGGCTGTTTAGCTGTTTATTTGTCAGGGTAGAGCAGCAACTTTCAAGCTCCTTACATGTGAAGTGGGAAACCAGAAGCCTTCATCTGTTTAATTTGCAGTTTCCTTTCAGAATGTGCCTTGATGCCTCATGTAAAATGAACAGACATAGGTGAAATGGTCTAGCAAAGTCATTTTTCTCAAAAATGAAGTTCTTTCCCAGTGAGGAACTCAGTTGTTAATATGTCAGCATTTTCACCCATATCTTGTCCCTTGTTATCAGTTTTGCAAGGGAATGTTGTCTAAACCAAATTTGAATGCACTTTCAGCCAGACACTATGCAAGCCAGGTTTACAAGTGTGTGCATATCATTAATTATTAAAATGGAAAAAGTGACTTGGCTTCTTACAATAAGGAAGCTGTTTCTTAACCTCATGCCTCTTTTAAAGCTAATAGAAACCTATGATCCTCGTTATTTTCTGTAATGTAGTAATTTAGTAGTTAATCTTAGGAATGCCATAAATATTCAGCCTCATAAGGAGATTGCTTGTTTCCTTTTCTGAGTGAAAGAAGAAACAAATATTTGATCAACCTCATAAGGAAGTTGCTTGTTTCCTTTTCTGAGTGAAAGAAAAAGCAAATATTTGATCAGATGTGTATTTTGGCAATTCAGTACAGATTTCTCTAAAGACTGTCCTTCTGCTTTTTGTGTATGAGACTATCAAAAATAAAAATTAAAAGCTAGGCTTGTAACCCAGAAGGCACCAACTGGGCTAAATGGCCTGTGGTCAGTTGGGCATTGTAGCCACAAGCTTAGAACTACATTTCCCAAAGTTCCATCTCATGTGTGAATTTGGCCAGTAAGAGGCGCTCCCGGGAGATTTGGAGGCTGAAGAAAGAAATTTATTCAGAGGGCACAGTTGCTCTTCCAAGCTTTAGGCTGCAGATGCTCTCCTGAGGTCTTGGCTTCCAGGCAAACTCTTGAGAATCACTTGCTTGATTGCAGTAGGAGATGGTCAGTGATGGCTTCTCTGGATTTAGCTCCCTATTGTTTGAAATGGTGATGTAAACCCCTGATTCCCCATGTTAAAACTCTGTGCTTAGATCACATTACTGAATCCTGACTGGTACCTTGAGCAGTTTATAAGTTACGTAACAACAGTAGTACAAAGTCAGGGAGAGAGGAAGTGGAAGTATACTGTTGTAAGGTTCTTAGGTTTGAAATGGTATAACGTTATCTCAGTCATGACTTAGCGACTGAACAACAACTCTCATGAACACAGATGCAAACATTTAAAATAAGATTTTAGCAAATAGAATCAACAGTATATGTAAAGAATAATACATTATGACCAAGTGAGGTTTATCCTAGGAATGAAAGGTGTCATTGTATCAACAGACTTTAAGAAGAAAAATATCACGTGATCATCTCAACAGACACAGAAAAGACACTTGACAAAGTTAGACCATTTATGGTTTTAAAATGTAAGCAAAATATGAATAAATGGAAATATCCACATCCTGAAAAAGGATATCTACATAAAAATCTATAGCCAAGATCATTCTCCATGGTGAAAGAACAAATTATATCCCTGAAGATTAAAAGGTGAGCAAGATTGTCCTCTCTTACTGCTCCTGTTCAAAACCATACCCACCCAGTGCAGTCAGGCAAGAAAAATGAGCAAAGCACATACAGATTGGAAGTAAAATCATCTCTAGTTACATCTGACTGTATGGTCTATGTGGAAAATCTAATAGAATTACCAAAAAAGCTGCTAGAAGTAATAAGTGAGTTCAGCAAGATTGCAAGATGCCAAGTCAGTATACAGAAATCAGTTGTATGTCTGTATACTCACAATGAACAATTGGAAATGGAAGGTAAAGTGTAATTTCATTTATAAATAAAAATTTATAACAGCACTAAAAATCATAAAAATTTAAGTGTAAATTTAACAAAATGGGTGCAGAATCTATCCACTGAAGTGACAGAATGAAAGAAATCAAGGACCTAAATAAATGTATATATATACCATATTCATGGATTAGAAGATTCATTTTACTGAAGATGTTGGGTTTTTTCCTCAAACTTATCCATAAATTCAATATAATCCCACTCAAAATTCTGGCAGGAATTTTTATTTTATTTCATTTTATTTATCTAGTAATTGATTCTAAAATTTATATGTAAAGGCAGGAGAACTAGAATTTTGAAAAAGACAATGAATTCACAGTGATGGACTTCCATACTTACCATAAAACTGTGGCTGATTCATGTCAATGTATGACAAAAACCACTACAATATTGTAAAGTAATTAGCCTCCAACTAATAATAATAAATGAAAAAAAAAAAAACTATAGCAATCAAGACAGCTTCCACCAAGGTACAAAGGCATTTCAGTAGAAAAAGGTTGGTCTTTCTCAATAAATGATATTAGGACAATTGGATATTGTATGCAAATAAAACAAAACAAAAAAGCTTGATGGCTTCCAGAGAAGATGACCCGTGAGCTGGGTTTAAGGACCCAGTATATTTAAAGACAGGCCTGGCATACCCCTGCCTAGTTGTACATAGTTGATACAGCCTGTGAAATGAACAGACGCCTTACCAGTGAAGATTTATAGATGGCAAATAAACACGTGAAACAGTGCTCAACATCATTAGTCATTATGGAACTGCAAATAGAAACCTCAGTGAGAGACCACAACACACCTATTATAATGGCTAAAATAAAAAGAGGAGAAGACCTGATGATACCAGCTGCTGGAGAGAATGCAGAACCTTTCAGACATCAGTGACAAGAATGCAAAACAGTATAGGTATAAAGGTACACTTTGGAAAAAAACAGTTTGGCAGTTTCTCATAAAGTTAAGCCTACACTTGCCCTATGACACAGCAAACTCATACCCAGGTATTTACCCAAGTTAAATGAGAACTCAAAGTAGGACATGACTGTCTACAGCAGCTTTATTCATAATTGAATAAATTATGAATTCATCTGAACCAGCAGCAGCATATTCTTCAGGTGCCAAATGGATAAACAAGCTATTATGACTAGTACTCATAAAAAGAAATGATTGATACATGTAACAAAATAGATAAAAAACACATTGTTTTAAGTGGAAGCCTGACCCAAAAGACTGCATATTGTGATTTCATTTTTATGATATTCTAGAAAAGGCAAAACTACCGGGATGGTAGACAAGTTGAGGGTTGCCTGGCAGGGGAAACAGTTGACTGCAAAGGGGTACAGGTAATTTTGGAGGAGATGATAGTATCTGTATAGATTCTGTATCTTGATTGTGGTAGGTATGTAAGTGTCTGTTGGTCAGAACCCATAGAACTGTACACAAAATGGGTGATCTTTATTATATGCAAAAAAAAAAAAAAAAAAATCTAACTGATAGCATCAGGAAAGGCTTCATAAGGTTTAAGTTGCCCAAATCTTGAAATCTTTGAAGGCATCCCCTTGTGGACAGTAGGGAGAAACTCCTTCCAGGCAAAGAGAACAGGATTTGCAAAGACTCAGGGAAGAAACAGTCCTGTGTTGGAAGGTCTGAAGCCTAAAGTTACACGTGGAGGAGGTGACTGAAAGGCAGGGCTGGAGAAGCAGGCCGGTGCTGAATTGTGGAAGGACTTGTGTTTGGTAGAAAACATGGACTTGGATTTTTTTTCCCCTTCAATTGTTTTCTTACAGACTGTCTCACGGTTTGGGCTGCTGAACAGTGCCACAGAAATTCTCATGAAGTTCGGAGTCTAGAAGTCTGAGATGGGTTGAGATATGGGGGGCCCCCTTAATGGGCTGCAGGCGGCTGACTCCTCATCGTGTCCTCACGTGGGCAGAGAGCAGGGAGAGGAGTCAAGCTGTCCGGTGACTCTTAGGACCAACCCCATTCATGGGGGCTCCTCCCTCATGATTTCATCTCACCCCGATTACCCAGAGGCCTCACCTCCTACTGCCATCATGTTTGGGGGACAGGGATCCCAATATGCCTTTTGAGGGGAGGGAAGCAGTCATTCAGTCTGTAACAGTTGGGGAAAATGAAGAGCTTTCATCAGGGGAAGGACTTAGTTTTCATCTGAAGCATCTGCTCTGGCAGTCCGGGGTACCACCCATGGGAAGGGTGAGACCAGGGGGGGATTTATCAGATCATTAGGCAGGAGGCAAAGAAGTCCTGGGCTAAGACTAGAGCACTGGATGCAGGAAGGGGGGCAAACTGTAGGAAATGGTGACACCAGATGACAAAGGTGAAGGGAAAGGGAATCTAAGGGGGACATTTGAGTTTTTGTGCATGGAGGCATCCAAGAAGAACTGGGTCTGAAGTTTATATATAGAGAGAATTTTTATCAGTTTAGATTATAGTAAGTTGCTATATAACTTGAAAAACTTGAGTTGATTTTTCATTCTAGTACTATATGCATTGTACCCAAATAATGAGTAAGCTCTCACAGTAGGGTGAGAGTGACATTAGTTGGAACCCAGAAAGCCAGGGTGGTGAGGGGTCTGAATAAGGTCACCATGTGCCCATGTGCGCTGTCCCCCTGAATCTCACTGAGCACTGTCACTTCTGTATGACTCTCTGTTACCTTAGATTTGCACGTCCACTGGAGGAGAGAGAGAGGGAGGACAGAGGTACCAGACTAGGGCTGGGTACAGCTTCAAGATGAAGATCTCTCATTAGCGGGGAGGTGGCAGTAGAAGTGGGTGGAGAGCCAAGTGTGCAAAGAGCCTTTTCCATGGATAACACAGGTCAGAGCAGCCATAGAAATATTTTGGGGGGAGCTGACTTCTCTCCATCCTTGCATTTCAGGGAGTCTCATTCCTCCTCCCCTGCTGTGGCTTCCATGATCCGTGTTGGCTCCTGGCTTGCTTGTCTGGTCCCTCACTGGTCTTGCCCACGTGTCTGTTTTGCTGTTCTGTGCTATCTGCCCAGACTGTTGTGTTTGGGGGGTGTTCTTTTAGATTTTGATAAATGTTTGTTGGATTTTAAATTTTGTCAGAATGAAAAATATTTGGTCTTTTCAGTTGATATTGTACTCAAGCCAAACAAGCTCAGCATCTATACACGGCAGGGGGGGGACACAAATACTCAAGTTAAACATTGTAAGTATGAGCCTGGACCATTTTTAAACCCCACCTTGATCCTGTGTGTTTCAGCCCGAGAGGAAGTTTGGGGTGGTGGTGGTCGGCGTCGGCAGAGCTGGCTCCGTACGGATCCGGGACCTGCGGAATCCACACGCTTCCTCGGCGTTCCTGAACCTGATTGGCTTCGTGTCCAGGTGGCTTTGCTTTATGCCCTGTAATTCCCCGGGAGCTGGGTGCATGGATTACGGTTCTCCAGACCCCAGAGAGAGCAAGTCAGCTCAGGGGTCATTCCAGGGAACTGTGCAGGGTCAGCCCCACAAGATCTCAGACAGGTCTGGGAACTAGAGTGCTGGCCCTGCAACCGGGATGTGCAGTGAGTCATCCTATAGGGGACTGCAAAGGCCGAGGCGGGGGAGGTGAGCACCGGGCCTGATGGTGACAGGAGGGGCACAGTGAACACACGTGGGTTGGCCTGAAAGAAGGCTTGAGGTGTGTTCCATCAGTTAACCGTGACAGCCTTCCCAGGGCCCTGGGCTTTGTAAGCCTGACCAGTTATTTGACATCAATGCCAATATCAACCTACTTGACAGATACAGAAGCTGAACCACAGAGAGGTTAAGTAATTTGCCTGATGTTACACAGCTGGAAAAATCGAAGAACTGAACAATAGCGCACGTCTATCTGATTCCAAAGCCTGGCTTTTAAATACCATATATTCATTTCCCCTATGATAATTCTTTTTTTTTTTTCCCCTATGATAATTCTGAACCCCGCTTTTAAAGATTATCATTTATTTCCTGTAACTCAGCCAAAACCTAACTTTCACTGCTTTTCTTCTTCCCTTAGTCACCCTCAGCTCCTCCTTGACGCCCACCACTTCCACACACACTACTTACAAAACTCACACCACGTAACGTCAGTTATCAGCAGTCATTGTGAACCGGAGGTGGGCCCTGTATCAGCCCAGGCATTGGGACAGACAGCAAGTCAGGCAGGTCTCTGCTTCTTAGTGTTTTAGAGAAATCACCTAAATGTCAGTACGAGCATAAGTAACCATCATGATGGTCCATGTAGAGTTTCTTTCATATTTTAATTTATGGGACCTGCTTTCTTCCCGTTTGTCTGTCTTAGAACCTAGCCCTTCCTTAAGGACTTAAAGTGAATTTGGGGGCACAGAGGCAACCCAGAAGTGCTGGCACCCTGTCCTTGGTCAGTCTTCCCCTCCCAGGAGGATTCTAAGGGAGCAGCACAGATGGGAGACTTGATATCATGATTAGCGGTACTGTTCCTCCCCCTGCTCCCCTGCCTGCGTCTGGGGTCTCATGTACAAGGGCTTCGGGCTGAAGTGGGGCTTCTGCTTCCCTATCAGCCTTCCTCTGCCAGCTGATGACATGCCTAACCTACCCAGGTCCCATAGGATGACCAGCTCACCCTCCCTTCCTCTCACTTTACCAGCCCCCTGCTGTTACCACACTGTCCCCTTGCCACATGCTCTGTTCCTCACAACCTACCTGCTGAGACCTGTCACCTCCCCAGGAACCCTCTTCTGAAACCCTAAACTGGATGTTCCTTGCCTTCCTGGAATCTCCCACTTGTACCCCTGGCATAGCATCCCTCCGGTTATTTTTATTTGGCCATGCTGCACAGCATGTGGGATCTTAGTTCCCCAACCAGGCATTAAACCCGTGCCCCCTGCATTGGAAGCACAGAGGTTTAACCACTGAACCACCAGGGAAGACCCCACCTATTAGTCTTGTGTTGTGGTTATGTAGTCTCTTCCTCTCTCTATCAGACCGAGCTTGCTAGAAGCTGAAGACTTTAGTTCATGCCTCACTGTTGCAGAATCCAGTAATCGAGAAACCCAGCACCACACTTGGAGAATTGGAGAACTCAAGTTTATTATGCCGGTGGACCCAGAGGAGTTAACATTCTAAGCTCTGAGCCCCGAGTAAAGGGGTTACAGAGTTTCTATAGACAGACTATAGTGGGCAACTCTAGCTGCTACTAGGCTGGTTTAAGGGGTTTCATTAGCACAGGAACAGCAGTCAAGATGGGGAGGGGGATGCCAGACCTTAACATGGACAGGCATGATTAAGCAGGTTGGCAGAGTTGGGCAATTGTTCTGTTGGGCAGAACAGGACAAGGGTGAGTGAGATAAGCTCCAGTTCCTGGTGTTGTCTTTCTGAGACTACATGACCTATATGATCCAGACTTTGCAAGCAGCAAGATGAGTTACAGAGGCAGAACGAGCAGGAGGTTATGTAAAATTTTAACTTTTCCTCTTCACCACATCTTCCCTACTGGAAAGGCACAGGGAGGCAAGCGGGAGGCATTGGTCAGACCAAGCAGTGCAGATGGGTGGCTCCCACAGGAAAGAACCTACCAGGATGTTCTTCAGCAGCCAAACTCCCCCAGCTGCCCTCTGGCTGCTGCCACTCAAGGGGGCTCTGCGCTGCCCCAAGCCTCCTGCCAGCTGCCCCATTTCCTCTGTGACAACCTTTGTTGGAGGACTGCTCCTCTGCTCCAGCCTCAGCCCCAGGGCAGCCGGGACCCTCTGCTGTTCTAAAGCAGGGGTCCTTCTACTGTGTGGGAGTCAGGAGGCTCAGGCTCCTGTCCTTGCCCTACTACCAGTGAGCTGTGGAGCCCCTGCCTCTCTGGGCTTTGTCAGCTCAGCTATAAAGGAGGCAGTGACGCCCACCTTCTGCTTGACGGACACAAGGCCGTGATGTACGTGGAGGAGCTCAAAGCCCCACAGCACTGTGCCCCGCAGAGGTGTTAGAGTCTTGGATCTGGATTAGGTTTGGTAGTCCTAGTGTCTGGCCAAGTGCTTGGAGCTGGCAGTGACCGTAGAGATTACTTCTTATGAGATAACAAGAGATCTGTTCTTTTTATTTATTTTAGAGATGACGTAAATTCAAAGGCTCCCACGTCGTACAGGCTGTTAGCAGTGGTAGCAGGACTCGATGCCAGTTCCCCGATTCCTTACTCTGTGCTGGAGGTTCTGTCTGTTACTCTGTACTGGAAGTGCCCTGGAAATGAGATGGGAGAAACTGCTTTCTTCGTTTCCAAAAACTGATCACCAGGACATTGTTGGGAGCTGGGGAGCAGGATGGCACTCATTTATTGTCAGCCGATGTTCTGCCTGCTTTGAGTTCCACTTGTCTGTCCTTCTCAAACAGACGAGAGCTGGGGAGCATTGATGAGGTGCCGCAAATTTCTCTGGAAGATGCTCTTTCCAGTCAAGAGGTCGAGGTTGCTTTTATCTGCAGTGAGAGCTCCAGCCACGAGGACTACATCAGGTGGGTATTCAAGTCCTCACCTTGCACAGTAGTATAGGACAGTGAAAATACCTGGGCTGACATCTTACACAGGGATCTTAATAATCAGGGGGATGGATCCAGGGCTTTAAAAAATTGTCATCAAAATGTTAACTCTCACTATGGGTTATAAAGGTATAAGGACATGAAAAATATAGTAGAACTAGTATTTAGTTCACCATAATTTAAAACATTAGACACATTAAGAATTAAAGTGCTTTATTTCATTGTAAAAAATTTATTGAGATTAGTTTGACTAGTGCCTGCCTTCTTAGAATCTGCCTACAATGTGGAAGACCTGGGTTTGATCCCTGGGTTGGGAAGATCTCCTGGAGAAGGGAAAGGGTACCCACTCCAGTATTCTGGCCTGGAGAATTCCATGGACAGAGGAGCCTGGCAGGCTATAGTCCACCAGCCGCAGAGTCAGACACGACTGAGCGACCAACATTTGCCTTCTTCTCAGTATATAACTTAGGATATGGAGCCAGTGTCTTTTTTGTGTCTTGGAGAAATGCCATAGTTCTTTCAGCTTCCAACATTTTATCCTTTGCACTTTAAACAATGTGAAATCTCTCTGAGAATATCTCTAGGACTTCTTTAATAGGAAGTGTTTTTTGCCATGAGATGATTAAGGAAATAGTGGTGGTGTAAGATTGGGGAGGTCGCATTATATTCATATAGAGAAATGAAATGTTTCCCCCACACATACCCTACCTTTGAATGCTCCACCTTTGAATGCAAAACCTAGAGCTCTCTAGGCATTTGGTGGAATGGAGCCTGGAAGGAAGAGCCCCATGGGAGACCTGGCAGCTAACAAGGTGCTGCCACCTGCCCATGGAGCTCAGCTTTCTGTTTAGGTCCTGACATTAAACCACAGCTACTTGCACAGTGTGGTTGCCCAGAAGTCAGCTGCTCTCTCTTTATAACACTCACTCTAAATGTGGACAGATGCACCTTTACGTGGATCCCCTTTTTGGCACCAGAGAAGACCTGAACGAAGGTATCATATAATTCCCATACTTATGTTTGTCCCCTAGAATATCTGGAGCATAAAAGCCAGACTTCTGAGCACAGCAGTCTGGGTCCTTCCTTTACATCAGACTCCCAGCTCCTCTTAGGACCTCGTTTCTCTCTCCCTCCCCTCCCCTGCCACATAGAAATGCTGAAATTCACACCATGTCTCAATGGACAAAGCCCCATAAATGCCCAAGCCCCTGCCTATGCTGCTCATCGTGAAACACCCTCATCCCCTGGCACCTGGAAAATGCCTGTTTACACTTCAAGACCCAGTTCAGAGCCTTAGTGAAATGTTTTCCAATTGCCTCAGACAGAGCTGGCTGCCATATTTTGTAGTCTTTATTTATAGCTCTCATGTGGTAATGGAGCTAGTAGAGGTGATAGAATTCCAGTTGAGCTATTTCAAATTCTAAAACATGATGCCGTGAAAGTGCTGCACTCAATATGCCAGCAAATTTGGAAAACTCAGCAGTGGCCACAGGACTAGAAAAGGTGAGTTTTCATTCCAACCCCAAAGAAAGGCAATGCCGAAGAATATTCGGACTACCACACAATTGCGCTCATCTCACAAGCTAGTAAAGTAATGCTCAAAATTCTCCAAGCCAGGCTTCAACAGTGTGTGAACTGTGAACTTCCAGATGTTCAAGCTGGATTTAGAAAAGCCTGAGGAACCAGAGATCAAATTGCCAATATCCGTTGGATCATCAAAAAAGCAAGAAAGTTCCAGAAAAACATCTACTTCTGCTTTATTGACTACGCCAAAGCCTTTGACTGTGTGGATCACAGCAAACTGGGAAATTCTTAATGAGATGGGAATACCAGACCACTGACCTACTTCCTGAGAAATCTGTATTCAGGTCAAGAAGCAACAGTTAGAATTGGACATGGAACAACAGACTAGTTCCAAATCGGGGAAGGAGTACATCAAGGCTGTATAATGTCACCCTGCTTATTTAACTTAAATGCAGAGTACATCATGAGAAATGCTGGACTGGATGAAGCACAAGCTGGAATCAAGATTGCTAGAAGAAATATCAATAACCTCATGCAGATGGCACCACCGTTATGGCAGAAGAGTGAAAAAGTTGGCTTAAAGCTCAACATTCAGAAAACTAAGATCATGGCATCTGGTCCCATTACTTCATGGCAAATAGATGGTGAAAAGTGGAAACAGTAACAGACTTTATTTTTGGGGGGCCCCAAAATCACTGCAGACAGTGACTGCAGCCATGAAATTAAAAGACGCATGCTCCTTGGAAGAAAAGTTATGACCAACCTAGACAGCATATTAAAAAGCAGAGACATTACTGTGCCAACAAAGGTCCATCTAGTCAAAGCTATGGTTTTTCCAGTAGTCATGTATGGATGTGAGAGTTGGACGATAAAGAAAGCTGAATGCCGAAGAATTGATGCTTTTGAACTGTGGTGTTGGAGAAGACTCTTGAGAGTCCCTTGGACTGCAAGGAGACCCAATCAGTTCATCCTAAAGGAAGTCAGTCCTGAATATTCATTGGAAGGACTGATGCTGAAGCTGAAACTCCAATACTTTGGCCACATGATGCAAAGAACTGACTTATTGGAAAAAACCCTGATGCTGGGAAAGATTGAGGGCAGGAGGAGAAGGGGACGACAGAGGATGAGATGGCTGGATGGCATCACCAACTTGATGGACTTGAGTTTGAGTAAGCTCCAGGGGTTGGTGATGGACAGGGAGGCCTGGTGTGCTACAGTCCATGGGGTCACAAAGAGTCAGACATGACTGAGTGATTTTCAGTCACTGCCCAAGGACTGCAGCACACCAGGCCTCCCTGTCCATCACCAACTCCCAGAGTTGGGAACTGACTGTGGCAATAGACAATTTACCTGTTGACATGGCTGTATTTCTCCTCCAGAATAACTGGTAAATAGTACCTGGTTGGATATATCAGTGGATGAATGGGTGAATGTTCAAGTGATGACATAACTAGAAAACCTTTCTCTTACTGCTTAGTAGAAAATAGCATGAGATGCAGTTCGTCCTCCCCATCCCCTGGCCCTGAGTCTCATCTGCATTCTGTCATGACATTTACATGGAGACTTGTGTGCATTTTTCATAGTCTGTCATGCAGGGTACTTAAGCAAAACTTAATTGAAGTGCATTTTATCTGTATTTATCCCTCTTTTCCAAAGGCAATTCCTGAATGCTGGAAAGCATGTCCTTGTGGAATACCCCATGACACTGTCTTGGGTGGCAGCTAAGGACCTGTGGGAGTTGGCCGAGCAGAAAGGTGATGTATGTTCTGTGCATCTGGGGCATACACCCTCTTACTTAGAATTCCTGCCTCTAAGACTTCTATGGTACCATCTTTATGCCTTATAAGCAACCCTGTGTCAGACATGTTACCGGTCCTATGGGCCCCCAGCCCAGTCCTCATACTGTAGGCACATAAAGAGCGGGGTGGGGTGTGTTTGTGGAGGAACAACAGGGCAGAGGGATGGGTGGGAACTTGCAGACTTTTGTTCAAGACTTACCAGCTTCTTTTACTCTCATGAAAAATATTAATTAGCTTCCACTTAGGCTAATATTATATTATCTTGCTTTTATTCATGTGATACTTGTATTGCTAATGGAAAAGTGCCTAGGAGGGTAATTGATTGTCTGATGTGCACAGTTTATAGTTTTTGTTGTTTCTCAAGAGGAGCACCATTTATTAATACTGGGAACTTGGAAACTTTTCTAAGCATATGTTATTTTGCTTAGTTCTCTTAGAAATCCTTGGAGGTAGGTATTTTCTCTAGCTTATATATAGGAATCCATGGCTCAGAGAAGTCAAAAATTTTTCTACCAGAAATGGAGCATAACCTTCAAAAATTGTGTGCCTGTAACTTATATAATATTGTACACCTACTATACTTTTTAAAAAAGTTTTGTACCAGGTCACAAAGCTAGTAATATGACCACTAAATGAGAGGTGGAGATTTTATTTCAATCCTTTTGGGCTCTGAAGTCCACATTTTTCCCTCTGAGCCTTGCTGAACACCACAACTAGAGAGAAGCCCACATGCCACCACTAAGACCTGATACAGTCAAATATAGAGAAATATTTTTTAAAAGACATATAGTCCAATGAAATAGAATAGAGAGTTCAGAAACAAACCCTTGTGTATATAGATGGTCAAGTGATCTTTGACAAGGGTCTTTGAGATCACACAATGGGGGAATGGACAGTCTCTTTAACAGAAAGTGTTGGGAGAGATGGATAGCCACATGGAAAAGAATGAAGTTGTACCTTTACCTTATACCTTTTTAACTCATACAGCCCTAAATTTAAGATGTAAAACTATAAAACTCCTGGAAGAAAATGTAGGGGAAAGCTTCTGGACATTGGCCATGGCAGTGACTTTTTTCTGGATGTGACACCCAAAGTACAAAAGCAAAAGTAGACATGGGATTTTGCACTAAACTAAAAAAAGCTTCTACACAACAAAGGAGACAATCAACAGAGTGACAAGGCAATCTACAGAATGGGAGAATGTATTTGCAAATCAGGTAGCTGATAAGGGTTAATATCCAGATTATATAAAGAGCTCTTAACACTCAACAACAACAATAAAAAACCTGATTTTAAAATGCACAAAGAACCTGAATAGGTACTTCTCCAAAGAAGATTTACAAATGGTCAAAAGAAGCATACAAAAAGATGCTCATTGTCACTAATGATTATCACACTGGAGAAAGGCCTCAAGAGTACTCTACATGTGGGAAATATTTTACAAGCAAATCTGTTTGAACACTGGAGAATTCACACTAGAGAAAGGCATAGATGTACAGGGAATTTTCAATTTTCTTGTTCAGTATAGGGTCACTGGAGGAAACTGAGGGGCCATCAGTCTGAATTGGATCTCATTTCCAAGTGCCTCTGAGAGCAGCCTGAATTTTTCCGTTACTCAAATTAGAGATTATAGGGTATTGAGGCACTATTGAAGGGCGTGTTTTTCTCAAGTCTAAAAGAACCATATTTCGTGATGTCCACAGTTCTTTGAGCTAATGTTGCTGTTTGTAAGACCGTTGGGTCCAGGGAAACCATAATTGGTACAGAAACTTATATGGCAGTTGGTAAAGAATCCACCTGCTAGTGCAGGAGATGCAAGATGCGAGTTCAATCCCTGGGTCAGGAAGATCTCCTGGAGAAGGAAATGGCAACTCGCTCCAGTATTCTTGCCTGGAAAATTCCATGAACAGAGGAGCCTGGTGGGCTACAGTCCATGGGGTCACAGAGAGTCGGACACGACTGAGCAACTGAGCACACATCACTAATGATTAAAGGAATGCAAATCAAAACTGCATTGAAATATCTCCTCAAACCCATGAAGATAGCCACTATTAAAAAAAACACAAAACGAAACTGGGACTTCCCTTTTGGTCCAGTAGTTAATACTCCAAGCTTCTATGCAAGGGGCACAGGTTTGATCCCTGGCAAGGGAACTAAGATCCCATATGCCATACCGTATGGCCAAAACA
This sequence comes from Odocoileus virginianus, assembly GCF_023699985.2. NCBI lineage: Eukaryota > Metazoa > Chordata > Mammalia > Artiodactyla > Cervidae > Odocoileus > Odocoileus virginianus. The sequence continues at coordinate 39,637,122 of NC_069674.1, forward strand.
AAACCAAAAAACAAAACAAAACAACAAATGCTGGTTAGAGTGTGGAGAAATTAATTAGAGCTCTTGTGCCCTATTGGTGGGAATATAATATGGTTCAGCCACTCTGGAAAACTCTATGGAGGTTTCTGAAAAATTTATAAATAGAATTACCATATGATCCAGCAATCCCAGTTCTGGGTATATACTGAAAAGACTTTAAAGGATTTGGAAGAGATATTTGCACACTCTGGTTCATAGCACATTATTCACAATAACCAAGAAGTGGAAACAATTCAGATGTCCATTGATGAATGAATTAATAAAGAAAATGTGGTGAATATATACAGTGGAATATTATTCAGCCTTAAGGAAGAAGTGAAAAAAAAAGTGGAAAAAAAAAAGAAAGAAGTGAATCTTGTCACAAGCTACAACATGGAAGAATCTTAAGAATATTATGGTAAGTAACATAAGGTAGTCACAAAGAGATTATATGAAGTATCTAGAATAGTGAAATTTGTAGAATCAGAAAATAGAAGGATGGCTGCTTGGTGTGGAGGAATAGAGGGAGTTATTTTAGTTAGGTACAAAATTTCAGTTTTACAAAGTGAAAAAGTTCTAAAGATCTTTTGTACAACAGTGTCCTTATAGTTAATACTACTGAAAAATGGTTAATATGGTAAATCTTATATTATGTGTTTTACTACAATTTTTTAAAAAGCTAAATAAATTTAGAAGAATCAGAGCAATCAAAATTGAAGAGAGGATTTAACCTCAAGTGGAATGTTGATGCACAATAATTAAAAGCCCCAAATGCAACATCATTAATTTAACAATTTGGGCAAGTCAAAATACGTATCAAAGAATAGTAAAAAGCTCAGATCTTTTGTAAACCTAATTTTACAGAAATACATTAAAAAATTATTTTGTACAGAAGTGTTCATGCCAACATTTTAAGAACAAAAATTGGCACACAATTCAGTATTCAAAAGAGAATGGTTAATGGTTAATTATGGGTATTTTCATCTGATGAATACTATTCAGGCTCTAAAAGTCATAGATTCTTACTGTCATAAAAAAGGTACATGATACATGACTAAATACAAAACAGGTTACAGAACTACATGTAGTTTCACTTTAAAACAAATATAGATGTGTGGACAATTTGTTTTAATAGTGGTTATTTCTTGATAGTGGTATTTTGGATTATTTTATTTACTTTCTATTTTTCTTTATTTTTCACGTTTCCTATAATGAGCATAATTTGTTTTAATAATATGAAATAACACATTTTTAAAAATTGTTAAGAAGGTACTAAATTGTATATACAGTGTAGCCCCCAAAAACAAAAACAAATTTTAAAAAGTTACACATAATTTGGACAAATCCCTAGAGAAGTTTAAATATTTAATGTAAAGGAGAGAAAAATTAAGATATATTAAAAGCTCTCCATAGAAAGAGAAAATAAATTTATGTTATATTGCTTCTGCTGGTAGGGGGTAGAATTATAGAGATGGAGAGCTCATCTTCATACAAGAAAGAGTTTTCTAAGAATCATAACTGTTCCAACATATTTACCCAGGACGCCATAGAAAATAGTTTCAGCATTAGGTATCATACAGTTGACTACTACTTGGTTAAGGGTACTCTTTGCATTTTAAATATCACAAATAGAATGGAAAATCATATTTTTGTTTTCATGGGCACACATAAAATGAATCTCTAGCCCCATCTGTTACCCCACCAATCAGATGGGATAGCTTGCCAAGTCTGACTTAATTAAGTAACAAGTGAGATAAGCTTTTCTAGCACTTGTGTCTGTGGTTAAACTAGTTACAAATCACGAACCCTATGACACAAGAATTTCTGAGAAGTACAAAAATTTTATTTCTTCTACAAAAATAGCTCTGAACAGGCTAACACCAAAGCCACTGAAGAAATTGAATAATAATTCTGGTGTTCATCTGATTATCTGAGTTTTTGTAATTTGAGATAGAATTTCCTTGTGATAAATTCAGAGATTTTAGGTGCAGAGTTAAATGAGTTTGGACAGAGTATACCCACGGTGACACTGATTGTCTACTACCAAACTTCCTTTCCAATTATCCCTGGGATCTGAGACCTTTCCTGTATTGCTTAAACATCAGTGTCAACATCATGTCACATATACCGGAGGGAAAAAAAAGCAAAGGTAACAAAATGACAACAGTGATGAACTGGTAGCATTCTGAGTGGTTTCATTTTTTTCTTTATTCTCTTTCACATTTTCTCAATTTTCTACAATGATGTGAATTTACATTTATACTTTAAAACTAAAAATAATTTTGTTTTTACCGTATGATCACAATCATGAAAAATAATTCATAGCCGAATGACAAAAGGGAAATAAACCAATATCTTAGTAGTGGTTCTTTCTGGTAAATAGGATCATGGTATTTTTACTTTTCATTTTCCTCCCGAATTTAAAAACACTTATTATTTCTAAGATAAACAAAACACCCTATTTTGGAAGATGAGGCCAAAATGGTTCTTGAGAATTTCATAAATTACTAGCTATTTTAGAAAGCTGCTGAAATATGTGTGAGAAAATGAATGAGTTGAGACTTCAGGTCCATTAATTGCAAGCTGCCCTTTCATTTTCTCCTAAGAAGTTCTTATTTCATAATCCATGATTGTTTCTGGCTTGCTCTCATATTTTTGTTGCTATAACTATTTGTTTTGTTGAAGATTATTTATTTGAAATAATAACAGACTTACAGAAGAGTAGTAAATATAATACAGTACAGAGAACTATTTTTTCTTGAATCATATAAGAGTAAGTTGCCCAACTGATTCCCTAATAATTTCATGTGTGTATCCTGCAAATAACACAGTTGGTAATAACTGCCTTTTTCACTCCATCCTTGTCATGACAGGGAAGGTCTTGCATGAGGAGCATGTTGAACTCTTGATGGAGGAGTTTGCATTCTTAAAGAAAGAAGTGGTGGGGAAGGACCTGCTGAAAGGGTCTCTCCTCTTCACAGGTCAGTCCTTGGTGGGATCACAGGTCATGTGTGACTGGTAAGGCGGGGTGGGGTGAGGTGGGGAGGCTGAGTTCTTTCCTAGCTCTCTAGGATGTGAGCTTGGATTCATTTCTACCAAAGAGTCTCTGCGGGCCGATTTAATTTTCCCAAATAGCCACAGACAATAAAAGTACCTATTTTACTTCTTTCCTCAAATGAGATTTGATTGCTTGGTAGGCCTTGGGTAAAATATGTGTTAGAAATCTGAAGTGCATTTATACTTTTGGCCCAGTCAATTAGGCAGAAGCTTCTCATGAAATCCTGACAAATTGGAGATTATATTCCACAGGTTAAAAGTGAAAGCTCTCTTTTAAAAAGGACTGAGAAAAAGGTTCCTTGGAGAAGAGAATATTTTTATACTTCTCTATGCAGCAAATAGAATATGCATAGCCCCTTCCTTCCTCCAACAAGTTATCAAAACATTAGCTGCAGCCAAAATATCTGATCTACTATATGTTCAGCCGTTTATGTTGGTCTTTCTGGGAGCACCTCCACTAGCAGTAGGAAATGAACAACCTGGAGCTTCCAGCTCTGCAGTCTCCTTTGGGCGGACTCCTTAGATTTGTCTGTACCCTAAGGCATTAGCAGTAGGAAATAAACAAGCTGGAACTTCCAGCTCTGCACCCTAAAGCATCTGGGCTACCTTTCCCGAGGACGTGCATTACAGGAAGGAAAGTCTGACATTGTCGAGTGGGAAAATCATTCATCTCCACGAATTTCCAGAAAATACAGTGGAATCTCATTTCAGAATCCGTCTTCATCCTTTATTGTATTCCTTTTTGTATGTTTTAAACTCTTTATTTTATATTGGAGGATAGCCATGAAACAATGTGTGATAGTTTCAGGTGGACAGCAGAGGGACTTAGTCATACAGATACATGTATCCATTCTCGCCCAAACTCCCCTCCCATGCAGGCTGCCATACCATTGAGCAGAGTTCCCTGTGCTGTACAGTAGGACTTTGTTGGTTATTCATTTTAAATATGGCAGCGTGTACATGTCAATCCCAAACTCCCTGTCTCATCCCTGCTCTCTTCCCCGCTGTAGAAGTTCATTCTCTAAGGCTGTGATCCATCTTCATCCTTTAAAATGACCACCTAATGAGCGTTGTGGCAACAAATAATAATAACCATTAATCTGCACAAGGAATTGTGCTAAGTATGTGACATGCATTATTTCATGTTTAAGTCATAGGATAATCCCATAAAGTGGGTATTCATTACCCCTGTCATACAGATTGTTTTTAATGAAGCTCAGAGGTGGGTAGCTTCACAAAGTTGACCCAACATTTATGACTCTGGGGCTCAGATTTGTGACAGCTGCTCAGTCCTCTGCCAAGAGCAGGAGCAGACGGTAACCAGCCCAGAGGGAGCTGCGTTTCCTGTGTAAGTTTGACACTTAGGTCCTAGTGATTTCAAACCATGTTGTCTATGAAATTTACAGTCTTGGTTTGCTACTGTTTACCTTTTTTTTTTATTTGCTTGTGATTTTCTTTAGAACATACTCATAATTATGAGTTGTTTTAAGTCAGTATCAAGTTACAAAAAATCTGTGGTTTAAAGATCAGTGAAACAGATATGAAATCTTATAAATTCAAGTTATGTTTAAAATTTAGACTGGGAACAGAGGGGAGCAGCATCTTGACCATGTTTCTCACCCAGATCCTCATCCTCTTCGGAATGTACTGTTGTACCTGAGATGATAGATATTGAAGTCTAAGAAAACACCACTGTATCAATTTTCTTGATATTGATATAGTCTACAGGTATTACTGTTTTCTTCACAGCTATCATGATTCCTTCACCCTCTTATAATTTACACAGTTATATATTTATAGAAATATAGGCTTGCAGGACTAAAATATGTTAATTCTTCTTTTGCTTCAAGTTACTAAGGGAATATATATGTATATGTGTGTACCATATATATATTTGTGTATATATATATACACACACACATACACACACAACATATACACGTTAGAAGCCTGAAACATTTTTCTTTCCCTGTGGACCAGATAACCTACAATTTCCAATGAAATATTTTATTTTACCAACAAACTGAATTTCAAAAGCAGGAGCAAAGGGAGACATTTTTCTGAAAGTCTCCATGAGAATCATCTCGGGTACCCCCGCCATAAGGCCAGGTTGTGTGTCCTGATCCCCAGCCACATCTGCTGGCTCCCTGTCACCCCCTAGTTGTCAGCCTTTCCCCTCCAATCCCCGTCTTGTCTGTGATTCCCCACAGCTGCCCCATTGGAAGAAGAGCGGTTTGGCTTCCCTGCATTCAGCGGCATCTCTCGCCTGACCTGGCTGGTCTCCCTCTTCGGGGAGCTTTCTCTCGTGTCTGCCACTTTGGAAGAGCGAAAGGAAGACCAGTATATGAAGATGACCGTGTGCTTGGAGACAGAGAACAAAAGGTAGGTCAGGAAAAGCTGTGAGGAAGGGGCAACATAAGGACATGCTTGTGGGTTCATGAGGGAGAATTTGGGGAGACCCAGGGACCTGGACCCCCACCCCCGACTCCAGAAGAGCCATCTGCTTCTGCAGTGGAACAGGTGCTGAAATTTCACTTATGTTGCTTCACACCATCCTCCTAGTTGCCCCATAAGGTTAAGAGAAGCATACAGATCTGATATGTTAGATACATTTAGATCAGAAGAGCCCCCAAATGGCTCACAATTAAACAATCTGGCAGTCAGAAGCACTTTACAAAGGAAGAACACTCTAGTAATGAAGATGCCCCAAGGAACTCCCTTGGAATTGTGGCATCCAATTCTAATTTTCCCTGTGGGAGCCCTGGAGAAGGAAATGGTAACCCACTCCAGTATTCTCGCCTGGAGAATTTCATGGACAGAGGAGCCTGGTGGGCTATAGTCCCTGGGGTCGCAAAGAGTCAGACATGACTGAGCCACTCAGACACAACACACAGATAGCAATATCTAAGCCACACAGTAAGCAATATCAGATACAGGAGCAAAAGTCCAGTTACATCTGTGACCTGCATTCATTCCAACATTTTATTGTGAAAGTTGCAGGCATTGGTGAAGTTTTTTTTTTTTTTTTTTTCCAATTATTTTTATTAGTTGGAGGCTAATTACAATATTGTAGTGGTTTTTACCTTACATTGACATGAATCAGCCATGGATTTACATGTGTTCCCCATCCCGATCCCCCCCCCTCCCGCCTCCCTCTCCATCCCATCCCTCTGGGTCTTCCCAGTGCACCAGCCCTGAGCACTTGTCTCATGCATCCAACCTGGGCTGGCGATCTGTTTCACCCTTGATAGTAGACTTGTTTCAATGCTGTTCTCTCAGAATATCTCACCCTCGCCTTCTCCCACAGAGTCTAAAAGTCTGTTCTGTACATCTGTGTCTCTTTTTCTGTTTTGCATATAGGGTTATCGTTACCATCTTTTAAAATTCCATATATATGAGTTAGTATACTGTATTGGTGTTTATCTTTCTGGCTTACTTCACTCTGTATAATGGGCTCCAGTTTTGTCCATCTCATTAGAACTGATTCAAATGAATTCTTTTTAATGGCTGAGTAGCATTGGTGAAGTTGAAAGAACTCTGCAGTGAGCATCTGTACATAGATCTTGCCATTAACATTGTACTCAGCTTGCCTGTATCATGCCCAGCTCTTTATCAGCTTTATCACATCATACTGTTGTAATGTTCCCCAAATACTGATTCTTTACTTTCCATACCAAGTCTTTTTTTTTTTTTTTTTCCATTTAAAAACGTTCAAGAGACTAAAATAGTACAAAGATGTTCAGGTTGAATATAAGGTCATACTGAGGTGTTGTCTGTTGGTTGCTCCATTGCTAAAGCCTCCATTTGATCCTGGTTTATTACACACCCTGATAATTCTTCCAGTTGGGTAGTAGTGATACTCTTTGATTCCCAGCATCTTCCATAAACAGCCTTCAGTCCATAAATGACAGAAAATGCAATGCCAGAAATAATCACTAAATGTTTGCAGATTTTACTTGAATATCCTTGATGTGTTGTTTTTCGAAACCAAGTCCTCTTGGTCCATTTGGGAAACCAACATCATGATGGGTCCCATCTGGTTCGAAATGCAGCTCTTTCGCCAGCAAACGCCCTTCAAGATAAAAAGCTTCATAACAAGTCTTTTTAAAACATTAGGAGCCTCTGCGAGTTGTTTGCAGACACAATTCCTCAAGTTAGAGCCGCCTTCCAACAACATAGTGAAACAGAGCAGAAACGCAGCAGGGGATGAGGAGGTGGGGAGGCATGGCCTCAAAAGGTCACAGTAAAGGCACCAGTGAGACCGGGATCGTTGCCTGAAGCCCTGTTGTACAAAGTGCTAGTATTTGCTGACGTTCACTGAGTTCTCGCCAATGTGCCAGGGCCTAGCGCTTTTACAAGAGTTTTCTCATATAATCTTTATACCAACTGTCTGGAATGGGCACTATTATGATCACCCAGGAATTACGATCACCCGAGGCTCAGAGAGGTTAAGAAACTCACCAAGGGCACACAGCTAATAAATGGTTATGTGAGAATCATGCTCAAGCAGCCTGTCTGCAGTCCCCCAATGATCACACCTTCTCCTCCACAATGCAGAGGGAAGGCATGAGAAAGGAATACCATTTAGAACACAGCAGGCCTTGTCTTTCCCTCATCCTTACCTATCAGTGAGGTAGGTATCGTTCGCTTCAGGCCCCAGATCATCCGGGAAAACCCAGTGCAACTCACTTCCAAGCCTGTGTTCTTTCCATTTTACTAGCAGTTTTCAAACTTTGTAAAAATAAGCATTCAAACACTTTTTCAACCCAGTCCTATATACAAGAGGTGCACATTTCCGTCCTCTTGTTGAAGCTGGTTGGTAGGACTGGGACCAGAGCCAGGTGCATCCCCCACCCTCTCGTCTTATCAGAACTTAGAAGAACAGTGTTAGAAATTGCCACCTCTGCTGTGCTTGAGACACATGCTGCCTAGAGGAATGTGGCTGTGGCTGTGGGCGTGCACCTTCCTATGGAAGGTGAGACGTAAGAAGCATTTTTGCAGGTAGTCAGAGCTTAGGCTGGTGAATGCAGATAATTGCAAGTGGAGGTTTCCAGAGAGGACCAGAGGAGCTGTCTGAGTCCAAGCTTGTGGTTTGGGTTGGGATGCCTGGAGCTAAGAGCTGTCCAAGCCCAGAACATGGGTGGACCCAGGGCTACCTTTAGCTCCACTCTAACTGACAGTAAAGTCCCAACAGCTGATGTCCTCGCTTAAATATGTGAACAGGGAGACTCCCCTGATTGTCCGTGGTGGAAGACTCCCCACTTCCAATGCAGGGGGCGGAGGTTCAAGCCCTGGTCAGGGAACTAAGATCCATATGCTGCATGGTGCAGCCAAAAATTATATATATATATATATACACACACACACACACATATGAACAGGAAACAGCATAACTAAGTTTTGAACAGATGGGACCACAAAAGGAGGAAGTTTCTCTGTCCACATCTCTCTTGATGTTTCCCTGTGTGTGTGGGTGTTGGCATGCTTCCCCCTTTATGTACTTCACATCTTTTTCTCTTAAACATTTTACCGACCCTCTAGTGTAGGTCTCGGTAAGCTGAGGGAGGGTTCCTTTACCCTGAGCTTCCTGCAGCCCTCAAAACAATCTTAAGTGATCGGTTTGGGCCCCTTTCTTGTAATCTCACACCTTATATGTTTTATTTTGGTTTTGTTTGTTTTTTGGCCATGCCACACAGCATGTAGAATTTTAGTTCCCTGAATTTCCCAACCAGGGGTTGAACCTGTGCCCCCTGCATTGGAAGTATAGAGTCTTAACCAAGCTGGGCCACCAGGGAAGTCCCCCCATACCTATATATTTAGCTTTATTATGTGCCATCCCTCTAGAGGCAGAGAACAAACAAAAGGTAGTTCCGCTTCGTCCATTAGCAACACTGGTCTAAACTGCCCATCCTGGGCCTGCCTGACTGCAGCCTGGGGGGAAGGGGGAAGGAATCTGAAGAATGGTAATAGGAGACAAGACCCTGGTGCCTGCTCAGGATTAAACCCTTTCCCAGTTCACATCACAGCCGTCCAACCAGATTGCCTTGTCCTTGACCCTGACTCAACCCTGTAGGAGAAGTAAGGACGGGAAGGAAAGAGAAGTAGCCAGAGCAAGTCCTCTTCAGACTTCCTGAAACTCTGTTCCCAGAAGAAGGAAGGAAAACTATTATGCATATATGTGTGAAGAGTTTGAATGCAGGCTATCCATATTAAATTGAAATTGGAAAGAGCTTGAATATTTGGCAATAATAGTAAATGAATTATATAATCAGTTGTCCATGATGTGCAGACAAAAGTAATCATCACAAGCAGTATCTGTAGGATGATATTTTTAAATAAACATAGTCAAAAATTAGTTATACCTTAGGGTTAATATGCCACATACATATAGACAAATCCTTCTTTTTTTGTTTTTTTTCATTTATTTTTATTAGTTGGAGGCTAATTACTTTACAATATTGTAGGGATTCATTGACATGAATCAGCCATGGATTTACAAGTATTCCCTTTCCCGAGCCCCCCTCCCATAGACAAATACTTGAAAGGACTGTCTCAAACTGAAGAGGTTTTTATTTAGGTGAAAGAACTATGGATTTTTTTCTTTTTCCATTGAAAAGTCTTTAAATCAATGCTGTATTGTTTTTAGAATAATTTTTAAAGCAGATTTTGTATTTTTGTTGTCATATTATTCAGTGAAGCTTCTTTAGATCAAAGGCCTAATTAGGCTTCTCTGTTTCTGATTAAGCAGGTAAAACAGTTATTATCTACTATAAAGACAGAAAAAATAAACCCAGAGAAAGGAGAAACTTTAGGGAAGTGGGGTCTGTTCCATTAGGACTGGAGATTTTTGTGAGTGCTGACCTTGGCCTTGACCTGGGGGGCACATGTGAAATGGAAGCAGATGCTTTGAGAGTAGGCAGGGAGTGTCTAGTCTTTTCTGGCATGTGCGGGGGATCACAGATCTCTTTGAAAATGGGATGGGAGCACTCTAAGAATTCTTTCCCGTAAAAATGCACATATACTTAGAAACAACAGTTTGCTCTAGAATCTCAGGTCTGCATCCTCAGGGCTCAGGGTTCAGCTCAGTTCAGTTCAGTCGCTCAGTCGTGTCTGACTCTTTGCGATCCCATGAATCGCAGCACGCCAGGCCTCCCTGTCCATCACCAACTCCCGGAGTTTACTCAAACTCATGCCCATCGAGTCGGTGATGGCCATCCAGCCATCTCATCCTCTGTCATCCCCTTCTCCTCCTGCCCCCAATCCCTCCAGGGCTCAGGGTAGAAAGTCCTAAATAATGAACTGATATTCACACCAAAATCATTGCACAGATTTCCCTTCCTGGTGGCAAAACTGAATAAAGGGACCATTGGTCAGTTGCCGACAGTTACCTCTGGAAGGCTGGTGGAGGTCGGGATGCAGCGGCTGCAGGAGAGACGGGCTCACGATGAGGATCACGCAGGGGGTGCTCAGGCCCCTCAGTGAGATTAATCCTGTGCCTCTTGCCTCCACAGCCCGCTGACCTGGACCGAAGAGAAAGCACCTGGCCTAAAGCGAAACAGACGTTTAAGCTTCCATTTCAGGTCTGGGTCCCTGGAGAATATGCCCAACGTAGGCATCAATAAGAATATTTTCCTGAAAGATCAGAATATATTTGTCCAGAAACTCCTGGGCCAGTTCTCGGAAGAGGAGCTGGCTGCCGAGAAGAAACGCATCCTACACTGCCTGTGGCTTGCAGGAGAGATCCAGAAACACTGCTGCTCGAAGCAGTGAGGCGAATGGGCAGTGCTGCTCTGCTCAGCAAAACCGGAGCCTGATCTTTACCGAGAGTTGGCCTTTATCTCTATTCTTACCATTAAATGTGTCTTGGGTAAACAGGATTTGCTTATTGTCACCAGCTATGTTGGGGCCTCCAGTGGGGGCCCCCGTGGGAGTGAAGGAAACAAACAGCCAACCTTGGTTGAGCGGCGCTAAATGCTTTAAGATGCCTGTTTCACTCACGCTTCCCAATGGCCCTGCCAGATGAGTGTGACCAGATATGTTTTCCTTAGTATCTTAGAAAACCTTATTTGAAGTCACCCAGATAGTAAACAGCAGAACCAGCCTTTAAACCCCACTCACACACTAAATCACCAAGAAACAGTGCCTTGAACCCTCTTCCCTGCCTTGGAAAAGTCTTAGTCACTCAGTCGTGTCTGACTCTTTGAGACCCCATAGACTGTAGCCCACCAGGCTCCTCTATTCATGGAATTTTCCAGGCAAGATAACTGGAGTGGGTTGCCATGCTCTCCTCCAGGGGATCTTCCTGACCCAGGGATTGAACCCAGCTCTCCCTCATTGCAGGCAGATTCTTTATCATATGAGCCACCAGGAAAGCCTTCTTTCCACCCATGCACCCCCCACCCCTGCCCTGCCAAACTGGATGGTCATGCCTAGTGCTGGGGATCCTAAAAATGAGTAAGATGTAACCATTGCCTTCAAAAACTCAATATCCAGAGGGAAACAGGTCACATAAACTGGTCATTGCAGGTGGTCCAGAGTGCTCCTGGCCATCTGGAGAAGGGTTCGGGGAAGATGTCCATACCAGGTCCTGATGATGAAGAGGTCAACCGTGTGAAGGTCAGAGGAGGGCAATGCTGGCTGGGAGCAGGGTGAACAGAAGGGAGTGAGGAGCAGCCTGGCCAGTGCCCTGGGGCACTGGTCTGAAAGTGAGAGTCCCAGGGAGGCAGATCTGATGGTGAGGGCCCTGTAGACCAGGTGAAGGGCTGGGGAGTTATTGGGCTGTGCAGAGGCACCAAAAGGTGTTACTTAAAGCAGGGGGGGCGAGGGTGTGCACAGTTAGGTTTCTGGTTTAGGTAGAGAACTAGGAAGGCTGCCTGGAGAGGAGAATGGAGACCCAGGAGGAGGTGGCCAGGGGAGCCACACGTGTTTGTAGCTGCAGCCCTTGGCTCCTCTGGACTCAGTCCAGTTCTGTCTGCTGACCTTGAGGCAGAGTGCAGTCCCAGGAAGCTGCTCTTTGGTTTCACTGGTGGCCCTGTTGCATCTTCTAAGCTGGTGTTAGAGTCTTGCTTCTGTCAATGTCTCTCTCGGTTTGTTCCTGCTCCCTACTTGCCTTTGTGAGATTTAACTATTTTGGAATCTGTGAGATGGAGGCAAACTCCATTTTCTACCTCTTTTTCTATCACTCCATCTCCTTAGTTGATAAAGCAGGCAAATAGATTAAATCTGAAAAAAAAAATCCTTTTTCTTTCATTTGCCACATGAAATAATTTGTAATAAACATTAGCCCACTGGTTCTCTTCTTTTATTATCCACATCAAATGTTGCTCAAGGCCAGGAAATATGGTATCTGTTTTTGTATGCTCAGCTGCATCTAGCATGAGGTAAGTGTTACAGATTCGATGACAAATACAGTGCTGTGGTCTCTCCCATTTGGGCTTCTTAACTTGACTGTTTCAAAATATTGGCCCTGTTTGATAGTGGAAGTAGGGTGGGTATCAAAGAAAACCAGAGCTGGACAGTAAAGTGGTATAAGCAGATTTTTTCAGGACAGTTGCAAAAGGGGAAGAGGGACCTCAGTATAGAACAGGACTCAATTCTGCACAGACCATGGGCAAGTGGGGATTTATAGCCATGAGCAGGTCAGTGGATGAAAAATCACTGAGAGGAAACATCAGGTGTGAGGGGGTTTTCAGCTACACTGACTTGAGATGATTCTTGCCAAAGGCAGGCTGGCAAGATCAGATATGAAGGGTGAGGGATGAGGAATCTGATCTGAGGGATGAGGGTTGAGGAATTTATTAGGATTCTTGCTAAAACTGGGCAATGGAAAGACAGATGGGGAAGCCAGAAGGTTGAGGTCTAGTTGAGCAGAGGGTTCAGAGCAGCCTGACTGAACCTGGTCCAGGAAACAGTCTTTGTCGTGGGGTATGTGATTATTAATCGATATTGATAACCACTCTACTCCAGCTTGTTTTGTGTTTGGTCAAGAGATTTGAAATGAAAACATTCATTAATTGTACTAACTGGAAGGAACTGCAGAGGGAGAAGGAAGAAGAGAGGAGAAAAAAGGCAAGAGAGAAGAGAGAGCAGCGGTCTCACTCTTCTGTTTGCAGCTGCCCTTGCCTTCTGGGGCATCTGGAACCATCCTGGTTTCCCACCCCACTGCGGCTGTTCCCCACTGACGCCCTTCCCAAATATTTTCTTCGAAGGCTGCACTCCACCCTCCAATCACAGCTCCTCACAGAAGAAGCCACAAGTAGAATCTGAAAAATAGGACAGGGACTTCCTTGGTGGCCCAGTGGCTAAGACTTCATGCTTCCAAGGCAGGGGGCCTGGGTTCGATCCCTGGTCAGGGAACTAGATCCCACATGCCATAATTAAAAGGTCTTGTGTGCCACAAGATCTGGCATAGCCAAATAAATATTTAAAAATATATAATAAAAGCTTGTGTAGGGAGAAGATTTTCTAAGCGAGAAGTCAGGGAAGGCTTCCCAAAAGAATATGCTGAAGCCTATGGAGGTTGAGAAGGACTCGCCGCAGGCACAGGCAAGCGAGGGAGGGCAGGGCATTCCAGGCAGAAGGAAAAACATGTACAAAACCTGTGTCCAGCCAGGCCTGAGGCCAGCCCTGCCCTGGATGGAATAGATTCAGGTATCTGAAGTTCTTTTTGTGAATTCCAAGTGTCTTTAACCCTAGCTTTTTTTTTTTTTTTAAGTTGTGGGATGAGAATGATCTACTAACATTGGAAAGTCTCTTTGGCTGACATTTAACAATATAAGCTATTGTTGACTAAGCAAGCAAGGTGCTGCAGGCCTGGTGCTAAGAGTTTTACCTCCCCCAGTTCACTTACTCTTGTCATTTCCACACAAGGACTTTTCATTCAACTTTTTTAAAACAAATGATGAAACAGACTCAGAATTTAAGCCACATGGCCAGGTTCCCTCATCTAAGTCAGCAGTGTACAGCCTGCAAGCCACATCTGGGGTTCACTGACTGTTTGCGTAAAGATTGATTGGAATACAGTCACATTGGTAGTGGGCACAGCTGCTTTCATGCTGCAACAACAGTTGAGTCATTGTGACAGTAGTTGTGTGACCCATGAAGCTGAAAAGCTTTGCCATCGGCCCTTTATGGCAAAGGTTAGCCGACCCCTGTTCTGGGTGAGAGAGCCAGTGTTGAGCTCTAGGTTCCTCTGGCTGCACTTTTCTGTTCAGTCCCCACGTACCCCATCATGTCAAGGTAGAAGGTGAGGTCACTGTCGTAAAGTCCAAACTACAGTCTGGAGATCACAGTGGGCAATTAGAATCCACCTCCCAAAGTTCACTGTAACTATTCCTGGTTCCAGTATGCATCCAAGATTCATTCATTTGTATTTAGCTGCGTTTGAGATGGCATTGTTGACTCAATGGACATGAACTTGGGCAGACTCCAGGGGATGGTGAGGGACAGGGAAGCCTGTTGTGCTGAACTCCACGGGGTCATGAAGAGTTGGACACTACCTGGTGACTGAACAATAACAACGTTTGAGAGATCTGCACTGTGTGAACACTGCTGGTTCCGGGCTCCAGGAAGACTGCAGTGATGAAGACTCGGCCTCTGGATGCTGACAGCTTACAAGGGAAGGGGTCACGCCAGCTTGAGAGTTTCGTGTCCTAGGACAGGCAGCCTGAAGTCAAGGGACCCCAGAGGAGGGAGTACTTGTGTGTGAGAATTCTGGGAGGAAGCAGCATTGGGGTTGAGCCCAATAATAAAGCAGGAGAACAAGGAACGTTAGAGGAAAGTTAGCCATGCAATTTGATAGCGCAGAAGAGCATGGTGGGAGACCAGGCCAAGAGGCAGGAAGGGGCTGAACCCGGAAGACTCCAGGGTGAGAGAAGGTAGATGCTCGGTAGAGTGGCAGAAGGCTGGCTGCAGCCCCAGGTACTTCACTAAAGGGAGCTGCAACCTTGATTTTAAAAAAAGTCAACATTGCTGGGGTTCTGTTTCCACATCTTAAGAGAAGGGATAGGAAACCAGATCATCTTCATTCCTTGCAGGAGGACTGTGAGCAGGAAAGTAACATGAGTCAAGCTGCATCTCAGGCTGATGAAACCTGAGGAGAAGGGGGTTGGGACCCATGTGTTCTCCCCAGGCAGGGGACTGAAAGAGGGTCTCTCGCCTGGGAGAGAAAGAAGCTTCCACATGATGACAGCTGAGTTACAGTAAAGAAACAGAAGCAATACACTGAACCATAACTGAAGTATCTTCCATAAAAAAGAAGTAAACCCCAAGAACTCTTTGCTGAATCTTGATCAACAGAACTAACCTTCACAGAAAGGTAATTTGGGACATTTCTATGGAGATTAGAGGGGCCTCTGAAAGAATGAGAACATCACCGACTCGATGGACATGAGTTTGAGCAAGCTCCAGGAGTTGGTGATGGATAAGGAAGCCTGGTGTGTTGCAGTTCCGTAGGGTTGCAAAGAGTCAGACACGACTGAGCGACTGAACTGAACAAGAAACTGGAGATCAGATGTCAGAGACTGCAACTTGGGCCCAGGAATTAAAGGCCTTTTTTCTTTATCTGAGGATCTAGAAAGTTTAGGCTCAGCATGAAGTAGGAGGGAAACAGGCAAGAAGGCAGAGTCGCCGAGAAGAGGGCACAGCTACAGAAAAGCATGTCAGAAAGTGTGTTCACTGCCTAATCCTTGTACCTCCTTCCTGAACCTATGGCAGATTTCTTCACGTGGATAAAAGGCTCCCATGGCAGCGGCCACCTGTACCCTGTATGGGAACTGCAGCCAGTCAAGAACCCTCTTTAATGGTACTTTTCTTTTGCGAAGTGGTCAGTCCATATCTCATTCTTTCCACTTGGGGGCGCGAGAGACTTATCCAACCAACGCTAACCCACCTCGAGTCTGCAGCCTGCCTAGCTAGCCTTGTTATTGTGTTGCCCTAGGGTGGAGGACATGTTTTCAGCAGCTCACAGAGCAAGGGAGGATGTTACAGGTGTTGAAGATCTCCAGGGACTTTGGACTCCTGTTCACATCAGGGAACTCAACTCAGATTTCCAGGAGAAACTAAAACTTACAACTGAGATGCTTGCCTGGATTACAGAGTGGGTAACCTCATCCTTGAAAAAGGGGAGTACAAAACAGTTCTATGAAGAAGCTATAGTTTCAAAGGAAGGACCAGGCTGAGCTGAGCTGAAAGCCCAGGGGGAGCAAAGGAATACATGTGCTGTCCTCACCATAAAAGTGCCTTCAGAAGGAGGCTGTCAGGGTTGGAGGGAGGGGACGGGTTTGTCAGCCACTCAAGAGCAGACTTCTTGGGCTAGCTACTTTGGATGTGGGAGAAGCTGGAATCCATCACAAGTAATTAACAAAACGCTTGGCAAGGAGGGGGGATGGGTAGGTGGCCTAGTGAGAGAAGGATGCGCAGGAAGAGAGAGGCAGGGAAGGCTGGCTTCGCTTCAGCTTGACAGTTGGGGAAAAAAAGAGAAAGCCATGGGACTCCAATGGCGAAATCTGCATTTACAGAAAGACAGTGCTGAACCCACTCTCTGCTTTTCTGTGTCCCAGGGAGAGAGGCGGGGAAGGAACACTGCAGGGCAGTCCCGCTTGGCAGGCCTTCTGCCTTGTGCACGTGTACTCGGTCATGTCCAGCTCTTTGCAACCTCATGGACTGTAGCCCGCCAGGCTCCTCTGTCCATGGAATTCTCCAGGCAAGAACACTGGAGTGGGAAGTGGTGCTCATATTTAAATAGCTTGTCAAAATATTGAAATCGATGTGACATCCGTGCAGGCTGAGAAGGATGAGTTGGTTTTTAAGTTCCAGAAATCAAAAGTATAAGCAGTTACCTGATGAAAAACTTCCCTTCATTCCTGTCTGCATCTACCCATTTTCTCCCATCTGCTGTCATGAAGGTGACAGATGTTGAAATGAGCCCCTGTCATTTTAACCACCTAAAAGTGTATGGTTCCATGGGATGAAGTACATTTGCATTGTTATGCAACCATCACCTGTATCCAGGTCCAAACCATCCGAAAAAGTGACTCTGCCCATTAAGGAGTCAGGCCCCAGTCCTCCCTTCCCTGTTTCCTGGCGTTGCGCTGCACTCCAGAGGCCTGCCAGCCTCATAACTGCCCAACCACAAGACTGAAGAAAGAGCCCAGAGACAGCAACAGACCTCAGTGCCTTAGGGGACAGGGGACCCCACTCATCTGAAGCAAAGGGTCCTAAAGGAACTCCCCATCATGCACAGCCAGTGGCGGGTCAGACATGGCAATAATTTTCACTACTTGGAGGAGGCAGCCGTTTATAGGGGGAATGGACATCAGGTTGGCTCATCAGTTACCATGGAAACCATCGGCTGGGGCAAGGGGCAAGCACATAAAAGTTACTGATTACGCCCTATAATTAGGAGGATTGGATAGTCTTGCGAGTGAAGTTGGGCCTGGTCAATCAGGGAGTGTACAGGGAGCAAGAGAACAGCCATCTTGAGTGACTTGACCACACACTCCACCACTATACACTTTGCCTGACCCTTACAGTCTTGGCCCATCCCTCTCCCGTAATATCTCTGAGGTCAGGTAGGCAGAGGGTCACTGCAACCAAATACCAAAATGCAATACAACAGCAGCTAGAGAGTATCAAGAGAAAGAGACCTAGTATGCTAAAAATGTTAATAGTGATTCGCGAAGATGTGAGCAAACTTTGGAAGCAGGCGCTTATCGGGTCAATTTTGCACGGAAGTCCAGAGGAGGATGACAACAGCATCTCACTATCGACCCAGCAATGAGACCCAGTTCACAGCAAGGTCACCCCTCTCACCCAGTCTGCAAACAGATCCCTCTGCTCAGACTAGGGATGAGATGTAAGACATTTAATAGGCACAGTACAGAGGAGATCATGACCATTAAGCAAAATACAAGCAGTGACAGCATCCTGAGATAACACCACCCTGCCTGTGGCTTTTGTCCCAGCCTGCAATACCACACTGTCCACCCATCCCCAGTCCCTATAGCTAGTGCTGAACGCAGGACAGCTGGGATAACCACAGATGACAAGGGTGATGTAAGAGTGTTCAGGTAGGGCCGGCTAGAAGACAGGTGAGATCTGTAAGCCCCTTGTGAGTCCTATTCCCTACCAGGCAGCAAACCCAAATCATGGGGGACTTACCTGTCAGTTCCAGGCCATTTCACAAGGTGTTCCCCTGGGGGTAGGTCCTGTGGCCAAGGCAAAAGCAAGGTACTCTCCTGATCCATGATTGGCAATGGTCCTTCTGTGGGCAACAGTTGAACTTGGATGGTGTTGACTCGTTGCCTCTGGGTAATCATGGCCGAGCCACAGGGACAACTGTTCCTAGAGTGTTCGAGATCGTAGTGTTAGCCACTCAGTCATGTCCAAATCTTTGTGACCCCATGGACTGTAGCTCACCAGGCTTCTCTGTCCATGGAATTCTCCAGGCAAGAATACTGAGAGGTAGGTAGCCATTCTCCTCTCCAGGGGATATTCCCAACCCAGGGTCAAACCTGGGTCTCCTGCATTACAGGCAGAGTCTTTATTGTCTAAGCCACCCTTGAGTTAGCCTCCTCAGCCACACGTTGAAAGCGGGTTTTGTTCTCTATTAAATAGTCTATTCATCCTTTCATTAGCCTGGCAGCAGTGGGGTCATAAGGCAGGTGGAAATACCAGCAAAAATTATTTTTATCAACACATTCCTGAGCTTCATGGTCAGAAAACTGGGTTCCTTGGTCACTATTGATGTCCACAGGGGTCCTGTACATCACACACAGCTGTTCTAGACTCCAAACTTTTGCTTTTTGCATTGTGCGGTCTTGTGTAGACCTTCTGTAATGTCTTGCACCTGTTGTAAGGCATTGTAGACGCATATAGCTGGCCCATCCTGTCATATCATTGCCCTGCCCCCTTCCATAGCTGGGACCAGAAGTCAAAGAATACTCTTATTATTTTGCTGTTGCCTCAGGCCCCAAACAAACCCTTCTGGGTGACTGGCCATGTCCAGTTCACAATCCTGTCCCTGAGTTAATATCCCTAAAGCATGTGTCTGTAATTGCTTAGGGGTGGTGGGTCAGGGGTAGGCTTGTCTTACCCAAACAGAGAACACCCAAGTAGCTGATAGATAATCCAGATCCTGGTGTTTTGTCCGTATCCACCAGCCATCCCAGGCAGTCAGAAGATCCATGAGCTGAGGGCTGTTACTTTTAGGCTGGAAAGAGACTTAGACTTACAGGTCTCACATGTTAGTGGATGGTCACCTCAGGATTTCCCCCACAGTCCTCTGTTTCCCATCCTTATTTACCAACATCTTGGCACTCACGGGGGTTTCCTTAGCTTCCTGGCTGGTTGCACCCTGCAGGCCTGCAAGTCTTGTATTGGCCTAACCTCAAGACCATAGCAAGAGCCCAGGAACAAGTGACAGAGACATCAACAGCTTACTGTACAGGGGGTCTTACATGACCAAATCAAAGTGTCCTGGAGCGATATCCCACCATGTGCAGCAGACGACGGGAAGGACACGGCAGCCATCTTTGCTACTCGGGAGAGGCTGCCATATATAGGGGAATTGATGTCAGGTTGGTTTATCAGTTACCAGGGAAACCAGGGCCAGGCAGGGGGCAAGCACATAGGCAGTTACTAATTAAGCCCTATAATTAAGAGGATTGTATAGTCCTGTGAGTGCAGCAGGGCCCAGTCAAGCAGGGGATGTACAGGGAGCAAGAAAATAGCCATTTTCAGTGGCCTGAACCTTATACCTGGCAACCACTAATCTCCTTTCTTTCTCTATGGATTTGCCTACTCTTCAGTTCAGTTCAGTTCAGTCGCTCAGTCGTATCCAACTCTTTGCGACCCCAAGGAATGCAGCACGCCAGGCCTCCCTGTCCATTACCGACTCATGGAGCTTACTCAAACTCATGTCCATCCAGTCAGTGATGCTATCCAACCATCTCCTCCTCTGTTGTCCCCTTTTCCTCCCACCTTCAATCTTTCCCAGCATCAGGGTCTTTTCCAACGGATCAGTTCTTCACATCAGTCAGTTTAGATGCTCAGTCGTGTCTGACTCTTTGCCACCCCATGAACCACAGCACACCAGGCCTCCCTGTCCATCACCAACTCCCGGAGTCCACCCAAACCCATGTCCATTGAGTTGATAATGCCATCCAACCATCTCATCCTCTGGCATCCCCTTCTTCTCCTGCCCTCAATCTTTCCCAGCATCGGGGTCTTTTCCAATGAGTCAGATCTTCACATCAGGTGGCCAAAGTATTGGAGTTTCAGCTTCAACATCAGTCCTTCCAATGAACACCCAGGACTGATTTCCTTTAGGATGGACTGGTTGGATCTCCTTGCAGTCCAAGGGACTCTCAAGAGTCTTCTCCAACACCACAGTTCAAAAGCATCAATTCTTCGGCACTCAGCTTTCTTTATAGTCCAACTCTCATATCCATACATGATCACTGGAAAAACCATAGCCTTGACTAGATGGACCTTTGTTGGCAAAGTAATGTCTCTGCTTTTTAATATGCTATCTAGTTTGGTCATAACTTTCCTTCCAAGGAGTAAGCGTCTTTTAATTTCATGGCTGCAATCACCATCTGCAGTGATTTTGGAGCCCCCCAAAATAGTCAGCCACTGTTTTCACTATTTCCGTATCTATTTCCCATGAAGTGATGGGACCAGATGCCATGATCTTAGTTTTCTGAATGTTGAGCTTTAAGCCAATTTTTTTCACTCTCCTCTTTAATCAAGAGGCTCTTTAGTTCTTCACTTTCTGCCATAAGGGTGGTGTTATCTGCATATCTGAGGTTATTGATATTTCTCCCGGTAATCTTGATTCCAGCTTGTGCTTCATTCAGCTCAGCATTTCGCATGATGTACTCTGCATATAAGTTAAATAAGTAGGGTGACATTATACAGCCTTGACATACTCCTTTCCCAATTTGGAATCAGTCCATTGTTCCATGTCCAGTTCTAACTGTTGCTTCTTGACCTGCATACAGATTTCTTAGGAGGCAGGTCAGGTGGTCTGGCATTCCCATCTCTTTCAGGATTTTCCACAGTTTGTTGTGATCCATACAGTCAAAGGTTTTGGTGTAATCAATAAAGCAGAAATAGATGGTTTTTCTGGAACTCTCTTGCTTTTTCAATGATCCAATGGATGTTGGCAATCCTTACCTCTGGTTCCTGTGCCTTTTCTAAATCCAGCTTGAACATCTGGTAGTTCATGGTTCTTAATATTGCATATAAATTAACATATTATAAGCATATAAGTTAACATTGCATATAACTTACATGCAATATAAGCATATAAGTTAACATTGCCTACTCTTAACATTGCATATAAATGGAATCATACAATGTGTGGCCTATTGTGGGGCTTCCCTGGTAGCTCAGCTGGTAAAGAATCCGCCTGCAATGTGGGAGACCTGGGTTTGATCCCTGGGTTGGGAAAATTCCCTGGAGGAGGGCATAGCAACTCACTTCTGTATTCTTGCCTGGAAAATCCCCATGGACAGAGCCAGCTGGTGGGCTACAGTCCATGGGATCGCAGAGAGTCGGACATGACTGAGCAACTAAGCACAGCACAGCATGGTCAGTTGTGCCAGGCTTCTTTCACTTGGCATAATGTTTAAATTAGTGTCTTCTGTGTCCAACCACAGTCAAACAAAAATGAATTCTGCCACATGTTATTCTGTCCCTTTAAAAAATACACAGAAATGGTAGCATATTATTTCCACTGGGAAATTACTGTTGGGTTCTTTGTGACAGTGGCTGGTTCTCCTACTTCAGAATCCTGTGGTGGCTTTGTGTTTTCAGAATGGCAAGGACTTTCATCTAAAGATTCTAAGCATCTTTGTTGAATCAGCCCTTGGCTGCTTGCTCAGAGCACCCTGCCCTCTCTCTGATTGGGTCAGACTGCTGGGATTGATTATCCCACTGCCCAATAAGGCAGTAAAACTGCAGCCCAACCCCGCCCCCTACCTCAAGGTGTGTCATTGAGGCTCCTACACACCTGGCCTGACCTTCCAAGACTCAAACAATAGTGGGAAAACACTTGGATTGATTCCTCTGTTGAAAGAATGGTTACTTTAGAGTGGTAGGAAATTCCAAGTGAAGAAACAGTTTGGGGGGCTCTGACTCACATTTCCTTGGCTACAGTTTCTGGATTTCAACATGTTTGATAGACTAATTTCACTGATCTTTAAAACACCCAGCAGGTGTGGGGAGAGACAGTCACTCCTAGTTCTGGATAGAGGCCAGAGAGAGGAGGAGTTTGAGACATCAGAAGTGAATTTGGAGGGGGGCTTTTTTAAAACCCAGGATGAGTATCGTCAGAATCATTATCAAATAGCAGGCATCTCCTAGGCAACTAGTAACCTTGGACTTAGGAAATCTGGGTCTATGGAAGAACAATGAAGGAGTGACAAATCCAAGACGTGTTTCTTCAATGCACAAGTGACTGGATGAACAGGTTCATAATGGGGTGTGCAGACTAGCTAGCAAGATGGAAAACACAGAACATAAATAAAAATAATATGATTGTATTTTCTCAATGATGATTAATTGGTATTGCCAAGATGTTTTTGTAGGAGTGTCAGAGGAAGGGTTGTATTTATAAAGGGTGGTTAACTTTGAAGCCCAAGATTTGGATCTAGCATTTGCAGGGACCTCTAGCTTATCCATTTTGTGGAAGGTGGTCCTTTAAGGAAAGGAATATAGAAATTAGGTGTGTAAGTGAATATTTATTTAAAACAATAAAAGGACCCACAAACTACAAATTTCTGGATTCATGATTATTCAAATGTATTCCCTATTGATTGAATCCCATAGAACATATAGGTTCTCTCCCCTCATATAAAAATAATTATTTAATTTTGGCTGTGCTGGGTCTTTGTTGCTGCATGGGCTTTCTCTAATTGTGGAACACAAGCTCTGGGCTGTGAGGGCTTCAGTAGTTGCGGTACATGGGCTCAGTAGTTGCAGACCCTAGGATCTAGGGCACCATCTCAATAGTCGTGGTGCACGGGCTTAGTGGCTCCGAGGCATGTGGGATCTTCCTGGTCCAGGGATCGAACCTGTGTCTCCTGCACTGGCAGATGGATTCTTTACTACCGATCCACCAGGGAAGCCCCCTCCCCTCATTTTTATTCTTTATCTTTGTTCTGGTATAACTCTTTATTTCAAAATTCCTTTCTTCTAGGTCATTTATTCTATCTTCCCTCTGCTTTACTACAGATGCTATTTACTACAGAATGCTATTTCATTCTTCAACTCATTCACTGAATTCTTCAGCTCCAGAATTTTTGTTTGGCCCATTTTTATATTTTCAATGTCTTTCATAAGTAACTCATTTTGTTCATGGATCTTTTCCCTAGTATCATTGAGCTTTTTTTTTTTTTTTTTTTGGCTGTGCTGGGTCTGTTGCTTTGGCACACGCTTTCTCTGTTTCAGCGAGCAAGGGCTACCCCTCACTGCAATGTGTGGGCTTCTCATTGTGGTGGCTTCTCCTGTGGAGCACAGACTAGGCACATGGGCTTCAGTAGTTGCGGCTTGTGGGCTCTAGAGTGCAAGCTCAGTAGTTGTGGCATATAGGCTTAGTTGCTCCGCAGCATGTAGAATCTTCCTGGACCAGGGATCAAACTCATGTTCCCTGCATTGGCAGGTGGGTTCCCATCCACTGCACCACCAGGGAAGTCCTACTGAGCTGTTTTAATTCTTTTTGTAGCTTACTGAATTTCTTCAGTACCACTATTTTGAATTCTTTATCAGATAGATTGCAGTGTGCTGGGACTTTGGGCTCAATTCTTGGAGAATTGTTGATACATTTTGGTGATGGCGTATTTCCTCGACTTTTAAAGTTCTTTGCGTTTCTGTATTGCTGCTTTAGCGTTTGAAGTCTCTTTACTGGTTATGTTTGATGAGGTACTGTTCTTCGGTGTTGCTTCTCCAGGGATCCCAGGTTTCTAAGGAGTAGACTTGCTCCACTCTAGTCCTCTCCTGGGGTAGAATTCTTAGCTCTGTTTCCTCTTGTTCTCATAACTCAGCATGCTGGCTGCAGGAAACCTCTCTTTTATCTTCCAGAAGGTGGCACTGTAGCCTCAGTTTCTTTGATTCTCACTTGTCCGTGGACCCTGGTCCATCTTTCTGAGAGTATTCAGATTACCTAACCTATTCTCACTGCCACACTTGGGAGCACACGGGAGGAGCTGGCTGCAGGGTTGAGGGCAGGGACTAGGGGGAGAGATGTGTGGGTTTAGCAGTTGGAGCTTTGAGACGCCAGCGGGGCCAGGGGGAGATCTTCCAATGGATACTCCCCAGAGGCTTGTGGGTGGTCCTAGTGAAGTCCTGAAGCAGCCAGCAGGACCTGCACATGTTTAAAGCCCACAGATGTTACCACGTGCTTCCCTTCTTCTCCCTTCCCCATCATGGAGGTCCCGCCTCAGAAAATCCAGTGCTGCTGGAGAGAAATAAGGTCCTCCAAGCATAACCTGCCCAGCAGGAGGAGCCAGGCAGGCACTCACTGTTTTCACTTTACCTGTCCTCCATCAAGAGGCTGCTTTCAAACTACTCTGCCTAAGACATTGCTGCTGCTGCTGCGGCTGCGGGAAGCCCAGCCTGTTACATCTTTGCCGTAGGGAAGGAGGCTTCCTTGGCAAGTGCTACCCTTTCCTCTGCATCCAAACTCTACCTCATGCTGATGGCATGACACAGTTCTCCCCTTACGCAGACTTTTTTTAGTTGCTCAGTCATGTCTGACTTTTTGCGACCCCAAGGACTGAAGCCCACCAGGCTTCTCTGTCCATGGAATTCTCCAGGCAAGAATACTGGAGTGGGTTGCCATTCCTTTCTCCAGGGATCTTCCCAACACAGGGATCAAAGCTGGGTCTCCTGCCTTGCAGGCGGATTCTTTACCGACTGAGCCACCCTGGCCCTCCTCAAATTCTTTATTGCTCATGAGTAACCACCTAGTTCTGTACTAACCAGCTCCCTCCCCTCTTACCCAATCCCAGGGCATAGGGGTAGGGGTGGCTTGCCAACTCCTTGGATTCCATGACTGAGATCTGATATGTAAGAACTTCCTGTATATCCAGGTACATTGTGATGTGCAGAGGCACTTCTGTTTGGTTAAGGATATCCAAATAGTTGTTAATTAAAAGGGAGAGAAAAAAGAGATGCTCCACACCACCTAGAACACTTGTAATAAAAACCTCTCTGAGAACTGCTTGCTTGCAGCATTGAGAACAGTGTTATATGAGAGAATGGAGCTTATAACCTTTCTCCAATGCATAGAGAGATGAGTTTAAGAACAATTATAATAATACAGATGTTTCTAAAACTGAAATTTGCTTGCTGAGTTGAGAACAGTTTCTATCAGTGAGTGGCAGTTCTAGGCATCAACAGTGCATATACAGATGTGTTTAAATACACTTGTCTTAAAGCAATTTTTCAGAACACTAACACTTGCTGCATTGAGAACAGCGTTATATCAGTGAATGGAGGTTATGCCCATTCTGCACTGCATGTACAGAAATCTTTGGGAATGCTTATAATAAAGATTTTTCTAAGAAACTACTTGCTGCTGCATTGAGTACAGAGTTATATGTGATAATGGAACAGGTTTTGCGATGCATGTGAAGTGCTAAGAATACCTGTAATACAGATGTTCCTAAGTACATTTTTTTCTGGCTGCTTTGACCACAGATTTGTAACAGTAAATGGAAGTGGCGCACATTTCTCAATGCATTGAGAGAAGTATTTGAGAACATTTGCAAAAAAAAAAAAAAAGATGTTTCTCAAGAACGGTACTGGCTTTCTTTATTGAGAACAGTGTACACTGGTGAATGGGAGTGGGAACTATCTACAAGGCATGAAGAGGTGTGTTTAAGAACATTTATACCACTATGGAGAACAGTATTGAGGTTCCTTTGAAAACTAAAAACAGAACTATTATATGAACCAGTAATACCACTCCTGGGCATATATCCAGAGAAAACCATAATTCGAAAATATATATGTGCCCTATTTGTTCACAGTAGCACTATTTACAATAGCCAAAACATGGAAGCAACCTACGTATCCATCAACAGATGAATAAAGATGTGGTACATATATACAGTGGAACATTACTCAGCCATAAGAATGAAATAATGCCATTTGCAACCACATGATGGACCTAGAGATTATCATACTAAGTGAAGTAAGCCAGACAAAAACAAATATTGTATGATAACACATATGTAGAATCTAAAAAAATTATGCAAATGAAACTTACATATAAAACAGAAATAGATCCACTCATAGTCATAGAAAACAAACTTGTCATTACCAAAGTAGGGGCAGAGATAAATTAGGAGTTGAGGGTTAACATTCATACACACACTGCATATACAAAACGGATAAACAAGGACTTACTGCAGAGCACAGGGAGCTACACTCAGTATTTTGTAATAACCTATAAGGGAAAACAAGCTGGAAAAAATAGATGTATATGTATGTATGAGTGAATCCCTTTGTTGTACACCTGAAGCATACAACATTATAAATCAACTATACTTCAATTTTTAAAGAAGCATCTAAGGCAATAATAGCTATCCAAAAAAAAAAAAAAAGGAACACTTGTAATAAAGATGTTTCTAAGAGTGCTACTTGCGGCTACATTGAGAACAGTGTTAAAACAGTGAATGGTAGTGATACCCATGTGGCAATGCATGTAGAAAAATTTAAAAGCATATTTGTAATAAAGCTGTGTCTGGTAACAATCCTTATTTGCTGTGTTGAGAACAGTATTATATCATTTAATGGAATTTATACCTATTCAGAAAATCATGTAAAAAATATTTAATAGCTATAATAAAGTAAATAGGTGTTACTGTAAATGCTATTTGCTGGCTGCATAGAGAACTGTATTATGTATCAGTGAATGGAAGACGCACCCACGCTGCAGCACATGTTGAGAAGTGAAAGAATACTAATGAGAAGACATTTCTAAAAATGCTACCTGATGCTGTATTGAAAACATTGTTTATACGAAAGAAAGGACCTGTCGCCCATTCTGCAATTCATTTAGAGGAGTGTTTAAGGCCAATTGTAATAAAAACAATTTCTAGAAACACTTGTTTGCTGTGTTTAGAACAGTTTTATATCAGTCAAAGGAGGTTATACCAGTTCTATAAAGCATGTACAAAAGTGTTTTAAACACTCTAATAAGATCATTTCTGAAACACCACTTATTAACACATTCTGTGTGGAGAAAAGTAATCTATCCATGGAAGGAGGGGCACTCCTTTTGCAAGGCATGTAGAGAGGTTTTGAGAACCCTTGTAATAAAGGTGTTTCTAAGGATGCTACTTGCTTGCCAAGTTAACAGTGTTTCCTGGGTGAATGGAAATGGCACCATTTCTGCAATGCATGTCAAGAAGTGTTTAAAACTACATGAAATAAAGATATGTCTAAAAGCAATACTTGGTAGGCGACTTGAGAGCAATATTACATCAGTGATTGACATTATGCCCATTCATTAAGGCATGGATGGAATTAAGAACAATTTTGGAAAGATTGTTCTAAGCACACAATTTGCTTTCTGCATTGGCAAAAGTCATATCAGGAAGTGAATGTTATAAAAAAGAATGTATATATGTATATAAGTGAATCACTTCTATACAGCAGAAATTAGTACAACACTGTAAGTCAACTATACTTCAATTTTTTTAAATAAAATAATTAATTACAACTAAAAAAAGAAAACAAATGTTACACACATTCCACACTGTATGAGTAGAACTTTTTAGGGACACTTGTCATAAAGATGTTTCCAGGAACACTACTTCATGCTGTATTGAAAACAGTGCACTGCCGATGAAAAGACATTGTACGCACTCTCAAACGCAGTCCAGGAGTCTTTCTGAACACCAGTTAAAAAGATGTTTCTAAGAATCCTACTTGCATGCTGCCTTACAACACTGTTTTATCAGTACATCAACTTAAAGAAAAAATACACAACATAAGAGTTGTGAGTTTAAGGGAATTCCCTGGCAGTCCAGTGGTTAAAACTCTGCAATTCCAATTCAAAGGGTACAAGTTCGATCCCTGGTCAGAGAAGTAAGATCCCACATGCTGTGCTGCCAAGAAAAAAAAAAAAAGAGTTGTGAATTTAAGTTTTATTCAGGGAACTTACTGAGGATGATAGCCCAGGAGACAGCCTCCCAGTAGTTCTGGGGGAACTGCTCTGAAGAGCTATGGAAAGAAGCTAGTTTATATGTGATTTTTGGCTATGGGACACTTAGAGTCTAATATGTGTGTGCATGTTAAGATGCTTCAGTCATGTCTGACTCTTTGCGACCCTATGGACTATAGCCCGCCAGGCTCTTCTGTCCATGGGGTTTTCCAGGGAAGAATACCGGAGTGGGTTCCCATGCCCTCCTCCAGGGGATCTTCCTGACCCAGGGATTGAACCCCCGTCTCTTACGTCTCCTGCATTGGCAGGTGGGTTCTACCACTAGTGCCACCTGGGAAGCAGAGTCTAGCACACATCTTGCTAAAAGATGACTGCTAGTCACAAAGAACAGACATCTCAAGTGAATGATTTTAGTGCTTTTCTATGTATGGCAAGATGCAAAAATCTGGGTTCCTTAAAATTCTTCCTGAGATCTAATTATCTAAGAGACCTGCTTGCCCAAAGCACAGAGAAGCTGGCAATGGTCTTAATTTTCTCTTGGAGTGCACTGTCAGCCAGCAACTGCAGCCAGTTATAATTAATCCTAATAGAATTGAGTGGTTAGTGAAAACACTCTGTGATTTTCCAAGTGAATGGAAGTGGCACCCATCTGCAATGCATTTAGAGAAATGTTTAAAGACACTTGTTACAAAGATGCTCCAGAGAACTATTTATTTCCTGCATTAAGAACACTGTTATATCATTGACTGGAAGTTATAACCATCTGTAATTCATGTAGAGAAGTGTTTAAGAAAACTTGTAATCTAGCTCTTTCTAAGAATACTACTTACTGCTGCAATGAGAAAAGTGATAGTCATTTAATGAAAGTTTTACTCATTCTGCAAAGAATGTACAGACCTGTTTCAGTTCAGTTCAGTTCAGTTGCTCAGTCATGTCCAACTCTTTGCAACCCCATGAACCGCAGCATGCCAGGCCTTCCTGCCCATCACCAACTCCCAGAGTTTACCCAAACTCATGCCCATTGAGTCGGTGATGCCATCTAACCATCTCATCCTCTGTCGTCCCCTTCTCCTTCTGCCTTCAATCTTTCCCAATTAAGAACACATAATAGACATGTTTCTAGTGCTCGCCTCAGCAGCACATATACTAAAACTGGAACGATACAGAGAAGATTAGCATGGCCCCTGTGCAAGGATGATACGTAAAGTCGTGAAGCGTTCCATATATTTAAAGTTGATACAGCCACTATGAAAGATGCTATGGAGATTCCTTTAAAAACTAGGAATAAAACCACCATATGACCCACCAATCCCACTCCTAGGCATATACCCTGAGGAAACAAAACTGAAAAAGACTCATGTATCCCATTGTTCACTGCAGCACTGTTTACAATAGCCAGAACATGGCAGCTGCGCGGCGCTGGAGCAAGCAGCCATGAGGAGATACCCTACATCCAAGGTCAGAAGCAGTGACTGTGCTTTGCTGGAGCAAGCAGCTGTGAGGAGAGAACCCACGTTCAAAGTCAGGAGCGGTGGCCGGGCTTTGCTGGAGCAGCTGTGAGGAGATACCGCACGACCAAGGTCAGAGAAACCCCAGTAAGACGGTGGCGCTGGAGCAGCTGTGAGGACATACCCCACACCCAAGGGCAAAGGAGAAGCCCCAGCAAGACGGCAGGAGGGGCAAATTTGTGTTTAGAATCAAACCCCATTCCCGCCAGAGACACTCAGAGGGCTCAAACAAACCTGTGTGCACCAGGACTCAGGGACCCCACAGAGACTGAGACAGAACTCTGTTTGAGCGTCTCCTGTGGAGGTACGGGTCAGCAGTGGACTGCCTCAGGGACAGGGGCTCTGGGTGCAGTAGACCTGGGTTTGGCATAAGCCCTCTTGGAGGAAGTCACCATTAACCCCACCATAGAGCTACCAGAACTTACACAGGACTGGGAAATAGACTCTTGGAGGGTACAACAGAACCTTGTGCACCAGGACCCAGGAGAAAGGAGCAGGGACCCCAAAAGACACTGACCCAGACTTGCCCGTGAGTGTCCAGGAGTCTCCAGCAGAGGTGTCGGTCGGTGGTGGCCTGCTGCAGGGTTGGGGGCCCTGGAGTGTACCAGTACACGCATGGTTTTGAAGGAGGTCACCATTATCTTCATTGCCTCCACCATAGTTTGGCCCCAGGTAAATAGTGGAAAAAGTGGCTGACTTTATTTTTCTGGGCTCCAAAATCACTGCAGATGGTGATTGCAGCCATGAAATTAAGACACTTACTCCTTGGAAGGAAAGTTATGACCAACCTAGACAGCATATTAAAAAGCAGAGACGTAACTTTGCCAACAAAGGTCCATCTAGTCAAGGCTATGGTTTTGCCAGTGGTCATGTATGGATGTGAGAGTTGGACTATAAAGAAAGCTGAGCGCTGAAGAATTGATGCTTTTGAACTGTGGTGTTGGAGATGACTCTTGAGAGTCCCTTGGGCTGCAAGGAGATCCAACCAGTCCATCCTAAATGAGACCAGTCCTGGGTGTTCATTGGTAGGACTGACGTTGAAGCTGAAACTCCAATACTTTGGCCACCTGATGCGAAGAGCTGACTCATTGGAAAAGACCCTGATGCTGGGCAAGATTGAGGGCAGGAGGAGAAGGGGATGCCAGAGGATGAGATGGTTGGATGGCATCGCTGACTCAATGGACGTGGGTTTGGGTAAACTCTGGCAGTTGGTGATTGACAGAAGCCCGGCGTGCTGCAGTTTATGGGGTCGCAAAGAGTAGGACACAACTGAGCGACTAAACTAACTACTACTGACTAAACTAACTACTACTACTAAATAGCAGGGAGGGAACACAGCTCCACCCATCGACAGAAAATTGTATTAAAGATTTACTGAGAATGGCCCCGCCCATCAGAACAAGACCCAATTTCCCCCTCAGTCAGTCTCTCCCATCAGGAAGCTTCCATAAGCCTCTTATTCTTCTCCATCAGAGGGCAGACAGACTGAAAACTACAATCACAGAAAATTAACCAATCTAAATCACATGGATCACAGCCTTGTCTAACTCAATGAAACTATGAGTCATGCCCTTTTGGGGTACCCAAGACGGACAGGTCATGGTAGAGAGTTCTGACAAAATGTGGTCCACTGGAGAAGGGAATGGCAAACCACTTCAGTATTCTTGCCTTGAGAACCCCATGAACAGTAGGAAAAGGCAAAAAGATAGGACACTGAAAGATGAACTCCCCAGGTCGGTAGGTGACCAATATGCTACTGGAGACCAGTGGAGAAATAACTTCAGAAAGAATGAAGAGATGGAGCCAAAGAAAAAACAATACCCAGTAGTGGATGTGACTGGTGATGGAAGCAAGGTCTGATGCTGGAAAAGAACCATATTGCATAGGAACCTGGAATGTTAGGTCCATGAATCAAGGCAAATTGGAAGTGGTCAAACAGGAGATGGCAAGAGTGAACATTGACATTTTCATTTCAGTTCAGTTCAGTCGCTCAGTCGTGTCCGACTCTTTGTGACCCCATGAATTGCAGCACACCAGGCCTCCCTGTCCATCACCAACTCTCGGAGTTTACTCAAACTCATGTCCATCGAGTTGGTGATGCCATCCAGCCATCTCATCCTCTGTCGTCCCCTTCTCCTCCTGCCCCCAATCCCTCCCAGCATCAGGGTCTTTTCCAATGAGTCAGCTCTTCGCATCAGGTGGCCAAAGTATTGGAGTTTCAGCTTCATCATCAGTCCTTCCAATAAACACCCAGAACTGATCTCCTTTAGGATGGACTGGTTGGACCTCCTTGCAGCCCAAGGGACTCTCAAGAGTCTTCTCCAACACCACAGTTCAAAAGCATCAATTTTTCGGCGCTCAGCTTTCTTCACAGTCCAACTCTCACATCCATACATGACCACTGGCAAAATCATAGCCTCAACTAGACGGAGCTTTGTTGACAAAGTAATGTCTCTGCTTTTTAATATGCTATCTAGGTTGGTCATAACTTTCCTTCCAAAGAGTGTCTTTTAATTTCATGGCTGCAATCACCATCCACAGTGATTCTGGAGCCCAAAAAAATAAAGTCTGACACTGTTTCTACTGTCTCCCCATCTATTTCCCATGAGGTGATGGGACCAGATGGGAATCAGCAAACTAAAATGGACTGGAATGGGTGAATTTAACTCAGATGATCATTATATCTACTACTGTGGGCAAGAATTCCTTTGAAGAAATGGAGTAGCC
Source organism: Odocoileus virginianus (assembly GCF_023699985.2). Taxonomy (NCBI): domain Eukaryota; kingdom Metazoa; phylum Chordata; class Mammalia; order Artiodactyla; family Cervidae; genus Odocoileus; species Odocoileus virginianus. The sequence continues at coordinate 39,669,609 of NC_069674.1, forward strand.
ATCATAGTCAACAAGAGTCTGAAATGCAGTACTTAGATGCAATCTCAAAAGTGAGAGAATGATCTCTGTTCGTTTCCAAGGCAAACCATTCAATATCATGGTAATCCAAGTCTATGCCCTGACCAGTAATGCTGAAGAAGCTGAAGTTGAATGGTTCTATGAAGACCTACAAGACCTTTTAGAACTAACACTCAAAAAAGATGCCCTTTTCATTATAGGGGACTGGAGTGCAAAAGTAGGAAGTCAAGAGATACCTGGCTGCTGCTGCTAAGTCACTTCAGTTGTGTCCGACTCTGTGCGACCCCATAGACGGCAGCCCATCAGGCTCCCCCATCCCTGGGATTCTCCAAGCAAGAATACTGGAGTGGGTTGCCATTTCCTTCTCCAATGCATGCATGCATGCTAAGTTGCTTCAGTCGTGTCCGACTCTGTGCGACCCCATAGACGGCAGCCCACCAGGCTCCTCCATTCCTGGAATTCTCCAAGCAAGAATACTGGAGTGGGTTGCCATTTCCTTCTCCAATGCATGCATGCATGCTAAGTTGCTTCAGTCGTGTCCGACTCTGTGCGACCCCATAGACGGCAGCCCACCAGGCTCCTCCATCCCTGGAATTCTCCAAGCAAGAATACTGGAGTGGGTTGCCATTTCCTTCTCCAATGCATGCATGCATGCTAAGTTGCTTCAGTCGTGTCCGACTCTGTGCGACCCCATAGACAGCAGCCCACCAGGCTCCTCTGTCCACAGGATTCTCTAGGCAAGAATACTGGAGTGGGTTGCCATTTCCTTCTCCAAGAGTAACAGGCAAATTTGGCCTTGGGGTACAGAATGAAGCAGGGCAAAGGCTAATAAGGCTTTGCCAAGAGAACGCACCGCTCATAGCAAACACCCTCTTCCAACAACACAAGAGAAGACTCTACACAGGGACATCACCAGATGGTGAATACCAAAATCAGGTTGATTATATTCTTTCAGTCAAAGGTGGAAAAGCACTATACAGTTAGCAAAAACAAGACCGGGAGCTGAGTGTGGCTCAGATCATGAAATCCTTATTGCCAAATTCAGACTTAAATTGAAGAAAGTAGGGAAAACCACTAAACCATACAGGTATGACCTAAATCAAATCCCTTACAGTTATACAGTGGAAGTGAGAAATAGATTTAAGGGACTATATCTGATAGACAGAGTGCCTGATGAACTATGGACAGAGGTTCCTGACATTGTACAGGAAACAGGGATCAAGACCATCCCAAGAAAAAGAAATGCAAAAAAGCAAAATGGCAGTCTGAGGAGGCCTTACAAATAGCTGAGAAAAGAAGAGAAGCAAAAAGCAAAGGAGAAAAGGAAAGAAATACCCATTTGAATGCAGAGTTCCAAAGACTAACAAGGAGAGAGAAGAAAGCCTTCCTCTGTGATCAATGCAAAGAAATAGAGGAAAACAATAGAATTGGAAAGACTAGATATCTCTTCAAGAAAATTAGAGTTACCAAGGGAACATTTCATGCAAAGATGGGCTCAATAAAGGACAGAAACTGTATGAACCTAACAGAAGCAGAAGATTTTAAGAAGAGGTGGCAAGAATATACAGAACTATCCAAAAAAGATCTTCACGACCCAGATAATCATGATGGTGTGATCACTCACCTAGAGCCAGACATCCTGGAATGTGAAGTCACGTTGGCCTTAGGAAGCATCATTATGAACAAAGCTAGTGGAGTGATGGAAGTTCAGTTGAGCTATTTCTTTTTTTTTTTTTTTTTTTTTTTTAGGTTCACTAAATTTATTTTAAAAATCATAAAACGTTTCTTACAAAAGAGCATTACATTCTGCACACTGCTCTGAATAGATGCCAGGGACATATGGACTACTGTTACTTTTCCTCCCTGTCCCACCACCCCAAATGTTACAGTGACCACAAAGCAAAGTGTTCACAATAATTACATGGGGGGACTTCTTTAAACCACCAACAATGAACAAAAATTAAAATTCACTCACTCTGCTGCTGTTTCAAAATTTCAATGTTAGTTTTTGCACACCCTCCCCCACCCCCCACCCTGTTTGTAAGGAACTAAAACATTACATCTGGTGAACAGCAAAGATTTCACTACACCTCAAATGCAGAACACCTATGAAGCAGAGGAATGTTGGCTTTTTAAACAGAAGCAGATAAAAAAAAAAAAGATGCAGGACTCCTTCAGTTCTTCACTAGTCTTAGAAAAACTTTCCAGAATACTGCTTCACACTGTTCTGCAGCAAATACTGTGCATTCTGTATCTGGTCCTGTGTTCCTGTAATGGTAATGATCCGATCTTCGGATCCTTCTAAAGGCTCATCAATTTTGATCGAAGCTCCTGACTCATGACGGATTTGTTTAATCTGCTGACCACCTTTGCCAATAATAGATCCAGCCAAATCTTTGGGAATAGTTACTTGTGTAGTAATAGTAGGTCCACCAAGATCACCATATGAGCCACGACCCCCTGCATAGGAATAATCATATCCAGAGCCACCCTGTGGTTCATAAGCCATCTGCCACTCTGATGGGCTCCATGTATCTATTGCAGAGTCCCAGGTTTCATCAGCACTGAAACCAACCATGCCATCATAACGGTCTCCAGGTCTTCCTCTTCTGTCATAGGCCATTAGATCTCCTCCTCTAGGTGGTGGTGGTGGTGGAAGAGGAAGATTCCGAGCTCTACTACCACCCCGGCCACCTCGCCTGGGAGGGGGTGGAGGAGGTCCTCGACGAGGGCTCATATCATCATAATCTCTTCTGGAGGGAGGCATGGGACGCCCACCCCAACCAGGTGGCATTCTGTCAAAACCACCTCTTCCCTGCATGGGAAATCCCACAGGACGTCCACGGCGGTCATCAAACATCATTGTAAAACCACCATAGTCATAGGTCTCATCATAAAAATTGGGATCGTAAGGCTGAGCACGTCCTTTGATGGGAGACTCTGATATAAGATCAAGGATGATCTTTATGCACTCTACAACCCTATCAGGTTTTCCTCCGATAAGAACGACTCTGTCAGTAGATTGAGGACAACATTCCTGGAAAAGCTTGATTGTTGTCTGAGTGTTCTCTCGAAGTTCTTTGATTTTAGCACCTTTGACTCCAATAATTCCTCCTGCCAGACTCTGATGAATCAACAGTCTCAACTCGCAGTCAAAGTCGCTTCCTTTATAGTGTTGGTAATTTAAGCATTCCACAGCATCAGATTCGAGTGGGAGCTGGCTGGTTGCAGTGGGTGATGGCAACTGCAGGCCCTCTTCCAAGGTAGGGATGATTTTCTTCAGAATTTCTCCAATCGTTTCAATATCAGCACTGATACTCAATATGCGCTCGGGGCCACTGCTGTCTGGGACTGAAACACTGGCATTGTAGTCTGTACGGAGAGCCTTAATATTCTTGCCTCCTTTTCCAATCACTGCTCCAGCATTCTTGCTCTGAAGCAGAATGCATAATTCAACCATCTCATCAGTGTTTCTAGATCTTTTAAAAGCTTGTTCCTCTTCCATATCTTCAGCAGGGCGTTTACCAAATTCTCCATTGGTTTCGGTGTTGGGAAAGGTTTCCTCTGGCTGTTCAGTTTCCATTTTCTTGTATTCAAGGGACACACCAATCCGTTATTAAATATATCCTTCCAGGGCAGAACTGAAGTGTTCTGGGCGGGACCAACTCACACCCTAGTGCTGTAGTAGCCTCTCCTCAGCCCGATCCGACAGGAAATCCAGTTGAGCTATTTCAAATCCTGAAAGATGATGCTGTTAAAGTGCTACACTCAATATGCCAGCAAATTTGGAACATGCAGCAGCGGCCACAGGACTGGAAAAGGTCAGTTTTCATTCCAATCCCAAGGATAGGCAATGCCAAAGAATGCTCAAACTATCACACAATTGTACTCATCTCACATGCTAGTAAAGTAATGCTCAAAATTCTCCAAGCCAGGCTTCAACAATACATGAACCATGAAATTCCAGATGTTCAAGCTGGATTTAGAAAAGGCAGAGGAACCAGAGATCAAATTGCCAACATCCGTTGGATCATCGAAAAAACAAGAGAGTTCCAGAAAAACATCTATTTCTGCTTTATTGACTGTGCCAAAGCTTTTGACCATGTGGAACACCACAGACTGTGGAAAATTCTTAATGAGATGGGAATACCAGACCACCTGACCTGCCTCCTGAGAAATCTGTATGCAGGTCAGGAAGCAACAGTTAGAATTGGACATGGAACAACAGACTGGTTCCAAACAGGAAAAGGAGTACGTCAAGGCTGTATATTGTCACCCTGCTTATTTAACTTATATGCAGAGTACATCATGGGAAACACTGGGCTGGATGAAGCACAAGCTGGAGTCAAGATTTCCAGGAGAAATATCAATAACCTCAGATATGCAGATGACACCACCCTTATGGCTGAAAGCAAAGAAGAACTAAAGAGCCTCTTGATGGAAGTGAAAGAGGAGAGTGAAAAAGTTGGCTTAAAGCTCAACATTCAGAAAACTAAGATCATGGCATCCGGTCCCATCACTTCATGGCAAATAGATGGGGAAACAGTGATAGGCTTTATTTTGGAGGGCTCTAAAATCCCTGCAGATGGTGATTGCAGCCATGAAATTAAAAGACACTTACTCCTTGGAAGGAAAGTTATGACCAACCTAGGCAGCATATTAAAAAGCAGAGACATTACTTTGCCACAAAGTTCCGTCTGGTCAAGGCTGTGGTTTTTCCAGTAGTCATGTATGGATGTGAGAGTTGGACTATAAAGAAAGCTGAGTGCCAAAGAATTGATGCTTTTGAACTGTGTTGTTAGAGAAGACTCTTGCGAGCTCCTTGGGCTACAAGGAGATCCAACCAGTCCATCCTGAAGGAGATCAGTCGTGGGTGTTCATCAGAAGGACTGATGCTGAAGCTGAAACTCCAATACTTTGGCCACCTGATGCGAAGACCTGACTCACTGGAAAAGACCCTTATTCTGGGAAAGATTGAGGGCAGGAGGAGAAGGGGATGACAGAGGATGAGGTGGTTGGATGGCATCACCGACTCGATGGACATGAGTTTGAGCAAGCTCTGGGAGTTGGTGATGGACAGAGAGGCCTGCCATGCTGCAGTCCATGGAATCCCAAAGAGTCGGACATGACTGAGTGACTAAACTCAGAACATGGAAGCAACCTAGATGTCCATCGACAGATGAATGGATAAAGAAGTTGTGATACATATACACAATGGAATATTACTTAGCCATAAAGAGGAACACATTTGAGTCAGTTCTGATGAGGTGGATGAACCCAGAACCTATTATACAGAGTGAAGTAAGTCAGAAAGAGAAAGATAAATATCATATTCAAATGCATATGTATAGAATCTAGAAAAATGGTACTGAAGAATTTATTTACAGGGCAGCAGTGGAGAAACAGACATAGAGAATTGACTTACGGACACAGAGAGAGGGGAGGAGAGAGTGAGATGTATGGAGAGAGTAACATGAAAACGTACATTACCACATGTAAAATAGATGCCCACGGGAATTTGCTGTATGGCTCAGGAAACTCAAACAGGGGCTCTGTCAATCTAGAGGGGTGGGATGGGGTGAGAGATCGGAGGGAGGTTCAAAATGGAGGGGATATATGTATACTTATGGCTGATTCATGTTGAGGTTTGACAGAAAACAACAAAATTCTGTAAAGCAATTATCCTTAAATTAAAAAAAAAAAAAAACATGTTTCTGAGAATGCTACTTGCTTGCTGCCCTGAGAACAGTATTACATCATTTAATGGAAATTATGCTCATTTGGAAATCATATTAAAGTGTTCTAAAACACTTGTACAAGAGATGTTTCAAAGAACACTACTTGCTCTTTGCATTGACCAGTGAGTTTTATCAGTGAATGAGAGACATATATTCAGCAATGCATTGTAGATTGGTGTTCATGAACACTTGTAATAAAGGTGTTTCAAAGAAAAGGCTCACAGACAGAAAACAGATTTGTAGTTCACCAGTGGGGAGGGGGGATAGTGGGTGGATTGGAAGCTTGGGATTAGAAGACACAAAATATTGTATATAGGATGGATAAACAAGGTCCTCCTGTAGAGCACAAGGAAATATGTTCAATAACCTGTGATAAACCATAATGGAAAATAATATGAAGAGGAATATATATATACAACTGAATCACTTATCTGTTCAGCAGAAATTAACACATTATAAATCAACTAGACAATACAATTAAAAAAAAAATAAAAAACAAACCAAAAATGTGTTTCTAGGAACACTACTTGCATGCCTCATTGAGAACATGGTTTTATCAGTGAAAGGGTAGCACCTATTCTGTAACTGCATGTACAGAATTTTTAAGAACACTTGAAATAGAGACTTATAATAACGCTACCTGCCTGTTACATTGAGAATAGTGTTACATCACTGATGGAAATGGTAGGCATTCTGCCAAGCATTTAGACATGTTGTTTAAGAATCCTTGTAATAAAAAATGTTTTCTAAGAGTGATACACAGAGGTCTCCAATCCCCAGGCCACAGACTGCTACTGGTCTGTGGCCTGTTAGGAACCAGGTCACACAGCAAGAGGTGAGCAGTGGGCAAATACGTGAAACTTCATTTGTATTTTCAGCTGCACCCTATTGCTCACATTACCACCTGAGCTCAGGAAAACAAGCTCAGGGCTCCCACTGATTCTTCATATGGTGAGTTATATAATTATTTCATTATATATCACAATGTAATAATAACAGGGCTTCCCTTGTAACTCAGACGGTAAAGAATCTGCCTTCATTGCAGGAGACCTGGGTTCGATCCCTGGGTTGGAAAGATCCCCTGGAGAAGGGAAAGGCAACTTACTCCAGTATTCTTGCCTGGAGAATTCCATGGACAGAGGAGCCTGGCAGGCTACAGTCCGTGTGCTTACAAAGAATCAGACATGACTAAGCGACTCACACACACACACACAATAATAATAGAAATGAAGTGCACAGTAAAAGTACTGTGCTTGAATCATCCTAAACCATCCCCCAGCCGCCTGGTCTGTGGAAAAATTGTCTTCCATGAAACCGGTCCGTGGTGACAAAAAGGTTAGGAGCTGTTGCTTTAAGCTGTTCTGCATGGCGTTAGAGAAGTGTTTCAGTCAGTTCAATCGCTCAGTTGTGTCCGACTCTTTGCGACCCCATGGACTACAGCACACCAGGCCTCCCTGTCCATCACCAACTCCTGGAGTTTACTCATACTCATGTCCATTGAGTCAGTGATGCCATCCAGCCATCTCATCCTCTGTAATCCCCTTCTCCTCCCGCCTTCAATCTTTCCCAGCATCAGGGAAATGAGTCAGCTCATTTTCAAATGAGTCAGTTCTTCGCATCAGGTGGCCAAAGTATTGGAGTTTCAGCTTCAACATCAGTCCTTCCAATAAACACCCAGAACTGATCTCCTTTAGGATGGACTGGTTGGGTCTCCTTGACCTGAGAAGTGTTTAAGAATATTTAAAATAAAAATGTTTCTAACCATTTGCTTGCTGCATTGAAACAGGATTATATGTGAATAAAAGTGGCCCCTATTGTGCAATGCATGTAGAGAAGTGTTTAAGGACATGTAATAAAGATGTTTCTAAAAATTCTACTAGCTTGCTGTGCTGAGAACAGAGTTATCTCTGTGAATGGAAGTGGTATTCGTTCTGCAATGAATGGAGAGAACTATTAAGATCACTATGTATAATGCTGAAGAGCATGTGGAGAAAGGGAACCCTCCTCCACTGTTGGGGGAATGTAAATTGGTGCTGCTACTATGGAGAACAGTATGGAGATTCCTTAAAAAACTAAAAATAGAGTTACCATATAATCCAGCAACCTGGGCATATATCTAGAAGAGATGAAAACTATAAGTAAAAAAAATACATGCACCCCTATGTTCACTGCAGCACTGTTTACAATAGCCAAAACATGGAAGCAAACTAAATGTCCATCAACAGATGAATGGATAAAGACAATGTGATATACATACAATGGACTATTTACTTAGCCGTAAAAAATCAAATAATGCCACCTGCAGCAACAAGGATGGACCTAAAGATTATTATACTAAGTGAAGTAAGTCAGACAGAGAAATACAAATATTATGTGATGTCAATTATATGTGGAATCTAAAAAATAATACAAATGAACTTATTTATAAAACAGAAACAGACTCACAGACATAGAAAACAAAGTGTGATTACCAAAAGGGGAAAGGATTGGGTGGGGGGAGGAATTAATTAGAAACATGGATTAGGAACACGTGTGTGTGTGTGTGTGTGTGTGTGTGTGTGTGTGTGTGTGTATATATATATATACACACACACATACATAGTAATGTGTATCTGTTAATCCCATGTTCCTAATGATATATATTTTATCTATATATTAGATATTATTATATATATAATGGATAACCAACAAGGACTTAATGTATAGCACAGGGAACTATATTCAATATCTTGTAATAACCTACAATGGAAAATATCTGAAGAAAGGATGTATATAGAAGAATATGTATATCTGAATCACTTTGCTGTACACCTGAAACTAACACAATATTGTAAATCAACTTAGTTCAATAAAAAAATAAACCTTAAAAAATCCCTAATTATAAAGACTTATCTAGAACTTCTTGTGCTTGCTGTACTGAGAACTGTTTCATTCAGTGAGTGGAAGTTATACCTATTTTGTAATGCATGCACTTACATGTTTAGGAAAAACTGTAATAAAGATTTTCTAAGAATGCACCTTGCTTGCTGAATACAGTGTCATATCAGTTTTACCCACGCTAAGAGTTTTCTTTTTATTTATTTTATTTTTTGGCTGTGTTATGGCTTCCCAGGTGGCGTTAGTGGTAAAGAACTCACCTGCCCATGCAGGAGACTTAAGAGACGCGGGTTCAATCCCTGGGTGGGGAAGATCCCCTGGAGAAAGGAATAGTAACCCACCCCAGTATTCCTGCCTAGAGAATCCCCATGGACAGAGGAGCCTGGTGGGCTACAGTCCAGAGGGTCACAAAGAGTCAGACACAACTGAGGCAACTTAGCATGCACACACAGGTCTTCCTTGCTGTCAGTGGGCTTTCTCCAGTGGCAGTGAGTGGGGTCTGCTCTCTCGTTGTGGTGCATGGGCTTCTCATCATGCTGGCTTCTCTTTTTGTGGAGCATAGACTCTAGGGTGCACAGGCTTCAGTAGCTTCGACATGCGGCCTCAGTAGTTGCAATGCACTGGTTTAGTTGCCCCGAGGCATGTGGAATCTTACTTGACCAGGGGACATGCATCAAACCCATTTCCCCTGCATTAGCAGGCATATTCTTAACCACTGAACCACCAGAGAAGTCCTACCCACTCTGTACATGTGTGGTAGTGTGTAAGTACACTTATAATAGAGATATTTCCCTAAAAGTACTTGTAGTTTACACTACAAAGTGTTGTTATCAGTGAATGAAAGTTATACCTATTTTAAATTATTTTTAGTTGACAGATAATATTATATGAGTTTCAGTTGTACAATATTATTTGATATTTATATATATATTGTGAAATGATCACAGCTCTAGTTACCATCCATTGCCACACATAGTTCTATTTTTTCTTATGATGAGAACTTTTAAGATCTACTCTTAGCAACTTTCAGACCCACACTACGGGATTATTAACTATAGTCACCATGCTGTACATTACATTCCAGTAGTTATTCACAAATGGAAGTTTGCACCTTCTGACCCCCGTCACCCATTTCTCCTCCCATCCCCTGCCTCTGGCAACCAATCTGTTCCTTACATCTATGAACTTGGGTTTGTTTGTTTGTTTGTTTTAGATCCCACATATAAGTAGGATCATAGGAATTTGTCCCTCTTTGTCTGACTTATTTCACTTAGTGTAATGCCCTCAAAGCCCATCTATGTTAACACAAATGGCAAAGATTTCCTTCTTTTTTAAAATTCACTTTGTAATGCATGTAGAGATGTAATAACCTAGTTATAAAGATGTTTTCAAGAGTGGTACTTACTTATTGCATTGAGAACAGTCTTATGTCTGTGATTAGATTTATACCTAAGGCTTCCCTGGTAGCTCAGCTGGTAAAGAATCTGCCTGCAATGCAGGAGACCCCAGTTCAATGCCTAGGTCAGGAAGATCCGCATTTCAATGTATGACAAAAACCACTGCAATGATGTAAAGTAATTAGCCTCCAACTAATAAAAATAAATGGAAAAAAAAAAAAGATCCGCTGGAGAAGGGACAGGCTATCCCCTCCACTATTCTTGGGCTTCCCTGGTGGCTATTCTGTAGTAACTGTACAGAAGTGTTTAAAAGCTCTAGTAATAAAGATATTCCTAAGAAGGAATTGCTTGCTGTGTTATTGCTTGCTTGCTGTCTTAAGAAGTCTTATACTAGTGAATGGAAGTTACACCTACTCTGCAATGCACACATAGAAGTTTTTAAGGATACTCACAATGGATTGCCATTTTCATTTTAGAAATTTTATTCAAAACTTATATCCCCCAATCTCCTTTATATGATTTTTTTTTTTTTTTTGCCACATTGCTTGTGAAACTTCCCTGACCAGGGATTGAACCCTGCCACCTTGGAGAAGAAGCATGGAATCTTAACCACTGGACCACCAGGGAAGTCAGCCTTACATAATTTTTATGTTTTAAAAGAACTTATTTATTTTTGGCTGTGCTGGGTCTTCGTTGCTGCACTGGCTTTTCTCTAGTTGCAGCACACAGGCTTCTCTTTACAGTGGCTTCTTATTGCAGAGCTCAGGCTCTAGGGCGCTTGGGCTTCAGTAGCTGCAGCATGTGGGCTCAGGAATTGTGGCTCCCAGCCTCTAGAGCACCGGCTCAATAGTTGTGGTGCATGGGCTTAGTTGCTCTGTGGCACGGGGGATCTTCCTGGAACAGGGACTGAACCCATGTCTCCTGTATTGGCAGGTGGATTATATACCACTGACCCACCAGGGAAGCCCCTATCTTACATCATTTTTAAAACTAACCAACAAGACTGCTGGGAGAAACATCAATAACTTCAGATATGCAGATGACACCACCCTTATGGCAGAAAGTGAAGAGGAACTAAAAAGCCTCTTGATGAAAGTGAAAGAGGAGAGTGAAAAAGTTGGCTTAAAGCTCAACATTCAGAAAACTAAGATCATGGCATCTGGTCCCATCACTTCATGGGAAATAGATGGGGAAACAGTGGAAACAGTGTCAGACTTTATTTTGGGGGGCTCCAAAATCACTGCAGATGGTGATAGCAGGCATGAAATTAAAAGATGCTTACTCCTTGGAAGGAAAGTTATGACCAACCTGGAGAGCATATTAAAAAGCAGAGACATTACTTTGCCAACAAAGGTCCGTCTAGTCAAGGCTATGGTTTTGCCAGTGGTCATGAATGGATGTGAGAGTTGGACTGTGAAGAAAGCTGGGTGCTGAAGAATTGATGCTTTTGAACTGTGGTGTTGGAGAAGACTCTTGAGAGTCCCTTGGACTGCATAGAGATCCAACCAGTCCATCCTAAAGGAGATCAGTCCTGGGTGTTCAGTGGAAAGACTGATGCTGAAGCTGAAACTCCAATACTTTGGCCACCTGATGCAAAGAGTTGACTCACTGGAAAAGACCCTGATGCTGGGAGGGATTGGGGGCAGGAGGAGAAGGGGACGACAGAGAATGAGATGGCTGGATGGCATCACCAACTCAATGGACATGAGTTTGAGTAAACTCCGAGAGTTGGTGATGGATAGGGAGGCCTGGCGTGCTGCAATTCATGGGGTCACGAAGAGTCAGACACGATTGAGCGACTGAACTGAACTGAACCAACTGGAATAGTTGTGTTTGAAGAAAAAGCAAAGTTAGTATTAAGAAAACTTGAACAAAATAATTTTGCTCACTATAAATTTGAGGAATAATATACATTACTTCTTTAATTCATTAATCTAAAAAAAAGTTTTCTTTTTTTTTAGAAAAAGGGCTGGGAAAAAAAATGGAAACTGGAAAAAAAAAAAAGAACAACTCTTGAGTTGTCTCTTATGTTTGAGCTTTTGGAGAGTCATTGGTTAAGAATGTGAAAATGTGGCTTCCTACATCTGCCATCTGTCTGTGATTATCGCTTTGGCAGGCTGTCAACCCTCTAGGCAAGCCTGGGTTTATAAGCTATGCTCTAGGAGTAAGCTGTTTTTAAAGAAAAACTATAATTATATTAATTTATAATATAGGCAACCATTTAACAAAAGTATGATTTGAGGCCTACAAAAAAGCTTATTTTTCCATGTATACTGATGACAGAAATATCAGCCAAATTAAGGAAAAGGACAGCCATTGCTATTTATTGCTCACCACCTACGTGCATACAGTAGAAAAGAGAAGACAATGAATTCATACAAGAGAGGACTGAAGTGGGGAAGTGAAGCTTAAGTAGAAATTACCTACTAAACAGGTCTTCTAACCCTAAAATTCTATGGTTCTGTGGAAGAGAATGATAAACACAAATCATAAATATCTATTCTGGTCCTTTGCCCAATTTTAAACTGGATTATTTTTTAAATTTTTATTTTTGCTATTGAGTTCTACAGTTCAGTTCAGTCACTCAGTCATGTCCAACTCTTTGAGACCCCATGAATCGCAGCACACCAGGCCTCCCTGTCATCACCAACTCCCGGAGTCTACCCAAACCCATGTCCATCGAGTCGGTGATGCCATCCAACCATCTTATCCTCTGTCGTCCCCTTCTCCTCCTGCCCCCAATCCCTCCCAGCATTAGGGTCTTTTCCAAGTCAGCTCTTCGCATCAGGTGGCCAAAGTATTGGAGTTTCAGCTTCAGCATCAGTCCTTCCAATGAACACCCAGGACTGATCTCCTTTAGGATGGACTAGTTGGATCTCTATGCAGTCCAAGGGACTCTCAAGAGTCTTCGCCAACACTACAGTTCAAAAGCATCAATTCTTTGGCACCCAGATTTCTTCACTGTCCAACTCTCACATCCATACATGACCACTGGCAAAACCATAGCCTTGACTAGACGGACCTTTGTTGGCAAAGTAATGTCTCTGCTTTTTAATATGCTATCCAGGTTGGTCATAACTTTCCTTCCAAGGAGTAAGTGTCTTTTAATTTCACGGCTGCAATCACCATCTGCAGTGATTTTGGAGCCCAAAAAAGTAAAGTCTGACACTGTTTCCACTGTTTCCCCATCTATTTCCCATGAAGTGATGGGACCAGATGCCATGATCTTAGTTTTCTGAATGTTGAGCTTTAAGCCAACTTTTTCACAAGTTCTTTATATATTTTGGTTTATTAATCCCTTATCAGATATATCTTTTGCAAATATTTTTCCCCATTGAATAAATTGTCCCCACTTTGTTTATGGTCTCTTTTTCTGTTCAGTTCAGTTCAGTCACTCAGTCCTGTCCAACTCTTTGTGACCCCATGGACTGCAGCATGCCAGGCCTCCCTGACCATCACCAATTCCCGGAGTTTACTCAAACTCATGTCCATTGAGTCAGTGATGCCATCCAGCCATCTCATCCTCTGTCATCCCCTTCTGCTCCCGCCTTCAATCTTTCCCAGCATCAGGGTCTTTTCAAATGAGTCAGTTCTTCGCATCAGGTGGCCAAAGTACTGGAGTTTCAGCTTCAACATCAGTCCTTTCAATGAACATTCAGAACTGGTTTCCTTTAGGATAGACTGATTAGATCTCCTTGCAGTCCAAGGGACTCTCAAAGAGTCTTCTCCAACTTTTTTGTTTGACGTAGTCTTTTTGATTTTTTGTTTCATATGCTTTAGATTGATTTCCTAAATACCAATACCAAAACCAATGTCCGGAATTTTGTTTTGTTTTTAAACTTTTTATTTCATATTGGTATAGCCAATTAACAATGTTGTGATAGTTTCAGGTGGACAATAAAGGACTCAGCCATATATAGTAAGGAGTTTTCTTCCCCCTCTGTTTTCTTTCAGGAGTTTCATGGGCTTTAGGATTCACATTTAAGTCTTTACTCCTTTCAAGTTAATTTTTTTGTGAATGGTGTAAGTTAGAATTCATTTCACTCTTAAACATGTGACTATTTCCAATATCAAGACTCCCTTTTCTCCAGTGAGTATTCTTGACCCCCTTGTCAATTATTAGTTTACTATATATGCTTAGGTTTATTTCTGATCTCTCAACTATGTTCCATTGGCCTGTTTTTTTAATGCCAATACCATATTGTTTTGATGACTAAAGCTTCATAGTATAGCTTAAAATCAAGAAGTTTAATGCCTTATGCTTTGTTCTTTCTCAGGATTCATTTGACTAATTGGGTCTTTTTGGTTTCATATAAATTGTAGGGCAGTTTTTCTATTTCTGTAAAAAAAAATGTCATTGGACTCTTAATAGAGATTGCATCTATAGATGGCTTTTAGTAGTATTGACATTTTAATAATATTAATTATTCTAGAGATTTCCCTGGTGGTCCAGTGGTCAAGAATCTGCCATCTAGTGCAAGGGACATGGGTTCCAACCCTGCTGAGGATCTAAGTTCCCATAGGCCGCAGGGCAACTAAGCCCACATGCACTATAACTACTGAGCTCACACATTCTAGAGCCTGTGCACCACAACTACTGAAGCCTGCTCACTCTAGAGCCCATGTGTACACTGCAACCCATGAAGCCAGCATGATGCAACTAGAGAGAAGCCCCCATGTACTGCAAGGGAGAACCAGCATGCTTCAATGGACACCCAGCACAACCAAAATAAAAATATTTTTTTTAAAAAGACTAGAGATGAGAAATTTTTTTTTTTTACTTCTAGATTAGTTTATTATAAAAAGATCTAACTCAGGAACAGCCAGATGAAAGAGACACACAAGGCAAAGGTACAGGGAAAGATTGAGTAGCTTTGCTAAATCTCCATGTGTTCCTCAACCCAGAAGCTCTCTGAACCCTGGCCTTCCGGGTTTTTATGGAGGCTTTATTACCTAGATATGATTGTTTAAGTCACTGGTCATTGGCTATTTTGTTTTATTTTTTAATTGGAGTATAACCACTCATCTGAATGCAATTTACAAGTAGTACTGTAAGAAACATGGCATCTGGTCCCATTACTTCATGGCAAATAGATGGGAAACAGCGAAGGGCTTCATTTTCTTGGATTCCAAAATCACTGCAGATGGTGACTGCAGCCATGAAATTAAAAGACACTTGCTCCTTAGAAGAAAAGATATGACAAACCTAGAGAAATCACTTTGCTGACAAAGGTTAGTATTCCAGTAGTCATGTACAGATGTGAGAGCTGGACCATAAGGAAGGCTGAGCACCAAAGAATTGATACTTTCCAACTGCAGTGCTGGAGAAGACTGTTGAGAGTCCCATGGATAGCAAGGAGATCAAACTGGTCAATCCCAAAGCAAATCAACCCTGAATATTCATTGGAAGGACTGATGCTGAAGCTCCAATACTTTGATGCAAAGCACCAACTCATTGGAAAAGACCCTGATGCTGGGAAACATTGAAGACAAGAGGAGAAGGACAACAGAGGATAAAATGGTTGGATGGCATCATCAACTCAATGGACATGAGTTTGAGCAAACTCCGGGAGATACGGAAGGCCAGGGAAGCCTGGCATGCTGCAGTCTGTGGAGTTGCCAAGAGTTGGACACAACTTAGTGACTGGACAACAACCGTAAGAAACACATTTATTACAAATATTTTTAAATACTCATTCCTTGCATTACATTTGTGTACAAGTCTTATTAAACACTTCAGTATATGTGTTACAAAATGAGTACATTCATTCACTGAAAGAACACTGCTGAACACAGCTTGCAAATGGCTTGTAAGAACTCTCTTACTACAAATCATGTGTCAAAAATACTATATCAATGTGTAATAAATGTAAAAAATCATTGAGACAAAAAAGAACTCTCTTACTACAAATCATTACAGACAACAATAATAAAAGAACAATAAGAGAATACAACACTATGGACAACCCTACATACATACATTCAATAGGTTAGATAAAATGGACTGATTTCTTTAAACTCAAAAACTATCAAAATTTACCCAAGGTAAGTAGATAAACCTGAATAGTCTGTATCTATTAAAGAAACTGAATTCATAGGTTAAAATCTTTCAAAAAAGAACTTTCCAGGCCAGAAGTTTCCACTGGTGAACTCTATTAAACATTTAAAGAAAAAATAATAATTCTACATATATTCCAAAAAATAAAAGAGGAGGGAACGCTTCCCAAAAAAGTTTATAAAGTCAATAGTAATGATACCAAAACCAGACAAAGGCAGTATAAGAAAACTAGAGACCAATATCCTTCATTAACACAGACACAAAAACCCTCAATAACATACTAGCAAGTTAAACCCAGGAGTATACAAAAAAGAATAACACACCAAGACTGTGTATTGGTGGGATACACAATGGGATTTACCCTTGGAATGCAAAGCTGGCTCAATATTCCAAAAATCAACCAATGTTAACCACTAAAGACAAAAATAATCATGATCAGATAACTTGATGCAGAAAAGTGAAGGTGAAAGTCACTCAGTGTGTCCAACTCTTTGCGACCCCATGGGTTTAGTTCATGGAATTCTCCAGGCCAGAATACTGGAGTGGGTATCCTTTCCCTTCTCCAGGGTATCTTCCCAACCCAGGGATCAAACCCAGGTCTTCCACATTGCAGGCGGGTTCCTTACCAGCTGAGCCACAAGGGAAGCCCAAGAATACTGGAGTGGGTAGCCTATCTGTTCTCCAGCGGATCTTTCTGACCCAGGATTTGAACCAGGGCCTCCTGCATCACAGACAGATTCTTTACCAACTGAGCTATGAGGGCATGATGCAGAAAAAGTATCTGGCAAAACCTTACAACCACTCATTATAAAAACTGTCAGAAAACTAATCATAAAAGTGAGTTTCTTTAATTTTATAAAAGGCACTTAGAAAAGCTCTGCATTTAACATTTTACTTAATAGTGAAACACTGAAACCAAAAGTTGGGAACAAAGCAAAGATGCCCACTCTCGCTATGCCTAAGCAACATAGAACTGGAAATTCAAGTCAGTGCAATAAGGCAAGAAAAAGAAAAAAGGCAACCAGATTCTGAAAGGAGAAATGAAATTGTTTCTGTTCACAGATGACAAGATTATTTATGTAGATAACAGAACGGAATCTACCAAAAATCTTTTAAAATTTAAATTGAGTGTTGTAAAGTTTCAAGATGAACATATGAAAATCAATTGATTTCTATGTGTTAGCAATAAACAACTGGAAACTGAAACAAACAAAATTCTATAACAGCTTCAAGATAATGAAACATGTATAAATCCAGCAAAACAGGTACTGGTTTTATATGTTGAAAATCTATTTATTTCACTCATGAAAGAAATCAAAGAAGGCCAAAGAACTTTCCTCAAATTGTTTTATAGGTTTAAGGCAATTCCAATTGAAATTCCAAAACAGTATTTTATAGACAAATTGATTCTAAAATGTCTTTGGAAAGTCAAAGGCAATAAAATAGCCAAAACAAATTTTAAAAGAACAAAATGAGAGGACTCACACTATCTGATATTAAGCATTACTCTAAAATTCAAGTTAATCAAGTTTACACAGTATTTTTAAAGGAAAAGACACTAGAGATAAATGGAACAGAATAGAGTCCAGAAACGGCACCACATAGATAGCTAGCTGACTTTTTACAAAGGTTCAAAGGCAATTCAGTAGAGAAAGGATGGTGTTTTCAAACAATAGTGCCAGAAAATTTGGGCATCCATAAGCAAATAAATGAATTCAACCTAAACCTCCCACTTCAAACAAAAGTTAACTAAAAATGAATTCTAGATATAAACTGTACAACTATAGAAGAAAACAGAGAAAATGTTTATAACTTGGAGTCACCTGAGGTTAGAGGCATGATTCAAAAGGGAAAAAAAAATGAGAAAAAAAATGGTAAACTAGACCATCAAAAATTAATATATTGCCTTTGAAAAATTACACTGAAAAAAAAAAACACTGATAAGAGAATAAAAAGATAACCTACACACTGGGAGAAAATATTTATTAATCACATAACTAACAAAGGACTTATATAAAATACATAAAGAATTTTCAAAATTCAATAATAAGAAAACTAACCATTCATTTTTTTTAAATAGGCAAAAAATTTGAATAGATACTACACCAGAGAGAATATACAGATGTAAATAAGCCAGTGAAAAGATGGTTAACATCGTAAGATATTTGAAGAATGTAAATTAAAGCCACAGTGAGTGGGACTTCCCTGGTGGTCCAGTGGCTAACACTCTGCCTTGCAGTGCAGGGAACATGGATTTGATCCCTGGTCAGGGAACTAAGATCCCATATACCATGGGGCTACTAAGCCTGTTCATTGCAACTACTGAGCCCCTGCACCACAATGAAGATCCTGCATGATGCAACAAAGGATCCCGCGTGCCATAACTAAGACCTGACGCAGCCAGAAACCCATCCCTGCTATACACCTACTAGGGTGGTTAAAGACTCAAAATACTAAGTGCTGGCAAGGATACAGACTATCTGGCATCTGGTACATGTTTAACCTACATGTGTGGCTCTCCTCACTAGCGATGTAAGTGTGACCTGGAAGGGTTAATTTTGACTCCATACTGGATCTACTCCTGTGACTTTATCATTTTGCCACTTTTGTTACTGTAGGCAAACATAATGGCCTGCCTCAGGGAGCCCTGCCTGTCCCCCACCCCACAGCCTGACACTTGGGCCTTTGTTTGGCTCACAGGGAGATAGCCTGACTCTGCCCACCTGTGAAGGACTGTGACACTCTTGAGTTCTTCATGTGGGAAATGGCGCCCCTCGTCTGCTGCTTACGGGCATGGCTCAGAAATTCACATTTTGGGGGCCAGAATTGCAGGTAGCTGTGGCATCTCTGTTTACTGATACGACAGGAAATATTCCATTTCACCCTACCCGTGAAATTAATGTAAGGATGTGAAACTAACACACACCCCTGCCTGAGGCTTGCCATTTTAGGAGGTATTTGCAATAATTAAATGGTCTTTTTACTTTGTTTCCTTGCTTCCCCCCCCCCCCCACCCGTCTCTGATCCATAAAAAACCTGGCATCCAGGCCCCTACAAGATGGTTATTTCCAGACTTTAGTCTGCCATCTCCTCATCAGCTGGCTCTCCAAATAAAGTATTCCTTGCCTCAACACCTTCTCTCTCCGATTTACTGGCCTATCATGCGGCAAGTAGAGTGAGCTTGGACTTGGTAACAAGCACTATGGAAAACAATTCTACACATTCCTACAAAGTTAAACATACACTTACTGTATAACCTTGTAAATCCTATGTCTCACCCAAGAGAGATGAAAAGCTCTGTTCACATAAAACCTCTATAGGAAGTCTATTCATAATCACCTAAACCTGGAAACAACTCAAATGTTCAACAGGTAAATGGGTAAACTGTGGACTATCTATGGCATGGAATTTTATGCAACAAGAAAGAGAAATAGCAGCAATCTAGATGAATCTCAAAGACATATTGAGTGAGACAGGCTAGCCACAAAAGGTTATATACAGTCAGGATCCATTTATACGACCTTTTGGAGAAGGCAAAACTATAGGGACACAGAAAAACCAGGTGAGCAGGGACACATGACCACAATGGGACAGAATAAGGGGATGTCTTGATTTTGGCTGAGGTGAAGGGGTCTAAATATGTGTTAAAATCTATACTGAAAGAGTCCATTTTCCTGAATGTTAATTTTAAAAATTAATTTTATGCGGTGATTGGCCAGGGAAGTCCTCGTTCAATAAAGTTCTGAATTGCAAGGCTAATTCCAGGTGGATAGTGCAGCAAGGGAAAAGGCCCTGAGGCAAGCAGCATGCCTGGGGATTTGAGAAACAGAGGACAACACATGGCCAGCACCCCAGTGAGAGGATGAAACACCCCCTGGCCTTGTGGGTGTCTGGGACAGTTCAAATGGGAAAGCAATGAGTGTGGGAATGCACCTGGCTCCTCACAGGACAGTGGAACTTGAGAGAGGGGTGGTGCAGGAGATAAGGCCAGTGGGGGTGCATGGACACAGAAATACTAGAGCCCCAGGGGCCACTGTAAGGACTTTGGCTTTACTGAGGGGTGGGGAAATGTTGGAGGCCTTTGCTCTAGAAGTAAAAGACACCATGTAACCTGTTTTTAAGACTTCTGAGGACAGACTTTAAAGGAAACAGGGTGGAAACAGGAAGCCTGGGAGCCTGGTTGGGAGATGTGAGCTTAACTCAGGCAGAAGGCAATGGCTCTGCATTGAAAGTTCTCTTCCTCCCACTTTGCTACCCCTGGGCCCTTTTTCCAGGTGCCCTAGCACACCCTTTAGTGCCACAGACCAAACAAAGACTCCTAACAGGCAAGAAAACTGCCTCTACTCCTCAGGTCACAGACCTGGAGGGTAGAAGCTGAATCATGCATTGTGCAAAGCACTTGCCATCCAGGCTCTATAAGAACCCCAGAAACAAAGCCCCATTCAGGTCCCCACTCTATAGGGGAAAAGCCTGAGGCCTCTGGCCCAGGGTCACTCAGCTATGATGCCATTGTTAAAAAAATTAATAAACAGAAACTTCAGTTAAATAGAGCTGGGAGGTCAGAAGGGGGAGCTCTCACACTCTACAATAGCAGACTGTTGAAGACTGTTGGGAAGAAGATTCTTCTCAATCCTGACAACTCAGCCAATTAAAAGCCCTGCCAACTTCCTTTCTCCTGCCTCCTTCCCTTGTCACATGCGGACTTGCCTGCAGCTCACTGTGGTTGCAGACCCTGAATTGCAATTCTCTGCTGATCTCATATAAACCCAATTTTGCTGGAGAAGTAACTGACAGTCTGTTTTAGGTCAACATTTTGGTGGCTTTTACTGGGATCTAAAGACCTCTGATGGGCTGGTAAGTAAACGGGTGATGTGCCTACCTGAGCCCATTACTGATGATTTTCTCATTGACCTTGGAATTTGAAGGTACTTCTTTCTCCTATATCTGAGCCTCCACCCTCTTTGCATTTTGAAGCTCTCCAAGCTTTACCTGGGATCTGTTTCAAGATTTGTCCTTTCTGGTTAAGGCCTTGTTCTGTACTTGAGTACTCGTTTGGAACTTCAGTCTGGTTTTGAAGTCAGACTGTTCCAACTGGAACTGGCTAGGCTTCAGCCCATTCCTTTGAGCACAGAGGCTATTTCATTGGGATTGTGCCAGTTCAGCCTTCAGGCCATTCCTTTGGAATAGACAGAGATTGTTCTATTGGAACTCTTCTGGGAAGCCTTCGGCCTGGCTCCACTAGGACCAACCTGTTCTTTAGAACTGGCTGGGTATTCGGTCTGCAGGCTGTTAGAGACATCTGAACTGTTCAGGCAGACTGTTTAAGCTATAAGCTGCTTGAGCTGTTGAGGCTTTTAAAAAATTCTTCTCTTATTCTAGGAAAAAACTTCTGAGAAATGGGATTCCAGTTATCTAAATATTTTGAGAGCACCCTTCTATAAGGACTCTGGCTGATTTTGTGCTTAAAAATTGTAACCCTTCCTCATGAGAATTTCTAGCTAGACCGACCAACCTAAGACAATCTAGAACATCATGTGGCCATTATGGGGAACTTTAGAAATCCCCAAACTTACTTTTCTTAAAACCGAATGGGACTATCAGAGCCCTAAAATTTCCAAAACTGAATGGAATGCCTATTTTGATTGGTATTTTGAGGCTTCCAAACATTATCAGCAGCCTAAAATTGATCTAATATAAGACTGAGGCAAACAAATGATCAAAAAGACAGAGTGGCTCCCCAAGCCTCAGGCTGTGCCTCCAGGGCCATCTTGTCTCCCCTCCCTCAGCTGCTTGTGCTCAGGTCCCATCTCCAATGCCATCTTCCTGCTTCTCTCCTAGACCACCTGCACCTGCTCCTGACCCTCAGTTCCCCAGTACGGATTCTCCCACTGAACTTCCCCTTGTCTCTAAAACTCTTCCCATTCCCTTTTCCTTTGAACTTTTCAGAACCTGTCCCTTTATTTTTTTTTTTTCATTTATTTTTATTAGTTGGAGGTTAATTACTTTACAATATTGTAGTGGGTTTTGTCATACATTGACATGAATCATCCATGGTTTTACATGTATTCCCCATCCCAATCCCCCTCCCACCTCCCTCTCTACCCACTCCCTCTGGGTCTTCCCAGTGCCCCAGGCCCGAGCACTTGTCTCATGCATCCCACCTGGGCTGGTGATCTGTTTCACCCTAGATAATATACATGTTTTGATGCTAGAACCTGTCCCTTTAAAATTAAGCCTCCTGAGGATCCAGAGGATAAACGCTCTGTTTTATATATTGCCTGGACTAAAGCTGAACTCTGAGACATAGTCAAAGATTTTTTCTCAAGTAATTGGAGAGCCTCACAGATTTGCTGAGGAATTTAATACAGTCCTTCAAACTCAGCAACTTGTTTTCTTTGACTGAATCAGCTAGTTCGTAGCTTGTCACGAAGGCTAGGCCCAGCATTGGATGAAAACTGCTACTTGGGAATATCCTAAAAGGCCTTTAGAATTACAACTGGGAGCCCACCCTCCTAACTTCTATGATCAGGCTCAGGCAATCACTAAGTGGTTTCATGGGGCAATTCCTACAGCTCTTCCAAAGCCTGCTGATTGGAATAAAATGCAGGCTTATATGCAATAACCTAATGAATGTGTTCATGACTATTCCAATTGACTTCAGATTGTTTTCAAAGAAAATTCTAATCTTCCTTCAGATGTTAATCCTACACAAGCAGCTTTTAACTCCATGTTTATTAGTGGACTGAAGCAGGACCATTCCCTTTTAGCAAAAAGGACCAAGATGGAAGGGGAAATGTTCATTCCAGATTTAATTAATCTGGCAAACCAGCTCTCTCACACTGTAGAAGAGACACCTAAAATGGAGACAGCTAAAATCCTTTATCTTCAACTCCAGCAAATGAAGCCTCCTAAATGAAACAAAGCCTCCTAGTTTCTGCTATTATTGCAAAGATCCAGGACTTTGGGAAAGAGATTGTTACAAATTTAAGTGCTTCAGGCACCTTCAGTCTTTTAATCAGCCTTTTCAAGTGAAGTGAAGTGAAGTGAAGTCGCTCAGTCATGTCCAACTCTCTGCAACCCCATGGATGTAGCCTACCAGGCTCCTCCGTCCATGGGATTCTCCAGGCAACAATACTGGAGTGGGTTGCCATTTCCTTCTCCAGGGGATATTCCCAATCCAGGGATTGAATCCCGGTGTCCCGCATTGGAGGCAGACGCTTTAACCTCTGAGCCACCAGGGAAGCCTTTTCAACATCCTCCCAATTCTCAATGATTGGATCCAAAGAACTCTAGAGGCTCTTTCCAATCCTTCCTCTTAACTGGTTTAGAGAAATATTTCTCCAGATTGGGGTCAATCTCTTCCAGTTCTGGCACTGGAGCCACCCTCTCATTGATCAGCCCCACTACCATAAAAGCAGCCCTTGCCTTAGAGTAAACAATTCAAATAGCAGGGATCTCTAAGGAATCTATTCCATGTTGTTTTAGGCCCTTTGAGAAACACACTCTTTTCTCCTTAGTTCTTCCCCCTCTATCCATTTATTAGGGCAAGACTTTTTAAAGAAGTATCATGCCAGAATTTCTTTCTCCCTAAAGGGGGAAATGATTCCAGAATTTGGCAGTACTCATCAAAGTAATCAACAAGGTGAATTAAATGACTCTTCAATATCTCTGCTCCATCTCTGATGATACTAGAGCTGATTCTATAAGCACAATTATCTTCCCCTATTGAATCAGCTACCATCCTCCTTATAGGCAAAATCTCCAGCTGATATTGGCAAAATTCACAGATGTCCCCCATCAAGATTCAAACAAATCTCCCAAAACCTCTTCCCAGAATCACCACCATATATGTAAAGAAGCCATTCCAGGCATAAGGGCCATAACAGAAGATACAAAGCTTAAGACCTCATTATCCCTTGTATTAGCTCCTATTACACTCCCATTTTACAGGTGAGGAAACCTAAAAGCCAAGGGTATAGGTTTGTCCAGACACCAAAGTATTAAACAACACTGTTAACCCCTGACACCTTGTTGCTTTTCTCATGTATTAGTAACAGCCATTCCTATAGAAGGTAAATTCTTTACTGCAATTGATTTATGCAGTACATTTCTGTAACATTCCAATTGAAGCAACTAAATACCTTTCTGCCTTCACTGAAGAAGAAAAACTATCCACCTGGACAGTAATACCTCAGGGTTTTACTGAGTCTCCTTATTTCTCAAAAACCCTGAAGGCTGATCTGATGATACAAAGTTTCCAAGAGGTTAAACTTTGATACAATATGTAGATGATTTGCTTCTCTACTCTCTTTCTCAAACCTTCTTGCAGAAGTCATCATCCACCTCCTAAAGTGTTTAGCCTTAAAGGGACATAAGGTGTTGAAGATAAACAGCAATCTGCCCCAAACCTAGGTTCATTATTTAGGGCATCTGATATCAGAACAAGGACAACATTTAGATACAGATAGACTTCCTGGTATCCTAAGTTTCTCTAAACCCAAAATGAAGCACCAACCGTGAGGTTTTTCTTGGGTTAGTTGAATACAGACAAAATTGAGTTCCAAATTTCTCTTATGGCCAAACCTCTGTATGTTTTACCAAAGCAAAACCACAACCCAATTTTAAGGTAAGAACCAAATGACATAGCTTTTAAGGACTTAAAGGAGAGTTTGATGAACCCACCTGCCTGTGGGCATCCTAATGATCAGATTCCCTTTTTGTATATGAAAAGGAAGGGACTGCCCTTGGGATACTCTCCCCAAAACATGGGGACCACCATCAACCCATAGGCCACTATGGCCAGCAACTGGACCCTGTCACACAGAAATACCCCTCTTCCCTAAAGCCTGATATCATGGCCACTGTAAATACTGTTAAGGCTGCTGAGAAAATCATCGTGGGACCTCCTTTCCACACCTCATGCAATAGTCCTCACGAATTCTCATCACACTCAACATTTCTCAGCCAGTCATCTCACCTCCAATGGAGTCCTTTTGTTAGCTGCTCTTCACATAACTCTTTTACACTGTAATAATCTGAATCCTGCTACTCTTCTGTCACCAATGAAGTACCCCACAATGACTTAACCTTGACAGACCACCTCCTGACTCCTCATAATGATCTGTAGGAAATTTCATTGGGAAACACTGACTTTTCATGTTTACTGATGGTTCTTATTTAAAAGGAGACAATGGCAGATACTGTGCTGGGTATGTTATCTCAACTTCTTTTGGCGGTGTTGAGGCAGCATCTTTAACTGTGGCTATGGACAGAGGAGAGTGGTAGGCTATGGTCCATGGGGTTGCAAGGAGCCGGACACGACTGAGCGACTTCACTTTCACTTCCAGTTTGGCCCAACAGGCTGCACGATGTGCTCTTACACAGGCTCGTACTTCAGCCAAGAGCAAAACCGCCAATATTTATACTGATAATAGATACATTTTTGGAGTAGCTTATGATTTTGGAATATTGTGGAAGCAATGTGGCTTCCCAAATTCCAGCAGAATTAAAATTTAAAATGGCCCCAATGTTCAGGAATTGATGGATTTAACACTTTTATTCATCCTTGGTTAGTAAGATCCAGGCTATTCTAAACTTGATTCTCTGGAAGCTAAGGTAAATCACCTTGCTAAAATTTCTGCAAGGAATTCTGTCTTTAAAGGACAGCAGCTAAACTTCTGTCTTGGTCCAAAGGGTTACGCCCCTGAATGAGAACTCGAAGCCCAAGAAGCCCAAAAATCGGCCCCAGGAAAAGAGAGACAAGATTGGAAATTCAATGACAGCTGGTTTGATAAAAAGAGAATACTCTGGTTCAGGCCAAACAATTACCCAGTCCTACTAGAGACTGAAATTCCCACTCTTCACCACTGTACATGCATTAAACCACTGGTAAAGAATCCTCCTGCAATGCAGGAGACCTAGGTTCAATTCCTGGGTTGGAAAGATTCCCTGGAGAAAGGAAAGGCTACCCACTTCAGTATTCTGGCCCCTATACAGTCCATGGGGTCACAAAGAATCAGACACAACTGAGTGACTTTCACTTTCACACTGACAAAATGATAGGCTTCATGAGTCAATATTGCTGGGGAAACATTTAACAAAGCCCCAGAAAGTACCTATCTCACAGTCCCCTTTGTCTAAAATACACCCAGGGAAGCCTGTTTGTACTGCTCCTGGAAATTTTAGATTGCTGATGGATCATTTGAGTTCTGGTAGATGGATTTCATGCAACTGCCTTCAGATCATGGATATAGGTATGTGTTAGTCATGGTCTGTTATGTTGGCACACTGGGCTAAAGCTTCCATTATAGATAGGTTACTACTCTTTTCTATGACTAAAGTACTTTTGGAAAAGATTTATGCCTACCTGGGAAACTTCTTGTAAATTTCATAATGATCGAGGAACTCATTTCACTGTCCAGGTGCTTCAACAAGTCTGCACAGCTGGCCAGTTTTACAACACTTTTACTGCACTTACCACCCTCAATTCTCTGGTTTCATCAAACACACTAACAGCATTCGGTTCACTTCAGTCGCTCATTTGTGTCCGACTCTTTATGACCCCATGAACTGCAGCACGCCAGGCCTCTCTGTCCATCACCAACTCCTGCAGTTTACCCAAACCCATGTCCATTGAGTCAGTGATGCCATCCAACTATCTCATCCTCTGTCTTCACCGTCTCCTCCTGCCCTCAATCTTTCCCAGAATAAGGGTCTTTTCAAATGAGTCAGCTCTTTGCATCAGGTGGCCAAAGTATTGGAGTTTCAGCTTCAACATCAGTCCTTCCAATGAACACCCAGGACTGATATCCTTTAGGATGGACTGGTTGGATCTCCTTGCAGTCCAAGGGACTCTCAAGTCTTCTCCAATACCACAATTCAAAAGCATCAATTCTTTGGCACTCAGCTTTCTTTATAGTCCAACTCACATCCATACATGACTACTGGAAAAACCACAGCCTTGACTAGATGGACCTTTGTTGACAAAGTAATGACTCTGCTTTTTAATATGCTGTCTAGGTTGGCCATAACTTTCCTTCCAAGGAGTAAGTGTCTTTTAATTTCATGGCTGTAATCACCATCTGTGGTGATTTTGGAGTCCCCAAAAATAAAGTCAGCCACTGTTTCCCCATCTATGTGCCATGAAGTGATAGGACCAGATGCCATGATCTTAGTTTTCTGAATGTTGAGTTTGTTTTAAGCCAACTTTTTCACTCTCATCTTTCACTTCCAACAAGAAGCTCTTTAGTTCTTCTTCACTGTCATAAGGGTGGTGTCATCTGCATATCTGAGGTTATTGATATTTCTCCTGGTAATCTTGATTCTAGTTTGTGCTTCATCCAGCCCAGCATTTCTCATGATGTACTCTGCATATAAGTTAAATAAGCATGGTGACAATACACAGCCTTGACGTACTCCTTTTCCTATTTGGAACCAGTCTGTTGTTCCATGTCCAGTTCTAACTGTTGCTTCCTAACTGCATGCAGGTTTCTCCAGAGGCTGGTCAGGTGGTCTGGTATTCCCGTCTAGTTAAGAATTTTCCACAGTTTGTGGTGATCTGCACAGTCAAAGGCTTTGTCATTGTTAACAAAGCAGAAGTAAATATTTTTCTGGAACTTTCTCACTTTTTCAATGATCCAACGGATGTTGGCAATTTGATCTCTAGTTCCTCTGCCTTTTCTAAATCCAGCTTGAACATCTGGAAGTTCATAGTTCATGTACTGTTGAAGCCTGGCTTGGAGAATTTTGAACATTAGTTTGATAGCGTGTGAGATGAGTGCAATTGTGTAGTTCAAGCATTTTTTGGCATTGCCTTTCTTTGGGGTTGGAATGAAAACTGACCTTTTTCAGTCCTGTGGCCACTGTTGCGTTTTCCAAATTTGCTGGCATATTGAGTGCAGCACTTTCACAGCATCATCTTTTAGGATTTGAAATAGCTCAACTGGAATTCCCTCACCTCTACTAGCTTTGTTCGTAGTGGTGCTTCCTAAGGCCCACTTGACCTCACATTCCAGGATGTCTGGCTCTAGGTAAATGATCACACCATCATGATTATCTGGGTTGTGATCTTTTTTGTATAGTTCTTCTGTGTATTCTTGCCACCTCTTCTTAAAATCTGCTTCTGTTAGGTCCCTACCATTTCTGTCCTTTATTGTGCCCCATCTTTGTATGAAATGCTCCTTTGGTATCTCTAATTTCCTTGAAGAGATATCTAGTCTTTCCCATTCTATTGCTTTCCTCTATTTCTTTGCATTGATCACAGAGGAAGGCTTTCTTCTCTCTCCGTTAGTCTCTGGAGCCCTACATTCAAATGGGGATATCTTTCCTTTTGTCCTTTGCTCTTCTCTTCTCTTCTCTTCACAGCTATTCTAAGGCCTCCTCAGACAACCATTTAGCCTTTTTGCATTTCTTTTTCTTGGGGATGGAGCTGGAGAGACTGTGAGGAGATACCCCACATCCAAGAGCAGAGAAGCCCCAGCGAGATGGTAGGTGCTGGAGCAGTGGCTGCGTGGCGCTGGAGCAAAGGAGAAGCCCCAACAAGGTGGCAGGAGGGGCAAAATCATGTTTAGAATCAAAGCCCATACCCTCCAGCGACGCTTCGAGGGCTCAAACATACCTCGTGCACACCAGGACACAGAGACCCCACACAGACTAAGACAGAACTGTGTTTGAGTGTTTCCTGAGTAGGTACCGGTCTGCAGTGGCCTACCGCAGGGGCAGGGGCTCTGGGTGCAGTAGACCTGGTTATGGCATAAGCCCACTTGGAGGAGGTCGCCATTAACCCCACCATAGAGCTGCCAGAACTTACACAGGACTAGGGAGACAGACTCTTGGAGGGCACAAACAGAACCTTGTGTGCATCAGGACCCAGGAGAAAGGAGCAGTGATTCCACAAAAGACTGACCCAGACTTGCCCGTGAGTGTCCAGGAGCCTCCAGCAGAGGTGTGGGTTGGTGGTGGCCTGCTGCAGGGTTGGGAGCACTGAGTGTAGCCGTGTGTGGTGGGACCTTTTGAAGGAGGTTGCCATTATCTTTATTACCATATTTTGGCCTCAGGTCAAATAACAGGGAAGGAACACAGCCCCGCCCATCAACAGAAAATTGGATAAAAGATTTACTGAGCATGGCCCCGCCTATCAGAACAAGACCCAATTTCCCCCTCAGTCAGTCTCTCCCATCAGGAAGCTTCCATAAGCCTCTTATCCTTCTCCATCAGAGGGCAGACAGACTGAAAACTACAATCACAGAAAACTAACCAATCTAAATCAGATGGATCACAGCCTCGTCTAACTCAATGAAACTATGAGCCATGCCCTTTTGGGGCACCCAAGATGGACAGGTCATGGTAGAGAGTTCTGACAAAATGTGGTCCACTGGAGAAGGGAATGGCAAACCACTTCAGTATTCTTGCCTTGAGAACCCCATGAACAGTAGGAAAAGGCAAAAAGACAGGACAATGAAAGATGAACTCCCCAGGTCAGTAGGTGACCAATATGCTACTGGAGACCAGTGGAGAAATAACTCCAGAAAGAATGAAGAGATGGAGTCAAAGAAAAAACAACACCCAGTTGTGGATGTGACTAGTGATGGAAGTAAAGTCTGATGCTGTAAAGAGCAACACTGCATAGGTACCTGGAATGTTAGGTCCATGAATCAAGGCAAAGTGGTCAAACAGGAGATGGCAAGACTGAACATTGACATTTTAGGAATCAACAAACTAAAATGGACTGGAATGGGTGAATTTAACTCAGATGACCATTATATCTACTACTGTGGGCAAGAATTCCTTAGAAGAAATGGAGTAGCCATCATAGTCAACGAAAGAGTCCAATATGCAGTACTTGGATGCAATCTCAAAAGCAACAAAATGATTTCTGTTCATTTCCAAGGCAAACCATTCAATATCACAGTAATCCAGGTCCATGCCCCAACCAATAATGCTGAAGAAGCTGAAGCTGAACAGTTCTATGAAGACCTACAAGAACTTTTAGAACACCCCCAAAAAGATGTCCTTTCCATTACAGGGGACTGGAATGCAAAAGTAGGAAGTCAAGAGATACCTGGAGTAACAGGCAAATTTGTCTTGGAGTACAGAATGAAGCAGGGGAAAGGCTAACAGAGAGAATGCATTGGTCACAGCAAACACTTCTGACAACACAAGAGAAGACCCTCTACACATGGACATCACCAGATGGTCAATACCAAAATCAGACTGATTATATTCTTTGCAGCCAAAGACGGAGAAGCTCTATACAGTCAGCAAAAACAAGACTGGGAGCTGACTGTGGCTCAGATCATGAACTCCTTATTGCCAAATTCAGACTTAAATTGAAGAAAGTAGGGAAAACCACTAGACCATTCAGGTATAACCTTAGAGCTTTATTAAGATTCAACTGGCAACACTTGTTAGAGACCCTCCAAATCCCTTTTACAAAAGCATTGCTGTTGGTCTTTCTAAATCGCAGAGCCACCTCCTATCGAGCTCTCACACCCTTTTAGATAATCACAGGATGTGCAGTGCACTGGACTCTTGCCTCTTTTGACCCTGACTAAAAAAAGGAGGGGTACACCAATACTACAAAGGCCTAATTGTTTTTTTAAAAAATAACCATGTTTTAGGACTTCCCTGGGGGTCCATTAGTTAAGAATCCACTTTCCAATGCAGGGGACATGGTCCCCTAGTTGGGGGACTAAGATCCCACATATCACAAGTCAACTAAGCCCACACACTGCAACTCCTGAGCCCGTGCATTCTATAGCCCGAGTGCCACAACTGGAGAGGAACCCACACGCCCCAGCGAAAGGTCCTGCATGCCACAGCAAGACCTGAAGCAGCCAGATGAATAAATACTTTAATGAAAAAACAGAACAAAGTCATGTTTTGGGAAAACAATCTTTTTCACAGTGCACGCTTGGGAGAGAAAGACCTTGATCATCATATCTTGCAACCTGGAAATTTCATCTGTTGGAAAAGACACCAAGAGAAGGAGGCTGCTATCAGTACTGCTAACCCCCCTGTGCTGCAAAACTCCAAGGAATACAACTCCTATTTTCATATGATACACTTAAGGAAAGCACCAAACCCTGTCTGGACCTTCAAATCATCTGGTGACCTGAAAGTAGATTTCCCTGAATTGAAGCAGATGACATCTGCTGAGACAGCTTTCCAAAGATACCTAGACCAGGCCTGTTGGAAATTTGTCACCCAACCTTTGATGACATAATGCTACACAGGCTCTTTAACATTGAGGATCTTGGTAACATATGGACTTCTGATAAAAAGTGCCTAAGAGTTCTCCCTCCTACCCCTCGATTCTTAAATATGACCTCAACAGATCTCCAATCTGTGCATTTTCTCCCTGATGTGGGACACTACACTGAGGAAAAGCCTTTCCTTGCACAGAAGGTCAATAAGACCCTGAAACTAGAAAACCTGACTCAGATTAGTGATGCTTTCAGAAAAAGATCTTGATCGAAAGGGGGAAGTCTTAAAAAAAAAACAGAAACCTCAAGAGTTGGGAGACCAGAAGGGTGAGCACTCATGCCCTATAATGATAGCAAGAGCCCAACAGAAAGAAAGCCCACTTCTTTCCTGACAAGGACTCAGCCAACAAAAAGCCATGGACTCACGTTTACCTATAGGCCTCCCAAATTCCTTTTTCCCCTCTATAAAAGTTTTCCTTTCCATTTTTGCTGGGGACTTGCACATGGCTTGCCATGGTTACAGACTGATTCTCCGCTGATCCTGAATAAACCTATTTTTGTTGGAGAAATAACTGGAAGTCTATTTGCTGGGTCAACATCCTCCACCCTCACTGACACCCCAAAGCTGACCTCTGGGCAGAACCAGGCTTTGTGCTCCTCAGTCACCCACACCAGCAGCACATTAAGAAAATACAGCTTTGTTTGTTCCACATGCTAATTTCATTACATCTTGAACTGGGTATAGGTGGGGGAGTGGTGGTTCACAGACAGGGCTCCCACATGGAAGGGGTAAGGACTTGGGGCAGCAGCACATCTTCTGCCTGGAAATAGTTAGGGGCCAAAAACACCAATAGAGTCTGGCTCAAATGACCCCCTCCATTTCCAGAGTAGAGGTGGGGTTGATAGGATCAGGCATTTCTCTGCTCTGGGGGAAGGTACTCAAGGTCCAGGAGTCTGAAGATGTCTTCCTCTGAGGCCACATGGAAAACCGTCTTCTGCAACAGAATGCAGGCATTAGGGCCTGGGGGCCATTCCCTCCACTGCAGCAGATTCCCCGAGAAAGGTATGGGGAGGAGGCTAGAAATGCTGGCAGAGCCCAGCCCTATGGTAGATGCCTCTTGAGGGCCCTGTGGGTTCCAGGCTTGAGGGACCTGGGGCTGCTTCATACTGTGGGCCAAAGAGAAAGCTGTTTTCTAGCCCCCAGACCTCCCACCACAGCAACACACCTGCTCCGGATCAAACAGACCATGGCTGTTCAGATAGAGGCCCCTCTCCTTCCTGCTGAAGCGGCGTAGCTCCCGCTCAAAATGCTGGAGAAAAAGTGACCACGTCTCAGCAGGGCCACCAACCTCAGATCCACGGCCAGCCCCAGCAGCACACTCCCTACCTTGGAGCCAGTCCAGCCAAGCAGGGCAAAGGGGAACTGGCTGACAGGGACAACCACCAGGTCCACCCGCACCGCCTTCCAGGCGAAGCAGGGCTTCTGGGCACCACCCACAGCAGCCTCTGGGGGTTGTGGCAGGCGGAAAATGCAGAAACTCCTCTCAAAGGCATCCATGGTGTGGCTCTGCTGGGTCAGGTCTCCCTGGCAGCTGTGCTGGTGCTGGTGGTACAGGACAAGGCCCTGGAGGAGAACAGACATGGCCGGGCACTGCCATGTGGGACTGAGAAACCAGCAGCTGGAATCCTACCAGGACTCTCAGCAGGGGAAGCGGGAAGCCCCTCACCTGCTTCTTCAGGTAGCACATCACTCTGGGCAGCAGCCCTGCCTCCTGGCCCTCCTGGGGGTGGGTGATGAGGAAGTCCACGTCGTGGCCCTGCAACTTCCCCCTGAGGGGGCCAGTCTGACTCACAGCCTCCATGTTCTCCCAAAACCCCTCAGTGAGGGAAGGCCCGCCTCAGTGGTCCCACCTCAGACGCCCTCCCTGAGGAGGGCCTGGAGCTGAGCCGGAGGGCGTGTCGAGTCCCCTTACCTCCGGAAGCCTCCGGCCAGCGTGACAGTGGCCCCAGGAAGGGCCTGCCTCACGGCTGCCTCCACCACTTGCTGCAGGGCCTCAACGTCTGATCGCAGGATCGGGGCACTCAGGTCCTGGTGGTGCTGGAGTCCTGTGGACAGTACCGCTCTCCTCACTGGCCCAACCCAGCCCTCTCGAGTTATCTACCACCACCCCTCCTCTCTCTTAAATATTAAACTTTTATTTTGAAATAATTGTAGATCCACATATAGTTGAAGGAAGAGGTCCTCTGTGCTCTCAGTAACATCTTGCAGAACTACTGCACATCACACCAGAATTCTGACATTGACACAATCAAGACACAGACTATCCTTTTCAACTTCTCTGTTTTCCTATCCATAAAATGGGACTAGGAGGTATTAGAGATGAAGAGGATGACCCTGCCACTTAAGAACACCTCACTTGAACCCAAATCCATCTCCTCACCTGTCAGAGAAATCACTGCACCTTCCACACAGTGTTAGGAGGTGACTAAGGGTGGGAGTTAGGGCCCTTGGCACAGGGCGAGCTCAGTAAGCACTGCTGGCCATTCCTTGGGGAGAGGTGAATAAGTGGAACCAACAGATGTCACTGCATAACGCTCCAGTGGACACACGGCTCTCTGGTCTCACTTCCTGCTGACCAACCAGACAGCTCTCCCAGGACCCCCAGGTGGCCTCCCCCAGCCCCTGGGAAGATGTTCAAAGAGGCAAGGAGTGCTGGGCTGTGGGGCTCCTTCAGAAGGGCCCCCAACCCAGGCCACATGGAGACAGAGAATCCACTCAACACCTGCTACATGCTGGTTCCACGCCAAAGAGCTCACAGAATCCCATGCTTTAGAGAGAACGTAACTGAGGCTCAGAGAAGTCAAATCTCAGGGCCACGGTCTCCTACCTAGTAAGTGGCAGAGATGGAACTCAAATTCAGGCCTAGTCAACTCTCAAGTTAACGTTCTTTCCGTTGCATAGCGCTACCTCCCACCAGCAGGCTCCTCACCGAACCTCTCCCCACTGGGCATGAGCCAGCAGGCTAGGCCACCAAGCACCACACTGTAAGTGTGTCCAGGGCCTGGGCTCCTCTGACCTGCTCTCCCTCCCATGAAATCAGGAGTACAGGGTCCATGCCTGGTTCAGGTCCAAGTCTAACCAGGAGGCAGCTACTGTGACCATTATCATTCACTGAGAAGGGCTTGCAATGAGTCATGACTCCACCGGTTCAGGAAGCCACCAAATACAGATGCCTGTTTTCACACTCACCCTGCTCCCTGCCACACAGGCAGCCATGAGCACATGCCATGCATCAGAGCTAAGGGTTCTGTGGTGTGGGAGGCTTTCAGGCCCTGGTGCTTTGGGGGAGCCCAGGGCTCCGCCCTCTCTCAGAAAGCTCACCTGCTTTCTGCCGCTGGGTCAGTCTCTGGGACTCCTCTCGGAGGTCATCCAGCGTCCGGAGCCCTTTTCGGTACCACTGGTCAGCAGTCCTTACCCCGACCCCAAAGATCTGAGTGAAGAGCTGTTTAGAGGATGAGTACAGTGTGGTCAGGAGCAAAGCTCTTAGTGCAAGATGAGGATGGGCGCCACTGATGTACGCAAGGCATGTCCTAGGACAGCACCCCTGTGGCACTGCACAAATGACCTCATTAAGTCATCATGTGGTCTGGCAGGTGGCATCCCTACTCACATTTTTCATATTTAAATAATCTGCTCAGGCCACACAGTGGGTGCAGAGGCAGGACTCAAACCCCAAGCCTGGCCCTGACGCAAACATCACGGGGGACGGCAGGGAAGGATCAGGCCCCTCCTTGAAAATGATCTCTTCTCACAACTTGTACAGTTCTAGCCCATGATTCCAACATCACCAAAGGGGTCATCCTAACAGTCTGTCCACTCACTGGGAAAACCATACTGCTCCCACCCAAGAGTAGCTGGGACTTGTTGCTGTGGCTCTGCCTCTTAAAACAGCAAAAACGGGCAGGTAACAGCTGAGGGGTTGTTTTAGCAGGATCTGGAAGGAATAGCTGGGGGCTGGCTATGGCTCTGTTCCAGGAACAAACACAGCAAGTGCCACTGCCTGGCCATGGGTCAGCAGAGGTGTCCAGGCCAGTGGAAACTATGTTGCTGGAGCCGACCTCTCAGAGGGTGGCCGCCTGCCCTTGCATGGGTCTTCCCCACACAGGGTGGGCCCTAGAAACTCACTGTTTCTTCCCTGACTATAGCTCGTTCGTCAGGGGTGGGCACCTGCCCTAGGCCAGCCACTTAAGAGTCCCTCCTCAGGAACTTTTGGGGTTGAAACAAAAGGGCAACCTTGCAGTGGTACAGACTGCAGTACACGCCAGGGGCACCTTCATGGGGAGGCTGCTGGCGTGCACAGAGAGGAAGAACAGCCGGGTGGCGCTCATGTCCCTGAGTCCTACTTCCTCCAGACTGGGCTGTGTTATCCCCTGAACCAACAGCATGAACGGGATCACTTTCACCAACAGACTCCTGAGAGGAAAGATGCTGAAAATAACCTAATCACGTTTGTAACAATAAACCTCTCATTGTTCATCCTTCTCTCCTGGCCTGGGCGCCTTCTGGGACTCAGGGGTACCCAGGAAGAGACAGATGGCTCTGCCCCTCTCGGCGCCGCTCCACCCATCGACTCCTGTGTCGCCCCACCCGAGCCCCTGCTTCATCCATGGCTCCTCTACCTCTCTGAAGCTCCCCACCTCACTGATCCTCACCTTCTGGGCGACCTTCCATGGCACCTGACACATCCTGCTAGGGAAGCCCCAATTACATGACCAGTCGCTGGTCTGAAAACCTCCAGTCACAAAACTGGGGTGTCTGAGAAGCCTGACTGAGCATCCACAAGACCAGAAGTGGGTGGGAATAACGAGAAGGTGTGCCGTGGACACAGGCAAGATGACACCAACAAATGAGCATGTGAGACCACAAAAGGCAGAGACAGTGCGAGGACGAGCAGCCCCTCAGACTGAATCGTCCCTGTGGCACCCAGAGAAAGGTTCTGTTTTGTTCAGGGTGCTCTCTTTAAGATGCCAGGGCATGTAATATCCTGGACAATATGCCATCAATAGTCAAATAAGAACAGATGCTGCTGAATGATCTAGGAAATTCCCTGTGCTCAAAACAACCTTCTCATTGCCCATCTGTTTGGCTGCCTCATGCACATCAGGTGTCCTCAGTAAGACCCTCTCTGACCCCAGGGTGGGACCTGCCACCCCCCTTGCTGTCTGACATGGTGGTAACCTTGCTGTGGCTCTGGGGGAACACTGTGGAGCTGCGGGCCCCTGCTGGGGGCTGCCCTGTGTACCTTCATGGTCTGGTACCTCTCTGAGAGCTGGACTCTCTCCACCTCCTCACACACTCCGTGTTCCAGCAGCTCCTGTGGGAGGAGACATAGCCTCACTGGAAAAAAGAGGGCTGGGGGGCCCAAGGCCTCAGCAGAACTCCTAACACCCAGAAGCGGCGTCTTTGTGGGGCCAGGATCCCAGGGAACTTGTAATGAAGAATATACCCAGGGATCCTCCAAGCCCCTTGGGCGAGGAACGAGGGCCACCTCTCAGATAAACAACAAGCCCCGGGGTATGTCAACAACTGCTTTTTTAAAACATAGGTGAATTCAATAAGACTTCTTTTAAAAGCAAGGGATGCAGGTTCAGTCAGGGAACTAAGATCTCACATGCCATGCAGCCAAAAAATAAAATAAATTAAAAAAAAACACAAAGAGGTGAATTCAAAAGTATTTTTTCTGTCATGATAAATTTGCTCAGTGGTAACATGCAAAAGGACAACTTCACATTTTAAAAAGAAGTGCTCATGCTCAGGGGTCCTCTCCCACCATCCCTGACAGTCTGGGCCAATGCCCACGATGTCAGCTACCAGCCTGCCAGACTCCTGGCAGCTCCCTTGGCTGAGACCTCTCAGTCAGCCTCAGGCAGGTGGTGCCGACCCAATTTACACATGAGGAATGTGGGTGAACAGGGTGGTTTGCTGCTGCCTGGGCACCATCAGTGGCCACAGCTGGGCTCTGAGCCACCCACTCACCTGCCCTCACCAGGCTCCCAGGTCTCCTCGCCACCCCCATTCACACTCACAGCTCTGCCTGTCTACATGCAGTGAGCACAAACCTGGACAACCCTGCAGGAGTGTTCTCCGAAGTGGGGCAGGCCCTGCAGCTGGCTCAGGGCTGTGACCGGGCTGGGGAGGGCCTTGAGCACTGAGGCCGCTCTGTAGAAGGCGATCTGGCGGCCTTCACAGCCATCAAAGCCAGCGGCCTCTGCCAGCGTCTCCAGAGCCTCCTGCAGGGAAGGGTCCTTGGTGAGAGGCAGGGATGGTGGGGTGCTTTACCCTAACCCTCCCTCCAAGGTTGGGACACAGGAGGGCCTGGCTCCATCCCAGGGAGGCGGGGGAGCCACAGCTCACCGAGAGGCTGGCATTGTGGTGCACGAGGGGTGTGGGACGCTGGCAGGCATAGGGCAGCATCCATGCTGGGCTTGGCGTCTCCTTTTTGGGCACAGCCACCTAGGGATGGGCAACGCACAGGCTGCTTTGAGGCTGCAGGGTTGGCAGAGGACCAGGCAGCCCCCCAGAGCCCTACTTCTCCTGGTATGGGGGGTCACCTCAGGCTCTCAGGACAGGAGCCAACTCTGAGAGGGCAGAACTGCTAGAGGCACAGGGCAGAGGCCAGAGCAGCAGCAGTGGTACGATGCTACCTCTCACAGGGCACGTGTTCTGTCACTTCCTCTCAATCAAGTGGGCCTGGCATGCCCATCACCCTCACGTCACAACTGGGGACTCTGAGACCTTGTGGCTCATGGGCAGAGCCAGGATTTGAATGCAGGCAGCCCTGTTCCAAGCCCACACCTGAACCCCTCCACTGTGCTCACCCAGGAAGCACCGGGACCTTCCCGTGGTGGTCTGGATGGGGCCCTCACTGCCCAACTCACGGGAAGGACACTGAGGCACTGCTGCCATGTCACCTGTCCCAGCTGAGGTCTGGCCAGCACTGGGGCTTCCTCAGTGGCTCTACCCTAAGCCTCCACCCAGCTCACCTCCAGGCGGTGCCGGCATTCCACAGGGACAGGCTGCCCAGCTTCCATGCTCTCTGTGAACCAACTTATGTCTAAAAGCGCTGGGCGGGTACAACCTGGGGGAAGAGCCGACGTCTTGCGCTCCTGCCAGCAGACAGCCTCCTCCGCTGAGGTCCCCTCCATCACCACATGTGTCACCTCCGGGCTAAGGGGAGGGAAGAGAATGTGAGGCCTGGAGCCGTTTCCCAGGCCTGCCATTCTTCCTGCTCCATTCTACATCTCCAAGCCTTCGCCAATACTATCCCCTCTGCCTGGTGAGCATCTGTTCACTCCAGATTTTCAGCCCCTCCTCCTGGCAAACATCTCCATCACTCCAGCATCTGCCGAGCTGTGGTTCTCTGCTCTAGATAGGATCACAAGCCCAACCCTTTTTTGTTAATTTGTCTGTCTTCTTCTCCCTCAAGCCCAGAGAAAGGAGAGGCCAGGGGCCTGGAGTCCAGGAAGCAAGGCGGGTGGGGGTGGGTGGGTCCTACTTACAAATGCTGGAGACAGACTACTTGGCTTTGAACTTCAGCTCTGCCCCACACTTGCTCTGTGCCCTTGGGCACATCATTTATCTCTGTATTTTTGACTTCCAACTCTGCAAAGCAGAGATATTAATATATCTACTTTGTAGGCTTGCTGTAAAGATTAAACGAGCTAATAATAAGCAAAGGGGCTTAGATAGTGCCCAGTGCACTCTAGGCTGCTGTCATCATCCTGAGTGGGTCTGCCACAACCCTGGGTATGGTTAACTAAGCTTCAGGGGGACTGGCCCCTGGTTCACTTTGCTCTCTCAACTTCAAAACGATTGGAACCCTCCTCCCTTACTTTTAGCATTGCTTCTGTGACCGTTTTGTTTGGTTTAATTCTACTCTTGGAAGTCTCACTTAAATCACTTTCTCAGCTCTGAGGAGAGAGATCTGTTTAGCTAACAGGGCAAGATGAATTCATCTAACGAAGCATTACTAACCCAACACACACCCGCACGACTTTTACAAAGCTTCTGGCATGTTCTCCCCTTGTCCTACAGAACCACTCCTGGCCATAACTGCTAACACCCTTTTACAAAAAAGGAAATTAACAAAAGACATATGACCATGAAGTGCCAGGGTTAACTTGGAATCCAAAAACCTCAGGTGCCCCTCCACCCAGGGGTCAGCTGCATGGGAGTCTTTTCAGTATCCTCAGCTCTAAGGTAACACCGTGTATACAAGTGGCTGGTCAGCTGCAAAATTCCTAGGACGGGCATTTTGTGCTCAGGCCTACGCCACGCCACGCAGCAGAGCCCCTCGGCCGGCCCGGCGCGACGGCTCGGTGATAGATATGGGCGTGCCACATTTCTCGGTGAGGCGAGGCCATTGGCCGGCACCCGCCCCGCGCCCCTCGGAAAGCAAGCCCTGGAAAGGCGGCCCCAGGCAGGTGACCCTGCCTAGCAGTGAGCTTCGCCACGACCGCGCACCTGTAGGCATTAAGGACGTGGAAACCCTTGGAGACAGCCAGGCGTGTGAGAAAAGCCTGGCGACTGCGGCCCATGTGTGGTTCTGCCAGGTAGATAGTGACCCCCGGGAAGCGCACCGCGGAGGAGGGGGCTGCGCTGGGGGACGCGACCCGCGCTCGCCGTCGTTTCGGTAGCATTAGGACCCCGGCCACCAGCAGCGCCCAGCGAAAGCAGCGGAAGCCTGGACAGAAGCCAGAAAGAAAGCGTGCGGAAAGCAGACAGAAGCCGGAAGCGACAGCGACCGGAAGCCGACTGGAAGGGGAAGTGGCTCCCGGCTCCACTTAAAGAGGGAGGCCCCGCCCCCTGCAAATTAAGTCTCCGGGTGGTTCTCTACCCCTGGGTCGTTCGGAGCGACGTGGAGGCCGGCTTTAGAGGCCCCGCCTCTATGCAAATAGAACCAGAGCACACACCTTTTATTTAAATTACCCTTGTAGAAAGTCCCCTCCCATTCCTGGGACCACCCGCCGGGTGGGAGCTGAGAGGGAGGAGGTGGGAGGTAAGGGAGACTTCCTCGACGTGGGTCAGGGGGTTTTGTCCTTGGAGGGT
The DNA here is from genome assembly GCF_023699985.2 of Odocoileus virginianus. NCBI lineage: Eukaryota > Metazoa > Chordata > Mammalia > Artiodactyla > Cervidae > Odocoileus > Odocoileus virginianus. The sequence continues at coordinate 39,710,009 of NC_069674.1, forward strand.
GGAGGTGAATTGGTAGTGGTGTCTGTGGGTTGTCCTGGGCGCAAGGGTGAGGAAAGGGGGTTAGTGGTCGGTCGGTGGCTGGTACGAGTGGAATAGTTCTCAGGAGCAGAATATCCACTCCACCCGCTTTTTTTTCGCCTCCTCCGACTAGACCTGGCCGGACAGATGGGCCGCGGAAACCTGGCGGCGAGGGGTCTTTGGGCAAACGCGCCAGCTTGAAGCATGCTGGTGGAGTGGTCGCTTCAAACCCCGGGAAAGATTTTTCAGTCTTTTGCAATCGAACGGCGTTAGGACGACTGGCCGGCCACTTGGAAAAATAGAAGTTGGCTTCCTCCCTCATGCTTAACACCAAAATAAAATCCAGATGGATCATACATTCAAATCTAAGAAAGAAACAACACAAAAATTGTGCTGGGGAGCCGATGAATGTTTTTTAAGCCCTAAATATCACAATAAACCTGGAGACACTAAAGGAAAAAAATGATGTTTGACATACATATTTTAAATTATTTAAAAATTTAAAGGCAAACGGGGAGGGGGGGATACTGTGACACATCTTGAATTTAATTCCTGTAATTAAGAAATTGTTCACAGATAAATAAGGAAAATACAATGAGCAAGAACACCAGTAGGCAATTTACAGAAGAAAGTCTTCTCAAAAACATACTAGGGACTTCCCTGGTGGTCCAGTGGTTAAGATTCCACCTCTCCACTGGAGGGGGTGCAGATTTCATCCTTGGTGGGAGAACTAAGATTCCCCTGTGTCCCACAGCGAAACAATTATTTTTTTTTGCTTTTAAAAACAGAAAAACACATACCAGATTGCCTGATGGGTCCAATCACCACACAAGGGCAAATTTAAATGAATATTTTTACCTGTCACATTAACCAATGTTTACAAATTGATCACACATGAGGGAATTGGCAATTTGTAGGAGGGACTTTTTGGAAGCCAATTTAGCAACCATACCCAACAAAATGAAAACAGAAATCTCACCCCACAATTCCTTTTCCAAAACTGGTATTGCACTGAATCTCTAGATCAGGTTGGGAAAGCAGACATCTTGACAACATTGAATGTTCTGTGTGTCTCTCCTATTTTCAGGCATTACATTTTGGAATCTGTTTGTTATACCATCTGATATCCTTCATCTCCCTCCCCCACTCCCCACACCCCACAGCCCTTCACTAGTCAGTGGGCACAGGGCTGAGGGAGGCAGGTGCCTGAGCCCAGGTCCGCTCTGGGCCTCCCCACCAGCTCCCAGTCTGCCCTCCTGGGCCCAGCACACACACTGTGAAGCTGGGAGGCCTGGGACATAGCCCCTCTCTCATTTCCCATGTTCATTTCTCCTCCTGCCATGTGGGAAGGGGGAGCTCCCAGGTTCTTTGTAAAGGGTTACTTCCCCATCTGCAGGTGCTGCCTTTCCTTAGGGAGCAGTAGCCTACCCCCTGAAACCACTCCTGTTCCTTTTAATGGCCTCTGGCTCCATTTTGGGTACCTGAGTTTTCTCCTGGGGAGGCAGAGGCAACTTTTAATGACCCATCATACTTAAAACACTGGACAGCTTGCAAAAATGAGGAACACAGGGCTTTCCGTGGGCCCAGGGAGGCTTTATGAAGGGTGATCCTTGGTAGCCACCCAGTGGAGGCCTGGGCACCAACCACAAGACCATGGCCTTGATGGTTGCCCTTTTCCTCTTCACCCCTTCCTGAACCACTAGGTCACTGTCCAGCCAGCTGAGGAGTGGAGACCTCAGCCCTCTCTTTCCAGTAAACCTGGCTTGGAGTTCCCAGATGTCTAAGTCCCCAGCCTCCTGCTGCCCACACTGAGACCAACCCTGAGAAAAATCAGAGGCTGCATAGGCCCACTCAGCGGCCCTGAGGGTTGCAGTCCGCCCCCTGCTCTGCACTGTGGTATCTCATGCTGTGTTTTGGATTAGTTTTACCCAGATGTATGAGCTTGCATTTTTCCAAGATGAATCTCATTTAGCTATTTCCTGTTCCCACTTCCAGTTCAGAAAAGGCCCATGGGGGTGATTTTTCAGGCCTTGTGACCTTCGCAAAACCTCCCCACGGAGCACCTTCTTTGAAGTTCACTTCAGTGCTGTTGGCGCCTATCCTTGGCCTGTTGGGGCCAGGACTCTGCCCTGGCTCTGAGGCCCAACCCGCCCCCTGCCGGTTCCCGTCCCCTGCCGGCGACTTGCCAGCAGCATTCCAGAGGGCCTGCGGTCAGACTGCTGATGCTGCTGCTGGACCGGAGCGCCTGCGGGCCACTGGCCCAAAGCTCTGGCCTCAAGTGCTGGCCCTGTACTTTCCTGAGCTACTCACCGCATCTCTGTGGGTTTGGCCTACCTGTTCCACCCAGGCTGACAGAACAAAATACCACTGACAGGGCAGCTTAAACAAAAGAAACACTTCTCATTGTTCTAGAGGCCACGATCTAGGATCAAGGTGTGGCAAGGCAGGTTTCATTCTGAGGCCTTCCCTCTTGGTTTGCAGGCGGCCACCATCTCCCTGTGTGCCCACGCAGTCTCTCTGGGTGCTCGTGGAGAGACAGATCTCTTCCCCTCCCTTAAGGTCACCAGTCAATTAGGACCACACCCCATGACCTCATTTAACTTTTACTCTTAAAAGCCCTTCCTCCAAATACAGTCATTTTGAGGGTTAGGGCTTCAACAGACGAATTGGAGGGAACACAATTCAGCCCACAGCTCCCGGTGTATTTGGTACTGTGGCTGCTATAACAAATAAGCACAAATTGGGTAGCTTAAGACAACAGAAATGCATTCTCTAGCAGTTCTGGAGACCAGAATTCTAAGCCATGTTCCCGCTGATAGCTCTAGGGCAGCGGTCCCCAACCTTTTGGCACCAGGGACCAGTTTCGTGGAAGACAGTGTTTCCACAGACCGGTCCACGGTGGCGGGGGCGGGAGAATGGTTTCTGGATGATTCAAGCATATTACATTTATTGTGCACTTTGTTTCTATTATTATTATTACATCAGCTCCACTTTAGATCATCAAGCATTAGGTTCCGGAAATTGGGGACCCCAGCTCTAGATGACTATCCTTCCCACCTCTTGTATCTTCTTGTGGCTCCCAGCATTCCTCCGCTTGAGGCTGCATCCCTCCAACCTCTGGCCCATCTCCAGTGGCTGTCTTCCCTCTGTCCCTTCTACTTTGCTTACATTTTTTAAGGTTTTTGAATTTTTTATATTTAAAAAATTTTTGGCTGTGGGCAGGATCTGGAGTTGGAAGACCGGACCAAGGGGTGGAGAAGAATCCCTGACTCCCTCTCACCATGGGAAATTAGCCTGAGAATGATGGAGAAGAGATGTCCTTAAAATGAAGGTCCTTCGAGTTCATTAGGGGCTTTCCAGATGGTGCTAGTGGTAAAGAACCCACCTGCCAATGCGGGAGAAATAAGAGATACAGGTTCGATCCCTGGACCGGGAAGATCTTCTGGAGAAGGGCATGGCAACCCACTCCAGTATTATTTCCAGGAGAAGCCCATGGACTGAGGAGCCTGGCGGGCTATGGTCCATAGGGTCACAGAGTCGGACACAACTGAAGAAACCTAGCACACACGCACTCTTAGAGTTCATTGATCTAACCAACCCTAACTCAACGTGATTAGCCATGGGAGGGGAAAGGCTAAGGGGTCTGGAAGAATTACAAGAAGAGGGATGTTTGCTGGGCACTTAGGGATAAGAGCAAAGAGCTGAGTGGCCAGGCCGAGTGAGCAGGGGCGGGACAGGAAGAGAGGCCCCTCAGCAACTGGCAGGACTGACTTCTACCTAGAACATGGAGGACGGGGGAATGTGATCCCCTTCAGCTTTCACAAGACCACCCTGCCCCTGTTGCTGTCTGGAGAGCAGACTGAGGGGCAAGAGAGGAAGCCAGGAGACCCCTCTGATCCAGGTGAGGTGGAGGTGGGGTGACTGGACCAGGCTGAAGCATGTGAGTAGAACAGACCAGTCTGGTCAGCGGGTCAGATCTGACGGTCAGAGACAAGAAGGAGAGACTTGCTCCATGTCCTGAGATGGGACAGCCTGTGGGGAGCTCTGGAGTGGGGCTGCAGACCAGGTCCCCTGAAATTCAGTAGAAGCAGAGGCAAGGGTTCCAGTCTGACAGCTGCAGCCAGCACCCCGGGAGGGGCGAGGTCTATAGCTACACATTAGGGATTGCTGGGGGCCAGGAGGTCATCAGATATAGAAGATGTGCAAGCACTGAACCCTGGATTCCCTTACATTAGAGGTTAGAGACTGTCCCCCAGGGCAGGGGGTGGGGCAGGGTGAACTGGGTAAGGTGGTGTCCAAATGGAAAGGCTTTCGCCGCAGAAGGTATGAGCGATTCTATCAGATGCCTGGAGGGTCACCTGAGATGAGGACCGAGGAGTGACTGGGTGCCTGGGATTGACCCAATTTCTGGTGGTGATGCCAGGTTGGTCCTGCCCTTGTCTCCTCCAGATGCCCTTTGTCATCCATCCTCTTCAGGGTGGTGCGTGGCTTCTGTCACCAGTTATTTAAGTCACTTAATCAACCTAAGCCCCAGTTTGCTCATCTGTAAGTGGGAGTAATAAGGTACCCTTCTTCCCAGGTCTGATGTTCAGACCAAATGCAAACTGATAGATTTAAGAAACGTCGGTCAGTCACAGCCCATGGGCCTCATTTGGATCCCAATTCTAAGTAAAGTGTAAAAACTAAAACATAGGGGACTTCCCTGGAGGTCTAGTTGTTAAGACTTCCCCTTTAAGTGCAGGGAGCACGGGTTTGATCCCTCATTGGGGAGCTAAGATTTCACATGCCTCGGCAGCCAAAACAACAACAACAACAACAACAAACCAAAACATAAAACAGAAGCAATATTGTAACAAATTCAATACAGACTTTATAAATGATTCACATCAAAAAAAAAAACCAACTTAAAAAAATGTATGCTGCAATCAGAAAACATGTACCCTGCTTGATATTAACATTGTATATTAAAAGAAATGTGGTTGAGAGTTGTCACATGTAGCATTGGTTATGTTAGAGCAGGAGAGAGAGAACAAGAGGCAGGCGAGAAAGAACAAGAGAAGTTCTTTCTTTCGTAAGTACACAGTAAAATATTTCCTGGTGAAATCACATGATGTCTGGGATATGCTTCAAATTTAAGATGGGGGAAAGGGGAGGACTTAGATGAAACAAGATGGGCCTGGAGTTGAAAATTTTGATGCCGGAGGTAGGTGGGAAGTTAGGCACATCATCTCTCCACTTCTGCATATGTTTGAAATTTCAATAATGAAATGTTTTTTAAGCACATGCGCTTACACAGGATGAGATCAGTGCTCTGCCAGGAGCAGTTCTAAGCTCTTTACACGTGTCAGCTCATTCAGGCCCAGGACATTCTTGTCCGCAGACGACATCCATGTCCCCATCTTGCTGGGGAGAAGAGAGAGACACAGAGAGGTCAAGTGACTTGCCAGAGTTTGCACAGCTGGTGAACAAAAGCACTGGGATGCTGTCTTGGAAAAACACTCCTATGTTCTACTTTACTCTCACATGACACTTCTGACACTTGCCTTGGATTTTCCACACCCAGCAATTCTCCAGCACCAGTTGGGTGTCCTAAGTTTAACTCAGTTCTGACACTGACCGGGGTTAATGCAGAACCCCCGCCCCCCCCCCCCAACACAATTCAGATGCCAATCTCAGATCTAGGTTGTCACTTGGATCTTGAGTGGCTTGGCCTGCAGTGACTTGAAATGGGGGTTTTGGTTCCCAGCCAGAGATTGAGGTCAAGTCAGGGCAGTAAGAGCACCGAATCCTAGCCCCTAGACCTAGTGACAAGGCTCTGGCTCTTCAGCTTTGCAGGAAAGAACTGCCACAAAGACAGAAAGTAGTGAAACAAGTAAAGTGTTTATTAGGAGGAAAAAGAGTACAGTCCGTGTGGATAGACACACATGCGCGCTGAGACATTTGCACCCTCATGGTGGTTTGAATCACTTTGGGGGTCATTTCTTCCAGGTTTCTTTTGCCCGGTTTTGATTTACCTGGTTCTGTGGCCGTATTTGGTATATCTCAGGGTCCGCTCATGTGTGCGTGCTCATCCCTCAGCCAAGATGGAGTCTAGTGAAGAGGCTCGTGGGAGGTTGACATCACTTACTATGAGGTGTAATGCCCTCCCTTTTTGACCTCCAAGGAGTCTTTCTGCACATGTGTATTCAGGGAGGTCTCCTTAACTTTGAGGAGGAGGAATATGTGGTCTTCTATCTCTCATCTGGGCAGGGCCCAGCGTTCTCCATCATCTTGCTTTTATGCAGTTTCTGCTATTATGGAGCTTCTGTCCTCAGGAGAGAAGCTGTCCAGCCTGGGGCCCATCTATCTCTTCCCTCAACCTGTGCTTCTGACTAATAGGCTATTAGTTGGAGTTCCCACCATCCCCTCCTCCAGTTTGGTAATTTGTTACAACAGCTCACATGACTCAAGACTACTAAATTACCAGCTTATTACATAGGGTATTGAAGTATATGAATGAATAGCCAGATGAAGAAATAGATAGGTTGGGGTCCAGAAGTGTCCTGAGCACAGGAGATTCTGTCTCCATGGAGCTGGGGTGAGCCCCTTATATGAATGTGTTCACCAACCAGAAGCTCTCTGAACCCCATCTAGGGATTTTTATACAGGGGCCTTTATCACATAGGCATGATCAATCAATAACTCAATCTCCAGCCCACTCCTCTACCCAGATGATAGGGAGCAGGGCCAAAAGTGCCAAGCTCCTAATCATGGCTTGGTCTCTCTGGTGACCAGCCCTGATCCTGAAGCCATCCAGTAAGCCACTCAGAGTCACTGAATTAGAACAAAAAGATCCTTTTTCTGCCAGTAAATTCCAAGGGATTATGAGCTCTGTGTCACGAACTGGGTTCAAAGATGAAATATTAGAACAAGAAGTGCTCCTAGTGTTCTTATCACTCAGGAAATTCCAAGGGATTTAGGAACTCTGCACCAGGAACCCATGGCAGAGACCAATACATATTTTTTTCTATCAATTCACAGATGTGACCCAAGGGGGCCTTAGCTCCATCACAGAACTCCTGGTGTTTGTGCTTCCAAAATTCCCACATGAATCTCTGTCACAAACTTACTTGTTCCCTCTGGAGGATCAGATGGTTCGAGAGTCAATAAAACATATCATAGTCAGTTTGTTATTTTGCCTACTTGTGCTTTCTAGTTTTTCTACAATGAGCACACACCACTTTCATGATAAAGAGATTTGTAATAAGAAGAGTTTTGATAGACACAAAGCCAGCAGCAGTGAGGCCAGGTGCTCTGGGTGGGAGTCCTGGGTGGCACACACTAGGGTGCAAGAGTTGCAGGGGAGTTACCCTGAGACTTCCCAGGCCTCACCCCTGTTTCTGATGGCCCACAGCTGGCAGGATTTCAGACCTGGCCACAAGGTCAGCAGGACTGCTGGGTGTCCAGCCCAGCACACGCACTTGGGGCCCATTACAGCCCTGCCCTGTGAGGGGCACAGACTAATTTTGGGGTGTGGCATCTCGAAGGGCAGGGGTAGGGCGATCCCTGAGGCTTGGTGAGAGTGCCAGGTGCAAGAACAGCTGCATGGAACTGAGGAAGTGGAACAATGAGTGTGAACAACTCCTTCAAGAAGCTTGGTTATTAAGAGGAAGGTCAGGGTAGAGAGGGCAGCTATGAGTTCCAGCACTAAGAACTCTGGGCACGATAGGGGCTTTGGGGACATTCCGGCTCTTCATGCTAATGGCAGGAGCCATGGAGCTGGGGTTACAGCAGCTGACGGTCCTCTTCCTCCAAAAGAGTTTGTCACTACTTCTTGTTTTTGTTGGCTGGGCTTCTGGCTCAGGTCTGCAGACAAACATGCAAGAATGTGACTACCTTACACACAAAAAGATTATAAAATGGCTAATACTATGACGTGTTTCTTATTCTTATACTTTCTTGGGATTTCAGCTTTTACACCTTCTTCTACCAGATACTACTTTTTTAAAAAACACTTTTCTAAAATCTTGGTAATCTTATCAGACACAAAAGTGAAAATAATATCATCTGTAGCAAAGACTGTTCATTATTCCTCAGTGTCTATTGTCTCATTCTTATTTAGTAACAGAACTCCTGACATTTAGCTGGCACATGGTCATCAGAAAAAGACTACACTTCTTGGCTTCCCTTGCAGCTGGGTGTGGCCCATGACTGAGATCTGGTCAAGGCCAATGGAACGAACTTGGAGCTTTGTGTGAGCTTCTAGAAAAAGTTCTTAAAGGAAGAAATTGTGCTCTACTATTCCCTTCTGCTGGCTGGGATGATGCAATGATGGCTGGACCTCAAGCAGCTGCTTCGTACCATGACATGGAAGCCAGATGCAGAAAATGGAGGCGCAAAAAAATGAAAAGAAAGGAACACTGGACTGGTCTTCATCTTGAAGACAGGACTACATCAATTATTGAGGCCTATTTGGTGCTTACCCACTGCCATGATCCTCACTAGTGCTAGTACTACCCTCTTTCCCTACTCAGTTCTGACTAGTTCCAGGACTGTTGTCTGTCTCACAAGATCCTGTTAAGGTATTTACCCTATATTTAGCCATTTAACAGGTATTTACTCAGGACCTCTGCATGCCAGAGAGCTGTCGCAGTAAATGTCACAGCCCCCGATCCCCTGGTCTTGTGACACTGGCAGTGCTGGTAGGGAGAACGATAATAAACATCTGAGATAAGTGTTAGCTATTGCTGAGTAACCAACCACCCAACTCAGCAGATTAAAACAATCACATTTATTAGCTCACCCGCCTGCCAGCTGCCTGGGCGACTCTTCCCATCTGAGCCCAGCTTGGCTGCTCTTGCTGCTCTCCCTCGTGTCCAGCCTGTGGCAGCCTGTCTTGCATGGTCCCAGCTTGGCCCCTGGGGTCCTGTCCTTCAGCAGGACGGCCCAGCTGCGCTCACACAGTTCTAGAAGTTTGGAGGAGAGGAGAGGGGATGCCGCAAGCATTTTTTTCAAGCCTCTCCTTGGACTGAGTTTGTTCCTGCCTGCCTGGCCAGTCATCAGAGGGTCATGCCTGTAGTCAGAGTGGGAGGCTCCTACAAAGTTACAGGGCACAGGGCAAAGGAGGGCTGCTTAGCTGGGGCCATCAGCACCATCAGTGTAGCCTCATGGGTCAACGTGCCAGAAATAAAATAGCCACGTGGGAAGCTGGGTAAAGGCCCAAAGATGTGACGTCTGAGGAAAGGGCACTGCATGCAGAAAGAACAGCAATACATCCCCCGTGGCAGGACGCGCTCATGGTGTTGGTGGGATTTCCTCCCGCTAAATCAGGAATGTGTTGTATTGGTCTGGGGAGGAGGGCCAGGGAGGCTTTCTCAGGGGCTAAAGCAGCATGTCATTCCCAGGAGTCCCTGTGGACAGGTTGGCCATCCCAGGCTCCTCACCTCCAGAGCCACAGGCTCCTTGCGCCTTGAGGTCACAGTGTACCTCAGGGCAGGAGAGTCTGTCCTTGATGTGGGGGAGGGTTGTAGATGTTGGGTCACATGCTTGTTTATGAGGCTGGCATCCAGCTTCCCAAGAAGATGAGCCCAGGGCCTACCCAGCCCTGGAATCCTCTCATGGCTCCTTGGGAGGTGACTGGCACACGGCCAATCCCTCCAGCAGCTGATTGGAATAAGGCACAGGGTAGAGTCCCATTGCCTGGTCTGAGACCCCTCTGGCAAATGCATCGAGCTGAAGTCCAGACTGAAGTCCTGGGGTGTGGAGGGGCGCTGGGGTGCAGAGGTATTCAGAGGCCCTCTGTCCTACCAAGCACCTGTGGGATGATGGTCTGTCGGGGCTCAGCTGCTTTAGCGGGTGTGTTGGTCAGGGTTCTCCCTAGAAACAGAACCCACAGGATACATACACAGAGCGTGTGTGCTAAGTTGCTTCAGTCGTGACCGATTCTGCAACATTATGGACAGTGGCACACCAGGCTCCACCAGCCACACGGATTCTCCAGACAAGAATACTGGAGTGGGTTGCCGTGCCCTCCTCCAAGGACATATACAGAGAGAGACTTGCAATGAAAGATTGGGTCACATGATTAGGGAGACTTTAGTCTGCCATCTGTGAGCTGGAAGCCCAGGAGAGCCGGTGGTGCAGTTCAGCGCAAACCCAAAGGCCCAAGAACCAGGAAAGCCGATGTCCAAGGGCAGGAGATGGATGTCCCAGTTCAAGCAGAGACTGGGGCCACCCACCCTGGGGAGAGCCATCTGCTATTCTCAGTCCACTGATTTAGTTTGACAACTCTCTTTCGGAAGTAGTGTCACAGACACATCCGGAAATAAAGATTCACCAGTGATCTGGACATCCCTTCCCTGATAGCTCAGTTGGTAAAGAATCCACCTGCAATGCAGGAGACCCTGGTTCAATTCCTGGGTTAGGAAGATCCCCTGGAGAAGGGAAAGGCTACCCACTCCAGTATTCTGGCTTAGAGAATTCCATGGACTGTATAGTCCAGGGACTCGCAAAGAGTCAGACACAACTGAGCGACTTTCACTTTCATTAGCCCAATCAGGGAACACACAAAGTTAGCCATCATAGTGAATTTCTGTTCTTTGTAACAAATGATCCTGAATGACAGCGTTTGATTTCCTGGTACTGCCTCCACCAGGAGGGTTTTAATCTTTGGGAATTTGATATTGGAAAAGGAGTCCTCAGTGTATTTTAATTTGCATTTGCATATTTTTTTGTCTGAGGTCAACATGTTTGCATATGTTTACTGGCCATTTAACATTTCTTTTTTTTGTGAACTGCTTATGTCTTGGGGCTCACTTGTGAAAATGGTAGTAAGGTTGGACTTCCCTTGAGGTCCAGTGGTTAAGACTCTACACTTCCACTCCAGAGGGTGCAAGTTTGATCCCTTGTTGAGGAACTAAGATCCCACATGCAGCTCAGCCAAAATAATAATAATAAAGGAAACGAAGTCAAATTAGCTTTAAAAATGTAAAAAAAAAAAAAAAAAAACAGGGTGGGTGGGGTGGGGGGAGGCTTCCCTAGTGGCTCAGTGGTAAAGAATCCACCTGCCAGAGCAGGAGACATGAATTAGATCCCTGATCCAGGAAGATCCCACATGCCACACAACAACTAAGCCCATGCACCACAACTATTGAGCCTGTGCTCCAGAGCCTGAAAGCTGTAACTAGTGAGCCTCTGTGCTGCAATCACTGAAGCCCACGCACCCTAGAGCCTGTGCTCCACGACAGGAGAAACCACAACAATGAGAAGCCCGAGCGTCACAGGTGGGGAGTAGCCCCCACTCTTCACAACTAGAAAAAAGCCCATGCAGCAACGAAGACCCAGCACAGCCAAAAAATAAATAAATAAATAAGAATGGCTTCCCTTTATTGAAGAATTAGTACTTTTCAGTCACAGCTTTCTAGATTTATTTCAATGAATCCTTGTGCCCTTTTCACAAGGGAGTGATAGAGTTAATATTATCCCATTGTACAGAGGAGAGAAACTGAGGCTTGGAGAGAAGTTCTGAGGCTAGGGACAGCTCCTAACATGTTTTTCTTTCTGATCTCCGGGTTGCAGGTATATTTTCAGTGTTTTGTTTGCCTTTTAACTTCACTTTCAGGATATTTTGAACAGAAATCTAGAGCTTTTATGCAACCAAAATTCCGCATCCTCCTACAGTTTCTACTTGGAAAGACTTCCCCCACAAAAGTATAAGCACAGATTCCTATGTTTTCTTTTGCTACTGTGATGGCGTCTCTGTCAACAGCTACATCTTTAATCCATTGGGACTCAATTTAGATGAAGGTGGGAGGAACGATTCACATACTTTTTTCCACTAGAGCCCGTCTGGAACCGAACAGGCCCGGCTGATGGTCACATGACACCATCGCCCTCATCCCAGTCTGCGGGCTGCAGAATTACTCAGGCACTGGAGGCCCCCGCCTCCCGCCCCCTCGGCTCCTCAGCCCCCCTGTGGCTGTGGTGACCCCCCAGTCTCCCGGGGGCTGGGTCCTGTGGTGAGTGGAAGGAATTCTGGTGAACTCTGCTCACTCAGCAGTCCAGGCCTAGGGAGCTGGGCGGGGGCACAGGGCTGTGGAAAATCACATGTGGTTTTCAAGTTGTCGGAAACCAAGAAAATCATTCGGCCAGTTGTGCGGATGACTAGACACTGTCTGGGAGACCCCAGGTCCCCTGGCTCTGGGAACCACCCTCCTGGTGAGCCTGAGCAGATTTATCCCCTGGTAACATCCAGACTGCAGACAGAGGGCGTTTCCAGGGCCCCCCTGAGAAGGAGCAGAGAGACCTGGTGGGCCTGGGTCCTTCTTCCTTGGTCCCTGAAGGCAGACTCAGGACTCCAGGAGACTGGGAGAGCCTGGTGCCTGATCCTGGTGCCTAAGGTCCAGAGACCTGGCTTCCAGTTACATCCCTCCAGTTACACCCCTCCCTGGCCCCCATCATTCTGGCCAGCTGGGCCGTGTCTGAGCTGCTGCCTTGGGGACCCAAACCTCCCGGTGCTCTGCGGCCGCCCCAGTTAGAACTGGGACACACTGGTCCTTTTGGCAGGTGAGTTTCCCAACTCTGCCCAGGCTGAGGCACTAGGGTGGTTCCTGGTGATGCTTGGGTCTCAGCAGGATGGGCTGGTGGCCCCGTGGCCCTGTGGCCTGGTGCCAGAGACTATGTAAACTGAAGGGAAAGAGCTTTTGGTCTGGCCTCACAAACATACCATCACTGACGAGGACACGTCTCTTCTCCCTTAACCCAAGTTTCCTCACATGAATATGGGGGAAGCTGCTGCATGTGCGCCACAAGAACTGAAATCATCATTACTGTCCAGTCCGCTGCCCACGTGCTGGGGCCCAAGACGTGGGTGACCGATGTGAGGAGTCTGAGCCTGGAGAAGCAGAACCTCTCCCACGAGTACCTCCCTTCCCTTTCACTCACGGGCAGAGCTCCACATTCCTGGGGGGGTCAATGTCCGCCCCTGTGCCCTCTGTTCTGGGGAGTCTAGTCACTCATATCCTGTTCCCTCTGACCTGAACGTCTTCAGAAGAAGGCCACCTCCACAATTGTTGGGTCTCCGGGCCACACTCAGACCTGGACCTTGTTGAAAACTTTGTGGAGACCTGCCGAGTGAACACATGAGCTGCAGTCAGAGTCACACCCACAGTCACGTGCTCAGATTGCTGGGGACCCAGAGTGGAGGGGCTGGTGCTGTGGTGGGGTGGGGACTGGGAGGTGGAGGGTGATGAGATCACCCACCTTCTGGCCACAGTGACTTGGGATGAGGCAGTTCTCCTGCTGACGTGGCTAGCAGTCCTGGCAGGACGGCCTGGGGACATCTTCTCAGGCACTCAGGAAGCTGAGACATGGTGCCCCTCGGTGTAGAGACTCTGCTGAGACCGTTAGAATGGACGAGTTCCCCGAGAGGCCCATTAGAGGCTCTATTTAGGGAAAGGCACCCACAGCTTGGGGCATCCTCCTCTAGGGACTCCTAACTTCCCTGGATGTGGAGAGTGAGTGCTTGGATGGAGCCACTGCATCATCTCCCCATCTCGTGGGGAGGGTGTGGTCACCGCGTTTGTAGGGCAGGAACTCTGAGGTCTTGTGGTGGGGGGAATAGGGTCAGGCCACCTGGGATCCACTCCAGGAAGGAACTGACCCTCACGCCTCCTGAGGCTCAGGCCAGAGTTGCCTCGAGTTCCAAATTGTCTGATGTGCAAAGACAGATGCTAATCTTGCTAGACACAGACTGTCTGAATGGGAGGCCCTTCCAATCAGGGGTAGGGAGCCACTAGTGGTCACGGAGTCACCCCCTCAACTTACAGCCTGAGAAAATCAAGTTATTCAAGGTCATAGTTTTAATAGTGGCTTCTGAGATGAGCTGGAGGAAGCAGGAAAGCCCTCTCCCCCATGCCCCGGGTCCATCCTGGGTCCCTCTTCTCACTGGGGAACCTGTCACAGCTGAAAGATTAACAAGGCAAGCCCATTCTGCACTGATTTCTTATCCCTGTATGAGTGACCCTACCACAGTGGGAAGAGGGTGGGTTCCATTCCTTCCCATCTCTGCTCCACCTCCTCACCCCCTCCCAATGTGGGAGCTTCTGGCTCCCCACCCTGCTGGGGGCATTACTGAAAGGGGCAAAATGGCCTTGGTGCCCCAACGTGACAGCTTTGCCTACATGTACACCCCCCTCCTGCCCTTCACTGCAGCCCACAGGGTCTCTACATTGCACCGTTCCTCCCAGATGGACCTTGCTACACACCTCTGCAGTGTCCCTGCTCCTGACCCGAGGTGGGAGTACCCCTCACCCCTATCCCAGTCTCTCCTGGGGCCCTCCCACCCTGGCAGGCAGCCCTCCTGGCATGGTCTTTCTCAATGGCTCTCAGAGGTGAGCTCTTGGCCCATGAGTTAAACAGGACCCATCCCAGTCTGGTCAGAACTTGGGAGCACCGGTCATGCCCCTTCCTCTCCCCACCGTGGCATCTGTGGGCTCCACCAGCCTGACCCTCACAAGGCTGCAGGAAAACTCCATGCACACTGTCTCCCTCCCTCCCCAGCCCATGTCAGCTCCCCCCAGAATGCCCCTTCCCCACTCTGGAAGCAGCAAGGATAGGTCCACCAGGGTGATAAGTTGCGTTGCCTCTGCCTGTCACGTCCAGTCCTGTTGTGGCCCCTAGGGCAGCTTCACTGTGCCGGAGGGAAAGGCCCAGACTTCTCCTTAGGAAGCTGCAGGTAGGGGGCCCAAGATGTCCGGCAGACTCCCAGACTGGCTCAGGAGAATCCTTGGACTTGGATACAGATGCCCCACCCACTGGCAAGGGGTGCTGGACCCCAGGAGGGTGAGTGGCAGCCACAAGAGGCATCAAGCCTCCCACCTCTTGGCCTGCCTCTTCCTGGCCTGGGCTGCTGCCCTTGGGGAGTTTGGTTTAGATGACAGGGCTCCTCAGCAGACAGGCATCTCGTGACCGGCCCAGGTCTGCGTGACTTCCTGAGTGCAGGTCTGAAAGCTGAGTGGAATCCCAGCCCTGCTCCCTAAGGGGAGATACGGGCTTGGCAGGGACATCAGTCACCACCCCCTCACCTGCCCAGACCCTCAAGGGAGGCAGGGATGGCCCCCAGACCCCTGCCCACCCCACTTCAGGGCCCAGCTTCCCACAAGTCCTTGCTCATGTTCCCGTTGGTGACTCACTGGGACTGAGGAAAAGTTTCTATTTCTTTTTTAATTTTCTTATGGCTTTTATTTTCCCTGGCAGAGGACGTGGAGCTCAAATCTGATCCATGTGTGAGCCAGCTGAACTTGGGAGCTGTTCCCAGGGAAGTGACGTTCTAGAGCTGCCCCCTCCCCCGAGCCTCGGGCCTCCCTACTTGACACACTCAACTGGGGGCCACAGAACAAATTCCAAGGCAGAAGTTTTGAGAATGATGATTCAGAGGCTCGCAGAGGACATTTATGGGTAAGAGCTTGCTTCATCCTACTGCTGCCAGGACAGCAGGGCATGGACAGCATAGGGACAAGGAGGCCTGACTGGGGTGGGGGTGAGGCATGCTCCGAGAGCCCAGGTGGGCGGCCTTGGTCTCCTCAGGGAAGTGACAGGAGCTGGGAGTGAAGGAAGGGCCTTGAGAGAAAGAGGTGAGAGAAGGCAGAGCCCCCTGGGTCCGGCCCCTGCCCCGAGGTCAGGGCTGAGTCAGCAGCCCCCACAGCACTCCTCGGCTGCCTCCTGTTCATCATCTCAGGGCCTCCTGAGACAGACAGCGTTGGTTCAGGGCTGAGTGCTGCTAAACTTGGCCCATAGGCTCCAGGTGTACTTTTCTTGCTTCCTCATCCCATCAAGGAGGACTGTTCTGGCAGCTCTGGTCTTAGGTGTCATGCCCATCTGGGGCTAGCCAACATCTGCCCTTTGAGAAGCCATATGGAAATACCAGGCACACATGGCAGCACATGGTGCCCATGGCAGACATTACTAATCGATCTGGGAGTCTCTGACTACCCGATCTATGCACCACAACCCCACAGACACCATCCCCACCCCCACCCCCCGCATCAATGTGATAGATGGAGGTATAGTAAACACAGTTTTAAAAGACTGGGATCTGGTAAGAGGAAGGAGAAGAATGCCTGTTTGTCCTTGTTAGGATGTCAGCTGTTGGGGAAAAGAGTGTATCCCTAGAGGTGAAGCAATGTTCACCAAGGAAACAGTAAAAGAAACTATAGGGGATGGGGTCTACCCGAAAACATCCGTGGCTCCTATTTGGGTGCTGAGTGATCTGTTCCCATGGCAGGTTCCAGCACACAGCTTGGTTGTGTTGAAGGCACCCACCAACTCTCTCAGCTGATGCATGTCCTCAGGGATAGTGTCTCATCTCCTGCCTCCTGCCTCCTTTCTAGGGTTCTTAATCTGGGATGCCTCCCTGTTGCTGGGAGTGCACGAGAGGGCAAAAACTCCCTGAATTTGTACAGAGATTGCTGTATCAGGGCTGAGTCCCTCCATGCCCCTGACAGCTCATTCCTATGAATGACGCATACAATTTAATAAAATGTGAAAGGGATCTCCTCCCTCCTTGCTCCATCTCTGACCCCCCTCCAAACTTGTCCTTGTAAGTCAGTATCCTCGGAAGGGACAGGCAATCTTAAATGGGGGATCCTACTTCCAACAGAGCAGTTAGCCCGTCCTTAGGGCAGTTTTGCACCTGTCCCTGGCTAGAGTGAATTCCCAAAGTGTGGTGTCTCCCTGAGGGCCAGCATAGGAACGGGCTCTCATGGACCTGGGGGGTTAGCTGGATGTCTGACTGAAGACTCCAGGGAGAGGAAAGGATGGGTTGGGACTCTCCTGCGGGTCTGTAGAGGGGGTAAGGTCCTCGAGGCCAGAGTCCATGGCTTGGCTCTGCTCTCAGGGTTCCTGCTCACGTCCAGCAGGCTCTGGAGTGGCATCCCTGGGGCACCGACTCCATTTCCCATCTGGCTTGGAGGTGGTATTGCAGACAGAACGGGGCAGGGGCGTCGGGGCCCTCCCACCAGCACCCTCAGGACCTCACAATCCCTCCAGCCCTCCTTCCCCAGGGGGGCCTTCCTTCCTGGGCGCGGGACCCAGGTCCGGGACACCGCCCGCAGTTCCCACTTCGGGAAGTGCCAAGCGCGCGCTGCGCCTGGACTGCTCAGCCCCCCCGCAGCCCCTCCGTCCACGCCCGGCTCCTCCTCCTCCTCCTCCTTCCCCCGGGTGGGGAGAGCCGGCTCCGGAAGCCCCGGCGCCCCCGCCCCGGCCGCCACTGGCGCTTTGGAGAAGGCGGTCCGCGCGGGAGCGCGCCACGCGGGACCTGAGCTCCCAGCCGCCGCCAGCGCCTTGGAACCCCCTGACCATCCCTGAGCCCCCACCGACCCCTGAGTCACTGCCTGGCCCGGAGCACCCCCGCGCCGCATGCCTGAGTCCCCTACCCACCCCTGATCCTCCCACCCGCCCCTCCCCGAATCACCCCCCACCCCTCCCCGAGCAACACCCCCCGCCCCGCCCCGGCCGCTCCGAAGCCCCCTGCCCGCCCCTCCCCGACCCCCTCCCCGCACCTCTCCCCCGAAGCCCCCTCCCCAGCGCCCCTGTCTCCCAGTGTGTGCTGTGACCATGGCGGCCCTGCTCCGGGCGCCCCTGCTCGGCTGCCTCCTGGTGCTGCTGGCGCTGTGCCCCGGGGGGCGCCCGCAGACGGTGCTGACCGACGACGAGATCGAGGAGTTCCTCGAGGGCTTCCTGTCCGAGCTGGAGTCCGAGCCCCGGGAGGACGACGTGGAGGCCCCGCCGCCCCCTGAACCCACCCTTCCCGCCCGCAAAGCCCAGACAGGGGGCAAGCCGGGGGCGCGTCCGGGGGTGGCCGAAGAGGGTAAGAGCTTTGGGTAGGGGTGGCCCTAGGCGTGATGGGGGGCCGCCAGGACAGCCCTGCGCCACAGGTGAGAATGGCGGGCCTCGGTAGGGTTTGGCCGATGTCCAGTCTGCCCAGCGTGAGGAATGGCTCCTAAGGCACAAGAGAGCCCAGATGTCTGGCGGGACAGTGTGCCAGGCAGAGGTCAGTGCTGGCTGGTAGCCCTCTGAGGTTGGAGACACATCCAGCAGGTCCGCCGCGCAGTGGATTGGGTCCTCCCAGTCCCTGTTGCAGAACCCCCAAACCCCTGGAGGGACTAGACTCGCGCTAACAGGGGACTTGGTGGCCCCCTCCCCAGAGCAGTGTGAAGGTGAAGGGCCCTGCTGTCTCAGTGGGGCCACTCAGCCTGATGGTGGCACACACTGTCCGTGCCACACCACTGCCAGAGACCCAGCCTACAAGCCTTCCCTGGGAAGGATCCGCAGCCTTCTGCTGCCTGGCCTCCTACTCCAGGAGTACAGAGGCAGGGGACGGGGTGCAGAAGACCTCCTGTCTCCTCAAGCCTTCCAGGAGCAGCGGGGCAGTGGTCTCAGGTTATTGTGAGGATTAAATGAGGTGATACATCACCAAAGCATTTAGCCCAGTGCCTCTTATATAATCAGTTGTCAATAAATCTTAGCTGTTTATCATGACCTTCTGGAGGGTGGGCAAGGGTCTCTCTCCCAGGAGACTTCCAAGGCACCATCCATCATTCCTGAGGTCAGCGGCCCCTCCCCTTTGTCCTGCTCTAGATCTTTCCTGGCTCCTCCCCCACCCCTGGGGGACGGGTTCTGGAACCCATCTCAGCACCCCTGCCTATTTCCAGGATTGCTGTCCTGGCCTCTTGCTTGCTGCTGGGGCAGCTCTATTTCTCCTGGCTGTCTGCATTTTGTAGATTTTCCTGTATTTCAGTCATGTGGCCCCCACAACCCCATTACATTTTCAGCGGCATTTGCTTAATGTCCTGGAAGATTCCTACAGGCAACCCCAGGCCCTGCCCTTGCTCCCTCCCTCCCCCAGACTCTGAGATGGGCAAGCAGCTGAAGTACTTGCCTGTCCCTCTGTCCTCTGCATGGCCCCAGGATACCCTGTGGTTATGGCTTCCAACCTACCCCAGGCTCCTTAGTCCTGGACAGGGGATCGTGCATGCGTATCCCTATTCTGTGAAGCTTTTCTAGCTCCAGGGAGGCCCCAGGCCCATGCCCTTTACTTTGTGTGAGAGGAACAAGACTGCCTCCCCCTTCAGACTGGGTGCTCCTTCAGGCCTGGATGACTTAGTCACCCTCTGCTGTTTCCATGACCAGCGCAGAATAGTGCGCCCTGACTGACCAAGGGGCTGTGTGGAGAAAGAGTGGATTGTGAGGTGCTCCTTGGGCAGATGGGAGGGTGAGGGCCTGCTCCTGAGAAGCTGAGCTATCCAGGTCAATGTGTGGTGGCGACAGCACATTTCGCAGACAGAAAGCCTGGGTTCCAACCCCAGCTCTTCCATGACCACAAGTGGCTTAACCTCTCAGTTTCCTTGATTTAGGAAACACAGAACTACCAACAGCCCCTTTGCCCAGGTTGTGGGCACCTTGCGGGGGATACCTGGGGCATAGAGGGGGCTCTTCTTTGATTTGACCTGAATCTGCATCTTGAACAGCGCCTCCGGGAAAAGCCAAAGACAAAGGGAAGAAAGGGAAGAAGGACAAAGGCCCCAAGGCGACCAAGCAGCCCCCAGAGGGGTCCTCTAGGCCTCCTAAGAAACCCAAGGAGAAGCCACCCAAGGAGAAGCCACCCAAAGCCACCAAGAAGCCCAAGGAGAAGCCACCCAAAGCCACCAAGAAGCCCAAGGAGAAGCAGCCCAAGGAGAAGCCCCCCAAGGAGAAGCCCCCCAAGGCCACCAAGAAGCCCAAGGAGAAGCCCCCCAAGGCCACCAAGAGGCCGCTAGCTGGGAAGAAGCTCCCCACCCCAACCCCCTCTGAAAGCCCGCAATGGCCACTGCCCCCACTCCTCAGCCCCGACCACGAGGAACTACCCCAGGAGGGAGGTGTGTACTGGGCTCTTCTGGGATTTGGGGGCTCTGACCTGCTGGGCTGCAGAGGGGTGGTGGTCAGAGCAGGTTCCTGAGTCCCTGCCTCTTGCAGACCCTCAGACCCGATGGGCGCTGGGGCCTCACTGTTGTCAGGAACACAACAATTCAGCTGAGGCTCCCTCAGTACCACTCCTTCCCTGGGGAGGGAGTGCTTGGTGGCCTTGTGGGTGGGGCTAGCTCTCCACCATCCTGGGCTCTGACCCTTGCACCCCCCCCAAGAGCCACCTGCCCGTGCGTTACTGGGCTGTGAGCCTACAGGGTGCCCCTCTGCTGGGGCAGCAGGTCCTCCCAGACAGCGGTGCCTGGATTCCCCAGAAAGCCATCCAGCTCTCTGTCCCTCCAGAAGTGCCAGCAGGGTGCGAAGGGCCGAAGCAGCCCAGGCCCCCCTGGGAGTGAGCTGTTCAGAGGGTGTCAGCAGGGCCCAGATCTTGTGGAGCCTCGCTGTGGAGCCAGTGGTCAGGGCAGGCCTCCCATCCACACCCCCCTGGGGTCTGTGTTGCAGGTGGACCCCTCCCAGATCCCTGGGGGGGTCCAGGAGAAGAGACCCACGTGGAGCACCAGCCTGGTGAGTGGGCACCAGCCGCCTGGCCTCACGGGACCAATCACCCTGGCCTGCTGGGTTTCCAGGGTGGGGCTGGGTGGGGGCATCGGGGAGTATCTTCCACGAGGTGGCCACAAGCATTTTCCCTCAGAGCTGGAGGAGGAGACAGAGCAGCCCACACTGGACTACAACGACCAGATAGAGCGGGAGGACTATGAGGACTGTGAGTAGGATCCGCCGTCTGGGAGGCCCGCCTGCCCTGCCTCCCTGGCTAGATCCCGACCCCTGGCCCGGGTTTATGATAGTCCACTTGGAGGCCCCACCTTCCCTGTCCTTGGCCCGGCTCAGAGCCCACCCTCTCCCCTAGTTGAATACATCCGCCGGCAGAAGCAGCCCAGGCCGCCCCCCAGCAGGAGAAGGCCAGAGAGGCCCTGGCCTGAGCGCCCTGAGGAGAAGGCTGAGCCGCCTGGGCGGGGCTCTGAGGCCCCAGAGAAGATCGGTAGGATGTGGGCAGACTTGGGGTGGGGGTGCCAGGAGAGGGGGCTCTGGCCCACCCCTGCCTCCCACCTCCACAGAGCCGCCACCTCTGAAGCCCCTGCCACCCCCGCTGCTCCCCGACTATGAGGATGGCTACGTGATCCCCAACTATGATGACAGTGAGTGCCCACGGCCCCCCGCCCGCCACAGCTGCATCCCAGGGCCAAGCTGCCTGTATCTCCAGCTTGGTGGCAGTGACCTCACCAACCCCACTGCCCCCGCCACCCCCTCCAGCCTGCCTGCCCTCGTCTGATCTCCGTCAGGCTGGGTCTTCCCGGCTCCTGAATTCCCCATTGCCCTCGGTTCTGGCCTATTCTTCCTAAGCTCGTGGACGTCACTCTCTGACCCTCCTGAGCTCCCGTCCTAGCCGCCCCTCACCCCTCGGGGCTTCCATCCCTTCCTCTCCCTCCTGCATGGTCCCTTTGGACTCCGTTCCCCTCCTCGTCTTGCCCACTGGGCTCCTGTGAACCTGGGAGCTCCTGGGGTGGGGTCCTGGGACCAGCCCCAGACCCTCTCATCAGGGCTCTCCCTCCCCACAGTGGACTATTACTTCCGGCCTCCCAGGCCCCAGAAGCCCGACACTGGCCTGGAAACAGATGAAGAGAAGGAAGAGCTGAGTGAGTGGACCCAGACTGTCCCCACCCCCGGGCCAGCCCCCAGGGCAGGCCTGACCCCCACAACACCTGCCCCCTGAACTCCGAGGCTAAGCCAACAGGATCCTCTCACCTTCCATCCTTCAGAGAAACCCAAAAAGGAGGGCAGCAGCCCCAAGGAGGAGGAGACGGATGACAAATGGACTGTGGAGAAGGGCAAGGACCCCAAAGGTGTGTCTCTGGGAGCTGGGGGCTGGGCCTACACAGCCTAGGTCCTTGTGAGAGGCCAGCCAGACTCCCAGATGCTCTGGGACCCTTATCACCACCTCCTCCCTTTGCTGCCCCCCAGGACCCCGGAAGGGTGAGGAGTCGGAGGAGGAGTGGGCTCCAGCAGAGAAAATCAGTGAGTGAGGGGTGCAGAGGCTAGGGTGTATAAGGACAGGGAGGTTGGAGGGGTTGCAGGATGGATGTGGAGACGGGGTGTGCTGGGGGGTGTAGGTATGTGTGGGGGCTGTAGGGTGGGTATGAGTGCTGTGGGGCAGGGCAATAGCAGCTGGGTAAGCATGATGGGAGAAGTGACCCATCCAAGGCCACATGTAGGTCCCAAACCCAGATTTCCTGATGGCACTCTAGGCCTCCAGAACTCTCTCCTGCTCTTAGTGATGCAAAAGGGAGAGACCCTGGAGTGTCTGCCCTGGGCCTCACCCCATGGACAGAGCTTGGGGCACAAGGCCAGTGTGCAGATGGCCCTGATACAGACAATGCCTGTCTGTGATGGGTCAGGCCCTGGGGTGGCCATCCCTGTGATTTCATGTAGGCCTCATGGCCCCTTGGCACCCGGCATCCTCAGCACATTCCCCGGAGGTGGAAGCTGAGGCCCAAGGAGGGGAAGTATGGGCTGGGGTGGAGCTGCCCTAACTGGCACTCTCTGATGTGAGGGGAATGGGTTCCTCCATTCTGGGTTTGGTGAAGGGAGGGACCGATGGAGGGATGGAGCCAATAGGCCACTAGCCTGGGGTGCCATGTCTCCAGAGTGCCCCCCCATCGGGATGGAGTCGCACCGCATTGAGGACAACCAGATCCGGGCCTCCTCCATGCTGCGCCATGGACTGGGCGCACAGCGAGGCCGGCTCAACATGCAGGTGGGTGTCAGGATGGGCCCGTCTCCCCGCTGCGTAGGGGCTCCCTGCCCGCTCAGCCTCCCTGCTGTCCCTGACAGGCCGGCGACACTGAGGATGACTACTACGATGGGGCATGGTGTGCTGAGGATGACTCCCAGACCCAGTGGATCGAGGTAGACACGAGAAGGACTACCAAGTTCACAGGCGTCATCACCCAGGGCCGCGACTCCAGCATCCAGTACGTCCGCCAGGCTCACAGGCACTTGGTGGGGGTGGGTGGCTCCAGACGTGGCCCTGAGTCCCGTTCAGAACCTTCCAGTGGGCTCTCGAGGGCCCCCACCCTGACTCCTTGGTTGTGGCCGGTCAGCTCCCTGAGTCCAGATAAGCAAAGCAACCACCTCAGGTGTGCAGCAGGAATGGCAGCCTCTCCTGATCCCCAGCTAGCCCCACACGTGCTAGCTCTGGGTTCTTGGGCCCAGAAGACGGGGCTCAGGCCGCCCGAAGGCCTGGGCCTTAGCCTGGGGTGGGGAGAGCAGCCTTGCCCTGACCGCTGTCTGCCCCCCAGTGACGACTTTGTGACCTCCTTCTTCGTGGGCTTCAGCAACGACAGCCAGACATGGGTGATGTACACCAACGGCTACGAGGAAATGGTGGGCACCCGAGCCCTTGGCTCTACCCTCCTGGGCCACAGGTGGGTCTCAGCCGGGGTTGGGGGCTGCTCTGAGGCCTGCCTCTTCCCAGACCTTCCACGGGAATGTGGACAAGGACACGCCCGTGCTGAGCGAGCTCCCGGAACCGGTAGTGGCCCGTTTCATCCGCATCTACCCACTCACTTGGAACGGCAGCCTTTGCATGCGCCTGGAGGTGCTGGGGTGCCCCGTGTCCCGTGAGTGCCTGGGGCTGGCAGGGGCATGGACGGGTGGCTGGGGCGACCTGGGCTGGGCTGGCAGGTGGACTGCTCAAGGTCCTGCCCGCCTGCCGCCTCTGCAGCTGTCCACAGCTACTACACACAGAACGAGGTGGTGACCACCGACGACCTGGACTTCCGGCACCACAACTACAAGGACATGCGGCAGGTGGGGTGCTTGTCCTGAGGCTGGGGTCCTGTCCAGGGGCTGGGCTTAGGGTGCTTCCCCACAGAACAGACGGGGCCGTGGGAGAGGCATGGTCACTGGGGGTGGGTTGGGGGCAGGGGGGTGGGCTCTGTAACGCCCTGTCTTTTCTGGCACCCAGCTGATGAAGGTGGTGAATGAGCAGTGCCCCACGATCACCCGCACATACAGCCTGGGGAAGAGCTCGCGAGGGCTCAAGATCTACGCCATGGAGATCTCGGACAATCCTGGGGATCACGAGCTGGGTGAGGGCCCCCACAGCCCCCTGGACCTCCTGGAAGCCTGGTCCTCCCCAAGCCCAACAGATAGAGGCAAGGCCTTGGTACTACAGTTCAGCCTGCACTGTTGATGTTGCTGGCTCACCACCTCCCACCTGTGTCTTTGGAGCCCCTCCTGGGCCCTGCAAGCCTCAGCCACTCCCAGTCCCCTGGGAATGAGGCCCCTTCGAGTCCTCCCTCAGATCCCCTGGGCCTCAGGCCTCAGGAGGCTGGCTGGTTGCTGAGGTTCCTACCCTCACAGGGGAGCCCGAGTTCCGCTACACAGCTGGTATCCACGGCAATGAGGTGCTGGGCCGAGAGCTGCTGCTCCTACTCATGCAATACCTGTGCCGCGAATACCGTGATGGGAACCCACGCGTGCGCAGCCTGGTGCACGACACGCGCATCCACCTGGTGCCCTCGCTGAACCCTGACGGCTATGAGGTGGCAGCGCAGATGGTGGGTGGAGGCAAGGGGGTCAGGGCGGAGCCTGGGTGGGGCAGGGCTGGGAGTGGGCTGCTGATGCTAACCCCCTCTCTCCTGGCTTCCCCAGGGCTCAGAGTTTGGGAACTGGGCACTGGGTTTGTGGACCGAGGAGGGCTTTGACATCTATGAGGACTTCCCGGATCTCAACTCTGTGCTCTGGGGAGCTGAGGAGAGGAAGTGGGTCCCCTACCGGGTGCCCAACAATAATCTGCCCATCCCCGAACGCTACCTCTCTCCAGATGCCACGGTGAGGCCACAGCCTGGCCAACAGGGCCTGGGAGAGCAACCTAGACCCAGGGTCTGGGTGGAGCTCGGGACTTGGGGGTGGGTTAAGGGAGACTGCTGGGTTGTGCTGAGACTGCAGGGGCTCTGAGGGGCCAAGGGGATGTGAGTTCTGCTGTGGGGTCTGCAGGGCAGGTGATGGAGGCTGTGGACCAGACCTCTCCCCCTGGCCACCCCCAGGTATCCACAGAAGTCCGGGCCATCATTGCCTGGATGGAGAAGAACCCCTTCGTGCTGGGGGCAAACCTGAACGGTGGCGAGCGGCTTGTGTCCTACCCTTACGATATGGCCCGCACACCCAGCCAGGAGCAGCTTCTGGCTGCGGCCATGGCGGCTGCCCGGGGAGAGGATGAAGAAGAGGCATCTGAGGCCCAGGAGACCCCAGACCACGCCATCTTCCGCTGGCTGGCCATCTCTTTCGCCTCTACCCACCTCACCATGACCGAGCCCTACCGGGGAGGGTGCCAGGCACAGGACTACACTGGCGGCATGGGCATCGTCAATGGGGCCAAGTGGAAACCCCGCTCTGGGAGTGAGTTGGCCTGGGAGGGTCTGTGGTGGGGCATTTGGCATGGGCAGGGGTGACTGAGGCTCTGTGTCTGCCCTGCCCAGCTATCAACGACTTCAGCTACCTGCACACCAACTGCCTGGAGCTCTCCATCTACCTGGGCTGTGATAAGTTCCCTCATGAGAGCGAGCTGCCCCGAGAGTGGGAGAACAACAAGGAGGCTCTGCTCACCTTCATGGAGCAGGTGTGAGGGCCACCATGAGGACTGGCAGAGGGGTGGGGCAGCATTTGGGGAGAGGCTGGTGAAGGGCTGGGGGACCTCGTGGATGGGACAGGGGAACAGCAGGCCCTGTGGGGTCTCCATGTGGACACCACCTTGCCTCCTCCCTGCAGGTTCACCGTGGCATCAAGGGGGTTGTGACAGATGAACAAGGCATCCCGATAGCCAATGCCACCATCTCCGTGAGTGGCATTAACCACGGAGTGAAGACAGGTACACAAGTGCACAACTATACCCCACTTCCCAGGATGCGGGACCAAACCTGTACATGCCCTTGGCAAAGCAAGCCTGGCTTGTCCTGCCCTGAAGTCCCTGCTCCTCTGGACCCCGACCAGACAGAGGGAGGGCTAGAGGGACTGTGGGTTTCTCAGACAGAGCTGGGGCCTGGGAGGGAGGGGGGACTCCCAGGTAGCCAAATCCATCCTCCCTCTGCAGCCAGTGGTGGCGATTACTGGCGCATCCTGAACCCTGGTGAGTACCGCGTGACAGCCCACGCAGAGGGCTACACCCCAAGCTCGAAGACCTGCAACGTGGATTATGACATCGGGGCCACTCAGTGCAATTTCATCTTGGCTCGCTCCAACTGGAAGCGCATCCGTGAGATCATGGCCATGAACGGGAATCGTCCCATCCCACACATCGACCCGTCGCGCCCCATGACCCCCCAGCAGAGGCGCATGCAACGCCGCCGCCTGCAGTATCGGCTGCGCATGCGCGAACAGATGCGGCTCCGACGCCTCAATGCCACCACGAGTCCGGCCACCGCCCCCACGTCGCCCCCCACCACCCCAACACTGCTCCCCACCGCCGACCTTGCCCCCTCCCCAGCCCCAAGTTCTACGCTGGGGCCCTGGCAGTTTCTACCAGAGACCACGGTCAATTGGGAGGAGTCGGAGACGGAGACAGAGACGGAGACGGAGACCTACACGGAGGTGGTGACGGAGTTTGGGACAGAGCTGGGGCCTGAGGAGGAGGAAGGGGAGGAGGAGGAAGGAGAGATGGTCACAGGCCCGGACTTCCCCTTCACTACAGTTGAGACCTACACAGTAAACTTTGGGGACTTCTGAGAACAGGTCTGCCAACGCGCGAGCTTCCACCAGTAGTCACACTGCCTTGGGCAGCTCCGCGGCCATCAGCACAGGGAAGGGCCCCCTCTCCCCCCCACCACCCGGTGTGGGTTCTGCCAGGAGGGGGCACGAATGATAAAGACCTAAGAGCCAGGGTCACCTGCTGCTCCGCTGCAAGGCTGGGATGGGGCCAGACGAGCAAGCCCCGGGGCAGACTTCTCAACCACTTGCCCAGGCCACACCAATAAACCAAGCTCACTGGCAGATGTATCACTGACCACTTGCCATCCTGACCAGCTGGGAGAAGGGAGGAGGAGGGAGGCTCCTTCCACAGGAGTGTCCCGGCCCACACAGGGACTGCCCAGCTCAATACCAGTAAATAGTTAGGCTTTATTTACAGAGCCAAAGCTGTCATGGTGCTGACGCCACAGGGAAAGAATGGCCAGGGCTACTCTGGACAAGGCTGCCTTTGTGAGTCAGGGACCCAGACCTCCCAGGTCCTCGTCCTCTGCCCCGAAGCCTGAGAAGCTGATGGGCTGGCAGGCCAGGCTGCGCAGATTCACGAGACAGGCAGTCTGGGTGGTGCTGAAGTCTGGGACAGCCACCAACAACACTGTCTGGTCTTCGGGGCCTGCAAAGAAGCCAGGTGGGGGCCCATCTTAGGTGCTGGGTGAGCCCTGTCTCAAAGGGAAGTCACAAGAGGTAAACAGAAGCCCTCCCCCACCTCCTGCCATCAACACCATGGAGCGCTGACCACAGAAGCGCCTTGAGACCAGAAATGAAAAAGGCCAAGAACACTGTAAAGGTCCAAAGCTAGAGCCACACTGACCAGGATGAGCTCTGGGCAAGGACAATTTCAGCCCTTGCAGAGCCTGGCCTGTTCACCACACGGGGGCCTGGACACCCAACACAGGCCTTCTCTGTGAGCCTTGGCCCCAGCTGAGAGCATGTCCCTTGTGACAGCCCAGGCCTGGGGCCCCCAGAAGACAAAACTTACCGTGGATGATTTTGGAGCCAAAGTTGGGGGTGTTGCCACAAAAGTAGACGTGAGGGCACTCCGGAAAGATAAATGGGTCGGTTTTATAGAAAGGGTAACAACCTGGAGGAGGAGGAGGCACAGCTGAGAGTGGGACTTCTCAGCCTCACACAGGAGACACCTGCACATTCGGGGTAGGGCCATCCCATGTAGGACATGGAGCGCCATCTCACACACGAGACCTTGCAGCTGTCACAACAAAAATCCCTCCAGACTTGGCCACGTGACCCCAGAGGCAGGGCAACGTGTTGTGCTGCTGCTGCTTCTGTCTCGGTGGGCAGTGCGGCAGGATGCAGGACTCTTGACTGGCTCAAGCTCCCAATATGCTCCCACGGCCTTTAGCCCTAAGCAGGGCCTTGGCCATAAACAGAGATAAGACTCCAGAGTAGCTCCCAAAACAAAGGTCAGGCTTCGGGGCTTTTCCTCAGACAGGTCACAGCAAGGCTGGTGGGTGCAAATCCATGCTGGGAACCCTCTGAGCATCCGTGGAGCCCCTTTGGTCTTTCCCAACCCTTTGCTCCCACCTCACGGGTCTAAGCCCCGTTACCTAGGGTGTCAGGGGCTGTGGGGCTGATGTGCCGGACTTGTAGCGTCCACTCCAGGATCTCCAAGTGGTTCTCCATGCTGCTGTATCGGAAGATGTCACTCACGTTCTGTCCCGACGTCCCCAGGAATCTGCAAGTCAAGGCTCGGCTGACCCCACCCTGGGGCGGCCACCATCTGTGCTCCTCCCACAGTTGCTGGCCCGGCGCCCTCATAGCAGGTTCCCAAGCCCGCCTTGAGAAAGAGCCCAATCCAGGTGGGCTTTCTTGCAGCCCTGGGTGCCATCCTCCCCTCTTGGTGTCACCAACACAAATGGCCAGGAATCAGGCTGGAGTGAGGCTACCTGACTCCATCGATGGTGGCTTGGTAGGGGTTGGTGACCAGCTGGAGCGTGGAGTAGGCAGTGGCCAGAGGGAACATGCAGGGGTGCAGGGGCTGCTGGGGGAGCGTGTAGTTTGTTGGGTCAAATTCGCCCGGCATCACGTCCACGGGCACGGAGGCCTGGAGGGCACAGGGGCAGGGGAGATTGTGGGGCCCAGCGCCCTCCACAGTCACCCTGCTGGAGTCCCCTTCCCCTGCCCGCCTTCCAGTGCCCAACTGCACCGCCAGAGACTCCTGGTCCCAGCTGGCCTGGCCCAGCTCACTCACGCTCAGCTGCAGGAGGATCTCGTCTAGCATCTTGACGGCCTCCACGCTAGCGGCCTGGGTTTTCTTGGTCAAGTACTTGGCCTGGGAGTAGAAGTCCATACACAGGCTGTCAGGTCCCAAGGGAGACTTAGATCAAAGGGACACCCAGAGCCCCTGCCAGGAGGGCTGAGAGCAGAGCGAAGCCCCACTTTTAGGGAGACAGAGTTCTGGGCCTCTGGCCCCACGATGCCCTCAGAAGGGAGGTTTGAGAACGAGGCTGGGTCCCCAAGCACCAGAGATTCCTGGGTCATCAGACCTGCAAGACCCCATCCCCAACCCTCCGTGGGGAAAGCGGGGCTTGAATGCAGGCAGGTAGGCGCCATACCTTGTTGATGGAATCTCTGCTCTGTGTGTTGTGGCTGAGGAGGTTCCCGGCAAGGATGACCCGGGAGACATGGGCGGCGCTGCACTGCTCCCCTTCATCCCCAAGCTGCCCTGTCACCACGTCCACCAGCAGCTGGGTGCCCAGCAGGCTCTCGCCCCCGCCTCCACCCAGGCCCAGACCAGACACCAGCAGCACAAACCTGCCAGAGAAGTCAGGGTCCTCTTGGGTGCTGGGAAAGCAAGGGGGTCTCCCAAGAGGGCTGTTTGGAGCTACTGGTGGGGCTCCTCACCATCATAAGGAAGCAGGGGGATGGAGGCAGCGACTGTGATTCCCCTGGACCACTGCCCAGACCCTGGGCCCCTGATCCTCACCTGTCCGTGTCGAGGGGGTGTGTAGGCTTCTGAGGGGCAAGCCCTGCAAAGCAGTGGTCCTCCACCAGGAACTTTCCGTCATCTCCCGCAGAGCCCAGCACAGCCAGGACCGTTCCTGGGGAGCAGCAGGGTCAGGTCTGGGAGGAACCTCCGAGAGGCTACCACCCAACATGCTACCATAGTCTAACCCTCTCCCTGAACCCAAACTCATTGCTCTGAGAATGCAAGTGTGAGCCAGCACCCAGATGCACAGGCCACCCCCTCCCTACTCCCCACCTGTGACCAGCTTTGACACGTCGATGGTGCCCTCCAATTTGATACGCTGCAATTCATCTTCCAAGATCAGTTCATCATCTGGGTGGATGTATTTGCTCCGAGGAGGCTGGGGGAGCAGGTTGTGCTGGAATTCAAAGATGACAGTGGTCATGAGGCCAGAGCCCAGCAAGGCTCCAGTGCTAGATCAGTGAGATGGCCCTGCAGCCAGCAACCCCATGGGCAGAGGCCCAGCCTTGATTCTCTGGATCCAAGGCAGGTAGCCCCAACGTGCCCTCTGGGGTGGGAACACTGTTCTGGGGATGGCGTGTGTAAGCCAGCTGGCCTTACCTCTTCGCTGACTTCCCGTAGGATGGAGGGCTGGAGCGGCATGGCCTTGAAGAGGGTCCCCACCACACAGCACTTCTCCCCAGTCTGCAGCTCACACAGCTTCTTCACTAGGACCCCATTGCCTGGGGCACAAAGAGAATGTGCTCAGAGACCAGGTGGCCCTCCTCTCCCCACGAAGCACTGGCCCAGTCCTCACTGAGCACTGTGGCCCTGGGGCCCTGGTCTCCACCAGGAGGGAGAGAACATCAAATGCAAGGACGCCCTGGACCTAAAGGATCAGCCCCAGGAAGAGAGAGGGACTCTGGATGCCAGGTATCCTTGCAGGAGAGGCAGACATGCAGAGAAGGCAGTGTGAAGATGGTGCAGGGGCAGAGACCAGAGGGATGCGGCCACAGGCCAGCAGTGCTGGGCCAGTCACCAGAGGCTAGAAGGGGCAAAGAAGGATCGGAGGGAGCGTGGTGCTGCCGACACCTGGATTTTGGACCCCTGGCCTCCAGAACTGGAAGGGAATACATTTCTGCTGTTTGAAGGTACATAGTTTTAGCCTTGTTGTTTATGACAGCAGCCATGGGACGCTAATGCAGAGTTCCCTCACTTATACCTAAAGTATAACACTGATTTTTATTTTTTTTCATTTATTTTCATTAGTTGGAGGCTAATTACTTCACAACATTTCAGTGGGTTTTGTCACACATTGACATGAATCAGCCATGGAGTTACATGTATTCCCCATCCCGATCCCCCCTCCCACCTCCCTCTCCACCCAATTCCTCTGGGTCTTCCCAGTGCACCAGGCCCGAGCACTTGTCTCATGCATCCCACCTGGGCTGGTGATCTGTTTCACTATAGATAATATACATGCTGTTCTTTCGAAACATCCCACCCTCGCCTTCTCCCACAGAGTCCAAAAGTCTGTTCTGTACATCTGTGTCTCTTTTTCTGTTTTGCATATAGGGTTATCATTACCATCTTTCTAAATTCCATATATATGTGTTAGTATGCTGTAATGTTCTTTATCTTTCTCGCTTACTTCACTCTGTATAATGGGCTCCAGTTTCATCCATCTCATTAGAAATGATTCAAATGAATTCTTTTTAATGGCTGAGTAATATTCCATTGTGTATATGTACCACAGCTTCCTTATCCATTCATCTGCTGATGGGCATCTAGGTTGCTTCCATGTCCTGGCTATTATAAACAGTGCTGCGATGAACATTAGGGTGCATGTGTCTCTTTCAGATCTGGTTTCCTCAGTGTGTATGCCCAGAAGTGGGATTGCTGGGTCATATGGCAGTTCTATTTCCAGTTTTTTAAGAAATCTCCACACTGTTTTCCATAGTGGCTGTACTAATTTGCATTCCCATCAACAGTGTAAGAGGGTTCCCTTTTCTCCACACCCTCTCCAGCATTTATTGCTTGTAGACTTTTGGATAGCAGCCATCCTGACTGGTGTATAATGGTACCTCATTGTGGTTTTGATTTGCATTTCTCTGATAATGAGTGATGTTGAGCATCTTTTCATGTGTTTGTTAGCCATCTGTATGTCTTCTTTGGAGAAATGTCTGTTTAGTTCTTTGACCCATTTTTTGATTGGGTCATTTATTTTTCTGGAATTGAGCTTCAGGAGTTGCTTGTATATTTTTGAGATTAATCCTTTGTCTAAAAATATGGAATGCTTCATGAATTTGCGTGTCATCCTTGCGCAGGGGCCATGCTAAAATTCTCTGTATCGTTCCAATTTTAGTATGTGTGCTGCTGAAGCAAGCACAACACTGATTTTTAGAAATAGGTATGCCAAGTCTCAACACAGCCCTGCCTGAACACTATAATTTCCTTCACGAGTTTAGATTCTGTTATTGACCCCACAAGTGCCTTGTCTTCTGAAAAGAGATACCCTAAATTCAAACTTTGTATACCCATCCACCCTGTTCTGTTCTTTGTAAAGTCAGACAGCCCTGTTCACTCTGAGCTCCTGAGATCCCAGACAGAACACACAGGAAGCGTCAGGGATGAGGAGCAAGACAGGCGTGGGAGAGTCATGGAATGCAGGGGTCACTTGGGTGGGCAAGAGGGAGGAGCCAAGTCCCCGAAGGCCTGAGAGTTTGTTAGGACTTAGACCCTAAGCCTGGAGAAAATGCTAACAGGGTTATGGGACAATGTGGACTTGGGACCAGCCCTTTCCTTAGCTGGGTTCTCCAGCACAAGCCCTTCTTGCCCTAACCCTAACCAATAACATTCCACAGATCTACACCCTGGGGAGCAAAGAAGAGTAATTCAGAGTAAGATAGGGAGGGTGGCAGTACTAGATAGAATGCCAGACACCAACGGGAACAACAGATCTCAAAGCCATGATGTCCACTGAGCCTTCACTCAGCCCCAGGGAGCTGTGCCCAGCCCTGAGCCTGGAGCTCTTCTACCCCCAACAACACATCACTGGAGATATTATCACACACTACCTGGCTAAGGAAACTGAGGCACAGAGAGATTAAGTAACATGTCCAAGGCTACACAGCTGAGACCCAACATGTACGTCTGAGCACTAGGCAGAACTGCACACCCCTGTGCTGATGGGAGGACATCCATCCATTCTAGCCTGTGGGCACCAGGCCAGGCTCCAGCACTGAGAATGAACCCAGTGGCCCATCCTTGCTCTCACTGAGCTTCTGGTGCAGAGGGAGAGGCAACAGCAGGAGATGAGGGATCCACTGCTGGGACAAGTGCCATGAACAGACGGGAGCGAAGGCAATAGATGCTGAGAAGGCCCTGCTGGCCCAGGCGGCCTCTCAAGGCACAGGACATTTAAACTGAGGTCGTGAAGGAAGCCTGGGGATGGAGCATGCCAGGCGCAGGGAGAGCCGATGGCAAGAAAGGGCTTGAGGTGTTCAGGAGACTTGTGAGTAGAGAGGAACTCTGCCAGGGGCTGAGCTCTGGAGAGGAAGCCTGGCCACATGGAGAAGCCACGTGGTGAGTGAGAGATGCTGCCCCACTATCCATCATCCAGTCAAGGCCCCACTTATCATGGGCCCCTGTCTGAATTCCTGGCCCTACTCTGTGAGCAGAATAAAATGGCTGTTTCCTGTTACTGGGCAGCTTTGTGAGAAGAGAAGCTTTGTACCACAGCAGGTTAAAAGATGACATTGACCTTGGGCTCGAGGAGGATGTCCTTGAGGACGTCATGTAAAGCAAGAGAAAGGCCAGAGGAAGGAGACCCTTCTTATGTGGCGGAGAAAAGGTGAATGATACTTCTGCCTGAAGTAAAGAAAACGGAAAACATCTTTAATATGATGATGTAGCTAGGAGATTGAGCCACGTATTCTCCTGACTGCCTATAATATTAATAAAACCAGAGCTTCCCTGGTGGTGCAGTGGTAAAGAATCTGCCTACCAATGCAGGAGATGTGGGTTTGCTCCCTGGGTCAGGCAGATCCCCTGGAGTAGGAAATGGCAACCCACTCCAGTATTCTTGCCTAGAAAATCCCATGGACAGAGGAACCTGGTGGGCTACAGTCCATAGGGTCACATAGAGTCAGACACGACTAAAGTCACTTAGCACACACACACACACAACCCAGCTAATCTAATGGGACAGAATGGACCTGGGAGCCAGAACTTCACAAAGCTTTTCAAGTGCTTCCAATGTACAACTTGGGCTGAGACCCAGCCACCCAGGTGGCAGTTGGGGATGGGGGGAAGGCAATAAAAATGAGTAAGACACAATGTTACCTACAAAATTTCTGTTTAAAGGCATAACAGATTAATTCAACACTCATGAAAAACCACTCTTTTTTTTTTTTTAATTTCTTGCTCCCCGTGTGGCATGTGGGATTCTAATTCCCCTACCAGGGATCGAACCCATGCCTCCTGCATTGGAAGTGCGGAGTCTTAAGCACTGGACCAGCAAGGAAGTCCCGGAAGCCACTCATAGATATTAAGAACGGGGTGATGCAATATCACCTGAAAGTTGAATGTGGTGCAGGGTGGGGAGGGTGGGAGTCCTGCTTCATCAGGAATAACTTAAAGCAGGAGAGATCACCAAGGAAGAACGGGGAAGAAAGAAAAAGGTTTGCACTGTCCAGGTCACTTGATTAAGAAAGACAGACGACCCCAAGGGGCAGGAAATACATACCCAACAAACTCGGAAGCATTTTCCCAACCTCATCACTTACCCCAGCGCTGCTGGGCCCGGCTCACCAAGAAGGGCCTCATCTGGATGAGACGGGTGGCATAAATGTGGGCATACTGCCGGCTAAAGCTGCGCTCTCCCAGCCGGAAGGGTTGCGAGGAGTTGGTGTAAGTCACCACAGGCACCCGGGCAAAAGTGGCATTGCTGGCTGATGGCGGGGATAGCAGAGTGTGGGCCCTCTGGGCAGCCTGCTCAGAAAACATGGCCCTGCTCGATGTGTCCAAGCCAAGGAGGAGGTGGTCCCTGTGAAAACACAAACGCAGTCCTGCAACCCCAGCCCACATGCACAGCAGACAGCCAGAACAGCACCTGGCTGTGTTGGTTACCAACGTCTCACCCAGTAACCTGCATCCAAAAACGGAGATGGAGCAAGTTAGGGAATGCATCTCCCACCTAGAGCTCTCGAAACCCGGCTCAAGTGTCCACTGACCGCTCCACACATCTACCTGGATGACTATCAAGGGCTTCAAACTCCACACGCCCCACATGAGGGGATTCCTCATCTGCCCCCATCCAGCTCCCTGGCACCTGCCCCATTTCAGGGCGTGAAGACAGCTTTATTATTATACAAGCCTACCATAAAATAATTAGCTTATTTTTTTTAATAATTAGCTTATGATTAAATACCAAAATATACATCAGTCACTCCTCTGCTCAACACCCTCCAAATGTCCCCCGTTTCATGGAATAAAACCCCAGGTTCCTACAGTGGCCTATGAGATCTGCCCCACTGGTCCTGCCCTTCTGTCCACCCCACCCCCCCCACCCCAGGAGCACTGCTCTCCGCCCTCCTATACAAGTATGGTCCACTGCCACCTCTCCCTCAGGTCTGCTCAAACCTTCTCCATCTGCATCCCTCCCCTGGCATGTCTGCTCCTCCAATGTTTATTGTTTTTCATAGCATTTACCTTTCAACAAATAATACCTTTTAAGCTTATTGTCTGCCTCCTCTGACTAGAGTAAGAGCTCTAGGAGACCAGAAGTAGCAGCATTTAAGCCCACTTTTCAAAAGCAGTCCCGAGCCTGAGTGAGATGTGCCAAGAACGTCAAATCCACAGCAGGTCCCAAGATCAATTCATGGAGCAGCTCAGTCTATACAGACGTGCAGGGATGATAATAGTTCGCATGTAAGGGGTTAAACAGGATGTGGTACTAAACCGGTATCTACCCCCCCCCCCCGTTTTTTTACAGCTATAAGTGGCTTGAATTCTGACCCTACCAGACAGATACTGGGCCGGGACTGTATGTGAATTAACTTTCTGCCCCAAAGTGCAGAGCAGTGGCAGCACTCCGGCCGCAATCTCAAAGGAACCTCTCGGTCTGAAGCCCCAGATCACGGCCCCAGCCCGCAACCAGGGGCCGTCTTGGGAGATACAGCAAAGACCCTGCTCAGACTTCCCTCGAGAGATGCCGCTTAACCCGTCGCCACGCGTGAACACCAAGAGAGTTACCCCTCTGTCTCCACGAGGTCCAGGGAAGCAAGCCCCCACTCACCTCTCCTGACGCCGCGGCCCCGCCCCCTGCCGCGCGCCATCTCCCGCCAATCCGCTCGCCTTGCCCCGCCCACAGAGGCATCCCACCAATCACCGCGCGCTCCACCAAGCTCATCACCGCGGGACCCGCCCGTCGCCGCGCACCGCCTCCCGCCACTCCGCGCGCCTCGCCCCATCCTTGCTGTATCTCACCAGTCACCGCGCACTTTATTATGCTAATAACTACGGGGCCCGCCCCCCGCCTCGCCCCTCCCCCCGCCAATCCGCACTTGCACTGCCCCAGCCATGATACGTACCCCGCCCCTTAGCCCTGCGCATGTGCAGGGTTACGCCCCACAGGTTGCAGAGCAACGAGGGGCGGGGCCAGGGGCTAGGGACCCGGGCGCTCGCTTGTGTGCAGTGTCGCACTGACCCCGGCCCTTCGTGAGGCTTGTCCTGAAGTTACCTCGCTTTCTCGAGAACTGGCGCCCTTTTTCCCACCACAGGACCCCACTGGGTGCCCGCCTCTGCAGTGGACACTGCTGACAACAGGGTGGGCGGACTGAGGCCAATGGTC
This sequence comes from Odocoileus virginianus, assembly GCF_023699985.2. Taxonomy (NCBI): domain Eukaryota; kingdom Metazoa; phylum Chordata; class Mammalia; order Artiodactyla; family Cervidae; genus Odocoileus; species Odocoileus virginianus. The sequence continues at coordinate 39,746,545 of NC_069674.1, forward strand.
GCACCGCCCACGGGGAGCGATTAACTCCGCCGCAGGCCCGAGGAGTAGGTGGGGCACTGGGATACTAGAAGTCTGGAGAGGGTTTGGGTTAGGGTCAGGACAAGGGAAACTGGATGTCTAAGGCCCTACGCACAGGGCCAACAGGCCTCCCAACCTCCATCCAACACTCCTCAGTCTCTGTTTTCCTCACTGACCCTCATCTTTCTCACTCCTCCCTACCCACCAAGACTTTCCCATGCCATCCCCCACTTCATGGGGGCTCTTTTCCACATCTCCACCAATTCACAGAATTCCTAAACGAGCCCTAGTGGCCCTTCTGCATGAAGCTTCCTATTGGCTTCAGAGCCGGGATTCAGTCTCATGCCCTCTGGTTCACTCTGCATCTGTTTCCCAAGTACCGGTCTTGTCTTTGGAACAAAGTAGATAATAGTTAAAGATAACACATAAAAGCCCTTTCTGTGGACCTGGCACTGTTTTAAATTCTTGACACATACTAATTCAACTAATCCTCAAATAACGCTTTGAAAATGCCGAAACTGAGGCACAGGTCACATAGCAGGAGTCACCATGTGAGTAACAACCAGGATTCAGCCCGAGGCAGCCTGACTCTTCGGCAGCCTGACTCTTCGCCTTAACTTAATCCTATGTGTTCTGGCCCTCTTGTGCAGGTCAGCTGAACTTCCCATCTAATTATCCATTACTTCATTTTGCCTCTGCCATTTAATTAGGCATTTGTCAAACATCCAATTAGACTGAACTGGAGTTTGCCCTCAGAAGATGTGAGGAAACCTAGTCTAGTTCACTTACCGCAGTGCTTGGCACATGGAGACTCCCAGATCTGCTTATATTTACAAGGTATAAATGAATATAAACAGAAATATGTGAGCACTTTTTGGGTGCATATTATGTACTAAGTGTCTTAAGAGTGAGGCAGGTCCTAGGATTTCCATTTTACAGAAAGATTCATAGCTGCCCAAGGTCACACAGCCAGGAAACCAGGACCAAAATTGGAACTAACCTGCCTGATTCTCTTGCTCAGACATGAAGCTGGGCGGCCTCTCCACTGAGCTCTGCTACTGGCAGGCCTGTGTCAGGCACACAGTTGGGGCAGCTAAGGGGGTCTGGGAGAGACCCCAAGACAAAAGCCATAGTAGGAATGATGGTGGCTGGGAACGGGGGATGGACAAGTGGGTATAGTTCCATGGGTGGCTTGCACTTCCCAACTGTCTTCCCCTGGCTAACTGCAAGGATGGAAGGGCTAAAGTGTTGACTTTTTAGGCCTCCCTGGCAGTCATTGGTGATGGTGAGATCAGACCTGGCAGAGACATAGGGGAAGTCTGGCAGGAATGGTTGGAGGGGTGCGGAGCGTGCGGAGGCAGGTTGGGCTTCTGAGAAATCTGGTTTTGTGATAAAAAGGAAAAGCACAGGCCTGGAGGGGAGGGGAGTTTGGGGGGAGACTGGGTATATGTATGTGTTTGGCGGAGTCCCTTTGCTGTTCATCTGAACCTATCACAACATTGTTAATCAGCTGTGCCCCAATACAAAATAAAAGTTTAAAAAAGAAGAGACATCAGAGAGCTTTCTCTCTCCTTACCACATGAACACACCAAGAGGTCATCCAAGCACACAGTACTTTCTCTGCAAACCAGGAAGTCTTCATAGAACCCAAGTGTGCTGGCATCCTGATCTGACTTCTAGCTTCCAAAACTATGAGAAAATAAATTTCTCTTGGGTTAAAAAAAAAAAGAAGGAGAACCACAGCCTACTCCCTTTCCTCCTTCTTTCTGTAATGAATAGAGTTCCTGGCAGTGTCCTGCCAAAGATGCCAACCCGGATACCACTTAGCTACTGGATCAGGACCAGCAATTGCTAACTTATTTCACTTTAACAAAGGAACCCCCTAAAGTTTTCTCCACTTTGAGTTTTCTGAACGTGAAACCAAGCATATTCTTAAATGAATTATGTAAGGACTTCCCTGGTTGTCCAGTGGCTGACTCCACACTCTAATGCAGGGAGCCCGGATTCCATTCCCTAGTCTGGTAACCAGAACCCATATGCCACAACTAAGAGTTTGCATGCAATGACTAAAGATCCTGCATGCTACAACAAAGATCAAAGTTCCATTGTGCCACAGCTAAGACCCAGTGTAACCAAATAAATGAAAGTTTTTTTGAATGGAGTATGTAGATACTCCATTCTACAGAGTGGAATACTCTGTAGAGAGTATTAGAGAGTACTCTAAAAGAGCAGAGGTCTCCTAAAAGGCTTAACAGAAACAGTGTCTTTGGGATTGGGCCTCAAAGTAAGTCTCGTTTCCATTGAAAGCAAGGCCTGGGTGGAATGACATTATAGGGACAGGGCTTTTTGTGATGCTCATTAATGTGTTTTTATTTTTAAAAATGTTTTTAATTGTGGTGAAACATAATATAAAACAGCGTTTTAGCCATTATGAAGCATACAGTTTATCTGATGTTTTTGTTTTTCTGTCGCTTAGTCATGTCTGACTCTGCAATCCCATAGCTGCAGCACGCCAAGCCTCCCCGTCCTTCACTATCTCCTGGAGTTTGCTCAAACTCATGTTCATTGAATTGATAATACCACCCAAGTTTATTGGCATAAGTATACGTCATTAAGGATATGCAATCATCACCACTGTCTGTCTCCAGGTGTTTTTCTTGATCCCAAACTGAATCTCTGTATCCGTTAAACAATAACTCTCCATTCCCTCAACCCCAGCCTGTGTTACTCTCTAATCTAATTTCTGTCTTTGTGAATTCACCTATTCTAGGTGCCTCATATAAGTGGAAATTATATAATATGTCTTTTTGTAGCTGGCTTATTTCAATTAAAATACCTTCAAGGTATATCATGTTGTAGAATGTGTCAGAATTTCATCCCTTTTATAGACAAATAATACTTAGTTGTATGTGTATAACACATTTTGTTTATTTATCCATTGATGGACATTGATTTGGGTTGTTTTCATCTTTTGGCTATTGTGAGCAATGCTGCTAGGAACCAGGACATACAAATATCCGTTAGAGGTCCTGTTTCAATTGTTTTTGGTATATATCCAGAAGTAGGATAACTGGATTAAATGGTAATTCTGTTTAGTTTTCTGAGGAACCATCACACTATTTTCCACAGCAGCTCTACCACTTTGCATTCACACCAAGAATACACAAGAGTTCCAATTTCTCCAGTCTTTCTACAGCCTCACCAACACTTGTTTTCTGGGCTTTTGGATAGTAGACTTTTGCTCCTTGAAAGAAAAGCTGTGACCAACGTGCACAGTGTATTAATAAGCAGAGACATTATTGCTGACAACGGTCCATGTAGTCAAAGCTATGGTTTTTCCAGTAGTCATGATGGTTGTGAGAGCTGGATCAGAAGCTGAAGCTCCAATACTTTGGCTACTTGATGAAAAGAGCTGACTCATCAGAAAAGACCCTGATACTGGGAAAGATTGAAGGCAGGGGGAGAAGGGAACGACAGAGGACAAGGTGGCTGGATGACATCATGGGCATAAGTTTGAGTAAGCTCCAGGAGATGGTGAAGGACAGGGAAGCCTGATGTGCTGCAGTCCATGGGGTCACAAAGAGTTGGACACTACTGAGTGACTGAATGACAACAACAACAACAAGCCATCTTAATGGATGTGACACGGTATCTCCTTGTGGTCTTGATTTGCATTTCCCTATTGATTAGTGACATTGCATATTTTTTCATGTGCTTGTTGGCTGATTCATGTCGATAAATGGCAAAAAAAAATCACAATATGGTAAAGTAATTATTCTTCAATTAAAATAAATTAAGTTTTAAAAAAGAAATTTTCATTCCTGTATCTTCCATTTTTTAAATTGGGTTGTATTTTTGTTGAGCTTTAGGATTTTTTTATATATTCCAGATGTGAATTCCTTATTAAATATGTGATTTGCAAATATTTTCTTCCATTCCGTGGGTTGCCTTTTACTCTGTTGATGGTGTCCTCGGGTGCACAAAAGGACTCGGCAGTGTGAGTAGACACTGTAGAAATCAAGCAAGCAAAATCAGTAACTATTTGAACACTATACAAACACTCTCAGTTTCCTGTTGGAGAAGGAAATGGAAACCCAGTCCAGTACTCTTGCCTGGAAAATCCCTTGGATGGAGATGCCTGGTAGGCTACAGTCCATGCGATTGCAAAGAGTCGGACACGACTGAGCGTCTTCACTTGCACTTTCTTTTGGTTTTCTATATGGCCTTAGACAAAGATTGAATTTCTTAACAGTGATTCTTGAGTTCCTAAAAGTTATTTCTTCCACAGGCCCAATGATAAGTTTGTAAATTAGCGTAAAATGAAGAAAAGTTATCACCATTGTTTGAAACATTTTTTGTATGTAATTAGTATGAGGTGGAAGCAGAACTGGATGCACACCTGGCAGACTGGGTGGCCCTCGGCTTCCCTAGGGAGACAGGAGTGTCACTTAAAGGCCACAGTAGGAGAGAGGCTGGTTTGATGTCTAAGCCCTGTGGCAGGGTGTGTAGGATGGAGCCACATCACTGGGCAGGGCAGCTTGGGAGCCATAGTGGAGCAGAATGAGCAGGAGGACCAAAGCAAAGGTCAAGGTGCGGTGGACCAGGGCCAGTAAGCCTGGAGGTAGAGGACCCAGACAGGGAAATCTGGGAGGTAAGGTGGGGGACTCTGAAAACCAGGATGCTTTCAGCCATTCTTTGGTCATGAGAAACCTGGCTCAAGACATGGACATGAGACCAAGATGGTGGCCATTCTCATGGCTGTGGGATAATATACCCTGAAGGGGACTGAGGCTTGAAAGACTTCAGCACTAAGTGCTGAAGTCGGGCAGAGTCAGCTGCAGTTCAGTGTATCACGTGATCATGGCCAACTTAAACCTAAGGTAGTTGATTAGCTGGATATCAGGGATACACAGCATTGGTGGGAGGTTGGAGGATGGGTTTGCAAGCAGATGGGGCCCACAGGAGAGCCGTGGAGCTGGGAGCACAGCAGCCGTCTCCTATCTGGAATTCTCTGATCTGATGCCAGCCCTGGGATGGATGGCCTCCAGAGTTCCCACTTCCCTTGGATTTACTCGCTCACGGAACTGTCTGGGAGAGGTGGTCTAGCTGGCTGGCAAGTGCCCACTGCCTGCTGTGTAGAAGAGGTCTGAGCCCCTACGTGTCTGTAGGGTTGGTTACCAGGAACTACCCCCACCAGAGCCACACATGGTCTGAGAGAAGTTACTCCCCATGGGAAACAGTGCTTTGGGAACGTGGACAAGCACTGAGCTGGTAGATGACTCCCTGTCCACTGCAGGGCACCTCCTTGCGGCACGAAAGCAGAGAGCTGCGGGCATCTGTGGGAAGTCCCGGGGTCAGTCAGACAGACAGCTGGAGTTGGAGCGCTGGAAGTCCCTGGAGGGGTGACATGGGTTAGAGCAAGATGAGACTGGCTTGGAAGGAGGTGTTCTGGATGGGGGTGTGGGGGATGTGCAGGGGAGATTATAAGGCTGGTCTACTTCCCAGAATCAGTCCTGAAGTAAGGACCTGGGTCCTGATCACAAGTCACGGAAACCAGCTGGAGGCAGATTAAGCACAAACTAGGTCTCATCACAGGGGAAAGCCCCACAGGACCACAGGCAGGACAGGCGACCCCCTCCTGTCTGTCGCTTGACCTCAGGGCTTGTGTCTCTGCCCCTGTCTGATCCCCTGCCTCTCTCTCCCCCTCAGACCTGCTGCCTCTGGTCTGTGTCCCTCTGGGAGCAATGGTCACCCCAGTCCAATGCCTGGGCCAAGGCAAAGTCCCCACCTCCTAAGGGGGCCACAGCACTTAGAGGCTCTGAATATAACCCGGTGGGACCTCAGTGTGGCTCAGACTAGGCAGTGCCTGGGGGGGGAGCAGGAGGACCAGGCTGACCGGGGCACTTCACTCGGGCCTGGGGTGGCTCTGGGGAGGGCAGCCTGGTAGGGGGAGTGGCGGTGGGGGCAGGAAGTGGAGCATTAAGGAGGGGGTCCCAGGAGGAAGATGGGAGAAGTGTTGCTGACGGCAGAGCAGGGCAGGCAGGGGTGATAAGGTTCTATTTTGGACCTGGGTGTCTCAGCACGTCAGCAGAGCATCTTGTGAGGAGAGGCAGGGCCGAGGCAAATTGGCAGGTGGGAGGTTAGAGCCTGTTCCAGAGCCCGGGGTGGGGCAGACAGGCACTGAAGGGCTGCAGGTGGCAGAGCTGTGGGTGTGGGCAGCAGAAGAGCTTTCCCTTCTCCCTGAGGCCACAACTCCTGCCTCTTTCCTCTGAGCCCTCTCCTGCAGCCAAAGCCTTGCTGGAGAGAAACCAGAGATCCCGCCCTCCAGGGACCCACAGAGTCTACAGAGCCTCCTGGTCTCCGGCTCCAGAGTCTGGAGATTCATAGTATCACCTTAACTATTCATGAGACATTCCCTGAGCACTTGCTACACACCACACTTGGTGCTCAGGTGGGATAACTCTCATCTGTCCTTTTGGTGCTGAAGTTGGGAAGCTGGGCCAATCTCAGGGTGGGCTGGATGAGCCCCAGGTGCAGCATGGCCCAGACCTGCATCAGGAGAGGGCTTCCTAGGGAGGTGACACCTGTGCTGGGGCTGAAGCCCAAAGAGGCCAGATGCAGGATCTGCGAAGGGTTGGGCAGCTGTTCCTGCACCTTCTGGCTCAGTTCCCTCAAGCCTGGACTCTGGGCACCTCTGTGTCTTGTGTCCCCCATCAGAGGAGCAGATCACAGTAAGTCTCCAAACCAAAACCATGGGTACCTGGGCTACCAATGAGCCATGGGTCTCATTTCCAGTAACTGAAAGTCAAAATAAAGGAAAGAATCTCAATTTTCAGTTAATCTTTCTTTAAGTTTGGGGATTGCTACTGTTGGGCTCAGGGCAGACACTCCCAAAATATGCCACAATGGCATATTGATTATTTTGGGTTAAAATCACTTAAGAAATGGCCAATGCAGGAGGGACACCCCAAGCCTCCTGTCTCACTGAAAGCAGGATGTCATCTCTCATGTGAAAGGTGTGCTCCCCCCATCTGGACAGAGGACACCCTTACTGATAGAGATGGGGAATTCGGGCGAGAAGCCTGTATGAACACATCTTGTGATTTCTTAAATTTTCTACCCTAAACTCAAACCCTGCTTAGATTCTTCACCAACTGAGCACTCAAAACTTCAGTTTCTTCTTGCTGTTAATGCCTCCCAAATTTGTTTCTTTTTCTAAAAAGTATAAAAACTACCTGCTTTGGCCACTTCTTAGGGACCCTTCCCATGAAACCTCTATGGGCAGGAATTAAAATGTGTTTCTTCTTCTCCCATTAATCTGTCTTGTGTTAATTTTATTATTGGTCCAACTACAAGAACTCGAGAAGGGGAAAGTGAAAGTGTTAGTCACTGAGTTGTGTCCGACTCTTTGTGATCCTCTGGACTATAGCCCTCCAGTCTCCTCTGTCCTTGGAATTCTCCAGGCAAGAATACTGGAGTGAGTTGCCATTTCCTATTCCAGGGAACCTTCCCAACAAGAACTCGAGAAGGGGAGTGGTGGAAATTTCCTCCTCCCAGACATTATTTTAGTATATAGATAAGATGCTGGATGGCATCACCAATGCAATGGACATGAACTTGGGCAAATTTCAGGAGATGGTGAGGGACAGTGAGACCTGGCGTGCTGCAGTCCATGGGGTCGCAAAGAGTCAGACATGACTGGGTAACTGAACAACAACAGCAGCATAGATAAGATGGATGTGTTCTCAGTCATCTCCCACTCTTTATAGCCCCATGGACTGTAGCCTACCAGGCTCCTCTGTCCTTGGGATTTTCCAGGCAAGAATACTGCAGTGAGTTGCCATTTCCTACTCCAAGGGATCTTCCAGACCCAGGGATTGAACCTGCATATTCTGCACATTTCCTGCATTGCAGACAGATTCTTTACTGCCGAGCCACCACCAGGGAAACCCAATAGGTAAGATGATATACTCCTTATGTTCAACTGCAAAACAAACCATCCCACATCTTACTGGCTTAAAGCCACAGTAGTTTCCTATTTCTCGTGGTGCAGTGGGTACCCCAGCTGCTCATCCTCTCTTCCTGCTTGAGCTTGGACCAGACATTTGACAGGAACTTGGGGGGGGTCCAACCATCTCAGTTCAAAGTCCAGCCTTGGGTGGGTTGGCCAAGGGCCAGATCTCCCTCTCGTGTGATCTTTATCCTGGGCTTTATCTCAACACAGTGACCTCTGGGTTCCAAGAAAGTGAGGACAGAACCACAGGCTGCTTGAGGCCAACAAGCCATAAGCCAGCCCAGATTGCTGGTTGGAGAAGATAACTTGGTCTCCTGATAGGAGCAGCTCTGCCCGAACGTGACATGCAGAAAGCCTTGACTATGGTATGATCGCTCCACTGTGGTGAGTGGATGAGCTACATGGCTCCTAGGGGCTCTGTCATCTCAAGGCAGACAGCAATCCTCCAACTTACCACCCTTTCAAGGCACTCTCTGTCCCTCCGCTTGTTGCTGCTAGGAAATTGTCATCTGTGCAGACAGCACCTGTGAACTGTCTGGGGTACCAGTCTACCCCCAAGCCATCTGCACGTTCCTCCAGCTGCACATTTAACCAGAAAAGCAGTCAAGGGCTGTAGTGGCCCCTCATTTGCTGCTTACCAGCACGGCCAAGAAATACACATGTGGGGAAGTCAGTCACAGATAAATGTGGCATCTTTTTTTGCTGATATGACAAGAGATATTCCATTTCACACCACCCTTGAAATGACTGTACAGAAGTGAAACAAACACATCCCCCTGCCTGAGGCTTGCCATTCTAGGGGACATTTGCAAGGATTGAATAGTCTTTTTACTTTGTTTCCTCACCTCCCCTCATCTCAGATCCATAAAAGAACCTGGCATCTAGGCCCCCAAAAATGGCTATTTTGAGGCACTACCCTGCCATCTTCTCAGCCAGCCAGCTCCTGAATAAAGTCCCCTCCTTATCCCAAAACCTCATTTTGGATTTATTGGCCTATTGTGTGGCAAACAGAGAGAGCCTGGACTCCGTAACATATTTAGACCTAAATTGACTGGCCTCTCCAGGATCACTGTATTCTTGTCGCAGTGAAATCAGAGCAAAGCGCCAATACCACCATCTCTCAGATCCTCTCTCTCAGCCTGCTGGGAGAGGCCCAGAGCAGAGGATGGGCAAGGTGGGCTGGGGCCCATGACAGCCATTAGACCCTGTTGGCTAGTCCTCCAGACAGGCCACATCTTCTGCAAAAGCAGACGGATCACAGATTTCTCATGCCAGAGCTGGTCTTTATCAGTGGTGTTAAAATAGCTAAAGAAAGAAAGAATGTACACCCTGCCTCCAAGATGGAGTGGGGGCAGGGCAGGAACCAAGGCCCGGATTGGGGGCTGAACAGTCTCAGGATAAATTTAGAAAATACAGTGAACAGAGGCCTGGATCCACACTGCCCACCCAGCCAGGCTGGTGAAGCCACTCTGCCCCCTACTCCCACCCCATCCACTTCCATCCCCACCATCCAGGCCGAGGCTCTGGTGGCATGGGACCAAGCTGAGGTCCCCAAAGTTTTAGGTCTAAAACATCTTGCCAATCCAGAAAACCTCTCTACCAAAGTCATAAGAAAGAAGGCAGATGTGGTCCTGAACAACCACTAAGCCGGGCCCTGTGCTCATCACAGAGACATCAGACCAGGAAGTAGTCCCTCCCCTTCCAAGGCAGTTCAACCCATCCTTCCCCAAGAGAAACAGAAACCAGTCCTGTCGCATAGCTCACCCCACTGGGAGTGGGTGGGGGGCCACCTTTGTTTACTGATTGCCTTATCTGGAGGAAAAGCAAACTTCTCATCTCTTTACAACTGGAAGTACGCTTAACAAGCCGGGCCATGGTAGTCAGGCTTCTGCGTCCCAGGGAAACTGGGCGAGCAGGGTACTACTCTCTTCAGAGAGATGTCCCCAGGTCCTTGGGAAACATTTCAGGGTTGTCAGACTGGCAAGAGGCTGATTCAGCTTTTAAACAGATTTACACACACGCGTGCACACGCGTGCACACACACACACAGGAAGGGAAAGAACTTACAGCTTTTCTAAAGGAAATGCTCTAAGAAGAGGGAGGAAAGTGTTTACTTTCTTTGCATCGGGGAGTATTAACGTTTTCTCATTTTTAATTTGCATTTGCCTCTATAGCCATCTCTGTGTGCACTCAAAGCCCAAGGGACTGAGCAGCACAGTGGGCTGGCCCTGGCTCCAGGCCTTCCTGCGGGTCTCACCGAGGACTCAGCCTGAGAGACAGCTGCTCAGTTAGCTCTGAGGAACTGCTCGGAAGAGGAAGGGGCGAGGCCAGTTTTTATGTGATTTTTTTTTTTTTTTTTTGACTAGAAAATACCTGCAGTCAAGCATACATCATGGTAAAAGAGTACTGCTAGTCACAAAGAACAGACATCTCATGACAATGATTTTAGGGTTTTTCCATGTATGGGAAGAGATAAGACTCTGGGGTCATTGGAATCCTTCCTGAGATACGCATCTTAACTATCTAGGGGCCCCGGTTATCCAAAGCACAGAGTGCTTCCTTCTGTTTCCATCCAGATGGTGGGTGACTGCTGTGGGTTGTGAGTTAACCCTTGTAGAACTGGGTGGTGAATGACACTTTTTTTCCTTTGTTCACACATCTATGATTTTTTTGGTCTGTTTCAGAGTCTTTCACAACTTTTCCTTGTAGAGGCTTGAATTATTAAATCATCCCTTACTTGTTTTTTTTTTTAAATATTTATTTTTATTTATTTGGTTACACCGGGTATTATTTGCAGCATGCTGTATCTTTAGTTGGGGCATCTGGGCTCTAGTTCCCTGACAAAGGATCAAACCCAGGCCACCCACAATGGGAGCACTGAGTCTTAGCCACTGGATTACCAAGGAAGTCCCCATCCCCCACTTCTTGAAATCAGTTTGATGAAAAAGCAGAACTCATGAGCTCAAATCATAACACCTGCTTGATCTTATTCACCTATCTTCATAGCAAGCATGCTGGGAGGGGCAGTTTGCTTCCTCCCTGATGAAGATTCAGGCAGTGCCATGACTTCTGTGATCACAAATAAGCAATAGAAGGCACCACTGATAACTTTATATCTGAAGTCTCAATGTAAGAATTAAACTTGCCAAGTCCCAGGTAAACATCAAAATTGAACACCTCTCGGGTGAATTGCTTTTCCTCTTGTTTGCCTTCTGGAGGGACTGTGGTCAGCTCCCCCTTCTCCCTCACCTCCTCCCACCTCCCCAGCCTGTAGTGGGGGCGGGGTACTGCATCAGGGCTTGGAGGGGGGGAGGAGTCAGGCAGAGAAGGATTTCCTGTGTTCTAGGTCTTGCCCTCCCCTCTGCACCCTCCTGCCCTGTCCTCTCCCTCTCTCTGCTGCTGACACTCTGGAGGTTGCCCTGCTGCCCCTCCTGTTCCTACGATGAGGCTGGGTGCCCCCAGCTCCTGGTTTCTGCAGGTGAGGTGGGGGCCAAACACGCAGAATCCCCTCCAGAGAAGCCCTCTCCTCTCTCCAGCAGCCTCATCTCTTCACCCGGAGGCATGAGGCCAGTTTCAGCATACTTCCCTTACAAACTGTGTGTGCTCCAGCCTCTGCGCTGGTGTCAGGGCGCCTCACTTGTGTTTTCACATGGGTCCTTCAGTGCCTTTCACACAGAGCCCAGCACACCACACGCGTGTGCAGAGAGGCCCACCTGAGCCTGGGTGCAAAGATGGGGGCTGTGAGGGGGAGGGGGTTCTCAGGAGGGCAGAGTCCCCGGGCCATTGGCAGATGTTTGCTGAGCAGAGAAACCTCATGTGGCTCATTCTGGGCCTGGTGGAGATGGGCATAAAGGCCCCCATTTCCTCTCCTAGAGGAGTGGCCTTGGGTGCCATGCCCACCCTCGCAGGCCTCAGTGTCCTCATCTATAACCTGGGCACATCAGGGTTCGTAGGTCACAGGGCAGTGTGGGGTGCATGCAGAGGACTGGCAAGGGCCAGGCTGGTTGTCACAGCAATCTCTGCACTGGCCCCTCAGCTCACCTCGGCGCCCCCACCCCATCTGCCACAGACAGGCCACCACTGAGATCTAATTCGGAAATAGCGTTTATTGAGGTGTCTCCACAGGCCTGGCCCTGCGTCCCAGCCGCTGGCACCTCGGGCTCACTCCTCCTTCTCGTCCCCGTGGGTGATGATGTAGCACAGGGACTTGTAGTCGATGTTCCCCGCCAGGTCCATGGGCGTCAGGGCGAACATCTGCTCCACCTGCGCAGGCGCTGGTCAGAGTGATCTGACAGAGGCCTGTGACCTTTCCCTGCCCCTGCGGCCATGCACTGCCCCTCAGCTTTTCAGGTAGAGGGCTGGGGCAGGAGTGAGGGGTGCAGTGGGTCCCAGGGCCCACCCTGCCCACAGAGCCGCCCTCCTCCCATGTTGGAAATCTTTCAGATGCTAAGGTCCACTGCGCTCTCACCCCTGGACCTCTGCACACAGAGCTCGCCCAGCCCACACACCTCTGACTCCATGTCCTTCACCCTCCAGATTTCAACAGAGGCAGCACCTCCTCCAGTAAGCTGGGCTCTAAGCCCACGAGGGTAGTGGGTCACTGAGGCCCCCACCCTGCAGACCCTATGGGGTGGAGCCCTGTGAAGGGGCCCAGGAGGGATGGTTGAAGGAGCCCAGAATCCTCACCTCGGCTGGAGAGAACTTGTCTGCCTGGGTCAGGAGAAGCTGCTTGAACCTGAGGGAGTAAGTGGGGAACAGTGGGGAGAGCTTGGTGGGGCTTGCTACATGGGGAGAGGATGGAGGCTCTCACAGCCCAGATGGTCAGCTCCCCCCAAAAGCAGAGAGGACCCCAAAGGACAGGTGGCCACCCTCACAAGGGGACCCACCTCCCTTCCTGCTTCCGGCACGGTGCCCCCTGGCCATCCACTCCGTTGTCCTACTTACTCATCCTTGTTCACCACGCCTTTGCCACTGGGGTCAAAGAGGCGGAAGGCGCTCAGGATGGCTTCTTCAGGGTCTGTCCCTGGGAGGCCAAGGGAGCCAGGTGAGCACCCACACCGCCAGCTTCCCAGCCCCACCGAGGAGGAACCCGGGGTGCGGGAGGGAACCTTCCATATCACAGAGAGCGGGGAGGGTACCCGATACAAAGTGCTCCTTGGGGCTCAGAGAAGCTGGGATCGGCTGTCTTTCTGAGATGGTGGGCTTGGCCAGGAGGTTGGGACTGGGGGTTTGGGAGTGAAAGCGAAGGCATATTTCCCAGCCCTGAGGCTTGGGGTGATCGGTGCTCATGGAATGCAGAGGTGGGCCCCACATCTTCTGGGTGGGCAAGGGCCAGATGGGGTCTGGACAGGCTCTGGGTGGGATTCAGGCTGGGTCCAGGCAGGGTCCAGGTGGAGTGCACACTTGCTGCCCAGCCAGGGACTCCAGCCCTGCCCCGGGCTCACCATTGAGCTTCTCCCCAAACAGTGTGAGGAAGACAGTGAAGTTGATGGGTCCCTTCCCTTCCTGCAGCATGGCGTCCAGCTCCTCTTCTGGAACATTCACCTTCCCTGTGGGGATGTTAGATGGACACAGGGCCCTTGAGTGTCCCTGAGTAGGGCTGGGCTGCCCCTCCCCCATCCCAGCCACCAAGGATAGAGAACGCTTTCTGGGTGGGGGAGGTGATGTGAAAGGAAGGTGGTCTGGGGGTGGGTGGGTGGTGCGAGCCAGGACAGGAGTAGAGGCTGGGCCAGCCAGCAGCTCTGAGCCGGGTCCCTGGTGCGAGAGGGGCTGGGCCAGGCAGGAGACCGGTGTTCTCACCGAGCTGGGAGTAGGTCTCTCTAAGGTCCGACTTGCAGATGATGCCATCACGGTTCTGGTCGATGCAGCTGAAAGCCTGTGAGGTGGGGGGGGGGGGGGGGGGGGCACAGTCTCCAGTGGGAGCAGCCCACACCCCAGGCAAGGCAGGAGTGGAGGGGGTCCTGGGTGGTGGGAGGAACAAGGACAGGGGCCAAGACCCCTGATCTACAGGGAAGAAGGGATGTATTGGGGGCACGGTGCCCAGATGGGGCCCAGGCTGGTGGGAGTGGGGCACTCACTTCCTTGAACTCCTGGATCTGGGCTTGCTCGAACATGGAAAAGACGTTGGAAGAGCCTCGCTGGGCCTGCTTGGTGGCCGCGGCCTTGCCCCGGGTCCCTGCCTTCCTGCTGGCCTGCAACACCACAGGTGGGGACGGGTCCTCTCCCCAGCTCCCCAAAGACTCCCTGCCATCAACAACCCTAGAACATTCCGGGAGAACTGGGGCCCAGGGTCCTGCTTCTCTCCCTGGAGACCACCTCTCTGGTACCGGCTCCACGCCCCCAGCCCAGAGGACAGCACCTGGGAGTCCGCTGGCCTGGAGTCCCCCACCTGGCACTCACCATCCTCTCTCTCTGCAGCGGCCTGGTTGCCTCGAGGGGCCCACAGCCCCCTTTATGTCTCAGCCTTATCACCTGGAATGCCAAATAAGGACAGGAGGAGAGGATAGGCCCAAACTTGGCAGCCTCTGCTTGGGCTGGGGGAAGACGGGGCCCCCGAGCGGATTCCAGCCACGTTCCCAGTGACCTTCAGGCCCCCGACAGACGTGTGACATGCAGTGTTCCCCCGTCCCGGCACTGCCGAGTGCACCGCCTCCTGAGAGAAGAGCAGGCTCGCAGCTCTCGCTGCTCCAGGGCTGAACGAGGGGCCCCTGTTACCCTCACCAGACGTCCTTCCTGCAATTCCAGCCCAGGCCACAGGGACAGCTGGGCTTGGGAAGGGAGTCAGTGGTTCTGAGGATGGTCTCTGGCCCGAGACCCTCCCCCAACAGGGATTCCCCGAGGTGAGGACACTTGGCCCTGGCCTCTCGCCCCTCTGACCAAGGGGCAAAAGGCAGCCCTGAGCTAATGGTGACCCCGACCAGAACTTGCATGAGATGCTGTTGGAGCATGGAGCACTGCCTGGACCCGAGCATCCCCTGTGACCCCCATGGAAGGGGGTCCCAAACTCTTCTTGTGGAGCTTCACTACAGAGTGAGGGGCCTGGGCTCCCTCCGCTGTGCCAGAGCAGCAGCCTCTCAGCTCCCTGTGGGCCCAGGGCAGAAAGGGGCTGGGGGGCTGGGGACTTGCCAGAGCAGGAAGAGTGGGCAGCTGGCGGCTCCCCTGAACCCAGAACAGGAGAGGGCCCATGGCTGTCCCTCTGCCCATCGAGGCGAGGATGCAGGGAGGCCAACTAGGAGAGCAGGGTTCTTGTCCGTCAGACCCAAGGTCCCTTTTGTGTAACAAGTAGCTTGTAACACCTCTTTTACTCTCCTAAGATGAAATTCATAGGCTATACCTATAACCTGCCTCCATGGAGAATTTTAAACAATCAATATAGGGCCCTGAATCATAACACAAAAGACACCTAGAAAATAATTTATGGTAACGTGAGATCCAATACTGTAGGTGAATGCTGGAACGTGAGTACATTAGTACTGATAATGACATCATCAAAGACTCAAACAGACTTCCAATGCATAATTTAGACTTGAGAGAAAGAAAAAGATCAGAAGTAATTCCATGTGGCATACCATAAAATGGGACAGCATCTCAAGGAGGACATGAAAACTCAAAATCACAACTTTGGGTTAAGTACTGAATGAAACAACATAGTCATTCCAGATTTGCTGGTTTCTCTCACTGAAGAGTGAATGTAATACACACTACGCATGTGCACTCAGTTACTTCAGACATGCCCGACTGTGTGACTCCATGGACTGTAGCCCACCAGGCTCCTCTGTCCATGGGATTCTCCAGACAAGAATACTGCAGTGGGTTGCCATGCCCTCCTCCAGCAGATCTTCCTAACCTAGGGATTGAACCCATGTCTCGTGCATTGCAGGTGAATTTTTTTAACCACTGAGCCACAGGGGAAGCCCTACTATGTATAAAATAGATAATCAACAAAGACCTACTGTATAGCAAAGGGAACTCTACTCAGTATTCTGTAATAACTGAGAGGGGAAAATAATCTGAAAAAGAATGGATATATGTATATGTATAACTGAACGACTTTGCTGTATACCTAAAACTAGCACAACACTGTAAATCAACAATGTGTTAAGTCTCTTCAGTCATGTCCGACTATTCCAACATAAAATGAAAATTAAATTAAAAAAGATAACAGCGTCCAAAAACCTGGAAAAAAAAAAGTGAGTGTATGTTAAAATCTTACATGTTCATATGTAACTGGGTTTGTGTGTAAGAAGATCTTAGCCCTGAGGCTTGGCTAATGTGAAAAAGGCATTTCTTTCAGGAGCAAGCTTGAAAGGATCACAGAACTCATGTGACTTCTTTTAAAAAAAAATATTTATTTGATTGCACTGGGCCTTAACTGCAGCCCGCAGGATCTTTAGTTGCAGCATGAAAACTCTTAGTTGTGGCATGTGGGATCTAGTTCCCAGACCAGAGATGGAACCCAGGCCCCCTTCATTGGGAGTGCGGAGTCTTAGCCACTGAACCTCCAGGGAAGTCCCCATGTGACTTCTTGTAATTCTGTCTCCAACCCCTTCCATCACTGTCACAACCTAAGTGGCTCCAGGGACTCCCTGCTGAGACCAACCTGCAGCAGGACCAGTCCCCAGAGATCAGCCCTGTCCCCCTTCTTAGAGTAGCCCCACTCCCTCCAGGACTGCACTGAAGCTCTGAGACCTCAGAGCTGTTGAGTGATTACAGACATGTGGAACCACGCCCTGAATCCCACGGGCTGGTGCGCAGAGGCCTGGTCAAGTCCAGGACCCCTAACCACACCCCCACGCTGCCCCCAAGCCATTCCTGTTCCTGCAGGAAGTGTGTTACTCTTCATACTCCCCAGCATGGCTCACCAGAGAGGATGGCAAATTTCAAGACACACCTTGGCCTGCAGAGTGTCTGTGTGCACAGGATCACGTCTGTATGTGTGCTGTCCCCCAGTCTCATACACAGAGGTCAAAGAACAGTGGACAAGGTCATGTTCTAAACTTTTAAAACTTTTAATTAAAAAAAACAAAACCACACAGTTCCAGGTTGGGCATGGATATGCTGGTGTGGTACATGGAAGTCTGCTGAGAAGAAAGAGGCCTAGCTTGTCCCTTGGGGGGTGTGCTGAGTGCTGCTGGGCTTTTTGAGTGCCCAGGGCCATGGGAGCCAGGGACTCGATCTCAGAGATGCTCCCAGGCCTGTCTGTGGGTGGGGGGACTCCTCCTTTTCCTGGGCCCCTCTGAGCAGAGGCTTTGGGGACTCTTGTCTCCTGCATCTCCTGTGAGGGTCCATCCCAGAACCACAGACCACTCAGGGATGGCAGGATAGGAGGGAAAAGGCTGCCATATCCAGGCCTCAGGGTACCCACAGTCTCTACTGTGGAGCTTGTCCCTTCCATTTCCTGGGAAATGGGGGAAATGGGATCAGCAGCTCCCCAGGGGCCCTGTGGAATCCAGGTCTAGGTCTGGCCAGGTGATGAGGGCTGCCTCCCCACGCAGGCTGAGCTCATGGGGAAACCAGGCCGTAGTAGGGTCCAGAGGGCACCCCCTTCTCAGAGCCAGGGCTGAGCCAGGCTGAAAGCTCCAAGAGACAAGCAGTGTAGAAATGCAACAAAATCCTGAGTGAATAACTCCCTTCTGGGTCCTTGATTCCAGCAAGAAAGGCGAGGTACTTTGAGGGTTCTCCATTCCTGTTCATTTCTGCTCCCAACCCAGTCAGGGCCCTAGGGCTATCTCACCAACTGACCCTGAGAGAAGAGGCCTGCCTGGGCCCTCCGCAACCTCTCCAGAGGCTTTCCCCCACCTTCTGGGGGTGACAGCCGGGATGGGAGGCATCCAAGGTCCTCACAAGGAGAAGCCTCTCAATTGGGCCAGGTTGGGGGGACTTGTAAGGAGAGTGTCCCCTGGCGCCCAGGTCCAGTAGCCGGCCACAGCTTCCTTCCTGCCTTGCAGCCTTTCTTCTTACTGGCCCAGCATGCAGGCCTTCTTACAGGCCACCGCGGAGATCAAGGCTGCGCCCCGACCGCTGCCCTCCTCGGACTCAATGAAGGTGATTTCACAGCTGGGCGTCAGCCTGCGCACGATGGCGTGGAACCGCTCCTTGAAGCTGCATAGAAGGGAAGCTTGGCTGCTGCTATCGTGCTGAATGCAGCGCAGGGGGTAAAACAAGGGAACCCTCCTCCTGTGTCTGGGGGGCAAGGGAGTACGGAGAGTTTAAGAATTCTCGGGACCTCGGAGAGCTTCCGTCTCAGCCTGCGTATCATAGATGGAGACCAAAGCCCGGATTCTGCCCTAAGGATGCAAACTCACAAGGCGCAGGCTGGACCAGGGTTGGACCGGCAGAAGGCCGCGCGGGCTCACCTGGGGTGCAGCTTGTACACGGAGCCGTCCACGCCCACGGTGATGCGCATCACGTCCTCGCTGCGGCTCTCGCGCATCCGGTTGATGACGCCCGCCAGCCCCGCGGCGCACATGTGCGCGGCGCGCGTCGACACGCTCTCGCAGGCTCGGCGCACGATGTCACAGTCAGTGGCCGAGGGCCGCAGCCCTAGTGTGCTCAGGATATTGTAGATCTGCTTGCGGTCACCGGAATCGCTGCAGGGAGGGAATGGGAGGGCATTGAGGGAGGGTCTCTTGGCCTGGGACCAGACAGATTCCCACCGCGGCGGCCTCTGCCCCTCCCCCTGCCCACCTCTCCCAGGCAGAGAGCTTGGGTCTACCGAGTCCCGAGGGGAGCGGGTCTGACTTCGCCAGGGACCAGCAGTAATTTGGTCATTACTCGTCTCTCTAAGCCCAGGGTCTCCACCCTAACGTGGACGATAACTGCCGCGCCCCTGGGCTGTTGTGTGGATGAAATGAGCCTAGGTCCACGGCGTGTCGGGGAGCCACAGAGGGGAGGCTTGGTTTCTGTCGACTGTCCCGCAGGGAGTTCCCTTGGAGCCGGAAGACATACCCACCCCCGGTGCCCCAACCCGGGACCTTAGCTGGTCCTGAGTCCCTGCGCCCTGCGCCTTGCCCTCTGAGCCGGGCTCCCCGCACACGGCCCAGGACCTCACTGCTACCCTGGGACCCCGACTCGGGTCCCGGCCCCGCCCTCTGCGCCCCTGAGCTCCGCCCGGCCCGCACTTGGAGCCCCGCCCCCCCCCCCCCCATGACTTTCGCGTATGGGTCCTGGAAATTCTGCGTGCACACCGCCACCCGTACCCTACCACTAGCCCCTGAGCGCCCCGCGCACCTCTCCACCTGCGACACGAAGCGTGTCTCGAAGGCGCCGCGCGTGCGCAGCTGCTCCGAGGCCTCTCCGTGGAAGAGCAGATTCTCGTCCACAAGCTTCAGCAGCACAAGCCGCACCAGTTCGCCCATATACTTGCCACCGATGAGCTTCTCGTACCTGGGCAGAGAACAGCCGGGTCATTCACCGCAGGGAGGTCCCCACGAGCAGACGGAGGTCGGCCACCGCCCCCATCACAGCCAAGAGGAGGCCACGTGGGACGCTGTGACTCTGGGTTCAAGCCCATTCCGGCATCAATCCACCTGTTCTTTGGGGCCTTGGGAGAATGCTCCATGGTGGGGCCACGGTTCAGTCCCTCTAACACCTTCCTCTAGAAGGACCCTGAGCTGAGCCCACTTCGATTTCCCCGCCTGTATGTGATAGGAGCTCTTCTCATCACCCAGAGACAGTTGGGGAAGCTCAGGCTCAGAGTGGCTAGTGGCCAGCCTGAAGCGGGCCTTTGCCCACTTGCTAGGGCTCCTAGGGTCCCTGTGCTCCTGGAATCCACCGAGTTGGCACGTCAGCCCTAGAGTCTGTAGGCCTCCAGTGTTTTCCTCTTTCACTGAATACTACTGACCTTGCCGAGGTTTAGGAGAGCCAGAGAAGAAGCTCAGGTGCCTGGTGCAGAGCAGGCAGTTGATAAAGGAAAGCCCTGACTCAGGACAAGCTCTGTGAACCCGTAATATCCTCCAGATTACTCCGGTTCATTCTGGCAAGTTGTTTAGAGCCAGACTTTGGGGACCTCTGGATTAAGCCCAGTCAGCGTTGCTGGGGGCTTCTCAGAGTCTTCCTGTGCCAGCAGTCACCTGCTGGAACAGGGGACGTCCCTGCTCATCTGTCCATAGACCCTCTTTTTAAAGACTAATCTTGGCATTTCTCACTATTTCCAGTTCACAGAGGGGCACTCGTGTATGAGCTGAAGGATTATGAAGAGATTTGTCAGTTTGCTTTTCCCCAGAGCTGTTTAAAAACAAGCCCATTATCTGCTGGCAGGCCCCATCTGCCACGCGGCCGGGGGAGGGGCAGTCCTTACAGCTGCTGCCCCGGGTTCAGGGAGTTCTCATCCACCACGCGGTCGTACTCCAGCAGGAACTCGTCCAGCTCGCCTGAGTCCCCGAAGGCGCCCCACTCGGTGTTGACACACATGCGGCCCTCGTCCCCTTCCACCAGCTCCACGTTCTGCATCTCCTCCATGTAGCAAGCGTTGCAGCCCGTGCCTATGGGAAGTGGCATCATCAGACCCCACCTGGGATGCCAGTTGTCCTGTCCTGCAGGAAGCCCTGTGTGGCCTGTCTTCCCAGCTTCTTTGAGCCCTCCATCCTCACCACTCCCTCCCTCCCCCTGCAGCAAAGGAAAACCCACTCTCCCAGGAGCTGGAAGGTCAGGGTTTGCTGTGTGACCTCAGGTTGATAAGCCCACCTCCCTGGGTGGTTCCTCTTCCCCAAAAGGGGTTGGTAACACCTACTCCTCCTGTTACCTGGAGTTGAGAGAAATGAGGGAAAGAATGTATGTTAAAGTGCTTTGCCAATTACAGATGTGAGTGGAATGTTATGATTTTGTCTTGTCTGTGCATCTCTTGTTTTCTGGCACTTTCTAAACATTTATTTGAGCTTCTCTGTCTCAGCCCCTGTTCTTTTTTTGGGGGGGGGGCACCCAGAGGTAGGGCTTCCCAGGTGACTCAGTGGTAAAGAATCCATCTGCCAATGCAGGAGATGCAGGAAGCATGGGTCCAATCCCTGGGTTGGGAGGATCCGCTGAAAGAGGAAATGACAACCCACTCCAGTATTCTTGCCTGGAGAATTCCATGGACAGAGGCGCCTGGCAGGCTACAGTCCACAGGGTCGCAAAGAGTCGGACACGACGGAGCAACTGAGCACGCACGCACACACCCAGTGGTGACTGAGGCAGAGTGTGGGTCCTTGGGAGCAGCACACGGGCCGCTGCAGGTGGGCCTGGCTATGGAATTTATAATCTGCAGGGTCCCATGCAAAGTGAAAACATGGAGTCCTTTGTTCATAAACTGAGTTTCAAAATGGTGACAGCACAGCATCAGCCTGAACGTGACTGCCTCCCCTCAAGCTGTGAGGGACAGCCACTCAGTCATGCCAACCTCATACCAGCAGCGGAGCTGCCTGGGGTCCAGGCCCAGTGATGCTGGGCCTTCCAAGATTTTGTGGGGGAAAAAATACAGAAATCCAGCCTTTGACGTGATTCCTCCCAACTTTTAAGTCTTGGTAATTATCATAAACGTGTTTAACCACAGAGCAGAGACACCTAGAGTGTTGCAGGGCAAATGTGATCACAGGCCACTCTCCCGTCTCTGCTCCAGGGGTGAGCCTGAGGCCGTCAGCCACAGAGCCCAGGTGGAGGTGGGCTGGGGACCTGACCCAGGCGGTTCTCTCTCCTCTCAGGGAGGAGAGAGCCAGGGCCCCTGGAGCTTCTGTTCAGGGGTGGACTTAACTTTCAGCTGGAAGGTGAAGGTGGAAGGAAGAGATGTGAGAAACTACAGGAGAGGCAGAGTCGACCAGGCTGCCCCTTAGGACATGTTCATACAGTTGCAGAGGGATGGTAAGAACAGGAATGCAGACCTCTCAGGGCTGACTCTGAAGGGGCCGTAGAAGCAAACAAACTTAACGCTGCCTTTCTAGGTAACCAGGGCCCAGAGAGTCCAGGGAAATACCCACATGCCTGTGTGTTCAAGCATTGCAGTAAACATTGTAAAGGCCCCGGGAACTTCTGGGAAAGGCCCACGGTTGGTGGGAAGGGCCCACTGGGACCTGCATTGTCCCCTTTCCAGGTACCTGCCATTTCCGGCAGGGTGGCCAGCTGCCCTGGGGTGTGGTAAGACTGTCCAGGAAGGGATGACGCCACTCGGGTTTATCCTCTTCCACTTGGACAAATCTGTCCACATTGGTCAATTTACCAGATGAGGTGATTTAATCAAATCCTGACGGGCCAGGTGGACATGCAGCTGATGTGCCATCTGAGGCAGTGACTTGCGAGTGTTGAAATGCTTCCTACCAATAAATAGCACGTGCATTTGGAACATCCCTGCTGCTCACAAGACCACCCTGGGCTCCAGTACCTCAAGTGGCTGTGACTGGCGCAGAGGCCCTGTGCAGCCTGCTGTAGATGAGAAGCCTCAGCTCTGTCTTTGGGTGGCTGGGGCCCCTGGGTCGGGCAGCGTGTGCATCCTTACCCACAATCATGCCAACCTCACACCGGCGGTCTTCATAGTAGCAGGAGATCATCGTGGCCACAGTGTCATTCACCATTGCCACCACGTCCATCTCAAAGTCCTGCCAAGAGGTGGAGAGACAGTGGTGATGGGGCTGGATGGAGGTGGGGGTCTCAGCTTAGCGGGCTCTGAGCCGTTCCAGCCAGGCACAGGAGGCAGACCCCTTCCTGAGGGGACACCCAGCAGGCCCTCACTAGCATCCTGGCCTAAGGTGAGGGGAGGAGGGTCCAGGGCAGTCACAGGGGCAGGTGCAGATGCCACTTACACCTCTCCGTTTGATGGCATCTCGCAGGAGCCCCACGATGTTGTTGCCTTCTGCTCCCGAGGCTTTGAAGCCCTTGGTCCAGTTGAGAAGGATGCCCTAGAGGGAGAGGAGGGTCTCAGTGACTGCTGGATGCTAGGGTTAGATGTGAGGGTATGGGAGCTAACTCATACCTCAGGGATGTGCACCCACTTTATTTATTTATTTTAAATTTTTGGCCATGTGGTTCAGCATGTGAGTTCTTAATTCCCTGAGCAGGGATCAAACCTATGCCTCATGCACTGGAAGCATGGAATCTTAACCACTGGGTTGCCAGGGAAGTACAAGGTGCACCCACTTTAAAGCTGAGGAAACTGAGGCTCAAAGCAGCCATATAACTTTGAAAAGTGTTGGAGACAATTCTCTATGCATATCTCATATTTCTGCAGAGCTGGGTTCCAGCCAATTTAAGAATGGCTGTATAGTTAAGCCTAGAGCCATCATCCCTGAGTGAGAAGGCAGTCCGTAGGGGAGCAGCCAGTGTAAGACCAGGGCTCCTCTCCTGTGTGCAGCTCCTGTGTGTGAAGGTCCCATCTGGGACCCCATCTGAAGGTCCCATCTGGCCCCCAGTGTTCAGTGGGGACTGGGGGTTGGAAAACCAACATAAGATGTTGCTCCCACAGCTGCTTCTGCCAGGAGTACTGACTTTGGCTTTCTCTCTGACCCAGAGGTCTCGTGTGTTGTGTATAATTGTATGTATGTATGTATGTATAATTCACACACACATGTATATATTTGTATAATTAATATGTGTAAATGAGTATGTATCATTTACCTGTGAATATGTGTATATATATATATATATATATATATGATCACATGCATATACACATGTAAGTATGAAAGATGTGTAAATATGCAGGTGTAATTTACATGTGTATATGTATGTATACTTGATGTGTATAATTTACATGTATATATGAATGTATAATTGACATGTGTAGATATATACAAATATATAACTGACCTGTGTGTGTATATATGTATGTGTAATATATTTATGTATAAAAATATGCATGTACCACTTATGTGTTTATATATATATAATCAGCATGAGTGCATACATGTGTGTAATTTAAACACATGCAGTGCATGCAAGTATAATTTATGTGCACACATGTTATTCGCATGTGTAACTTATGCACACACATACACATAATTTACATGTGTCTATGTCTGTGTGTGATTTACATATAGGTGTGGATATGTGGAGGATGTGTGGAGGCATGTATAACTGGCAGGCTAACTTACCTGCCAGAAGGCAGGGTAAAGCTGCAGCCCTGGGACATTGCCGCCTCCCCAGCAGAAGGTATAGTGTAGTGATGACATGCTGGTGTGTTGGAGCCTGGCTGCCTGAGTTTGAGCCCCAGCGCTGCCACTTCCCACTGTGGGCAAGTTGCTATGCCTCAGTCTCCTACTCTGTAATGGGGGTGTTATGCATACCTCATAGGGTTGCGAGAAGGCTTGAGTCAAATAGTAAGAATCAGCTAATATTATGACTATTTCCCAGAGTCTCACAGGAGTTAAGTGATGGAGCTTGTTTGAATTCAAGGCTCTTTCCCAACATGGGGTGCTGCATATGAAAGCAGCCCAGGGCAGAGTTCATGGGCCCTTTTTTCTGGGATGCCTGTCCACCCATCCATCCATCTCCTCCCCTGCCAACCTCACAGCTAGCCCCACCTTGTCGATGTCTTCATGCCTCACAGGAAAGGAGAAGGTGAAGCCCAAGGGCAGCTTCTTATGCTTCATCTGATGCTTATCCAGGAAGTCAGAGATGCACTCAGAGATGTAGTCAAAGAGCTGGAAGACAACACCAAGGTGGCCATCGGCTGCAGAGGGCGAGCCTCGTGCCAGGATGCTCCTCAGCCCTTGCTGAACTGCAGGCGCCTGAAAGCATGGCCTCTGGACCTGCCCTCAGTCCCCTGCTCCTGATCACCACTGCTTGTCGGGACTCAAGCAAGCCCTGTGCACAACCCCCATGCCAGAGTCCCACAGACAGCAGTCCTCAGGACAGGCAATGCCAGGACAATTGGGCTGGTCCCCAGCCCAGCTGTGCTCTGCCAGTCTGGCCCTCCCAGCTGGACCCAGCAGCATCTAGCCTCAGACTTTTGACAGAGGTGTATGCCTGGCTATAACTATGGTTTCTGGCTTCAAAACCCAAAGTGTTCTTTGCTGTCTGCAAGTGTCCTGGCCACCCAACCCCTGGACCTGTGAGGACTGGCCACCACCCCACTCACATAGGCCTGTCCAGAGCTGGGCATTACTGAGTGCCTGCTGATCGATTAAGCTTCCCAGTGGGTTCCAGGCCCAGGGAGGCAGCAACACCATCCTGCTTCCTTGGTGCACACCCCGTCTTGCAGCATTCCAGGGTATGGCAAGGATGAGGCTGCCATGGGCCTGTCCCTCAAGGAAATTGGCTCTTAAAACCCTGTGCCTCAAGGAAATTGGCTCTTAAAACCCTGTGCCTCAAGGAAATTGGCTCTGGCTCCATCCACGTCCCCTAGGGCTCATTCTACTTCTGTGGTCCTTCTTGAGTCCTCCCCATGGGCAGATATTATCATTGCAGTCACGCCACCTGCCATCTGTGTTGGTGGAGGATGAGGGAACGCCACGTGGGGAGGAAGGAGAATGCATGCATGGACTGTGAGCCTGTTGGACCAGAGTGTTCTCTTGACTGTCCTACCATGTTTCTTATCCTTCTGGGAAACTGGGCAGGGGTGCGACTTGTTGGGGCCATGCCCCACGGCCATCCACCTAGGCCTCTCAGCTGCTTCCCTTTCCTGTAGCAGGGCCCCCTGAAGTTGGGCCCACAGCCACCTGCCCTTGATGAACAAGTAGGCCCTAACACCAGGACTAACCAAGCTCCAAGATCCTGGTTGGCCTTGACCCTGGTCCCTGCACCACCTGCCCCCGAGCCCCTTATTCCCTAGCCCAGGGTGCTCACCATCTCAGCAGTGCCCGTCATGGCATCCTCGGGGATGGAGTACATCTGGTGTTTAGTTTTCACACTCCACTGTCCCGCCTCGCCTTCTCCCACCTTCACCAGCATCACCCGGAAGTTGGTGCCACCCAGGTCCAGGGAGAGGAAGTCCCCAACTTCTGCAGCCACAGACAGAAGTACATCAGTCTCATGGGCACCGCCTGGCAGGACCCCTGAGACTGGAGAAGAGGAGGTAAAGGCATGGTGGGGGCACCAGAGGGGCCCCTGGTACCGGACCCCAGAGTAAACTGTGGAAAGGGTCAAAGGTGAACTGGTTAAGTCAGCAGGAATTCCTTGCCTTGGACTGAAGTCCCCCCAAGCCCAGAGCCCACCCGAAGATCTAGGAAAATGGTCCAGACTCAGGATTGGGCTGAGAGTCCCCCAAATGACTATAGGAAACCATTTTTCTCCTTGTGAAATGAAAAAAGCCAGTTTCTCTGAGGTCAGAATGAGCCTGAAGGCCCCAGGGTTGGGCCAATGGAACAGGCCAGTGTCTGGGGCCCAGCACACTGAGGCTGCTAGGGACAGTCAGGGCTCTATTAGGAAGGGCCTAGGGCACTTCTCCCTGCCGGAGCCAGGGGACAGCTGCCTATGGTTGAGGACTTGCTGGCTCCTCTGTGGGTTCCATCCCAGCCCTGTCCTGGACCACAGTACCTGAGCCCTCTGGGGTGGAGCGCACGTAGGTGGGCAGCATCTTCACACTGGCCTCCTCGTGGGTCTCCAGCCTCAGGCCTCGGTCCATCTCCTTCTGCATCCGCCTCATCACCTTCTTCAAGTCCTCCTCCTGCAGCTGGAACTCCGCCAGGATCTGTTCCGCCTGCACAGGGAGGGGGATGGGGAGCAGTTGGGTGGGAGAGGAGCTGTGCAGAGTTGGGGAGGGGGGACCTGCGGAGAGGGTGTTTCTCACCCACACCGAGGGTCTCCTTTTGCCCCCTGACCCTGAGTCCGGGATGACCTTCATTTCAAACTACCGCAGTTAAAACCAGTTGGAAAATTAAGACAGTGGAGTCCCAACACCCCTTCTAAACAAATGCAGCCTGGGGGTGAGGGGCAGAGGGCAGATGAGGCACCTCCCTTTGTACCCCTGATCCAGGTCAGGGGAAGAGGGAGGTGCTAACCAGGAGAGTGGGTGAGACACAGGCTGGAAGAGCCTGTCTAGAGGGCGATGGGCAGCTGGCATTGTCTAAAAGATCCGATCATTCTACCTCTAGGAGTTTATGCTAAGGGAGTAAACGGGCCAGTGGTGCAAATTTTCACTGTTAGTCAAGGCACCAGTTAGAGGTGACACCAGTTAGTTAGAGGTGTCTGTTGGGCATGGTGTCCACAGCCTGGAAGTTGCTAGAGGGAGGAAGGGTCCCTATATATAAAAGATAGATTCAATGTCACCATTCCAGTGAGTATGGACAGCCTGGGCGAGGGTCTCCTCCCAACACTCTTTGGAGGAGTGGCCACTTACTCACCCCTTTGTGGTGGCACGAGGTTGGGTGTAAACGCAGTACCCATGCCCATGAATCCCCAGGAAGCAGAGACCCTGCTCTGACCTTGCATGTGGACAGTGGTACGGCGGCCCTTCCTTCTTTGCACAATAGCACATATTCATGCAGAAAAGGCCATTTTGATTCCCTGGATATTCGGACCAAAAAAGAAAGGGCAGATACTCAAATAAAAGCCATGGATCCACTCTTCAAAAGCCTCACCCTCTTTTGCTGGCAGTTTTCCATGTGGGCTCAGGGGTGGAGATGCTCTGAATTCCAATAAGGAGACGACACAGCTATTAGCTCCTTCTTCCTCAGTTTTGATAGCCCACGTTTTGTTCGGAGACTGGGGGGCTAGCACCTTAAAGGAAGACAGCCCCTCACCAGGCTGAGGGGACATCCCATGATTGAGCTAAGCCAAGCCCAGTTATCCTGTCCCGTTTTTGCTGGTGATTTGGTTTATAGTTGGGCGTGTGGCCCAGTTCTGGCCAATGACAGGTGATGGGAAGCCTGTTTTTAGCAGGAGGGCCCTCTGGGGAAGGTCAGTGCCCTGCCAACTTTGTGTACATAGCTGTATAAGAGTGTGATAACCGGCACTGTAGCAACTGTCCCGAACCATGAGGAGACAAGGCTGAAGAGAAAAGGCTGCTAGCATATTATGGATGGCAGTGAAGAGAGGCAGGGTGAGCCCAGCCCTGGGACGGCACTGACGTGCTGAGTCAGCCCTGGACCCACACGCCTCCCTGTGCTGGTTGTGGAAGCGAGCACTCATCACTTAAGGCCGTGGCTAGTCAGGTCTTTCATTTCCTGAAGCCCAAAGCACTCCTGATGGATGCAGAGCCTTACTTAGGAACCAATTCTCCTACCAAGACCCCTTGCTTAAAACTTAAACCCACAGAAGGTCACACAGGAAGGGGGCTGACAAAGTCTACAACAAAGCCTGCAGATTCAAACGTCAATGTTTGCTAAGCTCTTCTGCAGCTCTGGGCATGAGGTGGGGTGCAGCTTGCCCCAAGGCTCTTCTCACAGGACACAGCCCTGGAGAGGCCCCCAGGCGGTCCTCAGAGGCCCACACCTACAGCTTGGACCCCTCTCTCTCACACACACACACACTTTCAAACATCGAACATAAAACATGCCAAGAAGGAATAGTAACATTAGCATTCGCTAAATCCTTCCAGTATGCCAGGCGCTGAGCTGGCATACACTACACAAGCTGCCTCGCATCCCTGGCACAAGAGAAGGTGTTAGAGTCCGCTTATCTTTTAGATGGTGGCCACAGGCAGCCAACACACAGCATGGGTCCAGCACCCAAGGCCAGGTACACAAGGGCTGCCTGGCATCTTTCCCCAAACAGGACTGTGGGACATCATGGGCTCTTATCAAAAGCAATGCTAGTCCTGCAGAGGCCCAGCCCTCAGGCCCCGCTGGGTTTTATCCCCTCTCCTTCCATCATGGCAGCCTGTCCAATAGCCGTAAGCCTGGCCCCATGAGGGGTCGTGACCCAGTGGCTTCACTCCCTGTGTCCAGGCCCATGTGGGCACATGTTTGGAAAAGGTCTGGAAGGTTCCGTGGCTGCAGACCAACACTGCAGGTGGCCATAGACTGACATGGGCCTCCAGCCGACCTCCCCTCTGGCCATGAGGAGCATCCTCCAAGATGGTGCAAATCCCTTCCTTGAGTATCTGCAGGCGCCACGCTTAGTCAGCCTGCAACCCCCAGGGAGGTGCTCCTAACTGCACAGTCCCTCAACTCTCAAGGCTGTGTGTCCAGGTGGGTATGGGTGGGGTTCAAGTCACAGGGAAGAGGTCTGCCTCACAGACCCCCTGCGAACATCCCCAGAAGCAGGTACTGTGCACCAGACCCTGCCCAGAGCATCTCCAGTTCTCCTTTATGCTTAATCCCCTGGGACCCAAGCATTTTATTACCCCTACTTCCTTTCTGAGGCCACAGATCTAGACAGCTCAGATCTGGCTTTGAACCCGGGCACTGGCTCTGAGACCACCTCCCCTCCCCATCCCACTGGGCTGCCCAGCCCTTCCCAGAGCCTGGGCTGGGTGTCCAGGAGCCCTGCTTAAAGGTCTTGTTGAGTAGCCTAGGGACTGCAGGGAGTTGCCTGAGGAACCCCAAGAAGCCACCTGTCCCCCAGGTCACAGACAGAGCCTGTCTCCCACTCTCACCCCACAGCTGCACCCCTGCCTGCTCACGAAGAGGTCACAGGACACAGCATCAAGGCTCACAGCTACACCCGAATATTGTGTGTGTGTGTGTTGGGGGGGTGTCTCTTGCCTGAGCAACTCTACTATGCTCCAGGCAGGCCACCGCCGCCATCTGACAGCGCCATGGCCCCCAGGATCCCGGCCTCTGGTGCCCCGGCCCTCTGGCTCTCCTGGGTGCTCCCATGTCGGCTCTCCTGGGATTCTCAAGGCAGGTCTGGGGTTGGCAGTTTGGGGAAGCACTTCCCCAGGAGTACGTGGCAGCTGGCCCAGGGTCACCCTCTGTGTGTACACAGCCATCCAGTGGCCGCAGCTGGACGCACATGGGGCTCACACTGCCCTCCAGGGGAATGGATGGGCTCTAAAGCCCACAGGGTGTCCAGCATTTGCCCAGGGGTCCCATGCCCTGGCCCTCTGGGGCCCTCCCAGTACTATGCTGGGGTGGGAGGCACTCTCACACCTTCACCTGTCTCATCCATCAAAAGGAAGCCCGGCAGCATGTCCTGCCTTCTTTCTTGAGCCAAGGATGTGGGGTCCCAAAGGGCCGAGTATGGCATAAAGAGGGCAGTTGTCCTCAACCAAGTCCCACAGACCCAGCCCCCATCATCTCTGCCCAACCAACCTGGCCCCTCTCACTCTGCTTCCAACCTATACATCCAATGGCTTTGTCCAGACCTGTGGCCTTAAGGACTATCTGCATACTGATGGCTGCGCACTAGGAGGGGAGGTCCCACAGACCGAGAAGTGTGGGTAGGGCTGGGGGAATCCACCTGGTCTTGGCATGTCAGTGTGTCTGTTAGTCAAGGGGAGATTGGCGCCAAGGAGCAGTTGGATTTGTGAGGCCAGAGCACAGCAGACAGTCTGGCTCTGTCAGCCCAGGAGCAAGTCCCCAAGAAGACACTGTCCATGGAGACCCCTCCTAGAGAGGCTGGACAGTGGAGGGATCAGCTGCTGCCTAGCTTCCATGCCTCCTTCCAGGGGGTCCAGCGTCACCCTGACCTCTGCTGTCCCAGCTGTGGCCCCAGGGACCACTCACCTGGCTTTGCAGTGACTCTCACCGGGTTCAAAGCTGTCTGGGCCTGTCTCCTTGCGGCTTCCATCACCACTTCTCTGAGAGGCAAGAGGTAGGTTTGGGGGGAGGTGGAGACACTCGTGCCTGCTGAGGCACAGGGATGGCCTGTAGCCTGGAAGTCAGGGGCCCACCTGTGCAGCTATGGGCCTTGGAGCAGAGAGCTGCCCACTCAGGCTGCCTGGGACTTCTGCAGAGAACATTCAGCAGGCAGCTGCTAAAATACTCTGCCCACTGCCGCAGTCAGGCAGGGCCGAAAGAGCAAAGGAGGCCTGCGTGGGATCAGGAGTGACAAGGGCTGTGGAGTGGTGCCCCATGCCTTCAGCCCACGGGGGTGGAGATTTGTTGCCCAGAGTTTCTGGAGAGGGGGCAGAACCAGTCTATGTCCCCTCCAGTCCTTGGACATCCAGGATGGACAGTCTTCACACTGCCCAGGTCAGGAAAGCACATTGAAGAGCTGGCAGGCTGGGAGGGGGCTGTTGAGGGCCTGATCCTTTGTGGGATGAAGAATCTGGACCTGGTCTTGGTTGTGGACCATGGGGACCCCTGGCCAATTTTTCCCTGAGGTCTGTACTATGCTTGGGAGGGGAGAGGCAGGCTGGTGGCAGGAAGGCCTGGCCTGAGGACCTGAGCAAGGCAGACTCCTTGTGAAACGGGTGCAAAGGGTGAGAGACCTCCTGAGACTCTCAGCTCCTCTCCTGAGCCCTCAAAGCCATCATTTGTCCAATCAGGCAGGTGGGTTGAATGAGGGGTTGGAGGATGTACCTAAGACATCATTTGGGGCATTGAGAGCCAGGCTCAGGCCTGGGCTGAGGCAGGGGTAGGCTGGGGGTGAGGGTTGATGGTCGCTGGGGGCTGGGGGTGGGGCCAGGAGGTGGGAAGGGGAGGGGTGGGGCAAGGGTGGGGAGGAGATGGAGGCAGGGCACCACTCTGATGACTGGCTCCACCCTTACCTCAGGGCCATGCCCCCTCCTCCCCGCCCAAGTAGAAAATGCTTGTTTTCATCAAAGGTCTTCAACTGTAAATCATCAAAACCTGCCTCAAAAGGTGGGGAAGGTCATTCTTGGGTTTGGGGTCTGCAAAGCCCAGGCCAGTGCTCACTTTGAGAACCATCCCTCCTCCCCACCTCCCAGCTCCTTGCCTGGGAGTGAACTTGTCTAGTGGGACTTGCCTGCAGCTGCCAAGCACTGCTAAAATTAGCAAGAGCTCACAAGTGGGCCGGGTGTCTGGACAGAATGCCAGGCTCTCCAGCCAATGGCCAGTGTGGTCATCCCCAAGGAAGCCCTTGACATGATTGATCTCTTTCCCAAAATAGAGCAAAAAGGACTTCACCAGACCCACATGTGACAGATCACTGTCCCACCAGACCCTGGCTCTGTGCCTCTGTCTTCACAGAGGGGGAGCAGCTGCCCTTCTATTGGTCCAGGCTCACAGCACCTGACAGGAGGATCAGAATCCCCCAGCTCTGTCCTCTGGGAGGCTGGAGAGGACAGGGCTGGGCAGAGATCAGTGGGTCCCTTTCTGGTTTGCTGGACTTCCGGGGCCCTCTCTGGCTTTCAATTTGACCAGTGAGCATCCTTCCCCAGACCCCCTTTCCTGGCCTCCTCCTTGCACCTGTGAGGGCAAGAAGGAAGGAGGCCAATACCCCCTCTTGCCCACACTAGTTAATCCTACAGAGCCAGACTCTCATGCCTCAGCCAGCTCTCCTATTCTCCCACCACAGGAGGTATGCCCTGGCTCATCACTTCCCTTTCGGGTGAGGGAGTGACACCAGAGGGTCAGCACTGAGCTGGAGTCAAGGATCACTGTAGCAAGCGACAGACCTGTCCAGGGAAGAGAGGCCAGGAGAGGGAGGATATCAAAGATAATGGCTCCTGGGGGATGCCCAGGACACAGAGTTGTGAGTATTGCAAGGGTTGTTCTGAGGAAGTTGGATGAATGTGGTCTCTGCTTAGACTTTCTCAAAAATAAAACAACAGAGCTGCCCAGCAATGGGCTAGGATGTCTCAGCAGATAGTGAGCTCCTGACTTAATGGGAGAGAGAGAGATGTGGGGTATTAGAAAGAGTAGGAGCTGAAGAACTTCTATGTCCGAGTTAGTGTCCTCATCCTTTGGTTGCTCAAGGAGCTGATTGATAGGCATGATTTAATTTTTTTTAAATTTATCTCTAGGAAATAACCTAACAAATTCAGTGATAGATATTCCAGGTTACTCTTTATAGGATCAAAAAATGAGACATAATCCACACACCCAACTTTAGGAAATTGGTTAAATAAACTATGCTACATTTATATGCATTCATTTAAAATGATAAGATTGTTCTGCCTCTGTTGGCATGGGAAGATGTTAATGACATTTTGTTTAAAGAGAATGTGGGACTTCCCTGGTGGTCCAGTGGCTAAGACGCCGTGCTCCCAATGCAGGGGGCCCTGGGTTTGATCCCTCGCCAGGGAACTAGATCCCATATGCCACAGCTAAAGAGTCCAAATGCCACAGTGAAGATCAAGGGTCCTATATGCCCCAACTAAGACCCAGCAAGGCCAAATAAATAATTTTTTTTTAAGGGAGAGAACATGGTGGCTACCCTCTGAAAGGTCCTCCAGTGAGCCTCATATCTGTCATTCAAGCCACTGTGTAGGCCCCACCCATGCTGAATAGGTCTAACCTATGTAACTAACAAGCTATTGCAGAAATGATGGACTGAAGTGTGAGGCTAGGCCATCAAAGACAAAGAAGCTTCCCCACTTCTCTATTGGCTTCTTCACTCTATGGGAAGCCAGCACCAGGTCATGAGGACACTCAGGTTCTATCAGGAGGTCTACTGAGAAAAACTGAGGCCACCTGCTAATGGGCATCTCCAACTTGCCAGACAGTTGAGTGAACCACCTTGGGAGCAGATCCAACAGCCCCAGTTGAGCCTTCAGATGATGCAGCCCCAGGCAACATCTTGACTGCAACCTCAGGAGAGATGCTGAGCCAGAACCTCCCAGCTGAGCCACTCCTGGATTCCTGACCCACATAAATGGTGTGAGATAAAGTTTTGTTGTTTCAAGCCACTAAGTGTTTACATAGGAATAGATGACAAATACAGAGGAAAAACAGTTTAAAAATAACACAATCCATTTTCCTCATATTTTTATATATATAATATATATTATATAATATATAAATAAATATATAAATATATTTAAATCTCTCTCTTTTTTGGCCACACCACACAGCATGCGGATCTTAATTCTCCAATCAGGGATTGAATCTGTGCCTCCTGCAGTGGAGGCTTGGAGTCTTAACTGCTGGGTCACCAGGGAAGACCCTGTCATATATATGTATATGTGATATACACATGGGAGGAAATACAGAAAAATAGTAATAGTAGTTATCTTGATGATGGAAATATGAGTGACTTAATTTTCCTCTTTGCTTATCTATATGTCCTGCGTTTTCTGCAATGGATTTGTACTAATGAAGTAGCATTTAAAAATGAAGTTAAAAACAAAAAAGTTGGGCCTTATCTGCTATCTTTGCACAGAGGCTCTGAGGATGGAGGCTCAAAGTTGAATGGGTCAGATTACCAGACTCCATATTCCGTGGGAAAGAAAGTGAGGCTGGGAACCGGAGAACCCTGCCTGCAAGCGCCTTCCCCACTGGCCTGACAGCCCTCCCCACCAGCTGGGCAACAGTGTGGGTACTCCCTGACCTGATGCAACAGGGCCTGGAGGTCAGTACGGTGTTGCAAGTGTTTGCTTACAGCAGGGTTGACGGGAGACTGGCTGCGCCCTCGTGTAAGGGCAGACCAGGGGCCTGGTGATGAGAGGGTATCAGGTAGTGTGGCCATGTCAGGGACAGAGGAAGGGGGAGAAGAGCCAAGAGACAGCAGACTGGGCTGGGGTCCTGGTAACCACTGGTGGTGAGGACCCAGTGCCTCCCATGGGCCGGCTGCTGTGCTAGATGCTTACATGGATCACAACTGGCCGGCAAGCTCAGGGCTGTCCTTTTAAATGTGGGGACATGGGGGTCCAGGGGACTGAAGGGATTGCTGATACACAGCAGCCACCAGTGACTTAACCAGGACTCACCCCCAGTTCAGCCTGACTCCGGGTGTGCTGGAAGATGAGTCTGACTAGATGGGGACGGTCCCTCCAGGGTCAAGCACATGCTGGGGGTCGGGAAGTCACTCTGGAGCTGCTTCCGTGATGGAGATGTTCAGAGACCTCAGCTTCAGCCAGGGGAGGTGGGGAGGAGTGAAGCGGTGGCGGGGAGGTCGGGGGAGAGCCGCAGCAGGCACAGAGGTCTGTCCAGTACGGTGCTTGCTTCTGACAACAGGTGGGCCTGAAGGCCTGGGGCCAGATGTCAGGGTGAAACCTAAAGGCTGGGACCATGGGAGGGATGGGGGCAGAGAGTGGGTGAGGAACAGGGTGTGTCCTGCACATTGGCTAGCTGCAGGATCATTCAGGACCCAAAGGAGGCAGGATACTGCTGAGGTAACATGGGAGCAAACACAATTCGGCTCTATAGATCCATTTCCTGTCTGGCATTGGTTACAGCGATTAAACCTGCCCTAATTAACTCTCAGAATGAAAGCACCAGTGACCCAAACAGAGCTTCGGAAGGGATTGAATCACACATTTATTTAAGATTTATTGAGCACCTAATTTGTGTTCAGTCTGAGGTTATGAAAATGACTAGTTTTTAGTTCTCAAGGACCTTACAATCTGGCTGAAGAGACAAGCAAATAACAAATACTAACTGATACTGGCAGAGCTGCAGAGTCTTGGGGGAACATGAAAGAGGCTGGGAGGGTTCTCTGGAGAACAGGGTTCTCAGGACCTCTTCCTGCAGTCCTTGATGTATGAGCAGGAAATGGCCAGCAGAGAAGCACATTCTAGATTGAGGGGCCAGCAGAACAAAGTCAAGAGTCATTTGGAGCAATACATATATTTATAGTGACTTGAAATAATGCACTCAAAGGGTACACAAAGGAAATTAGGCTGTTGTAAATGGCATTTGGGCTAAAGAGGAAATCTGAGTTGGGTTACAGCCCTCTTTATAAATGTATAACCATGAGTATACCAAATATAAAAAGTATGAATAATAGCTAAAGCAAAACTCAAAGGAACCCTTAATTCACTTACAAAAAAAAAAGAAAAATCAACGAGCAAAGCATTTCTCTAAAGATAGTAAAAAAAAAACCCAACACATATAATATAAAGTAAACCTAAGAATAAAGGAATCAATAATGATAAAAATAGAAACAAATTGTACAGAAAATATGCAAATATGGGTGTACCTATGGCTGATTCTTCTTGATGTATGACAGAAAACCACAAAATTTGTAAAGCAATTATCTTCCATTAAAAATTAAAAAAAAAAATAGCAAACTTGAGGGACTTCCCTGGCAGTCCAGCAGCTAAGACTCCATGCTCCCAATGCAGGGGGCCCAGGTTTGATCTCTGTTTAGGGAACTAGATCCCACACGCCACAAGTGAAGATTGAAAATCCCACAACTGGGACTTCTTTGGTGGTCCAGTGGTTAAGAGTCCACCTGCCAATGCAGGAGACATGGGTTCGATCCCTGGACCGGGAGGATGCTTCATGTTGTGGGGCAGCTGAGCCTGTGAGCAGCAACCACTGAGCCTGCGCCCCAGAGCCCATGAGCAACAGCTACTCAGCCCACGTGCTGCAGCTACTGAAGCCTGAGTGTCCTAGAACCCATGCTCTGCAACAAGAGAAGCCACTACAATGAGAAGCCCGTAGCACTGCAACTGGAGAGTGGCCCCTGCTTGCCACAACTAGAGAAAACTCTCTCTTCTGGCAATGAAGACCCCATGGACTGTAGCCCACCAGGCTCCTCCATCCAGGGATTCTCCAGGCAAGAATACTGGAGTGGTTTGCCATTCCCTTCTCCAGGAGATCTTCTTGACCCAGGGATCGAAACTGGATCTCCTGTTTGCAAGAAGATTCTTTACCATCTAAGCCACCAGGAAAACCCAATGAAGACCCAGTGCAGTCAAAAATAAACAACTAAAAAAATTTTTTAAAGAAAATCCCACAACTAAGACCTGGTACAGCCAAATGAATAAATAAATATTTTAAAATTATATCTATAAAAACAAAATTAAAAAGTAATCTTGATTAAAAAGGTGAATTTTGTTGCATGTATTTTATATCAACATTAAAAAAAGAAGAGTAACAGACAAAGTAGAAGAGTCAGGGGTCCGAATCACTGATGGAAGGAGACAGGGGCCCCTGGAGAGAGCTGCCTCATCCTCAAGCCTCCCTGGGCAGCAGTCTTTCCCTTGTAGGAACCAGGACCCTGGAAGTCCTTGTTCCAGCTCCCTCATGGCACTTGGGACAGGAAGAGGGAGCTGGAACCTACCTGATCTTGCAACCTACCTGATCTCAGATAAGTGATATATTCAAAATTTCAGTTTTTGTGCCTATAAAAAAGTCCTGAGCCTTGGCCCTGGTCAGGTGGGTGGCCTGCTCCCAGGCAGTACCCTGCACATGTGTGCTCTTAGGGGTGGGGGCAAACATTGTTTCTTGCCACCCACAGGTGGTTCCCCTTCATTCTGACTCAAAGAGCCTCCGTTTGTGGCAACGCACCCAGTGCTGGGAGTTGGACCTGCCTGGCCTCACCCCCTTCCTCTTCTGGAAACAACAGGAGGGAGGCAGCTAGGGAACATGTGGCAGCGGAAGACCCACCCCTCTTGCATTCGGAGCATCATTGGATCTGTTGGTACCCCATACAGCCACCACGGGGAGAATAAGACAAACCGCGGGGTTGACCCAGAGTCTGCCATCGGGGTGTCATTGTATTGGGGTGGGAGCCACCTCTGGACTATTTTTTATGTGAGATTATGAGCCTATCAATGAATTCAGTGTTCGTTGAGTGTTGGGTACAGCTGCTGCTGCTGCTGCTGCTGTGTCGCTTCAGTCGTGTCCGACTCTGTGCGACCCCATAGATGGCAGCCCACCAGGCTCCCCCGTCCCTGGGATTCTCCAGGCAAGAACACTGGAGTGGGTTGCCATTTCCTTCTCCAATTCATGAAAGTGAAGTCGCTCAGTCGTGTCTGACTCTTCGAGACCCCATGGACTGCAGCCTACCAGGCTCCTCCGTCCACGGGATTTTCCAGGCAAGTGTACTGGAGTGGGTTCCCATTGCCTTCTCCACGGGTACAGCCTAACAGACCATAATTGCCACATGAGGACTAACAAGTTATTCTGCTTTTCTTCATGTGGGCAAGCCCAAAGAGGGGCACATGTTGGTAATCACCCTCAACAGAGTGGCTCAGGAAAGCCTCCAGGAGGTGAGGCAGAACTGGACTCCACTCCCTTCAAGGTTATGGAAACCCAGCTGGAAAATGTTTAACAACTGGCTCTCCAGGGGGAAAGACCCGAGTGGAGGAAGTGAGCAGAGACGGGCTGCAGCCACCGCCCCCCGCCTCCCTAGGACCTGGTCCTCTGACAGAGCTAGGCCACCTTGCAGAGGCTGCGGTTCTGGCAGGGGCTGTGGGACCATAGCACCAGGGGTCTGCCACACATGCTCCTGTCGCTCTGGCCCTGCCACTTGCAGATGGAGTGGGGGCTCTGTCCCACCCTCTGACTCACATCAGGTCTAACGATGCCGCTGCTCAAGCTAGGTTTGCTGCTGCTCCCCGCAGGGATTCCCTGCATGGTTGAGCTATATTCAGGAGCTTTGCAATCACTTTGAAAACATCTTAGAGAACTAATTTACAACAGCAAGAGCCTACATTCCTTGTTTTATTTGTTTTTTTCATTCCTTGTTTTAAATGAAAGGCAAATGATGCCCATCCAAAAACTCCATCCAATTATCCAGATATCACTAAAACTCTGTTCATATACAGCAACCCACCAGTGATTTTTGCATAATATGGAACATTCAAAACACCAATTTCCTAATTATTTAACTCTTAAAGAGTTCAATGGTGGCTATAATTGTATGGAGTACACACAATCCTGTTCATGTCACAACCTATCACATTGTAGATTTTGGAGGCTGCCATGATCCCCTTGTACAGGCACTGTACCTGCCCCCACCTGCCCCAGCTGGCTCCCAACAGCTCATAGCTGGGCCCTTCTCCCAAGACTTGCCTTCAATCTACAAAGTCATCCCATTCAGAAATACCTGGGAGGTTATGTGCCTCCAGGGTTGGCAGAGAAAATACAGTATGTCGTGCAATATTTGGGACATATGTTAAAATTTTATTTGCTGTTTATCTGAAATTCAAATATAACTGGGCATTTTTTGTTTTTTGCTATATTTTTATTTGCTGAATCTGGCAGCCCCTACCCTCCTACCAGGGCCCCCAACCAATGACTGCCCAGTATAGAAGGGCAAAGGCTACCTGGCTTCAGGAGAGACAACTCACACATGAGGCCATTCATGCCCCAGAGCTCCCCATGGGATTAGACTGCAGCTTGACTTCTGCTAAATGTGAATCTGCCTCCATCCTTGTCTTGCCACGTCCCCCATGCACCCAGCCTCACTCTGTGAATTCTCCTGCTCTCCGTCACAGTATGGTCCCAAGAGACCGAAACCATCTGATCTACACAGACCACCGAACATTATATCAGCTCACCACATTGATGACATCATCCTAGTTGGACATCATGCTAGTTGAACACAAGAGTCAAGTACCATGGATGTCTCGTGGTGAGGCACATCTCGAAAAGCCTCAGGGGTTGCCACCTCCGTAAAATTTGCAGGGGCCCAGTGGTCTGAGACATGCCAGGGGCAATTACTTTAAAGTGAGTAACAAATGATTGTGCCTTGTTTCTCTTATCACTAAGAAAGGTGTGTAGTGCTTGATAAGCCTCTTCAGATTTTGGAAGCAGCATATTCTGCACTTGGCGATACTATTCTAACATATTTATTGGATGAAACAGAAGGCTGATAGGTTAAGTGGAGCCAGAGAAAGAAAGCACTCTGCACCCAGTCGGCCACAGTCAGCCCTGACTCTGAGGCCACGTGACCTGGCAGCTGTGATACTTGAGATGTTACACTGTGTAGAGTGTGATAAACCCCAAGAGGAGTGTCACAGACCGGACCCCAGGCTCTAGACCAAGGGCCCACCACCTGCAGCAGAGAACCAAATACCACTTGAAAGGCAGATCCTGGTCTGTCACTGGGCCCCAATAGAGACAGAACATCTAACCACGGGACACTGAGTGACCGATCATGTGGCCAGAACTGCCCATCCTGAGCTGGGTGATGTCAGAGCTGCTAAGTCATCAGATCAGGCAGATGCCACAGCCATCCATCATAAGACGGAAGAAGGGCGTCTGCAATCAGGCTCAAGCAGGGGCAGGAGGCTCAGACCCACCTCCTGTCACTACCACTCCTGCACGGATGCCCACATGCCCCCCTCAGCTCACACGGATGGCCTTCCCTCTGTCTGGCTGCCGGAGGGGGGCAAAATCCACCCGCTTGGCCCACAGACAGGTCAGCTTGGCCTGTTGGTGCAAGCTGGAAACTGGCATTTGCCAGAGAGCAGTCCCACTCAGGGGTGGCCGTGGAAGACAGAAATGGGGAGAAAGGCTCTCAAGAGTCAGAGTTTGGGGCAGGCACCCAGTGACTCCCCTTGTGAGGAGAGAGAAATGGCCCACAGGTCAAGGTACCCATAGACCATGGACAGGAACGAACAGCTTAGCTGGAAGGAGCGAGATTAGAGGACTGGGGATAGGAATGGGGCGGGGAGGAGGAGTATAGAGAAATCCAGGTGCTCGGGAACAAGTCGGCGGAGTTCCAGCTTGTGAGACACCACTTACTAGAGAAGAGGCACGGTCCAAGCCCGCGGGGGGCTGGCTGGAGACTTCTCACGTCAGTAGCTTCTCGACGTTACCACGATGCCACCACAAACCATTAATCATGGCGGCGGATGTGGAAGCTGTGTCTACGTCCCAAAGCATAGGCTCCGTCTTGCCAAGGCCAGCCTAGCTTTTGCTGTTGTCAAATGTATGACCTGCCAGTGTCAGAGACCAACCTTAAACCCCTGGGGTGACACAGTTCCTCCAGGGGACCAACCAGCCACAACCTAGTACAAGTTGATCACACAGACCGACCCACTCTAGAAGGGGCAACAACTCATCTGTTCTTCCAGGCACACGTCTGCCTTTCCTACCTTCACTGTCTCAGCCAGTGCTAGTACCACCAACCAAGGAACCTCGACTACTGATCCGAGATCCCCCACAACACGACCACAGAGGAAGGACTTGCTTCATGGCAAAGGAGCCCTGGCAGTGAGCACACAATCAGGATGCACTAGTCCTCCCACCTAGCAGCTGCCCCCTGATAGAGCAGTCAAACAACCTCCTGAAGGCACAGCTGAGCTGTCAGCTTGAAGATGCCTGCCCCCCAGTAGAAGGGACCCAGGGTGCAGTGTCCACTCTAACCCCCACTGGGTGATGCTGTGTCCCTAAAAGGTAAAATACATGGTCTGGGAACCAAGGGCTCTTCATCACTCCTCATGACTGATGTGAGGTGATTTGTTCTTTCTGTACCTGCAACCTGAGGTTTTGTGGGCCCAGGGGTCCTGGTTCTCAGAGGAGGGATGCTTCCACAAGAGATACAGGAAGAGCCCCACAGAATTTAAAGTTATGACTGCAACCTGGTCAGCCCTGCTCCTGGAGCCAGTAGCCAGGCAGGACACCTACAGGAGCCAAGTCCCAGGAGCTGGGCTGGGTACAGTGAATGCACTGGGTCTAGGGCAGCCAGAGTGTGGTGGCAGATTTCAGGCTGCGAGGCTACAGTCAGGGCTGTCTTCTCAGGGTCTGGCTCTGCGCTGAGGTCATGGGAGTCTCTGTGCAGGGGAAGCCCCACTGGAATTGCACTGATAATGGCTCACTCTGGACACAGTAGGGAAAGTGAGCTGACTTACAAGGCAAGGATCTGGAATGGGACAGCCAGCAGAGGCAGGGGGAGCGGGGAGGTCAGGAGAGCAGAAAGGCTGCTGGGGGCCAGCTGGCCACAGGAGAACACACAGCAACGATGTACTTTGTGAGACAGACAGGCGGCCTCGGGCCAAAGCTGAGAGCACCCACGTGAGTGGCTTGGTGAAGGGAGCTGGGCTGCCTGGGGACCACACTGCAGTAAGGACAGGCATGGACGAGGGTCAGAGGGCCTGCCCAGAACAGGACCCTTGTCCTGTGTCCCCACACCAGCTCTCTGACTCCAGAAGGCAGCTGATTCTAGTGCCTCAGGGAGCCAGCACCTTGGGAACTCCAGGGGGTGCGCTGCCCCAGCAGAGCCCCCAGTCCTTCCTGGGAATCGTGTGTAGTGGAACTCACGAAGAAGAGTTCTCCTTTTGCTCTGATTGTAACACTGTAAGGCTGTGAGCCTGGAGTTTCTATGGCCTCATCATCCGGAGGGGAAGGGGACACCAGCCCCAGACAGAGGTGGACAGAGGGCCCTCGGCCACCCTTGGACCTCAGATCCTGCTCCCCTCCCTTCATCTCACCTCAGCACATGGAACTTGGTCCCATCAGCCAGTCCATCTCCTCTTTGCTTCCCCTGCTTCCACTGAGTTTGCATTGCTTATGGCCAGAGATCCGGACGAATCCCTGGACAATCATCTATCAGAGAAGCTGTAAACTGCACTATTCAGGGTGGTAGCCACTGACTACATGTGGCTCTTGTTCACTTGACACTTGGCAAGTCCAAATTGGGAGAAGCTGCACATGGAAAATATACATGGCTTTGGAAGGCAATATAAACCACAGCATGTAAAATATTTCATTAACAATTTTTATGTGGATTGCATGTTTCACTGATGATATTCTGGATTTTTGTCTTGTCCATATATATATATATGTGTGTGTGTGTGTGTGTATG
The DNA here is from genome assembly GCF_023699985.2 of Odocoileus virginianus. Classification (NCBI taxonomy): domain Eukaryota; kingdom Metazoa; phylum Chordata; class Mammalia; order Artiodactyla; family Cervidae; genus Odocoileus; species Odocoileus virginianus. Next base: position 39,788,972 of record NC_069674.1, read on the forward strand.
TATATGTGTAATTTTTTGGCCATGCTGCACAGCATGGATGCTGCAGGATCTTAGTTCCCTGACTAGGGATCAAACCTGAGCCCTCAACAGTGTAGTCGAGTCCTAACCACTGGGCAACCAGGGAAGTCCCAATAATATTCTGTTTGTGTGTGCTAGTCTCTCAGTCGTGTCTGACTCTTTGCGACCCCATGGACTGTAGCCCACCAAGCTCCTCTGTCCATGGAATTCTCCAGGCAAGAATACTGGGGTGGGTAGCCATTTCCTCCTCCAGGGGATCTTCCCAACCCAGGGATCAAACCCAGGTCTCCTGCATTGCAGGCAGATTCTTTACCATCTGAGCCACCAGGGAAGCCCTTAATATTCTGTTTATAGTGGGTTAAATAAAGCTTTATGGAAATTAATCTTCCTATTTCTTTTTACTTTTGTAACACAGCTTCTAGAAAACACTGCATTTCCCCTGGACAGTGATGTGTGGAGTTGTACCTGCATTAGAGAGAAGGCTAACACTTTGAGAGTCACCTTCAGACACAAGCAGAACACTTGGCCGTGCACAAGGGAAAAAGCAGTCAACTCCTCTGTTGCTGTCCCTTCATCCTCACAGACAGGAAGTGCCAAGTCCAAATGCCCATCCCCTAGGAAAGTGATTCTCTCCAGCACTAGTGATTCTTTCCTGTCACCCAAGGTCCCCTCCTGGATGTTCTTCCTGCCTCCAGGCCCTCACAGACACATCCTGTCTGGGCTAACTTCCTCCACAGGTCCCCATGCAGTATCCCTTCTTGCCGGCCTTCCTGGCCAATCCATCTGGAAAGGAACAGATAGGAAGGCCAGGACTTATAACATCCCAAACTCTCTAAGATGCCCACAAGCCACCCTTCCTGGTCCTCAGTCCCTTCCTTCTACTGTTAGTGGACCCCTAGCCCTTCCCCTAGCCTGGCCCCTCCTGCCCTCCACTGGGCCATGCAGGACACTGGTACCAATTCCCAAATGCAAGGAAAATTGCAGGCTGTGACCTTGCATGGGTCTGGGTTTGGGAAGCCTCCTCCTTTGCCCTCCTCAAGGCTGCCCATGAGGGGAAATAGCTCTGTATGATCTCTTTTATTTTATTTTGACTAAAAGTGTCAGAATTTGAGTAAGTGTGTGTATGTATGTTGGGATGGGGGAGGTGATGTACAGCTGAAAAGAAAAAGTCCTCAAAGCCAGTGAGGCAAAGTGTAAGGCAGGCAGGCAGGGCTGCACTCATCACTGAGCTGAGGATGGGGTAGCGTGGGAGGTGGAGCCACAGCCCCCAAGGCATTCTAGTCCTTGGAATCTGTGAAACGTGACCTTACATGGCAAAAGGGACGTGGCAGATGTTTAAGAACCCTGAGATGGGGGGATGGTCCTGGATTATTTCATGGGCCCAATAACGTCATAAGCATCCTTATAAGTGGGAGGCAGGAATGTCAGAGATGTAATGACAGACGCAGAGGCTGGAGGGAGCAACTGCCAACTTTGAAGGTGGAAGAAGGGGCCATGAGCCAAGGAACGTACATGGACTTCAGAAGCCAGAAAGACCAAAAATATGGACTCTCCTCTAGAACCTGCAGAGGAACTGGCTCTGCTGACACATTGATTTTAGCCCAGAAGACCCATTTCAGACTTCTGACCTCCAGAACCGGCAGTTGATAAATTTGTTTTGTTTTAAGCCACTATTAGTGATCATTTCTTACAGAAGCTATAAGAAACTCATGCAGAGAGGGACCAGCATTTATATTTTTATCTCAACTGTGTGAATATGTGCTCAGTCGTGTATGACTTTTTGCAACCCCATGGACAATAGCCTGTCAGGCTCCCCTGTCCATGGGATTCTCCAGGCAAGAATAGTAGAGTGGGTTGCCACAGGAGTTCTTCCTGACCCAGTGACTGAACCCACATCTCTTAGTCTCTTGCTTTGGCAGGTGGATTCTTTACCACTGCGCCACCTGGGAATCCCTTTTAGCATTAATAAAAGTGTCCACATTAATGAATATAACTCTGGGGAATTGTGCTTCCCAGACATGCTGTGAGGGATGAGCAGTGTTGTGGGGTGGGAAGGGATCACCCTACCACATGTGTCCCCAGCTGGTACCCGCCTTTAAGAGGACTGCCAAGCCTCAGAGTCCCCCGGAGGACTGTACACAGCAGCAGGAGGTCACTGGTCCAGAGCATGGCAGAGAACCTGTGAGGCCTGGCATCCAGGCTGAACGGGTCCAGGCTTTCTTGGAAGTCCAGAGGTCTGGCTATATCTCGGCTCCACAGGTGCCCACCTGTGTGACCTCGGGCACGATCTCTGACAGCTCCCAATTCATCACAAGCAAATACAGGTATAGAGATGCACCCCATCCCATGGAGCAGTTTGAACATAAACTGGCTGGACCACAAAAGGAGCAGACACGGCCACCAGCACCTGTTGGACCAGGGCACCACATGTGAGCATGTGGACCTCGCTGGACCCAGGGCTCTCAGAGAGAGGGTGCCGGCCACTCTCTCATGCCCCCCCTGACACATCCTTCCTTGCCTGAGGTCTCATGGTGAAATACGAGCGTTTGCTGTACCATGGGATGAGAGGTGGGCCTGTGACAGACCTGGTCAAGCAGGTTCCAGGCAGGTGCCCTCTCTCAGGTGCGGAGGTAGTAAATGTACACCCACAGAGGGAGCTGGATGACACAGGGGAGGGGCTGGCACCCAGCCCTGCAACGCTGCTCCTGTTCCATAATCTCCTCCTGGGCAGACTCAGGCTCAGTCATTGGAAACCCCGAGTCCTGCCTGATGGTATTTTTTTTACACTACTATTATAATTTCCAAGTCATTTGCTTCTATCAGTGATTATATGATTGTGTGTGTGTGAGTGTGTGTGTGTGTGTGAATAGGGAAACATTCACTATTTCTTTGTAATGGACTGAAATCACCGCACAATAGTGAGCCCCTTGTGGGCTATTTTAAAAGACATCTATCACCATTCTCATTGACTTTTTCTTTACAAATGTATGCATTGGCTTTTTTTATAGTATGTTCAAGGGACTCCCGGCCTGCAGGTGAGCCTAAGGGGGTTACACGGGCCAGGGCCAGAAAAAGAAAGCAGGTGCTCTTCCCCAGCACACTGGTCTTGATGTTTCTCCCTGTGTGCATGGCCCACAGCCCCATCAGCTGAAACAATGCTACCCTGGAACCTCTGGAGGAAACGGGACCTCGGCTAGATCCAGGAGTCATGCAGGTCATATACATATATATTTGACGTATATGACACGAGTCTCATGTGAGCCTGTGGATGGGAAAATGATGTCCCAGGACACAGAGTGAGGATACTGTCTCATCTGGAAGAGGGTGTGCACGGTGTGGCCTCACCTTCCTTCTGTCTACTTGTGGGACTTCTCTGCCTTCTACTCAGTGGGAAGCGCTTCTGGAAAGGTCAGTGCTTGGTTACCTAGCATGAGGGGCTCCTCTCCTCACCCCTTTGAGAGGCGCACACTTAGGGGCTCACACCCCCACAGTAGCCCTGGCAGGCCATAGTACAGGAGGGGAAACTGAGGTCTGGAGGGATTTCAAAGTCACCAAGTCATCCCTGCTAGGAAAGGAAAGAGTGGGTTTGAACCCACAGCCTTGCCAGGCACAGGCTGGGGGCAGAGGGCAGTCCTTGGAGGTGGAGCCGGCCTCCTTCCCTGCTGGGTGCCCAGACTGGTTCTTCTTTTCTGGGAGTGCTAACCAAAGGAGTTCTTTATTTTCTCCCACCCCTCACCTCCCCTGGGGATGAAGGACGGATCTGCTGGGTCTTCATGGGCAGGAAGCACATCCACCCAGGTCTGTCCCCACTGTCCTGTGAGGGGTCAGCAGAGCTCCCCCCTGGGCAAGATGGCCAGCAGGAGTGGGCCCCCACGGGCCCTGCGTGAAGGACCAGGGCCCGTGGGGAGCTAGCTCCACCACTCCTGAGCATTTATGTGGTTTGCCCAGGGCTTAGGAGTCTGCCAAGCTGTGCTGGGCAGGGTCAACTGGAAGGTCAGCAGGCATCTACAGGCATTCGTTGGACATAAGGCTGTGGTCCTGACTGCACATCCCCAGGCAGGCTGTGCTAAGCCCCTTGGAGGGGTGGGAGCCAAGGAGCAGTGGAGTCAGTGTCCACGCTGGAGCGGTGAGCAGCGCCTTCCTTCACAGGGTGGGGTGGGTGTGGGGATGCTTCCTCCACCCAGAGCCCTGGGGCTCTCAAACAGCATAACTTCAAAAGCTCCTGGTTCCCCCAGTCTCCATCCGATCGCCCTCTGACCCCACCTCGCAGAAGTCTCCACACCCAGCCCATGTGGCACATGCTGCTATTAACCCATTTTACAGACCAGGCAGGTGAGGCCCAGAGCCGCCCAGATCTCACAAGGCCTCGAGGAAGCTGACTCCAGAGCCCGGGCAGGCTCTGCCCTTGCCAGCAGCTGCCTTTGGGCTCATGAAGTCACTGCTGAAGAACAAATGTGCTCGCTGAACCCAGGTCTCCATCATTCACCCCTGTGACTTCAGCAACTCACTTGGCTTCTCTGCCTACAGAGCCTTCTTTCTGTGACATTAGGGGCAGGACAGCTTCTGAGCAGAACAGCCAGTGCAGTTAAGCATCGGGCATACCTGGCCGGTGGGGACCTGGGACCAAGGACCCATCACTGGGGCCCTCCCCCTCTGTGAGACTCCTGCTTGGGCCAGCACTGGGGGCGGATACTTGGAGCACCCCTCCCCTGCCTGCCCCTGCCCCCACCTGGCAGGTGTCAGCTAAGAGAGCAAACCAGAGATGGACTAAGACGCATGAGGAGCATGGGAAAGGACTGGGGATCAAGAGTAGGGCAGGACGACTGCAGGGGGCCTGAGGAATTGGGGTCCAGGGGGCGCTAGCTGCCCACCTAGAAAGGTGGGCTCTCTGGTATGGCCAGACCCCACACCTGGCCCCTCATCCCCCTTATCCCACAGGATTGCTCTGGCTCCAGGAACACCCTCCAACTTTCACGGCCTCTGTAGCCCCGCTCCTTCCAGTGCCCCTTCCCAGTTACCTCCCTGCAGTCTAGCTTATGGCTGGTGCAATTCCCGCTGATTCCAGCTGCTGGTGGGACCCCCAGCATCCAGCTCAAGGAGCCTGTGGGAAGATTCAGAGCTGGAGCACCCTGGCCCACCCCAGCCCTCAAGAGGACAGCTGGCATCGATGGCTGGAGGAGGATGAGCCAGACTGGCATTTTCAGGGGTCAGGGAGAGGCCTGGACCAGGAGCTCAACTCTCTTGGAAAGGAGAGTCCAAGACCAAAGAGAGGAAATGTGAACACTTGTCCAAAAAGCAAAAAAAGACACCCCTACTCCCAAAAAAAGCCATCATCTGAGTCAGGGGGAAGTGGTCCATTTTCTGGGGTAGAAGATACATCTCTTTCCAGATATAAACCCCTCTTTTTAAGAAATGTGCCAGATGGGTTTAAACCTCACTGAGAAAAGGGGAGGCTGGAGCTAGTGCTGTAGCTATATTTGAAACGTGAGTGGCTGCAGCGAGGGATTCCTTGGAGCAGAAGTAAACAAACAGAAATGGATCCTCACCAGGCACGTGTACTTACTGGAACTTAGTCCTATAAAACAGGCTTCTCCAAATAGCTCGATGGCCTGTACACAAACTGGTTGCCAGGAAACGGCTGCTCTTTGAGAAATAAAGGGATAGAATACATGGCACAAGAGAAGAGGTGGCAGCAGTCAGAGCACCAGGGGCCTTGGCTGACGCCAAGCAGCATCCCCAGAGGCCCTCAGAGGCTGAGGCAAGGGGCCTGGGAGAGGAGCGTGTGGGCCCAGGGACACCCCGGGGCTGAGTACAGCAGGGGTGCAGAGCAGGGGCCAAGGGGATTCCAGTCTGGGAGGGACCTGCTCAGGGGGTGATGTGGAAGGGAGGGGGTTTGGGGAGGAAAAGGGGGCCTCTTTTCACCATGTGTCCAGCCGGAGAAAGAGAGAGAGAGAAAGAGAAAAGAGACACATAGAGACAGTGAGAGACACACGGAGATGAAGAGACAGGAGGAGAGAGACAGAAAAACAGAGAGAAAGCGAGACAGAGGAAGAGAGAGAGAGAGAGAGACAGACAGACAGACACACACACACAGAACTGTATTGTCCTTAGGATCAGTATCTATCTGAGAAGGGAAGGGAGATGAAGGTGGAGGGGAGGGGCTGGGTCTGCCCCTCTGACACAGGACTGGGGGGTGGGGGGGTAGGTATTCCAGATCCTTCCCAGGAGGGCCTCCCTTCATCACAACTCTCATCTCTCTCGCATCAGGGTGGTTTCAGGGCAGCTCTGCAGAAACCGGGAGAGGAGGCCGAGAACACTGTGCCTCTCTCTCTCTTCCTCTCTCTTCCTCTCTTCCTCTCTGTTCCTCTCTCTCTCAGCCCATCTGCCCTCCGGTCCTGCTCTTGCAGGAGCAGGCATGGGCCTCGCCGGGTCCCTACTGCCTCTCACTGCTGGGTCCCCTTGGCCCGCTCCTGACCCCAGAAACCCCAGACGACAATGCCTCTCTGCAGGGAGATGTTTGGAATTCTAATTCTGTTTCTGAGGCGCCTGGACCCTGGGGCCTGGGATGCAGGCGGCTTGCTCAGCTCTCCTGGAGCAGTCTCTGCTTCACAGTCTGCCAGCCCAGCCCCCCTGCGGGACCGCAGGGACAGCGTGTCACATGCTCAGAGCCAGCAGCTCCTGCTTGAGAGGGGCCCATGGCAGGCAGGCATGGCCCCAGCCCCCACTGCTGAATCCACACCTTACTGGGTCCCAAGAGCCCGGTCGCCCCATGCTCAGGGTCTTATCACCACTCTGCTCGGGGGAGCCATCTGCTCCTCCCCACTCTGGCCCCTCTACCAACACATATGCTTGGGGGCCACCTGGGGCTTTGTGTCCTTCTGAGCATCTGGCAGTGGTAGGGCCTCCAACCAGCTCAGGGGGCAGGGGCCCCAGATAGGCTGGGACAGGTTCTGCCGGGGAAACTGGGAGAGCATGCCTGCTGAGTGATGCACTCTCACCCCATCTCTGAGCCTTCTGCTTCAGCAGCACAGTGCCCAGGGCAGCTGTGGAGGCTGAATGAAGAGAGGTCCACCCCCTCTCCAGCTCTCCCCCCACCCCAGTGCTATAGACTGAATCTGTGTTCCCCCAAATCCATATGCCAAAGCCCTAACCCCCAGTGTATAGTATCAGGGTGTGGGACCTTTGGGAAATGATCAGTTAGGTGAGGTCATGAGAGTGGAGTCCCCACAAGAGGAAGAGACCAGCATGCTGTCTTACCTCTGCATCCCCCCGCCACTATGTGAAGACCCAGCAATAAAGAAGCAGTCTGCAAGCCGAGAAGTGAGCCCTCCCCAGAAGCTGACCATGCTGGTACCCTGATCTCAGACTTCCAGTCTTCAGAGCTGTGAGGAAGCAATGTCTGTTGGTTAAGTCACCTGGTCCATGGTATTTTATTTTGGCACCTGGGCAGACTAAAACACCTGGAGGGTCACCTCCCCAGTTTTCCTCCTGAAAAGTGCTCCCCAAATCCACCACACACAGCTAACTATATGGGCTATGGAGCCCCCATCCCTCCTGCCCACTAGCAGAGGGGCACAGATGAGAGAGGGTAAAGAATAGACCAGAAACTTCCAAGGGGGCTCCAAGAACCCAATCTGAGGCCACTCAGAAGTGGTGACCATCAAGAGATAGAACTCTATAGCAACCTAAATGTCCACTGACAGGTGACCAGGTAAAGAAGATGTGGTGTGTGTGTGCTCACTTGCTCAGTTGTGTCCAACTCTTTGCGACCCCATGGACTCTCGCCTGCCAGGCTCCTCTGTCCATGGACTTATCCTGGCAAGAATACTGGAGTGGGTTGCCATTTCCTCCTCCAGGGGATCTTCCTGACCCAGGGATCAAATCCAAGTCTCTTGCGGCTTCTGCATTTGCAGGCAGATTCTTTGTCACTGGGCCACATGGGAAGCCCTAAAGAAGATGTGGTACATACATAAAATGGAATACTACTCAGCCATAAAAAAGATGGAAAAATAATGCCACTTTGTAGCAACAAGGATGGACCTAGAGATTATCATACTAAGTAAAGTAAGTCAAACAAAGACAAATATCATATGATATCACTTACATGTGGAACCTAAAAAAATAATACAAATGAACTAATTTACAAAACAAAAATAGACTCACTGGCATAGAAAACAAACATATGGTTACCAAAGAGGAAAAGAGAGGGATGGAGGGGTAAATTAGGAATTGGGGATTAACAGATACACACTACTATATAAAAAATAGATAAAAACAAGGATCTACTGTATAGCATCAGAAACTATATTCAATATCTTGTAATAATCTGTAATGGAAAAGAACATGAAAAAGGATATATATATATTCAGCTCATGGAATTCTCCAGGCCAGAATACTGGAATGGGTAGCCTTTCCCTTCTCCAGGGGATCCTCCCAACCCAGGGATTGAGCCCAGGTCTCCCACATTGCAGGTGGATTCTTTACCAGCTGAGTCACAAGGGAAGCCCATATATATATCTGAATCACTTTGCTGTATACCTGAACTAATACAAATCAAAAAATTCTTTTAAAAAAAGAAAAAGATATTTTTAACCTGTCTACAGATGATGAAACTATGGGGAAAAGATAGAGCTCCAAGCCGAGGGAATGACTCAGGGTATTGAGGTTCCACAGCCACAGGCCGGAGGTGAGGGGACGCGGCATCACAGGAACAGGCCTGCTCCCAAGGAGCTCTAGAAGAACTATGTATGAAGCCGCCATCCCCCCGGGGAAGTCACTGAAAATGGTATTGAGGCCACACAGTCCTACAAACTTAGAGGATGACCCCAGGTGATCTGAGATGTCAGCATAGGCAAGAGGCACCAGGGAAACAAAAAGAGCAAAATCGGCCACACTTGAGGCCCCACCAATGCAACCAGAACACTCTCCTTCTGGGAGCCTGCAGTGGATACAGCCCCAGCCAACCTGCTGGGGACAATTTTGAAATTGCTCACTGCTCCGGGCCAAATGGCTAGCAGTGAGGATAGCATTTGCCAGGGGCACAGGGCTGGACCTGGGCAGGTCTGGCAGCAAGACCTCAGACCCTTAGGAGGGCCCTGAAACCAAGCTGAAGCTTCCCGGCTCCCAGACAAGAAGTGGGCCCTCTGGGCAGCCGGGACAGACAGGAGGGGTGTGTGCATCGCCAACAGCCCCTACCTCCCTCGCCTGGCCTTGGCAGCCTGCTGACTGGCGCTGTAAGGGCAGCTAGCACAGGCCTGAAACAAGTGAACATATCAGCAGTACTTGGGCCCTCTTTCTTTGGAAATTCGGCATTTTGCTCACCAGAATTTTTTGCATTGATTTTTTATTTTTTAGAATTTGCATTAAAATATTTATCTTGATGATTGATGTTTCTGGTGCCCCCTTAAAGAATGGGCCAGAGGAGGGGCCTCCCTCTCCTCTTGGCCCTCATGAGGCTGCGGTGATCCCCATCCCCCCAGTGCTCTAGAGCCAACCAGCACCCCACATGTGTGGAACAGAAACAGTTTACCACGGGGAGCATTGCATCCCCGGGACAAACAAGAAGGCGGCATGGGCCAGCCCCTGTCTGATGTGGTAGGCTCCCCCACAGCAGGCCACAGGCCCCACCTCTCACTGCCACCGTGCCAGCTCTCTGCTTGTGCCAAAGACCCCATCTCCCTTCTCTCCAGCTGCCCCCCCCCATGGCCCCTCCTCATAGGATTTCTCATCCAAACTCCGCCGGCAGGAGCGTCGGTGACCAGCAGATGCGGGCTTCCTGCTGCCTGCAGCTTGTGGGCGCCCCGACCTGGGCTGGTTGTTTTTCTCCTAACATCATTAGCCCTGCCAGGAGCAGAACCAGGCCAGTGTTTATGCTGACCTCATCATTTCACAGAAGAAGGAGAAGAAAAGACATGTGAGGGGGAAACCATGCCAAAGGGACTGGATCCGGGCCCTCTCCCCCATCTCCCCCACCCTGCCTGGCTGAGGGGAGCAGGCAGGCGCTCCCCTCCACCCTGTCACCAGTTCTGGCTCCTTTCCTCATTGCTTGGGCACAAAGCTGGCTCACAGGATGTCTGGATTTTTCTTTGTTTTGGAAAAAGTAACTGCTCTCCACTTCTTACCAGGAGCAACGGTTCTTGGGCTTAAGTGATTCTTGCGGGGAGGTGTGGGCATCTGAGAGCTCTCACAATGTCTGCTGAGTCTTGCCTCGTGGCTAGGTAGTTGGTTCTGCCACTAAGATCCCATGTCCCCCTACCCCACTCCCCAGCTGGGGTTTTAAATTCCCCAGACCCTCTACCCAGCAGGGGTCACTTCCCAGGCCTCCTGGCAGCAGTGACTCCCAGGTCACAGGGCTGGACTCTAGAGCAGCAGGTAGAGGACTCAGCGTGCCCAGCCAAGCCAGTGCCCCACAATTCACTCCCAGCAGATTGTCCCTAAAGCGCCTGCGCATACACTCGGCTACGGAGGCACAAACACTCGATCAAGTTAAACAAGCCACGGAATGCAAGAACATGGAAGAAACTCTTCTAGAAAACTGACTGTGGCAGAGAGCTACCTTTTCCTTCTTGGCGATCTCCATCCTGGCTCTGTCATCCAGCATTTGTACCTCAGCCAGCCCAGGGGAGCTGGGACCCCTCAGCGTTCCTTGACAGGCTTCCAAGGCAGAAATATCCCCGGACTTCTCCCAACCAAGGGTCACGGCTGGCCCAGGTATCTGGTTGAGTATGGTCCGCCTTCTGGCTGGTTTCTGGCTTGATGTTCAATCACAGAGTTTCCTCCTTTTCATTGCTCTCCAGTTTTCTCTCCTGGGTCACAGTCGGGACCTTTCCCCACTGAGGCCTCGTCAGGCTAGGTATGGTCCGGGGAGGGCCATTGCTGGGCTCCCAGGGCTGGTCAGTTTTCTCTTTGGGCTGTGCTGAGCTGTGATGGCCTGGTGCTCTCTAAACAGACTCAGCAGAAAAGGTCCTCCTTCCTCCCGTGTCTGGGGGACAGCCTTTGAGTCATGAGGCTGCAGACGACTGTGCGTCTCTCACACACCAACCTGCTTCCCTGAGGCTCCGTCACCGCCCAACACTTCCTGCTCCGACCAGGTGTGGAGTGGGGAATTCTCCTGCCAGGGCTTTCTGAGCTCCTGCGAGGGCCCACGCTGCCATGGCAACCAGGAGCAGGCCTCTGTGCTCACGCCCTCCGGCCTCTGCAGGGCTGACCATCCTGTCATTAGAGCTGCCATGCAGAAAACTGGGGCTGATGGCAAAAGGCCTCCATCTTGACATCACCATAGCAACAGCCTGATCATCTTATCACTGTAGACTTTGCCACCTGTCCAGTTCCCAGGGGAGACTCAGAGGGTCTTCCAAACTCAAGTCCTAAGGGGGAGAGGCCCCTGGGGTTCTGGGAACCAGAGGAGAGGGGACGGGTGGCTTAGCCACTGGCATGGCCACACGTGCTCAGACCACTCTCAAGCTTGGTCACTGCCTTCCCTGCCTACCATCTGGAAATCTGAACTCTGCTAGTATCCAGCAGAGGGAGCAAGGAGGAGTGGCCAGGGAGAATTCTCCAAATGTACATTTCCACTGTAACACTTTAAAGCCACTTTTGTACTGATGGTCATCTGGGCAGTTTCAGTTTTTCTCCATTGCAAATCTTTGTCTTTTACCAGAGTCAACACATACATGTGTTTCTTCGGGATGGTTCCTAGAGGCTGAATTGCTAGGTCAGATGCTGGGCACATTTTAGGATTGCTTGCAAAGGACTACGTTACCCCCTCAAATGGCTTCACTAATTAATCTTTCCACAGTCACTGGAAGTTTGGTTCCATGCTGGCCAATTCATGAGTTGATAAAACTTTTACTTATCTGTTGTGTTTCATTATCATTTGAGTGGCAAAGTGTTGGACACCTTTTCATATGTTTATAGTTATTTGTATTTCTTTTCGTATGGATGATTTGTTTTTATTACTTATTTTGTTATTAAATCGTCTTCTACTTTTCAGTTTGTATTAACTATTTTTATATTCCATCCATAATATCTAATAATCCTTTGCTTGTTAAATATGCTATAATACCTGTCCCCCATCTATTGCTAAGCATATGGCTTGATCACTGATGTCTTTCATCACACAGTATTTCTTTTTTATGAATTTTATTCTTTGCTTTCTTTTGTGAAGCTCTTGTCTTGCTAAGAAAAGCATTTTCCACCCAAATTAGAAAAATGCTGTTCCACATTTCCTTCTAATATTTTCTCAATTTGTTTATGTTCAGCACTTCTGTCCCTCTAATTAGTGCATAGTTTGAGGGTAGGAGTCTAATGAGTTTGAGTAAGCTCTGGGAGTTGGTAATGGACAGGGAAGCCTGGTGTGCTGCAGTCCACGGGGTTGCAAAGAGTCGGACATGACCGAGCGACTGAACTGAACGTCATTGAACTGAGGAGTCTAATACTTGTTGGCTATCCTTTTCCCACTGACTTGTGCTATTGACTGCACCACAGTTTGTGCTCCATTGTTGTATTTCTCTGTTGTGAGGGAACGATTCAGCTCTAGTCACCTTGCAGGAGTACACACAGGTGCACAGCTAACCTAAGCACTTTGTGGTGTTCTAGGAAGTGAAGCTGGACTTGGGAGGAGCTGTGCCGAGGCCACCTCACGCTCTTCTCTCCATCTGCCCAGGAGGCATCCAGTAGAGTTGCCCCTCCTCTCTGATTCTGAGATGTGAGGCTTTCTGCCCCAGCCCCTCAGCATGTAGCCGCCATTTTGACTGGGGTCCCAGCCAGAGGTAATGCCTTGGGGTGACTTGAGGAGCAGGCATCCTGCCTCTTTGGTGGAGTATCATTCTTTCCGGTACATGGGACAAGGATGGAAAACAGCACGTTTGGGTGCTCTCCTTTTTCTTTCTTTTTCTTTTTTAAGTTGCTGCCCGTGTCAGTAACAAATTGTCTGAATGCAAAAATGACTCTTAGAACTCTGCCTGTTCCGTCTTAGCCCCACAGTTGTCTATGAACTAGACATCTCTCTGTCCATTCTTGTGGATACCACGCTCTTTCAGTCAGCATAACGTTTTAGCTTTTTTTATATCTGTTGGGACAAACATCTCCCTTTTTTTCCCTACAAAATTTTTTTTACCATAAGCCTCTTTCATATAAACCTTAAAATCTACTCATCCCATTTCACTAAAATAATGCTGCTGATAATTGCACTGGAGAGGCATTGAATTTGTGGATTGGGAGATCCATTTTAGAGAACTGACATCTTTATAATGTCAAATCTTCTTATTCAGAATTTGGTACATGCCCCATTTGCTTAGGTCTTCTTTTATGCCTTTCAGCTTTATTATTTTTCTCTTATAGATAAATTTCTTATTAGATTTATTCCTAAAGAAAGGAAATATAATAGGAGAAGGAGAAATTGTCATTATAACTAATATTGATTAAAATGTTTGATTGACAAAGTACTTTTATATTCTTTATGTCATTTGATCAGATAATCTTGAGGCAGTAGGCATGGGTGGTATTATTTTCATCACTTCCCCCCCCACCACCACTTTCAGATAAGTTCACTGAGACTGGGGAAGTTGAAGTATTGGGCTGAAAAGAACTGTGATGCTCACCATCCCCCAGGGACAAGAGACAAGGCAATCCTCTTGCAGAGCCCTGCGCTCCCTGGCCACAGTTGATATGTTACGTAATCCAAGGGCAGCCACACACTGCACACTGGTCAGAGCCTTGGGGGTGGCCCCACAGGAGATATTTACCCAATAGGAACTACTTGAAACAACAGGTTGTAATTTGGAGGCCTCAAAAGGGCAGAATCTCTGAGCATTCAAGTCTCCAAAGTAAAGTCCTGCATCTTCTCCCTGAGGGGAGGTAGAGGATGGTACATTCCTTGCTGAAGTATCTGTGGAGCAGGAGGGGAGGGAGCGGCTCCCTTTGCTTCCCCTCCCCCCCTCACCCAGGTCCCAGTGTTTCAGCCCTTCACTCTGCTAAACCCCCATCACCTGTGCCTCTCATCAATTTAAACCTTTCCACCTTGGTTAGTATCTCCCATTTTTTGTCCTTCTCCTGCTCTCTTTCTGTCATTCTAATGGAGTTCATATAAACATACTTATTTCATCTTCTATGTTTAACCAGAAGTTTGTACCTACTGTTTGAGTTTCACTGACTTTTTTCATCTGAGCAAATCCCGTTGCTTCTCCCAAGCCTTAAACACAAAGTCTTAGACTGTGCCCTGGTTAGATAGCCTACCCTGTGGTCTGCATTGGTTGACTGAGGCCTGTGTTAGGGGCCCAACTGTAAGACCAATCTCTGAGGCAGTAGGGAAGGCCTTATGTTGATTGGCTCAGACTTTCTGGTACCCACGTGCTAGCAGGGATGCAGAGCTTCAGAGGGTGGAAAGGTTGGGGAAGGGGAGGGGACAGAAGGGGATGGAAGAGGCTATGGAGGGGGCTCGCAGTCCTCTCAATAGCTTGTGCTTTTAGACTCTCCATAGTGCCTTTTCCTATGTGATGTCTCCCATTCTGTTTTCTGCTTTCAGAGGTCCTGGGGACCAGGCTGGGGCAAGGCCCAGACTCCTCTTTTGTGGTGGCCAGCTCTGTCCCTCTTGCTCGGCCTCTACCTGCCTCCCTGCCTTCCTTCCTATCCTGCAGAATTTCTCCCACTTTTTTGTGCAGGTCAGCGCCATAGTGGTAAAGGTGCCTCAGGTCAAGTCACTAGTCTAAATGACTGTGTATCCAGCATAGGCTCTGTATCCATCTCTAGATGCAAAGCAGGGAAGCGGTGCCTGGTGTTGCAAATATAGGTCCTGGCAAGGTAATTCTGAGGGGGCCTGTCCCTCTATCAGGTAACTCCCTGCTGGGTCATGTCTTTCTTGATTGTGATCACTTCCTGCCCACTGCCTCCAGGTAAACCTGCTCATAGTAGACCCTGTCCCCTCCTGCTCTGACATCTTCTGTTCCCTTTGGTCTGGTGGCAGAGCTATGTCTGTGTCTGTCTTCCCTGTGGCCTGGAGAACCTGGTGGAAGCACAGGACAGGTGGGTAAGTGGTCATGGGAGTGAGCAGCATTCCTGGAGGCCGAGTCTGCTAGTAGACCCTGATGGATGGCATGAGGTCCGTGCTCTTCAGACTTGGTGAGCTACTAAGAAAAAATTCTCCTCTGCCCTCTTTGGTTCTCTAGCTGGACTGAAGAATTACACTGACATTAACAGGAGAAATGCATACAGGTTTTATTTAAAATTTTAGTTGCATATAGGAGCCTTCACAAGAGAATAAAGACCCAAAGAAGTGATGAGTAAAAAAGTTTTTATACTTTTATCTTTTTTTTTTAAAAAAAGCAATAAATTTGTGAAGAATTGACAAGACAACAGTGTTGGGTAGGGAAAGTAAATTGTGGAGAAGTGACTAAAGAAGATGAGAGTTGGTTCAAAATAATCAATATGTCAAAGCAGCATATTTAAGGTGACATGCTCTGAACTCTTTTGGAAGCCTGACTACATTGAAGGTCCCTTTCAAGGGCCCTTTCCTGGGTATTCTGTGGAGGCTGGTGTTAGGCTTAGAGTGAAAACAGCCCTACTGCCCTAGCCTTGACTGGTCAGACAAGAGGGTATGGGGACTGAAGCCGGTGAGTGGCTGGGTTTCCCCCCTGGGCTGGGCCTCCTGGGGTATGCCCCTCAGCCTGCTTTTTTACATATTTACTTGTTTATTTGTTTGGCTGCATCGGGTCTTAGCTGTGGCATGTGGGATCTTTGTTGAGTCACGCAGACTCTCTCCAGTTGTGGCACAAGTGCGCAGTGGTTGAAGCGCATGGGCTTAGTTGCGCCGTGGCCTGTGGGATCTTAGTTCCCCCAACCAGAGGTCAAACTCATTTCCCCTGCTTTGCAAGGTGGATTCTTAACCACTGGACCACCAGGAAAGCCCCTCTGCCAGCATTCATCTGGCTCCCTAGAGGCTTTCGCTGTCCAGCTAAATTGAGCACCTTCTATGAGCTGAGCAAAGCCTCAAAGGGGGGTAGCAGTCTGCCTTGCCCAGCAGGGGCTAATTTAAAGACCCCCAGCCATTTGTCATGGACAATCTTGTTCCAGTTCTGTCTGCAGGGCCTAGCACTGCAGGGAGCCAGGACTCCAGAGAGCTGTGCCACCCCTGCCTGTGTGGGCACTGCATGTATGACGTCAGCACTCCTGCCCTTCAATCTTTCCTAGTCCCATAATTTCAGACTTACAGGACAGCTGCAAGGACAGTACAGCAAACTCCTGGATACCCTTCATCCTGACTCTTTTCTTTTTCATCCTGTCTCTTTAAATTTATGATATTTACCTTTAAATATATTATGGGTTTCCCAGGTGGCTCAGTGGTAAAGAATCCACCTCCCAAGCAGGAGACTCAGGTTCAATCCCTGGGTCAGGAAGATGCCCTGGAGAAGGAAATGGCAACCCACTCCAGTATTCTTGCCTGGGAAATCCCATGGACAGAGGAGCCTGGTGGGCTCCAGTCCACGGGATCGCAAAAGAGTCGGACACAAATCAGTGATTAAACAGCAATTTGTGTTTCCTAAAAAAAAAAAAAAAAAAAAAAGAATTCACTTACATAACTACAACACCACGATCAAAATCACTAAATTAAAAGATACAATACCATTCTACAATCTATAGCCCTTCCTTAGATCTCAGCCTACTGACAAATCTCCACTTCCCACATCCTGCAGGATCCCTATAACCTACCATGATCTCTCCTCCTTTTTTGTCATGGATGATAACAATACACATAATCATTATTGTTAAACATCTATATGACTAGAGCTTGGAATATAATGCCTTATCATTTCTAGCAATGTGCCTATGGGAAGGACATTTTTCCAGTTTACAGATGAGAGAAAGAGACACACACACTCAGAGGGGTTAATCGTTTGTTCACTTCTGTGGTTCTGTGGTTTGTGGCAGTGCTAGGATTGAATCCAAGTTGAATAACTTCTGGGGTGATGAAGTGGAATGTGGATCTTATTTTTCAGTAAGACAGATAAGCTTGGGGAATTGGTAACCGCATAGACCAAGAGAGGCTATCTGCGGTGATGGTGGCTGAGCAAGGCCAGAGAGGAGGGAGAGAGCTGTCAGAGGTGTATGAGAGAGTTTGCTCCTTGTTTTGGTGTTGACACGTTCCTCTTACCAGCAATTTCCTTAACCTGAATCTCAGTTTGTATATCTGTAAGGTGGTAATAGTATCTTCCTGCTTTTGTGAGGATTAAATGAGGTCACATATGGAAAGTGCTTGGTGTAAGGGAAAGTTCAGGACGACTACTACTATGTTTCAAGTGAATACATTTAAATTTATTCCAACAAATACTGTCGGTCTGATTCCTCCTTTTGTTTGACGTTCAGTGGCCAAAAAAAAAAAAACCCACCAAAAAACAAAAAAACGGACTCAGAATTTTCTTCGGAAATGGCTCTCACACGCCCCCTACAGGGCAATTGTGTCAGTGCAGTCAGGATGGGTTACACACAGTTCAGCGTCCTGTCTTTTTGAGACACTGGCCTGGCATTGGCCTCTCTGTTCCTGAGGTTTGGTAACAAAACGTCGGGGATGGGAAAAAGCCCTTCCGTACACCCTTGCACTTGAAAATACCCAGGTCGATGAGAAGGGTGCTGAGTGAAAAGGCAGGTGGTGGGAACTTCCTTCAGCCGACAGAATAGTGCATTTGGCAATGTCCAGAGACGTTTTTGGTTGCCAAATGGCCATTGGGGTACCACTTGCATCTAGCTGGGGTAAAGACCTGAAATGCTGCCTACGATGCATGGACCGCCCCCAACAACAAAGAATTATCCAATCCAAAATATCACCAGTGACAAGACTGAGATACTCTGATTGAGAGTCATGTTTTGAGTGATGCTGTTGGTTTTTCAAACATACCATCTCTTTCCCATCATTTCAGATCTGGCTGCTTCTAGCACGACGGTTGTGTACCTTCCCGCCAATTTCCAAATATCAAGGTCCTTTTAGCTGTGTCTGTCCTGCAAGATGCTTTCTGATAACATACCATTTAACAAACAAGAAGATAAAAGACGTACTACCCTCAGAGAACTGAGCCTTATTCACTCCCATCCACTGAAAAAGCATTATTCCAACATTTCAAGCAAAATGAGGTTTTCCAAGTCATGGTATGCCAAGTGCTCCCTCAGTTTGGAGCTGTGGGAAGGGCAAGAGAGGGTTCAATTAACTGAAAATAAGAGGCAAGCCTTCACCTCCCGGCAGGAGCCTCGAAAAGGTCCCTACCCTTCACTCAAAAAGATCTGATTTACAAAAGACTTTCCTAGAAGTTAGTTTGCGCATAAATCAAAGTCCCTGGTGTAGTGTTTACAAAGTACTGGCGTGTGGGTGGGACTCTGGGCCTCACTGCTCAGAGGAAGGACAGCCCCCGGGACACAGGTGTTCCTACAGTACTCAGAAGGACCGGGAAGAAGCCGGAGGGCGCTGGGAGGACTCATGACGGCCAGGGAAGGAGGGAGGCCTCGGAGAGATAAGACCAGCAGGAGTAGGGTAAGGACTCGCAGTGAGACAGCCAGATGGCCTAGGAGAACTCCGACAGCGCCTCATGCGCACGCGCAAGACCCCGCACCACCCCCTCGTTCGTGTTTCCGACTGCTTCTTTCTGTATCCGGGGCACGAAAAGACTCCATTAGGCCTCGGGCGGCGGCCCCTGACCGGAACCGGAAGTGAACCCCGAGCCAGGAGAAGGAAGCCGGTGGCCAACCCGTCAGCAGCCGGCGGCGGCCTCGAGGGGCGGCGCTGTGCTGCTCCCTGCGAACCGGTGCCGCGGCCGGGCGGGTGGCCAGCCCAAGGGCCCGGCGCCATGAAGCTGTACAGCCTAAGCGTCCTGTATAAAGGCGAGTCCAAGACGGTGCTGCTCAAGGCCGCATACGATGTGTCCTCCTTCAGCTTTTTTCAGAGATCCAGGTGAGTGGGCCCAGGAGGGCGGCGCCCGGACGGGGAGGCCCGGGGTCCGGGTTGGAGACCGCCCGGGAATCGAGACCCGGGGCTTGGCCTCCCGCATTGGAGCCGGTGGCCTTTTCCTCGGCCTGCGGATTGTGCCTTTGAGAAATCATCCTCCTTTCAATCGTGAAAAGCCGTAGCCCATTCTGGAATGTAGTCCGTAATCAGGGGTTTTCAAAATTTCTGTCTTATAAAAATGACGGGGGGGGGCTTTGAGAAAGGGCAGATTCCTCTAGGTTCACGCCCAGTTGAGTTCCAGCAATCTGTATCTTAAACCAGCAAATCCCACTCAGTGGTTCTGACCCAGGAAGCTCGCGTGCCACATCTTAAGCGCCACGTTTGTATTATCTGGCTGGGCTTTCCAACAGTTCGGTGTGAGAGTTCCTGGTACACTCTGTCATATTATGGAGGAAGTCACTGAGGCCCCAGGAGATGGATACCAAACCAGCCAGGACTCCAACCCAAATTGTATGCTCTTTACAGTTGGGCTATAGTGGTACAAAAGCGTTCTACAGTGAAGATTTGGAAGGAAGCTTGGAAGGAGGTTTTAGGGCTTACAAACCTTTGAACATTTGCGAGGCACCTTAATGCAATCAAGTGTGTGTTAGAAGTACCACAGACACTTAACAGCCTGTTTGTGGGAGGGGTGGCGGTGACTCAGGCACAAAAGGAGAAAGACCCTACAAAGTCTGTGTCTGTGGACACCCAATCTCCAGGTCTGGTGGCATCTGGATTCTGTCTTCATTACTTCGGTGGGCTGTTTTGTTCTTGATGAGAGTGGCTTGATGGCAGGATCTCAAACAATTCCACTTGTTATTTTGTTGAAACTTTCTGCTGCTTTTTGGGTCCTTCTTGATCCTTAGCACTCTCTATCATGATCTCTAGTCTCTGTTCTGTGTTGCTGCTTTTCTGTGATGGAACTTTGGGTGTTAACTTGGTTAACTCTTGATTCTTTTCCTTTCTCTCTTTCCCCTACTGACATTTACTGAGGATCCTCAGAGATTTCACTTTCGGACTTTCATCTCACTGGTTTTCGGTATCCAGACCAGTTTCAAGTTGATTAACACACCGACAGTACTGTAGGGAAATCTCTACAAGTGTCTCTTAAAACAACACATAGTCCAGTTGAGCCCATTATTTTCTCATAAGTCCTCCTCTCTTCTGTCCTGCCCACCTCATGATTATCAGAATGCGAACCTCAGAGCTTCAAAACATTTTCCAGCTTTTCTGGCTCTTGTATGCAGAATGTCACAATGAATGCAGTTCTTCCTTTGTCTAATTATAGTTCTACTCTAAGCTCTGTCTCTTTTTAGTTTTATTGCAAGGACTTCCTTATTTTCAGACTTTCCTCTAAGGGATTTTTCTGGTCCTATTCACTCTCTCAGCATATTAATAACAAGTAATACTGTGCGCCAGATATCGTGCTAAGTGCTCATTTAGTTATCACAGCACGTCTCGATTTATAGACAAAGCACGGTACAGTAAGTCCCTTACCAGAGGTCACACATCTCGTAAGTGATGGAGCTGGGATCCCAGCCAGGGAAGTCCACTCCAGACATTGTGAGTCCTCACTCTGCTGTGTGGCTCTTGATGTGATCTCAGGAGTGTATGAATCTGCTGGAACCAACTGTGGATTCCACATGTCAGGACCCTGCACTGACAGCCCTTTATATGACATTCTCAGTCAGAGGCTTCTTGTTAACTCTGGTTCCTCCAGCTGGACTGTTTTCACCTGTGGCTCTTCCATTCTGGCCACATCTTTTTCTTGGGCCCGTGAACCTCCTCCTCTCCCTCAGCCTTGGTACAAACCATCTTCTCTTTCCTTGTCTTGGCTGAGCCCTTGCCCTCAATTCCATCCAGAGTGTCCCAGGCCTGTACGATGGATTAGCCCCACCCGACCTGAGGCTAGAGCCAGCATTCACTGTCGCATTGCAGGGTCCAGCATGTGGCAGCTGCCATAACTGACTGTGCATCTGCTGAACAGTTTTTGCCACTTAGGTGTCTCCATCACAGATTTTATTTCTTCCCACTTCTTGGGAGTTAGTGGAGCCTTGAGAACAGGAGCTGGCCTCTACTTCTCTGCTGTGTCCCAAATCATACTCTGACCAAAATGTTAAATTAACTATAACCTGTAGAAGATTCCCCAGAAGTCTGGAAGTGGGTTGTTTGGGTCTGCTCAGTAGCAAGCAGATGTGGTTTGAATGGTTGTGATGATGTGTAATTATCTGTATTCATGATCATCGACAGAGTGTTTATTAGTTCTTCCTAAGGTTGGAAGGGAAGGAATGAAGCCAGGAAGCAATGTCTCCTTAGTCTATAAGCTCAGGGGTCACTTTGCATTGTGTTGGGACAAGGTGACAGGAACAGGTAATATGTGTTGTGTTTCTTAGCGTTCAGGAGTTCATGACCTTCACAAGTCAGCTGATTGTGGAGCGCTCAGGAAAAGGCAGCCGAGCTTCTGTGAAAGAGCAAGGTAAGAAGACCTACCACCTTGTAAGCACGTGCTGGCCTGGCTGCCCCACCTCAGATGGCCTAGAGCTCTGTCCACGGAGGGGCTGCCTTTGTGATGGAGAGCGTTCCCAGGACCATGATCCTCTGCTGGCTTCTCTCTTCCCTCCTACACTCCCTGTTATGCAAAATTCTGTGCCCACTGTTGGTATGTTGGTTGCTTCCTTAAATCACCCCCAAAAGCTTAGACTCGCTTACAATTAGGGTCTGCCTCTCTTGGAGCAGTAAGCAGCCTTCCTGCTTTGTCCTCTTTTGCTTTTGGAGTTGTAAACATCTCAGAAAAGGACCTCTACCCAGCCCTGTTGAGGAAAAGCTATTCTGTGCTGCTTAGTGCTTTTGCCCAGGAGCCTGGTGACCCCTTATTTTTCCTCATGGCCTTAGTTTTTTCTTCTTCATGATTCAGGTTTCCTATAAGAATTTTTAGGCATTTGTTTTAGGAGCATTTGGTTAGCTTTGTCACCTCTGAATCCTTTCCAAATGACAAAATATCATTTCAAGGATTGTGACTGTTTTGCAGAAGCCCTGTATAGGCTGTACCTTTTGATAATTCGTTGACTTCAGCACAGTCGTACTTGAGACCTCAGCCAGCAGTGGCTCGTTTTTTTCTGGATGGGCTTTATCTCTTCCTCCCTCTCCTGCCCCATCCCCATCAAGGCTCACCACAGACTGGAGCAGGCTAGGTTGCTATAGTGAGGAAACCTGGTGCCCTGACAGGCTCAAGCCAGGAAATCTTTTACCAAGTTTCTTGTGTATATATGAAAATGGAAGCCACTTAGCTTGTCCAGAGTTCCATCAGCTTGGGAGCAGAGCAGAGCACCTCTGAGGGCTGCAGCTTCCAAGACACAGCGGAGCCTGACCTCGAGCTCAGGGTGGGACTCGGGTGAGCCCCTGGGGCCGTTTCCTGGGATGTTTCTGCGCCACTGGTGGTCCTTCGACCCTGGCTTTGCGCGCTGGGCCTTGGGACTTTCACTCGCCCTGCAGCAGGTGTTGGGCCGCACTGCCAGCAAAGCCCCTGCACACGCTGCCCTGTGTGCAGGGCCTCACCGCAAACCCGGCTCAGAGCCGCTGTGCCGACCCAGAGGACAGAAGCCCAGCACTGTATCTGTCAGTCCAGCGGCTCTGGCGGGTGAGAAGTCTGAGGCCCTCCCGTCATCTTCTTGTCTCCGTAGAGTACCTGTGCCACGTCTACGTGAGAAATGACAGTCTTGCGGGAGTGGTCATTGCTGACAGTGAATACCCGTCCCGGGTGGCTTTTACCTTGCTAGAGAAGGTGAGTCTGCAGCTTGGCTGGACTGGACTTGGGCAGACAGGCGTGGACTGGGACCAGGAATGACGTAAGGGATGAAATAGTGTGTCCAAAATCAGCCTGCTTTCAGCCTCCTCACTCTACACCAAGAGACAGTCTGGGAGCCTTCTCATTCCCGACTGTCTCATCCCGCCCTACCCCTGTCCCCCACTGATTTTTGCTTCTCATCCTGCTAGTGTCCCTGGGGCCACCTTGGCTCTCCTTGTCAGCCACAGAGTCCCAGCATCTCTCCTTCCCTGTGGGTCCCTCGGGTCAGCTCTGGCTGTGCTTTCGCCCCCACTCACTCCTCTTTCCAGCTCTGCTCCTGCTTCCGCCCTGAAAGTCGTGACTTTCAGTTCCTTCTGAGCCACACTAGGCTGCATGTTCTGCCCCATGACCCACCTCCCTTCTTCCCTTCCTCTGCTCTTTCAGGCCATTCCTGCACACACCAGGCTCCTCCCCACCTGCCGCGCTTCTGCTCAAGGAGTCCCCCTGCTGGCCCTTCCTGCAGTTACAGCTGCTGCTTTCCCCAGTATGGGACTGGTGCCTCCTCATTCTTCAATGTGTTTCTTTGTGGTGCAGATGATAAACTCCTCAAACACCCTGGCCCCACATCCCCTAAAACACACATGCGTATAAGCACATGAAGTCTGATGGCTGCTTAAATTCAAATGACCTAATTACCTTTTTGAAGAATTGGTTGTGTTTTTTTTTTTTAAGAATTGTTTTGAAAAATTAAAGGTTCAGTATCCTTTTTCCTGGAAATTCACAACCTGAGAAAAGTGGAAATATGTAATTTGAATTTCTAATAATTTATCATTCCAAGATGAAGTTCCTATCAGGCTGGGCATACTTGGATTTTAATTCCAAGAATACTGAAGAAGAAGAAACTTGGACCTAGATTTTCTCCCTTGCCATTAGCCATCCTTCTCTGCCTTCCTCTGTGGGTCCTGGGGTCCTGAGAGCCTCTTTTGGATGAGCACAGAGATGGGGCTGTTGTTGAGCTCCTCTGTCTTGCAGGTACTAGATGAATTCTCCAAGCAGGTCGACAGGATAGACTGGCCAACTGGATCCCCTGATACCATCAAGTACACAGGCCTGGACAGTCACCTCAGTAGATACCAGGTAAGGTGCAAAGGCTGTGAAACAGAAAAGCCAACAGGCCTGATGGTTGTGACTCTGGGTGATATGGAGGTTGATGTCCTCCTGAAGACCGCAGGAACCCGCATTAGGACCTGGAACCTGAGCTTCTAGGCAGGCTTTCACTTTTCCAGCATGTGTTTAAGCATCCTGTGGTTTTTAACTTCTGAAAGTATATCCAGCTTGCTTGGTTTTGAGCCCTGTTTCCAGGCAGCCACTCCAGTCCTGACGTTTTTATTTTTGCTTCTTCCCTAGAACCCCCGAGAAGCTGACCCTATGACTAAAGTGCAGGCTGAACTGGATGAGACCAAGATCATCCTGGTAAGTAAGTAAATTAGGAGACCAAGTTCAGAAACTGAGAGGCAAAAAGATTTGCCAGCAGTCAAGCCCACGCAGCTGACACTTGTTTTAATTATAGTCAAAGTGCTTCTGAAAGTGGTGGTGGCCCTCCTGGCCCTGTGCATCAGAGGCCTTGAAAGCAGACTCACTCAGACAGCCACTCTCTGGTTCTACCTCCATGGTGCCTGCCTTAGCCTGACCCACAGCCCAGCAGGTTCCTTCTTTTCAGAGTGTGGGTTTCAGTGCAGACTGAGGCTCTCTGACTAAATACAGGTCCTGAGTTGTCAGAAACAGGCCTGATTCAGAAGAGCGGGAACCCTGCATTTTACCTGAAATCTAGTTTGCAATTTCTGTTTTCTGCCTTTGTTTTTAAACTCTGGGCTACCTTGGCTTTGGAATGAAAGTTAAGAGATGACCATCTTCAGGCACCTCTCTGTCTTCTGTAACGTTTCTCCATGTTTGCTAACCAAGTCCTGTCTCTGTCTTTGGCTGCTTCAGAGCCTCAGTCTGTGAGCAAGCACACAGAGGCAGGGGACACACACGCGCTGTCTTTCCTTGTCTCTCCACAGAGCAGATGGGTCCAGGTCACCCAGCCCATTCTGGCTGCAGTGGTAAAATCTGGATTACTGGTCACGCTTCCTTTTATCCATTCCATTCATGTCTTGATCCAGTTAACTTTTTATGGTGGAAATCTGAGTTGCTTAGCCATGTGTAGAGATAAAGAATGTTTTTACTCATTTCTCATTCTGTGTCATTTCATATGTCCAAACCTAGGGTCATGCCAATTGCCTCTGAGGGCCTTGCAGTTGAAGCAGTGGCCATCTGGGGTGGGAACAAGTCAGCCACTTCCTGATGGCCCTGGTGGCGGGGCTAGGGACTCTTGTGAGAACCTCCCTCCCTCATGTGTTTGGAAAGGGTCTGTCTGCACTAAGTACAGAGGGGCTCTCACAGAGCTGATAGTCATGAGATTCAGAGATTCAGACACAGTTCCCCTGGGGGAAGCATGATATGGCTGTGCAGTCGGAATATGTGTGTGTGTAAATATGGGCGCAGGGGACCTCTCCTGGAGTGTGGCTGTCTAAGCCTCTGCTTTGGAGGATTTGGGGTAGTGCTTTATGTCCAGTTAGAACCTTCTACATCCTCCAGGAAGGTCACTAGGTCCTGTGTCCTCCACAGGTCTGGGTCACTGTGTTGATGCTCATGTGGGGGAGGAGCCCAAAGGAAGCACTTTGCTGTGACTGAGCTTCATGAGGGACTTGCGTCTGCTCACCTTGTGAACAGAGCAAGGCATTCTTTTGTGTCTTTCCCCTTGTCCAGCACAACACCATGGAGTCTATAGGTGAGAAACTCGATGACCTGGTATCCAAATCCGAAGTGCTGGGAATACAGTCTAAAGCCTTCTATAAAACGGTGAGTGTGGTCTGGCCACTCCTGGGCACACCTTCACTCGGCTCTCCCTGCCTCTGGGCTGCTTCCCCCCTTCTCCCAACCTCCCCAAGGTGAGGATGGGTCGTCCTCACCCCTGCTGTCTGAGGTATGCCACCTTCCCGAAGAGGTTCCGACACTTCTAATTTGTTAACTTGGACTGAACTATTTCACCGTTTGGACAGTAGGGGTGCTGCATTTACTTGGTCAACCCATACACGTTTGCTGTCATGGTGTGCCTTGGAGGGAGATGCCTGTGGGGTTAGGAGGTATCTGAACAGGAGGTGAAGGAGAAGGTAACAGAGGCCCCATGAACCAAGTGGGTACCTCTCTTCTCTCTGAAGATATCCTTAGTAAGAAACATCCCCATGGGCTCAGATAACTTTATGGGGAATCAAGACTGGAGCGAAGGAAGAGACATTCTTGTTCTTTTATACTCAGCTAAACAGTAGGAAGTTTCCTTCCTTATCGATAGCATTAATGGAAGGTGGACAGAATAATCCTGGGAGTGTGAACTACTTCTGGATGGCTTCCCTCCACTTCTCTCTCCTTGGCGGTTCCAGAGCTCCTAGTAAAGCCACCTGGTCCCCTCAGAACTCCCAGCTCTATGTGTGCTGAGGTCCACCTCTTCAGCTCTGTTTTGTCTCTCTCAAGGCCCGGAAACAAAACTCGTGCTGTGCAATCATGTGACGGCCTCCAGCAGAGGCCCCTGCGCCGGAACGTCGCCATCATTCACACCGGAACCGCGGCCCCCCAGGAAGCAGAGCCACCTCGCGACAACCCAAGTGGGACAGATTCAGCTTCGGCTTTGGAGCTCCTGGGAGAAACCGAAGGGTGGATGGGGACCTGGGGGTGGGGAACGTTCAAATTCACATGTCTAGTTATTTTTGAAAAGATACTGAGGCCCCTAAATGTGTATTTGGGGGCCAAATGGAACCATAAAGCTCAGTGACTCCGTAGATACTGCAGGGCTCGTTTCTAATCCCCTGGGAAGGATGTGGGCCCCTGATTTGTGCAAGGCCCATGGGGGGTTCAGAGCCATCTCTTTGTGGATCTTCACATGTTTGGGTTTTGTCTGTATACTAACTATTAACACTACAGGGAGCAGGGTGCCCTAACTCCAGGACTGGGGAGGGACAGCCACTGTGGGGCTGCAGTGGGCATGGGGGCGGGGTGGGGGGCTTGGGCCAGTGCTTCCATGTTGGGAGGAGACAGCTACTGGACTTCACAAATTCTGAGACCTGGTTTGCATTCCTGCTGAGGTTGACTTTGACTTTCTGTGATACCCATCCAGCAAGCAAGTTCCGTCAAGAGCCCTAGAAAGTTGGGGAGGAGGCGCTTGCCCTGACTTGCCATTTGACTTTGAGCATCTGGATCAGAGCACGTGTGCTGCGGTCTCGTGAATGGTTGTCACTTGCCTCTCTGGTGACAAGAAAGACTGTTCTGACAATCACCTGGGACTTACGTCTTAGCAAGTGACCTTCACTGTGGCCGCCATTACTAGGCACCAAGAGAAGATGCTGGCCAGCCTGGGGGTTCCCAGCATCCACTTGTGGTCTGAGCTGTCCACACTCCAGCCCAACCCCCAGCAGACGCACTGCTGAGCACCACTACCCCGCCCCCGCCCCCAGCAGCATGAGGCCTATGGCTCTGAGGCCCAGCCCTAAAAACAGGTGCAGGGGGCAACCCAGGCAGTAGCCCTGGAGGTTCCAGGCTCTTCTCAGCTTTGCTGGTCCCTCGGGCCACACTGCCATGTTGTAAACCGCCTCCTAGTGCCCTGCTGCGTTTCCTGAGGACACAAGCTCAAGACACACCCTTGAGACTCAGTCTCCGTGGATGCTCTTCTTGGAGTGGCATCAACCAATGTGGTCTCATCCTCAGCTGTGCTTCCCTGAGCCCTCTGTTCTTGCCCTGTCGAGGAGGTCCACTACCCTGACAGGAAGTGCCTGTGGCCCTGAATGCCCTGGCATGGGCCAGAAGTGGGATCTGCGTGGCCTCCGAGGACCCACCCTAAGACATTTACCTGCCAGCTGCTCGTTTTCTCTGGGCACTGTGCCGCCAGAGAACTTGGCCTAAAAGTAGCTTACCCAACGTGAGTTCTGCCATGTTTACCCTTGAAAGGTGCAGACCTGGCCTGCTCACTGGTCTCTGAGGTGGCTGTGACCACCTTAGGGATGATTGAGAGTTGTCTGACTCCTCCCACTTTGGAGGGTACTGGGGGTGGGGGGGTGGGGGGTGGTCAAGATTGGGAAGAGGGCGGCAAGGGTGGGTAGGGCTGGCCGAGACCTCTGCATCCACCCTTTCCCCAGCTCTTGTCTTCTAATGTTAAATCATTTGGCAAAGTGTATTTTAATAACTGCTGCCTAACTTTTCTTTGTGTTCTGTTTGGAAGGTTCCTGTCTGGATAAATTTGTCTTTTGAAATTCCAAAATAGTCCTGTGCTTTGTTTTGGGCTTCCCAGGTGGCACTTGTGGTAAAGAATCTACCTGCCAATCCAGGAGACATGGGTTTGATCCCTGAGTCAGGAAAACCCCTTGGAGTAGGAAATGGCAACCCACTCCAGTATTGTTGCCTGGGGAATCCCATGGACAGGAACCTGGTGGGTTACAGTCCATAATCACAGAGTCGGACACGACTGAAGTGCTAAGCGCTAAGCGCACACTGTGCTTTGAGCCACAGGGACCCCTTCCCACGGGAGCACTGCCCCTCGTGCTGTGCCCCTGCCGAGTGCGGGGTTCGCCGCATCCTGGGGGGAGGCAGCCTCTACTTTAATGCCCCCATTCCCCTCTCCCCGCCCCCTAGACCTTTCTAGCAGGAAGTGGGGAGGGAGCCCGAGTAGAGAGAAGTCCTGGTCTGAATCCTGTTACCTGGTCCTCGCTGCACCCTAGAAACCACCTGGGAGGCTTCCTCACAGCCACAGAGGCAGGACCACACACCCAGAAACTGCAGACCGGGGTATCTGCTGCGGTGTGGAGCGTCCTGTGCCCCCTGGATCCTTGCAGGCTGGCAGCTCAGGTCCTACTTTAGGGAATGTCCTTGGCGGTTGGTTGTTAGACTGTGAGTGCTTCTCACCTATTTCATTGCTGGCCTGGGACCGACCTGGAGACCCCTGGAATAGGGAGTAGCCTGGGCATTTCCAGCTTTTCCTGTTCAGAGGACCCACCGGGGCATACGCCCAGGGAGCTTTGCCCAAAGCAGGTGCTCTTTAAAATGACAAATGAAAGGCCCCTCACTGACTTCCCTCTGCCTATCCTGCCATGCCTGCTGGGGGTGGGCCAGGGGATGGTTTCAGAGTGCTGGTCCACCTCAGGATTCCTGCAGGATCCCCAGCGGGGGTGTGGTGGGGCCATGGCAGGTACCCAGAGGGAGGCCTGGCCTGGAAAGCCTCCTCGGATTACAGCTGATAGGTGAGCGGAGCCCTAGATACTGCGGTGGTGGTGATGACTCCTCCGCTCACTGGCTCTGTCCTAGATTCTCTGTGCCAAGCTCTCCGATCTGCCCTGGTGCTCCTTGGGCAGCCCTCATGTTGGCCTGCACACCTGACAGCCCTGCCAGTTACCACCCACAGGGCCAGCAAGGTAGCCTCCTGGCCCATCTGAAGGTGTCTGCAACCAGGTGCCAAGGCTGGACCAGGAGGCCTGCTGTGCCCTCGTGGACAGGACTGAGCGGGCCTGAGGCGGCGCCGCCTCATCAGAAGTTGCTTGGACCTGTTGGGTGGGTGTGTTTGGTGTATCAGATTGTTTGGAAGCCCGTACTTCTGTCCTGAGAAAGCTTAAGGTGTGAGGTACAGACAGGCAGCGGCACCTGGGGACCAGGCGTAGAGGGGAGGCTGCCCATCACCACACGAGGGTGTCTCTGGGGTGTCAGCAGGACTGCCAGGCACTGTGCAGGAGGGAGGAGTGCACGAGGCCTTCGAGGGGCCAGCGGAGCACAGGCAGGTCCCAACAACCCTTGCCTGGCACAGCCTAAACACGTGCAGCCGTGAGGGAAGGATGTTCAGAGAAGCAGGCGGCCTGGCATCCGTGTGTCCATGCAGCTATATGGCCCTGTGGCCACGTGGTCAGAAAGCCGAGAAGTCAGGCAGCCATGTGGCTATGTGGTCAGGCAGGCACGCGGCCAGTGCTCACTCAGCCGGTGCAGGCCGAGAGTGTTTCCAAGGAAGGCCCAGAGGCTTTGTTTCCCTGTGGTGTGGGGGTGCAGTGGGTGACTGGGTGCCACGTCCCTCCCTCCATGTGGGGGGTGAGCTGCAGAAGGAAGGCTGGTGGGGAGCGCCTGGCTCTGCCCACCTGGCCCTCAATCCCCTCAGTCTGGGGCCACCTGGGAGCCTCTGTGCCTGGCATCCCTCCGTCTCCCAGGTCTCAGCTCTGGGCTTCTGCTGTTCAAGTCTCCTCACGGAGCCTCTCCAGGTCATGGTTGTCATCGCCTGCTGTGTCATCTTTGCATCCCAGCAGCCACCACTCCTGCTCCTGGCATTGGTGCCTCACATCTGTGCCGACCTGTGTGCTGTCTACACAGCCCAGCGTGTAGGCCCACAGAAGCACCCCTGGTAGCTGCAGGCACCACGTGTCTCAAGCAACACACACAAAGACCAGATAGATGGATCTCTCCTATCCCTCCTATTTATAGGTGGATCTCCATCCTGTCCGTGGAGAACAGACAGGGCAGCAGGGCTGGGGCCTGGAGCTCTTCCCATATAGATCTGCCCTCCTGATCTCATCTTCAGAGATCACTAGAGTGACCAGAGGTTGGGGGCTCCTAGGACTCAAGGTGTCATTTTTGGTTCGTGTCTGGAGCTAACAGAGGCCTTGGGGGAAGCAGGGAGGAGGGTGGGAGCAGCTGGCAGAGTTTGACCTGTGGCCTCACAGAGGGGCCCCACCTGGGCGTGCCAACTACCCGAGATGGGCTTGGGAACATCTGGCCTAGGGCTTCTGCAGCCTGGCCAGCCCAGGGCCCACACAGCAGGGGAAGGACCTGCCTAGAGGTGAGGGGTCAGCTAGATCCTGGCAGAGAGCACCCAGATACACTTGAAGCAGTTTGTCCTGTTTTCCATTTATTTGCAGTTTCCCGAGACAGAACAAAATAATAATTTTGTACACTTACAAGGCTCAGAAAGAAAAGACAATGAAACTCAGCAAAAAGAGAGAAGAGGAAAGGCCGGCCAGCACCGTGGGCAGCCGACCCTCTGCAGGGCAGGCCGGCCGATGCCGCCACACCACGGACATCTAGCTAGAAGAGCGGGTGTGGCTTGCTCATGAGGGGTCATGCAAAAGAACTCTCCCCCAGAAAAAAAAAAAAATCCCCAAATTATCCCAGACAGGCAGCTCCCTGGAGAGAACGGGTGAGCGGGGAGAGGAGGGGAGGAGGCCCCAGGAGGTGAGGGCGGCTGGGCCGCACACTGTCCACGGCGAGCCCTGCCGCTGCCCGAGGCCCAGGGAGCCCTGCAGATGTTTACCCTGTGTCCATGGGTGGGGACGGCTGTCCTGAGCACAGCCGCAGACAGGCAGGTAGGCGTCCACTCTGAGTGTCTGTCCATGGACAGTCCCCCTTGGAGACCAGCATCCTGTGTCCTGTTCCCCACTCTGGGCCCCTCCCTTGGCTTGTATGGGGAGAAGATAAAGAAAATCCTTGTTGAAAACAACATGAGTTGAAGGGGCAGATATTGGGGTGGGGGGGTGCGTCCTGCACCTCTGGGATCACGGCCCCTGACCACCCCCCGAGTATAGCCCAGGAGGCCAGATCATACCCACCCCCATGCCTGGCCAAACGCTTTCGGCTCTCTCTGCCACCACCTGACCACGCGGCCTGTCCCAGAGGCTCACTATAGTGCCCACCGGCACACAGGGGACCCGCCTCCCTACCCCTGGGTCCCTGTCGCTCGCAGCCCAGTGCAGCCCTCTGCTCCCTGCTGCTCTGGCACAAACTCTTAAAAGTGCAGCTTCTTCAGCAAACACTTGCCTGGCCCCTGCCTCTACCTGGAAGCCAGAAACACCCGCCCACCTCTGACCCTTCTCTCCTTTCTGCCCCACACCCACATGGGGACTGGGGAGAAGGTGAGCAAAGACGGAGAGGTACCCGAGCAGAAGAGAGGCCAGCCCAGGGGGTCCCTTCCTCAGCAGGCTGCTGCCAGCACTGTCCTCTCCCATGTCTCCTGCCAGGTGTGAGATCTGAAACTAAGGTGTGCCTCCCTGCAACCCCTCCCCCAGCGCACCTCCCTGGCCCCGACCAGGCCAGAGCTGGATCCCTGGGCCTCCTTGGATGGCTTAGCATCCTCCCAAAGAGGCTGGCCCAGCCGCTGCACTAATCACCCATGCCGGGAACACCGGGAGCCCACATCCACACCTTCTTAGGGAAGAGAGGAGGGAAGGGAAGTGGGAGGGAAGACAGCCGTGCTCAGGCCCCCTTGCCACCCCCCCAGTCCTCCCCCGACAACACCTGACTCTCCTGACCAGGAGCTATGCACGGGCAGGGAGGATGCAGACTTCTTGGGGGGTGGGCACCACCTAGCAAACTGTTCCTCAGGCGGCAGGCCCTGGTGGACAAGTTCATTCCCCCAGCCAGTCCCTGGAGGAGGCCAGGAGCGGACAGATACGTGGAGCTTGGGTGGGGTGCGGCCGGAAGGTTCGAAGCCCCACAAATGCCAGTGATTTTTACAGCTTTTTCCCTTGTTTAGTTTTTCTTTTTTTTTTTCCGTTTCATCGACATCAATTTTGTGTGTGTGGTTGTCGTTGTCATCTTGTTTTTAAAAAGAAATCACATCTGGTCTTGGTTTTCTGCAGACACAGGCACCAGGGGAGGAACGAGGCAGACACAAACATGCGACAGGCAGGCCGTGCGCCCGAGGGCAGCTGGGCTCCAAACACCGAGTCTGTCCCGTGGTGAAACCAGCCGCAGCGGCTCTGAAACGGAGCAGGCGCCAGGGCGGGCAGGTCAGCTCCGGGGGCAGCTCTCCATCTGACCCTGGTTTGGTGGCTGCAAGGTGGGCACCTGCAGGGCTGCCCGGAAAGGGGCCTGGAGACCCTGACCCAGCGCCCCTACTCCCCTAACACCAGGCTTGCCTTATGCCCAGGAACCTGCTGGGCCACCCCTTCCGGCCACCCCTGCCGGCCGCCACCCCCAGGCTGCAGCCCCCTCACCCTGGGCTGCGCTCCCCTCCCACAGGGTCTCACCTTCACTGCAGCGGGGCCACGGGCGCCCCCGAGCAGTGGAAGTGCACGTTCTGCCACTTGCCGTCTCGGCGATGCCACACGCGGGTCTCCTCGGACTGGCTGGTGCGGGGCCGGCCCTGCCCGTCGATATACTGTGTGAGGCGGATGTAGGCAATGCAGGCGGCGTCCTCGCCGATGACGTGCACGTGCGGGTTCAGGATGGTTGTGTGGATCGGCTTGCTGTTCTTGGCGAGCACTGCGAGTGGGCAGGGGCTTAGAGTTGTGCCTCCCCCTGCCCAGCCCCTCTACCAGCCCAGCCCCCTCCCCCAAGAGCACCATCTGGTTCCCCCTCCCTGTCCCCATGTGTCCCCGCCCCTCATCCCTGTGGCTTGGAGGTTTCTGCCACAGAGGGTGGCACAGTGGCCGGCTGACCCTGAGCACAGGGGACAGGGCTTCCCTGGGTCCCTGACTGGGGGTCTGCAGGCTCTCCAGGGGCACCCGCCCTCTTCCCTGCCCCCCTGCCCTGCACTCACAGTTCTCGAAGTAGAATCTGTGGAAGTCCATCCCTTCAACCAGGTTGCCCAGGGCTTCAGGCTCAAACGAGGTCAGGCCTGGGTCGCAGATTTTCCTGGGGGGCAGACCCAGGTGAGGAGGGGCCCCTCAGAACCGGGTGCTTCCATCCAGCCCCCTCCCTGTGGGGAAGCCCTCCAGGTCTACCCGCCCCACTCCAGGACAGGCTGGGCGCCCCGACTCACGCGTAGGCCTCGAAGTCGCCATTGTTGACGGCCTCGATGAGCTGCTCCGTGATCTTGATGATCTCCTGCTTCCGCGCTGTGGGGAGACAGCTGCCCAGTGACCCACCCACCACCTGTGCCCACCCAGGAGGGTCCGGGCAAAGTGCCCTGCCCCCATCCCCATCCCAAGGCTGCCCAGCTCAGACTGCTCCCTTCAAGGCCACCCACGGCTTCCCTGTTTCCAAGTCCAACGAGCTTCCATCTTGTTTGTCTTAAATACAATATCCCTACCAGTCTGGAAAACGCAGGACGGGGAAGCAAAGCCTGCCACGACCACCCTGCATCCCCAGTTCCCCCGGCCACATGCCCTGGGCCCTCAGCAGGGGATGACTCTGTGACACCGTGACCAGCCTTCCTGGCTCCTGCTCCCCAGGCATTGCTCTCTAGTCCTCCGTGTACCCAATAGCTCCTGGGGGGGGGGGGGGCAGGTGTCTACTAGGGGCCGGCTCACAAAGCAGGGAGGGGACTGGAGGCTGCAGGGCCAGACCTCTGTGCGAAGGCCAGGAAGCAGAGCCCAGTGGAAAACTGAGCGTGGGCCTCACCGCCTTCTCTCCATGGAAGCCCATAGACTGCCAGCTGGCCTCCCACCTCCTCCTGCCTCCACCTGACCTCCCACTTGACCTCTGGTCCTAGACCAACCCAGTCCCTGGGGTGCTCACCTGGGGGCCCCCCTTTATCTCTTTAACTACCATTTATTTTCAGGCTACATTATTTTAAACACGTGGAAGAAGCACAAAGAATAATATAACCCACACCCTGCTGGTTCACATCTGAACAATTTTCATATTTGCTTTAAGATTTCTTCCAAAGAGAGAAAAGCTGCCACATAAAGATGCAGCTGCCTGTGTTTCCCTGAATATGGTTCTTCACTCACTCTCCCCAAAGAAGTACCGTCCTGAGTTAGATGCTAAACCACTCCTGTGCAGATACATCGACACCCAAGGCACACAGGAAACACACACACGCGCGTGTGCACATAGCCACGGACACACCCAGACATGGTGATTCCATAACACAGTAACACGCCAGCAGTAAAACCCAGACCCAGGAAGAGCACCAAAGGCAGCACCCCAGTTCTCTCCACAGCCCCCTCCCCACTCACGGCCATGCCAGCCACGCCTCTGTGCACCCTCACATGGGTGCTTGTGTCCCCTCCGCTCCCCGCAGTACGTGGGGACCACAGGCGCTCTGCAGGGCCACTCCTGTGGATGCACATCCCCGCCCAACCAAGCCTAGTGACGGGCATCTATCGCTCTCCAGTGTCCAGCTGCCAGTGCAGCTGGGTTCAGCACACATGTGAGTTGATCCATGGCCTACATTCCTAGAGCGCGGGGTGCCAGCTCCCAATGGGTGCATGTTCCCAAGGCCCTCCCATCAGCACCTTCAGCTGTCTGGGTGTTCCCTTCTCCCAGGCGCCCAGATGGGAAGTGGACAGAGCCCACAGCAGGAGATGCTGCGTGTGAGCGGGGGCGTGCCCGTGTATGAGCTGGGAGCCTGGGTCGTGCGGCACCAGCTCTGGACAGTGGCTGCTGGGCAAGCTCTGTGACACCCGAGAGGTTCAGGGCATGCACGCGCATGTGTGTATATGTGCCCCTTCGGGCACGTGGGTTCATACTTGTGTGTGTGTCTGCACTGCATGTGCACACACCAACCTGCCAGCACACATGCGCTTCCCCTGTCTAGAAGAGACCGTCTCTCTGCACTGGCTGAGCTTCTGCTGGCTTCCTGTTTTTGTTTCTTACAGAAACAAAACTGTCTGGATGTCATGGATGCTACATCCATGTCTGGATGTAACAGGGTTTGGGCTTCAGGCTGTCTCTGCAGAACTCAGGCCCCTGCTGGAAGCTGGCCTTCAGGAAGAGGGCCCAGCTGCCCTGATGCCTCCATCCACGCACAGAGCTCTGTCCCAACACAGACACATGCAGGTGGTCCCTGTCCTCACCTGCTGGATATTTCACACCTCCTTCGGCACACCCACTTCCTCCTATGCCCAACCCATAACACTGCTTCTCCCCTCTCAGGGCTTCCTCCACAGCCTGCCCACCTCTCGGCCCTCTGCCTGGGAGTTTCCCAATTCTGGGTGGCCCTCTCTCCTCTGGGACCTCATCCACCCCCACTTCACCTGTCATCTTCCTGGAAGTGGCCTCAAGCCTCAGTCTCTGATCTCCCACTGCAGCCCAGCTCCCCCACCAGATGCCACCACGAGGGTCAGGGCCCCTGGGCTTGTCTGACGGCAGCACCCGGCGCCTGCCCCTCCCGTTCCTGCCCTGGGCGGCCGGTCACCCTGGACCCCGCTGCCTCCTTCCTGAAGCACCACGTCCAGCCCCTGCCCAAGAGCGCCCACCTCCCACTGTGAGCTACTCTGTCAGCTCCA
Source organism: Odocoileus virginianus (assembly GCF_023699985.2). NCBI lineage: Eukaryota > Metazoa > Chordata > Mammalia > Artiodactyla > Cervidae > Odocoileus > Odocoileus virginianus. The sequence goes on from NC_069674.1 coordinate 39,824,967, forward strand.
GGCCATCCTGCTAATCTCGCTGAGGGGATGTCTACAAATCCCGACATCCCAGGCACTCGTCAATCCCCCTCTTGACAGACAGTGTGAGCTGTCTCCCCTCCCAACGTGAGCTCTCAACTGACAACTTTGCAGCTGGAATTAAGAGACCTTTTTTTCTGTTTTGTTTCCCCAAGCACTCTGATCTTACAGCCATCCTACTGCACCATGGTAAGTGGGCCGAATTTTCCACTTGATGAGGTAATGTTGAGTATTTTTAAATAAATTGTAATTAAAAATGGAATTGGTGTAAAAAGAAAGTATTAAGTAAATAGAACTCTAAGGTCACAGAACACATTGTGAAGTCTGAAGTTTGGGAAACAGCCCCCACGTCCATTCTGCAGATGGGAAAGCTGAGGTTGCACAAGCCCACCCACAGCCCAGGAACGAGCCAGACGCTCCTGACCAATGGAAGGACTCTGGCCTCTGCTTCCTTGCCATACAGAACAATCCTGCCTCCCCCGGTGACACACCACGCAAAGGGACGCCTGGCGGGGGTGGCGGGAGGGCTGGTTATCAAGGACAAGCTGCCCCCACCAGGCAACTCCAGAAAGGGTCTGGCTTGGGAGAAGTCCCCAAGTTGAACCGTAGCCCTGCATCCACTCTGGCTCTCTTGGGGAGAGCTAACAGGCCAGGGCAGCCCAGACACTAGTGACTCCAGGTGGACCCCAAGCAGCTGCAGGGGCACCAGGACGTCCCAGCCACACCAGAGAGGCAGCTGCACAGGATCAGCCTGGATCGTGCATAATCCCCGATTATGGAGAACTCAGGGCGGGCTGATGGGCACCAACCCGTTTACCACTGAGACAGCTGGCGGGCTGGCTCCCGGGAAAGCAGGCTGCCCGTGACCCAGCCCAAGGATGGCTGTCTGCAGCCGGACCTCTGCGCCAGTGGGGGCAGTCCCCAGTCCCAGAACTGGGAAGGGGGGCCACTCCACTCGGCCCACGGAGTGCCAGAACTCACCCCGAAGTGGCCACTCAGAAGTCCCTTCTCCAGGCTGGCCCCACCTGCATCCCTTCACCCAGGACCCCCACACACAAGGAAGCTGGCTGCTGGGAACCCCAGGTGGGAGGGCAGGAGGTAAGAGGAATCCTCGTTCTAAGGGACACTGATGGGGCCACCCCTCCCCTGGGTGCCCCCCTCCCCCAGCGCTCTGCCCTCCCCTGCACCCTGTAGGCCCGGCCACACGAGCCAGGCGTCCAGGCCCCAAGGCCCCCTCCACTCAGTCCTGTCACAGACAGCCCCTTCTGCGGCCCCACCTCCCAAGTCAGGCTCAGGACAGACCCCTAAAGGGGCAAGACTGTGCTGGGCCTCCCCCTCCCCGACTCCGTCAGCCTGTCCTCGGAGCTCCCCGCCTGGGCCGGGCATGCCCCAAAGGTCAGTCATGGCCTTGGGCCAGGGTCACATTGCAGAGGACCCCTTGGACACAACCCTCCACATCTGCTACCCTCAGCTTCGTTATCTGTGAAACGAGGGTCCAGGAGGATCCTGGATTTGGGGACACGGAGGCCTCTAAACTTGAATAAGGCCCCATACAATGGGGGACGGGCACAGGCTCCGCTGTGTGCCCACCAGCGAGACTCTGCTCTCTCACCTCTGAGACGCATCTCCACTTTCTCTAGCAGAGCCTGAGTTCAGGCCACAGCCCCCCACCCCCAGCCTACCCCTCTGCTCCCAGGGCTTCCCTCCCATCCACCCACCGCTGCCCTGGCCCCCAAGCATGGCTGGCAGGGGTCGGCACCCCCACAGCCCAGCACTCACCCAGCCTCTCCCCAGCCATGCCCGGCCCCCCGGCCCCGAAGCAGCTTCGCCTCTGAGAGCTCGGTGTCTCCCCGGAGGAGGGGGTGGCTGCTGCCCTGGGATGTCATCCATCCCTGTAAGCGATACTGGTGAGCAGTCGGCAGACTGCAGATGGCAGCGGTGGCTCCTCCCTGCCCGGGGAGGCGGCCCAGACCAGCGCCCGCCCCCAGCCCACCCCCCAGCCCTAGACTCACCAGCCAGGGCCGACCCCAGACGGCGCACACCCCCATCCTCACCACCACTATCCAAGAAACCTGCAGCTCACAGCCCCTGGGAGGGAGGTGCTAGTCCAGGGAAATCTGCTTCCTGCTTCTCTCCCCATAGGTGTGCATCTTTAGCCGAATGGCAGTTTTGTGTGGAATTCCCTGGGTCCCCCACCCAGGAGCCGACCCCTTCCCAGAGCCAGGGGATGGCGCTCCGCAGCTGAAGGTCTCCACACCCGAGAGCCCCCAGGAGCAGCCAGCGGGGCCACTCAAGGTGCTACTTACACGGGGTGAGTGGGGGGCCTGGGAGAGCCGGAGACGGGCAGGGTGGGGGGCCCTGGGCTTCTGGGGTCCCCGAACCCCTCCTCACCGTGTTCAGGATGTCAGAGATCCTGGGGGCTGGGGTGGAACAGACGAGACGTGAACACGAGGCAGGCGGGGGACACGCAGGAGAGAAAACCTATGGGCTGATGAGCCAAGCCAGAGAGAGTGGGGGGGACGGAGGGGTCATGAGGGGACATGGGGGACAGAGAGGGATGGAGAAGGGATGTGGGGGGTGCAGGGGGACGTGAGGGACAGGGGTGACAGAGAGGGGCGTGGGGGACGAGGGGGAAGCTTCAAGGATGTTCAGGCGGCTGCACCTATCTGACCAGGTGGGGGTGGGGAAAGCTGCTGTGGGCAGAGGGTGCCTTCCATGGAAGGGCAGCCTGGCCCGGGAGAGGAGAGAGTAGTTCCGCGCGGGACAGGCCTGGGGTGGGCGTCCCCAGGTGAGGATGGGATGGGTGAGTGGAGGAGTGTGCAGAATGCCTGGCCCCTCTGGAAAACCAGTTCTGGGCCCTTTCTTCTCCCTTGAAACCCACAGGCCTGTGGTCGAGAGGATTTCTGTAACAGCTCCTCGTGCCTGGATGCCCGGCGTGGGGCCCATATGAAGTCAGCGTGACTGACAAGGCCACGGCCCATGGCCCAAGGGGCAGGATACATGGCTGCTCCGGGTCTGGGAGACCCTCGGGGGGTGAGGTCTGGGGCTGGACAGCAGTGCAGGGAGCTGTGTGGGAGGTGGGGGCGGGGGAGCCAGGGAGAGCTGCCTTGCGGAGTTAGCGCGTGCGCCCCGACGCCCAGCCAACCTCGGCAGCCTGGCCCAGGGGCAGCTGAGGCCGTGCATGGCAGGATGCGGGAGCCACTTGGCAGCAGAGGCAGCAGGCCTGCGGCACTACTTACATGGGGTGGGCAGGGGGCCCTCGGCTTCTGGGGTCCCCGAGCCCCTCCTCACGGAGCTCAGGATGTCAGAGATCCTGGGGGCTGGGGTGGACAGGAGCAGACACGTGAGGAGGAGGCGGGCCAGGCTGGTGGAGAGGAAGCAGGCCTCCCGCTCTCTCCCGCCCCAGGGCCTGTCTCAGCACCAAGGAGCCCCGGCCCTGAGACCCCCAGGCCAGTGAAGAAGGTCTGCATGGAGGCGGGCTTGAAGGGCAGAGGTGCTGGGGAGCTGCTTTGGGGGGCTGGGAGGGGCAGGCTGGTGCCCGAGCTCGACCGGCCCTTGGCCCTCGAGCGTCCCCTCAGAGAAGCTGCAGGCCCCTCCAGGAGACCCCCACAGCAGCAGGGCCCGGCTACTTACATGGGGCGGGCAGGGGGCTAATGGGAGCCGGAGACGGGCAGGGCGGGGAGCCCTCGGCTTCTGGGGTCCCCGAGCCCCTCCTCACGGAGCTCAGGATGTCAGGGACCCTGGGGGCTAGGCAGACAGACGAGACGTGAACACAGACAGGTGAGCACACGCAGGAGAGACGAGGGAGTGCAGGAGGATGAGAGGAGGCTAAGCTAGAGAATCACACCGTGGGGTCCAGGGCTCCTGGGGCTCCATCACCCCTGTGTACCCAGGGCTGTGAGATCACAGCAGGTGTGTGAGGAAGACATGGGGCCACCTGCAGGGCTGGAGGGTCGTGTATAGTGCCCGCCGGGAACAGCAGAGGGCAGGCCTGAGCCCACTGGGGCTTCTCTGCACATGACGGATGGCATAGCTGAGGCTGAGACGCCCCCAGTCCCTGCCCCGTGAGGCCCCTCAGGCATTTGTTGACCATCTCCCAGCCAGACAAGGGGTTGGCATGAGGCTGGCTGGCCCTCTCCCCCGGGCTCTTGCAGTCTCGGGCTGTCTCAGGCCCCCGCCTGGTTGGGGCGAGGGCAGACATCCAAGAACAGGGCCTGGGGGAGATCTGCGTGACCTCCAAGCTCCATGCCGATGACTCAGGGCCCGCAGTCTGGGGAAATCACACGAATGTCCACTCGCCCTACATCCAGAGACCAAAGCCTTGCGCTCGTTCACTTCCACTCTAGGGCAGGGGGCATACTCAGGACAGGATCACTGCATCTCCCAAACTGGCAGAGCGGCCACCGCCGGCTCAGCACTCATCTACGCAGAGTGAGGCCGAGAGGTGGGCTCCCCAGGCGGGGGCTGGTCACCTGGCCTAAATGGAATGGAGACCAGATCCCCTCCCTGGGGCAGCTGAGAAAGCTGAGAGTGGAAGAGGGGTGCCAGGGTGAGCACCCAGCGCCAGGGACCCTGGGGCATTGGTGGGACACAGACAGAGCCAGAGCCAGCTCAGCCTGGGATCCCTGAGTGAGGAACGGGGCACACGTCTCTGCAACCTGCCCCCCAGCAATGAGCCCAGGAAATGCCCCTTGCTGCCCATCTGCGTATCAACTGCCAGCTGGGTAGGCACAGGTTTAAGGACCTTTGAGAGAAGAAACAGCAAATTCAACCATGGAAACTGGGTGCACAGCTCCCGGAGCAACTTGGGGGCCCATGCAGAGAACCATCCCATCCCAGCAGTGGCTCCCTCGCTGGTCAGGGCGCCCAGGTCCACCAGGCTCTGCTTGGATGCGCTGCCCAAGACCGCCCAGCGCCAGTCCATACTCAGGCTCAGGTGGGGCTGTAGCCCTGAACAAGTCAGCCCCTCGTCTCAAGACGTGGCCTTTGCTGTCCCAGTTCCCCACCCGCCAGTGGCCTGCCCACCAGCCCCACAGGTGGGGAGGTTGGATACCTTTTGTGTCTTCATCCTCTATGGTGGTATGGGTGCTGTCGGATGACTCCTGGGGAGACACAGGGAGGCAGCGGGTCAGGATGTGGCCTTTGCCCCCACGGGGCCCAGGCCCCACCCCCAGAAACCCACCGGCAGCAATGGAGCTTCATGTCAGGCCCAGGGGTCACCCACTTCTAGGCTGAGCCACCCATGTCCCCAATAGCTGAGGACCCCAACTCCCCTTCTGCCAATGAGACACACCCAGTGGAAAGATTAGCATGCTCAGAAGACACTCTTGAACAAGATAAAAACTGTTTTGGTGTGTGTGTGTGTTTTTTTAATTCCAAGACTCCTGGGGAAGCAAGAAAGCATCCACAGCCTGCCCACTTTGGCAGGCAGGGCAGAGCTTCCAGTAGATTTCCTCAGGAAACTTGACCTGGTCAGTCAGAGTGCGGCAGCACCATACCTCCTCCCCAGGCCTGGGCCATCCAGCCAGGCCTGGCTTTACCTCTCAGGTGGCCCGAAGGGCAGAGAGGTAGCCCCAGCATCTCCTCCCTCACCCCTGGCTTGCTGCCCTTCAGATATAAAACCAGATGCACGTCCACCTGTGACCGAGTTCCCAGAAAGCTTGGTTGCTTCTCAGAAAAAACATCGTAACAGGGTCCCCAAGGAACCTCCCCCCCACCAACCTCCTTACTAGACACTGCTCTGGGCCCTGGGCCAGAAATGGGGCATCTGCAGGTTGTAAGATCAGGGCCCACATCACAGAATGTTGTCTCAAGGCCCCATGCAGGGAAAGCAGGGCCCTCAACCCCAGACACTGGGTCCCAGAATCACCTATCCCTGGCCTGAGTCACAGTGGATGCCCAGGCTCTTCCTAGCACCTCGAGGCTGGGTCAGCCCAAATGCAGTGGCCCATAGCACCCCCGTCCTGGTCTGTGGCTGGGATGTGTGGGGACCCTTTGAGGATCTCAGGCCCAGGTGGGAGTCTGGGTGGGGGTAAGGTAGTGAGGTCCTAGAAATGCAGCTGGGCTGCCCACCCAGCTCTCCCACCACCCCAGAAAGCCAGCCCCTTCCCTGGCCGCAGAGTGAAGATGCTGATGGGATGGGAGCTGATGCCAGAGCAGAGAGGAGGAGCAGGGGAGGGGTCAGCTCAGCTGGAAGCACTGGGCGCGGCGGGCAGAGGTGAGCGACGGGTGAGGGCAGGAGGGTCTGTGCTGCCCCCCTCCTCCTGGCCCCACACTCGGGGGGCACACAGGGCAGCCCCCTTCGGCCCTTCTCCCCTGGAACACCCAGACCTTGGCTGCACGCTGCGAAGGACACCCAGGCTCTTTCTGGCACCCTGAGCCTCTGAAGCAGTCCCTGCCTTCGGCTGCTCCTGACCAGGCTGGGCCTGGCCACCCCCAGGGCAGGATGGAGAGAGTCTGAGAAGCAGACCCTGCTCGGGAGGGAGGGAGCCCAGGCTCCTGTGTCTGCCGGGGACTTGGTACAACCGTGCCTCCAAGGGCGGCACCTGGGGCTTTTCCCCAAAGGAGCAGCCCATGGACTTGGGGGCTCTGTCCTGCCTCCAGGGGGGCGGGTCACAGTACACCTGTCTCAGCACAAATGCTTCCCCAGGGTCAACATCCCAGACCTTCCCCAGGGCTGGGGGTCTGCCTCCCGGCTGAGCAGACGCCCCCGAGAGGGTGGCGAGGAACGCGCAGTACCTTGATCCCGTCCACTGGGTTATGAATGACGGTGGTTTGAGGCTCCTACAGAAGAAGGAAGCACAGAGGAAGGAAAGAGTGCAGTGAGAAGAGGAGGAGAGCAGAGGCCCCCCCGGCATGAGCCTGGGAGAGGAGAGGAGAGGGTAGCAGCAGAGCAGGATGGAGGCAGATGGCCAGCAGGGAGCGGAGCAGCTGGAGGGGGACCTGGGGCAATGTGGATGGAACAAGCAGACCAGCCCGGGGCCTCCAGGGCACCGGAGGCCGATGGAGAGAGTGGGGCTGAGGGCGGGGGTGAGAAGCCGCACACTGGGGTCCCTTCCTCGGGCGCTCTGCCCTCTGCCTTTGCTGCTGGACCTCCTGCCGGCATGGGCAGGGCACAGGTTTGAAGATGTCATGGAGTGGGGGTGGCACGTGGGATGGACGGGTCCGAGACGGGGCTGGCTGCAAGGCCGGCGTGTGGGACCCTCCCCTCCTGGGCCAAGGCCACTCCCCACACCTGCACTCGCTGTGGATCTCCGTTGGGCAAATCTAGCCTCCCCATGGGCAGTCCAGGGCTCAGCCCCAGAAGCAGGGCCTGAGGCCCGTGGGGCCACCAAGTGTACTTTGAGCAAACTCGGGACCTGTGGACCAGCAAACCGCAACCTCTTGGGATTGCCTGCTCTACATGAGACACCTGGGCAGGAGGGCCATGCTACTGGCCACAGCCCTGCACCAGCGGCTCCATCCCCTGGACAGGACCCTCCAGATGAAAGCTGGAGCTGGTGGGTCCCTGTGATCTCATGTCTACCCACCCCTCCCCATCAGAGGAACCCCTGAACCCTCCCGGCAGCCACAGGCCCGCACAGCCACAGAAGCGTGTCTCCCTGTACCCACCTCGGCCGTGTAGGACATGGACTCTGATGGGGAACACCACGGCTGCCACTGCCCTAGACCCGACAGCCACTGCTAGGCTGTGACCGGGGAAAGCCAAGGGGCCCCTGTATCCCTCCAGATCACTGGGCGGGCTCTGAAGCTAAAGCCAGGCTCATCCATTATCCCTAGGGAGAAACCAAAACCCACCCCTGCCAGACACTGCATCCCTGCAGCACCCAGGAGAGGGGCTGGCAGTCTGTCCCCACCCGCAGCCTGAACCACTCCCCCTGCAGAGCCAGCCCCCGCTGAGTTCCCGGCCAGCCTCCTGAGGGCAGAGGAACCAATCCAGGTTGATGCCTGGACCCTGAGTCTCAGTCTCACTGGACCCCTGATGGTTCCCACTGCCGACCACAAGTCAGCAGGGGCCTGCCTGCTGCATCCAAGATGGGTTCCCTGGCACTGCATGAACTGGGGTCTTCCCTTACCCCCACATCCCAGGGCAGAGGGGCTAGAAAGGCTAGGTGTTATCTGTCAAGAGACAGGCTGGGAGCCAGACCCTGGCTTTACCCCAGGCCTCCTGGCAGTGGCCACCACATAGCCGGGGTACAGGAGAGCATGGCCAGGAAGTGGGGGGCAGAGGGGTTCAGTACCAAGGCGGCTGGAGGAAGCGTCCCCTTGGGGCTGGTGGCAGCGGCACTGTTTTTGGTGCTATTCGTCTGGGGCTGCAGAGAGAAGGGAGGCCATGAGGGAGAGAATGAGGGCTCACACCCCTTCCTCAAGGCGGGGGAGGCCCAGAGGAGCTCTGGGGACTGGGCCACGCCGCAGGCTGCGGCAGGGGGCCAACCACTGCCCCCTGGGCCGTGCCGGTGCCTTACCTTAACTCCGTCTGCTTTCTTGTTGAGTAAACTCTTGGCTGCTGCATTGGAGGAAACAGACATGGTGAGTGAGGGGCCTGGCTCCCACTGCAGCCCACCCCCTTGGCGTGAGGCAACCTTGGGCGCCTGCAAGGAGCCCAGGTCCCCAAGATCGAGTGAGCGGGCCACCCCAGGTCCCAAGGCAGGGTGGCTTCTGCCAGCTGGGGCCCGCTGGGGACAGAGCAGGTCTGTACCCAGTGCTGAGCAGGGCTACCCTGTGGGCGGCCTGGCCAGGGCTGCCTGAGGACCGTCATCCCCAGGGCAGGGGCTTCCGCAAGCCCGCGCCCATGACCTTGGAGGACCACAAGACTTCTCCTCCCACCTGAGATCGTGGGATCCCCCAAAAGGAGGGCAGGCACTGCCCTCGCCCCAGATGAAAATGCAGGACAGGGCAACAGGTTGGGGTGGTGGGCACCTCCCGGTGATTCTCCACGTCCTCAGGCAGGGATAAGCGGGCTGTAGCTGGCCACCCACATAGGGAGGGACTTGTCCCAAGCCCAGGTGCCTGCCTGCTCTCAGCCTCCCAGACCCCCTCCCTCAGCAGACAGCGCTCGGAGCTCTGCCCCTATGTCCAGGCCCCAGGCCATGCCTCTCGGTTCAGAGCACGCACACGGGGCAGCCTCACTCTCCCTCCTAGCCCCCCCGGCAGCCCCGGCCTTGGGCCACTTCTTGGCCTTGCTCTGGCAGCACTGACAGGGCCAACACAGGCCTCCGTGCCCATCCACCAAGGACCTTGAGCTCTGAGTGAGGGCAAAAGGAGGACACGCCTGGGGGAGGGTCCAAAAGGCCACCTGCACCCCAGGGTCTCACCACCTCTCAGATGCACAGCAGACGGCCCATCTCACCCCAACCTTCCACCCCACCCAAGAGGTCAGGATGCCCCGCTCTGCAACTCCGCCTCTCTGTGCAACGGCTTGAGAGGCCCTGACCTGCCACACCCCCGCAAGTCCTCAGCCTCCAGCACCTGCCCCCTTTACAGCGGTTAGTTTTAATTATAGAACTTAAAAAAAAAAAAGAAGAAGAAGAAGAAGTCAGCTTACCTTATGGAAAAGGAAAGGTGAGGAGGAGGGGAAGAGAGGGAATGAGGAAGGAAGGAAGAGAGAGAGAAAACAAGATTTGTGGAGGTTCAGGCAGGGAGCGCAAGTCTGCAGCCCGGGATTCAGCGGCTCCTGCCTCGCCCGCCCTGCCCACTCTTACGCCAAGCGGTGCCCCAGGACGGCCGGTGCAGGTTAGAGAAGCAGCCCGGGTCAGACGCCGGGGGCAGGGTCCCTTGCCCCAGAAGAAGGTGGCACAGCCCCGATGGCCGGCTCCAAAAGCTCTGGCTAACCAGCCCTGAAGTGGGGGCTGCCTGCTTAGAGGGACCGGGGAGCCCCGGCAGGTCTGCGGGGGGCACTTTGCTGCTGGGGACATCCCCAGAGACCACTGACTCCGACGGCACATCAGAAAGACAGGCACTCAGACCCAGAGGGATGCAGCGGTTATCAAAATGGGCCGGCTCTCCACCAGCAACATCTGCATCACATAGCCTGGGCCAGCCCCAGACCTCCTGGGTGGGCTCAGTTTAATTGTTCATTTGCTCTGGGGGATCCTGATGCTGTTTCAGTTTGAGAACCACTAATCAAGGTCCCAAGTAGGGTGGCCAGCCCAGTCCCTGGCTGCTGGGCGCCACCTGCTGATGCCCTTTTCCTGTCCAGGTGGCCTCTGGACTTTGTATGGGGACACAGATGACTATCCCCAGCCAGAGGGCCCTGTGGGGTCATTGGAGAACTGCTACACTGGGCGCAGCTTCAGTCCCCAGGCTTCCTCCCCAGTAGCCCCCCAATACCCTCGTTTTCCTCCTAGGATCCACGGGGCAAAGTTTAACGAAGAGCCAGACTCTTGGCCCCACCTCTTATCTGGCCAGCCTCACCCCCTGAGAAGCACCACAGGATCCCAGTGAGTGAAGGGACCACAGGCCTTTCCTTGTCCCCCAAGCCTGGCCACTGTGCAGTTCCTCCCAAGGGAGAGGCCTCACTTGGTGAGGCTGGTCTCAGGATCACACCCTGATGCCCGGGCAGCCCTGCCCTGCAGGCATCTGGGGCCACATCTCACTTCTATGGGAGACGCTGGAAAACCTCCCCTGGTGGCAGCCACATCTGCCTCCCTGTAACTCACCACGGAGGAACCGCCAAGCCCTTCAGATGTAGGAACTCCTGAGCCTCCAGGGCCAAAAGCCTGACTCCTGAGCAGCAGGACACCCCTGCTGACCTCACCTCTCTGCTCCCTTCCCCACCTCCCATGTGCGGGGAGGGTGCCACCGCCCTGAAGTGGGAGTCTTGCTGTGGTCGAAGAGCCCAGGGACCCTGTCTGTGCTGGCCAACCAGCTGGCAGGACAAGCCTGGAGGAAAGTGGCACGCACCCCATCTTGAAGGCACTTGTCATGAGAGCTGAGTAGGTGAGCAAACTGACCCCCAGCCCCCAACTTAAGGTGGGCAGTCTGGGGAGAGTCACCTCCCAGTGCCACACAGCAGTGATCAGCGGTGCTCCCGGCCAGCTCTTCAAAACCAGCGCAGGCCAGTGCCAGTCTGAGAAGTCCAGCCAGGGCCCGCTCAGGGCCCTGGTGGAGGTGGAGTCAGCTGTGCCTTGGGTTTCCCCCTGGGCAGGAAAGGGGGCCCGAGCATCAGAGCCCGGGTGGAGGCAGACGGAGACCCTGGGACAGCCCTGGGTCTTAGAAGGGTCCCCTTCAGTCCCTGATTCTGTCAGAACCCACATTCCAGACCATGGTATTCAAGACAGTACCAGTTCTGCTCCCTAAAAGCCATCCCTCTGGGGACACAGACCACACCACGGCCCAGGCTCTGGGAAGCCTGCAGCAGACACCTGTTCTTTGAACTGACTCCCACATGCTCCTCCTTGGGAATCCCCAGACCTCCGTGTCTGGACACACAGCTGCCCCCATCCTGACCACAGCTCCTGGCTGCCATATTCCCTAGAAATTCACATCTCTGGGTGAGATTAACCAGGATCCTGTTGACTTCCATCTACACTAGTGATTGAAGGCATAGGGAGTTTCTTCGTGTCTTCTCAAGTCAAATTCACTACTATGCGGCGGGAACTGAAGTGAACCAACCAGGAACCCTAGACCCCCGGGGAGACAAACAGCGGCCCTCTGCCCTACCCCGCCCCGGGTCCTCAGGGCCACGCCGTCACTGCACCCCAGCAGTTTGCCTGGGTCTCCTCTCGGTGAAGGCCAAGTGGGACCAACCAGGAGGCTTTGATGCACTGCAAAAGATCTACAGACATCCAGTCTTCCGCTGGCCGAGCGCTCTATGTCACCCCAGAGGCCATCATCCACAGAGAAGCAATGTCCCTGGGACTGAGCCCCCTCACCCGCCATGTCTCCTAGGTCCAGCACATTGGCTGAGGGGGGCTGCCCTAGCTGGGGTGTGACGGCTCAGCCCACAGGGCCCAGCCGTTACCTCGTCCCCTAGCTCGTCACTCACGGACAGCCATGCCGGGCTCCGTCCACATGCATGGACCACCGCAGGACACAGCGGCCCCGGGTGCCCAGGGCGGAGCCGCACATGCTCGCGGCCTCATGCACCGACGCCCAACATCCACTTGCAGGCAGCGGGCAGTGCAGGCGGGAGCCCCGGGCAGAGAGCGGCTCAGAGGCGCCTGCCTCACTCACCGCCCTCGGTCTTCACCAGGAGCCCCTAGTCTCACCGTTCCCTGCCCCTCTGCCCCTCCCTCCCCCAGGTGCTCCAGAAAGGCCCAGAAAATGAAGCTGACTCAGGACAGCCCCCAAAGGCCGTCCCTCTGGACCTGTCCACTGGGCTCACAGGAGGAGCGTGGACCCTCCTACCCAAGGATGACCCTGCCTTGAGCACCCCAGGAGGCAGCACTTGGGGTCCTCTGGGTGGGCAGGCAGGCCTGCACATCCTGCAGGGTCAGGGGAAAAGAGCCGGGCTGGACATGTAGGGAAGAAAGGGCCTAGGCCTGGGAGCAGCTGGGCATCTGCCCTGTCCCCGCAGACACTTGAGGCAGTGGCAGGAAGAGAGGGCTTCTTCTAGCCACACAACCCCATCTAGGGAGCACCTGCTTGGCCCTCAGCTGCAGCTCCACCCCGCTAAGTTCGTGCCACCCTCAGCTTGGGTTGGGGCCATGGGCTTCTTAGGAGGTCTTGGGGTCCACTAGCCTCATAGGGTCTGGCCAAGGTCACAGTCGGGTGACTCCCTGGAAAGTCTGCCCTTCACAGACAGGGGAGGCAGATGGGCAGACTCTGCCTCTCCCCTCATGGGCTGGGGACGAGGTGAGGGGCCTCACAGAAGGAAACCAAGAGGAGGTCTATAAAGTCATTCCCTGGGAGGCAAAGGGCCATGTATTGAGGCTCACAGGGCAGACATACGTGTTTGAGACTCTGTACGGACCACTGGCTCCATATGAGCGGCCAGGAGCACAGGGCACGTTCCTGAGGGCAGATTGAGGCCAAGTCCGGGGTGGATGGGGTGGCGAGTGGGCTCTCGGGCACGGTCTCTGCCCATGCCCTTCTCCCCAGGGCTCCCATTTGGGATTCAACCCCCCCAGCAGCAGCCCCAGAAAAGAGGCTCCTTGTCTTTCTAAATAGGGTCTTGACGGTCAAGTGGGGAGTGAGCCTCAGAGAGCAAAGGGCTCAGACCAGAAGTGGAGTGGGGGGGTCTCCTGACCCCCAGACTCAGGAATCAGGACCGGGGAATTCAGTCAAATGCACGCAGGGTGACATGGCTCGGGGGTCACCTCGGCTGGCCCCTCCTATAACAGGTGAGGCTGCTGGGACATGGATGCTGGCTCCCTGCCCAGGGTAGGGGCTCTGTGGGCGTGTCCACGGCGGGAGCAGGGGCTCCCGGGGCCTCTGGGGTGGCTCTCAAGGCCCTGCTGGCGGCTGCGTGCAGCGAGGGGAGCTGCATGCCGACAGGCGGGACGTCTACCTTGTTCCACCAGCCCCATGGTGGTGCCGGAGGCCGCGGTGGACATTGTGGCCGGAGCGGTGGTCTGTCTGCCCACTGTTAGCACCGGGTTAGAGACGAGGGGAGGGGCGGACACAGACGAGGGGTGGGCGAGGTGAGGGAAGAGAAGAGACAAAGGAAGCAGAAGAAGATTAGAGTCAAAGTTTAGGTGACGGATGGTTCCAGAACCCCTTTCACAGGAGCGTGAAAACAAGATGGAGACCGATTGACATTGGGAAAAGCATTTGCCTCCTTTCTCCTTGGAAAACCCCAGCGGGGCCTTCCGGGTGCCCGGCCGGGCGTGCGACAGGACACGTCCTATTAGTATTGGTGTGACAACATGCCCCCCGGCCCGGCAGCACAGTATCACAGCAAGGTAACAGGAGGGGGCGGGTGCTGATGCAAACGGACAACGAGGACGACCACAGACGCTCCCGCGCCGGCATCGCGGGCGACAGACAAGCCACAGGAGAGCGAGGGGGCAGCAGCCCCGCCTGGGGGACGTTGTCCCCGCTAGGCCTGCCCTGTCCCGAGGCCTCAGGGTCGCCAATAGACCCTCGGAGCGGCCGCACGCCCCCAGCCCTGCCCACCCTTCCTTCGTGCCCAAGCGGGCGGCCACCAGCCAGCGTGTCCGGAGCCTCCTCTTGCCTCCCTCTCTCCCAACACAGAACGGGTGCTCAGAGGATTCAGGACAACAACGAGGCCACAGAGGTGCCAACCAACACCTGGACAGATACACGGAAGTGCGGCCCGGCCGGCAGGCAGCTCAGACACAGACCCAACACGCAGGGACGGGCCCTCAGGGGGGCCCGGCCAGAGCCCAAGCCTCCTCTGAGGCCCAAGGGTCTCAGAGGGAGGAAGGCCGGGCCGGGCCGGGCTGGCAGCATAGGACGGGACTGTGGGGGTGAAGACGGGGCAGGCGGCTGGTGGCGGGTCACTCCCCAGGCTTCCCACCGCAGGCCTGCTGCTCCTGGAGATGGCTGTTCTCACCTGAGAAATTCCGTGTGGCCAGCATGGTGGTGAGGATCGCACCCTGGAGAGAGACACACGGCTGAGGCCAGGCGGAGACCCCCTCCCCCGACAACCCCCAGACCTGGGGTCAAGGCCTCTTAGAGAGCCAAGAGTTCTACACGCCCACCAGATGCACTCAGACAAGTCACCTCATGCAGAATTAACAGTGACCTGTCCTGGGCCCTAAACTAGCCACCAAACCAAGCTTCTAAAGTGTTTCAAGACCCCTGGGGGCACTGAGGCTAGGGGTCTGCCTCTCCCCACAGCCCTTCCTCTCTCTGAGAGGTGCATGCATAGCAGCCAGGGGCCTGGTCAGGCCTGAACATGTGCCCTCAGCACAGAGCAGCCTGTAGGCAGGACGGGCCTGGTGCCCAATGGCCTCCGTGCCCAGGGCCCCTTCCCTCCTGCCCCTCTGAGCCGCAGAGCTTGGCTGCTCTCCTGACCAGAAGTGCCCCGGGTCAGAAGCGGCTCAGCTCACTCCCACCCAGATAGCATATGACCGACCACAGGGCATGCCTCCCAGCCCCCTGCCACCAGGGAGCCCGAGGAACACCTCACAGGCAGCGTGGGAGACTGAGGAAGGGCCAGCCGACATCTGGGGGCCAGGCCCATGTCTGGGCACCTTTGGTGTCATTGCCAGGGAAGGGACCAAGTCCACCTGACACATCTGGTCTGGATTTCACCCATGAGCAGCCTGTCCTGGGTGGCTAGGACCCCTGCCAGGCCTGCTGGGACCCCTCTAGCCACCCCCAGGGCGGGGTCCTCAGCGCCTCTGGGTAGGCGAGCATGTGAGCGTGGCAGGGTGCCCTGGCCACACACTGGGGTCAGTGTCTCACCTTGAGCTTCCTCCGAGCGTTGAATTTTTTCAGGCACTCCACAGTCTCCTGCCTATGCATCATGGAGGCCACAGTAGAGCGTTGCTGTGGGGAGGGAACGAGGGAGGGTGTTACTGCAAGCAGCCCTGAGGGGCATCAGCTTTGTCCCCAAGGGGGGGCTCAAAAGAGGAGGGGTCAGGGAGAGGCTCAGGGCAGCAGCCCGCCTGGGGCTCTTGTGCCAAGAGCTACCAGCTACTCACTGCAGCCGGAGGCCACCTGTCCCCACTGCCTGCCTAATCTCCAAGTCCATCACCTCCTACGGCTGTCCACTCCACCTGTGCCCACCACCACCTGGCCCTCACCCTCCTTGCCACTCCATCCCCTCACACGCTGGACTGCGCCTCCTCTTCTCATGGAGCTCCTGTCCTCCCAGGGACTGAGGCCTTTAAATCACCAGCACATCCCAAGCCACATGGCCCTCAGGAGACCACAGGACCAACCCACTGGATTCGAGGAGAGGGCCCAAGGTCAACAGGCTAGGGGGTGGTCCGGGGCTGGTGCGACTTACGCAGACCCACGGGTGCTTCAGTGCCTCGTGTGCCGTGATGCGCTTGGCGGGGTTGATGGTCAACATCTGGTTGATGAGGTTTTTGGCTTCGGGAGTGACCGTGTCCCACTCAGGGGACGGGAACTAGAAAGGAAAACCAGGCACAGGGGAGCCTGAATCCCCCTCCCCAGACAGGAGACAGACTTCTCCAAAGAGTCTCATCTGAAAACAGGGGTGTCACCCCACACCCTGCCTCTGCCAGCCTGCCTCCCCCAGATGGGGAGGGATTGGGGGGTCCTG
This sequence comes from Odocoileus virginianus, assembly GCF_023699985.2. Lineage (NCBI taxonomy): Eukaryota > Metazoa > Chordata > Mammalia > Artiodactyla > Cervidae > Odocoileus > Odocoileus virginianus. Next base: position 39,841,126 of record NC_069674.1, read on the forward strand.
GCACTCACGTCATAGGCCCCGGCCTTGATCTGCTGGTATAGCTTGTGCTGGTCCTCGTCCCAGAAGGGTGGGTAGCCCACGAGCAGGATGTACAGGATCACCCCTGCGGAGAGCCAAGAGCCCAGGGCCTCATGCTGATGCCCTCACTGCCCACGCCCAGCAGCCCAGTGGAGCCCACCAGTGCAGCCACACACCAGTCGCATGCTGCCACAGGGTGTCTGGCGTGTGATCCCGGGATGGGAGCCAGATGCCCAGCTCTGGTACTGAACAGCTACAGGACCCTCAGCTAGTTTCTCAGCATTGGCTAGGGTGGGGGTCACTGCCCAAAGCCAGCAAGTCCCATGAGGACACTGGGGTCCTCAAGCACCCCCTCCTCTCTACCCCCACAGCCAGCATCAATCAGTGTCCCTCTTTGGAGACCCTCATGTTTGCAGAATGGCATAAACAGCTCCTCTGCCGCCCCACCCTACTTCACAGGGGAGGCCCGAGAACAGCCCCCTCCACTGCCCTGACTGTGGGGGCGACGCCCCTGGCAAGGAGGCAGCCCTGCCAGGGTGATCCACACAGCCCCCGCCCCTCCAGTATCCATCCACCATCCGGGCACTTGCTGCCCCTTCTCCAGACTGCTCTGCCGAGCGCGGGGCAGGCAGTGGGGTGGTGGGCTTCTCGGCGGCAGCCAGGGTTGTGTTAGTAATTCCGGTCTGGGTGGGAGGGTGCTCCCAGTTGGGGGCAGCCAGGTGTGGGTCTGGTGCAGTGCTTGTGGGTGCAGCCCACCTCGCCCGGCACACCAGCCTCACCGCACGCCCAGATGTCCACCGGCTTGCCGTACGCCTCCTTGCGCAGGACCTCGGGAGACAGGTAGCCCGGCGTGCCAGCGAACCCTAGCAAGAGGGGAAAGGGTGGTGTGAAGGACCACAGGGGCGGCCGACACCCCCGCCCTGTCCCCTGGCCAGCGGGCTGGCCGGGTACTCACCAAACCATGCCTGCTGGTCCCCCTGCACCTCAATGGCCAGGCCAAAGTCCGCCAGCTTCACCGCAGCCCCTTTGCACTTGCTGGCCAGGAGCAGGTTCTCGGGCTGTGGGGAAGGTGAGCAGCCCAAGGGTGTGGGGTTTACACCCAGGGGTGTCACCGGAGAGAGGGGGACAGAATACCCCTTGGCAGGTGGGGGTGCACAGGTCCCCTGACCACATGGGTGTCCCCCCAGCATGGCTGACATCTTTGGCTTGAGCACACCCCAGAGCCTGCACCCCACAGTCTATCTCTATCCCCCACTTGCCAGGGGCAGGGACATGAGCCCTAGAGCTGAGGGAAGCTGGTTCTCAAAGTGCAAGCTTGTGAACTCGGGGTGCTGGGACCAAAACAGCACATCCTGGAGGCCCCAGCAGGCTATGCGGGGCCAGACCCCCACTGTAGGGGGACTTCCCTCCCCCAACCAAGGCTGGCTGCACAGTGAGAGCAGCTGCTGGAAGGTTCAGGCACTTCCTGCAGGATGGAGACTCTCAAGGGCAAGGAGGAAAACCAAGGGCTCCTAAGGCCTGAGCAATGTAAGACATCCAAGTCCCACCAGCCCTGGGCTGGCTGCCCACAGGAGGGGAGGGCCCTGTGCGGACCTCCCGGTCTCGGGGAGCAGCACCTTGCTCATGCCAGAAGGAAGGGTATTCATCCCTGTCCCACTGGGGTGCCAAGGAGGCTGCTGCCCTGTGACTGGGAACACTTGGCTCCGAAGGCCCTAGGAGCTCCCTGTTCACTGTGTCCTGCTTGCTAGGCTCCTCCATCCCAGCCTGTCCCACTGGCCTCACCAGCTCCCAGAGGGCAGCGCTCAGAGCTCAAAGCCGCTGGACTCCCTCGGCCCTGGCTGCCGGGGGCTCTCCGGGCCCTCAGCCCCCTCACCAGGCCACCCTCCCGACAGGAAGGTCTGCTGACACCATGCCGCCCACCTTAGTGCCACCAAGAAAGACAAATGCCGCCAACAGAACTGAGTTAACCCTGCTTGGACACCAGGGGTGTGAGGACAAATCGTGTGGCATAGATGAATCATGCCAGTCCATGAGGCAGAAACCAGAGCTTCTCCAGGCCCCACACAGCTGGTGGATGAGGCTCCGTCACTCCAGGTGACACATGCTGGGGATACTCAGCCCTGCCTGCCCAGCACGGCCGGGAGGCCTCTGAATACCTTGATTTTGCCAGTGTGAGCAGGGCAGGGGGACCCCTTCAGTTCAGTTCAGTTCAGTTCAGTCACTCAGTCATGTCCGACTGCGACCCCATGAACCACAGCACACCAGGCCTCCCTGTCCATCACCAACTCCCAGAGTCCAACCAGACCCCTACCTCCCCACAAACCCCACACCAAGAAGTCTGAAATAGACACAACATTGCAAATCAACTATACTTCAAGTTTTTAAAAATTGTTTTTTTAAAAAAAGAAGTCTGAAATACTATGGGTCAGGGGCTGCAGCTGGGGGCTTGACGCAGCTTCTACAGATCAGATTCCCCCCACCCCAAGAAAATAAACCAGCATTCTTCGGCTTCCCAGGTGGCGCTAGTGGTAAAGAACCTGCCTACCAGTGAAGGAGACATAAGAGATGTGGGTTCGATCCCTGGGTCAGGAAGATCCCCTGGAGGACGAAATGGCAACCCACTCCAGTATTCCTGCCTGGAGAATCCCATGGACAGAGGAGCCTGGCGGGCTACAGTCCATGGGGTCACACAGAGTCGGACACAACTGAAGTGACTTAGAATGCCTCTCTGGGAAGAAGGAGCTAAGGGAACCTAGTCCCTGGAAAGAGCTGGGCAAGAAGGCTCTTCCCTGGGAGGAGACGGAGGGGACCCAGCTGGGTTGCACAGGGATGTTTCTGCTTGCAGGCCCCACCCTGGCTCCCTCACAGCCGCCAAGATGGCACCAAGCCCCTCTGCTCTCTCCACCCTCCACACCTTGGCTGAGAGGAAACCCACCACAGTATGCTCCTGGAGGTCTGTCTCGGCCAAGATGACAGAGGCCTCTCTAGAGGAGGAGGGACAGCCTGCTCCCCCCAACACCTGGTGGGAGACAGGAGACCAACTCGTCCTAACCCCTTTTTCCTTTTCTCAGCAAGGGTTCTGGGTGCCCTCAGGTCACACCTTGGCTGGGGAGAGCATCCATCTGCACTTTGGAGCTTTGGGCTCCAGGTTTGTTATGCACTGTGAGGTCCAGGATGAAGGAGGGATGCGTGCCCTCTTCCCTGCGGCCCCTATTTCCAGAGGCCCCTGAGTGAGGCCCATGCAGACAAGACACAGAGACAGAGGGGCACCCACAGGACAGGCAGTCATCGGGGGGAGCCTGGGCAGGCCCATGAGAGGATAGGGGACCACACAGCACATGCAGAGTGGGAGCAGGGACACATGAGGGCACAGGGTGGGTCCCGGGCCTGCTCCTGGTGGGACATCCCCTCAAGAGCAGCTCCACAAAATCAGCTCACACACACACACACACACACACACACACACACACACCTCTGGGCAGCCCCAGAAGGATGTGACTCCATTCAGCCCTAGCACCCACGGGAAGGTTGGTCTTAAACACCACCAGCAGGGATGCAGGCCCAGGGATCCCCCCATCCCCTGCAAAACCAACGAGAGAAGAAACTGACCCAAACTCAGACTTGGAGAAAGCTGAAGTCAAAGAAAGGAGGAGAGATTGAGAGGAGGAGGGGGGGGAGGGGGAAGGACAGGAAGAAGGGGGAGGAGAAGGGAGAGGCAGAAGGGCTGCAGCTCCTCCTGAGGGCCCCTCCCACCACACGGAGGCCCCGGGGGTGACAACTCTTGTTTTAAATGATTTGCAGTCACTTTGCCCAGAGCAGAGCCAAGGGCCACAGAGATGAGTAGAAAGGACTGGAAGTTTGAAGAGACCGAACTGGGCCCTCTACCCCCTGCTCCTGAGGCATCAGCCCCACCTGCGTGTACATTCTCTGTGTCTCTCCTGCCAGGTCCGAATCTCAACTGGAGCCCAGAAAGCGAGACCCCGCGTAGACATGTGCTACTAGGCTGGTTCTTGACAACTGTCCCCTCTCAGCCCTGAAGCCTAGAGGCATTGGGAGGGATGTATACAGACACATGCATGCATGCACACCCACAAACACACATGCACACACACACAGTCTCACACACATGCACAAATGCACATGCATATGTACACGTGCCCACACATACATGTCCATGTGTGCTCACAGACCCACATTCTCGCAAGCATGCACCTTCAAACACAAACACATGCACACACCCACTCTTATATGAGCCAATGCACATGTACACATGTGCACACACATTCTCACAGGCGTACACCTTCACGCGAAAACACACAAGAACACACATATGCAAACATCCTACACACACACGTGTCTTCTAGGGCACTGCCCTACCCCCGAGTCTCCCCTCAAACACGACATGCAGTTACAGACGACAGACACCTGGCACAGAGTGGGGGAGGGAGGGGAACTCACCTTGAGGTCCCTGTGGACGACCCCCATTTGGTGGCAGTGGAGAACCGCCTCCAGGATCTGCTGGATGCAGTGACTGCAGCAAACAGCAGGCGCATTAGTGCGGGTGGCCCCTGAGGAGTGGGCGGGGTGCAGGAGAAGGGTGCTGTGTGGGAGTGGTGGGGTCTCCAGCCCAGTGGGGGCCCGGGGGGGAGCAGGGAATCAAGGTGCTGCCTGCCACATGGGGGAGAAGACCCTGGCCAGAAGGGGGCCTCTGGGGCTCCCTCTTCACCCCCAAAGGTCAACACAAGGCATGCCCTCCCCTCTAACCAGGCCCCAGAGGAAAGATGCCTGGCCCCAGTGTACTCCACCCCAGGCTCATGCTGGCCATGCCTGGCCCTGAGCTGAGTGCCCTTGGGGAGAGAGGCCAGGGTTGAGTCTACACCCTGCAAGGCAGGCTGGAGACCCAGACATGGGAGGGGAGGGGAGGGGAGAGGTGAAAGGGCAAGGGAGAGAGGGCAGGCCAGTGCCACAGTGCGGGGGTGCTGCCCTGGGCACCAGGGCCCCTCTCTGTTCTGAGGCTGTGCTAACGCTGCAGTCACCAGCACACAAGTGTGAGAGCGGGTGTCATTTCATTAAAATAAATTTCATGTCCACTCTGGCTGCTGGCTGCCGTGCTAGACAGCTCAGCTCCATAGCAGCACTGGGGTCGCTGGGGGCAGCCTGGCACTCTCCAGGGCCCCGAGCCAGGGGCTTCCTTCCAGACTAGGGAGAAGTCTCGAGCCTTCTGGGGCATCACTGGTTGGAGAAAAAGGTCCAGGCTCTCCCCAGGCACCTCCCACACCTGGGTTTCAACAATGGCCCTAGGCATCAGACCCAGGTGCCTCCAGACCTAGACGCCCCCAGCCCTGGTGACCTGCACCTGCCTCCTCTAGGTGGTTGGGAAGTGTCCAGCTGCCCCCAGAGCCAGGCACAGACCTCTGGGGTTCCACAGCTCCCCTGTAGCATTACCAGCCACCAGAGACAGGCGTGCCACAGGCTGCCATCGCCCATCCCTGGGGTCTTGGTCCCAGCCCCTCTGGTAGGGGCGAGGGAGGCACAGGCAGGACTGTTCCTGCCGTGGCAAGATCGGGGAGGTGACTGAAGATCAGCTGGAGGGATGGACTTTGTTTTCCTAACAGCAAACTCAGAGAAGGGACAAGAAACCAGCCCATGTTCTCAAATAGCTTTGACCACACCTGGAGACCACCTGCTGGTCTCCACCTGCTAGAAACGTAACCCTGAGTGTCCACCCTGAAGAAACCTGGACCTCAGAGTCCTAGTGATGATGGATTTCCTGAGGTTTATGAGGTCAGAAGGAGCTAGGCCCAAACCTGTGGGTAACAGTCCCCCAGCAGCCCCTCCCCTTAGATGCCTCTAAGGGCTGTAAACCCCACCCCCGCCCCAAGCCCTGAGCTCTCCTGTCCCACCTGCTCCCAGGGCCTCCCTCCCTGCTCCTGTCCCTCCCACCACACTCTCATCTGCCAGCCTCGGTCTTATTGTGGTCCTCACCCTCATCCTTGTGTCCCCAGCTCCACATCCAGCCACTACCAGCCCCCCTGTGACTGTAGACACGGGCTCAGCCCCTCCAGGCTGCCCCATCAGGGCAAGTTCATCCATGGGCCTCTTTCCTCGTGGGCAGAGCTCAGCTGTGAGGTCTGGGGAGCTCCTCTGAGGTCAGGACAGGCCACTGGGTGGAGGCAGAGGCCAGAGGAAGCCCCAGCACTTGAAGTTGAGGCCGCTGAGCTGGGGCCCCAGGAAGGGGGCACTGGCTTCCCCAGTTCCTGGGAATCTGAGCCCCGGGGAGCCGTGCTGGGGCATCACTGCATCCTCCTGGATCTCAGCCCTGAGTCCCTGGACCACCTGCTCACTGCAGCACCCCACCCCACCCAGGGGCTCAGGGACCCTCAGGTCGACCAGCGCCTGCCTGTGCTGCTGTGGCCAGACCCTGATTCTGTACCTGGGGGTGTCCACCTGAGCTGTGTACTCTGCCATCCATGTGGAACCCCAAGCCTTCCTCCACACCATCAGCAGTCCTCACAGACACAGGTTGGAGTCCCCTGGGCCACTGGCCACTCCCGGAAAGCCCTGGAATGACCTGGCTCCAACCTCAGGCCTGCTGAGACCCCTGCAAGTCTTGATGTTAGTTTTGGGTCAATCCCATCTTCTTCTTCACCCTCATGACCTTGCCTCTGCTCTCAACTTCAGGATGCTCTCTAGACCTTCCTCTGTGTGGAGCGAGCTCGGGGCTCCCACATCGTGCCCCCTGCAGTCACGTGGCGGCCCTGCACTCTGGGTGGTGTGCATCTCTGCACTGGACTGTGGCCTCCATGACTGCAGAGACGTGTTAGTTCTCTCCTCTCATTGTGTCCTTGGCCCTGCAGGAAGGTTTCTTGGACCCGGGAGGCACCTGCTGCAGCACTAACTGATACATCGGCTCAGATGTGGGTGGGCGGTGCCCTCTGTCCTCCTCTGTGTCCCCGCCTGAGGATTCAGGGCTCCAAACTAGTGCCAGGATGGGGTGACTACACCTGCTGAGCCAGCACCAGTCTGCATCTCTCCCTGGGCATCCCAGGGCTCAGCCCAGCCGGTGAGATCAAGCTCTACAGCTCTGACACAGCCCTGCCCGCCCAACCCGCAGGCCCCGCCCCAGAGAAAACTGTGGGGGGCACACCCCTTCGCACAGCCAATGCGGCAGCACCGGCCTGTCTCCCAAGCCTATTCTTCGCAGCATCCCTGGGATTGATGGGCAAGTAGCCTCTGCAGCCAGCAGGTGGACGGGACACTCACGTGCCTGGACAGCAGCCCATTCCGGGAAGCCTGCCCTCCAGGGATCCCTGGAGACTGCTCCTGGCGCCCTTCTCACTCTGCTCCCACCCTGGTCTCCAGTCTGAGACCACGGCCTTCAGTCTGAGACCACGGCCTTCAGTCTGAGACCACGGCCTTGGGGAACATGAAACTGACAGGCCCATCACAAGGTCCCTTCTGCCTTCCATTTACATTATACCATCTTCCTCATGAGAACTCCTTTCAAACGGAACAGTTTAGAAAGTCACTTTGTGGGCAGAATTGTTCCCCGCGTCATTCCAGATGCTGGCCGGTCCTGGACATTATTCTCCTGGTTCTAGGCTCTGCTGTTACCTGGGATATGATCCTTCCCCTCTCTTCCCCTTCCTCCTCCTCCCCCCCACCCCCCAGGGTCAGCCAGCATTCTCACACACACACACCCCCAAGCACCTCTCATGAACCATACTATTTTCAGGGTTTTTAAAAAATGGATTTGAACTTTGCTTTCCAAGCTTTGAAAAAAAGACCCCTAATTTTCCCCACAAACTCCAAAATAGATTCCACTTTCTCTTCAAAGGGATCTCCAGCCTTCTTGGTTAGAAAAGGGTTCAGAAAAGCAACTCCTGCCTTGCGTCCTCTTCATCTAGATGTGACACTTCAGGAATTCATCAGATGCTCAGCTCTGAGCAGAAAGGGCCCAGACAGGGCCCTGGAAAGGGGTGGGTGCACTAGATGGTGGCCAGACTGCATCATGGTTAGGGAGGCACCCACCACCCCAGCCAGGTGTCTAGGGCTCCAGTTTCAACACAGCCCAGATCCCTTTCAGAGGAGGTCCCCAGGGGAAATACCCTCCCAGGGTGGGAGAAAGCCTTTACCCCCATCTGCCCAGCTCCTGGTGATGCCTGTGGGCGACCCACCCACGTGGGCATCCACATCACTCTCTCAGACCCTCCTGCCTACAGGCTAAGCACCAACACAAAGATCAAACACACAGTTCCGGGGCGAGGATTCCCGGGAGAAACGACAGCCAGACATACAGGTTTAATGAGTGGGGCTGGCTGGGAGGGATCCCCAAGAGCGCTGCCTCTCACTCTCTTCCTCATAGTCTGGCCACCAGCAAGGCGGAGCCTAGGAAACCAAGCATTTGTTGGGGGGGGCGGGGGGGGCCCAAACTCCAGAGGAGCCTCCACAACAGATACCCAGGGAGGAAGATCCAGATCCCTGCCACCTGGACGGGCAGGAGGGAGGCACAGAGCTGGAGGGGTGGGGTGATGCGGAAGGGGGTGGAGTAGACGAGGTCAGGAGGTGAGGGGGGCAAGGGTGGAGCTCCTACGACAAAGTGTTGGGGGACTGGGGGATGTGGGTGGGGTGGGGGAGGGAGTGCAGGGGTAGAGGTGGGCACGGGGGCCTCCCAGCCAAAAGCAAGGCTCCGCTGTGGGTCACATCCCCTCTCCAGCGAGATCGTCCCCGACAGAGGGCGGGAAGGTGCCAGGCCCCAGGCCATGCCCCGTAGTGGGCCCTGAGGACCAAGGAGCTCTGGCAGGATGCTCCAGGAGGGTAAAAGAGAACAGCTAAGGTAAGCCCTCCCGCACCCCGAGGCACCGGGAGGCACTGCAGGCAGAACCGGAAGGCAGCCCTCCTCGTTCGGGTTCTGCAAGTCGTTCCCAGGCTGTCATGCAAAGTGAACACCCTTCTTCAAGGAGCCTCAGGAAAGCAGCCAGTGCCCATGTACCCTCGGGAGCCAGAGCCCTGACCGGCTGCCCCACTCCACCACAGACCCCAACATCCCACCCAGCGCCTGCCAGGCCCCTGGCCTCCTGCTGCCCAGGGGGGGGCCTGGGTGATACCAGAACCCACTCCCACCCTCTCAAGGGGGCTCAGGCTGTCACTGACAGGCAAGGTTGTCTGGGGGTGCAGAAGCCAGTCTCAAATAGCTGCTTTTTAAAATAATGTTGATTAGAAAGGGAATACATATCCATTAAAGACAAATTTTAAAATAGACAAAGAAGATTCAAAAATTGAAAAGCATCTGAAAATTCACGGCCTAGAGAGGACTGCTTCCAGTCTTTTTATTCTTTTCTTTTAAATGTATGTTTCCCTGGAAGCCCGGCGGGGTCAGGCTGGGCTGGCCGGCAGTGGTGGCCCAGAGATGCACTGTCAGGAGTGACGTAACTGTCATGCGTCAGAGTGGTGTCTGGGCAACAGCATGGGTCATGGGAGGGGTTGCCCACGAAGGGGTGCCCACCCTTCCAGGCAGGGCCCTGTCATCCACCAGCAGCCTCACTGCAAACAGCATGTCTGAAAATGTCAGCTCCCTTCAACCCCCCGTGAGGGCTGATTAAGTCCCTTCACCCCCCACCTCAGACCCTGGCTTCCTGCTTACTGCCCCCCAGGGAACCCTGAAGGAGGGCCAGTGGGCACCTTTCCCACCAGCCCAGGCCCCATGGCCTTCCCTTTCTGCCTCTAAGGTGGTCCTGGGAGGATGTCACAGAAAGGGGTTCCTGGCCTGTCTTGGGCAAAAGCATTTGGAAACCGTGACTCTCCATGGGGAAGGCCTTGGTCAGACATCCAAGGCAGGCAAGAGGAGGCCCACCACCACGCTCCATCCGCTCTCCCCCCACCAGCCACCGCAAGGAGAGCCCCTCTGTGGGCCAGTTCCCACCCTGGGGCAGGCTTGGGCCCTCCCTGACTTGGGACACATGAGCTGCCCGCCCCCACCCTGGCCCCAGGACCTCCCCAGAGGGCTCCAAGCAGGGCTTTCGCCCAGCTGACCATCTCCCTGGACCACGTCAGGGACAAAGTGCATGAGAGAAGATGGGGGCCAGAGGAGGAGGAGCAAGGCTCAGTGAAGGAGGGCTGGGCAGGAGAAGAGGGGGAGGGAGCATGCGAGGGCCCTACACCCACCTGGCGTCCGCCTCACTGTAGTACTCTCTCGCCACAATGTCCTCAAAGAGCTCCCCACCAGTGACCCTGTGAGAAGAGCAGAGAGGTCCCCTCCATCACCACCACCATCTCCACCCCCACCCCGTGCTCGTCATCACCACCAGCATCTCCACCGTATTCACCTCCACATCCCCCACACCGCCAGCGCCTCCATCTCCAGAGTTTCTCAGGACTGACACGCTTTAGTCTTCACACCCCTCTCCATGACACTGGTCTCTTAAGCTCAGAAAACTGAGCTTCAGTGATCTCAGTGACTTTCCCAGAGTGGGCAGACCAGGAGTTTGTTCTAGGCCTCTGGACTGTTACCCAGGCTTTGTGACTAATTCCAGGCCTGAGAAAAACTGGCTTACCCTCCTCAAACCCCCCAAGGCCAGTGAAGCGGCCCCCGCACAAGGCGGAGGGGCGAGAAGAGACAGTGCATGGATGTGGCCTCCCCAGTGGATGAGGTCACGAGGTGTTGAAAGTCCCATCTCCAGAAAGAGAGTAGGACCTCCATCCACACACTCTCTCGCCGGTTGTCCCTGGGCCAGGGAGCAACCTTCAGGTCCTAAGGTCAGGATGGATCCCCCTGCTCAGGGCAGAAACCACGCCCTGGAGAGCCTTGGGGAACCCAGCAGAAATCCCAGCCACTCAGGATCCCCTGGCTGAGAATGTGGGTGTGGACAGCAAGGTGAAAAGCAGGGGCCAAGGCTGGATGCACAGGGGAGCAGGAAAGTTCAATCCCCAGGTCTGTCCGAGCCCCTCATCCTACTCGGCCAGCTCCAAGTCCACCAGAAGGTCCATCTAGAGCTTTTCTACCCCTGCAAGGTCTTGAGTCTCCCTCCCATGTCTCCTCCAGTGGGGACACCAAGGGACACTCCCTCTGCAAACACACCCTCCTTCCACACCCCTTCCAACTGTGCTGGCCCCACATGCTGGGATCTCTCCATTTGCATCTCAGTTCCCATTCGTTCTTGGGACTTGGGGCTTGGGTTGGCCTTATTTTGTGCCCAGCACTCAGGGCCAGGCTGGTCCACGGTGACCACAGGCATGGGCACTGCTGAACAGTGGCCCTAGCGTGAGCAGGCTCTCTCTTAGAGAAACAAAAAACTGGGGATGCAGTGGGTGCTAGGATGCCCCTGCTGGAGGCTAGATGCTGGCCCTCAAATCCTGTTGGAAGCCAACTACCCCAGGAGCAAGGAATTTTTCAGGTTCCAGGAGACTAAAGCTCAGACCCTGATGATGGAAAGATTGAAGGCAAAAGGAGAAGGGGACGGCAGAGGATGAGATGGTTAGGTAGCATCATCTACTCAACAGACATGTATTTGAGCAAACTCTGGGAGACAGTGGAGGACAGAGGAGGGTGGTGTGCTGCAGTTCATGGGGTTGCAGAGTTGGACACGACTAAGCGACTGAACAACAACAAGGCTCAGAGCAGGTGACTGTCCAAGGGAGAAGAGCCCCGTGTGTCTGTGTGTGCTTGTGTATCCATGTGTACATGTATGTGTGTGGAGCAGCAGGATGGAGTACTCGGTCCAGCCCAGAAGAAGAGGACTCGCTATTTATTTTTCTGCACCCACAATTCTCAGGTCAGGCTCTGCAGGCCCCGAGTCCAAGCACAGGGCAGAGAGGAAAAGGCCACAGGTACTGACCAGGGCTGCAAAAGGGGCCCAGGGAGCCCCCCCAGCCCAGTAGCCCTGCCCTGAGCCAGGAACGAGACCGCTGGGGCCCCACATCCACAGGAGGCTCCGGCTGTGCTGATGGGCATCAGGGGCCTTGTGGTCCAGGGTTGCAGGGCGGGGAGTTGGGGGCAGGGGATGGTGGGAGGCTGCCGTCTCAAGCTGGCCGGGAAGGGTGTGGTCTGGAAACCAGCATTCTCCCTTTCCTCAGATCCTGGCCACTCAGCATGGCCAATTCTGGGCTGTAGCCACAGCCTCCCGGGGAGCCCCTTCCTCTGTCCCCAGGCCTGGTCCCCAAGGCCATGTGACATTCTGAGGCATGGAGAGTGGGGAAATCTGTCAGTCCCCAAATCCACAGAGCTCCCCTAGTCGCCTAGGTCCAGGGGCCTCCTGAAGGTGATGCCAACTCAGGCCAGACACTTCTCCCCAATTCTGGGGCCACAGAGTCCCAGAGGGTCTGCAGCGTGGCACAGGGGGGCAGTGTGGGTCTGGGGGTGGGGGTGGCAGGGCCTGGGAGCATCTCTATGCCTCCACTCCTCCCCTCTCCCTCCACAGCACCCCACGTCATGCAGGCCCTCCTGCCCCCACCAAACAGCTGCCAGAGGCCTAGCGGTGTCCTGGATGCCCCCAGAGAGGCAGTTTCAACAGGCCTGAGGGCCACAGTGGTTTGCGGGGAAGATGGGCAAAGCCCAGGGCCTCCCTCTTCCCACCTGCTCCAAACATACCCACCAGTTTCCTCTCAGAGCCCTCCCCACACCTGCCTGTTGCTTGAGCCAGGAGAGTCAAGGCGCTCCCACACTCGTGCATGCACTTGTATGGGTGTGCACACATATACACACATGCGTACCTGCACACACATCATTCTCTTCCCTCTCACTGCTCCTGAATCCCACACACCCTCCTGTCGGCCACCAGGGGCCTGGACATGGCCACCCTCCAGCCCAGGGCCTCTATATTTCCTGGAAAAAAGCTGGTGGAGCTGAATGCATCTGGGGACCCACGGGGGTGACAGCAAAAGGTCCATGAAACAGAATGCTCAGGGCACAGCCTTGGCCCAGTACAGGCAGTTGTATCACAGGTCAGCCCTGGACACCTGGCTGGTATCTCGAAGTGGTGTCTTGTGGGACATGGGGAACTGTGGGGGACAGTTCCAGCATTTCCTGACCAGAGGACCCCAAGTAGGCCAGAGGTTCATTCCTCAGGTCTCCACACCCCGTGGCCGAGGCATCTGTCATTTGAGGGAGGAGGTCCCTTCGGAGACACATCCTGTCCCCATGGCCAGGGCCCCTGGGCTGGGCTTCCCAGAGGCCACACGGAGCCACCCCAAACTATGACCTCTGCCCACCGCAGGGTCCAGAGTCACACTGACTCAGGACAGCTAAATAGAGCCCCGCTCAGCCGGAGCCGTCGGGGAGTGAGGTGATGAGATCACTGCTTCTAAATCCAGCAAGAAGTGAGAGGAGGCAGGGGCCCCAGATGCTCTCATTCAGCACAGCTCACACACACGTGTGCACATATACACCCATGTACACACTGATCAAATCACACATCCATCATCTACATCCACCCCCCCACAAATCACACATACAAATGTGCACACATGTGCATGCATGATTTGTGAGAGTGGATATATGCACACACACCCCACAGATTATACACATGTACACACACAGGCACATACACACCCACAAGCCACATGTGTGTGCACACATGCACCCGTGGACATGCATGCAAACAGGTACATTCCCCCACAAATCATCTGCACACTCACACTTCAGGCAATCATACACACACTCTTACATGCTGATGCCAACATATACCCATGCACACATGGGTATGTTCACACCCCACATGTCCACACCAACTCACACACACATTCACATGCATACACATGCACACACACCACAAATCACACGTGTACATGTGTTCATATAATCACACACATATGCACACACTGAAACCCACTCATGCACATGCCCCCACAAATCACACCCACAGATGCCTGCTCATCAACATATATGAATGCACACACACAGTCACAAACACACAGGCAGTCTTATGCACCCAAGCATACACTCATGCCAGTCCACGGGCCCCAGTGCAGCGGTGATGAGAACACCAAGGAAGGTAACAGAAGACCGAGGGCCAGACCGTTCCTCCGAGATCCTTCCCTCCCTCCTTCCCCTGCCTTGGCCTCCAGCACACCCTGTTCTGGGTGGTCGGGAAGGGGCCCAGCTGGGCAATCCCATCCCTGGGGGATTCCATACACCAATGCAAAGCCAACAAACCAATGACGTAGGCTGGGGGCGAGGTGACCCAGGAGTCGGGGGACTGTCTGCCAGGGCTACAGAAGCCAAGGGGCCCAGCCCAGGCCCAATGCTGGGAGCAGACGAGAGCCCATGTCCCTGGGCTCCGGCACTTACAGATCGAAGACCAGGTAGTGGAAACCTTCCTCGGAGATGCTGTCATGGAGGCGCACTGTGGGAACAGGAGAGGCCATGAGCAGGGGCAACAGCCTGGGGCCCAACCACACTGCCCAGACACTCATCCAGGCCCACAGCCAGCAGCACAAGCCCTTCAAGGAGGGCCCGTAACCCCACCGAGGGCCTGTGGCTTCCCATAGTTTGGGCCGGGGAGGGCCCGGGTGGGCACTGCAGGCAGAGTCTGCGGGGCGAGCCGTGGGCCCTGCAGCCAACTGACCCCAAGTCAACATCCGAGGGCCTCAGGGGTCTGGTCTTTCCCGTCTTTTCCTTTCCTTTGCCAGAAGGAGACCCAGTCCCCTCTCAGTCCCTGGCCAGGTCCCCTGCTCCCAAATGCAGCAGAGAGCGCAGGAGGGGGCGGGGCGGGGACGAAGGTCCCCCCACCAGGCCTGGAAAGGAGCCACTGAGGGGCTTCAGCGGAGAGGAGGGCAAGAGCTCCACTGCTAACCCGTCAGGGCAGGCTGAGGTGGCAGGGACCCCCGGGGGAGGACCACCTGCCCAGGGCCCAGTATGGCATCACTGCCGAAGAGTCAGACCCTGATTTCCCACTCCAGAACCTGCAGGGTCAGCAGGATGCCGCCACAACCACGCATGCCCTCTCTGCTTTAGTTTGTTTCTCCATCTCCTGAGCCTAAACAAGGCCTGGCCAGAGTTGTGCTGGTTAGGAGTTGACGAATGAATGAATGAAGGAATGAGTAGGTGAGTGAACAGCGAGGAAGATTTCAGCATGAAGAACACAACTCCAAGGCCTCCTTTTCCGTGAGCTGGAGATGTGCCCGGCACTGAACGGCAGGTATTTCTAGGAAACTCTGGACACTTCCCGCCGGGTGACAGATCCTGCCTTCTGTAGCTGCAGCCTACAGTGCGCCCACCAGAAACCACCCCAGTCATCCTGAGAGGTCACACACGCAGCAGCCGTGCAGAGAGGGAAGTGACCAGCTGAGGGTCACACAGCTCACACAACGCTGAGCAGCAGTATAGGCAGAGCTCCTGCTTGGCCCCTCTGCTCCCTGGGCCTCCTGGCAGTCTTGCTCTCCACCAGGATGGACGGGCCTGCAGGAGCTGGAAGAGTGAAGAGCAGGCTTCTCCCAGGCCCCACAGGTCCCTTCCTCATGCCCTCGAAGGTGCTCTGGTTTCTAGCTGGCTGTTGGCATCCTTCCTCCTCCAGCTATGGACTTCCTAAGGGCCCAGCCAGCAGGGTCCTCTCATCAGGAACCCCAATCTGGCTACAATGGACCCCCAACCTCAGGCAAAACCTGGCTCGGGGAGCAGGCCTCACTCCCAGCAGTCAGGGCACCTGGTCACTAAGGACAAAGTGCATGGGCGGCTCCAGGAGGCACCTCATCTCACACCCTGCTTCTCTCACCATCTCCCCCACTCACTGCTCGCTCTGGATCTCTCTGCTCAAGGGGCCAGTATCCAGCTTCATCCGACCCAGGTCCTGGGGCCAATGCCTGGCACCCTCTCGCTCCCACCCAGACCTCAACTCCACCAGGTGGGTCTGCACTTTCCTAACATACAACAGACCACTGGCTCACTGCGCCCTCCTCCAGGACTTTCCTGCAAAATCACTGAGTGAAACTCTCCCCCTACCAACTCCTTTCTGGTGGGGGTCCAGCCGCTCGGCCCCTCTGAGCAGCCTCCCCTGCCCCCAGCTGCTTCCCCTGGAACTCCAAGCAAAGACAGGCCCAGGGTGGAAGGGGGACGGGAGTGGAGGGGTCTGCCTCCACCACCCCACCAGGCCTGCAGACAGCACCCCGAGAGGGACACTCCTGGGAGGACCCTTTTCTCTTCCCATGCAGGGGAATCCTCCTTCCCCAGGGGAGTCCCAGGGGTCCATAAATCTGGGGTCCTGCTGACCTTCCCCTCCTCCCCCGCCATGGAGGCCACCCCTGCCCTCAGGCCCTGGCCCCTCAGAGCAGGTGAGAGGGGACTGGCAGAACCCTCAGCCTGAGAGTCAAGGCCACATGCACACACTCTCCTTTTTTTTCACTTAAACATTTTTAACATTTAAAAAATAGTTATGTACTACTTTAATGGTTTAGAAGAACACCCACCTAGCACAACAGACCCATGATTTCACAGACGGGGCTAAGTAAAAAAGGGAATTGTCACAGAATCTATTTAAGTAAAAACAGTAAGTAAATAACTGTGGGTGACATACAGCGGCTGCAACTAGAGTCCAGGTAGTTCCTGAGAGTCCAGCCTGGGAGCAAGGGGTTGGGGGACACCAATAGCCACAAGGGGGCGTCGGGAGCCCCGGGACAAGCCTCCCACTGTGGGGCTTGCTCCTCCAGGGACCACAGAGTCCCAGGCCAGGGGGCTCTCAGTGGGGGTGGTCCTTCTGCCCCTCCCAAGCTGCCCCTCAAACCCCTCCGTGGACTGCAGTACTGCGACGGGAGGAAGGACCCCAGGACCTATCTTTATGATCGGCTTTGGGAGGGTAGGGCTGTGGATGGCGGCAAGGGCCCTGAGCTGCCAGAGACTGGAGACCTTTCACCCTCCCCTCCTGCACTGGCCTCCTCATCTCAGCAGGAAGTCCTCCCGGGGCCATCGTACTCGCTGGTGCCCACCTGCCCAGCTCCTAGGTGGACTATCCTGCAAGGGAGGGCAGTTCCAGCCCTGGAAACCAGGAGGTGGGAATTTGCCATCCATGAGCCAGGCCCAGGAGACAGAGGATCAGTGTGCAGCGGGGAGGCCGGAAGGAGGCTGAGAGGAGGCTGGAAGGAGGCTGGGGAGCTGAGGGCTGCCCTCCTCAGAGTCAAGGCTGATGGCTCTACTCACTCCTGACAGGGCCCATTTTAAAAGGCTGTAGGGGGTTCTGCCTTGGAGAAGGCAATGGCAACCCACTCCAGTATTCTTGCCTAGAGAATCCTGTGGACGGAGGAGCCTGGTGGGCTGCCATCTACACGGTCGCACAGAGTCGGACACGACTGAAGCAACTTAGCAGCAGCAGCAGCAGCAGATGGTTCTGCCTACCATGGGCTCTGCTTAATATGTCACCCACAGCTCCGGGGGCAGGGAGGGAAGCTTGGGACACGCTCACCTGCTGAGCGGCAACCTCTCAGGGTGGCCACGGCCCACCAGTGAGGTGAGAGTGCAGGAAGCCTTGCCCTTGGCTAAGTCTCCACTCCAGGCACCCACCAGCAATGGGAAATATGCACTGAATAGGAATTCCAGAGACCCCAGGTGGAGGGGGCCATCCTCCCAGACAGTCGGGTACAACCCAGACATGTGTGTGGAGGGCACAACCCACAGTGAGGCCCTGGAGCTCATGTCCATCCTGGACACGCTTGCCTGCTTCCCGGGGACCTACATGGTGCAGTGGGCTGCCCAGTCCCCACAGCGTACCCGCACAGGGCCAAGGCAGCCTGCACCTGTCTCCTCTGCCCAGGTGCCCGCTTGTCTCTGAATGGAAACTAAAGCCCCGGGAGTGGTGGGGGCTCTGCCTGTGGGCTGCTCCCTGGGGGCCCGACTCTGGGTACCCGCTCCTAACGGGACAGCCCAGCCAGCAGCCAGGAGACACCACGTGCTTCCATGTTGGTCGTGAGAGGCATTCACATCCTCTGATGAGCCTCCTTTAAGAGGAGAGCTGGGCTCCTTCAAGCAAACAGAATAAGGCAAGGTGACAGCATCACCCCTTCCAGACCAAACCATCAAAAGGCGTGGTGCTTCCTCCAGAAGTTACACACAGAAGCACTACGTGGTCTAGCCATTCCACTGCGAGGTTTACCCCCAAAGGACTGAAAGCAGAGATCCAGAAAGACACTTGTACACCCATGTTCGTGGCATCATTAGTCACAGTAACCAACAGGCAGAAAAAGGCCAAGTGTCCACTGATGGATGAATGGATAAACACAATGTGAAACATACACACAGTAGAATATTATTCAGTTTTAAAAAGGAAGGAAGTTCTGACACCTACAACGACAAGGATGAGGCTTGAGGACATTAGGCTGAGTAAAACAAGCTGGTCCCCGAAAGACAAACACGGCAGGGGATGAGGTTCCTACGGTGTCGAATTCATAGAGACAGAAAGCAGAATGGTGGGTGGCGAGGTCTGGGGGTGCGGGTGGGGGTTAGCGTTAACGGCTGCAGAGTTTCCACTGACGATGATGAAAAAAGTTACGAGTACAGATAAGGGCAATGGTTACATAACATGTGAATGTATTTAACGCCACAGAACTATACTCTTAAAAACAGTTAAACTGATAAATATTACTATGTATATCTGACACAATGGGGGGCACTGTCTTCCTTGTTCTTCTTCCCTCTCCATCTCTCTGTCTCAGTCTTTATCTCTATGTCTGTCTTTTTCTTTCTTTCTCATCTCTCTCTGTGTCTCTGTTCCCCTCTGTCTCTGTCTCAGTCTCTGCTTCTCTGTCTTTTCTTTCTGTGTGTCTCTCTCACTTTCTGTCACCCTCTCTGTCTCTGTCTGTCTGTCTCTGGAGCCCTGAGCAGGGTTGGCTCAGAGCCAGGCCATCTGCCCAGCTGCCCCAGGCCCCCAGACTCAAGAGAATCCTATCCTGCTGTTGCTGTCTTAAACTTCATAGTAAGTATTGAACAAAGGCACTGATCCCATAAAATGTGTGGCAGCCTCAGTCACTCAGCTGAACTGCTCTTGAATCCACAGAAACAGAGAAACTCAGTGCCTGTTGGTTGAGTTTTGGGGTAATTTGTGAAGCCTGGGCCACGGACACACTTGTGAAACACACCCAGTCCACGAACAAGAAGACTGGGGCTCAGAGCAGCTCAGTGACTGCTGCGGCAGCTTCTCTGGGTGGGGGCAGCGGAGGGGGCGGAAGGCGGGGCCCGAATCCAGGTCTCTGAGCTCCAAACCTCTGAATACCGCCTCGGAAACGAGGGCCCTCACAGCTTATGCCCTGCTTCCCAGGGGAGCCCTCTCGGCTCCTCCCAGGGTCCCTCCGGGCCCTCCCTGCGGCTGAGGCCCTGGTCTGGGAGTGGCATGGACACGGCTGCTCAGCACAGCCTAGAGTCCCTTGTTAACAGAGGCCCCGGGCACCAGCCTGGTGCACCTGAGTCAAATGTGGGCGAGAGGGCCCAGGAATCCACCCTGACAAGTTCCCTGGGTGCCTCTGAGGCCACAGGCCCACTGTCCCCTCTGTGTCTCCTGGCGACCTCCCAGCATGGGCAAGATCTGGGTCCTGGGCTCCTCAGAAGTCCCTAAAGGGATGAGAAGTGAAGAGAGACAGGCAGCTATGCTGTGGGGACAAGGGGCCCCTCACACCTGAGGCGGGTGGGCAGAGGCTGACAGGCCCCCGGAAATCTGCTCCAACTTCCAGGGTCTGGGGTCCCAGCAGCTCCTGTGACTGTGTCTGGGCTGAGTCTGTACTCAGTCTGGAGGTTGCAGAAAGAAGGGTCCTACTGCAGGTAGGGCAGCCACACTCCCTAAGGCCAAGACCCGGGCTCCGGGGACTCCACGGGCCCCCAGGGCAGCTGATTCCCACCCCAGACCACAGTTCCAAGAGCCCTGGACTCGGGGAGAGCAGAGGTCCTCCAGAATCAGACCTCAATCCTCAGACTTCAGACCTCAGACCTCAGACCTCAGAGCTCAGGCTGAGGCTGGGTATGGTCTTTGACTGGTCTTTGATTTCCAAAGTTTTTCCTCTGTAATCAGGCCATCACATTGCTTTTCTGAAGTGTCAGAATGTTAGACTCCTGTGTGTTATCACCAGAATCTTGGCACAGAGTTACAGAGTGGTGGGCAGGAACCCGTCCAGGAGGAACCCGACCTTGGCCTCCCCCAGGGGTCTGCCCCAGAGTCTGTGCAGGATTTCCTCTGGGTCAAAAGGAGGAGATGTTTCCAGGGGCCTGAGGGTGGGAACCTTCAATGGGGAAGGAAAGGGACGCCTTCAGGGTCCTCCTGCTGCCTGTAATGGGAGAGCTGGGACCTCCCCCGCCCCCCACCTCCCACCCCACCGCAGGCAGCTCACCAATGTTGGAATGCTTCAGGAGACGGCAGATTCGAGCCTCTCTCTCCAGCTTCTGATGATCTGGGGAAAGAAAGGGACACAGCATCACCTTGTGGCCCTGCAGCCAGTGGCCCCCTGGAGCCTCTTGACGGCATGCTGGACGGGCCGCCAACCATGAGACTCACGGCTAGGAGACGAGGCCACCACTTCCTGCGATGTCTACCCGGCTGACCACTGCCTGACCAGGGCACACGTCAGGTTGTACCCCCTACCCATGCCGGGACCCCCGGCTGGCAGCGCTGGTGCTGGAAGAGGCTGCCCAGGGCCTGCAGCGAGAGGCCCATGGGAGGCATGGTTGGTGCTCACTCGGGGCCAGAAGTTTCCCCCACGTGACGCAGGAAGAGAAAATGCCGGCTGTCAGCAACAGAACTGACAGCACCAATTTAATCCTTTCCTTATCTGTCCTAATTCTGTTCTCTGCGGAGCTTTCTGCTGAGGCCCAGTTTGTTCATCAGAGTCGGCCGGAGGCCGGCAGAGCAGCGCTGTCGGCCGACTGGGGGCGTCCGACCAGTGTGCGGGGTCAGCCTGGGGCCGGGGCTTCCTCTGGTGGGGCATCTGGGGAAGGGATGTGCGACCTACCATACCTGCCCCCACACCACCACCCCACGCACAAACCTCCAAAACACAGGCCTGGATTTTGAGGGGTTCTGGTGTCGATGCCAAGTCAGCAAGAAGAGGAGTCAAGGCCTCAGAGGACCTTCCACGGGATCTAAATTTTTACGCAGGTTAAGATGAGGCTCCCTAAAATTATGTTTTAGAGAGTGCTTTTGAAATTTATGAAACAAAGTGGTCATGGGTATGCAACATGATCCCCAGATTTTCAAAATGGTAGACTTTGGACCAAGTCTTAAAAATTACCAAGCATTACTCACAAAGTTTGAGAGAAATAAAAATTCCCTAAGTCATCAAAAAAAAAAAAAAAAAGGCCTCAGAAGGAAGTCGCCCCAGGCAAGATTGCTACCGATCCTGAAACCACCCGTCCTCCCCCCAGCCCTGTGTGCCTCCTTCCACCCCGAGAAGCACAGAACCTCAATTCCCGGCCCCCAAGGGCTGAGCAACTTATCAGCCAGAAGTTTTATCTTTCGAACAAACAGAGGTGCCAGGAGGATTTTAAAAGCTGATGAGATTATAATGGCGAAAAATTGAAAAAAACAAAAACCTATTTCTACTGACCAGAGAAGGCAGAAATAAATCACACAACAGAACACACCCATCCATGTGCGTATCACCCCAATCTTCCAACATGAGGACAAATGGAAGAAGCCGCTCACAAAAGAAGACCCAAACTGCAATTCATTCACATTGAGGCCAACAAGCAGGGCACTGGCACGCATGTGTGGCCGGATGGTGAAAAAAGGCGGGGGATCAGGAGGGAGGCTGCCCCAGGGTGGGATGTGACTGGAAGGGGGATGTCTGGGGCCTGGAACACCTGCCCCCACCCCTGCTTGCCCTGGGCCCTTCACAGTGAGGGCCTGAGGACAGTAATATACCAGAGAAGACCACAGGATCACCTGATTCACCAGGGAACTCCTGACAGCCCCACTAGTGGGACACAGTTAATGGGCTAATTATAGTATGTTCTCAGAAGCAATAAAGTCACTGGGCAGGCCTCCTCAGACCTGCCAGCCCATCCCTGGCTCTGCTGGGAGGCAGGGTGGACTGAGGGAATGAGGAAGACCCAGCCACCAAGTCTTCCTGCAGGAAGGGCGCCCCCTGGCCCATCTATGGTCAGCTCTCCCTGGGCTGAATGATGATGGTGGGCTGGGAGCCTCAGGACAGCCCTGAACATGGACATACCTGCAAACAGGTGTGTGCCCTTTTGGAGTGGGGCAAACCATGCCTGCAGACAGAACATCTCCAGGAGATCCAGCAGGCTCTCCCTTCTCTCAGGATGGGCACTCAGCCCGCCCGCCCCCCTCCCCACCCCCCCTGCCCACCCGCCGTAGCCCCAGAAATGCTAACACCTCCCTGAGCTGCTCATCTGGCTCCCACCTGTCTTTCCAGACTGCTTGTGACTGGGAGGGCTCTGGCAAAACCACAGGGCAGTGGGTGGGCCTTCGGGACAGACCCGCACGTCTTGCCTCACTCCATCTCCATCTTGCCCTCACCTCCATACCCAATGCAGCAAACGTTCCCCATCCTGCTGGGGGGGTGGGTACGGCATAAGTAGACAAGATGCAGCCCAAGAGTCACCCACCATTCAGAGGGATAAGTGGAAAACAGCTACAGAAGAACACAAGCGACGTGGCTTCCACATTTCCATCTGTATGAAGCTCATTAACAGGCAACACCAAACATAACAGGGGTCGGGGTCCTATCTGTGAGGCTCACTCTAGAGGGGAGGGGAGTGGTCCTTGCAACAGCCAAGATGGCAGCTCCCCCGCGGGCAGCAGTATGGAGGCCTGGAGGTGCAGGCTGGTGGGTTCGGGGGGTTGTTCTGTTCTTGATTAGTGGGGTTTTTTTGACACTATCTGAAGACTTTTTAAACTTTAAGCTGCAAGGATGGCACAAAGTGCCAATGGACGGGGCATTTCTGTACAATCTCTGTTCTTCCTATGCACGTACTAACTTCCTCTGCGGCAGGAGCGAGTAAGCCCCACACTTGACGTCCTTCTACCAGGTTAAGAGCTCGGTGCCTGTTTTGTAAGAACAAGGACGTTCTCTTACGTAATCTCAATGCAGTTACCCTACTCACTAAATCCAGTGCAGATACAATACTCAGTCCAACCTACAGTCCATATTCCAATTTTGTCCCTGTCCCCATAATGTCATAGCTCATTTCCTCCTGATGTGGATGGCTAATGAATAGCTCACCTACTTGCAGACAGGGCCGGGGCAAGGCTGAGGTCAGAGAAAGCCCAGGATGGTAAGGTGATAAGAGCAGGGGTGGTCGTCTTTCCTGGAAAAATTGCCTGATTGCAGTCATAAATAAAAGCCAGGAGAAAATTCATGTGGAGACCCATCTTTGGGAAGCAGATAATTTAAACAACCATATTCCTGAGTCTTATCACCAATGGCAGAGCCCCATCCAAAAAATCTTGTCCTACTCCTGAGTATGTTTGGGGGATAAATTACTTGTTTGGGGCCAAGAAGGGGCACCAGGTTGCCCAGCCCAGGTGCAGATGTCTACCCCATGGCCACGCAGGTTATTGGACCCTCTTGGCTGTCTCCTTTCCGTATCAAGCACAACAGCACTTGACCAGAGAGCAGCTCTGAAACTTTGTATCACGACACATGTTCCAAGCTGGTCAAAGTCCAAGTGCAGACATTTCATTAAGATCATAACTGGTCTGCTCTGGGTGGCAGAATTATGAATAATTTTTATTCTTTATATTTTTCCCCAACTTTGACAACAACCTTGTGTTACTTTTGTCATAGGGAAAAATGCTGTTTTTTTTTTTCTAATTTGGTCCTGTCTCCAGTAAGCACAAAGCCACTGGTTAAATATGATGGAGTGTGTCATAAAATATTTGCCCTGAAATTAAAAATCTAAGTTGATATTCCATGACCTTGGATGGGAACCAGAAGCCATAAGAAGGGGCTGGAGGAGGAGGCTGTTCCTCTCGAGTCCAGTAGGCTGACCTTGGGCCAGGCATGCGGCCGTGGGAGGAAGAACCCAGCATCCCAATTCTGCCCACATCCTCTGATTTGCTTTCGGATCTTCCCGACCCAGGAATCGAACTGGGGTCTCCTTCATCGCAGGTGGATTCTTTACCAACTGAGCTACCAGGGATGCCCCTCTACAAAGTCGAGGAGCTACTGTCTCCGAATTTCAAAATTAACATCGTAATAGACAACCATAGACATGGTTGGCGGAGTCAAATTTAACCCAGTCTGCTTCACACAAGAAGTGCAACCCAGTCCTAAACTGTCAGTGAGAACCTGGAGGAGACTCCACCTAACCTGTCCCCTGGTGGACAGCAGGACATGTGATGGGCCAGCGACCCTGAGCAAGCTCTGTGACTTCTCGGGGCTGCCGCACCTGCTCAGCCTGCCACCTGCCTCCCTCCCGGAACTCTGGCCCCAGAGGCCTGTCTGGACTCAGAAGACCACAGCAGTGACCACCAAGCAGGGCCATGGAGAGAACACGATCAGAAGGCTGCCCACCCCAATCAGGACCCCTCAGCACACCGGGTACCCCAGCCTAGTGCTCCCTGCAGAAGGAAGTCCAAGAGTCCTCTTGAGCAGCCAGACCCTGCCATGCCCACTGCAGTGATATCCTGGCTGGGCAGGCAGTGAGCAACCCCAAGAGGGGCCCACCAGCAACTGCCAGGGCTCTAGAGGTCATGGGGGCATTGAACCCAGCTGAGAGGCTCAAAAGGGCCCTCCCAGAGCTGCAGCCTGGTCCTTTGAGGGTCTGGGTGTCCAGAGTTGCCCTGAGACCCAGCACCTGCTGCTTGTGACCCCCTGCCATGTCACCTAGTGATTAGTTACTAACATTGGTATGTGGCTCGGCACGTGTCCCACACCTGTGCAGGTTTGCATCCAAGGACGAGTGAGCCCTGAGGATCCACCCCACTGGCACCCCTACGCATCCTGCCCCCAGACAGTGCTGGGCCCCCTCTCCCGCATTGGTCCCTTCATCTCCCCTCACGCACACTGGCTCTGGGGTCTCAGGTCAACCTCCGAAACAGGGTGTGGAAGAATGAGGGGCCAGGGAGTGAGGGCACAAGCCAAGCCCCCTCCAGCCTCCACCCTGTTGAGGGGAGGGCTCTCTGCCCCCCTCCCGCCCACAGGCTGAGCATGTCCCAGGAAGCCCGGGGACACCCATCCTGGGTCCCAAGGAGCAGAGCAGCAGTACCATGAGCCTCAAGGACAGCAGGGTAGGGGGCGGGAGGGGGGATGCCAGAGGGGGGTTTTGGAGGAGTCTGCCATTCCTGGGGGTACAGCTTCAGTTCCCACACCCCCTCTAATGTGAAGCTCTAAAGGGGAACTCGTGAGTTCAGCCATCTTGTAAAAGCTCAGGCATCTAATGGATCCACACCCATGGAGACCCACCTAAGTACCTGTGGGCCTGTTACCAAAGATGACTGGTGTGGTGCATCTGGGGCAACCTAACACACACACACACGTGACATTTACACCTGCTCCCCAGACAGCGTCAGCAGAGGCAGAAACAAGCTATTTATTTCTCCTGCCAGAGAAACACCCCACTGATAAAACACAGCATTCACTTACACCCTATGAAAGTGTTTATCCAACAAAACAAAAAGAACTTTAGTCAAAGACACCAGCTACATGGGACCTGTGATCAGCAGCTCCTGCACCCTAAGCTCCTGCCACAGCCCATGAGGCTTCACCCCGCAGTTCTGCAGCTTGTGTGCCTGGCAACGCGGGGCCTGGAAGCTTCTGAGTAATTCTACCTTGATCTTAGTGCCAGGCGCACCCCGCATCCTGGAGGTCCCCAAGGTGAGTGGCAGGGGGACCCGGGAAGGGAGGTGGCCCAGTGCAGTTCCCAGACCCCAGGAGCCCCCAGGAGGTGGGGATAGGTCCATTTGGGGCTGCCACTGTGCTGTAGCTTGCACCCACCGTCCACCATGAAGGAGATGGGCAGGGGACCCCCAAGGAGCAGGAAGAGACTGGCGCTGCCACACACAGCTATCAGGCTGTGGGCGCCACCTGGTGGTTTCAGGCGTTAGCTGTTTGACGCTGATAATACCCTGATGAATGGCAATGGGAGACTCAAACCAGCTCTGTACTACCCTAAACTCATCATTGAGGCGGGTCCCCCCAGCCACAGACCCCCAGATGGGAGAACCCAGAGCTGAGTCAAGAACAAAGAGGAGGTTGCTGGGGGCAGGAGAAGAGATGCAGCCCTCAGAGGCGGGAGAGGATGTCTGCACCCTGTGGGATGGGGCACAGTCACAGTGGAGGAAAACAGGTACCCAGAGAGCTGTGTCCCCAAGATCAGGACTGGACCCAAGGCCCGGTGACAGCTGCCTTCCCAGCCTCCCAGCCCCCACCTGCTCCCTGGCTGCGGGTGACTCACAGCAGAGCGGGGTGGGGGGTGAAAGGAGCCAGGAGGAGGGCGACAGGAGGGACGTGGGTGGGTGGCTGGCCCCTCGCCAGCTGCCAGGAGCAGCAGCAGTGCTGTCACTGGCAGAAGGACACCCGCGAGGTGCCGGGCAGGGGCGGAGGAAGGGCAGGAGGCCCAGCCACCGGGAGGGGCTGCCACCCGCTTCCCCGGCTCAGCCTGGGACAAGTGAGGAAGTCAAAAGTGAGGACACGTCATGCTGGACCGAACATGAAATCCTGTGTGGAAGGTCCACACTGCCCAGCACATGGATGGGGCTCTGGGTTTCTCTCTCCTCCTGGGTGGCTACTGGACCCCTGGCCAGGGACAAGGAGGCTGGAACATGTCAGGGCACCGGCTAGAGGTCACAGGCCACCAGCCGCTGCCCAGGACACCCCGCCAAACCTGTCAGCTACTGGACACTGAGCCAGTGGGGGTCCAAGCATCATATCAGGGTCAAGCCCCCACCTGGGGTCACTTCTGCACTAAGTGTGGAATGCCCACCCCTTGTGGCTGAGGTCTCAGGGGAGAAGGGTGCCCACAGGGAAGGAGTGGACAGGGCCAGCTCTCAGGCTATGAGGTGTGGGAATGTGTGTGTGGCCAGGCCCCAGGCAGCGACTTGTCTATAGAATCATCCGCCTGAACGTGCGGTGCAGGCGCAGCAGGAAGACGCAGCTGTCTGGTGTCCAAGCAGGAGCCCCTGCCCTCGGCTGCCTTCCTATCCTCACCTGAGTGGTTGTGACCGAGTGCCAGGGGTCCTGCACCAGCCAGAGACAGAGCCACCCCTCCCCCGGATGGGGGGATGCCAGACGCTGATGCTGCCCACCTCCGGAGGTTTGAGGAGAACCGTAGCCTTCAGGGGTAGGCGGGTAGCTCCCACATCCTATCCTGTGTCCAGCTGTTGGCTCCACAGGGTGGGTGCTGCCCAGACTCCATTCCCTCCAGGCTAAACCAGCGGTGGGCTCACACCAACATCATCAAGCTGGGGCATGGGAGGCTCACTTATGGGCCAGACTCAAGTGACCATGGGGATACTGGGCACAGGGCCCTAAACAGGGCCAAGCTTTGTGCTCCGAGAGTTTCCCATGTGTGAAAAGGGTTAGGTGGGTGTTTCCAGAGAGAGGCCAGCAAAGAGAGGAAACCCCCATTGCTGGCCCCTCCCCCAGCAGCTAGCCCCTCCCCGCAGCCTGCCCTGCAGAGCTGGGCACCTGGCCTGTCATTCCCCCTGTTTCCCTGCTGCCCTCCTCCAGGCTCTTTCCAAGACAACACTCAAGACCCCAGCAGTTGTCTCCCCTCTCCTCTCCGAGGGCTTCTATTCTTCCAAAGGGAGGTGGGAGTCCATGGCTGCACATGAGAACAAGGACTCATTGTCCCCAGGTGACCCACCCCACTGGGCCCTGGGATTCCTCATTCAGGTTTCCCTCCTCTCCTTCCCACCTGTCTCCACCGCCTACACCACCGGATGGCACAGGAAGCTTTCTAGAGTCTTCGGAGGCTCATGGACATCCACATCCCATTTCACTCAGGCTCATGTTAATCACTACCCAGCATCAAGTCCTTAACTCACGTGTCCCAAAGTTGTGAGAGTCCGGAGGGACCCAGCACGGGAACACAGGTGGGGAGCTCTTGTGGTTCCGAGCTGCTGGGTCAGAATCTGACAGAATACCCTGGGCATTCACAGCAGCCAGTGGAGTGCACAGCAGAAACTCTGGCACCCTCCACGGTGCCCTCAGCCTGGGTGCTTCGCACCACCACCTACAGGATCCTCAGGGTCCCAGGAAAGGGGTAGGCAGGCCTGGGGGTGGGTGCACCAGGGCAAAGGCCAGTTCAAGTGTAAGCACCAGCATCTGCCGGTTTGAGCCCACCGCTGGTTTAGCCCGGAGGGAACGGGAGCCTGGGCAGCACCTACCCTGCGGAGCCAACAGCTGGACACAGAACAGAACATGGAAGCTTCCCCCTCCCCCCGAAGGCTACAGCTCTCCTCGAACCTCCTGAGATGGACAGCATCAGCATCTGGCCTCCCCCCACCCAGGGGAGGGGTGGCTCTGTCTCTGGCTGGTGCAGGACCCCTGGCGTTTGGTCACAACCACTCAGATCGGCAACGGTGATGCTGAAGCTCCGACCTCAGCTTCATTCCCTTTCTAGGCACAGGATGGAAGGCTGCAGAGGAGGACAGGTCTTTCCAGAAGGACGTCGCCAAGCCAGGGCCTCGGCGGCTATTGCCTCCTGACAGGGTTCCCAGGCCTGGGACATGTGGGACAAACCAGCCCGACTCCAGGGACAGTGCAGCGTCCTGCAGCAGGGCCTGACCATCCGGTCATTGTCACCGGGTACAAGCTGGTTCAGGGGGAGGATGAAGTTCACAGGGGAGCACGGTCTGAGACTCTGGTGGTTCCTCCACTTCAGGGCACAGGAGTGCCTCGGGACCACTGCAACTAGCGCTTGCTGTTTACAGACCAGCTCTTGGGCTCTTCACAGGCCTGCAGAGCTGCCAAAGGGCCCTCCTTGAGGTAGAGCTGTTATTAACATCGCTCCCAGCTTTCCGACAGGGCATGGGAAGGCTGGAGGGTGCGGGGAGTGGGGCTGGGCCACCACCCAGGAAGGTTGGCCCAGAAGCCTCAGCCATCCCAAGGCTTTCCCACCAGGCTTCTCAAGCCTTCAACAGGCTGACATGCTTGAGCCCAGCCTGCTCACCCAGGGAGCACCAAGGGTCCTGGGGGCATCTCAACCTGCTCTGCATCCAGCACTGGGGGCCCCTGGAAAGTCCAGTCTCGCTGCAGCCCCTGGTGGCACCGGCAGGGCCATGAGGATGAAAAGAATGGCCGCCACTGTAGCTTCTTGGAGCAGATTCTCTTCCAAAAGGCAACCAGCAATTATCACACCAGCATCACCTGGCAGCCACATGGCCCAGCAAGGGCGCCTGAGTGCATCCTGCAGCTGCCAGCCTCTCTGCAACAAAGAAAGGGCTCTCAAGGGGCACGAGCAAGCTGCCAGGTGCCCGGGAGCTCGGCTGGCATCCTGCGGCTCCCCACCCCGCCGCACTGAGCCGGCCAAGTGGTCCTCAGAGCCCTCACTCCCGCGGTCCCTCCGGTCTGGCCTTTCAGCGGCTCCTCCAGGGAGCAGAGGCGCCCTCTTCAGGCTCAGAGCCGTCATTACCCAGCACGTTACCACTGCAGAAAGACGTGGCATCTCATGATTGAGGCCCCATGTGATGTGCTGCCCTGAAGTCTGGTGAAACCGGGAGGGCCCCTAATGGCCTAGCTGTAGGCACCCCACCCAGCTCCTCCAGCCAAATGGTGCTTCTCCCAGGCTCGGACCTGACCTGTCCGCCACTGGTGGCCTCAGCCCCCTACAGGCAAGGAATTATTCAAACAAGAGACCACGGGCCCCTGGGGGAACGAGCGGCACCCCACTCTCTCATCACCATGAAGCCTGCCTCACAGAGTCTGCTGCTCACTCTGTCCTGCGTGGCTTGTGTGACGTGCAATAACCTCCCTGGGCCCTGAGCCTGTGCGGTGCAGCCTGCTGTCCACCTTGGCTCTCTGGGCTCCGTGTCCTGTGTTTGGTCATGCCCATGATCTATGGCAGGCTCCCACCTTGACTAACAGGCAAAAAAGAGGTGATCCGACTATAAATGACTATCCTCTCATGTCCTCAGTTTTGTCTGCTGTAAAATGGGACAGAAATTGGGTCCTCAAACCTGCGGGTGCCCCTTGAGCCCCTGGAGGCGCTCTTGGTGCATGTGGGGTGGGCAGGGGTGGTAGGAAGGAGCTCTTCAGATTGGGGGGAATGACAGGAACAACGGATGAAACAACCCCTCCAGAGGGCCCGGGAGCTCGGGAACATTTCCCAATAACCCTGGACCAGCCCTCCTTTTGGGGCTGGGCCTCCTCCCCACGCTCCCTTGACCTTCTACAGCCCAATGGGGTGGGAACTGCCATGGCGTGACTACACAGAGCATTTGTATCATCCAAGCCACCAGGCCCCAGAGCCCACGGGACCCGGGGTTCACAGGGACAGCCATGCCCCAGAGCCAGACACATCCCAGAAGCATCGGCCAGGCCACAGAGCTGCCACTCTCACCTCCTCACAGGTGAGGCCACCAAGAACACGGAGCGGGTGTCCACGAGGACTCTTGCCCACAAAGCCTGGCCTCCACCCCTTTTCTTCTCCTCCTCTGCCTTCGCCCAGTTTAGGGAAGTTTTGACTTAGCCTGTTTGGTTAACAAATTAATGACAAAGACCTGTTCTCTCAACAGTTCTGTTTAGCATTGCCCGATAAAACACAAAATGACCCGTTTGGGACTTCTCTGATGGTTCAGTGGTTAAGACTCCACACTGCCATTGCAAGGCGCCATGGGTTTGATCTAGTTGGGAAACTAAGATCCCACATGCTGCATGGTGTGCTCAAAAAAAAAAAAAATGACCAGCTAAATCTGAATTTCAGATAAGCAACAAGTATTTTTTTTAATATAAAATATGTCCCAAGAGCAGGTAAACAGTTTTCTAATAGAAGCATGTCCCATGCAGTTTGGAACATATTTGTCTACAAATATTTTTTATTGACTATCTGAAATTCAAATTTAACTGCAAAATCTGGCCACCCCAGTCTGGTTCCCTCATTGCTCCCCCATCCTCCCACTGGGTTGGGAATGAGGCGGGGTCACCTCCCACAAGAGCTCCCAACTTTCCCTCTTATTCCCTCCCCACCTGCACCAGGACACCCGCAACTCCACACAAACCCACGCCCTGGCAACAGAATCTGGGAGAAATGGGTCTGTCCAGTTAAAGATTGACCCAGGGGCAAAGAGAGGGACCCCCACTCCTTTGCACCCTCTGGGTCCCTAGGGAGACCCCCTCCCATTGCCCAGGGTCCCCTGGAGCCCCTACTCCAGAGAAGGGTGCACCAAAGGCTGGCTGGGGGCCTAGGACATACTTATTCTAAAAAATCATTTTTTATTTGAAATTAGGACATTATACAGTGAGGCCCTGGCTGGGGCCCTGGGGCCCTGGGAGCTGCAAGGGAGGGGGCGGGGCTGAGGAATGGCCCCGTAAGGGTGCTCAGGTGAGGGAGGGAGAGGGGGAACGGGAAGAGTGGGGAGGGGAAGAGAGGGGAGAGAAGAGGAGGGGAGGGGTGAGGAGAGGAGGGGAGAGGAGGGAAAGAAAGCAGGGAGGGAGCCCCAGCGCCCGCTGCGCATGCTCAGCCGCCCCTGCAATGCGGTGCCGGCGCCGCGTCCTCCAGTAACCCAGTTCCGCGGATTCCCGGCGCCCATTATCCTCTGTCTCGGGATGTCTTCCCGCTTGTGGGCCATGGGGGCCGACAGGAAACCGGCAGCACGGGTTGCAGCAGGAAAGCAGGGCCCGGGCAGGTTTGGCCAGGGGTGCAGGCTCAGCCCGAGCCCCTAAAGACCAGATAACTCCTCCCCGTTACACCGCCGACAGGGGCGCCCCCCAAGGCAGAAGGGGCCACCCGGACCCCGCGAAGGGCGTGACCCTACGCGAAGGTAGCTGGAGGTAAACCGAGCATCAGCCTGGGGTCGGGAGGAGGGTCAGAGGTGAGCCTCGATCTCATCTGTGGCCTCAGCCTCCTCACGGGTAGGGTGAGTCCCCCAACTGTACAGTGAGCACCCACTATGAGGTCAGCCTCCCCCCTGGGAGGTCAGCCCCCACACCTGATCCCCCTGCGACCCTGGGCAGCTGGGTGAAAACTGGAGCTGCCAGCGTCCAGGCTCTGCTCGTCACAACTGTGGGTTCCTGGGCCAGACTCTGCTTCTGTGGGGTTCTGTTTCCTCGGCCGTGGCATAGGTCTCCCACCACTGACCTCACGAAAATGCTGCTGAGGGTCAGGGCACCATACCCAGGGGCCTGAGCCCCTGCTCCTGCGCAGCCGTGTCCCGCCTTCCTTCCTCAAGGTCGGCTGCTGACCGGGGTCATTTCTGGGACACCCGCTCGGGGCCAGTGAGTACTAAAAGACCTCAGTCCACAGGGTGTCCTCCAAAGGGCCACTAAACCAGGCCTAAAGAGCAGCCACTTGGTGCTGACAAGGAGCAAGGGGAGGGGACAGGGAGGCGAGAGCAACAAGAAGTGCCTGATGATGATCATCTTACCCCCACTACCCCCGTCAATTAATTTTCCTCTAACTGCTTTTGTTAATGGTAGTTTAATAATCTCTTATTATTCAGTACATTCACAGACTCTGAATGTCTCACAATCCTCTATTTAATTAAGTATTAAATTTAAAAAATCTAACTCTTACTGCCTTTGGCACAAACTGGATGTAATCTGCAGTGTCCTCGTGGCCCCAAGAACTGTCAGTTACCAAGTGGGACAGTTTTTCTGTGTCCAGCGCCAGCAACCTTCTCCTGCTGCCTTCTTTATCACTGGAAGTCTTGAAGGACTAAGCCAGTCTCCTCGGACCAGGAGGGGACCCCCCCCTCACTGCAGGGCTGGGTGAAGCCCCATCACACTGCTCTGAAAATGAAGCGGGCAGAAGAGGGGCTTCCCCTCTGACCTCTGAGTCCAGTTTCCACTTCCCCACTCTCCCACTTGCCTAGCAGACTCCCCACCCTTGGATCCACTGCTCTTACCTTCCAGGACAACAGCTGGGGCAAGCATTTCTGAATGGCCTCTCTGGGGAGGGAGCACTGTCTGGAGTCAGGACTCTCTGTGTGGATCAAGTCTGACCCTGCAGGACGCCACAGGTGCAGGCTTCGAGGTGAACACCAGGACTCAGCGAGGAGCAGCTGGCTCTGGGCTTCCCCTCCTTGCTTCCTGACCACTCTCTGGCTTCACCACAGAACTCCTCCTGGACTTGGACTTCCCAGATGCTCAGGTGTTCAGTGACCAGGGATCTCCCTTGCAAACACGACCCTGCAGCACACCTTCTTTTAGACGCTGCTCCACCCAATCCCTGTCCCAGCTTCACACCTGGGAGACTAACCTGACTCCAGCACAGGCTGCACATCCGCTCCTTCAAAACCCACTCACTCAAAGCATTCATTCATTCCAAAGGATTTATGGAGAGCTCCCCACCTCTCAGGGCCTGGGTGGAGGGTAGGAGATACAATGGTGAACAAAACAGATGAAGTCCTGCCTGCGAGGCCTGGCAGTTTAGTGTGTGAGACAGTCATCAAATAAAAACAGGGTGCTTGGGTCCACATTCCTACTGGAGGCTCAAGGGAGACCCCTTTGAAGAAGTGTCATCAACAGGAGTTAAGCAGGTACAAAGTTCAGGAAAAGCATTTCTAGAAAGAAAGTGAAAGTGTTAGTCATTCAGTTGTGTCCAAGTCTTCGCCACCCCATGAACTGTATATAGCCTGCCAGGCTCCTCTGTCCGTGGAATTTCCCAGGCAAGAATACTGGAGTCAGTTGCCATGCCCTTTTCCAGGAGATCTTCCTGACCTAGGTATCAAACCCGGGTCTCCTGCATTGCAGGCAGATTCTTTACTGTCTGAGCCTCACAGAAGGCATGCGCAAAGGCCCTGGGGATTACAGAACCAGAAGCCAGCTCTGCCTGAGCAGAGCTGCTGGGAGGGAGAGAGAAGACAGGGCCACAGGCAGAGTTTCAGGCCAAATGAGAACTTTGGGTTTTATGTAGCCAGCCCTCAAAGGGAAGTAAGAAGAGGGTGGGATGTTCCTACATGTATTTTCCCAGCCTCTGGGCTGGGAGCTGAGAAGGTGCGGAGATGAACTTGCTGCATTTGCCCTCAAGGAGCAAATGATCAATGGAAAAATTCATAAAGTGACTGCTTTTGGGCCCCTAGGTTTCTAAGCTGGCTGGGCGG
Organism: Odocoileus virginianus; assembly: GCF_023699985.2. Classification (NCBI taxonomy): domain Eukaryota; kingdom Metazoa; phylum Chordata; class Mammalia; order Artiodactyla; family Cervidae; genus Odocoileus; species Odocoileus virginianus. Next base: position 39,875,274 of record NC_069674.1, read on the forward strand.
ACCCAGGGAGGCTTCCTGGAGGAGGAGTCCTAGAGCCTGCAGGCTGGGCAGGATGGTCTGGCAAGAAAAGTGAAAGAAAGCAAAGGGTGTTCGGGCAGCACTGTGCTAGGCTGACTCCAAAGTACCTCACTCCTGTCTCCCTCACAATGCCCCTCTGAGGTAGGGATTAGATTTATTCCCATTTTACAGCTGAGAAAACTGAGGTACAGGGTGGCTAAGTAACACGGCCAAGGTCACACAGTGAGGCAGTCAGGACCATGTGGCCAGGGCCATGTAGCGACCAAACCAAATCCATCAGCCTAGGTACCCCATTTCTGGCCCACACTCAGCATGAAGATGAGGGTTGGGGGTCCGAGACCCTCTCCTCTTACCCCTCCAGCTGCCCATTCAGCTCGAAAAGGGGCTGGGGAGTGTCAAAAGACCCTTGGGTCCCTGTACAGGGAGGTGGCTGGTTGGTTTTAGAATCCTTTTCCATTAGAGAAACACGCTGATCACTGTGGTAAAATGACAGGTGGTCTGGGATCTGCTGCAAGATATGCAAGTGGGGGTGGAACATGGGGAGGGTTGCAGATGAGACAAAATTGCCCGAGTGTTGAAAACTGTTTTGTTGAAGCTGGGGGCTCATTCTATCATTTTATCTATATTTGGGGGTGGTTGAAATTTTCCATGATAATGAGTTTAACAGGGTGGGGGGAATGCCCAAGACCTTCACAGACCTGAGCAATGCCAGGGCCCAAGTGTAGAGGCAAAGCAGGGAGTGTCCTCACGGGGGAAGTGCTCCTGAGGGCAGGTGACAACGGGTGAGAGCTGGCTGCTCCAGTTCCAGACCAGCCCTGGCTAGCTGCCCTGCCTCCCACCACCCAACCTGAGCTGTGTCCAGCTGGGACACTGAGACCGGAAGCAGGGATGATGGAGCCCCACGTCTGCACAGCTCCACAAAGGCACCATGAGCCGGGATCTCTTTGGCCCAGCCTCTGGGACTCAAGGGCAGAGAGCAGGCTGGCTGTCAGGAAGCGGGCAGCAGGCCTGCTGCTGCGGGGACAGAAGAAAGAGCAGGTGGAACACGGGGAATTTCAGACTTCCACTGCTCTTGATCCTCAGTAAAGAATCTGCTTGCAATGCAGGAGACCCAGGTTCAATCCCTGGGTGGAGAAGATCGCTTGGAGTAGGAAATGGCAACCCACTCCAGTGTTCTTGCCTGGAAAATCCCATGGATAGAGGAGCCTGACAGGCTACAGACCATGGGGTCGCAAAGAGTCGGACATGACTCAGCGACTAACACTTTCACTTTAAGGGTATAAACAGGGGAGTGTGAATATACTTGAAAGGAGCTGTCGGATTCCACGGAAACATACTCAAACTCAAGTGGTTTTCTGCTTGAGTCTCACAAACCCCTATTCATCCTTCAAGACCATCCAACCTCCTTGTGCCCTCTCCTGGGCTCCCACCCCAGAGATGGGGCTGTAGTGATTTCTTTGGATGTGTTTGTTCATCACCCCGTTCTCAGTGCTGGGCACGTGGGAGGCGCTGGGTAAAGCTGGCGAATGAGTGAGGGTCTCCCTCAGTAGTCCAGGGGACATCTGAAGGTGGGCTCTCTCGCCTCCTGTGGCCTGGCACAAGCCTAGAGAATGAAGCAGAGTGCTCCTCCTGCTTTAGAAACTCCACGTTTGCGACACAGCTCCCTAACATATGTGACAACAGTATCCGACTGGTGCCGCCCACCCAGTGTCAGGGAACACAGGAGCAGCCCTGCATCTGGCAGTACACACAGCAATCGCTTGGTAAATATTAGCCTTTGCGTTATTGCTCTTATCAGTCTAGCTGTAGGATCTGAGCCTTCCCACCACACATGCCCCAGGGCTGCACTGGCTCTAAGACCTCCTGTTGCCACAGTGCCCTGTGTCACCCCTGTCCCCTCCTAACACCAGCAGCAAAAAAGAGGACGCAGGACTGACCCCACCGGTGCATAACCAGCCTCTCAACATGGGCTGGGACCGGAGCGCCTGCCCCTGGAAACACTCAGCCCCGAAGGCCTGGTACACAGCAGGCACCCAAACACCCACACACAGCTCAGCGAACCACACAGCAGGCTCAGCCGCTCGCCCCCGCAGGCTGCTGGGCTAGAAGCTGCAGACCCCACAGATGGAGGCGTTCTCTGCACCAACCGCAGGGCGGGATGTGGGCCAGAGCTGCCAGCAGTCAGGGCCTCGTGGAGGAGAAGGAGCCTCTCAATTAGATTTGTGTCTGGATGCTAACCAGGGTCGTGGGTGTGCCTGGGAGGAGGTGGGGGAGGGCTTAACTCAGCACTGTCTCCCCAGGGCTCATCCAGCCCCTCCTGTCTAAACCTGGCTTGGAGATCCTGGGGGGCGGCAGGATCTGGCAGAACCAGACTTCTTCCCTGGTTCCCCGCCCTTGTCCCCACGCCTCTGTGTTCTGAATTCACCTGCTCGGGGTGGCACCTCCACCATGGCCTTATCACACTCACTCACCACATGTCATTCCCCCTCACACACATCTTGCCCCACCCCCACCACATGGAACACCACTGGATCAGGGGTCTGTCTGTCTGCCCAGAACAGGCCGCCCCCAGCAAGGGCCTGGGAAGTCCCTGATTGGGTGAGGCCACATGGCCAGGGCCAGCTCATGGCCAGCATAACATCCACCCCTGCAGGCACACCCCCCAGCCCTCCCAGCACAGTCAGATGAGTCCCCACGTGCATCGCTGGGTCCAGAAGACTGGCAGGATCTGAGTCAGGAAACATGCCATTCAGGTGGCCCCTCAAGCATCCAAAGTCTTCAGGCCCCTACGTCCTCTGACCCACATTCTTGGGCAGATGACACTATCGGACCATGTCCAGTCACCTGGTTGCATGCCTCTCCCCTCCAGCCCTGGGGAGAAGAGATGGAGGTTCCATGAGCCCCTAAACAAGAGCGAGAGTGCAATAGCAGATGTGAGGGTGTGTGTGTGGGTGCCTCTTGCTCCCAGCCCTGCGCAGCCATAAGCCCTGTTCCCACCCCACTGCAGCCACGAATCCCACTCTGACTGTGTCGCCCCGGGAGCCACAGGCCATGCCCCATCCCCCAGCACAGGCTCCCCCTGCCCCCAGCTCCCACCGGCCAACACAGCCATTCCCTTCCTACCTCTGGCTGACAGCTTCTTGGTGTTGATGATCTTGGCCGCATACTCATGGCCGGTGCAGAGCTTGACACAGCGTCGGACCACAGAAAAAGCCCCCCTGGGAGAGAAACAGGGAAACAGACAGTTAATCCCCCCAGTGAACACCCAGCATTCAGTCCTGATGCCCAGCCTCGGGGAGAGATCTGTGTGAGGAAGGGGTGTGTTAGTTGGTGTTATGTTGGTTGCTCAGTCGTGTCTGACTCTTTGTGACCCTATGGGCTATAGCCCACCAGGCTTCTCAGTCTGTGAAATTCTCCAGGCAAGAATACTGGAGTGGGAAGTCATTCTCTTTCTCCAGGGGACCTTTCCAACACGGGGATCGGACCCAGGTCTCCCACACTGCAGGCAGATTCTTTACCATCTGACCCACCAGGAAAGCCCCAAGAATACTGGAGTGGGTATCCATTCCCTTTTCCAGGGGATCTTCCTGACCCAGGGATCGAACCTGGGTCTCCTGCATTGCAGGCAGGTTCTTTACCATCTGAGCCACCAAGCAAGCCCTGAGGAGGGGGCACCCCTCCCCAAAAGACTTCCAGCCCTTGCGCCCTTCGTGTCAGCCTCACAGGGGCCTCTTTCCCAGCAGCTGGCAGATCCCAGTTGACTGGCACACTCAGCTCCTGCGAGACCCCTGGCCTCAGCATCCTCATGGACTAGCAGGACTGAGGGCCTGTCTGGGGGCCTCTCAGCGAGCACCCTCCTTCACTCTATGCCAAGTCCTCTAGACCCAGGGTCCTCCCAGAGCAATGAACGCTGGCCTGGCTCCAGACAGTGGAATAGGGAAGCGCAGCCTGTGGGGACTCACTGAGGGTTCAGGAAGGAGAGAGAAGCATCACATAATTACACTGCAAAGCTGGAGGCAAAGGCCCTCTCCCCCAGATCCTCCACTATACAGCAGAGGTGGCCAGTCCTACAGCGAGGAGACGTTTACCCACCCACTGCATCAGTGCTTCTGAGAGGAGCAGGGACCAGCCTGGAGGGCTGGGAGAAGGAAGCCTGAAAGGGGGGTGGCCGCTGCTGAGGTCACTGAGAGGTTCTGCATGTAACTCCCCAAACACTGACCCTTTGAGGAGGACAATGTGCAGCAGGTGGAAGAGCAAGCCAGAGCCCCAAGAGCAGGCTCATGAGCCCCAAAGGCAGGCCCATGAGGGTCCAGGGCCGGTGGGGAGCACAGGCCAGAGGGAGCCTGGGGTCCATCAGAAGGTCCTCCACGGTATTTGACTTGTCACCACCGTTGGTTTAATTTGATTTGAGATCATTTTCGAAGAACATTAGACCCAGCATGTATGAGACAAAGCCGGAACAGGAAATGTCTGGGGAAGGCTGCCGGGGGAGGGGGGCACAAAGGCTGAGCACGTGGGCCAGCGGGGCGGGGGACACCCCTGGCCACAGGCCCCCCTCTGTCTCCCCTCCGCAGAGGCCCTGCAGGCACAGCCCCCATCGGAACCCAGCACCCCCCGCCCCTGCTGCCCACAGGGCCTGAGAAGCCCAGCAGCTACCCGAGCCCAGGCTCCAGGTGATGGGAAAGCAACGTCTTAAATAGAGAACACACTTCTGCTATAATCCTTTTTGGAATAAAACTTCAGGACCTTCTCTGGTGGTCCAGTGGTTAGGATTCTGCCCTTCCAACGCAGGGGATGCAAGTTCAATCCCTGGTCTGGGAAGATCCCACACGCCACAGAGAAACTACGCCTGCGTGCTACAACTATTGAGCCTGTGCTCTAGAGCCCAGGAGCCACAACTACTGAACCCACGTGCCACAACTGCTGAAGCCCTCACGCCCCAGAGCCCATGCTCCGCAACAAGAGAAGCCACCTCAATGGGAAGCCCGCACACCACAATGAACCCTCAGCACAGTCGAAAATACATATATAAAAATTTTTTTAAGTCTAACTTACCTTTAAAAAATAGCCATAAGAATAATAAAATATTTTTTTTAAGCTTCATTAAGATGGACTCTTGTCTTCCTTGGGAGAGAAGTAAATATTACACTAAATCTAATTGAACATTTCCTTAACATCCCAGGTCTTTGTGATCAATAGGTGTGCTTAGAGCTATATTTTTGCTTCTTCAAAGTCAGAATAGGGCAGTGGCTGCCTCTGGGGGACGCGGCGGGGAGCTGGGGGCTGGCACAGTAGTCACTCCACATCCCCTGTCCTGTGTGATTTTTACTCTGTGTATGAGTTACAGTCTCAAAATATTCTTTTAAGAAAAAAACATAAAGAAAGGGTGATTTTTTTTTTTTGATCAGTGATTTTTCTTTTTTTTGTGGGGGGGGGAGAGTGTGTTGAGGCTTCAAGCAGGTCTGGGTTTGAACCCTGCTCTGTCTCTCCCTGGCTGCGCCCTCTGAACCTGTTTCCCCACCCACCCAAGGAGCAGCAAAGGCTCACGGAGCCACTGCAAAGGCTGAGCCAGCCCCCAGGTGGCTGTCTGCCCAAGGCTGCTTTGGCCTCCTCCTCACCAGCCCGGCCTATCCCTGGTCCTGCCATCCACTTCCTGCCCAGGAGAGCAGAGGGTATCAGGTGTACAAGGCTGAGCCACCTTCATGCTCTGGCCCCCAAAGGGCACAGACACCCAAGCACCGGCTCACAGGCCTCCATGGAGTAGTCAGGGCTTCCAGTGCCAGAATCCAAACCCACTAATGCTGGAAGTTCCAAACAGCCAGAGGGCTACTCACAAGCCTGGTGGGCGCCGGGTGAGGCACCATGGGGCCCAAAGGTGAGCTCGTCCCCGGGGTGGGGAGGGGCCTACAGGGCCTGTCCACCTGCTACTGTCCAGCCAGGGTAAGTACAGGACTAAGGCACAGTGAGCCGGGAATCCTCCCAGGGACACAGCAGGATGTGCCTAAAGTGAACAAGAGGAACAGCCAGATGGACCATCCCAGACAAGCTGCCCTGCTGCCCCATGTCCTTCTGGGTCAGACCCCACTGTCTCTTCTGCAGGGGGCTCTGGGTGAGTGGTGGCAAGGGTCTGAGATAAGGGCAGGGCTAGGTGGGAAGGAGCCAGTCTCTGGAGGCAATCATGAACGTGGCAGGCAAGCTCCCGGCATCCAAAAAGCGCCCAATAATGGACCTTATAGGTGGCACTCAGGTGAGAGAATGGCCTGCTCTTGGACACAGGTCTTTCCCTCCCAGAGTCCTGCCTGCTGGGGAGGGGGCAGCTCTGGAAGCCCCTATGGGATAGGGTTTCTCCTGCTCCTGTGACCCAGCTTGAAAAAAGTTTCTAGAAAGTGATGCCCTCCCCTCCCCCAAGTCTGGTCACCCAAACCTGCACCCTAGTGCCCATTAACTCTGAGGGAGAACCTGGGCCAGCCGAGGCTGTGCCTGCAGCAGGGAGGAGCAACTTCGGAAGCCCTCGGAGCTCAGTCTTCCAGCTCAAGACCCATGGAAGTTTCCCTGAAAACTTGGTCAGGTGCCTGACAAAGCTCACAAACTAGAGGACTCTCCATGGCTTAACCACCTGGAGTGAGAGCACAGGGAAGCAGTTTGGCCCCCGATGACCACCGCTCCTTAGGCCAGTCTCCCCCACCTCCCCTCTCCCATCCTTGAAGCCAGCTTCTCGGTCACCACCATTCCCGTCTCCTTCTGCCCCCTCCCCAGGCATCCACCCCCTTTCCAGTGGCTCTGCCAGTTGCTTGATGTAGATCACAAGCAAGCCCCCCAGAAGAGCTGATGCTAAGAAGCATGTGCAGTGAGGACCACGGGCCAGGCCCCCAACATCTTGAACATCACAAACAATAGTCAGGCGAGCACCAGCGCCATTCTCCCTTAGAACCTACAGCATCTGCCCACCTGAAACTTAGAATTACTGAGACAATGACGGACAAAGAACCCAAGTCTGTATCCTAAAGCACAACCTCGCTGCCACCAGGCAAACTTCTATGCATCCTTCAAGACCCAATTCAATACCTCCTCTTGGAAATCTTCCCCAGTTGCCACAGAAGGTCAGCTCAGTCTCCTCCGGACACTGTACTCTAAATGTCTCAGCTCACTTTGCCCACCTTATTATAATAATTTATCTGTTTCTGGCCCTCCACTGTGGCTCTCCATAGACAATCAAGATGCTGGGGATGGGCAGAGGGTCCAGACTGTGATGAGAGAGTAAGGACTGACCTCCAAGCACCATGAGTGGAAGTGAGTGGAAGGGCTGGGCTTCAGCATACCTCAGACCTGCGGGACAAGAAGGGGCAGCCCTCTGGGAAGACAGGGAGAGACTGAGAGGGGTCAGACTCTGGAGAGCAGGCCAGCAGGGGAGGGTGAGCTCCCAAACCCTCCCTGGATGGGGAGGGGTGTCTGGTGGGGTGAATGAGTGTCTGCGGGAGGGTGGGGAGCGCCTGTAGGTGGAGAATGTCTCCTGCGGGGCTGAGGCCATGGGGCCCCTGATCAAAGCAGAGGGCCACCGATGTGCCAGGAGCCTGGCAGACCCCCACCCTGCCCACAGGGGGCCTGGGGTGCAGATGCATGGCACAGACCAGGTAGGAACAGGTCCTTGGACTGCGTCTGGATAGGCTGCCTGATGCTCCAGTGTCCATGAATGGCACAGCAGGTGGTGGCCAGCTGCAGGGTTGGAAATGCCACTTGGGGCACAACTTGTGTGGGAGAAGCCAGAAAGGTGGAGGTCTGGGTAGGGGTGAAGTTCAGGGAGAGGGCATGGTGGGGGCTCCCCTGAACCTTGAGGTCACTGTGTGATGCCTGGTGGGGCACCTGCTGCTTCACTCAGGTTTAAAGTTGTTTGAAGAATGTGATCCGATCAGGAGCCTCCTGGGCACCAAGCAGGGGCTCTTAAGAATCAAGTAAAGCTAATGAAAGAAAGAAAACACTTTTTCATAAAGTCATTTACGGAAGGTCTACTGAGGAACCACAACAGCAGAGAGGCTGGCCAGAGGACAGGGGGGTTGGGGGTGGGGGATGAACCCCGGAGCTGCCTGGGGTCTGGTCAGCTGCACGTGGGTGCCCAGTGTGAGGCAAGCAGAAGTAACGCCATGGCAAGCTGCTTAGATTAGGAGTAGGCCTTCCTACTTTTGGGTGGTAAGATTATCAGGCCACCTGGATACAACCAATCAGCTTAACACTGACCGCTGTTTGCCAATTAGGAACGGGGCGGAAACCCCCGGGAAAGTCCCGTGCGCGGCGAAAGTTTTGAGTGGGTTTGACCAATGAAATTGCTTTGCAAACTTGTAACCAATCCACTTAAACCAACTACCAATGGCGTGTGCTCACCCTATAAATTTGTGTAACAGCTGGGGCTCAGGGCTCTCTGACCCTGCACCACTGCGTTGGATGCGGCAGGAGCCCTGACTCGAGTCAGCAATAAACTTCCCTTTTTGCAAGTTGCATTGTGTTGGAGGCCTTCTCTCTCTTCCCGCTCGGGGATTCGGACATCGGACATAACACCAGCACTGCTGCGGCCGTGCCGGCCCATGGTGGCACTCGAGGGTCACTCTCCTGCCACACTGTGCAGAAACCTTGAGCCAACAAGGGGCTCCCAGCCCCACTTCCTCTCTCATTCCTCCCTGTCCAACCTGAGGGTATGCCCCTGACCCCGCCTCTTACCTGGACACAGCCCACTGGCCCTCGGGGGCAGGGTCTGGCCTGGGTTTCCACCTGCAGGGCTCTTAGCTGGCCCCATGCCTGACACCTGCTGCCACCTGGAACTTGCCCTTGACATGGATTACCTGCAGCCCCCATGGAGCCCCCATGGCACTTGCCTCCTCCCTGTTCTGCTCGCTGAGCCCAGTGGCCCAGCCTACCTTCTGCCCACTGAGCTGGGCTGGTGTCGGTGGGAGAGGCTGATGGGCAGGAGGGTCTGATCTTGCCCTGTCCCCACAGTGGGGGCTGCAGAACAGGGAAGCGCTGACGATGGATGTCACTTCGGGACCCTGCCTCCTGGGCCTGGGGCTTCCTGACGCAGGCTGTGTGAAGGCCCTGGCGCAGAGCAGGCATCAGACTCATGTAACCAGGGAACCCCTGCTTTTGCTCCTCCACGGCCACTCAGCACTTCCACTGCCTCCCTCCTGATGCACATTCCGGGGGTGCAGCACCTCCTCTCTCCACCGCCCACATCCCTGTGGTCCACTGGAAGATGGGGCCCCTGCACCTGACTCCGGCTCTGTGCCCCGGCCTGGCCTCGCAGGTACTGGCCTGGCTGCCAACAGTGCTGACACGGCCCTGTTGTAGACACAGCTGGTGGCTGAACAACCTGGTAAATCCCCGTCCACACTCTGCTAACCCAGATGCTCAGGAGCAGGAATTCTTGACAACCAGCCAGAGCTGAGGGCCCACATCACACATGGACCAGTCCATGGGTTTCTTAAATTGGAGAGCCAAACACAGCCAGGAGTGCTGAGTAAAAGACCCAAACCCTTGTTGATCTGTTTTGTAAAGGCTCCCACTCAAGTCAGATGCTGGGATGTCCTCTCAGTGAAAACGGCCATCCCAGCCCCCTGACTTCCCTGGCAGATCCACGAAAGATCTTTCTGGAACGGGCTAAGCAGGTGGCAGATGCACTTGGCTGGTCCAACAGTTTTAGTTCCCATGTAAATTAACAAACGGGTGTTCTTTTAAAGCAGCCTGAGGCCAATTACACTCATCCTGCCCAGCCTAGGCCGCCCCAGTGGGCTCAGCTCAGAAGGGTCTGGGTTAGGGCTCAGGTGGGGAGGGTGGACAGTCCAGCAGACACGTTCAGTCACCACACCAAGCCCTCTGCTTGCTTGGATTTGTGGATTTAAACTAAATCAAGCTGCTGTTTATTTGTGTGTTAGTGAAAAAATTTTTTCTACCTTTGATTAAAATGACAGGGGAGGTCCGTTTATATTTGTAATTTGGACCTAAGCGATTTGGTAGAAAATAGGGACTTGTACATGAAATTGTTGTGGGGACTTTTTCTTGCTTATAATAATAATTTTAAAAACAGAATCCATGCTCAAGGCAGAAAATGGAGTAAACAAGCTAGTTTCAATAGAGCGAGTTGAAGCCGCCTCCACTTTCAGAACCCATTGCTAGAGTCCCACGATGCTCTAATGTGTCTCGGTGATGTCTACACCACAGGAAGGCTGTCCTCATCAACCCTCAGGAATCTCTTGCTGTTTATATTCTGCTTCTTCCTCTTACTACTTCCCCACCCTGCAAACGACTCTTCCAGAGTACCACCTGGCCGCTTACCTACTGCTTTACTGGTGGGCACCAGGAGGGTATGTGACCCTCCGTGGCTCCCTGGCCTCAGGGTTGGGCAGATGAGGAGAGCGTGCTGGCTCTAACAGGACTTAGGCAAATGTGTGCCATGCTGGGGGCGAGGGGGGCAGGAGGGCCCAGTACAGGAGTGATGTCCAGGCTGCAGGCCCACGAGGGCTGTCCATCATCGACGGCCCACAGAGTGCAGGGAACCATGTCGCCCTCCTTCCCTGAACTCAGAACATCCTGGGTTCCAGACACAGGACCCAAAGTAGCCAAACTAGCAACCGATGCTAGACAACATTTAATTTTGTTTGTGAACACCCAAATCGCGGTAGTCTCTGTAGCCTCCCAGCGGGTGAGTTCTGGCTTCGTGTCTGGCCTTTTATATTTAACATCACTTCACACACAGTTCCCATTCCCTGACCTAGATCATATACGTGTCATCTTCATAGTAGAGAACATTCCTTCCACGGATAGCCGAGCACTTCCTCAATTGGCAGCATTTGGGATGTTTCCAATTTCCCTTCTCGCAAATGCCTGCCGTAAACATCTCAGTTATTTCTGTAGAGTTGATTTCCAGAGCCACAATCGCTGGGTGATTTACAACCACACCAGCGATGAAAATGCCAGCTCTTGCCACTGGCCCACTATCCATCCCTGGCCTTTCCAAGGTCCTTCTCTGAAATCCCGGCAGCTCCTTGGCCCCAACCTCCGAGCCTGGGCCAGAAACTCAAGCCATAAGTCATCCATGCAGAGCTAGTGAACTGGGGTCACCACAAAATGGTACACAGGCTGGGCAACTGAAACCCCAGACTATTGTCTCACAGTTAGGAGACCAGAAGTCCAAGACCAAAGTGCTGGCAGGGTCGGTTCCTTCTGAGGCTGTGGGAGACTGCTGTAGGCTTCTCGTCAGCTTCTGGGGCTTCACAGGGGATCCTGGGCTTGCGGAAGCATCACCTCCGTCTCCACCTTCATGTTCATATGGCATTCTCCCTGTATGTCTCCCTGTGCCCAAACTTCTCCTTTTTATACAGACACACAGAAAGGGGCGGGGGGGGGGGACTTCCCTAGGGTTAAAGAATCTGCCTGCCAATGCAGGAGACACGGGTTCGATTCCTGATCCAGGAAGATCCCACATGCCGCGGAGCAATTGAGCTCAGCTGAGCAACTGACCATCACAACTACTGAGCCGGTGCTCTGGAACCTGAGGACCACAACTACTGAGCCCACATGCTGTAATTACTGAAGCCTGCACTCCCTAGAGCCCATGCTCCACAAGAGATGCATGAGGAGCCCATGCATCGTAACTAGAGAGTAGCCCACGCAGCAACGAAGACCCAGCACAGCCAAAACAAATAAATAAAAAATAAGGACACAGTCGTACTTGGATGAAGGCCCATCATCCACTTCACCATAACTAATTACATTTACAACCACCTTATTTCCAAATAAGGTCATATTCTCAGGTACTGGTGTTAGGACTCCACATTTGAATTTTAAGAAGACACAGTTCAACACACAGCACATGCTTACCCTCCATTCTGCCTTAGTGAGTCGGAGTCTGCCACTGTGTGTACCAGGCAAACGTATCCCAAATTACCATCCTCAAATATTAATTCCACAGGATGCTAACAGATGTTGGGTACAAAGGGGGCTCTGTGAGCAAATAAGTTTAGAAACCAGTAAGTTAAACAGTGTCTTCCTCCCTCCCTTCCTTCCTCCGTCCTCTCCTTTTCTGTTGCAGAACTTCTCAGCGCCTTTAACATGGTCGTCTGCACAGTGAATTTCCCACTAGTGAGTGTGAAGGGCAGCCTTTCTCTAACTTCTTTGATCAGAGAAATCTTTACCCAAAGAAATCTCAAGAGGGCCAAGAGCGGGTAGGGCAGGGAGGTCTTCTGGTCTGCAGCTTCAGCGTCAAATGAATCCATCGACAAACAAATGGTGAGTGTGGGACAGAAACGCCACCTGAGGACACCGACCCACACACAAGAACGGCAGTGCTGCCACGGAGTCTGTGGGCGCATCTCAGATGGGGAAAACCCAAGTGTGGTCTCCCCTTCTCTCTGCCCCTCAAACAGAGCACCCAGGCTACAGCGGCCGCCCCTCCAACCACACGGGCATCGAGGTCCCCCCACGGCCCTCCTCCCGGATGCCCTGCGGAGTGGAGTTTCAGGTGGATGAGCCGGGAAGGTCAATTCAGAGAGGACGTTTTCTTTACATTTCTGACAATGCCGAGAGCAGATAGAACACTCCGTGAGCAAACAGGGGGCTGTGTCCTGACCACATAAGGCTTATGACAAAATGCACCCTACAGCCTAAGGAGGCTTAGATGTAAATGACCACGAAGGGTAACCCTTTCATGTTTCTTAGGCATTAATGTCATCATCATTACGCTATACAATCACATCAAGTTTATGAGTCTCACACAGATGAGTATAACTCAACTTTGACATGTGTCACGGACACTGCATTCCTCTTAAACCCTCAGCCCTCACACTTCACCCTGTCACCCTCAATACTGCTCAGACCCACCCACCACCATCCCTGCCATAGCCGGGGTCCTCAGGTCCCAGTTCCACCAAGTATAGACATCCTTGAGAAGCTTCCAGGAGGGCTCAAGGCAGCAAAGCCAGTGGAAACAAGAGGCTGGGCACCAGCCCAGGGAACATGGTAGGGTCTGAAGGAAGTGGGAAGCACTGAGATTACTGAATGGGTAGAGAGTTATTGTTTGGGGTAACGAAAAATTTCTGAAAATGGGTACTGGTGATGGTTATACAACACAGTGAAGAGACTTAATACCACTAAACTCTACATTTGTTGTTGTTGAGTCACTAAGTTGTGTCTGACTTTTTGTGACCCCATGGACTACAGAATGCCAGGCTTCCCTGTCCTTTACTATCTCCTAGAGTTTGCTCAAATTCATGTCCATTGAGTCGGCAATGCTCTCTAACCATCTCATCCTCTGCCACCCTCTTCTCCTTTTGCCTTCAATCCTTCCCAGCATCAGGGTCTTTTCCCATGAATTGGCTCTTTGCATCAGGTGGTCAAAGTATTCGAGTTTCAGCATCAGTCCTTACAAATACTCAGGGTTGATTTCCTTTAGGATTGACTGGTTGGATCTCCTTGCAGTCTAAGGGACTCTCAAGAGTCTTCTCCAACACCACAGTTTGAAAGCTCAACTCTTTGGTGCTCAGCCTTTTTCATGGTCCCACTCTCACGTCTGTATATGACTACTAAAAAAACTATAGCTTTGACTATACATACTTTTGTCAGCAAAGTTACATCTTTGCTTTTCAATATGCTCTCTAGGTTTGTCATAGCTTTTCTTCCAAGGAGCAAGCATCTTTTATTTTTATGACTGCAATCACTGCCTGCAGTGATTTTGGAGTCCAAAAAAATAAAATCTGTCACTGCTTCTACTTTTCCCCCTTCTATTTGCCATAAAGAAATGGGATTGGATGCCATAATCTTAGTTTTTTGAATGTTGGGTTTTAAGCCAGCTTTTTCACTCTCTTCTTTCACCCTCATCAGGAGGCTCTTTAGTTCCTCTTTGCCTTCTGCTATTAGGGTCATATCATCTGCATATCTGAGATTATTTCATTATAATATACCAATCCTGTCAGATTAGAGCCCCATCATTATGACCTCTTTTAACCTTAATTACCTCCTAAAGAACCTATCTCCAAATACAGCCATATAGAGGGTAGGGCTTCAACCTATGAATTTGGGGGGACACACAGTTCAGTCTACCACAAGTATTTACCAAAAAACCTTCAACTAACATCATAGTTTTGGTGAGAAAGTAGGTGAATTTGAAATTAAAAATACAATACTATTCACATTAGCACCAAAAAAATAAAATACTTAGGTATAACTCTACAAAATATGTACTATATTGATGAATGAAATAAAAGAAGTAAATGAAAGAAGAGATATCCCAGGTTCATGAAAAGGAAGATAGATGTCAGAATGTCTGTTCTTTCCAAGTTGATCTATAGATTCAATGTAATCCTAATCAGATTGCAGGAAGTTATTTTATGGCTATTGACAAATAAATTCTAAAGTTTATACAGAGAGGCAAAAATCACTTCTCAACCTTTTGGTTCAGATCAAGTGTAGCAGACAGAAAGGCAAAAGACCCAGAATAGCCAACATAATATTGATGAGAGAAGAACAAGTGTAGAGGATTGACACTCTCCGACTTTAAGACTATAAAGCTATGGGAATCAAGACAGTGTGATTTGGTAAAAGACTAGACAGTAGATCAATGGAACAGAATAGACAGCCTAGAAATAGGCCCACACAAACACAGTAAACAGATTTTTGACAAAGAAATAAAGGCAATTCAAAGAAGAAAATGCTATCTTTTCAAAAAATGAAGTTTGCTATGGACTGAATATTTGTTTGTGTCCATCCCCTCCCCATCCCCCACCACCAAATTCATATGTTGAAATCCTAACCCCAGTGGGATGGCATTAGGAAGTGAGGCCTCTGGGAGGTGATCAGGTCATGGCAGCAGAACCCTCATTAACAAGACTGATGCTTTATAAAAAAGACTCCAGGTAAATCTTTCTACCCCTTCTGACACTAGGATAAAGATGACCATCTAGGGAGTAAGTTCTACCAGACTGAGTCTGCCAGAGCCGTGATCTTGGATTTCCAGTTCCTAGAACTGTAAGAAATAAATGTGTGCTATTTATAAGCCACCCAGTTTACGGATGCTATAGCCAGGCTATAGCAACCTGAACAATCTGAAACAGTACTGGAGCTAGTGAACATCCAGAAGCAAAAAAGTTAATCTAGACACAGACCTCACACCTTTCACAAAAAGTAACTCAAAATGGATCACAAACCTAAATGTAAAATGCAAAACTACAGAAGTCATAGAAGATCTCACAGGAGAAAATTTACGTGACCTTGGGTTTGGCAATGACTTTTTCAGATACAACACCAAAAACATGATCCATGAAAGAAAGAATTGATATGCTAAGCTTCACTAGAACAAAAAACTTCTGCTCTTTGAAAGATGAGTTAAGCAAACTTGCAAAACACATATTTGATTAAAGACTTGTATATAAAATATATCAAGAACTCTTAAAATTCAATAATAATAAAACAAACAACCAACCTGATTAAAAATAGACCAAAGACCTTAACAGACTCCTCACCAAAGAAGGTATACAGATGGCAAAAAAATCATATGACAAGATGCTCCTTATCATATGTCATCAAATGAAAATGAAAACAACAATGAGATACCACCACAATCTATCAGAATGTACAAAATCCAAAAAAGCTGCCAACACCAAATGCTGGTGAGGATGTAGACTAACAGGAGCTCTCATTAACTGCTGGTGGGAATGTAAAGTGGTGCAGCCACTTTGGAAGACAGTCTGGCAGCTTCCAAAAAACTAAACCTACTCTTACCATATGATCCAACAATCATGCTCCTTGGTATACGTCCAAAGGAGTTGAAAACTTAAGTCCATACAAAAGCTTGCACGCAAATGGTTATAGTAGCTATAACTGCCAAAACTTAAAAGCAACCAAGACTTCTTTCGTAGAATGAATGGGTAAATGGACATTGTTGGGATGTCCCAACAAATGAAGTATTATTGATCTCTAAAAGGAAACAAGCTATCAAGCCAGAAAAAGACATGACGGAATCTTAAAAGCATATTACTAAGTGAAAGAAGCCAATACTGTATGATTCCAACTACATGACATTCTGGAAAAGACAACATCATAGAGACAGTAAGAAGTGGTTGCCTGGGACTCTGGAGGGTCGGGGGTGGGAATGAACAAAGGAGCACAGAGGACCTGAAATACTATAATAACAGGCACATGACTGTATCTTTGTCAACCCTGCAGAGCTGTGCCGCAGAGTGAAGCCTATGGCAACTGTGGACTTCAGTTAATGTTAACTGCATGCTTTATGAAAAGCATACTGAGCCATACTGGTCACCAGCTGTAACAAGTGTACCATGTCCGAAGGGAGATGGTTATAGGAAAGGGAACTGGGGCCCGGCTGTGAGGTAAATATGGAAACTCTCTACTTTCCATACAATATTTCTGTAAACATAAAACTGCTCTAAAAAAGGGTCCATTCAGTCTTTTTTTAAAGTATAAAGAGGAAAATTAAGTATTTTTATGACAGACATTGGGGTTGGGGGATTTTTTTAACCACATATAGAAAAGCCTAAGGAAAATACCAGTATATCAGTCACATCGAAACCTCGACACTCCAGCGTGACCGAGGACCCGCACAATGTGAGCTTGGGGGTGTCATAGACTCTCCAGACCCGACAGCTCCCAGGACTGCCCTCTACAGCTTCTGAAGTGCCTGTCTCCTGGGCGCTGAGGACCCCCTTGGAAGATGGGAAGGTTGGGGGCACCAGTGCCTTGCTGAGCACGCGGCACTGCGGGTGGCAGAGGCGGGACCTAAACGCACATCTCCCTTTGACCTTCCCTCATAGCTCAGTCGGTAAAGAATCTGCCTGAAAGGCAGGAGACCCGGGTTCGATTCCTGGGTTGGGAAGACCCCCTGGAGAAGGAAATGACAACCCACTCCTGTATGCTTGCCTGGAGAATCCTATGAACAGAGGAGCCTGGCAGACTACAGTCCATGGGGTCGCAAGAGTCGGACACAACTTAGCGATTAAACCGCCACTGCCGCCACCCACCCTTCCTACACATTCACCTATCAGGTGACCTTTGTTGGCTCAAAAAGAATGGGGGGGTTGGTTGGGGATGGATGGAATATTCCATTGAGGGCAGAGAAGGAGCAGGAGAAGCTGCCTCTGGGAGAGGAGGGGCTGGGGGCTTGTGGCCAGAGCCAAGGCTCAGGGGCTGCCCCCATTCCCCCGGCCCCACCCCACGCAGGGGTCTGGCTCACAGGCCAGCTCTTACTGGCTACACAAAACCAGTTCTGGTTGATGTCAAGCTTGACCTGGGCCATGATGGGTGTGTTTACACCACAGGAATGGGGAAGCGCCATGGATCAGGATACCCCCGGCCCAGCTGTTAACACTGACCAGGTATGACTAGAAAGGGGACTATAACAGGGAAAGCCACCACTCCCTCCCCCTCTATGGATGGCGTGGAATGTGGGAAAAGAGGTGGGGTGGATGAGATCCTGGCCAGGCCAGAGGCCTCCTGAGGGCAGATAGTCCAGGCTGTCCCAGGACAAAAGAGGGCCCCAAGGTAAGAGCTGATCTCCGCCAAGGGCTCCTCTCAAATCCAGCCTGTCATGTGGAGCCTCGGTGGGCACACACCATTCCTGGGCTTCTTGTGGGATCAGGCTCACGCCTACATGCTCCGTGCTCTCGCCCACCCCACCTCCCCTTCTCTGTGCTGGGGTCTGACTCTCTCCTTCTCCCTCTTTCTCTCAGGTACAATCTTTAGCAGCAAGTTCCCCAGGTGACTCAAGTTGAGGGTTTGCATTAAGCAAAGACCAACAAGGACAGAGGTGGGACAGGGCGAAGGGAGGCCCTGGACCACCTTGGACCCCTTGAGGCCTGGGGCCCCCTCCTCCCACCAGGCCAGGGCAGAGCCTGCAGTTTGGACCTGGCCTTGTGCCCTGCAGTGACCTCTGCAGAGGGGGTTGGGGGGAGCAGGTAATGGGAGAGTTAGGGCCCCACTTGACCCATGGTGGGGGTGGGGCACGTGCGGATAGGACAACAGGAGAAGGAGCAGGAGGAGGGGGTAAGCAAGGCCTTCTGCAACTGCACAGCTCAGTATTGGAGGAGGAGGCACCCGCATCTCTAGAATTCCTCTCCTGCCTACACTGAGAGGCCTCAGCCCGGCCCACCCACGCCCAGGCCCTCTGTTCATCAGCTTCAGGGTAGCTGAGCCTGGAGACTGACCGAGGTGGCCTCATCAGCCCACAGGTCACCTGGAAAAACTGTCTCATACCTGAAGCACAAGGTGAACTCAGGGACAAGAGAGCAGTGGCTTTGGTTTCATTTCTATTCTTCATGTTTTCGGCCACCTGAAAGAACTTCCATTTCATCTTCTGTGAGCTGCCTGCTTAGGTCCTTCATATTTCAGTTGGAATTTTAGCTCTTTTTTTATTGACCTGTAGGACCTCTTTATATGTGAAGGCAACCCTTCCTCACTGCATGCAGCCCCCGTGGCCCACCAGCAAGGAGCAGGAGGCTTATTGCATGCTTGGGAGCGAGGTTGCAAGGCACATTTTTGTTGGCCCCTGAAATAAATTGGGATGCTTCAAGGGCAGGGTTGGGTCTGCACTTGTTGGCCCCTAGAATCCTGATGGCACAGGATTCCAGCTCGTCAAGGGAAGCTGGAGACAAGCTGGGGGGGGCAGGGCAGCCTGGGGAGGCCTGGGGCCTCCACCACCTTGTGTGAATTCGGCACCCCATTCAAGGCCCTCATCCTGGGTCTCAGCCCTCCTCTCCTTACTCCCAGCCCCATGCCTACCTGGGGTACCTGGATGTCCCCCTCGAGCACCCAGCAAGCAAAAGTCAGCTCACCCTGAATTATCAGACACCAGTGACCATAGAGGTTCCCAGAATCGTTATGGACTTTTCACCTGTTTTCCATCAGAAGAACCAGCTCAGAGAGAGGGTCCTGACCCTACCTGGACACCCACACCCGCCCTTGGTCCAGCCATCTGGGGTGCTCTGGACAGAGGCAGGGTGTCACATCATGGGACTCACAGACACTTGGACAGAGAGGGCCAAGTTGTTTCACCACCAAATGCTTGGTCAGAAGCATTGAACATATTATGGGAAGGAAGTAAAAGTCCCCTTTATTGTGAAGATGACGGAACTGTATGGCCATGGAGGTGCTCAGCTAGGAGGCTCTGAGGAGCTGCCCGCCCGCCTCACCCCACAGGTGCAGAGACCTGCTGCCTCGGCAAAGGGGTTCTGGGGTGGGGGGTGTACATGTGAACCTGGAGGGGAAAAGCTCACCCCCTCAGGTTTCTGATCCAAAAAGAAATCTGAATTTGGGAGTGTCAGAACCCCCAAGGCTAGAGGTCGAGGCTGTGTGTGCCCCCAGGAATCTCCATGGTCAGCGGCCCTCCACTGATGGCCAGGCCAGGCGGGCCCAGGAAGGTCTGGCAGAGGCACCAAGGAAGCTGGTACAGTAGCTTCCAATGAGAAGCAGCTCACACCTGCTCTGCTGGGGTCCCGGTCAGCCCACCTGCCCACCTCAGGCTGCCTGTCCTGATCTGGGGACACTGACATCACCTCAGGGCCACTGTGCTCTTAAGATGCCCTTATCAGAACCTGAGCCCAGGGTCCTCTCCGGCTGTGCCTCCATCTGCTACCTTCACGCTCAGGGGCCACCCTGGAGGGCCATGGAGCCCGGCCGGCATCCCCACAGATGGATGCGCCCAGCACCACTGCAAGGGCCAATGCAGCCCAGGAAGCAGCCCACGTGGCCGCCCTCCCTGTGCGACTGTCGACGGACCAAGGCCGGATTCAGGAGCCGTGGGACCACTGAATGCACACACAGCCGCAGCAGCTGGGACCGTGTTCCCAGCCTGGGTCTGTGAGCCAGCGGCCCACAGAGCAACCTTCAAAAGCAGCTCTTCAAAGCCACGTCCGCCCCACTCGTCACAGTGCCAGGCAGTCACCGATGGGGACAGAACTGAGTCAACCCCCTGGGGGCCTGAAATTACTGCTGAGGCTGCGCAGCTCACGGAGGACAAGCAGGAGCAGACAAGGGAGGAGGGACAGCGACTGGAAGGTTCAGTGGCCCTGGCGGGAGGCGGGGCATCTGGGCGGGCATGGGAGCAGCACCGCCTGCCTGGACAGATGCTCTGAACACGGACGGCAACTCACCACCCATGGTGGCCCAGACCCGACAGGATCTGGAACTTAGGAAGATGGGCTTTGTGGCCATTTGATTCCTTTTTCCTGGAGGGGCTGGGCATATCCATTAAAGCTCTAGGGACTTGTTTTTCTTTTATGTTTCTGGTCAATCAGACTTCATCCTCCTTAAGCTGTATTCTCCAGGAATGCAAATACCTATGTGATTGGCCCACAGACACCCGAGCATCTGACAGGTGAGCTTTGCGGCAAGTCACAGAGGAAGGAAACGTGATTTCCACAGTCAATTCATGGAGCCACAAGGGACCCCAGAAGGTCATTTGACCCAAACCTCCTGGTTTATCAGGATTCCCTGGTGGCTCAGACGGTAAAGAATCTGCCTGCAATGAAGGAGACCTGGGTTCAAGCCCTGGGTCAGGAAGATCCCCGGAGGATGGCAACCCACTCCAGTATTCTTGCCTGGAGAATTCCAGGGACAGAGGAGCCTGGTGGGCTATAGTCTATAGGGTTACAAAGAGTCAGACACCACTGAGCGACTAACACTTTCACTTTTCACTTTCCTGGCTTATAGAGGGGGAAACCAAACCTGGAGAGATTACACGGTGGCCCAAGCTACACAGCTCAGTATTGAAAAGTTGTGGCCAGTGGGAGAAGACCATGTCTTACGTCCTTTAAAACAGCCACAAGGCCCGAAGTGTCCATGGACAGGTGAATGGATAAGCAAAGTGTGGTCCATCCATACAACAAATATCATTCAGCCTCAAAAAAGAAGGAAATTCTGACACATGCTACAACATGGGTTAAACTTCAGGACAGTATGTGGAGTGAAATTAGTCAGACACAACGGGACAAATGCTGTGTGCTTCCACATACATGAGGTGTTCAGAGTGGTCGAATTCAGAGACAGAAGGTAGAACGGTGGGTGCCGGGGGTTGGGGAAAGGGAAGTTGGTGATGTTTAATGGGGACAGAGTCTCAGTTTTAAATCAGATAAAAATGTTCAGGAGATGGATGGTGGTACTGGTAACATCACAACATGAATGCACTTAACACCACTGAACTACACATTTAAAAATGGATAAGATAGTAAATTTTATGTTATGTATATTTTACCACAATAAAAAAAAAGAGGAAGGCTGGTAGGATGTATAGCCATATGTCTTAAGAAAGCCCTAATAAGTAAAAGAGACTCGTACTTGTCCTGTTAACTTTAAAATCAGTTAAATCAAAATTTAACTTTAAAATTTTCAAAAGGAGTGCCTTTAGAACCATGTGGCATATCTTAACCTCTGTTGACAAACAAGAAACATTTAGAGAAAAAAAGCATAAGAACCCCAGACAGAAAACCATGAACTGAAAAGAACAGCTGTGATGGGCTCAGTGCTGCCAGGCACAGGCAGAGTCCCTGATCCGTGGGCCAGGCCAGGGCAGAGATGACCCAACAGGTAGGAAACGCCTGCCTTGCCCATGGACGTCCTCCTCGTCCCCCTGGCCTGGAACCACCCCCCTTGGTTTGGGCACGGAAAAGTAGCTGGTCCACAGTGCCAACTGCACTGCACTGGTGTCCTGGACAGCCTCCTCTTCGGTTCTGGGCTGTGTCCTCCTAATGGTCACCCCAGCCCCTGCTCCCAGGCCCTGGCCCCAGAGACAGTGCAGAGAAAGCTGAAGCGCCAGAGGCCTCCAGGCCTGGCGTGGGGTCTGCCCTCCCTGCCACATGGCCAGCTCCCTGCACTGTGTGACTGACCTCACGATCACACATCCCCGTCACAGATGAGGAGACTGAGGCTCTAAGAGGTGACCCTTCTTCTCCCCAGGATGTGACACCAACCCACTGTTCCTAAGAGAACACACTCGTGACTGTCCCCTCCTGCTGGTAAGGACCCACTTGGACGCCTCTGCCACACGGAGCCCAGGCCTCGGTGTCCACTCACCTGGGAGCCCCAGGCTGACTTAGGCATAGCGGAGCCTGGAGACTGTGCAGGGGTTCCACACAGACAGAACCCTAGTGGGGAAGCAAGGTGAAGACCCTGCACACCCCAAGAGGTGATGCGCAGAAGTCCCCAGTGAGAGCAAGACCCAGACCCCCACCCAGTGTCTGCACTGACCGTCGGGACTGGGAGATGCAGGAGATGGGAAAGCAGAGGGAACTGGAACTCAGATGACAGCTCAACCTGGCAGAGGAACCTGAGAACAGGGAGGCCGGAGAAGGCAACCCCAGGACGGCCTCAGGAGAGACCCCTTTGTTGTGTAACTGCTAAGTTGCATCCAGCTCTTTGTGACCCCATGAACTGCAGCACACCAGGCTTCCCTGTCCTTCACTATGTCCCGGAGTTTGTTCAAACTCATGCCCGTTGAGTCGGTGATGCAATCCAACCATCTCATCCTCTGCTGTCCCCTTCTTCTCCTGCCCTCAGTCTTTCCCAGCATCAGGGTCTTTTCCCATGAGTAGGCTCTTCACATCAGGTAGTCAAAGTATTGGAGCTTCAGGTTCAGCATCAGTCCTTCCAATGAATATTCAGGGTTGATTTCCTTTAGGATTGACTGGTTTGATCTTGCAGTCCAAGGTATTCTCAAGAGCCTTCTCCAGCACCATACTTCGAAAGCATCAATTCTTCGGTGCTCAGCCTTCTTTATGGAGAGACCCCAAAGCATCTTTAAGTAAGGAAAGGAGAGGAGAAGGGAAACGGATGGACCAACCCAGCCCCCAGTCCCTGCTCTACAAGGTCCAGCCAGCAAAATGAAGGGGATGCCATTGGTCGCCATACCAGGAAGAGCCTGTACACAGATGAAGGAGGAAGGAAAGAAAAGTCTAAACTTGAGGTGGAAAAGAGAGCTTAACTCCTACAAGACAGGCCGTCCTAGGCAGTATGTTCCTCAGGCAATCAGTCAAGATGAGCATTTGTTCATGGGTCAGAAAATAAAAATGCAATTGTACGAATGTGCCCACTCTCAGGCCGCAGAGGAATCATGAAAAGCACTGCCTTTCAGGCACCACGGTCTGCAGGCTGGACGTCTCTCTGTTGCTCCACAGCCCCGCCCAGACTTGAGGGGCCAGAGACCCTCAGGGAAGGAAGGGGCGTGGATGAGGGGACTCTAGAGCCCACCCCACGCTGGAATGACAAGGATGCTGGGGCCCTGGCCTCAGCACCCAGGTCCCAGCCCAGGAATCATGGATGGTACAGTCCCAAGGGGACCACTCAGGACAGAAACAAGTAGAGCCCCAGCACACAGACCAACACCAGGGCCAGGGCGCTGAAGCCAAGGCACCTACCGTCCCTGGAAGTGGAGCCCTGACCTTGAGGTGTTCCAGTGGGGTCTGTCCCCGCACTGGTCTCCACAAAGGGTGGGAGGACCCTCACCCCATGCGGCACCCGGCCTCTGGGTCCCCAGCCGGGACCTGCTCCTAGGGACTCCCGGCTCCTGGACTTCGCGGGCCTTTCTCGGCCAGGGAGCTGGGGATGAGGCCAGCAGGGTTTACAGCCCGCCCTGGAGATGCGCCAGGGGACAGAAGGAGTGGGAGACATGGGAGCCTGGAAAAGGGGCCAAGGAGAAGAGAAGGAGGTAAGGAGAGGCGGTGGGGAGGACCAAGGCAGGAAGGAGGAGCACAGGGCAGGCCCAGAAAGGAGGCAACCAGATGTCCCGGAATCACAGAGCCGGGGGTTTGGGGTTTAGGCTCCACCCTTACTCCAGCCCTTCCCATCACTGCCAATCGCACTGACAGCCTGTCCTCCTCCTCCACCCTCACCCATCACCCCACCCACTGGGACCCACCCCTCCTGCTCCCAGAGGAGCCTCACCTTCCAGCACCCATCCGGCATCACCCTCCTCCCCCAGTCAGGGCCAGGTGAGAGCTGAGAGGATGGGACCTTCAGGAGCTGTGTCCAAGCGCACGGTCTGCGGGGGGCGGGGGGGGGGGGGCGGCGCAGGGTGGGGGTGCGGCCGCTTGTTGCTCACCACGGCCTTGTGTCCACTCTGAGACCACTCTGGACCCAAAGCCAGTCCAGGCCGTGGGAAATGAAACATCAAGATGTGGCAGAGTAAGAGGGGAGGTCTGTGGGCCTCCCCTCCCAGCCTCTCACTCCCCACTGTCTAGCTCATGCCAGCTTCCAGCCTCCAGCTCCCAGGCAGCTCTCAGTTGCTTCTGGGCATGCTGACAGGTGTCCCAGGGTGAGATGGAGCCCAGGCTGGGGTGGAGGGAGCCGGGGGATGGTTCACTGTGTCTTGGCCATGGCACCATGGACCCTGCCCTCAGACACAAGTGGACGCATAATGCATTCCACGAATAATTCCCCATTGTGCGGGAATGACACATTTTCTTCATCCACTCATCAGTTGATGGACATGTGGTTTGTTTCTACTCTTTGGCTACTGTGGATAATGCTGTTATGAACAAGTTTTTGTGTGAATGTGAACTTTTTTCCCCACAAGATATCAAATATATTAATATTTCCCTGTGCTATACAGTAGGTCCTTGTTGTTTATCTATTTTATACATAGTAGTGTGTATCTGTTAATCCCACACTCCTAATTTATCCCTTCCCCGCTCCTTTCCCCTTAGGTAACCTAAGTTTGTTTTCTATGTCTGTGCCTCTGTTTTGTAAATAAGTTCATTTATCATTTTTTAAGATTCCACATACACTACATAAGTCGTATCACATGGTATTTGTCTTTCTCTGTCTGACTTCGCTCAGTATGAGAATCTCTAGGTCCATCTATGTTGCTGCAAATAGCATTATTTCATTCTTTTTCATGACTGAGTAACATGCCATTGTATATAAAGTACAGTATCTTCTTTATCCATTTATCTGTCAGTGGACACTCAGGTTGCTCCCAAGTTTTGCCTATAGTAAACAATGCTGCTATGAACATTGTGGTGCATGATCTTTTCTAAGTAGAATTTTCATCTTTTCCAGATATATGCCCAGGAATGAGATTGCTGGATTCTATGGTAACTCTATTTTCAGTTTTTTAAGGAACCCCATACTGTTCTCCATAATTGCTGCACCAATACATTTCCACCAACAGTGTGGTTCCCTTTTCTCCACACTCACTCTAGTATTTACCATTTATAGACATTTATTTTCTGATGATGGCCATACTGACTAGTGTGAGGCAATGCCTCATTGAAGTTTTGATTTTTTAACAAGTTGTATGTATTTATTTTTGACTGTGCTGGGTCTTCCTTGGTGTTCAAATGCTTCCTCTGGTTGCAGTGAGCAGGTGCTACACGTCTATTCTGTGCATGGACTTCTTGTTTCGGTCGTTTCTCTCTTACTGTGGAACATGGGCTCTAGGGTGCACGGCTTCAGTAGTTGCAGCGCTTGGGCTCAGCAGTTGTGGAACACAGGCTTAGCTGTCCCACGGCATGTGGGATCTTCCTGGACCAGGAATCAAACTGTGTCCCCTCAGCATTGACTGGCAGATTCTTAACCACTGCACCACCAGGAAAGTCCCTTTAGCTTTGGTTTGCATTTCTCTAATAGTTAACAATGTTGAGCATCTTTTTACGTGTCTACTGCCCATCTGTATATCTTTGGGAACATGTTTTCATATCTCTTGAGTACATACCTAGGAAGGGAACATTTTGAGAAACTGTCACTGTTTTCCAAAGCAGCTGCACCATTTTACATCCCCACCAGTAACACATGAGGGTTCCAACTCCATATCCTCACCAACACTTGACATTGTCTTTTTGATTCTACTCATTCTAGTGGAAATGAGGTGTGATCTCAATGTGATTTTCATTTGCATTTCCCAAATGACTAATGATGTTGAGCATACTTTTGTGTGTTTCTGGTCTACTGGTATATCTTTTCTGGAGAAATATCTTTTCTGGTCCTTTGCCCATTTTTTAATTAGGTCATTTGTCTTTTTATTCTTAGGCAGTAAGCTCTTAAAATATTTTAAATACAAGTTCCTTATCAGATATATGACTTGCAAATATTTTCTCCCTTCCATGGGTTGTCTTTCTACTTTATTGGTGGTGTCCTTTAAAGCACAAAATTTTTTTAATGTTAATTAAGTCCAATTTTTCTTTTGTTGTTTGTGCTTTATGGTGTTATACCTAAAAAAACCACTGTCAAATTGAAAGGCACAAAGATTGACTCTTAAGTTTTCTTCCAAGAGTTTTTTTGTTTTAGCTCCTACAATTAGGTCATTTTGAGATAACTATGTTGAGCATGTTTTTGTGTGCTTCAGTCAGTTCAGTTCAGTCGCTCAGTCGTGTCCAACTCTTTGCAACCCCATGAATTGCAGCACACCAGGCCTCCCTCTCCATCACCAACTCCCAGCGTCTACCCAAATCCATGTCCATCGAGTCGGTGATGCCATCCAACCATCTCATCATCTGTCATCCCCTTCTCCTCCTGCCCCCTATCCTTCCCAGTATTCGGGTCTATTCCAATGATCAATTTTTCATATCAGGTGGCCAAAGTATTGGAGTTTCAGCTTCAGCATCAGTCCTTCCAGTGAACACCCAGGACTCATCTCCTTTAGGATGGACTGGTTGGATCTCCTTGCAGTCCAAGGGACTCTCAAGAGTCTTCTCCAACACCACAGTTCAAAACCATCAATTCTTCGGCACTCAGCTTTCTTCACAGTCCAACTCTCACATCCATACATGACCACTGGAAAAACCATAGCCTTGACTAGATGAACCTTTGTTGGCAAAGTAATACCTCTGCTTTTAAATATGCTATCCAGGTTGGTCATAACTTTCCTTCCAAGGAGTAAGCGTCTTTTAATTTCATAGCTGCAATCACCATCTGCAGTGATTTTGGAGCCCCCAAAAATAAAGTCTGACACTGTTTCCACTGTTTCCTCATCTATTTGCCATGAAGTGATGGGACTGGGTGCCATGATCTTAGCTGAATGTTGAGCTTTAAGTCAACTTTTTCACTGTCCTCTTTCACTTTCATCAAGAGGCTTTTTAGTTTCTCTTCACTTTCTGCCATAAGGGTGGTGTCATCTGCATATCTGAGGTTATTGATATTTCTCCCGGAAGTCTTGATTCCAGCTGTGCTTCCTCCAGCCCAGAATTTCTCATGATGTACTCTGTATATAAGTTAAATAAGCAGGGTGACAATATACAGCCTTGATGTCCTCCTTTTCCTATTTGGAACCAGTCTGTTGTTCCATGTCCAGTTCTAACTGTTGCTTCCTGACCACTAACATACCTTTTTTGTTTTTACTTATTTCTTTTTAAAAGTTTGTTCACTGATATTTATTTATTTGGGGCTGTGTTTGGTCTTTGTTGCTGCAAGGGCTTTTTCTCTAATTGCAGAGAGTGGGGGCTACTCTCTAGTTACAGAGCATGGGCTCCTCATTGCGGTGGCTTCTCTTGTTGCAGAGCACCGGCTCTAGGTTGCCGGGGCTTCAGTAGTTGTGGTGATGGGCTCATAGTAGTTGCAGCTTGTGGGCTCCAGACCACAAGCTCAGTAGTTATGGCACATGGATTTAGTTGCCCCATGGCATGTGGAATCATCCCAGACTAGTGATCAAACTAATGTCCCCTGCATTGGCAGATGGATTCTTTACCACTGGACCACCAGGGAAGTCCTATCTACTTTTGTATCACGCATTAGATAGGGTTCCAACTTCATCCTTTTGCACATGGATGCCCATTTGTCCACTGGTTAAAGGAACCATTTTCTTTTTCCATTGAATTTTCTTGCCATCCTTGTCAAAAAAAGTCAACAGACCATAGAAATATGAGTTTATTCTAGACTCTCAATCCTATTCCACTGATCTATGTGTTTATCCTTTAGTCACACTATACCCACATTTATGCTAGACAATATCCTCTCTGACTTGACTGATGTAACAGTATAGTTAGTTTTTAAATCAGGAAGTAGGAATCCTCCAACTTCATTCTTTGTCAAAATTGTCCTGGCTCTTTTGGACCCCTTACATTTCCCTACAAATTTTATTTTTAATTTTTTATTCTTTTTTTAAAGGTAGTTGGAATTGTAATAGGTAATACATTGAATTTATAGATCAACTTGGCATATACTGCCATTTTAACAGTATTAAGTCTTCAGATCCATGAACATAAAACATCTTTCCATTTATCTAGATCTTTAATATTCTTCAACAGTAGTTTGTAGTTTTCAATGTTCAACTCTTGTATCACCTTTTTAAAATTTTCTTATTATGCATTTTATTCTTTTAAAATATGAATTTTCCCCCTAATTTTATTTTGGGATTGAACATTGCAAGTGTAATGAAACATCACATTTTTGTATCTTGATCTTGTATCTTGCAATTTTGCTAAATTCATTTTTTAGTTCTAATAGCTTTTTCAGGGATTTCTAGGGATTTTCTCTATACAAGATCATGATATCTGTAAAAAGAGGTAGTCTTACCTACTCCTCTGCTATCTGGGTACCTTTTATTTCTTTTTCTTGCCTAAGTGTCTTGGCCAGAACCTCCTGTACAATGTTGAATAGAACACTCTTGATTATTTCTGGTCTTAGGGAGAAAGCATTCAGGTTTTTGCCATTAAATATATTAGCTGTGGCATTTTCATAGAGGTTTTTTATCAAGTTGAAGACATTCATTTCTAACCCTAGTTTGTTGAGTGTTTCTAGCAGGAAAAGGTATTAGATTTTGTTAAATGTTTTGTGTCTGCATCTATTGAAATGATCATACACTTTTTTTGTTTAATCTGTTAATATGGCATATCACATTGATTGAATTTTGTATTTTGAACCAACTTTTTATTCCTGGAATAAATCTTGCTTGCTCATAACGAACCCTTTTTCATGCTGCTAGATTTGTTTCCCTAGTGTTTTGCTGAGGATGTTGCATCTGTACCCAAAAGGAATATTAGTCTGCAGTCTTCTTAAGATGTCTTTCTCTGGTCTTAGTATCAAGGTAGTTACTGGCTTCACAGAGTAAGTTAGGAAGAATTCCTTCCTCTTCTATTTTTTGGAGAAGTTTGTGAGGGACTGGTATTAATTCTTCTTTAAACTTTTGATAGAATTTACCAGTGAAGTTATCTGGACTGAAGGGACTTTTTTGGGGGGACATAAAAAATTTATTAATTTATTAATTATTCTCTTTAAGTGTTACAAGTCTATTTAGAGTTTCCATTTCTTATTGAGTCAGTTTCAGTTATTTCTGTCTTTCTAAGAATCTGTCCATTTCATCTAGGTTACCTTTCACTTGGTACACAGTCTTTCATAGAACTCCCTTATCAGCCTTTTATTTCTGTAAGATTAACTGTAATGTCCGCTCTTTCACTCCTGATTTTGGTAATTTGAGGTTTCTCTCCTTTTCTTGGCCTGACCACTGTTTTTATAACTACAACCTTCCTGCTAACTGGTATTCTTTAGTTTCCTTAATCCAAAAGCAGAAGTATAAATCACCTTCTACCCCATCATATAATTTGTGTAGGGTTTACCACCTGTTTCTGCCACCAGTATAAGCTCTATGATGGCAGGCACCCTCAACTTTGTTCACTGTTTCCTAAGCACGCAGAAAATGCCTGGCAAATGATAAGTGTGCAGGCAGATTTGCTGGATATGTGAAGGAATCTGAAGTTAAGCAAAAGAAACCAGAAAAGTTGCAAATAGTAACAATAATAATAACAGGAATGATCTTAAAGCTCTATATGTGTGCGGTCCAATAGAGTAACCACTGCTGATGTGTAGCCCTAACAGCCTGAAACGTGGCAGGTCCACACTGAGATGTGCTGTAAGTGTAAAAAGATACAACCGATTTCAAAAACAATGTATTTTTTAATTTGAGATAGCTTAACAATAATTTTTGTATTGGTTATATGTTGAAACAATATTTTGGATAAACTGAGTTAAATACATACACTACTAAAGTTCTTTTCACCTGTTCCTTTTTAGGTTTTTTCAAGTACCAGAAAATTTTGAATTACACATATGCCTGACATTTGCGGCTCAAGTTTTGTTTCTTCTAGAAAGCTCTGCTCCAGAAGACTTGGATAGGGTCAAGGGGTAATATCAAGTGTCTGAAAAAAGGGAAGCAAATTCCAAACACATAGTCAAGTAAGGCTCTTACAGAGCCCAGGGAGGGAGCGGGCACAGGCACCTGGCCTTGGGCACAGAGGCCCCTTGCAGGGTCTGAGTCTGCGCTGCCCACTGATCACCACTGAGGGGCAACCACCCTCCTCCGGTCTGATTCAGCAGGTCTGGGGCGGGGTCTACAGGTGCAGCCAGGGGCTAGGATGCACACCCTGATCGCCTTCTTCAGCAGGCATTGATCCCAACTAGACCAGGGCTCCTCACCAGAAAGCCCCTAACAGATGTCCCAGATCAAACCAAGGGCTTTGAAAATCAGGCTGCACCTCAATGTACAAGAACAAAAGCTACATGAAGAACTTCACTAAGAAATGGGCAAAATGCTTCAACCCCTTGGCATCCAGCTCTGTGGCCAGCACCCAAGTCATGCCACCCTTCACCAGGTCACAAGACAGGTGGTCATTCAGGCCAGGCATCTGAGACCCCTGAGACCACCAGCACCTCCTGCCCCCAACCACCTGAAGGGCCCCCGTCTTTTAGTGGGTGACATAAAGCCACTCTGTTGGGCACTACTATGCAATGGGTATGGTCCTAAGCCCTGGAATTCAGCATGGGCTGAGTGACAGGGAGGCAGGAACTGCCCTTGGCTCTTCACTAGAAACGGACCAACCTGGGTATGCCCAACACCATGGAGGGTGTTCCTGTTTCATGGAAATGGTCACAGCATCTCTTCCCAGCAGGGCTCACTGGCTGCTCATAAAGCAGGGAAAGGAGGTGGTTCTCAAATTAGGCTTGTAGAACAGCATGGTTTATGTATCCTCCAAAAAATGTTCTTAAATCTATGCCCAGCTATTGCCAATCTGTTCCTGAATTCAACAAAGGCTTGTATCTGGCTTAACAAAGAAGCATAACTTTAGTTATTTTAGGATCATTATGTCAATGCAAAAAAAAAAAAACAGTCCACCAGGAGTTTTGGCCACTGAACGACCTATGACCCTCTAACCTAGGAGACAAAGGCCACCCAAAAGTTAAGAACCTAGGAACACCACTAGCTGCCAATAAGGATGTTTTCATTTTAAATAGATTCAGTCTTTATATGAATAAAATATACATTTCTCTGTAACATGCCAATATGGTAATTTTTGGAAAACCAAGTTGATACATAATGCATTTTTACATTTCTACACTAACAAAGTGACTTGCAGCTGTGAAAGATGCTTTAAAAATAACTAAATCAGATTCCATTTTGAGGCGGGGAGAGAGAAGGAATTAAAAATTTTGAAAATATATTTGAGATCTCCAGAAAGGCCTCATCTCTTGCCTTGGACCAGGTGGCCTCAGAGAGCAGTGGGAGGGACAAGATGTTTCCAGGGAGCAGACGCTGTTCATGTCACCTCCACTTGATCTTTCTTATTAAAGAACTTGGTAAATTCTAGGCAACTCAATATGGACTTTCTAAGGGAACCATCTCTGATAGAATTTCACTTTAGGTAGAAGAAAGAAAATCCAACATTGCATCTCTCTTGCCTAGGTTCTTGGGAGATCCCGCAAATTTAAAAAAAAAAAAAAAAAAAGGAGAGGAATACGTATCTTGGCTTCTTTTTGATCAAGACCCCTGTGCCCCAACCCAGGGTTCCACCAAGAAGTGCTCCCTCATCCACCACGATGATGCCCTCCTGATAACCCTGGGAGCCCCTATTTCAAACACAGCATCCTCTCTTCCCTCTGTCTTGCTTGTCAGAGAACCGGACCCCATTTGGGGTTTTAAAAATAAGGCCACCACATATACATCCATCTCTTGATTCTAAGAGAACTGGCAGGCACTTAGCTGTAAGAAAAGTCTCTCTGACACGAGGGATCATCATGAAAAAGTGTTAGAAGCAAACAAACTGCAGAATCACATATATGGTGATTCCATCATGTTTTTAAGCCATATACATATGTGTGTGTGTGTGTAACGTATATGCATGTATACAAATGTGTACATATATATACACCACACATATCCTTATACTAACATTAAAACAGGAAGTGCAGGTTCCTCCGTGGACTGAAAAAACTTGAGTGTGAAGGAGTCACATTTACTGCACAGTTACGTATTTTTCTTTTAAGATATTATCCCTGTTGTCTATTTAATCATTAAAATCAAATAAGCCTTGCTGGCCCCAAATGGGGGTAGGGTATTGGTTGTCACAGAGGGACGACTGTAGGAAATGATGTTTTTATAAAAAGGAACCATAGGGCAATGCCTTGTGCTGGAAAAGCACAAAGAGGGCTTGGCGAGCAGGCTGTTAAGGACAAGTGAGACCCTGAGGAGCCCAGAGTCAGAGTGGACCACAAGCGGGCCATGAGTCAGCCAGTGGAATAACCGCCTTTTAAAAACACAGAATGGAGTAGAGTCATGAGCTTCGGAGAGAAGCAGAAAGTGGATTCTAGTCAACAGCCTGGACTCAAACCCTAGCCCCGTGTGGAGCGTCTCTTGAGTCTCAGGCACCTCTTCTCCAAACTGGGAGTGATCACGGTACCTATTTCACAGATCAAGCACCTTAATGTAATAAGCACCATTTAATTGCTAGCGACCGTTACCAGGAGAGAAAGAGTGCAGGTAGCAAGCGCAAGATATATTCTTAGCTCTCAGCAAAGTAGGTTATGGTATAAAAATACCGTTCAATAGTAACTAAACTAGCCTCACCTTCATGTGCATCTCACAGCAGCCTCAACGTGTGCGACTTCTTCTCTAAATACCCTACATTAGGCATCTGGACTCCAACCCTGGGGCCCGGCGCAGCAGGCAGAAGCCACTGGCAGGTTCGCTCACCCCTTCCTCACGCATGCAGGAAAGTCCACTGTGGGCAGGGCCAGACACCCACCCGCCTTTGGGTCAGATGGTGCCCGGCGACCCGGGAAGACAGAAGCAGGGAGGCGAGGTGGGCGAGGAGCAGGAGGTGGCCTGAGAACCTCCCCAGGGGAGCGGCCGGGGGGACGAGCTGTGGGGCCATCAGAGGAAGGGGGAGCAGCACTGGCAAAGGTCCTGGGGCAGGAAGTAGCCGACGTGCTTAAGGGCGGGAGAAAGCAAACACAGTGACTCCTCCTCCACCCGAGTCCTCTCTTCCCTGGCAACCAGGCTTCGGAGCTCAGGAGGCTCACCGTCGATTTGCTCTGAATTTCCCGAGTTTATCTATTAACCACCAAGCAGGCTGGTGGCTAGTGGAGAGGACGTCAAGAAAGCACAGAAAGTGGATGGTGATGATTCTCCCGCTGAGAGGTCACACCCCAGGACAAGACCTGCTCTCCCCCAACTGGGGCACACTGGATAGTCAAGGACACACCAAGGTCAGCTCGGGGCCTGCCTGAGGTTCGGGGGAAGCTGGGAAGGATAGGGGCGCCCTGGACTGGGAGTGGGGGCCTTCCTGGCTGACGGGGGCAAGTTGTTCACTCTCTCTGAGCTGCAGTTCTGTGTCTATAAAATGGGGAGGGGGAGTATGGGGAGGGTTCCCGAGCAACTCGAATCAAATAAAATCAGGCGTTCAAAGTACTGTGCCACTCACTTAGAGGTTATTACAATGGGGCTCACCTTCTCTCAAGGGGAGGGGTCCATGAACCCCTGAATTACATCCAAAGCCATGTGGGAGCTGCTTTCTCCTGGAGAGGAGGATCACTCAGATTTTAAAGGGGATGACTCCCCAGAGTCTAAGCTCCGGGAGCCTGAACACAAAATGCACAAAATTCCTACCCAACAAACAGCCAGACAAGGAGGTCAGCACCGAGCCCAGGAAAGGGGCTGTGGGAGAGTGGGCCCAGGGGAGACACGGAGAATGTCCAGACCCCCACCACCAGAGACAAACTCTGAGGAGAGCCTCGCCCCTGGGCACCAGCAAACCCACAGTGGGACTGGAAGAAACACTGGCAACACGGAGATTGCCAGGAGGAGATGAACACGACCTACTGCAGGTACTACGGTCACTACACAGAGCAGCAGCGAAAGGTCAGTGTCCCCACACACAGACGCCAGAAGACTAAGCTGAGGGAAAGCGCAAGTTTCCACATTTTTATATAAAGTTAAAAAGAAAACACGCCCCAAGTTCCGGTATGTTAGTTGCGAATCTATCTGTGTGCAAATGAACCAAGAGTCTAAAAGGATAAATCTGAACACATCACAGTTGTTGGCAGAGAATGGTTACTTAACATTTCTTGGTAAGGCTTTATTTCTGATGATTTTTTTAAAAAAAGAACTCTAAAGGACAGGGAGGCCTGGTGTGTTGCAGTCCATGGGGTCACAAAGAGTCGGACAGGACTGAGCGACTGAACTGAACTGAAAGCCAAAATGACAAAAGAAGAAAGTTTCCAATTCCAGGTAGAAGAGATATAAGTGTTTATTTTATTACTCCTGGAAGTTCTTTCCGTTAAAAAAAAAAAAAATCTATCCAATATGAAACATTTCTAAACCATGTTGCTGGCCAGTTCAGTGTTGGGCTGAGGGTTCCGCAGCCCTGATCTGTAACTGTTTGTAACTTAAAGCCAAAGTTAAGGCTCTCTACCTCTATGCTGGTGTTGGAGAGCCGTGCCCTGGCTAGGCAAGGAAGGACAAAACCCCAGAAAACAGCTTTTCCTGGCCCTTGAACCCAAAGCCCAGGTCCCCAAGCGACGATCCCACACAGAGACAGCAGCGGGCTGGGCGAGGGATGGTGGGGACGAGGTAGAGAAGGGACAGGGCAGGAAGGGGACAGGCCAGTGGCCATGTCACGCGAGCAGCTGTGGGCCTGTGGCCCGGCCCTTCCCGGGCAGGGAGCTCAATGTCGCCTGACTGGTGCCAGGGGCTGCAGCTTTAAATAAACTTGGACTCATCCACCTGGACCAGGAAGCAATACCAACTGTGCGTCGGGCAGGCCAGGCATTGTCAACAACCGCCTACATGGCCACTGAGGACCCCAGCCTTGGGCCGAGGCGGTGGCCCCAGTGCCGGACCCTCCCTCCTGACCCCTGCCCCACTGCAGCCCCCCCTGCACTGGTCCAGCCTCCTCCCCACCCAGAGGGGCTATGAGAGACCCCTGGGCATCCTTCAGAGGACCTGGTGCCTGGAGGCTCTGCCAAGGGGCGCTGGGCCAGCCCAAGCGATGGTGTACCTTCCTCTCCTCTCCCAGGCCCCTGGTCCCCCTCAACAGCTACGCTTCCTCACCTACTCACGCCTCAAGCCCCCGGCTCTCTTTCCGCAACGGCTCACACTCCTGCTGATAGGAGAGGAGCCTGGCTTCCGCTGCAGGGTCTACCACCCCCCCCCACACCCTCCCCGAGGGCAGTCCCAAGGACCTTCATCCCCCAGAGTGGGTGTGGATGGCAGCAGCCAGGACAACCAGTTGTGGCCACTGGAACTAGAGGCCTGGGGTTGGGACAACCACCCTGCTGGGCCGCTGGCCCAAAGAGGTTCACAGAAACGTGAAGAAGCGGTCAGTGGAGCCAGCTTTGGGCCGAGGAGATGGGGTGAATGGGAAGAGGCACTTCTGCAAAGGGGACCCGGGGTGCTTGGCGTGAGGGCCTGGGCACAGAGAAACAACAAGAAGGTCCCTCAGAATGGGGTGACCTTCCTCCCACTGCCAACCCCCTCGCTTTGTCCCGATATGAGAACCACCAGCCCATCACCCTATCCTCAGAGGCTTGGTCCCAAACAAGCCCTGGAAGCTGCCTCAGGGGTATATACAATCTGGGTGCTGGACCCCTCCCCCCTTCTCTGCTCTGCTCTCCAGGTCCCCCTGCCCTGGGGACAGGCACCCAACCAGCCCCCACCTGAGGGTGAGGAATTTCTGAGTCCCCAGGGCCCAGCCTCCTCCGACCCCATCATGGGCTTCCTCCACTCCTCAGCACCCCCAGGCCTGACTGCCATCCTCCCCCACGTGCAAGGAGAACTGGGGAATTCACACGCCCCCACACTCCTCCCAGCTCTCACCCACAATTATCAGTGATCAGCATCCCTCGCCAACACAAGGTATCACCACAGACGTTTCTTAATAAAGAGGGGAAAAGGGATCTGCCGCTGGAGGTGTAAGAGGAAACCTCGCCAGCGCCCCCACCATGAGATGGGGGCGGATGAGGGAGAGCCGGGCTCTGCCCGCCGCCAAGCTGGAACCGAGGGATTTCAGGAGTTCTGGAGCCAGACCAGGAGATGCCAGGTGAAGCCACCTTGATTCAGAGTGCAGACTCCCAGGCCGGACAGGAGCCTCCGATCAGATTCGGGTCAGAGTCGGACGGCAGAGCCCCATCTAGGGCCCTACGCGGCTCACATCGGTGAGCAGAGCCCAGGAGCCACCTGTTCCCTCTACGAGGCCCTACCTGAAAAGAGCCTTCAAAGTCCGTCCTATTGCCTCCCCACAAATAACTCTACAGAAACTGCGCCCCCACCTACCCCCACGATCCTGAAGCCCATCAAGCTCCCACCTCACCTCCTCATCTTCACCCCAGTGACCTGATCCCAGCTCCCTGACCTCAGCCCCCAGCTCTCCAGACTCCTCTTTCCAGAATGATCTGGGGAAAAAGCCTTCAGAACCCCAGATCCCCTGAGGACCCACAGCAGAAGCTGTTCCCACGCGGCACGGAGCGCAACGGGCACCCCCCACGTAGATGAAGCCACGCGGAGAAGCAGGCGCAGAGCAGGTCCCGCCGCCCCCGCGCCCGGCCGCCCGGTGGGGGTGGGGACAACGTGGCCCGCGCCTGGGACGACACTCCGGGCCAGGGCCGCCCCCTCCCCCGCGCTCTAGGCCCCGCGGCCGAAACCGCGCGCGGCTCCTCTCTGACCTCCCGCCGCCAAATGCGTCACGTCTGCCGGGCGCTCCGGGGACACCTGCTGCCGCCCCCGCTGCGCCGAGCCCCGCGCCTCGAGCCGGGGCCTCAGGTCCGGCGATCGTGCCGGACAGGGCCCGGTAGGGCCGCACGCGCCGCTGTCCGGTGGCCAGGCCCCGGGGCCCGGGGGTCGAGGCCGCGCGGGGCTGTGCGCTCCCGGCCCCGAGCCGGGAGCAGCCGGGGGCGCGCGGGGCCGCAGTGCGCCCGGAGCCGGCGGCGCAGAGGGTCTGGGTCGCCAGGATCACCGCCCTCGGAGCGCAGCGCCCTTCGGGGTCCCCGGCCCGGCCCGCACGCGCCGCAGCTCTTACTTGCCAATATCCTCGTAGAGCTGGTACTCGTCGGTGAAGCGGGTGCAAGTCACCGTGGTGGCCATGGCGGCGACGGACGGGCTCGGCGTGCGCTCTGCTGCGCTCGGGCGGCGGCGACTCCGGCTCCCGCTCGCGGGCACGGCGGCGACACGGGCGCGGGCGCGGGCGACACCTCGGCTCGCGGCGCCGAGCGGGGGCCGGGCTGGGCTGCGCCGGGCGGCGAGCGCACGCGAGATCTGCGCGCTCCGTCCCCGCCAGGAGCGCGCCGCACACCTACGCGCGGGGAGCGCGGGCGCCGCTGTCACCGCCGCCGCCGCCGCCGCCGCCGCGCCGGCCCCGCCCGCCGCCCCCTGCACGCGCCCCGCTCCCGCATCCGCGCCCTGCACCCGCACACGCACTTGAGCCCTGCGCCTGCACCTACACCCGCACTGGCGCCCTGCACACGCTCTCGCACCCACTCCTGCTCCCGGCATTCGTATCCGCGCCCGCGCCCTGCGCTTGCTGCGCTGGCACCCGCACCCGCGCCCAGGCGCCTGGGGCCATGCACACGGGCAACCGCTGGCTCCCTGAGCTGGCTTCTCCGCTGCCTCCTGGCGACTCCCTTGCCGCGCGCACATACACCGGGGACTGCATGCAATGAACCCAGCCCCCTTTCTCCTCTGAAGGCCTGCTTCGACCTGGACCTCAAGAGGGGACGCAGGTGCACATGGGGAGGGGGGAGAGCCCTCCTTCCACAGGCTCATTCCTAACACCCCCACGAGGAGATGCTGCAGGACCCCTCCTGCCCAGCCCGGGTCTCTACCACTCCACACACCACACGGTCCAGGCTCCCTGGCAGAGCCACCCAGGAGCCTCCCAGACCAGGTGTGCACACTGGGGACACAGTACTAGATGAAAGGGGGGAGGCTGCCTGCTCCACCACAGTCTTAGCCCCTCGCTCTTCCTAGCTCCTTGCTCTGGGGGCTCCAAGCAGAGGTCCCAGGAACAGACATTTCCTATTCAGAAAGAGGCCCCTGAATCGGGGAACAGTGTGTTTGGTCCGTCAGCATCTCGGGGTCCTGAGAGCTCACAGCCCCCTTGCCCAGGTAGAGGTACACATTCTTGCTCTCCCAGGCATAGTCCACCTGCCTGCTCCCAGTTCTGGCCTGGAAGAAGATGGTCCATCTTGAGAGTGGCCCTGGAGAGGAGGACAAGTGAGCAGGAGGAGGGGCAGGAGAGGTTGGACTGACCCCATTTCCCACAGAAGAGCCTCTCCCAGGGCCACCTAGGCGGCCATCTAGAACCAGGACTCCAAATTCAGCAAAGACAATCTACTGGGCTCCACACCCCCACACTCCTCAGAGAGGAGAGGGCCAGAGTGAGTCCTGGGCAGGCCCAGAGGAAACGAAGCTTCCAGCTGCCAGCCCTGGATGTGGGTCGTTCTGCTGCCCTGTTAGGAGCCACTTACTGCACCGCGGGCTCCCCAGGAGTAGGGTCTGGGCCTGTCCTGCTCATCTCTCTCAGCTTCGTGGCCAATCCAGGGCTGGCTCCAGAACCCACAATAAATGTCTCCTGGATAGAAGATCTAATGCAGGGATTAGGGGGCAGGGGTGGACCCAGGGCCTCCTTGACCAGGACGTCTTTGGCACACAGCTGTCAGGCAGGTGAGTACTCCAGGTGGTGACCAGTCCCAGTCCCAACTTGTACCCAAGAGAGGGCTGGAGGTCGAGGAACACTTAGGGGACAAGGCGAGATTGGGACTGGGAGCAGAGAGGGCCCCACGGTGGGCGTGGCCTTGATCTCTGCAGGGCAGGGCAGAGGTGAGACCACCTCCAGACCTCAGTGCTGGAACCAGAGTGCCCAGGTGCCTCCCGATGGGCAGCCGCCCACCTCTCGTGGGGCAGCCGGGGGAGGACTGGAGGCCCCTCATGGACTGACTGAGGCTTGCTCTTGGGGTTGTGTTCTGCCCCACAGGGGCCTCTCCCCACACATGCTGGGCCATCTGCAACGCTCTGAGCTCCGGAAGGAGAAGGAGGCAGTCCCACACAATAGAATACAATTAGCAAACAAACCAAACAAAATTGCACCCCTCAGTAAATCAGGCTGTCTCCAGGCTACAAGCAGACCCTGCACGCTGCCAAGGTCACACACGTTCCTTCCAGTGCGAGTCCATGCCACGACACAGTGGCATTAAAATCATGATGACAGCAGACAGTGACTTACATATTTGCATTCTACACATATTATCTCATCTAATTCTCAACCAGCCCTAGGAAGCATATACTATTATGATTCCCATGCTACTAGGTGGGACAGCAGAGTGACAGAGAGCTGAATTAACTTGTCCAATGTCAGGCAGCCAAGAAGTGGCTGAGGCTCAAACCTTATTTCCCCATTAAGATGCTTCTCTTTTATTTTCACACACACAGATACAAACACACAGTCACACAATACATACCCAACACACACTCAAACGCATGCACAATGTCCTAGCACACTGGGCAAGGACACCACAGCACTCTGGGTATTTGTTTTGAGGTCCTTTCCCCTGGGTGGGGAGGCTGCCCAAATCAAGTTTACATGAGAAGTCAGAGTCACTAAAAGGATGTGATTTGAGGCCCCCAGGATGCTCTTGTGAGCACTGGAGGTCAACAGGGCAGCCCCTCCTCTGGGCTGGGACATGAAAGGCTTGACATCAAGTGACCCTGAGGGGGGCAGGGATAGCAGGGCCATCAGAGCATCACAGTTGAGAAGGAGTGAGCTACCAAAGGGACCCAGATTGTCCCTGCCTATACAGCCCCACCCCTCAACCCCACTCTCCACCTCCAGACCCAGAAGGCTCCTCTCCAGCAGAGTGGAAAAGCTGGAAGGGAGAAGGGCTGCCAGCCAAGACACTTTCAGGAGTACCAGGCCCCAGAAGCCCTCTCATCTGGCTTCGGCCTCCCAACCCTCCTGCAGGATGGGCCCTCTTCCACCCGCACCCCCACGTCATCTCCACCTCCCACCTCATCCTTTCTAGCTGGCTTTCGTCAGTAAGGAGGGCTCTCCCTCCCAGGTGGCAGCTGGGGCGGGTGTGGGGAAGATCAGTTCTGGGAGGTTATTGTTAGGACGGTCACCATGGCAACAAGCATCACATCTGCAGAGCCAAAAGTGCTGCACATGGGGCTCCTTCTCCCAGGAAAGCCACGGCCTTCCCTATCCCCCTTGCCTCAAGGGATTGCTGTCATGGGAGGGATGCCACTGCTGCCACTTGTCCCAGGCCCAGCCGTCTGCCTGGAAGAGCAGGTTGCAGTACCCCAGAGCAGGAAGACCCTAGTTCATCAGTCTCCAGTCATCTGGCCCTGACATGGCAGGCCATGCAGGACTTGGTGGCAGGCATGTGGGGAGCGGATGGTAGTGGTGGGGGATGGTGATGGTGATGATAATGATGATAGACAGTGGTAATGATGGTAATGGTAGTGGTGATAGTGGTGATGATGAAAATGATAGTGGTGAAGTTGGTGATGCTGATAATGGTGGTTGTTGTTAAATCGCTCAGGCATGTCCAACTCTTTGCAATCCCATGAACTGCAGCACAGCAGGCTTCCCTGTCCTTCACTATTTTCTGGAGTTTGCTCAAACTCATCTACATTGAGTCGGTGATGCCATCAAACCATCTCATCCTCTGTTGCCCCCTTCTCCTCTTGCCCTCTATCTTTCCCAGCATCAGGGTCTCTTCCAGTGAGTCGGCTCTGCACATCAGGTGGCCAAAGTATTGGAGCTTCAACTTTGGCATCAGTCTTTCCAATGAATATTCAGAGTTGATTTTCTTTAGGATTGACTGGTTTGATCTCTTTGCTGTCCAAGGGACTCTCAAGGGTCTTTTTCAGCACCAAAATTCAAAAGCATCAATTCTTCGACCCTCAGACTTCTTTATGGTCCAGCTCTCACATCAGTATATGACTACTAGAAAAATCATAGCTTTGACCATACAGATTTTTGTTGGCAAAGTGATGTCTCTGCTTTTTAATATTCTGTCTAGGTTTGTCATATCTTTTTTTCCAAGGAGCAAGCATCTTTTAATTTTGTGGCTGCAGTCACTACCTGCAGTGATTTTGGAGCCCAAGAAAATAAAATCTGTCACTGTTTTCACTTTTTCACCATCTATTTGCTATGAAGTGATGGGACCAGATGCCTTGACCTTAATTTTTGAATATTAAGTTTTAAAGATAGTGATAATGATGGCGGTAATGTTAATAATGATGGTGGTGATAATGGTGGTGATGGTGACCCTACCATCACATCCGTGTTCCTAGTGGCCAGATAGCAAAAGGGAGGATGGTCTGAGGGCCCTCATCAGTTTTTGGTCACATGACCCTCTCCCTAACAGCCTATTGTCCAGAATCTATCCATGACTTCACTTAGCTGCAAAAGATCCTGGGGAAAAGGTCTTGACCCAGCTGAAATATGGAGATCCATCACTGAAGCAGAGGGGAGAATGCATCCTGGGAACAAGCAGAATTCTCTGCCACCTGGCCTGTGACATGGCCCACCAGTTCTCTGGGTATCAGTCCTAAAGAGTCAATGTCTGCAGAGCCCACTGCTATAGAAAGAGCAGGGGCCTGAGTACACGCCAGCTCAGAGGTCTAATTCTGATCCCAACTGAGAGTCTCTGCTTTGTGACAGGAGCTCATATCTAATAGCTGTTAGGATTTACTGTTTTTAACAGATGCAAAATACTCTAAAAGAAAATGTACAGAATTAGAAACAGCCGCTTTCAATAGCTGTTTGGCAGTTTCTTATAAAGCTAACCAAATACCTTCTCTATGACCCACTAATTCCTTTCTTAGGTATTTACCCAAAAGAAAAAATGTATATCAAAAGGAAAAAAAGACATTTGTACAGAAATATTTATAGCAACTCTATTCATAGCAGCTGAAACTGGAAGCAACATAAATGTCCATACACAGGAGAGCAGGTAAACAAATCAGTGTATGTAAATAAGAATCACTACTGATACACTT
Source organism: Odocoileus virginianus (assembly GCF_023699985.2). NCBI lineage: Eukaryota > Metazoa > Chordata > Mammalia > Artiodactyla > Cervidae > Odocoileus > Odocoileus virginianus. Next base: position 39,917,530 of record NC_069674.1, read on the forward strand.
GACAACATGAGCAAATCTCTCAGAACCAAAGTTGAATAAAAGAAGCCAGACACCAGACGCAAAGAACACATGCTGCAAGATACCATTTCTACAAAATTCTAGAACTAACCCATGGTTTTAGAAATCATAAAAGCGGCTGTGCTACAGAGGCTCAGGGAATGCTGAGATCAGCTCCCAGCAGCCTGAGGGAAGATTCTGAGGTGGTAGAAATGGTCTCTTTCTTTGTGATTACACAAGGGTAGGCCTCCCAGGTGGCGCTAGTGGTAAAGAATCCACCTGCCAATGCAGGAGACACAACATTGATTCCTGGGTCGGGAATATCTCCTGGAGAAGGAGGTGGCAACCCACTCCAGTATTCTTGCTTGGGAAATCCCCTGGACAGAATAGCCTGGCAAGTAACAGTCCATGGGGTCGCAAAAGAGTTGGACAAGACTTAGTGACTTAACAACAACAACACAAGGGTATACATTTGTCAAAAACATATACTATACACAAACCATACTCTTAAAGTCAGTGCATTTTTATATGAATGTAATTTACATGCCAGTGACATATCATTATGTATGTAAATTACCCCTAACTTTAAAATTACACAAAATGTTGGCATCGTTTGTGGAGAATACATGTTCTTCTCAGTCACATGGATCAGTCTCAGTGCTTGGCAGAGGATCAGAAAACAGGGCAGGTCTCAAAAAATTTGACAAAAGCAGGCATCAGCGGCAACAGTGCAATAATACTAAAAAATAAATAACTAAAGGAAGCCAAGTAAATCCTCTCCACAGTAAATTTAAATTATAAACTACAGAAACTACAAAAATGAAACATGAATGGACACAAGTGAAACCAGCATGCCTCATAGTCTGTAGGGCGCGGCCAAGCAATGTCCCCAGGAGATAAGCCAGCTTGACTTACTAGAAGATGGGTGAGATTGAGAATAAGCTGAGATTTACACCTGAATATGCTGGCAAAGAAAAACAACCCCGAGAAAGGTAAAGGGAGGAGTGTGATAAAAACCAAAGGGAAATTAGTGAAATAAAAAACAGCCAAGCTCAGTTCAACCTACCAGTAATACCAAAAATTTGAAAAAATTTTTCATAGTAAAATAGACAAACTTTTGACTAGTTTGGCCAATAGCAAAAATATATCCCCAAAGAGTTGAAAAGGAAGACAAAAATGAAACAAAGAGATACAGATCACAAAAGAACACTATGCACAGCATTTTACCAATAAATGGAAAAGCATAGTTGAAATGGAAAATTTTCTAGGAAAATATAAATGACTCATGGAGACTCAAAAAAGAGTAAAACGCCATAGAAGAAATGCAAAAACTATGGTGAACTTTGCACAAGAATATTTTCACATATTATATTTGTACTACAAAAAAGCCAATGAAAATATGAGAAAAAAAAAAAAGATAAGCAAACAAAAGCAACAGCCATGACTGGGGAGTGACCAGGCCCATCACACCTGACCTCCATCTGTCCGGCTGCACAGAAGAGGTCACTGCAAATTTAAAGGAATAAAACATTAGAAAATACTGGGTGCTCGTCCTTTACTTTTTGTTTGGTTTGTTTATGCCCGTGAACCTGGCAGAGGCTATGTTCCTGTCCCTGGTGCCCTTTTGTGCACTTGCCAGGCCAGCGTCTATAGCAAGGGTCTATGCAGCGCAGGTGGGATGTGCCAGGAAGCAAGCAGGGTTTGGAAGGATGTGCTCGCTGGGCACCGGTGCCTTGTGGGGCTTAGTTATTCAGGGTTTCAGAGGAAAGAAGGATTTGTAATAAAGACATGCACAGCGGTGTTATTTATAAACCAGAAAACTGGAAACAGCCCAAATCGCCCCCCTCTGGGACTGGCCTGGCAGATCTGCGGAGGAAGGGATGGAGATACCGGGCCACGTGACACATGGGGAGGGCGAGCTCCGTGGAGACAAGAGCCTCGTGCGTGGGGGGAGCCAAATATAATGCAGTTTGCACACAGCCACCGTAATTACGGGACACTGCAGGCACGCGCACCCTTACAGGTGTCAGGCCACGGCCAGGCAGCAAACAGCCAGAGTAACTCGAGTGCCAGTCTAGCTGAAGCCTTCCATATGTGGGCACATGGTCACCACTTTGCTAACGAGGACACAGGGTTCTGAGCAGTGGGGCCGATGGTGCTGGGATCCAGTGGGTTAGGGGTAGGAGAGGGGTGGGGGAAGCCCTCCCAGGCCTGGGGGCAGGTGATCCAGCCGGTTGTGCAATGCCACCTGAAGGCAGTCCAATGGTGGAAACAGACCTGTACGAGCAGAGGTCTTGGCCCGAGGGATGCAATGCCTACCTCTGAGCTAGCCGGGTCCTCCTTCCTAACTGCAGGAACAAGGTCTGGGTCTCAGGGAGCAGAGGGGAGGCAGCATTTTTAACTCCCTCTCGAACCACGTTCTCTCATCCTGCCAGGACTCCCCTGGGCCCTGCTCTGAGGTGCCCAGGTGCAGGGCCTCCCCCTCTTGCAGTCATCCCATGAGGGTCTCCCAGGTGTCTGGGCTCTCCTCCACCCAGAGGCCCTGAGGGCAGTGGGTGGAAGCGAAGTGGTGGGTGGACCCTGAGGCCCATAGAGTGGAGTGGCCTCGCTCTTGCCCAGACCCCAGCCCAAGGTGCTTGGCCTCTGCCAGCTCCTGCCTGCATCTGGCCTTCCTAGTGGATCAGGAGAAGCTTCACAACATGGATACAGCCCTCCTGCCACTCTCCCCGTCTCTGAGCCCTCTGCACCGCACCCCCAGGCTAGCAGGCCACAACAGTTTGGGGGCTCTCATACAGGATAGTCATGGGCTTCCCTGGTGGCTCAGATGGTAAAGAATCTGCCTGCTATGTGGGAGGCCGGGTTCCATCCCTGAGTCAGGAAGACCCCCTGGAGAAGGGAATGGTTACCCACTCCAGTATTTTTGCCTAGAGAATCCCATGGACAGAGGAGCCTGGAGAGCTATAGTCCAGAGGGTTGCAAAGAGTTGGACATGACTGAGCAACTAACACAGACACATACAGGACAGTCACAGAGGGAGGAGGTCCCTCTCCTTCAGGGAGGTGACTACAGAAGCCATACAGTTGGGGTCTCAGCAGACTGGCTGGCAGGCCTGCTGAGCAGCAGCTTGGGCAGGCCCTGAAACAGCCACCCAGTGGCAGCCAATCCCCAGGCAGGCTCCCTTCACACCTCAGCAGCTCCCTCCCTTGTCACTGGGTCTCTATCACAGTGACAGGTGTCCAGGTCTTCCTGCCTAGGGTTCTGCGGGGGGCCATGCAGATCCTCGTCCTCGTCTAGGAACCAGGGTCTGCTGAAACCTCCTCACCTTCCCCTCACCTCCCTAGAGAAACTGTTGAAGGCCACACCCTGGAAACTGCACATCTGACCTTCTTCGTGATGTTAATATTAACAATACTAGTAATAGCTACTGTAAGCTATTCTTGCCTGGAGAATTCATGGACAGAGGAGCCAGGCGGGCTACAGTCCATGGGGTTGCAAAGCGTTGGACACGAGTGAAGCAACTGAGCACAGAATGTATCCATCTGGAATTACGACTGGGTGGCCACTGCAATGGAGAAGCTGGGGGAGGGGAAAATGCTGCATGACCACTTCTGCTGAGGGGCCAGGGTGGGAGGAAGATACGAGAGAGGAACAGGTGTGAGGTATAGGTAGTAAGTTCCACTTCTCGGCGTTGAGAAAGAGCCTCCTGGCACCACCACCTGCAGCGTCAGGGGAAGATAGGCCCTCAGGCCAGAGCAAAGATGGGAACTGAAGATCCAGACCAGGGAATTATGTGAAGGAGGTGGGTGGGAGCCATAGTGAATGTCACCCGGAAGAGAGTAAAGGGGGCATTTGTAGGTCTCCAGGGGAAGCCTGCAGGAAGGGGATGGTCTGAGGAAGGGATGCTGAAAGAGATCAGAGGGAGAAAGCCAGGAGTTACCTGGTGGCGGTTAGGACTCAGCACGTTCAATGCCGAGACCTGGGTTCGATCTCTGGTCGGGAAACTAAGATCCCAGATCCCACAAGCCATATGTCGTAGCCAAAAAAAAACTAAAAATAAGGAGCAAACTGAGGGTGAGAGAACCAGAGAGGAGACATTCTGGAAGCCATTCCTGAGAAGTGTCCAGGCAGAGAAGTGTCACGGGTGGTGGCGGCAGGGGGTGGAGACAAGTGTCACCTTCTCCATCAAGAAGTTTGCTTTCAGGACTTTTCTGGTGGGCCGGTGGTTAAGACTCCATGCTCCATGCAGGGGACTTGTATTTGATCCCTTGTCAGGAAGCTAAGACCCCACAAACTACAACTAAACACCCTCACTGTAACTACCGAGCCCATGCGCTCTGGAGCCCATGAACAGTAACATTAGAGAAGCCTGGATGTTGCAACAAAGACCCAGCAGAGCCTAAATAAATAAAAATAAAGTTTTTTTTTTTTTAAAAGAAGCTTACTTGTGACTTCCATGTCTAAATATTATGAACGAACTACAACTAGAGTAACCTTTCCTCAGATAACCATAAAACTGGACAAAATGTATGAGATAACTGTTTTCAGGCTGTGGGTGACAGCCCAGACTGGAATCCCAGAAAGGACAACTTACAGTCTGCAAATGTTCCCTACAGTGGTTTTTACCAAGTTACATTCCCACCAACACTATGAATTTGGACTGCTCCATAGTCTAGGGGGTATAAACTGGTAAAACTTTGGGCCATTCGGGTGGGTGTGTATTACACTGTGATCCTAACTTTCATGTCCCTGATAACCTCCTCATATGTTTTAGGAACCTTTGGATATGTCTTTTTGTGAAGTGCAGTTCATATTTTCCCGCATTTTTCTATTAGTTGTCTGTCTTTTTCTTATTGACTTGTAGAAATTCTTTGTATATTCTGGATCAGGATCCTTTGTCAGATACATGCACTGGAAGCATCTTTTGTCACTCTGTGGCTTGCCTTTTCACCATCTTGAACATTACTTTTTAACTAACTAATTTATTTATTTTTGGCCATGTTCAGTTTTCACTGCTGCACCCAGGTTTTCTCTAGTTGCCGTGCACGGGCTTCTCACTGTGGTGGCTTCTCTTGTGGACCGTCTGCTCCAGGACACACAGGCTTCGGTAGTTACAGCTTGTGGGCTCTGGGCGCAGACTCAGTAGTTGTGGTTTACAAGTTAGCTGCCCCACGGCAAGTGGAATCTTCCCAGACGAGGGATCAAACTCATGTCCGCTGCATTGGCAGGAAGATTTTTATCCACTGGACAGGCAGGGAAATCTGTGCACATCATTAATAGTGTATTTTGACCAGTATAAGTTCTTAATTTCAATGTGATTAAATGTATCCATTTTTCCCTCAATAGCATTGTGCCTTTTACATCCTATTTAAGAGATTATTGCCTATTCCCAAGATCAAAAGATATTTTCCTATGTTTTTTCCTTATAGCTATATTGTTTATCCCTACGGATTAGTTCCACAATCCTTGTGAATTAGGGGTATGTGCATATGTACACGTGTGTGTATTTGTGTGTGTGTAGTATAAAGTAAGCATCAAAAGTATTTTTCCATATGTATATTCAGTCCACCCAGCAGTAATTTTGGAAAAAACTCTTCTTCGCCTAATTTATAAGCAAGTAGTAATTTTGTCATACCTGTGTGGGCCTGTTTCTGGACTCAGTTCAGTTCCACTGGTCTATTTGTCTATCCTTGACTGAGGCCACCCTGTATATTTATTGAAGCTTTTCAGTGAGTGATGCTGCTGCTGGTACAAGTCCTACAGGCTCGAGTCTGTTGTTTCTCCGTTCCTCCTCCTTCAGTTCATCTTACCTTTCTTAATCCTTTGAAATTTCAGGTAGACTTTAGGATCAGCTTGTCAATTTCACACACACACACACACACACACACACACACACACAAACACGCAACTGCTGATATTTTTGGGGGGGGCGTAATGTGCATTAAATACATAGCTCAGATTGCAGAGAGTTGAAATTATTTCAGTATCATCTTCCAATCTACAAATATGGTATAGGTCCTTCCATTTATTTAGGTATACTTTAATAAAGCTCTTAATTTCCCATGTAAATGTTTTGCATGTCTTTTGTTAGTTTTATTACTAAGTATTTGGTGTTTTTTAATCCTATCAAAAGTGATAATTCTTAAAATATTTTAATTATTTTTGGTACATATAAATACAAATTTTTAAATATTGACATTATAGCCAGCAACCTTGCTAATTTCACATATTCTAATAAGTCGCCTGAAATTCTTTTGGACATTTTACTTACACAATAATGTCATCTCTAAATGATGTCACATCTAATGATCATTTTATTTCTTCATTTTCAAACTTTGAGTCTTTATCTACTTGCCTTTAGAACTGGATAAACTCTTCAATACTTTGGCCAGCTGATGCGAAGAACTGACTCATTGGAAAAGACCCTGATACTGGCAAAGATTGAAGAAAGGAGGAGAAGGGGATGACAGATGAGATGGTTCGATGGCATCACTGGCTCGATGGACATGAGTTTGAGTAAGCTCCAGGAGTTGGTGATGGACAGTGAAGCCTGGCGTGCTGCAGTCCATGGGGTCATAAAGAGTCAGACCTAACTGAGCGACTGAATTGACTGACTGAAGCTGTTCAATACAATGTTGAACAGTAGGGTGATTATAGATATCCTGTTTCATTCCCAATCTCAGGGGGAATGGTTTCAATATTTCATCACTAAGAATGCTTTTGTAGATAGTTTTTAGCAGAATGCAAGTTACCAACCACTCCTAAGACGTGATCTGAATAACTTAAGTCTCTTAATATGTGTTGAAACTTACAGTTCAACCATATGATCAATTTTTGTAATGTTCCACATATATCAAAGATATCAAGTTTGTTAATCGTGTTATTCAGATCTTATCCTTACTGAGATTTTTGTCTTCTTTTTCTCATAAATTAAGGGAGATGGGTTAAAGTCTTCACTCTGCCAATTTAAAAATTTCTCCTTTTAGTATTGTCAATTTTTACTTTATATGTTTTATGCTTACTAGGTTTATACAAAATTCCTAATTTTTGTGTATTTCTGGCAAGTACACTTTTTAATATGTCCATCTCCAGTTACCTTTATTTTCTAAGTGTTTTTTTTAATCTAATGATAGTATAATTGCATTAGCTTTTTTTTGGTTAGTGCCTGCATGGTATGGAATAAAGGGTTAACACATCAGACTTGGTTTGCCCAAATCCTGCACATTCCAAGAAAGGCCTGATCCTTGGCTGACTTCTGTGAAATAACTTCTGAGTTCTTGGAATATCCTTGCTAAAAATCATGTTTTGATATTCCTGAGATCTTGGGCCATGCTCTATCAGTTTGACCAGGGTTATGAATTTAACTGTGTCTGCTACAAATCCAGTTGTTGAAACTCTAGTCCACAGTACTTCAGAATGTGACTGTATTTAGAGAGAGGGTCTTTAAAGATAAATAAGCTAAAATGAGATCATTTGGGTGGACCCTAATACAGTTTTGCTAATATCATTATAAGGAGATGAGGGCACACAGAGAGATACTACGGATGCAGAGACAAAGTCGTGGGCGGACACAGGGAGAAGGTGGCCCACTGCAAGCCATGGAGAGAGGTCTCAGAGAAATCAACACTGACATCTCAATGTTCCAGTCTCCAGAACTGTGAGAAAATAAATTTCTGTTGTTTAAGCTCCCCAGTCTGTGGAATTTTGTTATGGCAGCCCTGGCTGACTTATACAATCACATAGCTATGCTAACATGACTTGTGGTGAATATCCATTTCTGTTAGCCTGAGGCCCTGGGCTACCCTGTATTGGCTTTATCTCCGGGGGCTGCAGACCGAGCAACTAAGGCTAGTCATGAGATAGTGCAGCCAATTCCCAGTATAAACCCTTGACATCAAGGCTCGGGTGAACTCCTTAGTTGGCAATGCTTCATGTGTGTTATCAGGCTTCCCTGGTGGTTCAGATGGTAAAAAAATCCTCCTGTAATGCAGGAGGCCTGGGTTCGATACTTGGGTCAGGAAGATCCCCTGGAGGAGGGCATGGCAACCCACTCCAGTTTTCTTGCCTGGAGAATCCCCATGGACAGAGGAGCCTGGCAGGACTCTGGTCCATGGGGTTGCGAGTCAGACATGACTGAGCACCTAAGCACACACAGCACACATGTGTATTATCACACTTTGTTATCAGGAAAATTAAACAGCTTCACTGGGGGCGGTGGGAGGGCGGTTTCCTGGGTTATGCCAGTAGTAAAGAATCTGCCTGCCAATGCAGGAGACATAAGAGATGTGGGTTCAATCCCTGGGTCAGAAAGATTCCCTGGAGGAGGGTATGGCAACCCATTCCAGTATTCTTGCCTGGAAAATCCTATGGACAGAGGAGCCTGGAGGGCTATGGTCCATAGCGTTACAAAGAGACACAACTGAAGCAGCTTAGCGTGCGCGCGCACACACACACACACACACACACACACACACACACACACACACAGACATATTGGGAGGGATACCCTTGGAAGCTAGTGCCTGGTTTCCACTAGATTTTATTCATGCACCTTTCCCCTTTGCTGATTTTAATCTATTTCCTTCTGCTTTAAAAAAAAAAAAAAACGTAATTGTGAATATAACAGCTCCTCTGAGCCCTGTCAGTCCTTCTAGTGAACCACCAAGCCTGAGAGTAGTCTTAGGGACCTGCAACACACATGGTCTATATTTTCCCACCCCTTTATTGTCAGACTCTCTGCATCCTTATATTTAAAATATGCCTCTTGTAGCAACATACAGTTTATTTTGATCCAGTCTATCTTAGTCTTTATCTTGGAATAATTCATCCCTTTACATTTAATGTGGACTTCCCAGTTTGCACCATTGATAAAGAAATCACCTGCCAATGCAGGAGACATAAGAGACTTGGATTCGATCCCTGGATTGGGAAGATCCCCTGGAGAGGGGCGTGGCAACCCACTCCAGTATTCTTGCTTGGAAAATCCCATGTACAGAGGAGCCTGGTGGGCTACAGTCCACAGGGTTGCACAGAGAAGAACACGACAGCGACTTAGCATGCACACACATTCTGCCAATGAAGATTTTCATTTTTTAATTTTTTCTATTTTTCCTGAGATGTCTTCATTTCACCCTCACTTCTGAAGAAGACTTTTGCTACCAAATTTTATGGTATTCTAGGTTGGTGTTTATTTTTGCCAGCATTTAAAAATGTTATTTTATTGCCTTCTGATTATTCACTTGTGTTGAAAATTCTGCTATGTCTGATTGTCACTCCTTTGAAGTTACATTGTAGTTACTTATTTTTAGTCTGGCTCCTTTCAAGATTATCTTTGTATTTATCCTGCTTGTGGGTTCATTGAGTATCTTGAATCTGTGGGCTGATAGCACTCATTTATTTTTAAAATCATCTGCCATTATGTCCATTAATATTTCTTCGCTTCTTTCTCTTCCTAGGACTCCAGTGTACACATTTTAGAACTTTTCAGCATGTTCCATATTTTCTTTTTTGCCATCTTTATGCATCAGCCTTGATATTTTCTACTGTCCTGGCTTCTACTAACCCTGTCAATCAACTTTCATTAGTTCTTTAATCTCTTGTGTCCCATCATAAACCCACTGATTTATTCTAAATATCAATTATTATGTTTTCAGCTCTAGAATATATAATATATGTTTCTCTAATTAAATTCTTTATCTCATCATCTATTTTCTTAAAATATCAATAACAGTTATTTTAAAGCCTGTCTGATAACTCCAAAATCTGTGTCATCTAAAAGTTCCCTGGTATGTTGATAATTTATCACTGAATGTTGGACACTGTCCATGACAGTTGACTGAGGTTTCTGGATTCTTCTACATTTCTCCAGAGAGGGTTCATCTTATCGTCTGGAGGCAGCTAGCATGTGGGCAGACTACTTTAGTCCAAAGTAACGGGAGGCAGGATTTCAGTCCTTTTGTCTCCTTCTGTTTTTGGTTCATGCCCATTCCCAGGGTATAGCCTTCCCCAGGCCCCAACTCAGATCCTAAGTTCCGATTTTTGTCTCTTTATAACCATGAGATTATTGAAAATTCCTCTCCTCGGTTCTTAGCCTCTCACCATGCATTTAATATATGGGCAAATGCTTTAGGGGTGACATCTGAGTTTGGAGCTTACAGCCTCTTCAGTCCTGGCTAATTTATTGGCACTATAATTAAAAATGTCTCCTCCATGTACGTGTAGAAAATTATGCTGGTTTCTATGCCTTTTAGCAATAGTAGCCCTATGCTCAAATTCATAGCCTCTCTAAGCCAAGAATTGGTTCACATCTGAAGATGTAAGTGGTGTGCAGAATGTCAGCTCACATCTCTCCAGTTCTCTTTTCTCAGGAAACTTGGCTCCTCAATTTATGGTTGTCTGCAGCTCTCAGATGCTTTCAAACCAATTTTTTCATCTGGATTTTCTAATTGTTCACAGTGGTCTAGCCAAGTCCTCCACCGTAGCTGGAAGTAGAAACTCAAGGAAGGGATGACATCAAACTGGACAGGTCTCTCTCTCTCTCTCTCACACACACACACACACACACACACACACACAGAGTAAATAATGATGACTGCTCCCCTCCAAGGAGCCCTCATCCTGTGCCAGATTTGATGCTAAGTACTTACATGTATTATGCCATTTGATTTTTATAGCAGCCTCATAGGATAAGTACTATGTCTGTCTTCATTTTACAAATGTGGAACCTGAGACTTAGGAGGTAAATCTACTTGTCCAGGCAACCAATCTATCCCTTGGAACTGAAATACACACAAAAAATTTTAAGTTGTTTTTTATTATAGTAAAATATATATATTATAAAAGTTACCATCTCAACTCTTTTAAGTGTACAGTTCAATGATATTTAAGTACATTGTTGTGCAGTCATCACTACTATTGTGTCTTTCCAAATTTTTCATCACTCCAAACAGAAACTCTGGTCATTCAGTAGTAACTCCCCATCCCACCACCCTCCAGAGACTGGTGATCTCTAATCTACTTTCCATCTCTATGAATTTGCCTATCCTAGATATTTCAGATAAATGGGATCATACACAATTTGTCATTTTTTGCATCTGGCTTATTTCCCTTAGCATAATGTTTGCAACATTTGTCCACAATGTAGCCTGTACAGTAAACTTTCCTCATCCAAACATTCCAAGCTCTCCAGTAGATGCCTCAAACTGCAGATAGTACTGAGCATTATGTATATCATGTTTTTTCTATACAGGCATAGCTGTGATCAAGTTTAATTTATAAATTAGGCATAATAAGAGATTAACTATCATAATAAAATAAATACAACAATGTATGCTGCATGTGCTCAGTCGTATCCAACTCTTTGTGACTCTGTGGACTGTAGCCTACCACACTCCTCTGTCCATAGAATCTTACAGGCAAGAATACTGGAGTGGGTTGCCATTTTCTCCTCCAGGGGATCTGCCCTACCCAGGGATCGAACCCACGTCTCCTGCATTGGCAGGTGAATTCTTTACCACTGAGCCACCAGGGGAGCCAATTATAACAATATACATATAAAAGAATTATGTGAATGTGATCTCTTTCTCAAAATATATTATTGTACTATATTTACCTTTCTTGTGAAGATGTGAAATGACAAAATGCCTACAAGATGAGATAAAGTAGTGTGAATGAAGTAGGCATTGTGATGTAGCATCAAACTATTATTGACCTTCTGATGATGTGTCAGAAGGAGGATTATCTGCTTAGGGTGATCGTGAAACATGGAGCCATGATGATGTCAGTGGCTGAATGTCATAAGCTGACAATGTCGATGATTGGAGATCTCAGACAGAATGGTGTGAGATTTCAACAACCTACTCAGAATGGTAAAAATTTAAGACTTAGGAATTGTCTATTTCTAAAATTTCCCATTTCATATTTTTGGATTACAGTTGACCATGGTAACTGAAATCTTGGAAAGTGAAACTACGGATAAGGGTGAACTACTATATCAGAAAGTCATTCATTTTTATGGATGAATTATATTTTGCTATCTGGATATATTATTGATACATTTTATTTATCCATTCATCATTGGATAGACATTTCAGTTGTTTCTGTGTGTGCTAAGTCACTTCAGTCATGTCCGACTCTTTGCCCCTCTATAGGCTGCAGCCTGCCAGGCACTTCTGCCCATGGGATTCTCCAGGCAGGAATACTGGAGCGGGTTGCTGTGCCCTTCTCCAAGGGATCTTCAAGACCCAGGGATTGAACTCAAGTCTCTTGCGTCTCCTGCATTAGCAGGTGGTCAGTTGTTTCTACCTTTTGGCTATTGTGAATAATGAGACAATCAACATGGATGCACAAGTATCTGTTTGAACCTGTTTTCAATTCATTTGGGCACTTATCTAGGAGTGGAATTGCTATATCATATGGTACTTCTATGTTTATCTTTTTGAGGAACCAACAAACTGTTTGCTATAGCAACAGTATAGTTTTTCATTCCCACCAGCAATATGCAAGGTTCCAACTTCTCCACATCTTCACCAACACTTACTTGCCTTTCTAAAAAAATTGTAACTGTCCTAGTACAGGTGAAATGTACTTCATTGTGGTTTTTGCCTTTCTATATTGACTAATGATATGGAGGATCTTTTCATCTGCTTATTGGTTATCTGTCTATGCACTTTGAAGAAATGTCTATTGAGACCTTTTCCCCATATTTTAGCTGGTTTGTCTTTTTCTCAGAGTTGTAGTTCTTTCTACATTCTGGATATTAAACACTTACTTTCTTCTACTCTGTATGTTGTATTTTCACTTTCTTGATAATGTCTTTTGATGCTCCCAAATTTTTAATTTTAATTAGGTCTACTTTATCTAGTTTTCTTTTGTTGCTGGTGCTTTTTGGTGTAACACTTAAGAAGCCAATATAAAATCTGAAGTTCAAAGATTTGTTTTCTTCTAAGAGTGTTATGCTTTTAGCTCTTACAGTTGGGTGGTTTATCCATTTTGAGTTAATCTTTGTGTATGGTGTGAGGTAGGGGTCCGACATTGTCTTATGACACAGGCAAGTTCATACAGATAGATTAGTGGTTGATGAGGCCTGGGGATGGGGGTGGGTGGGTGGAATAAGGAGTGACTGCTAATGGGTATGAGGTTTCTTTTGGGGATGATTAAAACATTCTGCATTTAGATAGTGGTGATGGTTGCATAACTGTGAATACATTAACAACCACGAATTGTACACTTTAAAAGGGTGAATTTTATGCTATGTGAATTAGACCTCAATAAAGCTGTTATTAAAACAAACAAACAGAAAGAACAGCTGGTGGCCCGTAGGAGGGGGACAGGCCTGGCAGCCCCGCCTCCTGCTTCTAGGAGAGCAAGCATGCTGCCCTCCTGTGGCCTCTGATGGCCGCCAGCCAGGCTCCAGGACTGCCAGGGCTGTGTTCTAAATCAAACTCGCCGCCCAGACCCAGGGTTCGCTCTCCTCGGCAGTATCACAGTTTAGGAGGAAAGGATCTTCTTTCACCAACTTTTCTCCACTTTGGTCCCAACCCCAAATGCGACTGCAGTGGGCTTTTAATGCTGGCAAATCAACAAGATGGAAAGAGCACACAGCAGCTCCTGTGCCGTCTCTCTCTTCCAGGGAGTGGAGGAAGCGCAGAAGGAAAGGCAGGAGCACGAGTGGTCCCAGTGGATCCGTGGGTGAGGCCAAGATCGAGCTCTGCCCTGAGTTCCCTCTGTGCGGGGAAGGGCTGGGACTCGACCTGTCCTCTGGCATGAACGAATCTGGCAAGGTGTCTGGGGGTCTTCCTTCTACAGGGCCAGACCAGGTTGCACCTGGAACTTGAGCACTTGAGTTCGTAGACAGCCTCTCAGGAGGCCCGATTTGCACTGGTCCTTTGCATGAGGCTGCTTTGTGGGCCTTTTTGTGGATTGAGGGGGTAGGAAGTTCTCTCATGGCTCCTGGTCATGGGGGTCTTAGGAAACCCACTGCCTTCCTGCACTTGGAGGAGCAGGGGCTTGGGGCAGGGCTGTCAGCATTCTCCCAGGGACTTTGGAGATGCAGCCTTGGCAGCCAAGGCTGTCGACAACCTGGGCTAGAAAGGAGAAGGCAGCAGGCAGGGGGTGAGGACTGTGGCTGAACGACTGTGGATGGGTCCCTGAGCCACTCCCAGCCCCCTCAGTATGACCAAGGCTCGGATTGGGAGCAGGGGGACTGGAACCGGTCTGATTGGTGCCATTGCTGTGTGGCCCCCAGTGGGCCTCTGCCTGGGAAGACTGGGGTCCCTCAAGCAGGCCTTGGGGGCCCTGAGCCCTCTCTTGAATTTCCTGCCTCCCAACAGGGCCGGGGCCCAGGGGAAGCAGAGTGTGGGACTCTGGGTGCAAAAAACAGACTTGAGAAGAAGGTCCTCTGAGTCTCCTTGTGAAGTCTGCAAGGCCAGGAAGGAGAAGGACCAGAGGGTACACTGCCAGGAAGGCACAGCCCTCCCCTCTCCTGGCCTGAAGGCCCAAGGGGCCCGGCTGGCCTGCTGCCCCTGGTGTCAGGCACTTGCGGCTCTTCAGCAGGATTCAGGAACCACCTGGCCGCTGCAGAGCTGCCTTGGCATTTTAATTACAGTCATTAAGATGCCTCCTGCCACTGCAGCCCCGTCAGCTGTTCCAGGCCTTTCTGTGTGCAGCACCTCAGCCTCAGCCCCTCCGCCTGGCTGCTAATGCTCTCCCCTGCCCCTCCAGGGCTCACAGTCCGCTGGGGCTTCTGGCCCCCTCCCCAGGTCCCACTTCCCCAGCTGGACGGGCAGGGTTTTAGGCAGCATCTCTGCCCCCCCACCACCCCCGCCCCATTCACCCTGGCCATGAGGTCAGGTCCTGGGCAGAGGCCACGGAGAGTGGGTGAGGGTGGAAGCACTTTCCCACAGAAGTGTCCTCAACAGTGTCCGGACCACTGTCTGCCTTGTCCCTCTGGCATTGAGAGCTCTGCCCAAAGTTCAGTGGTGTCCCCTGCCCCCAGCCCACCCAGCCAGCCCCTAGCCCCTCCCCAGTGGGACCCCTGGGCTCCAAGTGCTGCCTCTTCACAGAATCTGTAGAGTGGGGACCTCTTCCAGAGAGCCACCACACCACCACAGTTCAGGTGTGACAAGCACCCTGTTTGTCTGTCTGTCTGTCTGTCCCCTCACAAGGCTACAAGCAAAGCACCTGTCTCCCTATGCCTCCTCTAAGACCTGGGCCTGAGTCTGAGAATCTTAATTCCCCAGAAAAAGCTTTTCAGCCAAACTTAGCACAGAATGGCAATTCTGGGGTTGAACTCTACCTAGCAACAAGATTAGCAGCTGATTTTGCAAACTGGTATTTTTATCCCTGGGACTGGAACGGCTCAGAAAAGTGGCCTCCTCCTGCACCACCTGGGGACCCCGCCTCCCCAGACGCTCATCCTGGCCCCATGCCTGGCTCTGCCTTCCCTTCTCGCTTGTAGGGGTCCCTGAGTTCTGGGAGGTAGGGGGGAGGATCATGACAGTCCCCAGAGAGGAATGTCAGTCCCTCGGCCTGTGAGGAAATGCTGGATAAATGCTGAGGCTCCCAAAGTGACCTGTCCTCCCCTCCTCACTCACTGCCTCCCTTTTTCTTGTCCTCATCCCTCTGTCTCCACATCCCAGATCACTGATACTTTCCGTGTTGTGCTGCACTGGGAGCCCCATCAGCTGGGGGATCTGTGGGGCCAGCGTCACAGTGGGCTGGGCAGCTGCAGGATGCTCTGGACCACTTCCTTGCCTCCAGCTCCCAGCTCCTCTCTGCTTGCCTTCTCTCTGACCCCCCACAGTGATCGGAACCTTCCGGCAGCCTAAAGCCCTAGTGCTGTTTGTGTGGGCTGCCATCTGCCAAGCTGTCATCTAGGAGTCATCATGGCTCCTTGTTTTAGAGAAAAAATATTGTGATGGTAAAACCTCCTGGAACTGGACTTTCAGTTCCAGAACAGGATGGATGGTGTGGACTCCCTTTTCCAGTTCCTCCTGCCTGGACATAATCCAGCAGACACCCATAAAAGGACCCTGAAAGCTGGAAAGGAGAAGGCAGGCAGCCTGGGGTCACAGGACTTGAGAACAACATGCTGTGTGTCCCTGGGTTTCTTTTTATCTCTCATACATACCCAGGGCTGAGCACAGGGTCTTGCAATCTGGATTGACACCAGACATCGACAAAACAGACAACAGGAAAAGCTATTCTCAGGCCAAAGGATGGGAGAGGGGAGGCCCAACAGAGCTGGTCCTCTGTGCTCTCCCATCAGATGTCAAGGCAAGCAGGATCATGGAGCCCTGCGTCTCCCCACCTCCATCCAGTGCCTTTCAGAGCCCCAAGCCTAATAAAAGTGTGCCTGGCCTCACAGGCTGTGCCACCATGCAAGAACTCTGAAAACTAAACACTGTTCAGCTCAGTTCAGTTCAGTCACTCAGTCGTGTCCGACTCTTTGTGACCCCATGGACTGCAGCATGCCAGGCTTCCTTGTCCATCATCAACTCCCGGAGCCTACTCAAACTCATGCCCATTGAGTCGGTGATGCCATCCAACCATCTCATCCTCTGTTGTCCCCTTCTCCTCCTGCCTTCAATCTTTCCCAGCATCAGGGTCTTTTCCCAATGAGTCAGTTCTTCGCATCAGGTGGCCAAAGTATGGGAGTTTCAGCTTCAGCATCAGTCCTTCCAATGAATATTCAGGATGGATTTCCTTTAGGATTGACTGGTTTGATCTCCTTGCAGTTCAAGAGACTCTCAAGAGCTCTCTCCAATACCACAGTTCAAAGGCATCAGTGCTTTGGCACTCAGCTTTCTTCATAGTCCAACTCTCACGTCTGTACATGTGGTAAACACTGTTGCCACAATCTATAAAAGTAAGCTTGAAAGTATACATTAAACCTGAGAAGGGTGACTACCTGCTAAATAGAGGAGTTAAATAAGATCAAGACTCAACATAATAACCAAAATATCCAGGATATAGTAAAAAAAAATTATCCCTCATCATACCAAAAACCAAGAAAACCACAATTTGAATGAGAAAAGACAATCAACTAATGCCAATGCCAAGCTAAATTGGCAGTCAGAATTATCAGGCAAGAATTTTAGAGCAGCCATCATGAAAAGGCTTCACTAAGCCAAGCAGTTACAAGTTTTCTTCAAGAAACAAAGAAATGGAAAAACCTCGAAAAAGTTTTGTAAGTTTTTTTTTATAAAAATTTTTCTATAAAGTATTTTCTACAAAGTAAAAATTATACCCACAATTGTTGAGGTTTTTTAAATCATAAATGGATGTTGAATCTTGTCAAATGTTTTTTTCTGAATCTATCGAGATGATCATATGGTTTTTACCCTTCATTTTGTCCTTTCACATGTATTACAGTGACAGATTTGTAGATGTTGAATCCTTGCATCCCTGGAACAAACCCCACATGACCATAGTGTAGGACTCTTCTAAGGAACTGTTGAATTCAATTTGTTCATATTTTGTTAACAATTTTTGCATCTATGTTCATCAGGGATATTGGCCTGTAATTTCTTTTCTTGTGGCATCCCTGTCTGGTTCTGGTATCAGGATATTGCTAGCCCATGAGTTTGGGAGAGTTCTCTCCTTTTCTGTTATTTGGAAGAGTTTTAGGAGGTTTGGTATCAATTCTTCTTTGAATCTTTGGTACAATTCACCAGTGAAGCCATCCGGTCTGGACTTCTGTCTGTCGAGAGATTTTTTATCACAGATTCAATCTCCTTACTGGTAATCAGTCTGCTCAGATCTTCTATTAATATTTCATCATGACTAAGTCCTGGTATGGGCTTCCCTGGCGGCTCAGACAGTAAAGAGTCTGCCTGCAATGTGGGAGACCTGGGTTCGATCCCTGGGTTGGGAAAATCCCCTGGAGGAGGACATGGCAATCCACTCCAGTATTCTTGCCTGGAGAATCCCCATGGACAGAGGAGCCTGGTGGGCTACAGTCCATGGGGTCACAAAAAGTTGGACGTGACTGAGTGACTAAGCACAGCATAGCACAAGTCATATGTTGTTAGGAATTTATCAATTTTTTCTAGGTTGTCCAATTTGTTGGTGTATAATTGTTCATAGCAGTCTCGATTGTATAATTGTTCATAGCAGTTATGGTTTTTTGTACTTCTGTGGTCCCTCCTCTTTCATGAAATTCTGATCTTATTTATATATTCTCTGTTTTTCTTGGCAAGTCTAGCTAAATGTTGGTAAATTTTGTTTACCTTTTCAAAGAATCCGATCTTAGTTTCATTGATTTTTCTATTGTCTTTTTAACCTCTATTTCACTTATTTCTACTCTAAGCTTTGTTATTGCCTTCCTTCTACAAATTTTGGGCTTTCTTCTTCTTTTTATTGTTCCTTGAGGTATAAATTTAGGTTGTCCAAGACGTTTTCTTCCCCTTGAGATAGATATCTATTGCTATAAACTTCCCTCCTAGTAATGCTCAGCTGATCACAGCACTACAAGTGTCGGCAGCCAGCACAGGGCAATAGAAGAGACCACAATGAGAATGACTGGCTCTGAACAAGATCTGATGAGCTGGACCAGCAGTACAATGAGATAAACAAGAGAGAAGAAGAATATCCAGTTGAAGAGAAGAGTGGAGGATCCGGAGTCCAAGAAAAAGAGATGAAGCTGAAAGGCCTCTGAAAACAAAGTGAAATCACACCTCCACTCATGTCAGAGTGTGAGCACATCTCTGAGAAGTTACAGGCAGCAGAGAGAGACAGCAGGAACCTGGAAGACGAAGTGGGTTCTCTGAAGACAGACATCGAGGAGAGCAAGTACCGACACCACCTCCTGAAGGTGGAGCCGAAGAGCTTCCTGGAGGCGCTGCGTGGGAAGATCTAGGCCCTGCAAGGCTTCCAACAGGGCCTCTCCAAGCTGGGGGCCAGCAACTAGGGCTGCTCCTGAGTCCCCAGTGTGTGTGAGAGAGAGGGCGTCTCTAGTCGTAGCACTAGGATGTCCTCTTATTTGCGTTGCTTCTGTAAATGCAGGTGCAGTGTGTCATGCTTCCAAACCAGAGGTGCTGTCCACTCTCTCCTCCCCAGAATTGAAATCTCCCTTCACTTCTCTGGCCTTATGAGGTTGTAGATAACTGAACAATTCTGACTCAGGAATCCAAAACTAGGTCTACCTTAAACATTTATGCTGTCAAGGCAGGGATGTTTATATCTTTCTTAAGGGTTGTTGCAACCACATGAACTGAAAAAAAGGCTCTTCTAATCCAAATATGAATACCTTCCTTGGCCACTTTCTTTTTTGAGTAGTGTTCGGAGTATTCGAATGTCCATCAGGCACCAGTGCGTGGGGATGTGGTGACAGCAACTTCCCTCTCAGTATACATGGAGATGTTTCAAAACAACCACTTAGTAGAGATTTGTCCCAAGAAAGAAAACAAGTTTCTGGTGGGTGTGTTTTTTGGCACAGGAATCGCCTGCATTCACTCTGCCCACTTCCACCCGCCCCTAGTTTGTAGGGTTCTGACAATTTTCTTTATCTTGGTTTCTTTTCTGAGCAGCTTACAATGCTGTGGGGACACTACACAGTGAGGGTGCCTAACACAGTGCCTGGCACAAAGTAGGTGCTTAGTAAATATTTGTTCAATTAAACATATTAAAAGAAAACTTCTCTCTTAGAACTGCCTTTGCTGTATCCCATTAATTTTGGTATGCTATTTAGACATTTTTATTTTCGTTTGTCTCAAGGTATTTTTTTAATTTCTTCTTCAATCCATTGGTTGTTCAGTAGCATGTTGTTGAATATCCACATATTTATGAATTTTCCAGTTTTCTTCAGGTGATTAATTTCTAGTTTCACACCATTGTGCTTAGAAAAGGTGCTTGATGTAATTTCAGTCCTCTTACATTGATTAAGTCTTATTTTATAGTCTAACATACAAGCTATCTTGGAAAATGTTCCATGTGCACTTAAGAAGAATGTGTATTCTGTTGCTTTTGGATGGATTGTTCTAAAAATATCTGTTAAGTCCATCTGCTGAACATGTTGCTTAAAACCAATGTTCCCTTACTGATTTTCTGTGTGGAAGTAAGTGGGGTATTAAAATCCCCTAGTACTATTGTGCTGCTGTCTATTCCTCCTTTTAGGCCTGCTAATATTTACTTTACGTATTCAGGTGCTCCCGTGTTTAGTGCATATACAATTGTTATATCCTTTTGTTGGACTGACTCCTTTATCATTACACAACACCTTTGTCTCTCATTACAGCCTTTGCTTTAAAGTCTCTTTTGTCTGACATAAGTTTAGCTATTCCAGTTTTCTTTTGGTTTCCACTTGCATGGAAATATCTTTTTCACATCTCTTCACTTTCAGCCTGTGTGTCCTTACATTTAAAGTGAGTCTGTTCTTTGGACTCTATGCAAGAAGGCGAGGGTGGGATGTTCTGAGAGAATAGCATTGAAACATGTATATTATCAAGTGTGAAACAGATCACCAGCCCAGGTTGGATGCATGAGACAAGAGCTCAGGGCTGGTGCACTGGGAAGACCCAGAGGGATGGGATGGAGAGGGAGGCGGGAGGGGGGATCGGGATGGGGAACACATGTAAATCCATGGCTGATTCACGTCAATGTATGGCAAAAACCACTACAATATTGTGAAGGAATTAGCCTCCAACTAATAAAAATAAATGAAAAAATAAAAAATAACTAAATAAAAACCATCCTGTTTTTTAGGGGAGATGTATGGAGAGAGTAGCATGGAAATTTACAATACCATGTGTAAAATAGATAGCCAAAGGGAATTTGCAGTATGATTCAGGGAACTCAAACAGGGGCTCTGTGACAGGCTGAAGGGTGGAATGGGGAGAGAGAAAGGAGGTGCCAGAGAGAGGCGACATGGGTGCATCTATGGCTGATTCTTGATGTGTAACAGAAAACCAAAAAATTCTGTAAAGCAATTATTCTTCAATTAAAACATTTTTTTAAATGTTGAAAACTAAAAATAAAAACAAAAATAAAGTGAGTCTGGTAGGAAGCCGATAGATGGGTACTGGTTTTTGTTGTTGTTGCTCATTTGTTTTTTCAGCCACTCTATGTCTTTGGAGAATTTAGCCCACCTATAAATTTTATTGACAGACACGTGCTTATTGTCATTTTGTTAATTGTTTTCTGGCTCTTTTTGTAGTTCCTCTGTTCCTTTCTTCTCTTTGAGAGGACTCAAAAAAAGTCCTCTTCTTTTGTGACTTTACTTCTTAAGTAGTATGCTTATATTCCTTTCTCTTTATCTTGTGTATTTACTGTAAGTTTTTGCTTTCTGGTTACCATGTTGCTTACATATAACAACTTATATCCTTAACAGTCTGTTGCAAGTGGATTAACAACTTATGTTTGAGCCCATTCTAAAACTCAACATTTTTGCACTTTGTCACCCTTGGCTTAATGTTTTTGATGTCACATTTTACCTTGTGGCTCAGCTGGAAAAGAATCTGCCTGGAATGCGGGAGACCTGGGTTTGATCCCTGGGTTGGGAATATCCCCTGGAGAAGGAAAAGGCTACCCACTGCAGTATTCTGGCCTGGAGAATTCCATGAACTGTATAGTCTGTGGGGTCGCAAAGAGTCAGACACAACCAAGCGACTTTCACTTTCAATGTATCCCTTAGCTAATTACTAAACTCATTTTTACTACTTTTGTCTTTTAATCATCATACTAGCTTTATAAGTAATTAAACCACTACTATTTACCCTTACCAATGAGATTTACACTTTCACATGTGTCCTTTCACTACTTAGCAACCTTTTTTCAGCTTAAATAAGGTCCTCTAACATTTCTTATTTAGCGGTAATGAACTCCTCCAGCTTTGTTTGTCCATAAAACTCTTCATTTCTCCTTCAATTCTGAAGGATAACCTTGCTGGGTAAAGTGTTCCTGGTTGGAGGTTTTTTCCCTTTCATCACTTTGAATATATCATGCCACTCCCTTCTGGCCTGCAAAGTATATGCTGAAAAAATCTAATGATGGTCTTATAGGAGTTTCCCTGTATATACTAAGCTGTTTTTCTCTTGCTGCTTTTAAAATCCTCTCCTTGTCTTTAACTTTTGACTTTAATTATCATGTGCCTTGCTGTGGATCTCTTTGGAGCCCTCTTTTTTGGTAGTCTCTGGATGCTTGTTTTCTTCCCCAAGTTAGGGCAGTTTTCAGTCATTAGTTCTTCAAATATGATTTCTGAACTTTCTCTCTCTCTCTCTTCACCTGTGGGACTCCTATAATGTGAATGTTAATCCATTTGATGTTGTCCCATAATTCCCTTAAGTTACCTTCAATCTTTTCATTCTTTTTTCTTTTTGCTACTCTGCATTGTCCTCAAGTTGATTCTTTTTTTTTTCTCTACTTCATGTAGTCTGCTGTTGAACACTTCTGATGTACTTTTTCAGTTCAGTTATAGTATGCTTCAGCTCTGGTTTTTTTTTTAGAATTTTTTATTGGAATATAGCTAATTTATGTTCAATGTTGTGAGCTCTGTTATTTCTATTTGGTACTTTCTTATATTTTCCATCTCATTGTTGAAGTTCTCACTGTGTCCATCCATTCTTCTCCCCAGTTCAGTGATCGTCTTTATGACAATTACTTTGAATTCTTTATCAGGTAAATAATTAAATACTATTTAATTATTTAATTAAAGCTTTTTTTCTGAGGTTTTGCCTTCTTCTTTCATTTGAAAACTATTTCTCTGTTGCTTCATTTTGCTTGACTCTATGTGTAAGCTTCTATCCAATAGATAAAACAACCACTTCTCCTGGTCTTGAAAAGAGCTATCTTGTATAGAAGAGAAATCTTGTTCAACCCTGCCCCAACTTTTTGTTGTCTCTCAAATTTTGTGCTTGTCCAAACAGCCTATTACATTTTTAATAGCTCCCAGTAGTTGAGAATGTGCCAAGACAAGTCAATGTCCCGAAGAAGAGGATCTCTGTACCTAGGTTCATGCTGGCTGGAAGCCAGACCCTCAGGTAACAGTTTTTAAAAATACACAAATATACACAGTCCTGTGGAACTGCAAGAGTGAGCCCCACTGGCCACCAGAGTTAGGTGATCTGGAGTTATCCCCTGGGCCACAGCCACAAAAATCAGGGCTCCAGATAAGTGTAACTCTTTTCTTGGTGACTCCAGTGAGCTGAAGCAAGACAGATGGAGAGTGTCAAGATGGTGACAACAACCTACATTCCTTGAGAGGAGCTCTGTAAGCCACAAAATGTGTGCCAAACCTGAAGTTTGCCCCTCAAGCTGAAGCTCTAAGAGAAGCAAAGAAGCCTTTTTCACAGCAAGGCTGGAGGAGGCGCCTCAGTTCAGTCTGTGCAGTGTCCTGGGAGTAGCAGCCTCACAAGAACCATCTCTCCAACTGCCACAATCCTGTGGGACCCAGGAATAAAAGCCCTCCTGCTCATCAGACCAGGTGATCAAGAGGGGCTTCCTGGGTGGGTCAGTCACAGAAAAACGGGCACCAAACATAAAAACAAGGGCACTAATGCTGGTAAAGATCCCCCCACTCCCTGCCACCAGAAGACATGGCCGCTGTAGCATGGCAGGGGGTAAGTAGAGAGAACATCCACCCTCCGAGGTCTCTGGAAAAGATTACAATTAGCCCCTAAATCCAGTACTTTTGCCTTGAAAATCCCATGGACGGAGGAACCTGGTAGGCTGTGGCCCATGGGGTCGCTAAGAGTCGGACATGACTGAGCGACTTCATTTTCATGCATTGGAGAAGGAAATGGCAACCCACTCCAGTGTTCTTGCCTGGAGAATCCCAGGGACGGGGGAGCCTGGTGGGCTGCCATCTATGGGGTCGCACAGAGTCAGACACGACTGAAGTGACTTAGCAGCAGCAGCAGCAGCCCCTAAATGCATATCTAATTAGAAACCTGCCCCTTAGGCCTCGGCCATGATGATAAGCTAACAGGTTTTCTTCATAGAAAGGCAGAGCACCTGGGTCTATTACTTCTTGCTCTGCCTGAGGGTGGCTGTTTAAGAACTCTTTCTCCATTGTTTACAATCTTCAAAAAGATATATGTTCCCTCATGTTCACTGTAGAATTATTTACAGTAGCCAAGACAAAAAAACAACCTAAGTGTCCACTGATAGATGAATGGATAAAGAAATTGTGATATATACATCTGACAGAATATTATTCAGTTATAAAAAAAGAATGAAATCCTGCCATTTGTTGACAACATGGATGGACCTGCCATTTGTTGACAACATGGATGGACATGGATGGAGCATTACACCAAGTGAAATAAGTCAGAGAAAGAAAGACAAATACCATATAATGTCTCTTATAAGTGGAACTTAAAAAAAAAAGCTTAAGGATACAGAGAACAGATTGGTAGTTGACAGAGGTGGGGTTAGGGGTAGGAAAAAAATTTTTTTATTTAAAAAAATTAATATTTTCTGCAAAGTATAAATTATAGAACTGAAAATTACACTAACCAAATTAAAAACTTTCCTGAATAGACTCTCCAGTAGATTGGAGATGACAGAGGATAGAATCAGTATACTTAAAGAAAGATCAATAGAATTTACTATAGAATTTACTCATTCTGAACAACAGGCAGAAAATAGACTGAAAAATAAAATGAACAATCTATGGAATAAGGACACAAGATCCAACATTCATATTGTATCATTCTTATTATATTAGAAGGCAGGAAGAAAGAATATGGGGCTGAAAAAGTAATTTAATAAATGGCGTCTTTTTAAACATCCCAATTTTTACAAAAGAGATAAATGTACAGATTCAAGAAGCTGAGCAACCCCCAAACAGGAAAAACCTAAAGAGATCCACATCAAGACATCATGACTAACCTTCTGAAAACAAGAAGAAATCTTCAAAAGAGTCAGAAACAATCAATTTCTATAGAGGAATATCATTCAAATGCCAGCAGATTTCTCACCCGAAACCCTGGTGGCTCAGAAGTGAGTGGCACAATATTATATTATTTTTCTTTTTTGTTGTTGTTTTATCATATTATTTTTCATGTGCTGAAAAAAAGAGAATAGTCAACTGCAAAATCCAGTGAAATTACCCCTCAGGAATGCAGGGGAAATAAAAGTATTCCAAGATGAAGAAAAACTAAGAGAATTTGTTGCTATCAGACCTAACTTTAAAGAATGGCTAAAGGAAGCTCTCCAGATATAATGACAGTAGAAGGCAAGGACCTCTTTCAAGAAACAAACAATGGAGAGGACAAATATAAAGAAAACAGGGAATCCCTGGTGACCCAGTGGTTAGGACTCTGTGTTTCCACTGCCAGGGGCTGGTTTTGATCCCTGGCTAGGGAACTAAGAGCCTACAAGCCATGTGAGGTGGCCAAAAAATAAACACAATAGACTGCTTCACTTCATGAATTTCTTTAACAACATCTCATGGCTAAAGTAAAAATCCTAATACCATCTGATGCAGTTTCTCAACGTAGAGAAAATACTAAAGACAAATGTATTTTAAAACTTAGAAGAATAAAGAGACATTAACAAAAGTAAAATGGCTAGACTCAAAGTGAGAAAATGTCAACACCACTGGACCAGTTATATATGTGTATGAGATACTTAGGGTGATCACTAAATAAAACTATACAAGGCACTATATAAAAAAAATGTTACAAATAAATCAGAGTAGACTTATTAAAAAGGTTCAAGAAATGAAAAGAAAGCCAATGAAAAAGAAACAGAGGAATGAAAAAAGGAACAAAAACAGAAAAGAAATATTAAAATGACCAACAAAAGCCTAATATACCAATAATTACTTTAAATATATTAGTCTAAATACACCAATTAAAAGACAGAGATTGGTAGAATGGATTTAAAAAACATGACCCAACTATACACTGTCTACAAGGACCTTAGCTCAAAACAGAATGATACTGAAAGCATGAATTATTAAAAAAATTTTAATAAATTGGACCTTGCCAACATTAAAAACTTTAGCTCGGAGAAAGTCTGTGCTAAAAGATTAATAAGATTTAATCACAGACAGGGAGAAAATATTTGCAAATCACATATCTGACAAAGGACTTTTACCCAGACTATATTTTAAAAATTTAAAACTTTTAAAAACAATTAGTCCAATTAGGAAACAAGAAAAACATTTGACAGACATTTCACCAAAAAATATATGGATGGCAAAAGGCACATGAAAAGATGTTTACCACAGTTAGCCATTGGAAAAATACAAATTAAATCACAATGAGAAAACGGCACCCACCTATTAGACCAGTTAAAATATAAAATATTGACAGTGCCTAGCACTCAGGCATGTTAATTTCCTACTGCTGCTTTTAACAAATTACCACAAATTTAGTAGCTTAAAATAACACATTTGGGGCTTCCCTGGTGGTCCAGTGGTTAAGAATTTGTTGCCAATGCAGGGTACATGGGTTCAATCCCTAGTCTAGGAACTAGGATCCCACATGTCACGGGGCAGCTGAGCCTGTGAGGCACGACACTGAAGCCCGTGCAGCCTAGATCCTGTGCTCCAAAATGAGAAGCCATTACAGGAAGCTTGCGCCCTGCAACTAGAGAAGCCCTCGCCCGCTGCAACTAGAGAAACCCTACAGGCAGCAAAATAAAGACAGTGCAGTCAAAAATAAATAAAAAAAAAAAAAAAAAGCATAGTTATTTTCTCAGAGTACTGGAAGTCAGAAGCCCCAGGTGGGTCTTGTGGGGTGAGAAGCAATGTTGGCAGGGCTGTGTTCTTTTCGAGGCTCTCGGAGAGAATCCTTTTCCTGGCCTTTTGCAGCTTGGAGAGCCAGACGGCATTTTTTGGCCCACAGGCCCCCACGACCCTCATAGCAAGCAATGGCTGGTCATTTCTTCCCGTCATTACAGCTCTCTGACGTGAACTCCCCTGCCCCCACTTCCAAGCCTGAGGAGTGTCGGTGGGCAGTGTGGAGCGAAGGGGTTTGCAGTAGCTGGCTCCACCCACCTGCTGCGGCCACAGCTGCCCGGATGCCGCCTGCTTGGGTTCCCAAGCTGTCAAGAGAGCCCAGAAACTGAGACCTGTTAAATCTCTCTTCCAATACCTGCAATGAATTTTTAAAAAGTTTAACCGATATGGAATTTCGCTTTGTGAAGATAAGGAAGTTCTGGATGTGGGCAGTGGTGATGACTGCAGAGCCATGTGAATGCCCTTGATGCCATGGAACTACACACTGCAACACGGGTAAGATGCTAAATCCTGTATCATGCTGCTGCTGCTGCTGCTGCTAAGTCGCTTCAGTCGTGGCCGGCTCTGCGCGACCCCATAGACGGCAGCCCACCAGGCTCCCCCGTCCCTGGGATTCTCCCGGCAAGAACACTGGAGTGGGTTGCCATTTCCTTCTCCAATGCAGGAAAGTGAAAAGTGAAAGTGAAGTCGCTCAGTCGTGTCCGACTCTTAGCGACCCCGTGGACTGCAGCCCACCAGGCTCCTCCATCCATGGGATTCTCCAGGCAAGAGTACTGGAGTGGGGCGCCACTGCCTTCTCCGCTATATCATGCATATGGTACCACAATAAACATGTTAAAAGGTGTGGTCATCTTCCTGCCTTGAGGTCAGGAGACGAAGGCCTGAGGAGGTGGGGAGGAGAGTGGAGGGAGGAGGGAATGGATGGGAACAGAGGGGAGATGGAAGCAGCGGGGAGAGGAGAAGAGGGGAGAGAAAAGTGGAGGTGGGGAGTGGGAAGCGGAAGGGAGAGAGAAGGATGAAAGCAGAGGGGAGAGGGGAGCGGAGCGGGGAGGGGAGCAGAGGCCAGGGACTGGCTGAGGAGACTCACAGATGCACCCACCTCTCCAGGTGTGAAGGCGACGGTGACAGGGGGCAAGCTTGGGGTCACGATGTCACTGGAAGGGTCAATAGGTACCTTTTCAGGACCTGTCACCCTGCACACCTGGCACAGACTTTCAAGACCTGGACTTGGGCCCTCATTGCCACACCCCTGGCCCCAGGCCCAGGTGTGTGTGTGGGGCGCCTGCCCACACCCTGGCCTGCCCCAGATTTCTGGGCTTCATGTGAGCCACTAACCCAGGGAGTTGGGGGTCCCAGAGAACTTGTCGCTTGTTACTAACCATAAACACGGGATGTGCTCTTGCGACTGTCACTGGGAGACGCTGATCTATGGAGTCCCAAGATGTCCCGATGGTGTCCAGTCCAATGGAATGCAATAGAATGTTCCAGAAACACCACCTGCTTCCCCCTAACCAAGGATTTGAACACACGAGCCCTGTCACTGGGATGAGGCACTCAGACAGAGCAGGGGTGCACTGTAGCCCCTGGCATAGTGGGGTTGGGCAGGAACCCCAGGGGAGGTGTCGCAGCAGGTGGAACAGGCCAGTGGGATCAGAGTTCCCATGGGGAGGGGTGAGCCCTGCTACCCTCTCCACCAGAGGAGGCCTCTGACGGTATCCCAAGGAACCCCATATCCAACCTCTTGACAGGAAAGTGGTCCAGAAACTGGGAGGGGGCACAAACTCCCCAGCTGCCTGCTACTTGCTCTCCCTTTTTCCTTCCTTCCTTCCTCTTGGACCCTGAGTGTCTTGAAATGAGGTAGAAGGAATCTGGAGCACAAAAACGCAACCTCCCTCTCTAGCAAGCACTGCCAGCCCTCTCCTGAAGGCAGGCGAGAGCCAGCACATTGTCAGTGGGCCCCAGACACACTGCTAACCCAATGGTTGGATCCAGGGTGCTCCGCCAGGGTGGGTGGACAGCACTGCTCAGACTCTGGGAAGCATCTGGATTCCCACCTAGTTTCTGGCCCTGTAGGTCACACCTTCAGTCCTCCCAGCTGCTGGTACTGACGCTGGAATGAACCACTGATGTGTGTGCTGACACCCCCGAAGGAGCTGGCGCAAATCCCACACTCTCAGGGTGGCTCCTGTGGATGCTCTGTGCTCCACGGATGGGGCTGCTTACGAGCACAGCCTGCGTGGGGCTCAGCAGTGCCCTCCTGCCCCCTCCTTCCTGCCCCTGCCTCCGCTTCCCTTTGCTGTCCGCTGCCCTCTGCTGGCACCTTGCACCTCGGACTGTGGTCTCCCACCCTGGGGCCTCTGCACCAGCCCGGCCCTGATGGGCGGTCACTGAGAATGCTGGCACCTGCCCCACCTGAGGGCCCGCTCTGCAGCCCCTCCCTGGCCTGTTAACCCCAAGCCCTCTGTGGGCACTCTAGGCCAGACACACCCTCTTTGGGGGCTGCTGACTCCCCATGCCACACCTCTGCAGTCCGGGCCCACCAGGGGACACTCTAACCCTAACACGATGTTCCTGACCCTGGTCCCTGCAAGGTCATAACCTGAGCAGCTTCCCAATGACCCTGTCCCTCAGGCAGCAGGCTCGCCATCCCTGCAGGAGGGACCTCTGCCAACCACCCACCCCCCAGAGGCTCCGCTGTGGCCTCTGAAGTGCCCTCTGGGGCCTCTCTCGGAGTGTCTGGGCTGTCAGGGCTTCAGTGGGTGAATGGTGCTGGGCGGTGCTTTGCCCCCCTTCAACATCAACATCTATATGCAGAGCCAGACCATCTCTGAGGCAATGCAAGAGCAGAGGCAGGGGGTTCCACTGGGAATGGGGGTACGAGTGGGGCCAAGCTCACGCCTCAGTGGTCACACTTTCCCTGTGGCCATTGTACACGGGGAGTTTGAGCCAAAATGTCTCCAATGCCCCAGCCAGCGCTGGCCAAAAGCCTAGGAGCCCTCCCAAGAGGAACCAGGACAGAGGCGATGGAATGTTTGGCCTGAACTCCCTGGAGAAGCCCTGACTCACCCTCACGTCCAGACACCTCTCTTGCAAGGCCTCCTCCAGAAAGGACAGGCCTGGGCCTGCTCTGCGGGAGGATGGCCACCACAGGCCCATGGGTGCCCTGTGAACAGGTGGTGTCACCCTGCTTCACCAGGTTGACCCCTCTCAGCACCAAGTCTGAGTCATAATAGCCAGACTCTCCCAGCAGGGGCTGGAGGGTGTGATTCCAGCCCTCCCCACGCCAATGGCAGCAGACGCCAGATTCTGCAGAACAGGGCTGGGAGAGCAGGGAGTGGCATCCAGCTCAAGGCTCCAGGGGCAGAGAGATCTAAGGCCCCACCTGGCATCTGATGCTTTCTTCCCTTTGAAAGCAGGCTGGTGACCCAACCTTTAGTTATGAAGAATAAAACCAAGGATGTAGATAGAGCAGATTAAAACCAAGCTCGTGTGGACAAGGTGAGGGGTGAGCTGAGCCTGAAATCACAGATTATTCTTGTCCTCACTCCTGAAGTTGTGATAGGGACCTGAAGGAGAGGCCTTGGGATCCCTAACCATGTCCAGGTGGCATCAGCGAGCCAAGCGACAGTGCACCAACCTCATGTCCAGGAGAGGTGTGCCTGGGAGCAGCCAGGCTTGGACAACCTGATTCCCAGGCCACGGGGCACCAGTCCCATGCGTGCACCAATGTCTGGGGCAGGAGCTCTGCTCTGGAGCCTGCCCTCTGTCCAACAGGCAGAGAGTGCTTACCGAGGTCTGCTTCCATGCCCACACTCCACTCTATTCACGGAAACAACTTGTCCACCCTGGGTTGAAACTGCTGCCAGCTGGCCGCCTGGGGAGCAGATTTGAGGTGGGTTTGGGTCTGTTCCTCAGACTGTACTCGGAGTGGTCAGGTCTCTGTAAAGCAGCTGCCACCTCCTGGACACATTTGCACACAAAATGCTCCTGACTTCTCCCTCCTGCACACTTTGGAGGCAAACTGTTGAAGATGGTGCTGTCCTTCCTGGCAGATTATTTCTGCCCTGGGAGTTTGCTTGGTAATTTCACTGTTGGACTGTCTACATACTTCATTCATTCAAGAAACACGCACCAGGTTCTGCCCATTGAGCATGGCCCCTGGAATGGGGGCGGGGGAGGAAGGCCACACTGGAGAGCCTGCGATGTGACTGAGGCACAGGACGTGCCACAAGCCTGGTGTGCCTAGAGGGGCGCAGGCACAAGCATGAGCCCAGCATTCTGGGGCCACTGCAGGTAAAGGGGGCACTAAGGACCCTCTGGCTGAAGTCTTTTTTGAATTCTGCTTGGAAACGGATGTGAGCTCTAGAGCTACAATCTTTTTTCCTGATCGAAAGCTTATTATGTTTCTGAAAGCTGTGTGAAGTCTTGCCAGGATGCAGGCTGGATAAGAAACAGCTTTGGGAGCTATTTAGGAATTCCCATTTTGGTGTTTGCTGTATACATGGGCCTGATGGCTAGAATTCGGGTAATGACCACACAGTGAAAATCGTCTTGGCAGAAAATATCACACACAGACCCAGAAATGCTTAAATACAGATTTATTGCAAACCAACACCGGAGACAGGGTGATTTCGCAGGCGGGCACCCCATTTTCCTTGGACCTCAGTTGATGGAGCTCAGTGGCCAAACTGCTCCTGCCGTGTCTGAAGAGAGAAAACAGGCAGAGTGCACAGACTCCAGGGCCCAGGCCAGCAGCGAGGGGCGCAGGCTGCTCACAGGATGGCAAGCCCCCTAGTCCACCACTCCCAGATGCCGGCAAGCTGCTGTTACCCCCAGGGGGGTGGGGAGAAACACAAACACTTGGAAAATAAAATTAGGCAAAAGGAAGACAACTGACCGTGGAGTCCACAGCTCCCAAACAGCCAAGGTGCAGGCCTCAGACCCCACCTGGGGACAGGAGAGGACCCCCTGGGGGTGGCAGAGGGGAGGGGACAGAGGCATGGTGCCAGACAATGGTGCCAGAACGGTTCTCACACAGACCGGTAGACCTCTCAGTACGTGGGGCAAGTGAGATCCAGAGGGTGCTGAAGGGGGGCCTCAGGAACTCCATGACCAGCCTCAGTGATGACAGCCAACAACAGGGCTCCGTGCCCCCTTGGTGGTGCTCCCACCAGTCACCAGGTGAACACAGCTCCCGTGACGGCATCAGAGCAAGCAACTGCTTCCCAGGGATGTGTCTACAGGGCCTTGTGAGCCAGAAACCTGCCCCCACACATGGCAATGCATCAGCTCCCACCCACACAGCTGAAGGGGGAAGTTTCTAGAAGGAACGCCCCCACTCCCAGGGCTCTTCCTCCCCCAGTCCAGCACACAGAGCTCGAGGGCAAGTTCCAGGGTGCAGCCGCGCGGTCCTGGCAAAGGGCACGGGCTCTAGGTCCTGGGAGAGCCGCAGGAGCAGGGCCCCAAGCTCTGGGCGGCACAACCGGGCTTCAGCCAAGAAAGGACCGGGGGCTGCAGTGAGCAGGGACACACATGGGGCCTCCTGCGGGGGCCTGGCCCAGCTCGCTCTGACAAGAACCAGTTCCCCAAGGGGTAAGTGCTAGGCCGGGTGGCAGCAGGACAGGCCACTCAGAGGACAGAGATCCTGCGGTGCCGTGCCTGAGGCCACCAGAGACTCTTCCAGCATCCAGAACCAGAGACCAGCACACTGGTTTCCGTGGCTCCTTGACAAGGCTGAGGAAGGCAGTGGACACGTACAAGCAGATGGGCAAAACTACACAAGAACACACCCAGCAAGAGGGCAAGGCAGCAGTTTCCCCAAACTGGCCCCGAGCCCGGCCCTCAGTCTGCACATCCCTGCCTGCGCTTCCACAGCCGAGGGGCACCCATGCCTGCCCCACGCGAGAACAGCAAGCAGAGAGCAGACGAGCAGAGCAGCGAGTGGAGGCAGGGAGGGAGGGAGCGGCGAGTGGTGCTAGCAGGGCCCAGAGCGGCGCCCACTGAGACAGCCCCTGCTCCCCCACACCCCCTCAGCACGGGCCGCACAACCCCGCCCTGCTCTGAAACAGTCTGGAGACGCAGGGCCAGGGTGGAGGCCGGGTTCATCCTTGAAAAATAGGATGGCAAAGGTGAACTAGACAGCGAGTCCCCGGCAAGAGGGAGCTGAGGGGCATGGCTGAGGCCCTGCTCCCCTGCCGGCGAGGGTGTCCTCTCCTCTGGTCATTAAAACTGCACAGCCCCTGGGGAGATGTTGAACATGGCCGGGTCGAATCGCTGGCCTCGGAAGGGAGAGCCTTCAGCATCCCACCCCTTCTTCAGCATCTCATGGACTTTCTACAAACAGAAAATAGAGAGGTTAACTGTAGTCACCAGGCCTGCACGTCCCGGAGCAGAACTCTGCTCTACTTCCTCCGGAAGAGGACCTGCCTGGGGTGACAGCAGACCCTCCGCAAGCCTGTGCTCCCCACATCCAGGTTGCCCCCAATCCTGTCCCCAGAACAACACTGGCCATCTTCCTGGTTTGGATGCTGTCCCTGCTCACCAGGAGTATCTGTCCAAGCTCCAAATGATCCGAGGGCCACAGCCCACAAAGCTGACTGAGCTGTAAAGAAAGGGTCTCTACTCTCCTTTCAAGAGACAAGGCACAAGGGTGGTGGTCTCCAGGCCTGTGCTCTCAGATAGTCTGGGAATGACCTAGGTTGTGACTCAAAGGGAGAGATCTCAGGATGTCTGACTCTGCACGCACCAATCACCAATCCCACAGCCACTGGGAGCAGGGGCCAAAGATGTTATCAAAGGTGGGCTCAATCATCCCAGCCTGGCCACCAGCCTTCGGGGGCGGCAGCAGGAGGCTGCAGCCGTGAGGGAGGCCCCCTGTCCCCCCAGGTCCCCACATCTGCCCTCCATGTCCTTCCTGCAAACACACTGGGCTGGAAACCCTCTCCCCCTTCCTTCTGATCAGGAGAATGAAGAGACTCACGGCCACAGGGCCAGAAAGCCCTACCCACCTCTTAACCTCTAGGCCGACAGACTGAGCTGAGGGGAACACTCCTGGTGTCTGACAAGACTGCAGGGCTCCTGCCCTGTTATTACACCTAAGTGGTGCAGCAGCAAACATGTCAAAGACAAGCAGTATGTAACACTCTCGACTTGGTCCCCCTGACACACACCAAGGACCTTAGAAAGAGCACCTGGCACCTCCAGCGCTGCTGCCCGCAGGCCGCCCCGAGAAGGGACCAGAGAGGCCCAGGCCCCGGCCACACGCGTGACTCCGGGTGCCAGCACAGGGTGATCTGCAGCCCGTCCCGCCTCCTCCAGCGGGTGCCCACCGCCCCCTCTGAGCCCGCTCCTTCTCAGTCTCACTCCACGCCCCTCTTCTGGGCATCCTGAGACAAACCCTCTCCAGTGAGCTCTGACTTGAGACACACCCTCTGAGCTTGACCCACAGCAATGCCCTGTGCCCCAGCCTCGTCATGGGCAGTCTGACGAGCCCTCTTGCTCCAGCCCCACAGGGACCTCAGCCCGCTCCCCACGCTGGTGCTGCCCCAGGCCCCTCACCTCCTACTTTCTTAAGCCGCCTCTCCTCCCACCACCCTCATCCAGGCACCTGCAGCTGTGCTGACTCTCCTCTCCTTGGGACACTTTCCTCCGGGGACCACGGTGACTGTGCAGGGCTTCGAAACCGCAGAGGCCAGCTGCCTCATCACTAGGCCACGCAAGCTTTGCCGGCTCCTCATGCCTCCACGCTTTTCTCTCGGTTCCAAACCGGCTCCCCACACTGCGCGTCCCTCAAGGCCCCGTGTGCCAAAGACAGTCCAGGAGGAAGCCTGGGAGGCCAGGCCCCGTATGCAGACATTCGTTCCCAACCCCTGCTGAGCCCAGAGGAGTTCCAGACAGCAGTGCTGGTGCCCCTGCCTCTCCTAACACAGCCCTGAGGCACCGGGCTGTCCAGGAGCAGGTCAGCTGGACAAGGGGTCACCACTGAGTCCCACCACCTGCCCCACCATCCAAGGGCTCCCATGTGTCTACTGAAGGTCTCCACAGGGCACTGCACTCTGCCAGGCACTCGTGCCATCACGGTCAGCACTGCTGGGCCCATGGCAAGTCCTGCCAGAACCACTTCTGACTCAAACCACGGAAGTCTTTCCATCAGACCAGTGTCTTCTGGTTTCCTCTTCAGATGCTTCTTGGATCGGTGGATCCCAGCCCTGAGCTCATCAGCAGGGACCTCTTGCTTCTTATTTAGACCTCATGGCTAAATGCCTGCCAACTCTGGGGTCAGACACCCAAACTTTAAACAGTTGCCCAGGGCCCTCTCCAATCAGGCTGGTGTTCAGACTGCTCTTTCATCTGGTGGCTGCAGGCAAATGCAGAATTAACTGGATAAAACCGCCATCTAAACATGCAGAGGTGGCTGCACTCCACGTCCTGTGTTAGGCCAGCTCGGGGATTACAGCCTGAGACCACTTTCCACAGATGAGACCACCAGGTGCCTGGGAGCCAATGGTCAACCACAGTCCTGGCCTCCAGCCGCATAAGCCCAGGGAAGGTTGGCAAACCAGATCAAGAGACGATTCAGAGACTCAGGGAGGGATGACAGACAAGCCTGACACCAGCTCCGGGTTCAAACCCCACCCTGCTGCCAGACCAGCTACGGGACCTTGAACATGTGCTGTGACATCTATACCTCAAGCCCCCTCTCAAATCCCCATGCGGTTTACTTGGGACACTGAGACTGGAACTCTCTTCTCTAAACAGCCACTCTTGGGAGTATCAAACAGGAGAAGACAGCACATGTCTAATCCTCATCTCTGCCACCACAGGCTCCGGAGGAGTCTCCTCTCCAGTCACTGATGTCCTCCTGGCTTCTGTGGCTGCTGGCCAGCCACACTTCTCAGGCCTCTGACTTCAAAAGTGACTTGGAAGAATTTTCTTCCCACTGGTCCTTTGTGATCAAACCTGCACTGGACCTGAGGCAGGGTGGTGCCAGGCTGTTCCTCCTGTACTGAGGGTCTTGGAGGGGCTGAGGGGAGGGAGCTGGCATTACCAGGACCCTCTGGACAGGCACCTCTCAGCCCTGCCACCTGGGCTCTCGGTCCAGGCACGGAACCAGAGCCCCATCCCAGGCGGTGACCAGGCCCGGGCTGCCATGTCGGGACCCAGGAGGCAGCTACACAGACAGCAGCATGCCCCGTCCACCCCAGCTCAAGCCCCAGGAAGGGTGCGTGCCCATACCAGCTCATGGCTCTGCGGCTTGCCCTGCAGCTTCTGGTGGTAGTCGAAGGTGAGCCTGTCCAGGACGGCGTGCTCCTCCTCGTCCACCGTGGCCATGGAGCGCTCCTTGTTGATCTTGTCGATGTCGATCTGCTCCTCGCCCTCCAGGATGGCACTCCACCAATACTCGCCCACCTTGTTCAGGCTCACCTGGCACACGAGGGCAGAGACAGGGTCAGGGCTGGGGAGGCGGCACTGGGGACCCAGGGAATGTGGGGACACTGGGGATTCCACTCTCCAGAACTAGGACTGAGTGGTGCCTATGGTCCTTGTCCCCAGGTCCTCTCAGAAAAAGTGACCCCCCCAC
Organism: Odocoileus virginianus; assembly: GCF_023699985.2. Classification (NCBI taxonomy): domain Eukaryota; kingdom Metazoa; phylum Chordata; class Mammalia; order Artiodactyla; family Cervidae; genus Odocoileus; species Odocoileus virginianus. The sequence goes on from NC_069674.1 coordinate 39,953,790, forward strand.
AGGCATCAGCAACCCCACCTGCTCAGCAACCCCACCTGCTTAGTCACCAGAAACCCAGCCTGCTCATCAGAGGGGATGTTTCCAGCTGCTCTGAGCTGCACCACCCATGGTAACTGGCACCTGTCACAGCCTCCCGAGCTGCCAAGGGAAGCTTGAGCCCAAACAGGAGCTTCTTTCAACATCCACCTGTTGAGCCCCCATTAGCTCACCACCTGCCCAATGGCCTTTCCTGCTTCCAAGTACAGCAGCCAGTCTCCTGCCTGCTGGGGAGACTCGGAACACAAGGGACCAAGCATTCAGCCTGACAGACTCCCCCACAACCAGACGCCCAGGCTTCTCTGTCCCACTGTCCTCCCTGGCCTGGCCAGGGCGACCACTACATGTGACTCACTTCCTGCCCAGCCTCATGGTGTAGCCCAGGGAGGCGACAGAAGAGTTGGGGGGGGGGGGGGGAGGGAGCATGAGAACTGAGACAAAATGCGGAATAGCAGGACTTGGCCTGAAGGTGAAGCCAAGTACACGCATCCCAGGGACCACACAGGGAGGGCCCAGGCCACACCCCTTCCTACACCCAGCGGCTGGGTTCTTGGGGAAACTCTCTACCAGCTGACCAAGAATTGACAGGTGAGCTGCGACCCTACCTCACACTGTCCACCCTCAGACAGGATGGAACCCCCAGTCACGCCCATAGGGGTACAAGGGCGATAGAGGTGACGAGCCCACAGCAAGAGCAGCTCTTACTCAGAGGAGCACCATGAGGACAGTGTGACTGGCTCGTGGGCAATCCTGACAAGTGACATCTGTGAAGATGCTGCGTGCTCACAGGTCGTAAGTCAGTGTGCCCCATGGCGCATGGGCCACGGGGGGCAGTGCTGCCAGCTCCAGCCCTCTGCCCTGGTGCACCAAGAGCCCCTGCGGAGCCCAGGTCCAGCAGAGCTCAGCCCCAGGCGCTGAGAGCGGCTGAGGTGTGGGCGCTGACAGGGCGGGTCACATAGTGGAGACAGCTCCAGAAAACCGCGAGCACAGCATCAACGTCAGTATCTCAGCCCAGTACACAAGGCTGCCCCACTTCTGACCATCATGGGTGGACATAGCTGTGCAGATGGCAGGGGTGAGGTGGCAGGGGTCCTGCCCTTCTGATCAGATGAATGACCTCTACCCTGCCAACACCACGGTTTCCAGTCAGAGACTCTCTGTGCCCAGATGCTCTGCCCAGCTGCTCAGGCAGCTTTTTGCCGACTTACTCTCCTGCTTGCACGCGTGGACCTGACCTGGCCCTCTAAGACCCTAGTGCCAAGTTCTGAGCCCCGTCTTCATGGGACTGCAGATCTCTGGGCCAGTGCAGTGAAAGGCTTCTGAGGGGGAAATCCACTCTCTCCATACTATTCCAGGAGAGCTTCTTCTTTTTTTTTTTATACTGTCATTTTAAACCTTTAATCAGATTCCATTCATCATTATCAGTCATATTACATGCCATGATTAGCTTTCTATAAACAATTTTGCCTTCTGTTTACAAATTGGTATCAATGAAATAAAAAATAAAACCATATACTAGGCAAAGAACTTTATTTATTTTTGTCTCAAACTTTATTCTTAGGCTTCTTCAGCTTCATTAGCTGCAAAGAATGAATTGTATATAAGCAAAAACTGAAAAGAGCTGCAGTGTCCAAGGGCTTAGGCTTAAAAATATTAGAGATCTAGATTTTATCAGATCCATAAACAAAATTTTAAAAAGCAGTCATAATATAAAATAGCAGCTCCCAGGAACTTCCTCAAGATTCATCTTCTTCGGAAGTTAACTCAGTTCCGTGTGCTTCGTTCTTGGGGGCCTCGTCAACATTCTCCACAAGATCTGGAACTTCATCCTCCTCCTCTCCAGTGGCAAGTGGTGCTTTTCCATCCACGGACTGTCTGGGCAGAGCTTCAGCCAGTCTCCTTAAACTGGTCAGGCTGTCGGCACCAAGCTGGTTTAAGACGCTGGGGAGCATTTCTGTCAGTTGCTTTGTCTCAGCGTGGCCTGTAATGGTGAAAGTATTTGCTGCCAGAGATGCCTGAACTTTAGGGTTGTTAAAGTGGATCACTGTTCCTTGATTTGTGAACATATTCACCTCTTCAATACCAGAGATATTGTTTACCCCTAACTTCTTTAAAGAGAACTGAAGTTTTTTGTCATCTGCTGTGGCTGTTCTATGAACCACCTTCTTCCTTCTGCGAGCAGTTCCTTTCCCACCAATGCGCACTTGTGCCTGCAGTTTGGTGAGTTTCTCCTGGTTCATGATAGTTTCTTTCATCTTGTTGGAGCGGAAATGGGGCTGTGCGGGGGACTAGGGTTGGCGCTCAGGTGGTCTCAGGCAGACCAGCTGAGGTTAGGCGCACCATACGCGGGGACACAAGATCCAGGAGAGTTTCTGAGGAACAGTCAGCCCTCTATCCACTCACTCAACCAACTTCAGATCACAAATATTTGGGAAAGAAATTTCCAGAAAGTTCCCAAAAGCAAGACTTGAACTTGTCTCCTTCAGCAACAACTGTTTACACAGCATTTGCACTGTATTAGGTACATGCCATGAAGTATAAGAGAGAATGTGTGTAGGTTATGTGCAGACACAACACCATCTATCTAAGAGATGAGAGCATCCTTGGATGTGGGTATCCTCAGGCGGTCCTGCAATCAACCCCCTGAGGATACTGAAAGACAACTCCACTTACAGAATATAAATCTCCAAAGAGAACAAACCCTTCAGATTTATTTTATTCGTGTCTTTGTTAGTGATCACTGATCTCAGCAGTGATCTCATTATCACTGCTGAGATCTTTCTTAACATGCATCATTAGTATTAATGCAAGCCCTATAAAATACATACTGCTACCTCTACCTGGAAGTTAGCACCTCACCTGGATCGCCCAATGCCACAGGCAGAGCAGAGCCACGCTCGGGCCAACAGCCCTCGACGGGACTGTGGGGGGCCAGCCTGCACCCCACCCCGGTGCTCTGCTGCTGCTCCTCACACAAACCACAGCTGGGGTGTCTCAGTCAGGTCCACGCACACCCGGGCCTAACACGGCTCGGGGGCACCACAGGACTGATCCTGACAGGGAGCTTGGGGGGCCTCACTACCTGTGCCTCCTGCCTCCACACAACACGTCTACATGGGCACTCTGCACACCCAACAGGCAGTAAGATGAGCCGAGCACCATCTTTAAGGTGAAAGTCACATCAACGTACAATTAGCCATTTTCAGGTGAGCAATTCAATGCACTCAGCACATTCAAGGAGGCTGTCTAGCTCCAGAACATTCTTGTCATCACAAAAAGAGAACCTGTACCCATGAGCAGTCACTCCCCACTCTGCCCAAAGGCTTGCCCTCCCCCAGCCCTGGCAACAAATCATTTATTTGCCTTTTCTGGACACTTCCCAGAAACGGACCCAAAGGCTATGTGTTCCATGCCTGGCTTCTTTCACTCAATGCGATGTCACCACATTCCTGTGCTAGTGGGTCAGAACTTTATTCTTTTTCCAGGTTGAGCAATACGAAATGTAGCATCCAGAGGACTAGGGGAAAATGTTCTTGGAACGGGGCTCAAGGATTCAGGTCTAAAAATAATATCTTTGATAAAGTAGTCTGATGGTTTAACATTTGTTTTGATTTTTTAACATTGTTATATTTTTTTAATTGGGTTTGCAGAGGCGTAAGCTGGCACATAGTAAAACTCACTTGTGAGAGTACATCTGTCCTATGAGTTTTGAAAAATGCAGCCACGTAGCCACCACTATCAAGCCACACCCTAAAGTTCCTGGTCCCCTTGGTTGGTGATCCCCTCAGCCCGACACTTGCTTTGCCCTCTTGCAGGTCTGTGTCTTGGGCTGCTCTTCTCTTAGCATAGTGGTCTGGCGTTCAGCCACGCTACACACGCATGGAGGGGTAACCCCTTGACACGGTCGGCTGACACACTTGTGGGTGGCCAGGTGGGCATTTCCAGGGTTTGGCAGTCACCTACCAGGCTGCCTGCAGGGCTGTGTGTGAACGTGCATCTCCCTTTCCCTTCGTAGACACCCAGCAGGGGGTCCTACGGTAAGTGTATGTGTATCTTTATGGCCTTCCCATCTGTAGTGTAAGTTTATGTGTAACTTTACGGCCCTTCTCTCCGCAGGGGAGCTCCAGGGGCTCCACACTCTTGCCAGCACCAGCTACTGTCGATTGTTTTCAGGACCCAGGCAAATATATATGTAGTGACATGTCACCGTGGTTTTAATTGGCATTTCCTTAACAACTAACAATGCTGAGCATCTTTCATGGACTTATGTGCCATCTCATTTCTTAAAACATTTTATCTGGAATAATTTCAATCTCAAAAGTTACTAGAATTGTTCAAGTACAAAGAATAGCCACACACCCTTTTCCTACATTCACCCACTGTTAACACACTACCCTTTTTATCACATGTGTGTGTCTGCACACACACTCTCACTCTGTAAGTTTATATATAATATGTGGTAAATTGCAGGACATTTGTTTCAGAATCTTGGCCCTTTAACCCTAATACTTCAGTGAGTGACTCTTCCTTAAGATATGAAAGTTCTTCACTATTGGGTTGGCCAAAAAGTTCACTTTGATTTTTCTGTAACATCTTAAGGAAAAACCTGAAGTTTTTGGACAACCCAGTAGAGTTCAGCTCCTCTTCCCTCCATGAGAGGATCCAGTTCAGGATCCCGACTACATCTTAGTGAGCCTGTGCCCTTTAACCTAGAACATTCCGCCGCTGCTGTCTTTTGCTGTTAAAACCCATTCTTCATCTGGGGTCCGTCTGGTGCTTCCTCCTGATTAAACTCAGGGACATGCCCCCAGTAGAACCCTGCACAGGTGATGCTGTGCCCCTCCTGCAATGTCCCACCTGCAGGCACAGACATCACGTGGCTGCAGCGCCTGGGTGTTCCTCCCCGACCCCTCTCCCCCACAGTGGCGGGGAGACAACGCTTCCAGCCCCAACAGAAGCTGTGGGAGGCCAGCAGGGGCTTTCTCTCAGCACCAGCTCCTGGATGTCCAGCATCTCAACAGCTCTCACTCACTCCAGCCCCTGACCATGCAGCACTCGGAGCGCCCCAGCCCAGCTGGTCAGGGGTGGCTGCTGTGACCTGATAACTCACCCTCATCCCTCAGCCTTCCTCCAGGTTCTTTGTAGCAACCAGTCCCAGATCTAGAATCAGTTTCTCAGGGGAACCCCCAGAGTGCTGGCTGAACAGTTTTCCCAAAATGGCCTTGCAGAAACTTCCAACTCCACGTGGATCAGCTTACCTCAGCACCCCAATCTGTGCTGATGACTCACCGACACTCATCTCTCTCCCCTCCCCTCCCTCACAGAACCCTGTTTCTATTCAGGGAGGCAGTGTGCCCAGCAAGGAAGACGGCTCCTCGCAGCTGACCGTACGTGGGATCAAGTCTGGGCCAAGGAGATGTGCATGAAAGTTGCAGGTGATGTTTCAGGGGGTTGCTCTGAAACCAGGACAGGGGACAGGCAAAGACAGCAGGGGGCCTGCTCAGCTCCAGGCACTTCTGCGGCAAGGACTTGATCCCCAGCCAGACCACTGACCTCTCAGGGCTTTGCCAGAGGCAGTACCATTGTGGGGAATCTCCCAGTCTTTGATATTAACAAACTTCTTAAGCTTTACCATTAAAGCACTGAGGGCCGGACAAAGCTGGCTGTGATGGGGGCGTGGCTGGGAGGCAGTGACCACAGGCCACTGAGCTTCCTCCACTCTCTCCTCCCACGTGGGATGGAGGGGGGTGCCTGCTCTGTCCACCGGGAGCGTGGTCCTTTGGTTCAGCTTGGCACATCCCTCCTGTTCACTGGGCAACTTCTCCAGAACGCTGCCGGAACATGATGCCTTAGGCCACCTACTTCTCAACACCAGGCCTCAGCTCTTCCTGGCTAGGACCTGGGGATTGGCAATGATGCCAAAAATGTGACCAGCCTGAGAAACATGATGGGTCCCGGGAGACATGGGTACTGAAAGCCAAGAACTTGCATTTCACTCCCTGGACTAATTTCCAGGCTTGGGCTTTTGCCAAAATACTAACATAACTTAACCTGTGTTTTAAGCTGAACAATGGTCCCTCAGGGCCAGGAAAGGGGCAGGTGGCCACCCACGACAAAACAAAGATGGTGAGCCACTTCACAGAGAAACACATATCCTCCCTAGAAAAATGGAAAGGAACAAATGGGAGAAATGCAGATAAGTCAACAAAGACAAGTTAAAATTAACAAGCCCAGCGCTAGGGCGCAAAGGGGCCTGGTGATGTCACAGAAATCTGACATCCTTCCGGGGAGAGCCATGGCAATGGCCAAGGACAACAGTCAGCCTGTAACTCCACTTCTGAGAACTGTAATTTAAAGAAATCATCTAAATATGGGGGTGCAGCATGCATTAAAACACTCCCAGGCTCAGGCATCACACACACAGCAGTGTGAGCTTAAGACAAGTGGACAAAGGTCTGCAAACACTGCAGCTCCTGAACTGACTTTAAATGACTCGAGTGTGGGTCGTGTCAGCATGTTAACGAGCTTTGCCTCACAAATGGCTATGAATCAAGAGACATGGAGCATCACAGGCACGAGGCCATGGCCTGCAGGCGCCCAGAGTCCGGCCATTAGCCCCGCCTGTGGGGAGAAACCAGGGCAGTGAGCCGACACGGGTTCTGGGACAGAATGAGGCACAGGGGGAGGCCCTGGTTTCACGTCTCCGTAACCAAGAAAGGAGCTTGCTTGAGAATCAAGCAGCCTCGTTTAACATTCTCAAGTGTGGGAGGGAGGGAGGCAAGAACTGTCATCCGGTTTTAGCTGCCACCCCTGCCTGCTCTGAAAGGCTGCTCGGGCGTGTCTGATGCAGATCCCGGCTCAGGCGAGGAGGGAACAGTGGCTGGGAATCAAGGGGCATGTCTGCATCAGCCTGCCTGGGAGGTGAGGACTCAGGCCATGGGCTCTGGCGAGGTGATAGGCATCCCTGGGCAGACCCCCCTTTGTCCCAAGTGGTGCCCACAGAAACCGTGCCTTGTGACACAGCCTGTGCGAGTGTCCCAGGGCAGCCATAACAAAGCCCACAAATGGTGGGCTTGCAACAAGACATCTATCCTCTCTGCCTGGAGGCTGGAAGGCCTACATCAAGGCGCTGCAGGCCTGCACTCCCTCTGGAGCTTCTGGGGGACCTTGCCTGGCTGTCATGGCACTGTGTATCTGTGTCTTTTCTTCTTCTAAGGACACTTGTCACTGGATTTAGGACCCACCTGGATAATTCAGGATCATCTCGTCATCTGCAAAGACCATTCCTCCAAACAGGCCCTACTGCAGGTTCTGGGGATTGGTGAGGACATCTGGGGGCCCTTTCCAGTCCACTCAGACTTGGGGAGGTGGGCCCTTGATGATTTCCCTCAATCGCCCCAGTGCCTAGCACAGGGTCTGGCACTTAGTCATAAGCACACAAGGCTCTGAGTCTCACTCTAAGACCAAGGAACAGAGGTACCATGGGGCTCAGATGGCTAGTGGGACTGAGGCAGAGAGCAGGCCTGGTGACCGCGGCAGCTGTGCTGCTTCCTCCAGAGGCTCGAGGGAGTGGCACTGGTTCTTTGCAGCAGACGCACTGCGATCTTGACACATCCAAGAAGCGTGCTCACTGCACTACAGTATCATCTCAGACACATGGCGCTCAGAGTCATCAATAAAATAACTACACTGAAAACACACCAAACCTCCAGCTCCACGAGTAACAGCGTCTCCACAACACACAGGCATTGGCTTTACCAACAGTCAGCAGGAAGGCAGAGACGGGCAGAGCCCCACAATTCAGGAGAAAGTGCACGCCAGGTGAGCAGGGGCCTGTGCTGTCGAGAAAGCTCCAGAGGAGGATATGATGCTCTAAACAAGTCCCCTTTCCCTTCTACAAGTGGTGAAGCAGCATTAGAAATGTGACACCATCCACAGATGACGAAAGCCACTCAAAGGTACCCAGGGAAAGAACCAGCACAGCACCTGCAATCCCCGGAGGCTTCTATGTGGACCCCGTGTGGTGAGCAGGAGCAGAACTGAGCCACGCTTACAGCAGGGACAGGTGTCCCTCAGTCCATGGCCAGTGCTGCTCCTTTATAACTCCTTGAGCAGCAGTTGCTTGGCAAAGCAAACTGGAAAACTATAAGGTGGCCAGGGCACAAGCTTCCTCCTGGACCAGAGGAGGACCTGGGGTGACTGCGGGGCCTGGGCACATGACCAGCCACCCAGGCCACCTCAGCAAGGTTGGCAGAGACGGCGACACCCCGGCCTCCCTGCTGGCCCAGTGCAGCCTCTCTCAGACACCACCACACTGCGACCAGCTCTCCTCCCCTGCCTGCTCCCTCAGGGCACCTTTCGGTTGAAAGTCAGAGAAGGAGGGAGCAGGAGCCTCCGGGTCTGGAGTCTGGCTCCACCCTGAGCAAGCCCTTCACCCTGAGTGCCAGCATCCTGGTGTGTTAACAGGCTTGCAGAGATGAAAAGAGATGAAACAGCATTGCCAGGCACCTCAGGCAGCCAGGCCAGAGTACCCGTACATGACAGATGGAGGCCTGAATCACAAGGAGTTAACGCCTGGCCGCAAGCCACGTGTGTTCAGATCTAAGTTGTACAAAACACATAAGATGACATGGCTCTGGAACAGGTGTGAAGAAGTCAGTGTCACCTCTTGTGACAAACACCCTAAAGAGTGAGCTACCTGGTAACAACCTCATTTTCACAGAAGTAACATCAAGTAAAGAGAATCCTCGGTATCCTGATTACAACCCTGACAGACGAAGTGGGCTGTAAACAGAGGCTGTAACCTTCAGGGTCCAGCAACGAGGTCAGTCTTTCCATCCCAGGCACGGACTCAGGCTGGCAGGGCTGAAGATAGCAGAAGTGCCCCTCAGAGGGAGACCAGCACAGCAGCTGCCTGCTGGGGCTGCTCTGGGCAGTCCATCAACCCCACATCGGTGATGTGAGGCCTGGTGCCCGTGGACAACAGGGCACCCAAGATCACGAGTCCACATTTCTGGGACCACTTGAGCCATCACAGCAGCACCTGCAGAGGGTAGCCTGCCAGCCGCTGGCTCCCACTGGCCACTGGCATGACCTCGGTGGGCAGGGGGATAATGAGACCCTGGCTTTCTACCTCCTGCAACCAGGCGAAGTCCAGATGAGACCATGACCACGAAGGCATTCTGCAAATGGAGGATCTGGTGATAAGAACATGGGCCATAGTTTGGGGAATGGTGCTGCAAGTGGGGAGGCACAGTGGTGAAGGGATGAGGGACTGAACCCCAGGGCAATGAGGGAGGAAATCATCACAACTGTCATACGCTCATGGTGAGCAGGAGAAACCTCAGGAGGACAGGGGATGTGCAACAGAGCAAGGTCTAAACAAGACTCTGGCAGACCTGGCCAGCACTCTGCCACCGGTGCCCCTGTCACACAGAGGGGCCTCTGTGTGCTCATGGGTCCTGAGCATGCTGAGACCTCCAGCCAACCCAGCACTGGTGGAATCCTCTCTGTTCCATCTGGCATGGGTGTGTGCGAGCTGAGAGAAGCCAAACAGAAACCCAGGGGCCTTGCTGGTTAGGACCAAACAGGCAGGCCCATGGGCATCTATTTTCCAGAGACAAGTAGATCTTGATGAAACTGTACCTAAAGAACATTTCTATATAAAATTCTGAAGCTTTTCTTTGTCCAAAGACTTAATATTTTTCTTTTCATCTTTACCCCTTTCACCATGCCCCAGGTTAAACACCCCAGGAGGAGGGAAAAGAATGAACCCAAATATACAGTCTCCCTTTGCTGCAGGAAGCTTCCCTGCATGCTGCCCACTGAACAGGTGCAAGGCTCTTACGAAGGAAGAATGTAGTAACTGGAACACATTTCCCTTAGTTTGTATCACACACCATCAGTTAGCTTAGCCAATTGAGACCCCCTTTATCAAATAAGGCTGTCTGAGCTTATTAACTCTGCATCCTCCAGACTGGCATTCATGAAAATGATCTGCCTTTTAGTTTTTAATTTATTTGGTTTTGTCTTTTAGATATAACTGAATCCCTGGAGAGAGGACTAAAGAGACACACCCAGTGTGAGCACAGCCGCACTCTGGGGATGGTGCCCCGCCAGGACCTCCTCTGTGGTCACTGTGTGTGGTCTGTGAGTGGGCAGGAGGACAGACTGCACTCAAGGGCCCCTGAGTTTCTCACTGACAGGGGCTCCACCTCAAGGAGCCAAGCACTGGGACCCCCAGGGGCCAAGGCTGCAGATGCGGCAGTGAGTCAGCAGAGGCCCACAAAGGTGCCTTCTGAGCTATGTGGCAAACAATGAGGCAACTCCCCCGCTGGCAGGAATCAACACACCCACTGCCTCAACAGCCCACACTCACCAAGACACACTTCCCAGGTTCGAGGCTCCAGAGGGAGCTCTCGGTGTTGATCTTGTGGGTGAACTTCCCTTCCATGAGGACACGCTCCTCATTTTCCTCCAGCACAGCCACCCGGATGGAGGTGCTGCTAAGGGTCACCGAGACCTGGAACAGAGCAAAAGAGAATCACCCTGTGTTCCAAGACAGGAGGGGACAGTGGTTTCCAAGGCGCCTGGCTGCACACAGCAAGAGAACAGGAGGCAAGACCATGCCAAGCGTCACCAGGTCCACTGAACCAAGAAAATAATACCAACCAACTCACACATGAAGGGGACTGTGTCGTCATCCTTCAAGAGAATGCACTTACAGTTTTGATATGCCTAACAGAAACAGGGGGTGCTTTGTGGGAACAGAATCTCTTCTCCAGTGAGAAGGGGAGACCAACTCCCTGGACGGAAGGCAAGCAGGGCCGGTGTAGCAGCGGGGCTACTCCCCCACGCCCACCTTGCTGTCTGGAGTTGGGGGGCTACTCCCCCCACGCCCACCTTGCTGTCTGGAGTTGGGGGGCTACTCCCCCCACGCCCACCTTGCTGTCGGAGTTGGGGGGCTACTCCCCCCACGCCCACCTTGCTGTCGGAGTTGGGGGGCTACTCCCCCCACGCCCACCTTGCTGTCGGAGTTGGGGGGCTACTCCCCCCACGCCCACCTTGCTGTCTGGAGTTGGGGGGCTACTCCCCCCACACCCACCTTGCTGTCTGGAGTTGGGGGGCTACTCCCCCCACACCCACCTTGCTGTCTGGAGTTGGGGGGCTACTCCCCCCACACCCACCTTGCTGTCTGGAGTTGGGGGGCTACTCCCCCCACACCCACCTTGCTGTCGGAGTTCACAGCAGTCCCACCCCAGAGAACATGCCCGGGGCCAGAGCAGCCAGCTCCTCTTCCCTCTGGGAGCTGCTGCGCTGGCTGTGGCCACAGCTCGGCTCTCACCCAGGAGGGTGAGGCCAGGTCCTCTGGTTTTACATTTTGTGTCTGTTCTCCCATATCCTCATTCGCTGGGTCTCTGCTCTCACATGTCTGTCTTCACATCTGCGCTGGAGCTGCTGGACTATGGGCTTTGCTTCATGCGTGGATCCCAACAAGCAGCATCCCAAGTACATTCAGATCAGTAAACAGTCCAGGAAAGAAAACAGAACTACAGGGATTTCCCCCCCACCCCCAATCACCACCACCTTCTCTTTAAAATTCTAAATTCTGTGTTTTACAATGCAAGTCTTTTTATAATAGTATTTACACAATGTGTTCATTACATGAACACAGTCTGGCTAACTTAGACCTTTCTCACTGGAGTGTGGGGTCAGTCAAGCTGTCAAAACAGTTTGGAGGTGGCCCTCCCATGTCACTTGGTAAGTGCTTATTAAATGCTTATAAAGCACTTGAAAAGATTCCCTCAGTGTCATAGAATTTTCGAACTGGAGTTTACACACACGTTGATGGAATCTGATACTATAATCTACCTAAATTTTAAATAACCATAAATGAGTGATGGAAAGGAAAATGATGTCTGCTCCAGTGGGGTCCTGTGAGCCCAAGTTCCACTTACACTCAACTTTGGGAGAATTACCACTTTCTCGACTGATTCTGCTAAGGCACAGGTACAACTCACTTCACTCCCAGCTGCCCAACAGTAGACCAGCTCACTCCTAGATGGATCCAGACAATCGCTGGCCAAATCATGTCCCTGACCATGAACTCAGAAGTGCAGAGAACACTTGACAGGTGGACAAAGGCTCCATCAGTTGGACTCCCAGAAACAAGCTCACTTTAACAAATTAAATTCTCCAGCCAGCTTTACCTAACAGGATAATTTCTAAATCTGGGTGAGTTTCCGTAACATCTGTCTCTTGTACAAAGGGGATGCACCCAGGCAGCAAGGGGAAACTAGGCAGGAAATGCTTCCAACAGCTCCAGTCCAAGGTGTCACTCTGAGAACAGGCGGTCATCTTCTGACCCACAGAGATGACAGGAACAAAACACAAACAGAAGAACCCCAGACAACACAAGGGAAGAAGGGAGAGGCCAGGACAGACAAGCTTTTGACAGCTCTGTGGAGAGGAAGGAAAAGTGTGGGGACAGACGACACAGAACAGGGGCAAGCACAGCTGCGTGGGGCCTCTGGCTGGCAGCTGGCAAGAACAGAGCATGGAGGCAGAACAGCTGAGTCAGTCCACAGGGCAGCTGGGCCAGCGAAGCCCCAGCAGGAGAGGCTGGAATCCGCCATGTGCCACCGAGCAACAGGCAGCCCTGCTCCAGAAAACCTGGCCAGCAGCTGAGGGGACTGGGTGGACACTGGTCCAGCATACCATAAGGCAAAGCCAACCACCAGTCAACCCCAACCACCAGTCAACCCCTCAGCTGTGAGCAGCGATGGGAGGAGCAGACCACAGACATGTAAAGGAGAAAACCATCAACATCATTCCACACTCAAAAGAATGAGGAAGATATATTTTTTAAATAAAAAAACTAATAGGGAACTAAGGACTGTATCCTATGAGAAAAAGCAGCAGCCCCAAAAGACAGACTTAGGTTAACAACAGAAAAAAAAGGTAAAGATTACAGAGCTACCTAAGAAAAAAGGCAGTTTTAAAATATGTCCAATTTATATTCTGAGAGACCTGAGAAGATACTGCATCTGCAGAACCAGAATAAAACATGAAAACAGAACTAGACAAAACAAACAAAAGACACTTAGAAAAAAATAGAGTGAAAATAAAATTTTCAATAGAAAGGCTGGAAGATAATATCAAAAAAATCAAGGTAGAGTAACAAACCAATCCAGGCAATCAGTTTGGCATCCCAGAAACTATGACAAGAAGACGACTACTTTCCAGTGCTTAAGAAAAACATGCCTTCAGTTTGAAAGAAACCACTGAGGGCTGAACAGAAGGAATGAGAGGTGACAATTCATATCACTGAGTATCTAGAATAAGTTCCAAAAAGTTCTAAATAACAGGGTAAAAGTTTACGCACAAAGAACCAGAATGGAAGAGATCACTAGAATCAGTAACAGTGGATGTAAGCAAACAAGAGAATGACACCCACAATCACGCTGAAGCGTCTGCTTGTTTGTTTGTGCCGGATCTCAGTTCCCCTACCAGGGACTGAACCCAGGCCACAGCAGCAAAAGCCCAGAATCCGAGGTGACCAGGGAATTCCAAAGAAAGTATTTTTCAAAGTTAGAATTCCATACAAACTCAAATCACAAAATAAGTGAAAGGTTAAAATAACGGCATTTCTTCTGCTTTATTGACTACACCAAAGCCTTTGACTGTGGGAAATTCTTCAAGAGATGGGAATACCAGACCATGTGACCTGCCTCTTGAGAACTCTGTATGCAGGTCAAGAACCAAGTTAGAACTGGACATGGAACAACAGACTGGTTCCAAATAGGAAAAGGAATATGTCAAAGCTATATTGTCACCCTGCTTAACTTACATGCAGAGTACATCATGCAAAATGCTGGGCTGGATGAAGCACAAGCTGGAATCAAGATTGCCAGGAGAAACATCAATAACCTCAGATATGCAGATGACACCACACTTACGGCAGAAAGTGAAGAACTAAAGAGACTCTTAAAGTGAAAGAGGAGAGTGAAAAAGTTGGCTTAAAACATTCAGAAATGTTTCTACATTCAGAAAACTAAGATCATGGCAACCGGTCCCATCACTTCATGGCAAATAGATGGGGAAACAAAGCAAACAGTGAGGGACTATTTTTTGGGCTCCAAAATCACTGCAGATGGGGACTGCAGCATGAAGTTAAAAGACGTTTGCTCCTTGGAAGAAAAGCTATGACCAACCTAGACAGCATATTAAAAAGCAGAGACAGGGGACTTCCCTGGTGGTCCAGTGGCTAAGACTCCATGCTCCCAGTGCAGGGGACCGGGGTTCGATCCCTGGTCAGGGAACTGGATCCCACATGCCACAACTAAAGAGTTTGTATGCCGCAAGTAAAGACCTGGTGCAAATAAATAAATAAATATTAAAAAAAAAAAAAAAAAAAAAGCAGAGACATTACTTGGCCAACAAAGGTCCGCCTAGTCAAAGCTATGGTTTTTCCAGTAGTCTGTATGGATGTGAGAGTTGGACCATGAAGAAAGCTGAGCGCCAAAGAATTGATGCTTTTGAACTGCGGTGCTGGACGAGACTCTTGAGAGTCCCTTGGACTGCAAGATCCAACCAGTCAATCCTAAAGGAAATCAGTCCTGAATATTCATTGGAAGGACAGAGGCTGCAGCTGAAACTCCAATACTCTGGCCACCTGATATGAAGAACTGACTCACTGGAAAAGATTGAAGGCGGGAGAAGGGGATGACAAAGGATGAGATGGTTGGATGGCATCACCAACTCGATGGACAAGAGTTTGAGTAAGCTCCGGGAGTTGGTGATGGACAGGGAAGCCTGGCATGCTGCAGTCCATGGGGTCGCAAAGAGTCAGACAAGACTGAGTGACTGAACTGAATTGAACTGAACTGACAACATTCAGGAGCACTGTATTTATTACCACACCATCATTTTGAGAAAGTTACTTGAGGCTATAACATAACAAAATGAGGATGAAACTAAAACAGAGGAAGACCCTGGATAAGGGAGGGTCAAACAGTACAAACTTCTACTTATAAAATGAGTAAGTTCTGGGAATCTGAAGTACAGCATGGTGGCTATAATTCACAATACCTGTATATTTAAAAGTTGCTAAGAGAGGAGAACTAAAAGTTCTCATCACAAGAAAGAAACTGTGACTATGTGAGGTGGTGAATGTTAACTAAACTTACGGCGGAATTATTTTGCTACACACACATACACATTTCAAATAATTATGCTGCACATCTGAACCTACAATTATATATGCCAATTATATCTCAATAAAAATAAAGGGGGGGGGGGTAAGATCCCAGAAAGGATCTAAAACACAGTGAATTTAATCTAGAAGTGAGGTAAAAAGAAGTTCTAGAATGCAAGCTATATAATATTGAACTAGAAAATAATCAGTCCAAATGGGAGTCATGGGTGAAAACAGTCTGCAGAGAGTGACTTCTAGACAATACAGAGTACCAATGAGAATCTGGGTAATTCTGAGTTTATGACGACAGTGTACTATTTTTGACCAAAAAAAAAAAAAAAAAGCAAGACAGCAAGAAACTCCAGAAAAACAAAACACTATACAAGAAACTCCTGATCCAAAGGGATGCAGTGAAAGTGGAGTAAAACCAGAGACCTGAGCCCTGAGTGGAAGGGGCAGTGGGCTCAGGCACACACACCTTCGGGGTCCTGACAGATGAAGCTGGACGTCAGGGGAAATTCCGGGTCCCCTGAGACTTTCCTGGGCAGCCACCTGCTGGCTGGCAGGAAGAGCTGAGGCGTGGGGAGCAGGGCAGCAAGCGTATGAGACCAGAGCTGCCCTGGTAGGGCCAATGTGGGGAATGGGAGTGTACCATCTGTAGCTGCAAGTAACTTTCTCAAAATGATGGTGTGGTAATAAATACAGTGCTCCTGAATGTTGTCAATTCAGTTCAGTTGAGTTCAGTCACAAGTCATGTTTGACAAGATATACATAGAAAACATCTGGCAGGACTTCCCTGGTGGTTCAGTGGTTAAAGTTTCCCCTTCCAATGCAGGGGGTGCAGGTTCAATTCCTGGTCAAGGAGCCAAGATCCCACATGTCTTGTGGCCAAAAAACCAAAACAAAAAACAGAAGCAACACTGTAACAGATACAATAAAAAATTTTAAAATGGTCCCCATCAAAAATCTTTTAAAAAAAAGAAAAAGGAAAGAAAGAAAGAAAACACCTGCCAAAAGATCCCAGAAACTAGTAATGTGACTTTTGAGGTTGGGGTGGGGGCTTGAATAGGATAAAAAGACAGAGGCAGGAGAGAAGCTTTTCATTTTACATTTTTATTGTTTTGAACAGGTAAATGTCCTATGCATTCAAGCAAAAAAAAAATTTTTTTAATAGATAAATGCAACCTATTAGCCTTTTTTGCTATGGAAGTTTCTCATAATAAAAGTCTTCCTACATTTTTTTCTAAACGCCCTCTAAGAAGGGAACATTGTGTTGCAGAGCTTTTTAGCACAAATTCCAACAGCTGCATCGAACTCTGGAGGCACAGCATCACTGTACAAGACATGCCCAGGGGTCTTGGTGCTCTTCCGGGAGGTTCCCATGGTGAGGCTAGAGATGGCATGTAGCATGGCCATGAGCCCACCAGCCTGCAGGACCTCATTAGTCAGTAAAGACCACGCACCATCTCCAAGAGGAAAGAGAATATTGCAAAGGAAATTAATTCACTTGTCACTCACTGTCATCTAGTCAGCTGTCATCTGGTCAGGACTGTGCACAACAATATCATGATATTTTCCACTCAGAAGATGACTGATCAAACAGAGAAGGGGGTGGGAGCTGGGTCCTGCTCTCTGCTCCACCACCATCTCACCAGACAGTGTGGGGCCTTAGCAGTTCACATCTCCAGGAGAGTTTTCTCATGTGCCAAGTGAGAGGTCAGACTAAAAATCTCTGTAGTCCAATTTTCCAACATTAAAATCCTATGATTCATTGAAAGGCCATGTTTATAACCAGCCCCAGCTGACTTCTGCAATCACACAAAGAGCTCCGTCCTGACTGCAAACTTCCCTCTCCCGACTCCATGGCTACGCTAAGCAAAGAATGGGGAACTTGGCTGCTTTTCCTGTGCAAAGACTTAACTATATCTCACGAATGAATGAGACCAAAGCTTCATTCTGGGAAACTTTCCTTTAGATTCTCCAGCAAAACGATAGAAATAACAAAAATTTTTAAATGGTTGCATGTAAAATAACAACACTTGAACATAAAGCATAACTCACATGCATTCAGCTGTCCCCCACTACACCTGAGAGGCAAACCCATTTCCACTTAAAAAAATAATCAACAAGGAGTAAAGGAGAGGCAATCTTCTGAGGCCTCAAGCACCAAGCTATAGTTGAAGAAGCGAGGCCCAGGACCGCCCTCCATTAACACTCCGTGCCTCCACATCTGCCCGTTACGCCCAACATGCCTGCCCCCCTCACACAGAGCTACTTACAAACCCAGAACAACTGTGACTGCATCGGCTGAGCTGCTACCATCACAGGTATCATCATGATGGTATCTGAAAGGTTCCACAGACAAAAACCAGAAGTAAACAATGCTGACAGGTAGCTCTGACAGGTACCGCAGGAACGGCTGGAAAAGGAACCAGTCCAGAAAGAAAGTGGCAACTCAGAAACAAACCCTTAGGCCAGCAAAAGCCAAGAGATACAAAATAAACTTACTCCCAAATTTTAAGTGAGGCATGACTAAATCTCTCAGATCATTAAAAACTAGAGAGATCATGAATTTTTAAAAGAAAAACACAGAATTTGAAAGTTGCTGAGGAGAGTATCTTAAAAGTTCTCAGCACACACGCACAAAGTTCTGCAATATGGTGAGGATGTTAACCAGAGATCGTGGTGATCACTCCATAAAACACACAGATATCAAATCATTATACTGTACACCTGAAACTAACACTGTGTATCAATCATACTTTTCTTTTTTTAATGTCATGGGGAGAAAAATACTACTGAAAGAGAAAAAACAATCCAACTACACAGGAGATTAGTGCAAATTAAATCAGCAGGTATCATAACGTGCCAACACTAGATAAATAAATGTCTTACAAAGAATGCGCCTCTTCTAGTCCCAGCATCACAAACACTCAGGTTCATCCACACACCCCCGAGTGCAGGGAGCACGAGCTCCAGAAAAAGCCAGCCTGGAGACCCTGACCCTCTCTGTGTTTCTTCCTGTGAACCACAAAGCCTCAAAGCGCTGCTGGGGGAAGGGCCCGAGGGGTGTCTGGCTGCACGGCACAGGTTAAACAAACAGACTGTTTACATTCCACTCAGCCAGGACCTGTGCTGGTGCACCTGCCGTCAATACCTGAGCCCCACATGTCAGCTCCAGTGCAGTCATCTCATACCAGTCTCGGGGACCATCACGTGCTCAGTAAATGTCTAACGCAGAAATGAGCAAAACCCAGAGCCACCCTCAGTGAAAGCGAGCCCATCTCACCCCAGAGGTCAAGACAAGTGGATCTAAGAGGCAAGGATGTGACGGGGGCATGACGATCCATCCCTTAGCACAATGCGATGAAGGGCAGGCCCCTCACAACACACTGCTGACGGCAGAGCTTGGAATCATGAGACTGACACCCCAGTAACTAGTTGGGCACATCTGAGATGCTGTTTTCAATGAGTAGGCTTCCCAGGTAGCCGTGGGAAGCTCAGCAAGAGCTGTCAAGTGACCTAGGTCTCTTAAGTCAAAGAAAGGGAAAGTAACTAGTTTGGGGTTTTGGCGGGGGGGTTGCCTTTTGTGGGGAGGCCATGCTGTGCAGCTTGTGGCATCTCAGTTCCCCGATCAGGGATCAAACCTGCATCATCAGCAGTAAAAAACAATGGAGTCCTAATCACTGGATTGCCAGAGAATTCCCAAAAATAACTAGTTTTTGGTTGGGCCGAACAAAAGTCCTTCCAGAGAAAGTTTCCGAAGTTCATGGAGAAGCTAGAAGACAGGCTAGACCAGGAAGCTCTAACATTTTTAGCCAAGTAATTAAGTATATAACCAACACTTTTCATAATTTATTTGCCTACATACAAGGTAATCCTACCAAAAAAAACAAAAGGAAAATCAACACCTGACCCACTAAAACTCTAAAGCATGCTGGGCAACTCACCCTGACAGGAAGGTCAGCCTATACCAGCTCTGACCTACCGTGTCAGGGGGGACACAGTCATCAAAAGTAGGATTCTGTGGGAATGACTCCTAGTTACCCAGTATGACCTGGATCCTAAAGTCCATCAGGTCAGGAGGTCGCTGAGCCCTAGTGAGATCTCCTGGGCTGGAGTGAGAAGGACAGAAAGGGAGAGACGTGTAGACAGTGCCGCTGCAGCTGACACCATCCCCACGGCGCCCTGACACGCACCCACAAGGAGCTGTGAAGACCCAGGGGCTCCGGTCCTGCTCCTGTGTTCCATGATGCAGGATGAACTGCATTCATCTGACACTGGTAGGAAGTTGCAGTGTTCTAGAGGCTTCCCCAGCCCCACCCAGACTACTGCAGAGGGCAGGCCTATTTTAGGTAGAGACCTGGGTAACCACAAAGGGACCAGGAGGGACCTCAGGATAGAAGTGGGCTAAGGGGAAGGTCTGGAAGGGCTTGCTCACTGCCCAAAGCCTGGATCTGACATGTATCCACACCAGCAGGAGCCACTTTACTCAGTGGTCGTTTCTCAGAAACGTACATGAAACTCAACTTTTGTTTCACATGCTCTGGGACTGTCCCTTTTAAAGAAGGCTGCAGTTATTTCTGTTTATAAAGAGAGGAGTGGGACACAGGGAAAACACTATGAGCTTTAGAAGCAGACACACCTGAATCAAACCATGGCTGTACCAGGGCACCCATTCAGTCACTCACTCCTTCTAAAACATTCAGACAGTGCTCACTGCTCCTGGCATAGCAAGAGTGAAGGAGACACATGGTGACTTTTCCATGTCAACTTGGATAACTGAGTAACTTCTCTCGTCCTCAATTTCTTATCTATAAAACATGAAAGATACCACTTACTTTGCAGGTTGTAGTTTCTCATGACAAATGCAATAAGAAAACAGTTTCTAGCATATATAAGAATTTTTTACATTGTGGATTATAGTAACAGTGTCCCATTTCACATGAGAGTTTTCTTCTTTAGTGTGAAGCCTGCCTACTTACAACGAGCTATAATAATGTTATTCTCAGCAAGGTCCCCAAGTAAACATCTCTCTCTCACTAAAAGATTAAATTTTCACTCACTCAAGCTCACCAAGATGGAGAAATCCACTCAAGCTATAAATGTTACAGCTCCACAGAGCACAGGACTGAAGTCCACTTATCACGACAGAATCTGTGGTTCTCTCCTTTGCCTTTCAGGATTCCATCTTCCCCAGTGTGAAATGGGTGTAACAACAACTGCCTTGCCTACTCTGTAGGCACTGGCAAAAGCACTGTAGTACTTCATATCATTTATTAATGATATGAAAATACTGTAAGTAAGAAGAAAAAAAAAGTTAACGTGGTTAAAGAGGGTGGAGATTGGCATGCTTGTGACTGAAGACAAGAAGCAGTCTTGTGCTGGTGGCTAAGCAGCTCCAGCGCAGCCCACAGCCTGAAGCCTTTGCTTCAGGAAAGAAGCTGAGCAGATGAAGCTGGAAGGCCCTGGCGGTTACCTGCTTGCCCTTCACCACGTGCCTGGGCACCGGCACCTTGAGCTCTAGGTCGGTGTAGTCCTGGGACCAGGTGTAGTTCTCACGCACAGCACCGTTGTAGCTGTCAGGGTTTCTCTGGAACTGCTCCTGTCTCCTGAGAAAGAACAAGAAATAAGACGACAGCCCAGGCCCACAAGCAGGGCAGGAAGCCCACAGGGTACCCAGGAACATACTGTCTCCAGGTCCTGAGAATGTTCACCTAACCTTGCTTTGGTTCTTCGTTGAAAACTCCCCTTCCCTCTGGCTGATTTCCTTTCTGACCACCCAGCTAGGGCCTCCTGGAAGTCACAGGAACAAAGGGAAAAGCCAAGGAGAAGCACCGTGTAGCACCCTCAAGGTTAGGAAAAATATCCGTCACTGCAGTTCATGGCACAGCCTGGCTCTCCTGGTCTTCACAGAGCTTAGAATCCAGACCAGTCCACAAGCCAAAGAGCCTCATTAATAACATCCTCGGGCTTGTGTGTGCCTGGTTTCTCATAAACTGCTTGGCAGGGCATATCTTTTTAAAAAAAAGGGGGGGAGGGGACGAAAAAACAACTTCAGTCTATAGCTACTCAACTTCAGTTCTAATCCAACCCCGGCCTCCATCTTCCCCTGGTAAATAAATCAAAGCCAAGGCACTGCACTGAACTGCAGGCTTTCTTCAGATGTGAGCAGTGTGCTTATGAGACAGCCTAGGAAAGAAGCCCCGTCAGCTGAATCTTGTTGTACGTGCATTACCAACCCAGCACAGATGCAAACAGGCATGGCCAAGCTCATGTCAAAAATAAAACACAATAAAACACTTGTCACAAAATTTAAGTGTTAATAATAGTAAAAACACCACATAAAAATAAGTTGAGAGTCCATCATAGTTAAGTTTTTGATCTAAATTAAAAGACAGAAACCTAGTCAAGGAGGAGACAACACCTATGAGCATGCCCATCCCAACAACAGGTGCATGCAGCCCCCTTCTGCGCGTGCGGCACCGAGCTGATGCGCCTGGAGGGAGAGGCTGATGGGTGGGCTGCCACACTCACCGTGCATGCCTACATGTCTGCAGAGGAAAACATACAAGAGGGTCAAGAGCTGTACCCCATCAGCCCCTCACCTCTGGTTAGGAGGGGCTGCAAGTGGTGGTTAATGAGGACGCACTTTTCAGGTGAACGTTGTAAGCCAAGAACACGTTTACCTCCTGTAGGTGTGCCTTCCACACCTTAAATCTGAGGCTGGGCCTCTATCACAGCCCAGGTTCTCTGGGCTGGTAAACTGGTGGCTGCTATGGGCTATGTCCCCCAAAATGAATGTGTTAAAGTCCTAACCCTCAGCACCTCATGTGGAAACACGGTCTAAATGGATGTAATCCAGTTAGAATGAGGTCATTAGGGTAGGCCCTGACCCAATGCGACTGTGTCCTTAAAGGGAGGGGGCTCTGGACACAAAGACATGCACAGAGGAACAACGTGAAGAACCTTGGGGAGAAGACAGCCGTGTGGCAGAGGCGAGCGATGTGGAGCTGGTGTTTGTGGAGGGCGCTGACCAGGAAGCATCACAGGGTGGGCAGCTCAGAAGGCACGTGCCCCTCCCCACCCCCCGCAACCCCGTATGGACCTGCAGCTTCTCCCCAGCACAGATCAGCAAGCTGTTGGGTGTTTTTAACACTCTAAATCCACATTCTCTTTAAATAAAGTTAATTATTTCCAGCCGACAGTGTGCAAAAATAAGTCTCCTGTCATATGCAGGTGCTCTGGGCCCCCCCTCACCCTGCCCTCCCAGACCAGTCTACAGCCACACCCCTGCAGCTGTTGGCCAGCACCGGGGTGGGAGGGGGAAGGGGGCGGGCGGAGTAGGAAGGGTGGGAGGAGGAGCATGAGTCAGCAGCCAGGGTGCAGACGGGGAGCAGGCCTCACTGCAGCACCCACACCTGATGAGCCGGATCAGCCCAGATAACAGGGTTGTGACTGTGTTCAAAAAAAGCCCTCTCCAAGGGAGAGGCTCTGCTGGGCAGGCACCCACAGCCAGTGTCACCTGCACAGGTGGGAAAGGAACTCAGACCCGCCTCCCCCCTCCCTCCCTCCAAGCCCCTGCACCATGGGGGTGGCAGCGTGGGAATTAGAACAGCCAGTGGCCAGTGGGAGAAGCGGAGGGTGAAAGGGGTCACAGACCCCAAATAACGGCTCTTGTGCAGGAGACTGGAGCCCATATAGGAAAACAGGTTATAATTCAGCAGGGGGCACTCTCAAGCCCCCTTCCAGGTTCTGGGGGGGTGGGGGTTGATTCCCCACTGTGTGGAGGCAGGTGCTGGCCAGCACTCACCAGGTTCCTGGAGCCAGAAAAGAGCTGCTTCCACCCTGGAACATCCAGCCTCCACTCATTCACACCTGCCTCTCATGCTCTAAGGCAAAGGCCACCTCTCCTGGGTGTTCAGTGGGACACAGGTGTGACAGCTCCCCACCCACCTGTAGATGCCACTGTCCGTGTACCCAGGGGAGGGGCCCAGGCTTGTGCGTGAGGCATGTGGTGTGCACGTGTACATGTGAGTGAGTACGTCCTATGAGCATGTGTGTGGTGTGTATGTGTGTGTGGAGTACACAGTGTGTGAGCACTTCTATGTACACGTTTTCCCTTGTGTGTGTGTGATGTGAACGTGTGGTGTGAGCATGTTCGCGCTGTGTGTGCGTGCAAGCCTGGGTGGCATGCACGGTGGTTAGTAGACGGTAGTTCATCCTCTCCCTTTATAGAGCAGCTCCATCTTTCATCGATTTCCTGCTCTTCTCACTGATCCTACCATATCCCACACCTGGAGCTCGTGCTCCGCAATGAGAGAAGCCAGCACAATGAGAAGCCTGCACACCGTAACTAGAGAGTAGCCTCCACTCACTTCCACTAGAGAAAAGCCCGTGCAGCCAATAACAACAAAGGTATAACAGAATGAGATGACCACCACTGTGTAACCTACAATGGAAACACTGAGTCTGGGCAGCCTTCCTTGATGGATGCGGAGCGCTAGGTGAGAGGTGGATGGGAGTCTGTCTGCTCACAGAGGGAGCGGAAAAATCACCTGTGTCCACAATAGCCAGATACCAGGCACCTTCTGAGAGAGCCTCACCTCTGTGGTAGTCCTGCCCTAACGCTGAACCTTAAATCCGCTCCACACCACAGGTCTAGTCACCAGACTACAGGGAGCACAAGTGGCAGAGAATACATCCATCAAAACCACCAACATAAAACCAAGTCCAGCATCTGGGAGATTACAATAGACAAAATTCTAAGTTTCTTTACAAACAAATGGTTACAAAGGGCATCATAAAATGAAAAAACAGAAGAGGAATTATTCTAAATTAAGAGACTTAGAAGATACAGCAACCAAATGTAATGTTTGGACCTGCTGGACTGCTATTTTGAAAAAACCAACTGTAAAAAGACATTTTGAGACAATGAGGGGAAAGTGAACGTGGTCTGGACATTAGATGATTATAGGGAATCATAAATTTGTAAATTGTGATATACATTTAGTCCATTTTTCTTTTTTACTGAAATACGCATGGGTGAAAGAAAGTTTGTGATTTCTGGGCTCTGTCACATCAAAAAAAAAGGGATTAGGAAGAGAAAGGAAACATGAATTCTGACATATTGTTAATAAGAAAGTGGGGGGACCTCATGGACATTCAGTATGCTATCCTCTCCATTTTGTGTCACCAAACCTGAAGGATCTGTCTTGGCTACTCACCCAGGAGTGGATCTGCTGGGTCAAAGGTATAAAAGAAAGCATCTCACCCTTAAGAGATAGTGAGAAACTCATTTCCAAGGGCTGCCCCAATTCTCACTCAACAGAGGTATGCACAGGGGTCCTGCTCAACACTGGAACAAGTTTTATCAAGTAAGTATATACAAAAAATAGTGTTTCCGATTGGTCTTGATTCACATATCCCTTCATATAATGTTAACTGGCCATATGCGACTCATTTCGGCAAAATTCCTGCCATGGCTTTTGTTTGTGCTTTCCCTGGTTTGAAGTTCTCCATAGATTTTTGGTAAAATTTTTTGTTGGTTTCCGAGTATACAAACACCTTCACCTAGCTGATAAGTTGTCTTCCAACTTCCTTCCAGATGTTTGATTAACTCAAGTACCACCACTATCATCAAACAATCTCATAACTTCTTCCCTCCCTGAAGTCTGAAGGGCATTGCATCTATTTTCTAACAGGAATACTCTAATATTTTCATCTCTAATTTCTGGAGTTATCATGCCCTTTGCATTCAACCTGGTTTCCTTGTGTAGTCTTTTCTTCTCTTGACCACTTGGACCAGGAGTTTGTCTGAACAGAAAATGCAGCTGAGGAACACAGGGGCCAGCCGGGAACAGGACTCGCCTGCAGTCACTGCGTGCAGCAGCCCAGCTCCTCTGGGATACCTTCTGGTCCTTAGCGCCCACTCACCACCTTAAGGAAGGCTCAGTTTAATAAAAAAATTCTTACAAGTATATTTTGAAAATGTGCTTTTAACATTTTAAAATTAATTTTGCAGTACGGTTAAAAATACGAGTTGATTCTATATTTACCTAAAATAAATGAGGCAAGGTGCTTGGAGTCTCATGATATGCCCATGAATCACTTGACAGGTGTTAATGCAAATTTAGGGAACGTCTTTGACAATCTGTATCAGATGGTCAGCCAACAAAAACATAATCAATATTTACTACAAACTCTTCTAATTAACAAAAGATATAAGTTGGTTATAGTGAGACATTTTCTTAAATCATGTTAATTACTTTAACAAGGGAAAGAGACATCCCAATTTTTTTTACAAGTGTATAAATGTGAAATATACATTTTAAAACAAAAAGATAATTTACTCCATAAATATGCTGAATTCTTAGTCTTTTAAATCAATTTTCTATTCCTAGTCATCCAAAATCAGGACACTTACGACCAGCTTTACCATTTCAAGTCCCAACAGACTTCCCAACTGAGGGATACAATTGTATCTCAGAGACATGGTAGGTTCTGTCCCAGACTACCACACACCCCAATAAAGTGAATCAAAAGAATTTTCTGGTTTCCTAGTGCATGCAGAAGTTATGTGTAGTCTACACTCTACAACTATTCTGTGTTAAGTGTGCAACAGCATTGTGTCTAAAAGACAATGTACATACTTTAATTAAAATTACTTTATTGCTAAATAATGCTGACCATCATCTGAGCTTTTAGTGAGTCAATCTTTCTGCTGGTGGAGGGTCTTGCCTTGATCAGGGTGATTGCTGAAGGATGGGGTGGCTGTGGCAATTTCCTGAAAGGAGGCAACAGTGAAGTATGCCACACAGGTTGACTCTTCCTTTCATGAAGGATTTCTTGAGCAGAGAATGCTATTCAACAGCATTTACCCACAGGAGATCTTCTTTCAAAACTGGAGTCAATCCTCTCAAATCCTACTGCTAATTTTATGTAATAATTCAACACTCTGCTGTCATTTCACGAACAATCTTCACAGCATCATCACCAGTAGATTCCATTTCAAGAAATCACTTTCTTTGCACATCCATAAGAAGCAACTCTTCATCCATTAAAGATTTATGTTTATAACATACATAATAATAATGAAAAGCTATGAAATATTAGAATTACCAAATCGTGACACAGAGACAAGAAGTGAGCAAATGCTGCTGGGAAAATGGGGCTGTGAGACCTGCTTGACACAGGACTGCCACAGACCTTCAACTGGTACTCAACACAGTATCTGTAAAGCACAATAAAGCAAAGTGAGATAAAATGAGGCATGTGTGTAATGGGACCAGAGGAAAACAACACCCAAACTTTCAGGAGCTGCATATCGTCAGGGATGCAACTAGCAAGAGCCACGTGTCAGAAACATCCCATCGTTAGTACTGAGAAAGCTAACGGAAATTTTATTTTGTTCTGCCTGAGATATGACAGGTCAGGGGTTGGTAAATGACAGCCCAGCACCTGTTTGGTAAATAAAGTTCTATTGGAACGAGCTACAGTAATTCATTTACAAAGCATCTTTGGTTGCTTTGGGCTCCAGAATGCGTGACCTGCAAAGCCTGAAATATTTACCAGCTGGCCCTTTAGTTTATGCAATTTTGGGATTTGGGGGTTAGTTTTTAATGAGCTTTGGTTCATTTGGGCTTTTTGTTTTTGTTATTTTTGAAAAGCCATGTTCCAAGAAAATTTTTAAAAGGCAACAATCTTAATCAATAAGAAAGCATCTGAAATGAAAGGACTCCAATCACTGCAACACATGGCCAGATGGCGTTTCCCCCACTCCCGGTGGCTCCAACCTAGGAAGGGTCAGCATGGACAGCAGACGGGCCAGGGGTTCAGGGTGATGAGTCAGACTACTCATACCCACTCTGGGCTGCAGGTTCTTCATCCTGTCACCTCCTAGGATTCTCAGGTGACAATCACGTGGAAGTGCATACACACAGTGTGCCTGGCAACACACGTTTTGTGGGATTTTATCTAGTGTTTCCCTCCCATAAACCCTCCCAACACCCCATCCCTGCCCCTGTCCCGAGGAAGAGAGCAAATGGTCTTTCATTCTGGAAGTCGTCTGCTGTCCTCTTCTCTTAACACCTTCTTGACTGTCCCCCTGACTAGACGATCTCACACACCAAGTGAGGTGGACACACTCCTCCACCTCTCTAGTCCAGACCTTAGAGGGATGAGGATGAGGCTCAGAAAAAACAGAGGTAGGGGAATTAAAATAGAGACCAAAAGGGATATCAAGAATCACCAAGACGATTCTGAAGAGGACAAACCGGGGCAGGGGTGGGGAGCAGGGGACGGACACAGCCCCTGCAGATGTCAACTGTGGCCCTGGCACTCAGGGAGCAAATGGTGAGCAGGGAGACCACCCCACCCTGAACCAGGGCCGCCCTCGTGGACTTGGGTGGCACGTGGGTGAGGAAGAACGGCTGTCTGACAAAGGGCACCAATGCACAAAACTAAACCTAGAAGTGAAAAGCACACTTACACTTTAAACATTTTGTAGGAAATATTTGTACCACATCCAAGTATAAAAGTACTAACAAGAAAATACATTAGATGTAAAGAAAATTTACATCTAAATTAAATGTGCTACTTCTGGATGAGAAGGCCCCCAAAACACACAAAGTTAAGGACTTCCCTGGTGGTCCAGCGGTTAGAAATCCACTGGCCAATGCAGGAAACACAGGTTCAAGCCCTGGTCCAGAAAGATTCCACATGCCTTGGGGTAACTAAGCCCACACTACACCCACTACTACACCACGACTACTGAGCCACACTCTAGAGCCTGTGCGCTGCAACAAGAGAAGCCGCCACAAGGAGAAGCACAAGCACCGCAACGAAGAGTAGCCCCCAGTTGCCACAACTAGAGAAAGTCTTCTCGTAGCAACCAAAAATAAGTAATAAAAAAATTTCAAAATGCAAACAATTAGATGGTAGGCCAGAGTGAGGAGCAAGATCTATGACACATAACCAACAAAGAACTGAAATATATAAAGGATTTCTACAAATCAGTAACAAAAATAGGAAAGTCGGCAAGGGCTATCAAGAAGACATTCAGAGAGAAGGAACCCGAACTGCCACTGAACACCAGATGACATGGCCTGCGAGTAACCACAATTGTGAGCAAAATAATGGACTCATCCGTCGACTGACCAAAAAAAAAGGTAAACCACTGAGATAATGAGAGAGCAGGGTGAGAGGAGTATAACCTTCCATGCAGCCCTGGAGAGTGCACACCCTACAACAGCACTTCTCAGAGCGTGGATCATAAAATCTACGTGTGGAACAGAACACGACAGGGAACAGAAAATGGGAAGCTGTGCTGCAGAGAAAAAGCCAGCACAGCTTCATGGAGCCGCCCCCACATTTGCACTGGGCAGCTGAGGGTGCAGCCGAGAGAGTCTGCATTTGTTGCCCAAGAGAACCCATCACACATGCAGGAAAGGAGCTGCACCATGGCCAAGAGAGGTCATGGAGTCAACAGGGGGTCATGGGGCCAGAAGGAGGGCCCTGGGGTAGAAAGGGGGTCACAGAGTAGGCAGGACATCATATCATATCCAGTGCGGGTAAACATGACAGCAGGTTCAATCAGTGGTCCAGTGTATGAGGCTGAACAACTGGAAACAGTTTAAAGACAAAGGATGATGACTGAGTGGTGCTTGTGTCGGGGGATGGATATATCCATCAACACAAGACAGAGAAGCACCTGGGGGCTCACAGTCAACCAGTCAATCACAAAAGCAGGAACACCTCCTCCAGAACACATCCAAGCTAGGACACAGAATTCACCTACTAGAAGGATTGGCTTACTCCATCGCAGGTTATAGGCGATAGGAACCCTGTTCTCACTCTCAGAGAAAGGTACAAAGATTTCAATGTATTTCCAGAAAAAAACATAAGCACATACACTGACAGGGCAGAGGTAGGGGGGCCCAGCGGCAGGAGCTCCCAGAATCAGTGAGCTCATTCACTGCCATGTGCGGTTTCTAAATATTGCCTGTAAAGAAAGCAATCAGGTTCCTTGAAGAATGGGTGGAAGAGAAAATATGATGAGATGAGCCTGGAACCAGGCAATACCAGAAAGTAAGGAAGTGCTCAAAAAACCACAGGATGCAGAACGTCAAGAGGACAAAGAAGCCAACCAGAGAGCTCCCAATGGGGCAGAGCTGGAACTGATGTGAGTGTAATATATATGTGAGTAAACATATAACCCAGTGTTGGACTATAAGGCAGAAAATAAAGTGATACCCATGAGTCACTCTGATACAAATGAATGACTGAATAAACAAACAACTAATTAATAAACAGAAGGAATGAGGGAAATATAAAATCAGTGTTAATAACACAGTGATAATTGCTGTAAGCAAGATTCACTGATTATGTTAAAAATAGTGGGTGAGACTTTTAAGGGGAAATGGGATATCTGCAAAACCTCACAGTATCTCCCCCCAAACATTCATCAATTAATAATGTGGTTTTAATCTATGTTGAGAATTTAACAAATTCTCAGCAACTCCTCTACCCTCCTAGGAGGTGGAACAGAAAGGGAACAGCAGTGACATTAGGTGAGGACACCTGCAGACTTATCCTTAACCAGGTGGCCAAGCTAACATCACAGTCTTAAGTCATGTTCATATCACGGACACTCATAGGATGTGAGGGGAAGGACACATCACCTCCGCGGTCTTCATCCCAAAATCCATATCCCAATTGGATCATGAGAAAAGACCAAACCAACTCAAACTGAGTGTCTACAACACACCTGATGTCTTCAAAGTTTGACAGTCACAAAAACCAAAAAGATGGCGAAACTGTCCCAGGCTGAAAGTGACTAAAGAAACACGACAACAACACGCAAGGTAGCATTCTGTTCCAAAGGGAACAGAAAGGGAACACTAGCTAGTGAAGGGGTGGTGGTGGTGGGACCAAAAACAGAAAAACCCCCAGAAGGCAAGAGCACCAGCTCACTTTAGGGGCAGGAGTGCGACTCCACTCTCAGGCTCATTCTATAGCCACGAACTCAGGCACCGAGATTCAAGCCACCCCAAAGTTTGAATCCTGACTTTCACCGGGACAAGGGTGTTTTCTGATCACATGTCCCAACCCCTTTAAACCCTGGATTTCCTCACCTGCTTACTCACAGAGCTGCTCAAAGACTTACATCAAACAATATTCACAAGACCCCACCCAGTACTCCATGTGCAGCAGCTCTACACGATGCAGGGTTGTTAATAATAGACATTCGCTAACATTTCCTGCCCGTGATGCTGAACCAAAGCCCAGGCAATGAGGCTTGGCATCATCTCCAATTCAAGATTACTGTATTTACTCTTTCCCCCTCTCCTTTTCCTCCCTATCTCCCGAACTTCTCCAGTCCCACTGATTTTGAAAAGGAAATAAAAGGGCTTTTACCCTTTGCATAATTTCCCTGCCGACTGCCATTGTTCATAGCACTTGATATAGCAAATTCTGGCAATGTTTTCCCATTTGCTTTATCTGGAGAGTGGTTATTTACTGCAACTGCTGTTTTGGGGGGCGACAATGCCAGGGATCCACAAATAGCGAGGTGTGTCTGCATAACAGTTAGTCCGTGGAGGGTACCACTGAGCTGGCTTCCTAACTTGAACCGCAGCTTGGCAACAATGGACCTAAGGGATTTTAGCCTGAATTACTCCAATCTAGACTCAGAAAGATGGTCCTTTGTTTTCCCGTATGCACCAACTCCTGGGAGAAATTCCAGCAGAAGAGCTATGCAATCTGCTGGGAAACAAGCCCCACAGCGTCAGCATCAACCTGCCCCATCCTGAGTAAAAGGGTCACCCACATCAAATAGCCCAAGTTCTCGGCAACCCCGCCTGACCCCCAGCCCCGCTGCCTGGTATCTGCCCAGCACTGGCCTCCCTGTGCCACCCTATCCTCAGGCCCCCACATTCAGCTCCGTCCAGGCCTGGCCACCAGCAGTGCCAAAGCCACACCCCTGTGATTGCGGCATCCACACACTTGCTGCTCAGGAAGTGCCAGCTGAGCACCAATATGCCTACACCATTCTGGGCGTCGGGGCCTGAGAGGGGGCATCAAGGGCAAGGCCCACTTGAGGGGGGCTCAGACCTCAAGGGCCAGTGGTGCACCAAGTTAATAAACATGACTGGGTGGCCCCTGCAGAGCCTCCAGGGCCTCCCACTGAGATCTGCTAAACGACAGGACATGCTACTCAGAAAGGTCACGGAGCCACATCTCTGGTCAAGGGAGTCACAGAGGCCTGGCAGGCAGAAGGGTGCCTACGACCCTGGCAAGCAGGGGAGGCGGGCACCCAGCCCCAAGCCAGCTCTGCCAGAGACTTGCCATGTGACCTGGGGCTGATGCCTCAAGCTTCTCACCGGTAAAATGAGGACCTATCAGTACCAGTCTCAGAGATGTAAGGATTAAATGAGTCAAGACATACAAACCACTGAGAGCAGAGCCTGGCCCAGAGTAAGTGTCACCATCATCAACATCATTACTCACCTGGATCATCAATTCTATAAACACTGTCACTGTTTTGTCAAGACAAGAAGCAGTTGTGCCAGGTAAGACCTGGGCTTTTAAAACCAGGGTATGGAATTTAATCAAAAAGTGACGGGTGGTCACCACAGGGGTGGAACCAGGAGTGATATCATGTGATTGCTTTAAAAGGTCCCTGCAAGGCTGCCATGTGGAGGTGATCAGATGGCAGGATGCTCCCAGTATGGGAAAGGAAGCTGGTGGGGGATCAACAGGGACAAGAAGAGGTTGGAGGAGAGGGTGCTGGGGGCACCAGCCAGCAAGTGGCATGGGAGCCTAAAAGGGCGGTGGGAGTAGCAGGAGGGCGAGCACCTGGAGGGCTGGCAGAATCCAGATAACGCAGAACCTGGGGGCTGAGAGTCGGGGACTAGGTGACCTAACCACACTGGAGGCACGCCTCACCTCACCCATCTGTTTTCCTCAGCCTGCTCATCCATCCATTCCTTTCCCCACGAAGCCCTTACCAGGACCAAGCTTCATCCCTGATGATAAGAGGGATGAATCCCCCCTTCACACTCAACACCAGGACACAACACTGCAGACACACACAGAGCAGGCGTGGTGTTATCTGCTCATCTCACACTTAAACACTTGGGCAGCAAAATGCACAGCTGTCATGTGGTCCCACATGAAATCACAATCTTTCAGAAGAAAAACCACACCTAACTCGGGGTCTGCTATACAGCTGGACAAGCTTTGAACATATTAAATGTAAACCACAGAACTTATAAAATACATTCAGCATAATCTTAAAGAAGACATTCTCACCCTGTTTCTTTAAAATCCATCCAAAAAGCTTCAAGTTACCAATGTCTGAGCTTCATTTTCCATCTGAGAAGAATGCCCAGGAACTCTAAGCAGAGAGGGAGTCCATCTCCTCAGCTGTGAAGGCCCGGAGCCATCAGGGGTGGGGAGGGCTGTCCACTGAAGCAGCCTCAGGCCTGACCTGAAGTTGTCCTGTTGCAGGTCAGCCTCATGTCAGCCTTCTGCGTGTGCGCCAGCTTCCTCTCAGTAAACTCTAGAAAGCCTTTTCAGCAGGCAAAAACTTGCACCTGGAATTCAAAAATCACTTGGACTGCAAGGAGATCAAACCAGTCAATCCTAAAGGGAATCAGTCCTGAATATTCACTGGAAGGACTGATGCTGAAGCTGAAACTCTAATACTTTGGCCACCTGATGCAAAGAACTGATGCACTGGAAAAGACCCTGATGCTGGTAAAGATTGAAGGCAGGATGAGAAGGGGACGACAAAGGATGAGATGGTTGGATGACATCACTGACTCAATGGACATGAGTTTGAGCAAGCTCCGAGAGTTGGTGAGGGACAGTGAAGCCTGGTGTGCTGCAGTCCATGGGGTCACAAAGAGTCAGACACGACTGAGTGACTGAACTGAACTGAATCCACTAAATTCCAGTAAGTGAAAATCGATCCCAAACTGCAGGCTGATGACTTGAGACAGGGCCTGGCATAAGGCTGGCTGACCAGCATGGGGGCAGCCACAGGCGCAGGCCCCATCCAGCCACTTCTATCCTCTTCGCTCCCAAGCTCCTGAGATGGAACCGGCCTATCTCCTCCATTCTCACCTCAGGCTCCTACTGCCTGGCTCTCATCCCCCGCTTCGACTGTAAATCCAAACAGAGAAAGTCAAGGCAGGGGAATTCGCCCTTTTCTCGCCCAATCACCATCTTGACTCCCTCCACACCCTCTCCACCCTCTGCCAGGCCAGGAAGAGGCACACCAATCCCGAAGACCTTCAGGCTGGTGTGGCACAAATATATGTTGCAAAGAGAACAACCCCAACAAACTAAGGTGCTAGTTAATGGGCTTCCCTGGTGGCTCAGATGGTAAAGAATCTGCCCACAGTGTGGGAGACCTAGGTTTGATCCCCGGGTCAGGAAGACTTCCTGGAGAAGGGAATAGAAACCATTTCAGTATTCTTGCCTGGAGAATCCCCATGGACAGAGAAGCCTTGCGGGCTACAGTCCATGGGGTCACAAAGAGTTGGACATGACTGAGTGACTCACACACACACAAAGTGAAGCATTCTTTTGATACAGCAAAGTTCCACTCCTAACTGAACGCTATGGAACACAAAATTTCGATGTTAACTAGAAATGCTGAGCCCTAGGGACTTGGGATGTTGCTCTTGCTTCCTACTGCCAAGGCCAACGTTGCCAGCCCCCTGGCTGCCTCCTGCTTGACCCTTCCCATGGATAGACTGTGTCTTACAGACTCCAGCTCTTCTCATCTACTGCTACCCACCTCACCCCTCAGCAGACCTTAAAAACAAACAAGGACTTAAAAAACCCCCGTTCCCAACCAGCTTTCCCTTCAGGAAGTCACTTCCTCTCCACCTAACCCTCCAGAGCACCCCACTGTGAAACTCTCTGGCAAGCCCAGCAACCTCCAAGTGTCATAGCCAAGCAGGGCTTTTGTAGTTTCAGAGCCTGCATTCCCCCTACAGTATCTGACATCAACTTTCTGCCCGAGACCTGGGCCCCCCTTCTCTCTCCTCCATCATCACACTCATCACCACCCAGTCCCCAACTCTCTCCTCCACCATCATACCCATCACCACCTGGTCTCCAATGGCCAACCTTTCCTCTGCCCCGTCCTCCCCATAAGCTCCAAGAGTCACAGCACTAACCCTGCAACCTCCACACACACCTCTGGAAACACTGCCAGTGAGGTATCCTGTTTGCACACCCGGCTGTGTCTGCTCCCTGTTAACTTGCAAACAAGCCACGTACCAAACTCTTGAGTTAGAAACCACTGGCGATTTCCCACAAGATAGACCCACTTCTTCAGCATGACAGTCAGGGTCCTTCACCAGGTCATCCCAGCCCCCAGGTACAGACAAGCCCTCTCTCCTCTGACCTCCCACAGGACAAGACCACCAGCACACCAGTAGGAGTTCCCCCGACAAGGCTGCCTACCCTTTGCAACCTGCTGACCTTCCACGCCATCTCCCTGGGAGTCTGGCAGAGTCTCCCTACTAACTGTGCCTGGTGTTTCTGTCTGTCTGGTTTTGGAAGGAAGGAGGGTTGTTGGGGTATGTGTGTGTACACACACATGTGCACAGTAGAAGGTGCATTCCAAACTCTGACACAGCATCGATGGTATTCACAGTGTGAACACCAGAATGGGCGGCTCTGAGCTTATATAACACTGAGAAGCAATGAGCACCTGACCCTAGAAAGAAAGTGGAAGGCGAGGCAAAAGGGTTCATGTGTCTGATTCAGTCAGAGCAAGGAACATCTTCGAAGCAATTCAGATTTTTTTAAAAAAGCAGAATAATATAGTGCTCAAGGACACAGACTCTGGAATCAAGGTCCCTGTGGGCCACCGACCAGCGATGGAACCATGGACCAGCTGGCTCAGTTCTCCAAGTCTCAGTGTGCTCACTGGTGCAATGGGAAGTGTAACCCCTCACTGAGGAAATAGCACGGACTTGTGAGCGAATAGACTAGCAGTAGCTGACCTCCAGAACCCACCCACAATTTGTGTTGGTCCTTATCCCCGACTTAGACACATGAGATTGCACAATTCAGGTCCAAATACACACTGTGACCCCTGGGTGCCCTCCACCCGCCACCCACACGACCCTAAGCTCTGAGAGTGTGTGGTCAGGCTTCACACTGACAAAACACACTTCTCCACACACATCCAGGGTCTTGGTCAGAGTGTAGCTGTTTTCACAGCCTGACAACAGCTCAACATGGAAGAGATGGCGGCCCAAGAGTTCAGCCAAAGCAACAATGTGCCATGGGAACACTAACGCCTGCTGGATTTCAGTCTCTGCAAATAGTACTTTCCGTTCTCATTAGTTACAGGCTGCCAGGGAATTTTAGCTGCGAACAGAATGAAGACAGGCTGGAGAAACACTCCTACTATTTATAAAGTTCTGTGTCAGAGACTCAATCCTCCCTATCAGCCCCCTCCTCTTGCATATATACAAGCTGAGACCCTCCAGCCAGTGCTGCTTTGAGGGAGGCTGAATGGATGGCTGGACAAGACCCAGGCCATGGGCTGGCCAGATGCTCCGTTAGCCCCGGGGTCGTGAGCAGCAGCACGATGCCACTCAGCCTTGCTGAGCTATTTTGCTGTTTGGCTCCTGCTGTCTGTCCCCACACAGCACTGTTAATTTTATTACCTCCAGAAAAAAGTGCTTTGGAGGAGCCTCTTAGACTACTGTATATATTTGCAACTCCCATACTTTTACCCTTTAAAGTAGCGGAACTAGATACTCTATCGAATGTAATTACCTCATTGGACTAACAATGCCTGAGGAACACAGCCTGGTTTCTGGCAATGCAGACTGGAGAATTCTATGTAGAGGTTTACAGAGAAAGATCTTTCTTTACTACTGGAAGAGTCACAAACAAAATCAGCATCAGAAAGGCACCTCTGACAGGCAGTCTTTCAAATACGGCATGTCTACTCAGGCTACTGATGGAAAACCACCCCTCCTTTCACGGAGGACACACTCTGCCTTCCTCGGGGACAGGCCCTGGCAGGGCACCTGAGGGGTGCACAGGTCAAGGCCCCGACAAGGGAGCCGACACTGACTCTGCAGTCACACCCTCACCTCCCAAGCGATGGAGGAGCCGGAGAACCTGTCCTCGGACACCAGAACATGGTTCCCAACAGGCATCCTGCCATCCTCAAGACCAGACTCACACACGGCCCACCAAGACAGGCCATCACTGTCCATGGTCGGGCCCAAGAAAGAAGGGGCTGGGACTCAGTTTCACCACGTGTCTGATGTCACCAGCCACCCTCACACACAGGCCCCATCACATCCCAGGCATGCCTAGAGTTAATACTGGGATGTTAGGGTTAATGTTCCACATCAAGATGCTGGGCTTCAAAATCTGTCTTTAAATGTAAAGAGTAAGGTTGTTTTGAGTCAAGAAATGCAAATAAAAACCAATGATACCACCTCACACCTGTCAGGGGCTTCCCTTGTAGCTCAGCTGTAAAGAACCCACCTGCAAGAGAGGAGACCTGGGTTTGATTCCTGTATAAGGAAGTTCCCCTAGAGAAGAGATAGACTACCCATGCCAGTATTCTTGGGTTCCTAGTGGCTCAGATGGTAAAGAATCTGCCTGCAATGCAGGAGACCTGGGTTCAATCCCTGGGTTGGGAAGATCCCCTAGAGGAGGGCATGGCAACCCACTCCAGTATTCTTGCCTGGAGAATCCCCATGGACAGAGAAGCCTGGCGGGCTATAGTCTATAAAAATACTGAATCAGTATGTTGTGCACTGGCAACTAATACAATATTCTAAGTGAAACACATTGTAACATAAACCAAGCATCTTCCATGTCAAAATAGTAAGCAAAGAGCACATGAACAAAGGATCTGCTGATCTACCAAGTTCTGCCATCCCAAATGTGTCCACATGGTTCAGTGGGTGAGTCCAA
This sequence comes from Odocoileus virginianus, assembly GCF_023699985.2. NCBI lineage: Eukaryota > Metazoa > Chordata > Mammalia > Artiodactyla > Cervidae > Odocoileus > Odocoileus virginianus. The sequence continues at coordinate 39,990,994 of NC_069674.1, forward strand.
CTCCCTGAACTCACTTTCAGTCCACTGAGATCCACCTCGCCCCTCCCCCGACAGCTCTGCCCACTGTCCCAGCTCAGGTCAACTAGTCCTTCCTAAACCCTCTTGCTTTCAGATCCCCCTCTATCCATCCTATCCCTCTTCACTGATTCTTCTTCTTCAACCATCCCCAGAGCTTCAGAATGCTTTCCCCAATCTCTCACTGGCCACAGCCCTTCTCACTCCTTTCAGAGACAAAACTTCTTTTCCACGATTACAACCACCACTTCTAAGATGATGAGTGGGTCCAACTTTTGCTCCCCTCCCTAAACTTCAGACTGACATGCTCCTGTCAGCTACCCACTTCCACTCACAGGTCCCCTCAGTCACCTCATACCTGAAACCAAACACAGCCTCCTTGTAACCACAGAACCCCCAAAGGCTCTTGAGGTGGGGACACAGTTACCTTAGCAAGTAGAGAAGTGGGGCTAATTACTAAGGACAGGATAATGGATCTGTCTAGGAAAAATTAGCCCCCTCCCCTATTCCACGAAGCAAGCAACCACCCCTACCTACTCTCTAAAACCTCAAGGTTTACTCCACAGGGAGCTGAAGATAGCGACACACACACACATACACACCCCACCATCTTCATATATGTGTCCATCCTCTCACAAGAGATGATACTGCAGCTGCGAAGAACAGAATATTATGTTAAAGGATAGCAACACCTCTTTCAGAAAACAAAGAAAGAGCTTGTGGAAATGAATAATGATAGCAAAGTAAAAACTAACTCAATACAAAAGGACTGGACGATGCAGAAGAGGATATTATGCATGAGTTTCCCAGAAAAAAAGTCAGAGACAGAATACACAGGCATTATCACATTTTTACTGTGTTTTGCAGATACTGCTTTCTTTTTTAAAAAAAACAAACTGAAGCTTTATGACAACCTTGCATTCACTACCTGGTAAGGGTTAGCATTTTTTAGCCAAAAAAAAAAAAAATTACTTAATTAAGGTATATATATTAGTTTTTGATATATAATGCTATTGCACACCTAATAGGCTTATAGTGTAAACAACTTTTAGATGCACTAGGAAACAAAAATATTCATATCACTTTGACATTTGCATTAGTGCAGTGGTTTGAAACCAAACCTGCAATATCTGCAGGGTGTGCCTGTAGCCAAAAAAAAAAAGAGTATTGGAACAAGAGATCCAATTTTCTAATAACAGAAAAATCATATGGAGAATAAAAAAAATAAAGGGGAGAAGATAACCAGAAAGAATTTAAAGACATTCTGTAGAGATGAAGAATATCAATCTACAGTCTGACAGGCCCACCAGGCGCAGAACACGCTGAACTGAGCTAGAGCCAAACCCAGAGAAGCAGAACACACTTTGGAACAGCAGGAACCCAGGGAAGAGTAAACTCAGTAAGAGCAAGAATCGGAATGCCCTCTGACTCTCAGGAGCACGCCGTGAGCCAGAAGAAAGCAAGGGAACGCAGGGCACACGGCCAGCCCAACACTCGGCACAGAGCCGAGCCACCAACCCAGCGTGAAGGCGACACAGGCGTGTGCAGGTACCCGGGGGAGTGGCTGGCTGGCCCCAGTTTGCCCACGACTTCCTTGGCTTCAGCACTGGGTTCTCATATCCTGGAACCCACTCAGTCACGGGCAATCGTCTGCCCACAAAACAGAAGTCCCTTATCCCAAGAACCCTTAACCCCAGGAAAACTAGGAAGGTGGGGACATCTCAAAAACATTCTCTCATGGACACTTTCTCAGGAAGTTACTAGCAGGTGTTCTCAACCAAACGTAAGAGTAAAGGAAGACTAAGGTCCACAGTTCACATCACATTTAATGGTAAAAGTCTGAATGCCTTTCCCACGTCTAGGAACAAGGATGTCCACTTTTACCACTCTAGTCAATATAATACTGAAGGTGCTATCCAGGGCAATTGGGCAAGAAAATAAATAAAATGCACCCAGAACGGAAGGAAGAAGTGAAAATATCTCTGTTTGCTGAGGACATGATCTTGTAGACAGACAGAATATAGATAGATCCTTAAGAATTCACTAAAAATTATGAGCTAAGCAAAGCTGTGGGATACAAAACAATATGAAAAAAATCAATTGCATTTCATAACAGTAGCAGTGAACAATATGAAAAAGAAATTAAGATAATTCCACTCATGACAGCACCAAAAAGAATAAAATGTTTAGGAACAAATTTAACCAAAAAAATGATAAAACTTACACTCCAGGGACTTTCCTGGCAGTCCAGCAGTTAAGACTCTGTATTTCCATTGCAGAGGAACTGCTTTCCTAACTGCCACAAGCTGTAACACAGAGTGGCAAAGAAAATGCCATTCCTAAATGCAATACAAACATTAAATATCTGGATATTAATTGCGCTCAGAATACATAAAACCTGTATATAATTCTCCAGGACAACTTTCTGTAACTGAATTTAACGAGAGAAGGAAAAGAAGCCATGAACAATGCAATGATATATCTGTTTTTAACAAGATTTTTTTTTTAATTTAATGGGAGTTTACTTGACAACATACTGAGTTGCCCAAAATGTTTGTTTACGTTTTTCCACCACAAATACCACAAGACATTCCACATGAAGAACTGACTGTTACGCTTTTCACAAAATTTGCAGTAAGAGATTTTGGCTTTCTTGAAAAAATCTGAAGTCTCTGTTAAAGCCTATCTGAACTGCATGATGATTCATTTCCACACCCACCAATTCGAGGTGGCCCTAGACAGCAGACCCAAAGACTAGCCTGGCCACAACCCTGCCCATCTTACAAGTTCCTGAGCACACGCAGAGCCTTCACCTGCCTGCCTCCTGCCACAACATGGGCTGGAATACCACGGAGCCCCCACTCCTAGCTTCTGGGGCCCTGTCCAGCACACCTTCTCCAGGAAGCATTTCAGATGTCTAAGTGGGTTATCTGACCTCTTCCTGACACTCATCACACTGGACTACAGCTGTCTGTGCCATCCCCACACCATGAGCCTGCAAGCACCTCCTGTCCCTCAGGCTCCAATGGCAGGGCCTGGCACGGGACCCAGGAGACACTACACACACGTGGGATGAGAGGGCAGAAGCGCAGAGCCATAAAGAGACACTTCCTCTAACATCAGGGTGGCCTGCAAAAAGAAGAAACTTCAAATAATCAGAGTTTCCTACCACTGGACTGATGGATTCCCACATTTGAGAGAGTGGAAGGGCAGAGGACAACCCACCCCCATTGCTGAGGGTCAGGACCCCACACCCACAGCTGCTCAATGCAGGCTGGGCCATGCCCCAGGGGCCAAAACTGAGGAAAATGAGGAAAAGGGGAGCCTGGGAGCCACGCCCAGACATGTGTGACATGGCAGTCCCTGGGGACACTGCCACCCTCCTCAGCAGCTGGCCCAAACTCATGACCACATGGAAGCTGTCCACACTTGCGATGAACAGGTGATGACAGGACAACTTCTACAGCAAACAACATCAGTGCTCAGACCAGTCAGCTGTGCAGGCAGATGTCCAAGAACAGGTGGCCTGTCTAGGAGACTATCTGTAGCATTGTAAAAATAAAGCCAGACACACACTCCCTGGGAGAGAAAGAAAGACAAAGAGAAATGTGTGTTACCTCTAGATCCTTGAGAATATTTCAAGTAACAGTAAAAGAACTGGATACATTTTGCTTACAAATAACAAGTCACAAATTGCCCTAAAATTTCAACAGAAACTAATTTCCAGGGTTTTAGTCACAGCTACTGAACAAATGCAACCCTTCAGTGTGTTGTTAACATGTCCATTATATAATAACCTATAAATAAATCAACACACATGCAATTCATATGCCAAAATCCTCTAACAATCATGTCTCCAGGATGAGAATAAGTATAAAAAATTGACCAGTATATAAATCTGGGACTTCCTTGGTGGTCCAGTGGCCAAGAATCCACATTGCAACGCAGAGAACTCAGGTTTGATCACAGGTTGGGTCCATCTAGTCAAAGCGATGGTTTTTCCAATAGTCATGTATGGATGTGAGAGTTGGACTACAAACAAAATTCAAAGCCCAAGAATTGATGCTTTTGAACTGTGATGTTGGAGAAGACTTGAGAGTCCCTTGGACTGCAAGGAGATCAAACCACTCCATCTTAAAGGAAATCAGTCCTGAATATTCATTGGAAGAACTGATGCTGAATCTGAAACTACAATACTTTGGCCACCTAATGCAAAGAACTGACTCATTAGAAAAGACCCTGATGCTGGGAAAGATTGAAGGCAAGAGGAGAAGGGGATAACAGAGGATGAGATGGCAGGATGGTATCACCAACTCAATGGATACTTATTTGAGTAGGCTACGGGAGTTGGTGATGGACAGGGAGGCCAGGCGTGCTGCAGTCCATGGGACTGCAAGCAGTCAGACACGACTGAGCAACTGAATTGAACTGAACTGCGGAATTAATATCCCACATGCTGCAGAGCAACTAAGCTCACACTGCAACTACTCTGAGCTTTGCAGCCCATGCGCCACAACAAGAGACTCCCGCACGACACCACAAAGATACTGAGTGCTGCAACTAAGACCCAAAGCCACCAATAAATATTTTAAAACATGTAAGAGTGTGTGTGTGTGTGTGTGTGTGTGTGTATAAGCTTGACTTCTCATGGAATAAAGAAACCTGAAAGCAGCTCATTCCACCTGTTCAAATGTGTATGAAAACAGCAAAGTCCTACCTGGCTGATAGCTACCAAAGGGAAAGATGCCATGAAGTGCTGGGGGCCTGGAGGAAGCAGGTGACTCTGGGCCTACACACTGAGCCCTGTCCCCCAAGCCCCCACACTTCCCTCTAGACTTCAGGCAGCCTGAAGTCAGATTACAACTAACCTGAGCCTGAAATAGAGCTTAATTTTAGAAAAAAACCCTAACAATCTTTTGCCTGTCTCATCACACTGAATTTTCCAGGCGTACAACCATGTATGAATCTGCTTGATTCTGGGCCCTACTGAAAGTTAGTCACCCCTGAAAACGCTTGACTAGCACAACACTTAAGTGACTTGCACTGGCAGACTTAAGTACCTGCACTGGTAAACTTCACTAGGATAGTAAAGTGCAGTGACACAAAATATCTCTTATAAAAAGGGAGCATAGTCTGGCAAGGTTAAGAAGTTTAGGAGGAAACCGAGTTTTCACTTTTTAAATAAATGAATGCTTAGCAACTCTTTGGAGAATCACCTCTTGATATAAACTTACAGAAAAGGAAAACAGGGTCTAAAGTAGGGATCCCCAACCTCCCGGCCATGGACCAGTACCTCCAATCAGATCAGCATCGGCATTAGATTAGAGACAAAGTGCGTAATAAATGTAATGCGCTTGAATCATCCCAAAAACCATCCTCACCAAGCCACATAGCTCATCCCCACAGAAAAAGCCACCTGCCAGCCTCTGTGCCCGCGAAGATCAGTGTGCCCAGGGCTCAGGCCACACTCGGGGCGCCGCGGCGCCACGCGAGACACCGGCTCCGTGCACGTGCAGGACGGAGGGCCGAGGGGACCTCAGAGACGACCCCGCACAATCCCCTCCTTACCCGGGACAGAACTGTGACTTTCCCACAGGCACTGTCCACGGCTCTGCTGCCCCCTCGTCCTGACCCAGGCTCAGAGGCCCAGTCCACTCAGGCACTTCCGGGGAGTAAGCGCTAAGCAGTGACTCAGGCTCTCTAGAACAGGGAGGTGAGGGAGCTCTTCCCCAGCAGGACCGCTGCTCGACAGGTGTCTTTCAGATCACAGGACACTCCTGGACGATGTGGGGCCCCTCAGTGTCACCACTGCCTCAGGGAGGGCCAAGGCGGAGCCAAAGGCTCCCACCCAGGGGCCCAGACCTGTCACAAGTCCTCTTGGAAAACACGCTCCCTGCAGGGCATCACAGATGTCATAAGGACACCTGAAGAGACATTTCGGAAATGGTAACACTGAATCCACATCTCACACATACAGAGAGAGCAAATGGATCTTTTATAAATATAAAAAAATGAGACCTCACAAGGGTTATTTTCACAGAACTATAGAAAAAACACATACCTGTACTTGAGGAAACTGGCTGAAATCCTTCCCAAACTGAGCACAGGAAAAGCTAATTCAAAATCCAGAACTCTCCCCCCAAAATTGATAAATTTTATAACACAAACATTATGAATATTAAAAAATGCTTTTGCTTGGAGCAAAACCTAACATAAACAAAGTCAAGAGACAAACTGGAGGAAAATATTTATAATATATTACAGATAAAAGCCTAATTTCTCCAAAACAGAGAGCAAGCTCTTAAGTGTCAAAGTAAAAAAATAACAAATCCTAAGATAAAAATGAGCAAAAGACAGAGTATTCTCAGAAAAAAGATATACAATTAGCCTTAGCTGCATGACACTATGCACAACTTCACACATGATAAAAGAAATAAACATTAAAAGTATGAATGTATCTCATCTTTCAAAGAGTAAAAATTCAAAAGCTCAGCACACCCTCCGCTGGCCGAGCTGTGGGGACAGGCTCGTAGACAGCGGTAGGAATGCAGACAGCTCAGCCTTCCACAGGGGAATGTCCATGGCTGATCTAACAAAACCACGGACACACTAGCAACCGCAAGGGAGGGGGTAGAGGGAGCACGTGGGCAAGTTTCCGGTTATTTCTCACTTGGGAATATCTTGTTCTGGGTGGTGATTCATGGCAGTGCTCGCTTGTAAAAATACATCAGACTATACTTGAAAACTGCACCCACAACAGATGTGTGTGGTGTGTCACTCTGCCTAAGGGCGCCCATCTTGGCAAACTCCCTTCCCTAGGAGATTCTGAATTCAAGTCGGCCAGAAGTTGCCTGTGGATCGAAGTGAAAGTTTCACGGGGGCAGCAGCCTCAACTGTGAGACGCACATGACACAGGCCTGGGGTGTCTGGCGGGCTCCAGCTCAACCTCATCACTCACAGCTAAAAAGGTTTCCAGCTGGTGGCTGAACAGACCACTGTCAGACCTGCAAGAACCACGACTAAGCAGGATGTGGCCAAATTTACCAAGTATTTCCGGGGCCTTCAAAGTCTTGAGCCAGGTGATCCAGTGACCAGGGACAGTGGAAAGATGATGGGGCCAGGGGGCCCTCAGCAGGGGTGGCCTTGTCCCCTCAGCAGAGCCAGGGGCAAGCCCTGTACTGAGAGAGCACCTTGCTGAGCCAGCTGGTGCTGATGCCCAAGAGTACGTGTCTCCCCGGAACCCAGGAGGGCATCCTGGGCATGTGGAGGGGGCAGTTCAGGCAGATGAGCTTTCCAGTTTCTCACTTACAACCTGCTTCAGATAATTAGCTATGGAGTGTACCCCTCAAGCCTAAGTTGTACTTATGCACACAGACCAAGTGTGAGATGCAGAAAAGGATACATGACTGACCTCAGGTAGGCTGAACCCAGAACCAGTGGCACAGTCAGAGAGGGAGCAGGACAGAAAAGGAGCCAGGGCATAGAGGGGAGTGTCCTCCCAAGAGAGGGAACGTTCTGGTAGGATCAGGGGATGAGCTGGGAATGAACCGGGGATGGAGGCAGGCGGGCAGAGCGGGAGATGGCTCCCTGTAGAGAAGTCTGAAGTAAAACAGTGCAGAGTGTGAGGTTTACAGGACAGAAGGAATAGAGAGAAAGCACAGTGAGTGTCAATGAGCTGGGCTGAGTGACCAGAAGCCTTAGGTGGGGAGAGAGAGAGGAGGCCACCAGTTTCAGGGAAGTATCTTACACACCTGCCTGAGTGTGCATGAGACTAAAGGGACTGGAGAAAGGCAACAAATCGAGTAGGAGGCTTCAAGCCCCAGTCTGCGTGGAGGGGTCAAAGATGCTGAGATAGACCCAGCTCTGGTCTTGCCCAAATAAGAAGGGCCAGTGTGCTGAAGGCAGGACAACAGAAGGACTACAAGTTTACCTCCTGCCCTCTTCCCAGCACATACAAAATATGAACCAAGTGGCACCAAACCCAGAGAGTATGGGGACACGTCTAGGGACACATAGGAAGTGGCGCGCCATTCCTGCAAAACAGCGACCGGCACAGTACAGCCGAGGCCACCCATGCCCTGCTAAACACTGCTAGAGACCAGCTGTGAATCAAAGACAGACTTCACAGACAGGGTAACTGGAGTCTGGAGAACAAAAAGGAACACAAAATCAGGAACCACCAAGCCCTGAGACAAGCCAGCTTCCCAGGAGGGGGGCCACCAAATTCTACAGGGAAAGAAGTGTTGCTGCGCGCCCCAGAGGGAACAGGGCACCAGGACCCCACAACAGACACGATCACCCTTCCAAGCAACAGGAGGGATACTGCACTCTAGAAAATCCATCAGCCAGCTGAGAAACTAAAACTGGTGATCACTGAAATTTAAAAAAAGGAAACACAAAGGGTGAACTCCAGGAAAGTAGTTATCTCTGGGAGCACACTGCAATCAGGGTGGTCAAATGGGGCCTGAGATTTATCTATGTTTCTGAGTGTACTCTTCAGTTATCTGTGTAAATAAAAATTAATGAAAATTTTCAAAGGAACATATTTTCTGGATGAAATATATGAGAACTCAGTGCTTCTGTAACAGTCCCTCAAGGGGCAGAGCATCTAGAAAGGAAAAGGCCCCATGGACTAAAAGCTGGGTTAAATCCCATGTTTCTCTATTCCAGACCGACCTCCAGGTGACAGTGACATGGCACAGACCAATGATACACGGACGTCCCAAGAACACACCAGTCACAGAAACATATACCTCTGCTGAGACCCAAATCTGTCCTTTTTTTATTCTGTGGACCAAAAACCTTATGAAAATGGACAACCCCTACTTCTAGGCTTTTGCACTGTCTCATTTTCCTCAATGAATATGTATTACTTCTGAGACACTCTGAGGACTTTCAGAATCTCACAGTCTGTTTGGTCACTGCTCTCTGACTCCATGAGAAACAAGGCCGACAGAACAGAGTGACTGAGAACCGCTCACACAGTGGAACACGCCAGGCGGCCGCGCCAAAGAACACGCAGCACTGATGAGGCCGGTGAGGACACATTTGTAAGAGTCACTGTGTGAAAAAGCAAGGGAAGAGCAGTGTACACAGCATGCTATCATCCCTGCAAAAATTCAATCTGAAAGGCAGGATGGTGATGTGGGGGAGCTGTGCCTGTGGGAGCAGGGGTGCGTGGGAACTCTGTACTCGGCTCACTTTGCTGTGAACCTAAAACTCCTCTAAAAAATAGTCTGTTTTCTAAAAAGTAGGGGAGAGGCATAAATAAACATTACGGATCCTCACAGACTACCTCCGTGGTGACTGGCTCATGCTTAGGGGGAAAGACACCTCTCTGCGGAAAGAACAGGAGGCAGGGTCATGATGAGAGGAGGACTGAGGTCCCATGGCTCCCCTTTCTGCTGCTCAAATCTCTTTAAATATCTGCATATAGCATTTTTCAAAACATCAGTAAAAAAAATAGTTTTAAGGAAAAAGGAAGTTCTAGTGCTAGAGGCGGGCTTCCCTGGTGGCTCAGACAGGAAAGAATCTGCCTATGACGCTGGAGACCAGGGTTCAATCCCTGAATTGGGAAGATCCCCTGGAGGAGTATCCTTGCCTGGACAATCCCATGGACAGAGGAGCCTGGTGGGCTACAGTCCACGGGATCACAGAGTCAGACATGACTGAGCAACTTAGCATGAGCATCAGGGCTGGAGAGATAAAGGGAGGCAGGTCTAAGGAAACACCGCAGCAGCAAAATCAAAGGTCCGCGGCCTCAAGACCACAGAGTGGGAAAGGGATCAGCACAAGGAGGCAGTCTGTAAAGAAACGACCACTGGACCAAGGGGCGCAGACTCGACCCTGCAGCCAACTGAAGCCGCCAGCCAGGTCAAGTGAGACTCCAGCCCTGGGCCACGCTCGGCAGGGCTCTCCCCAGCATCCGTGGCAGAAACCTGAACACTGCTGTTCAAGTGAGATCTGCTCTGGTCGTGAAGAGGGCACTGTCAACCTGCCAGAGGACAGGGGCCACACCCGCCTCCTTGGACCCACGCTGTGTGGCAGCCATCCCTCTCCTTCATGACCCTGGGCTCTGGGAGGTATTCCCAAGTGTTTTGCTGCTTTTGCTCTTCAGAGAGTTGGGGACTTGTTTTTCCTGGGATGGAGAACAGACTTCTTTCTGTTCTCTTATTCAGGACCCAACAGAGTGGGCTGGGGTGGGCGGTCCCACAAAGCAAGTTAAGAAACCAGTTGTCATGACATCGCTTTGTGCAGCACCCATTCTGCCAAGCACGTGGGCACAAGTGTCATGGAGTCCACATGCAGGTACTGGGGTCATGGGGTCACCCCGTAGGTACCAAGGTCACAGGGCCAGCCTGTGGGCACCAGGGTCGCAGAGTCAGCAGCACTGCCTTCAGCAGCAAGAAGCCAGAAAAGACCTGGAAGTTTGTTCTCCTGGGAGAACATGAGCATTTGAAATGACATTTCTCCTACTTTATTCAGCTTTCCCCAGGGACGCCCAGAAAATGCTCAAGTGTTTTTAGGTCACAGCTAGTCCTACCTACCCACTTACTGTGACACTCTGGCAGCAGCAGAACAGAAAGCTCCCAGGGAGCGAGCCTGCCTGCCCGGGGATGCTAGCGGGGGTGGAGTGGCTGCCCGAGGCACAGGGCTCTGCGGGGGCTGGGGGACCAGCACTTCCTGCTGACTTGCCCCACAGAAAAGATTCTGTCTAAGCACCTGGGGGCTCACGGAAACCTGAGGGGCGCTGACTCCATCCCCCTCACGAGCCCCCACGCTGCTCTCAGTGCGAGTCATACCCGACCCCACTCCACCCCACCCCACAGAAGAACCGGCCAAGGAAGGCAGAAAGGTTATGCTGGAGGAGGGGAGTAGTTCCTTCCAACTCCACACATGACAATGCCACCCACAGCCCAGCGTGGGGCTTGCTGTCGGAAGCAGAACGTACTTACAGAACAGGGACTGCTCATTTAGCTGGGGACAGCAAAGCGCCCACTCCTCCCTCCCTGCCTCCCTCCAGCTCCAAGCAGCTCGGGAAGGAGGAGGCGTCGAAGGCGCTGCCCCTGCACCAGCCGGGCAGAGGCCCCACTGGGCCTGGCGCTGCTGAACCCCACGTGCCCCAGATCCTGAAACAAACCTACACATGTATTCACTCCATAAATACTTGCTGGGTGAAAGAATCCAACTGAGCCCACCGCTTGAACTAACATTCTCATTTTACTGTCTCTCTTCATCCTCACAACAACCCTTCAAGCTGAGAATCATCACCCCTATCTGGCATATGGGAAAACTAAGGCCCAAAGACCAGACAGCTTAACAAGGTCTGAGCTGGCATCTGAATGTAGGGTTTCTGACTCCCAAGATGCACACTCTTAATCCATACCATGAGTTTTTTTTTAAAGGGGGGGCGGGGCAGGGGGCGGAGAAGAACACCGGAAGTGAAAAGTTGGGCAGGATAGTTTCAGAGGTAAAGAAACCGGGAAATGGGCATAAACCAGGCCTGGTAGCCAGGACACCAGCAGTGACAATACACCTGGTGCCCAGATGCTCAATTTCAGACCATTCTCCAATCAAAACTGGAGGCCCAGGACTTCCCTGGTGGTCCAGTGGTTAAGACTTCACAGTCTAATTTAGGGCGAGCGGGTTCAATTCCTGGTTGGGGAGCTAAGTTCCCACATGTGGCACAGCAAAAAAATAAAAAGCAAAAAACAAACCCCGAGGCCTCTTGGAGAAAAAGCCGACTTCACAAAAGGATGACATGCAACATCTGGCGGCGCACGCATGAAGAGAAGTGCTCAGAAAATGACGTGAAGATGTCAAAAGGGTAAGTCCATCTGACGGGCTTCCTGAGCAACAACACAAGACGTGGGGGTCATAACTACAGAGTCAACATCCGGAAGGCACTCCAACACACAGAAACAAATGCATGAATGAATGAGTGAGTGGAGGAGGAAGAAAAGCCATTCCGAGCAATAAAATCCCAACTAATAAACGTGGAAAGAAGGATATAAATGGGAAATCACAACTTGGCAGACACCACAGCAGTAACTGTTTCAGGAGAGAGTAATCAATGGTTGCTAAGATTAGTGGGCAATGTATGAGAAGAAACAAAGATATTTACAGAGTTTCAAAGTATCTCTTGCACAAGACACTTTTTAATTACAAAGGGGAAAATAGTAACTCTTTAGCACAGGAAAAAAAGGAGTCACTGACACCCCTTAGCTGGTCAAAATGAAACATTAGACAAAAACCACACTGAGAGACATTCTACCAAGCAAAAAAAAAAAAAAAAGAAGTCAGTACTCTTTAACAGTGTCAAGGTCACGAGACAAGACTAAGAAACTGTGCCAGAGAGCGGAGACTGACGAGACGTGCCCCTAATGCAGTGACGACAACAAATGCTGGCCAGGGAGAAAGGACCCTAGTGGAACAATGGGTGAAACTGGAACAAGGTCTTCAGATGTGCTCACAGCAGCCCCTGGTTACAGGAGGTACAAACATCTGGCATGCTGACAGAAGATCTATGGGATTCTTTGCATGTTTTTTTCAACTTTTCTTTTTTTGACAGGTCTTAATCATCTAAAACAAAGTTTTTTTTTAAAGACCACAAAATAGACCTTGAGAGTTATATGCAAAAGCACACGCTGGCCCTTGTTTAGCTAAGAAACAACTGACCCCATTCCACCACATCATCAAGACCGGGACGGGGACTTGACCCTCAAGAGAAACTCAGAATCCAAGCTCACAACCAACCAGACACACAGGATTCAAAGCTGAGTCATCCGAGATGACCTATTCCAGGGCTTCTCCAAGCGAACTTGGAGGTGGAGCCCTATGTCAGCCAACTGCTAAGCCCCCACCTGTCGTACATGGTGGCCTTCCCAGAAGTACCCACAGGAGGACAGATTCCCTGGCTTAAGAGAAAGAGACTAAAAACTCGGGCCTGCTTCAGCCTCCTTGCAGTACAGCCTACAGAGCCCAAGGCCTGCTCAGACCAGGGCTCTGCATGCCCCAGTCCCAGGGCCTGTCCCTCAAGCATTCTTCAGCAGCAGGAAAGCTAAGTGCCTGGCGTCTCCGTACAGAGACAGGGACTCAGGGCTCCGTGGTCACACAGGACTCAACCAGGGAGTTTACAGAACGCTGAGTTGCCATAAAAGACGACAGTGATGAACAGAACATAGACAGATGTGAAAGCTCTATGAAAATTTTCATAATTCTATGAAAATTCAAGAAAACCTGAATGTTACTCAATAATGGAATTTATTTAGATATGTTAAAATTCAGAAGTTTATCACTTTTGAATATGACTTTTAATATGAATCACTCATTCACTAGGCTGGTTACTAAGCACCAGCTATATGCCAGGGACGTTGCAGGCACTGGACACATGGTGGACAGGATAAATAGAGCCAAGGTGCACACAGTAACAGAAAGCTGGGCTCCGTCCCTCCATCACTTTCTGCCAACTGCCCTTCTCCTGGTTTCCCTGGTGAGAAAACTAACACAGGGGGCTAAAGACATAAAAAAGGCAGTTTACATGGGGACACGCATGGGAGCCGCCGCCACCAGGGGCCAGAGACAAGGGTCTGAGCCAGAAGCCAGAGAAGTGCTTGCCACAAGGAGAGCCAACCACAGAAACAGACCAGGGGAGAGGTCAGGAGTGCGTCCCGAAGGAAAGGAGGGACGACCGACGAGAGCGGCCAAGGATGCGCAGGATGGAGCAGAGAGCACACAAAGGGTGCAGCAGCAGCGAATGCGCCATGTGAGGGTGCAGCACGTAACACCCTCGTGACAGGGCACTCGTGGTTGCCCTGCCCTGGCCTGCACCCCCTGATCACACACCCCACTCTCCTGACCCCAAGGCAGACGCCCGCTCACCTCATGTACAGTGCCCCAGCTCTCACTCCTTGGACCTCTTCTCCATCTACACTCACTGCCTCACCCAGTCTGTGACCCCATCCAGTCAGTGGCTTCAGACCTATTCATATACTGATGCTTTTCAAACTCCCAACTCCAGTCCCGCCTACGTCCCACCCTCTGAGTTCCAAACCCAAGATCACCAGCGTTCTCAGACTTCACCTACATCACTCACGGACATCATGCACAGGACTGCAGCCAAAGCCTAACCTGTCACCCTCAGCACTAGCCATCCCCTACCCCGTCCCCTTGAGCAAATGTCAGCTCCACCCTTCTAGGTGCTCAGAGCAACAAATTTTAAGGGAGAAAAAAATGAATTTACAAAAACATTTAAAATGTATATAATGTATTACTAAACACAGTTGTCACTAAAACACTATAACAAAACTAAAGAGTTTATATTTCTAGAAAATCAACTGAGACGCCATTACAAAACAGTGAGAGAATTCAGTATCGATGCACAGGACTTACTGAATTAAAACATTAAAATTCTACAGAAGAACATAAAACAAGACGTGAATAAACAAAATATACCCAGTTCTTAGACAGAAAGACTCAATAAGGTAAAGCCATCATTTCTCTCTAATTCCAAACACATATTTAATGTATTACCAATGAAAATTTCAACAGAATTTTTCACATGGAAAAATTTACCAGAAAAGTCTGTGGGCAAGGGATTAAACCAAGTATTAAAATGTGTCACAATAAAGCCATGGTAAATAAAACAGCTCAATACTAACAAACAAATAGAACAAATGGTTTAGTGTTTATGAATAAATGGAACAGAAGAGGAAAAAACACATTTTAAATAAAACCGACAGAGCAAAGGTAAGAGCAGTTAAGAAATGTGTTAGGGCTGCTGGCTGGCACCTGGGGTTGGGTCAGGTACGCACAATCAGACATTCTGGCAGAGACAGAACAAACTGTTACAACATCTCTGAGACCACTCTAGCAATATCCATCAAAATTACACACTTCATACCCTCTGACCCAGTAATTCCTGTTCTGGGAATTCCTCTAACAGATTTTCATACACATGTTCCAAGAAACATGTACAGGTACAGCACATTCACTGCAGCATCATTTGTGATAGTGGTAGACTGGAAACAACATAACTACACTCCCTGTGGAGACTCACTAAATAATGACACTACGCCACAGGGTAGAATACTTTGAGACAGCTGAAAGGCTGTAGTCAAGTCTGACCCTTAGCTACAGGCAGACTCACCCAGAATGCTTCTGAAAATTCTGACACATGGTGGCACCCAGGCTGGTTAAATTCGATCTCAAGGGGTGGGTCCAAGAATCAGCATTTTAAAAGTCCCATAGTTGGGAAGACAGTGACAATGCATATCAGGATAAAGGGCACCTGGCAACAGAAAGACTCAGTCCTTGTGAGCTGCTCAGGGGTGTAATTAAAAGTCCACACAGAATATCAGAAATAACAGGGAAAATATAAATCAATATGAAAAATAAAAAGTTTACAAGACAGAAAAATTTTACTTCTAGTGAGATGGATGAACCTAGAGTCTGTAATACAAAATGAAGTAAGTCAGAAAGAGAAAAACAAACATTATATATAAATGCATATATATGGAACCTAGAAAGATGATACTGATGAACCTATTTGTACAGCAATAGAGACACAGACACAAAGAAGAGACTTGTGGACACAGCAGGGGAAGGAGAGGACTGGACAAATTGAGACAGTGGCTGAAACATAAAGATTTCCATATGGAAAGTAGACAGCCACTGGGAATTTGCCGTATGATGCAGGGATCCCAACCCGATGCTCTGTGACAACCTAGAGGGGTGGGAGGCTAGGAGGGAGGGGTATACCTATGGCTGATTCATGTTGATGTACGGCAGAAACCAACAACTTTGGTTATTTAATTATTTAATTATCCTTCAATTAAAAATAAATAAAGTCAAAAGGTTTTTACAAAAGTATGGACAATGGCTGCCTTTAGGGAGAATGCATTTTCAGTATACACATAACTTTCAAAAGTGTTTACCCTAAATCCAACTGCTAATTTACTCTACTACATAATAATCAGTGAGTGGGAAACTCTGCATATCAACAACCTGATTTTTTAAACAAATAAATTTTGAGAATATAAAAGCAGAGGGTCAAAAAAAAAAAAAGCAGAGGGTCAACTATAAGCAATATGTGGTTGGAACCTTTAATTTACAGATTTAAACTTTTTTAAAAATTATGACACTATGAAAAACTGCAAGTTTAAACACTGGTTGAAAACATTTACAGATGAAATGATGAGGTAAAACTTACTTCTAAATAACACAGGAAGGGGAGAAATGGCCAGGTGCCAGGGTTGGCAATGAATACACGCAGATCCATGACATTCTTCTGTCTTCTCCCCTTTGTACTTAATTCAACTTAATACATTTTTCACAAGGTGCATATACTTTTTTTTCAACAGGAAAAAAAAAAGCAAGCATAAAAAGTTATACTTTTGCTACCAAAAAATACTCAAATAGAAACCAACTGTGTTACTTTTGAAAAGTATCTCTCAGACAGTTCTGATAATAGCTGTTTTCTTTTTTTTCTTAACACAGCAAAGAGAATATCTGGGCCCCAAAGCACACTGGGTACTGCTTCAATGCCCCTTGACTCTGGCCTTCCCTGCCAACTACGGTTTCAAGCAAAGCACTTCACACTGCTCTCTCCATTCCCCGTTGGTGGAAAGGAAGAACGTCAGACTCTGGCATCTTGAAGGACACATTCCGGGCGGCCGGGGTAGGGGGTGGGGAGCTCCCTGGGGGAGTCTCACCAGCCCCCTCCTTCCCCACACACTCACGTTCACTCTCACAGGCTAGGACACCAGGTCATTTTTATGATACGGCTTCAGTATCCAATAAACTTAAGTCACTGCTGTAAGATATACAGGCTAACCTCTTCTAAATGAAGCCTAAAAGCCAGAAATGAATCTCAAAATGAAAACAGGAATATAATGTTTCTAGAGGGAAAAAAAAATACTTCTAGCAAACAACCTATATCATATTTTCTTGACTTTCAATTTAAATCAAATCCTTGAGGCCTCTTACACCTGAGGTTCCTTAGAGAAGAGGCAGTTTCAGGGTGAATCACTGGGTGGGAGAGCAGCTTCTATACTGGATGAGACTGAAAACAGACCCTGAGGCAGGCAGGCCCAGCACAGCCCCAGTGAGGTCAGAGAGCTGCATCTATGGAGAAAGTAGGCAGACATCCCTGGACCTCTGGCTTTCCACTTACTATTCTCAAAATGCATGTTTACAGCCAACACCCTCATCTGAGCAAAAGAACCTCTTGGACACACGACACTCAACAGCACACACAACATGAAATCAAAATCAGCAAAAGGGATGCAGGAAATGCTCAGCATACAATGTTCAGCAAAACAGAAGCCAAATATAAGACAACTATATTATAAGCACTCTGTGTGTGTGTGTTCAAATACATGCATGCACATGTTTATATGCATGGAAAAAAATTATAGGAATATCCCACAAAATTAAGGGAAAATGGTAGGATGTTTTCTTGTCTTTATACCCTTATCTTTGTTATCCAAATAGCCTACATTGATTATAATGAAGAAGAAAAACAGTCTGTGCTTGTTTAAGTAAAGAAAAGCAATACCGAGAACAGTACCTACTTGAGGGCTCACTATGTGCAGGACTCCTGCTCATCAGGTCTTACACACTGACCTCAGTGAATCTTCACCATAAGCCGACAGGGTGGGTACTTGGGGTGGCATTCCGGTATGTCCACGTGACTCTATCAAAGTGCCTCCTGCAATGGGCACCTGAAAAAGCAGGGGCCAACAAAGGAAGGACCCTGTTTAGAGACAAACCCAGGAAGCCAGCTCTCAGGAAGCGTGACTGCACGCAGACAGGATGCCCCGGCAGAAAACTTCACCTTTCTGCTCTTGTGACAGCCCATGCAGAGATGCCCCCTGCATCTCTAAGGCAGAGATGTCACAGGATATGGGTGAGCAGAACCAAAGGAGAGGCACTAAGGAATGAACTCAGCATGCAACAGACACTCACCTAACATGGAGCTAGGACCTGAGACAGGCTGAATAAGTCTCTGCCCAATGCTGAAAGATGCGAGAACTAGTCATAAACAAATGGTAAGATGAAACACACACTCAAAGGAGATGCAGTTACCTGTGGCAGGCAGCAGAAGAGAAGTGCTGGAAGACCTTGCTGAGTGACAAAAGCACTGAAGAACGTGCTCTGCTTGGGGCAAATGCACCAGGCGTGATGAAGATGAAACATCTGCTGAGGATACTATTGGAAATCTGAAACTTCTCTTCCAAATTACACCATCCCCTTCCCAAGAAGCATCTGGGTCCCTGGAATAACTGAACACAAAGGCCATGCCACCCAAAATAAGAGAAGCACTGAGCAGCACTCTAACACACCCTTTTTCTACCAGGACTTTACCAAACAGGTCAACGCATCAAGTAGTTCCATGACACCCCCTTCCCTTCTGTCTGCTTCCCTGTGCAGGAAGATGGGTAGCTCAGGAGGGACTCAGGAATTCTGTAGTACTGTAGTATTTGCTACTGAAAAAAATCCATGTATAGGTGAACCTGCGCAGTTCAAGGTTGTATTGTGGAAGGGCCAATAATGCTTTCTTTCCTTTTTCTCCTTTTTAAAAAATTCTGTTCGTGATTTTATAAAGACAAAAGCCAGAGGTAGCACAGCCTTTCAGACATCTTTGTCAGCACTCCAGCACCAGCAAGTGCAGTTATCACTGTTTTGCCTACAGCGACACCTGCAGATCCAGAGCGAAACTGCAGGACCTATAGCCACCGAAGTGGGACCAGACAGAGATGGGATCGAAGAGGCAAACCCCACCAGCCGCTCTGAGCGGTGTCTGGTGTAGCGATTAGGATGTTGATGCTACCGGTCTTGCATTCCTCTCTCCTCCCACAGCAACAGTAATGTCATCAGCATTTCTGAAAGTCTCCCAGCAGGAAAGTCCTTTGAGCACAGTTCACTGGGTCAAGTACAATAGAAACACTGGGACTCTAAGCGGAACTTTTTACAGTATCTTCACTTCAGACAACTCATACTGGGAAGCTACTCTGCAGAAAGCAAGCATGTTCTCAAAGCTATCTTGTATGGACAAGGAAATCTGTGTGCCCAAATGCTCTCTTCTCTAAGGGATAAAACTGGGCACCTTAAGCACTGAGGTGGCATGTGGATTTACGTGTTAAAATCTGTACCTTATTTTATGTATATGCAAACTTTAATCCATTGTTGGCAGGGCCTAGGTTGGGGACAAGTTGACTCCAAAGAATGATTTGCCTGTAGACTGAGAAGTTGCCATCACCACTACCCAATATTGGCCAGAACCACAAGCAAATGAGTAGCAAGAAGGAGCAATCAGAAAGCAGTCATCTCAAACTGGAAATCAGACTCTAGGTAACTGGTTTTTGGACAGGGTGCCCAGGAAAGGCAGTGCTTCTGTGTGGCTACCTAAAGAGTAACTGTCCTAGATTATTTAATTACAAGAATTCCCAGATCTGCAGGGGCTTCCTTGATGGCTCAGATGGTAAAGAATCTGCCCGCAATGCAGGAGACCTGGGTCCGATCCCTGGGTTGAGAAGATCCCCTGGAGAAGGGAACGGCTACCCACTCAGTATTCTGGCCTGGAGAATTCCATGGACAGAGGAGCCTGGCAGGTTCATGGGGTCACAAAGAGTCAGACACCACTGAGAGACTTTCACTTTCTTTCTTTCACTTTCCAGATCTACAGTTCACAGGATAAGTGATTCGGGCACTGACTGGAGGGACTTGGGGGACAAGGATGACTTTCATGTTCCATTTCAGATCTGCCCCAGCACTGCCTTTCAGATCGAGTTAGAGATCTGGACCACAATTTCTTATTTTGTTCATAGAAAATCACCAAGTACCTGAAGGCCAAGAAGGTTCAGTCCCTGGAACCACTAAGCCTGCAGCACCAGTCTAAGGTTTTCTGGAACACACCCAAGTCTTCAGTCTATACTTACATCTGGGTAGGATTCACAAAACCAATGCTAATACTGACCCAGAACGCAACTCTTTGGTCTAAGAATAGGGTCTCTGCAAATCAACAAGGCAGCTATTCTAATCTATAATTCACGAGTCAAAAAACAAGCCCCTCTTTTAACAGAGTTTTTAGACATTATAAAAAGAATGCAAAAAAAGTAGTAAAACACAGTATAAAACTCACTGTAGAAAAATTAGAAAATATAGTAAGGAAGAACAAAGGTAATGAAAACCACTCACAATTCCACTCATAATGTATTTCCTTCCAGGCGTTTCTCACACAGTTAACGCCCCTTGAACACATGGTGGTTATGGGCACTGATCCTCCATGCAATCGACCTCAGACTTTCAGACTCTGCTGTCTTGCCCCAATCTGTCTCCAAAAAATTCATTTTCCCCAGAAGAGGTCAGAGGCAGAGTGCAAGGAGAGGGAAGAACAGAAGGGAAGTTAAGTTAGAAGGGATGAGGCAGGAAAAGGCAGGGAGCAGTCCTATTAAAGAGGAAAGAAAGCAGATTTGCCTGAAAACAGAAACTGGCCAGGGGCAGTGTGCTCTTTCAGACACTGCCTCAGCTCACACACTAGGAGGTATCAGCTCTTCTCACCCAAACGGGGGCAGGGAAGCACCAGGAAGCAGAATCTCTGAAAAGTGAAGACGAGTACCAACAAAGGGCCTAACTGAAGCCCTACCACTCAGTAGCTGCATGATCCTTGGTTCGTTCAACAGTCACGACAGCCAGTGAGGCAGGTGCTGTAATTACCGCCTTTGCATTGCAAAGGTGAAAACTGAGACAGAAAAGTGACCCTGTTTGCCCAAGGTAATGCATTTACTAAATGGCAGACTCTGGGGGGAACTCTGGGTCCACAGTCCCCCGTATCAGACAAACTCTTCACGCATCCCTTAGACCAAGAGGATAGTAGGCCTGCGTCTCAGCAGTTGCTTCCGCAGGGGAAGAACAGAAGCAAGACTCTGAGGAGAAACTTCCACACGGATAAGCAGGTCTCATGGGAAAGCAAACTCTATGAGCCACGTGCTCTAACTCTGGCTCAAGCTCTTAACTGGCTGTATGACTATGGGCAGATTATTACCTTACCTTACAGAGGAAAAAAAGGAAGAAGACTGAACTAGTTGACCTATAGCTTTCAAAATAGGCAAATAATATACAACTCAATAACAACAACAAAAAAAACAACCCAAACAAAAAATGGGCAGGAGACCTAAACAGACATTTCTCCAAAGAGAAATGGCCAATAGATGGCCAATAGACACATGAAAAGATGATCAAAAAACTATTAGACAAATGCAAATCAAAACTACAATGAGGTATTCACCTCACACTGGTCAGAATGGCCATCACTAAAAAACCTACAAATAATAAATGCTGGAGAGGATGTAGAGAAAAGGTCAGCCTCCTACACTGTTGGTGAAAATGTAAATTGGTACAGCCACTATGGAGGTTCCCTAAAAAAGTAAAAATAGAGTTACCACAAAATCCAGCAATACCACTCCTATATCCAGAGAATATTCTAATCTGAAAAGACATATGCACCCCAGTTTACAACAGCCAATACATGATAGCAATGCAAATGTCCATCAACAGATGAGTGGATAAAGAAGATGTGATACACACACATACACACACACACACAAAATGGAATGCTACTGGGCTATTAAGAAAAAAAAGAAGGAAATAATGCCATCTGCAGCAACATGGACAGACCCAGGGATTATCATACCAAGTGAAGTAAGACAGACAGACAAAAAAACAAATATCATATGGTATCACTTATACGTGAAACCTAAAAAAGATACAAATGAACTTATACACAGAGCAGACGCAGACCCACAGACACAGAAAACAAACTTACAGTTAACAAAGAGAAGGGAAGATAAGTTATAAGCTTAAATTACCAGACACATACTACTATGTATAAAACAGATAAGCAACAAGATCCTACTGTATGGCACAAGGAACTATATTCAATGTCTCGTAATAAACCATGATGAGGGGAGAGAAAAAGAAAAGAAAGAAGCAGCAAGTAGAAATCCTTACTTGGGAAGAGATGGTGGTTCCTTGGGGACTTCAGCAGCACCAGCATCTGCTCCCGGCGGCTCTGCCTCCCCAGAGCCAACAGCCACTTCCTGCACGGCGCCCTGCGGGCCTAGGGGCTCCTGAGGCCCACCCGAGTCTGCGGTGGAGTCTACCTCCACCTCCTGAACCAGGGCCGGGACTGGCCCCTGCTCCGCTGTGGCAGCTGCCGCCGCCGTGGCCTCCTCTTCTTCCTTCCTCCTGATTTCCTCCTCTAGGTCTTTTCTCCTCTTTTCGTCATCCTGACGGGCCATGTGGTCAAAACTTTTGAATACCTAAAATCAAACAGCAATTCAGTGTTGAGTTCATCTGCCAGTACTGTATCACACATTCTGTAGAAATACAGCAAAATCTGGTAAAAAAAAAAAAAAAAAAAAAAAGAATGAAAAGCAATATATAAGAAAATGTTCCCACTGGGAAAATGGAAATGCACTTCAGCTTCACCAAAAGCCACTATAAAAACAATCTTTAACAGGGGAATTCCAAAATCAAAGAAAAAGTGAAACTTTTACAAGCCAAGGCTCACAATATTTATACACCTATGAGCCCAATATTTACGTCAAAAGGATGCGTAACTAAATGGTCTCATCTGTCATTACTTCTACAGCCCCAGAGAGTCTTGTTCCAAATGCAAAGAACCCACTGTCCTGGTGCTGAGAGCTATAAAGGCACCAATAACTCAGATGCAAAAAGGGAAGATGGAGAATGAGTTGAATTTCAATCCACAATACAGGCCGGCTCGCTGGACTGCTGCTATCTTCCTACACTGCATGGGAGGAGGGGCAGTGCAGGTCTTACCCTGGGAATTCAAAAGACGTTCGCAATGTGCCTACAACCTGCCAGGAGCACCAAAATCCAACGACAGCTCCCACCCTTGAAGAACTCAATTTTCTGGCATGTGGATCAGTCATTAATCTTCCCTGGGACCCAGTCACACCCAAAAAAGTGCTGCAACTCTCCATCCAACAAGTGCACAGGAAAATGACATTTTGCATGCGCTATTCAAGGGTGCACATAACCCTCAAGTATAGCCAGGACAGACCCAGAAATGACAAGTCTGACAGGAGAGGCTGTGATAAATACATGTGATGCCATCGGAATGTGGGTGCAAATGAGCATTCTGGCAAGAGAGAGCTAAGGACATCTCTTAGAAGAAGGGGGTCTGAATCAGACCTTGAATGAAAGGTACCTCTTACAGAGGAATGACAGGAGGAAATGTCACAGTGCCAAGAGGTGGGCTCATCAAGAAATATCTCTTATGGCAGCTGGAGGCAGGAAAGCCAGAAGATCCACCTTGAAAAGTAGGTGGGAGGAGACCCTAACATTCAATCTAGCAACCGTGCTCCTTGGTATTTACCCAAAGAACTTGAAAACATGTACCAACAAAAACCTGTACACGGATGTATATAGCAACTTTATTCATAATAGCCAAAACCTGGAAGCAACCAAGATATCCTTCAATAAATGATGGGATAAACAAACTGGCACATCCAGACAATGGAATATTATTCTGCCATAAAAAGAAATGAGCTATCAGCCATGAAGAGACATGGAGGTTATTTAAATGCATATTAGTAAAAGAAGCCAATCTGAAAATGCTACACAATGTATGATTCCAACTATATGATACTGTGGAAAAGGTAAAAGTTTAGAGGCAATAAAAAGACCAGTGGTTGCCAGAGGTTGAGGGGAGAAAGGAATGAACAGGTAAGACTACACAGGATTTTTTTAGGGCAGTGAAAATACTGTGTGATGTCATAATGAGGGATACATGTCATCATACATTTGTCCAAACCCCATAAAGTGAACAACACTAAGAATGACCTCCAAAGTAAAGTCTGGGTTTGGGTGACTATATGTCAATGCAGGTCCATCCATTGTAAGAAATGCACCACTCTGGTGGGGGATACTGACAACAGGGGAAGCTGTGGGGGTGGAGGTGGCAGGGAGTAAATGGGAAATCTCTGTATTTTCCCCTCAATTTTGTTCTGAACCTGAAACTACTCTAAAGAGTAGTCTTAACAAAATAAAAATGTTTTAAAGTGTGTAGGAGTCAGTTTCCAAAGGGTTAGAATGCAAACAGGGGCTAAATAACTGCTGTGTGCACTGAGCAAGAAGACAGAACAAGAGAAATTACAATGTCAGTGTTTTTATAAACATTCTCTCACAAAGCTCAGGAAAATGCTGTTAGGAAGATAGCACTGATATTTCAAAGATGAGGGAAAACTAAGCTCAGAGGGTAACTTGCCCAAGATCCTGCCAATGAAAGAAGAAAGTAAAAAATTATACAGGAAGCACACTAAACACTGAAAGGAAATGTAGGCAGAGGAAGGCAAGGGAAATCCTAAGGTTAAAAACTAGAAACAGTACCTATCTCTGCTTCTCCAGAGAACCTGAGCCCCTGACTCACTCCTCTCACATCCATGTCAGTGACACCAGACACCAGACCCACTGCCCTCAGAGCCATTCATGTTCCTGACATACCACATCTTAACTCCAGAAAAGAAGTAACAGCAAGGGCTCTCTCCTAACACTGGGAACCTCCCTTGGACCCCAGCCTCATACTCCTGATGACACTGTGGCCCCCACTGCCCTTGCTTACTCAGCACCCCCGCCTCCTCTAAGATGACACCTGCTTTACCTCTCACATCGCCGCTGACCTCAGCACTTATTTCAGAATCCTGGATTGCGGAGCTGGAAGACATGTCCCTGACCTCCAGTCAACCTTCTCAACTGACAGAGGAGAGTGATTCTCCCAAGACTTCCCAAGAAGCTCAGGGAGGAGCAAAAAGAGCTAGCTTTCCTGACTCTCATGGGGAGGTGGGGTGGGGGGTACCTTTTAAGCAGGCTTCCCAAACTGAACTCCAGAATAAACACAGGTCAACTGAAATGAACAAAATGTCAGTCTAAATTACTGTTTGCTTAAAATATACTAATAAATAAGGGAGTGGAATACAATTTCCACATGCATCTTTCCTGCTGAAGGTCCTTCAAACTGTACAGCCAGGCTGTGCAAGCCCTTAGAACTGGGAGGAAAAGCTGAAGAAGGTTTAAACCACACAAACATCCCATATCCCAAAATATCAGGGGAAAACAGGAGTTCCAGAATGGAGCACTACAATACTCCCATCCAAACTCTCTTTCCCTGAGTTCTGAAGAGACCCCCAAGCACTCCACTGCCCAATGCCTCTGTGAATAAAAGAACAGCTCCCGAGGATTTACCCTGATCTACTCAACCGTCTAGTCAAGGCTATGGTTTTTCCAGTGGTCATGTAAGGATGTGAGAGTTGGACTATAAAGAAAGCTGAGCACCGAAGAATTGATGCATTTCAAGTGTGGTATTGGAGAAGACTCGTGAGAGTCCCTTGGACTGCAAGGAGATCCAACCAGTCCATCCTAAAGGAGATCAGTCCTGGTGTTCACTGGAAGGACTGATGTTGAAGCTGAAACTCCAATACTTTGGCCACCTGATGTGAAGAGCTGACTCATCTGAGAAGACCCTGATGCTGGGAGAGATTGAGGGTAGGAGGAGAAGGGGATGATAGAGGATGAGATCGTTGGGTGGCATCACCAACTTGATGGACATGGTTTTGGGTGGACTCCAGGAGTTGGTGATGGACAGGGAGGCCTGGCGTGCTGCAGTTCATGGGGTCACAAAGAGTCAGACACGACCGAGTGACTGAACTGAACTGAACTCAACCAAAATAACCAAGGGATATCTGCTCTTTTAAAGTTCCCTGAGCAATGCTGATGACTGAGAACCACTTTCAGAAAACACTACACGCCTCTTAACTACCTGCCAGAAATTGTCCCTCTTGGTTTCCATGGAATTTACTGCCCTGCCCACTTCCCTCCATCCCCCTCCCACTCCCACAACCTCTTGCTTCTCCAATTCCTTCTCTGGGGTCCTTCCCTCCAAAGGCACCTTCTCTCTGCCCTGCTCCTCCACCTTCAGCTCCTCTCCTTTAAACCACTCAGATTCTTCTACCTCCCATGAGCTTCAGTCCCACAATTCAACAGCCTATGGACAGAGACTTCTGTCTGCAATCTCCAATTCAACTTGTCTAAAACTAAGCTCCTTCCCCTAAATTCAGGTGACAGTTCAGTGAATGCATTACCATTATTACTGTGCCCTGGTCTGAAACCTTGGATCACCTCTGGCCCATCCCACCCCTCTCTCTGCCTTGTTCCCCACCTCCACTTTACTAAACTGTTCACCAAGTCTTAACCTTTGAGAGTGTCTAAAACATAGTAGGTGTCTTACATACTGTTACCAGATTCATGAATTACCTCTGTCAGTTCACCTGTAAAACAAGGAGAAAGATCAACCTTTTCAGGTTGTTAAGAACAAATGACAACCTCGATAAAAAATTACATAACAATTAGTACATACTAGGTGCTCGGTAAATGTTCCTTTCTTTTTTCTGCAAAAGATCACCCTAGAGGAAAGTGTTGCCATTCTACAATGGCATAATAGAACAGAAAAATTTGGAATCGGAAAAATGAAGTTTTGAGCTATAGCTCTATGATGAATTTGGTCAAATAAAACCACCTGATCTGCTGAACTGGCACCCTCATCTGCCACATAAAATTCAACCTTATCTATTTCACAAGCTTCCGTGAAATTATTAATTTGCCAAAGGATTTGCTAAAAACCATCTCTGACACACAGCTCTCTGATCACTTGGATGGTACTTAACCACTACAAGGATGAGCAACAGCCTTAAGTTTTCAAACTGAATACCAACCTCACTCTTCATTTGACCATAGTATCTCTGGTAGTTATTCAAACATTTTAAGCATTTGTTTCTTCATGCAGGCACTTAGGAAAGTAATATCGGACCAACTTGAAGCGAGCAGCAAGACTTCACGAGATGAACCTTTGAAATCACTTCATAAACTGTAAAGTGCTAGACGACAGTGAGAGGTATCACCAGAATTTCTGCCTTCTCAGGTTCCTGGCTCAATGCTTGACTGAGTATGCTCTTTCGATCCCATCAAAATTCCACCTCCTCTACAAAACTTGTCCTCATTTCCAAAAGATCATTTCTATTCCTTTCCTTCCAATGGCTCTGTCAGGTAGCAGGCAAAGGTCCCTATTACTGTATTTCGTCTCTTTAAATATAGCGTAAGTGTCCCAAGCAGAGAAACCATTATTTAACCATCCGCATAACCAGTGTATCTCCAATGCCTGCGGTAGCCGAGTGTGTGAACTCTTGCTTATTACATTTCAAATACCCCGTCAACTTCAGTGAATGATAGCCTCCAACATAAGCTTAACCTGGGATGCACAGATATACGCTCATATGTAAACTTATTAAGTACTATTATACTATGACTGTCTTTGACGTGAAAAGTCACATTTCAAATAAAAGAACCACACCCATCACACAGCCTCCCCCTAGTTCCAGCAGTCGTAGTTCTGGGGTGTGCAGGTGTCCGTGCTGCCGCCGCCCATTCCCCAGTCTAGCCTGCATTGTTTTCATTCTCTGACTGGCCGGCCCTGTCACTCGAAGGGTTACGCGCTGCTGGAGGTGACCGTGGCCCTGAGCTTCTGATATCCAAATGCACCCTATCGGACCAGGCTGCTCTAGAGCCGGCACCTCTCACAGGAGTAAACTGATACCAGACCAGCATCTCCGCAGAAGCCGCGGCCGCAGGAGGCGGGTCGGGGGAAGCGCCAGAGCAGGAGCTGAGGTCGGCAGCAAAAGAAGCGGTGGACTCGCGGGAGCCTGAGCTCCCAGAGGGTTGGGGACTACGGGAGCGGGCTTGCGGGGGTCGGGGCTCCCACGATCTTCCCCCACCTCACCCCGAGCTTCCCGCCCGCCGCGCGTTACCTGCAGCACCAGCGCCTGCGCGGCCCCCGGGGGAAAGCCCATGCGGTCCGACGGGTGGCGCAGCAGGCGGTAGAAGTCCGTTTTGCGGTAGAGGAAGCCGAAGAGCACACGCAGAAAGTCCTGAACGTTGCCCACATGCTGCAAGATGCCCAGCAGGGCCTGATCGTACAGCTCGGCAGCCCCAGGCTCCATGGCGTCGCCGGCCGGAGGAAAGCTCACTCACTGCGGGCGCGGCCCGGACGCCGGCCTATGGCCACTTCCGGTGCTCTGCAGTAACGGCCCCGGCCGCTGGCGCGCCCAGGAAACTTCCGGTCCGCGCTGGTTCGCCCCCGCGGAGGAGCTGGGCGGGACTGCGCTGGAGCCGACTGGATCCGGGCACCGCCCCTACTGCCCCCGGGCTTCTGGGGCGGTCTCGTGGAGGAGCAGAAGTGGGCCCCCGAAGAGCAAGAGGGCCCGGGGCTGCGGCATTGAGGGCGCTTAGTGGCCATGTTGGAAACTGGCGGAAGAGTTGTAGCGCCGGCAACAACTGTTACGTGAGCCATGCTGTTGTCACGTGGTTTGCGGGCTGTGTTCCAGACTGGACGTCCAGAAACAAGGCGGGACAGCGAGAACGTTTTGCTGGCGAGTCCAAAGAGGAAAATGCGACCTTTCTGTTGGTGTGTTTCCCATTACTAATGTAGTCGTGGGTGAAATGCAAGGTGATATGCATAAATAAAAGAAGACAAGATTGTCAAGTGAGTGCATGTACCAGTATTAAATGGAAAGAGCTAGATGCAGAATAGAGAATCTGGTGTGCCGTGCTGTAAAATATACATATACATATATATATATGTGTGTATAGTATATACATGTGTACGCATAGTATATATATACACAAATTGCATGTGTATGTGTTCTAAGGGTCTGTCAAAGCATAATCTGAAACTCAAAACATAACACTTACTCAAATATATAATGAACACGTCAGAGATTTATCCATTTTAATTAACAGTAACCAATGATATGATAAAGCTAGTTTGGAGAAGCTTTTCGAGAAACTGGATATTTATAACTCTTTCAGAAAACAGAGTAAGATGGCTAGATTGGATACAAAGCTGGCTGGTGTCCTATAAAATGATGTAGATTATCTTTCCTAGTGGATAGAAATGATTTGCATCGCTACTGGCCTGAAATCTACAAGTTAACATGTATCTTAATAGTGTATGGACTCTAATGGATTGTAAACAAAGTCAGACTCAGATAAACTGCTGTAGAGCAGCGTTCTGAAACTTTTTGGACTTAGGACCTATTTACAGGGGATTCCCTGAGGGTCCAGTGGTTAGGACTCTGCACTCTCACATCAGAGTGCCCAAGTTCAATCCCTGGTCCAGGAACTAAGATCCCACAAGTGTGGCCATGGCCAAAAGGAGGAAAAAAAAAAAGACCCATTTTCATTCTTAAAATATATCAAAGACTCTTTGGAGTCTTCCATAAATTTTATGTGTATTATGTTTATTGATAGTTACCATATTGGACATAAAAACAGAAAATGTTTAAATATTATGCATTTTAATAACCATAAAAACATGTTAACATATTTTTGTAAAGACATAATGTTCTTCAGAGCAGTAAAAGTTTATGAGAAAAAAAAAGTTTATGAGAAACAAAGCATCCTTTTAAACTTTTGCAAATCTCTTTACTATCTAGCTTAATTGAATTGAAGACAGCCAGATTCTCACATCTGCTGCATTCACTGCATTGCAGTATGGTGGTTTGATTGAAGTATGAGAAACCCAGTCTTACACAAATAGCAGTTTAATTGCCTTTTCAAATAAATGTGAGTATTATTCTTGGAAACTACACCAACATTCTACAAATTGTAGTTTCTTAAAGATTAGTTGCACTGTGAAATCTGAAATTGTATCAATAAATGTCTCCTACTTTGTCACATTAACATCTGTTGGTCTGCCCTAATACTTTGAATGATCTTTGTTCATAGTCTGTTCTCTGTATACACAGAGCAAGGAGAGATGGAAGAAAGAGGCAGACCACTTCAGACTGGTAGGTAGGAGGTTTAATAAGCAAGGAAAGTTACAAGACTTGTCCTGGGCAGCCCCAAGACCAGTATATTTTCACGTCCACTTTGCCAGAATCGTAAACATTTATACAGACACCTTAACTGGGTTCAATCACATACACTGTCCACCTGGGCTCAAAAACATCTTCCTCTCTCAAGGTATTGAGAGGAAGATGTTGTTGAAAACAACTCTTTTTTTTTTTTTCCATTTATTTTTATTAGTTGGAGGCTAATTACTTTACAACATTGCAGTGGTTTTTGTCATACATTGAAATGAATTAGCCATGGATTTACATGTATTCCCCATCCCGGTCCCCCCTCCCACCTCCCTCTCCACCCGATCCCTCTGGGTCTTCCCAGTGCACCAGGCCCGAGCACTTATCTCATGCATCCAACCTGGGCTGGTGATCTATTTCACCCTAGATAATATACATGTGAAAACAACTCTTGCTGTGGGAATGGTAGGCAGAGCGTACATTACAAGGACAGAGAAAAGGGTGAGGAGTCTCCCATTGCCTGGGTCTAGCTAGAGGGTCAACCAGGGATCATGTTCTGAATACCCCCAGTAAACATTTACACATGTGATTTTGTAAAATCAGAATGGAATAAAGAATGTGATGCAAGAATCTAACTATATTAAAAATGTAAAAGGGCTTCCCTGGTGGTCCAGGGGTTAAGAATCCTGCCATTGCAGGAGAAGCGAGTTCAATGCCTGGTCTGGAGTATTGCACATGCTGCAGAACAAATAAACCTGTGCCCCACAACTACTGAACCCATGCACTTAGAGTCTGTGCTCTACAACAACAGAAGCCACTGCAATGAGAAGCCCATGCATCACGACTAAAGAGTAGCCCCCGATCTCTGCAACTAGAGAAAGCCCGAAGGCGGAAACAAAAACCTAGCTCACCAAAAATAAATAAATAAATATTTTTTAAATGTATAAAGCAGCTTCTCTGAAAGGGATACTGACCCCATCTGAAAGATGCTAACCTGGAAAGGTATGGTGTCTGGAAAGGAATGGTGTCTGTAAGACTAAAGGCAAAAGGAATTGCACGTAAATACTAAATTCTAAAGTTGTTTTCCACAGGAGTGTAGGTTATCATTTCTGAGACTCCTCCATATGTGTAAAGGTAATCAACAACTAAGTAAATGGTGAGGGTGGTGGAGCCCGGCTTCTCTTTAGCTGGCATGAGAGGCTCCAAAGAAGCAAGAAAGGAGTCTAGAATGATTGATGTGGTTATGGGTTAGACCTGGAGGCATCAGCATAAGCTCCTTTTTAGTGTAGATACAGATGGCTTTTCATAGAAATATTTCTAGAAATGTGCACATACACAGGTCAGTATTCACATATGTATGCCCTTGCTCTCTCAGCTGAGAGGATCAGAAGCAACAAAGCCCCAGCAGCAACACACACTGAACACCCAGATCCTAATTTCTAAACTTATCTCCAGATGAAGGGCTGGAACTCCTGAGAGAAATGGCTGACTCTAGGACTAGGACAGAAATATACAAGTTGAGCCTGTACCATCTTATAATGCCAGGAAGTACAGAAGTGCTCACAAAGGGGAAAAAACCCACAGTAAAGGGAATATGTCAAAGGGACCTAGGAGCCAACTGGAAGACTTCCCAATGGCCAAATGTGGAGCAAATAGTCACTATATCAAAACCCAAAGTAAAAACTGAGCATCCTTGGTTCCATACTGATAAAGATAGCATACTGAATAAATAATAAATGGAGGAGAACAATTTTCCTGTTCAGAAGAGTTCCAAATAATTTATGTAAACACTCCACCCTCCAGGAAGTAGAGCATAAGTGTGGGCTGTGCATAGCAACTTCCCTCCAAAGAGTGCAGCATGCAGACAGGTGCAAGTGTACAGAGGGGACGCCTGGCCGACACAACCTCAGCCAGGTGGTCAGGGTCAGCGTGACAGCGACAAGCTATGGTGACTGCAGGCACCCTTGACACTGTGGGCTGAGACCGGCTCTCTGCCTCGTGGTCTCCCTCCAAAAAACCCATCACCTTTGTCTAACCAGGAGAAATACTAGACAAACCCCATTTGAAGGACATTCTTTAAAATACCTGACCAGTCTTCAACTGTCCAGATCACCAAAAACAAAGAAAAGAAGAGCCTGACACACAGTCAGAAACGAAAGGAGCCTAAGTAAACATAACAACCGAGTGTTGTGGAGTGTCCTGGACAGGATCCTGGCTCAGAAAAAGGAGCCTGGGTAAAATTACGGAAATCTAAACAAAATATGGATTTTGGTTAGTAGTAATAATCAGTACTGGTTCATTCATGGTACACTGACATGTATCACACTAATGTGTTACTCGAGTAAATTTTGGGGGGCGAGCGGGGGGCATACAGGAACTCTCTGTATTATCTTTGTAATTTTCCTGTAAAACTATTCTAACATAAAAAAGTTTTCTTTTAAAAACAGTATTTTTTAAAAAGGGATAACAATCTATAACCCCACTCCCCTCCCTCCCAGAAACAAGTGGAGTGTGGTGTTGGTATTGGTGCCGGGAAAGAGGCATCCTTATGGGGTGGAGGTGTGCACAGGGCAGACGTCCTGGAAGGCATCAGTCTGTATCCGTTCAGTGCTACAGCGATGGTAGCTCCCCACAAATAGACAGGAGACGTGTAAACACCTGCTCATCACACAGGTCCATGGTTCCATGCCTGAAGTCCCATACGTGAGCTGAATTTCAGAATTTAGAACATTTTTTCAGAAACATAATTTGATGCTTACAATACATTAGATATTAGACCTCATCAGGATCTGGGGTAGCAACATGAAATCAAACTTGTTAATGTGCTGAAATATATGACTATTCACATCAAGTTGGTTGGAGAGTGTAAGTATCCTATTTAAAAAAAAAAAAAGAAGTGTTAGTCGCTCAGTTGTGTCTGACTCTTTGCAACCCCATGGACTATAGCCTGCCAGGCTCCTCTGTCCATGGAATTCTCCAAGCAGAAACACTGGAGTAGGTTGCCATTTCCTTCTTCAGGGGATCTTCCCATCCCAAGGATAGAACCTGAATCTCCTGCATTGCAGGCAAATTCTTTACCATCTGAGCCACCAGGGAAGCCTATTTATAAAGAGTATACATAGATACATCATCTCTGATCAGGCTTTGCTACGAAATGAGTTTGTCCCAAACTTACAAAAGAAAAAGACAAATCCACTAGGTTTTCAGAGTTCTGGGGGTTCTGAAATTCCACATAAGTGACTGTGGACTTAATAGCAGAAAAATAATTGAGGACAATGTGATTGCCCACTAGCAGGGGAATGGATAAAAAGCATCCTGTTCATTCACACAATGGAAAGCTGCATCGCAGTTAAAATGATTGGACTAGATCTCCATGTATCGACATGAATAAATCGAAAAAAGGGATGCTGCATAAAAAAAAAATCTCATTGCAAAAGGTTAGGTCACGTATGGCATCGATTAAGGAAAATTTTAAATGTGAACGTATATGTTGTTCACATATATGGAACTAAAGTTTTAAAACTTGCATGAAGAGGACACATGTCAAATTTAAGAGATGGATTTGGACCAGGTCACACCCAAGCCATCACGTGCCACCTCCATCACAATTGGTGTCGTTATGGGTGAGATCTGGTGGCCAGAGGGTGACCAATGGTGGGCAGTCCTGTGGAGACAGCCTCTCTGAGGGCCTGGGGGAAGGATAGGTCAAAGGACCCTCAGGAGGAGCCTTCGTGGCCCCTCAGATCATGGCCGATGAGCTTGGACAGGGGCTCTGGCCCCATCAGAACTTCTGCCTGTTCTCTGATGGAGAGCTCGCGAGGCCTCCTGCACTCTTGGCAGGATATTCAAAGCTGTAGTTGACGTAGACACCGCCATCAGTGCTCATCGGGGCGGAGTGCTTTGAGCAAGAGGTCTCCTTGGCTGCAGCTGCCTCCTCCTCCTGCTTCTGCTGCTGCACCAGAGCTGGGTTGACATCGGGCCCTGCAGAGGGACAGACACAGAGCAACATGGTCAGGGAGGCGGCGTGCCGGGTGCAGGATGCAGGCGTGTGTTGGAGCCCCAAATGGAAGTTCCAGAGGGGGAGAGCTAAATCCTAAGCCCCCCACCTCCATCACTGCCCTTCACCCCAGTTCTCACTTGGCCATACCCCCCAAAAGCTGGTAACCATCAGTTGCCACACGCGCCCAGCCCCTGGTGCCCCCTGCCATCCAGGGGTCTAGCAGGGGAAGCCCCAAGCTGCCCATAGCCAGTGACTCCTCCCCCTCCTCTCTTCCTTGGACACGCTGTGCAAACATTCCTTGCTGAGAGAAGCCATTCCTCACTGTCATCAGACTCAGGTCAGAGAGGGGACCCGGAACCCCTGCGCCTGCCACTCGCCTCTCTGTCAGGATCCCAGCCACTCTGCAGGGGGCGGGCCACTCAGAATCTCCAAGGGGTGGCCATGACCTGTGGGACCTGTGGCTCCCCAGCCAAGTAGCCTCTGGGGAGGTCCCCAGCAACTACACTCTCCTCTTCCAAAGGGGGTCAGGAAGTTTCTACAAGACTGGGATGCCTTGCATAGGGGCTCTGGTGCTGTGTGGCCTCCAAATACACTGCATGTGTCCAGCTCTATTACTGGGGTGGAGGGGTCTCAGGTTCCTCATCTGTGAAATGGGGATGAAAACATCACCTACCTCCAGGCATGATAAGAGGATTAATATATATTTATTAGCACACAAACACACCCTTCTATTAATATAAATGTTCCATCTAAAATTACCATTATTATTATTCCTGGTGTCAGGGAACAGTGCAAAATTGAACTGCTCTCAGCTTGCCCACCCCATGGGGGAGCGCTTCATCCAGGGGCCCCGTTTAAATCTCTGTGGAGCGATGGGGTGCGTAAAATAACTGTGCTCAATAGGGATTTTTCTAGTGGTCCACTGGTTGGGAGTCAGCCTGCTAATGCTGGGGACACAGGTTTGACCCCTGGTCCAGGAACTAAGATCCCACATGTCTCAGGGCAACTAAACTCATGCACCACAACCACTGGAGCCCATGTGCTCCGCAACAAGAGAAGCCACCACAAAGAGAAGCCTACGCACCACAACTAGAGAGTAACCCTGCTCGCTGCAACTCGAGAAAGCCCACAGCAACAAAGAACCAGAGCAGACAGTAAATAAATAATTCTTAAAAAAAGAATAACTATGCCCCACAGTAAGCTCCGGAAGTTGGTGATGGACAGGGAAGCCTGGCATGCTGCAGTCCATGGGGTTGCAAAGAATCAGACACGACTGAGCAACTAAACTGAACTGAACTGAATGCTCTACAGTGAGGAAACAGAAATGTACATGTTGCTAGTAGGAGTTTAAATGGTAAAACTTCTTGGAGGGTGTTAACAGTTGGAATGAACAACCAGATTCATGGACTGAACTTTCTCTAGCATATACTGGAGAGTGAGGTCAAAGATTCAGCCACAAGGATAGTCATCGCAGCACTGGCAATAACATGCAAAGTCAGAGATAGTCCAGTTCTAGTTCTAGTTCAGTTGCTCAGTCGTGTCCAACTCTTTGCGACACCATGGACTCAGCACACCAGGCTTCCCTGTCTGTCACCAACTCCCGGAGCTTGCTCAAAGTCATGTCCATCAAGTCGGTGATGCCAGAAACAGTCTAATGTCTAGCAACTGGGAGCTGGCTAAATGGACTGTGGCCGATCCATACAAAAGGAAATGTTTTCCAACTGCAAGTTGTCACCCATGAATGAGTCATGAAATCAATTTCCCAGATAACGCCAGAATTTTTTTAAAAATCAATGATAGAACAGAAAATACCTGAGGCTTCTTAGGCAGTGTTATTTTGTGAAAGGCCTGTTCTACTCTGCATGTCCATGTCCATACCTGTATACATCACCTCTCAATGTGAAAATATATTTTTTGCTCAAACTCATGATCAGAAGTTCAAATGGCCACTGAACATGTTTGAAACACACATCTGACCCAAAAAAGATGTTTTCACATGCTAAGTAAAAAACTGTAGCTTCCAAACCAGGAGGAACTATGTGCCCACAACTTGGGGCAGTGCCTGTCCCAGGTGAGCGGGGGGTTGTGAGTGTTCCTGGCATTTTGCCTGTGGCTTGGAGTCTTGCAGGAGGGGCCTGGCACTCACCCAGGTAGCTGAGGATGACAGGCAGGAAGACCAGGCCATGCAGCAGGCCCAGCACAGTGATGAGGAGGTTTAGACGGAAGAAGAAGATCTGGATGAGCTGCGCCTTGGCCAGGCCCAGGATGAGGATGCCAGGCAGGTTGGTCATGGCCACTCCTGCAAACACCTGGGGGTCACAAGCAGGCGTCAGACTGGGCAGGGGGTGGCTGACCAAGGACCATGCGAGGCAGCCCATCCACTCACCGCACTGCCCATGGAGACGGTGGCCTCCTTAGCCCTCTCCAGCCGTGTGGGCTTGGTACTGATGGCAAAGGAGCGGGTGATGTGGGACACGAACTCCACAGAGATGCCCACTGCCTGAGGGAAGAAAGGGGGCTTCAGCCACCCAAGGGCAGGGGCAGGGGTCTCCACCCAGGCCAGCAGGCAGCACCTAGACTCTAGAAAGAACTGGGAGCCTCTTTTCCTGCACTAGAGCCCCGACACTCCCTCTGGCGGGTTACCGTGACCAGGTTGATGAGGGACACAGCATTGTAGCTGATGTCCCAGAGCGTCATGAAGCCCACAGTGTCCACCAGGATCATGATGATGGAGAAGAGGTTGAGGAGACCGGAGCGGACGTCCATGCCCAGCAAGAAGCAGCAGACGACGAAGGTGGGCACCAGGCAGATGGTGAGCATAAAGAGCCCCTCGGGGACTATGGTCAGGTACTGTTCATAGAACACGTTGGTGACCCTGTGGGGCACAGAGCACAGTCACCACTCCGCGGCCTCCCATGCCCACTGCAGGATGAACTCTGGGCCCAGTGCAGCTGAAACCTTCCTGCTGGAGCCCACCCCCACCTTGCGGCCACCCTTGCCAACCCAGCATCCTCACCCACACCCCCCCTCTGGAGCACACGCACTCACGAGTAAGGGAAGACCTCAAAATCTGGGTCGGTGCCTGGCACCTTCCGCAGGTCGGCGGTGATGTTGGCTGCCAGCGCCCGAGTTGCCCGCAGAGCCTCCGTGAAATCCTGCGAGTTCTTCAGCGGCTTGTTGTAGGCCATGAACCGCGAGGCTGTGAAAGCCAGAGCCTGTGTCAGATGCCCTCAGGGCCCCCAGGAGGCAGTGCCCAGCTGAGTTCAGAGGTCTGCTGCCACCATTTGGGAACTCTTAATACATGTTGAGCAAAGGGCCCTGCATTTTTGGTTTTCCCACAGCCCTGCAAGCTCTGTAGCTGTCCTATCGCTGTGCCAGACTCAAGTCCTGGCCCTGCCTCTGATGGGTGGAGCTTAAAAAGATGTCCTAAGGGACTTCACTGGTGGTCCAGTGGCTAAGACTCCAGGCTCCCATTGCAGGGGCGCTGGGTTCGATTCCTAACTGGGGAACTAGATTGGGAAATTAGTTATGACAGGCTGCATGTCATAACCAAGACTCAATGCAGCCAAATAAATATTTTTTTTTTTAAAAAGAAAGAGATTTCCTGGATGAACCCAAACACTGCTCTGTACGGTTTCAAAACTTGCATTGGATTCTTAACATTAATTTCATTATTTTTCCAATGCACATTTTCCTATAAGAAAGGGCCAGAAAGGGAGACAAAAAAAATGCAAGAGTTGACTTAACAGAGCTGTGGGTTGGGGGACCCCCTGGGTAAGTAGACTAGCCATTCATTGAACCAGCTGCCCACTGCCCACATCTGAGGGTGACTTGTGCCTGAGAGAAGAGGAAGTAGGTGGCTCCCAAGTGCAGCATCAGCCCCTGAGAATTCCATGAATGCCACACTGACTATGAATTTAGGGGATGGGGAGAAGGAAGTAGGTAGACATGGGGTGGAGTCCGAGGATGTGGAACTGGGTAATATGACTTCTGAGGACAGGACCAGGGCAGTGAGAAATCCCCCAGGAAGGAAGAAGGAGGGAAGGTTCAAGATGGAGAATCTGTCTCCTGGGACTCATGGCGCCCCCGGCGCAGCTGACTCTGGTCTCCCCCTCCAGTCGAGGCCAGGCTTACCTAAAATCTGGCCATCTGAGCTCATATTCACTGAGGTGCTGTATGCTCCCAGACCCCTGCGGGAGGAGGACCAGAACAGATTAGCCAAGGACCTGTCCCCTCCGTGAGCTTGGCCTATAGCTACCCCCAGAGACCCCGCACTGCCTCCTGCCACCTGTGACCCCACTCTGGGCACCCACACAGCCATCCCCCCGTGCCCCCACCACCACTGCTCACCGCCTACCCTTTGGGACATTTGATGTTGGGCTCGTCACTCAGAAACCAGGGAAGATATTTGTGGAACTGCTCCACTGATGGCCGAGAAGAGCCTGCTGTGGGGCTCACACAGGTCTTCAAGCAGGCCAGGGAGTCTACAAAGAGAGTGGGGGGCTCTAGGCAGCAGCACCCCCCAAGGCCAGGCAGACCCTGCCTGCCCCGCCTTGTGCTCGTTTGCCATCAGGATCCCCACGCACTCCCAACTGCTGTAACAAGCATGGTTACTCTGGGGGGATATGTGATGCCTCTACAGATGGGAGGAGTGCTCCTCTCATATATGCAAACTGCTGGTACCTTCAAGCAAGGGGGAAGCAAAGTTCAGGGCAGAGAAACAGCCTCCATGGGGCCTCCCCACTCCACCTCCAAGCACAGTTGCTGAGGCAGGCTCATGCACCAACCTCAACTCTCACTCCACTCCCATGGCACTTGAGCATCAGCCTGCTCAGGGGGCATGGGCACAACTCAGCAGGACCAGGAGGGTGCAACTGCCTGGCAAGCCAGCTGGACTTCTACCTATCTAGGTGTAGGACCCCCACCTGTGCTCCTAGACAGGGCCCCTGCCCCAAACTGACCCTGTAGGAGGGCAGGAAGGGTTAAGACATCCTCCCCTGGTCCTGTCCTTTCTCTAGTCTCAATTTCCCCAAGCTATGATGGGCCCTGAACTCCCAGAGGCCCCAAACTCACTGACAGTCGAGGGGCAGAACTCATCTTTATTGGGACCAGAGATATAAAGGCGGCAGCAGGAAGATGAAGTCAGCCAGTCAATGAAGTCGTCCACCCAGGAGGAGGCAGGGATGGCCAGGTAAGATCTGAATGTCAGGGGAGAGGAAGTCAGGGGACAGGACTGGATAGGCAGGCTGTGGTGGGTCCTCCCTACAGTCCAGCCTCCACGCC
This sequence comes from Odocoileus virginianus, assembly GCF_023699985.2. NCBI lineage: Eukaryota > Metazoa > Chordata > Mammalia > Artiodactyla > Cervidae > Odocoileus > Odocoileus virginianus. Next base: position 40,030,228 of record NC_069674.1, read on the forward strand.
AGCTCCCCTCAGGCACCTGGCAGCAGGTGGGCAGCAGGGCAGGAGGGAGAGAGACACACAGAGGTGGGCTGGGACACTCACACATCAGGGAAGTCGGTGGCGTACTGGATCTTCTGGGTTAAGGAGAAGTTGTTGCAGCCTGCACTGGAGCAGATAGCATTCATTCCTTCCTCACTGGAGAAGTTGTAGCCCCCAGTGGTGACAAAATAGACCGGGGCCCCCACCTCAAAGTAGCGGTTCATAAAGAGGAAATAGTCGATCAGGTACGAGTCCTGCGATGGAAGACAGTCAGTGAGGCCATGGCCAGACGCACCTCCAGCAAACGCTCAACAGATACACACACAGCAATACACACAGAGGTACAGGCTCACAGACTCACATGTACAATTCTACTACAGAGGTACATGGTCATAAGTATGCCCACAGAGGCAAACACACACTCCAAGGTACACCTGTCTAGGTATAATCACAGGTACCTACACAGAACACACTCACAGAGGTATAAGCACAGGGTATCACCCCCCTGCGGGAACACGCTGTCTGACACACACATACAAACACATACACATAATTTTACCCCTTCCTATCATCCCCTGTTTGGCACAGCCGCGGTCTAGCAAGTTAGCCTGTGACCACAGCCCACACGGAGGCACACATATAAACACCCTCGTGCACACCCTCAAGGCTGTATGCCAGGCATCTTCATGGCTCATTCCCTTCTCCTGCGGCATAAACTTCAAAGTGACATCAGGAATGATGGTGGAGTAGGATCCAGGATTCCACCTCCCCATCTAGACAATAACTGCACTGGCAGAATCTGCCTGATGTAACTATTTTGGTACTCTGGGGTCTATTGAGGGCTTCAAACTTCCAGAGAAAGGCCTGGATGGTAGATTGGGGTTAATTTGATCTACTTCAGCTCTTAGCATGGTACAAGCTAGTCATCGTTTATTCTCCCGGACCTGCTGCAGGCAGCCATGAATGCATTCCAAGAACAGTCTGCACACAGCTTGCAGACCCATCTCTTAAATATCAAGGATCTGTGTTCTCATCACTCATTGCTGCTTCTAATCTCAGTAGAGCAGACACAAAGTCAGGTGCCATTAGAACCTTCACCTCAAACTGAAGTGGCTGCCAAGATATTTAAAGGGCAAGTGCTAAATTTGTCTTCCCTCTTCATATTTACATTTTTGTCCTTTTGAGAGCCATACATTTAAGAAACATGACACTCAAAAGCAACCACAAATACAGGGGAAAGTAGTCACTGCACATGCTCAGGGAAAAGCAGAGACTTGGAAAAGATCTATAAAGACTTTACATCTCAAGCTGATCTTGAGGAAAGAGACATCCACAACAATTAGTTTTTTAAATAAATGAATAAATTAGAAAATTCTGGGGAAGGGAGAGAATCTGATTTCTGGAGTTGTTGCAGACTCAAATGTCCATTTTTCAAAAACAACAACAAAATCATAAAGCATGCAATGACTCAGAAAGATATGGCCCATACCTGGGGACATTAATCAACACTATCCTTGAGAAAGACCAGACAATGGATATATTAGAAAGAGACTTTAAAATGACTATCTTAGAGATGTTCAAAGAACCAAAATAATATTGTTTTCTGGACACAGTCAAGAAAACAGTGTACGAACAAAACGGAGGGACTTCCCTGGTGATCCAATGGTTAAGAATCTGCCTTCCAACGCAGGGGGCACAGGTTCAGCCCCTGGTCAGGGAACTAAGATTCCTCATGCCTTGGGGCAAATAAGCCTGTGCACCACAATGAAGACCCAGCAACAAGAAAGAAGAGGCTTATTATATATAAAGATTATAAGCACAGTCCCTATCAGAAAACTTGGAGGCCAGAAAGCAGTGGATTTGTATATTTAAAGTACTTAAGTGGAAAAAAACTCTCAACCAGGAGTCCTATTTTTGACAAAACTGTCCTTCAAAAATGAGGGAAAAAAATTAAAGCATTCCCATATGAATAACTACAGAAGAAGTCTGTTGCCACAAGACCTGTCCTGCAAGAAGCTGTAAAGTGAGTCCTTCAAGTTGAAGTGAAATTATGCTAAAGTATAACTCAAAGCCATGTAATTAAATAAAGATCACTGGTAAGTAAATACATGGGAAATTATAAAAGCTAGTTTTATTATAACTTTTGGTTTATAATTCCATTTTTAAATTTCTACATATCTTAAGAGATTAATACATAAAAAAGTATTATTCTATGTTTTTGAATACACAGTGTATAAAGATGTAAAGTTTATAATAGTAATAACTGAAAGGAAATGGAAAGGAGCAGTATAGGAACATATTTTTTGTATGCACTCCATGTTAACCTAGGGTAAATTCAACACATTGTAGAATATTTAATGTAATTTCCCTGGTAACCACAAAGGTAATAGTCATATAACATACCCAAAAGGAAATGAAAAAAGAATTTAAACATTTCACTATCAACTAAACACAAAAGAAGATGGCAATGCAGGAAATGAAAAAACTATAAAGTACATAGAAAACAAATAGCACAATAACAAGTCTCTCCTCGTCAGTAATTACTTTACATGTAAAAAGACTACTCTGTCCAATAAGAAGTCAGAAGTTGACAGAATGGGTTAGACAAATAGGATCCAACAAAATGTCTATAAGAGTCAGTTGAGATCCAGAAACACCCACAGGTTGAAAGTGAAAGTATAGAAAAAGAAATTCGATGCACATAGTAGACAGTTCACAAAGATTGCAAAGATATTCCATGCAATAGTAGGCTATCCTACTACCAGGTAAAATAGGCTTTAAATCAAAAAAGTTTACAAAAGATAAAGAAGAACATTATATATTATTAAAAGATTCAGTACAGCAAGGGTAAGTGTGTATAAACAGTTCCACACCTAATGAATGACCATCCAAATCTATGAAGCGAAACGTCACAGAGCTGAAGGGAGAAATAGGAAGTTCTACAATGAGTTCAATACTCCACTATCAGTAATGGGCAGGACACCCAGACAGAAGATAAGTAAGGAAATGGAGGACTTGAACAACACAAAACCAACTAAATCTAGCAAGCTTACACAGCAACTCTGCCCAACAACAACAAAGTACGTATTCCTCTCAAATACACATGGAACATTCTGCAAGACAAACTAGGTATTTGGCCACATATTAAATCTCAACATTTAAAATGATAGATGTCATATTATTTATATTCCCTAACCATGACTGCATGGTTAGAAATCATTAACAGAAGGAAAATTGAAAAATTCACAAAGCCGTAAAAATTATACATCCCAGCAATGATTTATCTTGAGTATGACACCAAAGGCACAAGTTAACAAGAAAAAAATAGACAAATTAGACTTCATGAAGATTAAAAACGTAAGTGCATCAAAAGATACTACCAATAGAGTAAAAAAACAACCAACAGAAATGAAGAAAATATTCACAAATCACATATCTGATATCTGATATTAATTAATCAGATATTAATCCCCCATATCTGATAAGGGATAGTTATCCAAGATATTTAAAGACCTCTTTTAATTTAACAACAACAAAATCCAGCCCAATTCAAAAATAGACATTTCTCCAAAGGAAATATACAAATGGCCAATAAATAAATGCTTAACATCACTAATCATTAGGGAAACACAAATAAACCACAATGAGATACCACCTCATATCTATTATGATGGCTGTTGTCAAAAAAACAGACAAACAAAACCCAGAAAATAAGTGTTGGTGAGGACATGGAGAAATTGGAACCCTGTGCACTGTTGGTAGGAATGTAAAATGGTACAGCTATATAGAAATCAGTATGAAGGTTCCTCAAAAAATTGAAAATAGAATTGCCATATGATTTAACAATTCCACTTCTGGGTATATAGCCAAAATAATTGAAAGCAGGGTTTCAAAGAGATATTTGTAAACCCATGTGCATAGCAGCATTATTTCACAATAGCCAAAACATGAAAGCAACCTATATCCATCAACAGAAAATGGTTAAGCAAAATGTGATATATATGCATTCATACATACAGGAATATTATTCAGCCTTAAAAAGGAAGTTCTGATACATGTTACAACATGACCAAACCTTGAGGACATCATGCTAAATGAAATAACCCATCACAAAAGGACAAATGTATGATTCCACATATGTAAGGGACCTGAAATAGACCAATACAGAGACACAAAGGAGATTGGGGCGGGGAGGGGGGGGGGAGGTGCCAGGGACTGGGGGAGGAGGAATGGGGAGTTAGCGTTTAATAGGGACAGAGTCTCAGCTTTGCAGGATGAAAGAGCTATGGAGACGGATGGTGGTGAGGATTGTACAACATCCTTAATGCCACTTAAAAAATGGTTAAAATGGCAGATTTTATGTTATATTTTACCAGAAAAAAATTGAAAGAAATACACTTTATATAGTCATAAGAAACAAATCTCCCCCAAAGAAAAATAAACAGCATTAACAAAACCTCAACTAGGGGACTTCCCTTGTGGTCCACTGGCTAAGACTCCCCACTCCCAGTGCATGAGGCCTGGGTTTGATCTCTGGTCAGGGAACTAGATCCCACATGCCACAACTAAAGATTTCACATCCCACAACTATAAGATTCCAAATGCCACAAATAAAAGATTCCGAGCACCCCAACTAAGAGCCAACGCAGCCAAAAGAAAACCCTCAGCTGGTCTTAAAGCCCAGTACCACCTTCCTTCTCACTGGTTTGGCCTACCAGGCCACTGATACCCATTCTGGGGTCACTGGGAACCCTCTTTTCTTCAGCCGTGTGAGCAGTCCCCAGGTCCACCATGAATGGCAGAGTCTTTCTGGACCCTTGCTGGCTTTGCAGCCTCTTATTGCTCCCTGTGCTGGCTTGAAGGTGCCGTCCTGCCTGTTTGCTCTCCTCCCACCTCATCTTGCTTCCAAGACCAGTACCACCAGCAGATGGCTACCAGGCCACTGGTTCCAAGATTCCTGCCCATGCCCAGACCCCCATCGCCACCCCTACAGTGGCCCTGGATGTCCAAGCCCTCATGATGTTCTCTCTCCCCTAGAGCCCAAATATGCAGACTTGCTTTCCCCAGCCACCAACCCACCTCTGGTTGCATGTCCAGACACATCTCAGGTCCCTGGCCTCTTCGATTCCTGTCAACCTGATATGCTTGCTGGTCCTGGTCAGCACCTTTCCCCACCAGCTCGCGGGCTTACCGCCTCTCCTCCCCACACCTGCAGTCACCCCTGCACACAGGAAATGAGCCTTGGTGCGCCCCAACCTCCCCTGGGTCAGTGCTGTGACCCTTGCCTCCTTCCTCTGCAAATCCCACTCTTGCTCAGACACCCTTCAAGCCTCTCCTCCATCCAGAACCCTCAAGCCCATTGAGGTCTTTTCTTCCCCAGGCCCCCCAACCCTCCCTGTCTTTCCAAGGACAGTCCAGGGACATTTGCTGCTGCGGAGCCCAGGCCTGAGGACAGAGCGCCTGGCACTACTCAGGCATTCACTGAGGTGCTGGTCATTCTGCCTGGACAATCGCTCCCATGGCCAGTCCCTCAGATGCCTGGTCGTCTCCCTCTGGTGGCCTGGGGCTGGAGCCGAACTCCGACAGTTTCCATGCAGAATGTGGCTTCTCTTCCCAACTCCGCATAATGGATGGTCCCCTACCTCTACCACACCCCTGGTTCAGGCCAACCCATCTGCTCTGTGCTGCTGATTTCCCTCACAGCCTTGGGGACCGAGGAGAGGGGAGAGAGGGCACCCACCTTGGGCAGAGCCAGCTGCTGGTCCAGGCCCACATTGATGTAGCACATGAAATAGAGACTCGCTCCGAACAGAGCCAGGAAGAGCAGCACCTGGGAAGCGAAGCGTCAAGTGAAGGCCTCCCGCCCAGTAGCTCCCCAGTCTGGGTCTGGACGGGGTCTTAAAGGAAACATTCTAGAGTTGGGCCAACTTGAATCTCAGCAATCCCCCTCCCCACCCCAGCTTCAACCCCTGGACCTGGGCAAGCTCCAGACCCCTCCGATGACCACGGGCAAGGGTCAAGGCTAAGCAGACCCTCCCGCCCCAGGCACTGCCAGGCCCCCGCAACCCTGGGTGGCATGAGGTCCCCCTGCTGTCCCTCCCGCCCACTCACCACGACCACGCGGGTGAGCCAGTGGAACAGGAATGGGACATAGAACTTTCGGAAGAACCCGAGCAGGAGCCCCTCATCCTGGCTCGGTGGGGGCAGCTTCCGGGCTGTCTTGCAACAGCAGATGTCCATCCGGGAGGCCTAGAAGGAGGAGGGCACTCAAGATGGCCCCAAAACAGACCCTGGGGACCACCTCCCTCCCATGGAGTGGGAGAGTCACCTTCCACAGGTGGACTGTGCCAGCACCGCATGATGGGGACATGCCAGTGTGCTCTTTTCTTTATCTTCATTTTCTGCCTTGATAAAATACCTTTGAACTTCGCACCGTCACTGAAACAATAGCTCCCTCCCTGTCAGTCTCTCATTTATGTTTTATTTCATGACCTCAAGTACTTTTAGCAGGGTCGATCATATTCCCCCAAATGACCAAAATAAAGTTAATTTTCCATGGGACATCAGGGACTTCGTGGCCTAAACATTCCAGCATGCTGTTCCCACACTCCGTCCGCATGCTCTGAGCCTTCTGTGCAAAGTGACGCCACTCCATTCCCGGCCAAGATGGGAACCAGGGGTGAGTCCCTGGGCCTTGCCTCCACTCCTACCTCTTGCCTCCTGCTGTCGAGGGAGAGCAGGGCGACGAAGGCTGACATCTGTAGCAGGAAGTCAAGAAGCACTGCAAAGCCGGAGGTCAGGGCAAAGGTCCGTACAGCTGGCATGGGGGTCAGGGCTCCTGAGGGATGGGGAGGGGGGCCAAGGGTGAATCTCAGGGCCTGGAACCTGCTCAGATGGGAAGAGAGGGAAAGGGCGCTGCCAGCCTCCAAGAACTCCCAGTGCCTGGTGGGGAGGGGTTGCTCGGGCTCACCTAAGAAGAAGCAGATGGCCTCAGAGAGGCTGCAGAGAAGCATGCTGGGGGCCACTCTGCCCAGGGCTCGGCCAATGTGGGCCTCCCGTTCTTCCCCAGGCCTCCGAGGCAGCCTCTGTGTGGGGACGGCAGGGACAGGGTCAAGATCTGACCAAGGGCTCTGTCCCTCACAGGCCAGCAGGGAGCAACCACATGCCCTCACTCCCCAAGGCATGGGCATTGCCTGGAGATGCAGCCAGGCCTGAGAAACTGCCCACACCTTGCCCAGTGGGAGCAGACCCTGCTGACACTCTGCCCTGCCATGTCTTCCACTTCTCAGATTCTGGCCCAGAGACACGCATGCTGTATTTTGGGATGTCCATAGCATCCTTCCTCTGACTCATCACTGGAACCCTAAATGTTCACTAACAAGAGAGGCTAAAGACTCTACTTGTCTTTTTGTGGAATGCTACCTAGCACTACAATACAGATGTGGCTCCATGTAGAACAGAGAAGAACAAACATGACTCCATATTGGACCTCTAACCTTTGTGCTCTGTTGACTGTGTTTAGCCTTGTTGTCTCTGGGTCTTCTGTAAAAGGATGTTGCCCAGAGCCTGGAATATACATGATAGCCCATTGCTAAGGCTCTGACCTTTAAAGGTATAACACTTTTTCATTCATATGGAGATTAAAAGGTTGCAGAACAGAATCTAACATTTGGCTGGTTGGAGGGGTTTAGGACCTACTTTGACAGCTACAAGAACAAAAGATTCTGGCACCAAAAGGTTTGCAACAACCAGCCACACCACTTCCCCTTTTACTATAAAAGAAGTCTAAATTCTAACTCAGGTAAGGTGGTTCTTTGGGACATTAGTCCACCATCTTCTCAGCCTGCTGACTTTTCAGTTAAAGTCACTATTCCTTTCCCCAGCGCCTCATCTCTCGATTTATTGGCCAGTCATGCAGTGAGCAGTATGAGCTTGGGCTCAGTAACATATGTACTGTGTGACACTCTTGCCAGACACAATGTGGGGCTAACTGAGAGCAAGTTCAGGAGACATCTGAGGTATGAATGCATTTATGTGAAAGATAAACACAGAGCACTGTTTTCTATAGGAATTGTACACATGCACATCAGTGCTTAGAAAGAGGATGAAATAAACCCAGCCAACCCATGGGACTATGCCTGGGCATGTAGGGGCAGCTGGGGGTGTGCAGAACTCCTGCTGTCTTACCTGGTACTCAAGAACGAAGATGAAGATGTTGTCGGCCCCCACAGCAAGCACCAGGAAGGGCACCACTTGAAGGATCACCAGTGAGGAAGGGACACCCAGGTAGGAGAAGAAGCCCATAGAGGCCACGACTGCTCCCAGCACCACGGCCACTCCGCCCAGGCCCAGCGTGGCCTTGGAGTCCACCTGCAATGGGACCAGGCTCAGCCTCCTGACTGCAGGGCTGCCCCCTCCAACCCCAGTTAGAGGAGAGCTGCATGCTCTGAGCTTCTGCACTTTGGCCACTCTGCAGTGCCGTCCTCCCAAGAGCAGGCCCTGTGAGCCAGACCACTTCTTCCTCGAGCGTGCATTATGAGACAATGTAAATACCAACTTTGCATTTGCACAAGTCGAGGGAGGGTTGTCATGAGCAGAGTGAAAACTCACATGGCCTTTCGAAACAGAACATTTCAAGAAGCATCACCCCTTGGAGGAGCCACCCTGGGTATGTCCACTTTGCTGTTTTGAAGTGCTCTAGAAAGTACTCTTGCCTGGAGAATCCCAGGGACAGAGGAGCCTGGTAGGCTACCGTCTGTGGGGTCGCACAGAGTCGGACACGACTGATGCGACTTAGCAGCAGCAGCAGCAGCAGCAGAAAGTAGCTAGGGAAGGTTCTAGGCACCCTGATGGTGGGCCAGCTCACCCTCACAGCTCCCCTCTCACTTCTCACCGGTACCCGACGCCAGCTGGAGTAGCTGCCCAGGGCCAGGGAGATATACAGGAAGATGACAAGGTAGCTAACAGCAAAGATGGGCAGATCCTCGGCCGTGGTGCTGTTGATCTCATCCTCCAGGGAACGCTGTGGACACACACCCGACCAGACCCACTGATGCAAGAGCTCCGCCAGAGGGCACCGTGTATGTGAGCCCCTGAAGCTCTGACATGGCTGCAAGAATAGCTATAGCATCACCCCATCCTCCTGGGCAGGCACCCGTTAGCTCAGGGTCACTCAGGAGGGGTGACGGCAGGATGGGGATACAGGACCCCACCAAAACCACCTGAACTGTCTGCCCCAGAGCCAGGGACCCTGCAGCCCCTACCTCCGCCATGAATGTGACCTGGAACACACCAGCTGTTCGACGCTGAAAGGCCCGCATCTCCTCCAAGAAGGCTCCCTCCCAGAGCTTAGCCTGGGCCAGCTTGGGGTCCCCAGGAGCGTAATTGTTGAGGGAGAAGGTCATGATCAGGGCCTCTGCCTCAGAATAGTCCTTTCCTGAAAGGAGAAATGCTCCGCTACCTCCAGCCACACCTCTGCTTTCCTCCCCCTGCTCCAGCCTCACCCCTGCTTCCCCTCCCCCAACTGCAGCCACACCCCTGCCTCTCCTCCCCCACCCTCATCATCCAAGTCATTGTGCAATTATACATCCCACTTCCCTCTCTCAGTCAAAGGCAAAACCTGGGGTTCCAGACACAGAACCAGAGAACCTGAGCAGGGTTGGTGGAAGATGCAATAAGTGACAGAGAAAGGATGCAGGATGGGCAGGTCTGCCGTCCCCATGGGCCCCCCACCGGCCCAGCCACTCCCAGGCAGCGGGAAGCCCCCATGGCCACTCCCACCCTTCTGTCCATGACTCCTGACCCACATGTCCACTCACTGGCCTCCTGGGGAGGTCAGAGCTTACCTTTGTAGCCCCCCACGGCGAGGAAGGGGAAGATGGGCGCCCCATAGTCAGCCATGCAGCTCAGGGCCAGGGCCGTGCCATCTTTGTAGGTGAGGGGGGCACTGGTGGGAGAGGAAAGGACTTTTCCTGATTTCACTCCGACCACTATGGCCCCTGTGCCTCGCCCCAGACCCCCAGCGTCATCACCTGACCCTCGATCAGAATATTTCTTGATCATATCCAGAGTCAACTGGAGCTCCCTGAGCAGGACCTCGAGTTCTCTCTCCCCTCATACCGCCTCATTATCCTGGCTCCACCATTACTCCTTCCAGATTGGCAGGGGGGTACGCATCACACACACTCCCCTGGAGTGGCGGCTGGATTCTGGTACAAGCCCCTCCCTGAGTCCTAACCACCAACAGAGACACGCAGGCCTCACACTGCCCTCGGCGTTCTGCCCCCACCAGCCCAGAACCCTCCAGGCCCTGAGGTGGGAACTCCTTCTTTCCTCATTCAGCATTCCAGCCCTGTAACTGTGGGCAGGTCTCCATGTCCTTCACTGAGGCCTTGCTGTAAACGGGTCACAGGTGCTGGACGAAGCACTCACTTTGAGTGCGTCTGTGCGTCACCAGCTGGCTGGGAGTGCCGGTTGCTGTGTGACCTTGAGCAGGTGACCATACATCTCTGAGCCTCAGTTTCCCTGTCTCTGAAATGGGGATAATCTGGCCACCCAAGAGTTGTTGTGAGCATCCAAAATCAAAATAAAGGCAACTCAAGGACTAGAATGGATGAGATGGTTAGACAGCATCATCAACTCAATGGATATGAGTTTGAGCAACTCCGGGAGATAGTGAAGGACAGGGAATTCTGGCATGCTGCAGTCCATCAGGTCTCAAAGAGTCAGACACGACTGAGCAATTGAACAACAACAAAGGACTGGAAACCCGGAGTCAGAGCTTCCTCCCCTGACCTGCCAGTTCCGAGGGCCAGCCCTCGGGCTGAGGCACAGACTCTGGGATGCAGCCCACATTTGGCTCGCCTGAGGGGTGGGAGCCCTGACTCTCTAGTCCAGAGGTATTCAGGGTGACCCAGGGTCTCAGGAGCCCTAGAGACCCTTTCAAGGTCTACAAAGTCAAAACTACTTCCATAATAACACTAAGATGCCTTTCTGTTTCCACCCTTCTTTGATCTCAAGTCTGTGGTATACAGACAGTTCACTGACATGGCTTTAGTTTCATATTGCAGCTAACATTTAAGAAAACATCACTTGCTGAGTTTTGATGAAGTAGTAAAGAAAATCCACAATTCTCTGGAAAGGCTTTGACAACACATTTCCCTTCTCTGGGGGTGTGCAGCCAAGCATTCTCGCTGCGCTTCAACCAACAGGCCAAATGCAGAACCAGATGCCAGAATCCACTATCTTCTGCTAAGCCAGACCCCAAAGAGATTTGCAAAGATGCAAAATTTCCCTGGTTTTTCAGACGGTAAAGTGTCTGCCTACAATGTGAGAGACCCGGGTTCGATCCCTGGGTCAGGAAGACCCCCTGGAGAAGGAAATGGCAACCCGTTCCAGTGTTCTTCCTGGAAAATCCCATGGACTGAGGAGCCTAGTAGGCCTCTCTGTCCATGGGGTCGCAAAGAGTCGGACACGACTGAGCGACTTCACTCACTCAAAACAATGTTACTATGATCACTCCTGATATTTTCAGTACAGAAAATACAATTATTTTCATAAAAAATATGTTATGGGACTTCCCTGGTGATCCAGTGCTTAAGAGTCTGCCTACTGGTGTGAGGGACATGGGTTCGATCCCTGGGTCAGGAGGATCCAGCATGCTGTAGAAGGGTTGGGCTCATGCATGCACCACAGCTAATGAGCCCATGAACCTCAGCTACTGAAGTTGGTGTGCCTTTGAGCCTGTGCTCCACAAGACAAACCACCGCAATGAGAAGCTTGAGCACCACAACAAAGAGCCTGTGTGTCACAACAAGGACCCAGCACAGCAAAAAATAATAATAATAATAATAATTTCCTTTAAAAATATAAATAAATAAAAAATGTTATTTGTGCCAGCATATAATGAGCCTATTATTGCTATTGTGGCAGAATTAATTAAATATTTTGTCATTTCTCAGTTTTACTTTCTCATGTGGTAAATGTCAGTGAATATAACCTCTACTCACACCCCAGCTCTCTGGGGTGCTCGGTCTTTTGTCAAGTGTGAAGGGACCCTGAGACCAAGCATTTGAAGACCTCTGCCCACTCCAACCCCAGGGGCCTCAATGCTGCTGGCCAGCCTGCTCCCCTCCAGGTTTGGTAGCTCTCAAACCTCCACTCTTGGCTCCAAGACCCGTAAGCTTCACTGGCTTCCTGTTTGCTCCACAGCCAAGTGGATGCAGCCGGGGACCAAGCCCCACACAGCTTGAAGGGGTGTGACTGCAGCCTGCACAGGACACCTGGCTCAGGCCCAGGCCCCTGCCCAGGGCTGGGGCATCTCATAGGCTGTCCATGGCCCTGCTGGCTTCGCCCAGGCCGAGCACAGAAGCAAAAAAGAGAAACTAAAAGCACACCAGTGAGCAGTGCCTTCGGATTGCTCTGTGACCCTTAAACCAAGAACATGCAAGGATGGGTCCAGCTACATCAGAAGCGCTACAGAAAGACCACGTGGAGGCCAGGATGGTCAAGTGTGAATCAGCTATGGCGAGCGTGCACCCCACTGAGGATGGGGCGCCCAAGAAGGAACTTGGAGAGACACAGCTCAGCACAGTCCGTGTGACTGAGATGCAGAGCACCTTGACCAGGTACAAGATGTGTACCCAGCCTGGGCCCCAGGAGGCCCACGCTGACCCCAGGACCTGGTACCATGAGGACTCACTTGGCGCAGTAGAGGAAGTGGTCCCTCCAGTCCACCTGGGCGGTCTGCCCTGACAGCGTCTGGTTGGCTGTGAGCAGCAGCTGAGTGCGGTTGTTCTGGAAGTACTGCAGGAGGCTGTTGACGCAGCAGTCGGACAGACTGGCGTTATGTGGGTTGAGGGGGGCGTAGCAGGTGTCCCGCAGGGAGACATTCCGCTGCTCATCTGGCGACCACACCTGCAGATGCCGCAGCCTCTCCTGCAATTCCAGCACCTCCAGCAGCAGATCTGAGGACAGGATCCCACTGAAGTTCTTGGGCCCCAGCAGCAGGGAGTCATACCTATAGCTGGGCCGGTGAGGTGCCGTCATGAATACCTGGCTAGTTCGGAAGAAGGGGCCAAAATACTTGTCGTGGAATGCCTTCTCACGTCGGGCTAGGCTGTTGGGGGCTGACCACAGTTCCACGGGGTCCGTGGTCAGTTCTATAAGAGCCAGGCCCCCTGCCAGGGCCACCACCACGACCACAGACACTGCCAGGATGGTCAGTGGCCACGAGGCCACCCATGTGCCCCAGCACTGGAACCAGCGGCTGAGGAGGGTGTGGGTGGAGAGGCTGAGCCTGTGGGCCAGGCTGATGCTTGCCTTGGCTTTGGGCGTCTTGCGCTTGCCCCTGCACCACTCGGCCAGGCGGGGCCGCATGAGGAAGGCCGTGAGCAAGACAAAGAGACAGCAGAGGATGATGATGAGGGCCAGGCTCCCTTCCATCCGGCCCAGGCGAAAGGTGGGGTCCAGGGCCTGGGGCTGGGCAATCACGGGGCAGGAGGCAGCACAGTCCTGGCAGGAACAGGCCGCTGCACCATTCCCCTGGGACTGGTTGCAGGGCACGACCTCATCATTTAGAGGCTGTATCACGCTCCCTTCTGCCTGGCTAGGCTCCCACAGGTGGAAGGTGATGTCCAGGGGTGCCAGGCCATTGCTCGTGTCCCCCTGGAAATTGAGCCAGCGCTGGGCGTTGCAGAGGGCAGAGCCATAGACGCCACACATGGAGCCCACGGCCAGTGCAGCAGCCGCGGGTATGCGCACACGGCTGCAGGAGTTGTAGGTCTGCTCGGCGAAGCTGCGCTGGTAGAAGGCCTCGTAGGCCACCACGGCCTGGGAGTGGTTGTCCGCCTGCGTGACCACTCGGGTCACGTTGATGAAGAGGCTCTGGTTGGGGCTGCAGGTGTTGTGGCAATGCAGGCTCACGAAGTTGTCAGAGCAGGCGGGACAGCGGGTGAGGAGGGCCTTGGTGACCCGCAGGCTCATGTCCAGGGCCACCAGCTGCTTGGAGGAGCAGCAGGCGTAGGTGGTGTCGGGACCGGTGTAGAGACGGGGACAGATGCCTTGTAGGAGGGCCAGGTGGTCACCTGTGATGTGGCGAGCAGGCGAGTTGTCCAGGCAGGACACATTGGACAGTGAAGCCAGGCTTCCAGAGAGCTCCGGGTTCTTCCCGCACTCGTCGTAGAAGGCGCAGTAGCCAGGCTGGTGTATGGGTGTGTACACCTCACTCTGGGCCTGTGGAACAGGGCAGGGTCACCAGGGGCCCCAGCGCTGGCCAGCACCTCTGGGGAGCTGATGGGGCAGTGGGCAGCCAGGGAGGGCATGGGGAATGAGGCCAAACAGGGCGGGTGAGGGGTGACGTTGGGCAGCTCCAGGATGCCAGGGGATCCAGGGGAGCACAGGGGGAGATGGGGTGCCCAAGTAGCACATGGGGCTCTCGGCGGTGTCTAAGGATGCTGAGTGGATGGGTGAAGGCCTGGTTGACCATGAGTGACAGGGTCACTGAAGAAAGAGGTGACCTGACAGAGCTGGGAGAGAACACGGCCACCCAGGAGACCCCTGGACCCCTGTGTGGTCCTCCTGAGAAACAGTGGCCCCTGGACCAGTTGAGGGGCTGACTCCCAGGGGCCATGTGGATGCAGGCCCTGTGTGCCTCGGGCACCATTGCCATAGCGTCAGCCACCACCATGCCCAAACTGCAGGCCACACCCAGAGGCCTGTGCCCCTCTTGGAGATTCTGAGCAGAGCTTCCCCTGCCTTCACCTGCCGGGGGCTGAAAACCTTCACCCACCTCCTCAGACGTGGAAATGAGCAGGAAACTGGAGAGGCAAGAACCTCGGACCTCCTCCCTGGATGCCAAATCCTCTGTAGGTGATTCTCCCCTTGAATCCCCCTCATCAGCACCCCGGGACTGGATCTTCCTTTAACCTCCCACCAGCCACCTTAGGTCAGGACACCCACAGTGGACCAGGGATGGGAAGAACTTGATCACATCCAAACCAGCTGCCCAATCCCCCAGGCTTGTGTCCATCTGACCCCTTGATCTGGAGACTTGAGCAGCCCAGGACCCCCTACCTGCACACCTTCTCTGGGGAGCCTGGAATCCCTCATCTATATAGAAATTGCCCCCATCTGCAGACCCCTGGCCGTCTCTCACAGTTGCCAAGCAGCCCTTGCCCGGAGTGGACACAGGGACGGAGACTCACCGAGTGTAGTAGCAGGACCCAGAGCAACCAGCCCTTCAGGCCAGTCTCCACCATCCTGGCACTGGGCAGGGGTCAGAGGGTAAGCGAGGCCAGGCCTTGGGGACAGCCAAGGGCCGGCTCCTGACAATGCCAGAGCCCACTTCAGCCGTACATATACTGAAACTGGGGACGGTCTACAGGGCAGCTTCCCTATCAAGGACAGCATCACCTGACTGGATTGGGGACCAATGGGGCTGAGCCCTGTGCCTCCCCGGGCTCTCAGCTAGTTAATGATCGATGGATCACTTGTCCCTCCCACCTTTGGTCCCACCCTCTCGGATGAGCCTCTCAGGGTCTCCCCTTTGCCCACTTCCCAAAGTGACCAAGGCCAGAGGGCTGGGCCAGCCAGCGACCTGCTGAGAGTTTCCCACACAGCCTCGGCTGCAGGAGCTACCAGGCCCAGGAGAAGAGGCAGACACAGGTGGGTCTGGACACCGGCCCTCCGAAACTCTACCGCCCCTACCCCCACCCCCAGATCCCAAGCCTCAGACCCCTACTCTCCCCAGTGCCCTCTTGGGTCCAGGCCAGCTCTGGCTGGGGCACACCCTTGCACTGTCATCCTTAGCAACTGTTGTTAATTAATATTAACAATCCGATAACAGAGGGGGCAGTGGGGGGGTGGAGTGACACAGGGACAATAGTCTCCTCCTCCGGGTAGAGGGGACAGCCCAGTTCGCTGGCATCTGACAGCGCACAGAGACCCAGGGCTGAGAGCCACAGCCTCGCTCTTCAGCCGTGGCCCCCTCCCTTATGTCCGTTGCCTGGGTCTGTCCCCACCTACCATGGAGGGGGCTGAGTGTTGCTGGGAAACCCAGGCTAGCAGCCCCACCCCCATGGGCCCAGGTGCTCTGCACTCACCCCTGCTCCCTCTAGATAGGGATCTCTGAAGCCTTCCTTGGGCTCCCTATCACCAGAATGGGCCAGACCTTGGCCCCCATGCCAAGGCTGAGCTGATAAGGGCAGCCTATGGAGACTATCTCCCCTGTGGCCACCTGCCAGAGGCAGTTGCAGGAAGGAACCTGCTATCTCCCTGGTCTTGTGTTTGTTTCATGGACCCTGGCCTGACTCAGAGGGAGCTACCCAACACATACAGGGGAAGACAGAAGCCAAGAGGAAGGGAACCAGATGCCAAGGGGGGATGCCAGGGCAGGAACAGACAGATACCTAGACCTGGAATCAGCCTCAGTGGAGAGGAGAGTCAGTGGCCCAGGGCCTGCCTGTGTGCAATGACTGCCCTCCTGTCTCCCTAGCCCTGCCCCCACACACCCTGACCGGCAGATGCTGAGGATTCCAGCCCACAGTTATGGGCTCTGTTCTCTTTCCTAGATGTCTTCCCTGAGAAGCAGATGCTGAGACAAGGATTCCAGTGTGAATAGTTGATTTGGAAGGTGATACCAGAGGGCAGTACCCAGTAACAGGGATGAGCCAGGACATGGAAAGAATCGACCAGGGTGCAATGAAGAGTGGGCTCTTGAGACTTCCCTGGTGGTCCAGTGGTTAAGACTCTGCACGTCCATTGCAGGGACATAGGTTCAATCCCTAGTCAGGGAACTAAGATCCCACATGCTGTGCTTTACAGTAAAAAAAAAAAAGAGTAGGCTCCCATGTGGGCATCTGTACGCCCACAGAGATCCGCCAGGAAATGGTGGGGAGCCTGCCCCAGAGGGTGTGGGCTGGTACATCATTTTCTTTGGTTGCTGGTTGAGGACGCTCCCTGCAGATTCAGTCTCAGGCACCCCCTGCCGTGTGTGGAGCCCCCAGGCACACCCCCTTAATCTAGTTTGTTCCCAGGGGAGGCCCATAGAGACGGAGCCCAGATGTATGGTGTCTGCAGTCTTCTCTGAGACACACACAGGATGAGGGTTACAGAGGCAAACGCTCAGCCACAGACTCACCACTTGGCTCCCTGCGCATGTGGGGTCTCTGAGGTCACGCCCTGGGGCACAGACTTCTGTTGTGATCACAGTTTCTGTGCACTCCTGAATCCCACTTTATCTCCTGACTTTTAACACAGACTCAGCGCTTCCTTTACTCTCTGACTAGCACATGTGTCACTGGGTTGTGCCCCACAAAGTGATGGATCGTCTGCTTTCCTGGTGCCAGAGGTCAGGCGGCTTCCCATAAACAAGTTTTTGGTTACTATCTTCTTGCCTAACCCTGTTTCCTCTATTTCATGTTTACCTTCCTTAATCCAGGATTCTAGAGATGAAATTGGAGTGTTAAAGAGTACCAGGTTTACAACCCTAAGTGCACACAGTTTATCAGCTCTCTCCTTGGGCTAATCTAATCTAGGATATATTGAATAATAATCTTGATAATTACTGATAGGTTCTGATTGGTTCTGGTTGGTGTCTGGTGATGGTAGACACCCATGAATTTTCCAAGGGCTGTGACTCTTCTCACCGACATCAGCAAAAATAAAAAATGCCAAATCACTAGCCTTATCTTCACAGTGTATTTGATCTGTTATCAAGATTTACAAATTTAATAACTGTAAAAAGGTGCCTCATTTTCAATCTTCGTTTATTACTAATGGGATTGAATATGTCCGAGCAGTAGCAGAGAGAGAACTGGAACTGAACACCATCCCTAAGCTCAGGAGGTGGCGAGGAGGGCCCTCCTATAGTCAGGGATGCCTGGCAGACTCAGCTCCCCTCCCTGACTGGCTGCTGTGCACCCCAGGAGCCTGCAGAGAGTCTGCAGTCTGGGTTGAGAGGTCAGGGTATGACCGTGATGTTCTGCTGGTCACTGGTCCAGGCCGTGGCACCTGGTTAGGTACGTGTGCTATGCTCTGACTAGCAGGGATGTGAACAGCCTCTCGTAATTTCTGGCTCCTGTGGGGTAACTGGCCTGCAGGTTAATATTTCAAGCCTGGTCACCTGGTGGAGCTTTCACCTTTGCCATCAGAACCTGATTCTATTTGGTGAAGGACTGTGTTTACAGTCCAGGTGAAAGATGTTCTTTCCTGCTCTCCCAGCCTCCTTTGCAACCAGCAGTGGTCCCATGATCCTCTTCTGCCCAATGTGAAGACTTCTTTAAAAAAAATTAATTTTTGAGCAGTCTTATGTTTACAGAAAAACCAAGCAAACACAGCCTTGTAAATCTTTTAATTAAAAAAAAATGTTTTTAACTGAGCAGAAGGTATACACTTCCCAGATGCCCCTTTATCCCTTCAAAAGTTTCATCTATTATCAACATCCGGCATTAATGTATGGCACATTTGTTGCGATCAATGAGCTAATATTGACATATTATTATTCACTGAAGTCCATAGTTCACATTCGAGTTCCCTCTTGGTGTTGCACCTTCTATGGGATTTGACAAATGTATAATGACATGTATCCACCATCATAATATTATACAGAATAGTGTCTTGGCCTAAAAATCCCCTTGGTGTGCTCCACCAATTCATCCTTCCCTCTTCCCAAATCCAAATTGCTGAAAACCACAGCTCTTTGTGCATACATTTTTCTTACTGAAGTACAGTTGATTTGCAATATTGTGACAATCTCTGCTGTATAGCAAAGTGACTCAGTTATACACATGTATATATATCCTTTTCCATCATGGCTTATCACAGGAGATTAGATATAGTTCCCTGTGCTATACATTAGAACCTTGTTGTTTATCCATTCTAAATGTCATAGCTTGCATCTATTAACCCCAAACTCCCAGTCCATCCCTCTCCCTCTCCCCCTTGGCAACCACAAGTCTGTTCTCTACGTCTGTGAATCTATTTCTATTTTGTACATAGGTTCATTTGTGGCCATTATTTTAGATTCCACATTTAAGTGATATCATATGATATTTGTCTTTCTGACTTCACTTAGTATGATAATCCCTAGTTGCATCCATGTTGCTGCAAATGGCATGATTTCCTTCTTTTTCATGGCCAAGTAGTGTGTATACTTTTTTATGTTCATAAAATACACATAACAAAATTTACCATCTAACCATTTTTAAGTGTACAGTTCAGAGGTATTAAATACATTAAATATAAATAAGTGCCACCATCAACATCACTTATCCTCTTAACTCATTTCACCCTGTAAAACTGAACTTTGATATCATGAAACATTGGCACCCAATCTTCCCCTCCTCCCAGCCTCTGGCAACCACAATTCTTTCTGTCTTTATAAATTTGACTATTTTAACTACCTTATATAAGTAGAATACAGTATTTGTCTTTTTGTTACTGGTCTATTTTACTTAACATAATGTCCTCAAGATTTGTCCATCTTATGCTGCTGCTGCTGCTACTAAGTCGCTGCTGTCGTGTCCGACTCTGTGCGACCCCATAGCCGGCAGCCCACCAGGCTCCCCAGTCCCTGGGATTCTCCAGGCAAGAACACTGGAGTGGGTTGCCATTTCCTTCTCCAATGCATGAAAGTGAAAAGTGAAAGTGAAGTCGCCAGTCGTGTCCAACTCTTCGCGACCCCATGAACTACAGCCTACCAGGCTCCTCCATCCATGAGATTTTCCAGGCAGGAGTAATGGAGTGGGTTGCCATTGCCTTCTCCCCATCCATCTTATAACATATTGCAAAATTTCCTTCTTTATTAAGACTAAATAACAGTCATTGTATGTATACACCCATATTTAGCTTATCCATCCATCCATCAAAAGGACACTTGCTTCCACTTTTGGACTATTGTGAATAATGCTACTACGAACACAGACGTACAATATCTCTTCCAAACTCTGCTTCAGTTCTTTGGAGAAGATACCTAGGCGTGGAATTATGGGACCATATGGCAGTTCTTTTTTTAATTTTTTGAGGAACCACCATAGCTTTTTCCACAGCAGCTATACTATTTTATGTTACTACCAGCAGTGTACAAGTGTTCTAATTTCTCCATTTCTTTACCAACACCTGTGATTTTCTGGTTTTTTAATAGGACCCATCCTAATGGGTGTGAGGTAGTATCCCATTGTAGTTTTGATTTTCAATTCCCTAATGAGCATCTTTTCATATGCTAATTAGCTATTCATATATTTCCTTGGGAGAAATGTCTATTCAAGTCCTTCAATTTTTTAAATAGGTTGTTTTTTTGTTTTGCTTTTTTTTTCCATTTATTTTTATTAGTTGGAGGCTAATTACTTTACAATATTGTAGTGGTTTTTGCCATACATTGACATGAATCAGCCATGGATTTACATGTGTTCCCCATCCCGATTGCCCCTCCTACCTTCCTCCCCATCCCATCCCTCTGGGTCTTCCCAGTGCACCAGCCCTGAGCACTTGTCTCATGCATCCAACCTGGGCTGGCGATCTGTTTCACCCTTGATAGTATCCTTGTTTCAATGCTGTTCTCTCAGAACACCCCACCCTCACCTTCTCCCACAGAGTCCAAAAGTCTCTTCTGTACATCTGTGTCTCTTTTTCTGTTTTGCATATTAGGTTATCATTACCATCTTTTTAAGTTCCGTATATATGTGTTAGTATACTGTATTGGTCTTTATCTTTCTGGCTTACTTCACTCTGTATAATGGGCTCCAGTTTCATCCATCTCATCAGAACTGATTCAAATGAATTTTTTTTAATGGCTGAGTAATATACCATTGTGTATATGTACCATAGCTTCTTCATCTATTCATCTGCTGATGGGCATCTAGGTTGCTTCCATGTCCTGGCAATTATAAACAGTGCTGCGATGAACATTGGGGTGCACGTGTCTCTTTCAAATCTAGTTTCCTCGGTGTGTATGCCCAGGAGTGGGATTGCTGGGTCATATGGCAGTTCTATTTCCAGTTTTTTAAGGACTCTCCACACTGTTCTCCATAGTGGCTGTACTAGTTTGCATTCCCACCAACAGAGTTTTGCTTTTTGATGTTGAGTTTTAAGAGCTCTTTCTATATTCTGCATATTAATCTTTTGTCAGATATAGCATTTGCAAATGTTTTCTCCCATTCTGTGGGTTGTATTTTTACTATGTTGACAGTGACTTTTGATGCAAAAAGTTAATTTTCATGAAGTCAAATTTGTTTACTTTTCCTTTTGCTAAGTGTGCTGCTGGTGTCACACCCAAGGAATCATTGTCAAATCCAATGTTATAAAACTTTGTCCTATATTTTATTCTAAGAGTTTTGTCATTTCAGCTTTTAAGTTTAGGTCTTTGGTCTCTTGCGTATATGGTATTAGTATCAGTCTGACATCTTTCTTTTGTAAGAGGATATCTAATTTTCCCAGCATGTGTTGAAAAGACTGTCCATTCCCCCATTGACTGGTCTTGGTATTCTTATCAAAAAATCATTTGACCATACATGCAGGTGTTTATTTCTGAGCTTTCTATTCTCTTCTCTTCTCTGGCTTTATGCCAGTACTATGCTGTTTTGCTTACATAGTTTTGTGATAATTCTTCAAATCAGGAAGTGGGAGTGCTCTTTGTTCTTTATCAAAATTGTTTTAGCTACTGAGGAAACAATATAAATTTTAGGGTGTATTTATCTCTTTCTGTGAAAGCTATCATTGGGCTTTTGATACAAATTGCACTGGACCTGTACATTGCTCTGGATAGTATTGACATCTTAACAATATTGTCTTCCAATCCATGAACACTGGAAGTTTTTCAATTTATTTACATCATCTTCAATTTCTTTCAGTGATGTTTGGTTGTTTTCAGCGTATGAGTCTTTCACCTCCTTTTTACTAAGGAAGGTAATTCCTTGGTATTGCATTCTTTTTGATGTCATTGTAGATGGGATTGTTTTCTGAATTGTGTGTATAGAACTGTGTCATGTGTGGAGATTATGGGGTGACTTTGTATACTGCCACTTTACTGAATTCATTATTAAGTTCTAGCAAGTATTTTTGTGGAATCTTTAGGGTTTTCTACATATAAGATCATATTATCTGCAAATAGTGATCATTTTACTTCTTCCTTTCCAATTTGGATGCCTTTTCTTTCTTTTTCTTGGCTAGTTACTTTGACTAGAACTGCCAGAACTAAGTTGAAAAGAAGTCATTACAGTGGGTATCCTTGCCATGTTTCTGATCTTAGAGAAAAAGCTTTCAGTCTTTCATCACTGAGTACATTGTTGGCTGTAGGTTTTTCCATATATGACCTTTACTGTGATGAAGTATTCCTTCTAGTCCTCATTTACTGAGTGTTTTCTTTTTAAATCATGAAAATATATTGGATTTTGTGAAATTCTTTTCTGCATCGATTGAGATGATACAGTGGGTTTATTTCCCTTTATTTTGTTGATGTGGGATATTAAATTGATTGATTTTACTATGTTGAAACATTCTTCTGTCTAGCAAATAACTCTCACTTGGTCATGCTGTATAGTTTTTTTTGACATGCTGCTGAATTCTGTTTGCTCATATTTTGTTGATGATTTTTGCATCAGTTTTCATGAGGGATATTGTTCTATAGTTTTATCTTGTACCTTTGTCTGGCTTTGGTATCAGGGCAATGCTGTTCTCATAGAATGAGTTAGAAAGTGTTCCTTCCTCTTTGATTTTTTGGAAGAATTTGAGGATTATTAGTGTTCATTCTTAAAATGTCTGGTAGAATTCACCAATAAAGCTGTCAGGTCCAGAACTTTTCTTTGTTGGGAGATATTTTTTTCTGCTTCAATCTGCTTACTAGTTTTAGGTCTATTCAGATTATCTGTTTCTTTATAATTTATTCTTGGTAGATTTTGTGTTTCTAGGAATTTGTTCATTTTATATTTATCTAATTTGTTGGCATGCAATTGTTCACTGTACTCTCATATAATACTTTATTTCTGTAGAATTTGTAGTAATGTCCCCACTTCCATTTTTTAAATTTTATATTTGGAGTCTTTCCTCTTCCTTTTCTTGATTCTAACTAAGGTTTGTCAATTTTGTTGATGTTTTTAAAGAACCAATTTCTGATTTCATTCATTTTCTATACAGTTTTTCTTTTCATCATTTCATTTATCTCTGCTCTAATCTTCATTATTTCCTCCCTCCTGCTAGCTTTGGGTTTAGTTTGTTTCTTGTTCTCTAATTCTTTATGTTGTAAAGTTAGACTATCAATTTACAATCTTTCTTGTTTTTTAATGTTAGTGTTTACAACTATAAATACCTTCTTAACACCACTCTCGCTGCATCACATGGGTTTTAGTATATTGTGTTTTCATTTCATTCATCTCTAATTATTTTCTAATTTCTCTTGTGACTTGTTTTTTGGATGATTGATTAAGAATTTAAAAATTAACGTATAGTTTCCACAGGTTTACAAATTTTCTGGTTTTCCTTCTATTATTTATTTCTAATTCATCCAGTTTTGATCAGAGGATATACATCACATCATATCTATGTTTTCAAATGTTGAGACTTTGTGACCTAATTCCATTCTATTTGAAAAGACTGTGTATTTTGTCATTGTTGGTCAGAGTGTGCTGTATTTGTCTGTTAGATCTGGTTGGTTTCATGTGTTGTTCAAGTCCTCTATTTCCTTACTACTAAGAGTGAGATACTGAACTCTCCTCCTATTATTGTAGAACTTTCTGTTTCTCACTGCAATTCTGTCAAGTTTTGCTTCATAGATTTTGATGGTCTGCCATCAGGTGCATAAATGTTTATATACAATTATTTTTCTTGTATTGAATCTTTTATTAATATACAAGGTTCTTCTTTGTCTTTTATAAACTTTTTTATTTTAAGTCTATTTTGGGGAATTTCCTGGTGAATCTGTAGTTAAAACTCCGTGCTCCCAAGGCAGGGAGCCTGGGTTCAATCTCTGGTCAAGAAACTAGGTCCCACATGTCATAACTAAGAGTTCAAATGGTGTAACTAAACATTTTTCATGCTGCAACAAAGATCAAAGATCCTGCATCCTGCAACTCAGATCCAGTACAGCCAAATAATTAAATATTTTTAAATATTTCATTTCTTAAAAAAATATACTCAAGAAGGCAATGGTTGGGGCGGGGCAGGTGAAGGTACAAAGAACTAGAAGAAATTAGGGAAAAATGTATTAACAAAATTAGAGTATCAACAAATAGAAAATCTTAAAAGAAACCAAAAGGAAATTATATAGCTCAAAGTATAATAACTGAAATGAAAAATCCATTAGAAGGGTTCAACAGCAGATGTGAGTAAGCAGAAGAAATAATCAGTGAACTTGAATATAGGGCAGAAATAAAGAAGCATGAAACAAAGATGAAGAGATTTTGAACTTCAGGACACTATCAAGCAAAGCAACATATACACTATGGGAGTCCAAGAAAGAGAGTAGAGACAGAAAAGGGAAGAAAGATTATTTGAAGAAATAATGGCCAAAAACTTCCCAGATTTTCTGAGAGATATAAATCATTACTTCAAGTAGAATAAACACAAAGAGACCCACACCAGGGCACATTATAATCAACTGTCAAAGGCCAAAGACAAAGAGATAACCTTGAAAGCAGCAAGAGAAAAGTGACGCATCATGTGTAAATTTGCTTCAATAAGATTATAAAGTGATTTCTCATCAGAAACTTTGGAAGCCAGAGGCAATAACTATTACTTGTTTGTTTATTTATTTTATTACTTGTTTAAAGTCCTGAAAGAAAGTAACATTAATAATACCATATGTATCATAATTATCCTTCAATTTTAATAAGGAAGAAATTAAGAAATTCTTAAATAAACAAAAGCTGAGAGAGTTCATTACCACTAGATCTGCCCTATGTGAAATACTAAAGGGAATTCTTCAGGTTGAAATGAAAGGACACAGGACAGAACTCAAAGATACTTAAAGAAATATAGGTCTCTGGTAAAGTGATATATATATGTGCAAATATAAATGCCAGTATTATTGCAACTTTGGTTTGTAACTATACTTATTAATTTGCTACATGATTTAAAAGACAAATTCATGAAAATTATAATTTGATTTTATTGGTCAAACACTGTAAGAAGATGCTATTTGTGACATCAGTAATATAAAGTGAAGATGAAGTTGTATAGGAATAGAGTTTTGTATTCTTTGACATTGTTATCATCAAATCATATTAGATAGTTGTATTTTAGGATTTATATGTAATGTCCATGGTATCTACCAAAAAACACAGCTATACACTATAAACAAGAGAAGAACAGAATCAAAATGTGTCATTACAAAAAAATCAACTCAGAAAGAATTGAAAGCAGGAGTAGTTGTACACCAACATTCATTGCTGCACTATTCACAACAGCCCAAAGGTGGAAACAACCCAAGCGTCCATCAACAGATGAATGGATAAAATGTGGCATATACAGGCTTAGAATGTTATTAGGCCACAAAAAAGGAATGAAATTCTGATACATGCTACTACATGGGTGAAACTCAAAGATATTAAGCTAAATAAAATAAGCCAGACACAAAAGGACAAGTACTGTATGATTCCACATATATGAGGACCCTAGAGTGGTCAAACTCCTAGAAACAATAAATAGAATGGTGGTTGCCAGGGGCTCCTAGACTGGGTTGGAAGATATCATTTAATGGGTATAGAGTTTTAGTTTCAGTTCAGTTCAGTTCAATTCAGTCGCTCAGTCGTGTCTGACTCCTTGCAACCCCATGAACCGCAGCATGCCAGGCCTCCCTGTCCATCACCAACTCCCGGAATCCACCCAAACCCATGTCCATTGTTTCAGTGATGCCATCCAACCATCTCATTCTCTGTCGTCCCCTTCTCCTCCTGCCCTCAATCTTTCCCAGCATCAGGGTCTTCTCAAATGAGTCAGCTCTTCACATCAGGTAGCCAAAGTATTGGAGTTTCAGCTTCAACATCAGTCCTTCCAATGAACACCCAGGACTGATCTCCTTTAGGATGGGCTGGTTGGATCTCCTTGCAGTCCAAGGGGCTCTCATGAGTCTTCTCCAACACCACAGTTCAAAACCATCAATTCTTCACCATTCAGCTTTCTTTATAGACCAACTCTTACATCCATACATGACCACTGGAAAAACTATAGCCTTGACTAGACAGACTTTTATTGATAAAGTAATGTCTATGCTTTTTAATATGCTGTCTATGTTGGTCATAACTTTCCTTCCAAGGAGTAAGCGTCTTTTAATTTCATGGCTGCAATCACCATCTGCAGTGATTTTGGAGCCCCCCAAAATAAAGTCAGCCACTGTTTCCACTGTTTCCACATCTATTTGCCATGAAGTGATGGGACCAGATGCCATGATCTTAGTTTTCTGGATGTTGAGCTTTAAGCCAACTTTTTCACTCTCCTCTTTCACTTTCATCAAGAGGCTCTTTAGTTCTTCTTCACTTTCTGCCATAAGGATGGTGTCATCTGCATATCTGAGGTTATTGATATTTCTCCTGGCAATCTTGATTCCAGTTTGTGCTTCCTCCAGCCCAGCGTTCCTCATGATGTACTCAGCATATAAGTTAAATAAGCAGGGTGAGTTCCAGAAAAACATCTATTTCTGCTTTATCGACTATGCCAAAGCCTTTGACTGTGTGGATCACAATAAACTGTGGAAAACTCTGAAAGAGATGGGAATACCAGACCACCTGACCTGCCTCTTGAGTTTCAGTTTGGGGGGTGAAAAAGTTCTGGAGATGGATAATAGTGAATCCACAACAATGTGAATTTACTTCATATACTTCACCTTTCAGCAATGTGGATCATACACTTAAAATGATTAAGATGATCAAGTTTATGTTATGTATCCTTTACCACAACTTACAAAAAAAAAGATGGCAGGGCAGGAAGATGGAAGAATCTGGATCCCTAATGGTACTGCAGTGACGTTGCTTCAAGTCCGCAGTCATCCAGTTATTCGGACCCCTGTTCATTCACATCCCTATCGTGGAGTTTCTCTTACCGCAGCTATATGCACTCCTGAATAACAGGCCTGGAAGCCCCCGCTCTCTCCCACCTGGTTCTCAGCATGCCCTCCCCTATTGTTGCTTGCAGGACTCCATTGACGTTTCCACCCTGATAACTCTTCAGTGTGGGAGCTTCCCTGGGCACTGTAGGATTTAGCAGCATCCCTAGCTTCAACCCCCTAGATGCCAGGAGCATCCACCACTCCCACATGTGATGATTTAAAGGGTCTCCACTCCTTGCCAGAGGCCCCGCTGGGGCAAATCACGCCAGTTGAGAACCACGGCCCTATGCAGCCTTTGCTAAGCCAGCTAACCTGCTCACTGCTCTGCAAATGTGCTGTGGGTCCCTTTCCCCCAGCTCAGCTGTGATCCGCAAAACTCCCTCCAAGTCCTCCCCAAACCTGCCTGTCCTTCACAGCTCGCGTGGAATTCTCCATCACGGTGGAGACTTTGCCCACAATCCCTGGCCCATGCAGGCTTGCCATGCTCCAGCCATCACACCATTTGGCTTCTCTGTTGCCGTATGTGTGTGTTTTGCTCTTGGAAGCTGAGTTCCCGGTTCCTGGAAGATATTACACATATAAGGGTCCAATCTATGCATTTCAGGGAACGTATGAGATTGTCTTTCCCTGGAACTCAGTCACGGTCCGGATGCACTGGTGTGGAAGCCAGAAAACTCAAGGCTGTCTGGTCCTTTGTCCCCATCCCCCGCGGGGAAGCCATCAGCATCTTGGGAGCCTGCTCTCCCAGCCCACTGCTGAGGCAGGGAAGGCCTGCAGGTCCACACAAAGGATGGCCCAGGCCCACAGCCCAGTCTCCACCTTGCGTCACAGAGGTGACTCAAAGGGCGTGTTCAGCCCTTTGGGTCAGGGAGCAGAATCCAGCCTGCTTGTCACATCCTTCCTTTCACTTTTAAAGGGAAACAGTGCTCAAGAGCCTCAGTTGGAGAGGGGAGAGGGCTATGAAAATGAATGACCCCCAAGGGACCAGGGACACTCTCAGGGGAAAGGTTTTTATCAACACCTGTGAGTCCCAGTTCCTGAGCCCAGGAACCCACTGACAACTCAGCATGGTGCCTACCTCCAAAAGCTCCCAGGCCAGGGTGGAGACAAGGGGCCAGAGACAAGCCTAATGAGGTCAAGGGTAGTATTAGAGACATACTGAGAAAAAAAATGCCCACCCCAGGCCGGAAGTCAGACAGTCTTCCTGGAGGAGGCCACGTCCAGGCCAGAAAGTTTTCACATTCCAGGGCTGTCAAATTTAGTAAATATGGAGGAAGACACCCAGGGAGATTTTTTTTTTTTTTTTCCTTTGACCAGGCTACATAGCATGTGGGATCTTAGTTCCCCGACCAGGGATAGAACACAAGCCCCCTACATCCCTGCATTGGAAACACGGAGTCTTAATGGCTGGACCCCCAGGGAAGTCCTGACCAGTGAGATTTAAATTTAAAAGAAGCAGCTAATAATTTTTTAGTATGTCATAAACATTCCATGGAATATACTTAGGTTGGAAAGTTACAGACTTCATCACTGCACCTCACAGATCAAGGTCCGACTCAGAGAAGGGACAGGGCAGGGCTGAGCCTTGGGTTCCAGAGTAGAGCCCACCAATCTGAGCACCCTCCTACTCTGCCACTTAACTGGGCAGCCCTAGGCTGCCTACTTATTCTCTCTGAACCTCAGTTTTCCAATCTGTAAAATGGGATGGGTGTGTGGACATTAAAGCTTACCTCTTAAGGGCTGGTCTGGGATCCCACAGCATCAGGCTCCCTCAGGAGGGAGGTTGTTAGAAATACAGAATCTCTGGCCCCGCCCCAAGCCTGTTGGATAAAACCTGCCTTCCAAGAAGCCTCTGATCCAGGTGTTCATTTAAATTTCAGAGTGCTGTGGGCAGAGCCACCCCATGGGACCCAGGGGCCGACACAGAGCCAGACACAGTGGTGCGGGGAGGCCTCCCAGGCTGCCTGGCCTCCTTGGCACATCCCCCACACACAGACACTCAGAGGGGGTACTTTTTACCTGCACTTACAGCTGAGACCCCAGAAGAGGCCAAGAAAAGCGAGCTCCTTCCCTGGAGGTCAGGCTGGCACAGCTCAGGTGCCTTAGGGTTGAAGACCTTCCATGTGCCCACGCTCTCCAACTCAGCCATGCCACGTTAATCTCGCTGCTTCTCAGTGGCCTTGTGGATGGACTCATGGACAGTTGCTCAAGCCCTGAAGAGGTTCTGAGGTTCAGTGAGGTTGAGTCTGCCCAGCCAGGTGCCTGGCACACCATGGGAGGCTGGGCAGAGACACCTTTTCCTGCCCAGAAGGATCACTTCCTTTTCCACCTGTGGCAAACCAATGAGAAGCAGCCCCCAGCCCCACTGACAGCCAGGACACCCCAAGGCTTTTTTCTGGGGGAAAGAGGATGACTTCTGGCAGGGGCACCTCCTGGCACAATCAACTTAATTGGCATTGCCTCCAGGAGAAACTGCCCCTACAGACCAAAGTCCTGAGACCAACTAATTCCCCAAATGCTGAGTCACTGATCCTCAACAGATGGGGGAGAGAATTAGCTGAAACAGGAAATGCATTGAATTGGTTTGTGCTCTGGGTCCAGAGGTTTCTAGGGACACTCTGTTGCCCGTGTGTTATCACCATGGCTACTCAACTATCTGATCAGGGTGCTCCCCTGCTTCAAATCCACCAGCACCTTTTGAATGCTTAATATGTACCTGTATTGCCCTTTAAAAATAATTCAGGGACTTTCCTAGTGGTCTAGTGGTTAAGACTCCACACTTTCAATGTAAGCGATGTGGGTTTGATTCCTGGCTGGGAAACTAAGATCCCATGTGCTGTGTGGCACAGCCACAACATAAAAAACTTTAAATAAAAGACATCAGTTTAGTTTTTCAGTTTTTGCCTGTTTCAGTGATGATCTCTTTGGTTTTCTTTTTATCCTCAAATGTGCCAGGCACCCTCCCCTCTGGAGCACTTTCACTCTGCTTCCAACACCCTTTCCAGTCTCACCTAACTCCTACAATAGAGTGAGGCCCCAGGTAACCCTCCTGGCACCTGGGCATCCCAGAAGGGAGATGATCCAGCCACAAGTGCACCTGGCCGGAGGGCACTACCCACTCCCTCCCGCCTCCAGTCCAGTGCCTACAACTGGCAGCCCCAACAAGTGATGGCGGAGCAGACAGATGCTTCGTGGAGTCTGCAGCTTGGGGAAGTTGGGATGCACTGAAAGTTTGGTTCTCAACCCCTCTAAAGCTCCTAGCATGCAGGGACTGAGCTCTATCCACCTCCCCTAGGTCCAAGCACAGAGCCAGGAACACAAGGGCACCCATTCAAGCCTATGCGTGGGTGGGATTGTGCCAGTCAGAGGTGTGGAATTTCCCTGCACTCTGCTGACCCCTTTGCCATGAGCCCTGTACGTCAGCCAGCCTGGAACCTGCTGGAAACCTGCCGAGCTTATCTATTGTTCAGTGACCTCTTTCCTTCCAAACCCAGCTCACTTATCGCGTGCATGCCCGTGTCCCAGGGCCTGTTCTGTTCTATTTTGGACACACTTATCAAGGGCAGAGGTTTTGATATCAGATAGACAAGTTCAGCCCCTGACAGCCTGTTTCCCTGTGTGTAAGTGGATAGCAGAGCCTCCACCCAGGGCTGTGTGATTGTATGAGACGTCTGCACACCTTCCCTCTGCAGGTCCAGGCCACAGGAACACACCACTCTCTTGATCCCGCCCAATTCACAGATTCCACCAAGTGCCAGGGCCTGTTCCAGCCAAGCGTGGGTTATATGAGCACAGCCCAGGGTTATGTAAAGTGCCTAGGATGGCACCTGCTCCCAAGCTGGTGAGAGCAAGCTACTCCTTCACAGGGGTGGACAGTGGGCCAGCCTGGGACACCAGAGCAGGCCTGTGCTGATGTCCAAATCCTGTCCTCTTAACCCACCCTGTGACTTGTTGCCAGGTGAGTTCTGAGCCTCAGCACCCCCACCCAGAACTTGGGAGTAGCCCCTATATTGGTAGAACACTCAGCGCAGGTCTCAGCACACACCTTGCATCTAGCACATGGCCAACAGGCCCCAGCTCTGTTCCCAGACAGGAACGCACCCCACCAGCAGAGGCCCCTCTGAAAAGAAATATCACTGGAGAAACCCAAGGTGCCCACTCTCCTGCGTCTGCACAGACTCAACGTTAAGTTCATTGGCTGGGACGCTTGGAGGTGGCAGGCTCAGAGGAACAAGGTTGGCACACCATTTGAGCAGACTGCCACCTCAATGTCCCAGGCTCTTGGGTCCCCAGGGCCAGGCCTGCCTCGCACAGCAGGTGGGGAGGTCTACAGCCAGCAGCCAGGCAGGGATACAGGAAGCTCTCCAAGCTTGGCCCCTTCAACAAGGCAGTGACACCCATGAGGCTGTTGGTGCAGTTCTGGGACCCCACAAATGCTAGGTTGCCACCTTTATTCAGCTCCATTAGCTCATCTCCTTAAGGTGCCCGAGCCATGGCAGGCCTCAGAAACCTGGTGGCAATGTACTGGTTGCTGTTTCACTCACTGATAATCCCACCTGAGCAGCAATCCCCACCATATACACTTTGATTCCCTAGAAATCCTCATAATGGCAGAAACGTGGAGACCCTAAACCTGAGGGCCCACCACCCCCTAATAGCAGCCAGAGACCCAGGCTTTCCTCACCGTGTAGACCAGCTTGTGCTGGTACCATTACCTGGTTTTCTGTCGGAATGAAATACTCAAGCACTTTCAACTTTCTTCCCAATTTTCTCCTAACTCCCCTGCCAACCCTCTTCCACTAAGTATTCTCATCAGCTGGGCCTTGTGAGGCCTGATAAGTGGGTAACGGTGACACTGTGATAAGCGGGCACAATAAAGGGCACAGTTATCAGCAGCATCCCCCTCCTCCAGACAGTAGCTGGGAGGCCCAAATATGAGGTGGGACCCTCCCCTGTCAGAACCTTGCAAGTGGGCTGAGAGCAAACAGACAGGGCATGTGTGTGTCACACTGACACTCATGCACTTAAAACACCCAGGTAGGACTTTCCTGGTGGTCCAGTGGCTAAGACTCCACATTCCCAATGCAGGGGGTCCAGGTTTGATGCCTGGTCAGGAAGAACTAGGTCCCACGTGCCACAATTAAAAAAGACCACACATGCCGCAACTAAGACTTGTTGCAGCCATTTTTTAATTAATTAAACACACACATAAGTGTGCCAGACAGAGCAGAGCAGTTCGGGAGCAGAGACAGATGGCCCTGGCTGCCTGAGGGAGCAGAAGGCTGAATTTACAACGGGCCATGGAGAAAGAGGTGTCATCAGGCAGGCTCATCTTTCCAGGAGGCGAAAAGTCATTCCCAAGCTTCAGAGGAGGTGTCAGCCTGATCCCAGAGGGGAAGGCCATAGGAGCAGATGGTGGTAGGGCCAGAGAGCCAGATGCTGGCGGGTGTCTCCTGGCCTGAGGGCTGCTAGGTTGCAGTGCTGCAAGGCTGACCTCTCCTGGCCAAGGAGGCACTGCACACAGCAGGCAAAGAGCCAGGTGCGGCTTCCTGGAAGTGGTTTCTGATTCCCAAGGTTTCGATGGCCTCTTCCTACAGGAAGGAGGTACAAACTAGGGCAGCTAGAATCTTTATTCCTGGCCATCCATCTGGAGGGCCACAGTTCTGCCTGCCCCGAGTCCAGTCCATCCAGTCTGAGAATCAAGCTCCCTCCAGCAGGGAGGCCTGCTCCACACTCCAGTCCGGGGAGAGGCTGGGAAGGCAGCTAAGGCTGCCTGAACCACCTCAGGAGGGTGCTGCTGTAGGTCTGCGTTTCTCTCCTCTGTGCTTGAAGCTTCGCAGTGGGTTCTGTGTCTTTGCCTTCTGTGGGGGCAAAGTTACTGATTAACTGTGGGGAGCAGACGTCTGTCTGCACATAACGAGACAGACTCAGAGAAGTGGCTGGTACTGCTACTTGGCAGGCCCTGCAGGCCGCGAGCCAAGGACAGGCTGCTTCCGGCACCGCAGGCGCCCACCTTCCTCCTCCTGCAGCGTGGAGGACGAGGAGGGCGGTGGGGACAGGGGGGCAGGTCCTCCTTTGCTCTGGAAGCTGCTCATGGTGGCCAAGGGAAAGCCCCGGCCCCCACAAGTCTGGCCAGCAGCCGGGAGTCTGGGGCCGGTTCTCAGGACCTCTTTCCTTCCTCCTGAGGATGAGGGGCGAGCACACCCCGGTGACAAGGGAACCAGACTGGGGGTGGGCTGGGGCGGGGAGCCCTGCAGCCATCACCAAGGCCCCAGGGGACATACCTTGGCCTTCTTAGAGGCAGGGGGCTTCTTCCGCTTCTTGTGTGGGTGGACGAGGCCGCGCAGAGCAGGAGGAACTGGAAGAGAAGGCCAGCTCAGTGGCTGCTCCCGCCGCCCCGTGGGCCTGCTCCCACCCCCTGTCCCGCCGGCTCCACCTCCAATGGCTCCCAGCGTGCTCTCCCCTCTTGACCCAGGGCCTGGCACTCCGATCCTCACTGCAATCCTAAGAACACACGACTATCTAGTGTCACACCGCTGTCCCCCGGGATGCCCACTAAAACACATCTCTACAGTACCTGTCAAAGTAAGGGTGAAACAGAAGAAGGAAAATTAAGAAAGAAAACACTGCTAAAATAGAAAAGCAGTCTTCACGTAATTCCTTCCTATGTGGCCCTTCCTCACCTGTCAGGTGCCACCATCACTGCTCGGGACCTGCTACATGACCCCTGGCCTCTGCCCTCTCACCCACCACCCAGGGTCCCATCTAGCCAGGTCACACAGGTCCTGACAGGCCTCTGAGCACCACACCGCCACATCCTTCCACGTCACCCCAACCCCTAAATGCCAAAGGTTTTGGGCAACGACTCTGCTCCTGTGTGACAGAGAGGATGGGATTCACTTCTGAGGCAGGAGACAGATGGGCCCCAGGTTAAACATTCACAACTAGCTTCCTGTTTACACTTTGAAAATAAAAATAACAACAGAACAGTATAAGTAGCTGGACTTTGTCTCCTGCGGACACTTCAAGATAATGGGAAAAGGAGTAACAGAAAGGAGCTAAGTAAGCCCTGCTTCGGTAAAAAATTAAGGAGACCATGTATTCTTCATTCATGGGGTCAAGGAGACCTCCCAGACTATGCAACCACAAAAAGGTTCCTTAGGGGAGGGGGCACCAGACCATGAGGTCTGCCAACCTCCCGAAAAGCCTTGCACTGGAATTCACCTTGTCTAAAAGATGCGCTTGCACATCCAGGAGGGCCCTGAGTCAGACCTGAGATGGACTTGTGGCCACATGATGCAAGGTGACTGGCCAGATGAAAATCAGAAAACTGCCTCCACATAAGTGGTCTAAACCATCCCAAAAGGGACTTCCCTGGTGGTCCAGTGGTTAAGAATCCACCTGCCAATACAGGGGACACAGGTTCGATCCCTGGTTCTGAAAGATCCCATGGACCGTGAGGCAACTAAGTCCATGTGCCACAGCTAAGTCCATGGTGCTCCACAACAAGAGAAGCCATGGCAACGAGAAGTCCATACACTGAAACGAAGAGTAGCCCCCACTCGCCGCAACTAGAGAAAGCCCTAGAAAATGCAATGAAGACTCAGAGCAACCAAGAATAAATCAATTAAAAAAAAAAAAAAGCTCATAGCTACTTCTCTCTCAGTTCACCCATCTTTTCTCCACATCCCTCTTCTCTCCTAATAAACACTTCACTTGCCCTTTTTTTTTTTTTTAACTTTTTTCCCAAAACCAGGCAAGAGCCAGGGCCCGGCTCCCAGCCACAAGTCTCTGGGTGGTCTAAGAAGGTTAGGATACAGCGCCCTCACCGCTGTGGTCTAAGTTCAATCCCCACTCAGGGAACTGGGATCCACTTCAAGCTGCCACACAGACCACCCAAAAGCCACCTAAGATCACACCCACTCCTCCCCCTCTCCCCCTCCTCACTCCTCAGACCAGGACCTTGGTTGGTATCCCTTACAGCTCACTTCCTGGGGAGCCTGGCCCTATCTCTCTGGCATTTTCCCATCTCTCCTGGATCTTTCCCATCCACTTGCTTGGGGTTCTCCTTGCCATATCCACCAGCTTACGCTAATCCACAGGGGTACCAGGGAAAGGGGTCTGCACTCACCGCTCTGCTTCCTTAATCCACTTTAAGCATCTTCAGCATAGAAGTCACACACACCCATTACCAAAGACACAAGGAGTATCATTACCGGGTGCAAAGGGAGCAAGGTTCCTGAACACATCAGCTGGGCTTTGGCCTCATCTACACCATAGAAACCACTCTCGGGATCCATTTTCTTGGCTGTGCCATGCAGCATGAGGGATGTGGAATCTTAGTTCCCTGGCCAGGGATTGAACATCAAACCCATGCTCCCTGTGCAGAGTCTTAACCACTGGACCACCAAGGAAGTCCCTCTTGGGATCCATCCTTGACCTCATAACTGTGATCCTGATATCCCTCATCCCCACAAGGCTCAAGCAAGTCTATTCTCTATTTCCCACCCCCCGCTTCCCCGGTCAAATGTTCTGGACTCAGACACCCAAGGGCAGCTTGGCCTGGTCACTAACCCCAAGTCTTCTCCAGCACAAGTAGCACTGCCTCCTACCTGCAACTCCCACATCACACCTAGTCACTCCCTTCTAAACACAGGAGGCTGCATGGCCAGGTATTAGCTTGCTCTTTCATAGGACCAGGCTCTAGATGTGAGACCCCTGGCCTTGAAAGCAGAGTGCTGCCCTGGTTTCCTGTCTCCCCAACAGAGAGAGCAATGCCTGCCCAGGGGCACTGTGCAGAGTTATGTCTGTGTACATGCTCGCTGCCCAGTTCCCAGGGTTCTGTGCCACCCCAGTGCACGGCAGCCCAGGGATGAATGCGCAGCCCACCCCCAGCCCTGCTCACCCAGGTAGTCAGGGACGTTGCCCAGGTGAGGCTTCACCACGGCGGGGTGTAAGGGCAGGTCGTGCCGCAGTAACTGGAGGTCCCTGGGGTTGTCTTCAAAGTATGTCTGGTAGGGGAGAGAAGCAGGCACTGTATGGTTGATCCTCCTTTTGTAATTTCGTGGGTTTTTTTTTTTTACAGGGGAGTTTTTGAACAGGTAGCCCGTGTTCCAATTGTTAAGGCTGAGATTTCCCACTGCCTTGTCAATGGGGCCCCCTCCCAGAGGCAGCTCCGTTTCTGGTTGCTCATATCCCCTCAAGTGCTCCGCACACGCAGGAAGGCATGTGTCCCTGCTCCCACTCCCTATTCGGTGGAGGCAGTTAGGAGCACGCCACACCCTCACCGGGAATCACTCCATGGCCGTGCACCTTCCAATTGACAGACAGACAGCTGCCTCCTCCTTTTCTGTGTGATGCACACTGCGTGAATGCCCCTAACTTGGTTTACTGCGTCCCCGGGGTGGACTCCCTGGTGTTTCCACCTTGGGAATCATAACAGAACGCAGGCACCCATTCAGCTGAGAGCTCACACAACTCTTACAACTGTGTCAAGAAAATAAACCCCAGAAGCTGTGCTTCTGATGGACACAGCCACTGTCCACCTCAGAGACTGGGCCGATTCACCTCCCAGCAGGACAGCTGGCATCCGTGCTCACTCTTGGCCTGCTTCCTCCCCATGACCTGCTAAAGGCACGTTCTGCCGCCCAGTTCACCGCCTCTCACGCCCACAGCTTTGCTGCCGGCCTCCAGGAAGGGCAATGCCCTAGAGCCTCCCCTTTCCGTCCCCCCACCACAGCCCCTTACCTTGAGCTTCTCTGAGTGCAGGAGCTCCTCTTTGATCTCCTTCAGCCTTGCCTCGCGGATGGCTTGTTTAGTCACTGAGCGCATGGCATCCTGGGGGCAGACATCAAAGGTCAACATGGCAGGGCTGCCTGAGCCCGCCCTCCTGCCAGGGTGCTGAGCAACAAGGGCCTGACTCTGGGTCCTAGAGGAGCCCCAAGTATCCACATCCCCACAGGGTCCCACTCACCCTGCAGCGGTAGCGGAAGCCCTCGATCTCTTCCATGTGGAACTGGTAAGGAAGCAAGACAGGGGCCCCACTGTCTGCAGAGAAGACAGCAGTGAGGATCCTGCAGACTCCGGCAGGGTCTATGGAGGCCTTCTGCTCAGAACCTCCCATGTCCACTCCCTGGGGTGAGGCAACCGGAGATCCAGCCCACTCTTTCCTCATATTGCAGGCGTGCAGCAAAAAACCTGGGTCTCATGGACAGTTCATGACAGGGGATCCACCCTGCTGCAGCCAGGGAAGTTTCCTGTCCCCCCGTCCTGGGCCCTGTCACATCTCTCAGCCTTAGGACCTGCCCACTCGCCCACTCTCCTACTCTGAGGCCACTCTAGCCACAAAGTATGTGCGATGACAGTACATACAAGGAGCACCAGACCCTGAAGTTTAAAGTGTCACGACAGAAGCCTGGCCCTTTCTCGGGTCAGTGAGGGCGGGGCTCTTACCTCCACTGAGAAGCTCCTCGATCTTGCCCAGCTGAGACTGCTCTGTGGGCAGCATGAAGGTCAAAACTATGCCGGGGTTGTTGGCACGTGCCGTCCTGCAAGGAGAGACAACCCAGCCCGTGTTTCTGGCTGTGTGTCCCACAGTGTGCCCACGGTCCAGGTGCCCAGCCCGCCACGCCTCAGTTCTCCTACCTGCCGGCCCTATGTATGTAGGCCTCGGGGGTCGGGGGGAGATCAAAGTTGAGCACGGCACATACGTGGTGGAAATCTATGCCCCTGGCCACGCCTGCCTCTGGATCAGAAGCCCTGTAAGAAAACATGCCAACCTCAGACTGAGCCCTCCTCTCCTCAGAGGCCATGTTCTCAAACTTATTTAATCAGCATGATGGCAAAACAAAGGCTGGTATGGAATTACAAGACACTGTCACGAGTAAGATTCTTAAACATCGTAACTGTGCCAGGAGCTAGAGTAGTGGGGGCAGCCAAACCCTGGAACTCACTGCCCACAGGGCAACCCGAGAACCACTCTGAGCCAGCCCACCGGAGAGGCAGACAGGGACTGGGGGCTCCCCTTCCCCCGAAGAAAGATCCTTCGTCCAAGTCACAGCCAGTGGAGGCTGGGCCACCTTCCTCACAGGATAACAGCACGCCAACAAGTCAGGCAGTATGGCCATTCATGCTGCCCACGAAGCACAGGCCTGTGCGCCCTTCACTCCCTGCCCCCACACGCTAGTTTCCCAGTCTTCTGAAAGGTGGGTCTCCCTGGCAAGGGCTGAGAGGAGATAAAAGGAGACTCACTTGTCCCGCTTGGGTCCTCTGCCCCGATGCTTGCCCTTGACTGGAGGCCCCAGGACTTCAGCATCTGTTGCTATGACGCAGTCGTAGAAGCCTTGGTTGAACTGTGAGATGATGTGGCACCTATGGCCCAAGAGCAGGCAAAAGTCAGACCCAAGAGCACTGGAGGCCTCTCCCCTGCCCTCCACCTGGTCATAACGGTCATTCTTTCTGACTCTTCCCTCCTCTTCAATTCTTCCCCAACTTAATCTTTGTGCTTCAGTCTCCTCAAGTGAAGATGGAATTATAGTTGGCATTGCAGAGTTGTGAGAGATAAAGTCATTGAAGATCAGTCAAGCCTGGAGCCCTCAATCCACTAAGCACTTAAGAAACAAGAAGAGCAACTATGTCTCCCCTTTTCCATCCTCATCTTCAACCAAGACCTGGGAGTCGGCACACCTGGAGCGTAGTGGAAGCTCTCCATTGAGCACACAGGCGGGGATGCTGAATTGCTCCAGGAATAGGCGCAGCCGGTAACTCCGCTCCAGAGTGTTGACAAAAAGCAGAGACTTTCCCCGAATCAACGCCAGCTTGAGCAGGGCATATAGCAACAGAAATTTGTCTTCCTCAGTCTCACAGACCACCTGAAACTGCTGCAACTGGTCTGGGCCTGGTAGCTGGGACTCCTGTAACTTGAGGGTAACCTAGGGGAGGACAAGGCTGTGGTCAGGAAAGAAAAGCAGACAGAAATGCTCCTGCAAGCCGCTGGCTCACCAACCACAGCACTAACACGTTAGTGGAGGGTGCCCCGGGTCCCTTCCAACTGTGTAAAGTCAGAATTCAGAGTATACTAACTACTGCAGTTTACAAAGGACATAAAACTACACACAATCTGGGGCACAAATCAAAGAGAAACACACTATAAATGACCATAGTGAGAAGAAAACCCCTACAGTAGCAACCTTTCTGAACAGCAAAGTTCACATAAGGGGAGAATTTTGGTCCTGCTGCTCAGAGCAGCCTTTCTGCCCTTTGGGGGTCCCTGATCAGGCCTTTAGGCAAAGCATGGTTTGAACCCAGCAGATACCTGGGACTACACAGTGATTTTAGGTTGGAGGATACAGGAGTGCCTAACAACATGGGACTTCTAATGCCTCAGAACCAGAAATGCTAAACAAGGAATTTCCAACCCCAAATAACAAAGGGTTCCTTTGAGAAGGCACGAGTATCTGAGTCCTCTGATGGTCCCAAGGGGCCCTTACCGGGTTATGTAGTACCAGCTCCTTGAGTGCGTGCACATCCTCATTAAAAGTAGCTGACATCAGAAAGGCCTGGTAAATCCGGGGCAAGTGACTAAAATGAAACAGAGCCCCATCAGACTCCAATTCTAAGGCCTCTAACAGGGGCAGCTGAACTGGCCCCCTCGCTCCAGGCCCTACTCTGTATTCACCACCCCTTCTCCTTACCAGAGAAGACTCTTAAGTTCCTCCTCAAAGCCAAAGGAAAAAAGAAGATCAGCCTCATCGACCACCAGCAGCTCCATGGAGTCTCGAAGCTTCAAGTTGTCTTGCTGCAAGTGGTTTAATATGCGGGATGGGGTCCCCACCACCACATCGGGCTTCTCCATCAGTACAGCTCTGTAGACAGGCGACACCTCAGTATTAAGTAGAAGGTAGCAGCTGGGACCTCACCCCAATCAGCCCTTTTTTTTGCTGCACACAAACCCCATCCCACATCCCAGTACGGATTCATTCCCTCACAGCCCTGCTGTTCTAACCCACCTCTGAGAGGCTGAGTCTTCAGCAGCTGAGACGTTGGCCACCCGGATGTCTCGAGCACAGTAGGCAGCCAGCTGCTGAATCATGGATTGGGCCTGCCTCGCCAGTTCCTTAGTCGGCACAAGGACAAGCGCTCTCACAGCCTGCTCTACTGCAGGCCCTGTCTGCAAGACAAAGACTTCAGCCAGTCAGTTATCATGGCCATCAGATGCTTTCCTCTACCTCTTCCAGGCAATCTGATCATGTACTATGACTTCAACACAACGATCTCGTTGTGTTTTGATCATCCCTTCACTTACTTAACCCACCTCTGAATGTAGATCAGAAGGCCCTCTCCCAAGGCACTGAATTCAACAAGGATAACTTACTTTATCGTTACAAAGTTACTTAAAATATGCCAGTTACTGGAGAACCACCAGTTACTTCTCTGGTGGTCCAGTAGCTAAGACTCTGTGCTCCCAATAGGCTCAGGTTCAATCCCTGGCCAGGGAACTAGATCCTGCCTGCCACAACTAAAAGTAAAACTACAACAACTAAAACTACTAAGGATTCCCACATGCCATAAGGAAGAAGGAAGATGCCTCAGCTAGGATCTGGAACAGCCAGATAGAAAATCAAGCTAGTCAATCCTAAAGGAAATCTATCCTGAATGTTCATTGGAAGGACTGATACTGAAGCTGAAACGCCAATACTTCGGCCACCTGATGTGAAGAACTGACTCATTGGAAAAGACCCTGATGCCAGGAAAAACTGAAGGCGGGAGAAGGGGGATGATAGAAGATGAGATGGTTGAATGGCATCACCGACTCCATGGACATGTGTTTGAGTAAGCTCCTGGAGCTGGTGATGGACAGGGAAGCTTGGCTTGCTGCAGTCCATGGGGTCGCAAAGAGTCAGACACGACTGAGCAACTGAACTGAACTGAGTACAAAGAATAATGGTCGCAAGGCCTGGACTAGAACCCAAGTAACCTGAACCCCAGCTCAGGGCGTTTACCAGAAAATCTTCAGGTTCTCTTAGATCAGCCTTCATGTGTAAGAGAAAAGAAAACCCGGTTCTTGGGAAAGACTTGGGTGCGTGAGTGTGGCCGGCACAGATTTCCAAGAGGGCACAACGGAACTCAAACGCCTGCATCTCCCATTCTCGGCCTCTGGGGCCCCTCCCCCGACTCACCGCCTTCCTGTGGAGCAACAGCTGTAGCATCGGAATGGCATAAGCGGCGGTCTTCCCGGAACCCGTGCGGGCGCGAGCCAGGAGGTCCTTCCCCTCCAGCGCCAGTGGGATGGCCTTTTCCTGGATCAACGTGGGTCGCGACCAGCCCAGATCGGTGACGGCCTAGGAGAGACAAGGGACGTCTCAGGCGGCGTGCTGCCCTGCCACCGCTCCCATCCACCGTCGGTTGGGCTCCTCAGCCCTCCCCGGTACCTGAAGGAGCCGGTGGTCCAGGCCCATGTGCTCGAAGCCCAAAGATTCTTGATCCTCCATGCTGCTGCTCTGTAGTGACAGCGCGCAGGCGCGACAGGAAGAGCACGAGAAGACGCGTGAGCCGGTCAAAGCAGCAGCCAATCAGTTTCAAAGGAGTTGGCCATGGCTTCCGGTGTTCCGGCTGGGCTCTGCGGCTGCTGCTGCGCTCTAGCTGTGGGGTCTCGGGGAAGAGGTGGCGGGCGGCGGAGAGCCCACGGGTCCTTGCCGGTCCCCTGACACTACCTCTAAATGGCGTTCTGGGTTAGGGTTACCTGCGGCAGAGGCGGGGCTCCGTGGAGGTGGATGAGGTCCCCTCCGTGCCCGCGTCCGCCCACCGACACCGGCCACATAGTCCTAGTTTCTCCACCAGGTTGCATGTTTATGGCTTTACCATCATCTAGCGCTTGATTTTTAACAGCCTCGCCCTAGCAATTATGCCAGTATTAGTTGTAGTTATATTGACAAATACATAAATGTTTAGAACGCTCGTCTGTGTACTACCTAAGAAAAGGGATGCCGCGGGTGGTTCCTTACCACGTTTGGGAAATACTGGTGAGTCCTGCGCCCTTTCCTGCCATTATGCATCTGGGGGAATCTCTTTCAGGTTTATGTGCAAGCATTAATTGCTCTGCCACCGACTATGCTTAGGAAAAGCGCGCCAGCGTATGTGTTTCAGGGTTGTTTGCCTGTAGCCGTGGTGGGAACGTGGGAATCTGAAACAAGGCAATGAGTAAAAAGCAAGTGACACTGGGTGTACCAGCATATAATAGAGACCGCCAGGGCTGGGCTAAGGTTTAGGGTCACAGGCAGAACAAGGACAGGCTATAACAATTGAACTGTCCAAGAATGAAGTTTGGAAGAATGAGTAGCATAAGAAAAAAGGAAGATAGGTTGCTCTGGGGTTCCCAAAGGTAGCAACCTGTGTTGCCTGCACAACTTGGTTAAAAATAATTCTTAGGCGTTCCCTGCAGGTCTGGTGGTTAGGATTCCAGGCTTTCACTGCTGTGGCCTGGATTCATTTCCTTTTTGGGGACTGAGATTCCCCAAGCATTAAGACTCAGCCAAAAAAAGGGGGGGGGGGGCGGATTTTTGGTCCCAACTTATATCAGTTTGCTATTGCTCCTGTAACAAATCTTCATAAATTTGGTGGCTTAACACACTTACTATCTTACAGTTCTGTAGGTCTTAAGTGTGACAAGGCCTCTCTAAGCTTAAATCAGGAGGTTGGTGGGGCTGTATTCCCTTCTCGAGGTTCTAAAGGAGTCATTATTTTTTTTTTGCCTTTCGCAGCTTCACTTGTGGCCCCCTTGGTCTGTCTTCAAAGCTGTTAATGGAGGGTTGAGTCCTTGTGTCACATCATTACAACCTTCTTTTGCCTCCCTCTTGCATTTTCAAGAACCTTTGTTATGACATTGGGCCCTCCCAGATAATCCAGGACAATCTCCCTATTTTAAAGGCAGATGGTAGCAACCTTAATTTCTCTTTGCCATGTTTGGTAACATATTCACAGGTTTCAGGAATTAGTACATCTAGTTGGACATTATTGGGAAGTTATTAGTGTGCCTACCATGTGTGTTAACAGGGATGCAGGATGTCCATTTCTTTGTGACCACATAGACTGTAGCCTTCCAGGCTCCTCT
This sequence comes from Odocoileus virginianus, assembly GCF_023699985.2. Lineage (NCBI taxonomy): Eukaryota > Metazoa > Chordata > Mammalia > Artiodactyla > Cervidae > Odocoileus > Odocoileus virginianus. The sequence goes on from NC_069674.1 coordinate 40,073,385, forward strand.
GTCCATGGAATTCTCTAGGCAAGAATACTGGCGTGGGTTGCTATTCCCCTCTCCAGGGGATCTTCCCGACCCAGGGATTGAACCTGGGCCTCCTGCATTGCTGGCAGATTCTTTACCGTCTGAGCCACCAGGGATGCCCATTCTGCCTACCACACCACACCAAACATAGTCAGACTGGACGTAAATGTTGCTCAGGAATCTCTATGGATGAGTTTCTCAGGTGACCCTATGCATCTATTCTGACATGGGCCCGGCATGAGATCCAGAAGTCAGGCTCTGGGTGTTATAGGGTGAGAGCACCACAGGTAAAGTGAGGCTGGAACCAAAACATGGAGATGGGGACTGGGCCAGGGATAATGGGATGAGTAGAAAGACTCCTGTGCCCCCACAGCCTTATTGTATAAGGATAGAAGGCTATTTGGTAAGGATGTTTTATAACCTAAGAAAGCAAGAACTTAAGAATGGAATCAGGGTAGTATTGGGGGAAAAGGTCCCCAGAACTCCTTGGATGTAGCCGAACTATTTTTAAAAATTTTTCCTAGGCTCTATGGTGTTTGTGAATACCACACACCAATGTGGAAACTCTTTTCCTCACATCTACCACCGATTAGCCTATCCTCTGGCAATCAAGATTCCAACTGTCCCATCAGTATAAAGGTGTGATATACTCCCACCTCTGTCTTCACTCCATTCCCCTATCGAAAATTCACAAGAGGAGAAACCGAGTACCTACTGACCCATCAGCATAATTGAGATGCACAGATGGACAGGCTACTTCCTGTATTCCTACAGCCTAGACACCAGTGTGCTTTGCTGGGTAGATTCCTAGTAACAGCCACAGAACAGACGTGTGTTCCCTTCCTGACACATCCCATGCTCCTAAAGAGCCTCAGGCCAGAGGTCTACACACCAACTAGTTTCAAGGCCACCTCATTTTCCGTGTTAATTCTAATATTAAGAATATTATGGTAAATATCCAAATAATTTTGGATGAGTCATTTATGGTGTTTCACCACACTGGACCGTTGACATGATCACCCAAAACTGGAATTTCTTAAATATTTACAAAAATATTAAGTGAAAAGGTCTAGAAAACTAAATTGCTTATACTTCTATAAGTAAAAATAGATACACATGTAGAACAATATGGAAGATAAAAACAAGAAGGGAAGAATTTAGTTTTGTATGTCAGATAAATAATGTATTTTAAATAAATAAAACCATGAAATAAAATGTCAAGAATGGGCAACTAATGGTATTGTTTTATATGGCAGAAAGGCATGAGGGAAGTATGCTAAGATGTGTTTACACTTATGATTCCAGGGAGCTAAGAAACAGATACTTAACCTCTTCACAGGATTCCTTGCTGACAAGCCTATGTGGTTGCCCTCTGTGCATGGCTGAGCCACCACCCTGTCTGTTCCCGCACCCTAGCCTCACAAGCCCACATGCCCAAGTCCACTCCCGGTCAGCTGCAGAAGCACCCAGACCAAGAGCTTTTCTTCCATCTCCTTTTGTGCCTCCCCTCTGCCCACGGCCTCTTTATTTTATTTCAAACACAGCTACTACAACACGTTTTATTTCACTGGAAAAATCTGTATAAAGAACCAAATCTGGTTCCCACAAGGAAAACATTTACCACAGCTTAAATAAAAGTTAAGGGAAACGGGAGGGTAACAGTGTCCTGCCTTGTGTGAGCTCTGTCACTGCCTCACTCTTGAATTCAGGCCCTGTGTGATGGAACCCATAGGTGTCCTGGAGAATTCTCTGCCTGGCCCTCTGATTAGGCCTTGAGAGCAGCTGCTCTCTGGCCCTGAGAGCTGAAGTCCTGGGAGCTGCCATGGTAGTTAAGTTATCAAGGATGTGTGCATAAACAATGCAGAAGGGACTGCACTGGTGTTTTCAGCTAGTCACGCAAAGGCAGTAACACTTCAACTAGGAAGGAAAATATATAATTTTATCAAAAAATAGTTCTAATATATAGAAAAAGTTTTCAATCCTCTGGGGCCTTTGCCCCTATTTACATTCACAAAGCTGCTGAGTGAACCCAGGACTGACAGCAAAGCAGTGAGGCAGGCCTCCTCGGTGGAGCATTTTGGTTGCCTACTTCGTAAGTAGATGAAGGGAAAGGTTAAAGGAGTAGGAGGGTTTTTCATTTGCTCATTTTATGAGAAAGAGGGGAATCACTGGATGCAAAAGAAGACTTAGTCCTGGGTCAGTTCCAGCTCTGCACAAACCCCAAGACAGATCTGTGAAAGCCTGGACCAGTGTCCTGTGTCCTTGAAAACCAGTGTTAACAAGTGGCTGATCTGAATGCTTTGTTGCCATGGAACCAATGTGGCTTATATTCTTTTTTCACTTTTTTTTTCCCTCAGAATCCAGGTGGATAAGATATTGGGTGGGGAAAGTACCAAATAATTGAGGTGACAGGGAAGGGTCACGTGGTGAGGACACTACACCAGCTTCTTGGCCTCAAAGAAGCTCTTGAGGTGACGCATCTGCCAGATGCCAGTGAGGATGAGGATGACAGTCTGAGCGATGGACCACCACAGGACCCTCTGGTTGGTGCTCTCACTGATCAGACGGAAGCGCTCTTCACGATACTGCGTAGGACAATGGACCCAGGGTTAAATGTGCAGGAGAGACAGTCTCAGCTGTTGCAAGGTCCTTCCCTCCCATGCCACTGCTCAACTATGGGACCAAACCCCTTTTGAAATACTGCCTCTGATTCCCCTGGGAGTGCCCCAAGGAAGTAACATGCTGCCCCTCCATGAGCTTCTCTGCTAGAACAGAAATCACATTCTTAAACCATTTAAAGCAAGATCCCAAAATAAGGAGGCAGGCAATGGATGTTGCTAAAGGGTGAACTCTCCTCTCTACACTTCATTCTACAGAGCTGAAAAATGGCTATCTGCACTGATACCCTCTGTTCCAGTCTTTGAACAGCCTGCTTCCCAAGTAGGGAAAGCCCCAAGAAGAAACTTCCAGGTGTAATGGGTATAAAGGTCAACTGCCATGGCCAAGTACAGTGACATGCCCTTACCCTTTGGTAATCCTGCTCCTTCTGGATCTGCTCCACCTGATCAAGCAGCTGGCGGGCTCGGAGCTGCAACTCTGTCAGCTTATCCTTGGCAGCAATCTCAGGGTAGTTGTTGGCATGCTCCCCAACCTGGATGTCTAGGTGCACACGCTAGGAGGAAACAAGGTTGGACCCCAAAGTCAGAGCCATTGTGAGGTTATGATGTCTAAGTGATGCAACCTCTGATGGTCTGTTCCAGCCTATGGAACATACTCTTGTCCCTGTGGGACAGGCGGGTAACGTCTATTTCTTACTTGTAACTGTGCCACAAAGAGTTACAAATGATGTGCATGCTTGCTAAGTCGCTTCAGTTATGTCCCACTCTTTGTGACCTTGTGGACCATAGCCCTCTAGGCTCCTCTGTCCATGGGTCCTCCAGACAAGAATACTGGAGTGGGTTGCCATGCCCTTCTCCAGAGGATATGCCCGACCCAGGGATGGAACCTGCATCTCTTGGTCTCCTGCATTGGCAGGCAGGTTCTTTAATAAATCAAAACTTTGGAACCAAGTGACAGATTCTGAGCTATGGCCAAGAGAAAACTGTTACCAGTCTGCCTCCAGCAAAGAGAGCCATCCTGGTAGAGTTGGAGTGCAGGCAGATCTGATGGTCACCGGGAGTGTGGGAAGTGAAGGTGAAGCGGCCCTCTGAGCCGTACTGCCGGGAGAGCACCACCTGCAACAGAGCAGTCAGTGAAAGCCCACACCTTTACTCTAACCTCGCCAAGTGCAAGCTCGTCTCTTATGAGCTCTGTCCACCCCAAGAGCTCTAGTGAAGGTGGCCCTACCTTGCCTTCAGGATCCTTCACCTCCACATGCATGCCCAGGCCGGGGGTCGAGGGCAGGAAGACCTCCTTCTGTTTATCCCACATTTGGGTGCGGTAGTTCCCTGCGGAACAGACAGAGCTGTCACAACCCGCCTAGTCCGTCCGGCTCCCACACTCCGCGGCTCCCGGGACGCCAGGCAGGGGGCACTGCTCGCCCGGTCACCGTCCCGCGTCCTCAGAGTGCCGCTGCGAGCGGAGAGCCCGACGGCGTCTTGGGGACAACTCAGGGCCCGATCCACCCTCGCCCAGCCTGACCGATGACCATGGTCTCGTCGGGGATTTCCTCGATGAAGCAGCGCTTTTCGGTCTCGCCGATGTGGAAATAAAGCCCCCGGGCGCTTGCCGCGCACAGAGCAAGGAGCAGCAACGCCGGCAACCCCATTGCCCGCCGACGCCCAGCCGAGACACCTGCCAACGCGCGCCCTCTGTCCAGTGCGCATGCGCGCACCTGCGCCCCACTCCCTGACGACGCAGAAAGACCAGGCGCAGGACGCGCTTGCGCGGTGACTCCCGCTCTGCATCCGCTCCGCCCCGCCCCGCCCCGCTCGCGTCCTTTAAGCCAAGTTACAGGGCCGAGGGGAGAGTGCGCCAACGCAGGACGCCCGGAGACTGGCTGGTCCCTCCCTCTCTCTGGAGGCTTAGTGGGTTCCGTCAACAACCAAAAAGCGGCTTCTCCTCAGTGCGCATGCGCGCGCCTGCGCCCTGCTCCCAGCAAACGCGGCGTGGCAGAGCAAGAGTACGGAAATGTTGGCAACTCCTTCGCCCCTGCTGCTTACCCGTCAGCCTACGCCGAGGCTTGAGTCCCGTATCCGGAAGATTGGGTCGAAGGCTTCCGAACTCGGGGTCCACCAAGGAAAGGAAAGTCGGAGTCCCCGGACCGACAGACCGTTCACGAGACTCCGACTAGGCGGATACCGGTGTGAGAAATCGTGTAGGAGCCTCAGGCACATTCGGTGCCGCCTGAAATAGGGGCTCACCGAGCCTTTGGAAGCCATGACCTCGGGGTGGAGGCCTCACCTGGGTGGGTCTCCAAACAGACCTAAGGAAACGGTATTCCAAGCCGTGAGGCGCCATCAGGTTTAGGTGTTCCAGATTTTAGGAGTTTATCGGTTTTGTTGCTTGAGATGACAGTGTTGGAATGATTATTTTCTGACACTCCTCTGCTAGGGGTATACACCGAAGTGCTCACAGATAGTCACCCGGGGGTGCTTACCAGGAAGAGAAAGTGGAGATTGGGCTAAAGGTGAGAGATGTGTGGGAAGAGGGACAAATAGAGACGGTCCAGTGGTCACTAGAACTGCACCAAAAGGGCGAGGCTCGGCGGCGTCTCCGCCTCTGTTTCCAGCCCTTTTTGTTCTCTCTCAACTTGTCCAGCTGCTCATTGTCTTCTAGGTGAAGATGTGGAACATGCAGTCCCTCGGGCTGTGGGTCTGCTCCACTGTCTCACGGTGGTTTAGGGCTCAGAGTGGAGAGAGATGTGAAACAGAACAAAATCCAACCTCCTTCTAGGGTGAAACAGATCACCAGCCCAGGTTGGGTACATGAGACAAGTGCTCGGGCCTAGTGCACTGGGAAGACCCAGAGGGATCGGGTGGAGAGGGAGGTGGGAGGGGGGACTGGGATGGGGAATACATGTAAATCCATGGCTAATTCATTTCAATGTATAACAAAAACTACTGTAATGATGTAAAGTAATTAGCCTCCAACTAATAAAAAAAAAAAAAAAATCCAACCTCTTGGGTCTGATGGGCCCATGACAAGTGCAAGTGGGGGCCCAGAGCTTGTTCTGCTGCTTCCCATCCTTTCTAAACACAAACCCTGTAAAAATCATTCTTACCGTGCTTAGTGTTGTGGTTTAGTCACTAAGTCGTGTCCGGCTCTTGCGACCTCACGGACTGTAGCCTGCCAGGCTCTGTCCATGGGATTGTCCAGGCAAGAATACTGGAGTGGGTTGCCATTTCCCTCTCCGGGGGTCTTCCCCACCCAGGAATCTGCATAGTGTTGGATATGTTCCTATTTATCTCTTAAAAAGTGGGATTGAACCAAGGCAAATATCCTAGTGGCATTAAAGAAGTTTTACAAGGAAACCCTTCCTGGGCAGCAGCAGTTGCGCAATGAGGACAGAAAATAAGATCTCTTTTGTCAGAAGCTGGAAATTTGAGTTTAAGTATGAAATCTGATTTTTAAATATTAGCATATGGCTCAGCTTTAATGAAATGGACAAGAAGTCACAGTCTGGCCACATTCAGCAGTCAGTCATGCGAACAACTTGTGATCTCATCCAAATTCAGTAGGGGACAGTCTTCTTGTTTAAGTGATGACCTCTGTGCAGGTTCCTCCCTTTTCCAAGGTTCTGTGTCCTTCACCTTCTTTTCTTTGAACAAACTGGTGCAACTTGAGAATGAATATCTGGGCTAAGAAAATTGAGGAAAACTTAAAATGAGGAGGTCTATGAGGCATGTTTACATCTCCTAATGAGAGCATTCCTCTTGTGGGACAGTGGAAGGCAAAAAAGAAGCCAGAAAGGTCCTTACTGGGTGTGGAATTAGAGCAAAGGAAGGTTGAAAATTTGTCTTAAAATTTTTGTTAAGAGAATTTCCAAACACATAGAATAGTTAACAATGAGCTTTCAAATACTAGGAACCAGTTTCAGCAGCAATCAAAATTTTGTCTTATTTTATTTATCTATTTCTGCATTTTTTTCCTGAAGTGTGTTAAAGATTCCCTGGACATCATACAATTTTACCTATAAATATTCCAGTGTATTTCTAGCCAATAAGGACTATTAAAAATAACATCACACCCAAAACAAAAATAATTCTTTAATAATTCTAGTACTAAAAAAAAATAATTCTAGTACTTAGTATATTTTCAGTCCCCCCCACCCCATCTCAATAAACTTTGGATTGTTAAAAAGGTCTATTTCCTACATTCATTTATACATCTTTTAAACCTCTTTTGATACATAGTAGTCACACCTTGTCTAAGGGGTATATGGTCCAAGACTCCCAGTGAATGCCTGAAACCACAGATTGTGCCAAAAATCTCTCTCTCATGTGTTTTATTCTATACATACCCATGGTAATGTTTATAAGTTAGGCACAGTGAGAAATTAACAATAACTAATAGCAAAATAGAACATTATACTGTAATAAGAGTTATATGAATATGGTATCAGAAAGTTTTGTACAAATTTAATGCCTTTTCCATCTTAACTAAGGAGGAATCATGTTGTGGTTGTAACTTTTGCAGTTTGAAGTTCAACAGCAAAACCAGCAAGAATTTTTCTTTCTTTACAATTTCACAGAAGTTTCACCCTTTAACATAGATCTTAACAACTTCAGCATAAGATTTCTTTTTCTTAGTAAGCTGAGAACTTTCACCTTTTCACTTAAAGGAAGCACTTTGCAGCTTCTCTTTGACTTACCTGAATTGCCAACATCACTACTCTTGCACTTTGGGGTCATTGTTAATTAAACCAAAGCACTGTGATAGTGATGCAGCCAGTCTGATAACTAAGAGGGCCGCTATAAACAGGCAGGATACACCTGGACAAAGAGATGATTCTTGTCCCAGGCAGGACAGAGCAAGATTTCACCATACTACTCAGAACAGTGAGCAATTTAAAATTGATGAGTTGTTTATTTCTGGAATTTTCTATTTAATATTTTCAGACTGCTGTGGACCACAGGAAGCCAAATCTGTGGATAAGCAATTCCCCTTCCTTTTCCATTGTTGATGATGGTGATGCCATCTACTTATTGAAGCAATTTGATCATTTGACCCGGAGAATTTTCCACATTCTGAATTTGGTTGATTGTTTCTTAATGTGACATTTAACATGTTTCTCTGCCCTTGGTATATCCTTCAAACAAATCTAGAGCCAGTGAGGATTTACAGTAAGACAGTGTGTTTCAGTGCATTAAACCCATTACCCTTTTTAATGCTCAAATTCTCCAATAAAACATTGTTTTGCTATACCCTTTTGACACAATTGTAGTAGTCTTTAGGGTCTTCCTTGTTTTCCATTTTGCACATTTCCCGTTGTAGGCGTAAAATCAGCCATTTATCCAAGGAATTCTAAATCCCTTTAGCAAAAACTGGTATCTGTATTTCTTTTTTTCTTAAAAAGAACCCTGGAATTTGTCCTAATTGATGGATAATCTTGATATTATTGGGACTTTCCCGGCGGTCCAGTGGTTAAGACTCCATGCTTCTGCTGTAGGAGGGTTAGAGACCAATCACTAGTCAGGGAACTAAAATCCTGCATGGCACAGCCAAAAAAAAAAAAAAAAAAAAGATTGCATTCCCCACAGGAAGAAACCTGTCTTAGGTAATCTAATTCCCCTGGTCCCAGACCTTTAACCTGCAAAGGTGGGAGGAAGAAATTCCTGCAAGCTTTGACCTAGGCTAGCTAGCCATTCATTCAACCAGTATCTGCTGAATAGCCATTTGTACCAGACACTTTTAAACCCTGGGAACACACTGGTGAGTGAAACAAAAATCCTTGTCCTTGCAGATTTATTTTTATTATTGTCTATCAATAAACAAGATAAATGAGTAAATACATATCATGTCAGATGGAGGAAAGTATCAGGGAGGAAAATAAAGGGAGTATAATGAGTTGAATGGTGGTCCCCCAAAGACATGTCAATGTTTGAGTCCCCAGAACCTGTGAATGTCACCTTACTTGGAGAAAGGATATTGCAAATATAATTAAGGATCTTGATGAGATAATCCTAGATTATCTATGTGGGCCCTAAATCCAATGACAAGTGTCTTTATAAGAGACACAGATTAGGATGACTACTATTAACAAATAATAACAAAGCTTCCCAGGTGGTTCAGTGGTAAAGAATCTGCCTGCCAGTGCAGGAAATACAGGTTTGATCCCTAGTCTGGGAAGATCCCACATGGCACAGAGCAACTAAGCCTGTGTGCCACAACCACTGAGCCTGCATTCTGCAACAAGAGAAGCCACCAAAATGAGAAGCCTGCACACTACAATGAAGAGGAGCCCCTGCTGGCCACAATTAGAGAAAAGCCCATGCAGCAACAAAGACCCAGCACAGCCAAAAACAATTTGTAAAGTGTTCACTATTATAATAACAGAAAATAACAAGTGTTGATAATGTGGAGAAACGAACCTTTGTGAACTATTGGTGGAAACATAAAATGGCTCAACCACTATGGAAAGTTGTATTGAGGTTCCTCAAAAAAATTACATGCATGCATGCTCAGTCACTTCAGTCATGTCCAACTGTTTGCAACCCTCTGGACTGTTGCCCGTCAGGCTCCTCTGTCTATGGGATTCTATAGGCAAGCATACTGGAGTGGATTACCATTCCCTCCTCCAGGAGATCTTCCCAACCCAGGGATCAAACCCAAGCCTCCCACATTGCAGGCAGATTCTTCACCACTGAGCTACTAAGGAAGACCCAAGTTACCATATATCCCAGCAATCCCACTTCTGGATAGATCTGTAAAAGAAAGCAGGATTTTGGAAAGATATTTGCACATCCATATTCATAGCACTATTCACAATACCCAAGAAGTAGAAGCAACTCAAATGTTCATCAGTGGGTGGATAAAGGATAAATAAAATGTGATATATACAAACTATGGAGTAGTATTCAGCCTTAGAAAGGAAATTCTGCAATATGATACACCATGGATGAACCTTGAGAATATTATGCTAAGTGAAATAAGCCAGTCACAAAGGACAAATATATATGACTCCATTTATATGAGCTATCTAGAGTAGTAAATTCAGAGACACAGAATGGTGGTTACAGGTGGGGAGGGGGAGAATGGGGAGTTGCCTATTGGGTAGTTCAGTTCAGTCGCTCAGTTGTGTCTGACTCTTTGCAACCCCATGAACTGCAGAACACCAGGCCTCCCTATCCATCACCAACTGCTGGAGTCTACCCAAACCCATGTCCATTGAGTCGGTGATGCCATCCAACATTCTCATCCTCTGTCGTCCCCTTCTCCTCCTGCCCTCAATCTTTCCCAGCATCAAATGAGTCTGCTCTTCACATCAGGTGGCCAAAGTATTGGATCTTAGTTTTACAAATGTTGAGCTTTAAGTCATATGCAAAAAGATGAGGTTGGATTCCTACTGCACATCATACACAGTTCATCAACATCAGTCCTTCCAATGAACATTCAGGACTGATTTCCTTTAGGATGGACTGGTTGGATTTCCTTGCAGTCCAAGGGACTCTCAAGAGTCTTCTACCACAGTTCAAAAGCATCTTTCTTTCTTTATGGTCCAACTCTCACATCCATACATGACTACTGGAAACACCATAGCCTTGAATAGACAGACCTTTCTTGGCAAAGTAACATCTCTGCTTTTTAATATGCTGCCTAGGTTGGTCATAACTTTTCTCCAAGGAGTAAGCGTCTTTTAATTTCATGGCTGCAATCACCATCTGCAGTGACTTTGGAGCCCAGAAAAATAAAGTCTGCCACTGTTTCTACCATTTCCCCATCTATTTTCCATGAAGTGATGGGACCAGATGCCATGATCTTAGTTTTATGAATGTTGAGCTTTAAGCCATGTGCAAAAAGATGATGTTGGATTCCTACTGCACATCATATACAAAAATTAACTCAAAACGCATAGACAACCTAAATATAAAAGCTAAAACCATAAAATTCTTAGAAGAAGGATAAATCTTCATGATCTCAGATTTAGCAATGGATTCGTGGCTGTGACATAATAAACTATGCAACAATAACAACAAACATGGATAAAATGGACTTCAAAGTTTAAAACTGTTGTTCATTAAAGAACATTATAAAGTAAAAAGACAACCTACAGAATGGGAGAAAATATTTGCAACTCATATACCTGATAAGGGGTTAATATATGAAGAACTTTTCCAATTCAACAATGAGAGAAAAACCCCAGTTCAAAAAAGGGCAAACAACTTAAACTTTTCTCCAAAGAAGATATACAAATGGCTAATAAGCACATAAAAAATTTGACATAATTGGTCATTAGGGAAATGCAAAACAAGACAACAATGATATCGCCTCACACGTACTAATATGGCTATAATAAAAAAATTTTATTAAGAAATTAAGTACTGAAGCATATGCAGAAGAATTGAAACCATCATGCACTGCTAGTGGGAATGTAAAATGGTATGGCCCCTGTGGGAAACAGTTTAGCACTTGCTCAGAAAGCTGGAGATAGAATTACCATATGACCAACCACTTACACTCCTAGGAAATACCCAATAAAATTGCAAACAAGTACTTGACAGACACTTATAAGCCAATGGTCATTGTCATGAAACCAAGCAGGACCCTGTGGGACTTTCCAGGGACAGACTCCAGTATCCCCGTCTCTCTTTTTTCTTACGATTTTAATTTTATTTATTTAATTTTGGCTGTGCTGGGTCTTCATTGCTGTTCAGGCTTTTCTCTAATTGTGGCTCACAGGCTTTTCTATAGTTGTGGTACATGGACCTATGGCAGTGGCTTCTTTTGGTAGGAGCATGGGCTCTAGGGCGTGCAGGCTTCAGTAGTTGTAGCATGCGGGCTCAGTAGTTGTGGCTCACAGGCTCTAGAGCTCTAGAGCACATGTTCAGTAGTTGTGGCACATGGGTTTAGTTGCTCCCATATGCCCATAGGCATGTGGGATATTAGTTGCACATAGGCATGTGGGATCTTCCTGGACCAGGAATCTAACCCATGTCTTCTGCATTGGCAGGTGGATTCTTTACCACTGAGCCACCAGGGAAGCCCTCCCCTGTCTCTTGTTTGTAGAAAAGCTTAAGCCTCTAGACTCACCCTAAGTTTCAAAGAACAAATTTAATCAGAGAAGTGAGAAAAGGCAAAAACAAAGGAAAACAGTCCAGACAAATTAATAATAATTTAGCCATAAAACAAAGTCAAGGACCTTTATAGTTCCTCCTCAAGAGTTGTAGATAGTATTCTGAACCGTATCCTTGAGTTGTTTTGCAGATACAAAAACCCCCACTAGGTGGAGGACGTTAACTGCATGCTGAACACAAGCACATAGAGCCCAGGCCAGCTGGAACCAGAAGGCTGATGTTGACTCCTGAAATAGCACCTAGTTACTTCACCACCAACCAATCATTAGAATGTCCTCCAGGCACCCTGTGACCCTCTCCCCTAATGTTGCCTTTCAAAACACTTCCCTGGGAATTCTCTGGCAGTCCAGTGATTAGGACTCTGTACTTTCACTACCGGGGTCATGGGTTCAATCCCTAGCCAGGGAACTAGGATCCTGTAAGCCACGTGGTACAGTCAAAAATAAAGAATAAAAATTTAAAAAACAAACGAAACCTTTCCTGAAAGCCATTGAGGAGTTCTGATCTTTTGAGCACAAGCTGCCTTTTTCCCTTGCTTGACCTTGCAATAAACACTGTATTTTCTTTCACCACAACCTGGTGTCAGTAGATTGGTCTTGCTGCTAGTCAGGCAAGTAGACCCAAGTTTAGTTCAGTAACAGTATAAGTAGCACTATTCACAAAAGCAGAAAGGTAGAAACAAACCAAATGTCCATCAATCGATGAATGGATAGACAAGGTGCAGTATATCCATAAAACAGAATATTACTCAGCCATGAAAAGGAAAGAAATTTTGATCCATGCTATAGTATGGATGAACAATGAAAACATGCTAAGTGAAATAAGCAACACATAAAAGGACAAATACTATCTATGAGATATATACAGTACCTCATATGATACTGTATATGAGGTAGATGGACTCATCAAGTTTATAGAGACAAAGTATAATAGAGGTTACTCAGTGAGAAGGAAGAAGGCAGGGGGTGGAAAGTTATTGCTAAATGGTTACAGTATTTCTCTCTTTTATTATTATTTTTAATTGGAGCATAATTGCTTTACAATGTTGTGTTAGTTTCTGCCATACGATGACATGAATCAGCTGTATGCATATGTATATCCTCTCCCTCTTGGACTTCCCCCCACTCCCCACCCACATCCCACCCATCTAGGCCATCACAGAGCACCAAGCTGAGCTTCCTGTGAATTTCTCTTTGGAATGGTAAAATAGATAGTGGTTATGGTTATACAACATTGTAAAGTGATTAATGCCACTGAATTGTCCTTTAAAAGGATAAATTTTTTCTTATATTTTACCACAATAAAAAGAGAAAGAAAAAAAATACTGGTTTGTTCCTTGGTTCCTTCGCTTTCTCCTAGTCTTTCAATCCACAGAACACATATCAGCCTAACTTTGTTCTCACAAGCATTTATGTATGTGTGTGTTCAGTCACTCAGTTGTATCCATCTCTTTGCAACCCTTTGAAATGCAGCCCACCAGACTTCTCTTGTTTATGGGATTTTTCAGGCAAGAATACCGGAGTGGGTTACCATTTCCTCCTCCAGCAGATCTTCCTGACCCAGGGATAGAACCGGAGGCTCCTGCATTGCAGGAGCAATAAGCTCATTCTTTACTAATTAGCCGCAGGGAAGCCCCTTTCAGTTCAGTTCAGTCCTTTACTTCCTACTTAAAAAACAAAAGGAAAAAAAAACCCACCTCTACTTTGCCTTTCCATTTTAGAAATGGCTTCCCTGGTGACTCAGCTGGTAAAGAATTGGCCTGTAATGCGGGAGACCTGGGTTAGATCCCTGGGTTGGGAAGATCCCCTGGTAGAAGAGAAAGGCTACCTACTCTAGTATTCTGGCCTAGAGAATTCCATGGATTGTATAGTCCATGGGGTCCCAAAGAGTCAGGCACGACTGAGCGACTTTCACTCACTTCACTTGAGAAATTTAGAAATTGCTACAAGTCTGTATCACACTTGCCAGCAGGTGGCAAATTCTGTCTGAATTTCGGCCCAGATTCAGACACTTGTGTCCTCTATGGAGCTCTCAAGGTGAGATCCCTATGACCAGATGACTGCCCTTTGTCACCTCACTATCCCCGGATATGCCACATGACACAGTCCTTGCCTTCAAGTTGTGGGGAATAAACACGGAGGAACAATTCAAGACAGTGTGGAACAGCCTTTCCCTACTGTCGGTCATTTGGATGCCACTTTCCCATACTAGTATCTAGTTAATATAGATAGCATATTAAAAAGCAGAGACATTACTTTGCCAACAAAGGTCCATCTGGTCAAGGCTATGGTTTTTCCAGTGGTCATGGATGTGAGAGTTGGACTGTGAAGAAAGCTGAGTGCTGAAAAAGTGATGCTTTTGAACTATGGTGTTGGAGAGGACTCTTGAGAGTCCCTTGGACTGCAAGGAGATCCAACCAGTCCATCCTAAAGGAGATCAGTCCTGGGTGTTCATTGGAAGGACTGATGCTGAAGCTGAAACTCCAATACTTTGGCCACCTCATGTGAAGAGTTGACTCATTGGAAAAGACCCTGATGCTGGGAGGCACTGGGGGCAGGAGGAGAAGGGGACGACAGAGGATGAGATGGCTGGATGGCATCACCGACTGGATGGACATGGGTTTGGGTAGACTCCAGGAGTTGGTGATGGACAAGGAGGCCTGGTGTGCTGCGACTCATGGGGCCGCAAAGAGTCGGACACGACTGAGCGACTGAACTGAACATAGTCTTAAAATGGAAATTTTTATTACAAAATAAAACATTTTAGCATTACAGTAAATCAGAAAACCTATTACTTGACATATATCTCAAAGATAACCTGTCACAAGTCAGGAAGACCAAGTAACTTCTACCTTTATTATTGTCCACCTAAGCCTAAGTCTATCTTGGTCAGAAAAGGGAAAGAAGAAAAAGTGGAATTAAAGACACTTTAGCACTAAATGAGGCTTTTCCCTTGCTAATAAAGACTGAAGAACTGAAAGGACTTTCTCAGTATGTGATTGCTTACAACTTACCATATTTCAACAAAATTGATATTTTTGTCCTCCACATTTTGAAAACAGTGCTGTATCTACGATTGAGGTGTCCGAGTAAAAGTGGTTTTTTTTCCCCCTTTCTCAGCAGTAAGTAAAATAACCTCTAAAAGCGGATGACCACTTGGTATTCGATGAAACAGCATAATAAACCATCCATGCACCAAGTGAAGGCTCCCGCGGGCCCGTTGCCTACTTTGGGAAAACCTAGTGTCAGGGTTAGGACTTCCTGGTTCTCACTCCACGGTCACTGCCTGCGGCGCACTGCCGACCAAGGTTTGTTTCTGACAGCATATACCAGGTCAGTTCTCCATCAAAGGACTCCTGACAGCCTACTGCAGGAGACAGTACTTGGCAACATGCACACCCCCTTTCAGAACTGTCACGCAAGCAGGTCAGGACCGGACATGCCAAAAACAAGCCCCAACCTCTAAGCTAACACTATCACCCCAAGACCGCGCCACAAGAGATGTGGGCGCGACTCTGTGACGTCGAAGCCCCGCTCACGAGGTAGGGACGGCCCCTCTCGTCTCGGGGCGGGGCGGCGTGCTGACGCCACACGCTGAGGCGGGGCCGAGAGTTTGGTGCCCCGGAGTGGGGTGTCGGCGCCTCATTCGGGTGGAGCTGAGCTGGAGACAGGTAGGCTTACGCGGCCGCTGGGTCCAGCAGGATTTGGGAGGCTCCGCTCCGGTCAGGCAGGCGGCGAGGGTCTTGGCATGGGGCAGGGCCGCCGCTCCCTCGTTAGCGCCGCCGCCCCGGTGACAGGGAGTGGAGCTGGCTGGAGCGGGGCTGACGGGGGGAGGTGGGTGGGACGGAGCCTGACAGACGGACGTGGCAGCCAATGGTGCGGGGGGCGCCTCCTGGCGGGCGGAGATTGGCGGGTGCGGGCGTGCGCAGAGGTCGCGCGGGGCGCGGAGCGGCAAGCCATTGGCTGGAATGGGCAGGGGGGTGGGCTGCGCGGCGGATGTGAGGGAACGGGCGCAGCGGCCAGGGTGACCCCCAAGGTCGAGGAGGCGTCACGTGGGAGTCATCAGGCTGTGTCCTCTCCCCGCCTGGACTGCTGGAAGGGTGGCGCGCCCTTGAGGAACCGGCTGTGAATTGTGGGCATTTGTTTTTCCCAGAGCGCGAAGCCGCTGGTCGGCTTCTGTCCGCACTGACCCTTCACCCCTGGGACGACCCCTTGAGAAACAGATTACTCTGCAGTACCCCTCTGTCTTCAGTGCCCATAGTGCTAATAATCCTTCCTGTGTTCCTTGGGGTGACGCCCTTGAGGGGCGGATTACCCCACAGTATCTATCCTGTGTATTCATCCATACCCATCCTCCCTGCGCTCTTCTGGGGTGAACCCTTGAGTGAATTACCCTCCAGCTCTTGGTACCTCCACTATCCTCAGTACCTTGACTGTACTCGGCACTCGTTTCCATTCTCTGTGCTCTTCAGGGTGACACCCCTAATGGTTACTCTGCTGCACGCGTGCTCAGTGCCCATATACTCAGGAGCCCTCCATGCTTAGTACCCACAGCACCCATCCTCCCTGTGAACTCTTTGGGGGCAACACCCTTAATGGGTAGACTAGCTTGCAGTACCCTACTGTATTCAGTACGCTTCTTTCTTCCAGGGATATGGTAGCTCATGTTGAGATGAAGTGCGTTTCCTCGAGGAACACACTAGTGTACCTTTTCCCTTTCGCAAAGCTACCTGATGTCAGTGTAAGTTGTGTACCGAAGCTTAGTAGAAAACTGGTGGTGAGACATTGAGTACGGACAAGAACTTGCTCTCTCTGCCCTTCACCCATAACGGAGGAGAGATGACTCAGACCTGAGGTGTGAACTCTGTTTTGTCCTGGGGTTTCTCCGCTTGGTTTTACCTGTACTTTGAAGCAGGGACTAGAGGCTGACTCCCAGGTTTACTGCTCTGAGCAGCTTTAGGATAAATGGCCTGGATGAAGTCTTGTTTGCACTGTGACAAGAGGTGCAAGAGTCAAACTGCAGATTTTTGTGCAAGACCCTCACGGTCTGAAAATGTATAATACTATTCTAGCTTTGCAAATTAGCTGATCTTAGAAAGTTGAAGAAAGATTAGAGTATCCTGATAAAATTTTGAAGAGCATTTTCCACATTTCAAGTACTTTTTTTTTTCCTTTAACAGCTTTATTGAGATATAATTCGTGTACCATACTGTTCACTCTTTCAAGTATACAATTCACTAGTTTGTAGTGTATTCATAGTATGCAGCCATCACCGAAATTTAGTTACTTTTAAAGACTAACTTTAATTTCAGAAATGCATTAATTTCTGTTGATTTCATTTAAATTTGAATATACAGCTTATTAAATGTGAAATATTTACCATGCTATATGTGTATCTTGCATATATATCTATGTATATCAGATCTGCTTTTAATTAGTCTTACTCCTCACTGCCCCATTTGAGAAAAGTACTGTACCATCTTTAAAATTTTTAGATAGTTTTATTTTGGAATAATTGTACAATTATTGAGAAATATATTCTAGAATTTTGTAATTTTGAGAAATTGTACATGCAAATCTATTATATGCAACTATAACAATTACTACAGAGAGATCTCAATGTCCCCATTTTCTCAAATAACATTTTTACAAAAAGTACAGTACACAACCAGGTACTGACATTGATTAACAGTCAAAATAGAGAACCTTTCCATTATGCCAAGGGTCCCTCCTGTTATCTTGTTATGGGTGTACCGACTTCCATCCTGCTTGCAATTCCTCAGCTCCTGGCAACCACTAATCTGTTTTGCATTTCTATAATTTTGACATGTCAGGAATGTTACATAAGGAGAATCGTACAGTATGTAACCTTTTAGGGTTGGCTTTTTTCACTAAGCATAATTCTCTGAAAATGCATGTAGGTTGTTGCCTATATCAGTAGTTTTGTTCATTTTTATGCTGTTGATGTACCAGGCTATTGGTGTACCACAGCTGACTTAAGTCTCCAGTCATTAAAGGACATCTCGGTGGTTTCCATTCTTTGACTGTTAAGCTGTTATAAACATTTACATACAAGTTTTTAGGGTTTCTTTTTCCTTCAAATTCCTGGTTTATTTTTTTTAATCTTTATTTTTTTAATTCCTGATTCAATAAGGACTTTTTTATTTTGAGAAAAAAAGGGTCCCAAACATCAGACTGTTCACAAAAATAACCCACGGTATCAACTTTAGAAAACAAGTCTTAATATTACACTGGTTATTTTTCTAGAGGATGCATTTGACATGCCAACTCTCATTCACAAAAGTACATTATTAAGCTTGTGTTGAACAGCCCCACATAGCACTTTTATATGGGGTATATATACAGGTTTTTATGTGAACAGAAGTTTTCATTTCTCTGAGGGAAAATTCCCAGGAGTGTAATCACTAGGTCATAGGGTGGTTTCATGTTTAGTTTTTTCTAAAGTAGACAGACTTTTCTTTTACATTCCCACCAATAATGTATTTGTGACCCACTTACTCCATATTCTTGGTAGCATTTAATACCATTTAAAAATGTTTAGCCATTCTAATAGATGCATAGTGATTGTGGTTTTAATTTGCATTTCCCTCATGGCTAGTGATACTGAATGTCTTTTTATGTGTTTATTTGCCTCTTCAGTGAAATACCTATTCATATCTTTTGCCCATTTTGTAATTGGATCATTTGCAGTTTTTAATGTTTCATTTTGAGAATTTCTTAAGTATTCTAGTCCTTTGTTAGATATGTGGTTTACAGATATTTTCTCCTGTCTGTAGCTTGTCTTTTCATCTTCTTAATGGGCTCTTTTGGAGAGCAAAAACTTCTAATTTTGGTCTAGTCCTGTTTATGAACTTTGTCTTTTCTGGGTTGTGCTTTTAGTAGCAAGTTAAAGATTCCACCTAGCTCTCTTTCTATTACATATTTCTTTATAAGTTTTATAGTTTTGTGTTGTACATGTAAATTATAATCCACTTCAAGTTAATTTCTATATAAGGTGTGAATTATGGCTTGAGTGATTTCTTTCTTTTCCTTTTATTCTTTTGTTTTTCTTTTTCCTTCCACTATAGATATCCAACTAGCAGCATTTGTTGAGAAGACTGTTCTTCCTCCATTGAATTACTTTTACATTTTTGCCAAATATCAGTTGGTTGTGCTTGTACAGGTCTGTTTTAGAGTTCTCTGTTGTGTTTCATCAGTCTTTTTGTCAGTCTCACCATCAGAACTATACAATATGATTATTGAAGCTACATAATAAATTTTGGAATTAAGTAAATTGGTTCTTTCCACTACTATTGTTTCAGCTAATCTAATTTCTTCGCCTTCGCCTATAAATTTTAGAGTAATCTTACCTCTATCTACAGAAATTCTCACTGAGATTTTGATAGGAATTGTGCTAAAGTTGTGTAACAATTTGGAGATAATCTTCCAGTCCGTGAACAAGGTATGTTTCTCATTTATTTAGGTTTTTTTATTTTGTTCATTGGTATTTTGTAGTTTTTAGCATACAAGCCTTGTACATGTTTTGTTAGACTTATACTGTTTCATTTTTAAAAATTCTTTTTCATGTGTCCATTGATAGTTTGTAGAGATACAGTTGGTTTTTATATATTGATCTTGTATCCTCTGACCCTGCAAATACACTTATGTTTTTGTAGGTTCCTTAAAGTTTTGTACATAGATAATCGATTATGTGATCTGCAAATAGTAGTAGTTTTATTTCTTGCTCTCTGATCTGTATGCCTTTTAGTTCGGGGTTTTTGTTTTTTTTTTTTGGCTTATTGCACTGGCTACAGCTCTCAGTACTATGTTGAATAGTAGGGATGAAAGTAGACATCCTTACATTGCTTCCAGTTTTAAAAAGATGCAGTCACTCTTTCACCATTAAGTAGTGTGTATTAGCTGTAGGCTTTTGTGGAGGCTTACTATCAAGTTAAAGTTCCCTTTTATTCCTAGTTTTCTGAGAGTTTTTATCATGGTGGTTGAATTTTGTCAAGTCCCTTATCTGCATCTATTGATATGAGCATGTAGTTTTTCTTTTCGAGCCTGTCAGTATGGTAGATTGCATTGTTTTTCATTTTGTTTTGTTTTTGGCATTGCCACATGTGGATCTAAGTTTTCAACCAGGGATTGAACCCATGCCCCCAGCAGTGGAAGTAAAGAGTCCTAACCAGTCCTGGAATGCCAGAAAATTTCCCGGAGTCTACTTTCTCAGGAGCTTTTAAATTACACATGAAATTTCTTGAATAGCTATTTCAAACTGGATAAGTTGTAGTAGTTTGTACTTTTGAGATTCTTGGTTTCTTTGCTGACCTCATATGTAGCTTTTCTGTCTCTTGTTGAAAGAGGAGTTAAAAAAAAAAGAGAGGAGTTGAAGTTTCCAACTATAATTTAAATTTGTTTTTTTTTCTACACTCACTTTTATTAGTTTGATTCACATATTTTGCAGTTAGGTTCTTTGGTACATACATATTTAAGATTGCTATATTTTCTTGATAGATTAATCTTTTGTCATTAGTATCTCTGGTAATTTTCTTTGCTCTGATGTCTATTTTGTCTGATAATAGTATTATTATTAGATGACAAAATAAACTCCTGCTTTCATTTGCTTAATGTTTGTATGATACATAATTTTTCATCCTTCCACTTCCAACCTTCCTGTATTGTTACATTTGAAATTTCTTATATTTTTGGATCCTATTGTTTTATCCATTCTGCCTATCTCTAACTGGTGTATTTAGATCATTTACATTTAGTGTAATAATTGATATGTTAGGAGTTATGTCTGCTATTTTATTCTTTATTTTCTTTTGTTCCTCTGCTTTCTTTTTCTTGCCCCCTTGTGGGTTACTTGAACACATTTTTCTTTTTTTTTTTTTAACTTGAACACATTTTTAAATTCCACTTTTAATTATATGTAGTGTTTTTTAGTATATCTGTATAGCTTTTTTAGTGGATTTTTAGGTAGTGCATTGTATGTACATAATTTTATCACAGTCTACTAGTGTCATCATTTTATCATTTTAAGTGAAATATGAAAACCATATCTGTTTACATCATTTTATCCTACTCCACTTAAAATTGTCTTAAATAATTCTTCTACAGACACAGCATTAGAACCACATTAGATGTGTAGTAATTTTTGCTTCATCCATCACACATCATTTACAAGATTCTAGAGGAAAGGAAATTATATTTACCTATATTTTGTTCTTGTTCTTTCTTCATGATATTACAAGTTTCCCTTTTATCATTTACTTTCTGTTTACAGGATTTCATTTAGCCATTCATTTAAGATAAATCTTCTGCCAGCAAAGTTTTTCTTCATCTAAGATCTTTATTTCCCCCCTTTTTCCTGAAGGATGTTTTTGCTGGATGTAGGACTCTGGATTGACAGTTATTTTCTTGCAGCACTTGAAAAGTGTTGTGCCACTTTCTCTTGGCCTCCATAGTTTCTGGTGAGAAATATACTATTTCAGTTGTTTGTAGTTTTCAAAAGCTTATGATGTATCATGGAATGTATTTCTTTGGGTTTATTTTGTTTGGGGTTCTCTCAGCTTCTTGAATCTGTAAGTTTATGTCTTCTGCTAAATTTGGAGTTTTCAGCCATTATTTTTTTTTAATACATTTTCAGCCCCTTCCCCTTTCTGCTCCTCCTAAGATTCTGATGACATTTATATGCAGCATTAGGTCTTTTGTTATAGTCCCACATGTCCCTGAGGCCCTGTTTTTTTCCCACAGTCTGTTTCCTCTTGTTCAGAATGGGAAATTCCTTTTGTTCATGTTTGTTCATGTTCATTGTTTCTTCTTTCTTTAGTTTAACTTATTTATCAAGTTTTTTATGCTAGTTATTATAATTTTCAGTTCTGAAGTTTCCATTTGGTTCTTCTCTTTCTTTACTGAGGCTATTTACATTTGTTTCAAGCATGTTGATAGTTGCTTGTGGAAGCATATTGATGCTGGCTCTTTTAAAACTTTACCACATAATTCTAATGTGTGTCATCTTAGTGTTGGTGAGCACAACAGAACAGACTTCTGACACTGCTGAGGGGATAGGAGGTGCTGCCTGGTTATTACTGGGTGGAGGTGGAGGCTCCTCACCTGGCCTCCTTGGTATCTGTGGGTAGGGATTCCTTGTCACTGCTGTGTGGGTGTAATTTCTCAGTTAGACCTTTGTGATTCCACCCTGCCTGGGAAGGGAGATCCCACCCTGCCTTGTGCTGCTGGGCAGTAAAATCCAGGCTCCCTCCTGGCCTCTACTAATGTTGTTGAGGGGAGGGGGTCATTGTCACTGGTGGGGATGAAAGTTGCTGATCTCCTCTGATACTACCAGATGGAGTGGGAGCGGGCCACTGTGTTTTCTGTGGGGTTGGTTGCACAAAAATATTCTGTCCTGCTAGACTGCTCCATTCTCAGTCCTCTGGCCTGAGAGGGCAGACTTATGTTGCAGCTTTTTTTGAGTGTACAGTAGTTGGTGTTTCTGGGTTGCCAACTTCTTCAGCACCTAGCCCGGAATATGTGAGGGAAAAAGAAAAGGAGAACTCAATTCTGAGTCTTCTGGGCCCCAAGGTCCCTTCCCAGTCTGTCTCCTCTCCACATTTCAGAATCGTGTTTGTTTTTTTTTAATGAAACATCTCATTTTTAGCTGCATGTGGTGGGAAACAGAAGTTCTGTGTATGCTTTTTAAGTTTTTAATAAATAATGACAACTGCCCTTGCTTTTCATAAAATTTTAATAATTTATACTTTAACCAACACCTTTGAAAAATGCCAGCTTACCTATACCATGCACCACCACAGTCAGGGCACCTCTGGTAAGAGTGTCAGTCTGGGGAAGGACAGATCAGTCTTCAGACCTGTGCACTGAAGCTTGTTTAGGGTTCCTGGTTCAGAGGTGGAAGTCCTTCCTAACAGTCTGGTCAGTTACCCACTCCAAATTTATTTCTGTTTTGGTTTACCTTGGAAACTTCAGCTTTTTTAAGAGATAGCCTTAGCTGTGGGGTTGCTTTTCTTGTTTTTTGTTTGTTTATTTGGCTGGTTGGTTGGTTTTTTGTTTTTCTGGTAAATTGTCCTTTAGTCATAAAAGTATTTAAGTGTGTAAAATTCTTTCATTTTTGTATCATAGTTACAAAAGACATTGAGAAAGCAGGAGTGATTGTTCCCTGCACCTTATGGCAGAGGAAACTGACCATAGATCAGGTGACACATTTAAGGCTCACATAGTAAGGGTCATTCTGCTTCTTTGCCCTGCAGGCTCAGCCACCACTTTCATCTAATGATGGCAAAATACCTTTGCACTTTAAGAGTAACC
Organism: Odocoileus virginianus; assembly: GCF_023699985.2. NCBI lineage: Eukaryota > Metazoa > Chordata > Mammalia > Artiodactyla > Cervidae > Odocoileus > Odocoileus virginianus. The sequence goes on from NC_069674.1 coordinate 40,096,465, forward strand.
TGAACTTCTTCCTTCTCTCAGTTTATGTTTGATGAGGCATCACAGGTGAAAGATGTTGAATTCTCCTTAGCTTCTCAGCCAGTAAGAGAGAATTGGTATTTGTGCTCTCTCTGTACCTAATGTCTTTGTATCACTGCTAAAGCTAGACTAATGGAGTAACAGCCGTGGGTATGTAGCAAGCATTGTTTTCTTGACTTGTCATGAGAATCTTGAGTCTGAAACACCCCCCAAAAATAACCACCTTTCAAGGTAAGTTGTTCTTTTTAAATGGTTCACAGGCAACATACAATGGTAACAACGATTTAACTATGCATGTGCTTTTCCCTCAAAGACTCATGTCCTGAGAAACTGTCCAAGCTGTTTTTACCTCTAATTACTCCCCTGCCTAGCCAGCATGACGGTCATAGACGTCAGGAGTCAGTTTATCTCCCCATCCTGTGAATGGGGAGGTGACCTTGGGTAAAGTGTGTGCTGCCTGACTGGGGAATGTTTAGGCGCAGATAAAGTTCTGTTTTATTTTCCTAAGAGCAGAGCACTTAACCCTTAAAAACAAGTTTTGCTTTAGTTTTTGCTTTTTTTTTTTAAATGTTATTTTCCTCAAATGTATAGATTTATATACTTGTGTCTTGAAATTAATGGTTACAAAGAGTGTCATTTTGGGTACTTTATTGATATTGATAGATTTGTGTTTCTTCTTAGACTTTTTAAAAAACAGCTTTAATTCCTCAAAAAAAAAAAAAAAAACAGCTTTATTGAGGGGTTTCCCTGGTGGTCCAGCAGTTGGGGCTTCACACTTCTATTGCATGGAGGTGGAGAGGGGCACAGGTTCAATCCCTGGTCGGGGAACTAGGATCTCGCATGTCATTCTGTGTAGCAAAAAAAAAATCAATGAAATTTAGGGTTGGGCATATTTGTTGACAAAGATTAAAAGAAAAAAACTTTATTGAGGTATAATTCATATACCATATAATTCACCCATTTAAACTGTACAGTTTAATGTCTTACAGTATACCAGAAGGTCATGAAGCCATCAGCATAATCTAGTTTTAGAATATTTTCATGTCCCCCTGCCCCCAAAAAACCCATACCTGGGCTTCCCTGGTGGCTCAGTGGTAAAAAATCCACCTGTCAATGCAAAAAGCCCATACCCATTAGTAGTCCTATCAGATACTTACTGCCCCCAACCCTGGGCTTTATGTCTGTATTGATTTGCTTGTTCTGAACATTTCATATACATGAAGTCATGTAATATTGTGGGTTTTTTGTGTGAATGACTGTTTTCACTTAATATATTCAAAGGTTATCTGTGTTGCAGGATGTATTGGTATTTCATTCCTTTTTATTAGTTCTATTATGGCTTAGTTCTATAGTATGGCTCTATCGCATTCTGAGTTTTTCCACTTTTTGGCTAGTATGAATAATACTGCAGTGAACATCTGTGTACAAGGGCTTGTGTGGACGTATGTTTTTGTTTTTCTTGGTTGTGTACCTAGGAGTGGAGTTGCTGAGCCACATAGTAATTCTATGTTTAACTTTTTGAGAAACTGTTTTCCAAAGTGGCTGCACCAGTTTACACTCCCACCCGGACTGTATGAGGGTTCTAATTCTTCCTGTTCTCTCCAACACTTGCTTGTGTTGATTATAATCCAGTCTAGTGGGCCTGAAGTCCTATCTTGTGATTTTGATTTGCAAATTTTTTTGCTAAGTATGTTTTAACATTTTTACTGGTCGTTTGTGTGTCTTCTTTGGAAAAATGTCTATTTGTATCCTTTGGCAGTTTTTTTGATTGGGTTACTTTTCACTATAGATTTATATTTATATTTTTGAGTCATGAGTTCTTTATATTCTGCATGCATGTACCTTACTAGCTGTATAATTTGCATATATTCCTTTTTAGACTGCCTTTTTTGATGGTGTCTTTTGAAACACTGAGCACTGCTCTTCTGGCTTAGCTGGTAGAGAATCTGCCTGCAATGCGGGAGACCTGTGTTCAATTCCTGGGTTGGGAATATCCCCTGGAGAAAGAAAAGGCTACCCACTCCACTATTTTGGCCTGGAGAATTCATGGACTATACAGTCCATGGGGTCACAAAGAGTTGTACACGACTGAGTGACTTTCACTTTGAAGCACTGAAGTTTTTATTTTGATGAAGTCCAGTTTGTTGTTGTTTGTACTTTTGGTGTCCTAAGACACATTGTTTGGCTCAAGGTTCTGAAGATTTACTCCATTTTGGAAGTTAGAAACCTTCTAAGAGTCTTACAGTGTCAGCTCTTACATTTAGGTCTTTGATCCATTTTGAGTTAATTTTGTGTATGGTGTAAGACAGGGGTCCAAGATCATTTTTTCACATGTGGCTCTCCAGTTGCCCTGGCACCATCTGTTGAAAAGACTGTTCTTTCCCCACTAAGAATATTTGGCACTCCTATCAAGTAGAAATATTGTTCTCAACCACAAGTCAGAACACTTGGACTTTTTTGACAACCCAAAGCTTTCATGAAAGGGTTTGAACGGTTCAGCATTCCTACCAGAAATGCACTATTCTTAATGTTGACTCTGGAATTGGAAGGATGGAATCTGAACCTTCCAGAATCTGAAATGTATACCTGGTGTCTGCTCTGTGGTCTCTCAGATTGCGGATAGGGAACAGCTGTTCCTGGTCATCCTGGGGTGGAGGCAGGGAGATGTTGAGCTGTCTGCTGAAGGCAAAGTTTTCCTATGAGTCATCTTAAGGGAAGTTTGAAGATTGTTAGTAATTGTGCTGGGCAGCACTAAGCTGTTTGTCAGATTTTATGACTGTAGAACTTGGTAATGTGGTTTGTTTATTGTATCATATTGGAAGGACTGCTTTGGGAAGAAGAGATGAACAGTTTTGTACTTGTCAGCGTGGTGCCTGTTAATTGGGTATTGCAGCAACTGAATAATGACTGTTAATGGAGGTGATGATCCTGCTGTGTTCTAGGAGAAGACTCCAACTCAGAGTGTTTCAAGCTGCCTAGATAATAATGACATTGGAGGAAAGAGATGAGTGTCGGCCTGAGTTTTTAAAAAATTAACGTGGAAAGCAACAGTAATAGTATTTTTGCCATCAGTGTCTTTGATAGCTTTTTGTCTGCCTTAAACTTAATAGCTGAGAAAATTGGAATAGAGTTGGCAGTAGGAAGAACTACTGAAGTTACTTAAGGGCTTTTTTAAAAAAGGAGTTAAGATAGCATCCTAAAGATTGCATTTAATTTTTAAGTGGCAAGTTTTTGTTTGTTGTTTAGCTTTTAAATTCTGCTTTTGCTGACCTGTCTTTTCCAAGCAGCCAAACAGGCCAGGGTCCTTTATGCATATCCTGATCATATTTGGGTCAGAGAAGGGGTTCTTACAAACGATGTAGAGGATAGTTTATGTAACATTTATTTCTGGGTAATTCTCAGCCTGTCTCAGAGCTTGGATTTCCTTCAGGCAGGAGTGGAGGTGGGGTGTAATTCCCACTTTACAGCCAGGGCACTTGCTTTAAGGCCAGCCATTTGTTAGACTATCAGTCACCACTTCCCAGGGCAGAGGGCTGTGGTGAGCCTCACTTCTGCCCAGCAGCTCCCCTCCCCTTCCCTGGCCTCTTTTGCTATGACTGGAAGAGACCACTGGGCAGCTGGGATTTTTATGGGAAGAGAAGCAGCACAGTGTCCTTGTCCCCTTCCAGAGGCATCTGAATGCTTGCACATGATTGGAAGTGGTTCAAGACCCTCCGCTGCAGCTGCTTAGTCACTTCATTCGTGTCCAACTCTGTGCGACCCTATGGACTGTAGCCCCGCCAGGCTCTTCTGCCCATGGGGATTCTCCAGGAAGAATACTGGAGTGGATTCCGTGCCCTCCTCCAGGGGACCTTCCCAACCCAGACAGTCTAAACTCTTTCATAGTCTAGTGGATGCATCAGCTGCTTTCGTAAAGTGGATAGTGTAGTTAGAGTTATATTAGATTTAGTAAAATTACAACCATCAAACTCAAGGTCCATTCAACCTTGGGGAAAATGTAAACAAACTCAGAAAGGTGACCTATAAAGCAGAAGAGCTAACACCCGCCTTGAGGGAGTTGGTAGATTTGGAAGAGACCTAACAGGTCAAGCTACTGACTGTAGAGTGGAGCGAGGTAGGCAGACTCTTCTGTGGTCATTGCTGCCCATGCCTTTGTCTTGCAGAGCCCCCTGCCTCCCTTGTTTGCCCTCTCCTGGCTCCAATTTTAGGAAACGTGGCATCCAGACCCTTGGCCGTCCAGCTAGTCCATTCCTCCTGCTGGCCAAGACAGTTCTTGCTCCTCCCCTGTGTTCTTCAAACTTTTCCATCTCTCTGATCTTTCTTCCTACTGATTCTTATATGTAGAATCCCTGCCTTCCCCTCCTCTTCAGAGCAAAGTCTTCCCTGTTGTCTCTGCCCTTCCCCAAACTTTCCTGGCTGCTGGAAAGGAGCACTTAGGAGAAATGGGTTCTCCCAGGGAGTTTTGTTGGTATTTTCTGTGCCTCTCAGGTGCTCAGTGCTTTTGCTGTAATAATTTTTAGTATATTTTTTTCTTCTGCTCAAAGATAATTTATTTGAGGGTGAGCAAAATATTTTCCCAGTGTCTCTGTGTTCTGCAGAATACCAAGAGTCCAGCAGGGCTCGGTAATCTCCGGATAGATTAAAAGGTATTTCTCCTTTTGCAGTTAATACTAACCTAATCCTAAATTCACCCTTGTTGCCTTTTCCTATAGTTGTTTTACACAACATATAAACTTAAATGTGCTTAGTTGTGTCTTAATTCTTTGTGACCCCCCAGGGACTGTAGGGATCTACCAGTCTCCTCTGTCCATGGGCTTTCCCAGGCAAAAATACTAGAGTGGGTTGCCATTTCCTCCTCCAGGAGATCTTCTGACTTCTGAACGTGCATCTCCTACATTGCAGGCAGTTCTTTGCTGCCGAGCCACCAGGGAAGCGCCCCGTCATGATGTCTCGTAGCCCTCCAACTAGGTCGAACTTGCAAGTGAAGACCTTGCACGGCCTCTGCAGCCGTGCGCTTACCTCCCCACGTCGAGTGCAGGCCCTGTATGTAGACGGTTGGTCCGCTTGACTACCTCACGCTCTGCCATGCTCTCTAAAGCAGAACACGCAGCCACACATGCATTTGCAGACTCTTTCTCCTCCAGCCAAAGTCTGAGAGGATTTCCCCCTAGTAGCCTTGTCTGCTAAAATGCGCTTTCTAACTTCTCTTTCTTTTCTTTGGTGCAGACAGTCGTGAGAGACTTCAGGACAAGAATGTTTCACTTAAGGACTTGTGCTGCTAAGTTGAGGCCGTTAACGGCTTCCCAGACTGTGAAGACATTTTCACAAAACAGACCAGCAGCAGCTAGGACGTTTGGGCAGATACGGTGCTATACTGCCCCCGTTGCTGCGGAGCCTTTCCTCAGCGGGACTAGTTCGAACTATGTGGAGGAAATGTACTATGCTTGGTTGGAAAACCCCAAAAGTGTACACAAGGTAAGGCTCAAAGGAGCAGGTGTCTTCGTGTTTGGAGTCTTGGCCGGTGGTGGCTGGCCGTCCAGGTAAGTGCATGTGTTCTGAGGACCCTCAAGAAGGAAGTTAGGCAGGCGGCTAGAAGCCCCACCAACTCGAGTTCTTTGCATCAGCCCAACTCGACCGTCAGCCCAGGCCCAACAGGAACCACCTTCTCTGGAGGGGCATTTCCCTCTCTCCATGTGCGGCGTGCTCAAGGCCTTGCTTCCTGGGACAGCCAACATGTTAAACCCCCATGGAGGTGACGAAGCACTTGCTCCGCTCCCAGGACATCACCAAGGCTGCTGCAGGACAGCGGAAGCACACGGAAGGAAGGACCTTCAGGAAGCTCCTCCATCCCACTGTCCTCGGATCACCTGAAAACCATCTGATGTGATTTCTGTACAAATGACATTTTAGATCAGCACGTTCATGTCCCTCTCCTTTATTTGAAAGTAAATTCTGTGAAGGCTTCCTTTTAATTTCTCTGTGTTGACGTATGAGGCTATTTAGAACCTCTCCCTTCACGTGTTTACTTGATGCAGAGCATGCCTGGTGGCAGAACTTCTTCAGAGCATTTTGGCCAGGGATATTTATGAGTTTTGATAACTGTTTCTTGGCTTTCAGGTCATGCAGCTGGCCCAGTGCAGGCGCTAGAGGATGGGTCCCCAAGCTGCTCAGCTCCTTGTGGCCCATTTGCAGGGTGTGGGGAGATCTGAGGAGACAGTATATGCGAGTTGCTCAGGGTCTACATAGAGGAAGTGCCCATCAGAGGCTGGCTGCCATCTCTGTTGATCTGGCCTCTTCCTTCCTTGTGAATTTTAGGGATTTGTCTTCAAAAAGCAGCCTGCTTCTGTAAGGCCTTTGGGTATAATCTTTACCCTTTACCCTGAAGTGTTAGTGACATTTAGGATTGGATATGTCTGTGTGACTGCGGGAGCCCCCAGCCCTGTTTTATCAGGAATGCCACCTCTTGGTCTGAACCTCCTTGCCCAGCAAAGGAGGGCATCTAGCCAGGTTTTTCCCTTCCCTGTTTTCTTGGCAACCTGGAAGCTGCATTGCTCCTTGAGCAACATGAGATCTGGTTTTCTATGGGAGGAGATCTGGGGTGTGTCTCCCAAGACGGTAGACAAATGGACCACCCAGAAAGAAGTTCTCTATAAAACTGGCCCTGCCAGTGATGTCAGATATTAGCAGTTCCTGAGGACAGTTGCTACAAGGTTCTCTTTCAAATAAACTTAGCCCAGAGGTTTTGGAATCAGACTCTGTCTCGTGTCCAGGCTGTTCCTCACCTTCCTTTTCTCAGATATAACTTCTTTGTAGAACCAAACAAGTTTTCTTAAGTTCTATTTGGTTTAGGAGGGAATAGCACCGGAATGAGCTCTTACAAGGTAATATGGATCTAGGCTTGGGGGTGTCCATATGTGGATGTGTCATGGGAATGGGTTGCAGTGAAGAAGCACACCACTCTCTGGTGCAGAGCTCTGAAAAGTGGAGCTGAAACCATCACAGGGACTGTCACCATTATTAGTATTTGTGTTAATATCATTATCATTATTATTGCTTAAAAATTTTTTTTTAAGATTTACTCTTTAGAGGAGTTTTAGGTTTACAGCAAAATTGAGGGGTAGGTACAGAGATTTGCCATATACTCCTTGACCCTATACATGCAGCCTCCCACACCATCAATATTCCCCACCAGACTTACAATGTTTGTTATAATTGATGAACCTGCACTGACATGTCATCATCACCCAAAGCCCATAGTCTACATTAGGGTTCACTCTTGGTGGTATCCATTTGTGGTTTTGGACAAATACATAATGACATGTCTCACCATTACAATATCATACAGAGTATTTTCACCACCCTAAAAATGCTCTTTGCTCCACTTATTCTTTTTTTTTCCCCTACCAATTCTTAAAAAGTATTTTTATCACATAGCATCAAGAAAGGTAGCATGTGATGACTGGGAATAACTTGGGGGCTCTCAGACTGGGTGGAATGGTCACAGAGTCCATCTGTCCTGAGAGTGAGGATAGCACAGTGAGAGGACTACTAACAAAACTGATGCAGCCTTCTGAGGAAGACTCTAGAGTGAGGGTTGGTTCCTTGGGCTCCACAGGTCAGAGCAAGCACCTCTTTGAGACTCTGCAGGGGTGTGGGTAAAGGATCTCTAAAAAGAACTGTAGTTTAATAAGAGAATACATGCAGGTTGGCATCTTTGGGTCAGATTTTATCTGCTGATTTCTATTGTCAGGTTCTCCAGGGGACTTAGCATATCCTAGAGGGAGAGGGACAGGATGGTATAAATGAGTGGACGTTTAGAGTGGCAGTGCCCCTTCTCGGGCTTCCCAGCAAAGTGGGCTTGATCACCTCTCTACATTGAATTAAGCCCAATAACTGATGTGTGCTTATATTTTGACGGAGACATCCCAGAGCTTTGCTCAGATTTTCAGAGGCATTTATGACACTCAAAAGATCTTGGAAATTGTTGACTTTGTTAAAAAATGCTTTATTTTGGTTTGTGTTAGAAAAAATAGTTTAGGGAGATATAAAGAAAATTAGCTTTTAAGATTTGGATTGATCATCTTTCTGATCTCTCATTTCTGCATCAGATAGGGGATATCAGACTCCCTGCCCGAGAGCTGGTTCAGTTGCTGTGCTCTTCCCTCCGTTTGCAGAGGGCTCACAGGGAACTGCTAGGACTGGACTTTTTTTCAGCAGAAACAGAACACATTTAGCATCTCTGCTTCTCTGCTCTCCTGTTATTTCTTAAACTTTTTATGACCTTTTCAAACATGTAGTAGGAGTGTCAACTGCAAATTCGCACTTGCTGTCTGCCTCTCCAGAGATCAAATTATGAGCCTCTGCAACCACTAACCTTCAACACTGCTTGAAAGGAGTTCAAGGAGGAGGTCAGAAAGCAGGCGCTCTGGGCTCTGGAAAAAACTGGCAGGACAGGTCTTCAGATAGTTAGATTATTTTCCAGGGAAGATTTTATGAACCCAGTTCTTTCATCTCCTCATATCTAGAAAAGCACTAAATTCCTTCATAGTGACGTCTGTTCCTCGTGACTAGCAGTAACCTTCACAAGATTAGCATCAGCCTTCTGCAAAAAATAAGTGCTTGGTTGCATATACTCTCCCTTCACCAAAATTACAAATATACTGACCACCTCTCAACCTCCTTGGAGCAGTTTCTCAGAGCTATATGAAATGCTGACTCCCTGGCTATAGGCCTCATTTTGCTCCAAATAAAATGTAACTCACAACTCTTAACATTGTGCTTCTCCCCGCCCCCCAGTTGACAGGAATGTAAAATGAACCTCCACGAGGAGACCCAGTGCCCAACTTCAGTAGCTCTCTACACTTTGCCAGTTCTTAAAAATCTGTTTCTTCCCTACTTACTTTTCTGTTTGTTGGTTTGTTTTGTAAAATACTCCCCACTTGTGTTTATCAAGGCAAATCTCAAACCATTGTTATTTCTGTCATGAATGAACCTGAGTGACTCTAACAAGGAAATGGTTTCTTAACCATACCTAACAAAATTAGCAAGGCAGTTCTCTAATACTGTAGTCTGATTCTCAGTCTGTATTTCATCTTTTAGTTTATAATTTACTTTATAGTTTTGTCATATCTCTATTTTTAAAGAAGACTTTTATTTCTAGATGTCTAATTATGAAAGTTATGTTTGTAGTAATCAAGCAGTTCAGGGGTGCAAAGCCCCTGGGCACTCCCTGCACCTCTGTGCCCAATTACCTGATCAGCCCTGGACCTGCCTTTGTACTCTTGTCTTCCTCTCCTTTGGTGTGGTCCTTTCTTGGACAGCCATCTCTTCCCTATCGTTTTCTCCAGTCCAGCCTCTGCACTTCAGTCTTGAACACCTTGTCAAGTGCAGCTCACTACATGACCCTTTTAGGAACCTTCAGCCGGGCTTGGTCTGTCAGCATGCAAAGCCCCCCCTCATTAAGGTCTTGGCCATGTTGGGGGTAAGTCAGATTGTGACGTCTTATTTTTAATTACATCTAAAATACAGAGTCAAAGCCACATTGTCTTTGTTAGTGTTTTAGACAAACAGGTAATTGAGAGCTGCTGAACCTCAGAGGACCCCACCCACAGGCATCATGTGGTGTCAACCCTGCCTGGGAAGACCCTGCCTCAGGCCCTGTGCCTTCTCCTCCCCGTGGTGCCCTCCCTGCCCCTTCTGATTGGGCCTGCACACTGTCCTTTGTCCATTAGAGCTTGCTTCCCCTGCCTGGCCTTCAGAATGACCTCTGCCCACTTCCTGAAAGCCTGTCTTGCTCCTCTGCTGAGTCCATTTCCTCTCCTGCCTTTTGCCAGCCTGCTGCCAAGTGTAATAACAGCTCTCTTGTCTAGCATGGTCACGACAGGACCTCTGTAGGGATCAAGGTGTGAATTCCAGACTCTTGGTCCCACCTCATTGAGCTTGGCTACGCCGCCCTTCAGGCCCACGCTGTTCTCCTTTTTTCTTCCCTGCTCATAAAACACAATCCTGTAATTTTCTGTAATTGAACCAGACAAGCAAAGCAGAAACAGATATGCGTTGTCCCCAGTATGCAGTGACACCATTCCTTTTCATCCTGCCACTTGAAACTGTCTTGGCTGCACTTTAAAAACAACCTTGGTGCGCTCTAGTTCTCTGCTGGCCTTGAAGAAAAACATACACATGGTATGCTTAATAGGCTTTCAGTGAACAAGGCTGTTCAATTGCATTTTGAAGTTCCTCCATACTGAGCTTCCTAATCAGGAGGAATCTCAACCCTGGTGACTTTTTGTGTTAAATGGACTAAACTGCGAAGAATATCCTCCCTAACTTCAGTATGGTGTTTTACTCTTAAAAGATTTATGTTTATGCAATCAGGGAAATAAAATTTGCACCTTTGAAAAGTGTAGGGGTCATGAAGCAGCGCCTTCACTTTACATGTGTGGCAGTTTGCAGCTCATGACAGTTTTTTTTTGGAGGACTGAGTTTGCTGTCAGGAGGTGTGAGCGTTCAGGGCCCTCTAGCTCGCAGGCCTGTGAAAATTCTATAAGCACAGCACAGTTAGAACACAGGGTAAACCCCACCGGCTTCTGAAGGGAAGTGACAGTCATACTGAACTTTGAAGTTAGGTAAGGAAGGGGCCTGACCAGGGACAGTGTGCCTGTGCCCAGGAAAGGCACTGCAGAGGGACACTCGGGGCACTCAGCGACACTCGAGAGGGTCCTTCGAGGCTCGGTGCCTGGAGCCAAAGGCAGCATGTGAAAACCAAAAATTTGAGCTACGACATGCGTTGAGAGGCCCCAGGGGTCAAGCAGAGGAGTGTTTGCTTATTTTGTGAAGCGCTGTGGGGGCGTGGACCCCTCGGTGGTTGGAAGAGGGTGAGGGCGTCGGGCGCTGACAGAGCTGAGCCTGTGGCAAGAGGAAGGCGGGCTTGGAATAAAAGCATGCTGCATCTCTGGGAGCGTGACTTTTTAATGATCACCCTTTCATACTGTATGTTAAGCAAAGATAGTGGGTTTTTAAATGTCAATGAAAACTGCAGAGAGGGATCCAGAGTGACCACAAGGGGAAGGAGGATACCAGGAGCAAGAAAGGGCCGTCGTCCTTGGGGCTGGGTCAGCTGCTAAGGAGGGAGCAGCGAGCTCCATCCCGCCACTCCCCCGGCGCCTCCTTTCTGAGGAAGGAAGGAAGGAAACGTTTTCAGAGGGAGGGGTCCTTTGGAGCTTTTCCCAGAAAGGAGCTGTTGTGGTTGGTGATCAGCATCAGCTCAGAGCCTCTGGGCCACTGGCTCTTCTTGTTCCATCTGTACCAGGCCCCACTGACGGTCTGCCAGGCTCTGGGCTCTGCTGTCCGCGAGCAGGTTGTAAGTTTAGGGCCTTCTTTCTAAGTGGTTATGACTTGCAGACACACAATTCTCTATGGGCCGAGGCTTGGCTTGGCTGGGCTGGGTCCTCCATGTTCGGTGCCCACAAGGCATGTGGGGGATCAGATGCCCTCTGTGGTCCCGCATGTCTGCCCTCAGAAGTTGTAACCCTGAGTTGACAGAATGCATTGTTGGCTGCAGACAGCCAGGCAGAGGGCATGGGCTCTCACTTGCTGAGGAATCCCAGGAAGACTGCTCATGAGAAGTCACAAATGTCCTGCATATAATATTTTACTGCAATAAAAATCTGGTTCCTGTGAGTGTACATAAATAACCCTAAAACCTAGCAACTCAAAACACCACCAGTGAAGTCTTTCTCCTGTGCAGCTGTGGTTCAGCCAGGCTGCAGCCCCACAAAGGATCCCCTCACATTTGGCGTTTGGTGCTAGCCTTTCGCTGGGCCCTGCCATCATCCAGGGACCAGAGCGACCCCCTCACAAGGCCTCAGCGTATCTCTGAGAGGAGAGGGGAGGGGAGGAGAGCCTGCTGGCCTCCTCCAGCCCAGAACTTACACACTGACCACCCATGGCTGTGGTCAAAACAAATCTCAGGTCGTCCCCGGGGACACGCCTCCAGTGGAGGAGCCTCCCAACCCCTGCAGGGGGCCTTTGTGTGGACCTGGGAGGATGCATGGCCACTGGGCAGCTTACCACAGTGCTTTCCATAATGATATGATGGGGCCCCCACCCTTAGTCTGGAGGAGGAACTCAGGATGCATCATTCCCCAATCAGCAGTTAGGGCTAAGGCAGGACGGCTTTTCTTTGCTAATCCTGTGTGTTTATTGACATTTTACCTGCACAGGGATACAGAGAGAAGATAGTAGAACTTGTCTGGAGATGTTCTCTTGCCTGTACAACACTGTGGTTTTAAAAAGAAAACACGGCATTGCTCTAATGAAGCACAATTCACTTGGCTTCTGTGGTTGAGGAATCCCCAAGCAGAGCCCCTGGTTTTAGCTATAGAAATAGTTCTGTGGTGACAGGTCTGGCAGGCCCAGATCCTGGTTCCTTCTAGACATGGTGGTGGGTAGTGAGCTGGGTCGAGGCATGACCCTGCCCTTCCTCAGCTGGGGATGGTTTAAACAAGGCCCTGCCTTGGTTGGAGGGGTCTGAAGCCCAGCATTGTGCGTGTCTTTCAAGACTGCTTAGCTCTGAAGCACGAACCTTTGGTGAAGGTTCTGTGGCGGTCCACCAAGGACCTCCTCTTCCCCTCACCATGGGCATCGTGTCATCGGGACGTTAGGACAGTCACACGTGGTGTTTTCAGAAAAGGCATGGAGCCCAGCAGTTAGCACAGATGGCGCACACCAGGAGGGTGGTAGACACTGCCCAGTGCAGAAACATGAATTATTCGGCTCCATACGGTAGCTGGGCTGGTGTGCACAGAAAGCTGGGTGCTTAGGAAATAATGTACACTTTCTAAGCTGGAGGAGCCCTGTGTGGGGTGACTCGGGAGACAGACAGCCTCAGAGAGGTGCCCACTCTCTCCAGGGCACTGGGGTCCTTGAGGAGCCGCATCTTTTGGCCAGCCAGCAAGTCATAGGTGACCGTCTGTGGCTTCAGGAGCCACTCAGTTCAGTTCATTCGCTCATGTGTGTCCCAACTCTGTGACCCCATGGACTGCAGCACGCCAGGCTTCCCTGTCCATCACCAACTCCCAGAGCTTACTCAAACTCATGTCCATCAACCATCCAACCATCTCCTCCTCTGTTGTCCCCTTCTCCTTCAGCCTTCAATCTTTCCCAGCATCGGGATCTTTTCCACTGAGTCAGCTCTTCGCAACAGGTGGCCAAAGTATTGTAGCCACTGCCTGTCCATTTATTTGACTGAATTAGCCTGAACCCGCCAAACCCTTATTTGGCCACACATAAGTTTTTCTTGGTCACTTGTTCCCCTGAATCTCATGTTTATGGCAGTTGAAAAGCATTGTCAGCATCAGAACACAGTGAAACAGTTGTTTGTGACAGTGCTGGGGTCTGACGTCCAGACCTGGCAGTCTTTCATTTATCAGTTGTGATGGCCTTTGAGCCTGGGGTTTGGTCCATCCAAGAAGTGGCCAGAGGCTCCCACACCCACTGCCCAGGCTGGTTTTATGTCAGGGTCCTTGGCAGAGAGCCCAGCACAGGGTGGTGGTGGCTATTAGGTGACATCATGTTCTGTACCAGGGTGCCTAATGCAGGTGGATGAGGATTGTTCCATAGGGAGGGTGGAGACGGCAGGTTGGCAGCAGGAGTGGCATCAGAAGGGGACTTTGGACAAGAGAAAACAGTCTGGTCGGTCCAGAACCCAGAGTCACAGAATTGAGCAGCTAGAAGAAGCATTAGCAACACTGGGGTTAAGCTTTGATCATCAGTTTCTTGAACAAATATGAGTATACCTGCAGGTGCTTTTTTTTAAGGGTGTAAAATGCTACACACATAACAGGGCTGTCCTCCTAAGTAGTCTGTGCTCCGTACTTTTATAGGCAAGGAATCAGGCAGACAGCTGAAGTGACTTGCACTTACCCAGCTTGCAGGGGGCAGGACTGGGGCTCCCAACCCACTTGAGTGGGCAGGCAGCAGGCAGGCCCCCTCTTGTGGGCTCAACATGTGCGTGGCCCCGTGAGGTCACACACTTGCACTGGTCTGCATATCTGACACACATTGGAGGCCTTTGAAGCGGGGGAGAGGGCCTGTGGTAGTGTGTTTGTGACCCCTCCAAAACCAAACCCTTTGTGAACAAATCTCTCATGACCTTCACAGTCAGGAACTTGGCCCTAAGACTCTTGCAATCTGCTGACAATCAACAGGGTAAAGTCTGCTTGTCTAACTGAGCCGCTGACACCCGTGTCCCCTGGTGAGCACTGCCACCCTCCCTGAGGTCAGCACCTCGTCTGAGATGAGGACTCTGGACGCTCCGCGTTATTAGAGCTGACACCACATCCACCACCGCACCTGATACCCCGCCGAGCACAGCGCTTAGCATTATACCTGATACCATGTCTAGTACCTCTCCAGACAGTGTACTGGGCATCCCACGTAACACTGCATCTGAAACCGCCCCCAGCACCACAGCTGACACCCCTGGCACCATTTTTGATACCCTGCTGAGCATAGCACCTGACATCACACCAGCCCTACCAGTGTACCTGACATTGCATCCGACACCACACCTATCAGGATGTGAAGGAGCCTGGTCCTGTCTGACCTTAACTCAGCAGGTATGTTGAGCACCTCCTACATGCCAGGCACTGGACCAACTTCCTTAGACATTAGAGAAGTGTTTGGAGCTTTGAAGAGCTCCCCCTTATAGGGGAGAAGAGGACTGGTGACTTCAGGGGAAACCCATCGGGCCTGTGTAAGAAGTCTTGGAGGTTTTATGGAGCAGTATAGGAGGAGTGAGGGCTTTTGAAAACAAAGCTTCATGTACTGCAGTTAAGCGCCTTTGCTAAGCTAAGTCACTTCAGTCGTGTCCGACCCTGTGCGACCCCATAGACGGCAGCCCACCAGGCTCCCCCGTCCCTGGGATTCTCCAGGCAAGAACACTGGAGTGGGTTGCCATTTCCTTCTCCAGTGCATGAAAGTGAAAAGTGAAAGTGAAGCCGCTCAGTCGTGTCCGACTCCTAGCTACCCCATGGACTGCAGCCTACCAGGCTCCTCCTTGCATGGGATTTTCCAGGCAGGAGTAATGGAGTGGGTTGCCATTGCCTGCTCCTAAATGCCTTTAGTTATCTAAAAGTAAACATAAGAACTCTGGTTTCATTTCAACCGGAATGTTATCCTTATTTGTACTTGAAATCTATCATATTTTGGTTTAAGTTGTTTCAGCAACAGGTTGGTGGCTTTAAACCCACTCACGGGAGGTGGGTGGCCAGCCCCACAGCTCCTCTGAGGGCCAGGACTGCTCACCTCCACGGTATCAAGGCTGTGAAGCTCTAGGTGCAGGGAGCACGTGGAACCACACAGGCATCCTCTTGAAGCTTTCTCTTTATTTGGGAAGGGCACCCCACTGACCCGTCACTTCAGCCTTGTGGTCACCTGTCTCTTCATTTGGGAAGGGCACCCCACTGACCCATCACTTCAGCCTCATGGTCACTTGTCCCTGCAGCAGATCTGCAGACACTTGGTTCTGGCAGTGGGGAAGCTTCTGCCGGGGAGAGAGTCAGAACTGGCAGCAGGTACGCACACAGGTAAATAAAGTGTCAAGCTGAGATGTGTGCACATGAGGGCTGCGATTATCCAAAGAGAAATCCTCTCCAGATAGTGACAAAGCCATGCATCACATCTTGGAGATGAGTGTCCTGGGCAGCAGGGGTGGGGGTAGGGTGGGGTGTGCAGACGTCTGAATGAATGCAGAAGCTAGGACAGGTGTAGGGGAGGTGGGGTAGAAGGGGCACCCTGGGGAACAGTGCAGCAGGGAGGGGAAGCGTGGCTCAGAGTCCCAGGGCTGGTGGAACCTGCAAGCCAAAAACTGACCTTCACTGTCACAGCTTTTTTTTTTAAATTGGAGTATAATTGCTTTATAATGTTTCACAGCCTTTTTAAAATCAGCTTTTTTGGAGGTCTGACTTCATTAAACTTTACCTGCTTTAAGTTGCAGTGCAAAGGTTTTGCAAACTGTGTGCAACCAATAATTTTCTGTCACCAAGTGATCAGATCTGGTGAAGGGGGGCTTGCTGGTTGTTGGGGTGGGCTCCTTGGCTGGGCAGTCACCTAGTGCAGGTGCCCGCCCCTCCTGCTTGGAACTCGTGGGGGAGGGCCTGGCCAAGCTGCAGGGGAGCAGAACTGCACACCAGCTGCTGTGTGCTGGTGGTGCGGGCGGTGGGGGTGAATTACAGGAAAGGAGGACGCTGCATTCCTGGCATATTCTTTCCCAATGGTTCCCAGCTCTCTGCAATACCGGTATGAACCAGTTTTTTCTGACTGCCTCCAGCTTGAGCAGAATTTCCGTCGTTGTTGTCCTCAGCCAATTGAAAATCACCTGGAGTTTTATCCCAAGCACAAAAGAAGGTCAGAGAGAGGAGGCCCGATAACTGCGATTTCCCCCCGCCTCCCTGGTCCTGGACTGGAAGGTCCTATAGTCTGTCTGCCTGGCCTGTGCCCTCTGGGTGTCAGCCCTGGAAATTCTTTGATTTCTTTGTCTGCTGGCTTTGGCAAGGGTAAGCCAGCCTGAGAGATGCTGTTTATCCTTGGGTTGCCCTGCTCTGACTCACTTAACCTGATCAGCATCTCTGCCTGGTGGTCGCTCTGTGTCAGTCCTGCCTACCTGCACCTTTCCCAGGAAGGTGTGGTTGGCATTCCAGGTGCTCAGAGCATCGGGTTGATAACTTGCCCCCCCCCCGCCCCGCCCCCCACCGCTGCAGCTGCCACCAATGTTCTTGTTAGTCAAAGATGATTTTTCTGAAGAGAGATGAACTTGTGGTTTTTGCTATGCCTTTTGGCTCTGGATCTTTTAGCAGCTGGTGCCCCTCAGGATGAGGGGTTGGCGTGCAGCAAGGGGACCCTCTCTACCCAAGGTCTTGTTGGGCAATTGCCACTGCATTTCAGACACATCTTCATGTATTCTGTAAGGCAGAAGATGGTGTTTAAGGCTTGAAGAAAGTGTGCTGCTCTCCAGAGGCTTGGCCCCACCCCCCCCCTTAGAGCCCCAGGGTGTGTGTCCATAACAGGACTTAGTGTAGACACAGGTAAGGGTGGGGACTCCAGTGCCAGAACCAGCTGGGGGCAAAAACCAGATCGGGTTTTACAAGGCTGCTGGTTCTTGGCGTGCAAGGCTGGGCTGACTCTTGCCCTATTGCCTGCTATGTCAGCAGGGCTCCTTGTAGTCCAGGCCCTCGGCTACTGGAGGCATGGGTGGGAGCCACAGAGAGCCCTGGGCCAGAGCTGCTCCCAGAATGCGTGGAGCTTGCATGGCCTGCTGTTCAAGCTCCACAAAGTTGGAAATGTTTGGGGGGGGTGAAATGTTTGGGGGGGGGGGTGTTCAGCATGTCTGCTCCTTAGGCTCTCATAAGGAACTAGGTGGATGCCGAGCTCGGGGCAGCCTTACCTTGCCCTAGGCTGCTGATCCTGAGACATCCTCTCTTTTTCTCTCACAGGAGTAAGTCAGTTGCTTTCTCTGGTCACATACTGCTTTTACTCCTGTTAGAGAACTCAGAGGGAGAGATTGGTCTTGGAGTTCCACGCCCCAGACGAAGAATGCCCTTGGTTGTCAGGTTGCATGATGTGATGTTCTCTACAGTCAGTGTTATGGCTGGTGCCGCAAGAGAACCCCAGATCTCCCTTCTACCATAAACTGACAAACTTAAAAAGTAACTAGAACGGTAAAAACAATTAAAACTTTGAATAGTGAGATTTGTTAAAGCATTTTAAAATTGTTACTGAGATAGAATTCACATAAAAAGTATACAGTTATAAAAAAAAAAGTATACAGTTCTGTTTTTTCATGTATTTACCATGTTGTATAATCATCTCCCTAATAGTTGGATTTTTTTAATTAATTTTTCTGAATACAAAAGGAATATGTTCTTATTTTAGAATGATATAAATGTTCTGGAGCACTCCCCTCAGAAACACTTTTAGTGAGAGGCTGGGCTGCTGATGTTCCAGGCCGATGCCCATCCCAAGAGGGTTGTGACTTGGCAGTAGCATGCAGCCGTCTCTTGGACCGTCCAAGTCATCTGTCTACGCGTCATAAAGAACTTGCCTGAAAAAGCCAGAAGATCTTTAGGACCAATCTCCAGGTTTCTGCCCAGACACAGACCCATTTGGTACCTGTGCAAGCTCCCAGACAAGCCCATCTGAACAACATCTTGGCCGCATTTACTAGGAAGGTGCACACAAATCTAGTCAAGTTTCTCCTCTCCAGATTTTTCAAGGAGTCTCACCAGAGTTCATTGACAGAAGAACCTTAGAAACTGGAAGAACGCATGGCAGAGAAGAAAGACAGTGTTTTCATGTTTCTAAACTGCTCTTGCCATTTAGTTGCTAATTCGTGTCCAACTCTTTGTGACCCCATGGACTACAGCCCACCTGGCTTCTCTGTCCATGTGATCTTCCAGGCAGGAATATTGGAGTGGGTTGCCATTTCCTTCTCCAGAGTCTAAACTGCTTGAGTTTTACTGTATATTTTTTTGCAGTGAAGGTTTATTAAGTCTTAGTTTTTCTGACTTCTGCGTTTTTTTAAAACCTCACATCTTCGTCTAAGATAAACTATTATAGCTCACAGTATCTGTGCAAATTATAAATTGAATCAGGGAGTTACCTGGCATTCCAGTAGTTAGGACCCCGAATTTCCACTGCAGGGGGAACAATTTCAATCCCTGGTCAGGAACTAAGATCCCACAAGCCACACAGCATTGACCAAAAAAAAAAAAAAAAAAGAATCCTACACAAAATAGTCAGAAATAATAGGAAGAGGAGTTAGTTCACATTAGCACAAAGGAGACTGAAGCCAGTAGTATTATCAGTTATTACCAGTAATATGAACTGCCTACCAGATTGTGTGCTGAATGCCTTTAGTCTTTATTTAAAAAAAAAAAAAACTATGAAGAATATAGATTTTTTTTCTTTTTGTCATCTTACAGATGAAAAAAACTGAGCACATAAATTTAGGTTATTTGCCAGGATCTCAAAGCTCAGAATTAAGGTTCTGCCCCTGACAACACAATCTGAGCTCTTAACTCCTGAGCAGCCTCCTGAAGCACAGACATGGCTATTTCTCTAGGGGTCAGTGAGGGGACCCTTGAGGCTTCACGCATCTGAGCCCTGGACTGCCTCTCACATACAGGCCCTGATTCTGTTCTGTGTTCAGGGAGTGAGCATGAGCAGTTAGGCCTGGGCCCTGAAGGCTGTGCCAAGCCCCTGGGGTCTAGAATGCAGCCCTAAATACCTTCTGTCCCCCTCAGGAGGTCCAGTGGGGGTTTGAGGATCTGGAGCAGTTGTAGCCCTTCAGGCAGGAGTGCTAAGACCATTGGTCTGCTAGATAACCAGGAGGGGACAGATGGGGCAGGAAGGCCTCCAGTCACCCCCTCCTGGGCTGCCCGTGTGGAAGCAGTTGGCACACGCAAATGGGGCAGAGGTGCCTGGCCTTGGGCCTTGGGGGTTTTGATGGGAGGGTATGTGTGTCATGGGGTTGGGTGAGGAGGCCCATCACGAGGAAATGATGAAAGCAGGGACCCAGCCTCTGAGAGACCCACCCTCGGAGCGTAGAAGCAGGCTGTCCAGAGTATGAAGACGTTGACCCAACCAGCCTACTGGTAGATGGACATAATCAAGACTTACCTGCCAAGAGAGGTTCTCTTTTTGGCTAAAAATGCATTAGGGGAGCAGTGGAGTGACACGTGTATTCCCTCTTTGTCTTTAGTCGTGGGACATTTTTTTCCGAAACACCAATGCCGGAGCACCCCCAGGCACCGCCTACCAGAGCCCACTCCCCCTGAGCCCGGGCTCCCTGTCAGCTGTGGCCAGAGCGCGGCCCCTGGTGGAGGCCCAACCCAACGTGGACAAGCTGGTGGAGGATCACCTGGCGGTGCAGTCTCTCATCAGGGCTTACCAGGTAAGGTGGCGGTGGGCGGCCATCCGTGACAGCACCTTGCCAACCCAGTGAAGGTGGTCGTTTAACTTTCACCCCCCACCAAACACTAGGTACTCTCTCCTGCTCTGGGGGTGGAGGGAGGCAAAAATGAAATATGACAGGAGAAAAGGAGCCCAGACATCCTCTTGCCATTTGAGCAGATCCTCTGCCACCCATGGCGCCTGTCTGTGTTTCTTTCCATGAGTTGGCAGGAATGATTTGTGGGCAGGGAAGCTCACTCCATGCCTACGTGGTTAGGGAACTGCTGATCCCCAGGAGGGAGCAGTGACCCCGAGGGTGTGCTGCTCCCTCAGGCACTGCCCTTTCTCAGTTGCTAATGCCCAAATACAAAAAGAGAAGGTAAACCTGTAGGGTTTGGGGACAGAAGCAGAGTCCATGGAAGCAGGGAAAAGCAGGAAGGGGCAGCTGAGCCTCCAGAGGGGCCATCTCTCCACAAGCATTCCCATTGGAGGAGGGTCAGGCAGAACCAGTGGATTCCATGGCCTTGCTCAGAGCCCAGAAGCCCCTTCCAGGATATCTACCTGGCATGGAGAAGAGCCTGGGATTCAGATCTTACCATCTGCTCTGTGAGTAGTTCTCAGAAGGAGAAGAGGAACAGTTGGGCCCGGAGCAGCCCTTCTGGGAGCCCCCAAAATCTAGGCTCCCCTGCTGCTTCTCCTGGCATCCCTGCAACCTGGCAGGGGAGTCCCACTGTGGAGTCCTCATCCCTCCACTGTTCTCTTTCTTGGAAACAGCCATATGGACTGTTCTCCTCTGCCTATCTGGTCAGTTGCCACAAGTGTCAGGACAGGCAGCACAGAGTGGATCTATCCTGCTGGGGGAGCCTGGCAAGTCAGGCTTTCTCCCCAGGGCAAGTGAGAACAAATAGCCGTGTGCTCTCAGGTGCTGTTCACAGCAGGCGTTTCTACAGAAAAGAGGCACAACTGATATGTGCTGACCACTGCCTGACTCATTCAGCCTCAGTCATTTCTGTAGTCTTTCAGTGACTTCACAACAGCTGTTCCTCTTCCCAAATTGCTAGCAGGAAACTGTGGATAAAATGTCCAAGACTTAAAGACACAAATTTGGAAGTTGGGAGGGATTTTCCCTGTCCTTTTGTTTGTAAATGGTTCTGATCAGACGCTGTGGTCCCTGGTGCCGCTGCCTGCTCTTGTGCTTACTGCCCTGACCCCACAGCAGTGCCACCTGCACCTTCCTGAGGGACTTCAGGCTGTTCTAAGCTGAGTGGCTTTCATACTCGAGTTAAAGTCCCAAGCATTTCCCATTTCTGTTTATCCAGGAAGGCTGTGTCAGGATCCCAGGAAATGGGTCCTTTTAGACTTCCAGGTTTATCATAACCTGAGAAGTTTATCCCTTTTTTATAGAAGTGCTTTTATGCCCAATGCCTGCATGCTAAGTCACGTCTGACTCTTTGTGACCCTATGGACTGTAACCCTCCAGGCTCCTCTGTCCATGGGATTCTCCAGGCAAGGATACTGGAGTGGGTTGCGTGCCCTTCTCCAGGAGATCTTCCCAACCCAGGAATTGAACCTGCATCTCTTATGTCTCCTGCGCTGGCAGGCAGGTTGTTTGCCACTAGAGCCACCTGGGAAGCCTTTTATGCCCAATAGTGCTTTAAAATAAACTATTCTAAGGCTTATTTTTGGGTTAATTGGTGCTCTCAGGGAAAGGTTTGATCAGTTGTAACTTTTACCCCCCTCACAGCCCACAGGACCTGCTTAATGACTGCTTGTATTATTGCTTCCAGGTCAGGGGTCACCACATTGCAAAACTTGATCCTCTCGGAATTAGTTGTGTAAATTTTGATGATGCTCCAGTAACTGTTTCTTCAAACGTGGGTGAGAATGAATCTGTAAACACTAATTTTAATGTAATTTTACTTTTTTTTTTACCCCTTCCCTCTTTTTTTTCTCCTGTCCTTTTGTGTGTGTCCTTCCCTCTCCATCGCTGGCCCATGTAGATACGAGGGCACCATGTAGCACAGCTGGACCCCCTGGGAATTTTGGATGCTGATCTGGACTCCTCCGTGCCCGCTGATATTATCTCATCCACAGACAAACTTGGTGAGGGTCTGAGGGCGGCCGGCGCTGCACTGCTTGGCGCCTCTCTGTGTGTCCCAGCTCATGGCAGCCAGGACGTCCACAGGCGAAAGGGAAAGACTCTTAAGTTTCCTTCGTTCTGATCACTTGACATTTATAAGTTATGCAGCCTTAGTGAGTTTTGGGCAAGTTATTTTTAATCTCAGCTTTTCAGCCAGATCATATGAGCTCAATTGTCTAAGCCTGAAAATTGGAAAGTGAAATTTGGGGGCAGAAAAGGTTAATGGCACAGAGAAGACATGACCCACCCAGGCAGGCGGGTCCCCAGGATACTCCAGGGACTGGCACATCTGGTTTCGGTTTCCAAATCTCGGGGCAGTGCAGCCTGTGCCCAGATGGGGCCTTGCTCGGAGTCGTCACACGCCCTGAAGCACAGTGCAGCCTGCCTTTGACGGGGCAAATTCCAGAGCAAGGGGTGCAGTTGGGGTGTCTCGATTCTCAAATGCCGGTGATCACACTGAGGAAACTTTGGAAGGCATCCCGCGTGCAGGGAGGCGCATGTGGCACACAGGCGGTTGTAGCCACGACCCCCGCACCCCCTCTGTCATGAGCACAGGGGCCGGGCAGGGCTCACACCTGTGGTCGCTTTCAGAAGTTAACCTGCTCTAAGTCACCGTGCTGCTAACCTGTGCTACAGAATTGATGACGTGACTAATTTTTAAATGGCCAGGTTGTTTACGAGGAACACTGTGCATGCTAATAAAACTGATGATTACCTACCTGCCTAACGCTGCTCTGGGAGGGGACAGAACTTGCCTCCCTTGAATAATATTCTGTAATGCCCCCCAGAGGCGGGTCTGGGTTGTGAGTTGAGAAAAGCTAGTCAGGTAATACTGGAGGTCTCGCTTAGTCGTGTCCCACTCTTTGCGACCCTGTGGAAGGTAGCCTACCAGGCTCCGCCATCCATGGGATTTTCCAAGCAAGAATACTGGAGTGGGCTGCCATTTCCTTCTCCAGGGGATCTTCCCAACCCAGGGATCGAACCCGGGTCTCCTGCATTGCAGACAGATGCTTTACCATCTGAGCCACCAGGGAAGCCCTTAGTCAGGTAATACTGGAGTTCAAATAACATTGGCCCCAGGATGGCTGTTAGAGGTTTGTCTCTGCTCTGTCTTCATTTTGGAAACACTCCTAGGGGATACAGAGTTTCTTCTACTTTGTAACTACACAAAGGTTTGGAAGAAAGATTAGATCAACTCTTCTGAATATAAAATAGGGCCAGTCCAGATTGTTGGCCGGATGTGAGTTGAATCCTGCTGCTTTATTGAGTGATGACAGCTTTGTGCACCCCAGAGGTGGGCTTTTCTCTCCACTGTCCCCCAGGACACTTGGAATCTCTCTCCTCCTTCTTACCACGTAGCCCCGAAAGCACCCAGACCCCACCCAGCTGGGACTCATCTGTGCTGAAGCCCATCGGCACCACCTCCAGGTGCTTGGGGCAGGGCAGACCTCCCACCCCCACCCCACCTGGGAGGCCTGTGAGCCCCCAAGCACTGGCTGCCTGAGGAATAGCTCAAGATCCTGTGCCCTGAGGCTGACTCTCCGGAGAAGGACCCTGAGGGCATGGGCCACAGAGGCTGGTGTTCCTGTGCACAGTCAAGCATTTAAATGAGAAAGGCATGGGACGGGGGTGGGGGGTGTCTGACGCCACATCTCCCCTGTTCTTGCTCCATCCCTGATTGCCAGGTTCTTGATTTCTGCTCAGACCTTTCCCCGTGGTTCCCAACTCACTGGAACTGCCTGGGGAGCCTAGAGCTCCTGTCTGTCCTGCCTGAGGCCAGTCAGGGTGGGATGTACCATGGCCGACAGGCTCCCACAAGGGTTTCTTGGAAGCCCCCAGGCCATCCCAGCCCAGGAGTCTGTGAAGCCTGAGAGCTGCCAGCCCTGTTGATGCTGCCCACCTCCTCAGTTCATAGCTCTCAGGGGGCAGGCGCAGAGGTAGGGCCTCTTGTCGTTCTTTCGGGTCCTTTCTAGGCCGTCTTGATCTCCCCTTACGGTCAGCTCTGAAACAGTGCCCCAAGTATCTGTGCTTCCATTAAGGTGCAGCATCAACACAGTGAGGGTGAACCAACAGGAGGGTGTTATAAACCAGAGACACACAGAGGTGGCCCCAGAGCTTCCTGAGCTCATCCTCTGGCTGGGAGCCCATCAGAAATGTCAGGAGAAAGTTGAGGAGCAGCCCCCTCCTTTGCAGAAGAGAAGTGCCTCTCATCCTGAGAATTCAAAATAGTGTGATAGAAAAATCATGGAAATAGTGTAAACCCAGTATGTATTGATATTTGAATCTGTAGGAAAATTAGTCTTGAATTATCTCACCCTTGATGTATGTAGGTCTTTACAAAAACATCTGGATCAACAGGATCACTCTGTTCGGGGACACTGGACGGTCCCTAGAGTGCTCTCCTGCCCATCATTTCATCCAGCCCTCAGGCCTGAGCTCAAGCCAGCTTCCTATGGAAAGCCGGTCTCTGCCAGGACTAGCTCTGTCCTCTCACCAGTAAGGTTGTAGCAGTATTAAATAAACTCCTTAAAATAGTGCCTGGAGCTTACTAAGTTCCCTGAAGGTGTGAGCTACTGTGATTATTAACAGTCTTTTGAGATGAATAGCTGCTGATGTCTCTGGAAAAAATGGATATTTAGAAATAGAGCAATGGAACAAATAACCCAGAGTTGGTGCCACAGTTAGTAGAAAGGACTGGGGTGAAGCCTGAGTGACAAGAAAGCAGGCTAGCTCACGAGGCATGGTGAGTGTGGCCCGCATGGTGGTCTGGGTGAGTGAGTGACTGCAGGGGTGTGCTGTGTCACACAGCACTGTCCTCAGGCTTGCATCCCTCTCACGACACTACCAGCTATCTTTCCTCTCTCCGGTATATGCGGCACAGTTCCTCCATTCCCTTGTGGGGAAGCCAAGGCCCAGGCGGTGACTACTCCCCATCCATTTGAGAGCACTTGGTGGTGTGACTGAGGCAGCACAGGGGTAGAGGAGCAGCTTCCGGCCCTGGTTGAAGCAGAAAGCCGTTCCCAAGGGCAGTGCTGGCCAGCACAGATATGCAGGGCGAGCAGGGCTGCTGTCCCCTCAGAGTTTTTTAAATAAAGTGGGAAATGTGAAAAGTTTTTACTGAGTTCTTCCCCAAATACTCACAACCCTTGCAGTGACATGTGGAGAGAAGAGAGAATTATCAGGTAGCAGGTAGACCGCAGACTCGGCTGCCAGGCAGAGCTCCAAGGTAGTCCCAACCTGTCAGGGTTACCATCAGACGTGTGCACACAGACTGTACTGTGAATGCAGCACAGATATAGTTGAGATGGTGGGGTTAGTGATTTATTATTTATTATGTAAATCTAAAAATTAATGTTAGAACAGTTGGATTTTTTTAGGTGTGGGTTATGCTCTAGAATTGTGCAGTGACTGCTAGGAGCAGGAGACCTTTTGCCAGGATGTGTTATGTTAGGGGCCGGGTTCCAGGTCCCCAGAAGTGCATCTTAACTTATACCAGGCTGAGTCGACCACACATACAGTCGAGGAAGGTTGGGAGCTCCAACCTGAGATGCCTGGTTACAAGATCCACATTCCTCCCTAGGGGGCTGCTGGAAGTATCCAAGCCAGATCAGGTTTCCTAGCAAGGCCTCTCCTGGTTGACCCTAAGGAAGGACCAAGAGTGTGACTTTTTGACAGGGGTCAGAGTTGTTGCCACCTTAAGTAGAAACCAGTCAATTGCAGGCAGCCTGTGCACTCCCACCTCCGGGCCTCCAGTCCTGCGCTGGCTCCAGTCCTTGCTTCACTGGGGTGGGGAGGAGCATCAGGATGTCTTGTCTCTGGGCCAGGCGGGACTGCCCTGGGCAGGGTGAGGATGTGGAGAAAGTTCTTGTTAACTCTCACCCTCAATTTGCTCTCCTCTTCCAAGTGCAGCATTTGAGTTAGATTCCAGCTTTAAAATGCCATCGAGTGGCTTCTGTATGGATTCTGTAGTATAACTATTCAGGGTGACAAAAAAAAAAAAAAATTGAAATGTACTTAAATATCAAATTGAAACATAATTAAAGCAGAACTCAAATTCTATGAATAAAACTGAAGAAGGCGTGAAACTTCTGTTTACCATTAATGTTTGCAAATTGTCAATCTTAGGAAATGAACTTGAGTTACAAGGTTAAAAAGACAATTCAGAAGTCCAAGTTATGGCAATGTTTTTGCTACTTTAAGTGGATTAGTTCATCCCCAGCACAGCAGGACATGAAGTCTCCCTACCCTTCTGACCTTCCACAGTGCTCTTTCTGGTTGAATTTTGTCCCCTTGATGGCTGGGAAGAGTGAGCTAAAAATAGGGTTGAATTTTACTCTACTTTAGTAATTTTAGAGCAGTGGAGAACAATTTACGTAGCATTTATTGGTTGCTGTGTGCAGCCTGTGGTGCCACCAGGCCTGTGAGTGAAGAGTTGGGATCAGATCGTCCAAGTGACTCAGGCCAAGCTAAGGTCATGATGGGCGCATGCATGTCGCCTGCAGGGGTGGCCTCCTTCCTGTATGCCCAGGAGCTGGCAGACCAAGACACACCCAGGCCTAGCATCATATTCCTGCTTCTTGCCAACTATATTTCCCTTGGAAACACCTTGGCCAAATCCCAGCTGCTCTGTCTCTCTAGCAGAGTGTCTTGTGCTCATCAAGAAGTAATTTTAAAAAATATTTTAAAGTGCTCAGGTGCATGGAATCCCATGTGCTGTCTGTAAGTGACAACCAGAATATCTACTGTTAAGACTTTCCTTTGGTTTGTGTCTGTTGTTCACATTTTATTTTTAAAATACTCAAGAAGTGCAGATAAAACTACATGCTCAGTACCCAGAGTGAACCGTTATAAGCTTTTGATCATATTGCCTTTAGGTTTCTTTAACAGATAGGCATCCACAGTTCATTTTGAGGCTGGGGGGAGTCCTGTAGGCAGCAATGATGGCTGCTTGAGATGGTCCTATGTCTTGATTCTGAGGATTAAAAGGAATAAATGAAGAGTCTTCATCCTTGCCTTAAGCAGTGCATCCTTGCTTTTGTGCAGAACCCAGGTGTTCCATTGTCTTAAGAGCCATTGGCTCTGAGGTCTTTGGTGGTCTTTCACTGTCCTCGAGGGCGAGGAGGGCTTTACTGACTCAGAGCTGGCGTCCCTGCGTCATCTCTGAGTCAGAGTTCTTGCCATCAGCATCCAAGGATGCATTGGCTGGCCTGCTACTGCACTGCCAAGGCGGGAGCAGCCACAGTGCTGGTGACCATGCTCTGACCCCTTGGTCATCAGGCCCACGTACCTAGGAAAGCAGGGTCAGCAGGTGTTTTGTGTGTCCAGATCAACATCTTGAGTTTAACCAGTGCAGGCAAGCTTCCAGGTGTGGGCAGGAGTGTGTGCAACTGTGCAGGCCTGTGGCTCTTGGCCTGCATTCTCAGCAGCCGAGTTCCTCCATCCTGGTTCTGCCTTCTCGAGAGGGGAGTCCAAGGACCCATCTTCCACTCTTTAGAATCCAGAAGGAGCTTGAGCTTTAGGGTCTAGTCTGCCACGTGATGCTCCAGTTCTGAGGAATGGGCCTTAAAAACTAGGCTTCTCCATTTTCTTTTCCCCAGTTTTTTCATCTGGAATCAGTCTAGACTGGGTGGATTCAACTTCCCAGGAGAGCTCTGTGTCAGCCACTCGTTCAGGATGGGAGCATGAGGAGGTCTCGGCCACCACCACGCAGTGGCTTCTCAGTTTCAGGAGGCAGCCTCTCCCTCCTTCAGATTCACCTTATTCCAGCTGTTCGTGAACCATTTCCATGTTTACCAAAGTCACTCTCAGACCATACCCACCCACCTCCTGTTCTCCTTCAGTGTCTGTGTCTGTGACAGTGTTTGTGCTACCTGTTACTGCAGTGGTGTAGGGTTTGGGTGTTTGGGTTGTTTTTTTTTTTTTTTTTTTCCCAAAACTAACTCTCACCTGTCTTTTTCCCTCTGCGCTCACCCATGCTATCCCACTCTGCCTCTCAGATCTTGCAGTTTTCAAGGAACGACTTCGAATGCTAACAGTAGGAGGTATGAAAATAATGAGCCTTTCACTTTTCTGGAGCTGAGGACTTCATTTGAACAGGACATGCAACTTTCCCCAGCATGCAATTTGGGGAAAGTTGACACAACTCTGTCGAGTGTTTTGAAGTTTGTTCATTATTTTGAGATATGTTTTTCCTATCACTTAGCTGTTACCCAGCAGGTAGAGCTACTTACCGTGTCATTTTTGCTTCTGTCCATTTGTGTTCTGAAGAGCATTTTCACCTTCACATGTGTCTCACCATCGCTTCGCTGAGCTTCCATCTTTAGCGTAGGCTGTCTCTAGCTCCTGCTGTAGCCAGCGGGGACCTGAGGCCACACTACGTTCTGCATGTTGGCACATCCTTTCCTCCACGTTCTGCCCTGTGCCTTTGACTGGACTCTGGATTCTTTCAGATTCTGCTTCCTGGGCATTTTTGACACCGTTTTTCTTTTGATCTTCCCATGTTTAAAGAGCTGATAAAAAGTTACTTAATGAAGTAAGGAATTCTTAGTGACCCTTGGTTCTGGGCAGAGCCCCTTTGAAGAATCCAGAGTGGGGTCCCCAGGGGTCCTCTGCCTGCTGTGGCTCACCCCAGTGGCCAGTCTTCCTTCCATGCCAGGAACTCAGAAGTTCTCGTTTTCTTCCATCTTACTGATAATATTTGTGAGACTCCAGTTTTAATTAAACTTTTTGTTTTGAGATAATCGTAGATTCAAACACAGATATGAAAAATAAGAGAGACATTCTCACGTGCCTTTCAACCAGTTTCCCCAGTGGTACCATCTTGTACCTCACGCCAGGATGCTGACACTGACAGCAGTCAAGCCACAAGTGTCTGCATCACCTCAGCTGCCCCTTTGTAGCCACACTCACTCTCCTTCCATCCCCTCCCCCCATGTTTGACCCCTGGCAACCACTGTTCTGTTTTCCATTGCTATAGTTTTGTCATTTCAAGAATGTTTTACGAATCACAATATGTAACATTTTGGAATTGGTATTTTTCAATCAGCATGATTTTCTAACACCAGTTTTTTCTTATTTGCTGAGTAACATTCCCTGCCATAGGTGTCCCACAGTTGTTTTAACCAATTTTTCATTGAAGGACGTTTGTGTAGTTTCTGTTCTTTGGCTAATAGGGTCTTTTACAGAGCAAAAGTTTTAAACTCTGAAGTCCAGTGTATCAATGTTCCTTTTTATGGATTGTGCTTTTCATATCAAGTTTAAGAACTCTTTTCTTAGTTCTAGATCCTGAAGATGTTCTCCTTGGTATTTTTCTAAAGGTTTTATAGTTTTCATTTAGCATTTAAGTCTGTGATCCATTTGAGTTCATTTCTTGGATGAGATAAGTTTAGATCAAGGTTGGTTTGTTTTTGGCCTGTGAATGTCAACCGCTCTAGCACCATTAACTGAAAAGTTTGTCTCTCCTTATCTTTGAATTACTTTCACACTTTTGTCAAAAATCAGTTGGACTTATTTGGTAAGTCTGTTTCTGGGTTCTCTATTCTTTCCCTTAATAAGTGTCTTTCCCCACAAGTGCCACATCGTCTTAATTACTATAGCTGCTGAACTTTATTTTCCTTTTTTTCAGAATTGCCTTGGCTGTTCTAAAGGCCTATTTCTTTCCTTGTAAATTTTAGAATAAACTTGTCTAGGTTTATGAAAACTCTTACATTTTGATAAGAATTGTGTTAAACCTATAGATCAATGTTAGAATTAACATCTTTACTATGTTGTGTTCCAGTCCATGAACATCTTATTTATTTAGATCATCTTTGATTTCTTTCATCAACTTTTTGTAGTTTTCAGCATACAGGTTCTGTACATGTTTTGTTAGATTTACCTGTCAGTAGTTCCCTTTTAAAAGAAAATTTTAATGTCCACCTGTTCTTTACTAATATCTTGAAATGCTATTGATTGTGTTTATGTAGTACCCTATGTCCTTGCTAAGCTCACTTATTCTAGGACTTCTATTTTTTTGGTAGATTCTTTAGGATTTTCTGGATAGACGATCATCTCATTTTTATCTCCTTTTCTTGCCTAATGCCCTGATTGGATCTTCCAGTACTATGTTGAACAAGAGTCATGGGAATGAATATCCTTGCTTTGTTCCTGATCAATGGTAGATTATATTGATTGTTTTTTCAAATGTTAAACCAAACTCTGCTGGAATAAACCTCAATTGGTCATAGTATATAATTCTTTTTGCATATTGCTGTATCTGTATGTGTATGTAGACATATACACAAAGATATATATATATATATATATATATATATATATATATATCTGCATCTATATTCATAAGGGATATTGATCTATAATTTTTTTTTCTGACTGTCTTTGTTCTTAGTAACAGGGTAATTCTGACTTCATAAAGTAAGTTGAGAAGTTTTCTTCCTATACTCTTTTCTGAAAGAAATTGTGTAGAATTGGTATTAATTCTTCTTTAAACATTCAGTAGAATTCCCCAGCAAAACCATCTGGGTTTAGAGTTTTCTTTTTCAGAAGCTTTTTATATTTATGAATTCAATTTCTTTAATAATTACAGAGCCATTCAAAGTGCCTGTTTCTTACTGGGTAGATAACAGCAGTTTGTGCTGTTCTAAGAATGATTTGTTTATATCTGAGTTGTCAAATGTGTCTGTTGTTCATAGTATTCCCTTAGTATCTTTTTTTGTATCTGGAGGGTCTATAGTGATACCCTGTTTTATTTCTGATATTGGTAATTTGTGTCTTCTTTCTTTGTTAGTCCTGTTACAGGTTTGTCAGTATTACTGATCTTTCCAAAGAACCAATCACCTCTTTCATTGATTTTTCTGTTTTGCTATTTTCAATTTCATTGATTTCTGCTCTTATCTTGGTTATTTCTATTTTTTTTTTATTATTATTTCTTTACTTCTGCTTTCTTTGTGTTGGTTTTCTTTTTTTTTTTTTCTTCTTTCTCTGAGTCCTTATGGTAAGACCTTATAGATTACTGATTAAAGAGAAGTCAGTTTCTTGTAGACAAGCATATAGTTGGGTCCTGTTTTTTTAATTCACTGTCAATCTTTGTCATCTGAGTAATATATTTAGATCATTTATATTTAACTATTGATATGTTATGGCTTAAGTCTACCATTTTTTCCTTCATTTGTTTGTCCCTTTACGTTTCTTTGTTTTCTTTTTCCTGACTTCCTCTGGGTTTTTAAACCTATGCTTTAAAATTCCATTTTTATTTGTATAAAATCCTTTCAGTCATATCTCTTTGTGTTTGTAGTGTCTTTTAGCCTTTTTAGTGGTTGTGTAGGTCTATGATATTTCATATACATAACCTGTCACAATTTAATAATGTCATCATTTTACCAGTTCATGTAAGTGTACTTGCCTCCCTTTATATCCCTTCATTCTCTCCACATATAATATGTAATTGTCTTAAATATTTCCTCTACATGTATTCGGAACAGCATCAGATAGTATTACAAATTTTGCTTCAATTGTCAAACATACTTAAGAAGACCCAGGAGGAAGAGGAGTCTGTACTTTTTAGTTCCACATTCTTCCTTCCTTCCTCCTGTCTCATTCCTTCATTTTTTAAAATTTATTTATTTGGCTGTGTTGGGTCTTAGTTGTGACACTTGGAATCTTTAGTTGCAGCACATGGGATCTAGTTCCCCAACTAGGGGTCGAACCCAAGCCCCCTGCATGGGGAGCACAGTCTTAGCCACTGGACCACCAGGAAAGTCCCCTGTCTCATTCCTTCTGATATTCATTTCCTTTCTGCTTACAACTTCTTTTAGCCATTCATTTAGGATGACATATTCTCTTAGTTTTTTTTTTTTCATTTGAAAATATTTTTATTTCCCCTTTATTTCTATAGGATATTATCACTATATATAGGATTCTGGGGAACCAGTTCTTTTTTTCAGCTCTTGGTATATGTGATGCCACTTAATTCTGGCTTCCATGACTTCTGTAGAGAAATCCAGTGTTATTTAAGTTGTTTTGTCCTCTAGGCAAAGTGTCACTATATTCTGGCTGCTTTCAAGATTTTTTCTA
The DNA here is from genome assembly GCF_023699985.2 of Odocoileus virginianus. NCBI lineage: Eukaryota > Metazoa > Chordata > Mammalia > Artiodactyla > Cervidae > Odocoileus > Odocoileus virginianus. The sequence goes on from NC_069674.1 coordinate 40,128,644, forward strand.
TCTTTAAATTCAGAGGTTTAATTGTAACATATTTCAACATGGATTTCGTTGGCTTTATTCTGTGAGTTCACTGAGCTTCTTGAGTCTGTGGATTAAGTCTTTTGTCATATTTGAAAAGTTTTCAGCCTCCCTCTTTTTCTTCTTCTGGGATTCATCAACACAACTTTGAAATCTTTTGTCACAGCATCACATGTCCCCAGCAGTTTGTTCCCTTTTTTCTTCCTGGTCTGTTTTCTCTGTATTCTTCAGATTGGTTCATTTCTATTGTTCTGCCTTTAGGTTCACTGATTCTCTGTTCCCTGCTAATGCCATACTGAGTTTTCATTTGGTTTATTATATTTTGCAATTTCAAAATTTCTCATTTGGTTCTTCTTTGTATCTTCAATTTTTGAAGAGACTTTCTTCACTGAGACTTAATTTTTTTCATGTCTCTGTCATGTTTTAATTGCTCACTGGAATCATTTGATAATGACTCCTTGAGAAGGAGATAATTCTAATTAGATAATTCTAACATCTGTGTCATTTTGGTTAGTGCCTGTCGATTATTTTTTCTCATTTAATCTGATATATTCCTGGTCCTTGTTATAAGTGATTTTTTTAATATTGAAACCAGGACATTTTGGGTATTACAAGACTTGGGATCTTGTTTAAATGTTTGTTGTAACAGGGCGCCTCCGAACACTGCTATGGTAGGGAGGGGCCCCCCTAGTTACTCCCCCATGGGAATGGGTGTTTTGGGCCCCAGAGTCTCTGTTGACTTTGGGGTAGGGGAATGGACTAGTGCATTCCGTCCCAGAGAGAATGAAAATTTGGGCTTCCTCTTGGACCTTCTTTGAAAGCTTTAAGTAGGGTCAGAGGTCAGAGTGCATTGTAGCCTGGCATGGGTGTTGATGGAGCTGCAGTGTGTTATGTATGTTTGGGTGGAATAGAGCAGTCATGGTCTAGAAGTTTTCTGTTCTGCTAGGGTGCCCTTCTCCTGGTTCTTTAAAGAGAGCAGCTTTTATTGGGGCTTTTTTAAAATCTACACCGGTAGAAATTTCCATGTTCTTTGCTCCAGGTCTGGGATATGGGAGCCCAAAAGGAAACCCAAGGGACCTCCTTGGATGATCTGCCTTTTACTCCACCCTTTGGCATTGTCTTACGTTTGTTTTGTATGCAATATCTGTGGTTTTTAGTTGCACTTAGTGGGAGAATAGATAGGAATATGTCTATGCTACCTTCCCAGAAGCCGACATCTGTTAAGTTATCAAATGACTGAGGAACTCAGAAGCAGGGCTAGCAGCTTTGAAGTTCAGTAATGATCCAAGTAACTGAGTCCAAGAATGATCAGTTCAGGGTTGGGGAAGTGAAGCATCACACATATGGTGAGGCTGAGGGCCCCACAACAAGCCCACATGCTCTGGGACACACAGGTCACCTGGTTAACTCCACAATCAAAGTGTTCCCGACAGAGTATGCTCTCTTTGGATACTCTGGTTCCCTGAGCCCCCACTGCTGAGTGTTTCCACCAGCTAGGAAAAGTGCCCCCCCAAGTAACTCTGGTTTTCCTCCTAAACGCTGAGAGCTGGGCTATGAATGGCCAGGGCCACACTTTATCAGACCCTTGTGATGATCCATCCTCATTCTTGATTAGAATAACAGGAGGAAACAGGTGCATAGCGTAACCAAGCCACTCAACCATCACTACCACCACCCCAAGGTGAAAAGACTAGGTTGTTTTTGTTTTAATTTTAGAAAGGGGGAGGAGCGGTTGAAAAATAGAATTTGCTTTTGCTTTTAAAATTAAAAAAATTAAAAAGGATCCTAGGGCATTAGATGAATCAAGGTAGTCATTCCCAAGGGCATTAGTTGAATCAAGGTAGTCATTCCCAAGAGCATTAGATGAACAAAGGTTGTCATTCCCAAGCCAGCTTGGGAAAGGGAGCTTCCTGGCCCACCCATGACCAGTTGAGTCAGGGTCTGGCATTAGAGCCTGGAAATGTGCATTTTTACAACTCTCCCAGATTCCCCAGAGACTTGGATACACAGCTGTGTTTGCAAGCAACTGCTTGAGTCCCTTACTGGGCCGTGTTTCTTATTTACACTTAATTAGGTCAAGAAATGGGAGAATGTCTGATCTTGCAGTCAGGTGTTGGAGACTGTGGGTACTCGGTTAGAGTTTCATGTTTCATGAAGTCTGGGATTGTGAACTGCAGCTTTCCTCACTCCAGCCAGTGTTCTAGGGGTATGGTGCCTAAGGTAGTGTCCCCTGACAGTTTTCCTTCAGGTCTCTTCCCCTTTGATAATTACTGTAACATGAAACAAGCATGTGATGCCTGGTAAAAAGCCCCTGCACCATGTGTTTATCAGCTTGAAATATGCTTTCAGGTGGAGAGGCACCATGCTTGTGGTGCTCAGCAGAGAGCAGTGATGATTTGGTGATAGTCAGTGATACAGTAAATTCTTTAGTGATTAGTCAGTACATGTGTGTCAGTATTGGACTGGGGAGAACAAGCATCAGATCTGTGAATGCCAAGTGCTGTTTGGAGAATGTTTCTTTATGTGCAGTTGGGAGTTCTTCCAGGAGAAGGTGCCATCCTTCATTAGATGGCTGTGGGAGCCTCTGCCCTGCTGCCCGGCAGCTCTCCCTGCAGGCCCCTTGGCTTCTTGGTGACTGTCCCTCACTTCTCAGTCTCCTAGCTTCCTGTCACTCACCACCAACAAATGTTCTTGCCATTAAGACATAGGTGACCTAGTTCTAATCCAGTTCCTCATTTTCTACTTGAATTTTCTCCTTAACTATTTTTCATTTGCTTTCTGATTGACTTACCTAATGCCTTTTCAAACCTAAACTGCTTTGTGTCTTTGGGACCTTGAAATACACTTTTTTCTAAATTATGAATAATTGGTGCACTGGACTAATATATGTGTAATATGAACTTTATTCTCATTTTCCTATGATGCCAGTAATATACTCAGCTTGGTTTGTTGCTAAAGTTTGTGTCTCTGGCTATAAGATAGTATTTATTTTCACATATAACAGAGGTTTTATGATTTTTCTGTTCTCTTTTCTCTCCTCTGGGGAGTCCCTTCCCCTTTTCCTAAACTGTGGCCCCCGTGTGGCTGTGCCCCTCTCTCCTCCCCCACGCAGGATTCTACGGTCTGGACGAGTCTGACCTGGACAAGGTCTTCCACCTGCCCACCACCACGTTCATTGGAGGGCAGGAGTCCGCTCTTCCTCTGCGAGAGATCATCCGACGCCTGGAGGTGAGAAAGCTGGGCTGTTTCCCGAAAGCTCCAGGGAACTTGCGAAAACTTGTGGAAGCCTCCAAACTAAGTGGTTTTCTTTCCCTTGATCCTATATATATTTTTTTAATGTAAGGGAAGAAGCTTTTTTTTTTTTGCTATTTTATTGATGAAAATCCATGTTTTTGTATTTTTACAATCAACCATAAAAACAAAAGGTAGAATTTGCTTCTAAGACTTAAAAAAATTGTGTCCTAAAGCATTAGGTAAACAAAGACTGCTATCTGCAAGCCTGCTTGAATAGAAACACCTAGGGAAAGCCCTGGCCCACCCACAACCAATTGAATCAGTTCTGGTTTTGGAGTCTGGAAATATGCATTTTTACAAATCTCCTAGAGATTGGGATACATAGCTGTGTTTGCAGGCGACTGCTTGTCCTGAGTCTCCATTTGTCCTGATCCCAGCATTTGAGAGGGGCAGAGAGCCCTGCTCAGCTCTCATTTCAGTCAGTGCCAGAGCCCAGGAGTTGGGCTCTTGTGGGACAGTTGGGCCTGTACTCCAGGGGTCCCAGCCATAGCACCCCTGTCCCCAGAGGGCCCCACGTCCAGGGCTCTTCCAAGAAAGCCTCCCATTCCAACTTATCCTAGCATGGAATACCTCATTCCCATGGTTTACAGATACTGTGTAAAGTTACCCGACGATGGTGTGTTAGGTATGTTTACACGTGATATGTGCATATACTAGGCTGCTATGTGACCTGACAGAACTCAGTGTGGTCTTGGTCCCGTGGCATAATAGTCAACTTGTAGCTCTTTGAAAGTTTAGAACAAGTGCAATTTCTTGTCTTCCTAAGGTAGAGAAGCTAAGAGTCAGCACCTAAAACTCCCTGCCCTTCCCTCCTGGGGACTGAGCCAAGACAAGAAAGACAAAACATGATCCAGGAGCCCAGTAACTGTGTGTTCCAAGTTAATAGCTGAATTCATGTTGGTAATGATGGAAACATACTGTTTTTGACCTAATAGTTTCCTTTGAGCTTTCAATTGTTCAGTAGTGGAAATATTGCCCCATCAGACATAAGTCAGGCGTAAGGAGCATGGGCAGGGTTCTCCTGCCTCCATGTATAAAGATGAGGAGGGAGCCCCCCTCCCCCCTCCCTTCCCTCTGCCTTTCTCTTCCTTCTCCCTCTTCCCCACCCCTCCCATCTCCTTCCACCCCTTCCTTTCCTCTCTACTAGGCTTGCAGCTCAAACTTGGGTCCCAAGGAAGACTCATCCATTTTAAGCTCATGGAGGAAGGTTCCAGGTTCATGTTTACAAACTTTGTGTCTGGGCTGTGCTTTCTCAAGTGTGTTTGTGCAGAAATACGCCATCTTCTGCAGCTCGGTAGATCAGGGAGCTATACATCTCAGGTGGGAGTGGTGATCCCCACTGGCTCTGAAGTCAGGGTAGGCAGGCCCTCACACCCCATCCCTGGGCTTCTTGTACATCCAGTTTAGAAGTTCCCAGTTTATCATGTGAAGTATCATCAGGGAAGTAGGGTTTGGGGTTAGTGAAAATACCTTAAACATCAAGGTCTTTCCTAGCTCCATTTCCTCTTTTCATGTCTTGGCTAGGGTGATAGCGAGAGTGTTGTGGTTGGCCTTTATTTGAGTTCAGGCAAATGTCCCTTTGTTTCATTATCACAGAGCTAAGGTGCAGAGGTGCTCACCCCTGCTCTAGAATGTGAGAGTAAGAAAGCAGGGACCTGGTGTCAGGTCTGGGCCCACCACTGGGATCCCAGGCGCATCTTTGCCCTACACCGTGCTGGCCAGTTTCCATGTTAGTTGTGAAAGCCAAAGAGGGTCACAGACAGAACCACCAAGCAGAACCCAGCACGCTTGGTCGGTATGGCTGCTGCAAAGGCACGTAAGGGCATTTGTGGGCCCTAAAACTTACTGTTGGGTGTTTCCTGGTGACTTAGTGGTTAGGCTTCAGCACTGTCACTACCGTGGCCACGGTTTGATCCCTGGTTGGAGAACTGAGATATCACAAGCTGTGTGGCATGGCCAAAATATTAATTAAGATTTAGTGGCACATCAGGGCATATCTTCTTTAATTCCAACACTGATTGGGGTTTGCTGTTGGCCCCTCATTCTGAACCCAGGACAGCCAGCAGGTGATGAGGGGAGAGAAGTGCTGATCACTTGGCTCAGGAAGGCTGTGTGGGCCCCTCCAGATGGCTCCCCAGCAGGTGCCTCTGTCTGGTCAGTGTCAGGAGAGACGAGAGAGGGCCCCCAGTTCAGCCCAGTACCCTGCCAGAGACTGCTCAGCACAGTCCCCATGAGGGGTTCCCAGAGGGCTGCCTCTCTGACACTCGACTCTCCCGTGCCTTTCCTATTTTCTCTCACTCTGATTTCCTGGCATGCATACTGCCCAAGTCACCCTATGCTTTCAACAGGACGCACGGCCTCCTTCCCAGCTGTGACATGTGAGTGGTGTCACGAAGTGCCTGCTCTGTTCAAGACCCTTTCTTTTGTATATGTGCAGTCATGCTTCTGTAGAACCCGATATCCCCAAGAGGAGTCAATTGTTAAAAGAAGAATGTAGAATTTGAAAGCCCGCTACAGTTGAGTGGCCTTTGAGCTATGATATCCACCAGCGGCACAGGGCCTTTTTTTCTCACAGTGCTGGGCACAGTCTGACCTTGAGGTCAGAGAAGCTGCCTTGCCCGGCAGCTTCCTTGTCCCCAGGACGGTGATTCTGTCCTCCCGCCATGAAAGGAACATACCTTGATGCAGGGCTTCTCACTCTCCCCTCCCTGCCCACTAGGCTCCATGCTACGTGGAGGAAGCATTTCATGGCCAAGTTCAGAGTGAGAGGAGGTCGCGGGCCCAGGCCTGGTGCCCCAGGTCATGGATGCTAGCTCTGCTGCATCTGAAGTGGAGGCCACCTGTTCCTCTCAACCTTCTGGCTAAGTGGGCAGTCAACATACCTGGGTGAACATCCCCTTGATTGTGTGTGTGTGTGTGTGTGCATTAAATACAGATGGCCTACTGCCAGCACATTGGGGTAGAATTCATGTTCATCAATGACCTGGAGCAGTGCCAGTGGATCCGGCAGAAATTCGAGACACCCGGGGTCATGCAGTTCACCAACGAGGAGAAGCGGACCCTGCTGGCCCGGCTCGTGCGCTCCACCAGGTACAGGGCTGCGCTGGCCCCGTCTGTGTGGTACACTCTGTTGATGGGGTTGGGTGGGTTTGGGGTGTGGCCACAGCTCTGTGAGAGCAAGGTTGTCCCTGCTGACATGCCTCTTCAGGGTGGCTTAGTTTCTGTCCAGGTTTGAGGAGTTCCTGCAGCGGAAGTGGTCATCTGAGAAGCGCTTTGGTCTGGAAGGCTGCGAGGTGCTGATTCCTGCCCTCAAGACCATCATTGACAAGTCCAGTGAGAACGGAGTGGACTACGTGATCATGGGGATGCCACACAGGTACCCGGCTGCCCCGTGAGCGTCCAGAGCACAGAAGCGGGGCACTGGGCAAGCCTGGTATACAGTAACCCTAATCCCTGCCCCCAGATGACCATCGTCACAGCAACCCCTCATTAGGCAGTCACAGTCACACTTGAGGCCATAGGTGGTTGTAGACAGACATCTTGGCCTCATGACCGTGTTGGGATCATAGGTGAGGGAGGTTAACCTAGAGGGAAGGTGGCTTGATGACACAAAGCAGAGACCTCAGCTTGAGGAGGCCGAGGATGGAGCATTCACTGCAGGCTGGCAGCATTCTCTGTTTTCTCCTTTTCTTCCTCCTACCTCGTCATGGCCTTGGATGCCAGGCAAGCAGAGGCTAAGTGTCCCCCATCAGCTATGGTCTCAGCTCCTCTTGGGCTGCAGACTGAGGCACTGCCTGTCCCTCAGGGGAGAAAGGGGATAAAACAGCATTGCCTGCTGCCCAAGGCCCAGCTCAGACCCTGCTCACTCCTCTATGTGTCCAGGGGGAGACTGAATGTGCTTGCGAACGTCATCAGGAAGGAGCTGGAGCAGATTTTCTGTCAGTTCGACTCAAAGCTGGAGGCAGCTGATGAGGTGAGATACCTGATTTCTTTTAGAAACTAGCGTAGCTCCAACCCACACCAGACCCTGACTTCATTTATTTCTCCAGAAGGACTTATGGGATCTAGGATCCTCTATACCACTCACAGAAAAAGGAAGTGGCCAGTGGCTGACCTCCCAGAGAAAAGAGAGATGAGAGGCCTGGCAGCCCCCACAGTTCTCCCCGCCAGGGGTGGGGATGTGGCCCTCTAGTTGAGGGACCTCCTCCTTGTACTCTGGGAGGAGCCATTCTGGAACAAGCCCTCCCATCCTTCTAGGAATGAGAGTTCTGGTTGTAGAAATAACACAGGACAGGGCTGTCACAGAGAGTAAGCATCTCCCTGCCTAGGTGAAAGCCTCACCGTTTGTGCCGGCAGGGTTCTGGAGATGTGAAGTACCACCTGGGCATGTATCACCGGCGGATCAACCGTGTGACCGACAGGAACATCACCCTGTCGCTGGTGGCAAACCCTTCCCACCTGGAGGCTGCTGATCCTGTGGTGATGGGCAAGACCAAAGCTGAGCAGTTTTACTGCGGGGACACTGAGGGGAAGAAGGTGAGACAACGTGAGCTGGCCAGGGGCAGTCCTGAGGCCAAACAGTCCAGGACAGGCTCACAGCCACAGGCATGCCCCAGACCTCACATTTCCGAAATTGAGCAAAATGTTCTGAGTGAACTTCCAAAGAGTAGCAATAGTAAACCAGTCCCAGTTACAGATACGCTTCCTCCCAAGTTGTGACCACCAGGGCTAGATGGGGAGTAGTTTGCTTTTGTTGTCACCACACCTGTGGAGAAGCTAGTCTTGCAAAATAATCATGTTGGTCAAAGAGGTTTTGTCATTGAACAAGAGGAGAGGGTCTTAAGGAGGAGGTGTGGGTGAGCCTAAAGGAAGAATTATGAAGCTGACAGATAGAAGGAGAGATGGCTCAGTCAGTATTAGGGTGGCACCGTTTAGAGATGGAGAACAGCTCAAGGTCTGGATTGTCCTAATACAGAGGTAGAGAATAGCTCCAGGTTTGGATGGCCCTAGTACCAGCATTTTCCAGATATGTGATGGTGAATGCTTAATGTTGATTAGCCAGCCTGCTGGTATATAGAAATCCTCAATGGATTGTAACTGTTTGTCCTTGTTTGATCTCAAAGTACAAGTCTGTCTTTTACAAATTATATGGTTCTTACTATTGACAACCTCAAAGCCAAGCAATCAAGAAAATCAACTTTTTGTAGTGTCTGTGTGAGCATTCTGGGGCGTGTTTGAAGTCAGCATCACCACCGTGCTCTCAGGCATCTATTCTTCCTAGGAACAGGGTCACATGTGAGAAAGCTAATAGAACATACACATTGTGATATAAAGCTGCAGGTTAACTGGTAAGGAACTTCAGAAGAGGAATACATGGGTATGGAAGGAAGTGGAATGAAAGGCAGTCGAATCTTCTCATTGATAGAGCAGATAATTGTCATATTTAATTAAAGAAACAGCAGGACTTAGGTAGATGGGAAGAAAAGAATTTCCCTGGAGATGAAAGATGGACAAAGATGGCGGCAGGTGGGGGAGGTGCTATGGGCAGAACAGGGAGGAAGTGGGTGGGAGGCAGCCTGGCCGAAGGATGCCCTGGTGAGCCTCAGACTTTTTAGAGGTGGAGCCAGTTATTAGTTTACTAGGTTCTTTAATTCAAGACACTGTAACTCTATTCATACTGTGTTTGGATGGTTTGAGGGTAATGGGGTCCCAGCCGGAGGTGGCATTGGGAATAGGAAGTAGTTCCTGTACCACAGAGAAAGCGTATAGCCTGTGGGGAGGATGTTGGGACATGAGAGTTACTTCCCTGGGCTTGGTAGCCTGGACGGTGCCACAGAAGCTCCAAACAGGCAGAAAGTGGCTTCCTGTGCAGCCCCCGAGGCCACCAGTGACACTGTGGCAGGGGAAGGATGGGGAGGAGGGCAGCATCAGTGACTGGCACCTCCAGCATTTCTGCTGTCCATGGCTGGGACACTTGCCCAGGCTTTTGTGGCCGGGGAGGGGAACAAGATGGCAGAAAACATTATGTGATATTCACATTCATAAATTACAGACACACAGCCATTTAGGCATCGCTTGATCAGAATGCTGGAAACACCCTGAAAAGTAATGAAATAACTAGACAAAAGCGATGGAGGATATCTAACATGCTTCAGATGATCACAGCAATCAATCCTGTGAGGCCAGGAGAGGCTGGTTAGCCCCATGTGGTCGCCAGGTGCTTGTCTGAGGGAGTGCCCGGTCTACAGGTGTGCCCTGCCCGGTGTGAATGGCCCATGCCCAGAGGCCCCCAGCCTTACCCCTCTCTCTGAACCCACCCTTGCCCTGCTCAGTGGATGGGTCAGACCCCACCAGTCCTCCACACTTGCCGTCCTTGCTACTCATCCCAAACCTCTAGGCAATTATCTGATTTCTGTTAAACCCAGAACCCAGGAAGCTGGAGTATTTGTTACATAACCTTCAGTGTTTCAGAAAAAAAATATGTAATTTCTATAAATGTGGCCAAGGTTGTTCTGTAAGCTGGTGCAAGATTGAGCCTGCCCCAGCTTGGCTCAGGGTTGGCCCTTGGGACGTTCATGTGGGGAAACAGCTCACCAGTGCTGCAGGCAGAAAGGAGTAGGTAGGAGTATGATTTCAGCAGCCGGTAGCATGCTGGAGACTACAGGGACGACAGGTAGCCTGGCAGGTGGCCCAGTACAGCTTCACCAGAAGATCAAGAGAAATAGCGAGAAGAGAGGGGAGGCTAGCCTGAAGTGCCCAAAGGCAGGAATCCGAGGTTGTATAGAGAAGGCTCTGCAGAGAAGCCGCTTGCACCCTGGTGATCAGGGAGGGGCGCTAGGTCCCCTGATTGTTTGGGACCTGGCAAAGCTTCTGTCCTCTGAGGTGGTCCCTGTACAAACCCAACACTTGTGTCTATATCTGCCTGTCCTAGAGAGCGCTCCCGCAGCCACCATGGCAGGACACATGGGGTCTGCTACAAAAAGAATCTAGATTTTGTCTCTGAAGAGCACATGAACCTTCCCTTCCTGGCATGAGAACCAGGAAGGTGACAGGAGCTGAGGACACACAGCAAGAGGGCATCAACAAATAGGGGTGGCAGGGTCACGGGGGCACCAAGCCAGCAGGTAACGTATTGAGGACAGTGCGAATGGTGTCTCACGGTGCAGGAGGTGTTTATAGATGTGGAAGGAGGAAGGCACAGAAAAAGGATTGGAGTTGGAGGTGTTGTAGTTACACAGTGTATAAATTTAGAAATCTCTGTACGTGAGCTGAGTATCCATTTTTTGGCTCTGGGCTGAAAGAGCCTAGAAGTGATGGTGTTCTAGTAGTGATGAGCACACAAATAGTCTTAAATGTGATCCTCCACTGAAGGAACCAGGCTCCTTAGAGAAATGTCCGATTCCAGGGCTGGGCAGGAGTCTGAGAAGCTCTTGTGCCAGAAAGCGGGGAGCCACCCCCACCATGAACCTGTTTAGACGGCATGGGGCTCCCACACCAAGTCCGGGGCAATGTAAGCGTCAAAGTAACTACTGAAACTAGTCAGTTACAGCCCATTAACAGGGCTTTACAACAGGAATTACAACAGGAATTCGTGAGCGCATATTAATACAAATAAAGGTTGAGCAGAGAACACTGTTACGTAACACGAGTGCATAAAGGTAGGGGTGACACCTGGAAGCATCCAGGAGGTGCCACGGAGGCTGCTGGGTGGGTGGGGGTGTGGTGAGGAGCAGGATGTAAAGGTTCTCCTCACTGTGCTCCTTACCGAGGGGAAATGGTGAGTTTAAAGGGAGAAAGCTGGACAACTACCTATCTGCATTCACATGGGGCAGGCCACCTCGGGTGTCCCAGGTATGGCATGCGCCGTTCCTGAGTCTGTTCACGAAGGACGGTTGGAGCCCAAGGCCTGTCCAGAATGTGGAGATGGGAGAGATAAGGGGCTGCTCCAGGTCGGAGAAGCCGAAGAGGCGTGGTCCTGAGAGCACGTCTGCATGGCCGGGGAGGATGGGCTCTGGGCCAGCGTTGCTTTCCTTATGAAAGGGCCCTGCGTGGTGGGTTCTGGGCAGTGGGCGTTGGCTCTGCAGCAGATGGTGGTAGGGTGGTGGCTGTGCGGACATGGCGCGCACCACCTGGAACACATCACGGGGGAGGGGCTGGGAGGGGCCCGGGGGTCTTTGTGCTTCCCTGCCCTTTTCTTTCTAAGTTTTAAATGACCTCAAAATACATCATTTTGGGGCTTCCCTGGTGGCTCAGTGGTAAAGAATCCACTTGCAGTGCAGGAGACATGGGTTCGGTCCCTGGGCCAGGAATATCCCACATGCCACAGAGCATTTAAGCCTGTGTGCCAACTACTGAGCCTATGCTTTAGAGCCCAGGAGTCGTGAGTGCTGAGCCCTTGTGCCATAGAGTCCGTGTTTTGCGACAAGAAACGCCACCGCAGTGAAAAGCCTGTGCACCACAGCTAGAAAGTCACTCCCACTCTCTCCAACTGGAGAAAAGCCCACACAGCAGCAGTGACCCGGCTCAGCCAAAAACAAATACTACATCATTTTTTGAAAAGTGGATCATGACGTACTCTCCCACGTGCCTTGTGGACACGGTGGCCAGGACCACGTCAGATTTGGGTTCTCCTTTGCCTGTCTGTAGGTCATGTCCATCCTTCTGCATGGGGACGCCGCATTTGCTGGCCAGGGCATCGTTTACGAGACCTTCCACCTGAGTGACCTGCCGTCTTACACGACTCATGGCACTGTCCACGTGGTTGTCAACAACCAGGTAACCTTGGTGGCCCCGGGATCTTTGCAGCAGGGAAGGCTAAGGAGGCCACATCAGCAGTTAGACTTTGTCCTGAGGCTTCTGTGCTCATGTCAGTCTTACTTAGAGGGACATCTTATCATTTAGTACATTTTTTGTTTTCTGATTAATAAACTTGGACAAACAGGATACTTTCTTTAAAGTAGAGAGATGTTATTTATGCTGTTTTAAGAGCATGATATTATTTTAGAATATTTTCTACTAGACCCACAAGCATTTGGATGGCTTTTCTTTCTTAAGAAACTGGGGTTCTATATGCACAGTTTTACATCCACTTCTTATTTACCACAGTGTTTTCTCATGTCATATTCTCTTAAAATATTAATTTTGATGACAATATACATTATAGGTTGTTTCATAAAACATATTGCTGTGTTGTTAGACTTTTTTTTTTTAGACTTTTAACTAAGATTCTCATTTTTCACAGTTTTAAATAACGCTTATTGAACATTCTTATAAGTAAATATCTCTGCCCAACTCTAAAACATATAACATAGTTTATATCTGTTATTTCCTGTGCCATGCATCCAAGAGTTCATCTCACCAACTTGTGTGAACTTTCATATAACAGATACTTGAGTTCCTTTAAGTACTGGCGCTGTGTCAGGTAACAGGCAGAGAAAGGGCGCGTTCCCTATCATTATAGAGCTTATCGTTCTGGGAGAGGGGGCAGGGGGCCTACCAGCTACTGGGTTAGCCTGCAGATGTTTCTCTGAGGATTTGACCTTTAGGTGGAAATGCAAGTTCAAGTAGGCAAATGTTAGGGGGCAGGAGCAAGTCAGGGAAGGGTCCCCTCTGTCCAAGGGAGGTGATGAGGCTGTCACATCTAAGGTTTGAGGGGTTTTTTTGAGAGAAAGCAGCCACCAGCTGCTTCTGCATGGCCCCCAAGAAAGAGGGTCTTACTCCAGATGTGTTGAGAGGCCCTCGGAGGACCAAAGCCAGAAGTGACAAGACAGTTTGATTTATGAAGATGGTTTGTTGATACATGTGGAATGAGTTAGAGGAAGACAAACAGTTGCAACTGTCCCAGCAAGAAATAGACAGGAAGAAGGGAAAATTTAAACATGAAAGTAAATGTGGTAATCAGTACATAGTGAATGCCCAAGAACTTAAAATGTACAATGTCAAATACAAACAAGACAAGGAGCATTAAGGATGAATGTAACACACAGTATAACAGCTACTGCTTATTGATTGCCTACTATGTGCCAGACTAAATTAGTGACTTCACATCCTCTAACTTAAAGCATGATCCCTGTCTTACCCATGTGGTAGGTGCTATCATTCCCATTTTACACAGGAGAAAATTGAGCAGAGAGTTGAATAGCTTGCTTGAGAGTTGATATTTGAATTGCTTCTTTTAAAAAACAGTATTAGAAAAATGCCAAAGAAAGAGAAAGGTCTAAAAAACAATGCATCGCTGAACTGTGTTTTATTCAGATGACCAGGCACAGATAGTCTTTAGTCCTTGTTGGGTAGGAACTGAGTTGCCAGCGGCATGGTCTTCAGTCTGGAAACAGTAGAGCAAAGATCATTCAAAGGGATTGGAAGCCCCAAGACACAGGGAGGGTTTTTTTCTTTGTTTGTTTGTTTGTTTTTAAGAGAAAAGTTTTTCTATATGTAGTCTCCAGAGTCAGATGAATTTCATCTCAGGAGATTTTTTTTTTTGATTATATATTCTGATGGCAGAATCTATTTGATAATCTCTTATGGATCCTGGCAAGCAGGAGAGGTGCCAGATACTTTTAAAATTTTGTTTAGGGGATTTCCCTGGCAGTCCAGTGGTTGAGACCCCACACTTCCACTCCAGGGGGGCACAAGTTCAGTCCCTGGTCGGGGAACTAAGATCCTGTAAGCTGTACAGTTCAGTCACAGTATGTGTGTGTGTGTGTGTGTGTGTGTGTGTGTGTGTGTATCATGCTGCACAATTAATATCTTAATGAAACTGGAAGAAAGACGTAAATATATAAAGCTGAAATAAATAATCATATGGAGGGGCATTGTGGGGATGCCCCTACAATGCTGCAGCAAGACTGGAAACCAAAACTTGTACCACTTCATCAGTAGGGAGCTGGTAAGTAATTTATGATAGATCTATACATGTGTCACAAAGCTTTAACGAATTAATACATATAAATCAGTATACATATACATAGAGTGTTTAGAATAGAGACTGGTGGTGCTAGTGGTAATGAACCCGCCTGCCATCGCAGGAGACATAATAGACACAGGTTCCATCCTTGGGTTGGGAAGATCCCCTGGAGGAGGGCATGGCAACCCACTTCAGTATTCTTGCCTGGAGAATCCCATAGATAGAGGAGCTAGGTGGGCCACAGTCCGTGGGGTCACAAAGAGTCAGACATGACTGAAGTGACTTAGCACACATGCATAAATAAGCACTAATGTAAGTTAACAGCAACCACAGTGTAATAAAGCCATGTGAAAGAATGGATCTGTATATACTGTTGAAATCATCTGTAAGATACATTAAATGGGGTGGGGGGCGTAGAGCAGAATGTGGAGTACAGCTCTGTCTGTGTGTGTGTGTGAGAGAGTGTGTGTCAGTGAGTGCGCATATACCCACCATGTGTGCTTAAAGATACAGAAGTCAGTAACTGGCAGATATTGAGGAGGGCATCTGGGGGACTGAGACCTCAAAACTTCAAAGCAGTTCACTTTCTGTGAGGTTATAGCTGTAACGTGCATGCTATGATTCCTATCTTACCTGGTGCTTACCCACATCTCCCTGTGGGGAGTCCCAGATAGACCATGGGATTGTGCATGGTCTCTGTAAGTGTTTTTCAGAATTCTCACTGGTACATCATTTTTTAATGTTCTCATTGGTGTCTGACTAGTTCTAATCTTTTCTTTAGTCAGTATGATAAAGGAGTTTATGTAAAAGCAATTCATCATAAATAAAGAACTCTCAAACTTCTGTAAAAACCTACAGTTTTACTAATTTTTTTTTAGTCTTTCTGCTGGTTTTGGTACCATCTGTCATGATGTGGGGTCAGTTAAGAAGATCTGTAACAGGAAAAGAGAGGCCTGCTTGGCTGAGGCTTTCATTTCTCTGAGAACACACCTAGGATTTCCCCTTCTACATTTTTCTCCTAAGGAAGCCATCAGATGCAAACTATTTTTGTATAAGAATGTTTATCAAAACCAGTGAGTCTTTGTATAAATTTTGGCAAAACTGTAGGAAACAGTATTACATAATCATTAAAATATTTAATATCCTGGTGAAACATTCGCAGTATGGTGAGTAAAAATGCAGGGCACACTTGCTGCTGGGGAAGGCTGCATGGCCCAGCCACGTTGGAGAGTGCTTGAGGGTATTTGGGTGTAGAGCTCAGATCCTGTGGCTTAGTTTTCCCTTCCTTGGAGGACTGCAGATAACTCAAGTGTTTGCTGGAGAAAACCGGTGTAGAAGTGTGTACAGTAACAGTGTATTAATCATAAGTTGGAAACAACATCCACCGACAGGAGAATGGATAAATGAACTGTGGTACTATTTAGTACTTAGATTTCACCAAGCTCTGCTGGGAAAGTAGAGGTCCATGTTTCAACCTGGATGAACCATGAATATAAATTTGAACAGAAAGCAAGTTGCAAAGAATCTGTACCACATAAAGAGGATGCTACCATATGTAAGGTATATAGAATGTATACCTCTATAGTTTAAAAGACATGGAAATACTCTTCCAAAATGTTTATGTTATGAAAACCAAAAAAAGTAAGGAACCTTCCAGTTTAAGGGAGACCACAGAGAGGTGGTAACTAACGCACAATGAAGTGTTGGATTGAGTACTAGGCTGAGGCAGGAAAGACTGTATATCATTAGGACTATTGATGAAATGTGTATACTGAGGGGTCTTATAACAATATTCTATAATACTAAATTGCGTGAACTGAGAACTGTACCACGGCTGGTAAGGCTGTGTCCGTGTTTTAAGGACTAAGGACAGTCTTTTGGTCTACAACTTACCTGAAAATGGTTCAGAAAAAATGTGTGTGTGTGAGAGTGCGTGTGTGTAACGGAAAGAGTATATATAATAAAGGGGGCAAAATGGGAACCATTGTTGAATCTCAATAAAGAATCTTGGAGTTCTCTGTAGCTTCCAACTTTTTCATGAACCGGAAATGATACCAGTAAGCCTTTTTAATTTTAATAATCAGTAAGCCTAAGAAGGGGCTTCTTCTGGTGACTCAGTGGTAAAGAATCCACCTGCAATGCAGGAGACTTGAGTTACAGTCCTGGGTCGGGAAGATCCCCTGGAGAAGGAAATGGCAATCCACTCCTGTTACTCTTGCCTGGAGAATTCCATGGTCAGAGGAGCCTAGCGGGCTACTGTCCCTGGGGTTGCAGAGTTGGACGCGACTTAGCAACTAAACATAAACAACAAACCTAAGATATCTATATACTGTTTACTGACATGGAATACATACAGCAACATGTGGAAACTGTCCTCTACTTTCAGGGCCATGTAGTATCATACTTTTTGGATGTTTGAAGTAGTTCATAAAAATAAGTTTTAAATGCAGATTATAAAATTACAAATATATGATTAAGTTTTAATGTATCTAAGTGATGAGACCTTTAAATTTTCTTTTCAAAGAAAAAATACTCATGTTAGTGAACAGAGTGCAAAATAACAGCAATAGTAGGATCTGAAATTTTATATTTATATTGATATGTGTATGCATGCAAAGAAAATCATCTAGAAAGGAAGGCATCAAGATATTTACACTGAAACTGGTAGAATATAGATGATTTTAATTTTTCATACTCTCTTCCAAACTCTATTCAACAGGTATGAATTTTGTTACCAGAATAGGAAAAAAGAAAACAAATTTTTTTAAATAGCCCTTTAGGGACTGTCTCAAGAGTAGGCCACATGCAGCCAAGTGACCTCCAGCAGGTGGCCTTCGGCTCTGCCCTGCCTGCCATTAGCCCCACCCTCACCCTCAGACATATCCACTCTCGCCCCAGCCCTGTCCCCACCCTGCCATTGACCTGGGGTAGACTTGCCCTGGCCCACCCTACTTCTGTCCCGCTAATGCTTAGCAGTGTGCCCAAGCCCCCTGGCCAAGCTGCCTGTCCCTTGCAGATCGGCTTCACCACAGACCCACGCATGGCCCGCTCCTCGCCCTACCCCACTGATGTGGCCCGAGTGGTGAATGCCCCTATCTTCCACGTGAACTCGGATGACCCAGAGGCAGTCATGTATGTGTGCAAAGTTGCAGCCGAGTGGAGGAGCACCTTCCACAAGGATGTGGTGGTGGACCTGGTGAGTGACCTTAACCTGTGTCCTGGAGAGAGGGGTTAGGGCTCCCTAGGGCCAGGGGACACCTCCCTTCCCCTCCCGAGAGCTCCTGTGTCTTTGGCTTGGTTGCCCCAACCTGGGCAAGAAGGTAATTGGGGTCCTGTCCCAAGATAGTCCCAGGTCACTCTTGTTTCATCGGGGAACAGTCAAAGCAATTCTAGTGTGTGAAGGAGAGGGAGATAGGACCCTAATTCTAGAGGAGGTCAACTGAGGTGTCAAGTAGGAGAAATGGGACAGGTCCTCATAGGTCCTGGGTCCTGACCGACATGGTCCCTGATGCTGGGGTCTCCCGGCGTGCCCAGGTGTGTTACCGGCGCAATGGCCACAACGAGATGGATGAGCCCATGTTTACCCAGCCGCTGATGTACAAGCAGATCCGCAAACAGAAGCCCGTGCTGCAGAAGTATGCAGAGTTGCTGGTGTCGCAGGGCGTGGTCAATCAGCCTGAGTACGAGGTGCGTCCCTGGCTCTGTCCTGGTGGGTCTTTCCGGAGCCAAGGGGAGATAGAGAAGACCCACCACAGGGCCAGTGCTCACTTCTGCAGAGCACTTAGGATCCAAGTGAGAACGTGTGAAATATTTACAACTACAGCATTTCTGCACATAACCTGGAAGGTCCAGGCTACTGAGGAGTTAGTTCCATGAGGGAGGTGGGACCTGAGAGGACTTCACCTTGGCCTCTGAGGCTCATGGAGCCCAGTGCAGAGGGGTGAGGGGGTGAGAGGGTGGTGAGGGACCCAGCTCAGTAAAAGGCCTGCTGCGAGCTGATCTCTCTGGCTGGTCATGAGAGGAAAGGCCCATGCAGAGTGACGGAGAAAGATGAGCAGTGCAGGTCCTGAGCACACAGAGTCAGGGGCCTGTGAGTGAGGCTGGTTCTGGGATCAGGGCAGGTGCCAAGATGGCACTCAGGCTCAGTCCTCCTGGGGCTGCGCTCGGAGCCCGAGAACTGGACCAGTTCATCAGGAAGACTGGAGGGAGGGTGAGCAGGACCCACAGCCCGAAGTGGAGAAGGAGCCGCTGGGACGGAAATACTACCAGGCTTCCCACAGATCTCCCAGAGGTGATGCGTGTTGGGAGGAGAAGCCAGGGGTCCGTGGGGTCTGAGGGACTCTGCACTGGGAAGGTGCTGGTGTGCCCTGGCTCGGTGTGTGCTGGCTGGGTGCCTGGCATGCCCTGTGCAGGGCAGCGCTGACGGCTGCATTGTGCCCGATCCTCTAGGAGGAGATCTCCAAGTATGACAAGATCTGTGAGGAGGCCTTCACCAGGTCCAAGGACGAAAAGATCTTGCATATCAAGCACTGGCTGGACTCCCCCTGGCCTGGTGAGTGAGGCATGCCACCGGTGAACCCCTTCCGCCCACACCCCATGGTTCCCAGAATCGGACCCTCGACTGCTGCTCTCAAGGGAAGAAGATCTTGGCCACCTCTCAGCAGCATTTCACACGTCCACGGTTCTTTATATCAGCCTGCCCTTTCTGCCCCAGGCTTCTTCACCCTGGACGGGCAGCCGAGGAGCATGACCTGCCCCTCCACGGGCCTGACGGAGGACATTCTCACACACATTGGGAACGTGGCCAGCTCCGTGCCTGTGGAGGATTTCACCATTCACGGAGGTGAGGATGCCCTGCCCCGCCCCGCCTCGGCCAGCACCCGGGCCTTCGGAAGTAGTGCCGACTCCCTTCTGGCCTGAGACTGGTCCCTGTCTGGCTCAGGTTCCTGCCTCGTTCAAGGCCGTGCAAGGGTGATTGGATGAGGCAGCCTGTCTCCTCACCCCTGCCCCGGCATGGTCCTCAGCCAGCAGCACAGTGGATGAAGGCACGGGACGTCACAGCCTCCCTGGTCTGGACGCCACCCTTCTGGCAGCTCTGGACCCCGGAAGCTGGGGCCGCAGGGAGCTCTTGTCCTACGAGGGTGTTCGGGGCGGCTGGTGAACACCATCTGTCTCTGCAGGGCTGAGCCGGATCCTGAAGACCCGTGGGGAGCTGGTGAAGAACAGGACTGTGGACTGGGCTCTAGCAGAGTACATGGCTTTTGGCTCCCTACTGAAGGAGGGCATCCATATCCGGCTGAGCGGCCAGGATGTGGAGCGGGGCACTTTTAGGTAATGGCCTTGGTGTTCTTGTGGGCCCTTCAGAGCGGAGGAGATGCAAAAGAAGGGCTGTGGTGTTTGTCTTCCAGATGAAAATCACTGCCAGGAAGCAGTCATTAGATCCTTTTGTCTCAGGCCCAGAAGCACCCTATTCCTGCTCTGATTAGATGCTTTTGTTAAGAACGAGGCTTTGTGCCCCCAGCAGCGGCTGTGCGTGGCGTCTAGTCTGAGCCGCGTGCAGGGCCGGCTGCTGCCTGCTAATCTGTGCTGTTCTGCCGCAGCCATCGCCACCATGTCCTGCACGACCAGAACGTGGACAAGAGAACCTGCATCCCCATGAACCACCTCTGGCCCAACCAGGCCCCCTACACCGTGTGCAACAGCTCACTGTCCGAGTACGGGGTCCTGGGTGAGCACTAGGGCCCGCGAGGCCCTCCTCCCTGTCCTCCCCAGCCACCCTCTCCCCACTGCTTCCCCGACCACCCCCTCCTCCCCACCTCCCCTTCCCACCCGCCAGCTGACTGCTGTCCGGTCTCCTCCCTTCCTCCTGCTCTGCAGGCTTTGAGCTGGGTTTTGCCATGGCCAGTCCTAACGCCCTGGTCCTCTGGGAGGCCCAGTTTGGTGACTTCCATAACACGGCCCAGTGCATCATCGACCAGTTCATCTGCCCGGGACAAGCCAAGTGGGTGCGGCAGAACGGCATCGTGCTGCTGCTGCCCCACGGCATGGAGGGCATGGTGAGCCCCCCACCCCTTCCCTGGCAGACCTAGGAAGGGCCTGCCTGGGACCCTGGTCCCAAGATTGGCACGGCGCAGGCTCTGCTGGTGTTCCCCACCTCCTTGGAGGCAAGAGGCAGGTCCTGCTCAGTTCTGGATGAGAAGGGGGTGTGGCTGGGGCCCGCTCAGCTTCAGGCAGGCCCTGTGCTCTCCCTCCCTCCTCCCCCAGGCCCTGTGAAGGGTTTTCTTAACACTCCAGTTTGGAAGTGATGAGGAGCCAGGAGTACTCGGCCCTGTCCTGATGTGGAAACTCCTCCTCCACTCCATAGGCAGGAGGAGAAGGAATTAAACTATTGGCAGGAAAGAGATAGCTTGGTGTTTTTCAGACCAGAAATGAGCAAGTTGGTTAAGGAAGAGAAGTACTGAATGCAGCTGTCAGAATGGGAGAAGCTCCTGATTTGTAACTTGTGTGTCTGGTTCCAGGGCCCAGAACATTCCTCCGCCAGGCCAGAGAGGTTCCTGCAGATGTGCAATGATGATCCAGATGTCCTGCCGGTAAGTAGCCACCACCTGGGTGTCTGTGGGCACCTCTGAAGATACCACTGCTCTGTCCCTCTCAGGAGTCATAGGTGGGCCCAAGCCTGCTTGTGTCCTGGAA
Source organism: Odocoileus virginianus (assembly GCF_023699985.2). Lineage (NCBI taxonomy): Eukaryota > Metazoa > Chordata > Mammalia > Artiodactyla > Cervidae > Odocoileus > Odocoileus virginianus. Next base: position 40,149,555 of record NC_069674.1, read on the forward strand.
ATGAAAGGCCTCTTCAGAGCATAGAAGACAGTACCAGGCTGCTTTCTGCAGCAGAAGCTTTTAGGAGTAATATTGTCTGTGTTTTGATTCAGGCTCCCTGGCCAGGGATTGAACCTGTGCGCTCGGGAGTGATAGCTCAGAGTCCTAACCACTGGACCGCCAGGGAGTTCCCCAAGCAGACATTTTAGAGGAAGGAACTCTGGGGTGATTTTAGTGAAACTTCAAGAGCTGAGAGGAAATTACTGGGAGTCAGTTTCTAAGGAAAATCTGAATTGGTTTTAGCTAGACCCTGTGTCTGTCCTAAGCCAGGCAGTAGTTTTCAGAGACATAGGGATAAATGTGGGACTGAGAATTCCATTCAGAGCTTAGAGCTGGCTGGCTGAGCTCTGTCTGTCTGTGTCCCCTTTGCGTGCCTCTCAGAGGGAGCTGAGGTGCCTGAGGTTGGGACCCGGGGCCTTCTGAAGCTGCCTGCCTCAGTGCCTCCCACAGCAGGGTGCTTAGAGCCATTGGGCCTCTGGCCTTCTCCAACTCTTTGCTATAGGACCTTAAGGAAGCCAACTTTGACATAAATCAGCTGTATGATTGCAACTGGGTTGTCGTCAACTGCTCCACCCCTGGCAACTTCTTCCACGTGCTACGTCGCCAGATTCTCCTGCCCTTCCGGAAGCCGGTCAGTTGGGGGTGTCTCTGCTCAGAGAGGCCTGGCCTGAGGACTTCAGGGCCCCAGCCCAATGGGAGGATGAACATGTGAGCGGGTGGTTGTAGGTGGTGTGTTGAGCTTGGAGGAGAGGTGAGCCCCCCATTGGGGGCCGAAGGAACAGAGGGTCCTCAGGAAGCAGGCTCCTGGGCAGGGTGTTGAAGGGTGAGTGGGCGTGTGTGTGAAGGGCCCAAGGGGAGAATGCTTCCTGCTGCTGCCAGTAAGCATGCAGGGCCAGTCAGGCCCATGGAGCAGGGCAGCCCTGGCCACAGGCAGGGACACCCAGGAAAGGCTCAGGTGTCTTTCCCAGGTATAGGGTAGCAGTGCCAAGGGTTCTGAGCAGACTGGGGCGGGCCCTGGAGGAGAGGGTGCCTAGCTGAGCAGAGCCCAGCATCTCGGGGCACAGGAGGAGAGCCCGGGGGCAAACAGCATCATCCTGTTTCCTCCTTTCACCTCAGACCTGCGCTCCTCCTGACTGTAGAGCCAGGAGGGCAGCAGGAGGGCCTGCTCCGGAGACGGGCCTGGGCAGCCCCTTGCCGCCCTCCTTCTGGAACACTCAGAACCTGGTCTGTCATGAGCCTGTGCTTCTGTGTTTCAGCTAATCATCTTCACCCCGAAGTCCCTGCTGCGGCACCCCGAGGCCAGGTCCAACTTTGACGAGATGCTTCCAGGTAGGCGTGAGGGGGCTGGGCATTTGGAGGGGGTCTTAACTGCTGCTGTGTTAGGGGGCTTGTCAGTCTCACTGTGGTCCTTGCCACATTTTTGGTTGTTGGGTAAAGACCACTGAACACGACAGCCAGGGTGTCAGAGCTTGTGTGCAGATTGGTCCAACAGCATGTCTTCTCTTGTCCCACCAGGATCCACAGCCTTTGCCGGGTGCATCCCTAGGACTCTCTTAGAGGCAGTGAAATGAGTCCGAGGTTAGAGTGCACCCTGCTGCCTGACCACTGCTCCCGGGAGCTGACAGCAGCCAGGGACAGAGGAGAGGCACTGGGTGGGTAGGGCCTGCCACATAACACCCAGCTCAGTGGGGTGAGGTGAGGCCCACAGCATTGCAATTTCACCCAGACAGCAGACAGGCGGCTGGCAGCACATAGCAGCCCTGCACATCCCCACTTGCTGCCAGCCATGGAGCCCCCTTTAGTTTTCTATCATGGTAAATCCTGTCTTTGGTTTTTTCCCTTTTATTATTATTATGGTGAAATATGCATTATATAAAATTTACCATCTTAGCCACTTTTAAGTGTACAGTTCAGTGGCATTAATAAACACATTCATCTGACTTCCTTGGTAGTCCAATGGTTAAGATGCAGCACTTCCACTGCATGAGGCACGGGTTTGATCCCTGGTTGAAGAAAAGCAACTCCCCCATCACCCCTTCTCCCTAGCCTCTGGCACCCACCATTCTGCCTTCTGTCTCTATAGGTTTGACTCCTCTAGGAACTGCATATAAGTGGAATTGTCTTTATGTGACTAGCTTATGATATCCTCAGGGTTCATCCATGTTGTAGCATGTGTCAGAATTTCCTTCTTTTTTAAAGCTGAATAGTATTCTATTGTATGTATATGGTATATACACTGTTTGTTCATCTGTCAGTGGACGCTTGGGTTGCCTCCACATTTTAGCCATTGGGAATAATGCTACAATGAACATGGGTGTACCAATCTTTCTACAAGACCTTGCTTTTGATTCCTTTGGATATATACCAAGAAGTAGAATTGCTGGGTCATATGGTAACTCTTGTAGTGTAACGTACTGTTTTCCATAGTGGTTCCCAAGAGTGCACAATGTTCTAGTTTCTCTGCATGGCTTGCCAACACTAGTACTGTTTTCTGTTTCTGTCTTTGTTTTGCAATAGCCATCCTTGGGACCATGAAGTAGTATCTCATTGCAATTTTGATTTTCATTTCTCTAATGATTAGTGATGTTGAGCGTCTTTTCATGTGCTTACTGGTCATTTGTATGTTGTCTTTAGAGAAATGTTGTACGTCCTTGCCCATTTTTTAATTGGTTTGCTTATTTTGTTGTTGAGTTGTGAGATTTCTCTCCATTTACTGGATATAGATGCCTTATCAGATATATGACTTGCAACTATTTTTTTCCATCTGTGTTGTCTTCTGATGTACAAACTTTTTAAATTTTTATAAAGTCCACTTCTATTTTTTTCTTAAGAAATCCTTGTCAAATTCAGTGTTTAAGTTTTATAATTTCAGCTCTTGGTCTGCCTTTAATCCATTTTGAGTCAGTGTTTCTGTGTGGTGTAAGGACCTAGCTTCATTTGCATATGGGTATGCAGTTTTCCCAGCACCATTTGTTGAAGAGACTGTCCTTTCCCCATTGGATGTTATTGGTTCTCTTGTCAAAATCATCTGACCATATATGTAAAGCTTTATTTCTGAACTCTCTTCTCTTCCATTGGTCTGTATATCTGTCTTTGTGCCAATACTACGCTCTGATATTGTAGCTTTGTAATAAGTTTTGAAATCAGGAAACATGAGTCCTCCAACTTTGTTTTTCTTTTTCAAGATAGTTTTGACTATTTAGGATCCTTTGGGATACCATGAATCTTAGGATGGATTTTATTTCTGCAAAAAAAGTCCATGTCCTTGGGATTTTGATAAGGATTGCATTGAATCTATAGATTGCTTTGGTTGTATTAACATCATGACAGTGTTAAGTCTTCCAGTCCATGAACACAAATGACTTTCCATTTATTGGTATCTTTAATTTCTTTCAGTAATGTTCTGTAGTTTTCAGTGTACAAGTTTTTCATTTTCTTGGTTAAGTTTATTCCTAAGTGATTTTATTTATTTAATGCTGTTTCAAATAGGATTTTTTTCTTTTTTTAACTTTTGGATTGTTCATAGAAATACAACTAAATTCTGAGTGTTAATTTTCTATCCTGTAATTCTGCTGAATTCATTTATTAGTTTTAACAAGTGTGTGTGTGTGTGTGTGTGTGTGTGTGTGTGTATGGAATCTTTAGGGGTTTCTACATATAAAACAAACAGATGATTTTACTTATTCCTTTCCAATTTAGATACCTTTTATTTCTTTTTCTTGCCTAATTGCCCTGGCTAGAATTCCAGTGTTATGTTGAGTAGAAGTGGTGAGAACAGACATTCTTGCCTTGTTTGTGATCTTAAAGAAAATGCTTTCAGTCTTTCACCAATGAGTATGATGTTCACAGTGGGTGTCTCATATCTGGCCTTTTTGTGTGTGTGAAGGTAGTTTCCTTCTAATCCTAGCATTTGCGTGTGTAGCATGAATGTGAGCATGTCCTGTGCTGCATATGTGTCACTAAGTGAACCCCTCATTTTGAATGCAGCTTTCTGAAGTCAGCCTTGTTCCCAGAGGGATGGTTCAGGCCATGAGCATCTGAATATTTGCTCCAGTTTCCAATGTGGAAAGTTTTGGTGTTTGTAAACTTGGGAGGAGTCTGAGCAGAGCAGTCATGGGGTGCTCTACTAGTCCTAGCTGTCCCCCAAGTCTGAGGCAGATCATTCTGAAGAATGAACTGATGTCACTTGTTTTCCAAGGCTGTCAGGCTATCGTGCCTGTTAGGCTCTCTCAGTGTGGATTAATTCAAGGACATCACAGGCTGGTGGGAGGGGCAGGGTCCTAACCCTCAGAAACCCTGTGTCCTGGTGTCAGTCATGGTACAGCCCCACCTCACGGAGGGAAGGCCCTAGACACCCTCAGCCAAGTCCTGAGCAAATCCCCTGGCCATGGGGCTTCTCTCATAGGAACGCACTTCCAGCGGGTGATCCCAGAAGATGGCCCTGCAGCACAGGACCCAGGGAACGTCAAGAGACTTCTCTTCTGTACCGGCAAAGTGTACTATGACCTCACCCGAGAGCGCAAAGCGCGGGACATGGTGGAGCAGGTGGCCATCACCAGGATCGAGCAGGTGAGGGCGTGTGGTTCTCGGACCAGTGCTGGCGGCCCTCCTCCAGGCGTCCAGGCCCTCGAGCTCTCCCAGAGGTTCTGGCATGGGCGTCTTCTAGGGGTCACTGTGCTCCCCGCTGGGGCCACCAGCCTCGCCCATCACTCTGAGCATCTCCTCCTGATAGGAGCTTCTCTCTCTCCCCCCAGCTGTCGCCTTTCCCCTTCGACCTCCTGCTGCAGGAGGTCCAAAAGTACCCCAACGCTGAGCTGGCCTGGTGCCAGGAAGAGCACAAGAACCAAGGCTACTACGACTATGTGAAGCCCAGGCTGCGAACCACCATCAGCCGCGCCAAGCCTGTGTGGTAGGGACGCGGGCAGTCAACTGGGGCCGCAAGGGTGACGAGCCCTGGCCCCTTCAGTGGCCCTCACCCTCTCTGTCGCTGCCCTCAGGTATGCTGGCCGGGACCCAGCAGCAGCTCCAGCCACCGGCAACAAGAAGACCCACCTCACGGAGCTGCAGCGCCTCCTGGACACAGCCTTCGACCTGGACGCCTTCAAGAACTTCTCATAGATGCTGCCTGGGCTGCTTGGGCCGCCCTGGACCTCACGACTGCCCCTTGCTTCCAACTAAAGCATCGTGCCTCCGCACTGCCCGCACCTGTGCCCATCCTTCCCACACACGCCCCATGCTCACTTAGGAACTAGGCTGTTGCCCCCTCCTGTGCTTGGCTGCCCCCCCAAGCCAGATGCCCCCCGGGCTCTACAACTTCTGTCCAGCTGAGCAGCCTTCATGGAGACAGTGGGGAGCGGGAGGAGGAGAGGGAAGCCCCTGCAGGTGTCCTGGGAGGGACAGGGCTGCCCCCACCCCATCCCCCCAGCTCACCCCTACAGGACCGGCCTCATGCGGCATCCCCCTGTGCCAGCAGTCCTGGTCACCCAGCAAGGGGTTCCCGCACCTGGACAAGGGTGGCCTCCTCTCCCCAAGCTGAGCCCCCACCCCCTCACAGGAGCCATCACTATCTGAGGGTTTGTGGGCTGGGTGGGCTCTGGCAGGACCCTCACCATGCGGTGGACCAAGGGCACTGCTGCGGGACGGCTGCTGGGAGATGGCCCGAGACTGACTTGGCACAGAGCGGGAGGGTCCACTCTGCAGCGACCACTTCTACCGCTCCCGAGGGTCCTGGCCGTGTGCGGGGCCGTGCACACTCCACCACCTGGGGCTGGGTGTGGCCAAGAAGTGCCGCTCAGGGCTGGGGTGCCGGCTACTCCTCTGGTCCTGCTCTCCCTTCACCTCCAAGCCACCTCCTCTCCTCTTCCCTTCAACGCGATGGAGACTCCGAAGCATTCTTCTCTCTGCTGTGCCAAAGCTGGTCAGAGGGGGAGAGGAGGGGCAGGAGTGAGGGGCAGCACATGGCCAAGGGGCCAGCTCCCCTGACCCGTCACAGGGACAAATCTGATTTATTTATTTTGGTTAAAAAAAGTAACAAGAACAACTTTGCATTGCATTTGGCTTGACCCATAAAAACTGAGTTCTCCTTGAGCCTGTGTATGGTGTCATTCTTTCTGCTTCGCCGTCTCCTCCAAGGAAAGGCTACCCCAGCATCTCTGCCCTGCCTGGGAAGCGGCTCTGCTCCTTGCTGCACTTGGGTGGAGCTCCTCCCTCCCAACCACCTCCCTGTGGTTGCCAGCAGCGCCAGGTGATTGGCCACTGTCCTCCTCCTCACCTGGCCTCTTCATCCTTGTCGTTGCAGATTGTGTCTGATGCATCCTTACTTCTGAGTATGCCCTGCTCCCAGGTCCCCCAGCACACTCCACCTAAAAAAGTACTCAGCCATCTGAGCCAGCATGCATGGTGGGCTCGCCCTAGGATACTTATAGCACCCTCCAGGAGCCCAGGCCACTCATCGGACCTCGAGAGGGAAGCCATCACACCAGCCGAGCCTTCACCAGGCCCTGTTCCTTTTTGACAAGAGCCCCACTGCCTTGAACCCCCAGCACGCCGGCCTTGGTTCCCTGGAAGGTGGACAGGTCCCAGCTCTGACGGAGGGCTCGGGGAAAGGCCTGGATGTGGACAGGGGATAACTTCCAGTGTGGGGCCCCCTGGTGTTCACCCCATCTTCTGGGCCACACCAGGGTCCCTTGTCCTTGAAGCCTTTTCAGAATGTCTTCATTTTGTCCAGGGGTTGCCCAAGGGTCCTCCCGACCTGCCTTTGTCTCAGGCAGGTGGCGGGGAGGGAGTGGGAGACGGGACAGCTGTCCCTGTGGGCTTCGAAACCAGCACCCCATCCATCCGATGTGGTCAGCCAGGCAGGTTAGAGCTAAAAGAGACAAATGGCTCAGGAGCCCCTTTCCTTTCCTGGAGAGACCCCCAGCGCTCTGAGGGGCAGCTGTCCTGTACTCTGGGGAGTTAGGGTCCAGTCCAGAGCACATAGAGCTAAGACACAAGATGGAAGCTGGGTCCTCACGTCTTGCTGCTTCCAGTCTGGTCGGGGGGTGCAGGGGAGCCAAGAGCCCAAGTGGGTCTGGTTACTTCCGATAGGGGGGCATCTGAGGGAGCCACCACCATGGGCCCTTTTTTGGGGGCTTGGGCCACAAGAATGGGGTAAGGGACTCAGCAGATTTCTCGCACTCCCACGGCTCCACAGGAGTCTGCAACCCTGCCCACATCCAGGGAGAGCAGACCTGAGACTTTGGAAAGATGAGGCATAATCAGACCACGCTGGGCCACACGCCGGGCAAAGACTACTCTGGTCAGCTCTGTTCTGCTTCAGTCATCAGTTGCTTCTTTCCTAAAATCAGAGCAATGGTGGGAAGGAAGGAACCTCACAGTCTAGGAGAGCAGCCTATGACCTTAGACGGGATTTCCAGGGGAAATCCCTGGACTGGTGTGCAGGAGAAAGTGCAAGTGTGCGTGTCAGTGTGAACACATGTGTTTGTGTCTGACATGCCTCTGTGTGTGTGAGTATGCATAAGCATGTGTGTGCCTGGGCCACGATGCAGATTCCTGGCCTTTCTGGATATAAAGGTCCATCTCCCACCTGCACCTGTGAAAGTATCGGAAGAGGGTCAGCATGCCTGGCAGAAGGGGCTGTCACTGGGAGGGGAACCCAGGACAGGTGGGCCTGAGCCAAGGAGGAGCCAAGGGGTTCAAGTCCCAGCCATGTGGGTTAGAGTCCCAAGGTGAGGTGAACGGTTTCAGTGGGAGGTGCTGATGGACCTTTCAAGAACCAGAGACGCAGTGCAGGAGCATCTGAGTTTCCAGGGACTGTCATAACGATAAATCACAGTGCCACAAGCCGGAGGTGGGGGTGGGGGACCACAGGAACTCACACTGTCAGTCTGGAAGCCAGCATCTGAAAGCGAGGTGTTGGCAGGGCCGTGCTCCCTCTGCAGGCTCCAAGGCAGGATCTTCTCGTGCTTTTCCAGCTTCCCAGACTGGTGGCCTCATGACTGCTGTCTCAGCTCTGTGGTCACATGGCTGTCTGTGTCTCTGTCTCTAAGCTCCCCCAGCCTCTCTCTGATGTTTTCAGGGTCCACCTGAAGAATGCAGGATAAACTCCTCCTCTCATAACTTACACCCTTTGCCATATGAGATGATAGATATTCAACCGACTAGGATGTGGACATGTTTGGGGGGGCTTCCATTTTGCCTACCGTATGGAGCTACATCCAAGGACAAGAAGTGGGTACTACTGTCAGCAGATAAGAGAGGGGGTCCCCAGAAAAAATGAACCGGGCATGGGTTTCTTGGCATAAGAGAAGCCATTTTTTAAAGCCGTTTTCTTTGGCTACACCAAGTCTTAGTGTCAGCACACAGATCTTTTAGTCACAGCCTGCTAATTCTTAGTTCCAGCATGTGGGATCTAGTTCCCTGACCAGGTCCCCTGTATTGGGAGAGCAGAATGTTTGCCTCTGGACCACCAAAGATATCCCTAAGAGAAGTCATTTTGTGACGTAAGCTTGGCCACAGTGCTTGCCCTTGAACATTCCCCAGTAATAATGATCTTAAGGGGGAAAAAGATCGAATGTTATCAGGTAAGAGAAGTAACAATCAGTTTAGTTGCTCAGTCGTGTCCAGCTCTCTGTGACATGGACCACAGCACGCCAGGCCTCCCTGTCCATCACCAACTCCCGGAGTTTACTCAAACTCATGTCCATCGAGTCGGTGATGCCATCCAGCCATCTCATCCTCTGTTGTCACCTTCTCCTCCTGCCCCCAATCCCTCCCAGCATCAGGGTCTTTTCCAATGAGTCAGCTCTTCACATCAGGTGGCCAAAGTATTGGAGTTTCAGCTTCAGCATCAGTCCTTCCAATGGACACCCAGGACTGATCTCCTGTAGGATGGACTGGTTGGATCTCCTTGCAGTCCAAGGGACTCTCAAGAGTCTTCTCCAACACCACAGTTCAAAACCATCAATTCTTCGGTGCTGAGCTTTCTTCATAGTCCAACTCGCACATCCATACATGACCACTGGAAAAACCATAGCCTTGACTAGACAGACCTTTGTTGGCAAAATAATGTCTCTGCTTTTTAATATGCTGTCTAGCTTGGTCATAACTTTCCTTCCAAGGAGTAAGCGACTTTTAATTTCATGGCTGCAATCATCATCTGCAGTGATTTTGGAGCCCCCCAAAATAAAGTCTGACACTGTTTCCACTGTTTCCCCATCTATTTTCCATGAAGTGATGGGACCAGATGCCATGATCTTAGTTTTCTGAATATTGAGCTTTAAGCCAACTTTTTCACTCTCCTCTTTCACTTTCATCAAGAGGCTTTTTAGTTCCTCTTCACTTTCTGCCATAAGGGTGGTGTCATCTACATATCTGAGGTTATTGATATTTCTCCCAGCAATCCTGATTCCAGCCTGTGCTTCTTCCAGCCCAGCGTTTCTCATGATGTACTCTGCATATAAGTTAAATGAGCAGGGTGACAATATACAGCCTTGACATACTCCTTTTCTTATTTGGAACCAGTTTATTGTTCCATGTCCAGTTCTAACTGTTGCTTCCTGACCTGCATATAGGTTTCTCAAGAGGCAGGTCAGGTGGTCTGGTATTCCCATCTCTTTCAGAATTTTCCACAGGTTATTGTGATCCACACAGTCAAAGGCTTTGGCATAGTCAATAAAGCAGAAATAGATGTTTTTCTGGAACTCTCTTGCTTTTTCAATGATCCAGCTAAGTAACAATAGCAAAGATAACAGGTTCACTTATAAAGACTTCCAGTTCTAGTTCTTTGGGAAAGACTGGCCTGAAGCACTTTCCTGAGCTATTTTGCAGAATTTAAGCCCCCCTCAGGCACTCAACCATCAGATCAACTGGAACCTGGAGTTGATGATGATGATGATAATGTTAACCTTTTCTGACTCCCGTGTGTGTGTGTTAATTGCTCAGTCCTGTCTGACTCTTTGTGACGTCATGGACGGTGTAGCCATGGGATTCTCCAGGCAAGAATACTGGAGTGGATTGTCATTCCCTTCTCCAGGGGATCTTTCCACCCAAAGATTGAATGGGCTGTGACCCCCATGCGTTCAACCAACTAAAGCCTGGACTCTGTCCACTGCCCAAGCCCTTTTATGGACATGCATGTTGTTGTTTTTCAGTCGCTTAGTGTCCAACTCTCTGTGACCTTATGGACCACAGCACGCCAGGCCTCCCTGTCCATCACCAACTCCCAGAGCTTACTCAAACTCATGTCTATCGAGTTGGTGATGCCATCCAACCATCTCATCCTCTGCCATCCCCTTCTCCTCCTACCTTCAATCTTTCCCAGCATCAGGGTCTTTAATGAGTCAGCATTTCACATTAGGTGGCCAAAGCACTGGAGCTTTAACTTCAGCATCAGTCCTTCCAATGAATATTCAGGACTGATTTCCTTTAGGATTGACTGATTTGATCTCCTTGCAGTCCAAGGGATTCTCAAGAGTCTTCTCAGTTACCACAGTTCAAAAGCATCAATTTCTCAGCGCTCAGCTTTCTTTATGGTCCAACTCTCATATCCATACGTGACTACGGGAAAAACCATAGCTTTGACTAGATGGACCTTTTTTGGCAAAGTAATGTCTCTGCTTTTTAATATGCTGTTTAGGTTGGTCATAGCTTTTCTTCCAAGGAGCAAGCGTCTTTTAATCTCATGGCTGCAGTCACCATCAGCAGTGATTTTGGAGCCCCCAGAAAATAAAATCTGTCATGGTTTCCACTGGTTCCTCATCTATCTGCCATGAAGTGATGGGACGAGATGCCATGATCTTCATTTTTTGAATGTTGAGTTTAAAAGCAGCTTTTTCACTCCCCTCTTTCACTTTGATCAAGAGGCTCTTTAGTTCTTCGCTTTCTCTCATAAGGGTGGTGTCATCTGCATATCTGAGTTTATTGATATTTCTCCCAGCAGTCTTGATTCCAGTCTGTGCTTCATCCAGCCCAGCATTTCTCATGATGTACTCTGCATATAAATTAAGAAAGCAGGGTGACAATATACAGCCTTGACATACTCCTTTCCCAATTTGGAACCAGTGCATTGTTCCATGTCTGGTTCTAACTGTGGCTTCGTGACCTGCATGCAGCTTTCTCAGGACGCAGTTAAAGTGGTCTAGTATTCCCATCTCTTTAAGAATTTTCCAGTTTGCTTTTATCCACACAGTCAAAGGCCTTAGCTTAGTCAATAAAGCAGAAGTAGATGTTTTTCTGGAACTCTCTTGCTTTTTCAATGACCCAACGAATGTTGGCAATTTGATCTCTGCTTCCTCTGCCTTTTCTAAATCCACCTTGAACATCTGGAAGTTCACAGTTCACATACTGTTGAAGCCTGGCTTGGAGAATTTTTAGCATTACTTTGCTCAAGACCGGGAGCTGACTGTGGCTCAGATCATGAACTCCTCATTGCCAAATTCAGACTTAAATTGAAGAAAGTAGGAAAAACCACTTCCTATACAATGTTACAAACCTCCATCCATAGTTCTCCAAGCACTCTGTCTATCAGATCTAATCCCTTGAATCTATTTGTCACTTTCACTGTATAATCATAAAGGATTTGATTTAGGTCATACTTGAATGGTCTAGTGGTTTTGCCCACTTTGCTCATGTTAAGTCTGAATTCGGCAGTAAGGAATTCATGATCTGAACCACAGTCAGCTCCCGGTCTTGTTTTTGCTGACTGAATACAATTTCTCTCCCTTTGGCTGCAAAGAATATAATCAATCTGATTTCAGTATTGACCATCTGGTGATGTCCATGTATAGAGTCTTCTCCTGTGTTGTTGGAAGAGGGTGTTTTCTATGACCAGTGCATTCTGTTAACAACTTTGTTAACCTTTGCCCTGCTTCATTTTGTACTCCAAGGTCAAATTTCCTGTTATTCCAGGTATCTCTTGACTTCCTACTTTTGCATTCCAGTCCACTATGGTGAAGAGGACACCTTTTCTGGGTGTTAGTTCTAAAAGGTCTTGTAGGTCTTCATGGAACCGTTCAACTTCAGCTTCTTCAGCATTAGTGGTTGGGGCATAGACTTTGATTACTGTGATACTGAATGGTTTGCCTTGGAAACAAACAGAGATCATTCTGCCATTTTTGAGACTGCACTCAAGTACTTCATTTCAGGCTCTTTTGTTGACTATCAGGGCTACTCCATTTCTTCCAAGGGATTCTTGCCCACAGTAGTAGATATGATGGTCATCTGAATTGAATTTGCCCATTCCTGTCCATTTTAGTTCACTGAATCCTAAGATGTTGATGTTCAGTCTTGGCATCTCCTATTTGACCACTTCAAATTTACCTTGATTCACGGACCTAACATTCCAGGTTCCTATGCAATGTTGTTATTTACAGCATTAGACTTTACTTCCATTGCCAGTCACATCCACAACTGGGCATTGTTTTTGCTTTGACTCTGTCTCTTCACTCTTTCTGAAGTTATTTCTCCACTCTTCTCCTGTAGTATATTGGGCACCTACCAACCTGGGGAGTTCATCTTTCAGTGTTCTATCTTTTTGCCTTTTTATGCTGTTTATGGGGTTCTCAAGGCAAGAATACTGAAGTGATGCTGCAAGAGGCTGACTCAGATTTGCCTGTGAGTGTCCAGGAGTCTCCAACAGAGGCATGGGTTGGCGGTTGCCTGCTGCAGGGTCAGGGGCACTGAGTGCGGCAGCCTGTGCACAGGACTTTTTTTTTTTTTCCCCGTAGCAATGAGGCACCCTTGTGGGTTTTTATTTTTTTATTTTTTCAAAATTATTTTGAAGTTTATTATATTTGACTTTTTTCCCAATTACTTTTATTAGTTGGAGGCTAATTACTTTACAATATTGTAGTGTTTTTTGCCATACATTGATATGAATCAGCCATGGATTTACATGTGTTCCCCATCCTAAACCCTTCTCCCACCTCCCTCCCCATCCCATCCCTCTGGGTCATCCCAGTGCATGGGACTATTTGAAGGAGATCTCCATTATCTTCATTACCTCCACCATAGTTTGGTCTCAGGTCAAACAACAGGGAGGGAACACAGCCCCGCCCATCTATAGGAAATTTGATTAAAGATTTACTGAGCATGGCCCCACCCATCAGAAAAAGACCCAGTTTCCCCCACAGTCAGTCTCTTCCATCAGGAAACTTCCATAAGCCTCTTATCCTAATACTTCAGAGGGCAGACAAAATGAAAACCACAGTTACAGAAAACCAATCAAACTGATCACATGAACCACAGCCTTGTCTAATCAATGAAACTATGAGCCATGCTGTGTAGGGCCACCCAAGATGGATGGGTCATGGTGGAGAGTTCTGACAAAAGATGGTCCACTGGAGAAGGGAATGGCAAACCACTTCCATATTCTTGCCTTGAGAACCCTATGAACAACATGAAAAGGCAAAAAGATATGACACTGAAAGATTAACTCCCCAGTACGGTAGGCTCCCAATATGGCAGTTCCAGTTCAGTTCAGTTCAGTTGCTCAGTTGAGTCCAACTCTTTGCAACCCCATGAACCTCAGCATGCCAGGCCTCCCTGTCCATCACCAACTCCCAGAGTTTACTCAAACTCATGACCATTAAGTTGGTGATGCCATCCAACCATCTCATCCTTTGTCGTCCCCTTTTCCTCCTGCCGTCAATCTTTCCCAGCATCAGGGTCTTTTCCAATGAGTCAGCTCTTCGCATCAGGTGGCCAAAGTATTGGAGTTTCAACTTCAGCATCAGTCCTTCCAATGAACACCCAGGACTGATCTCCTTTAGTATTGACTGGTTGGATCTCCTTGCAGTCCAAGGGACTCTCAAGAGTCTTCTCCAACACCACAGTTCAAAAGCATCAATTCTTCAGTATAGTCCAACTCTCACATTCATACATGACCACTGGAAAAACCACAGCCTTGACTAGACAGCGGCTGTGCAGCACAGGAGCAGCCGAAAGGAGATACCCCACACCCAAGGTACAGAGCAGTGGCTGTGCTTTGCTGGAGCAGCCGTGAAGAGATACCCCAAGTCCAAGGTAAGAGGAACCCAAGTAAGACAGTAGGCGCTGTGGGAGGGCATCAGAGGGCAGACAGACTGAAATCACAATCACAGAAAACTAGCCAATCTAATCACATGGACCATAGCCTTGTCTAACTCAATGAAACTAAGCCATGCCGTGTGGGGCCACCCAAGATGGACAGGTCATGGTGGAGAGGTCTGACAGAATGTGGTCCACTGGAGAAGGGAATGGCAAACCACTTCAGTATTCTTGCTTTGGAAACCCCATGAATAGTATGAAAAGGCAAAAAGATAGGACACTGAAAGATGAACTCCCCAAGTTGGTAGGTGTCCAATATGCTACTGGAGATCAGTGGAGAAATAACTCCAGAAAGAATGAAGGGAAGGAGCCAAAGCAAAAACAACACTCAGTTGTAGATGTGACTGGTGATAGACGCAGGGTCCAATGCTGTAAAGAGCAATATTGCATAGGAACCCAGAATGTTAGGTCCATGAATCAAGGCAAATTGGAAGTGGTCAAACAGGAGGGCAAGAGTTAACATCAACATTCTAGGAATCAGTGAACTAAGATGGACTAGAATGGCGGAATTTAACTCAGATGACCATTATATCTACTACTGTGGGCAGAAATCCCTTAGAAGAAATGGAGTAGCCATCATAGTCAACAAAAGAGTCTGAAATGCAGTACATGGATGCAATCTCAAAAACAAGAGAATGATCTCTGTATGTTTCCAAGGCAAACCATTCAATATCATGGTAATCCAAGTCTATGCCCCAACCAGTGATGCTGAAGAACCTGAAGTTGAACCATTCTATGGAGACCTACAAGACCTTTTAGAACTAACAGTAATGCTGAAGAACCTGAAGTTGAACGGTTCTATGGAGACCTACAAGACCTTTTAGAACTAACACCCAAAAAAGATGTCCTTTTCACTATAGGGGACTGGAATGCAAAAGTAGGAAGTCAAGAAACACCTGGAGTAACAGGCAAATTTGGCCTTGGAGTACAGAATGAAGCAGAGCAAAGGCAAATAGAGTTTTGCCAGGAGAAAGCACTGGTCATAGCAAACACCCTCTTCCAACAACACAAGAGAAGACTCTACACATGGACATTACCAGATGGCCAACACCGAAATCAGATTGATTATATTCTTTGCAGCCAAAGATGGAGAAGCTCTATACAGTCAGCAAAAACAAGACCAGGAGCTGACTGTGGCTCAGATCATGAACTCCTTATTGCCAAATTCAGACTTAAGTTGAAGAAAGTGGGGAAAACCACTAGACCATTCAGATATGACCTAAATCATGGCAGTTCCAAGGCACTGTCAAAAGACCAAGGAGTGGGCGATGGCCCAATTCCTGGAAATTCCCACCCCTTTCCCAAAATAGTTGGAATAATCCTCCCACTCAATAGCATATGAAATTACCCAGCCCATAAAAACTAACCATGCCGCATTTTGCAGCAGCAGTTGCCCTCTGCAATGGCCTACAAACTCTGTCTGTGGAGTGTGCTTCTCTCTGAATCTGAATAAATCCACTTCTCACCTATCACTTTGTCTCTCACTGGATTCTTTCTGCAATGAGACATCAAGAACATGAGCTTCATTAGGTCCTGAAACCAGGATCCATGGGTTTTGGCTGGGTTCTAATTCCATGCAGGGTTTTGGCTGGGTTCAAGTACTGGCCACGTGGGTTTGAGTCCCAAGTGGGTTTTTGCTGGGTTTGAGTCCCAGCACATAGGTTCAAGTCCCATTCTTGAACCTATGGTTTGAAGGGAACTAGATCCCACATGCTACAGCTAAGAGTTCATATGCTGCAAGTAAAGATCCTGCATTTCACGACAAAGATGGAAGACTCCTTGTGCCTCAGCTGAGACCCAAAACAGTTAAATAAATATTTTTTAAAAAGAAAAGAACTGGGCATGTTTGTCTTCCAACAGTAGATTCCAAGGGAATAAGTTTCTTCTAATACCTGAAGAGCTGTCAAATACCAAAATTCTCATTTTATACAGTTGTAGAAGGAAGATTTTAGGGAGGCAGATGTTTTCCAGTAAAACATCTCCTAGGGCTGTTACACTGGGGAGGTAAAAGACCTGCCTGCAGAGTTCAAATTCAGGACCCTACTGTGGCCGTTTCTGGCCTCTTCCAGGAACTCGCCAGCAGCTCCACCAAACTCACAGCCTCCTGGGGGCAGAAGCAGGCCATGTTCCATGGTGCCTGCCTCCCTCCTCATGTGGGTCTCTTCTGGGACCAGGTCTCCAGATAATCTGCCCTGCTCTTTCACCTGTTTCCCAACCTTCCCCATCTTCCAGTTTTCTTTTATTTTTCCTCCTAATCCTCACATTGATGGACAGATTGTTACCTGGTGAGTCATTTCCTTCTTTTTGTCCCTTCAAGTGGGAGCAGGGAGGAGAGGAGTTACTATCATGGTCACTGGGGTGTTCAGAGCCCAGACCAGTGTCTGAGCAGAGCAGGCCACCATATTTGCTCAATGAAGTAATGGTTCTCAAAAGATATAGAGTTCAGGTAACCTTGAGGGAAGAAATTTCAGCATTATTAGAAGTTAATTATGAGGCATCCATCAATGGAGGAATGGATAAACAAAATGTGTATACACACAATGAAATACTGTTCAGCCTTTAAAAGGAGAGAATTATGCAAGCTGCAAAGTGAATGAACCTTCAAGACATTCAGTTCAGCTCAGTCGCTCAGTCGTGTCCAACTCTTTGCAACCCCATGCACTGCAGCATGCCAGGCCTCCCTGTCCATCACCAACTCCCAGAGCTTGCTCAAACTCATGTCCATCGAGTCAGTGATGCCATCCAACCATCTCATCCTCTCTCATCCCCTTCTCCTCCTGCCTTCAATCTTTCCCAGCATCAGGGTCTTTTCCATGAGTCAGTTCTTCACATCAGGTGGCCAGAGTATTGGAGCTTCAGCTTCAGCATCAGTCCCTCCAATGAATATTCAGAACTGATTTCCTTTAGGATTGACTGGTTTGATTACCTTGCTGTCCAAGGGATAGGCTATCCACTCCAATATTCTTGGACTTCCCTTTTGGCTCAGCAGTACAAGAGACCTGTGTTCGATCCCTGGGTTGGGAAGATCCCCTGGAGAATTGAAAGGCTACCCACTACAATATTCTGGCTTAGATAGTATGGGGTCGCAGTTGGACATGACTGACATGACTGAGAGACTTTCAAGACATCAGTCACAAATGGACAAATACTGTATGAGTCCACTTCTATCAGGTCCCTAGAGTAGTCAGATTCAGAGACAGAAAGTAGAATGGTGGGTGGGAGGAGGATGGGGATCTATTGTTTGATGAGTACGAAGTGCCACTTTTAGGAGATGAAAAAGCTAAGGGTGGTGATGGATATGTGATAGTGGGGAATGTGCTGGTTAGAATGGTAAATTTTGTTACTGTATTTTACTACAATAAAAAAAATGTGGGTAATCAGGAGAAAGTGGTCTTCCTAAAGGAAGGGTAGATAATAGTCGAGAATAAGTTAAAGACTGATAATAGCATATGAAGATGCCAACCGACCACAGAGGTTGCTTCATCTGGCTAGAATTCAAATGACTAACAATGTTTCAACAGGACGCACTCTAGGAAGAGGAAAGAACAGTGAGGAGAACGAGTTGTGTGATTCCGCATGGTTTTTTCTACAAGACACATTCCAGAAGTGGCCCATTGACACCGGGTCACCTCCGCAGACCCCGCCTCTGCCAAGACTCCGCCCTCTTCCAGGCCCCGCCTCCAGTCCGCCCGGTTCCACCCCTCCCCCTGGATCCGCCCTCTTTCAGGCCCCGCCTCCTCTGCTCCGCCCCAGCAGGGAGCGGAGAGCAAGCGCTGGTGACTCCGCAGACGCTGCGCCTGGAAAGGTGTGGAAGGGGCGGGGAGCGCAGGTCATCCCCAACGCGTCCTCCCTTCCCTCCCCGCTCTTGGCCGGCCAGCCGCCCTAGCTTGCGCAGACCCGCGGCCACCCGCGCCTGAACGCTAGCTCGGGGCTCCACTGCTCTGGCCTGGGGGCGGGGTCGGCGCGCGGCGTCATGCATATGCATGAGCGACTCGGCGGCTCCATTGTGCCCTCGGAGCGGGCGGCGGCGCGATGGCGCGGGCGGCGGCAGCCCCGGGGCGGCGGGCGGCGCTGAGGGCGGGCTGAGCGCATGGAGCAGCGCGGACCGCGGGCCGCGGCGGCGAGGGGCCGGGCCGGGCGGCGAGGAGGTGAGCGGACCGGGCGGGCAGGTGCGGGCGGCGGGGGCGGCAGGTGCGGCAGGTGCGGGAGGCGGCAGGTGCGGCGTCTCCGGGCCCGGCGCTGCAGCACCTCGGCGGGGCCCCGGCGGGGCTGGAGCCGGCCCTGCCGCCCACCTGCCGCACCTGCGGCGCGTGCGTCGTTGTCCTGGGCCGACTGGCCCGCTGCGCGCCGAGGCGACCCCTCACCTGAGCCTTTGTTGGGGCTGGCCGGAATCCGTCCAAGCGCCCGAGGTGTCTGGGCAGGAGCCTCACACGGGCCCTCACCCAAACTGGCCTCGCTCCCTCCTTTCTGCGCTGTGGCCTGAAGGCTTACCTTTCGGGCCCCTCCGGGCCGTGGTGCTGTTGGCACGCGATGTGAGACCCGGGAAGGTATGCTCTGGGGCTGGCGACCCTGACTTTTCAGCCCCCAGCCGAGATTTTGGTGGAAATACCGTTTTCCCGACAGGACATACTGAAGCTCAGGTGGGACCGTGTCCTGCCCTCCCTCCCAGGGGTGTCCTACCCTAGCCTCCCCCATCTGCTCCCCCGCTGCCCTGTCCTCCACAACCCTGCTCCCCTACCCTGCTCCTCCGAACCTTCCTTGCCTCCCCTAGACCTGCTCCCCTACATCATGTTCCCCATACTCTTCCCGATAGTTGCGGAATATCCATGGTGATGTATTTAAGTCATTTGTGTTATCTCAGAAGATTTCACAGGGAAATACACAGAACATGTGACTCGATCTGTAAGACAGTTGATAGGGCGATCACAGATTCACCCACCAAATCCTGTCACACTAGAACCGGATCAGAGGGCTTCCCTTGAAGAAGCTAGATAGAGGTAACAGGTTAGGTGAAGGATTCTTAACCTAGCCGGGTGAGTACTGGCCTTGGGGACTTGTCACACCCAGAGGGTGGTTCCTGGCTGGAAAAAGAAAGGTGAGATAATGAATGACAGATTCAGAAGGACTGGTAGGATATACCTGGGAGGACACCCAATCATAGGATTGATCTCCAGAGGCAGCCAGGCCTCCCCATGGAGTGTCTGCTAGCTCTTGGATCCAGGATGGCAGCCGGGGCTGATGATTTAAAGGTGGTCATGTCTCCTCCCCTCTCTTGGTGCTAGAGTGGCCACCGTGTACCCATTTTCCACGTTGTAAACTGAGACTCAGGGCAGGGCAGCCCTCCAGCTGTTCTCTGGAATTTCCCACACCTGGGCCATTGAGTAATGCTCCTTCCTGGGCATCTTGGATGAACTCTGAACACTTCAGCCAGTCAGTGTGTGGCCTTCCAAGTTGAGTGGCAGGACTTCAGCCACTTGAGCATGTGAGCCCCCACTTTTATGTCCTCCTGGGACGCTTGAGCTGTTAGTTTTCCTTCTCTGAGCCTGTTTGACTCCAGTGTTCCTCTGCTTGGGGCCGGTCACCAGGAACTGTGGATTCCCTGTGCTGGAGGAGGCAGCGAGTCCCTGCTCTATGACTGTGTTGGCACTGCCCTCCTGGGGTCTGTTGGGTGGTCGCCAGGCGTGCTGCTGCTGGGTGCCTAGGCACGGAGCATGGAGTTGGGGCAGAAGAGGTCGACCCAAGGTAACATCTGACTTTGGAGACAACAGTGCAGATACCCTGAGGTCCTGAGAAAGGGGAGTGTGAGGAGTGAGTTGCCTGTAGCTCTTTTACTGGAGGAAAATGTGATCTGACCCCCAGAAAGCCATGTGGCCTTCTAGACTGACATCACGCCAGGGCTTTCTGCCAAGGTCCTGGCTTCCAGTGAGAGTTGATGTGCGGGGAAAGCCCCCCGCCAGCAGGAAGCCACCAGAGGCTGGCCCTGGCCCTGCACACACCCAGGCTCCTTCTTAACTCTTCCTCTGACGGCCAGGAGTCGGGAGGAGGGTCTGCACTCACACCACATCTCTCTCCCTTTGTCAGGAGCAGAGGGTCCCCCGGTCCCCAACCTGGAGAGTTTGGGGCTTGTCAGGGAAGAGAGCCGACTTGGTTCAGGAGCTTGGCAGGAAGTCACTGCCCCCGCTCAGTAAGATCGGGGGCGGGGGGAACTGGAAATGTCTGTGGTCTTGTCCACAGCAGAGAAGTCATGGGGGTGGAATTCCCCAGACTCACGTGATGTAGGAAGCTGCCCTGGGCCCCAGACCAGCAGCCTCCACAGGGGCCCCCGCCCTGCACCTGCCCTGTCCCCTCTCCTCCCCAGCTCTCCGGGGCACCAGCAGCAGCACCTGCAAACTTACTGGAAATGCAAGTCTTGGGCCTCACTCCACCCTCTGAACTCAAAGTGGGGCTGAGTTCTGGTGAGCTGCCGTTGGAGAAGCTGCAGTTGTGAACCTGGGACTCTGACCTGGGCCAGAGGGCCCTGTCTTCCTCCTGCTCTTCCCTTTGGGACAGCAAAGTGGGCCTGGCCAATCCAGCCAGCTTTAGTGTGGGAAATGATGGCCCTGGGCATCTCTGTGGGGAGAGAGCTGGTGGTGGTTGTACATTAAATAAATGTGTAGTTTGAGAGAATTATAGACTCTTAAGACATTACAAGAAATAACCCAGAGAGCTCTGTATCTTTTACTGGGTTTCCCTAGTGGTAACATCTTGTAAAAGTGTAGCACAACATCACAGGAGGGTACAACTCCATCAGTACAGTTGATACAGATATTCCATGCCCACCTTCTATATTCCCACTTGCTTCCCTTCCCTCCTCCCCACGTTTAACCCCTGGCCGCCACCTGTGTGCTCTCCATTTGTGTAATTCCCTCATTTCAAGGATGTTATGTAAAGGGAATCATACAATGTGTAACCTTTGGGGACTGGCTTTTTCCATGCAGCATGGTTCTCTGGAGATTCCTGCAGGTTGGTGCCTGTATCAGTAGCCCTACCTTTTTATGCCTCCAGGCTCACAGTTGGTTAACTCTCCACCATTGAAGGATACTGCGTTTCCATTCTTTGGCTGTTAGGAATAAAACTGCTATAAATATTCACATTTTTTGTGTGTGAATATTTTGCGTGAACCTAAGTTTACACTCCTCTGAGATAAATGTTCAGGAATACAGTTGCTCGGTTGTATAGTGTGCTGCATGCTTAGTCGCTCAGTCATGTCCGACTCTTTGTGACCCCGTTGACTGTAGCCCACCAGGTTTCTCTGTCCATGGGGATTCTCCAGTCAAGAATACTGGTTGCCGTGCCTTCCTCCAGAGGATCTTCCCAACCCAGGGATCAAACCCAAATCTCCTTCATTGCAGGAGGATTCTTTACCGTCTGAGCTACCAGGGAAGCCCTGGTTGTCTAGTAGCTGCATGCTTAGTTTTATAAGAAACTACCAAATCATTTTTCAGAGTGGCTGTACCATTCTATATTCCCACCAACCATGCATGAGAGACCCAACTTCTCCCAGCCAGCATTTGATGGTGTCACTTTTTTTGTTGTTGGCTGTGCCAGGTCTTAGTTGTGGCATGTGGGATCTTTGCAGCACGTGGGATCTAGTTCCCTGATCAGAGATCCAACCCAGGCCCCCTACATTGGGAGTGCAGAGTCTTAGCCACTGAATCACCAGGGAAATCCCACTGTTTTCTTATTTTAGCCATCATGGTAAGTGTGTAGTGATACCTCAGTGTGGTTTTAATTTGCATTTCTCTGATGGCTGGTGATGGTGAACCTCTTTTCGGATGTTTATTTGCCATCTGTACATCCTCTTTGGTGAAATGTCTCCATATCTTTTGCCTGTCTTCTAATTTTTTTTTAACTTTTGCATTTTGAGAGTTCTTTATTTATTCTAGATACTTGTCCTTTGTCAGATACATAGCTTGCAGATATCTCTTCCAGTTTATAATTTGTCTTTTCATCCTCTTTGTGGGGTCTTTCACAGAGCAGAAATATTCAGTTTTTCCTTTTATGAATCATGCTTTTTGTGTCAGATCTAAGAAAGTTCTCTGACTTTGTGCTGTACATTTAAAATCTATGACCCACTTTGAGTTAATCTCTAAGATGTGAAGTTTAGGGGGTTTTTTTGTCTGTGTTTGTCTTCTGCTTTTGCATGTCCAATAGGTCCGGCACCATTTGTTGAAAATACTGTCTTTCCTCCTTTGTGCACCTTTGTCAAAAACTTTTTCCATTGGGCATGTTTGTGTGGGTTTCTATTGAGTTGTCTCGTTTGTTCTGTTGACCTCTGAGTCAATCCCCCTGCCAACACCACAGTCTAGAGTAGCCTGTCTATGTTCTAAGTCCTGAAAACCCTGTATATTGCTCCAGGCCCCACTCAGCAGGTCTGGGGAGAGTTTCTGTCTGTTGGCAGCACCCCCCATCCCTCATTGCAGTGTTACCATCCTGGTGGTTGTCCCCACTGGGGACAACCAGCCTTCCCTTGCCTGGCTGGGTGATTCTGGCTCACAGGCCTAAGTCCAGCGACCCCTGAGCCTTCTGGAGCCACCAGCCCCTTGCTTTTTTGGCCTCTGCTTCCTGGTTGTCACGTGGTCTGGAGCTTGACTCCTCTGGGGAGGAGCATAGGGAAGGGGAGCAGGGCCAGGTGTGAGGTGGACAAGCCCACCAGATGCCTCCTTCCTCTGCTTGTCTAATCTATCACCTCCCCTCCCAGCCCTGGCTCCAATTCTGGGACCTGCTTACCCCAGTGCTCTGTGGGAGGCCCGGGGCCCAAGCCACAGTCCCACTGTCCCCTTGACCTGCTCTGGGGTCCTGTGGAGGGACTGTGGAGGAGCCCCCGCTCCATGTGCCTTCAGAACTGTGTTTGCAGAGGACTTGATCATAACCCTACCTGCCTGGGGCTGCCCTGTCTGTGAGGTCCAGATGGAGTGTGAGCTCTGGGTTTGAGTGAGTCCCAGGGCTGCCCTTTTGCTCCTGAGCCGGAGGGAGGCACTCTGAGTTCTGAGGAGGCAAGACTGAACCTCTGCAAGTTAGCTTCCCCAGGTTTTGTGTGTGTGTATGTGTGTGTGTGTGCGTGTGTGGCCTTGAAATGCTTCCCCAGGTTGTGTGTGTGTGTGAGGCCTTGAAGCCCCTAAAAGGCAGTGGTGCTCTAGGATGGAATCTTGACACAGGTCGAGTGGGGCTTCCCCTGAGACCCCCTGAGAACCATGGCCACTGTGGTTAGGCTAAGTGGAGGTGTGTGTGGAAAGTGGCCCTGGGAGTGCCAGCAAGGGCCCTCAGCCTGGTAGGTGAAGGGTTTGCTTGCGGGGGTATCTGAAGGCGTTGGCAGCCTGAAGGAGAAGCCAGCCACTGCCTCGCTGGTTTTCTGAGGTGCTAAGTGGAAGAGAGCGGGCCCCACACAGTGGGGGGAAGCATCCCCCCTTTCCAGCGTTGGCACACAAGCTCCATGAGTGTCCACTGGCCCCTGCTGCTGTGTCCCCATTGGGTCGCCCCCAGCCCTCTGCCCACTGCACTGTGTGTGCCTCCCTGCCTTGTTGCATCATCACCCTGGACGTCAGACAACCTGTAGGGGTCAGGTCTGCCCTGGGCAGCCCCCTTGGCCTCAGAATGAGAGAGTGGGTACGTGTCACCCTTCTGCTGCTGTGGGGTGGGGGGCTGCCAGCCAAGGATGAGCTGCTGACCCCACACCGAGTTCCAGCAGGCGACCCACACACACACACCCATCCCCTAATCTGGCTGGAGGACAGCTGACCCTGTGACTCTGGCATCTGGAGGGCCTGCCCACCATGGGGCGGGGTAGTGCCTCCTGGTGGCCCCCTATGTGCTTCTGGCCTTGCCCTCCACCCGGGGGCCTTGTGTGTGGTTGGAGGAGAGGGGCTGGGGTGGATTCTGGCAGATGGGTCCTGAATACTCGCTGGCTTCTATATGTATCCATGCCTTCACATAGGGAGGGGGAATGTGGAAGGTTTTGAGGATCAGAAAGCCTTCTTCCATCTTCCAAAGGTATCCCAGGAGTGCTTGGTGGCAGGGCCTGACCAGCAAGGGCTAATGCTGGCTTCTGAGCTAGATATAAGGGGGTGTGGTGAGCAGAGGTTTGCCAGGGTGGGCAGTGTAAGGTTGGGCCAATGCCAGGGTGGCCTGACCGCCCCACCCCACCCCGAGTGGGCCCCCAGGTCGCCTGTCACCCTCCATCCTTGAGAGCAGAGGCAGGACGGGGCTTGGTACTCCCAGCTGCGTCTCCATGCACTTCTGTCCCCCTTGTCCCCGCAGCCAGAGCAGCCGAGTCTCACGTGAGCACTGGTGCGGGCTGCTTCCTGTCTCCCGCAGACCTGGCCTTCAGGCTGTTCCCAAGCCAATGAACCCCATGAACCCCATGAAACCTGCCCTGCCCCCCGCACCACACAGGTGAGTGGGGGCTCTGGCTGCCCTCCCCTCTCAGGCCTCTGAACGTGGGAGGATGGTGGTGGAGCGGGACCCCGCTGCTCTCAGCCTTCAGATCCTCCCTGATGGGGTTCTCGGCACCTGAGGCCTCCTCACCCAGGCTCCCCACCTGTGCCTCTCTGTGCAGTGATGGTCCATTCGCATATGAGGCGGTGCCTTGGCAACAGAGTGCCACTCAGCCAGCAGGATCGCTGTCTGTGGTCACAACCGTGTGGGGAGTCGGCAACGCAGCACAGAGCCAGGTGAGCCCAGCCCTGGCCCCACCCTGGGAGGCGTCAGCGCCCAGCTCAGGTCTTGGAGGCGTGGAGCCAGGGCTTCCTGGGTCTCCCACGTCCTCTGAAACCAGTTCTTCCACGCATGGCATGGGATCCTCTCCTCCTGTCTTTGCCTGGCCTCCACACCCCCACCTGTGCGCAGCTCCCCACCACCCCCACCACCCCTCTGGACCACCCCTCCCCTCTGCCCCCACCTCCACCTCCTCACCTGCCAGGCCTCTTCTTTCCAGCACTTTAGAACCACTGCACAAAGCAGGTTGTTTGCATGGTCTCCTTTAGTGATTCTCGGTTCCTTGTAGGTTTTGGGGAACCCCATGGGCCCTGCAGGGAGCCCCCCCGGCAGCTCCGTGATGCCCGGCATGGCAGGTGGCAGCTCTGCCCTGAGCTCCCCACAGTGCCTTGGACAGCAGGCGTTCGGTGAGGGTGGTGCCAACAAGGGCTACGTGCCGCAAGGGGTGTATGGCCGCGGGGGCTACCCCGGGGGCCCTGGCTTCACTACTGGGTAAGCAGGACCCTCCTCCCCTGGCAGGTGTGCCAGGAGCCCTCTGGGGGCGCGATGCTTCTTACTTGGTGGGCACCAGGGAACTGTGTATCGGGAATTATTGTGACCTTGCTGCTCCTGCCAGCTCCTGAGATAATGATGGGGTGTCTGGGAAAGAATGGGGCTCCCCGTAGGTGCCGTGTGCCCCCCCTCAGGAGAGGCCAGGGAAGTGCCTCTGAGCTGAGCCTTCTGTTTCTTGCAGGTATGCGGGCGGCCCAGGGGGCCCGGGGAGCCTGGGCCTCCCCTCACACTCAGCACGGCCATCCACTGACTTCACTCAAGCAGCGGCAGCTGCTGCAGTGGCTGCTGCTGCCGCCACGGCCACCGCCACAGCCACGGCCACTGTGGCCGCCCTCCAGGAGAAGCAGAGCCAGGAGCTGAGCCAGTACGGAGCGGTGAGGCCCCGCAGCTCCTCCTGTGTGGCCCATGTGTGCTGGCCCGGAAGACGGGGGCCTGTCAGGAAACCAGGGTGGAGGACTTGGGGACATGCAGGCCATGTTTCAGGGCTGATGAAGATGAGACAGGAAGGGAGTGGGAATCTGAGGGGAGAGGTCCCGGGCTGGGGACAGCCTGCCTGCAAGGGGTGGGCTTGGGGGTGGCACCCACACTGGTGGGTAAGGTCTGGATGGTTCTTGTTTTCTTTTCCCAGATGGGGGCCGGACAGTCTTTTAACAGCCAGTTCTTGCAGCACAGTGGTCCCCGAGGGCCCAGCGTGCCCAGCAGCATGAACCCGGCCAGCGTGGGAGGGCTGATGGGCCCCTCCAGCATGAGCCCCATGGGCATGAACCCCACCCGGGCAGCAGGCATGGCGCCCCTCTATTCAGGGCAGCGCCTGCCCCAGCAAGGGTACCCGGGCCCCCCCCAGGCCCAGCCGCTGCCCCGACAGGGTGTCAAGAGAGCCTACTCAGGCGAGGTGAGTAGCCGGGCTTCCCTCCTCACAAGGGCCATCAGAGTCGTTGGATGTGAGAGCACTGGCCATGCCTGATGAGGGACTCCACCGTCCCTTTGTGGGAACCAGCTTCCCCGACACCTCTTCTTCTGGGCCTTTCGCCTCTTTCCTTTCTCAGGTGTACCCTGGGCAGCAGTACCTGCCAGGAGGCCAGTATACGCCTGGTGCCACCCAGTATGCCCCTGGCCCCGGGCAGCCCCCTGCCCCATCCTCCTACCCTGGGCACAGGCTGCCCCTGCAGCAGGGCACAAGCGCATCCCTGTCCACCGCCAGCCCTGCGGGACCACACTTCAAGGTAGGGCCGGCTCCACCCGGCCTCTGGGGCCCCTGCTGGCCCTGCTCCCAGCTTTGTGGGACACAGACAGACCTTGAGGCAACCAGGGCCGGCTGGGGAGTGGGCCCCGGAGTGCTCAGGTGACAGGCAGCCACGAGCTTCACAGGGGTCCCAACTAGTGTAGGGCAGCTCCCAGGACAGGCATACAGGTGTGAAAGGAGCCTCTGTGAGAGGTATGGCGTAGGGATTATCAGGCAGATACCAAGCCACTCTAGGGAGAAGTGTCCCCATTTCCTCTGCTTGCTGCCAAGTAGCCCAGCAAGGGGACAGGCCAGAGGGTCAGGAGGGGCCTGAGTGGTAGAGATGCTGCTAGAGAAGGGCGAGGAGATGTGAGAACCTAAGTCCTTTCAGCCTCTGTGGCTTCCCTGTAAATCCCTCTGATGTGTGGGGTCAGCTCTTTTTCTGTAGTGGTAATTCTGTAAATTATGAAATCTGTGTGTGCTCCCTGTAGATTATTTGGGGAACCCAAAAAGTGTATAAAGGAAAAAGACCAACACCCACCCATGCATGTGCTGTCACCAGTCCTCTCCTAGGGTCAGTTCCAGGCCCTGCTCGGAGGCAGGCGGCAGCCCCACACACATGCGGTTTTCTCTCCTGCAGCCTGCAGAACAGTTCAACGGGCAGGGTGCCAGCTTCAACGGGGGCAGCATCAGCTACAGCCAGCCTGGCCTGAGTGGGGTATGGTCAGATGGGCAAGCGGGCGGGAGGCCCACGGGGTGGATGCGGGGAGAGAGGGCACTCAGGCAGGAGGGCGTGTGGAGGCCCAGCCAAGCGCCCCTGGGGCTGCCCCCTGCCCATCCCTGGCCTGACCGTTCCCAGCTGGTGCTCCAGGAACAAGCACCCCCTCACCAGTCCACCTCCACTGTTTGTTCCATGCCACAGCCCGCTCGTTCCATCCCTGGCTACCCCAGCTCCCCACTGCCCGGGAGCCCCACGCCACCCATGACCCCCGGCAGCAGCATCCCCTACATGTCTACCAGTCAGGAGGTCAAGTCTCCCTTCCTGCCTGACCTCAAGCCCAGTGTGAGCAACTTGCACCCATCGCCGCCTGGTGAGTGAGGTCTGCTCTCAGGACTGGTGGGCAAGGGCTCTGGAGAGTCCTGCAGGGAACTTGGTGGGTGAGAGGAGCGCTTCACCTTTATTTTCTGTTAATGGAGCTCTTTGCAAATCTATTCGAGGTGTGGATCACCTCTCTAGAAAAATAGCCATGCATCCAAAGTTTTGGGTATGGTTCCGGAGTATGTATGGGCCCCCAGAAGCCCACTCCTGATATCTGGGAGACCACTGCAGCAGCAGCAGCAGCTGGGGTCTTAAAACCCTGACTTGAGCACTGGGGTGGTAGCAGGTGGCCCGTTCACACCTCTTCTGCCTCCTGCTCCCTCTGAAAGCACCAAAAGCGCCACCTTTTTGGGTGGGGAGCGTGTTCTCTTGAGAGTCATGATGCAGGAATCATTGGGCCAGGCGACTCAGGCAGGGAAGAATGGCGGGTCACCAAGATCCTGTTTCTGTTGGAGGTGAAGGCCGAGCCCAGAGTCCTAGGAGAGATGCTGTCCTAAGGCCCAGCCCCATGAAAGGGGAGGAGGGGCCACACTCTCCTCAACCATGGGCCCCACGATGGGGGCAGGGGCAGGCTGCCTGGCCTCGTGGCCATCCAGGACTGGTGGCCTGCTCACACCTGCATGGCCTGCTTCCAGGCAGTGGCCCCTGTGACGAGCTGCGGCTGACCTTCCCCGTGAGGGACGGGGTGGTCCTGGAGCCCTTCCGCCTGCAGCACAACCTGGCGGTGAGCAACCATGCCTTCCAGCTCCGAGACTCCGTCTACAAGACCCTGATGCTGAGGTGAGCGGACGCCTGCCAACGGCTCGAGGCCCCACCCACCGCCCCCTGACTCTCAGCGTCCATCCTCCCCATGCAGGCCTGACTTGGAGCTGCAGTTCAAGTGCTACCACCACGAGGACCGGCAGATGAACACCAACTGGCCGGCCTCGGTGCAGGTCAGTGTCAACGCCACCCCACTCACCATCGAGCGCGGCGACAACAAGACCTCCCACAAGCCCCTCTACCTGAAGCACGTGTGCCAGCCGGGCCGCAACACCATCCAAATCACCGTCACCGCCTGCTGCTGCGTGAGTGCCCGTGGCAAGGCAGGGCGGGGCCATCATCACTGAAGAAGACGGCACTGGCTCTCCTTCCCATGATGGGCCTTAGAGAAAAGGGTCTCAGTTTAAAATGTCCTGGCAGCTTTCCAGTTAGGTTCAGTAACTAGATTTGATGCTCATGTAAGCATCAAATGTTAATTATGTAAGAGAAGCAAGCTAAGCTTGCCTGTTTCCTGGAAGAAGCTCACAAAGTCCCGAGTCCCAGCTGACCCTGAATCCTTGTTAAGGAGTCATCTGGGTTCTGGCAGCTCCAGATCCAGCACTAGAAGAGGCACTTAGATGCACAGCTCTGATCAGCTTAGGTGGGAAGGAGCAGAGGCAAGGCAATCCTAATGCAGCCCTGTGGGCTGGGATGTTATCACATGGACCCAGCATAGGATACCAGTGGATGCTGTAGGCAGGATGCACTCAGGGGCCTCTCGAATAATTGTGTTTCAACAGAGAGGCCGTGGTTGAACACTGGTTCAGACACACAGTGAGCTTTACCAATAGGTGTGGGTGTGGGCTCCTGACTCCCCGGGGAGGCGTGGTAGTAGCCCGCCTGTGCATTGGCTGTGAGAGGAGGGTGGGCCAGCACAGAGCCTCCCTGCGCCGCCCCCCGCTGACCACATCCTCCCACTGCAGTCTCACCTCTTCGTGCTGCAGCTGGTGCATCGGCCGTCTGTCCGCTCCGTGCTGCAGGGCCTCCTCAAGAAGCGCCTCCTGCCCGCCGAGCACTGCATCACCAAGAGTGAGTGGCCCTCGCGCTCCCCGGCTCTGCTGGGGCCGCTGCCACACCTGGCACTTCCCCATGGTAGACACGGCTATCTCCTCGGGGTCGGGGCTCCATGCCAGGGGGAGCGATCAGTCCCAGAATGGCCCTCCGAGGTGCTGAGCTAGCAGTGGCTTGGTCCCGCTTGGCAGCCCTCACTCACATCCTGCTTTCCCCTGTTGGTGTCAGTAAAGCGGAACTTCAGCAGCGGAACCATTCCTGGCACCCCAGGACCCAACGGAGAGGATGGGGTGGAGCAGACAGCCATCAAGGTGGCCCTCAAGTGCCCCATCACCTTCCGCAGGATCCAGCTCCCTGCCCGGGGCCACGACTGTCGCCACATACAGGTGGGTGGTCACCCCAAAGCTTTGCCAAAGCTTTTGCTGCTGTTTTACTGTTTTTGGCGAATGTGGCCTCTGAGCACCTCAGCTGGTGGGTGGCAGGGCAGGACAGCCTGTGGACAGGCTGCCTGGCTCCCCTGCCCTCTTCCCTCAGGCTGGGCTTTTGTTTCTTCTAATATTATCCTAAGTATAACAGCCATTTTACTGGGTTCTTGGGGCTCCATTGTATTTTACTTATTTACTATTTTATTTACTTATTTGGCTGCACTGGGTCTTAGTTATGGCATGCAGATCTTCAGTCTGTTGCGGCACATGGAATCTTTCAGTTACTATAGGCAGAATCTTTAGCTGTGGCATGTGAACTCTTAGTTGCAGCATGTGAGGTATAGTTCCCTGACCGGGAATCAAACCCAGGCCCCCTGCATTGGGAGCACGGGTCTTAGCTATTGGATCACCAGGGAAGTCCTGGGGCTCCCATTTCAAACAGCGTCGGGGATGCAGGGCACAGTCTGCTCCCTGCCTTGCCCCCAGGAGCAGCACCTGAGTTTCTTTCTGCAGAAACACTCTGGGTAGACACGTACCCGCACTCTCCCCTCACCCTCCACCTTTGGTTACATAAGCTGTATACCCATCGCTCTACTTAATGTTTTTCTTCCACACCACGTCCTGGAAGTTGTTCCCTATCAGCACGGTTGACCAATTCTTGCTTTGGCCACATGTCATTCCCATGAGGGCTCCATAGGCATCCTGTCTCTTACATCTGTGAGGATGGTGCCACAGTGAAAGCCTGGCACATGCACCTTCTCAACATGCAGTAAATAAGCCCCACGTCCCTAGAAATGCAGGGCTGGCTCTCAGGGCATGGCTGGGTTACCCCCAACCCCAATGTGAGTAACTGTCTCCCCTTTCTCTGCAGTGCTTTGACCTGGAGTCCTATTTACAGCTTAACTGTGAGCGAGGGACCTGGAGGTGCCCCGTGTGCAAGTGAGTGTGTCAGAAGCAGTCCCCGTGGCTCTGGGGGTGGGTGGCACGTCCTCACAGGCTGTTAACAGTCATTTCCTTCCATCAGCACTGAGAAGTGCCTGCCCCAGATGTGAGGATGGTGCTGCTCTAGGCAGGGACCTCACACAGGGTCACCTCACACAGGGGGCAGAGATGTGATGGGGTCCATGCCCCAGGTGAGGTCGAGCCAGCCGTCTGAGCTGTGTCCCCTTGGTTTTCTACAGCAAGACGGCGTTGCTGGAGGGCCTAGAGGTGGACCAGTA
Organism: Odocoileus virginianus; assembly: GCF_023699985.2. NCBI lineage: Eukaryota > Metazoa > Chordata > Mammalia > Artiodactyla > Cervidae > Odocoileus > Odocoileus virginianus. Next base: position 40,180,761 of record NC_069674.1, read on the forward strand.
CATGCTGGGCATCCTTATTTACATTCAGAAGTAAGTCTCCTTTCCTGCAGCCCCAGAGGGCAGCCCTGGGACAGGTGCGGAGACACCCCGTGCTGACCCAGCATGGAGCGGGCTCAGCTCCAGGCCATGGACGGAATCCACGTCCGACCTGCATGCCACAGGCACGTGGAGCGTGCTGGGCGGCCACAAGCATTTGAGTGGAAGGTTGGCCTAGAAACAGTGCAGGGCCAGGAGAGGCGGCAGGGCAGGTGGTAACCAGCCCTGCTGTCCCTGCCCAGCTCTGACTATGAGGAGATCACCATCGACCCCACGTGCAGCTGGAAGCCAGTGCCAGTGAAGCCTGACTTGCATGTCAAGGAAGAGCCGGATGGGCCGGTGCTGAAGCGCTGCCGCACTGTGAGCCCTGCCCACATGCTCATGCCCAGTGTGATGGAGATGATCGCCGCCCTGGGCCCGGGTGCCACACCCTTCACCCCCCTGCAGCCCCCCTCAGCCCCGGCCCCTGGCGACTACTCCAGCCAGGGTGAGTACAGGGGACTTGCCCTGGAAAATTAGGGCCCTGGGCGATGATCCAACCTCTCCCACTAGTCTGCCACCTGTGAACGCGTTGCTCTGAGGGCCACGAGCCTGGGGGCCTGGTTGGAGACTTGGGGGTACAGATGCCCAGCTGGGTGGTGGGGGATGGGCAGAGGTGCCCGGGCTATGGCTGCGCCCACCTCCCCAGAGGTTTGGAACAGAGGTCTGTGTTGGCACACTTCCAGACCAGCCGCATCCAGCCTTGTGGGTGGGAGTGTCTGGGCGTGGTGGGTCCCATTCCTGTCCCCTCACAGCCTCCTGGCAGTGGCATGACCACTTCCCCCAGCAGCAGCGAGAAGAAATGCCCTTTCCCAAGTAGCAACTTCATAAAGGCCAACATCCTCTGGGCGAGCGCAGTGAGTCCCGCCCGTGCTGTGGCCAGGCTGCCCTCGTGGCTCAGCCAGCATGAGCCCCCTGCCCTCACCTGGACCTGGCTCTCCTCTCTCAGGTTCCAGCTTCCTGGGACCCGGGACCTTCCCCGAATCCTTCCCACCCACCACACCCAGCACCCCAACCCTGACTGAGTTCACCCCAGGGCCACCGCCTGTCTCCTATCAGTCCGACATTCCCAGCAACCTCTTGACGCCAGAGAAGTCCGGCCCCTGCCTCCCAGGCCAGGTCAGTGTCGAGTCAAAAGGTTGTGGAGCTGTCCCCCCAGGGAGCCCTCGAGCCGTTTTACTAGGTTGTTCTCTCCTTCCTCAGATGGCACCAGCAGGTCACCTGGACCCAGCCCATAACCCTGGGCCCCCGGGGCTGCACGCCCCTAACCTTGGAGGCCCCCCAGGGCCCCAGCTGCACCATCCAAACCCTCCCCCAACATCCCGGCCAGCTCTGGGCCCAGTGAACTCGGGGCCTCTCAGCGAGCTGGCCTTCAGTGCTGCCACAGGCATGATGGGGCACCCTGTGTCTGGGGCAGGGGAGGCCCCGGAACCGGCTCTGGACGTGAGTACTGGGCCCTGTGTTGGGGAGCACTTGGAGCTGGGGCTCGGGGGTGCTTATCTGTTGTCCCCAGGGTCCGTGCACTTCATAGAAGGAAAGACAGTGACTCCTCCATGACTTCCAGACTCGGGGAGAGCTGGTTGGGTGATGCCAGCATTTTTGTTGTCAGGTGTCCAGAGTAGCTGTGGGGTGATTGTGTCCAGGCACCTGGTTCTCGGGACCTGCGCGCCAACATGGCACATGCAGAGTCCCCGAGAAGACTTGGCTTGTGGCCAATGACACCGGCCTTAGGGTCTGACTTGACTTGTCTGACTCACAGGTGGTGTGCGAGCCAGAACCAGTGCATAAAAGACAGGTGATTGTCCCTCCATCCTGATAAATGAATACAAAGTTCAACGTGAAAAAATGTGGCAAGCACAGCTCAAAGCAGAAAATTCCACCTTCTGCATTCATGCTGTTCGTGTTCAGGACCCCTCATGGGCCGGGGTGTCCCATGTTGTCCTTGGACAGCTTAACACAAGTGATTCCTGGTTGTTGAGCAGTCTTTGGCAGGAAGAGGCCCTGTGAGGAGCAGGCTGAGGGGCTCTGGTGCTAGCCTGTGTTGGAGGCTGGCGGGGGGGGCACCCCACTTCCCGGCTGGGCCTGGGGACCCGGTTGGGATGCTGTGGCAGGTCCGAGGCCAGAGCTGCTATCAGGTTTGCTTTGTCCCCAGCTGCTTCCAGAACTGACTAACCCCGATGAGCTGCTGTCCTACCTGGGCCCACCCGACCTCCCCACGAACAGCAACGATGACCTGCTTTCTCTCTTCGAGAACAACTGATCTTGTTTGTCAACCACCTGGCTGGCAGGGATGTGTCCACCGATGTCTCGCACCCTTCTTTCCAGCCCAGCCCCACCTGACACCAGCGGCCCTCCCCACGTGTACACCTGGATCTGGGACCCGCCCCCGACACCTGGCTGCCGGAGGCCGCACCGCACTGGCTGGGAAGGGAGCCCTGGGGCAGGGTTCTCACTGGCCCGGTTTGCAGCTGCAGAACTGTTTTTGAGGAGATGCCCAGCCCTGTCCCCATCTGTGCCAGCCCATGCTTGTCCAGCCCTGCCTGGTTCATGCATACCCACCACCCCTGAACTCCAGCCTCACCCAGGCCCCTCACCCCGCCTGCTCCCACCAGCCTGCATCTTGTCCAGCGTTGACCTTTCTGTTTCAGTGACCCGTTTGGCCCTAGGCCAGCAAGGAGTGGGTTACTCTGTCCTGGGGCCTGGTCTTGCCCAACTCGTTATGGCAGAGGCTTCAGGCTGAGGCTGGGGGTGGGGGGCTCTAAAGCACAACAGTGTACATAGTGTAGAAACACTAATAGATGTAGGGTGGCTGATTCCTCTGTGCAGGTTGGGTCTCCGTGGGCTCCTGTCTTCACCATGTGCAGGCCGGGAGCGGTGGGGGGCAACAGGCTCCCTTCTGCTGTTGGTTGGGCTCAGACTCGACCCCATGTGCAGATTCTCCAGCAGCCTGTTCCCCCAAAGTTCCCTGTTTCTGTAAGAGTGAAGAATTGGTCCCACAGTGTTTTTTAAGTCCACCTCTCCTCCCACGTCCACCCTGGGGCCATGCCAGGTGGGGGAGGAGGGGCCACCACACTCTAGGTGCAGGGCCGAGTCGTGTCCCCTGTCTGCCTGTCTCTATTAAAGGACTCCCTCGTGGTGGGCCTGGCAAGTCCCTCCTTCCTGCTCCACCTGTTTACCACACATGGGCGGGGCTCCCTGCTCAAGGCAAGGACCAACTATTTGCAACCCGTGGTAAATTTCCTTGTCCCTGGAATTTTCCAAGTTGGCTCTGGCTAGAGAGCTATTTGTGAAGTGTCACCAGGGCTGGGAGACACATCTGCCACCACGTCACCGTGTGGGCTTGCCTCGGGCGTGGAGCCAGCTGTGGGGCCAAGGGGCAGGCTCTGAGTGCCTGACCAGCTGCACACTGGTGCATCTGTGCGCTCACGGCCCGAGCGGCCCCGTGGGCCTTCCAGTCCAGCAGAAAAGGCTTATGAGCCCTGTCGGGGAGAGGAGGGAGCACAGCCAGAGACCAGCCCCAGTGGACGTGGGGCAGTGTCCAGGATGGGGCGGCTCCAGGTTGCCCACTGACATTTTGAAACCCCAGGTGTGGGCCTTCCTATGCCTCTGCAGCCTTGTTTCTACCTGAGGGAACGGAAGTAGAGAAAGGCTACGGGAGGAACAGTGGCCCCAGGGTTGCAAGGGGCAAAGAGGCAAGCCCCAGGGTTTGCCCAGAAGCCCACCCCAAGGATAGGTAGGCAACAGGGTCAGAGACAGGCCCAGCACAACCCACCCCTAGGAGTGGTGGGGGGGGGCACGCTCCTACCCGTTCTGGGGGGCATTAGGCATAGCTGGGAATGTTGTCCCAACTTGAGGTCTCGTGGGCCTCTGCACCCTCGGCCTGTAACATTCTGGGTGTTGGGTGGAGTGGGGAGAGCGGGAGGTGGGGATGAGCCAAGATAGCTTCTAGCTACTCAAACTCCACCCGTGGCGGGGGGGAGCGGGTCTGAGGGGAAATCGCACACCATCAGGGCCCCCAGCTCCAATGTCACTGCAGCATCTTCTCAAACAGCAGGATGAAATTAAGGTGTGGGAGTTGATGAAATGTGATGGCATTCCTGTAAAACATGACACCAAATATGTACATTTCATGGATTCACACACACGATGCAGTGATGAAGGGAAGCAAGATGGTCAACGTGTTGGCCACGTTGCTTTCCATCAGAACAGCATGGGTATGTCCAGGGAGAGTATCAATGGTGTCCTCATCCTCAAGGGGAGCGGTGGTTTCATGAGCTTCAAATGCTTCATATATTGTATATCCCAGTAAGTCCTTGATGGCTCAGCAGGTAAAGAATGTGCCTGCAATGTTGAAGACAGGAGATGTAGGTCCTATTCCTAGGTCAGGAAGATCCCCTGGAGGAGGAAAATGGCAACCTGCTCCAGTCTAGCCTGGAGAATCCCATGGACAGAGGAACTTGGAGGGCTACAGTCCAAAGGGTCACAGAGTCAGACACAACTGAGTGACTAAGCACAATGTACATACCAAATACACAACTTAAAAAAAAAAAAGCCAACTAGGCCTAACAACAGTTCACCCGACAGCAGCAGAATACATGTTATTTTTAAGTGCATGTGGAACATTCTCCAGGAGAGACCACGTGTTAGACTGTAAAGCAAGTCTCAATAAAAAAAAGTTGAAATCATACTAAAGAATGTAGTCTGACCACAGTGAAATGTAGATAACAGAAGAGAAGACGCTTATCTGCTGGAAAACTCAAATGTGGAAATGGACACTTCAAAAACTGAAGGGTCACAGGAGAAACCACAACTTAATTACAGTATAAAACACTATACAAATTGTATTTTGTGAGCCAAAAAGTTTAATTTTGGCTGTACTGGGTCCTTGTTGCTGCATGGGCTTTTCTCTAGTTGCAGCGAGTGGGGTCTACTCTGGTGCAGTGTGCAGGCTTTTTATTATGGCTTCTCATTTGGTGGAGCACAGGCTCTAGGGTGCTTGGACTTCAGTGGCTGTGGTGTGTGGGTTCAATGGTTGTGGTTCCTGGGCTCTGGAACATGGGTTCAATAGTTGTCGGGCATGGGCTTAGTTGCTCTGCGGTATGGGATCTAACCCGTCGTCTCCTGCATTGGCAGATGATTATTTACCACTGAGCCACCGAAATTTAATATGCAATTAAAGCGGTTTAAGTAGGGAAATTTATAGCTGTGAATGTCTACAGATAGGGAGCTCAGTCAACCTAACTACCACTGAAGGCAGTAGAAAAAACTAAATCCAGAGCTCACAGAAGGAAGGAAATAACTATTAGAGAAGGAAGGAAATAACTATTAGAGCAGAGCGAATAGGAAAACAATAGAGAAGCATTGTCAGCAAAGTTGTTTCTTTGAAAAGCAACAGAATGAACAAACCTTTAGCTACACTGACTAAAGGAAAAGAAACAAATGACTAAAATGTGAAATGAAATTCAGGGAAATTACTATGAGCTCACCTTAGGATCAGTCAGCCAGCCAGTTCAGTTGCTCAGTTGTGTCCAACTCTTTATGACCTGGTGGACTGCAGCATGCCAAGCCTCCCTGTCCATCACCAACTCCGAAGCCTACTCAAACTCATGCCACTGAGTTGGTAATGCCATCCAACCATCGCATAATCTGTCGTCCCCTTCTCCTCCCACCTTCAATCTTTCCAAGCATCAGGGCCTTTTCAAATGAGTCAATTCTTCACATCAGGTGGCCAAAGTATTGGAGTTTCAGCTTCAGCATCAGTCCTTCCAATGAATATTCAGGACTGATTTCCTTTAGGATGGACTGGTTGGATCTCCTTGCAGTCCAAGGGACTCTCAAGAGTCTTCTCCAACACCACAGTTCAAAACCATCAATTCTTCAGTGCTCAGCTTTCTTTACAGTCCAACTGTCACATCCATACATGACTACTGGAAACACCATAGACTGGACTAGATGGACCTTTGTTGGCAAAGTAATGCCTCTGCTTTTTAATATGCTATCTAGGTTGGTCATAACTTTTCTTCCAAGGAGTAAGTGTCTTAATTTCATGGCTGTGGTCACCATCTGCAGTGATTTTGGAGCCCCCCAAAATAAAGTCTGCCCCTGTTGCCACTGTTTCCCCATCTATTTTCCATGAAGTGATGGGACCAGATGCCATGATCTTAGTTTTCTTAACGTTGAACTTTAAGCCAACTTTTCCACTCTCCTCTTTCACTTTCATCAAGAGGCTCTTTAGTTCTTCTTCACTTTCTGCCATAAGGGTGGTGTCATTTTTGTATCTGAGGTTATTGATATTTCTCCCAGTAAACTTGACTCCAGCTTGTGTTTCCTCCAGCCCAGTGTTTCTCATGATGTACTCTGCATATAAGTTAAATAAGCAGAGTGAATATACAGCCTTGACGTACTCCTTTTCCTATTTGGAACCAGTTTATTGTTCCATGTCCAGTTCTAACTGTTGCTTTCTGACCTGCATACAGATTTCTCAAGAGGCAGGTCAGGTGGTCTGGTATTCCCATCTCGAAGAATTTTCCACAGTTTGCTGTGATCCACAGAGTCAAGGCTTTGGCATAGTCAATAAGGCAGAAGTAGATGTTTTTCTGGAACTCACTTGCTTTTTCGATGATCCAGCGGATGTTGGCAATTTGATCTCTGCTTCCTCTGCCTTTTCTAAAAGCAGCTTGAGCATCTGGAAGTTCACGGTTCACATATTGTTGAAGCCTGGAGAATTTTGAGCATTACTTTACTAGCGTGTGAGATGAGTGCAACTGTGCAGTAGTTTGAATGTTTTTTTGGCATTGTCTTTCTTTGGGATTGGAATGAAAACTGACCTTTTCCAGTCCTGTGGCCACTGCTGAGTTTTCCAAATTTGCTGGCATATTGAGTGCAGCGCTTTCACAGCATCATATAGCTCAGCTGGAATCCCATCACCTCCACTAGCTTTGTTCATAGTGATGCTTTCTGACGGCCACTTGACTTTACATTCCGGGATGTCTGTCTCTAGGTGAGTCATCACACCATCATGATTATCTCGGTCGTGAAGATCTCTTATCCTTAGGAGGCTAAGAGAATATAAAGTCGTGCACCAACAAATTACATAACAAGTGAAATGGTCTAATTCCTAGAAACACAAATAACCAAAACTGACTTAACAAGAAACAAAATATGAGCAGACTTACCAGTACAGAGACTGAAACAATAATTAAACCTCCAACACAGAAAAATTCTGGGGGCACATGACTTGAAGGCTGAATCCTACCATGTGAAGTATTATACCGAACTTCCTCCCATTTTTGTAAACATTGACAAGGGGGGAATACTTACTGTTTCTTAGAGGCAGCTCCCTACGTTGCCAGCCTTTTCTCCCTCTAAGTTTGGCAGTCTGTGTCCTCTCCCTGGGGCTTCCAAAGTAGTGCTAGTGGAAAGAACCTGCCTGCTGAAGCAGGAGACAAGAGATGAGAGTTCAATCCCTAGGTCAGGAAGATCCCCTGGCAGAGGGCTTGGCAACGCACTGCAGTATTCTTGCTGAATCCAATAAACAGAGGGGCCTGGTAGGCTACAGTCCATAGTATCAAACAGAGTTGGACACCACTGAAGTGACTTAGCATGCACACATGTCCTCTCCTCACAGTGAGGGGCTGCCATGCCACCTCATTCCTCTTAGCTCCACTCCCAGCCTCACTGCCATCCCAAGCTTGGGTGGCCGTTGAGAGTGTCCTTACCTGCCACAGGTTAAATGAGGGAAGGCAGGGATGGTAGGGCAATGGTTGAAGGGAGAAGTCTAGACAGCATTAAGGAAGTGTTTCATTGGCCCAGGGACTGTTGAAGATTTTTTCTTTTTTTTTTTTTACTGTTTACTTTTTGTGTTGGAAGTCATTGGCCTGATCCATTTGTTTAACTTGACACACAGAAGTGAGTTCTCTAAGGTCATGCACCTGTGGATCTGCTGTCCCAGTGAAGATAGAATTTTCCACCACTCCCCCCACCCCCTCAGCTATCACTGATTTGGCCTCTTTCACCAAAGATTAATTCAGCCTGGACTTGAGCCTGATATAAGTGAATCATCCCTTGGTTAGCTGCCCCTTCCTTAAAGTTCATATTTTTATTTCCATGTAAGTTGTTCCTGTTTCTTCATTCTTAGCTATGACTAGCAGTGATGGACACTGCTCCCCCAATGAGACATCCAGCTCTTTCTGGTCAGGGTGCTCCTCTATTAAAACCTTCTCCATGGGGTGTTAGCCATCACCTAGTTGCAGGTGACTGTGACCCACTCAGAACCAGCTTGTGAAAGAAGGGTTCAAAACTACCATCCTGAAAGGGCCACCAAGGACCTTGGGGTGAGACAGGCTGGGACCCTGGGCCCTTCGCTGCAATGCTGGTACCTGGACAAATGTTTCTTTGAGCAACAAATTACAAAGAAACTCTATGGGACTAAAAACAACTGGGTGCATGTGCAGTTGGAGCAAATTATGGACAAAAAGATACAAAGAGCCGCAAAACCCAACCGCCACCTTTGAAGATCTGGGAGGAAAAAGTGGGTGTTGGGAGTGAAAGCAGGGTACTGCATATGCCCCCTGCACTGAACAGCATTCAAGGGGTAGGCAAACCACCTAAGCCACCGCTCTAGCTCAACCCCTGGACATACCCCTACTCTCACTCCATGTAAGGACCCAACTCATCTCTCCAAACATTTCATCTCTACATACTCCAGCATGCGCCTTGGAAAAACAAAAACGATCTCTTCTACCATTATCACAGCTAGGAAAATGAACAGTAATTCCACAGCCTCACCTATTACATTCAAAGGTCCCATTTGTCCTAAAATGCAGCCCCCACTTTTTTGGTTACACTGGATCTTTGTTGTGGCTTACACAACAAAGACACATGTACCCCAGTGTTCACTGCAGCACTATTTACAATAGCTAGAACATGAAAGCAACCTAAATGCCCATCGACAGATGAATGAATAAAGAAGCTGTGGTACATACATACAATGGAATACTGCTCAGCCATAAAAAGGAACGCATTTGAATCTGTTCTAATGAGCTGGATGAAATCAGAGCCTATTATACAGAGTGAAGTAAGTCAGAAAGAGAAATGTAAATATCATATACTGACACATATATACGGAATCTGAAGAGATGGCACTGATTAATTTATTTTCAGGGCAGCTATGGAGAAACAAACATAGAGAACAGACCTATGGGCACAGTGGGAGGAGAGAGAGGAGAAGAGATGTATAGAGAAAGCAACACAGAAACTTACAATACCATTCGTAAAATAGATAGCCAAGGGAATTTGCTGTGTGGCTCAGGGAACTCAAACAGGGGCTCTGCAACAGCCTGAAGGGTTGGATGGAGAGGGAGGTCCAGGAGGGAGGGGGCATGGGTGTCCCCTGTCTATGGCTGATTCTTGTTGATGGATGACAGAAAACCACAAATTCTGTAAAGCAATTATCCTTCTATTTAAAAATTTTTAAAAAAGACCCCCCCAAAAAATGCACTCCCCCTTTTTTTCAGTTGCCCTGGGTCTTTGCTGTGGCTTACAGGCTTTCTCTAGTTACAGTGCAGGGGGGGGCTTCTTTTGTTATGGAGCACAGGTTCTAGAGCACACAGACTCAGCAGTTGCGGTGTGCAGACTCTCTAGTTGAGGCACGTGGGCTTAGTTGCACCGTGGTGTGTGGGATCTTAGTTCCCCAATCAGGGATTGAACCTGCAACTCCTGCATTGGAAGGCAGATTCTCAACCACTGGACCACCAGGGAAGTCCCCTAAAATGCATTTTATCATTTTTTTTTCAATCAGGGATCCAATCAAGGTTTACTTTTGCAACTAGTTATTGTATCTCTTTAGTCTCATTTAATCTAGAACAGTTCTTGGCCTTTTCCCCCCTTGTATTGATTTTTTTTTTAAACAGTTCAGACAAGTCACATATTAGAATGTCCACATTCACCTGGCCGTTCCCTCCCAGCACTGCTCAGTTTTCTCCTTTATCTCCCGTGTGTCCCGTCACCTATCAGGAAAGTCTAGAGCTTGATTAAACATTCTTGGGCAGAGGAGATCATAATTTTTATCTGTTCTTCCCCACAATACTGTGAACTCCGTGAGGGCAGGGACCGGACCAGATCTCTCCTGTGTCCCGATTTATTCCGATGCCCAGAACATTTGTCAAAGAGATTAAGGCAGGAAGGAATAGGATGGAAGCAAAGCTGCCTTTGAGAGGTGCTGTGGCCTGGCTCACACTCCACAACAGCTGTCACACCTGCCATTGCTAAGCACCTCACAAGCACACTGCGCTCCTGTTGGCATCTTCTCCGTTTAGGTGTCCAGGGGGCATTTGCAGGTTTGATTGAGGAAGAGTTCTGCCCTCTGCTTCGATGCTTGGTGGCAGAGCAAGACCTAGACACAGTAACCTTGCCCTCCCCTGGAGAAGCAGCTTCCTTCCTGGCTCCCCTGAAGCTCCCTGTGGTCCCTTTAGGTGCTGAGACCCTGGCTGGCTTCAAGGGGCTGTCTCCTCCATCCTGCTCTTCCCTACTGCTGCTGGATGTGGGTGGGGGTCAGGACTGGACCAGGAGGTGGAGGAGGATGGAGCAAGCTCCACCAGATGGACTGGCTAACCGACCCTGCTGACGTCAAAAGAGACCATGTGACCTTAGCTGGCTTTGTCTGGTGTTTCCAGCCTGTGGCCAAAATCCCTCCTGATTGCGACTGAGTGGGACCACAAAGCCCGAGGTCTCCGGAGGTTGGGGTCTGCTCTTTTTACCACCCTATCCACAGGAGCCCAAATAAGAAGAGTCCAAAGTGGAGCTGCTGCCTACTCCCAATGGTGTCACTGTCTGCTTGACTTTCTTGCAACATAAGCAGGAAATGCTGCTTTTGTATACTAAATACACACTCATGATAAAAAATAAAACACCAAGGCAACAGAAACTCTCATTCACTGCTAGTGAGAATGCAAAGTCCCAAAGTCCATCCACTTTGGAAAACAGTTTGATGTTTTTTTATAAAACTCAACACGCTCTTACTACACAATCCAGCAGTCAGGCTCTTTGGTATTTATGCAAAGGAGTGGAAAACATGTCCACACAGAAACTTGTACACAGATGCCTATAGCAACTTTATTCACAATTGCCAAAATCTGGAAGCCACCAAGATGTCTTTCAATAGATGAATGGATAAATAAACTGTGGAACAATCAGACAATGAAATATTATTCAGCACTAAAAAATGAGCCATCTGTTGTACACCTGCAACTTTTATAATATTGTGCATCAACTACACTTCAATAAAAAATTTTTAAAAAAGAAATAAGCAGTTGAGCTACATAGAGGAAACTTAAATGCACATTACTAAGCGAAAGAATCAACCTGAAAAGAATACATACTATGCGATTTTAATTATATGACATTCTGGAAAAGACAAAACTATGGAGACAGTAAGAAGATCAGTGGTTGCCAGGAGTTGAGGGCTGGAATATGAACAGGTGAAGCACAGAGGACTTTTAGGTCAGTGAAAATGTTCTGTGTAATCCTTAACAGTGGACACCTGTATTTATATGTTTGTTAAAACCCATAGAAGGGACTTCCCTGGTGGTCCAGTAGTTAAGAATTTGTACTTCCAAATCAGACAGAACAGATGGTTCCATCCTTGGTCAGGGAACAAAGATTCCAGAAGACATCAGGCATGGCTAAAAAAATCCCCAAATCCCATAGAATATACAACACCAAGAGAGAACCCTAGTGTAAACTGTGGGTTTGGGTAAGTACAACGGGTCAACGTAGTTTCATCAACTGTAACAAACGCACTCCTCTGGTAAGGGATGTCGATAATGGGGGAGGCTGGCAGGGTAGGGGGTGGGTGCGTGGGGACAGGGAATATACAGGAAATGTCTGCACTTTCCCCTCAGTTTTGCTGTGAGTCTAAAACTGCTTTTAAAAATAGTTTCTTTTTAGAAAGTCTGCTTAAAAATTGACATCTTATGTATTATTTGTAAATTCAATTCTTAGTTATTATTACTGACTTAAAACCAAAGCAAAACAAGGACTTCCCTGATAGTCCAGTGGCTAAGACTCCAGTGCAGGGGGCCTGGGTCCAGTCCCTAGTCATAGAACCAGATTCCATAAGCCTGAAAGTAAGACCTGGAGCAGCCAAATAAGTAAATAAATAAATACCTTTAAATAAATCAAGTTTCTGCCTTATGTCACAGGCCATCACTGGGTCTGATTCTATTGACTGTTGTCTTTCTGGATGATGGGTCACTTTATCTAGGTTTTTTTTTTTCCCCTCTTTTTTTGTGTCTATATTTAGTCGAGTTCTCCAGAGAAACAGAACCAACAGGAGGTATGTGTCTTTGTTTGTTTATTATGAGGAATTAGCTCACATGATTATGGAGGCTGACAAGCCCCAAGATCTGTGGGGTGAGTTCGCAAGCTAGACATCTAGGAGAACCAACAGCGCAAGTTCCAGTCCAATGGCAGGAAGAAGTCAATGGCCCACTTCAAAGGCAGTCAGGCACGAGGGATTCGATACTGAATTCCAGACACAGTGTGTAAAGAATAGCAGTGGCTGAAGTAAAGGGTCAGGGCACCCAGGAAATGGAGCATCCTTGCTTGTCAGCTGTTGGTTCAGCACATCTGGCCTGTGGGTGAGCTGTGTTGTGGCGCTAGATTCAGTTCCCCACAGACAGCAGGGCTGGACCTTCCTCTGGTGGGACTGGCCTCTGAGTGTGTGAGAGTCTCGTGCAGCAGGCTGTGCCCCTGCACCTTGGTGGGTGGTGCACTCTGCCCTTTCACCTTCTCACTGCAGACGGCCACGTGCTGGCCGTCGCTGTGGCCTGGGGACCCCTGTAGTGCTCTCTCGATAGCCCTGCTGTCAGGACAGAGGGGCTTCACATGCCTGTCCTTCAGGAGGTCTTGGCTCTCCTGCCACAGCCCCAGTGGCACGTGGTATCAGGCCTGGCATGGTTACTCTCAGGCTCCGGGAGCCCCACATGCTTCAGCCTCAGACCCAGGTCTCACTCACTGGTCCCCTCAGGGGCAGACAGTCACTGCTGGGTGCTTACTGCACAGCTCCTGTCGTCGGAGGGTCTCTCAGGCCCCTGTTCCTCACTCAGAGCCTCAGTAGTATTCTCCATCTTCTGCACCAGCCTCCACTCTTCCTCATGAGCACTTGGTGATGGCCTTGGAAAACAGTCAGGGGGTGTGTATAAAGTCCCCTGTGCCCAGGGCTCCCAGGCACCTGCTGGTTTGCCACCAAAGGCAGTGGCAGAGCTGGCTTCAGGAGCTGCCTATAACCCCCACACCACCACCCACCCCTGCTCTTGGTTTAATATCCTGCTGTCTCTGTCTTGGAACCCTTGACAATTTTTGAACAAGGGGCCTCACATTTCATTTTGCTCTGCGCTCTGTACATGATGGGTTTCGCTGGTGGCTCAGACAGTAAAGAATCTGCTTGCAATGCAGGAGAACTGGGTTCGATCCTTGGGTCAGGAAGATCCCCTGGAGAAGGGAATGACAACCCACTCCAATATTCTTGCCTGAAGAATCCTCATGGGCGGAGGAGCCTGGTGGGCTACAGTCTATGGGTCGCAAAGAGTAGGACACAACTGAGCAACTAAAACAGCAACACAACCGTAGGTGATGTAGCTGCTCCTGGGCAGTGGGCTGAATGGTCCTTGCCTCAGTTTCCTCTGCTGGTTCTGTCTTCACCTGCTGCAGTTCTGCCTTCAGCATCAGAGAAAGAGGCCAGGATGGTCACCACAGGGACTTGGCTGAAACCACCCCAGGAACTTGGAGAACTGGGCTCTGTGGGTAAAATGACCTTCCCTTTCTGGTAGGACTCAAATACACACCAAAACTGAGTGTGACTTATCACACAGCCAAAGATGAGATCAAGATAATGGCTACAACCTGGGCACTCAAAAAAAAAAAAAAAAAATCATGACACTATCAACAGAATGAAAAGGCAACCTACAGAATGGGAGAACATATTTGTAAATTATACATATGGCAAGGCATTAATATACAGAATATGTAAAGTCTTCCGAAAACTCAACAACAAAAAGCCAGACAACTCACTTAAAGAATAGATTAGGGTTAAACAGATATTCCTCTGTTCAAGGAAGACATACAAATGGCCAAAAGCACAAGAATAGATGCTCAACAGCACTTTTAGGGAAATGCGAGTCAAAACCACAACGAGGCACCGCCTCACACCCATTAGGACGGCTATTATAAAAACAAACAGAAAATAACATGTTGGTGAGGATGTGGAGAAATTGGAACTGTTCTGCATGGCTGGAATGAATGCAAAATGGAGCAGCCATGGAAATGGTGCAGTATGGAAGTTCCTCAAAAAAGTAAAGCCGTATTATTGTCTGATTCAGCAATTCTATGTCATAGAATATGCACAAAAAGATTGAAAGAAAGGACTCACCAATGTTCATAGCAGCATTATCCATGATAGCCAAAAGATGGAAGCAATCTAAGTGTTCATGGATAGAAGGATGGATAAACAAAGGAATATCATTCAGCTCCAAAAAGGAAGGAAATTCTGACACATGCTACAACCTGAATAGACCTTGAGGACATTATGCTAAGTGAAATAAGCCAGACACGAAAGGACAAATACTGTATGACTCCACTTTTGTGAAGTTTCTAGAATAAGCAAATTCATAGAGACAGAAAGCAGATAGATGGGTGCCAGGAGCTGGGAGTGGAGGATGAGGAGTTAGTGTTTAATGGGGACAGTTTCAGTTTGGGAAGATGAAAAAGTTCTGGAGATGGATGGTGGTGATGGCTGCATAGTAATAGGAATGCACTTTGTGCCTATGAACTGTATGCTTAATTAGTTAAAGTGGTAAACTTTATGTTATATATATTTAACATGATTTTTTAAGAATTTCAGGACGTGACATGACAGTGAGTAGCACAGGACCCACAGCCAGGTAGAATGGGCATCAACCCTGGCTCCCTCTCCCCGAGGAAGTTACTCAACTTCTCTGAGCTTGTCTCCTCTTGTGAAAAATAGCAAAAATAATAGTACTTACTTCAAAGGACTGCTGTGAGAATTAAATAATGATCTTAATAATGGCACCCGATACCTCCTGGAATCCTGACATAACTATCCTAAGCCTTATTTATCCTTGTTTGGTTACTGTGCCCTTTTCTGTATTAGGGAAATGCCCCACCTTCTGAGTGGGGAATACAAGAGAACACCAGACAGCACTTTTCCCAGCCTCCTGTGATCTGGGGTGATCGGGGAGATTGGAATGATCTGGGCTCCACTAAGCAGATGCAATCCCCACTCTGCTATCAGATCCAGCATTTCTGGTGGGGAGGGGCGTGGTCCTCCCCAAAGCCAGCTGAGTGGGGTTTCTCCCTGTGCCCTATTATGCAGGTTTCCTAAGCACTGAGAATGCCCCCATCCCTCCCAGTCCATCACTTTTCTGCTGGGTGACAATAGTTGGTGCCTTGGATGCTGCCTGTTATCTCCCAAAGCATCCATTTTGCCTTCCTTCTTACTAACAGAAGCCGGGTGGCTTGGTTGGCAATGTGCCCAGATCAAAATATTCATCTTCCTGGATTCCTGCAGCCAAGGGTGAAAGCCACTGGGCGGGGCTCCTGGGAAAGCTTAGCCAACAGGATTGTGGTGGCGTAATTCTCGGGCCTTCTTCCCCTTTCCCTTTCTCCCTCTTCCTTAAGTCTTCACAGCAACCAGACTATCTTGAACACGAACTTGGGGGGATGCAGGAGGGGAGGGGAGGTGGTGGCACCATCCGGAACTGTGAAGTGACCAGCCTGAGGACAGAAAACCAAAGGCCCTCAGGGCCCTTGACATGAAGATTGGAGTCCTGCAGCTTCTTTTTTATGTAAAAAGGCTACTCAGTGTTTATTTTGTTATATTTTATATTTGTTTTATTATATTTTCACAACTGCTATTTAACTTATTAAACTATCATTTTAAAACCTAGTTCTTTATCTTGTACATCATATTAGTATCTTTATAAACACGGAAGATTTGAATTCTTTTACTACATCTTCCAACATTTAAACTGCATTTATAGGTGTAATACATTTGGTTTCCTTTTGAAGTACTTAATTATCCAAATTAGCAAAGAAAAAAACCACCTTGAGCATTAAACAGTTCTGATAGACTTTTAAATATGTTGAACCTAAAGTTCTCCTAAATGTTTAAACACAATATATAAACTTTATAGTATTTCCATTTCAAACCACAAGTCTAAATCACTTTTTAACTACAGAATTTTAAAAGCAGTTACTGGGTGGAAACAAGGAATTACTAAAAAGGGGCACAAGGTACTTGGGGTGAGGGACACGTTCTAAAATTAGATTGTGGGGATGTTTGCACTGCTCTGAATTTGCTAAAAAATTACTGAATTGTATGATTAAAACAAGTGAATTTCATGGTATGTAAACTATGTCTCAATAAAGCTTACACACCATGAAATTCACCTGTTAAAAGCTATTAAAAAAAGAATGCAGGGACTTCCCTGGCAGTTTCTGAACCAGTTAAGACTCTGAGCTCCCAATGCAGGGGGCCTGAGTTTCATGCCTGGTTCGGGAACAAGATCCCACATGCCCTAACTAAAAATCCCGCACACCACAACTAAGACCTGGTGCAAATAAATTAAAAAAAAAAAAAAAGGAAATGCAAGGAATTACCTGGCAGTCAAGTGGTTAGAGCTCTGAGCATTAACTGCGGAGGGCGTGGGTTCGATTCCTGGTCAGGAAACTAAGATCCCTGCATGCTGGGCAGTGCAGCAAGGGGAAAAAAAAAAAAAATGCATACCTAAGCCAAAGAGAGAGAGAAACCTAGTGCACATTTTAACAGCCGACTCGGGTCAATAATGGCCAGGCTGGCCTGGCTGCAGACAAAGTCCTTTTGGCCTGCCGCAGAGGCCCCCATCTTGGTCCTGCACAGAACAGTCTGCCTTCCTTTCAACATAAATGAATCCTCAGCTACATAAACATCTTTTCTGTCCCCATCTGATCATCTCTGTATGTGATAGGCATTCTGAACTCCTGTATAGACTTCCCAGGCCCATATAACTCTCAGGGGTAGGAAAGTGGCCCTGCTGGAATTTCGATCATTCCATTCGGCTTTCCTGACTTCTAACCATGGCTCAGTAGGCCCATCTACTCAGAGCCCCTCTGGATTTCTATTGTTGAAACCGGCTCCTGCCTGAGGTTTCTCCTGCTTGCTACTGAACACATTCTAAACAGCAGGGTGGGTACCTGGGGCTGAGAGCTCAGAACCCTGTGGCATGATGGGGTCAAATGCCAGCCGTATTAAAGCAAATGAATCTCAAGTTTGTAAATGCGAGGTCCCTGGGGGCCTTGGCTAGGGCAGTTTCTGGTTAAGGGTGGGAGCAGGAGTCTGATGACACGTTTGGAGGGGGAAGTGATTGGACAGGTCACAGAAGCATAGACTACTTTCACAAGTGAATTAGGAGGGAAGGAGAGGGTGGCAAGGATGTGCTCTTCAGGGACTGGTGGATGAGGAGGATCCAGGCAGCCAGAAGAGCTGTAAGAAGCTCTTTTCCTCTAAGGGGGAAAGGAAGAGCAGCCATGGGGCTTAGACAGCCTGGCTGGGGCTGGATAGATGTGGACAGGACCAAGGATGGAACCAGCAAGGAGTGAGGGTGCGGGCAGGTATCCTCCACAGATGTGCGGACAGCATGGTGGGGCTGAAGTGAATATCTTCAGCACCTAACGATGATGTTCAGTGAGAAGCTGCTTGTCAAGTGACTGGATGATTACTGATGCCGGGCCAGGATGCAGAGTCACCAGCTCTGGGCAGTGTGTGCAAATTAATTAACAACCCCACTGAGGAGTCACACTCCAGGGCCGCTTTTGTTTTTGTTTTGGCAATGTGGCATATGAGATCTTAGTTTGCCCACCAGGGATTGAACCCTTGCCTCTGTGGAAGAACTGAGGACCACCAGGGGAGTCCCCAGGGCCGGGTTTTGGTTGGCCCTTTCTTCATGGATTTATGCATTCATTCAATACATGTCTTCTGAGTTTTGAAGCTGCAGACCAGACCCAGTACCTCTGGGAGAGCTAAGGAAGATTCCCATGGGGACCACAGGGTGAGATTTGGTGGCACAGGCCACAGGCAAAGGAGTACTGGAAAGGCAGCGTGGGGGTGGTAATGAGAAACTCAACGTGGCAGGAAAAATCCCAGCCAGGAGACTGAAAAGCAAGTTAAGACCAGACTGTGAAGGAGCTGCCTGGTCACTATGGGTGACCAAGAGGTTGTACAGCTTGGGAGTTACAAAACCACATGACTTGGTGAATGACCATTCCAGAAATACCAAGAAAAAACCTGGGCCAAGTAACCAGTTCAGAGGCTGCTGCAAAAGGCCAAGCCAGAGTTGTTGCGGTGGGGAGGGAGAGCAGGCCTGGGGACGGGGAGGCCTGGGGAAGAAGGGTAGGTGGCAGAGCTCTGTCTGAGGGTTTATTCTTGAGGAGAGACCCAGTGGGCAGGGAGGAGCCACTGGAGTTAGCTCTGGAGTTAGCTCATGGAGCTCTGGAGTTAGCATGGGCCTGGAGCTTGGTTGAGAAGTTACCTGAGAATCTGAGCCATGAGAGTGAATAAGGCTGACCATAGCCAATGTGTAGGGAACAAAACAAGATCAAATGTATGACTACGACAGGACAAAAGTGTGGAACAGTTCAAGAGGAAAAGCTCAGCGTTGGAGAAATGGGAGAGAAAAGTCCAGCCCATCAAGGAAGCAGGAGGTGGTTCCTGATGGAGAGTCATATCAGGGAAGACGTGGCCTGGAGAAAGCTCATGGGTGTGTGGGTTGTGATGTCATTGCGGGTCTCAGCAGAAGCCAAGTGGCAGAAGCAGAAGCGAGGCCCTGGGCAAGAAGCACATATGAGACAAGTTACCATCTTCGATCATCTACCATAAAAAAAAGTAGCCTATTTTTATAATTTTGAATAACCTGACTTTTCCCCCGTTACAGTCTCTCTAGAGACATTTTTGAAGTAAGCACTTGTTTATAATACGCTCCATGGACAAAGTCACAGACTTCTGCTTGCCAGCTGGTGGTTGGTATAGTACACCTCCAGCTAACCAGATCAGGGCTCTGTTGAATTCAGCTGGATTTGCTTTTGGTCAGAATCATCCAAATAAGGCACTGGACAGTCTCACATTCCTGAGGTTCTATGCCTGCTGAAGTTTTACTTGGTAAGGAAGTCCTATTCAAGAGATAATGCTAATACAGGATCCCCTGCAACACTGGCTCCCCCTTGAACAAACAGAACACGTGCACGTTTATTTTCTTGAGTGTACACATGGTATACCTGTGTGAAGTGAGAGGATGATAGTAAAGAGAAGACTAGACTTTGAATAGTAATGTGAGGGAAGCCATAAGTGATGCTCTTATTATCCATTCATTTATTTCTTAGGAGGGGTTCCTAACTGCTTTAAGATTGAGAGTGAAGGAGATAGAAGTTGAGGGAGTTTACCCCTGAGGGCCTTGGGTCATTTTTTCTGTATCAGATAAGGACAAGCAGCTTCCTCAGGGTCACAAAGCAAAAGGTGATGTGGAATGAGCAAAAAAAAAAAAAAAAAAAAAAACCCCGCAGTTTCCAGTTCTGGCTTTGTTAATACTCCTAAACTGGTTATTCTGAACAAGCTATTTAACATGGAAGATGCTCACTTTCCACTTTTCTGTAAATGGGGATTATGGGCTGGTTGTGAGAACAAAACCACACTCTATAAATTCTGAGCACATGTAAGCTCACAATGCCATTATTAATGATGGCACGATGCCAGACACTGGATTTCATCAGTCATAAATTCTCACTTGCTTCTCAGATTCCTATCCTGGTTTTGCAGATGAAGAAACTGAGTTTCAGAAATATATTAAATAACACTCTGAATGTTGCAACTAAGTGTTGGAGGATATATAGATTTTCTTCTCAAGGTTTTCTGAACAAAAGACCAGGGTCATATAAGTGCATTTAGTACTAGTAATAAAAAAAGCATTATTAATATCTTTGACTAAGGGAATTCATTTTTAAGTTGTGGCTTTGTCTTTCACCCAGAACTCAATTCTGCCTCTGAAAGAGGGGGTGCGGGGTAGAGAATTTAAAAGATTTAAAAGGAAGGCAAAAGTGCGCAGTGTGTCTTTATAGGTAAGAATCTGCCAGCCTCTTGCTTTAATGTCTTCCTCCTGGAGAAAATTCAAGTAGAGTATGCAAGATATTTTCGGAAAGTAGGACATTTTGGAAGCATTTCATAACCTCTCAGACTAGAAGGGAGAGGGGTAAGCAGAGAGGGAGGCGACTGAGCCTCAACCTCATCTGCAGTGAGAAAATGGTGATGTTCAAGGCCACCTAGCCTTCCAGAGAGGCGCGCTCCGGGGACCCCAAGCGACCTTGGCGGGCGGCGCGACCTTGAGGCCTGTGTTCGCCTCAGTTTCCCCCTCTGAGCAATGGGGAGACGTCCTGGTCGCCAGGCAGGGCAGGTGCACGGCCCTCCAGCTCCCACCGGCCCACCAGGGCGATCGCCACGCCCGATCCTCGTCCCCATAGCCATCGCTAGCGCGCGACCCCACGCCGCAGCGCAGAGACCGAGCCCGCGGGCGGGAACCTGCCCGCATCGCCCAGCACGCACGCGCGTCTCCAGTCCTGCCTCTCGGGCGCCATCTCTACTCATAGGCCAGCCATTCCGTCACTTCGACTGACCCCTGGTCGCGATTGGCCAGAGATGAGGCGCGCGACCGGCTGTAGGCGGGGCTTGGACTGGCTATAAAAGAGGAGGGCGGCGGGGCTCGTGCTGCCTTGCAGACGCCGCCACCCCGGAGCCTTCCTTGCTGTCTAGCCATGGTCAACCCCACCGTCTTCTTCGACATCGCTGTCGACGGCGAGCCCTTGGGCCGCGTCTCTTTTGAGGTTGGGGCAGGCGGCGACGCGCCGGGTGGGCCCGAGCGGTCGGCGGGGGGAGAGGCCGAGTAACCGGGTGCAGGCACCCTGCTTGAGGAACGCGGGCGGCGCGGCGCCATTTCCTGACGAGGGGCCATTTTGGGAGGCCGGGGGCGGCGGGTAGACAAAGGCGGGGCGGGCGGGGGAGGGGCTGCCGCGCCCTTCCGGCCGCGCACGTGCTCGGGCTGCTATCTGTTGGTCGCCACGCGGGACCGCAGGCCCCATAGGGTCGACAACGCCCTAAACGGAAGGCAGACGCCGGCTTCAGGGCGCTGCGACAGTCCCGAGGCCACCCTCGAGTGCTCGGAAGCGGCTCCCTTCGCGCTACCGCGACGGTCGCACCTGAACACTGCTTTTCCCGCCCCGGGCGCGTCAGGGTCGGTGGGGATAGCAGCCTCGCCCTGGTCCCGGAGGACGCCTGCTGGTTCAGGGTTGGGTTATAGGGCTGCGGGGCTGGCAGACTCCAGGGTTTCCCCAGATATCTTAAAATTTTGAGATGTAGAAGGAGGTCCCTCGTGCCCCTCCCCGCCCCCACCCCCACCCCGAGCGGAAATGTGCAGGCGGCCTTGCCTCCGCTGGCGCTGAGGCCCGCCTTCCGCTGCGGTGACGGTGGGTGGGAGGCGCCCGGGCTCCTCCCGGTTGTCGTCCTGCAGAATGGACTAGTCCAGACTGGCTCCGCGGCAGGCCCCCTCTGATGGTGTGTTAACTAGTTAAGGGATGTTAGGAGTACTTATTAGTCAGTTTGTGGTTACAGCAAGGTAGCTAAGTAAGTCGGCGTGCTCTTGAAACGGTAAATGCGATTCCGTTCCGGTTAACCGGTAGGTCGTGAAGTGTCCAGTCGCTAAATCGTGTCCAACTCAGACCGCATGGACTGCAGCACGCCAGACTCTTCTGTCCTGTTGTCTCACTTAGGGTGTAGCCCTAGGTGGTTTTATCCTCCTCAACGACCTCTCAAAAGCTGCCAGTGGTTAGTTTTAGGATCCTGTCCCAAGGATGGATAGGCCCCCATGCAGATCATGAGGGCAGTGGGTTTCCTGCCATGATAACTCTGTCCGTGTTGGAGGCACATAGAAGACGCCTTAACCCTTGTTAAGAGAGAAAACGTTAGGTCCTATTGAGTCTATATTTGCATTGTAGTCAGAGCTAAGAATTGGTAAGGGCCCATGTGGAAGCTTGCCCTGAGGTAAAACTCTTCGGAGAAATAATACATCCTATTGATCCACGCCCCACTTTTATCTGTAGTCAGCTGATAATTGATCGGGGGTCACGTGGAAACTTGGCCTGAGCCTAACGCTTTCTAGCGTGTGTCTCGGGTTAGCCAGAGGGCTTAATGGAAATGAGATAGGATCTCTTGGCATATCCGTTGGTGAGAATTGAGGTGGAACTGCCAGTACGGACTTTTAACTTTAGTAACGGTTTACAAGGGAAGCGGGTGAGTACAGGGTTTGAGAAACGTTAGATTTAGGAGAGACCATATGTTTTACACACAATACTTAGAAGCTAAGTAACTGTATCTAAGAAACATACAGGATTTCAATAGATGATTTAGTCACAGGTCTCTGGAATAGTTCATGAAATATTTTAAAGGGTTTGTTTAAGTGTGATGTTAAAGCGTTTTGGGCCAAAATGTTTTATATATGCAGGAAAGGTTTGAAGCAGTTGTACTAGAAACCAATCTTTATTTTTTACCCCACTACTAGGTAAGGGACCTGGAAACCAAGAAGTGACTGCTCATCCAATCCGTAAAGCTATGTTAACAGATTGGAGGTAGTAGCATTTTCATTACCAGTGACTAAAATTACATCTGTTTACTCCCTGATCAAGCAGGAGTACTTGGTATTCCTGAAAATCTTGTCGATAGGTTCAAACTGAAGTTGGGGGAGGTGATGTACATTTGAGAAGCCATATATCTGTTCAGAAGTAGGTGTGATAACACATAAAAGTTTTAAGTCACTTTTTAGAAGCCTCACACTATTTGAGTCATTGCTGGTTCTGGATTTTTGGCACGTCTTTGGGTCTCATGTTGCTAACCCAACACCACAGGACTTAAGGCTGTCATGAACAGTTCTTATTTGGGATTCAGAGCAATTACTGAAAGAAGCATTCTGTTCCTGTGAGAAAACGAATTTATGATTCAGAAACCCCTAAAGACAAGGGTACTAAGCAACAAAATATGCAAACAGATGTTAATTAACTGTCATTTTTCTCTTACAGCTGTTTGCAGACAAAGTTCCAAAGACAGCAGGTTAGTTTGTTTAACAAAGGTATTCTGGTTATTAACTGGTGTGTGTGTGTGTGTCTATATATATATATATGTATATACTTTATTTTAACAGAAAACTTTCGTGCTCTGAGCACTGGGGAGAAAGGATTTGGTTATAAAGGTTCCTGCTTTCACAGAATAATTCCGGGATTTATGTGCCAGGTATGAAATTGACTTGGGTTGTCTTAATTTAGGATTGAACTAGAATACTCCAACATGTGTATATATGGTTTGTCTGCACTGGGACCAGTCTGCTGTTAAAATATTCTGGCCCATTTGTTTATTTTACAATTTTGCACTGATAGGATGCCGTCTAAGTTGCTATAGTTCTATAGTGTTATTTAAAAAAAAAAAAAAATATGTGCACATATGAAGTGCTGTTCTACCATTTTGGTTCCATGTGACCTTCTAGTTTTATTTATTTAATATTCATTTATTTGGCTGCGCTGGGTCTTGGTTGCAATGTGTGGGATCTAGTTTCCTGACAAGGAATTGAACCTGGATCCACTGCATTGGGAGCACAGTCTTAGCCACCGGACCACCTGAGAAGTCCCTTGACCACCTTGTTTTGAACTTGAGTCTTAAAGTTTGAACTTGCAGACATGGCATGTTTTCTGGCTGTGTTGCCAAAAGTGACATGTTTTTCTTTATGTTCACAGGGTGGTGACTTCACACGCCATAATGGTACTGGTGGCAAGTCCATCTATGGTGAGAAATTTGATGATGAGAATTTCATCCTGAAGCATACAGGTCCTGGCATCTTGTCCATGGCAAATGCTGGCCCCAACACAAACGGTTCCCAGTTTTTCATCTGCACTGCCAAGACTGAGTGGTAAGACAGGATGTGGCAAAGGCGCTTTCCCTTCTGTTGCCTGCTCTAAGATGGTGGAAGGGCTGGATCATAGTTTAAATTTCTGTAGTGTGCTTATAGAAAGTGCATGGAGATACTCTAGCAAAACAGGGCATTTAGCTGATTGGTTTAGTTAAGAGTGGTGCTTTCATCTAATTTGCTTGTGGTTTGTTGGCTCTTTTTAAGGGGTCCATTCTAAAATTAGGATTCTTAACAGTGGAGACTCTCTTAATGTTTTTTAGACTGGCTTAAAGCAATCTATTGGTGTTGCCAATGTTTTTTAGGTAGAAGAATAAAATGTTTCCAGTATTTAACATCTCTGGTCACAGGTAGTAATGTTTATTATTCTGTTTCTAGGTTGGATGGCAAGCATGTCGTCTTCGGCAAGGTGAAAGAGGGCATGAATATTGTGGAAGCCATGGAGCGCTTTGGGTCCAGAAATGGCAAGACCAGCAAGAAGATCACCATTGCTGACTGTGGACAAATCTAATAAATTTGACTTATGTTTTACTTAACCACCAGACCATTCCTTCTGTAGCCCAGGAGAGCACCCCTTCACCCCCATATGCTCGAAATATCCCATAATCTTTGTGCTCTCGCTACAGTTCTTTGGGTTCCATATTTTCCTTATCTCCCTCCAAGTTTAGCTGGATTGCAAAGTTAAATTTATGATTATGAAATAAAAACTAAACAATTATCTGTCTTTGTTTGCATTAGCGTATTGATGTAGGTTTCATTTTAAGCAGCAACAGGTTACTTCTAAGACAAAAGTTGTGTTTACTTAAAATTCCAGAGCA
This sequence comes from Odocoileus virginianus, assembly GCF_023699985.2. Lineage (NCBI taxonomy): Eukaryota > Metazoa > Chordata > Mammalia > Artiodactyla > Cervidae > Odocoileus > Odocoileus virginianus. The sequence goes on from NC_069674.1 coordinate 40,205,698, forward strand.
CTTTGCTTTTTTTCTTCCCTAACCCAAAATTGGTGATGACCAGGTAAGCCTGGCTTGCTGCAGTCCGTGGGGTTGCAGAGTCAGACACGACTGAGCAGCTAAACTGAACTGACCCAAGAATGAAGTGTTGATAATGGAGTATCCCAAGAGCAAGCTGAGTGAAATACTGAAAATGTAGGCTGAGGCAGGGAAAGAACAAGCTGAAACTTGAAGATTGTGACCAGGTTGGACCAAAAAATTCTCATTTGGCACATTAATGAGTATCCATAAAAATTGTGACAGTTTGAAAACCATAGCTAATATTAAAACAGACATGTTCAGTGGTGGCAGCACTCAAGAATATCAAACCTTAGGCTCTGAGGGGCAGGGTCTTTTGGTCATGTTCCTGGGGTGTCTGTAGCTGTTTGAGATGGAATATAACAGCTTAACTGAAGTTCTTGACAAAGGACAGTCTGGTGGAGAAAGGCAGGCCTGGTGTGGTCTACCTGCAGAGGGCATCTGGCTCTGCTAGACCAGCTAAGGGACCAGATCTGGAACTTTTCCCTGGCTAGTTATAGAGTCCATCATGGTCATTTGAGGCCTTGCACTCTGTAAAATGCAGACCTAACAGCCATAATCTGGAGAGATGAGGACTTTCATGTTCACAAGCATGGTTTCCTTTAAAACCTAGGACTTCTCTTGGGAACCCTACCCAGTTGTGTACTGTATTCCCTCAACAGAGATCCCTGACTTTGATTTTTCTGTTTGTCAATCTCATCACCTATGTCTCTAAAAACAAGTTCAGTTTTTGAAAAGCAACCTAAAACAGTTGCTTCAGGGTCTCCCCAGGAATGCAAGTGGAGCAGAATCTGGATCACAGGGTGGCCTAAGATTCCTGGAAAGAATAAGAGAAGTCAGCCAGGCATGTACCCTAGGAGATACGGCACACCCAGTGCCTTTAACACATCTCGAAGCAAAATCCATAAAATCTATGGCATCTATTCCATGGGAATCTATTCCAGGTTCCCTCATTGGTTCCAGAGGGGTGTTTTTAGTTACTAAGTTGGGTCTGACTGACCCTATGGGCTACATGAACATGTCAGGCTTCCTTGTACATGGGGTTTCCCAGGCAAGAATACTGGAGCAGGTTGCCATTTCCTCCTACCCAGGGTTCTTCCTGACCCAGGGATCAAGCACACGTCTCCTGCATTGGCAGGTGTATTCTTTACCAATCAAGCCACCAGGAAAGCCCCAAATCAGCTTTATTAAGGTACAGTTTATATACAGTTGGTGTTTTAATGCTCTTCTACCCCAACTGCACCATGATCTAACTTAGGTTTTACATATTTGAAAGTCACTCAGACATGTCAGACCCTGCAGCTCCATGTATTGTAGCTGGCCATGTTCCTCCATCCATGGGATTTTCCAGGCAAGAATACTGGAGTGAGTTGCCATTTCCTTCTCCAGGAGATCTTCCTGACCCAGGGATTGAAACCAGGTCTCCCGCATTGTAGGCAGATGCTTTACTGGGTAGCCAGTCACTTCTCCAGGGATTTTCCCTACCCAGTGTTTGAACCCAGGTTTCTTGCATTGCAGGCAGATTCTTCACCATCTGAACCACCAGGGCAGTCCTAGTTTGCTGTGTGTTCAGTCGCTCAGTAGTGTCCAATGCTTTGCAGCCCCGTGGACTGTAGCCCACCAGGCTCCTCTGTCCATAGAGTTTTCCAAGCAAGAATACTGGAGTGGGTTGCCATTTCCCACTCCAGGGGATCTTCCCAACCCAGTGATTGAATCTGCATCAGTGGATTCTTTACCCCTAGTGCCACCTGGGAAGCCTATTTGATTGTTAGATGTCTTTTTAAAATCTAGAACAGCCCTACTTTCTAACAATTTTTATTAGTATTAAAAACTATTGGTATTACAATGTGTAATATACACTACATAACATACCAGGTGGCGCTAGTGGTAAAGAACCTGCCTGCCAAAGCAGGAGATGTAAGTAGATGTGGGAAGATCCCCTGGAGGAGGGCATAGCAACCCACTCCATTATTCTTGCCTGGAGAATCCCCTGGACACTGGAGCCTGGTGGGCTACAGCCCATGAGGTCACAAAGAGTTGGACATGACTGAAGTGACTTGGCAGGCAGGCAGGCATATATACACCATATATGGTATATACATAATATACCATAAAATTCACCCATTTTAAGAGTACAGTAGTGAATTTACTGAGTCATGCAACCATCCCTGTAATCCACCACACTAGAAAGAACCCCATGCCCATTTGCAGTTCCTCTGACTGTCACTCCCAGTGCCTGGCAAACTACAAGTCTTTCTCTAGATTTGCCTTTTCTCTCTGTTTCATATAAGTTGAATTCTACACTGTGGTCTTTGACCTCTGTTTTTCTTAAATGATGTCAACTCCTTTAAGTCCAGCACATTGACTTTGTGGAATATCCCTTATCTTGGAGCTGCTGCCAATGTCTCCACTTTGTGTTACTTGCTTGTTCTTCTAGCTCTTGTATTATCTGTAAACTGGAAATTCGAGAAGCTTCAATGGACACAAGTTCAACTGTTAAGCAGAAGGGCATCATCAGTTTAGTTCAGTTGCTCAGTTCTGTCTAACTCTTTTCGACCCCATGGACTGAAGCACGCCAGGCTTCCCTGTCCATCACCAACCCTTGGAGCCTACTCAAACTCATGTCCATGATGCCATCCAACCATCTCATCCTCTGCATCCCTTTCTCCTCCTGCCTTCAATCTTTCCCAGCAACAGGGTCTTTTCCAATGAGTCAGTTCTTCACATCAGGTGGTCAAACTAATGGAGTTTCAACTTCAGCATCAGTCCTTCCAATGAATATCCAGGACTGTTTTCCTTTAGGATGGACTGGTTGGATCTCCTTGCAGTCCACGGGACTCTCAAGAGTCTTCCCCAACACCACAGTTCAAAAGCATCAATTCTTCAGCACTCAGCCTTCTTTATAGTCCAACTCTCACATCCATACATGACTACTGTAAAAACCATAGCTTTGACTAGACAGACCTTTGTTGGTAAAGTAATGTCTCTGCTTTTTAATATGCTGTCTAGGATTGTCATAGGTTTTCTTCCAAGGAGTAAGTATCTTAATTTCATGGCTGCAGTCACCATCTGCAGTGATTTTGGAGCCCAGAAAAATAAAGTCAGCTACTGTTTCCACTGTTTCCCCATCTACTTACCATGAAGTCATGGGACCAGATACCATGATCTTAGTTTTCTGAATGTTGAGGTTTAAGCCAACTTTTTCACTCTCTTTCTTCAAGAGGTTCTTTAGTTCTTCTTCGCTTTCTGCCATAAGTGTGGTGTCATTTGCATATCTGAGGTTACTGATATTTCTCCCGGCAATCTTGATTCCAGCTTGTGCTTCATCCAGTCCAGCATTTCTCATGATGTACTCTGCATATAAGTTAAATAAGCAGGTGACAATATACAGCCTTGACGTACTCCTTTCCCAATTTGGAACCAGTGTGTTGTTCCATGTAGGTTCTAACTGTGGCCTCCTGACCTGCATACAGGTTTCTCAGGAGGCAGGTCAGGTGGTCTGGTATTCCCATCTCTTGAAGAATTTCCCAGTTTGCTGTGATCCACACAGTCAAAGACTTTGGCGTAGTCAATAAAGCAGATGTTTTTCTGGAACTCTCTTGCTTTTTCGATGATCCAACGGGTGTTGGCAACTTGACCTCTGCTTCCTCTGCCTTTTCTAAACTCTGCTTGAACATCTGGAAGTTCATGGTTCACGTACTATTGAAGCCTGGCTTGGAGAATTTGGAGCATTCCTTTGCTAGCGTGTGAGATGAGTGCAATTGTGCAGTAGTAGTTAGAGCATTCTTTGGCACTGCCTTTCTTTGGGACTGGAATGAAAACTGACATTTTCCAGTCCTGTGGCCACTGCTGAGTTTTCCAAATTTGCTGGCATATTGAGTGCAGCACTTTCACAGCATCATATTTTAGGATTTGAAATAGCTCAACTGCAATTCCATCACCTCCACTAGATTTGTTCATAGTGATGTTTCCTAAGGCCCACTTGACTTCTCATTCCAGGATGTCTGGCTCTAGGTGAGTGACCACACCAACGTGGTTATCTGGATCATGTAGATCTTTTTTGTATAGCTCTTCTGTGTATTCTTGCCACCTCTTTTTTTTTTTTTTTGTAGTGGTCTTGCCATACATTGACATGAATCAGCCACGGGTATACATGTGTTCCCCATCCTGAAACCCCCTACCGCACCACCTCTTTTTAATACTTTCTGCTTCTGTTAGGTCCATACCATTTCTGTCCTTTATTGTACTCATCTTTGCATGAAATATTACCTCGGTATCTTTTTTTTTTTTTTTTTTAAAGAGGTCTCTAGTCTTTCCCATTCTATTGTTTTCCTCTATTTCTTTGCATTGATCACTGAGGAAGGCTTTCTTATCTCTCCTTGCTATTCTTTGGAACTCTGCATTCAGATGGGTAGATCTTTCCTTTTCTCCTTTGCCTTTCGCTTCTCCTTTTCATGGCTAATTTGTAAGGCCTCCTCAGACAACCATTTTGCCTTTTTGCACTTCTTTTTCTTGGGGATGGTCTTGATCACTGCTTCCTGCACAATGTCACAAATCTTCGTCCATAGTTCTTTAGGCACTCTATCATATCTAATACCCTGAATCTATTTCTCACTTCCACTGTATAATCATAAGGGATTTGATTTAGGTCATACCTGAATAGTCTAGTGGTTTTCCCTACTTTCTTCAATTTAAGTCTGAATTTGGCAATAAGATGTTCATGATCTGAGCCACAGTCAGCTCCTGGTCTTGTTTTTGCTGACTGTGTAGAGCTTCTCCATCTTTGGCTGCAAAGAATATAATCAGATTTCGTAGGTGATGCTATATGCACTTAATTCTGCCTCTTGTCAGTTGGCATATGAGCTTAGACTCAACAGACCATCAGCTGCTCCACTGGAAAGGTACTTCGTACACTTCCTGCTGAGTAGGTACCCTGTGAGATGGTACTTTGCCTGTGTGAACTCTGTTCCCATACCTTTCACCTGATGTTTTTTTTCAGTATCAATTAATGATCTTCACCTGAATCAATTAACAAAAGTTTTTGGCTGCATCACGTAGCTTGAGGGAGCCTATTTCTCTAGTCAGGGAATCAGGGGCTGAACTCATGCCCTCAGCAGTGTGTGAAGTCCTAACCACTGGACCAAGAGGGAATTTCCCTGAATCAATTATTCTGTGGTTGCAAAATATTGAGAAATCTTCTAATCTCTCCCTCCCTCCTATCACAATGGACTCAAGGATTTTCATTCAATGTATTATGATTGCACTCATTATTTTTGATGTTCAAATCATTCCAAATTTGGCTAGTACAAGCCCCCCTAAGTTGACCTCTGTGTCTCTCTGACATAATTCCAGTAGCCTTTAGGCCCTTCCAATGTTCATGCTTCCATTAGATTACAGAGAAGTTCTCGAACTGGGAAGTGTCAGGGATATTCAAATTTTCAACAACCCAAAACCAAACACTTTGTGTTAACATGTAAAATGGAGTTTAGACTTAGATGCATTTTTCACACACAAACATCTGATGTTTGGAAGTCAGTGGGGCAGTCTCAGGCATTATAATACATCCGGCACTACCCCCATCTATTGTCAGAGGCCAGCAAATTTTCAAACTGCCTTCTGGATAAGTCACTGACATAATGAGGATGTAATTGTTAAAAGAACAAGGTAGTGCCATCTCCAGAATAGCCTCAACTAGACTTTTAAGTGGGGAAAAAAAAAGAGCAGTAGAATACAATATAACATATACTGTTGTGATTAGGCTAAGTCATGTCCGACTCTTTTGTGACTTCAAGGACTGTAGCCCACCAGACTTCTCTGTCAATGGGACTTCCAAGGCAAGGATACTGGAGTGGGTAGCCATTTCGTCCTCCAGGGAATCTTCCTGACTGGGGACCAAACCCGTCTCCTGCATTGGCAAGCGTATTCTTAATCACTGAGCCATCAGGGAAGCCCTATAACATGCTAGTTTTTGTAAAAAAGCAGAATAAAGTATCTCTGTGCTTTTACATACCCTTTGGAGAATACAGAGAAATGTCTTCCAGTGGGTGTCTTTGGGTAGAGGGTTAAAGGCCTATGGGCAGAGAGGACTCTCATCACACATTCCTTTTACCTGTACTAAATATTTAAAATTTCAAAAACATTAATTTTAAAACTATAGTACAGTTTGTCCTCCATATCCACAGGTTTTATGTCTACAGATTCAACCAATCATGGATCAAAAATATTCAGGAGGGAGCTTCCCTGGTAATCCACTGGCTAAGAATTCACCTGCCAATGCAGGGGACATGGGTTCAATCCCTTGTCTAGGACAATTCATGTTGAGGGGCAACTAAGCTTGTGCATAACTACTGAATCTACATGCCCTAGAGCCTGTGCTCCACAAGAGAAGCCACACAATGAGAAGTGTGCACACAACTAGAGAGTAGCCCCAACCCTCCAGAACAAGAGAAAGTGTGCCCTCAGCAGTGAAGACCCAGCATAACCAAAAAAAAAAAAAAAAAAAAAATTGGAGGGACTTCCCTGATGTCCAGCAGTTAACACTTTGCTCTTCCAACACAGTGGGCCCAGGTTCCATCCCTGGTCAGAAAACTAGATCCCACATGCTGCAAATAAGACCTGGTGTGACCAAATTAAAAAATAATATTGGAGAAAAATATTCCAGAAATTTCCAGAGAGTAAAACTTGAACTTGCCATGCACTGACAACTATTTACAGAACATTTACACTGTATTTACAACTATATATAGTATTCACAGTGTTTTAGGTAGTATAAGTAACCCAGAGACGAGTTAAAGTATCTGGGAGGATGGCCCAATCTTGTGTGCAAGTGTTATACCATTTTATATAACAAATTTGAGCATCTTGTGGATCGAATATCCGAGAGGTCTTGGAACCAATCCTGCATGGATTCTGAAGTATGACCAAATTTGGCTCACTTCAAATTGTTTATTATTGGGACTCCCCTGGCAGTTCAGTGGTTAAGACTCCATGCTCCCAAAGCAGGGGGCTCAGGGTCCATCCCCAGGTCAGGGAACTAAGATCCTGCATGTCACTCAGTGTCAGGGAAAAAAAAAATACACACATATAAAAAAACATAAAACATACACACACATACAAACCCTTCCTAGTTACCTGTGACGGTACAACAGATGAAATATGATGGCTGGGACACACAAGCCAGTAGGAGGAAGTGGTGTATAGATGCAGCAAGATGGACCAAATGTGAGGCTGTGGCCCAATTGCTCTACTTTTCTTCCATTAGAAAACAAAAATACAATCCTGGGGAACACAGTACATAGCAAATAATTACATTACCAAAATTTGAAGCAATTCTCTAGAGAACTCTAGTAAAACTAGTAATTCTGTTAAGATTATTTTGCCTTCTTTTCTATTGCTATTTTGGCTTCTAAAAACTATAAAACTTCATACATGGATAATTATAGATCGTCTCAATATAGAAGCTTCTTCAAAATATGTGCCAAGATTCAGTAAAATCCACACTTAGAGACAATCCTATAGAACTTTCTTCAAAGATTAAATTTTAAGGAAAAAAGAAGAGAAACCAATAAAGAGAAACTTAAGAGCAATCAGTAAAATGGACGACATAGTGTATGGATCCTGATTCAAACAAACCAATTGTAAAATAGGAAACAATCAGGAATATTTGAATACTGACTGGATATTTGCTATTAAGTCTTAGCTGTCTTAAAATAATGGTATTGTAGTTATAGTCTAAAAAGTACCCCTTCTTTAGCAACATATACTTAAGTATGTAGATAGGAAAATTAATCACCCCTGGAACAGGATTCAAACTAATCAACTAACTTGAGGGCTCAGAAGGGATATAGGTAAAACAAAACTGACCACAGGATAACTGCTGAAGTTGGAGGATGAGTACACGGGGGTTCATCATACTATTCTCTTTATTTTTGAAAATTTCCATTATAAAATGTTTTTAAAAATGAGAATTTTGTACTGATACTGTTATATTAGAAAACATTTAAGAAGTTCCATTGTCAATGAAGACTTCCAGGTAGAAAAAATATAATTTCCTGATGGACCATTAACTGGTACATTAACTTAAATCTTACAATAGTTAGATTAGAAACTGACAAAAATAATTTTTAAAATATTGTACAAATTACTGAATGTTACTGTACCAATAAAAGATCACTAAAAGCTGGAATTTTAAGCCAAAAGCAGACAGCTTTCATAACCTTCAATTCTAGGTTTAAGGGTGTGGGTTCTGGAGTCAGCCAAATCTAGGTTTGTATCCTAGTTCTGCCTTTTTCTACCTACTAGATAAATGTTTTCTAGCAAACCATATAACTTCTGTGAGCCTCAGCCTCCATACCTTTAAGATGGGGGTAATAAAATTTCATCAGTAAAGCACTTAGTGCAGAACCTGCCACATAGTAAGTGCTCATTAAGTAATTCAAATAATTTCACTCTTGTATTTCATCAGTTCTTAGACATGTTTTTATATTCTAAGATCTCTGAAATTTGGATGCAACTTATAATTGATGACATATCATGGTTTAATTAGCAGTTTTTCTTTAGTGGTATGTAAAATAATTGTTACATACTACAAATAGGTAGCATCTAAGATCCAATATAATATGGTATCAACCATGATAGAAGTTGATTCCCAATTTATTTTTCTGAATATATAACCAATTTAAAATTTTAAAAATTTCAAAGGACGAGAAAAATATTTCCAACACAGCACAAACAGAACAGTTTTGAGACAAGCTATTTTTTTTAAAAAATGGTTTTTATCAATTCCATTTTTGTATAAAACACATGGGAGAAACCTAGCCAATCAACACAACTGTTGCCACATGAAAAGGTACTTTTATCAAACTTCGAGTCTAAGAACATACAAATGTTTCTTTTATCATGTCTACAGTAATTGTCTATGGTTTTCCATTTAACTGTTTTAAAAATTCCACATAACCCCATTATTTCTTCTGTCCCGTTACAGTACAATGACAGGGAGGAAGAGGGTTGGTTAAAACAACTCTCTAAGCAGTTTTCTGCTGTCCCTTCTTTCCAATCAGAGACTTGTGGATGTGAGGGATCACTCCTGGAATGAAATGAAATGAAATTGTATTAGCCGAAAAACTTGATCAGTTCAGGTCCTCAATCCCAAAGAGCAATTCACAAAGAATGAAGGTTTTTTTAAACTGAAGGATAACTGCCTCACAACGTCGTGCTGGTTTCTGCTGTACACAGTGTGAATCAGCTCTACGTATACACATATCCCCTCCCTCTGGAGTCTCCCTCCCACTCCGCTAGGTCATCACAGTGCCCGGAACTGAGTTCCCTGTGCTACACAGCAGTTTCCCGCTACTTATCTATTTTACACGTGGTAGTGTGTATACGTCAATGTTACTTTCTCAGTTCTTCCCATGCTCTCCTTCCCCCCACTGTGTTCACAAATCCATTCTCTATGTCTGAATCTTTATTCCTGCCCTGCAAATAGGCTTATCAGTAACATTTTTCTAGATTCCATACATATGTGTTAATATACGGTATTTGTTTTTCTCTTAGAATGAAGTTTACCTAAATATCTATACCAAGGGATCTCCATCTTGGGGTCTGGGAACCCCCTCTAAAGCTGTACATAAAATGGTGTGATTTTATGGGTTTTTTTTTTGAGAAGAGTAACCATAGCTTTCAAGAGAAAGCTTGAAAATATAAATAAATATATAAATATATAAATAAAGAGAAAGCTTTATATTTCTCCAAATATAATTCAAAAAGGATGAAGAACCACCAACTTATATCTCACCTTCACTGATTCTGACTCATTCAGTTACCCTCAGTCTGACTTTCAAGAGCATCACCTTATGCAATTTCTCAAGATGATTTTTTTCAAACAGTTTAAAGGATACAGGAAATATTTCAAATGCTTGGATTCAAATCTCATCTACGAAATTTAGCTGAAGAACTGCCTTTTAAAAACAGCATTGTATGTGGAGAAGAAATATTTATTCAGATCATAATGAGAAGAAGCCTAGAATAGTAAGAGACTTAACACTTTCAGAATTTAACTTTCTATGTTCTCAGTACTGGATCACTGATCTGAATTATGTATTAGTCATAAAGGCGAGTAACAGTCTATGTTGAAGAGTAGATAATACATACCACCCCCAGCTATGGTAGCTTTGATAAGAGAATCCAACTCTTCATCACCACGGATTGCAAGCTGCAAGTGGCGTGGAGTGATCCGCTTAACTTTGAGATCCTTGGATGCATTACCTGCCAGCTCCAGCACCTACAAAGCATCCATGAGATAGCATATCAAACAAGGGTGAAGTGTTTAAGGATTCTGTTTAGACTTGCAATTATAGCTAAAAGATCACTATAGCATCTACAAATAAAACACAAAAGATACATAAATAAACCAAGAATAATTTGTTTCCAAATTTCTACAGTAAGGTTACAGAACTCTTAGTATTTTATTTGGTCCTTTTATATTAATTCTCTGCAAAATAACTAGAAACTTGAGCAAAAATCAACTTCTATAGCAAGAAATAAGTGCTGTTATCCCTTACCAAGATTCTAATTGTGAACATCTAGAAAACGATTATATTTTAATATACCTGTGTAGTCTAATTTTTTATAGCCCTTAACAGCTGGAATTTATTGCTTATGACTTGTAGAAAAGTTTAAAAGTATAAAGATAATTCCTTATTCAGAATTTCTAACACCGCTGGGCTTTATAATATGTAGGCAGTATGCCAGAAGCCCTTTATTCTATAATGGGAATTTTCAGCAAAAGTAATTTCAAAGTCCCAGCTGGCAATAAAAATGCATTTCTCTTTTCACCTCCTAGACTGTACTGGTACTATAAAACTTTTGATGGAAACAATACAAAACTAACTCCACAGAGGCTCCTGATTTAAGTAAGAGTGGTGGAAAGCCTTGGTATACATCTGGTGCAATCAGTATGCTTTAAAAACCACCAGTACTCTCTACTCCTCTGCAACTCTGAGTGGACTGAGGTGAGGTCAGGCACCACCATCTTTTGAAAGCTTTTCCAAGTGATCCTAGGTGTGAAGTGAACATTGAAAAGTTAATTACCTCCAAACTTAGATTTCAGTATTTCCTTTACTTCTATTAAAGACTAAAACCCCAAACTTAAGATATTGAAAGATACGTGTTGCTTACGTATGTATGTATGCATGCTTGTGTGCGTGTGTGTGTGAGATTGTGTATATTTGTTTTATTATTTAATCTTAACCTAAAAAGTCGTAATCAAAGTTCCTAAGAATAAAGAAAATGGGAGTTCAGATGGGACTTGAACATTCTGGAGCAGAAGCCTGTATCTTCACATGAGTGAACAAAATGCATACCTTTCTGAAAAGCCTGCAGCTAAATAAATGTTAATGAAAACTGATATAAAAGTGATAGAGGAGAAAGACTCCTAACTAGTACCAACAAAAATGTTACCAACACAAAAATCCTCCTTGTGACACAATAAAGTTGAAACTATCAATGTTAAAGTAATGTTAAATCTCCAATGGGAAAACAAATGATTTGGTAAAGTTAATGAAATGACAGCAGTGATAATTAACACACAGGTTAAACCTAAACCGTTCAACCTAGCTCCCAAGCACGTCTTTCCCAAGTAAGAATCTTCCCCTTGCTTCTACTAGACTGGCTAACTCTATCACCTGACTTGCTTGCTACTCAAATTACTCTCCTGATTTGGAAGGCAGTTGAAGGAGGCTCATGATGTCCCTTTTGTTTTCTTTAGGAGGATTACTATGGAGGAAGTGATGGTCCATGAATTAACAACTTTTGCCCAAATAACTTATCTAATTTCCTGAAAAGTCAAACTGAGGTAAGATACAGCATTTTATGTGTATAACCACACAGAGCACCAGGACTGATTAGGTCTTTTACCAAATTTCATGTCATCATATCATTATAATAGAGTTGTGATGGACTTCCTTGGCAGTCCAGTGCTGAAGAATCCACCTGCCAATGCAAGGGACATGTGTTTGATATCTGGTCTGGAAAGATTCCATATGCTGTGAAACAACCAAGTTCACGTGCCGTAACTACTGAAGATTGTGCACCCTAGAGCCCATGCTCCACAACAAAAGAAGCCAATGCAATGAGAAGCCTATATACTGCAATGAAGATCCAGTGCAGCCAAATTAATAATATAGTATAACATTAAAAAAATGTATGATGACACTGGTTAAAACTTTACCCCACTTCAAATTTTTATTAACTAAGCGTTATCCTGTAACTTCACAATACTACTTTTTTTTTTGGCCATGATGCGCAGCATTTGGGAATCTTTCCTGACCTGGGATCAGACCTCCCTGCAGGGGGCTGCAGTCTTAACCACTGGACAGACCATCAGTGAAGTCCACAAATATCACTTACTGCTTATATACATAGTCCAGAATTTGTTTACTTAACAGTATGGTATTTAAATTATTTTATACTTGTTTGTCAAGTCACTTAAAAATATGGATTACTGACCCTCAGTTCAGGCTTCCCTGGTAGCTCAGATGGTACAGTTCAGTCACTCAGTCATGTCCAAATCTTTGCGACTCCATGGACTGCTGCATGCCAGGATTCCCTGTCCATCACCAACTCCTGGAGCTTGCTCAAACTCATGTCCATTGAGTCTGTGATACCATCAAACCATCTCATTCTCTGTTGTCCCCTTCTCCCGCCTTCAATCTTTCCCAGCAACAGGGTCTTTTTCAATGAGTCAGTTCTTCACATCAGGTGGCCAAACTACTGGAGTTGCAGCATCAGTCCTTCCAATGAATATTCAGGATCGATTTCCTTTAGGATTGACTGGCTTGCTCCTTGCAGTCCAAGAGACTCTCAAGAGTCTTCTCCAACACCACACTTCAAAAGCATCAGTTCGTTGGTGCTCAGCTTTAAGGTCCAACTCTCACATACATACACAACTACAGGAAAAACCACAGTTTTGACTAGGTGAACCTTTGTTGGCAAAGTAATGTCTCTGCTTTTTAATATGCTGTCTAGGTTAGTCATAGCTTTTCTTCCAAGGAATAAGCGTCTTTTAATTTCATGGCTGCAGTAGTCACCATCTGCAGTGATTTTGGAGCCCCCCAAAATAAAGTCTCTCACTGTTTCCATTGTTTCTCCAACTATTTACCATGAAGTGATGGGATCGGATATCATGATTTTAGTTTGAATGTTGAGTTTTAAGCCAGCTTTTCACTCTCCTCTTTCACTTTCATTAACAGGCTTTTTAGTTCTTCTCTTTCTGCCATAAGGGTGGTGTTATCTGCATATCTGAAGTTATTGATATTTCTCCCGGCAATCTTGACTCTAGCTTGTGCTTCTTTCAGTCAGGCATTTCACAGGATGTACTCTGCATATAAATTAAATAAGCAGAGTGACAATATACAGCCTTGACGTACTCCTTTCCCACTTTGGAACCAGTCCGTTGTTCCATGTATGTTCTAACTGTGGCTTCTTGACCTGAATACAGATTTCTCAGGAGGCAGGTCAGATGGTCTGGTACTCCCATCTCTTGAAGAATTTCCCACAGTTTGCTGTGATCCACACAAAGACTTAGCATAGTCAATGAAACAGAGGAAGCTGTTTTTCTGGAACGCTCTTGCTTTTTCTATGATCCAGCAGATGTTGGCAATTTGATCTCTGGTTCCTCTGCCTTTTCTAAATCCAGCTTGAACATCTGGAAGTTCACAGTTCACGTATTTGTTGAAGCCTGGCTTGGAGAATTTTGAGCATTCCTTTGCTAGCGTGTGAGATGAGTGCAATTGTGCGGTAGTTTGAGCATTCTTCGGCACTGCCTTTCTTTGGGACTAGAATGAAAACTGACTTTTTCCAGTCCTGTGGCCACTGCTCAGTTTTCCAAATTTGCTGGCATATTGAGTGCAGCACTTTCACAGCATCCTCTTTTAGGATTTGAAATAGCTCAGCTGGAATTCCATCACCTCCACTAGCTTTGTTCATAGTAATGCTTCCTAAGGCCCACTTGACTTCAGGATGTCTGGCTCTAGGTGAATGATCACACCATTGTGGTTATATGGGTCATTAAGATCTTTTTTGTATAGTTCTTCTGTGCATTCTTGACACCTCTTTTTAATATCTTTTGCTTCTGTTAGGTCCATACCGTTTCTGTCCTTTATTGTCCTAACTTTAAAAGTGAGCACATCAAAGTTGTGTGACACTAGTACTGGCTGATAAGATCCATCTAAAAACCACTATTAAAAGAAACTAATCAAGAGTGAGTCTTTTTGTTTCAAACCCATATTCCATGGGTTTCAGCCATTTATGTCTAGGACAACTCTGGGATTCCAACACATAATTATTTTCACCACTAACCTCAGCGGTGAGGTACTCCAGAATCGCAGCACTATACACTGCAGCAGTGGCACCGACCCTTCCGTGGCTCGTGGTACGAGTCTTCAAATGTCTATGGATGCGGCCCACAGGAAACTGAAAGAGACAGCATCCAAATGGGAAACACTAAAGTTTTAACATCACATTACTGAACATAATGAACAGCTGAATGACAAAGTAAATCAAGATAAAAAATTTGGTTACACTTATTAGAAGCCAAAATTATTTACCAATTAACACTTCTTTGGGCTTGTAAGTTAGTATGTCCTAGTACTTAGCCCCAAATGGTCATGCCTAATTTTACACCCCCTGAAGACAGAATTTAAAAACAAACAAAACCACTCAGGGTTTTGCAAATTAATTCCTGCATAATACGGAGTCATTATACAATAGAGAAACTATGCAGTATAGTCACCAACTGCACATTCCACAGGGCCTAATAACCGTATTCCTATTTATTTAATTCCTTCACATAACAGGCTCATGTGACTATGAACCTCTACCACCTTCTTTAGGCCCCAACTTCATTCTTCCTTCCTCAATTTCAAGAGGTAACGTGACAGTTAAGAAAACCAACACTGTGACTTCCTACTTTCTGAGAATAGGTCCTTTCTCATTTCTACAGTACCCTAATCCCACTTGTCTATGCCTCTGACTACACCCACCCCCACTCCCCCGACTCTAAGGACCTTCCTCATCCTGTTACTGCTCCATCATTCAACAACTCAATCACCTCCTTTTCGCTGGCTCCTTTCCTTCTGCACAGTTCAAAGGTCTCTACACATCTAGTCTACAGCAACTGCCTCTAGTTACAGTCTAGACATCCCTTTCCAAAGGCAAAATTTAGAAGTAAACTTAAACCTCTTTCTTGTCACCCATTTTCTCCCAATCCAAACTTGGCTTCTGTTAAACACCATTCTTAAAGATCAGCAATAACATTTTAATTACCAAATCTGTTAGCCACTTCCAGATTGCATCCTTCAGAAGAAAATGCATGACTGTTCTATTTACATTCCTTCCCTAATTCTAAGGTCCCCAAGACCAGAATCCATGCCTTACTCCCTTTTAGATCCTCAGTGATTAACATGTTGTTTGACACAGAGGACCTCGAAAACCATTCTTCTTAGGCCACAGCGATTACACAGTTCTAACACTAACTCTGACTACTCCTCAGTTTTTATTGACTCAGATATGTCAAATATGGTGAGGAGTCCACCAATGTCTTTTTGTTCTTTTCTCAAGCACTACTGAGGAAACTCATCCTTAGCACAAACTACCAATTTTACTTAAGTGATTTTAAATTTGTAATTCTTGTGATCACTTCTCTTGGAAAGCTAGACTCAAATCTACAACTTTTGGATATTTTCACATGGATGTTTTAGTGGAACTTCCAAATGATTCCACTTAAATTTTTATTTCATAACTTGCTTACTACAAACTCCCCTTAGAGAAACTTCTGACCTTCCTCTCAAACCTATACCTCTCCTCTCATTTTTTAGGAGCATACATATGCCTTCTATTCTTTTCCATCCCACTCAAGTTTAACTTGGAGAAGGAAACGGCAACCCACTCCAGTACTCTTGCCTGGAAAATTCCATGGATGGAGTAGCCTGGTAGGCTACAGCCCATGGGGTCGCAAGGAGTCGGACACAACTGAGCGACTTCACTTTCTTTCTATAGTTCCTTTTGGAGAAGGAAATGGCAACCCACTCTAGTGTTCTTGCCTGGAGAATCCCATGGACAGAGGGGCCTGGTGGGCTACAGTCTATGGGGTTGCAAAGAGTCAGACATGACTAAGCAACTAACACACAAGTTCAAGTATGCGTTCCCTTATTCCTAAACCACTGCAATAACCTGTAATCTGTCTTCCATCTCCCACTTCAAGGTAACGATACTTCAAATAAATTCCACTTGGTTTTTTTTTTTGGCTATGCAGCTTGCAGGATCTTAGTTCCTCGACCAGGGATCAAATCTGGGTTCTTTGCAGTGAGAGTACCAATTCCTAACCACTGGACTGCCAGGGAATTCCCTCGAATAAATTCTAACTGATATTTGCAAGATGTTCTAAAATAGAGAAAGTACCCATAAAGGGTAAGTTCTCGTCCCCCCCACTTCCTTCAGTACCATTCGAATCATGTCATCTTCGTCCTTAAAAATTTTCCATCACCACCTTATAGTCTGGCCTTCAAACTTTCCTGTTTAAAAAATATCTCTTACATGTAGGCAATTAATTCTTACTCATCCAGAAAAATTTGAGTTTATGGATTAAAGTTGCAGCAATTCATATATAGAAAATTTGAAACTATCTAGTGTTCTTGAGTATATATAACTCAGTCTACATTTGAAGGTATTAGGGAAAGACTCAGAGGACTAGTGGACAGTCCATTCTTCTATTTCATCCTGAAAGCTGATATACCACTACAAACACCTTCTTCAAAATAAAAGCCACAGCATACTCACTTCAATATGATAGTTTATAAAAGAACTAGGAACATAATTATAATCTAGAAATAACAGATTTTAAGACAGCAAAATCACCAAATTTGCGTAAGATGTTTTCCTAACTTGTTGTTGCTTAGAAGAGACTACAAATTAAAAGGCAGTTGCTTTGTGGTTTATATTCTGACCAATTAATTTCATTATCAAAGGTCAATAGTACATTTTTGTAATTAAAGAAACATCTGAGTCACGAGTTACAACTGTTAAGAAATTAATTTAATAATGAACTGGTTACCTGTAGCCCAGCTCTCTGTGAGCGAGACACTGCCTTGGCCTTGGCCTTTCCACTGTCCTTTCCAGCTTTGCCTCCAGCCTAAGTGAAAAAAGTTCCAGATGAAGAATCAAAAATGCTATTTCAAAAATATCTAGGAAACAAAATTTCTTCTGGTTTTATTTTAGGTAGTTAAAAAAAATTTTGCTTTCAATTTTAAATATACATGTCATATTGCCATTTATTAAATTATATAAAGCTGAGATCAAAACTTATTTAAAATGAGATTTCTAAAAGTTTGAACATATTTTTCAAATTTCAGACTGAAGAATATTCATCATCAATATAACGCTTATGTTAGAAATAGTTCATAATAAAATAATTTTTTTAAATGTGAGCATCTATCATTTCCATAGAAATATTCAGAACTTACCTTTTTTGAGAGGAAAAAAATACCATCTTAAGAAAAAAAAAAAAAAAAAAAAAAAAAAAAAAAACCTCAAAAAATTAAACACGCAATTAACTTATGATCTAGCACTTCTAGGCACATACTCAATAATTGAGAACAGGGACTCAAACATATTTTTTATACTTTTTTTTTTTTACTATTTGCTATTTTATTCACAGCAGTATTATAAATAGCAGCTGAAAAGCAGAAACAACCTAAATTTCCATCATGGAAAATTGTGGTATATACTGTAAAAATGAAGGAAATTCTGATACATGCTACCGCACGGATAAATCTAAGACATGATGCTAAGTGAAATAAGCCAGTTGCCAAAGGACCAATATGTCTGATTCCACTTAACATGAGCTACCTAGTCAAAGTTACAGGAACAGAAAGCATAAGGTGGCTGCCAGAGGCTGGGAAGATAGAATAGATGCCTTGGCAGGCATTTAAAAAACGGCAAAACGGTCACTGTTACGTGCGTTAAAAAAAAAAAAGAAAAAGACATTCAAACTTATTCTTAAGGAGTTAAAAAAAACACTTTCAAATGATAGAAATGTTTCTGAAATAACCTGAATGTTCATAAATAGGACACAGTACATAAATGCAATGGAATATTATGCAGCCATTTCAACAAATGAATTATATAGAGATGTGCTGATATGGAAGAAATCACAATACATATTTGTGTAAAAGGCAAGGTATGCACAAGCGCAGTGAGCTTTTGTTTATGTAAAAATGAGGTACTGCAGAGTGTGGGTATAACATACATTTCTAGAAGGTCACACAACACACCAGAAAAGTTATTTGCCGCTAGGGAGGGAACACTAAGGATATGACTTGAGAAGGAAACCAACATTCCCTTTTGAACTGCTCTACTTTACTATTTAAATCTATTTCTCGTCTGTTAAAAAAATAAAATAAAAAATCAGTTTACAAAACTGGCCAGTTGTTTGAGGGTATTTGTGAAGTAGAAATGGCATATCCCTTTGTAATGCTTTATTTTTTAGACTAAAAATCAACTATGTATGCCCCATACCTCATGTCTCAGCTGAGCCAATGTTTTCTCTCTCAAATCTATATTCAAGGAAAAAAAATAAAAGGCCTCGGCAGGTGTTAGGAGCAGGAACAAAAAATTAATAACTAATTAGTATCTTTCTTAAATAATCTAGCAAGACAGACTGATTTAAGTTTAACAAAGAAAACTGGGACTCTTTAGATTTCTACAAGAATGCCTCACATATTTTTAATAATTTCTGACCATACTGCTATACAAGAAAAAGATACTGCATCATCTTTGGATTTTTGAGGTCAGTTCAAGTAACCATGTGTTTTCACTTATTCTTCAAATCAATCTTTTCAGCTCTATTTGCCCTGATGTAAAACATAAGAAACATCTAAAATAGTGCATGAGGCTAAAACTATAATCATTATTTCTCTATGACTGAATTATGAAATACATAGTTATCAGTAAAAAGTTATTAACTGCAAAACTCCTCAGGTTTCCCAATTTACTTAAGCAATTTTATCCCTACTGTTTCAAATCCATTACGTTTGCTGTTTAACCTATTTGTTTTTTAAGGAAGTAGGCAGGAAATCAGTTTTTAAAAATCTCAGTAAATTAAATGACTATTTCCGTGGCTTGGAGAGTCCAGATACATTTTTTTATGCTTAAGAAAAACAAAACTTTATGGAATTAAACTTGTGAATATAAAATTGCATAGTAAATGAATATTTTCTTTTCACAACCTCCTCAAAGTCTGTATACACACCCTCCCAACTTCGCACAATCATTTTAATACGTTTGCTGAGAAACAAAATATAAGCACGATAAAAGTTTTTATTCTAAAAACTGAGTTAGTATTAACCTGGGCTAAGCATCTCCGGGTAGAAAATATGCCAATGGAGTATATTTCATTCAGAAAAAGTTGCAAACTGGATGTCAAGCAAGCTGCAAATTTGTTTAACAGACACATGTTCACGTCCCACCACGTTTAAAAATTTCAAAACGAGAATGACAACTCCACGCCTCCTGTATTTTTAGCCATGCGAACGTGTATGTATTTTTAGCTGCTGGTAAAGATTCAACCAATATATGGTAGGTTGCTAGAGATTAAAAGAGTGACACCTTTTGAAATCAGGAAGCATCACGAGAACTGTCGGCTCGAGCAAATCAGTTTACAGGGCAGATGTAATCTATGCCAGAGTCTGCCTGTGAAAGCGCTTCCGTTATCTGCACAACTACAAGTTACAGAGCCCGGGTGCTACCATCCACAAGGTCGACTCCAGATCTAAGACGCGAGAACGTCACAATAACCACAGTTTCTGTTTGTGGTTCAGCCCCGGGCAGGGCTGTCTCCGGAGGGCGCTCGGGAGGACACCACTCGTCGCCTCGGCTTTGCTGCTTCACTCCTGCGCGGGGCACGGCCCCCCTCGAACGCCTTTCCCTCTCAACTTCACAAGGAGCCCAGTTCCCTCCATTCGCGTTTCTAAAAAGCCGGACTTTTGTCACCGACGCACAATTTAGGACTCAAAGTCAGTCGCAGTAGCAGCGGAGGTGCCGTGGAGCCGCGAGGGTTGTCCTGCTCAGGGACACCCGGCCTCAGCCCGCGCACCTCGATTCGCGCCGGCGCCGCGGCGAGCGAGGCCGGGACCGCTGGCAGCCTGGCCGCCTGACGCCCGCCCCACCGATGTCGTCGCCGCCTGACGCCCGCCGCCTCAACAGGTACCGGCGCCACTCGACCATCGCCGCCCTCCCGGCCGCCCCGCAGCCCTCACCATGGTCTCGGCCGCTCGTGCCCTCGGTCCCGCCGAGCCGCCGCCGCCGCTAGTGCAGCACCGACCGCCGTTGCCGCCGCGGCCGCCAGAGCCCGGACAATAACCGGGGCCCGCCTCGCGCTGCCTCGGCCAATGCCCGCTCGCCTTGCTCGTTTGAACCCCCGCTGCTGCCCAATCGCGCGCTTCCTTCTAACAAAGCCCCGCCCCTCAGCCCCTCCTCCCTAACGGCTGTTTTGTTTTTGCACACGGCACGCGGAGGCGGAGCCTCCTACTCCAACACAGAAGCGCCTGTGCGCGACTGGGGGCGGAGCCAAACGCCGTTCTCCGCCTGTCTACAAGGCCCAACCTGACGAACGGAGGAGCTGACCAATGAGAGCTGCAGGCTGGCGGAAATCAGCCGATGAGAACATCGCCCGCGAGCAAGGGAGGCGGACCTTTGGAAAGACAGCGCGATTGGCCAATGGGTGGACAGATTGGTGGCTGCGCTGGCTTTCCCGCTCTTTCTCAGCGTCGACTCTAGGGTTTCTGAGACCTGTTTGGGAAGGAAACGGTCGTGTTCGTTGCTTCTCATCGTGGTTTTTTCACAGATTCCGAGGATTTCTCAGTGCTAGCGGGGACTCGCTCCGTGGTGGGCACTGTTTCCAGGCCTGGCAGCCCTTCTCCGCAGCGCCTTCCCGCTGTCCTTAGGTTAAGCGCTCATTGCAAAGGGAGAGAAATTCGGAAATGAGGTTGGAGTCCCCACGCCCGCTGCTAAGCTGAGGGACCGGCGCGAAGCAGGGCTTTCTCACTTGTCAGCCTACGGCTGCTCCCCACCCTCCGCAACCCCGGCAGCCCCTAGGCGGTGTGCTGGCCCGATCGTTCCCTGGGCTGCATCGCCCCTGCTCGCCGGGTCCCAGGCCCAGGCTCCGGGCCAATTCTTACCCGCTGCAGTTAGGAACCTTTGCTTCTTTTCACAGTTGTCTGCGTTGACCGCGCCGGGCAGTGTTCCGGGTGTGTGGAGCCGATGGTCCCCGCTGAGATTTAGTTCTGGCGGGATTTACCCAGGCGGGAATTTCAGAAGTATACCAGATGGGCAGATCCTATCCCAAAGTGAGAATTCTCTTCTGACATGGAGAAGTAACATGGTGGGTGGGGGGACCCATGAGTCTCTAAGGAAATGTAACTTGAGTTCCAGGAGAGGAAAACGGTGAGCTTCTACATAAGACTTTGGAAAAATGTGAGTGAAGGTGTAGATGAACCTGAGGAAGGAGGTGCCTGAAGGCACTTTGTGACTCCATGAACTGCAGCATGCCAGGCTTTCCTGTCCTTCACTATCTTCCTGAGCTTGGTTAAACTCATGTCCGTTTAGTCAATGATGCCATTCAACCATCTCACCCTCTGTCGTCCACTTATCTTCATAAGGTATAATTTAGCAGTGTTCTGCGAAGAAGAAAGAGCAAGTGTAAAGGTTCTTGAGGTGAGAAAGAATTGTCACAATGAAGGGACTTTAAAAGCAAACTGGTGTGGCTGTTGCAATTCTGTCCAGATGCCTCTACTTCCTGAATATCAAATCAGGTATTTCCCCTCCTCTGTGTATTAACACTGATTTAGTTTAGCATTTGTCGTTTTTCACCTTAATAGTGCAAAAATCTCTTAACAAATGTCCTATCCTTTTCTTCCTTCACTTCACTCTTTCTAAAATACAATTCTTGATATATTTTTCTGTAACCTCATTGACTTTAGAACAAAATCCAGATCCTTAGCATGGTGTAAAAACCCTACATTTTCTGGCTTCTGCTCATCTCAGGTTTTGTTTCTTCTCCTTACCACCCCTGAAACTCAATCTTGCCCTTGCTCATGCCTTTGCTTGGAACATTCCTCCATCTTAGCTTCTTTTTGGCTAACTTTTACCATCCTTTAAGGGTCAACCCAAATATCACTTTCTTCAGTATGCCTTCCTTGACAACCCTGATTTGGATGCCTTGTATCACCTAGTGTATTCTGCTATCATCAGTCCTTGTCATGCTCAATTGTGTTGATCTCCCTTGGTTGTCACTCTGCTTGGTACAGTACTTAGTACCCTGAAAATGTCACTTGGCAAATGAAAAGAAACAGTACTAACTCAGTTTTAGATAGGCAGTGTGGTCTGTGGAAAGATTTGAGTTTGAATCCAAACTCCTTACTTACTAGTTGTGTGATCTGGGTGAGGGATTTAATATTATCTATTTTGTCATTTGTAAAACTGAGAATAGCAAAACCTATTTTACAGGTTGTGAATGAATACTAATTCAACGATATATAAAAATGGACCTTCAGTTCAGTTAAGTTCAGTCGCTCAGTCGTATCCGACTCTTTGTGACCCCATGAATCATAGCATGCCAGGCCTCCCTGTCCATCACCAACTCCTGGAGTTTACTCAAACTCATGTCCATTGAGTCGGTGATGCCATCCAGCCATCTCATCCTCTGTCATCCCCTTCTCCTCCTGCCCCCAATCCCTCCCAGCATCAGGGTCTTTTCCAATGAGTCAACTCTTCGCATGAGGTGGCCAAAGTATTGGAATTTCAGCTTCAGCATCAGTCCTTCCAATGAACACCCAGGACTGATCTCCTTTAGGATGGACTGGTTGTATCTCCTTGCAGTCCAAGGGACTCTCAAGAGTCTTCACCACCACAGTTCAAAAGCATCAATTCTTTGGCGCTCAGCTTTCTTTATCCAATTCTCACATCCATATATGACCACTGGAAAAATCATAGCCTTGACTAGACAGACCTTTGTTGACAAAGTAATGTCTCTACTTTTTAATATTCTATCTAGGTTGGTCATAACTTTCCTTCCAAGGTGTAAGCATCTTTTAATTTCATGGCTGCAATCATCATCTGCAGTGATTTTGGAGCCCCCCAAAATAAAGTCTGACACTGTTTTCACTGTTTCCCCATCTATTTGCCATGAAGTGATGGGACCAGATGCCATGATCTTAGTTTTCTTAACGTTGAACTTTAAGCCAACTTTTTCACTCTCCTCTTTCACTTTCATTAACAGGCTTTTTAGTTCCTCTTCACTTTCTGTCATAAGGGTGGTGTCATCTGCATATTTGAGGTCATTGATATTTCTTCCAGCAATCTTGACTCCAGCTTGTGCTTCTTCTAGCCCAGCGTTTCTCATGATGTACTCTGCATATAAGTTAAATAAGCAGGGTGACAATATACAGCCTTGACGTATTCCTTTTCCTATTTGGAACCAGTCTTTTGTTCCATGTCCAGTTCTAACTGTTGCTTCCTGACCTGCATACAGGTTTCTTAAGAGGCAGGTCAGATGGTCTGGTATTCCCATCTCTTGAAGAATTTCCCACAGTTTGCTGTGATCCACACAGTCAAAGACTTTGGCATAGTCAATAAAGCAGAAATAGATGGTTTTTTTGAACTCTCTTGCTTTTTCTATGATCCAGCAGATGTTGGCAATTTGATCTCTGGTTCCTCTGTCTTTTCTAAAACCAGCTGGAACATCTGGAAGTTCATGGTGCACGTATTGCCGAAGCCTGGCTTGGAGAATTTTGAGCATTACTTTACCAGTGTGTGAGATGAGTACAATTGTGCAGTAGTTTGAGCATTCTTTGGCATTGACTTTCTTTGGGATTGGAATGAAAACTGACCTTTTCCAGTCCTGTGGCCACTGCTGAGTTTTCCAAATTTGCTGGCATATTGAGTGCAGCAAATAGCCAGTGAATATTAATTTCTTTCCTTAACAGGAAGTTCATTTTCTCACTTGCCATTCTGCATTTCATTGATTCAGATTTTTATGAAAATGGAACCAGGTTGAAAGAAAGTGGTTCTCATCACGGACAATAGTAATCTCTTTAGTGATTTATACATCCTGTTTAGACATTAAAGAAATATATTGAAGCCTACAGACTTAAGGAAAATGGATGCAAGTTTTCTGACATCTGTAAACAGAAAAACTGCCTTTTTAAACTCTTTATGAAGCAAGTGTGTTAGTGAATAAAATCTAGTTTACAGTGAACTGGGGTTGCAAAGAAGGCAGTATTGACTCATAAGGAGCACATCTAACCAGAGAATCTTAAGTATTAATATCTATAAATTATAAACTACCAAACATTAACAAATTATTCACTTTTGCTAGATTTAACCCAGTAAGACACAGTGTGCTATTGTTGTTTAGTTGCTAAGTTGTGTCCAGCTCTGCGACCCATGGACTGTAGCCCACCAGGCTCCTCTGTCCATGGGATTTCCCAGGCAAGAATACTGGAGTGGGTTGCCATTTCCTCTTCCAGGGGAGCTTCCTGACCTAGGGATCAAACCCCCATCTCCTGCTTGGCACTGATCCACCTGGAAAGCCCCAGTATTGGTTCTCAAAATGTGATCCCTAAACAGCAGCATCGGTACCACCTAGAACTTGTGAGAAATGTAGATTCTGACCTCCAGCCTACACCTACTGAATCAGAAACTGCAGTGGGGCCCATCAAGCCCTTCAGGGGAATCTGGTGCGCACTAAAATGTGAGAACCACTGGTATAGTATAAGCTATGGTCTGTAGTTCAGTGTTGACTGATTATTGCCCAGTAGTCTCCTCCAAGGAATTGCACTTGGTCAAAAGGAGCTGCATCACCCAAGTTTAACCCCTTTTCAGCAGGCAGCCTCCTTCCAAGGACTGGTGGAAGTGAGATAGCTGCCCAGCTGCTTTGCCTTAATTTGGGACAACTCTGAAGGGTCATTTCAGGTCCAGAATTTTCTGTGTGATTAACACCAGTGTTTGAACTGCATAGCAGTTCAACTTCTCCCTCTACTTAATCCTATTTCCTTCATTTTCTCATAATAATGTTGCCAAGTATATCACTGTGGAATCACAGTAAACTTCATGAAGGTAAATTAGAGTCTGGGGGTTATTGTTTAGTCACTGAGTTGTGTTGGACTCTTGCGACCTCATGGACTGTAGCCTGCCAGGCTCCTCTCCATGGGATTTCCCAAGCAAGGATACTGGAGTGGGCTGCCATTTTCTTCTCCAAGGGATTATCCTGACCCAGGAATTAAATCCACATCTCCTGCATTGTAGGCAAATTCTGTACTAGTGAGCCACCCCAGTGAAGCCTCAGAGTCTGCTGGGAAGCCTGAGCTAAGACCATGGCTTCTCTCTGAAAAAATTTAGTTAGTTTTTGATAGGGCAATATATTCACATGTACAATATTTTAAAGATACAAAGGATATACAGTGAAAAGACTCTTCCCATCCCTTACCCAATTATCCATTTTACCTCTGGATAGGCAATCAGTGTCGTCAGTATAGTAAAAATATTTTAGCCTTTAGAAAGGAAGGTCTTAATCATTACATAGAGTCCAGGAGTTTTTAATTTCTATGTTTAATTTTAAATTCCCCTTTAACACTGCAGTATTCCCCCCAAATAATATAAAGCTGTTAAGAGACAGAAATTTTCTTTTAGTCACTCTAGTTATAGGACAAATTCTTTTTATTTTTAAAAATATTCCTGGAGGTTAATGCCAGATCCCAGTGGCCGGGCAGCTATTTACATGAGCCAGAAGCTGTCAGATTCTAATGAGGTCAGTCAGGATGCAGTATCCACCAACTACACTGAGCTTTGTGATTCTGAGGCTGGGACTCAGCAAACATTTCTGCTTTGCCTTCTCCTTCCATGCTAAGGCTTTGCCCGTTAGGAGCACTAGAGGGAAACTGTAAGAGTGGAGGAAGAAGGGACTTATTCCTATCTTCCTCTGAGCATCGTCACCCACGCAGTGCTGCTTTACTCTGGCAGCAGCAGTTCCTTTTGTAGGAGCAGCTAAATCAGATTTCTGAACACTTGAGAAACCAGTCTCATTCCTCCCTCCCCCTTCACTAGCAACCAGCTCCTTTCCCAGAGGTTTGAGTTCTTTCTAGTTCCACAGGGCCCTTTAGGTTTCTAAGGCGTTCCCTTTGTTTCTTCAGGGTAGCTATTTGTTAACTCCCATGACACCTTAGAGTTCTCTTTTTACCATTTAGCAGTTAACAACTTTATATCCAGTTAACAGTTCTGTTAGTACTCTCTGTTCAAATAATTGGTATGTTTTCTGCACAGTGAATGGACCCTGATCGATAAGCCTATGATATATATATATATTTCTAACTTTTTATTATGGAAAGTTTTTTTTTTCTTTTTCCATTTATTTTTATTAGTTGGAAGCTAATTACTTTACATCATTGCAGTGGTTTTTGTCATACATTGAAATGAATTAGCCATGGATTTACATGTATTCCCCATCCCGGTCCCCCCTCCCACCTCCCTCTCCACCTGATCCCTCTGGGTATTCCTAGTGCACCAGGCCTGAGCACTTGTCTCATGCACCCAACCTGGGCTGGTGATCTGTTTCACCCTAGATAATATACATGTTTCGATGCTGTTCTCTTGAAACATCCCACCCTCGCCTTCTCCCAGAGTCCACAAGTCTGTTCTATACATCTGAGTCTCTTTTTCTGTTTTGCATATAGGATTATCGTTACCATCTTTCTAAATTCCATTAAGAAAATAGTAAAATGAACCTGATGTACATGTCATACAATTGTAATGATCATTAATTCATGGCCACATTTGTTTTATTTTACATTCATATTTACATCTGCCCCTCCCCTAAGTGGGTTACATTGAAACAAATCCAAAGTAAAGGAAAGGAACAACAAATATTTTTTACAGGAAAATAGTTTCCTTATAAAAACGGGTCATCTTGAATTTGTACAATGTGCATTCATTGCTTACCTAAACAGTAAGACAAAAAAGAAGAGCAGGACTTCCCTGGTGGTTTAGTAGTAAAGAATCCGCCTGCCAATGTAGGATACATGGGTTTGATCCCTGGTCTAGGAAGATCCCAAACTACTGCGGAGCAACCAAGCCTGTATGCCACAACTACTAAGGCTGTGCTCTAGAGCCTCGGAGCTGCAAGCTGAAGCCCGTGGGCCTAGGGCCTGTGCTCTGCAATGAGAGAAGCCACTGTAACGAGGAGCCTGTGCACTGTGATTAGAGTCGCTCCCGCTCACCACAACTAGAGAAAAGCCCACAGTAACGACCCAGCACAGCCAAAAATAAACAAACAAATATTTATTTTATTTTTAACTAATAAATATTTTTTTAAAAAAGACCAAACAAAAAACAAGCAGAACCAATAAAACAATAAAGATTAGGGGGGGGGAAATGGAGAAGGAATTGGCAATCCATTCCAGTATTCTTGCCTGGAGAATCCCATGGATGGAGGGCTACACCCATGGGGTCTCAAAGAGTCAGACATGACTGAGCGACTAATGTACACACACACACATAGAAATAGAGAATAAGAAGATGAATAGGAAAAAATTAATGAAATCAAAAGTTGGCTCTTTGTAAAGTTGAACAAAATTGACACATCTTTAGAGAAGAAAAAAGATTTTAAAAAAAAGAAAAAAGATTCAAAGTACTAAGAAGTTAAAGAGGGTAAATCACTACTAAGCTTACAGAAATAAAAAGGACTATCGGAATCCTTTTGAACAACTGTGTGCCAGCAAATTAAATAACCTAAATGAAATGGGTATTCTTAGGAAGATATAAACTACTGAAACTTACTCAAGAAAAAAATAGAAAATCTGATAGACCTATGACAAGTAAAGAAATTGAATTAGTGATTTAAAATCTTCCAACAGGAGCCCAGCCCTATGCTCTGTGATGACCTAGAGTGGTGGAATGGAGAGTGGGGAGGGAGAGGCAGAACAGGGAAGGGAGATAGATATATGTATATATATATATATATATATATATATATATATATATATATATATATATGTACTTTTGGTTGATTCAAGTTGCTATGTGGCAGAAACCAACACAACATTGTAAAGCATGTATCCTCCAATTAAAAAAAGAAAAACTTCCCACAGAGAAAAGCCCAGTCTTTACTGTTGTATTCTATCAAATGTTTAAAGAAGAATTAATACCAGGCTTCGGTCATGGTCCAGTGGTTAAGAGTCTGCCTGGCAATGCAGGGGACATAGTTTTGATCCCTTGTCCAGGAAGATCCTACATGCCTCGAAGCAACTAAGTTCTTGCAACAACAAAGACCCAGTGCAGACAAAAATAATTTTAAATAAAATTTTTTTTAAAAAGAATACCAATCCATCACAAACTCTTTCAAAAAATAGGAGGGAACATTTCCACATTCATTGTATGATGCCAGTGTTACTCTAATACCAAAAAGAGAAAATGATACTGCAACAAAACAACAAAAACCTACAGGCCAATATCCTAATAATTCAATCCATATAATGTGTCATATTAATTGACTAATGGACAAAACCACATGATCATTTCAATGCAGGCAGGAAAAGCATTCAATAAGATGCAATAGTCTCATCAAAAAACTCAACAGCTAGGATTAGAAGGGAACTTCTTTAACCTGATACAAGTCATCTGAAAAACCCACAACTAATATCATACTTAATAGGAAAAGATAATATTCCTGAGATCTGGAACAAGGTGGGGATGTCTACTCTTGCCTCTTTTATTTAACATTTTACTGGAACTTCTAGTAAGGGTAATTAGGCAAGAAAAAGGAATCCATTAAAAAGCTATTGAAACTAAGAAGTTCAGCGAGACTGCAGTATACAAGATCGACACACAAAACTCAATTTTATTCCATACACTGGCAATGAGTAAACTGAAAAGCACTTCCATTTATAACAGCATCTAACAGAATAAAGTACTTGGGAATGAATTTCACAAAAGAAACACGAGACATACTCTGAAAACTACAAAACACTGGTGAAAAAAGTTAAAGATCTAACCAGAATCTCAGCATGCTTCTTTGTACACACTGATGAAACCATCCTAAAATTCATATGGGAAAATAAGTGAGAAAGAGTAGTCAAATTAACCTTGAAGAAGAGTGAAGTTGGAGAACTCACACTTCTTGATTTCAAAACCCATTTTTGCTTATTTTTATAGCAGTAGAAATATTACCTTGTAATGAAAGTTGGACAAATGCTAAATCTTGGACAAATGGGACACTGTGGAAAAAGACAAAAATGGGAGGGTCCAGAGCAAACACTACCTGTGGGAAGAATGGAGATGGGTAGAGAAGACAGGAACAAGACTTCTCAATTTCCTTTTTATATTGTTTTGATTTTGAAATATGTAAACATTATTTATTTTAAAAGTTAGAGAAAAAAAGAAGTAAAATAATTTATAGGGACTTCCTTGGTGGTCCAGTGGTTAAGACTCCACCTGCCAACGCAGAATCGATCCCTGGTCCAGGAAGGTCCCACATATCATGGAGCAGCTACACCCATGTGCCACAACTACGCAGTCTGTGCTCCACAAGAGAAACCACTGAAATAAGCCCATGCATGCAGTGAGGAGCAGCCCCTGCTGGCCACGATTAGGAAAAGCCTGCACACAGCAACAAAGAGCCAGCACAGCCAACAATTAAATAAATTGATTAAAATTTTTCAAATAATATATAGAATGCCATCTATTTATTAAAAATAACCACCTGCCTATAATTTCTTTTTCGAAAGACTCCCAGAAATTCTTTTTTAAAAAATTTACTTATTTATTTGGCTGTTCCAGGTCTTCATTACAGTATGTGGAACCTAGTTTCCTGACGAGGAATTAAACTCAGACCCCCTGCACTGGGAGCTCAGAGTTTCAGCCACTGGACCAGCAAGGAAGTCCCTATAATTTCTTTTTAAACAATATTCTGAGGCTCCTCAAATTTGACTTGTAGTCAGTGAGAAGTCAAAAATATAAGGAAATCCTTTTGTTATTCCAAGTAAATTTCTCAGCTTGCTGTAAAAGCAAAGGTTAGGATTATACTATCAGTCAGTTCAGTCACTCAGTCATGTCTTTTTGACGCCATGGACTGCATGCAGCATGCCAGGTTTCCCTGATCATCACCAACTCCTGGAGTTTGCTCGAACTCATATCCATTGAGTCGGTGATGCCATCCAACCACCTCATCCTCTGTCCTCCCCTTCTCCTCCTGCCCTCAATCTTTCCCAGCAACAGAGTCTTTTCCAGTGAATCAGTTCTTTGAATCAGGTGGCCAATGTATTGGAGTTTCAGCTTCAGCATCAGTCCTTCCAATGAATATTCAGGACTGATTTACTTTAGGATGGACTGTTTTGATCTCCTTGCAGTCCAAGGGACTCTCAAGAGTCTTCTCCAACATCACACTTCAAAAGCATCAATTCTTCCGCACTCAGAGTCATTTATAGTCCAACTCTCATATCCATACATGACTACTGGAAAAACCATAGCTTTGACTAGACAGACCTTTGTTGGCAAAGTAATGTCTCTGCTTTTTAATATGCTGTCTAGGTTGGTCATAGCTTTTCTTCCAAGGAGCAAGCGTCTTTTAATTTCATGGCTGCTGTCACCAACTGCAGTGATTTTGGAGCCCCCCAAAATTAAGTCTGTCACTGTTTACTCTGTTTCCCCATCTATTTGCCATGAAGTGATGGGACCAGATGCCATGATCTTAGTTTTCTGAATGTTGGGTTTTAAGACAACTTTCTCACTATCCTCTTTGGTTTTCATCAAGAGGCTCATTAGTTCTTCCTTGCTTTCTGCCATAAGGGTGGTGTCATCTGCATATCTGAGGTTATTGATATTTCTTCTGGCAATCATGATTCCAGCTTGTGCATCATCCAGCCCAGCATTTCACATGACATACTCTGCATTGGAGTTAAATAAGCAGGGTGACAACATACAGCCTTGAAAGCGAAAGTGAAGTCGCTCAGTCGTGTCTGACTCTGTGACCCCATGGACTGTAGCCCACCAGGCTCCTCTGTCCATGGGATTCTCCAGGCAAGAATACTAGAGTGGGTTGTCATTTCCTTCTCCAGGGGATCTTCCCAACCCAGGGATCAAACCCAGGTCTCCCGCATTGCTGGCAGACGCTTTAACCTCTGAGCCACCAGTGAAGCCTGCCTTACTCCTTTTCCTATTTGGAATCAGTCTGTTGTTCCATGTCCAGTTCTCACTGTTGTTTGCATACAGATTTCTCAGGAAGCAGTTAAGATGGTCTGGTATTCCCATCTCTTGAAGAATTTTCCACAGTTTGTTGTGATCCACACAGTCAAAGGCTTTGGCATAGTCAATAAAGCAGAAATAGATGTTTTTCTGGAACTCTCTTGCTTTTTCTATGATCCATCTGATGTTGGCAATTTGATCTCTGGTTTCTCTGCCTTTTCTCAATCCAGCTTGAACATCTGGAAGTTCATGGTTCACAAACTGTTCACAAACTTGGAGAATTTTGAGCATTCCTTTGCTAGCGTATGAGATGAGTGCAATTGTGCAGTAGTTTGAACATTCTTTGGCATTGCCTTTCCTTGGGATTGGAATGAAAACTGACCTTTTCCAGTCCTGTGGCCACTGCTGAGTTTTCCAAGTTTTTTGGCATATTGGGTGCAGCACATTCACAGCATCATCTGTTAGGATTTGAAACAGCTCAGCTGGAATTCCATCACCTCCACTAGCTTTGTTTCATGTTTCATCATGTTTGTTTTATGATGCTTCATAAGGCCCACTTGACTTCACATTCCAGGATGTCTGGCTCTAGGTGAGTGACCACACCATCATATTTGTCTGGGTCATGAAGATCTTTTTTGTATAGTTCTTCTGTGTATTCTTGCCACCTTTGTTTTAATATCTTCTGCTTCTGTTGGGTCCATACCATTTCTGTCCTTTATTGTGGTATAAAGTATATAAAAGTTCAAAACAGACATTTGGTCAAAAATGAATAAGAAATATAAATTCAATTTTTTATTTATTTCTGTAAAGTCTATGCCTGTCTTTTGAATAGATTCCTAGAAGTGGAATTGCTGGATCAAAGGGTAACTTCTTAGGTAATTTGGCTGCTGCTGCTGCTGCTAAGTGCTTCAGTTGTGTCCGACTCTGTGCGACCCCATAGATGGCAGCCCACCAGGCTCCCCCGTCCCTGGGATTCTCAAGGCAAGAACACTGGAGTGGGTTGCCATTTCCTTCTCCAGTGCATGAAAGTGAAAAGTGAAAGTGAAGTCACTCAGTCATGTCCGATTCTTTGCGACCCCATGGACTGCAGCCTACCAGGCTTCTCCGTCCATGGGATTTTCCAGGCAAGAGTACTGGAGTGGGTTGCCATTGCCTTCTCCGAGGTAATTTGCCTAGGTACTGCCAAATGTTTTCACAAGGGATTGCATGTTTTCCATAGCAACATATGAACATGCCTGTTTATCCACGGAACTGCCAATAGAGTTTGTTGTCAGACTGTTTCTCATCTGGTAGGCAAGAAATGGTATCTCAATATAGCTTAAAATTTCATTTCTCTTATGAATGAGATTGCATATATAACTACGAACCATTTGTATTACTTTTTTTCTATGAATTGTCTGTGATTTGCTTTTGTTGTTGTTCAGTCTCTAAGTCATGTCTGACTCCTTATGACTCCATGGACTGCAGCACACAAGCCTTCCCTGTCCCTCACCATTTCCCAGAGTTTGCCCAAACTCATGTCTACTGAGTCAGTGATGCCATCCAACATCTCATCCTGTCACCCCCTTCTCCTCCTGCCCTCAATCTTTCCCAGCATCAGAGACTTTCCAATGAGTCACTTCTTTACGTCAGGTGACCAAAGTACTGGAGCTTCAGCATCAGTGCTGCCAATGAATATTCAGAGTTGATTTCCTTTAGGATTGACTGGCTTGATCTCCTTGCTGTCCAAGGGACTCTCAGAGTCTTGTCCAGCACCACAATTCAAAGGCATCAATTCTTTGGTGCTCAGCCTTCTTTATAGTCCAACTCTGACATCCTTACATGATTACTGGAAAAACCATAGCTTTGACCATACTGACTTTGCTGGCTAAGTGATGTCTCTGCTTTTTAATATGCTGTCTAGGTTTGTCATAGCTTTTCTTCCAAGGAGCAAGTGTCTTTTACTTTCATGGCTGCATTCACCATCTGCAGAAAATAAAATCTGCCACTACTTCCACTTTTCCCCCATCTATTTGCCATAAAGTGATTCCCCAGGACCCAAATACAGGATCCAGAAACTTCTATGGTAGAATACCCATATTTTTTTTTAGCTGTTGCTGCTCTTTGGCTGTAAGTAAGTCTCTAATGCCACAAAATAGTTCTAGCACAGGGCACTGAAACATTGCCAGTTCTGGAGAATTTAGCTCTTCTCTTGCGATCCTGGATCAGTCTGGAGAGTTGTGACTGGAACATCCCATGTGTCAGTCATCTATTGATATTTACTGAAATTTAACAATGGTAGAGTAACTTCTTCTGAGCATAGTAACTATATGCTCCTTGTTTCAAAGTTAGTACAGTGAAAACATCACAGCCCCTGGTAAAGACCAAGTTTGTGGGCTTGATGGGCACATGGAAAGGCCCCTTGTTGGGCTTAGTGAATCAAAGAATGACCATTGCCTCCAGCCCTACTCTAGAACACACCCTAGCAATGATGTCAGACCTGTATTCATAGGGCAGATGAGAACAGCTTTTAGGGAAAGTAGAAGACCTTGCCCCATAAAAGTGTGGCCTTTGAAGGCTAAATGGTATGTACAGTATAGAAATACCACAACAAAAGCCCCCAAAATTCCCCACAAATTTGTTTCTTGTCCACAAAAGGGAAAACCTTAAACTGACAGAGGCTGGGGAGAGTTGAGCAGTTGTATCCAAAAGAGAGCTTGCAGTCCCCACTGGAAAAGGTACGGTGTCAGATGAAGAGCAGACAAATTAAATCCCACTGCCCTGATGAGTCACTTGCTGAGTGATGTCACCAGCTGAGTTTACACAGCTGGAAAATCAGCAACTGCTGGACTAGAACATTCCACATTGCTGACAGCAGTTCTCCTTCCCTCAGAAGACTTTTGTACTAGTCTCCCCCAGAATTTAACATACTTTCTCTTTTTATATTATTTATACTAGAGTGGGGAATCTGACTTTGTTTTGAACTATGCATTATAGAAGACATTATATATTCATAAAGATGCTTTCTTAATTCTAAGCAGAATCTTCAAGATCAGAAGCAGCTAGATATAGGTATAATTTTTTTTAAATCTACAAACAGAAATACCTCATTGTAGGTCATATAACAAAACCAAGTTTTCTTATTCATAACAATAATCTCTTAACAGAAAACCTAAAGGTAATTGGGTACCTCTACTCAGCTGAATGGATTCTCAGCAATCACTTCATTAAAAAAAAAAAAATTATTTATTGGCTGCACTGCACAGAATGTGGGATCTTAGTTCCCTGACCAGGTGTCAAACCCATGCTCCCTGCATTGGAAGGCAGAGTCTTAATTAGTGGGTTGCCAGGTTAATCCCCAATCACTTCATTTATTGATTTATTAATTTTTATGCATGATGTTTACCTGAAAAAGAAACACACAAAAAGTAGAAAAGATCTATGAAATGCAATCAGTAAATGCTCATTTTTCAGACCTCATGGAATAAAGACATTTTTCTCTAAATCTAGAGGTTGGAGAGTTTTTTATTTTACCACCAGAGAAGATGTGTTTGCCTGTGCCTGATTGGATGGAACCTAAAATAATGAAAATTAAATTACTTTCCAATTTAATTTCTCCATGAGTTGTTGGCTTTGTGGCACAGCTTAATAATAAGGTGTGTACAACATTAGAAAATATCACAGGCAATAGCCATCAGTGTACCTAACATTAACTCCTTATTAAATCTATTTAATTAATACAACATTTTTTCAATGTATATCAATACATACGTAAATGTGATGGCCATTTAATACTGTTGAGATTTTTTTAATTATCAAAAAATTTCAGAAGGATGTATGCTAAATTATATAACAGTGCTGCTGCTGTTGCTAAGTTGCTTCAGTTGTGTCCGACTCTGTGTGACCCCATAGATGGCAGCCCACCGGGCTCCCCCGTCCCTGGGATTCTCCAGGCAAGAACACTGGAGTGGGTTGCCATTTCCTTCTCCAATGCATGAAAGTGAAAAGTGAAAGTGAAGTCACTCGGTCGTGTCCAACTCCTAGCGACCCCACGGAATGCAGCCTACCAAGGCCCCTCCGTCCATGGGGTTTTCCAGGCAAGAGTACTGGAGTGGGTTGCCATTGCCTTCTCCATAAATTATTTAACAGTAGTTACCCTTAAAAAGTGGGTTTAGGGACTTCCCTGACAGTCCAGTGGTTAAGAGTCTGAGTTTCCACTGCAGGTTGGATCCCTAGTCGGGGAACTAAGATCCCACATGCTGTGTGGCTCGGCCAGAAAACTAAATAAAAAGAAGTGCTTTTGAAGAAAGAGAGCACATTCATTTTTGTTTCTTTACAGTGATTCTCTTCTGTTCATATTTGTTAAAATGACTGCATTCATTTTTATGACGAAAGTTTGGAGATTATAACTGCCAAAAATTATGCCCGCCAATTATGAGGGGTACTGAATAAACAGGCAAAGGACAAGGCAGTTTTGAGGGTTGGACATCTAAGGACAGCTTCCTGGTAGAGTCCTGAAGGTGAGAAGATGCGGAAGCCCATGGAATGGTTGTGTCTTGGCCAGTTCTGTACGCATAGGCTTGAGAGCCTCACTCCATCTTCCCCAACTTCTGTTCCATAAAATACCTGTGGGAATCCGGATCTAGAGTTGCATAAATGGACCACTGCTTATTCTTGGCTATTTCTTGCTTTGACACCTAAGATAGGGAAAATACAAGTAGAAAAGAGGTATTTTCAAATCCATATTGCTTTATGTTGCTGATTTCATAGTGAGTACCTGATTCCAATCTGCTTTGGCAACATGGCATTGTAACCATTTGTATTCTGATGAGGACATGATTTTAGCATATAGAGGGTGTGCTGCTGGTACTTATGATTGAAATGGGAGTCCTAAGCTGTTTGTCCTGATAGAAGACTAGAATTTTATTTTCAGTCATTGACACAAAAGAATCAGATTGGTATGTTTTTATCTTTTTTTTTTAACTGGGGGAACTATTTTAAATTTGGTTCTCAGATACCTTATCCTGAAAACATTAATGTGACCCACAGTTTCTACATATTTCTGCCTTTGGGCAGAAATTATACTCAGTTCTGCAGAGTTTTGTGAAATACCTGTGGATTCATCATGTGTCATCTTAGGCTCCTGGCACAGGAGTGCACTCCTTTCTGTGGCTCTTTGGTGTAGCAGCTGAGAGAACCAATTTAGATGTGTGTTCACTCTTGCCACTAATTAGTTTAGAGACCTTAATTGGGTCCACTGAGAGGTCTTCCAGGGTATCACAGAAGTTGAAGAGAAGTTACCTCTTGTGTAGGGAACATTTTTATTTAAAAAATTGGAGTATAATTGCTTTCAAATGTTGTGTTAGTTTCTGCTGTAAAATAGTTTTTATTAGCTATATGTACATGTATATCCCCTCCCTAATGAGCCTCCCTCCCCTCTCCCCATCCCATTCTTGGTATAGTTTCACTTGTCTCCTTTGAGTAAAAGGCCAGGGGCAAGAGGCTTGCAAATCAAATTCTCTATTGCCTGGATTGAGGGAGACTTGTATGCTCAGATCTCATTAGGAACTGACTTATCACCTCTTGATGGAAGGGTGGGGAAAGAGGACCTATGGGGCCTGGTCAAAGCCCAGTGCTGGGGCTCACTAGCTGTATAAGCCTGGGACCTCGCCCCTCCCAGGTCCTGTGTGGTGAGAACGGATCAGGGCTCTGAGCAGACTCTCCTATTCCTTCCTTCCTCTGTTCACCTACACTGGGCCCGCTTCCTCCCTGGGGTCTGGGGAAGTAGCTTCTCAGGATCTGAGATTGCACAGAGGTATTTTACTGAGGAAGGAGATAAGTCTAGTAAATTTGCACTGCGACCCATCTGAGCCTCCTGGACATCTAGGGTCACACAGATCAAAACATTTGATCCCTAAATATACCTCAGTCCAATGTAACTTAGTTCCTCCTAGTTCTTCCTAAAAGTTTTTTTCTTCTGGAATAAACTGTTAAGTTCCATTTGGACCATGGACTGTATTTTCTACACCTAGTGTAACACCTGACATATAGTACGCATGTTTACAAATGGTTATTACAAAAGGGTTATTAAAGATTTTAGTACTGACCACCAGGTGGCTCTCATTCTCCTAAGGCCCAGTGTCTTCTCTGGGGAGACAGGACACCGTTGTAGGACCTTAAGGATTTTTAAGTGTTAAAGATACTATCTCAGACTCATGGTATCAGTTTATGACAGATTTGGGGACAGAACCTAGCTCACAACATCCAAAATACTGAAACTATGAGGTAACAGCCCTATTCCTTGAGGCACTGGCGCCAATAAAACTGTAGGCTATATAGCCTGGTTACATTTGGTCCTTAAATTCAAGGTGACAACTTCACATCAAGAAAAAAAATTCAGCAGGGCTATGGCAAACTGATGCATCAGGGTAAAGGCTTCCTGACCTCTTGCCACCTTAAATTGGTGGCAATAGCTAATTTTTCCTAGGACTTTTGTGATTTCTGCTGCAGAATCTCAGCAGCAGCACCTGGGAACTTGTTAGAAATGCAGCTTCTCAGGTTCCACCCAAACCTGCTCAGAAACTTGCAGCTGGGGATGGTGGTGGTGGTTGGGGGGAGGGGCGGGAGGTGACTGATGCACACTAAAGGGTTCTCTGCTAATAAAAGCCCCACATTTCCCCCGTGAGGGGCTACCAATACAATGCTTGATGATTCCATTTGCAAACTTTTCTCAAGATTAGTTACTTGGGGGTTTAAGTGGACTTTGTGTGGGTAACTTAAGCTTTATATATATATATATATGCTATATAAAAGCATAATTTATACAACCAGTCTAGTTCAGTGGGTCTCAAAGAGTGATCCAGAAACCTCCAGCGGCCCCAAGACCTTCAGGGAGCCCAGAATTGTAAATTACTTTCCTGTTAGCTGCTTTGTTCACTTTCATTCTCCCAAGTTTATACTGCTTTCCAGAAGCTAAGTGATGTGATGTCACTGCTTTGAGGCAGATGGAATGTGTCTTTAAAAAGTTGTTTTTAATATGATAGGTATCAACTGATACAGGCCTGAAGTAGGATTGCTCCTTGAAGGTCTTTAGTGAATTTTAAGGAAGTTAAAGGGTTCCTGAGACCAAAAAATTTGGAACCACAGCCAGGATCTATCAAAACAAAATTTTTACTTTTCCTTTAGCTTGGGGTATATAACACAGGTTTAACCTACTTTCTGAGCAGTTAGTTATGATAAATGACAAGTAAACACATGAGTTTCTTTACAGCCATTTGAAATGATAGGGCCTAAAAGCAGGTAGAATAGGAAGAAATAGGGGGAAGCAACAAGTGCCTCCTCTGGAATATAAACCAAAGCATGAAACCATTTGCAACTTTGATTTACTCCATAGACTGCTTACTAACTAGAAAAGGGTTATGCCAACCCAGAAGGTGTAGAACTAAATGGCTGTATTTCAGATGAAATGTGCAAACAGCTTTTAAGTCACTTCAAGTGAAAACTCACCCAATTCCAGACCCATTTATGAACCCCAGTAGATAGTGTGTGGTATTTCCCTCCCGGTCAACATGTAATTCCTTAAATGAGAGACAACCAGGACAAGACTGTCATTCACGTTTCCGCATACTTTATTTGTTACAAACATACAATTTTTTAAATATAGACTGTAAAACTCCATTTGCAAAAGTCTGTTATTGTAAGGAGTGCACACCAGCAGTAAGGATTCTTTTTTCTCTATGAGTTTTTCTGTCAGTTTTGCTAGTTAGTGGTAAATACGGGACCCGCCATTTTACAGACTGACTGAAGCTTTTGGCTGTATTCACATTGTTCTTTTGAAGCAGCCCTGCTCGTCTCAAAATTGACCGGAATCAGCTTCAACCTCCAGGCAGTGAGATCAACAGCCCGTCTAGACTACGCTTTTGAATGGTTTCCAGGAAGTATGAGTTCTGAATGGGTACTGCACTTCACAGATTTGTTTGAATTGCCCATGCAGCTGTGTTTGTTAAAGTGCATTCTTCTTTTAAAAAATAAGAGGAATAATCTTTATTCTTTAACCAAGGTACTTAAAAAAATGAACTTTTTGGTCTCTCAGCAGATATTCCCAAATTGATCCTATCACTACAAATTTTAGTGTTCTATTTACAAATATTTATAGGGTAACAGGTGGAGGGGACCTTATAAAATTAAAGGTGCAGCTTCTCTTGAAGCAGAAATCAGTTCTACAAATTCATACATAGGAGTACACACTTGGTTTACAATGCACAAGCATTTGGATATTTACAGAGACTGAAGACATCCCAAAAAACCCTCTTTAAAGTAACTTCCAACCTAAACTCTAGTTGTACATCTAGATCAGGAAGCTCTGTCTCCTGCTATCAAGATTTGGTTTTAACTCATTCTAATTATGTCTGTAGATTCTCTATGGGCAGGACGTCAGTCCCAACTTTGGAATGAAGAATCATCTAGTCTAAGGAAGCCCCTGGTAGATCTGACTGGCAGTGAAGGTTACTATAGAAAGTGTTATCTGGAAGTATGTCAGAAGATGGATAGACTTCTAAAAATGGACTTGGAAAAACATCTGCATAGAGGTGCAAGACAGAATAAATCCTTACTAATCATTTTAGAACTTTAGAAAAAGATAAGTCCAAATACACTGATAATCACAATTATTATTCAAATTATTGATAATCATTGGAAAAAAACTCGTTTACTTGCATGCTACTGTAACATGCACAACTCTCAAGTATGCCCTGTACTTACTTAAAATCAGTTTTTGGACTTCTGCCCAATCTATTAGCTTCCAGGAAATACAGGCAAGCTTTTGAAACAGAAGTGACATGTGGGCTAGGAGAAAAGGGTTTATGCCTCATATCTGAACAGTTTAAGATGAAACTCTCAAATTTCTACAATAAAAATGTTCCTGTTTTTCAATTTTCTTGGGACTCTACCTGCAGTTATATATGTCCTTGAAAAAGGAATTTTAAAAGGGAAGAAATCTACCACTTGCCACTCTATTTCCAAATATGTATAATAAAGACTTTGAGCCAGCTTGATCTTGCAATATAGGGCAAGAATGGGGATGAGAGTTTAAGAAATAAGAGATTTAAAAAAAAGAGAGAGAGACAATCTACATAAGTTTTCTTGAAAGATTTACCCACTGATGTCTTTGAAGTAGGGAAGGGAAAAAAAAAAGACAAACTCATGTCTTCTTCAATATGCTAGTGGACAATGAACTTGGATAGGTTTACTGCTTTCTCTCCAATACTCCAGGCCCACATTTCATCACACTAAAGGTATCATCAGCCCTCTCTTATCCATGTCAGTAGGCATTTTATATATATAATATGGGGAAAATGGAATTTGCTCCTAGACTCAAAATCCCATGTTAATAAAGTACAGTCATACTCTTTCATCAAACCATGTTAGAATCGCCTATGGAAAAAAATAACATTTCTGCATCAAATAAAGCTTTGCCCTCCTGTAGTAAGTCCTACTGAGCAGTGACACTACCAATACAGCATTTGCTGTTATTTTAACATGGCTTTACCTATCCCCATTGCAATGTCTAATTCAAGAGACATGAGTTAATGTTCAAATGAAAAAGATTGCAAATAAAGGTGACTACACTGATGGCATATTCCCTATTTCATTAGGAAATATAAAATACATTCATTAAGGTCTTAACTTGGATCAGGGATACAGATACCAACTAGATATCAATTTCTAGATATCTAGAAATTACTAATGTCATGATGCAGTATTATTTTCCAAATTTAATTTTCATCCTGACAAGTGGACCATATTTATTAAATAAGAGTCTGTTAAATCCATCAGTAATGAAACTAAAATTTAAGACTGAGTGAGGGCTGCGAACAGCGACTTTAACTAAATAGCAGGTAAATGTATCAAGAGAAGTAATCATTCAACAGCCTGCTATCTCTTGAAGCTTCTGGGGATTACCATTTGAAAATTAATGACTTTGTTTTTCTAGATTAAAAACGGGGGAAATGAGGTTATAATTTCCATTTCCACCTTGTGCCTGGAATTCCAAATGGGGCACTGTCATGTACTTTTGTGTCTATACACATATTTTTTAGGTAAATGTGGTTCTTTTTTTTTCTTCTTCTACAAACAATCACCACCCGCCCCCATTATCCAGTTTATTCAATGGGAATAGTAACTGTTTAGGAAGACAGCTAATCGATTTACAGTACTCTAAAACCAACCCTGAAAACTGGCAATTTCATTCATTTACTATAACTTCAGTGCCGTTTTGACAGAAAAAAAAAGTTACCTTAAGGCTCAAGGGAAAGTAACTTATTAAATTGTGAATGCAGCATTGTTTACTCTCCCGTCCATTGGAAACTAGCAAAATGCATTCTAGATTAGTAATACAAACTTTCTAACATTAGCAAAGATTTCTACTTTTCTTATACAGAATTAAAACAATATTCAAAAGCAAATTATCTAGGGGAGCCTGAGAAACCATGATCCACATCACACACAGATTCCATGTATTTCATGATCAAAAAGTGCTTTATCTTTGAGAAATATGTCAGGGCTAAAATGGAAATATACAAGGAAAAAAAATCACTCGACACTTTCTCAAGTGAAGTACAAAATGGAAAAGGAGCAAAAAGATGGGAGGCGCTGCTCTTCGAACAGGCCTTATGCAGGTGACTTTTAGGGTATACTAAATTAAAATTGTTTTTTAAGAGTTAGCAGTGGAATTTTACACCACTATATATATTCTAAAACCTGAGATTGGACATCAAAGCAGTCTACTTTTTTACTTATCAGAGCAATTCTGATACTTCCTAAAAATAGAAGACAACTCAATTGAATAACTCCAGGGTCAAAAACATTAACTTTCCCCAATAAACAAGGAGACCGACCACATTAGATACCAAGAGTGCTATAGAATGCCTCTCGACAAAGAGTCATTTTTACATAAGCAAAAAGTCACTTCTCTCCTTCCCCTTCTCACAGATCAAGGCCACACTATTCTCAAATGAATATCTACTGAGAGATCAGCTGTGCATTGGACAAAGTACCATAACTGGGTTAAAAATGAAAACAAAATTTACAGTGAAGAATACCTATGTGCATGGCTTACACACTCAAGCTTCTCAAGTTTATCCACCTCAAGAACAAGGTGGACACGAATGGATAGTTACCTTTTAATACCTTGTGGAGAGCACATTCTACCCACTGTAAAGCCAGTCAAGGTCACATTTAACAAAGCATCCTCAGCAACTATAGTGCCTGAAGTGTGCAGCCATTTACAGACCACTCAATATGAGGGCATTATTATAACCAGCCTCTTTTGCCCACAACCCTGCATTTTCAGATAAGCCAGGATAATTGTTTTGTTTTTGAGAAAACTGAAGCTTGAATCTCTTAAAAGACCTGCAATTTATTGCAAAATGACTGAGAGGTTAACAGGAAAGCAGTAAGTTAACAGCCTGCCTGCACCAAAGCCTCAATCATTTTGCAGTAAATAATTATGGAAAGTGACTTGACAAGTAGCCGTGTGTGTATCACAGCTACAGTCATGTATACCACCTGCATGCCTCCCATAGTAACATAGGGTGTCTGGGTTTTTGGTTTGGTTTTCTCTTCCATTTTTGGTGCCATACAGATTTACACTGTGTACTGTGCAGCATATGCACTGAAAACTTTCTCTGCTGACTAGAACTGCCATTCTACTTGAATGAGAGGTAGGGACAATAGAAACCAGAAGGCAAGAGTAGTATCTCATCTCAAATTTTTGACCCTTTGATTTTGTTCTTAAAATTTCTCATGTCTGCAGCAGTTTGAGAAACAGACATTCTACCAATTCTCTGAAGAAGAATTTTAGTTTCCTACTTCTCAGGAATATGACTGCTTTGAACACATGATTAGCTGGGCTGTTTGCCAAAGCTGAAAAACAGTCCTAAATCACTGCTCATAGTAGCAGCTGAAAGACAAAACACAAAATTGCTTTCCCATAGTCTGTATGCTATTTTCTGACTGGAATTAACAAAGATCATTTCCTTTAATAGGCAGTATTTATGAATGAGTTCTGAAAGCCAGCCTGTTAAAATCACTTTGTTTAACAAACCACACACCGAAAGTGTAGTCTGTGCTTTGCAGATTTCTATTGTCCCTAGTACCGGTATGAGGATCAGTGAATGCTACAATTAATCCACATCCTCCTGTAATCTTCCTGCAGTGAGAAGAGAGGCCATGAACCACCCCCTGCAGGAGAAACAAACCTTTGAGATTGGTTAAGA
Source organism: Odocoileus virginianus (assembly GCF_023699985.2). Taxonomy (NCBI): domain Eukaryota; kingdom Metazoa; phylum Chordata; class Mammalia; order Artiodactyla; family Cervidae; genus Odocoileus; species Odocoileus virginianus. The sequence goes on from NC_069674.1 coordinate 40,249,293, forward strand.
CTTAAAAACCCACCACTATGACATTTACCATTTAATCTTACATAGGCAGGTCAAAATTTTAATATAAATTACTTTTTCCAACACATAGCTTATGCATTCTTTGCTCCTTTTTTTGGAGGATTCTCAAATTGATATCTAAAGATTTACATATGATATATTACTGTTATATGGTCTAATGACTAAGAAAATTTCTCTGGTAACCAAAGCTGATGCCATATATGGTAGTGTTCTTGGCATATACTCTATATGCCTCAGACCACTTCCACATTCTTTCTATTCAGCTAATTATAGCTTAGTAGCCACTGGTGAAGGATTGTGAAGACCCTGTCATTTCTACAGAGTAGAAAGGCAAGGCTAGTTACTGCAATTCAGCCAAACAAAAAGAAAAGAAAAAAGAATAAACCAACCCCTTAAAAAGGAGAGGTACTGCACCTTTGCAAAATTGAACTGGCTCACTGCAGCTGAGCAACAGAACCACCACTGAAGCAAGAAAACAAGTTGGTCTATACAGGAATTATACATGTTTTGAAAATGAAAAAGTTACAGCAATCAACTAAGAGCTGCAACTTTAATCTTCATTGCTGCCTCAGAGTTTGAAACTTATAAACAGTTTATGCAAACCTAATAATGCTAGCTTCTTCTCAGCCCCTTTACTAAAACTATTTAGGGGTTTGTTCTCCGCAGCAAAGAAATAAACACTCAAAACACATAGGTAAATACAGCAGGACATTATTGAAAACAGCTGCCTTGTAGTACAAAATACAGTACAAGTATACAGATGTCATTAAAACATCAAAAATACTATTGCTCCCATACAATTTAGGAAACATTCTTTGCAACGGAGAAAAATTTTTTTTAAAAAAGAAAAGCTTAAAAAAAAATCTGTTTAAAAAGTCTACTGTGGATGATGAGTAGAGAAATAGTCTGAAAAGGGCACCAATGTTTGTGGCTCTTCCACTTTTTAAAAACAAAAAAAAAAATCTAAGATCAACGATATTCTGAATCAAATCTAATTTTTTAAAAAAGCCTAATTTATATACACAATTATTCCCTCCCTCTCAGCCACAATTCATGAAAACGACCTTTTTGTATATTATGTTATTTCCCAATAAATACAAAAAGATTGTAGACTGAATAATACCAAAATAAGATAATAAAAAGGTATGCAATAAATTAAAAGGCAGCTCAAATAAAGGGCAGGCATGCAGTTAAAAAAAAACACTACGATTGTGGAGGTGGGGTCACTTGCCTCCTTGTTGAGAAGGTGTCGCACAAAGTATACCTGAACACTTTGGAAAGACCATTAGCGCCCACTCAATTAAAAGTTACCTAGGTCTATGACACTTCTAGGAATACCTTTTGATGGGGTGGGGTTAACTTGATTAGTAAAAAATCATACTGAAAATCCATTTAAAATATAGAAGAGGCGATCCTTGAAAACCCCAACTTTTATTCTTGAAAGACAGCTGGATAAACTGGCAAAAGCCAGCTTGTTGAAATTTCAAGATGGTATAAAAATGCTTCCAGGATATAGTCAGCATATTCACGTTCATTTCAGCTCCATTCAAATGGATTTCAGCTTCAAAGGGCACGCTGCTTGAATCACTCATCCATCATTTGCCAGCTTTGATTGTGAGGTACTGATATAATGGACCAAGTTCTTAAAAATTTATTTTAAAAGAATAAATGATGCTGGAATTCTGGACCTGAGGATCTTTTAGTATTTGAACAAATCCACAGATTAAACTGAAGGTAGATGACTTCAGTTTTGGTTACTTCCAACTTTTCTGTGTGGACTTATATTCCATTAAAGCTCAGGCTTGTAGCCACAATGTTCCTTTTGTAGAGATGTTCAAGTTTTATGGTTTAAAATCCAGCCAACCAGTGGCCGAAACAGCCGAATTAGCCATAATTCACTGGCTCACACGGTGGAGCCACGGGTATCTGGCTCTCATTCATATCTAAGCCATGACCTCCATATTTGGAGATCGGGGAAGAACTTTAGTGAGCAGCAACCAATCCACTCAAACAGTTTTCCTTGTGCTTTACGCCTGATTTCTTCTTGTGCCTACCTCAGCAACCCCCAATGTAAAACTGCTTTTATCTTTGAAAAAAATCTGCCAACTTCCAAAACATTATAGTAAGGGATTCTAGTTCAAGGATTGACATCTGAATCCATTTGCATCCCGGATAATAATTCTGCAAAGACAAGACATGGGCCTTGGTCCAGGTTCTATGCAAAACCATTTTAAAATGGATCCAATTTGTTTCTGTCCCTGGTGGCTTCTTGAATTCTTATTTTGCCCTGTCTATGATTACGTAAAGTTGCATTCCTTTTCATGAAACTTGTACCCTCGGGACTGGGTAACTGCAAAGGCCTCTCTCTTCACAAGAATTCCATGAAGATCTAGATCCAAAACGCTGATTGCAATGGAGGTGAAGGGATAGACACTGCAACAATGAGGTCTAGAAAGATCTTTAGACTAGGTTACCCAAATATAACACAAATTGAGCTGTCATCAACGGGTCTGGGTAACTCATGAGGTGTTCCTTGGCTAGCGTGCAAGGATCTATCCCATCCAGGGTTATCCTGATGGATTTAGGAACCGTAGCTGGGAAGCAAGAGAAGCTGAGACTTCTGCTCAGGTGAGGAGACGCTGTTGTCCTCTCTCTGCAGGTTGCTGTCAATTCCTTGGAACTTTACTGCTTTTCTCTAATTGTCCTGACTGTTCTCTTACGGTTATTTCTCTTAATTAACTGTATTATTTAAAATTTTGCTTTCTTCCTCCGGGGCCTCCCTTGCTTCCCCTCCACTAGCTCACTGGGGATGAACAGGAAGGGGAGCTCTTTAGCCAAGGAGACGGTGGTGGGGTGGGGAGGTCCGTAAGGGGAGGAAGCGCGTTTCAATCCTCATCCACCTCCTCTCCCTCAGACTCGTCCCCGCCGCGTCGCTCATAAAGCTTATCCCTCTGCCGCTCCTGGATCTCTTTCATCTCATCCGCATACCGGCAAAACGCGCCCCCGAACTTGCCCCAGGCCTTGAAAGGGACCGTGATGGCGTTGCGGTAGGACGGCTTCACCTCGCTTACGCGCAGGAACACTCCGTACTTGTTACAGCCCACGTCGAAGAAGAAACGCTTGGAGTCCACCGTGATGGAAGTGCCTTCCGGGAGCTCCCCGTACAGGCCGCCCCCAGGGCCTCCGGCGCCGCCGCCCGGGCCCCCAGCCAGCTCGTCGTCTTCGCCGCCGTAGTCGTCGATGAGCTTGGCCAACGCGTCGCGGAACTCTATGAGGCCCTGCGCGGGGAGCGCGATGGTCTGGCCGCTTTGTAGGCCGCCGGGCCCGGGGCCACCGCCGCCGCGGTTGACCGTCTGGCGGATGCGCAGGAAGCGGCCGCGCTGGTTCTCCTTGAGGTCCAGGTAGTACTTGCGGTTCTCGCGCACCAGGAATTCGCTCTTGAGCGCGCGCCGCGGCCCACCGCCCTCCTCGGCGCCCGCCGCCGCTGCCACTTGCTCCGGGCTGCTGGGGCCCAGCTGCGCGTAATGCTCGATGAAGTCGCCCAGGTAGTCGCGGAACTCGGCGGCCACCGCCATGGACAGCGTGAGGCGGCTCTTTGAGCCGCCCGCGCCCACCTCGGCGATCTTGAGGAAACGGCCCTTGGCGTTCTGCTTCACATCTAGGTAGAAGCGTTTGTTCTGGATGTCCAGCCGCTTCGAGGCCAGCTCCTGCGTCTCCTGTTCGCCGCCGCCGCCGCGGGACGCGGGCTGGAAGCCGCCGGGCCCGCCACCGCCGCGCTCGCTGCCGCTGTCGCCGTCCGCCATCTTCTCGGCCGCCGCCGCCGCCGCGCCCAGGCCGCCGCCCGCCGCCCGCCGCGCTCGCGCCCCTGCCCTCCGCCCTGCGGCTCGCTCTCCCGGGCCCCCCAGCCTCGCCCGCCGGCCCGCTCACGCGCTCCCGCTGTTCATCGCCGGCAGCCACCGCCGCCGCCCCCCCATCGCCCCCGCGCCCCGCCCCGCCACTTCCGCCGGGCCAGCTTCCGGCGCGCGCCTCCGTGACGCCGCCCCGCCCCGCCCCCACGTCCTCGCTGCCGGAAGCGCCGCGCAAGGCGACGGCGGGGCGCAGGGCAGTGACGTCACGGGACCGCGAGGATTTGGGGACCCTGGACACCCGGGTGGGTAAACTGGGAAGGAGCTTTGGAAGCTTACGGGCGACGGAAACAGTCTGCATCTTGTTTGTGGTGGTGGTTTTACAGATGGCCGAAAACTGATTCAAATTACGCTTTAAATAAATGCGGTTTACAGATCTGAAAGAGACACGTGCACCCCAATGTTCATCGCAGCACTGTTTATAATAGCCAGGACATGGAAGCAACCTAGATGCCCATCAGCAGACGAATGGATGAGGAAGCTGTGGTACATATACACCATGGAATATTACTCAGCCATTAAAAAGAATTCATTTGAATCAGTTCTAATGAGATGGATGAAACTGGAGCCCATTATACAGAGCGAAGTAAGCCAGAAAGATAAAGACCGTTACAGTATACTAACACATATATATGGAATTTAGAAAGATGGTAACGATAACCCTATATGCAAAACAGAAAAAGAGACTCAGATGTATAGAACAGACTTGTGGACTCTGGGAGAAGGCGAGGGTGGGAATGTTTCAAGAGAACAGCATCGAAACAGGTATACTATCTAGGGTGAAACAGATCACCAGCCCAGGTTGGATGCATGAGACAAGTGCTCGGGCCTGGTGCACTGGAAAGACCCAGAGGGATCGGGTGGAGACGGAGGTGGGAGGGGGGACCGGGATGGGGAATACATGTAAATCCATGGCTAATTCATTTCAATGTATGACAAAAACCACTGCAATGATGTAAAGTAATTAGCCTCCAACTAATAAATGGAAAAAAAATAAATGCGGTTTATTCTGGGGAGATTATACCAGAGTACAGTTATTATTTATGAAAGAGGAATTAAAAGAAGGAAGATGATGGGGTACTCAAAACTAACCTAATAGGATTGCTGTATAATAATCCGTGAGTGATATTTAGCATAATAACTGAGTTATAGTGAGTGCTCAATAAATACGTACTCTTAGTTCGTGGAATACTGTTTATAGTGCCTGGAACATGCTTGGTAACATCATCACCACCGCCTCAGCAGCGTAAGATAAAATGATGGCCTGAACTAAGTAGCACTAGTGGGGATGGAGAGTTTAGGAAAGGAGTTAATTTTTATAAAACACATATGTACAGGGACTGGTAACCATTTGACACGTTAACTTGGAAGAATACTTGTTCCCTGTGTTACATTGTGTGGAGAAACAAGAATGGATTTAAAAAGTGAAAAATGGGACTTCCTGTTGGTTTGGTGGCTGAGATTCCATGTTCCCAATGCAGGGGGCTAGATCCCACATGTTTCAACCACTTGTGGTAACTAAAGATCTCAATGCTGCTACTGAGACCGGCAGCAGCCAAATAAAGTGAAAGTCGCTCAGTCCTGTCCTACTCTTTGCAACCCCATGGACTGTAAAGTCCATAGAATTCTCCAGCCCAGCGTAAAAAGTAAAAAGTAAAAAAATAAAAAGTAAAAAGTGTATCTTTTGATGGGAGGTGTGTGCTAAGAGTCATTCTGCCTGGGTCTGAATCCGTATTAGTTGTGAGGTTTTGGGTATGTCAATTAACCCCTAAGCCTTAGTTGCATCACTTGTTAACTGGGAATAATACTATTTTGTGGAGTTGCTATAAGAATTGAGATAAAGTACTTCACCTGGCACAGAAGAAGCACTCCTCAAATTTTTCCTTTTTTTTTTTTTTTTGGCTGTGTACATGAGTGATATTAGTTCTCCAGGCTGTGTCCCTATACTGGAAGTTCTGAGACCTAACCACCGGGCAGCCCCTCCCCAAGTGTTTAATCACCCTTCCTCCTGATTCATAAAAAGACCCAAACAAACAAAATTAGAGTAATAACCTCTCAACCAAACACAGAAGAGTCCAGGGGAAAACATCAAATTTGGGGTCTTGAACATTTCACTCTTGGAGAGAATTTGGACATGTGAAATCCCTAGCGAAGAAATCTGATGTATCACTTAACCTTCATAAAAGATGTCCATGAAGCTCCTTCTCTAATTTCTTGCTAACCGAACCACTTTCTGCATAGGGGACCGCAACACTCAGTTCATGTGAAGGAGTCTCTACCCATATATTCATTTCTTATCAGTTCAGTTTTAATGTCAAGTCCTATTTAATGAGTTAGATCCATTGCTTTATTTCCTTTTTTTTTCCTGTCTGTGCTGTGCGGGACCTTAGTTCCCCAACCAGAGGTGAAACCTGTGCCCTCTGCATTGGGAATGCAAGTTTTAACCACTGGACCACCTGGGAAGTTCCTGCTTTGTTTCCTTCGAAATTTCATTCTTGGCTTTTAAGCTTAGCATCTTCTCCCTTTTTATCTATTTGACAATCATACATTTTCCAGGTTTTTTACAGTTCAATTTTAATAGGTGTGATTATATCATATATTTTTATTTCATCTTTAACTCTAGTTTATCTTGAATACATTTTGGTGGATAGTATGAAGTGAAGAATCTAAAAAATTTCCTTCAAATGACCAATTGTCCCAGTACTATTTATTAAATAACCCTTCAAGGACAGATCTCGACAGGTGGAGATGAATGTAGGTTATTTTGGGCAGAGGGAACATGTGTTCCCAGATGGCAAAAAGTCTAGTTTGGCTGGAGCCCAAAGTCTGTGAGGAGTGGGTGGTGAACAAAAGAGTTGGAGGCAGTTAAACCTGGGCCCAGTGGGGAGGCCTTCACTTGTTGGCAGGAGACTGGGCGTGAGCTGAGGGGGAGCCCCTGGAGCTGTGTGAACAGGAGTGTGACGGAGAGGAGGTGACCATGGCAGAGGACAGCAGGGGTGGGCTTAGTCAGGAGGCAACAACCACATTGCAGACCCAAGCCAGTGGGGACTGGATGCAGCTGATTGGGAAGGAGCCACTGGGGCTTTGAGGACATGTGAAAGGTCCAGATTTAAAAACTGGATGTAGGGACAGGGGAGAGGAGTGAAGGGTGGTTTTAGAGTGTGTGCTCTGAGTGACTGCTGTCGAGGCTGTTGTTCGAGATGGTAAGAGCACTGATCTAAGACTTTAGAGATTCAGATGCTGCAAATGTTAGTTTTTCCTTCCCTATGAAATTCACGATACACAGGACCCAACAGGAAGAGCTGCTTTGATGCATTTTTGGAATACCAGATTCTTCTCTGGGAAGCTTATTACCTCTTGGTGGCCTTAAGCACTGTTGGGACTGCCTTTTGGCAAATCCAGCATGAGTGAGTGTGAATCTTAAGTACTGGCATGTGAGGTCTGAGCTGCCAGCTGGGTGCTGGGCGGGGAGTGTTCAAGCAGCCGTGGGACCCAGAGAAGCAGAGTCAAGATGAAGGGCACCTGTGGAGATGCTGGTTTGGGAGCCGCCAGCAGACAGTGTGGATTTGACATCAGCTCCAAGAGGGCCACATGGAGAAAACAGGGACAAGTGAAAAAGATGGGGAGAGAATGAGGCCAGGGGTCCGGTGTCGCAGTTCACACTGAACCTGACAAACACTTCTGCCTATCCTGGAAATATGTGGAGAATCACACAGCTCTTAAGGAGTGGAGCAGAGGCTGCAGCTCAAGCCTCCAATTCTAAATTCTGTCTTTGATGCTGCCGCCTTTGGGGAGAGCATGGAAGCCACATGTCACAGTGCTAGTGAGTGCAGGTCTATGGGTTCAAGAGCTACTCCAGTAACAGAGGGGATTGTGTGTGTTAGTCGCTCAGTCATGTCCGACTCTTTGCGACCCCGTGGACTGTAGCCCATCAAGCTCCTCTATCCATGGGATTCTCCAGGCAAGAATACTGGAGTGGGCTGCCATTTCCTCCTTCAGAAGATTTTCCTGACTCAGGGATCGAACTCGTGTCTCTTATGTCTCCTGCATTGGCAGATGGGTTCTTTACTGCTAGTGCCACCTGGAATAGTAACCAACAAAGAAAAGCATGAACCGGGAGATGGGTATGGGAGGTGCGGCTGGGCCATGGGAGACAAGAATGCATCCTTTTGCTCACGATACCAGGGAGAGTGGAGGAGAGACACAGGAGCTTCGGTGGAGAGCAGAGAAGCTGGAACTCTTTCTCCGTCTGCTGCAGTGCCCAAGAGCGAGGCCATGTGCCAAGAAGGAGGCCGAGAAGACCTGTGAGGCTTGGCTGGGATGAGAATCCCTAAACAGCTCAGGATCCTGCTAAGACCAGGGCAGAAGCACACTGTCTCCAGCCACTTGGAGCAGCTTGGAGGCTGAGCAGGAGGCAGCAGATGGCAGCGGGCCTTGCCAGGGCTGGGGAGACCTGTGAGGCAGGGGGTGGGGGAGGAGGCTGGGGGCCAGTGTCCTCAGATGGCCAGAGCTTTCTCCTGGTTTCAGGCCAGGAGAAGGAGAAAGGGGTCAGACATTGTAGGGCACACCTTTGTTTTCGTGTTATTTTTTCCTATTATGCTTAAAGTTGAAACTCACAACAGTTGAGGAATAGTCCTTCTCACCCAGAACCCCCAAATGGTACCACATTTGCCTCATCACCTCTCTTTCTCTAGTTTTTCTTCCTCCTAAACCATTTGAGAATCACTTGCGTGATGCCCTGTAGCATCTCTTTCTCAAAGCAAGGACTTTCTCTTGCCTAACCAGAGTACAGTGATCAAAAATAAGAAATTTAAAAAAAAAAAAGAAAGAAATTAACACAGTGAGGTGGGTGAAACTAGAGCCTGTGATACCAAGTGAAGTAAGTCAGAAAGATGGTACTGATGGTCCTGTTTACAGGGCAGCAAAGAAGCTGACATAAAAAAACAGACTTGTGGACACAGTGGGGAAGGAGAGCCTGGGACGAATGGAGAGAGTAGCATTGAAACATGCATTACCATATGTAAAGTAGATAGCCAGTGGGAATTTGCTGTATGATTCATGGCACTCAAAGCTAATGCTCTGTGACAACCTAGAGGGGTGGGATGGGGATGGGAGGTGGAAGGGAAGTTCATCGACAGACTTGAGTCAGATTTTGCCACATGTCCCAGTTATGTCCTTTGTAGCAACAAAAGATCCCATTGCATCTAGGGGGCCCTCACCCTTCCTCATTTCACTCTGGAGCTGCTCCCATCTCTGCCTGTCTGTGTCCTTGGCATTGACATATCTGAAGGGTGAAGGGGCCTTATTTCATAGACTGTCTCCCACTTTGCATTGGGAGGCACTTCTTAACCTCAGTCTGAATGCACATCCTTGCCCTGGCTAACTCAACTCCCCACAGCAAGCGAAGTGCTGCCCACCACCTAAATGAGCCCTGGTGCCACAGCAGGGGGGAAGATGAGGTGGTAGAAGGTTCTAGAGTCAAGAAGGAAGGCAGGAGAGACTGGGTGGGGGTGGGAGCCAAATGTATTCGTGGTCAAATCCGTAGCGGCCTTTTTGCTGTGAGCTGCTCAGAAGCTGCATGACCTCCTGTGCTGTTCTGTCCTTTCCCATCGAGAAGGAAAAAAGGGAAGAAGGTGAACTTAGCAGAACCCAGTGTGGAGGGGCGCCATCCCTGAGGGCATTGGGACAGGGATTCACGGACTGGACACCCAACCTTGCAGATGCATCTCGGCTTGATGCTCTGGGCCCAGAAGCCAGCTGGCATGTGTTGAAGTCTCCAGGGACGTTTTCTTGGGTTTGGGTGGCTGGAAGTAGGTGTGTTTTTCTAGAATAATCTAAAGAGATCGCTGCATCCGGCCTGGGACGAAGGCCTGCACCTGCTGTTTATTCTAGGGATTTTTGTCTTCCAAGAGGTAGAAAATCAATTCCTTGCATTAGTTTTGGGTTCCGAGGGGCACCATTTCTCATCCTTGGGACTTAACTCAATAACCTTCCTCCTCCCTGATTTATAGCTTCTCTTGACCTTAAAAAAATAAAACCCTTGTGGCACTCCCAGAGGCTGAGAGACTGCTTTCCGCATACCCGTCACCCGTCAAGCTTATTTACCTCACATTCACCACCTCCCACATAGCTCCCTGAGTCCCTGAAGAGCTTTGTGTTCTTCGGAAAATGACAGGCCCCCACTGTTTCATTCCTGCTTCCCAGCGGTGAGGTGTGTGCAGACCATTCAGTGGTGCAGCTGGCACGCGAGGGCCCCAAACGGCCTTGCCCTGTCAATGTAATTCATGGATGTGACTGAGCTTCCTCTAGACCTCTCCTCCAGGCTCCATGTTCTGCAGAGACCCAGTGTTGAGTTGAGAGACCATGAACATAAAACCCAGAAGGACTTTCATCTTTCTTTAGGAGGTACATTTGTTGGACAAGAGAGTTGATATCCCAAATACAACTATCCGTAAAAAGGAACGGCATCCCTAAAATAGCAGAGTCGGAAAATGTATCAGCTGGTGATGGATAAGCAGGTCTGAGGAGGCTGTGACTCAGGTCCCTCGTGTTTGAACCCACTCGCATCCTAAGTGGCAGGGGGCTGGCCTCCATCCCTGTGGTCTCTCCTCAGTGAAAGGCGAATATGAGGGGCCTCCTCCCAGCTGTCCTGGTGGCTCAGCTAGAGCCAGCTGTGCCCACAAAGCCTCTCGTCAGGACTCTCCTCCCAGCTGCCGTGGGGAACAGGTTTGCCCTTTCCAAGCACCCAGAGGTCACTCGTGGTCTTTCCATGGAGCCGGACAACAGCCATCTGTTCTGCTTCTCGTTTCATCCAGAAAATCCCAGCGTTCTGCTCCCCAGCTCTTAGGGGTTCTGCTTCAGCCTCTTCTGTATCTTCCAGAAGGCTATCTTGCTCTGAACTGGGCCCCTGCTGGGTTCCTCCGCCTGCCCTGCATTCAGTTAGACAATGACTGGCGATGCCCAGGTTCATGCTGAGCACAGGCAAGGCCATATGGAAGGGAGAAGGAGGTTTCCAGGGCCAGCAGTAATGATGAATGACCTGAACTCCATCCATAGCCTTTAAAGAAATCTTGACCTGGTAAAAGTTAGGAATGTAGCCCAGAAAGGTGAGAACATGCCCTGTAGGGCACTGGCTTAGAATCAGCAGTGTCATTATGAGCTAGTGATTTCATTACACAGACATGCGTATGTGCATGCACATACACATATAAATATATGAACATACACAGATAAATATGGAAATTGACACACACAGAGATGTAGGAATACACACACAGACATATGTATGAATGTATGTGTTTATATACATACTTCCTAGAAGCAATGGCACCCCAGGAGCAATGAGCACACCTAGTACCCAGGCCTTGGTTTCTCAATACCATTCTTTACTGAAAGGAGCCAGAGTTACTTGGAGAAATGGCTGATTTCAGGGCTGGAGGAGAGAAAGCACAAGTTGAGCCTAGAATCTCTTGTGTCAGAAAGTAAGTAAATGGGGACATATCAGTAAGGACACCCCTCTTAGCCAAATCTGAGATAATTTAAGCATCAAATAAAGAACAATAGTAACAGATTATAAGCCACTGAATAAAACAAGATGTATTCCATGTATATGTGCTGATATAAATATTAATATGTAATTGAGAGAAAGAAAAGCTCTTTACAGTAGAAAGCAAAGTGACAAGCATAGAAGAAATGATGGAATATGAAGCATAATAGCAGTTATCACAGTGATAACTGATTCAGGCAAGAATCATCAATGGATACTAAAAACAGTAAGTGAAAATTTGCTGAGTAAAGTGAATATTGACATAGTCTCAAGGAATCTCCCTGAAGTACTTGTTAATTACAAAAGGAAAAACAGTAACCCTACAGTGGAGAAACTGGCAGCCACTGCCCTAACCAAGTGATCTCGGGTAACGTCACCTGGAATGGGATAAATCAACCTCAAGTGTCTCCTGATACAATCACTCAGAAGGACACATTTCACTTCTGTAGTATTCCTCTCAGAAATACAGAACCTGCATCTAGTCTGGAGAAAACAGCTGACAGCTGACAAACCTACACTGAAAGAACATCCACAGAATCATAGGCTGCAAACTAACTTCAGAAATGCCAGTGCCATGAGAGACGAAGACTGCAGAATGAAGAGATGTGACAACTCAATTTGGGCATTTCTTTACCATAAAGGATACTATTGATGAGATCTGAATAAAGTGTGTAGATCAGAAAATAATACTGTGTTAATGTTAATTTCCTGATTTTGATCATTTCCCTTGTGGCTTTGTAAGAGGATATCCTTATTTTTAGTAAATATGCCCTGAAATATTTAGAAGTAAAACAGGCATCATGGCTGTAATTTACACTCAAAGAGTTCAGAAAAAGACACACATGTACAGAGTGCAACGAAGTAGATATGGGAAAACATTAGCAGCTGGAGGGTGAGTGAAGTGTATAGAGTTCCTTGTGCTAACGTTGCAGCTTGGGAGACTGTGCTGGGTCTTCATTGCTGCTCAGGCTTTTTCTAGTTGCAATGAGTGAGGACTACTCTCTAGTTGCGGTGCGCGGGCTTCTCAATAGTGCAGCTCCCAGGCTCCAGAGCACAGGCTTAGTAGTGTGGGGCACGGGCTTAATTGCTCCGTGGCGTGTGGAATTTTCCTGGACCAGGAATTGAACCTTGTCTCCTGAGTTCGCTGGTGGATTCTTTACCACTGAGCCACCAGGGAAGCCCCATAACTTTTTTTTGTTTTTATGGATTTTTGTGTTTCTAACTGGCCTTTTCTAAACTTTTTTCTTTCTTTATTTGGCTGCACTAAGTGGGGTCTTAGTTGCAGCATGCACAATCTTTGATCTTTGTTGCAGCATGCTCAACTTTTAGCTGCATGTGAACTCTTAGCTGTGGCTTGTGGAATCTAGTTCCCTGATCAGGGATCGAACCTGGACCCCCTGCACTGGGAATGCAGTCTCAGCCACTGACCACTAGGGAAGTCCTGAAACTTTTCTTTAAGTCTGAAATTACGTCCAATAAAAAGTTAAAAATAAATCCTCAAGTTGTTGAAATGTTGTGAAAATTATCCCAAATAGACGAATTCCCTGGCAGTCCAGTGGTTAGGACTTGGCACTTTCACTGCTGTGGGCCCAGGTTCAGTCCTTGGTCAGGGAACTAAGATCCCGTAAGCCATGCAGAGTAGCCAAAAAAAAAAAAAAAAAAATCATTCCAAATAAATTTTGCTACCCTCCTTGTCCTCTTGTAACCTTTTCATTTTCACTGCCTGCTTCAGCATGCAATCCCCTGGACTGGTCACTTGCCCATTTAGAATTTTCATAAAGGTTTTCAAAGCACCTCTGGGCAATGGGGTGTTGCTTGGCTGAAACACACAGCAGTCGGGGTATTCTCACAGCTCCTATATGCTCTGTTCTGTGGTCAGTTATTTCCCAAGACTTATTTTCCTACTGGTCTGCAAACTCCTTAAAGGTAGGGACCGTGTCTTATCTTTGTGTCTCCTTTACAGTGAACGCTTGGTAAATATGTAACAGAATTAAGTTGAAAAGAAGAATGCAATCTTCAACTCCCCATGTCTTTGACCACTCAGTACTACATGAAAATAGCACACAATGAGCAATCACAATTTAGTTACAACTGTGCATCCTGGTGATGTTACTGAGTTTTCCCTCCTATTAGGAAGTAAGCTCTTTTAAAAAATATATTTTTATTGTGGAAACTTTGGAAAATACAGAAAAGCAAAAGTAAGAGAATATAAATGACTTAGACTGCATCACCCGTTCTTCCCTGATGAAGAGCCACGCCCTGCCCAGAGATAGCCGTGTGTGTCCTTTTGAGCTTTTCCTATGCAAAGTTTTAAATGCAAATTTACACATATATGTGTATATACATATATTCATATTATACATACTGATGTATGATGCTTTTATTTTATGCATAGAATTAGATTGCAAAATATTTGGTCTACCATATATTAAAAAAAATTTTTTTTTTTTTTGCTTTTTTATTGTTTGGTTGTGTGCTCGCTTCGGCAGCACATATACTAAAATATTGTTTGGTTGTGCTGAGTCCTTGATGCTGTGAGAGAGTGCTCGTTAGTTGTGGTGAGCAGGGGCTGCTCATCAAAGTGGCTTCTCTTGTTGTTGAGCATAGGCTCTAGGGGTGTGGGCTTCAGCAGTTGTGGCACACAGGCTCAGTAGTTGTGGCTCATGGGCCCTAGAATGTGTGGGCTTGGTAGTTCAACCCTACAGGCTTCATTGCTCCAAGGCATGTGGAATCTTCCCAAACCAGGGATTGAACCTGTGTCTCCTGTATTGGCAGGTAGATTCTTTACTGTCTGAGCCACCAGGGAAAGCCCTTATTCAAGGGAACCCGTTTTTTTTTTTTTTTTAAGGCCTTCAACTGATTGGATGAGGCCAACCACATTATGGATAGTGATATGCTTTATTCAAAGTTGACTATGTAAACATCAATCTCTCCTACACAATATCATCACAGAATCAAGACTGGTATTTGGCTCAGTGCTAAAGAATCTGCCTGCCAATGCAAGAGACATGGGTTCAATCCCTGGGTTGGAAAGATTCCCTGGAGAAGGAAATGGCAACCCACTCCAGTATCCTTGCCTGGGAAGTCCCATGGCCAGAGGAGCCTGACGGGCTACAGTCTATGAGGTGATAGAGTCAGACACAACTTAGCAACTAAAAAACAACAACAAATTTAACCAGGTATCTGGGTATTGTGCCCTGGCTAAGTTGACACATAAAATGAGCCATCACCTAAATAGCCTCCTGGACTTCATCTTTTCCACAACATATCATGTTAAAAGATCCAGATACTTTTGTTTTTTAAGCTGGTGTTGATTCATGTTCACTGCTAGAAAATGCCCCTGCCCTGTTTCATCTTCTGCTGGTGGGCATCAAGATCACGGCTGCTGTCACAAAGAGACTGGAGAACTCTCTGGAACTTGTTTCCTGGGGTAGGTGTTCGGGGCTTTGTCCTGGGTAATACACCAAGGGGCAGTTTCCTTTACAAGGAAAATCCAGGTGGTTGTTAACACTGGTTTGACTCTCCTTGGCCGTGTTTAAGAGGCTGCTGGTCCACAGCCTCTCTAGCTCTTGGCATTGTTAGATTCTTCATTTGTCATAGAGTGAATGAAAAATGCTTCTTTCTTGCTGCCTTGATTTATATTTCCCTGATTAACAAGGAGGCAAGCACTATGGAGAATAGTATGAAGGTTCCATAAGAAACTAAAAATAGAGCTACCATATGACCCTGCAATCCCATTCCTGGGCACCTACCCAGAGAAAAACATGATCTGAAAGGATACATGTACCCCAGTGTTCATTGCAGCACTATTTGCAATGGCCAAGATGTGGAAGCAACTCCTTGATGTCCATCAACAGAGAAATGGATAAAAAAGATGTGGTACATATACACAATGGATACTACTCAGCCATTGAAAAGGAAGAAATAATGCCATTTGCAGCAACATGGATGGACCTGGAGATTGTCAAACTGAGTGAAGTAAGTCAGACAGAGGAGAAATATCGTATGACATCCCTTATATGTGGAATCTAAAAAGAAATGATACAAAGGAACTTACTTACAAAACAGAGACTCACAGACTTAGAGAACAAACTTACGGTTGCCGGAGCAGGGGAAGGATGAGGAGGAGGGATAGTTAGGGAGTTTGGGATAGGCGTGTACTCACTGCTGTATTTAAAGTGGGTTACCAACAAGGACCTACTGTATAGCGCATGGAACTCTGCTCAATGTCATGTGGCAGCCTGGATGGGAGGGGAGTTTGGGGGAGAATGGATGCGTGTGTATGTATGGCTGAATCCCTTCTCTGTTCTCCTGAAACTGTCACAGCGTTGTTAATCAGCTATATCCCAGTACAAAAGAAAAGTTTTAAAAACATACAAATAGCAACAACAGAAAAACAAGGAGGCCAGGCATCTCTTTTTGTGCTTGTTGGTGAGATGCCTGTTTGTGGTTTTTGTCTACATTTCCATTGGGCTACGAGTTCTGTATACATTTTTAAAACAATTATTTGTGCTCCTGCCCTGGTCACCTCCCACTGCCACCCCTCTGGGTCCCAGTGGCCTGTCACACCTTGTCCTTGAGTGTTGAGGGACTCTGAGCTCTCACTGCTTTCCAATGGGTCACGTCCTCACCAGAGCCCTTGACCTTCTGCCTGTGTTGGATTCTCTCACTCACTGGATAGAGCTGCCTGTCCTGCCTCCATCTCAGACTCTGTGTGGCTGAGACCAACCCCTGTTTTTCTCTAGCCCTGGTCCTGGCTGTCCCCACTGTTGGAGCCTCTGCCTCACCATCTGCTCCCAAGCCACCGGCTTTAGCTGAATCTATCCCAAAATGGAACCTGACACCAAGAGGCAGAGCCATGGATCAGAGCCTTGAATGTGCTTTTATTTCCAAAGTCTGGCTTCTCCGGTCTTCAGAGTAAAAAAGGATTAACTTCAGGTCCAGGGAGAGGGTTATATTTTCTCTCTCTCTTTCCAAACAGTATTTTCCTGCCTGCCTCGTGTGTTTAGCAAACGAGACATCCCCCTTCTTATCCTTCAATTGAGTTGTTTCTTTGTTGAACACAAGCTTTAGTTCAGAAGATAGAAATATTTTTAAAGTGTCATCTATTAAAACTTTTGTAAAACATTAAAGGAAGTTTAACATGAAAAAATTTTATATATAATCTTTCCTTTTAACTTTTCCGGTTCCCTTCTAGTTTCTATCAACATGCATATCTATTTTTATGTTGTAATTAGAGTGTGTAGGTATATATAGTATATTGAATATGAATAGTTTCCCCCCCTTTACATGGCATATTTTTATTGTCGCCATATTTTTATTGTTATCTTATGTGTGGGTGTGCTCATCACTCATTCGTGTCCACCTCTTTGTGCTCCTGTGGACTGTGGCCCGCCAGGCTCCTCTGTCCATGGGATTTTCCAGGCAAGAATACTGGAGTGGGTTGCCATTTCTTCCTCCAGAGGATCTTCCCAACCCAGGGATCGAACCCTCATCTCCTGCATTGCAGGTGGATTCTTTACCCACTGAGCCATCGGGGAAGCCCATTTAATGATCACCAATTTAAATGAGCTGGTAGCATTGAGTGTCTTGTGTCTGGGAATCTAGGTTGTTTCCAGTTTTGTGTTTGTTGTAAACAATGCCCAGTGCCCAGTTATTTTTACCTGGGAAATCTGCAGGGCTGGCCCACTGGGTCAGAGGTAGCGCTTGGACGTCTGCGTTTCCACCTCTGTGGCTTACAGTGTAGATTTATTTTCTTTTGTTTTAATTTGTGGGGTTTTTTTGGGGGGCTGTGCTTGGTCTTCACTGCTTTGCGCAAGCTTTCTCTAATTGTGGCTTGTGGGCTTACAGTGCAAGTGTTTTAGTAGTTTTGGTGCACAAACCTAGTTGCCCTGTGGCATGTGGAATCTTCCCAGACTAGGGATCGAACTGGGAATCTGCATTGGCAGGCAGATTCTTATTCACAGTACCACCAGTAAAGTCCCAGTGTAGATTTCTAAGTCTGCTTCCCCACAGTCTGTTTTATCTTTTCCCCCTAACTTTAAGAGATTGGAAACTAATAACTTTATGTGGGAAAACTTGAGATAAGTGCCCTGTGTCCCACAGTCTGTGGCCAGGGAGTATCCTCCACTTCTCCCAGGCTACTCCTCAATCCCCTAGATGGAACTCGAGTCACCTCCTCCCTCTCGGCAGGATTACCCATGTCTGGTGGTTTAGGACCAGTCAGGATTCCTAGGAACATCAGTGCCTCTGAGAAACTGGGGTAGCAACTGGAGCTAGACACAAGTCAGAAGGCAGGGGCCACCTCCCATGGGAGTGTCAGGCAGTTTGAATGGAGGGTGGGCTGCTGGAAGTGTGTCTGCAGAACCCCAACCATGGTACAAATGGGCTGATGTAGAACCTCTATCACAAGCTAGAAAGGGCAAAGAAGAGATGCATCCATGCATGCATGTGGGGGAAGGCAGAGGCTGCAGGGACCAGAGGGTGGCTGTGTATTGGTCAACCCTGGTCACCATAACAAATACCACAGACCGGGGTAGGGAGGGGTGGGGTGGTGGGGTTAAACAAGAGACCTTCAATTGCTTCAGAATTCTGAAGGCTGGGAGTCCAAGATCAAGGTGTCTACAGGACTGGTTTCTTCGGAGGCCTCTCGTTGGCATGGTGATAGAGGTCCTTGGTCTGTGTCCTCACACAGTCATCCCTCTGTGCAGCTCTCTTCTTCTCATCAGAAGAGGCGATGAGGACACTGGTCTTGTTGAATTAGGCCTCTTTTTACCTTCATTACCTCTTTGAAGACCCTATCTCCATATACTGTTAGGTTCTCAGGTCCTGGGGGTTAGGGCATCAACATGGGGATTTGGGGTCAGAGTTCAACTTATCAGCAGCTATAACTCTGGAAGCTCAGTACAGTTCTGAGTGTAGGTCCCCTAGGGCAGGGACTCCACTGGCTGCAGAACACACACAGCAGCCTCCCACTAGCCAGGAGCTTCTGCCATTGGCTTTCACAGGTGGGGTGGTGGTTAGAGGCCTCCTCTGCCTATGCGTGTCCTAACTCACTTCTGCTTTGATCAGCCCCCCAAACTCCCAGGCAGGATCACTGTTCCTTCCTTCACCTGGGAGGGCTCATCATGGGTGAGACTCCCCACCCGGGGTTTCGGGGATGAGGAACAAGCCTCACCAAAGAGGTTTCCAACCAGGTTCCTGGGAAAAGCCAGGGCGGCACCTGCAGGAGTCTTGAAATCACTGGAGCAAGACTGTGTGGGGCTCACAGCAGTGACTTCCAGGATGCTCCAGTGGGTGGAAGGGTTGGCCTTCCCCTCTGCAAACAACCCCCACCCCAGCCTTGGCTATATTGGAGAGGAATGTTGGACCGGACACTCCACTTGCGTCCTGGAGTCACTCTGATTGGATTTAACCCCTATGGTCCGGCTGGCCTCTGTCCTCCAGGTACTGCTGACCTTCCCAGACAGAGCTCTGCTCTTCCTCTTGACAGTCCTGCTCCAGAGCACAATGTTTGACACACAGCAGCTTCGTAATAAATATTTGCTGAAGGAATGACTGAATGGGAGAAGTGATGGTCTTGGTCGGGGGTGGCTAGTCTCTAGGGGGGTAGCTCATCTCTGTTCCTGTCTCCCCAGGGTCCCCAGGAAGATAGACTCCCCATTTCCCTCAGCTGAGAAATGAGGGCATTCACTTTGAAGTTAGTCGAGAAGATTAGTTGAGTTGTGTGTTATGTGCTTTGGAAATGCCAGACTAAGTGTCTTCAGCCTTGCCTTCCAGCCAGTTCCGCCCTTGTATTCAAATATTGACATTGAGCTTAACCTGGCAGATGTGAAAGAAAGAGTAGCCACCTGAATCTTTCATTCACCCCACTAGAGCCTTGGATGACAATCATTCATTTATCCCGTTTGGCCTCCCACTGAGCATGGCCTCGTGTTCAGTCAGATCAGTTCAGTCATTCAGTCATGTCCGACTCTTTGCGACCCCATGAACTGCAGCACGTCAGACCTCCCTGTCCATCTCCCAGAGTTTAAACCAGCTCCCAGAGTTTACCCAAACTCATGTCCATTGAGTCGGTGATACCATCCAACCATCTCATCCTCTGTCATCCCCTTCTCCTCCTTCCCTCAATCTTTCCCAGCATCAGGGTCTTTTCAAATAAGTCAGCTCTTCGCATCAGGTGGCCAAAGTATTGGAGTTTCAGCTTCAACATCAGTCCATCCAATGAACACTCAAGCCTTCTGTTAGGTTATGAGTATTTACCCACCACTTGCTGAGTGTGGCCTTCTGGAAAGGGCCTCAACTTTTAGAAGGGGAGTGCAGGGGGTGCAGACCACCTCCAAATGTCTGGGTGTTCTTTTTGAGTGAAGATGCTAGCAGGGTTTTTGCGAAAAATACCCCCACCAGGGGCCAGGACGGATAGAGCAGAAACACGAGAAATCCGGCGGCCGCAGAGCGCCCGCGCCCCCTGCTGGCCATCGACTGCACCTCGCGCGGCGCTCCCCTTCCTGGACAAGATCTCTGGCGATTTAGCCTTGCTCTGGGTTCCTTGGTCCATTCACTGATTGGTCCTGAATGGTTTGCGGGCCTCCAGAGCTCTCCAGTGGTGTGGTGCGCTGGCAGCCACAGGGCTATGAACACTTGCAATCGGGCGAGTCCAAACTGAGATGTGCAGCCAGTGGAAAACACACACTGGGTGTCAAAGACAGTACTCCCCCTCCCCCCCAAGTTAAATGTGGTATTAAATAATGTTTTATTGGTTCCAGGTTGATATGATAATATTTTCAATAAATTGTGTTGAATAAAATATGATTAAAATGCAGCGTGGCTGCTAGAAAGCTTAACATTCCATTTGTGGGCTGAATCCTATTTCTGTTGGATAGTGCTGTCTCTAGACCATTGATTCCCAGGCCCTGGGATTTCACGAATGAGCAAAAGTTCCCCATGTGTGAGCTACCACTTTTCCACTTTGCCAAGTGACGATGTTTTAAAAAGTACCAACCTCGCTATTCCAGTGAGGATGGGCTTTCTGCTACCAGAGAGGCAGGATGCCAGGGTCAAGAGTAGAGAGCCCGCTGAACCACTCACTCAATGGCCCAGGGATTCTTTTTCTCACTAAACTGCGTCAGGCCCCGAATGCGGGGCGGCTCTCTAAGGGGCTTCGTTTGCCCTCTTCCTTCTCGGTGTCCACACCAGTTGCAGCCCGATATCTGCAGGTGCCCAGCGAGGCTCTGGGACCCGGGAAAGCTGAGGAGGCAGGGAACCGCAGAGCTTGGGGGGGGTGGGGTGGTGGAGTGGGGTGTCTATGGATGTCACGTGGTCCTCGGAGCCACGCCCATGGTGTAAAGCTGAGAGGAGATGGAGGCAGCTGTAATCCGTTCCCAGGAGAAAGGGCAGGCTCAGTCCCTAGACCCTAGGAATCCCATCACTGTCCTCTGATCCCTGCTGCCCACCCTGCTCTCCTTAGGGGTGGAGAGAAATATGCTAGGGAAGGCTGCATTCCAGACCCACATCCCCAGGCTCACTGGCACAGTTCCTTGCCAAGGGTGTGATCTGGGCTCAGAATATTTTTTTTCTTACTGCCACATAAAATTTGTTCAGAGCATAAACTTCAGAGGATAGAGCTGAGTAAAAGGAAATAAAAACACAGTGAGGTCATACAAAAGACAGCACCTTTAGCAGTAAGATCTCTTTCCTGTCCTGCCTCTTTAACACACAACCATATAATTTGCAAAACTGTGAGCTATAATTATTCTATACTTACTTATTTCATTTTGCTTAGGTTAACATCTTCCCATGTTATTAAATATTATTTCAACAGTCTTAATGGTAGCATTATGTTCCTTTCTATGCTCAACCACGGCTTACTGAACTCATTTTTGGACATTTAAAAGTTTTCCAAGGTCTTAAGTTTAAATACAATATTGACTTGATATTTCTGCTGTGTCAGTTTTGAAATGAATGTTGTCTCCCTAGACTACTTTTTAAGATGCATCCCTGCTTTTCATAAGCCACATGAAAGTGTGAAAGTTGGTATCTTATGTTTTCATTCGCGTGTCTTACTCAGTTCAGTTCAGTTCAGTTGCTCAGTTGTGTCTTATTACATTTAATATTTTTTCATGAATTTATAGACCATTTGTATTTCTTCTCTATGCAAGTCCTATATGTGTACTTTTTTCCGTTTTCCAGAAGGCTGGCAATATTACAAGTGATTTAAAAAAAATATTACAAGTGATTTGTAAGGACAATGTATATGAATATAAAAACTTGACATATATGCTATGATTTTTTTATTTCATCATTTCTCATTTAATTTCATTTGTGGGTTTTTTTGTGGATTAAAGAATTTTTCTTTTTACATGCTGCTGCTGCTGCTGCTGCTGCTAAGTCGCTTCAGTCGTGTCTGACTCTGTTTGACCCCATAGACGGCAGCCCACCAGGCTCCCTCGTCCCTGGGATTCTCCAGGGAAGAACACTGGAGTGGGTTGCCATTTCCTTCTCCAATGCATGAAAGTGAAAAGTGAAAGTGAAGTCTCTCAGTTGTATCCGACTGGAGTGGGGCACCATTGCCTTCTCCATTGCTTTTCACATAGTTATATACATATATGCAACACATATATATGTGTATATATACACACATTTTGCTGTATTTTATGCCTTTATTTTTTTAATATTTTATGTTTTGCTCTTATGTTTAAAAAGATTTCCCACTGCCAAGATAATATAAAATTTGATATATATTATTAATGGTTTTCTTTTACATTTAAAACTTTACTCAACCTATATTAATTTTAGAAAGCGATGATAAACCAAGACAGCATATTAAGAAGCAGAGATATCACTTTGCTCACAAAGGTCCATATAGTTGAAGCTATGTTTTTTCCAGTAGTCATGTACAGATGTGAGAGCTGAACCATAAAAAAGGCTGAGCGCTGAAGAATTGATGCTTTCGAACTGTGGTGTCGGAGAAGACTCTTGAGGGTCCCTTGGACTGTAAGGAGATCAAATCAGTCCATTCTAAAGGAAATCAACCCTGATTATTCATTGGAAAGACTGATACTGAAGCTGAAGCTCCAATACTTTGGCCACCTGATTCGAAGAGCCAACTCACTGGAAAAGACTCTGGTGCTGGGAAAGATGGAAGGCAAAAGGAGGAGATGGCAAAGGATGAGATGGTTAGATAGTATCACCAACTCAATGGACATGAATCTGAGCAAACTCTGGGAGATGGTGGAGGCCAGAGGAGCCTGGTGTGCCGCAGTTCATGGGGTTGCAGAAAGTCAGACATGACTTAGCGACTGAACAACAAAAACATGTAATGCAATAGAAACCATTTTCCGGATACCTAGCAGTTTTATCCTCAAAACGTTTATTAAGAAAGCAGCAATTCTTTGCAGCTGTATTTGTCATATTTCTTATCTTTATAATAGAATTCTGCTTTTGGACTGCCTAATTCATTTCATTGGTCTGTTCTTTATATTTGTCCTGGTGTCAAGGAGCCTCAAAATTAGTACCAATATATTAAAATTTGTAGGGTGTGTCCTCCTAATTTATCTTCTAACTTTGTACTTTTCTGGTTATTATCACATATTCATGCCTTCCAGATGAATTTAAAATATAATAATATAATTAATATAGTCAATATAATTAAAATAATATATGACAAGCCTCTCCATAGATACAAGACAGATAGTTGAACAAAATTCAACTGCATTGACAATTTAAAGTTATTCAATAGTGTAAGAAATGTTTTATTAATAACCTCAGGTCAAAGCCAAACCCACCATATGGCAGAACTATATAGGCATTCCCTTTAAATTCAAAGAGATAATGCCTTTTACTGCCTGCTTACTATTTAAGTTTTGTTTTCTACCACACTTTTCATGTTTCAGTGTTTGGTAGGGCTTGTGGCTTGTGATTTCCTGGCTATTGTATCCTGGTAATTTTTCCCTATAAACTTTCATATCAACTCATCCATGTCACAAAAGATCTTGGTGTTTTTATGGGAACTGTGTTGAATTTATAAATTAACTTAGGGAAACTGACATCATAATAATATTGACTTGTTCTATCTCTAAGACTAAGAAATACATATCTTCCATTTATTCACATCTAGGCTTGTGTCTTACAGGAATGCTTTAATGTTTCCCTTCTACAGGTTTTGTACATTCCTTTTCAAGTTTCTTCCTAAGTAGTTTATTCTCTTTCGCGATATTGCATATCATTTGCTCTACCACTGTATATGAAGGCTGTTTGTGATTTGTGTATGTGAAGGCTATTATGCATTTCTCTGTGTTAATCTTATATCCTCACCATAGTGAATTCTTATATTGTCTCAGTTAAGATTTATCATTGCATCTCTAAACACAGTCTTGATCCTAAACTAACCTTAATTCTAATCCAACCTTTAACAGTAAAACTCAATTTAACCCTAAATCTAATCTTAATTTTTTTAAAGGTACATTTTGTTGTTTTAAAGTTTTTTCTTTCTTTCTTTATTTTAGCGGCGCTGGGTCTTTGCTGCTGCTCACTGGCTTTCTTTGCCTATGGCAAGCAGGGGCTACTCTTCACTGTGGTGCTCAGGGCACCTCTTGTTGCGGAGCACAAGCTCTAGGCATGCGGGCTTCAGTGGTTTCATCACGCGGGCTTAGTAGCTGTGGCGCACAGGCTTACTTTCTCCACAGCATATGGAATCTTCCCAGACCAGGGATCAAATCTGTGTCCCCTGCATTAGCAGGCAGATTCTTACCCACTTTACAACTAGGGAAGTCCTAACCTTAATTCTAAACCTAGCCCTAACCTGAAAGTGAAAGTCACTCAGTTGTGTCTGACTCTTTGCGACCCCAATGGACTATACGGTCTGTGGAATTCTCTAGGCCAGAATACTGGAGTGGGTAGCCTTCCCCTCCTCCAGGGTTTCTTCCCAACCCAGGGATCGAACCCCGGTCTCTCACATTGCAGGCGGATTCTTTACTAGCTGAGCCACAAGAGAAGCAACCTTAAACTTAACCCTAATGCTGAACCAAACTTTAACCCTAAACTTTTACCACCCTAGCACTAACACTTACCCTGTACTTAATGGTAACTAGCATTAACCCAAAAGTTAAGGCTGTCATTAACTCTAAATTTCATTCCTACCCTTAATCATAAATCTACCTATAACTGTGACCCTGATTCCAGCCTCATTTAACTCTGACTTGAACTCTAACCCTAATTCAGACTCGGAACCTACCACTCACAGTAGATGAAATATTGCCTTCCTGGGACTTCCGTTTTCAATGAGGGCACATGAGAACTATCCCTGGTCAGAACTAAGATCCCACATGCTGCTGGGCCACTAAGCCTATGGGCCACAACTAGAGAAAGCCCTCATTCTGCAACGAAGACCTAGGGCAGCCAAAAAAAGAGAAACATAATGTTCCCTCAAACCTAGTCCTAATCCTAAAGCTCTCTCTAATCCCTGGCCTTAACAGGCCCTCCCCCCCAAAATTACCTTAATCCTAACAGTAGCTTCCTCCCTCTCATGTGAGTCTAGCATTACCTCTAGTACTGACCACAGCCTACCCCTACCCCTAACCCTAAGCAGTCAACCATTCTAAACCCTGAGACTAACTAAGGCTGAATGTTTGTGTGTCCCCCAAACCCCCATGTTGGAGTGCCAGTTTCCACTGTGGCTGTATTTAGAGATGGGCCTTTACAAGCATAGTGAAGGTTAATAAAAGTGAAAATGTTAGTCTTGTCTGACTCTTTGCGACCCCTTGAATTGTAGCCCACCAGGCTCCTCTGTCCATGGAATTCTCCAGTCAAGAATTCTGCAGTGGGTTGCCATGCCCTTCTCCAGGGGATCTTCCTGACCCAGGAATGGAACCCATGCCCCCTGCATTGCAGGCAGATTCTTTACCGTCTGAGCCCACCAGGGAAGCCCGAGTGTTAATAACGTTATAAATAAATAAGTGTGGGCCCTGTTCCAGTAGAACTACAGCTAAAGCAAACTTCAACCCTAAAGTTAAGTTAACCCCAAGCCCAGTGCTGCCTCTAGCACTAAATTTATCCTTAAACCTAATACTACTCCAACAGGAAACTTAACTCTTTTACTCTCAATTTTGATTTGAATAAATAATCCAACTCAAATCTGCCACTGTTTATATTCCACTATGTCATAAGATGAAAAAAACCGTGCTGATAGGCACATTTCCCCCTAACCTGCTGTAAATGTTGAAATTCTAAGTAGAAGCCATGTGATGGTTTTCGGAGAGACTGGTGCCCCTTCTGGGAAGGCTCCCTGTCTGATACTCTGATCCCATTACCAGATCTTTGTGTGATCTTTCTTTGGAACCCCTGCCAGAGTGCACACAGAGGTGACCTGAGTTTTGGGGACTGATTCATACTAATAAAAATCTAACAGGTAAATGTATAAATCAAATTGCTGACCTTTTAATTTACTAGGTTCCATTTTCCAGTGGGGTCACCCATTTACTAGTGATTGGAAAAGTCGTGGCTACCGTTCACGAGATCATTGCTAAAAAGTGTCTTTGGAAGACTGCTCTATGTGGCCACTGCCCCACTGTTTTGATTCTTGTGTTCAGATGTCCCTTGGACTTGAGGCAAGGGTCCCCACAGCCGAAGAGATGCCGATTAGCACCAGCCAATGAGAGATTGAATATATAGACAATAGCCAGGCTATTTATAAAAACAGTCCTCTGACCCACAAGCCGCAGTGGTCAGTCAAGGGAACCAACCCTTTCTCTACAGCAGCCAGCCCAGGAAGTCGGCTGCTGTTAAGTCAGACTTGAAGGAAGCCAGCCTACTGTCTCTAGGGACAACCCAGGAAGCTAAACAATAACCCCTGTAATGATTGGCCCCAAATGGCCAACACTTTGTCAAACTGACAGCTTCCCCAATTTCTGTCCCTATTTCCAACTCAGGACCAAGCAGAGAAAGCCAAGCATGTGCCCCCTCCCCCAAACCAATCACATGAGATGCCCCCTTCCAGTGATGTTGCCTCTAGCTTCCCCAGGACCCCAGCTGCCACCGGGGCACACCTGCACCCCTTTCTCCCCCAGGAAGCTTGCCCACTCCCTTGCTGGCCCATGAGTCTCTGCCAGACCAAGTGATGAGGGTGACTTCCTCAGTACAGGCAGATCTGAACACACACCTCTGCCCTCCTCCTCTGGTTGGTCTTTGGGTATCTGCACCCCAGTCAAGGTCTTGCCATCTTCCCAGCCAACAAGAGGCTCGGGCAATGGCACAAGCCCAGTCCCTGGCCAGGGGTTCCTGGGAGAGATTTTCTCCTTGACTAAAGGCTTCAGGGTGGGCACACCCTCACTCCCTTGGGTGTAGCCCTGTGAGCACTGAGGCTTGAGTAATGCATCTTGGGGGCTGAATCAGACGCCCGTCAGACAGGCTGCCAGTACTGGGTCTTGTTGCCAAAACTCTTCCAAGACTCTGGAAAGACTATGCCTCTCGTATGAACACTTACTTATTTCCAGACAAGACCTGAGTCACTCCCCAGGCCTCCGCTCCACTCTGGCCTCTAACTCCATCATCCTCTCTCCTGTCCCTTCCAGCCTGTGTTGCCCGTCACCAGCTTCAATCCCAACACTCATGGGGTTTTCAGATCCCTGAACTACTCCTTGCCCTGGCCTCTCCCCTCCATGTCCAGCCTGCCATTCAGACCAAGCCTCTCTCAGCTCTCTGGTCCCCTCAGTTCCACATGGGATCATGACAGCCAGCTGGTGTGGCCCATGCTGCTTTGGGGAGGAATACAGCCTGCCTGACTGCAGGGTGAGAGCAGGAGAGTGGAGGGTTTCTGTCCTGCTTTCTTCACTTGGGCAATGTATGGAGTGCTTGCTGGCATGTTTTTGACCCTGGTAAACTGAGGGCAGAGTGATGGATGGCGTGGGGAAAGTGGGTTTGGGGCCGTGACTGCAAAGCGCTGTGACGGGGACCTTTGCATCATGCCCTTTCTCCACCTGCAGCATCGTTTGACTGTTTGCTCAGCTCAGTGTAGATTTAAACAGAACAGATGGTCTGCTCGTTCAGATTTGGTTTCTGGAATATTCTGTCTTTTTGCAGGCCAGAAGGGTATTTTTCCCCCAAGCAAAAGTAAAAATCATAGTCTGCCAACTAACCTTGGAGGAGGAAAGAACAGGGCTCAGCTCTGGCAAACCAGACAGTGGAGTGCCTTCATATAGGGAGCTGCCCTCACCCCATCCTGCATGTCATCTCTGGGCTGCCTCCATCAAGACCCCATGCTGAAATGCTGGGCATCTGTACAAGGCTCTCAGGGAAGGTGTCAGGGGGTTGACAACACTGGCTTCGCTTCATGGATCTCATAGCAGCCTGCCCAGTGCCCCGCCAGTCAGGCCAGCTCAGGTTGGTGATGTTTATTGTGGAAATCAGGAGAAAAATGAAAAGCACCTGCAAAAATAAGCTTGTAGTCACCTATAATCCCAATAGCCAGACACAAGCACCATTTTGGTGTCTCCTCCCATCTTTTTCTACACAGGAGACACATAGACAGCACATATCATTCTGTCACAACAAATGTGGACCACCCCCTCCCTGGTCTGCCTCTACCCTCTCGTACTATTCCTGGTCCATCTCACTGGCCCAAGGCCTTGCCTGGGCTCCTGGGAGGGAAGCTGTGGGGGGTGCCTGCAGTGGCTGGAGGACTCTCAGAGATGGGATGGCAGACCTAGGAACACTCATCATCCTACCTGGGATCAAAACAGAGCTTCTAGAAGATACTGCTGCATTCTCAAACATGGGGGCTGAGCACACTTCCTGGTGTGGGCAAAGCTTCATCCCTTCTGGGGCTCAGGAGGGGGCGGTGAGATCACCCATTACCTGTGCCCACCTGCAAGACCACACACACCTGCGTGACCGGCTGTCCGGACAGAGCTCTGGGTTTCCACTCCACATGGCTGGCGAGGGGTCTCGGTGAACAGGGGCCAGACCCAGCTGCTCCTGGCTTGGAGAAGCACCGCAGTGACCACCAGGGAAGGGTCAACAGCCCACACATCATCTCACAGCACACACCTTTCTGAGATAAATGGTGCTCATGTGAATCCACCTCTCCCCGCAGACTCGTGAGGCAGAACACCAGCTCACAAGCCATTAGGGAAACACTCAGGTTAGGCATTCACCCAGAATCAGGATGAGGTGCATTGAATCA
This sequence comes from Odocoileus virginianus, assembly GCF_023699985.2. Classification (NCBI taxonomy): domain Eukaryota; kingdom Metazoa; phylum Chordata; class Mammalia; order Artiodactyla; family Cervidae; genus Odocoileus; species Odocoileus virginianus. The sequence continues at coordinate 40,277,938 of NC_069674.1, forward strand.
GACTGGGCTGAGAAGTGGGTCTCTCCTAGTACTTCAGACACACATTTGTTGATGTGCTCCCTCCCAATAGTCAGTGTAACTCTGGTTTTAGCCTATGCACAATATAAAACGGGGGCTTCTCCAATGGCTCAGCGGGTAAAGAATCTGCCTGCACTGCAGGAGACACAGGAGACATGGATTCAATCCTTGGATCTTGGAGATCCCCTGGAGAAGGAAATGACAACCCACTCCAGTATTCTTGCCTGGAAAATCCCATAGACAGAGGAGCCTGGTGGGTTATAGTCCATGAGGTTGCAAAGAGTCGGACATGACTGAGCACATAAACTCATTACTCATTCACATAAAACAATGAAACCTTATATTGTTGCTTATTTAAAAAGTGGCAGAGGGACTTCGCTGGTGGCACAGTGGATAAAAATCTGCCCGCCAATGCAGGGGGCATGGGTTTGATCCCTGGTCGGGGAATATTCCACACGCCAAGGAACAACTAAGTGCATGTCCCACAACTACTGAGCCTGTGTGCTGCCACTGCTGAAGTCTGTGTCCACCAGAGCCCATGCTCTGCAACAAGAGAAGCCACCACAATGAGAAACCTGCGCACCACAATGAACAGTAACTAGAGAATGTCTACATGCAGCAACGAAGACCAATTAATTAATTTTTTAAAAGTAGCAGAGTATCTGGAATATATAAAGAACTCCTACGACTCAATAATCAAAGACAAGTAACTCAATTTAAAAATGGGCAAAAGGGACTTCCCTGGTAGACCAGTAGTTAACACTGCACTCTTCTACTGCAGGTGGTGCTGGTTTGATCCCTGTTCAGGGAACTACAATCCTGAATGTTATGTAGTACAGCCAAAAAAGAAAAGGACCAAAAACTTGAAGAAACATTTCTGCAAAGTACACAAATGGCCATAAGCACATGAAAGTTGCCCAATATTATCAGTCATGAGGGAAATGCAAATGAAAACCTCAGTGAGACACCACTTCACACTCTTCATGATGGCTGTTAAACACAGAAAATAACAAATGTTGGGGTTTCCCTGGTGGTCCAGTGGTTAAGAATCTGCCTTGCAATGCAAGGGACACTGCTCTGGGTGTGATCACTGGTCTGGGAAGATCCCACATGCTGTGGGGCAACATGTGCCCATGTGCCACAACTAGTGAGTCTGCACTCTGAAGCCCACGTGAGCCGCAACTTCTGAGCCCACATGCCACAACTACTGAAGCCTATGTGCCTAGAGTCTGTGCTCCACCAGAGAAACCACAGCAATGAGAGGCCCAAGCACTGCAACTAGAGTAGCCCCTGCTCACCACAACTAGAGAAAGCCCGTGAACAGCAAGATCTGAACACCAAAAATCAAATAAATGCATATTAAAAAAAAATCTGTGACTTCCCTAGTGGTCCAGTGGCTAAGATTCTGAGCTCCCAATGCAGGGGATCCAGGTTTGACCCCTGGTCAGGAAACTAGATCCCACATGCAGCAACTAAGAACCAGCACAGCCAAATAAATAAATAAACATTAAAAAAGAAAAATTCTCAAGTGTCTGAGCTACTTTGTAAAAAAAAAAAGAAAATAACAGATGTTGGCAAGGATGAGGAGAAACTAGAACCCTTATACTCATTGGTGGTGGGAATGTAAACTGGAGCCGTCACTTTGGAACCATTAGTGGTTCTTCAAGAAAGTTAAACTTAGAGTTACTAAAAAAAAAAAAGGAAAGTTAAACTTAGAGTTACTATTTGACCCAGCAATCCCATGCCTAGGTACATATGAAGAGAACTGAAAACCTATATCCACACAAAAACTTGTGTACAATTACTCATAATAGTCAACCAAATGTCCATCAACTGACTAACAGATGAACAAAATGCAATATATACTAACAATAGAATATTATTTGTCTGTAAAAGAATAAAGTATTGGAACTTCCCTGGTGGTCCAGTGGCTAAGACTTTGTGCTTCAAATATAGGGGGACTGGGTTCAATTCCTGGTCAGGGAAACAGATCCCACACGCTGCAACTAAGACCCCATGCAGCCAAATAAATAAATATTTTTAATTAAAAAAAAAGAAGTACTGACACATGATACAATGTTACAATATGGCTGAATTTTGAAGACATTATGCTAAGTGAAAGAAACCAGACAAATGAGATTAGATATTGTACAATTCCATTTATGTGAACTGTCTAGAATAAACCAAATCTATAGACAAAAAGTAGGTTAGTGGTTGCCAGAGGCTGGGGAGAAGGGAATGGGCATGACTGCTAGTGGGCGGCAGCTCCTCTTTGGCAAGATGAGAAGTTCTAATATTAGATGATGGTGCTGGCTGGTTGCACAACCTTGTGAATATACTAAAAACCACTGAATTCCCCAAATCAAAATGGTGAGTTTTGTAGTGTGTGAATTATATGTCAATTGAAAAAAAAGTGGCAGAAGTGTATGCAAGGTTAATTGAAAGAATTAAGTCTAAGCATTTTTTGAGGGGAGACCAATATAACTTCAAATTTTAAAAAAGAAAAGAAAAATGGCCACCTTAATGGTTCTGTTTCCTCATCTGCCAAATGGAGATCACCTTTTCTGCTCCTGGGGTTGTGAAGGGGCCAGACACGCTGAGGGAAGCCAGTGATCGAGCCACATACGAGATGTTCCTGTCCCTGCATCCGGATAAGGCTCACCCCTGCGTGCTGGGCATCTTCCCCACAGCCTCAGGTAGTCCTCCAAACAACCTGAGAAGGAGGTCCTAGCAGACTCACTCTGCTGACAGGAAGATGTGAGGGCGGTTTCCATGCCTGGGGTCCACGATTCTAACAGAAAGAGCTGAACCTGATGCTGCTCTGTGGAACTTTGGGGTGGATGCTCCAGACCCTCACCTCAGCGTCTTCTCAGGGAATGGCCCTCAGAGCCAGCAGGTTTGTTTTGTGGGAACATGGCCCTTCTGGGCATCAAAACTCTTTTTCGTGAACAGGTCCCATCCTCTGTGAGAAACCTCAGCAGGTCAAAACACAAAACTGCAAGCGCAGCCCCTTCTGTGGATGACGGCCCTCCTGAGAGAGGAGCGGCTCAGGTGCTCTTGGGACTGACCCCTCTTGGCAAACCCTCTCCAGACCCAAGCTTAGGTTTGTTTTCATTTTTTCACTGATGGGGGCTTTCCCTGTCAGGATGCCACTCAGCAAACACCTCCTGTCATTGGTCAGTGAGTGGTCCCTGCGTGCCCCACCAGGGCCAGCCCCGCACTGGAGCTTCAGTGGTGAGCAGAGCAGTGTCCATCAAAGCCACCATGACCAGCCCTGAGGACTGACTCGAGCAAACAACAATAAAACCAATGAAATGTTTGCAGGTGAGCGGGATGCTGCATGAGAGATGCACTGTGTGCATGACTATTTCATGACAAGGTGCTCCGCAGAAGGGGGCCAAGGGGATGGGGCAGGAGGGGTTCTCAAGGCATAGAGAACATGTAGGAGAGGACCTGAGGAATGAGGCTCAAGCAGGTGAAGAGAGGCAACAGGGACACTCTTCCCAGAGGTAGACGCATGTGCAAAGGTCCCAAGGAAGGAGGGGGCTGCGGTCCTGCTACCTGAAAGGGCTTTGAGCTTGTGGTGGGGATAATTCTGGAAGTCCTATCTGATTAGGATTTGCCATCTTCTTAAGAGCAGTGAGAAGGGGGGCCTCAAACTAGGCAGCATTCTCCACAGACAGCTGGTAGCCACGGGGAATGAGACCACAGGTTAGAATTTGAGAGAAGGTGGAAGTCCAGGGTGATGGCTGATAAGTGTGCTGATTTCAATGTTACTTAAAGGTGGAGACAGTTCACCTTGATGGGGGCCCCAAATAATCAATGGAGGTGAAGGTAGGCTGCAGGATTATGGTGTGAGCCTTGGGGCAGGCGCCTGCCCTAAGACAAGAATGCTGGAGGGAGGGAGCCAGCTTAGCCATCAGCGCTGGGGAGAGACTCTGGAGTAGGCCATATGGGGGCTTTGGGGGCGCCTCAAGTCTGGGTTCCGAATCAAGCTGCTCTTCCAGGTCAGGAGCAGACAGACATAGACCTGCATGGCAGGGAGGTTACCCCACCCACCTCCAGGAGAGGAGAGGTGTGACAAGGGGAAGCCTTAGTAAGTTCTGAGCCCTTCCATGACACAGCCAGAGTCTACAGCAAACAGAGGTCAACCTCTGTCCACATCAGCGGGTCACAATTAAGCAAGGATGCCCCCCAAATCCGAGTGGCCCAGGAAGAGGAAGGGAGCAGCTGTGAGAGCAGAGAGGCCACCTATGGAGAGAGGAGAAGGTCTGGGGCTGGAGAAGGGCTGGGAGGGGAGGGGCTGGAGAACTGGGATGAAGGGCTGGGGGGCAGGGAGTGGGGAGGACCCAAGGGGCTGGGGAGGGGATCTGCTGCTCAGAACAGGTAGAGGTGTATCCACTCTGATGTTCCCTGGGTTGGCTTCCTGGAGAAGCCCAGGCACAGGGATGCCCTCCCAGACTCTGGAAGGTCCTGGCTCCCAGCATCCCAGATGTAGGGTTCTCAGGGCCTGGGATGGCCACACTCAGCACCGACACAGACAGCAGCTGGGACAGTGTGTTCTCTGCCCAAACCCTGCCCCAAGACAGCCCTGGGACCCCCAAGCTTCCCCAGTGGCCCAGTAGGAACAATGGGCCTACAGGAGTGGGGAAAAGAGAAAGAGACAAGGTTGTGGTGACAGTCAGAAACCCAAGAAGGGCAGCCTCAGATGTAGGGGTCAGCAGAGGACACGGGTGACATTTGCCACGTTGGCGGTGGCTGGAGACTGTGTACCCATAGACACAAGCCACGCCCATCACAGACTCAGCATCCTTTATTGCACAGTGAGACTGCGATCTGTCACTGGCGTGGGCACAGGTGGAGAACCTCTCAGCAGCTCGGCCATAGGAGGGTGAAGGCACCACGGCTGCAGCGGAAATCCGGCTCTGGCTGCTCTGATCTGGGCTCCACGGAGACCAGGCGCCGGGCCCCACGCTGGGTCAGGGGGATGCAATCGGACACACGGACCTCCAGGGCCCGTCCCTCCCTGAAGGAAGGAGGTCAGGGTCAGGATGGACCAGGTTCCTCAGATAGGCAGCCACCGCCCTGCCCGTGCCCAGGGACTCACCCCTGGCAGTGCGCGGCCAGCACCCCCACCAGCTCCCCGATGCGGTTGTCCAGTGGCGGCTGGGAGCGGTGCAGACATACCACCAGATCATCATAGCCCCGCGCATGCAGCACCACCAGCTGGTCCCGCCCGCTGGTCACGCTCAGCCCAGTCACCTGAAGGGGGCAGGGTCTCAGGGTCAAGGGTGCGGCAGGCCCTCCACCCTGACCCTGCGTTCTGGAGGGCCCCAGCATCCCAGGACACATGTCCACCCTGGTGTCTTCCCCTTCCAGCACTCTGCTCTCTTCAGACAACCTCCTCTAGCTCCAGTCCCCCGTCCTCCCTGCAGACTCTACAGTCCTGCTGTAGAGCTGAGGTCCCCTTCCTCCCTTTCCCTCTGCCCATCAAGGAGAGGGTTGGGCAAGGTGCATCGCACAAGAGGACTTTTGCCGTGATGGAATATTCTAGATCTGCGAAATCTAACATGGCACCATTGCTCACCTATAGCTTTCTAGCACCTGAATGTGCTGGTGCGACTAGAAGCTGAACTTTCAATTTTCTTTCCTTGTCAATTGCATTTAAATTATCACACTGGCCATGGTACCAGATGGTCCCTCACCTTGGGAGTTATAAAGACCTCCAGCCTCAATTGGGCAGAGGGGTGAAGGGAAGGGACAGGGTCCCATGGGTGGAAGCCACACACTGCAGCCAGGACCATGTGGTCCAGGTAGGGAGGACCCCCAGGCAGGCTCAGGTGCAGATGTGGGGAAGTGGGGCCGTTTGGCTCTGTCCAAGAGTACAGCAGGAGGTGGGTGAGGAGGCTGAGCATGGAGTTTGAGGCCTTATACCCATGGGCAGGCTGTTCAGTGGCGGTTGAGGGGAAGCTGCCATCTTGAGCCGATGCTGAGCTCTAGATAGCTCTGGTCACCCCAGGGAGGCATGAGGGGAGGGGCCCAGCAGCAGTGCCCGGCAGGACACTGGGCCTGCTGGAGCCTGGCGAATGCCTCTGCCCTCCCACAAGGCTCACCGCGTCCAGGGGCACGGCCCGCATCACCCGGTACTGCCGGCCTGGCTCCAGCTTGTAGAGGTGCCGATCTGTGAGCAACAGTGCCCGGTCGCGGCTTTTGTTGAAGCGATTCACCTGCAGGACGGGTGATTTCAGGGTCACTGCCTGGCCCGAGGGCTCCCCAGTAGGTGTGACTGGAGGTCTCCCCTCTGTGAAGCCATTCTCTAACTGGGTTGGAGCTGAAGTTTTTGAAGTTCAAGAGTGGTTGTGAAATCTCTTAGCTGGGCCTGGGCCAGGGCTGTCATCAGCCAGCAGCCCTGAACCCACTGCTCACCTTTCGGACGTGGCTGGAGAAGAGCACAGCCCCAAAGCCGTCTTTCTCCCGAAGCGTCTTCAGTCGCTGAGCAAACAGGCCCGAGGCTGTGGGGTTGTCTGTGGCCTGGGGACAGTTGGGGGTTGCTTGGGGTGAGGTCGTGGGACCATGTGTGATTGACCGAGACTCTTGAAGAATCTGCACAGCTATCCTTGACCTCAGAAAACCTTATCAGGTCATGCACGAACCTCCCGGTGGGCCCAGCCACCACGCTGGGTTCCCTGAAGCCTGCCACACAGCCCTGCAGTCCTAAGGTTCTAGGCACACATCTGAGTCCTTCACACCAACCCACCCACCCAGCACCTCAGGCCAGGCCTGGACGGACACTGAGATGTAAGGGGCTGGGTGGGAACTGGCTTCTTAATACTAAGCCATCCATTTAGGCCAACCTCACACCCCTGAGGCTTCAGCCCCTGCAGAACTGGGGTAGTGGGCCACTCACAGCGCCCACGGTGGGCCAGTGAGAGCCAGGGTGCCAGTCAGGGTGCTGTGCCTAACAAGGGGGCCTGTGCCTGAGAATGGGGGGCTGAGAACATAGGAAAGGGAGTGGGAGTAGGGTAGAGGAGGAGGCTCTCAGTAAAGCCTAGGTCAGCTGGTTCTGAGTGAAAACCCTTAAACCTTGGAGGGAAGGGGCAAGGACACGGGGACAGCCCACACAACAGCCAGGCCCAGAGACAGGACAGCTAAGGTGGACACAGGCAAGGTCTCAGCCTGGAGCCCCTCCTTGGCAGCCAGCAGCCCCTGCAGCCCCAACACTTACGGAGGACAAGTAGTCCCGGGCCCAGGCCCGCCGGCAGCCCCAGTCCTGCCGTAGCTCCTGCAGGGCCGCCATGGCAGCCACCTTGGCCTTGATCTGAGCCATGTCCGAAGGGGGGATGTTCTTCACCAGCTGCCGGGCCCGCCACCTGGAGAGGGCCAGGTAGTCAGATGGACCGCTGTGAAGGCCTTAACCCTGCCTACTCCTGGTTCTGCTCCCTTTCCTGAGAACACACATTAATGACTTTCCCCATCCTTTACCCAATAGGAGAAGGCCAAGCCCCTCAGCCTGGCACTGGCTGCCCTCTGTGTCCCAGCCTCCCTGGTCTCAGTGGAAGGTGGCCTCTCCTGCTCTGAGTACACTGATTGCCCTTCACACCTTGTCCTAAAGAACTCCTACTCAGCCTTCAAAGCCTGGCTCAGTTGCAGAGTTTCCCCCATTTCTAGCTCCAACCCACCACCCACCCTGCAGGGCCCTAGGAAGGAGATAAAGGCCTGTAAGCCCTCCGGATGTCCAGAATGGTGCTGGAGACATTAGGAATCTTCTAGTGGTTGTGAGGTGTAGGCTGTCAACTGATGTTCACAGCCCTCTGTCTTCCTGTTTATCCAGTGGGACTATGTGTCTCTTGGTTGGCTCTGTGGGGTTCAGATGACCTGGTTCAGGTGTTCAATGGGCTCTAGCTGAGCGGAAAAGACCAACGGGGGTGATGGCGGAGAGCAAGTACCTGGAGAAGAGGGCCTGGCAGATGTCCTGGAAAGGCTGCAGCACCGTGGGCGGTGGGGGCCAGACGAGGTCACGGCCATAGTGCGGGGGCTGCCGCGCAGCCTGGAATCGCCGCTGCAGCTCTGCCAGGTGAGCACGCACCTTGTGCCTCCGGAAGCAGCGCATGATGGTGTAGATGGCCCTGAGTCGCCGGCAGCGCCTCCTGGCCAGCGTGCCCCGCCATGCCTGGGGGGCCAGTAGGAGGTGGTGCTCCGTTAGGCTGTGCCAGGCCCCTCCCCCCTCACACATGCTGCTGCGCTCTGCTTAGTCTCCCAGTCGAGCCCCACTCTTTGCGACCCTTACGGACCGCAGCCCTCCAAGCTCCTCTGTCCATGGGGATTCTCCAGGCAAGAATACTGGAGTGGGTTGCCGTGCCCTCCTCCAGGGGATCTTTCCAACCCAGGGATCAAACCCAGGTCTCCCACATTGCAGGTGGATTCTTTACCGTCTGAGCCACCAGGGAAGCCCCTCCCTCATATGGGGAGACCCCAAATTGGAGGGGTACCCTGCGAATGTGACCATCAAACCCAAACTGGAGCCTACAAGGTAAGCAGCCCAGTGAACTCACAGATTAAAACCTGACTCAAACAGACTGAGGACATGACTGGGGACATGTGGTTACTGACTGGACAGGACACAGGAAGTCAGTAACAACTATAAATCCTATTTCTGGGATGGTGTGGTATTGTGTCATGTTCTTAAAAATAACCCCTGTGTGTTAGAGGAGATATCAGAGGTAACAACAAAATGCAGTGTGTCATCATTCACTGGATTCCGGGTTTTTAAAAGACATAATGGGTCATAGTGGGACCCTTTCGGAAATTTGTATATGGCCTACATGTTAGATATTCAGCTATGTAGGTTATATTTTATCAGTGTTAGTTTTCTTGAATGGGCTAATGTCAGTGTGATTATAAAGGGGAATGTCCTTGTTCTCAGGATACACACCTGATGAAGGATTTAGAGGTCATCACTTTATGTGGCTGGGGAAAAAATACAAATATATGGGTATCTGTATGTGGATGTGGAGAAAGATAAAGACAGACAGACAGAGATGGGGCGGTGGGCAAGAACACAACTGTAGCCATCCAGGTGAGTGGTACATTGTACGAATCTTTCCCGTTTCTACAGGTTTGAAATGTTTAAAACGTTATGAGGAGAGGTGGGAGAGTCCTTATCCTTTGGAAAGGCATACTGAAATGATTATAAACGAAATGATTTGATTCAAAATAACAGAAATGAAGGTGAGGTGTCTACACAAAACCACAGGGGTCATGAGGCAGGGCAGTCAGAGTGTGGGAATTTAGTACACCATTCAGCCTGATTTTCTCCAGGTTTGAAATATTTCAGGATAAATGGAAGAAAGGAAGGGACAGGGAGGAAGTAAAGAAGCCAGATTCCTGATTCTCTTGTTCTGAGCACCAGGGCCTGAGGCTGGTGGCCACAGGACAGAGGTGATCTGAACAGAAATCCAAACGTTTTGCTTGTCAGTTTCAATCTCCGTTTGTCACCTGTGAGCAGGGGACTGCTCTAGTACTTAGAACAGTGTCTGTGGTCCCCTCAGTGCACGCACCCCGCCACCTCAGGTGGTGCACACCCATCTCTCCCCTACCCCCAAGTAATGCTCAGAGAGCTCTCCGGCCCCCCTCCACACCGGCCCTGGCGGGCGTCCAGACAGCCGCACCTTCTGCAGCAGCAGCACGATGATGGGGATGAGACAGGCGCGGCTCTGCTCCAGCGTGACCAGCGTCCGGGGCGAACGGATGAAGAGCTTGCTTTGGCCAAAGGCCACGTCCCCATGCAGCCCGTGCTGCTCCAGGAGAGCGCCCACGGCCGCCTTATCGGAGCCCAGTAGGTGATTCGGCCACGTGTACTCACAGGTCATCTTGTACCTGTCACGGCAGGACCGGGCTATAGGCTCTGGGCCCTGGGGAGGGGTGTGGACCTAAACCCCCATCCTCCTCCCCTCTCCTTCCCCTGACCCTCTCCCCCTCCCCCCTCCCCCCTCCTCCCTCCCACCCTTTCCCCCAAGCCACTCCCACTCCAACGCCAGCTCCCTGCCACGCCCACACCTTCCGTGCCACGCCCACATCCCTCCGTGCCACGCCCACCTCAGTCCACCATGCCCAGCCCCACCCCTTGTGTCACGCGAGGGGCCTCCAAGACTGGCAGTGTCCCCGGGTCAGCAGCAGCGTGCAGGCTTCCGCACTGACGTCTGTAAAGCGCTCGTTGCTTTGGGCACCCCCTGCCGGCTGATGGAACTTCTCAAGGACCAGTACCCCGCCACGGGAGAAGTGGCCGTACCTGAGCAGGAATCGAGGATAGGGCTGGCGCGAAGCGAAGCCTGCCCTGCGGACCCTCACGTTCTCCAGCAGCCCCAGGTATGCGACCTGGTGGCGACAGTGGCCCTCGTCCAGCTTCCCAGCCACCTTGTCCTCATTGGGCTTGATGCAGCGGACGTAGAAGGGCTCCTGTGGGGACAAAGGACACTCGGAGAGGTCAGTGTCACAGCCCTACAGTTACCGGACAGGGGCAGCGAGGAGCTCAGGCCTGTCTCTGTCCCTCCCACGCTGCCATCCATAGAACAGAGGCTCTCTCAGGGGGACGGGGAGGCCAGGGGGCCAAGGGCAGGCAGAAGGGCCAGGCTAGCCAGGAGGAGAGTGGGGATGAAGGCATGGTGGGCAGAATAGGACCTGGGAGCTCCCCACCTGCTGGGTGTGGGCAGGGTGCTGGCCCACACTCAGGTTCTGACAGTGCAACAGAGCCCCTCAGTCCTTCCTCTTGCCTTCCAGAGGCCCTGCAGAGTCTCTGGACATCCCACTGTTAAGCTGGCTCTGGCATCCTCCTGCTGCCCTCTCTGACTTTGAGCCCCAGGCTCTGCAAGATGTGAGTGCCACTTTCTTGTCTTGGTGGCTCCAGCTTCCAGAAAGCTAATCCTGGCTCCAGGCAGGACCAGGGCTGGGCCAACTCAAGTTCTGGGTGAGGTCTCCCCTGGCTCATCCCTGAGAAGCAATGGGGCCAGGGGAAGGCTACAAGGATCTTGTGTTTACTCAAGCCTTGGCTCGGCCCAGGGCATCTTTTTTTTTTGGTCCAGGGCATCTTAACCTGAGCAGTGGCAGGTCCCTTCCTGCTGGAGGAAGTATGGCTCACAGCAGACAGGAAAGGAACAGCCCCTCATGATGCGCGGATGCAGTGGGGGACCCAATATGACATCCAGGCACAGACAGAAGGATCTGGAAGGATCCAGACTCAAGGTGGAGGGGGCCATACCTTGGAGGCCAGGTTTTCCACCAGGGCCACCATGGAGTTCTTGAAGAGTGTGCCGGCCGTCAGGGGGCGCTTGGTCACCTCTGTGATGTCCTGCTGCCCATCTGGCCACATGGCCCGCAGGGTGGGATCCGTGCTGTGGACACAGGCCGCATGCCCAGATGCCCTCCAGGAGGATAGCCCCCACCCCAGCTCGGCCATGTGTAAACTTCATGACCTTGGGCTGTGAGGGTCAGACAGAGTGTCTGAAGGCCCTTCCAGCCAGAGTGCCTGGGCCTTCACCGTCCGGCACCCACACCCGTGCCCAGAGAGGCCCCTCACCTGTTGTACAGCAGCCGCTTGAAGTCCTGGAAGAGGAAGTCTCTGTTCTTATCAATGAAGCCCTCCACAGAGTACCTGGGGGAGGGCCGGGGGCGGGCCAGTGAGGAGACCAGGGGCTTCTGACCCCCCTAGCCTGCCCCTCCCCCTCCCCCCACCTGGTAAGCCTCCCTTCCTTTCTCCTCACGTGCTCCTCTTCCTTCCCCTCTCCTGCCTGCTTTCCCTCTCGTCATATAAGACCTCTTCCCTCAGAAGTTTCTCTCCTGAAAGATGAGTCGTGTTATGCCCACGGAGACAAATGTCACATCAGTGAATCCTGGCTTTAGTACATACATGCTGTGTGACCTGGGACAAGTGACTTAAACTCTCTGTGCCTCAGTAGACATCACACCCTCAGAACAGTGCCTACTGAGTTTCCATAAATAAATGTCAGCGATTGCAGTTACAACCAGGAACTCCTGAGTCATTGGTCTGTTTGGCTCCTCGGCCTGGAGAACCTCAGATTCATCATTCCAGACTTTGCTAGAAAGCTCAGTGCCAAAATCTTGGCTTCACTTGCAGTTCCTAGAAAGTCTCAGGGCCATAGGATCTGACTTCTGGCAGCTTCGTCTTTTCGATTCTATTTCTTCTCCTCATGAAGGATACATGGGACACTTGTGCCTCTCTCTGTGAGTCACCTCAGATCCAATTCCAGGTGAGGTGTGTGACAGGGGAATTAATAATAATCATGGCCACTTCTGGAAGACACTAGGGACTTTGGTGCTCAGTGTGTGGCCTGAGGACTGGCCATGTCCACCTGGCCTGGGAGCTCATTAGAAACACATCATCTGGCCTCTCTGCTCCTCCTCGCTGACAAAGGGTGACAAGAAATGGCCCCAGGGCTTCCCTGATGGCTCAGTGATAAAGAATCTGCCTGCCAATGCAGGGGACATGGGTTTAGTCCCTGGTCTAGGAAGATCCCACACGCCACAGAGCAACTAAACCTGTGCTGCACAACTGTTGAGCCTGGGAACCGAAGCTACTGAAGCCTGTGAACCCTAGAGCCCGTGCTCTGCAACAAGAGAAGCCACCACAATGAGAAGCCCACGCACCGAACTAGAGAGTATCCCCTGCTCTCTGCAACTAGAGAAATGTCCACATAGCAATGAAAATCCAGCACAGCCAATAATAAAGTAATAAATAATTTTTTTTTAAATAAAAGAACTGGAAAAAAAAAATAAAATAAAAGAACTGGCACTGGACTCAGAACAGAGGTCCCACCCTAGCTGCACCTCGGAATCTCCAGCCCCTCTACCAGAAATGGCTTTTTCTTTTTTAAAGCTGCCCAGAAGATTCTAGGATGCAGCCAGGGCTAAGAATCACTATCTTAAAAGCCCCACTTGACACTTCTCATTTGTGAATCTGGTGAAGAGCATATTTCCAGTGTCTTAAAAAGGGGAGGGGCGGTGTGTGTGTGGGGGAACCAGACGCCCATTGGGGGGCCCTTACGTGACATCCCCTGCATAGTGCTTGATCCGGAAGTCTCGGCCAAACTCCATGGTCTTGTCTGTGGGGCAGAGCTATGGATGGGGACAGCCAAGGTCAAGACCTAGAAGGTGTGGGGGGGATCTGGGGGAGAAGGGGGAGACAACCCTGCAGAGGAGGCTGAGCCACCACCAAGAACCCCCACCCACCCCAAGACAGGCAGTGTGGCGCTGTGGGGCGCCTGCTAGTGCCGGGACCAGCTGGAGGGGCACAGGGTGGGGGCCGCAGGGGCACCTGGCGGCTGGTATAGTGTGGGTGGTGGCGGTGGTGTGTGTCCAGCGTCTGCAGGAAGATCCGGTCGGTGATGGGGCCCGCGGTGCTGCAGGCCTCATCCAGCACAGCCAGGATGCCCCGGTGGGGCCGCTCCACCAGGTCCACGATGGTGGCGTTGTTGAAGTACTCCACCTGCGGCAGGCAAGCAGGGCAGCTCCCGAGCCCCGTCCGCCAGCCTCCTGCCCGTGTTCCTGCCCGATGTCCACATCTCGCAGCCCTCCTCCGCACACCCGCCGGCCCAGCACCACCCCTCCCCCTGCCCCCGCCCCCGACCCCGGGACCCGCGGGTGCAGGGAGGGCCGGGCACCCACGGTCTGCCAGGCGATGCCCTCCCGCTCGTATTCCTCCTGCTCCTGCTTCAGGATGAGCTGGATGAAGAGCTGCTGCAGCTTCTCATTACAGTAATTGATGCAGAACTGCTCGAAGCTGGGGGAGGGGTGGGTGGAAGGGCCGTTCAGAGTCATGCCTGGACCACCCACCCTAAGGCTTTGGCTCGGTGGAGAGTGAGTGCAACCAGTAGCAGCTGTGCTGTGCTGTGCTCAGTCGCTCCGTCGTGTCACACTCTTTGTGACCCCATGGACTGTAGCCTGCCAGGCTCCTCTGTCCATGGAATTCTCCAGGCAAGAATATTGGAGTGGGTTGCTATGCTCTCCTCCAGGGGATATTCCCAACCTAGGGATCAAACCCAGGTCTTCCACATTGGAGGAGGATTCTTTACCATCTGAGCCATCAGGGAAGCCCAATGAATAACAGAATTCCCCCAAATAGATGCCCTGAAGATTGCCTGAGGGGTCTGGAACCAGGCACCCCAAGTGGCCTCCCAGTAGGGGTGTATCTCCCACTCTGGGCTGCTCTTTTACCTGGTCGCTACCCCCCAGTCCACCCAGCACACACACCCTGAAGTGGACTGGGGAGTCCCTGTGAGGGGAAGTAAGCCAAGGTCTTGCCATCCCAGGCACCAGTGGGCGGTGGCACAGCTGAAGCAGGCTTGAAGACATGAGCCTGGGGGGCCAAGGACCAACCATGATGGACACTGGGCATCCTGTTCCTCTGCTCAGCCGAGCTCCCCAGGACTAAGAGTTGTGGCGGGGGGTCAGAGTGTGGATGTGGTGGCGCGGCTACCTACCTATTGACAGGGAACACCTCAAAGCCATAGATGTCCAGCACACCGATGACTGTGTCCTTGCCGTCACGCCGTGGGTCCCGGTCCCGGGGTTCCATGACACGATTGATCCGGTCGACCACCCACTCAAATAGTCGCTGGTACACTGCCTGGGGAGAGGCAAAGAGCCAGCTGCTTCTGATTGCCTCTGGCCTTGTCTCCTCCGGGAAGGCCTCCAGGGTTCCCCACCCACCACCTAGAATACCTTGGCACAGGCGTCCCGGGCATAGCTGGCCTCGGCTGCAGTGTGGCCCTTCTCAATGACCTCCCTGCCTCCGGAGGCCACAGTGCGAGCTAGTAGGCAGCGCAGCACTAGCTCCCGGGGTGTGGCCGTCAGCTCAGCCACGTGGTGCACCAGTACTTCCTCAGTCACCGCCAGGCGCCCCTGCTCCAGGCTGTCCTCCTCCAGCTCCACGAACTCAATGTTTCCCTGGTGATGGTAAACTGTCAAGAGTCAGCCTCTGTGTCTCAGAGGAGCCTGTACACTTATGTCCAGGGAAGGGAAGGCAGGGGCATGGGGAGCGGCTCCTGGAGCACACCAGAGCCTTCCCCAAGGCTTCCCACTGGGAATGTCATGTGAGTGGTCCCACCGTGTCCTCCTGTAGCTTGTTATGTGCTGCCCACACCTCATGTTTCCTCAGAGAGAGCAGAAGCTCAGAGTCACTGAGTAACCTGCCCAAAGTCACTCAACTCTTAGGTGACAGAAGCAAGAGCCAGGTCTGCATGTTTGTTGTCGGTCGCTAAGTTGTGTCTGACTCTTTGCAACGCCATGGACTGCAGCATGCCAGGCTTCCCTGTCCTCCATCTCCCAGAGTTTACTCAAACTCATGTCCATTGAGTCAATGATGCCATCCAACTATCTCATCCTCTGTTGTCCCCTTCTCCTCCTGCCCTCAGTCTTTCCCAGTATCAGGATCTTTTCCAACGAGTTGGCTCTTTGCATCAAGTGGCCAAAGTATTGGAGCTTCAGCTTCAACATTAGTGCTTTCAATGAAAATTCAGAGTTGATTTCCTTTAGGATTGATTGGTTTGATCTCCTTGCAGTCCAAGGCACTCTCAAGACCAGCAGTTCAGTTTGAAAGCATTAGTTTTTTGGTGCTTAGCCTTCTTTATGGTTCAACTCTCACATCTGTATGTGGCTACTGGAAAAACCATAGCTTTGACTAGACAGACCTTTGTCGGCAAAGTGATATCTCTGCTTTTTAACATGCTGTCTAGGTTTGTCATAGCTTTTCTTTCAAGGAGCAAGCATCTTTTAATTTCATGGCTGTAGTCACTGTCTGCAGTAATTTTGGAGCTCAAGAAAATAAAATCTGCCACTGTTTCCATTTTACTGAACCCAAACTGCCCTTACCTGCTAAGTACAGGCTAATCTACCAGACATGGACCAGGCACATTATGGGAATCCACAATCGAAACAGTTTGGGTTTCAACAGAGGGCGGAGTGGGCCAGTTACTGTCGCTGGGTTGTTAGAGGTCAGTCTTCCCCTGCAGGGGAGGTGCCCAGCCAGGCACCACATGGGTAAGTGGCCGCAGTGCCCACAGGCAGGCTCACCAGGTGCAGTATAGCGGCCAGGATCCGGTGCACAGAGGCCACCTCCTCAGGACTGAAGCCGATCACCCGCATGGCCTCCGTCACCGCCTGGTGGTGGCTCTTCTCGTCGACGTCCAGGACCTGGGGGAGAAAGGGCTCAGCACACCACTGCCACACTGAACCTCAACTCCTCTGCCCCAGTGCACTTGCTTGCCATTACACCCCTTCCCCACGCTGAGCCCTGATTCCTCCAACTGAAAGCCTATAGAATCGGGCCCCATCAATCCCGCTGAGCCATTCACACCACCCTAGGCCCAGCTGAAGCCACTGGTCACCGGTCCCAGAGTCCTGGCACTAGGAGTGAGAGCCTGGGCTCCCTGCCCCCACTCACATTGAGCCCCGCCCCCTGGCGGGTGAAATTATACAGTGCAGGGTTTCTCTGCAGGTGCAGTTCTTGCAGCTCCTTGTCCTCACAGCCCCGCAGCACCTGGAGGACCCAGACATCCCTCTGTTAGGCTCCTGAGCTCCAAAAGACTCCCCCTGCATACACCCTACCCGCAAGCAGATGGCATCCTTCAACCACTGCTGACCCAACGAACGCATGGTATGAGTCAGCATGGTGATGGTGTGGACAGTGCCTGAACCCAGGGAGAACCCACTTCTAGGTCAGACATGGTGTAGATCCTGAACAAGTCTGATGAGAACCCACTCGATGTGGTGTAGACACCACTAGAATTCAGGGAGATCCCATTTTGGTGTCAGACACTGTGTAGAAACTGCCTGTGTCCTGGGAGGACCTACTTCAGTGATCAGACATATGTAGATATGGCCAGTGTGCAGGCACTCACTTTGTTGAGTCAGAAATGATGTAGATACCACCTCCAAGTTCAAGGAGGTCCCACCTCAGTGGGTCAGACATGGTGTTAACATCACCTGAGTTCTCAGTGGGTCTCACCCAGTGTAGACATTACCAGTGCCCAGAAACCACCTCAGTGTCAGACACAGTGTAGACACTGCCCTGCCCAGGTCCAGGGAGACCCCACGTCAGGGTCAGATGAGGTACACACACTGCCATATAAAGAGAATTCCCAGCCCAGTAGGGGTGGGGGAAGACAGGGGGGATGGACTGTGGGTGGGGCAAACAGGACTTCCCTTGCAGGTCCCCACCTGCCGGCATTAGCTCACCTGGTAGAAAGCGTGGAAGTTCCTTTCGCCTACGTGCTGCTTAAGGACCCGAGACTGTGGAGAAAGGAACAGCTGGACTCACGCCTGGGACCGGCCCCATCCCAGGGACCTGTCCCAGAGCCCCCAGGACAGGGCAGGTCGGGGGTGGTGGACCTGGCTATGGAGGGAGCCCTGCCCTGTGAACCTGAGACGTCAGAGAAGGTATGTTCCTGCCTCCAGGGCTCCAGGGCTGGGAGAGTCAGCAGGGTGGGACAGCTCTGCCAGGTCCCCCTGAGGGAGGCCAGGGTGCAGCCCACCTGCCTGGGGTCTTGGTAGCAGGGCCCACCTTCTCCAGCAGGTAGCTGTGGATGTGTCCCCCCACGGGGTCTCCTTTGAAGTCAAAGTTGATGTCCATGTACTTGCCAAAGCGGCTAGAGTTGTGGTTGCGGTTGGTGCGAGCATTGCCGAAGGCCTCCAACACGCATGTGGACTTGAGCAGCACGTTCTTGACCCTGCGTGGGGTGGATAGGTGGAGGGGCCAGGACTATAACATGAAGACCTTGCACTCGGGACTGTGTCCCCATCCAGGATCACTGTCTGAGGCTTCCCAATCACAGGAGGAGAGGGAGTCTGAGGGCCTGGTCTCACCCTGCGCTGCCCCTTGCCGGTGCTTGACTCTGAGATGCTGGGAAAGGCACCTGCCAGGCACTCACACTGGGTGTCCTGTAAAGCCTTGAGCCTTGAAAGGCATTGGTCCTGCCTTCCCAGACCAAAGCTGTAGCTCAGTGAGGAGCTGGATCGGGACACTTGGTGCTGCCAGGCATGTGTGCTTGGGAATTTCCATTGCTGTTGCCTCCCCACTCCTACCCCGAACCCCACCTTACCCCAGCTTAACAGGAAGAAGCAGGGCTCTCACACAGGAAGCTGCTCCCACAGATCCCTGTTGGTGAGCTGCTGGCAGGTAGATGGGTCCTGGTTTCCGGGTTTCTGGCCCAGCCCTGACACTGGCCTGGCATCCAGGGCTTTTCTTACGGGCAGCCAACCTCTCTGCTTCCATCGGGTCCCCGTGAGGGCCCAGTACCTGTCTGTTGGCCCTCTACACCTCCTTCCCTTTCCCATCCCTAGAGGAAGGGCACCCCCGTGCTGGGCCTCACCTCTCCTTGGGTAGAGAGGTCCTAGATGAGGGTCACTTGGAGTTTTACTGACAGCCTCAGCTGGGCTCAACTTGGCCTCAGCTGGGCTCCACTGTGTTTCTTGCCCTCCATCAGGCACAAGACACAGGCCAGCCCTTCCCTACCACCCCCGCCTCACTGCCCTCACCTCTCCACCTCGGCCCTCTGGCTTGGGTTGGTAACGGCTGCGATGTATTGCATGATGTGCTTACTGGCTTCTGTCTTCCCTGCCCCACTCTCTCCTGCCAGCAACAGATGGACAGTCAGAATTTTTGGCTGCTCCCCCTTAGCCAGCTCCCTGTGCCCACCCGTACTCCCAGGCACTCCAACCACCACATCATCATTGACAAATGAAAGCACTGGGACCCAGGAAGGCTGTGAGCCTGCACCCGGGCCCCTGAATGCTAGGCAGGTACCTGAAATAACAATGCAGGTGTCCCTGGACCGCCGCTTCATCGCCCTGTAGGCGGCGTTGGCCACAGCGTACAGGTGCGGTGGCCTCTCATAGAGCTCGCGGCCCTGGTACCTGGCGATGGCTTCCGGCCCGTAGAGCGGCAGCTCCTGGTAGGGGTTCACGGACACCAGCACTTCACCGATGTATGTGTAGATGCGGCCTTTCTCGAACCTGGCACCGGCAGGGCAGGGCCTCAGTGTTCAGGACCAAGGGGGCACGCACCTAGGTCCTGGGGCATTGGGCCCAGGTGGGAAGCCTTGGGGCCCTGGCCCACCCACAGGGCTGAGGGCAGAGAAGCGCGTGGCGGGGAAGTGGTGGGGTTGACTTGAGTCTCCCGGTGCTGTCTTGCTGGGAGCCTCACCCGCACACAAGGTAGTGTTGGGATCCAAGCTGCTCTCCATGGGGTGGAGTCACAGGAATCCTGACTCTGTTTTATCAAGGGACTGACTTGCCCAAGGCCACACTGGGTCAGGCAGAACTGGCAGCTTAGGCGATGGGGTTGAGCTTGGGGAGGGATGGGGGCGGGAGGAGGAGGGAGGGAGTTGTTTCCGTCTCAAGACCTGGGCGGGGACCGAGAAGCAGAAGCAGGACCCGCCCAGCCCCACCCAGACGGCAGGGACTGGGAGGCACTGGGAGGGTGCCTGGGGCAGCAGTGCAGCCAGCCTCCCCCTGCACTTCCTCAGACCTCTCGACCCTCGACGTGAACCTAGTCACCTGCGAGGGTGCCTGTGTCTCCTGACCCTTCTGCCCTGGGAGGAGCCCTAGCCCGCCTGCTCCCCGTGGTGTCTGGGACCCACCCTGCCCCTGACTGCCGGTCCCAGGTTCCCCTTCCTCCACTGCTTCGGACACAGGAGCTCTCCGGCTTGGCTCCCTGCACACTCAGGACCTGCTGGAGACAGACTCTCCATCTGCAAGCTGTGCGGCCCCGGGTTCAGGGTCCCAGTGTTAATATGGTGATGGTAGTACCTATCTCAGAAGCTGGTTTGTAATCTGCTTAGTTCTGTGCCTCATACAACAGAGAAGCTCATTTCCGGTCTGACTCTCCATCCCACAACCCTGGCCTTGACTCAGGGCCCGTGGTGTCTGACTTCAACCATCTGGGCTCAGAGGGACCTGTCCCTAGGCTCTGCACAGGGGGTTACCTTCGGCTCCTTGTGGCTGTCCAGGGATGAAGCTAGCTCCTGCTGCCACCCCTCGTCACCACCAGCTCCTCCCTGCCCTCTGCCATCCGGCAAATAGGGCCCCGTGTCACCTCTGCCAGCCACACCCTGAAGCACCCCACATGTCCCCTTGAGAGTGTCATCTCCGTTTGCCCCCCTGCACCCCAGGGAGCTACCTGACCACTTCCCTTTGAGCCCCCAGGGCTCAGCACAGCCTCACTAGGAAGATGCAGCGGCCACTCGGTCCAGATGCCTGGCACCTGCCTGCCCCTGCCAAGAAGACGGCTCAGGAGACACCTGGACTGTGTGGGAGGCACGGACCTGGGGAGCTTGCTCTAGCACTGGCTGACTGTCCTGGCCCTGAGGGGACAGTCCTCCCAGCCCCGACATCTCCCTGCGGTCACCCAGATGGTGGGCTGATGGAGACCAGTTGGGGATGGGGACAGGGAGAAGGGGAGCCCATGCCCTGGGTCTACCTGAGTTTCAGATTCTCCATGAAGTCTTCCATGGTCACTTGGTCCAAAAGCACAAAGTCGGGCTTGCCGCACTCAGGGCCTTCATCGTCCTCCATCCTGCCGGCGCGGGAAGCACCCAGGCCAGGTTGCCCCAACCTTCCTGTGCAGAGCGGCTGAGGGGAGGGGTGCTCTCGCACAGGCCCAGCCCTCCCTGCTCGCAGCCTCCCCGCCTGCCGCCCCAGCAGTGTGGTGAAGTAGGAAGTGGGTTCTTTTGGCTCCGGGAAGGGGTTGCCGTCCTGCTTGCTGTCCCCTCCCAAGGGGTTCTGACCCCTGCTTCCTGGTTCCCTCCCCTCCGGGCGTGCCTAACGGTTGAGGTCGAGGCGGTCAAGGAAACTCCGACCCTCTGTGATCTCACCCTCACCCCAAGCAGAGGAGCCTCTGCAGTCCCCGGCCCTGCTGGTCACTTGTGGGACCCTGAGGAGAGATTTCTTGATGTGGTCCTGGCTACAAAACTCTTGTGTGTCCGTCAACTCTCAGACCTCAACTCTAGATGGATTTTAGTGTAGGCACATTGTACCTTGAGAAAAAGTCAAAGAATGCTGATGATACCCAGGCCTTTGGGGCAGAAACCTAGGCAGTAATCTTTCAAGTGTGTGAGACCACGCCAGGATAAATGACAAATGACAAATGACAAAGCCAGCTTCACGACATACCGGGCCACGACCAGGGGTCTGTTTTGGGTTCATCATGCTGGTACTCAGTCTTTCAGGCTTCTGGATGCTTCCTGGGAGGGTCCTGTGTCCTTGAGGTCCACGTGCCTGTCTCTCTAGCAGTAAGGACAGGAACTGCTCCAGGCCCCCCATCCCACCTCGGTCCTCACCTCACAGAGGTGTGGCCTCACTTTGCTCTATAGACCACGCAGCACCTTTAGAAGTGGCCAGACTGGCCAGCTCAGATTTTGACCACATGGCGTCTTGATTAGGGTTGGGGAGGGGACAGTTCTCATCTCTCCCCTCACACGGGGAGGACAATGTTTCCCAAATTTCAGTCATCTCTCTACTACCTTTGGGATTCTGTACTCAAAGAACTAGTTTATTTTGAAATATTGTTTGATATGCAAGGCTTTTTTCTCTTCAAATACCTTAAAATGACTCAATAGACATGAGTTTGAGTAGACTCCAGGAGATAGTGGACAGGGAGGTCTGGTATGCTGCAGTCCATGGGGTCGCACAGTCAGACATGACTTAGTGACTGAATTAACACCATCAAAATTGTAAAGTGCTAATTTTCAAATGCCTGAAAAAACCAAGCCTCGCATTATTACACACCACTGTTCTGAGGGGACCCTTCTGTGAGGATCAGGTTTTGGTTCCACCCTGTGCCAGGCCTGGAGCTTCTTTTGAACAAAGTCTCCTCAGGTTTTATCCTCCCAGTCTCTTAAAAACACCCTCTCATCCCCTGCCTCTTGGGCTGGTGCTTTTGAAGGGTTTTCCAAACCGAAGTTCAGGAGTATCTGGGGAGTTCTCACAGAGCCTCAAGGTTTCACTTCCCCAAGCTTTGGGCCTCCCCAACCTCCCAGGCCAGGGTTTACATTAAATTAACACGCATAAAAAATGATATGGTTGTTCCAGTGAAACTTGAGACACTGAAACCTGAACTTGATAAAATTTTCATGTCACAGAATAGTTTTCCCATGTAAAGATGTCAAGATTGTTCTTAGGTTGGGGATTGGCCTGTGGGTGGAGCTCGCCAGATCCTACTGCTGTGACCCTGAACTGCAGTCATGATTACTGTCTCCACTCTGACAGCTTGCAAAAGGGCTTCCCACTCGGTACCTCGTTAATTTCACGAGGCTAATGACAGCACACCAAAGCTCCTTTCTCCTCCTGAATCTGGCTGGACCTCCGGGTCTGCTGGCCCCTGCCTCTTCTCAGGCAGGGAAAGTGGCAGCCCTATTTGCCACTTCCCCGGGGAAGGGTGTGACAAGCTGGGGCAGCTGCCTAGGTAACAGGTGGGTGAGGAAGGACAGCTGGGAGGGGTTCCTGGGGGCTGAGGGTTAAGTTTCATTGGTTATCTAGGTCAATTTCAGAATGCCTTCTATCCAGTCCCTTCAATGACCCCCACTCTGGCTCCCCTTACTGATGCCATTGACCTGTGTAGCAGGACTCCAGTTCCTATTTCTTAGCTCTCCTACACAGCTGTACCCATTTTAGGATTTGCTTTTACTTTTGCCTTGTCTCAGAGCACACTAGTTTTGAGTTAGTTGCAGGGAAGGGTCCATCCAAGGGCCCTGGAACCGCCCACATCCGCAAAGAACACATGACCCAGCCTGAGGGTGCTTGTGAGGAGCTGCTACCTCACTAGGGAGGCCATCAGCAGGGTTTCCCCTGGTATGCGGTTGAGGTGTGAGGCTTTCTGCTTCTGCCCCCTCAGGATGTAGCTGCAGTGACTCAGGGTGAAGGAACCTTTGGGTACTTTTCCATTCATGACATCAGTAACAAACTGAACGTAAACGTGGCTTACTTAATTTTTTCTGGCTCAATCAGCCTTGGCCTAACCTGCTGACATTCCTTGAAGAGATCACCAAAAACAAGCTAAATAGGCTTCAATTATAAAACAGTTTATGCGCTGAAAAAACCTTGAGGATGGAGCAACTCATCCTAAAAGTATCAATCCATATGCTGGGGTCTCAATACTTCAGCGTGTAACCAAGTCTGACCCACACTGGTGTAGAGAATAAGAGCCAGAGAACCCTGTTAAGTCAGTGGAACCCACTCTGGGATCTCAAGGTACAGCTCTTGATGACAGGTCCTAGTGCTCTAGGACTCTGCAGTCTCAAAAGCAATGGGAATGCGAGACACCTCAGGGGCTCCCTCAAACTTGGCTGAAACTCCTTCAGGAAGGGCAGGGCCCTCCTCTTTGTATCTAACACACAAAAAAGAGAAACAGAGGCTGGGCGGAATTACAAATTTTAAACTGTTTTATTAAACATCGCTTTTTATTCAGGAGATGTCAGAGGGGCCTGGGTCCCAATGTATAGTGAAGATCCTTGTTCTGGAAGCAGACAATATGGCATCCAAACCTGGGGTCAGAGGAGGTCAGTCACATGTGCATATGTCAGCTGGGCCAAGAACCAGAAATTCCTGACTCCTGGAAGGGGAACAAGTGAGGATTTAAACTTCTTCAGAAAACTGGTGCAAAGGCCTGGGTTCAAATTCTGCTGCACTTTCACCAGGTGCATCATTGTGGGCAAGCCACCACCTCAGTTCCCACTTTTTCATCTGTTAAAACAAGCTGGAAACAGCATGGAGGCCTGTTGCAAAAATAAAGGATATAGACAGGGATTATTAAATTAAGTGGATGGTTTTGAACCTCTTGGCAGGAAGACCTACAGCAAATGAACAGAAATGATCTGCTAGGACAGACCTGGCATACTTACCACTGCAGATTCCCTGGAAGAATCTATCATCCATGGATCCATGGAAGGAATCACCTCTCAAGTCTCTTCTAGTTCTCTCATCCTGGGATGTCTGCTGCTGAAGCTGGAGCAGGAACACAGTGCAGAGCCTGCTGGGTTGGGGGGCAGTGCCTGTCAGGAACTGTGAAGGATCTGATATACCCACAACCAAAAGCAGGTGACAAAGCAGCCTGTCAGTTACACGGATGCTGGTAGGAGTTGCTTATTCACCACAGCAACATCTAGAGCATCGGTGTTCTCCAACCAGCCCCATTTCCCACAGGTGACACAAGGGGAGCCAGAAGGCACCTGCACATGCAGTGGGCTGCATCACAGAAAAGGCTCTCTGAGCACAGGAAAGCCAAATCCTTTACATCGGACAGAAAGCGTGCCTGCTCTCTGCCCTGGAGGCACTATGTCAAATGTCCCAAGGCTGTCTGTTACTTGAATATCTTTGAAAATAAAGTCCAAAGGCAGCTAGAATCTCACTCTTGAGGACTGCAGAAACATGAGACTCACCTAGAAGTGCCTCTGACAGCAACTTCAGGAGACGGGCGTGTTCAACGCTTGCACTGAAGAGACGGATCCAAATTTGCTAGAAGCTTTGACCTTCAGGGGAGAAGGTGTGGTGTGATCCCACTGTCCAGGAGCACCGGAGCTGTGCTGTCCCTGCTATGACCATGCTGGCCGCCCTCTCCATCCTGGTGTATCTGTGCCTGGACCCAACAGCCCTCACACCAATGGCATTTCCCTCCAATCCAAACTTCCTACCCATTTCTGGATTTCATTCCTCTCTCCCTCTCTGGAATTCTGGAAAAGAGCAGACTGTAGGATTGGAGAGGCCTAACTTGCCATTTTCTGGCTAGGAAAGCCGGGCACACAATCCTGATCATGACTCCTTCATCTGCATTGGACCTAAGGCTACCTTATGGTGGTCCTCAAAGATTTAAATAGGATTAACAATTAAGTTGGGCACAAAGCATAGTTCAACCAACATTTGTGCCCTCCTGGCCCATGAGGTCTTCCTTTACAATCAATGCATACTGACCATCACCCTCTGTAAGTTCCATGGGCACCCAGCACTGTCGCAGAACTTAAGTCTTTGGTTCTATCTTGTTTACCAGCTAATAGTAACACCCTGTATGTCAGTCCCTCAGGGCAGGGCCTATCCCCATTATTTCCTTCTACTCTATATTCCCTGCTGCTGGTCTAACTCCACCTTTAGCACTCCCTCTAAGCTTCATTTTCTTCTGTGAGAGTTTTGTTGGGAAGATAGAATAAAATTTTCAAAGAGCCTGGAACACACCTAACACCCAAAGTCCAAAACAATTTCTGCAAAGCTATCAATGTTCTCCAATTTGCATGGTTCAATATAGTAGTCGCTTGCCAAATGTGGCTAGTGAGCACCTAAAATGTAGGTAGTGTGAAGGAAAAACTGAGTTTTAAATGTAACCATATGTGTCGAGTGGTCACATCAAACAGTACAGGTCTGTGCGCCGCCCAGAATGCCAGACAGGGAAGGGAACAAGCAACTGTCTGAAATTTCTATAACCTTGCTCTGGATGGAGCAGGGCAAGGCCTCAAACCGTCTCAAAATTTTCTTGCAAGCACTGTAGGAATGCACAGGGTCACCGCAGACCCAAGCACGCTGGAGGCTTGCGGCCCACATTCCTTCAAGTTCCTAAAGCTCCGGGCAGACAGTAGTACTTTCACTGAGCACCAGCCTGCACCAGAACCTGAAAGAGATCAGGAGGTTGAATTAGGCCTACTCGGGTTTCCACGGAGACAAATAAGACACACAGTAGGGAAGAACAGACGAGGGACAACAATCTTTTCTGGCTCAGAGAGTGAGGGAAACGGCCCTGGGGGAGGCAACCTGACAGAACAGGGTTAACTTCATTTCTTACGAGCCTATAAATATCCTCACCATCACATCATTAAACAAAATAGCTGTGTCTTTCATATTCTCGGTATTTTTCTTTCTTTCTTTTTTTTTTTTTTTACTATTCAGAGAACACTTAGGAACTGCAGACCAAAAACGGGGACCCACTTCTGGGAGCGGGGGGCTGGGCCGGGGTAGCATCACTTACCAGCACATCTTACAGGAGCTCTGCTGCGGAGCAGCCGAGGGTCGTCCACCTGGAGGGGGCACACGGTCAGCTAGAGGCAGGTCTCGTATCGCCTCCCTAGTTCTCGCCCCTTGGGAGGTCATACCCAAAACCCTATTCCTCCCGGCGCCGCCCGCCAAGCCCGCACGTATACTCCGAACAGGACTCGGAGAAGATCGGTTAGAGTTCCCCTGCAACCGCGGGATCGAACCGCCAGGGCCGAACACCCGGAATGCGCACCGGACCTACGGGCCCAAGCGCGGGACAACTTGGGGAGAGCGCGCCAGCTCCCACTGGGACCAGCGCCTGGCAAGTCACACCCGAGCAGGGCCTCCAGCCTCCACGATCCTCACCTGTACTTAGCAGGTCGCAGGCACCACCTGGGACCCTCGATGGCAGTGGATGGTAACAACGTCCAGGAGCACCCTCACCACCGCAATCACACCTGCCTGCAGTCGCGCACATTCTACTTGCGTCACCACGCCTCCCGCCGGCAGCGGTACGTGCATCACGTGACCCGCGGTCCCGCGCGGCGCCAGGAGATGACGTCACGAGAGCGCCGGGGCGAGGCGGGGTATGGTTTAGCTGCTCCTTTTCGGCTGCAGTGAGAAGTGGATGGGAGGTGCACCGCATTACTGCTACCTCGGGGCGGGGACTGAGGGACTCGGGCTTCGTATAGAAACATGAGTACCGGAGCCAGCGGGGAGAGGGGCTTGGGCAGGCTGGTGCAGGCCAAAGGCAGCACACAACTCAAGATTATGTTTCAAAGGGCCTGGGAACCCTCTTTCTGAAATACTGTCAAGGGACTGAAACTCTGATCTCCTTGTGTCTTGGAAGGTTAAGAGCCCACTTGTCGCCTGACTTCAAATTGCATAACCTGCCTAGGGTAACGGGTTATGTGCTCTTAGCTATATAGAAGAGTAGGATTTCTATGTTTGCGTTTTTCTTCATTGTGATGCGCATCACATTCTGGTTTAATACTTATCCGATAATAAAATTGTTTTCTTTCTCTTCTAACTTTGTGGAGAGGTTCTGTGAGTTGAGAGGAAATTTCGTTTTGTGTGTGTGTATTTTTTGACTGTACTGTGCAGCTTGTGGAATCCTAGTTCTTCCACCAGGGACTGAACCCTGGCCCACAGCAGTGAAAGCACATGAGTCCTAACCACTGGACTGCCGGAGAATTCAGCAAGTATTTCTGCCACACAGGCTGAGAAAAGCACATTGGAAATTACTGAGACTAGCAAGGGCTTGGCTTGTTGGAGATACAGTAAGTACTAACGGGGTTTTAAGAGTCTTCTACATAAGGAGATGCATGAGAACTACATACTCAAGTCTTGAACATCAGGCTAGGAAAGCAAGAACTTGGTTCTGTAAAGAAAAGCAAGCAATACTGAAAACTCATATTTTATGTATATCTGCATGCTAAGTAGGTTCAGTCATGTCTGGCTTTTTTCGACCCCATGGACTGCAGCCCACCAGGCTCCTCTGTCCATGGGATTCTTCAGGCAAGAGTACTGGAGTGGGTTGCCATGCCCACCTCCAGGGGATCCTCCCAAGGCAGGGTTCAAACCAGTGTCTCTTACAGCCCCTGCATTGGCAGGGGGGGTTGAGGGAGTGGGGGGGTGGGGGTGTATCTTTACTGCTAAAGTTACCTGGGAAGCCCTTTTTTATGTCTAGTACCTAGTAAATATATTCAATTTGACTTGGAGAATTTTGAGCATTCCTTTGCTAGCGTGTGAGATGAGTGCAATTGTGCGGTAGTTTGAGCATTCTTTGACATTGCCTTTCTTTGGGATTGGAATGAAAACTGACATTTTCCAGGCCTGTGGCCACTGCTGAGTTTTCCAAATTTGATGGCATATTGAGTGCAGCTTTCACAGCATCATCTTTTAGGATTTGAGATAGCTCAACTGGAATTCCATCACCTCCACTAGCTTTGTTCATAGTGATGCTTCGTAAGGCCCACTTGACTTCACATTCCAGGATGTCTGGCTCTAGGTGAGTGATCACATCATCGTGATTATCTGGGTCATGATTTCTTTTTTGTATAGTTCTTCCGTGTATTCTTGCCACCTCTTCTCAGTATCTTCTGCTTCTGTTAAGTCCATAACATTTCTGTCTTTTATTGTGGCCATCTTTGCATGAAATGTTCCCTTGGTATCTCTAATTTTCTTGAGATCTCTAGTCTTTCTTTTCCTCTATTTCTTTGCATTGATCGCTGAGGAAGGCTTTCTTATCTCTCCTTGCTATTCTTTGGAACTCTGCATTCAAATAGGTATATCTTTCCTTTTCTCCTTTGCCTTTAGCTTCTTTTCTTAGCTATTTGTAAGGCCTCTTCAGACAACCATTTTGCCTTTTTGCATTACTTTTTCTTGGGGATGGTCTTGATCACTGCCTCCTGTACAATGTCACAAACCTCCATCCATAGTTCTTTAGGCACTCTATTTATCAGATCTAATCCCTTGAATCTATTTGACACATCTGCATCCACTGTATAATCACAAGGGATTTGATTTAGGTCATACCTGAATGGTCTAGTGCTTTTCCCCACTTTCTTCAATTTAAGTCTAAATTTGGCAATAAGTTCAGGATCTGAGCCACAGTCAGCTCCCGGTTTTGAGCAAATGCTCAAAATTCTCCAAGCCAGGCTTCAACAGTATGTGAACTGTGAACTTCCAGATGTTCAAGCTGGATTTAGAAAAGGCAGAGGAACCAGAGATCAAATTGCCAACATCTGTTGGATCATCAAAAAAGTAAGAGAGTTCCAGAAAAACATCTACTTCTGCTTTATTAATGACACCAAAGCCTTTGACTGTGTGGATCACAACAAACTGGAAAATTCTTAAAGAGATGGGAATTACAGATCACCTTACCTGCCTCCTGAGAAATC
Organism: Odocoileus virginianus; assembly: GCF_023699985.2. Taxonomy (NCBI): domain Eukaryota; kingdom Metazoa; phylum Chordata; class Mammalia; order Artiodactyla; family Cervidae; genus Odocoileus; species Odocoileus virginianus. The sequence continues at coordinate 40,306,878 of NC_069674.1, forward strand.
TGTATGCAGGTCAAGAAGCAACAGTTGGAACTGGACATGGAACAAAAGACTGGTTCCAAGTGGGAAAGGAGTACATCAAGGCTATATATTGTCACCCTGCTTATTTAATTTATATGCAGAGTACATAATGTGAAAAGCCAGGCTGGATGAAGTACAAGCTAGAGTCAAGATTGCCAGAAGAAATAGTAATAACCTCAAATTCACAGATGACACCACCCTTATGTCAGAAAGTGAAGAAGAAATAAAGAGCCTCTTGATGAAAGTGAAAGAGGAGACTGAAAAAGCTGGCTTAAAATTCAACATTCAGAAAACTAAGATCATGGCATCTGGTCCCATCACTTCATGGCAAATAGAAACAATGGAAAACAATAGAGAAACAATGGGAGAAACAATGGAAAAAGTGAGAGACTTATTTTTGGGGGCTCCAGAATCATTGCAGATGGTGACTGCAGCCATGAAATTAAAAGATGCTTGCTCCTTGGATAAAAAGCGATAACCAACCTAGACAGCATACTAAAGAGCAGAGACATTATTTTGCCAACAAAGGTCCGTCTGGTAAAAGCTATGGTTTTTCCAGTAGTCATGTATGGATGTGAGAGTTGGACTATAAAGAAAGCTGAGCACCAAAAAATTGATGCTTTTGAAGTGTGGTGTTGGAAAACACTCTTGAGAGTCCCTTGGACTGCAAGGAGATCAAACCAGTCCATCCTAAAGGAAAACAGTAGTGAATGTTAATTGGAAGGACTGATGTTGAAGCTGAAACTCCAATACTTTGGCCACCTGATGTGAAGAACTGACTTATTGGTAAAGACTGTGATGCTGGGAAAGATTGAAGGTGGGAGGAGAAGGCAATGACAGAGGATGAGATGGTTGGATGGCATCACTGACTCAATGGACATGAGTGAGTAAGCTCTGGGAGTTGGTGATGGACAGGGAAGCCTGGTGTGCTGCAGTCCATGGGGTCACAAAGAGTAGGGCACAACTGAGCAACTGAACTGATGATATTCAGTTTATAGTATTCAAATCCCATTATTTTGTTAAATGTCATGTGACAGAGTAGGAACAGTCTGCTAACATGGAAAGTAAGTGTGAAAAATGTGTGTTAGTTGCTCTGTCATGTCTGATTCTGCGACCCCATGGACTGTAGCCTGCTGGGCTCCTCTGCCTGTGGAATTCTCCAGGCAAGAATACTGGAGTTCGTCGCCATTCCGTTCTCCAGAGGATATTCCTAACCCAGGTGAGATCCAGGTCTCCTGCACTGCAGGCAGATTCTTTACTGTCTGAGCCACCAGGGAAGCCCCAACATGGAAATTAACCTAGAGAAGTTAAATGGCTTGCTGAAGAGCTCACAGAAGGCTAGGGCTTGATACAGTTGTTTAAGCTCAGAATTACTGCTCTCCATTCTGTCACTCTGCCATGAGATAATCAAAGACAACCGGGAAAGTAAATGGTGAATGGTTATGAAGGGTCAGAGTATGGATGTGAGAGTGGGTGTGTTTGTGTGTGACCAAAAATGGTGGACTTGCCAAGGACTGAAATAAAAATTTTTTTCTGAAATGATAACCAACAAAAGTCACTAGAAAGGGCAAGATGCTCCAAGTAATAAAAAATGACACCAAAACATTAAAAATCACACAATCAAAGCTCAACTTCCTTATACAAGGAGGCTGCATGAGACTGGCTCAAAGAGAGACAGACCTAACAGCAGTATCTTTTTTTTTCCATTTATCTTTATTAGTTGGTGCGGGGAGCCAGCCTGACTGCTCAGGCTCCTTCTTAGCTCTGAGAGAGATCAAGAGATCCCTCTCTGTCCCGCCACCCCTGATTTATTAAAGCACAGGTTGGCCTTTCTCACCTCCATCAAGGAAATTGCTGTAGTGATCTTTCACCTGTTCACCTGTTGCTGATAAACTCGTCATGATTGAAGCCTGTTTTCTATCCAGTTAATGTTCTATTGATTTCAGTTGGGTGCTAGGGTGATGCTTTACTGATCTTAAGTGGAGGAATTTAAAACACCTGTGCCTGTAGCTCTGCACATGTGCAAACCTTTGATCTAATAGTAACTCCTGTTAGCATATATATAGGTGTGGTATTCTTCAATAAAGTTGGCAGAGTCAGACGCAAGCAGACTCTGTCCCTCTCAACCCCATTCTTTTCTAGTCTTTTCTTTCCTAGTCCTTTCTTTTATTTCTCAGGTATTTCGGCGATTGCGCCCGTGACCGGTTCGTTTGCCGGCAGGCTCCGGCAAGTTGGAGGCTAATTACTTTACAACATTGCAGTGGTTTTTGTCATACATTGAAATGAATTAGCCATGGATTTACATGTATTCCCCATCCCGGTCCCCCCTCCCCCCTCCCTCTCCACCCCATCCCTCTGGGTCTTCCCAGTGCACCAGGCCCGAGCACTTGTCTCATGCATCCAACCTGGGCTGGTGATCTGTTTCACCCTAGATATACATGTTTCGATGCTGTTCTCTTGAAACATCCCACCCCCGCGTTCTCCCATAGAGTCCACAAATCTGTTCTATACATCTGAGTCTCTTTTTCTGTTTTGCATATAGGGTTATCGTTACCATCTTTCTAAAGTCCATATATATGTGTTAGTATACTGTAATGGTCTTTATCTTTCTGGCTTACTTCACTCTGTATAATGGGCTCCAGTTTCATCCACCTCATTAGAACTGATTCGAATGAATTCTTTTTAATGGCTGAGTAATATTCCATGGTGTATATGTACCACAGCTTCCTCATCCATTCGTCTGCTGATGGGCATCTAGGTTGCTTCCATGTCCTGGCTATTATAAACAGTGCTGCGATGAACATTGGGGTGCACGCGTCTCTTTCAGATCTGGTTTCCTCAGTGTGTATGCCTAGAAGTGGTATTGCTGGGTCATATGGCAGTTCTATTTCCAGCTTTTTAAGGAATCTCCACACTGTTTTCCATAGTGGCTGTACTAATTTGCATTCCCACCAACAGTGCAAGAGGGTTCCCTTTTCTCCACACCCTCTCCAGCATTTATTGCTTGTAGACTTTTGGATAGCAGCCATCCTGACTGGCGTGTAATGGTACCTCATTGTGGTTTTGATTTGCATTTCTCTGATAATGAGTGATGCTGAGCATCTTTTCATGTGTTTTTTTTGCCATCCGTATGTCTTCCTTGGAGAAATGTCTGTTTAGTTCTTTGGCCCATTTTTTTGATTGGGTCATTTTTTCTGGAATTGAGCTGCAGGAGTTGCTTGTATATTTTTGAGATTAATCCTTTGTCTGTTGCTTCATTTGCTATTATTTTCTCCCAATCTGAGGGCTGTCTTTTCACCTTGCTTATAGTTTCCTTTGTTGTGCAAAAGCTTTTAAGTTTCATTAGGTCCCATTTGTTTATTTTTGCTTTTGTTTCTAAAATTCTGGGATGTGGGTCATAGAGGATCCTGCTGTGATTTATGTCGGAGAGTGTTTTGCCTATGTTCTCCTCTAGGAGTTTTATCGTTTCTGGTCTTACATTTAGATCTTTAATCCATTTTGAGTTTATTTTTGTGTATGGTGTTAGAAAGTGTTCTAGTTTCATTCTTTTACAGGTGGTTGACCAGTTTTCCCAGCACCACTTGTTAAAGAGGTTGTCTTTTTTCCATTGTATATCCTTTAACAGCAGTATCTTAACTACTTCAAATATTGAAAAGAACTTTTTCTAAAACCACATCTCCAGACTTTCCCAATGGTCCAGTGGTTAAGAATCTGCTTGCCAATTCAGGAGACAGAAATTTGATCCCCGGTCCTGGAAGATTCCACATGCAGTGGGGCAACTAAACCTAAGCTGCACAGCTACTGAGCACACACACGAGGGCCCATGAGCCACAACTACTGAAGCCCTTGTGCCTTAGAGCCTGTGTTCCCCAACAAGAGAAGCCACCACAGTGAGAAGCCCAATTGCTGCAGCTGGAGAGTAGGCCACACTTACGGCAACTAGCGAATGCTGGCACACAGCAACTAAGACCCAACACATCCAAAAACAAGTAAAAATAAAACCACATTTCCGAATAGTAACTTCTTTATTCTTCCAAATCAATTGGGATGTATGCCTGGAAATAAAGTTAGTGATTTGGCTCTGAAAGAATAGAGAGTAACAACCACCTAGAGACTTCACTGATGGTCCAGTGGTTGACTCCATGCTTCCACTGCAGGAGGCCTGGGTTTGATCCCTGCTCAGAGAACTAAATCCCACATACTGCAAATAAGACCTGGCACAGCCAAACTAACAACCCTGAAAAAACAATAAGGAATCTGTTTTCCTGAGTTTTGTGAGCCATTCTAACATTATTTGCATTCAAGGAGGGGATCCTGGGAACCTCCAATTTATAGCTGGTTGGTCATAAGTGCAAGTAACAATATGGACTTTTAATTGTCATCTGAAGTGGGATGCAGGGCAGTCTTGTGGAACTGAGCCCTTTACCAGTGAGATCCAATGGTCTCTACAGGTTTCTCTCTCAATATCAGAATTGATTTAAATATAGGACAGATAGCTGGTGTCAAAAAATTGGTGTGGGGAAAAAAGCCCACACATCTGGTGTCAGCAGTGTGAATATGGTAGTGTGAAAACAAGGGAGAAATACAGGAATTGAGTGAGATTTTCCTAACATTAGGTTAAGGGAAGTTTTAGTAGGGTTATTGACAGCATTATAGCAGGATAAGTATGCAAAGGTATATTAGTGGAAGATCTAAAATATCAGGCCTCTTTTCAGTGAATGGTGGGGGAATAACCACTGAATGCATTGCATTATTTGTGTCTGTGAATGTGGGAGGCTAAATTATTGCAGGAGGGAGATTGAAAAGTCATTTCCCACACTTCGGCTTTATGTGCCAAAGGGACTGGAATACCTAATGCCTTTAGGGAGTACTAGAGACCACTCATTTCTTTGGTATCTTTATCAAATAGGGTTCAATCAGGATATAGAAACTGTAGGAAACATTTACTATAAAGAATTATTAAGTATAACAGAAAATTAGGGTAACAAGGGAATTGGTATTAAAAGTGAAAAGAACTCTGAATACAAGAATAGTAGATATAAGGAGCAACTACTGTACTGAAGGCTACTGCAGGGAACACAGGCTCTTCCTTCCCCTGGAGTTGAGGTCCAGACTTTGTCAGAGATAGGATAGCTACAGCTCACCGAATGGCAGAGAGGTGCTGGCAAAGCTTGCTGAAGTCTACCCTCTACTGCAGTGGCCCCCAACCTTTTTGGCACAGCACCAAGGACCAACTTCATGGAAGGCAATTTTTCCACGGGCATGGTAGCGGGGATGGTTCAGGCAGTACTGTGAGCAATGGGGAGCCATGGGGAAGGCAGATGAAGCTTGGCTTTCTGGCCCGCTGCTCACCCCCTGATGTGTGGTGGCTTCGTTGCTAACAGGCCTCCCAGAGGATTGGGGACCCCTGCTCTAGAGTGCAGGTAAAACTGTTCTTGGAGGGGGTCTTGCTGACCACTCCGGATATAAAACTTCTCAAGATGAGTGCTGAAGGAATCTGCCGGCTGCTGGGTGTTGTTGGCAGTCCCCCACTGCAGAGTCAAGTGCTTGGGAGAACCCAGAGTTGGAGAAACTACCCCTAATGAAGGAAGGTGCGCGCTTCAGAGGCCTCTTTAAGCATGTGCCTGCCAAGAAAACTCACTGACTCTAGGTAACAAAGCCCCTTCCCTCCCACACTGCCTCCAAGCAGTTTCTCCTGGCAAAGCTTCACACTTGGGTTACTTGGCAAAGGACTAATGCTCAAAAGGCCCAGCTCCATCCTGCGATGAGAATTGAGAGTTAATGTGAAGCTGAGAGATAATCTACTGACCTCTGCCACAGGAGGCAATGCTCTTAAAAAAGATCAGTTGAGGCAATTAGTGGTTTGTTTCGTGTGAGTTTACATGCTACCTGTGCTGCAAGGTTCTTACTGGCAGCTTAGTCGTGGCAAAAAAGTGGGCCTGCTGCAGCTAACTCCACTTTGCAGTGTACTTTTGGGCAAACCAATCCGTCCGGATCTCATTGTAAAAGACTGCTGTTACTTCTACGTGACTGGTTAAAGTTCGAAGAACTGTGGTGTTGCAGAATACTCTTGAGAGTCCCTTGGGCTGCAAGGAGATCCAACCAGTCCATCCTGAAGGAGATAAGTCCTGGGTGTTCACTGGAAGGACTGATGCTGAAGCTGAAACTCCAATACTTTGGCCACCTCATGCGAAGAGTTGACTCATTGGAAAAGACCCTGATGCTGGGAGGGATTGGGGGCAGGAGAAGGGAACGACGGAGGATGAGATGGCTGGATGGCATCACCGACTCGATGGGCATGAGTTTGAGTAAACTCCGGGAGTTGGTAATGGACAGGGAGGCCTGGCGTGCTGCGATTCATGGGGTCGCAGAGTCGGACACGACTGAGCGACTGGACTTAACTGAACTGAACTAGGTGACTGGTTAAAGTTCGAAGTTTTTTTCTGTAAGGTCCGGACGTGTTCTGTTGCATTGAAACTTTCCTGACGGGTTTGTATAGGAAGTCTGGAACACAGGCAGTCTTCCTAGTGCCTGCAGGAATGGAAAGTAAAGGGAGAAAAGAAAAGGGAGTGGTCCTGCGCCCCTTGCCCAGGCCGGGCTCCTCCAGCAGGCCCGGCTTTTGGCTTCCCGCCTTCCCCTTTCCGCAAGCCCCGCCCTTCTATCCCCGCCGCCCTCTCAGCCGGTCCCGCCCCTTCGTCAGCTCCGCCTTCCCCTCCCACAGGCCCCCTCCCATGGCCCCACGCCCTACCTTCTTCCTGCCCTTTACCTTCCCCACAGGTCCCACCCGTCCCGCCGGCCCCGCCCTCCGTTTCCGGTCGGCCCGAGCTCCCTCTCCCTGAGCGCGAGGCAGGCTGGGAAGTTGGCTGCCGTAAAGATGGCGGCAGACTTGAAAAGCTGGAGGCGCTCCTGTAGCTCTGAGGGGCAGGAGGACGGGCTGAAGGCGGGGCAGGCGCGCTCCGGCCCTCCCTGACGGGCGTGGGGGGTGGTGGGTAGGGGCGCGACAGACGCGCTCCCGCGTCCTGAAGGGGCGGGGAGGGCAGGCTCGTTCTCGGCCGCTCTGAAGGGTTGGAGGCGGGGCGTGTGGGCCGAAGGGGCGTGCGCGCACGGGGCGGGGCGTATTCGCGGGGGCGGGGCCGCGCCCTCGGCCCGGAAGTGCGGGGTGTGGGGTGCAGGGCGCGGACGGCCCCTGGCGGCCACGGGCTGAGACTGCGGCCGGGCGAGCGGCGCAGGACCGGCGGTGGCCGCGGGGCCAGGGCGAGCATGTAGCGGCAGCGGGCGGCGCGGCGCTCCCGGGGCGGGCCAGGCCGCGGGGGCCGCTCGCGGAGACATGGAGGAAGAGGGCAAGAAGGGCAAGAAGGTGAGCCTGCAGAGCGCGTCCGCCCGAAGGCTGAGCCGGGGGCGTGCTGGACCCCAGACCTAGGCAGGCGGAAGGCTGAGGGGCTGGGGCTGGGCGGGGAAGGGCTCGGGGGACATGGGAGGGTCCCTCGGGGCTGCCCGTCGGTCGGCCGATACGGGGCGTGGGAAAGTCTGGCTTGGGAGGTCCGTGGAGGGGAGTTCTGATTTAGGAGGTTCGGTGTGGGGAGGTCTAGGACGGGAGTCCGCCGTGGGAAGGCCCGGCACGGGGAAGTCCGAGGTGGGAGTCCGGCGTGGGGAGGCCCCAGGTTGGAAGTCCGGCGTTGGGAGGCCCGGAGGCTCACTCTGTTGAAAGTGAGCGTGGTGGGCACGCCGGGGCCCCCAGGTGAACGGCGCACTGTCGGGCCCAGGACAGAGTCGCGGGAGTCAGTCTCCGCGCGCTGGAGTAGGAGACGAGCCCCTGGACAATGGGTTTAGGTGGTCTTTTGCCTGCAGGGCGCGCGGGGGAGGAAGGAGCCACGCCTTTCCGCCCCTTCCGGTCAGTGACTCTCCCCCAAACCTAGGCTCTCCACATGGCCTTCCTGGTGGGTGAGTGACCAGGGGCTGCAGAGCAGCTGGCCCCGGTTATGGGCCAGAAAGTTTTCTAGGGTTAGTGTCTTTGAGAAAATGGGGTGTAAGGTTAACGTAGAAACATTTGTTGCTTAGTTGACTTCATTATTGGAGTGTCAAGTAAAAACAAAAACTGCTTCATGATACAGCCCGTTCACGCTTCTGCCGGTGCGGGCTGAGTTTTGCTCTATCTAGTACCAGCTGAGCGATTTCAGTTACATGTGGCAGTTGGATTTAGGACACAGTTCAAGAGGCTCCTTAGTCTGTGTACTTTTTAAACTGTCTTTAATTGCAGGCTCGAGTAATTGATAAAGAAACTCAACATTTCAAGGAGACAAATAACCACATGGGATAAGCTATCATTGAAATGAAAAGTGGATTTCAATGAAACGTATCTTTCTTAAGTACAGGCTTTATAATCCCAAGTGTCTTACTTGTTATTTTCATTTTCACGTATGTGCACTTTTATGCACAAGTTTAAAACAGACCTTTATAAATCTTTTGATTTTCTGCTCTTCAGAGCCAGCTGTGTCCTTCAGTTGAGAATTACTCATCACAAGGGGCCCCATTTCAAAAGGTATTTCAAATGAAGTGCAGCCAGATGGTCTTCAGGAGATTGTGTTCTGCTTCTCTCACTTTATTTACTCATTGTTTTGTTACGTTCTTAGCACACCTGTCTAAATTGAAGTGCGGTATCAGTTGCAGTTACCTGCAAAGTTGGCTTAAGTCTGGAAAACAACTCAAGAAAGTGATTCTGTAAGCAATCGACCACAGAGGGATGCTGCCCACCAAAAAGGGAGAAGTCTGAATTTAATGTTTCTACCAAAGCTGGTAGAAGGCTCCATAAGAAATGCAGTCAGTTGCATCCTTCCCTGTCACAGATAGGCAGGTGGGCCAGGGCCCTATAGGAGGAGGGCTGTCACCAGCACTCTTGGCTGCCAGCATTCTGTAGATTAGCTGGCTCAGTTCTAGAAGAGGACTAATCCTAGCCACATGGTATCTTCCACAGTCAGTCCAAACGGTGTCTGCTAAGGAGAATTATTCCTTTCAAGTGGGTACTAGCCTGTCTGTGACAGGGAAGGATGAGAATGCCTGAATTTTTTCTAGAACTTTCTACCAGCTCTGGAAGAAATATTTGAATATTTGCATATTGAGAAAGACAGAAGTGGTAAGACACTCCTGAGCTTTAGGAATAGAAGTAAAAAACCAGTGAAACTCAAGAATTTTATTATTGGGGGCAATGGAAAGATTTAAGCCTAGAGAAGATTAATACATTACATTGTTTATTAAAGGAGATAGTCTGTTATTACGTAGTTGCCTAAGCCAGGAGTTTTGTGTTTTCTCTGTATTTTGCCACTGCCCTAGCCCATTTTCCCACAGGCAGACTAGGCAGAAGGCTCTGAGGCATAGATTCCTATCCAGGCCACGACTTAGCACACTTTATCTCTTGCTCTCAGCCAACTGCAAACCAGCAGAACCTTCCTGCTCTCTCCCCCATTCAGTGTGAGGTCACATACAACTCAGTTTGATGCTTAAGTTATTCTCATTACCCTAAGTTAACCAGAGCTCTCTATTTTAAAGCTTCAACACAAATTCAAGCTAAAGCAGCAAAGACTTAATAGTTTTATGAAAGTGGCATTTGGACATTTAAATTCTCTTTCCACGTTAGCTTCCTCAAAAAGTGCAGATTTAAACCTTAAAAAATGTGCATTGTAGGCTTTTCAGGTCTTCAGATGCTTGTCTCGGTGTTCTGTCGAGCAGTTATTCAGGCTTGTTCTAACGTGGCCTATTTCCTCAGGACAGGACTCACTGAGCTGCCAGAGAACCAGTAGACCAGAGTGGATTTCATATAAAGTGTGCAGGTACAGTCCTGTCCTTTCTCAGGCTACCCTGGCACATATGATGAGGATGACTTGAGCCAGTAATGCCCGGTAGAAGGCGCTGGGGGATGGGATGTGGGAGGAGCTGGTGGGGAGTTGGGGAGGCCTGAGTGATAAGCATGTGGATAGAGAGGTCCACCAGCTGCCAGAGGCCTGGGACCTGGGAGTAGGAGTGACCTCGGAGGTCCCTCTCATGCCTAAATGTCCCCAGAGTGACTGGTACCTTTCAGACCACAAGTCCTGCTTGAGGGTTTGGAGAATAAGGCTGCCTCCTTATGGAACAGACCCAAGATCCATGAATTTTGATGCTATTCTGTCAAGATGTAATTCTTTTTTGTAGGAAACTTAGGTGTACATTTGAGTTGTATTGTGGGCCTTTTTATAAAAACACTTAACTCAGATGAGGATCACAGCCCTTGGGAAGACATAGTTGTGGAAAGTCGCTGTTGGTCCTCAGCCATGTTCAGGTCCTGGTTTCTGCTGCTGCTGCTGGGTTTGAGGTCACATGATTTCAGCCTGAATGACGTTAAATCTTTATTTATCCATTTTATTTGTATTCTTTAAAAAAAAATTATAAAGTATCCTCGAAGTATAGGACTTGGTGTAAATGATAATGAAGGTTTACTATTAATTTTGTCGGGTGTTATGTTTGTGTTTTATCAAGTTCTGAACTGGTAGACGCATACACTGAGATACTTATAGGTGAAATAAGATGACTTTTGAGATTTGCTTTACTCAGACTAGAGAGAAAAGAGGGGAGATAGCAGAATGCTTTAGCAGTGGGTATTCATTATTTGTTATTCTGCCTACTTTTGTGAATTTTTGAAGTTTCTGTATAAGAAGTGGGGAGAAAAATTCCTTTCTGTTGTGGGTCCCTAGTTATCAGCTCATGTACTTGGCCAAGTCATCCCCTAGCTAATGTCTATGAGGAACTCTGAGCTTGCACTAGACTAGCCCTCAGGCAGCCATATGTTCTCCACAGGTATGTGTAAGTGTTTGTATGACTGAAATGAAAGTTTAAAGAAACAATTCTAACTATAAGCAGTGCACTCTGGCTTTTTTTTGAACTGCTGGTCATGGCCTAGTAAATTGCTTTTATAACTAAATTGATTCTATAGGTGTCCCAGTGATACTATGGGTTAACAGAGTGACTTTGGGCCTCTATACCTTGTTTTGTTTTCTCTCAAATAGTTGCCACAGGGATTCTTGGGTGGCATTTTGGCGCCCTGGGCTGAGGAGGCCAGAAGACCACTGCCTGAGGTATCTGGTGGGGACCAGATGTCAGGCCATCAGTAGATGAGTCCAGAATAACTGGCAAACATGGGTCTCATTCCTTTTCCGGTTTGGGTAATTACCATTTATATAGTATCATGTATTTATTATTTTTTTTGCATTAGGAACTTAGATTCCCTGTTCTTCTTCAGTCAGGTTGATAATCCACTGACCGTGATAGTTTAGACTCAGAAAGCTCATCAGAATCTTGGTAGTACTTTTCTGTTTCTGCTCTGATCATCATTTGAGAAGATAGTAAAGGAAGACATTTCTGTGACAAGTCTACAAAGGAACCGCTTTGGAATGAGAAGGGATGTCAGTATTCTGCCCTGTGTGGTCAAGGACAAGTGCCTTCTGTCCCCTATAGGTCTGGTCACTGCAGTTACCGTGGTCTTTTATTTCTTCATTTCTGTCAGCAGTAATAACCCAGCTGCCCCATCTTCATCACCACCGTGGTGTGACTCAGTTAAGTACTATAGATTTAGCTGATCTGTGTGAAATCATCCTGTTTATATATTTGAGTGCCTGTTTCATGCTTAGTGCAGTGAGAAGAGCTGAAGACATTGCGTTTTATTTGCAGAGTAAGCTTTTCACACCACGTTAGAGAATGAGAGAGGGCCAGTGCCATTATATCAGGAGAGACACAGGCATCTGCTAATTCCCCTGGGGGACCATGGATGTGATATGCAGAAGCAGGAGAGGTGCTGGGAGGGCTTGGGGCCCGGGGCATGGGAGGGTGGAGTTTGGTTTTGGTCCTTTGTGCAGCTGAAGCCATTGGGAGTTTTCATTCATTCCTTTAAGAACTGTTCATTGCCATTGACTGCGCTGGGTGCAGATGCTTATGAGACACATGAGCTCTGTGGCCACAGAGCTTGAAGGGAAGCTCAGTGGACAGACTGAGGATGGATTTTAGCGAGTGTGATTTGATAAGAGTAAATAAGGAAACATTTTTGTTATGAAGACATCAAGTACAAGTATAGAGAAAGTCTTCTAACAGAGCCCCCGTCCCTCAATGTCAAGTATCATCAGTGCATGGGCAGCTTGTTTCAGGTACACTTTTTTCTCATCCACCCCTGTCCCCCAGCTGTTAGGAGCTGAAGTGTACCACCCCCCGCCCCCAATTCATGTGGTGAAGCCCTGACCCCCAGTACCTCAGAATGGGTATGCATTTAGAGAAGGGCTTTTAAAGAGGTAATTAAAGATAAATGAGGTCACTAGGATGGACCCTAATCCCATATAAGGGCTTAGGATATCTTTGTAAGAAGCAGCAGTTTGCACACAGAGACACCAGGGATGTGCATTCAGTAGAAAGACGACCTGAGGATCAGGGAGAAGATGAGCATTTCCAAGCTGAGAAAGAGGCCGCAGGAGAAACCAGCCCTGCTGACACCTTGGTCTCGGGCGCGCAGCCTCCAGAACTGGGAGAAATATCTGTTGTTGAAGCCACCAGGTCTGTGGTGCTTTGTTCAGGCAGACTAAGACAGTGGACTATTTTGAAGCTGACCCAGAACATCAGGTTGATGTGCTGAGTCTGGTGTAGTCAGTCCTGTGCTAGGGTGGTTTTGGTGGGGCGCTGTCTCAATCTAGCCCAGAGGTTCTGGGGACCTGGTCTCCACTGTCATCTTAGACATGGACGAGCTGCTTTAAGAGGCGGGATCACCTGCATGTGCTCTGGGCCACAAACTGCCCACTCTCTGTGGTCATGTGGCCTTGGGTCTGCGGCAGGGTGTGGGACTGAGCCATATTGCCCAGCCTCCACGCCATCATCCTAATTGGTGATTTTTGTGGGCCCTCTCACTACTCCTTTTGCTCTTTCTTATCTCTCAGTCCAAGGCCGGTGGCTCTTCTTCAAATGAGGCGCTCAGTTTTAACAGTTATGTAGTTGAGAGTTTAGATTTGGATTTGTCAATTTAGCAGGAATAAAAAGGACATTTTTTCTTAGGTCTGTGCCAGTGCCAAAAATGTTGCAGTTTTTCCTCCTAAGTGTGCCTGAATAGTAGCAGTTTTCTGCTGGATTGTGTTAAGAGTTAGGTGATTTGATCACAGGCATTAGATGTGTACAGTGCCATGAAAATAATCCTCTTTAGTGAGTGCAGTAGGAAGTTGGAGTTTGGGCTTTTGTTCGAGGCTTAGGCTGGTGAACTGCAGTGTGTATCTTGTAACCCAGGAGGTGGAACTAATAGTTGAATTCTGAAAGTGAGAAAAATGGTCAGTCTGACCCTGTTGTGTTACTGTTCTTCGGTAAAGCCTGTTGTGGGAGTCACCCGCTTGGGCTGGGGTATGTTGTTTCACCTGTGTTGTTACCTGTGACTCTGAGAAGAAGAGAGACTTTTATTTGAATCTTTTATTCTTCATTCTATGGTTTGAAATTACATGCACTATTTTCCCCAGATATTTAATATGCTTCCATGTGTTGTTACAGTAACTCTACAGTCAAGTGTGGTTTGGAATATTTCCTTTTCCTTTTGCTGTTTACACGGGGGGGATACAGTTTTGTTAATTAAATTCCTTGGACAGACCTGTGTGTTAGGTATGTTATCCTCTTTGTCACATGTCAGGAAATGTTCTGGGACCGACTATGTCTTAAGTGTTTTATTACAGCTGGTGGACATGTCACTCTTCACTTTTGTTCTGAGATATGCACAGCGTCTGAAGCAGACCTGCCCGTGGTAATCTGATGTCAGACCTTTTTCAGCTGTGTTCTGAGGCTCCTTTTTCCCAAATAATTGTGCATCTTCAGTCCCACTTCTCAAAAGGGAATATGCAGCCATAGTCTGCTTCCTCCACATGCCCCCCTGAAACATTTTAAAGGGTTAAAATTTTTATTATGTATTTATTTATTTGGCTACACTGAATCTGAAATCTTCACTATGGCATGTGAGATCTAGTTCCCTGACTAGTGATTGAACCCAGGCCCCCTGCATTGGGAGCACGAAACCTTAGCCACAGAATCACCAGGGAAGTCTCTACCCAAGCATTTTATTATGAAAAGTTTTGAATACACCAAAGTTGCAAGAATTTTATAGCAAATACCCATATATACACTGCCTAGATTCTGCCATTAATGTTGGCTGTATTTGTTTTATCCCATATCTACCCATCTCTTCATCCTTCTACCCACCTATCAACCCATTTTCTTTTTCTGATGCATTTCAAAGTAAATTGCAGACATCAGTTCACTGTGGTCTAAACACTTCAGTGTACATATCATTAGAGTTCAATATTTGTTTCCAGTTTTCTTTTGCTGTAGAATTTATGTATGGTGAAGTATAGACATCTTAAATGTACATTAGCTAGGGACTTCCCTGGTGGTCCAGTGGTTAAGAATCTGCCTTCCAATGCATGGGGTACATCTACTTCTGCTTCATTAACTGTGCTAAAACCTTTGACTGTGTGGATCACAACAAATTGTGGAAAATTCTTAAAGAGATGGGAATTGCAGACCACCTTACCTGCCTCCTGAGAAACCTGTGCGCAGGTCAAGCAGCAACAGTTGGAACTGGACATGGAACAACAACATGGTTCCAAATTGGGAAAGGAGTACATCAAGGCTGTATATTGTCACCCTGCTTATTTAACTTCCATGCAGAGTACATCATGTGAAAAGCCAGGCTGGATGAATCACAAGCTATAATCAAGATTGCCTGGGAAAAACATCAGTAACCTCAGAAATGCAGATGACACCATCCTTATGGCAGAAAGTGAAGAAGAACTAAAGAGCCTCTTGGTGAAAGTGAAAGAGGAGAGTGAAAAAGCTGGCTTAAAACTCGACATTCAAAAAACAAAGATCATGGCATCCGGTCCCATCACTTCATGGCAGATGGATGGGGAAACAATGGAAACAGTGACAGACTTTATTTCCTTGGGCTCCAAAATCATTGTGGATGGTGACTGCAGCCATGAAGTTAAAAGATGCTTGCTCCTTCGAAGGAAAGCTGTGACAAACCTAGACAACATGTTAGAAACAGAGACATCACTTTGCCAGCAAAAGTCCATCTAGTCAGAGCTATGGTTTTTCCAGTAGTCAGGTATAGATGTGAGAACTGGACCATAAAGAAGGCTGGGCACCAAAAATTGATTCTTTGGAACTGTGGTACTGAAGAAGACAATTGAGGGTCCCTTGGACTGCAAGGAGATCAAATCAGTCCATCCTGAAGGAGATCAGTCCTGAGTATTCATTGGAAGGACTAATGCTGAAGCTGAAGCTCCAATATTGTGGCCATCTTATAAGAGAAGCTAACTCACTGGAAAAGACACTATACTAAGAAAGATTGGAGGCAAGAGGAGAAGGGTGAGACAAAGGATGAGATGGTTGAATGGCATCCCTGAATCAGTGGACATGAGTTGGAGCAAACTTCAGGAGATCAGTGAAGGACAGGGAAGCCTGATGTGCTGCAGTCCATGGGAGTTGCAAAGAGTCAGACACAAGTTAATGACTGAACAACAACATCAGTATTCTATTTTACATATATACCACAATTTGTTTTCTGTCACCTTTGGTGGACATTTAGGTTCTTTTTGGTTTTGTATTATAATGAAAAGCTTCTATGAACATCTGTGAATGACTCATTGTTGGACATATGTTGTCATTTGTCTTTCCCAGATACCTAATAATGGACTTGCCCAGTTATATGGGAACTATATGTTTAACTTTATGAAACACTGCCAAGCCATTTCCTACTGAATTTTTTCTGTCAGTTGTTGAGAGAAAGGAGAGAGGGGGTGCTAAAATCTCCAGTTATTGTTTTAGATTTGCTTGTTTCTCCCTGTAGTTCTGTTTATTTTAGCTTTGTGTATTTTTGAAACTCTTCTTATGTATATGCATATGTAGGATTACTGTGTCTTGAAATTTTTTTTTTCATTATGAAATGACTGTCTTTATTTCTGGTAATGCTTTTTTTGAAATCTCTTTGGTCTGATACTAATATAGCCACACCAGCTGCATGTTTGCACGCTGTGTCTTTCTCTGTTTAAATTTTCGGCTGCTCTGGGTCTCCTTTGCAGTGCGTGGGCTTCTCTAGTTGTCGTGCACAGGCTTAGTTGCCCCAGGACATGTGGGATCTTAGTTCCCCAGCTAGGAATCAACCCATGTCCCCTGCATTGCAAAGTGGATTCTTAACCACTGAACCATCAGAGAAGTCCCCCAGAGCTGTGTTTTTATCATAATTACCAGAGGCAGAAAAACCCATTGCCGCACATTCTGTTGGTGGTATTTTATCACCTGGAATACTCTGGGTAGAAGACATTCCATAGCCATGAATTTCCCAGAGTACAAAACACCTGCTTGGGAAATCCTTATTTCCAGAGACTCCCCAGTGCCACATCCCTTTTGGGTCTGCCACCTCTGTCTGCCTCATCTCGTTGAACGCCCACTTTCAGCAGTGGGGTGTTGTGTTCTTGCCTCTCTGTCTTTTTCCTTCCATTTTAGGATCTCAGATACAGAGGAATAAGTTAGTCACACATATGGTTGGTTCCTGCCAGGCCTATCTGGTGCTTTCTGTTGGTTTTATTTCTTCCCTTATTTGCTCTTTTTCTTTGAAACCCAGTCCTGACTCCTCTTTCATGCCCCTCCTTTATTGGCAACCATCCTTACCTATTTCACTCGGGTCCTTTTGTTTGTGTGTGCCCTTGTAAAATGTATGTTGTTTTGATGTGTGTTGTTTAAGAATCTCTTTATTTTGACATAATATCAGAACTAAGGAAAACTGCCGAACTAGCTTGGGAACTCTGAACCCTTACAGAGTTAGTGCTGCGACGGCGGCTGGCAGTGTGCTCTGACTCCCACAAGAGTGAAGCTCCCGTGTCATTCCGCGTGTGCTGGCTTTGGGTGGCTGATGGAGAGTTCAGACAGTAAAGACCTACTGCTCACTTTGCCAGGTGCAGGCAGACTGACTTTTATTTTCTTCCCAGAGGGCACAGCTTTCTTCTGGAATGCCCTGGTGGTGTCCGAGGCGGGAGTCAGGGAGCTACCTATTGTAGCAACACATTCAGGCCTGGTTGCCATGCTGGGTCAAGTGGGTGCAGTGACCCTGCTGTTTGAGAGCTCCATAAACCAGTGGCTTCTGTTACCCTGACTGGGTGGAGCCTTGAGCCCAGAAATTGGTTCAGTAGTGTGTCTTGGTCCTTTAGGGCTGCTAGCCACTCTTGCCATGCAGGGTCACCTACACCAATCTCCAGGCCCTCACATCAGCTTCTCTGTTACATGGGTCATTGAAAACAGCTAGTGCAGCTCAAATGGATAAACCACAGTCAGTGTTCAGTTCAGCAACACAGGAATGTGTAGGCCATGGGGGATCAGGCTCCTCAACCTTGTCCTCCTCCTGACATACCTTCCCGACTAGTCCCCACATCCCAGTCTGGGCTCTTGTATCAGTAGCCATTTCCTCCCACCCAGTTGCTCCACAGCCTCCCTAACCAGCTTGGCTTTTCTCTTTGTTCTGTTGGAACTCCAACCTATAATAGAATATCCTATTTATGATGACAAATACATACTTTAGGGTTAAAATTATCAGAAACATCCAGGGAATTCCCTGGTGGTCCAGTGACCAAGACTTCAGGCTTTCACTGCCAAGAGCACAGGTTCAGTCCCTGGTAGGGGAACTAAGATCTCTATGAGAGAAACTCCTGAAACATACAAACATGACCTTAAAGGAGTGGAAGACACTTTGTATTTGGGTAAATAACGGCGTCCTGACTGTATCAGCTCTCCTTGAGTTAATTTTTAATGTGATCCCAATAAATATACCTTTGGACTCTTTAATGGAGGGACATCACTTGACTTAAAGCTCATTTATGTTATGAACAGGCAAGAACGATCTCTGAAAAAGAAGAAAAGCAAGGGAACAACCCCAGATTGGGTCATGCTGTCATCCCCCTGATTAAAGCTGTGGGGTTGTCCTGGAATAAGCTGCAGGAAGTGGAGAAAATATAGAAACAGACCTCACTCCGTGGGGAACCTAAGAGCACAGTAAAATGGCATTTTGAAGCGGTGGGGATATTGACTGATGGGTGGTACTAGGGTAACTGGATGTGTGGAAAGGGTTAAAAGCAGATCCATCCTTCCTACACTATAGTGAACAAAGGTGGTTCAGAGGTTTAAGTAAAAGCAAAAATGATTAAGCCATAAAGGTACTAGGCAAAAAGATGGGTGAATTCTTCAGTGATGTGGGAGCTGTGGGACCTTTCATTATTCAAAATTCAGAGCAGTGAGGGAAAAACGCAGATCTGATAACATGAGCATAAAGTAAAAATGCTTCCCAGGTGACTCAGTGGTAAATAATCTGCAGGCAATGCAGGCGACCCAGGTTCCATCCTGGGTTGGGAAGATCCTCTGGAAAAGGAAACAGCCAACTCCCTCCAGTACTCTTGCCTGGAAAATCCCATGGACAGAGGAGCCTGGTGGGCTATGGCCCATGAGGTTGCAAACAAGTTGAATGTGACTTAGTGACTAAACAACAAGCAAAGTAAAAAGACAACAAATTCAGAAAAATATTTGCAACTTACAAAACAAAAAGTAATTACTCCCTGTGTAAGGTGCTTCTAAAAATAGGGAAGACAAAAACAGGACCTGATAAGAAAAAACAAGTCAAGAGACGGGAAAAGACTGAAAAAGGAATGTAAATGGCTTTTAAATGTGTGAAAAGGCAATTGAGACTCTTGCATAATGAGAGAAATGTAAATTAAGACCAAAGAAAACAGAATGAGCTACCCCTTTTCACTTTTCAGGCCAGCAGAAATCCCTGCTTGGTCACGCATGAGGAACTGACCAGCACAGCCCTGACACCTTGTAAGGGGCAATGCCTGGCTGAACTAAGGTGTCCTGACTGACCCAGCATCTCACTTCCAGAAACCTCGAAGGAAACATTGGCAAAAACATGAAGCAGTTTGTGTACCAAGCTGTTCCTTTTGGCCACTTTCCACCCCTGGGATACAGGCTCACTAAACTGTGGTACATCCTCATTGCAGGGTGGGAGGCAGCGTGGAGCCTTGTGCTTGGATGTGGATCTGAATGCTCTGATGCTTCTTAGATGGTTATCTAGTGGGGAGGGGTTGGTCTCTTAGCATGGGCCTTGTGAGTTTGAAACCATGTTATGTTTTACAGTATTACAAGTTGAATCCAAACATTAAAAAAAAAAAAAGTCACTTAAAAAAATCAAAAGCAAAGTATAAAAATAGCAAAACCAAACAAGACGGACCCCCACAGAGAGTAATTATTTCACTTAATTAAATCATAGAAATTTGACAGCAGGCCGGCAGTGGGACATGCACTAAGGACGTGAAAAGTCACAAATTGTTTTCAGTAATCATTTTATTAGTAATGGTGGTGGTGGTTTAGTCACTAAGTTGTGTCCGACTCTTGCGACCCTAGGCCTTGTTGTCTGCCAGGCTTCTCTCTCCATGGGATTTTCCAGGCAAGAATACTGGAGTGGGTTGCCATTTCCTTCTCCAGGCGATCTTCCCGACCCAGGGATTGAACTCCAGTCTCCTGCATTGCAGGCAGATTCTTTACCCACTAAGCTACCAGGGAAATATAATACTGGTATTGCTATTTTGCAGCTCTTAACAATTGTTTTAGGATTTGTGGAATATAGTTACATTAGTAACACTATTCATTGACTTTCATCCTAGGAGGATCGGGTGGGTGCAGAGAATACCAAGGAAGACAATCAATAGCCCTATAATCCTAAATTTGAATTCTATAAACTCTGGAGGTTTTTCTCTTAAACACAGAATGCTTATTTCCTCACTCTCTCTGGCACAGAGCCCCGGGAGGCAGTAGCACCTTCAGTGAGTGGTGGTGGGCCTGAGGTAGCACTTTGCTCTGGAAGCAGTAGTGCCCATCAGAATAGTGGCAGATTCCACTATGCCACTCATAGTGGCGGGAGAGGTCGCCACTGGCCTGGGGTGTCCTGGAGCATCCATAAGAAAATGACTAAAAAAGTTGGCTTAAGATTAATCCTTTGTCTGTTGCTTCGTTTGCTATTATCCAGCAATCCCACTTCTGGGCATACACACCAAGGAAACCAGATCTGAAAGAGACACGTGCACCCCAATGTTCATCGCAGCACTGTTTATAATAGCCAGGACATGGAAGCAACCTAGATGCCCATCAGCAGACGAATGGATGAGGAAGCTGTGGTACATATACACCATGGAATATTACTCAGCCATTAAAAAGAATTCATTTGAATCAGTTCTAATGAGATGGATGAAACTGGAGCCCATTATACAGAGCGAAGTAAGCCTGAAAGATAAAGACCATTACAGTATACTAACACATATATATGGAATATAGAAAGATGGTAACGATAACCCTATATGCAAAACAGAAAAAGAGACTCAGATGTATAGAACAGACTTGTGGACTCTGGGAGAAGGCGAGGGTGGGAATGTTTCAAGAGAACAGCATCGAAACATGTATATTATCTAGGGTGAAACAGATCACCAGCCCAGGGTGGGTGCATGAGACAAGTGCTCGGGCCTGGTGCACTGGGAAGATCCAGAGGGATCGGGTGGAGAGGGAGGTGGGAGGGGGGACCGGGATGGGGAATACATGTACATCCATGGCTAATTCATTTCAGTGTATGACAAAAACTACTGTAATGATGTAAAGTAATTAGCCTCCAACTAATAAAAATGGAAAAAAAAAAAAGTTGGCTTAAAACTCAACATTCAGAAAACTAAGATCATGGCATTCAATCCCATCACTTCATGGCAAATAGATGGGGAAACAATGAAAACAGTGAGAGACTTTAATTTTCCGGGCCCCAAAAGCACTGCAGATGGTGACTGCAGCCAAGAAATTAACAGATACTTGCTCCTTGGAAGAAAAGCTATGAGCAACCTAGACAGCATATTAAAAAGCAGAGATGATGCTTTGCCAGCAAAGGTCGAGGTAGTCAAAGCTATGATTTTTCCAGTAGTCATGTATGGATGTGAGAGTTGGACTATAAAGAAAGCTGAGTACCGAAGAATTGATGCTAAATTGATGCTTTTGAAGTGTGGTGTCGGAGAAGACTCTTGAGAGTCCCTTGGACTGCAGGGAGATCCAACCAGTCCATCCTAAAGGAAATCAGTCCTGAGTATTCATTGGAAGGACTGATGCTGTAGCTTAACTCTGGTACTTTGGCCACCTGATGCGAAGAACTGATTCATTGGTAAAGACTGTGATGCTGGGAAAGATTGAAGGTGGGAGGAGAAGGGGACAACAGAGGATGAGATGGTTGGATGGCATCACCAACTCGATGGACATAGGTTTGAGCAGGCTCTGGGAGTTGGTGATGGACAGGGAAGCCTGGTGTGCCGCAGTCCATGGGGTCACAAAGAGTCAAGACACGACTGAGCGACTGAACTGAACTGAATGGACCGTTCACCTTGGGTGGTTCCAGGGAACCAGCATTGCTGTGAAAAGCTATGGCCAAAGAGAAAGGATGATGCATGTAACTTTTCTGAATGATCGGTACCTCGGGGTGACCAAAAAGTCAAGGAGGGAAAAGGCCTCTTTATGTAAATATTTCTGCTAATAGAGGAAGAAGGAATGGTGGAATTAGACTGTTGAAAAATATCATATCCAAATATGAGGCAAAGGGGCCAGTCTGTAGCCGTCTGAGGCAGGTCACTGCCCCGTATCATGTGCCCCCGATGGAAGCGTTCTTGCAAAAAACATCACACTTGAGTTAGATAGAGCCTCACAGTCTGTAGGAAATGCCCCCCCTCCCCCCCAGCTGCATTTATGAATGCTGTTCTCCTCAATTGCCTCCAAACATTCTAGAATTTAAGCGCCTGTCCAGGCTCTTATTTGCCCTCTGCTCCCTGGCCTTTCTCTTCTTTGCTCACCCTGGTGATCATTGCATCTGTAAGAGCAGAACAGGTAGGCTTACATGTGCAGCTGGTTGGTTTCCTTTCGTTTCCTCTGTTTCCCTGGGTGGGGCAGCTTTGGGGCCTCAGAAGCGTTGTGTGTGCATGCAGGGGGACCTCTTGGGGAGCAGGCAGTGGACTCAGGCCCCACAGTTAGCCGAGATGAGGCATGGGGACTGCTCTGCACCCTGAGGTATCTGTATATCATTCTTGATTCCCTTCTCCTCAGGACCACCTGGTCCTGCTCTGTGGGGACAGCTTTTAGAAAGGAGAAATCGGAGCCCAGATGGTACCTGCAGTGCCCTGTGTCTCTAAAGAGTACAGTACCAGACAGTACCAGATGTTTGCTCAAACAAATCTAGAGCAGTACTGCTTTCCTGGTTTACTGTATTTTCTACATCTGCAGCATGTGTGGTAGTAATTAAGGCATGAAATGACTCTTCTGAACCAGTCTTTTCGGAATCTAGAAATATTAAACTTTGTTGCAGTTTAAATTGAACCATATGAAATAGTCATTTTTATGGGCAGAAAACTACTGAAAATTAGCACTTTAATTTGATCAAATCTAATTTGGCCACCTGATGTGAAGAACTGACTCATTTGAAAAGACTCTGATGCTGGGAAAGATTGAAGGCCGGAGAAGAAGGGGACGGCAGAGGATGAAATGGTTGGATGGCATCACTAACTCAATGGACATTTGTTTGAGTAAACTCCGGGAGTTGGTGATGGACAGGGAGGCCTGGCGTGCTGCAGTCCATGGGGTCACAATGAGTTGGACACGACTGAGTGAACTGAACTGAACTGAATCTAATGTTAATAAATCTAATATTAGTAAAATTGTATTACATTTGTTAGGTTTTGAGTTGTGATTATATGTGGTCACTCTAATTAACCAGAATGGTTAATTAAGTAGCTGCTTCTCTTTGCAACCATTTTGGACTCTATAGTGAGTATAAGAATCTTCACCATCGACAAACCCAGTTTCCCCTTTTCAGGATCAGATTTGACCCTGAAGGAGTTAAAGTGAGCTTGCTCAGGGACATATTCTTTAGTTTCAAAGTTGTATCTTAAACTCAAGAGTCCTGGAAGCAAGTAGAGGCTTTTGTAGGCTGAGGGTCATGGAGATGTGCTCTGTTCAGGCCCCGTGGACTGCTGTGCCCCAAAGCAGATGCCAGCTGGCCTGAAACAGGCAAGTTGGCCGCTCCCACTGCATCAGGGACACTGTGTGGTCAGGAGGGGGAGCCCCAACAGTGCTCTCAGCTTGCTCGCTCATTCTTTCTAACTTTGTGGTTTGGTTTTGCAGAATGGTCAAACTTCCAAAATAGTGTCCTTTAGCTGATTATACCGTATTGGCTAGAAATATGGGGAGGCCACCCATGGGCTCTACATGCTAGAGATAGTAGGGAAGGTGTGCTGGTTTTAGAAAGATGTATTTGGTTTAGTAAGATGATGTGCTGGTTTATTTAGAAGATACGCTGGTTTAGCAAGAAGATGTAATGGTTTACTTAGATGGACTGGTTTAGTAAGATGGACTGGTTAAATTAGAAAAATCCACTGGTTTAGTTAGAAGATGTTCTGGTTTAGTAAGAAGATGCGCTGGTTTAGTTAGAAGATGTGGTGGTTCAGTAAGAAGGTGTGCAGCACTGGTTTATATGAAGATGTGTGGGTTTTCTTTGCATCCTTTTGTGCACGCAGCCTGTTTGGATTTTGTCAGCAGTTTCAGGGTGTTGCCTGCCTCTTAAACTTTTTCAAAAAACTAAACAGCTTCAGTGGGGTTTGCAGAAGGAAGCTGTGGTTTCTGGTCTTCCTGTTCATTCACATGTTTTTTTCAGAGGGAGGGCGAACATCTGACCATATTTTTCAACCAGATCAGAAGTGAACAGAGGAGAATGCACAGTAACTGTCGGCAGAGGGGGAGGAACCAGAATTCCCCCAGAGAAATTCCTCCTCAGACAGACTTTCCGACAGGGTGTCCCATGGAGAACGAGGTAGGTGCAAACCCAGCGTGGAAAGAGCCATCTAGAATGACTGTTGGGTCCTGTGACCTTCACTTTGGGAGCATGGGGTGGAGGGTTCCTGCTGGCTTCCGGGTCTGAGAACCGGTGGCCAGTGAGCGAGATGAGGAGGTTTTTGTAGGTGGTTGGGTTTGTCCGTCTTCGCCTAAGGAGTAAAAGATTGTGGGTGTCAGGCCTGCTGTGGATTTATAGTCAGTCAGGACCCAAGATCTGAGTTCGAAAATGATTTAGGGAAAAGGTCAGGAAAGAGTGCGGTCACAGTTGTGGACTTGCGCCCGAGTTTCACTTGTGACACCCAAGGGAGGATGAAGGGGCTGTGTGCCCGGCCGAAGTGGTTTTGGCTGCCCTTGGAGGGTCAGATGCTGGGTGTCAGTGGAGCCAGCCACCACAGTGGAGGGCAGGTTCACGCCCAGCCCTGAGATGGGGAACTTGAGTCTGTAAGGAGGTCCTGGGGCGCTGGCTGTGTCCTATTCTTTATTTAGGACTCCAAGGCACCTAAGAAAAGCTCTTTTTCTGTTGGTAGGGGCTGAAGTACTTAACTTTTTAAATTCCTTGATTTGTATCAAGGAATGGTAGAAGGTGGTTGGAGTTAAGATAAGCAATGTTGCAATGCAGTTTTAAACAGTGGTACTTATAGGAGAGGATTTGTGGGGGTGCCTTACGCACCTAGGCAGGTCTGAACCTGGGTGGAGTAGCCACTGCCTTGCCCAGCTGGACAGAACTGTGGCTCTGCCCAGCCCACCCTCTGGCCTTGGTGTCTCCCCTGGCCTTGTCCTGCAGCCCTGTGGAGCCGGAGCCCCGCTGAGCCGCTGTCTTCTCTCTCCCTTAGCAGAAGGGGCCCTGGGGTGGAGACAGGGGTCCTTCAAGGTATAGACCAAGTGCTGGGCACAGGCTCGATGCCCATTAGACATTTGCTGAATGCCCAGCTGAAGGACCCCAGGGCCTTGCTTGTGAAGCCTCTGTTCAGGGGCAGTTCTGTGTTGTCTACTAAAGGAGTAAATAAGGCTTCCTGAGCACTGTGCTGGGGCATTCGAGGTTCTCAGCATGGGTTTCCTTCCATCACTGCCACACACTTTCTCCAGAATGTGCTGAGCTGGGAGTTGTGCCCGAAGAGCAAGTTGGTAGGTGTTTTCACCTTATCATTCCTTTTGGTCCCCAAGTATAGGCTGCTGTTCCAGGAGTGGTTGTGCTGCTTCCTCAGCACATGCATTTCTTACTGTAAATTACTAAACAGACGCTCTGACAGAGAACATAGCCTCTGAGGATTTGTTTAGGAGATGCAGATACTAGAGCCTCATCACCTCAAGTGAGATTCTAGGCCAGGCTTTAATCTAACAATACCCAAGGCCAGCCTGACCCTGGGGCCCTCCTCTAGGAAAGTACTAAGTGGACCAGAGTCAGTTGTGTGTGTTTAACTAAAAGCTACATTTGTGATTTCCAAGTTCAAAAGTTGTTTCAAGCATAAGATGGAAGATACTGCAAGAAAAGGTTTTTAAAAAAATACCTGTTTGTTTATTTGGCTGTACCAGATCTTCGTTGCAGTGTGTGGGATCTAGTTCCCTGACCAGGGATCGAACCCGGGCCCCATGCATTTGGAGCGTGGATTCTTAGCCCCTGGACCCCCAGGGAAGTCTTTGCAAAGAGTGTTGTAAGGCTCTAGGGATCACTTGGGAGTTAGTTCTAGGAAGCAGCGTGTGTTGCATGTGTGAAGTATGCATGAAGCCTGCGTCCCCTCCCTGGCTCTGTGCCTTGGACCCTTAGCCAGTTCTTTCAACACTCAGGGCCCCATTTCTTCACAAGAGATCGGACACAGATGCACTCTGGGTGGCATCAGTGCTGGGGCACCATTCACCAAGAGAAACTGCGCTTCGTGTTGTGCTCATTCCAGGGGCTCTTTCTTCCATCTCTTGGGTTGAAGATTATAAGATCGTTTTGGTGATGATGAACACGAGTGCTCAATAAAAATACCTGTTGAATGAAGAGTAAACAATTGCACAGGCTAAAACCATTTTTTAAAACTGTATTGATTTGGAGGCCATTCCAGTGAATTAAAGAATCCACAATCATTTAATGGAGTCCTGATTCTGTGTGTCAAGAGTATTTTTAATTGTTTGTCAGTGTATTCTTTTTTTAAGCAACTTATTGACCAGAGACATGTTAATGTCTTTTGTTACCTGAATGTTATTGACCAGAGACATCTCAGCATTCACTTACATAACAAATCACTGGCCACAGGTGTTAGTTTCTGCAAAAATCTCATGGTCAATAATGTATTAACTGGAACTTTCTTTTACATTTCATGTTTAAAAGCACCATTAGTTCCAAAACCCTGAGGTGCCGTCTTGTTCACTCTGTTTCTGGAAAAGCTGAGGGGTCCCCACCATGCCTGCCATTCCCCAACTCCCAGCCGGGTGTACTTTCTAGCTCTTGCAATGGGAGCTGGGCACGCGTCTCCTGTGTCACATGCCTGCTCTCTTTGGGCGGAGCAGCTGCCCCCGTTCCGCGCTGAAATAGGGCGAGGCAGCAGAAGAACACTACAGGTTTGCTCAGGTGTCTTGCTTTACATAATGGTTACAACATTCCACTTTCTAGGAAGGCTCAGCCACTGGTGAAACTTCTTTGGGACATTAAGAAAAAGCACATGGTGCCTTGTGTATGCAAGGCTAAGGACCCAGTTCAAGAAGCTGTGTCTGATTGCCAGTCAGTTAGGCCACGTTCACACTCGACCAGGTGGTCTGGTGTGCAGCTCCCTTTGCTAGCCTCTGCTGGCCTGTGAGCAGTGGAGGTCTGGCACCACGCTCCATCACAGGGCATGCCTTGTTGCCAGGGTAGCTCCTTTAAATACAGGACATTTTGGCGCTGAAGCACACCTTTGAGGCACCTGCCTAGCAGTTCTCATCTAGGGTTTAGTCCCTGTTCATCTGCTGTGGGTTTGGTGGTGACCGCCTTGAGGGTGGGAATTGTGTCTCATGCCTCCACAGCACCTTCCCGATGCCTGGCTGGCAGAGGCACCAGACCCCTTCCTTAACCAGTTTTATTGCTCCCCTGTGGGGTGCTGGGTCCCAGGAGGTAAAGGCAGAGGAAGGCGGAGTGGGGCTCAGCATAGGGAGGGCTGATCCTCGAGCAGTAGGGGGCATCTGCGGTGGGCCGTCCTGGTTTCTTCTGCCGGCAGAGTGTCTCCTTAAGGTGGGTTGCAGGTCTTGGGCTCTGGGTCCTTTCCAACACAGACTGTGACTTTATGACCTGTCCGTCATTGTTAAAACAGCAGTGTGGGTTGCATGTGGTGTGTGGCCCTGGTGGTGTGGCTGACCTTGGCAAAATCTCTCACCTCCGAATTGGTTTCCTGTTGGCTCCCAGATGTAGAGGAGTAGTAAGGTGGAATATCAGACAGATTGAACTGAGCTGTTTTCACTTACCGTCAGATTCAGGATCAACCACGTCTGTGTCCCCGCTGGTTATATGATCTGAGAGAATGACTTCTGTGAGGTTAGCAGGCAGAAATGGTGTAGGGACAGATGTTTACTGTGGCCAGTTTCGGACATAGGTCATCTCTGTAACGTTGTGTTACATGCCTTGGTATTTTCACAGCCCTAGGGCAGTGCCTTGTACATCATAGGAGCTGGGAGGCTCTCAGCGCAGATACACAGTCAGGCAGAACAGGATTGAAGCGTCATCTGTGTGGGATGCCAGCCAGAGATGGAATCACAGTTCAGTATGGCCTGGCCTGGCCTGCCACAGTCATGCTGGTGAAATGTGATATTTACATTACTCCATTCCCAGCTTGCCTTTCAATGTAAAGTTTACTATCGGTGCTTGAGTGGGAAATTGTGGGTGACCGTTTCCCACCATTTCCATGTGAACCCTGCATGGCAACAACCTGATCCAGACCCTGCCTCCCACGCCCGAATTTCACCTGAAGGGCCCCACCTTCTTCTCTTCCACTCTCCTAACTTGTGCTGGGGCCTACAGTGCCTGTGGAAGGAAGGAAAAAGAAACCTGAGAGGACCAGGAGGATGGGCGGTCTGAGAGCTGGGATCAGCCATCATGGGCTCCTCCAAGGGGGCACCCTTTGTCCACTCTGCAGGTCTGAGACGGTGGAGATGACGCTGTCCATGTGGTGATGGTATTGATTATCTTGTCCATGGCTTAAGTGTAAGCAGCTGTAGATGAGAACTATATCCTTAAAATAACAACCTTTTGAACGATTTCACATATAAACAAAAACAAAGTAAATGAAGGCCCACATGTACGTTGTCATGATCATTACTAGCCCCGTGGGCCTCATATCAGCATTATTTTACACCCACCCCACCCCACACCCAGCATGAAGCACTGAGGGGCTGCATTGGGGTGTGGAGCAGCAACTAGGCAGATATCCAGCACACGGAAGGGGTACTCCAGGATTACTCCTCTGGATCAGAGGAGTAAAAGGCAGATATGCAGAGGTCAAGTACTCACGGGTAATGAGCACAGACCAAGGAGCAGAGGAGAAAAGCCAGACTGGCTAGAAGGAGCAGGAAGAATGCTGGGGTTCACTTTGCGGAGGGTGTCTTTTATGTGGGGTGGCCTTTGTAGCTGAGTGTCTCAGTGGGTGTGGGGCAGGCCCTGCAGGATCTCCCGGGAGGCCCCCAAGGCCTCACCTGCCTTAGTGGGGGAGTCACTGCCCCTCTCCACCCTCCATCTGTGAGACTGATGGGCTGATGGGGCACCTCACAGAATCATCGGCTCTGTGGCATTCTTTTGGGTGGGATATGGCGGGTGGCTGATTTTCCCATGCAGAGGAGAAATGGAAATGAGAGCTTTTAGTGTATGTTTGATGACATGTACATTGGTCAGAGGTACCCCTGCCGTGGGTCCCACCCAGGCAGGCAAGCTGCAGCATCGTTGACAGGACAACGAAAGGTGACTTCTGCATCTGGGATGGGTCACCAGCTCTGGGTTTTGCTCCTGTGTTCAGTGGCATTTCCCTGTCGGGTCTGCACGCTGGTGTGTTGTCTCTGCTTCCGTGTTCCTTTGGGTGACTGGAGGTGGTCGCCTCCAAAGGGCCCTTCGGAACTGCTGGGAGGGGCTCCAGGCCTTTTTCTGGGCCCGCAGGCGAGGCTGACTTCATTCTACCTGACCTCCCTGGTTCTTGCTCTGCATGTTTACTTTGATTGCAAGATTGGCCTCCAGGCCGGTCTAGACACTGACTTGGGGGTGAAGTTGCCCACCCAGGTGTTGGTCAGCATCCTGAGCCCCCGAGGCCTGGGCAGAGGTGGGGATGGTGGAGCACAGGCCACACTTTCACAGGAGAGCGTAGAGCTGGCCTCGTGACTGTTGACTGCATTTTCTGTTGATGCCACAGCCCTGGGCACACCTCCCCACCTTCTCTGAAGACGGCAGTGAAATGACCCAGCAGAGCCGGGATGGGTGGAGCAATGCGACAGTTTTTGTCTTGTGGGGGAATCTCCCCTTCCTGCCCTCTTTTCGTCTCTTGAGTTTACTCACCTTGAGAACTGTCCTTTGAATCTTCTAAGAGTCTGTGAACAGGTGAGGGACAAGCCCCTCTGTACCTGAGGCAGCCCTCGGCCTGGCCCACCCTGGCAGCAATGGCCAGCCCTTGCCTGCTCGGGGACTGTGGCAGTGGCTTGGGCCACTTCTGCTTGTTAGCCATGGGTGCACCACCAAGCCTTTGTGAATAATGAACTCCAACCATTGCCGTTTCTGCCTGCAGCCTGGAATTGTGTCGCCGTTTAAACGAGTATTCCTAAAAGGTGAAAAGAGTAGAGATAAGAAAGCCCATGAGAAGGTGACAGAGAGGCGCCCTCTGCACACTGTGGTGCTGTCCCTGCCCGAGCGCGTCGAGCCCGACAGACTGCTGAGCGACTATATCGAGAAGGAGGTGAAGGTAAGTCCACGGCCGCAGGACACACCTTGCCTGTCGCCAGCAAAGGCTCTCAGCGCACCACACGCTGCGGTCTGGGCCCGTTCCCACGTGCACCTTGGCTGACTCCCACGCGGGGGTGCACCCGTGGCGGTATGTCTGATACCTGGGTGCCCAGTCCCCAGATGGCTGTTTTCTGGCCTCATTTCTGGTTTTCTGTCTGGGAGCAAGCCGCCTCCTTACTCGTAAAGCCTGGCCGTGTGTTTCAGTTCCTTGGTAAAGGCTGAGAGCTGTCCCACGTGTCATTGTCACAGCCTAGGACACAGGCTTCTGAATCCTGTCAGAGACTGTGCCTGCTTGTGGATTAACATGACGGGCACTGCTGTATTTTTAGTGCTTCCCCTAAACACTGGAGTGAGAAGAAATGAATAAAAAGGTATAAAACTATGCGGTCAGAGAGAATGGGAAAGGGTGCAGCAGTAACGCGCGAGTCCTGTAAACTTGCGGAAGGAGCTGATGAAGGTGGGGTAGTGAGTTCACAGAGCTCTCGGAGCTGGACTCTCAGATGCAGAGCCGTCCAGCTGGTCTCGGGGGTGTGTGGGGGTGTGGGGAGGCACCGAGCATGTTGTGAACGTGCGGGGGGGTCTGCTCTCACCTGGCATGGCGGGAAGTGGGAGGTCTCCCTGGTGGAGACATAGCACTAGAGGGGCTTTAGACATGGGGCACCTGGCCCAGAGGAGGGTGGGGAGAGACCCAGTGTGAAGACGAGCAGATTGAGTCAAAACCTGTGGCTGGAACGGTGAGAATCGCCAACCCTGTTTCCCTCAAGCTTTCAGGAGGCCTGCAGCCTTCAGAAGGGTGCTTTTATGTGGAAGCCATGCAGCCCACAGAAGTGTTTCCTCAAATGACCCTGCTGTGACCACCCCGCCAGCCTGAAAGAAGCCGACGCTCTGCAGCTCTGCCCGTGCTCATGGCTTCTGTCATGGGCAGCCAAGGAGAAGTACATGTTTGAGGAAAGCATGTAACCTAGGGACAGAGCCCAGCACAAACACAAGAAGTAAACGTGAATGCAGTGGCAACAATGCAGAAACTGGAGGAAAAATAAAAGTATGTGATACTGTCAGAAAGATAAGAAATACTGTTAACTGTGAGATAATAGGAAAACAGATGGAGATAAGAGCTTTTGGAATTAATATCTTAATTATATATCATAAACAATTCTTTAGAGGGGTCAAAAGGTAAAGAAAATCATCCAGAAAGGATAACCAAAAGACAAAGTAAACAAAGATGAGAGAGAGAAAAAAAAAATAGAATCTATCCAAGAGGTTTAGCAGCTGACTCATGAGAAGAAGGAATGGAGGAGAGTGGGAGGAAGTTGTTAAGACAGCAAGGGCATTTTGCAGAATTCACCAACAGACGTGACTCTCAGATTGAAAGGGTCCCTTTCTGGCCCTAATAACTAGACAAATCAGCACTCTACAACATGAGCCTGCAGAACCCATTCTGACGAGGTTCCTGGGGGATGTGCTGCCTTAGTGCACAAGGATGCACCAGGAGAATGGAAAACACAGGTCCAGAACCGGAGTTTAGGCACAGGGAGGAGCAGAGGGGATTCCCAGGACGGGAATCTGGGAAACAGACCAGAGCAGCTCTGGGAGAACAGAGTGCGGATGGTTTTATATGTTGGCGTAGAGGCTGCTGACGAATTGGGAACACAGACTGTGCATTGGAAACAAAGCAAGTGAAAGGGTAGGCGTATATTACACCATGAAAATTTAAAGTTTGGGGGACTTCCCTGGTGGTCCAGTGGTTAAGAATCCACCTGCCAGTCCAGAGGATATGGATTTGAACCCTAGTCCGGGAGGATTCCATGTGCAGTGGAGCAACTAAGCTGATGTGCTGCAACTGCTGAAGCCTGAACTCCAGCGCCTGTGCTCTGCAACAAGAGGAACCAACACAGTGAGAAGCCCAGGCACTGCAATAAAGAGCAGCCCCTGCTGACTGCAACTGGAGAAAGCCCTTGCAGCAACAAAGACCCACTGCAGCCATAAATAAATAAGCAAAATAATTTTTTGGAAAAAAAATAAAGTTTGGGGACTTCTGCTTCCAGGAAGATGGAGTCAACATTTTCCCATTAAGTACAACTAAAAATCCTGGACATTGTGTATGTAACAACTATAAGAAGACTGAAAGGTAGAGAGATGGCAGAGCAGACCTCAGGACCCAAGCTGCGACCCAGTGGTGAGTTCCCCAATTCTGTTTTCCCTCATGTATCTCAAACTTGGAGCTGAAGAAGCTGGCAAACAAGAAGAACGAACAAAATTCACTCCCTCTGGCCAAAAGACCAAGAAAGGGATGGCTTAGCAGGATAGAAAATGTTTAACGGTACTTGCTCAGTTCCAACCAAAGGTGACTAAAAAAACCTATGGCCCCACCACTGCTTCTGCTTGGAAAGACCAGGTGGGGACCAGAACCCACCGCAGAGCAGGCTGAGGAAGGAGCAGAGACTTTTATCCCTAATGAATGCCGAGTGGAACTGAGGTGTCTGTGGAGACGTAGGGAGCCTGGAACTCTGCCCTCAGACAGCAGCAGAGACACACACCACCCCTCCTGTCAGTGGGGGCCACTTGGGGAGCTGGAATGCCGACTATGTCCAGCAGGGAAGACGAGCCCCCCCACTCAAGTGGTAGCAGGGGCCAGTAGGGAGTCGGCCCTTCCACCTGTGCTCCTTCCTGCTGTGGAACTGGAGCAGATTTTCTGACATTTGTGTCATCAGAGTCCTGGAGGGAGAAGAGATGGCTGGCTGGGGTGGGGTGGGGAGAGCTGGAAAATGATTAAAATAGTCATGGTTGAAATTTCTCTGATTTGGTAAAGAGACAGACAGAGATTCAAGAAGTTGATTGAACCAACAGAATAAACCCAAAGCAGTGCACACAAAGATATGCCGTAGTGAAATTTCTGAAAAGTGAAGACAGATTCTTGAAAGTAGTGAGAAGGAACACTTTACCCATGGGGAAGACAATGACAGCAGACTTCTCACCAGGGCCAGAAGGAGGTGACTGCCATCCTTCAAATGCTCGGAGACAAAGGCTGATGAGAGGGTTCTAAAGACGACTCTCACCCTCAAATAGCAGCTAAGAGATGGGCTGGTTTCTTGAAGGGCACAGACTACCACAGGTCACTAGTAAATAGATGACTTGAAGAGCCCTATAACTATTAAAGTAGTTTAATATCTAATTTGAAAACACCTGTAAAAAACTTCGCCAGGCTCAGGTGGTTTCTGGAAAATTGTGTCAAGCATTTAAAGAGTTAACAGACTGCACAATCTTCCAGAAAAACAAGAACAGAGGGAACACTTTTTAGCTTGTTTTTGAAGGTTAAGTAAATTGCAGACATGAACACAGTTACTTAGGTATAAATCTAATGAAACGTGTTAAGAGTTTGTATGCTGGAAGCTACACAACACTGATGAAAGAATCAAAGATCTGAATAGATGGAGAGATAGACCATGTTCATGGTTTGGGAGATTCAGCCTAATTAACATGTCAGTTTTCCCCAAACTGATATATAGGTTTGATACAATTCCTATCAAAATTCCAACAAGATATTTTACAGTTACGGACAAGAGTATTCTAAAAGTTATATGGAAAGGTTTTGAAAAAGAAGAGAAAAATGAGAGCAGTCAGTTTGCCTGATTTCAGGATGTACTTTAGAGCTTTAGCAATGAAGACTGTGTGGTAGCATCAGAGGGATCAGCACAATAATCAGTGGAACAGTATCATGAACCCAGAAACAGACCCTCACAAATACACCCAACTGATTGTTGACTGAGGTGCAAAGGCAAGTCAGTGGAGGAAGGGCTGTCTTCTTAGCAAATGGTGCTGGAGCCAATGGACCCCCATGGGCAGAAAAATGAACTACACTCTAAACCTCACATCTTACACAAAAATTAACTCAAAGTGGACAATGGAATTAAAGATAAAATGTAAAGCTATAACACTTTTAGGGGAAAACATAAGAGGAAATCTTTAGGACCTAGAGTAGGCAGAGTCATTAGACTTGACACCAAAAAGGGAACAATTGGTAAACTGGACTTCATAAAATTTAAAAACTTGTGTTCTGCCCAAGAATCCATCAGGAGAGGGAAAAGATGAGCTAAACACTGGGAGAAGATATTTGCAAGCCGCTTATCAGCTAAAGGTCTTTTATCTAGAATATGTAAAGAACTCTCAAAGCCTAATAATAGAAAAGCAAATAATCTGATTAGAACACGGACAAAAGTCATGAAGAGATGTTTCGTATAAAAGAAGGTATTCAGATGGCAATAGGCACATGAAGATGTTCAGCATCACTAGCCATTAGGGAAGTGCAAATTAAAATACAGCGAGACATCATTGCATACCTACCAGAATCACTAAAGTTAAAACATTAGAATACCAAGTGCTGGTGAGGGTGGGGAGGATCATTTTTGCATGGCTGGTGGGCTTATAAAATGGTGCAGCCATACTGGAAAACAGTTGGGCAGGTTCTTAAAGACTAAATCTGCAACTGCCATGTGACCTGGCAGTTGCATTCTGAGTATTTCTCCCAGAGAAATGAAAATTTAAGTCGACACAATAACGTGTACATGAATATTAAAAGCCACTTTATTCATAATAGCCAGAAACTGGAAATACCCAGATGTCCTTCAATAAGTAGATGGTTAAACAGGTGATGGACAGCCATACTGTGGGACCTTACTCAGCTGTAAAAAGGTGAGAATTACTGATTCCTTGAGCAGATTCCAGGAATCTGCAGAGAATTAAGCTCAGTGGAAAAAAAAACCAATCCCCAAAGTTATATACTGTATGATTTCCTTTTATAACATTCTTGATATGACAGTTATTGAAATGGAGAACAGAGAGGACTTGGTAGGGTTTAAGGAGGAGACCAGGTGGGTGGGAAGTGGGTATGCCTGCAAAAGAGAAATGGGAGGGACCTGGTGATGGAATGTTCTGTAGATCGACCATGTAGTCAGTATTCCAGTTGTGGTCCTGTGTGATCACAGGATGTTTACCTTAGGGGGTGACAGGGTGTGGTGTACAGTGGATCTATGTGTATTCTTTCTTAGAACTGCATGTGATTTATAATTATCTTAAAGGTTAAAAAAAAAATGAAAGGTTATGCATAAAGTTGTGATTTCAGTATGTCTTGGCACAGTCATGAAGTAGAATTATACATAACAGAATGATCTAAGCGCCAGGTACTGCTTAGGTAGTAGATAATCTAAATTGTGAGAGGAAAGGAAGACGTGGGAGTGGTGGTAGACAAGAGGTGAATCTTTCTTTGCCATAACTGGAAATCACCAGCTTCTGTCTTAAATTGACGAATCAGGCAGTAGCAACGTAAAACCTTTATTTAGAAAGTTAGTCCTAGATCCAGAAGACTCAGAGTTCCTGCCCCTAGGGACTAGTGTATAGAGTTGCCTGGAGTGGGGCCAGATTGTTCTTTGTTAATAAACACTTTGGGGGACTGTGTAACCTTTTTTTAAGCTTTGTAAATGTATTACTTTGATAAAGTAAAAACCGTGACAGCAACACAACCTGCTAGTGGTGAGGAAACTTTTACTCCCACATACTGGAGTGTGGTTCCTTGTGAAAAGTATTTTGTATTTAGAATGAACATTACTAACATGAAAGTGAGAGGCACATAGTAGTAGCTTTCTCTGTGTTGAATGCTTACTGTGTACAGCCACACTGTTTACCATTTTAACTCTCTTTCTCCTTGAATCCCTACCCTGCCTTTTTAAAGCAGAAGCATCCTTCTTCTAGTTGGCATCCCAAGCTGACATTTGTCCTGGAGGAACACAGTACAGTGCAGGCTTGGGCCTTGTGAACTCACACTCTGGCTTTGAATTCTTGGGCCAGCAGTGGGTACTCACATGTGTGATAGCAAACCCAAACCCAGGATGCTTCCCCCACCCCACCCCGGGATGCTTCTTGATGAAGCATCTGCAAGCATCATCAAGCATCTTGATTTCTTAATATGTCTTACTTATTGTATTTTTAAAAGTTAAATATATAAGTTATGGGCGTGATGCAAAATTTAGATGGTGAGGAGATTCCTGGTGAAAAGAGGTTCCCTAGTTCCCACCCCCACCCCCACCTCATCAGAAGGAATTCCTGGCATCAATTTCTTGTGTGCCCCTTCAAGGGGGATTTGTCCGTACACAAGATCACATGTGTGTGTGTCCCCAAATGATTACCTTGTGGGTACTTTGCACCTTGTTGTTTACAGGCAACAGTGTATCGTGACATACCTTGGAAGCTGAGGGCACATAAAGCTGCCTTGTCCATTTCGCTGGCTGTGTAGTGTTCCATTATCTAGCTGAACCATATTTTTGTGTAACCAGTGGTCTGTTCATACATATTTGTCTCTGTTACACACATTTTACTAACTCTCTAGGATAAATTCCAGAAGTAGAATTTCTGGGTGTAAAGCTTTGTTTCTATTTTGACAGACATTTCAAGGTTGCCCTTCATGTAAGAGTTAAGCTGGTAGACACTGTTGTCAGTCTGGGAGAATGCCTGTTATTTGTACTCTTAAGGAGCCACACAGTGTACATGAAGGCTTTTCGATCTTTGCCAATCTGGTGGTCTTAGTTTGTTTCATCACAGTTCATACTTACAAGTGAAGCTGTGTATCTTTTCCCAAGTCAGATCTGCTAAGTGTCTTTCTACAGCTGTTTTCCTGTTGAGTGGTTTGTGGTTTTCCATACATTTTCCCCAGCACTCAGTGTGGTTGGTAAGTTCCCCCTTTGCTGTAAAGTCAGTTGTAAGTTTTCCCTGTTTGTCTCTTGTTGTTGTTCAGGGACGTCTGGGTTCTCTAAGAAGCAGAGCCTGAAACTGGAGATTGTGTTGGATGATTCAGACCATGTTCTCAGGAGAAGGGCAGGGAAGGAAGCAGGATGGGACAGAGGAAAAAGATATGTATCAGCCCACTTATGGGCATGTAAGGGGCACCTGAAGGCCACACAGGCACCTCGCTGTCCCCAGTATGCAGCAGCTTCTCTACCTCCTCCTCATGACCCAGGCCAACCCTGTAGAACAATGCCGCCTTTCTCTGCTTGCTTCTCTGTGGTATCAGGAGGAGACTGCAGTTTTAAGTGTAGATCCCTTTTGTTTCCCTTCACAGGAGCATTTTATCAGTAGGGCCAGGCTCTCAGAACCTACAGAGCCAAAAGTTTTAGGGCTGGGGGCACACGTTTCTCAAGTGTGTCTCTTGGGTTGATGGTGACCAGAGCCACTCCCACTGCCCTACTTTGGGCCCCCAGACCCATGCATTCTGTACACCGGGGACCAAGCGTGGTCTAATGACTGTTGCATTCAGATGTGCCCTGCATCTCTGAAGAGATGGCATCGTTTCAGATGTCCTTTCTGGATGTGCCCCCAACCCTGAAGAGGACCTTGCTGGCCACCTGGGCCTCTGAGTTTCAACAGTGTCTCAGACGCTATCTCCCACACACCTTGAACAGATTTTCCTCGAAGTAAGTGATGGAATGGGGTGGTGGGCTGGGACGTCCCTGCAGTATCAGTGTTACCAACTCGCTCTCTGGGGGCTTGGCCTCTCCTGCAGGCACTTTCTGAGACGAGTCCGGCTCGGAGATTGCCCCTCTGCATTGGAGCAGTGCACTCAGTGGTGGTGTCCTTCTTTGCATACATCACATGGGACCCCAGTTGGCTCCCAGCAGCTCTCTTGACACTGGGAACCCCTCTACTCCAGTTGTATCTCTGTAGGACCTGCATACCAACCCCGCCCTCCCATCCCTTGCCTTGCCATTTGACCGTTTACGGTAAGTCACTGCCCACTGCAGTGAGCACGCCTGCCCTTGCTCCTGGTGAATAAGTGCTGCCCCCCTGGCTTCTGCTTTCCCAGGGTCGTGTTTTCCCCCTTGCTCCAGGAAAAGAGAAGTAAAAGTCATGTCTGACTCTTTATGACCCCATAGACTCTACAGTCCATGGAATTCTCCAGGCCAGAGTACTGGAGTAGGTAGCCTTTCCCTTCTTCAGGGGATCTTCCCAACCTAGAGACTGAACCCAGGTCTCCTGCATTGCAGGTGGATTCTTTACCATCTGAGCCGCAAGGAAAGCCCAAAGCCTGGTTCTAAAGCACCTCCTTGCTTCACCTCAGAGAACAGCCACCACAGAGCTGCCTGGTGGTGCCAGCACCTCTGCCAGCCCGTTTGTTCCAGCTTGTCCTTGAGAATGGGGTATCTTCCTAGCCCTCCCAAGGAGCAGGGGCGGTCTTGGGGTTCTGTGTCTTACACGGCAGATCCCGACCAACAGGCCTACCTCTCTGCATCTTTTGAAACCTTTATCCACAGTTCTGCCATCTCCACTGGGTTTAATATAGGCTTCGAGTTTGCTGAGCTAAGCTGTTCTAGCAACGAGTGAGAGCTGTGTCCGGGCCCCTGACCAGGGTTAAGGTTTAAGGGCAGAGCTCCATAGACAGTGCTTGTCTACATGGACTGGTAGGATTCCATCCCCTCCACTTGGTACCTACTGCTCCATCAGTGTTCAGGCTTCTCTGTTTAGTAGGACCAGCAGGTCCCAGTCCTGCTATGCTGAAATTTGACTTCAGGAACCGGTCTTTTGCTGGGAAGGAAGAAGGCAGACCCCACGGAGAAGTATTGTCAAGAAAGTTGCCCATCCTGGTGAGGCCTGTGTGTAATTTGCAAGCAAGGCAGGTGTGTGTGTGTGTGTGTGTGTAGGTCTCAAGTGCATCTCCCTAGGTGTCCCCCATCCAAGTCTCAGAGGCCCTCCCTCCCATCAGCACCCATGCTCTGCCATAGGAAACTTGTAGGTCAGGGCTAAAGAGGTGGATGTTATGGGGAGGCTGACTTAGGCTTGAGGTACAAATGGGCTTTTCTTGTATCTCATTAACAATTGTTTTTGGAAGTGCTTTCGGCTGTTTAGAGCTGAAGTGGTGAGCTCACCAGTATGCTCCTGAGTTAGCTGCAGTCTCTATAAGGGCAGCAGAAAGAGCGGTGGGGATAGCTGGTGCCCAAGACAGTCCACTTTTGATACGAGTGCTGATTGAGCTGATGTGAGTGCTCGTCAGATGTTCCCTTGGTCTCTATTGTCCCATCACACTCATCCCTCTGTAGCAGAGTCCTTGACATTCTAGGCTGAGTTCATTGGCACATATACATCTGACACCATGTTACCTCACAGCAGGTGTGTACTGGTCCCTGACGTTGGTGTAGGGGGCACTGCGTGTTGGTCAGCACTGGCCAGGGAACTGCCCAGGGCAGTGTCAGATCTGTCCAGAAGGCCCACACTGTCCCATCTCGAGTTCTAGGAGGGATGAGAGCTGCTCGTTACCTTTTTGGTAACATTTGTTTTACTAGTACATGTTGTACAGAGAAAAAAAATCTCAAATGAGTGAGGCCTCACCTCTGTGAAGACAGTAGAATCTCTTTTGGTGATTTGTGAGCCTGAATTTCAAGCATTGTGGCACTTTGAGAAAGATGAGACAGTGGTGG
Organism: Odocoileus virginianus; assembly: GCF_023699985.2. Taxonomy (NCBI): domain Eukaryota; kingdom Metazoa; phylum Chordata; class Mammalia; order Artiodactyla; family Cervidae; genus Odocoileus; species Odocoileus virginianus. The sequence continues at coordinate 40,346,268 of NC_069674.1, forward strand.
TGACATTGTGTCCCCCAGGCCATGTAAAGGCAAGAGTAGTTCTTGTGCAGCCCTGAAGACGTAATACCAGGGCATTTTTATATGACCCCAACTTATTCAGTTTTTTTTTTTTATTAAACTATTTGAATTTAAACAAAACTAACAATTTTGGATGATGCAAATCTAGAAGTGGTAACTAATATATAGTATAATATGGATTATATTTAAAAAAGCTTTTAGCAAATACAGTTATTGAGTAAAGCTAGGAAAAGATTTTTTCATTGTGGCGAAGTATGCATCACATAAAATTAACCATGTTTAAGTATATATGTATATATATATTTTTTTTAAGTGTATGTTTCATTGGTAGTAAGTACATTCATATAGTTGTACAGTCATCATCACCATCTACTTCCAGATCTTTTTAATCTTCTCAAACTGAAACCCTTCCCATTAAACAATAACTTCCTATTCCCTCAGCTCCTGGCAACCACCATTCTGCTTTCTGTCTCTCTAAATTTGACTCTTCTAGGGATCTCATGTAAGTGGAATCATACAGTATTTGTCTTTTGTGATTGGCTTTAACTACATTTCGTATAACGTACTCAAGTTTCATCCATGTTGTAGCATGTGTCAGAATTCTTTTTTTTTTGGAGACTAAATGCTATTGCATTGTATATATATTCTCTTCAGCTATCAGTGGGCATTGGTTTGTTTCCACCTTTTGACTATTCTGAATAATGCTACTGTGAACATGGGTATACAAGTGTTTGTTCTGGTCTCTGCTTTAAATTTTTTTTCTTTTTCTAATTGTGTTAAAATACAGCATAAAACATACCATCATAAACATTTTGAAGTGTGCAGTTCAGTGGGATTAGATGCGTGCACATGATTGTGCAGCCATCACCACCACCTATCACCGTAACTCTTTTTATCTTGTAAATCCAAAACTATACCCATTAAATAAAAATTTCCCATTCTTTCTTCCCCACAGCCCCTGGCAACCATCTGTCTTTCTGTGACTGTGAATTTGACTACTCTAGAAACCTCATATTAGTGGAATCATACGCATTAGTGTTTCTGTAACTGACTTATTTCACTTAGTGTAATATTGTCAGTTTTTACCTGTGTTGTAATGTATTACAGAATTTCCTCCCTTTTTAAGGCTGGACAATATTCTCATGTATGGATGCACCTCATTTTGCTTATCCATTCATCCGTCAGTGGACACTTGGGTTGCTCCCATGTTGTAGTTATTGTGAATAATGCTGCTATGAACATGGGGGTACAGAAGACTCTTTGAGACCGTGCTTTCAGTTCTTTTGGGGGGTGTGTGTGTGTGTGTGTGTGTAACACACACCCAGAAGTGGAATTGCTGGGTCATATGGTAATTCTGTTTTCTAGTCCCATCAACAGTGCACAGGTGTTCCACTGTCTCTACATCCTCACTAACTTGTTGTTTTCTGTGTGTGTGTGTGTGTTTTAATACATATTTATTTGGTTGTGCTGGATCTTAGTTGGGGCACACGGGATCTTTGATTTATGTTGTGGCCTGCGAACTCTTAGTTGTGGCATGTGGGATCTAGTTCCCCAATCAGGGATTGAACCCGGGCCCCCTGCATTGGAAGCTTGAAGTCTTTGCCACTGGACCACCAGGGAGGTCCTTTGTTTCTTTGTTTTTGTTTTTCACTAGCCATCCTAATGAGTGTGAGGTACTATCTCATTGTTGCTTTGATTGTATGTATTTAGTGACTAGTGATCTTGAGCATCTTTTCATGTGCTCACTGGACATTTGTGTATCTTCTTTGTGGCTTCTCTGGTGGCTCAGTGGTAAAAGAATCTGTCTACCAGTGCAGGACACATGGGTTTGGTCCCTGGGTCAGGAAGATCCCCTGAAGTAGGAAATGACAACCCACTCCAGTATTCTTGCCTGGAAAACTCCATGGACAGAGGAGCCAGGTGGTCTGCAGTCCATGAGGTTGCAGAGTCAGACATAACTGAGTGATTGAGCATGCCCCACACACATATCTTCGTTGGAGAAAAGTCAGTTCAGGTCCTTTGCCCATTTGGCATCAGCTGTCCCTTGTTGAGTTTTAGGAGTTCTCTTGTCAGATAGATGATTTGCAGATATTTTCTTCCATTCTGTTGGTTGCTGTTTTACTCTGGATAGTGTCTCTCAATGTACAAAATTTCAAAGTCTCATTGAACTCCACAGTCTGTTTTTCCCTTTGTTGCCTGTGCCGTTGGTGTCATAACCAAGAAGTCATTGCCAAATCTAATATCACAAAGCTTTTGTCCTATGTTTTCTTCTAAGAGTTTAATGTCTGCTTGGAATTCTTTTACATGTATATCCAGAAGTGGACTTACTGGATCAAAGATTAATTCTATGTTTTATTAAGTTATGACCGTACCGTTTTCATTATTGACTGAACCATTTTACATTCCCACCAGCAGCGTGCTAGGGTTCCAGTTTCTCCATGTCCTCATCATCGTATTATTTTCTGTTTTGAGAGTAGCCCTTCAGATGGGTGTGAAGTAATATCTCATTGTGGTTTTGATTTGCATTTTCCTAATTACTAGCGATACTGAGAATCCTTTCATGTGTTGGCCATCTGTATATCTCCTTTGGAGAAATGCTTATTTAAGTCTGTTGCCTATTTTTAAATCAGGTTGTTAGTTTTTTGTTGTGGAGTTACAGTTCTTTGTATATTCTGGGTATTAACTTCTTGTCAGATATCTGATTGCAATTATTTTCTCCCGTTGGGTAGGTTGCCTTTGCACTCTGTTGATTGTGTCCTTTGATGTACCGAGTTTTAAATTTTGATGAAGTATGGTTTATCATATTTTTTTTTTCTTACTGCCTATGCTTCCCCCCCACCCCATTAAAATTTTTTTAAAATTGTGGTAAAATACACATAATGTAAAATTTACCATCTTAACCATTTTAAAGTGTAGAGTTGAATGGTTTTAACATTCACGTTGCTCTGCATCCTTTACCACTGTTCATGTTCGGAATTGTTTTCACCTTGCCACACTGACACTCTGAACCTGTTAAACAGTAACCCCATTTCTCCGTCCCCGCAGTGTCTGGCAACCACCGTTCTGCTTTCTGTCTCTGTGAATTTGACCACTCTAGGTACCTCATATAAGAGGAATCATGTAGTGTGTGCCTTTTTGTGCCTGGGTTTATCAGCGTTGTTGGAAGGACTGATGTTGAAGCTGAAACTCCAATACTTTGGCCGCCTGATGCGAATAGCTGACTCGTTTGAAAAGACCCTGATGCTGGGAAAGATTGAGGGCAGGAGGAGAAGGGGGCAACAGAGGATGAGATGGTTGTATGGCATCACCAAATCGATGGACATGAGTTTGGGTAAACTCTGGGAGTTGGTGATGGACAGGGAGGCCTGGCATGCTGTGGTTCATGGGGTCACAAAGAGTCAAGACACGACTGAGCAACTGAACTGAACTTACCCGCGTAGTAGCATGTGTCAGAATTTCCTTTTTAACAATGAGTAATACCATTGTTTATAACACATTTGGTTTATCCATTCTTCTGTCACGAATTGAGGTGTTTCCATGTTTTGTGACTGCCTGTGCTTTTGGTATCATGGCCAATAAGTCATTGTCACACCCGATGCTGTGAAGCTGTGCTTCTCTTTGTGTTTTCTTCTAAGAGTCTTTGAGTTTTAGGTGTTTGATCCATTTGAGTTAATTTTTGTATATTGTATATAGGTGTTAGGTGAGGGCCCAACTTTATTCTTTTTTTGTGGAATGTTGTTTTCTCAGTATCATTTGTTGAAAAGATTGTCCTTTTCCCATTGACTGGTCTTGGTACCTGTGTCAGAGATCAACTGATACTGTGTGTGAAGGTTTATTTCTGACTGTCTGTTCTATTTCACTGCTCTGTATGTCTGTCTTTATGCCAGTTCCACACTATTGGTTATTGTGGCTTTGTAGTAAGATTTGAAATCAGGAAATGTGAGGCTAGATATGCAAGGGTTTGCATGGAAAGACCTCTGCTGACTGTACATCTGTAGAAACGTTCTGGAATGTTCATTTGTGACAAGCTAAGTATGAGCCAGTAACTAGATGTGCTGCTTATTTATTTCTAAACTGCTCTCTGTCAGAGGGCTGTATTCTCAGCCCTGTAGAGTGGGGAAATAAATACACAGTTTGAAATGAAGTGAGGTGAAAGTCGCTCAGTCGTGTCTGACTCTTTGCGACCCCATGGACTGTACAGTTCATGAAATTCTCCAGGTTAGAATACTGGAATGGGTAGTCTTTCCCTTCTCCAGGGGATCTTCCCAACCCAGGGATCAAACCCAGGTCTCCCACCTTGCAGGTGGATTCTTTACCAGTTGAGCCACAAAAGAATCCCAAGAATACTGGAGTGGGTAGCCTATCCCTTCTCCAGCGGATCTTCCCGACCCAGGAATCTAACTGGGGTCTCCGGCATTGCAGACGGATTCTTTACCAACCGAGCTATCATGGAAGCCCCAATACACAGTTTAGTTTTATTTTCTGTCCCTCACCCCCACCTTAGAAAGGATAAACTCTAAAGCTTTTCAGAATCAGTATGCATTTCGTTATGGAGTCCCCCAGCACTCACTGAACAGCTTTTGGAAGCAGCTTTTCTGAAGTTGTGTAGAACTGGCTGTGCTTAGACTCAGCTTGTGTCTGCCACTGTGCCCCGTGTCCGCTTCTGCTGGTTCCTCTCCTCTCTCTGCAGTTTTCTCTGCATGGGCAGGTGGTTGCCAGGCACAGCAGGTGGTGAACCAACTCAAGCCTCTGTGTTTCCCTTCCTTGCATTTGATAATCCCCAGAGTGACCTGCCTGCTTGGTTCCCCAGTCAGAGAGGCCTCTGAAAACAAAGTTTGATTTCTTTCCTCCCAGTCAATACCTTTTATTTCCTTCTCTTGTCCTATTCCATTAGCTAGGACTTCCAATACTGTATTGAAAAGCAGTGGTGAAAGGGGACATCCTTTCCTTTTTTTTTAAAAGAAAAGGGTGGAATTTAATCTTTATTTACAGGACACTGCAAGATATGAAATTCCACACAGAAATAAGAAACCCATTGAGAGGAGAAGCTTCATACAGTATGTACAGTTTGGAACTGTTCAAGTATAGTTTTGTTGTAAAAAGTGCTACAATAACAAACCACATTTAAAAAGAGTTCTTAGTAGAGAAACAGTAAGACAAACTTATACCAAACATAGTACACAACAAACAACTTTAAGCCTCAGATGTACATCTGAGAGGTGAAGGTCCCAGCAGAGCCATCCTGCACTTGGAATGTGTAGCCTTCAGAGGTAGTTTCTGGCACAACATTTTGATCTTCCTCTTCCTCTACAGAGAAATACTTCTCAATCAAGTTTAATGAAGCTTTGTACACAGACTTATTTTCATGGTTTTGCAGAGCTTCAATTTTGTCCAAACCTCCACATTCTTCAATCATTATACTAAGTTTCTCAGTTTCACTTAGTTTCTCAGCAGCCCGAAAGATATTTGAAATGGCATCCAGAATAACCAGAACAATTTTGGTATCTTTTGCAGTTAGGAGGTTCATCAACAGCTCTATTATGCCACAATGAACAAGGTACACAATCTGCTCAACAGTTCCGCCACTTGTATAGTTGTTCACAGCCCATGCGGCTTCCTTTTGTGTCTTAAAGTCTGCCTTTGAGAGAAGGCCAACAAGGAATGGGACTAATCCATGATTCACAACTTGTTGTATCTGGTCCTGGCGGCCAGCTGTGATGTTTGACATTGTCCACGTAGCTTCCTTCTGAATATTAGTTTTGGAGTTTGTTAGCAGGCTAGGAAACACGGCAAGTGCTCCTGCATCTATTACAACCTGTGTTTGTTCATCTGTCCCAGTGACAATATTTCCTATGGCTCTGAGTGCAGGAATCACAATTGGCAATTCAAGTAGCTCCTAAAAGCTTCACAAGTTGGGGTACAACCCCAGTTTTCACAACCATTTCAATCCGTTCATTTGGACCGTCAGTAAGGTAAGAAATAGCCCAGCAGGTATCAGCTAATACTTCTGGATCATCGTGATGCAGGAGACGAACTAAAGTAGGAAGAATCTGCTCAATAGCCTCTAAGGGGGGTGCAGGATTCTTGTTGCGACAAAGATTTGAAAGGGACATCCTTTCCTTATTCTGATCTTAGGCCATCTTAGAACTTCTTGCCGTTAAGTGTTGATATTTACTGTAAGGATTTTGTACATGCTCCTTATCAGGTTGAGGAAATTCCCCTCTGTTTCTAGTTTGCTGAATTTTTGTTATGAATGATTATTAGATGTCAATCAGATGCTTTTTCTTCATCTATTTGATATTATGATTTTTCTTCAGCCTGTTAATGTGACAGGTCACATTAAATGATTTTGAATGTAGAGTCAACTTTGCATATCTGGGATAAATACCACTTGCTTTTGGTGTATAACTCTTTTTAAACATTGTTTGGATTGGATTTGCCAATGTTTTGTTGAGGATTTTTTTATCTCTTTATGAGAAATATTGATCTTTCCTTTCTTACAGTATCGTTGGTTTTGATACTAAGGTAATGCTGCCTCATAGAACGGGCTAGGAAGTATTTTCTCTCTTTTCATTTTCTGGAAGAGTATAGAGACTTGGTATAATTTCTTCCTTAAATATTAAGTCAAATTCACCAGGGAACCTGTCTGGGCCTGATACTTTCTGTTTTAGAAGTTATTATTGATTCAGTTTCTTTAATAGCTCATACCTATTCACATTATCCATTTCTTCTTGTGTGAATTTTGGTAGATTGTGTCTTTGGAGGAATTCCACTGGGATCTGAGAATATGCTTTATATGGTTTCTGTTCTCTTAAATTTATTTAGGTGTGCTTTATGGCCCAGAATATGTTCCATCTCGGTGAATGTTCATGTAAACTTGAAAAGAATATGTATTCTTTTGAATGATGTTGGATGAAGTAGTCTGTTAATGTTAGTTATATCCAGTTAATTGAGAAGGTTGAGTTCACCTTCATCCTTAATCATTTCCTGCCTGCTGGATCTGTCTATTTGTGAGAGGAGATGGGCGTTGAAGTCTTTGATTGTGTTAGTTGATTCATCTGTTTCTTCCTGTAGTTATCAGTTTTTGCCTCATGTGAATTTTAAGCTCTGTTATTAGGTGCATATACATTAAGGATTGTTATGTCTTAGTGACATGACTTCATTTTTATTTTATGTATTTATTTAACACCTCTCTTTAAAGTAGGTTTGTGTAGACAAAAGATAGTTGTGTTTTGAATTTTTTTCCAATCTGACAGTTTTTGTTTTTTAATTGGTATATTCAGACAGTTCACACTTAAAGTGATTGTTGATATCAGTGCATTAATAACAACCTGTTTGTTGTTCTTGTTTTTTGTTTTGTCTTCCACTCCTTTTTTTTTTCCGGTTGCACTAGGTCTTCGTTGCTTTGTGCAGGCTTTCTCTGGTTGCAGTGAGCAGGGGCTACTCTTCACTGCACTGCTCATGCTTCTCATTGCAGTGGTTTCTCTTGTGGAGCACAGGCTCTAGGGCATGCAGGCTTCAGTAGTTGCAGCGCACAGGCTTTAGCAGTTGCGGCTCATGGGCTTTAGAGCGCAGGCTCAGTAGTTGTGGCACATGGGCTGAGTTGCTTTGTGGCATGTGGAATCTTCCCAGACCAGGGATTGAACCTGTGTCCCCTGCATTGGCAGGCAAATTTCTATCCACTGTACAACCAGGGAAGTCCCCTTTATATGATTTTATTTGAGCATTTTGTATGATTCCATTGTTTCTCCTTTCTTAGCATATCAGTTTTACTTCTTTATGAATATTTTTAGTGGTTGCCCAAGGGTTTGCAGAATACATTTATATCTAATTTAAATCCATTTTCAAATAACATTACCTTGCTTCACAGGTGGTGCAGGTACCTTATAACCAAATATTTCCAGTTCCTCCCTCTGTCCCATATAATGTATTATCATTCATTTCACTTTTCCCTAAGCTATAATCACTGAATGCATCTTACAGTCTTTGTTTTGAACAAACTGTTATTTCTTAGGTCAATTACAATAAGAAAAGTATTTTACCTTCATATATTTCTTCTCTTAGGTTTTTTTCCTTGAAATAGATAAGTTGCTGACCAAATCATTTCCCTTCTCTCCAAATAAGTTCTCATTTCCTGCCAAGTAATCATGAAATCCCCCAATTTTTGTTTGTCTGAGAAAATCTTGATTTCCCCTTCACTTTTGAAGTTTCACCAGATACAGAAGTGTAGGTTGGTGTGTTTTTCTTTCAGTGCTTTAATATCTCACTCTTCTGTTGCTTGCATGTTTTCTGAGGACAAGTTTGATACAGTTGTTGCTATATTATTATTCCTGCTTGCTTCTTCCTAGGTAAGGTGCTATTTGCTGTTTTCTTGTGGCTTCAGGGTTTTCTCTGTCTTTGATTTTTTTTTGCAGTTTGAATATGATATGCCTAGATGCAGTTTTTTGGTTTTGTTTTTCATTTTGCTGTTTATCCTGCTTGATATCCTCTGAGCTTACTGGGTCTGTGGTTTTGGTGTTGAGGAAATTCTCAACCATTATTACTTGAGGTATTTCTTGTGTTTCTTTTTTTTGTCTGTGCCATGCAACTTGTGGGATCTTAGTTCCTCAATCATGGATCAAACCTGGGCCCTCCAACAGTAGAAGTGCAGAGTCCTAACCACTGGACCACCAGGGAAGTCCCTTCCTGTGTTTTTTTCCTCTCCTTTTTCTGGCAGTCCCATTGCACGTTTATTATACCTTTTGTAATTTTCTGTTTTTGAATATTCTGTTCCTTTTTTGTTTGTTTTTTCCTTCTCCCCTACCCCCACCCATTTCCTTTTCAGTTTGGAGAGTTTTTACTGACATATCTCTGAGCTCGTTGATTTTTCCCTTGTCTATGTCCATCTGCTGATGAACCCATCCAAAGCATTTTTCATTTCTGTTGTAATGTTTTTGGTTTTTAACATTTCTCCTTGATTTTTTTAGAATTTCCATCTCTTTGTTTACATTGCACATCAGCTCTTGGATGATGTTCACTTAATTATAACCCTTAGCATATTAATCATGAAAGTATTAGTCACTCAGTCATGTCTGACTCTTTGCAACCTCATGGTCTGTAGCCTGCCAAGCTCTTCTGTCCATGGAATTCTCTAGGAAAAAATATTGGAGTGGGTTGCCATTTCCTTCTCCAGGGAATCTTCCCGATGCAGGGATCGAACCTGAGTCTCCCGCATTGCAGGCAGATTTGTTACCGTCTGAGCCACCAGGCTAAGTAATTAAGTGCTAGTCACTCAGTTGTGTCCGACTCTTTGCGACCCCATGGACTGTAGCCCTCCACGCTTCTCTGTCCATAGAATTCTCCAGGCAAGAATACTGGAGTTATTAATCATAGATATTTTAAATTCTTGGTCTGATCACTCCAAAACCTCTGCTGTATTAGTTTGATTCTGATGCTTTTCCTGTCTGTCCAGTGTTTTTTTTGCCTTAGCATGCCTTGTAATTTTTTTTTTTTTTGCCTTGTAATTTTTTGTTGAAAGCTGGGTGTGGAGATTCAAGTGAGAGGAGCTGAGGTAAAGAGGTCTTCATGTGAGGCTATGTATTTATGTGGCCAGGAATCAGGCTGTGTTGACTGTTGGCTGCAGCTGTGTGCCGTTAAAAGGGTCCAATACCTGGCATCTCCTATTGTACGGGCGCCCCTGGGTGCAGTGGGGTTGCTGGGGAGGGGAGCGCTCTAGCCCTCTGATGAGTAGGTCTCTGTCGTCCAGGGAGCGTGTGCCCCTGGGCTCTGACCCTCACACACACGTCTTATTTAGGAGGGACAGAACTGCTGGGGGGCTGGAGTTGGTATTTACCTTTCCCCAGGTGGGCCAGGCCCTGGTCAAATAGTTTTCCTTGAGAAAAGGCCCTTGTTGAAGAGAGCAAAGTACCAGCCACAGTTGGAAGTGCTTTCTTCCCCCCGCCCCACCAGAAGCTGAAGACAACTTCTGAGAATCCTGGCTAGGGGGGCCTCCTGGAGGTAGAGCTCAAGTAAGCCGGAGGACCCGTGTGACTGGCCCCAGAGTTGTGTCTTAAGCTCATCCATGCCCACGTCCATCCCTTGGTCAGCCCCCTTCCGATATGCCTGCCCACTTGCAGCTAGCTTCTCCCTGTGGGCTGTGATTCTCTGTCCCCTGTTGCTCTCTCCAGTTTTGGCGGAAGCAGTTTGTGACCTTATTCTCTGATGGATCTGAGAAGACATGTTCATTTGTTCAGCTCTTTTCTTGTGAGAACAGTAGTGATGACTTTACATGTGGAACCAGATACACAAAGTTCATTGTCATCCTGTTAACAGTAACCTTAAAAATTAGAGGATCAGAAGTGTCGAGTGTAAGAGATCTATTCTTGGAGAGGAATCAGTATAACCCATTAAAGCACATTTAACACCTGTGGTAATTGGTGGTGATGTGAGCACAACTCACTCTGCGTCCGCGCCACACTCAAGACCCTAGTCATTGAGGTTTGTTAGCCAAGTGCTTCATGGCCTCCTGTCACTTCTTTTTCTGTGCTCATCGCTCAGCTGCCTGGCCCTTGATGATTTAATATGATGATTTAATACGTTTCCTTTTTAGCAGATTGTTCAGAGCTATTGTTTGCAGTTTCCAACTGTGATCCGGAAACACAAGCCATCCTTGTCTTTTCCTTTTATTTTTTTATCTTTTGGCCGCACCATGTAGCTTGTAGGTTTGAACCAGGGCCCCTGCAATGGAAGCCAAGAGTCCTAACCACTGGACTGCCAGGGAATTAGTTCTCTTATCTGCCTTTTTAGTATACAAATTCCACCAAACTAGTTTTGAGGTGTCCTTTGCAGGACTTTGATGACAACATTGATGCAGTGTGGTGGGAAGTGTGGGAGTATTCTCCTCAGCCAGTAGAGATTTTACTAAAAATTTGGAGCACACTGCCTAGAGGAGGCCCCCACTGCGAGCTGGGACTGCAGCCAGCCAGCCTGTGGTGGGAATATACAAGGCTTTCGCGATGTTCTATGGCCTTTGATGGTGTTGGCTCACCTTCCCTTGCTCATGGCACTTCCTCTCTCCACTTTCTTTCAGTATTTAGGTCAATTAACGTCCATACCAGGATACCTGAATCCTTCCAGTAGGACCGAAATCCTGCATTTCATAGACAATGCAAAGGTAACCCCATCTACCTGACTTAGCCTGCTCTACTCCCATCCCTGACCTCTGACCCTCAGCCTGCTCCATCTCCTAACTCTGACCTCTGACCCTTGTTTTCTGATACCAACTCTTGGCCCTCTGACCTTGGGCCTTTATGGCCATGAGGGGTGACCCAGTCCCATCATGTTAAGCGTGCACTTGGCCCCTGGCCTTACCTTTCCTCAGTCTGAACATTAACTTTTATTCTCCAGGCTTGCTCCTTGTGGTTTTGGACTGTTTTCAAAATTCACGTTTTCAAGATATCCAAACCACACCCCACAGGTCCGAATCTAAAGGCAGTTCCAGAAGAACCCTTCGTGTGGTTTGAACACAGCAGTGTCGTGGGAGCAAGCATGGGAGTGGCGCCCTGCTTGTCAGCACTGGCTGTGTGGGTTGCGTGCACCACACATGGTGCAGGGTCCCAGGGCAGCCCGTGGCCCTGTGTTTCTGATGCAGTGTGGTTCCTTCCAGAGAGCCCACCAGCTCCCCGGACACCTGACCCAGGAGCATGACGCTGTGATCAGTCTGTCTGCCTACAACGTCAAGCTGGCCTGGAGGGACGGGGAGGACACCATCCTCAGGGTCCCCATCCATGACATTGCTGCCGTGTCCTACGTGCGAGATGATGCCTCACACCTGGTGGTCCTGAAGACAGGTATGACTGGGGGTGGGGTCAGGAGGGTCCTTGCCAGAAGCAGCCCCCACCTCTGTCCTGAGGCGTGCGTTGTGGATTTCATGGCACTCTGGAGACAAGTTTCTACAATGTTGGGTCAGCCAACTGCTGCCTGCTGTGCCTGGGAACTAGCCCTCTCTCCAGAGAAGGGCAGTGACCCAGGAAGCTGTGGTCTCTGGGTCCTGAGCTCAACCACTATCTCGGTGCAGCCCCCTTTGGGGATGCTGGAGTGGCCTCTGGCACCCAGCCTGGTAGACACCCTGGGCGCAGGCGGCTCCAGAGGCTGAGGGTGGGGCCTTAGCTCAGCCTAACCAACATTCGGGCCTTCCTTTGGCCACACTGTCTTCCCAGTGCTGGCAGTGCAGGGAGGAGACCAGACCAGCAAGGAGCTCTCGATCTGTGAGACGCTCTGAGCATGTCCTTGTAGGAGAACCCGAGAGCCATCAGTCCCTGTCACCCAGCCCACTCCCCTTGCCTGATGAGGATACAGTGCCACCTTACTTGGCACTTGCCGACAAGCTGTCTGTCAGGGTCTGGAATCTCTGCCCCAGCATAAGTCCCTGAGAAGTGAGGAGAGAAGTCACGGTTCACTCATGCCATGCCCTTCCCGGGTGGATTCTCAGGTTGTCACTGTAGCATGGATGCCATCCCTGGGCTCCTTTAGGCACTGGCAATGGCTGGGTTGCCCCCTGGAGTCGTGCATTTCCAGGGGGCTGGTGGCGGTATGTGAGGGTGGCCAGCTGGATCGGCCTGGGCCACACACTGTGCTTCAGGCAGTGCAAAGGAAAAGTTGTATTTCTGCTTGAGGTTGGTAGTCCACACGGATCTGAGGGCTTTTTAAGAGCCAGGGCCCTGAGGAGCTTTCTCATTACTGACCCCTTGAGCTTCAAGGAAGTTCATATTAAAGGGCCCGTGAATCTGGTGGGGATGCGGCAGGCTACCTGCACAGGTAATGGGAAGGGTTTGTGAAGGTGGCGGCTGGAGTGTATCATAGCCCCTTGACTTTGTATGGCTGTGGCTTAGTGTCCCCCCACAGAGTCACACACACACACCACACATACTCACCGCACATACTTGTAGCACCCATCCACATACACTCATTCACATGCACTCACACACTCAGGTCCCACACACACTCACAAATGCTCACTTGTTCTCACACACACACATACACACACACTCCTGTTCTGTCATACTGCACTTTTGAGCACGGTCCCCTCTGTGCTCTGCTTATTTTTCATTTCCCTTCATTGTGTTCAGTAGTGGTGGTGGTGTTGCTCAATCGCTAAGTCATGTCCGACTCTTTGTGGCCACATGAACTGCGGCACGCCAGGCTTCTCTGTCCATCACTATCTCCTTGAGTTTCCTCAAACTCATGTCCATTGAATCAGTGATGCCATTCAATCATCTCATCCTCTGTCGCCCCTTCTCCTCTTGCCCTCAGTTTTTCCTAGCATCACTGTCTTTTCCAGTGAGTCAGCACTTCACATCAGGTGACTAAAGTATTGGAGCTTCACCTTCAGCATCAGTCCTTCCAATGAATATTCAGGACTGATTTCCTTTATGATGGACTGGTTGGATCTCCTTGCAGTCCAAGGGACTCTCACGAGTCTTCTCCAGCACCACAGTTCAAAAGCGTCAATTCTTTGGCATTCAGTTTTCTTTGTAGTCCAACTCTCACATCCATACATGACTACTGGAAAAACCATAGCTTTGACTATACAGGCCTTTGTTGTCAAAGTGGTATCTCTACTTTTTAAAACACTGTCTAGGTTTGACATAGCTATTCTTCCAAGGAGCAAGTATCTTTTAATGACAGGCATTATTTTGAACAACACAAAGCTGCCAACTTTTAACCATTTTAATCTAAAAAAAAAAAAATGCAATTTAATATGTCTCAAACTAGTAGAAAGCATGTGGCATGAATGATCTTATTTAGTCTCCACAAGAAACCTGTAAGGAGGATTCTGTTTCCTTCCACCTTTACCGGTGGACTCACTGGGAGCAGGTGGGTTGGGTGACTTGGCAGGGTCCCCCGGTTGTTTGATGGTGGCTGATTGGTTGAGGAACTGTGTAACTGCTTCCACCAGTGCTGCCCAGCTCCGTGGTGACTGCTTTTCCCTGCCTGGGGACTGTCCCTGCAGGAGGCCCGTGGTGTGGGGCCTCCCTGGGGACCAAACAGTGAGGCGAGTGCTTCTGGCTGGGAGCCACAGGCCTTAGGGCTGGTGGGAGGGGAGCTAACCCCTGGGTTTCTTGTGTCCAGAACATTTCTCAGTGTTAATTGTAGAATACATTGTCTGGAAAATGAGTAACCGATTTTCTAAGAGACAGAATGAGCACCACAGGAGAAGGTTTCCAAAAAGAGATGAAAACCGGGACCCCTCAGGGCTTTGAGAGCTTTCCAGTTAAAAGGAGAGTGAACTCCATTCTGTGTTCCGGAGGGACCTCCTCGTTCTAGCGGCTCTTCCTGCGGGAAGTCACCAGCCCGGGGGCCTCTCGGTCTCTCAGAGGCACTTGTCGCAGCAAGTGGCAGTGTCTGAGGCGGTGCACGTGGCTGTCCTCAGCACTGGCACTGGCAGTGGTAGCTGACACCGAGTGCCTCCTACACAGGGGCCTGTCTTTGATGCCTCCCCTGGCCTGGGCTGTGCTGGCATTGGGACAGTGTGGAGTCGGGGGTCGGGGTCAGGTCTGGCCGCAGGAGGCCCTGTGTGGCAAGCACGGCTTGTGGAGACGTCTCATTAAGGGATGTTTCTGTGGACATGGGAAGGTGGGCAGTGGATCTAAACCGGGACCTGTGGGGACAGCCTGTGGGACTGGGGATGGATGCTGCTGGGCTCGCTGTGCATGGGTTTGGAGCCACACACTTACTTCCTTGGGAGCAGCCACGGCTGTGAGCCATAAAGCTATTTAAAATGTCCTAGAACATCTTGCCAGCGTGGTCACTGTAGCAGTCACTAATGAGCAATCTCACAGTATTCTTTGTTCTGACTCTCAGACCCTGTGGGTGCTTTTCGTTGGGTCCCAGCTCAGCGCCTGTGGCCCATGGCCGTGGGATGGTACAGTCAGGGTCTGACAGTGGGATTCTTGGGGCTCAGCCTCCACATGGGGTGCCACCAGCCTTGCTCTACAGAGCCCTGGTCTTTGCCAGCCCATGCACCCCAGAGTCTGGCTGTTCCTAGCTGGGGTCCTGTCTCAGCACTGTCTGAGCTTTGGGTGGTCTCCCTGCTCCACTGGGCTTGCCCTGAGATATCCTGGCACCAGGGGAGCTCCAGCCTTCCCCGGCACTTCCTACTCCCGGGTGTGTCTCAGTGGATCTGCCCGGAGCCTGCTTCTGCAGAAGCTTCCCTGGGCCACAGCCCCCATTTCCGGCCTCAGGAATCCCCCTCACGTCCTACGAGACCTTGTGTGTGTGGAGGCGGTGGTGTGCAGTGTTAACAAATAGGCGGGTGGTCTCATGGCTAGATCCAACCTGGGCTCTGCCCCTCATGCACCCTCGGACACAGCCCTCTGCCTCCTCTGCCTCAGTTTCCTCATCTCCTGTCAGGATTGTGTCTTAAGCCTGTCATTAGAACTCTGTGAACACCTTCTTTTTTTAAAAAAAAAAAATTTATTTATTTGTCTCCACTGGGTCTTAGTTGCAGCGTGTGACCTCTTAGTTGCAGTATGTGGGATCTAGTTCCCTGACTGGGGATCAAACCCAGGCCCCCTACACTGGGAGTGCGAAGTCTTAGCTACTGGACCACCAGGGAAATCACTGTGAATACCTTCTTTTGTGTAGATCAGAAGCAGCTAAATATTGGCAGTTTCCGTCTGAGATATTCACTCTGTCTTTGGCAGAGAAGCTAGAAGGTCATGTTAAGGTGGTGGTTTTGAGTGGGCAGTGGCAGGGGAGGGTGCTCTTTTGAAGGGAAGATGAGGGCGGGGGCTTGCCTGGCTCAGTCTGTCCCCACCTGAGTCAGGTAGAGGCTGCCCAGAGCCTGCCGTTGAGCTCCCACACCAGCTCTAACCTGCCATGGTGTTGACTTTCCAGCCCAGGACCCCGGCATCTCCCCCAGCCAGAGTTTGTGTGCAGAAAGTTCCCGAGGCCTCACCACAGGCTCCCTGTCGGAGAGCGGAGTGGGGCCTGTGGAGGCATGCTGCCTGGTGATCCTGGCCGCGGAGAGCAAGGTGAGCAGGGTTGGTACCTGGGACCCAGGCCCTGCCCATCCCCACCCATATCCTGACTCAGCCCCACCCCACCCATAGCTTGCCAGGCTCCACCCATTCCAGCCCCAGCCCCAGCCCCACCCACCACCTGACCCAGGTCCCACTGAGTCCCAATCTGATACCTCCATGCTGGTTCCTTTTTCTCTTGGTTGGCCCCACTTTTCCCTCCCCCATGTGGGGGCTGTGGTCGTCACACCAAGCTGTGCCATTGGGGAAGACTCTGGGGGAGTGGTTTGAGGCCCACCATAGAGCTGCCAGCATCAGGGAGCCCCCTGATACCTTCTGTTTAATTTTCACATCTTTAGTAAGACCAGAGCAGGGATGGTGGTCTTTGGCAGCCTCTGATGAGTCTCCCTCCTCATCACTGCCTACCTTCCACCTGAGTAGTTCTTTCTTGTGGGGCCGCCTTCCTGGCTTGTCCCCACTGGGAGCTCCTCCAGATGTTGCCCCCTGTCTCGGGGGAAGAGCCTCCCCAGGTGGGACCCGCGTTGACAGCACATGTGTGAAGGGTTGTGTGGTGTCAGGAATGCTGTCCACGTGCCCTGGCTCGGATGCTGTCCGCTCTCTGCCCTTTTCCTGAGGCTGGCACGGGTGCTGAGATGGCTGTGGGTGGGAGAGCAGTGCAGGAGGAGGGACAGAGGTGACGCTCCTGTGGGTCCAGAGAGCTGGCATCCTTGTGGCCCTGTTGGGCAGTGGGAGACAGTGGGCCCTGTTTCTAGGTGTTCTTTCTGCATCTGAGGTGTCGGGTGCCCAGGAAGCTGCCTGGAAGGCTCAGCCTTGTCCTCCATTGGCAGGTTGCCGCGGAAGAGCTGTGCTCCCTGCTTGGCCAGGTCTTCCAGATCGTGTACACGGAGTCCACCATCGACTTCCTGGACAGAGCCATATTTGATGGGGCCTCGACACCCACCCACCACCTATCCCTTCACAGTGGTACGTGAGCAGCTGGGCTCCCTCTCCCCTTCCCACCAGGGCTCTGCTGCAAGCTCCTGCCAGAATAGCACTTTGGTGGCCACCGTCCGGGGCAGAGTTTGAGTCAGCACCCTTCATTCCCAGACTTCACTGTTCAGGTGTTCTCCCCACTCCCTCCGGAGGCCCCCTGGTGGCTTCCTGCGTAACTCTGGGGGCCAAGAACACTTATTTTGGAACCACTGGTGGCTAAAGTCACTGTACCAAACTTAAAAGTGAGGGCTGGGAGGGGCTCCCTGCACCATGGGTGTGGGGCCCCTTCCAAGGTGCAGGCTGCCCAGGGCAGGGTGGGGGCGGCGGTGGCTGGAAGAGCACAGAGCCCAAAGGCGGTGCAGAGGGACTGGCGCTCAGAGCACCGGGGAGTGTTTCTGGGAATTGTAAGCGCACAGCACGCTTCATTTACATGTAGCCCACTGAAGCTCAGTCTTGTAAACACCAGGAGCATCGTGGTGCTGGTGTAAACACCAGCATTTATTTATTTCAAATAAATAGTTTATTGAGGATCCATGGCTTCTGTCAGGGGAACAGGAAGAAAGATATTGGAGACAGCTCAGTGGTAGCCTCCAGGGCTGGAGGCCGCTGGTCTCTCTGTGGAGAGGAGTGCAGCCCCACACCCTTCAGTGCGGCTCACACATCCCCGTGAACAGCACAGAACCCTCTGCATGTAAACACGAATCTGCAGGGGCTCTTTGATGAAGGGCTGGTTCCTTGGCTGTGTCCTCTTCTCGCTGTTTGTGCTGGAGCTGCTTGCTGCCCCACAACGATACCCTGGTGAGGCTGGTAGTCTGTCCTCATGGGCAGGTGGGAAGGTTGAGGCCCCAGTGGGCAGCAGATGGTTTACTGAGCTATAGTTAAACATTCAGCTTTAGTGTGATTGCTTTGGCCCTTGCTTTTTTTTTTTTTTTTTAAATATACTATTGTACTAAAAGATACACACAAATCTAAAGTGTACAGCTGAATGAGTTTTCACGAAGTAGACACAGGGATGTGCTCTGTCTATTGATGAAGCTTCTCTTGTTCTGGCCACTGGGGAGCCTGCTTCAGCCCCGCCACTTGGCACATCTTCGGGGACCAGAGCATTGTCCTGGCTCCTGTCCAGACCCACGGCAGGTGGTGCATCTCAGGAGAAGCAGGTGTGGGTGCAGCCCAAAGGGTGTACCCCAGGGGCCTGGGTGGCTCCCCACCGCCAGGGCTCTGCCTCTTCTGCTTAGCACGTGGATACTGGGCACAGGGCCCCCTCCCTCACATAACCAGAAGCTTCTGTGTTCTACATTTCCTGCACAGATGACTCTTCCACAAAAGTGGACATGAAGGAGCCATATGAGACGGAAGCCAGCACTTTGTGAGTACCCCTACCTGGGTCTCAGCATTGCCCATAAAGCTGCCTGGCCCCACCTTCCTTCCGCAGTTTCAGGAGTCTCCCAGTGAATGGGCTCCTTGGGGTCACACTAGTGTTGTCATCGCTCCACTGAGACCCTGCTAGGCTGCTGGCCCCTTCTGGGTCCTTCCCTGCACATGTCCTTCTCTGTCTTTCCCCAAGCACCTCCTCCATGACAGGCCTCCTCTTTTCTCAGCCCCTGGCTCTCACTGGATCCCTGGGGGTGAGGGTGAGGCCCGGGGCAGGGCTGGGGGCCACCCACTCACATCCTGGCTTGTGCCTTGCAGCTCCTTCCCCGAGTGTGCACATGCAGGTGGCGTCTCGCCCTTGTCCTTCTGCATGCAGACAGCACCCCATGCCAAGACAGTTAGCGAGAGTGAGCTGAGCGCCACGGCTGCCGAGCTTCTGCAGGACTACATGCTCACGGTACGCCGCCTTCCACTTGTCCACCAAGGTCAGAAGATGCTGGCCCCGCCGGCAGGCCTGTGTGCAGTGCCTACGGGCTAGGAGCTCCCTGGAGGAGGTGGGAGGAAGGCTTGCTTTCCCATGGGTGGAGCTGGGGGGAGCAGGGATGCCTTGCTTACAACTGGGCTTTGAAGTCTTTCCTACCAGGTCAGTTTTTGGAAAGAGCATGAGGTGGCCAAGGCCTGAGCATGGGGCTGCTCTGGCCTCTGGGGCTGAACCACAGACCTGTCTCTGGGTCTCCGGTGGGGAATGGTGGCATGGGTTGCAGGTCATTCCCTGGAAGGGCCAGATGGGCCTTATCGCTCAGCAGACTTTTCCCCTGTTCCTCGACTTCATGCCATTAAAAACTTGGTCAATACACCGAATATCACTCTGGGCTCTGTGTGCAGTTCTGTGGCTCCTGGCAGTGGTGTCAGACATGCGCCCTCCACCCACTGATGGCGAGCCTGGCCAGCCAGGTTGTAGGTTAAAGCAGATGGCGTGGGCTGGTCTCTGAGGCACTGGTGTGGGGCCTCAGTGTTGCTGTGGGGTTCCCCTCCCTCCTGCTGACCCTCCAGCAGAGGTCAAGCTGGGTGTGGGCAGGGTGGAGGCAACGCCGGTCACCACCCTGCCGCGGGCCTGCTCTCTTGGCAGCTGCGCACCAAGCTGTCGTCACAGGAGATCCAGCAGTTCGCAGCGCTGCTGCACGAGTACCGGGACGGGGCCTCCGTGCACGAGTTCTGCATCAACCTGCGGCAGCTCTATGGGGACAGCCGCAAGTTCCTGCTGCTCGGTGAGTGCGGGGCGGATAGGGGCTCCCTTAGGGAGGGGGGCCAGCCAGCCAGCAAGCCGCGTGGTCCTTCCAATGGCTCTTTTCCAGTGACTCTGGGGACCCTGCCCCTGGGGAAGCAGGAGGGGCCCCTGGGGAGCCAGACTCGGGGTGAGGTGGGCACTGCATGCCTGGCAAGGGCTGAGGGAGGCTCTTCAGAGGAAGTTGGTGCAGGGACAGGTTTGGGGGAGTAGGCAGGAGCTTGCTGGGCGGAGGAGTGATGATGCCATTCCCAGTGAAAAGCAGCCTTAGCTGAGGCCCCGAGAGAAGAGCCTGCAGAGTCAGCAGGGCGGGCGGGTACTCAGGGCCTGCCACAGACAGCCAGATGCAGCCCTGGATGTGTGTCCACATGCACAAGCACAGTGGAGCGACTGTGCTTTCCCTATGCCGATCCCAGGTGGAGGCTGGGAACCTGGTGGGAACCTGGTGGAGGCTCCCAGGTCCTGGGCTCTGCCCCCAACAATGCAAGGAGGGTGCTCTGCTGATGGGGTGGGGGTGGAGGTGAAGGGCTGAGGGCAGACCTGCATCCAGTCTGATCTCTTGCTGACTCCATAGGCCCCTTGGAGAGTCAGCCCAAGCCAAGCCTGGGGTCCAAGGCCTGTTTCGTATTGTCCTCACATGAGAGTAGGTTTTCTCATACCTACTTTCCAGGAAGTAGGTGGTCACTTGGGAGCTGGGCAGTGGGGCCTGGTGCTTGGAGCCCGGTTTCAGCCTCCCCTGCTCCCTCTCCTCTCCTGTGTTTGGAAACCTGTGAAGTGGCACTTTCCTGAGGACCGAGGGGAGTGATATAAGTGTGGCTTCTGGCCTGCACCAGCCCTGTTGCCAAGGCAGGGCCAGTCCACAGCACCTGTCAGGATTGGGGCAGACACATGGGGCAGGTGGGGTGGGTTTATCCAGGCTGTGGGCCCCCCGGGACAGGCACACATGTGCTTTCAGCAAGAGGCTTGGCTTAGGGTCAGGTGGGCCATGTGTCTGCAGGTTTGCGGCCCTTCATCCCTGAGAAAGACAGCCAGCACTTCGAGAACTTCTTGGAGACCATTGGGGTGAAGGATGGCCGTGGGATCATCACGGACAGCTTCGGCAGGTACCGCCGGGCCACAAGCTCCACCTCCACCTCCACCTCCAATGGGAACAGGGCCGCAGGCAGCTCTGACGACCAGTCTGCACCCTCGGAGGGGGATGAGTGGGACCGCATGATCTCGGACATCAGCAATGACATCGAGGCGCTGGGCTGCAGCATGGACCAGGACTCAGCCTGATGGCACCCGGGCCCCTGCCAATTGCCCTCCTGGGCCCCGGACACAGGTGGCTCTACTGTGAAGGAGGCACCCCCATGCCGGGGCAGAAAGTCAAGCTGCACCCACCTGCATGCCACCCTGCCTCGGGAGGGGTCCTGTCAGCCAGACCCTGGACAGCTGTCATTTTGCACACGACGTTTCTATTGAAACTCTCAGAGACCTTAAAAGAAGTTTACTGCAATGTGAATAATTTATCTCTGGTTGCCATTGTGTTTCTGCTCCAGTGGGATAAGAGCTGGGGACTCCTGTCTGGCCTCTGTCTCAGACCCACATGCCCTGGCGGGGCACGGTGGACTGAACACTTGTGCCCGACACCTCCAGGGAGGGCCTGATTTGGGTGTGGACACAGGGCAGGGAGCAGGTGTCCTGAGCACATGTGGACATGAGCACTGGGCTCTCCGAGGGGCTCGCTGTCCTTCAGCCCTTCATCCGTGCCCATGACCCCAGGCCACATTGACCGTCATGGTGGTTGACAGCAAACCTGCACACCATGTCTTCACCAGAAGTGCCATCCTCACCCTGAGAGCATGGCATCTTGGAGCCTAGGGTCCCCCTGGTCATCAGGGAGGCCAGTGGGGGCCTGTCAAATCCCTTGGCCTTGGTCCCCCCGGGCGGGGCCCCTCCTGTGTCCTTGGAACATGGGGAGGTCATGGGGGTGACCTCAGGGCCGTCAGCCTGGAGGCTGGGGCCTGGCACTGCAGTGCAGGTGCGGGGAGGCCCAGCTCTGGGACTCCCTCCTCACCCCCAAGATACCTCCACACCTTGAGGCTCCTGACTGCATAGGCAAGAAGCCCTGGGCTCAGCAGGGTGGGTACCTGAGCCCCTGGGAGGGAGGACAGGGATGTGGGCTCTCTGTCCAGCCCTGTGGGAACCAGGCAGGGGTCTGCAGTCCCCTAGGCTCCCTACCCGCTGACAAGGGGTAGGACTGGAGGAGGGATCTCAGACCTCATTCTGGCCCTGGCGGACCAGGTGCTGGCTGTGGGCCCGGGCTGGGCAGAGCTAAGGGAGACAGTTGGTAGATGCCATCTCTAGGTGTGTGTGCAAATCAACCTGCCCTGGAAGCATCTGGAACAGCTAAAGATAGCCACGTGGGCCAGGGGCCATCCCTTCCATAGCCCACCCTGTGCTTGTGAACAGTGGGGACCTCGTGTCCCATGAGCCTTCTGTGATGGTCAGGACTGCTGCTCTTCTCTAGGGGCTCCACCCACATGTGGTCCCTCAGTGGTCTCCCTCTTTTGTCCTGGGACATCACCTCCACCCTGCGGGTCCCGGGACTTTGTAGGAGAGAGAGGACAGGCAGAGGATGGTAACTCTTAGAGTTGGGCCACAGGGAGGGGCCAGGAACTTCGGGAGATTGTGCTGTTCGCCTGAGCAGACGCTACTTCCCACAGCTCCTCCAGCTCGGGGGCCCCTGCATCTGGGGAGTTCCTTCCAGAAACTGTTATTCCCAGGCCCATGCCTTGGACTACAGCCAAGTGACTGGGCTGTCCACAATCCCTGGGCAAGGTGGATTCCCTGGGACGCGGGGGAGGGACCACCACCCTCCTTGGGACCTGTGTGGCTTCAGGAAGTGTCTGCACACCTCCTGCAATCTGTTTAGCCAGAGCCTGTGCTGGAGGAGCCGAGAGGCGATGAAGGGACACCACTTTATTGAGCAGCAGAGCTAGGGGGCAGGGGTGGAGCCGGGTCTCTGGTCAGCAACTACATTGTCAGCTCCTGTGAGAATTGCAGAAAGAGAGGGTCATGTTGGGGACAGGCCCCGGCAGACAGCAGCAGGGCATCTGTGAGGGGGCCAGCCACTCACCATGATGGCGTTGACGATGTCACTCTGGTTGTCCCTCAGGGCCCGCACGGCCTTGGCCCTTGACACATTGGCCTGCGCCATCACCAGCTCGATGTCGCGCAGCTCCAGTCCTGCCTCATCCACCTGGAGTGGGATGTGCAGGGAGGTGCTGCAGTGGCCCGCTCCCCCAGGGAGAGGCCCCCAGGCCAGGCTGCCCCCTCCCCGAGGGGCCCGGGCCCCGTGGCCTCACCTCTTCCTCCTCCTCCTCCTCCTCCTCCTGCTCGCACTCGGGTCTCGCCCTCGGCCCAGGCGCTGACTCGGGCACCAGGGCGGAGGGCTCCGAGGGCACCTTGAACTTCTCGGCCGCAGCCCTGTGCACCTGCTGCGACAGGTCCTCGATCTGCAGCACAGAGGTCCGCTGTCAGCCGAGCCTGCGCCCGACGCCCACCCCGCGCCCCTGGCCAGCCGCTCAGACCTTGGCCTCGCCGAAGACCACGTAGGTGTCTGAGGCTGGGCTCTTAAAGACGTCGGGCTTGGCAATGACAAAGAGGATGTTCTTGGACTTCTGGATGGTGATCCTGGTGACCCCCTGGATCTGTCGTAAGCCCAGCTTGGACATTGCCTGGAAGCACAGTGGTCTCAGACCTGGGCGTGGGCCCCAACGTTCCCAGACGGGGGCTGGGGGAGAGGAACAAGTCCGGGGGAGACGGTCCGCCGCCAGGGGCACAAGGGTTCCGCCACCCACCCTCTGTGGAGCCTCCGAGGTGGCTCACTGTGAGCAAATATGACGTCGGACTCAGGCTGAGTCCGTTTCAGCTGACAGCCCAGCCCCAGTTACTTCACCCAAGGCATCTAGTTATTCCCCTTATCCCAGGGCCCCCATCGATGGGATTCATCAGCCATAGGGTGGGAAAGGGTCCCCTTACACTGCCAGCCCCACTCTCGGGGTGGCTGGGGTTGTCTGGCCAGCCTGGTCCCTCCTGGAGGGAGCAGGGACCCAGATGTCTGCCCAGCCCACCTTTCGGGCCTTCTTTTCACTGCGGCTCTGCTTGGCTTTGGCGACTGTCTCCTCGCTCCCGCTGCCGGCCGGGGCCTGGAGAAGAAAGGATGTCTGAGCACCTGAGGGCAGGGCATGGAGCCCTCCCCTGGGCGCACAACCTGCCTTTTCGGGCACCTGGACTGGGCACTGTGCGGTCTGCGGTCCTGGGAGGTCCTGCTCCTCCAGCTCGGCTGATGACTCCCCATGGCTGTCCGAGTGCTGGCCGGAGCCCAGAGCGCGGGGCGAGTCTGAGGAAGGGGAGTGTGAGGATGGCCTGCCCTTCTTGACAGAGGCAGGGGGCGAGCAGCGCTGGCATCCCTGCCCAGCCCTCTGTCCCCTGGGTCCCTGGCTCAGGACAGTGCTGCCGCCTGCATCCCACTCACCTTCCTCCAAACTGTCGCCGTCATCCTGCTGCTCAGTGGCTGGGAGCGCTCGAGGGCCGGCTGGGCTCCGGGGCCCGGGGCCCGGAGGCACTTGGCGAGGGGGCGAGAGCCTCGAGGCCGGGTCTTTGGCATGGGTACCCCTCTTGGGGGCTGCCTTGGGGCTGAGGAGGGTGGGGTGGGGTGGGAGGCTGACCTGCCCAGCCCCAGGAGGGGTTGTGATCCCTGAGGAGGCAGCCACCGCCCGCTGGGCTCTTGGCCGAGGTGGTGGGTGGCCCGGAGAGCCCAGGGGCTCCGCGCCCTCCACCAAGTCTTCCCGGGGGCCCCGGCAAGGGCAGGGGGCAGGGGATGCCAGGGGGGTTGGGACTGCCTCCATGAGGGCACCAGGAGCAGGGGGCTCAGGGCTCTGGATCCTGTCTTGGGGTGCACTGGGCAGGCCCCCTATGGGGCTTTCTGGAGGCTGCAGTGGGGACGGGCCAAGGACTCCAAGTGCTGCCTGGGCCTGCTCTCCCCTGCCTGGGCCCAGCACAGGCTTTGGCTGCCTCAAGGGCAGTGGAGATGTTGGGGCAGGATCTTTGGCACAGTGCCCTCCCAGCCTGGGCACAGCTCTTGAAGGAGACTCTGAGCAGGAGCCCAGCCCAGCCTCTGAGCCCACAGCCATGGGAAGCCTGTGCCCAAGAGTGGCCCTTCCCTCCTCCACTGGGCTTGGGGGCCCCAACTGGCCAACCTCCAGGCTGGCAGTGGGACACACCCCTGGGCCATGAACCACTGGCTTTAGGGCCTCATGCCCCTGGTGCTCAGCCCCCAGGGCTTTCTCTGAGGGTGAACTGGACTCAGCTCCATCACCCCCATGTGCACAGACATCATGAAAGGCTTCCTGCTCAGGTGCCAAAATGCCCTTGGCTACTTCCTCCCCACTGGAGTCAGGCTTTGGGGGATCTTGGGCAGTTGTGAAAGGCTCAGGTATGTCTGGGATCTCTGTGGCAGGCTTGGAGGGGCCTGCATCTCCCTCCAAGGGTGTCCGAGCATCTGCAGGTAGGTCTGGGCCACCCAGATGTATCTGATCCAAGGCCAGAGAGTCTGAGCCTCCAGTGTGGTCTGGGTCTCTTTCCTCAGGCGCTGGCCTTAGTCCCAGGGTCTTTCTTCCTTTCCTACGGGCTGCAGTGACTGTGGGTTCTGTCCCTTGGGTACAGCCTGTGTCAGTCATAAGGGCCTGAGGGCTGGCACTGGTGGCAGATACTTGACTGGAGGGGAGACCTGCATCCTGCAGGGGTGGGGAGGCTGTCAGCTCCTCTTCTTCTGACTGGAGCTCCTGGCTGGCCTCGGAGGCAGATCCCTGGACCACGGGGAGACCTGCATCCTGCAGGGGTGGGGAGGCTGTCAGGTCCTCTTCTGACTGGGGCTCTGAGCTGGCCTTGGAGGCAGATCCCTGGACCAAGGGGAGACCTGCATCCTGCAGGGGTGAGGATGCTGTCAGGTCTTCTGACTGGGGCTCTGAGCTGGCCTCACAGGCAGATCCCTGGACCAAGGGGAGAGCTGTGTCCTGCAGGGGCAGGGATGCTATCAGATCCTCTTCTTCTGAGTGGGGCTCAGGGCTGGCCTCGGAGGCAGATCCCTGGACCAAGGGCAGACCTGCATCCTGAAGGAGCAGGGATGCTTTCAGGTCCTCTTCTTCTGACTGGGACTCTGAGCTGGCCTCGGAGGCAGATCCCTGGACCAAGGGGAGACCTGTGTCCTGCAGGGGCAGGGATGCTGTCAGGTCCTCTTCTTCCGACTGGGACTCTGAGCTGGCCTCGGAGGCAGATCCCTGGACCAAGGGGAGACCTGTGTCCTGCAGGGGCAGGGATGCTTTCAGGTCCTCTTCTTCTGACTGGGACTCTGAGCTGGCCTCGGAGGCAGATCCCTGGACCAAGGGCAGACCTGCGTCCTGCAGGGGCGGGGATGCTGTCAGGTCCTCTTCTTCTGACTGGCGCTCCAGGCTGGCCTCGGAGGCAGATCCCTGGACCAAGGGGAGACCTCCACCCTGCAGGGGCAGGGATGCTGTCAGGTCCTCTTCTTCTGACTGGGACTCTGAGCTGGCCTCAGAGGCGGATCCCTGGACCAAGGGGAGATCTGCATCCTTCAAGGGTAAGGATACTGTCAGATCTTCTGACTGGGGATCAGGGCTAGCCTCGGAGGCAGATCCCTGGACCAAAGGGAGACTTGCGTCCTGCAGGGGTGGGGAGGCTGTCAGGTCCTCTTCTTCTGACTCGGGCTCAGGGCTTGTCTCAGAGGCAGATTCGTGGACCAAGGGAAGTCCTGCATCCTGTAGGGGTGAGGATGTTTTCAGATCTTCTGACTGGTGCTCAGGGCTGGCCTCAGAAGCAGATCCTTGGACCAAGGGGAAACCTGCATCCTGCAGGGGTGGGGAGGCTGTGCGATCTTCTTCTGACTGGGGCTCCAGGCTGGCCTCGGAGGCAGATCCCTGGACCAAGGGGAGACCTGCATCTTTCAGGGTTGAGGATGCTGTCAGGTTCTCTTCCGACTGGGGCTCCGGGCTGGCCTCAGAGACAGATCCCTGGACCAAGCGGAGACCTGCATCCTGCAGGGGTGAGGATGCTCTTAGATCTTCTTCTTCTGACTGGGGTTCAGGGCTGACCTCAGAGACAGATCCCTGGACCAAGCAGAGACCTGCATCCTGCAGGGGTGAGGATGCTCTTAGATCTTCTTCTTCTGACTGGGGTTCAGGGCTGACCTCAGAGACAGATCCCTGGACCAAGCAGAGACCTGCATCCTGCAGGGGTGAGGATGCTGTTAGATTTTCTTCTGACTGGGGTTCAGGGCTGGCCTTGGAGGCAGATCCCTGGACCAAGGGCAGACCTTCATCCTTCAGAGGTAAGGATGCTGTCAGATCTTCTTCTGACTGGCGCTCCAGGCTGGCCTCAGAGGCAGATACCTGGACCAAGGGGAGACCTTCATCCTTCAGGGGTAAGGATGCTGTCAGATCTTCTTCTGATTGGGGTTCAGGGATGGGCTTGGAGGCAGGTCCCTGGACTAAGGGGAGACCTGCATCCTGCAGGGGCAGAGATGCTGTCAGGTCCTCTTCTTCTGATTGGGGCTCAGGGCTGACCTCAGATACAGATCCCTGGACCAAGGGAAGACCTGCATCCTGCAGGGGTGAGGATGCTGTCAGATCTTCTTCTTCTGA
This sequence comes from Odocoileus virginianus, assembly GCF_023699985.2. NCBI lineage: Eukaryota > Metazoa > Chordata > Mammalia > Artiodactyla > Cervidae > Odocoileus > Odocoileus virginianus. The sequence goes on from NC_069674.1 coordinate 40,373,642, forward strand.
CTGGGTCTCAGGGCTGACCTCAGAGGCAGATCCCTGGACCAAAGGGAGACCTGCATCCTGGAGGGGTGAGGATGCTGTCAGGTCCTCTTCTTCCAGATGGGGCTCAGGGCTGGTCTTGGAGGCAGATTCCTGGGCCAAGGGGAAACCTGCGTCCTGCAGATGTGGGAATGCTGCTGGATCCACTTCTGGCTGGGGTTCAGGGATGGTTGCAGCGGCAAACTCCTGGCCTGTGTCTTCCTTCAGGGTTTGCAGAGAGTTGAGGTCTGCTTCTCCCTTCAAAATCCAGGGCTCTAGGCCTAAAGTAGCAGTGTCTCCCTCCTGCAGAGGCTGAGATGGGACTGGGGCAACAGGTACTGGTCCCATGGTGAAGCCTGGCTCTTCTCCCTGGGCCTGAGGGCTCACCCCAGTGAGGTCCAGAGATTCCTGTGGGATGTGAGGGGCCATAGCAGGAGAAGACACCTGGGCTGCAGCGGGACCCACCCTCATTATCTTGGAGATGGGTTCCTGACTCTTGGCAGCCTGGCCAGCCTCTCCCTCGGACACCCCAAGAGCGAGCTCTGGGCCCCAGGAGGCAGCCTCCCCAGGGCTGTCCTGGAGCAGTGTGGTGGGCTGTGCATGGGGCTCTCCGCTGTACAGCCTCTCATCATCAGCCCCCGTGTAGGAGGCCGAGTCGGGGTCAGAGGAGGCAGCCGAGGTGTCATCCCGGAAGGCGAAGGCCTCGTCCACGCCCTCGGTGATGGACAGGTCGGACAGCGACTGCAGAGAGGATGCAAATGTGCTATCATCCTCGCCTTCCCCGGCTAGGTCCCCTCTGGGGAGGGGGACCTCCTGCTCCTCTTCGTGCTCCTCCTCCTCCACTTCCTCCTCCTCGTGGGGCAGGGGTGTCACCTCCACCGCCTCCACCTGGAAAATCAGGCTGCCCTGGAAGGGCAGGAGGTAAGCAGGGATCATTGGGTCGTTGGCCAAGAAGTCCAGCTCGAAGAAGTGGCCCTCCTGGCCCCAGGAAGAGCTGCTGTCTGCTGAGAGGCTGGACTCTGGGGACGAGCTGTCCGGGGTCCCGGCAGGGGGCAGCTCCCTCTCATCGACCACAGACCCAGGTGGAGAGAAGCCCCAGCCTGAGGGTACATCCAGCCCTTCGGCCAGGGCCTGCAGGCTCAGGGAGCAGGATGGGGATGAGGCCCAGCTGTCCCCGTCTGCCGTGATGTATGAGCCAGTGGGCGAGGCTGGCAGCGAGTCCCCTGGCTCAGCCTGGGCATCCTGGGCGTCCCTGTGGGGCCCGGGGCCAGGGAGCAGGGTGGAGGCTGTCTTGGTGGGGGTGGAGGGAGGCGTGAAGTAGGAATCGGGGTCTGGGGAAGGGAAAGGCACAGCAGGGTCACCCTGAGAACACAACTCGGGGGGTGGGTTCAGGTTAGCATGCCCACCCTCCCAGTCCCTGAGCTCCGGCACGGTTGCCCTGGGCAGTGGGGCTGCCTGGCGCGTCTCCTCGCCCATTACAATTCGGGGCTCCAGGGAGGCTGGGAGAGGACCTTCAGTAGTAGGCCGAACCTCGGCAGGCCCTGGGCTGGGGCCGCCCTCTGCCTGCACCGCCCAGGCTGAAGGGGCGCGGCCAGGCCCTGCATCCCAGCTGGCTCCCTCAGGCGGGGGCCGGGCACCAGGCTTGCCGTGCAGGAACGCGAGAGCCAGGGCGCTGGGCCCAGATGTCAGGGCACAGTGCTCCAGCCGGTCCCCCTTTGGGGTGGTAGCCGCAGCCGCATCACAGGACAGATCTGTGGAGACAGAAGGGCGTGAGAAGGGCAGGCATCTTCCCTGAGAGGCAGCTCCCCGGCTGCAGCTGTCCGTCCCTCAGACAAGAGTTGAGCAGAGGACCGGGGGCCCATGAGGCTGGGTGTCTGCTGAAAAGCGAGGTCAGGAGAAGGAAAGGGTATTGCTGTGCCCGAGGGATGATTTCCAAGAGTTCTGACCGTGGCAAGCAGCCTGGGGTCTGGCTTTCCTCCAAGATGCTCGTTAAAGATGAGACCAGCTCCTGTCTCTTAGGACACTAACTTGCTGACTCCATGCACGTAATCTGTGCCGCCTCAGCCGGGCTTGCCAGGAAAGGTCTGCTCATGACCTCCGTCGGTAGGCCCCCAGGGAGCAGGAAGCCTGCCCTCCACTCAGCTCTGGAACATTCCAGATCTCACACTTGCTGTGCAGTGGGAGTCTTGCTTCTCTGCCTTGTCTCTCTCCTTTCCCTGCTGCCTACACCTGAGGATGACCTGTCAGGGTCTCACTGGGCTCCGCTGCCCCACATCTGTTTCCAGAGTTGGCACATGCGAGAGGGAAAGCAGGGGCCACAGTGTGCTGTCCTCAGGCAGGACATCCCAGCTCATTGCTGGCTTGGTGATGGCCAATTGTGGAGCACACAGGGGCCCCGCCCTGCCCCATAAGCAGCTCTTAGGGGCTGTGGGCTCTTGGGGCTCTGAGTGCATTCGGCTGAGTTGCCAGAAGCAGCCACCCCAACAAAGCTGAGGCTCATTTGTGTGGGTCCTACGGCAGCAGATAGGGACTGCCCAGCTCCGGCCATGTTCCCTGGAGGCTTCCACGTTCACCCATGACCACCCACAAGTACATCTCCTGTGCTTCAGCTTTCTGTCTGCAGAGTAGAGGTGAAGCTTAGGGCAGCCCCCTCCCCAGGCTCTGCCCATCTGCTGCAGCAGTGGCAGAACCCTGGGCCCTTCGGCCACACTGCTGGGGTGCTGGCAAGGCCAGAGGGTCCTGAGAAGAGAGTCCTTTGGGTCCACGGGAGTGTGATGAACACCTAAACCCTGGAGGTGGGTGTGGCCGGCGGGGCTGGGTGCTGGAGACCAGGCTCTTGGCACTGGCCTGGTAGGGTACCCCTGTGCACCCTCACTGGACTCCAGAACCCTGAGTCCTGGAGGGTGAGGGTGGGGTTGGGCACCAAGAGGACAGAGGAAGGGAAGCCAAAGGTCAAAGATTTTTGTGCCTCATTCAAGGCTGTTAAACAGTTCAAGCAGAGACAGCCCCGACCCACTTTACTGGACCCAGAGGGAGGCCAGGCCCCTAGGCCCAGTATGGATTTCATCGCCAGGGGACTTCTCACCCACAGCAAGGTGCCCTTCGCCCTCCCAGAGCCACATATGGCTGACCTGCCCAGTGGCCATCCTGGCTGGTCTTCCTGGGCCTAAGGCAGATCCCCTCCAACGCTTGCTCCCTAAGTCTCTCCAAGGATTTGGGCTTGCACTCCAGGGCTGATGCTCCCCAAGCCTTGCTCCCCCAAGGCTGCCCACCTTCCAGCCCTCGGGCTTCCCCAGGCTCCAGCTCCAGCCCTGTCCCTCCCTCAAGAGCCAGAACCAGTCGCCTGCCCAGAGGCAGCTCTCAAGCATGGGGGGGGGGAGGGGGGGAGGGGGATGGGGAGTGGGGAGGGCAGGCGCCCCGCGAATCCGCATCCCCAGTGGCTGGGGTGCAGGTGACAACCCACGCTGCAGGGGCCGTGAGGCCCATTCCGCCCCCCCACCCCCTCATACAATGGGGCGCGGCGGGGGACGCCGACCGGAGCCGGGAAGCTCACGCCTTCAAATCGCTTTTGGCTCCAGGAGGACATCTAATCCACCCCGCCCTTCCCTGCGGTCCTGAGTAGAGGCCAGGGTTGGGCTACGTTGGGCTAGGACTGGGGACCAAGGAAGAGGACAGGGCGGGGATGGACAAGGGACGGGAACGGAGAGAGGGTGGGGAGGGGGGCGCGAGGAGAAAATGGGATGGAGATGGTTGAGGGACAGGGTCGGAGAGGGAGAGGGGTAGAGACGGGAGGGACGAAGAGAGGGGTTGGCGGAGACACACGCAGGCGGGAGAGAGAGCGCGCCGCGGCCTCACCTGTGCGGGGTCCGGGCCCGCCCGCCTCCGGCAGCAGCAGCTCGGCGCGGGCAGCCTCCCCGGGCATGGCCTGGCCGTACGCCCGTCCTCCCGTCTCCTGTCTGTCCGTGAGTCCGTCCCGCGGAGCCTGCGCGGCCACCGCCCCTCGGCCGGGGGGTGAAAGGGGTCAGTGGATGACGTCAGCGCCGCCCCGCCCGCCCAGCGCCCCGAGTGAGCGAGTGAGCTTGCGCGGGCGCGCCAGGCACTGCGGTGTGCCGGGAGCGCAGGGGGTGGGACAGCCTCCCTCCCTCCCTCCCCATACCCCACCCCGACTGCACTCTCCTCCCGCGGTCCGCGGCCCCGCCTTTCCCGCAGCATCCCAGCGGGATGCTCCTCTCCTCCTCTCCACTAACGGGAGAGGGGTTCAGGGCCAGTCGGAGGTATCACCCCTTAGTCGGGTCGGGAAGAGGCAGAAGGTCGTCAGAATTTGGGGTGCGGGGCCGAGGAGGGTGTTGGGGATTCTGGGGGACCGGCGCTTTGGGGGTGGCGGCGCCATAGGCCCCCTGCTCGAACACCCGGCTCCCAGCTGCCTGGGCAGGGGTCCTCATCCTAGCCCGGTGCCTCCATCCAAGAGGTGAGCTGGCGCCGCAGCTCTTCACTGATTGGTCGGTCCTCGCACGTCGGTCTCCGTGGCAACCGCCTCCTGGCTCTATGGCAACCAGAACCGGCAGGCAGGAGCGCATCAGGGAAAGCAGCCCCAGCGGAGCCTCGGGTTGACTGGTCCCCGGGGTTCCCCGCAGCTCAGCGCTGTCCCATCCTTCAGCTCTTGGGCAATGGAAGAAAGACGGAGAAGCTTGCCTTCCTCCATTCTCAGCAGACGTCCCTGCCACACCCCCGAAGGTTGCAAACCCTCCCTGAGCTTTCCGGAGATGTGCCCTTGCTTCCACACAGGCCCTCCTGCACTGAGATTCACCGATCATCCGCCCCGTGCCAGGCTCTGGGAGACAGTTGAACATTGTCATCACCCCAGAGCTAGACGGGGGCGGGGGTAGGCAATCAGAACAGCCATTGTTGTGAGGGAGTCTCCTCCATCCTCAATTTTCTGTTGGCTCTACCGCGGAGCCCATGGAGCCAGCGGCTGCCTGCTGGGCACCTCCCCAACACACCAGGCACCAGACCCATCATGTTCCAATCTAAGCCCTGCATCTTTCATCCCTCTCAGTCGCTGGAAATCTGTCCAGCTATCCACTGATAGGGAGCTCCTGTTCTTTGTCCCTTTTCTCCACACCCATCTTCATCCTCACCTCCTAAGAGTTTCTAAGTTGCCCCTTCCAGAGAATTCCCTAGTGGCCCAGTGATTAGGACTTTTTTTTAGCAGTGCTTTCACTGCTGGGGCCCAGGTTCAATCCCTTGTGGGGGAACTAAGATCTCACAAGCTGCGTCACGGCCAACAACAAAAACACTTGCTTCTTCCTATGGCCTCTCTGTCATCGCCTTAGCCAAGTCCTTCGTAAGTCTTCACCGTTCTGCCAGCCTCTACCACCTGGCAACACGAGAGACGTTCCAGAACACGGAAGGCTTTCATCAGTGCCTGAGTAGCTTCCTGTTTGGACAGGATGACACAGGTTTGTCTCTCTGCTCCTCCTGGCTAACCAGTAAAGATGTAGGAAATTAGAGACCACCAGAACTGAACTAACACAAAAAGAGAAAGGTGAGCTGGAGAGGGACCCCAGGATTGGAGGAACAGCAGAGTAGCCTACTCAACAGAAGGGGAGAGAGAGCCTGGCATTTCCTGTCATCACCAGCTACTATGTACTGGGAGGAGGAACCGCGTATGAACTGAAGCCTGTGACAACTCTAGGGAGTGTGGCAGAAATGATATTGAAGATCAAGGGGAAGCCTCCTAAGGGGCCAAGGGAAGCCATTCCTCCCCACCTCATGCACACCCTCTCTGGCTCTTACCCCCCACCTGACTTTCTGGGGGCCATTGGCAAAGGAAATTGCACCACAGCAGACTTTCAGCCCAGCAAGCTGGGTTCCCCCCACCCCCCACAGTCACAGGATGGTCCAGCCCAGAAAGTGCCTCAAACCCATTCAAGAGCACCAGCAGAACGCGGCAAGAGACCAACACAGTGCTGCGAGTTATGAGAACCACAGGCCATGTAGCCCAGGACTACCCAACAAAAAGGAAAATTACACAATAAGAAAAATGTTAAGAAACACAGAACTGAAGTAAATGAAAATAAAAGTATTAAATTATGTGGTCTGCCGGTAGAAGTGCTGAGAGGGACATTTATAGGGCGTTGGAAGAAAGGAAAGGTCTCAGTCAATCATCAAAGTTCCTACCTCAGGAAACTAGGAAAAGGACAAAATCAACTAAACTCAGCAGTAAGAAGGAAACAAAGCCAAGAGCAGAAATCAATGAAACAGAAAACAGGAAAACAGTGGAAGGAATCAATGAAACAAAAAAATAATAGTTCTTTGAAAAATCAGTAAAACTGCAAGATGGACAAAAATACAGAAGACACAAATGATCAGTATGCCATGGGGGCTATGATGGTTAATTTTATGTGTTAGCTTGACAGGGCTTAGGGATGCCCAGATAGTGGATCAAATGCTATTTCTGGGTGTGTATGCAAGGACATCTCTGGAGATGAGCATGACTCAGTAGACTAGATTCGGCCTCACCAGTGTGGGGTGGGGATCAACCAATCAGTTGCTGGGGGGAGGGAGGGTAGGGGCAGAGAAAAACAAAAAGGCAAAGTGTGAATTCACTCTCTTGAGCTGGGATGTACACCTCTGACCCTTGAACACTGGAGCTCCTGGTTCTCCTGCCTTTGGCTTCCAGGGCTGACACCAGGGACACCACAGCCCCACCTGCCACCCTTCCACATTCTCGGGTCTTTGTACTTGAACTGGTTCTTCAGCTTGAGAACAGCCAATTGTGGAACTCCTTGGTCTCTGTAACTGCAGAGCCAATTCCTATAATAAATCTCTTATGTTTATCTCTCTCATATTCTGTTGGTTCTTTCTCTGGAGAATGCTGACTAATAACAGGGCTAACACTCTGGAGCCTGAAGACATTTCAAGGACACCAAGGGAATGTTACAAACAACTTAATGCTCATAAATTCAACAACTTTGAAGAAATGGACAATTACTTGAAAATTAATATCTACCAAAAATTCAAACAAGATGAAACAGGTAACATGAATAGTCCTAAAACCATGAAAGAAACTGAATCTGTAACTTAAAAAAGCTTTCCCCAAGAAGTCTTCAGGTGCAGATAGTTTTATTTGAGTTCCATGAAGTATTTAAAGTAGTTCAGTTTGGCCATGTCTGACTCTCTGCGACCCCATGGACTGCAGCATGCCAGACTTCCCTGTCTATCACCAACTCCCAAAGCTTGCTTAAACTCATATTTAGATGAGTAGTTAATTCAACTCATTTAAAGTAAAATTAACATCAATTTTGGACAATCTCTTTCACCCAAATTTGGAACTTTTGTGTTTCAAAGGACACCATCAAGAAAGTGGAAATACAGTCCACAAAACGGGAAAAAGTATTTGCAAGTCCTCTGATAAGAGATATGTTTCTAAATATATAAAGAACTCTTACAACTCAGTAAGACAACCTAGTTTAAAACTGGACAAAGGGTCTGAACAGGTGTGTCTCCAAAAATTACATGTAAATAGGTCATAAGCACATTAAGACACCATTAGTCATCATGGAAAAATGAAAATCAAAGCCACAGTGAGATACCACCTCATACCCAGCAAGATGACTAGAAGTCAGGTTAAGTGTTCCACATCCCTAGCCATTAGGCAAATACAAGTAAAAAGATAACTCCACACCCATTGGAACTGCTCTGGCTTGAGAACGCCATAGGCTGGCAGGGATGTGAACTTCACGGCTTCCTACACTGTTGGTGGGAATTTAACGTGGTGCAGAACCTTTGGGAAACCCTGTGGCAGTTTCTTAAGAAGCATATAAATCCCTTATGACCCAGCAGCTGTACTCACAGGCACTTGTCCCAGAGAAATGAAAACTTGGGTTTACACAAACACCCACACATGGGACTGAACCACAGTCTAACAGCAATAACAAGGAAGGACCTACTGGATCAAACTCCAGAGAACTGTGCCTGTGAAGAAACTCAATTTCCAAACTTCATATACTACATCATTCCTGTAAGGAACATTCTCCAAGTAACAAAATAGAAATGGAGGACGCGTTGGTAGCTGCTGGTTGGCTCAAGGCCAAGGGGGTAAGTATGAACATAAAGGGCAACATGAGATATCCTGGTGGTGATGCAGGTGTCCTGCGCATGGACTTTTATTCTTGTCAGTCAGTATCCTGGTGTGACATGTGCCCATCACCTTTGAGGGAACTGGTAGTGGGCACAGGAGGCACTGTGTAGTTTCTTTCAGCTGCAGGGAATCTGAAAAAGTATCTCAACTACAAGCCACAGATCCCGAATGGTGAACATGAGCTTTCCTTTGTGGGAGGAAGGAGGCCCCCGAAACTGGCTCAGCACCCCTGATGCTTGTCCATCCTGGCCCTTCACTTTGGTACACTCTTCTCCGCTCCCTCACTTTGTCTGGGCTCTGAGTCACCGGCTTCAAAAAGCCATCTTGGCTGTTTTGTTCTCTGGGCCAAGAACCTCAGCCAGCCTGTGCCAAGTGCCAAGCACCCACATCCTGTGAGCTAACAACCCAAAGCTTGTGTGACTTGCTTTCTGAGGGACCACTTTGGAGGGAGTGGGGATCAGTTGAGAGCGGGGCCCAGAGAAGCCAGATGGCCCTTCTCTGCTCAGCTCCACAGCAAAGTCTCTTATGATGGACTAGAAGCTAGAAAGCCTTTTTTTTGGGCTTTGGTATTTGGCTTGTGGGATCTTAGTTCCCCAACCAGGGATTGAACCTGGGCCCCCAGCAGTGGAAGCAAGGAGCCTTAACCCCTACACTGCCGGGGAAGTCCTGGTGACGCTGCTGCTGATGTGGTGAAGGGGGCTCTGGGCTCCTTAGGCAGATGGTTACCACAGCGGTGGCACGCCACCATGGCACTCTGGTCCAGGTGTAAGGACAGCAAGGGGTCTCTTCTGGTCCTGCAGTGTCAGTCAAGTACACTCCTTTCTTCTTCTCAGAGCCAGTGCCTCCTGAGGGACTGGCACTTATACCACATGGCAGCACAGGCCGTCAGGGTGCCCCACTCACCCAAGCCCATCGGATGGGAGGGGACCTCCCAGGATGCCATGCACTGAAAACCCAACTGGCCTCCCCGGGAAGGTCCTCACATGCTGACGTTCAGAACTCCAGGACTCAGCCTGTACGGGGGCTGACTGCAGGCTTCTGAGCAACAGGCCAGCTGTGCACAAATGTATGAGAGGGATCCTCTGTGGGTGGCAGAGAAGCCGGGATAGTCGGGCAGTTGATTAAGAATTTATTACTCATGAGAGAATGACCTGCTACTCAGAGATGCTGGCCACCGGCCCACTTCCCCACTTCCAAGGCCAAGGTCCTACACTGAGGTCTGTCCTAGAGCATGCCACCTCTTGCCCACCCAGTGCCCACGGCTAGGCTTCTGGAGAAGTCCGGCCCCCTGGGCACACAGTCCTTTCTATGGGGCAGGTCATTTGGCCAGCTCCTCTGCCACGGCTTTGCGCATCTTGTCCTTGAGATAGGCGCTCTTCTGCCATTCAGACTTGAGTTCCATCCACTCATAGTATGGGACCTGGGGGAGGCAGTGGAAACGAGTCAGGGCAGGTGGGACCCCCGTCAGGCCTCCCACCCTGCGCATCACACCCCTGGCCCTCAAATCCTGAAGGAAGAAGCCTATGGAGAGCAGAATGGGTGGCCAAGAGACCCCAACTTGGTCAGTGCTCAGAGCTGCAGGGGCCCATAAGTAAATGGGACCAAGAGCAGCTTCAAGATTTTAAAAGCTGTATCAAAGGCAAAAGTAAAACTCAAAAACAAGCCACTTGTGTATTTTCTGGCCCCATACAGGACAGCCTGCTCTCCGGTGCAGATGTCTCCATGTTGAGAACCTGGGACCAGGCCCGGGGCTGGACCTTAGCACAGAGCCCCGCGTGAGGCACAGGTCAGCAAGAGGCCCTGGCCACCGGGTTTGTCTTACCTCTTCCTCTCAGAAACCCTGGCTGTGGAGATGGGAACAGCAGCAGACACTTAAAAGCTGTGTGACATTGGGAAAAACCTAACACCCTTCTAAGCTCCCCTTTTCTCATATGTGAAGGGGGAACCCCAACATGGGCGACCTCAAGAGCTGGGGTCCGACACTGGCTCCCATCAGCCAGCTGGGACTAGAAGACACTCACGTCGACCAGCAGGAAGCCAGCGGCCAGCAGGTGGCGCCGGGCCAGCACAAAGCGCCCCAGCAAGTCTTTGCTTCGGCTGTTGAAGTTGGGGAACTCCCAGCGAAGGAAGGCTAGCCTGGAAGGGGAGACGGGGTGCTGTGGATGCCGACAGCTCCCTCAGGCCCTTGGAGGGAAGAGGGAATGCCAGAACCAAACGCACATGGCCCCCAAGGGTGGTGTGGCCACCTACCTCTTGGCCCCAGGGGGGAGTGGCTGGCTGCCAGAGGGGGCGAGGTGGGGGGCCCCAGAGTCGCTCAGGGGCAGGAGCTGGCCCTCCGTGTCGAGCAGTACCTCAGCATCTGAGGAGGGCACAGAATTAAAATGTGGTGGGGACTACCCCTCAGAGATCAACTGGGCCCATAGCCCCTGCCCTTACAGCTGATCCACAGACACCCTGGGGAGCAGAGGGGATTTGCCGGGAGGGAAGGGGACGATGGGTCCTCACCCAGAACCCAGCCATACTGCGTGGCCACCATGAAGCTGCCCTTGTCGGCACTCCCCAGCAGCCCCTTCAACGTCTCCTGCAGCTCCTTCTGCAATGGGGTCATCTTCTGTTCAAGGGCCGAGGGACTGGGGACCAAGGCTGAGGCAGGCAGAAGGGGTCCCGTGTACTCAGGGTGCTCCAGCTGGGCAGTGGCATTGATATGCAGCAGCTTCTGGAAGGTGCTTTGATCCTTTGGGGACTTGCCACCTAAGGGGAGATGATGGAGTGAGAAAAGAGGGCCAGGAGGACCGGGATGGAGGGACACAGGGGCCAGGTGGGAGAGTCGGTGGCACCCTCCCCCACACCCAAGTCTCACCCTGGACTCTGGGTCAGGAGCAGCAGAAAGAGGGTCTGCCGGTCACCCACTAGGAGTGGACAGAGAAGGAGTAGATGCTGGGTGCGCCCTGGCCTGCCCCATCTTCCCAATGCTGAGTGGAGCCCAAGGCTGACAACCAGGCAGCCATCCCAGCTGCAGTGGTCCCTGGGGTGAGGTGGGGGAGGGGACACGTGTGGTGGGCTCGCCATCACTCAGGAGAGGGATGGATGTCCCCCCACCGCTCACCTAGAAACTGGGCGTGAAATTCAGGGCGGAGCACAGCCTGCAACTCGGCCTCCCGCACCTGCTGCAGCACACACAGGGCCCACACCACGTCCACCTGCAGGACTGGCTCCAGGCCCACCAGCTCTGACCCCAGCTTCTCATGCACCTGGGTGAGGACAGTGCAGGATGGGGAAAGCAGGTTTTGCTCAGTGGCCACAGGCATCCCTGGGCAGGCAGAAGCTGGAGCTGCCCTATGACCTGGACATGCTGAGGCCCAAGGGGGTGAGGCAAGTAACCTTGACAGAGGCACTCTTGGTCAGGATTGGGGGACCCCTGGGGGCAGGTACCAGAAATCCTCCTCATCCCTTAGTTCCAATCGGGACAGCAGCTGCCCCCTCCTCCCACCCACTAGCAAGAACCTATGCACAAAACCGTGCCACCAGCACAGGGGAGGTGTTTCTGGCCCCAAGAGCTGGAGATTATGAAAGGGGAAGCAGCTGGCTGGCTGGGGGAACACCCACTGTGGGGGCCCGGGGTCATACCCAGTTCACTCATTGGATGCTCTCACACTGGCAATTGGATTGAGTCTCTGAGCCCCAACAGGGCATTAAGGGAACACCAGGAAGTAAGATAGCTCAAAGCTTCCCTGGCGGCTCAAACAGTAAAGAATCTGATCGCAAGGTGGGAGACCCAGGTTTGATCACTGGGTCGGGAAGATTCCCTAGAGAAGGGCATGGCAACCCATTCTAGTACCAGAAACCCATTCTGGCCTGGAGAATTTAATGGACAGAGGAGCCTTGTGGGCTACAGTCCATGGGGTCACAAAGAGCTGGACATGACTGAGGGACTAACACACACATAGGAAGTTAAGAACAGGGGTCCCCCAGCCCCACTGCCAGTGAGCCACTGGATGCCTTCCTGGTTCTTGGCTGCCATGCTGGCTCTCACCTGTCCCCAGACAACCCCTGGGGTGTATGGCTCCAGCCAGCTCCTTCCACCAGGCTTTCTTCCTTTCTGCCTCCCTACCTGGAACCCCTCAGTACAAATCCGGCCTCTTCCCTCCCTCCCCCTCAGCCCTACGCTGCTCCGAGCACAGCAGCAGAGGGTGCGAAGACCGTACCAGGCTGAAGAATGGATCCTCCCGCTCTGGACGGAAGTTCACACGGGCGAAAGCTAGCAGCATGTTGCACAGGTGTGGCAGAGTGATGCTCTGGGCTCTGTCGAGGACGTGCTGGGCCGATCAGGGAGGACAGAAAGGCAGGATGAGAGGGGCCCGGTGGTACGCAGACCTGGCCCTCCCCCAGAAGCCATGTGCTCCCAGCCCAAAGGGGGTAATTTACACAGGGCAATGGGCAGAGGGCTAGCGCTGTCCTCCCCAAGGCAATCATACACACATAAAAGGTCCCTGACAACAGCTTCAGAAATACTCTTCAGCCTATAGACAACCTGCTGCACCTAAATCTCAATGCAAACATTCTCTTTCTTCACAACTCCATTTTGCAGCTGCTGGAAGTTTAGGGAGAGTTTTGAGTGGATTCCTGGCCTTCCTGTCTGCACTGCTCCCCCCACAGTCACCCAAAGACACACACAGTCTGTCACCTACAAAGTTTGGTGAAATAATGAAGAAAGCCGTTTCAACTACACTTTCTTTCACAACTGAGTCATACTGCTTCTCTTCAAAGAAACTGGAGTAAGGACTCCGTATCTGCCACCAGGAGTGCTCTGGACTGGCTGAGCCTCCCTGATGAAATGCGCAGGGGGTCAGGCAAGGAGGGCCCTCAGAACCGAGGCCTGACGCCTGCAGCCCAGCTCACCTGGACGAAGGCCTCAAACAGGGGCAGGTTGAGCCACTTAAGGAAGGCGAAGGACTTGGTGCAGCGGGCTACCTCGCTGGACGTCATGCTTGGCGTGTGGGGCAGTAAGTCGGCTGCCAGGCGCTGGAACACCTGGGTCTGGTGGAAGCCGAGTTTGCCTCGGGGACAGAGCCTGAGATTTAACTGGTAAGAAGTGGCAGGCTGCCCTCAGGTCCACCCCACCACCCACCCCGGTCTCAAGGAGTAAGAGCTTGGTGTCTGTAACCAAATTTATCCCTGAGGCCTAGCACAAGAGGATCAGGGCCCATGAGTCACAGTGTTTCTGTAGCAGCCTTTTGGGCCAGTGCCTGTCACGGGTGAGGTAGGCACCGAATTTGACACAGCTGCGGCCAGAACCCCCCCACCTCCCAGCCTCACTCCTCGTGCATAGAGCTCACCATAGGCATAGGCCAGGTCCAGGAGGATGCTTTTAGTCAACGGGAATGGCTTCTGGACCAGGTGGTAAGAGATGGCCCGCAGCAAGGGCACCGATCTCCGGTTCTGAGCCGCCAACGTCACCAGCACCTTCCGCAGCTCCTCAGGGCCAAACTGCTCCACCAGCTCCAGGCACTGTCAACCACAGCCGGCAGGGGTCAGCTTGATGGCCTGAGGGCCAGGGGTCCCATGCAGTGCAGGCCCTGCGAGACAGCAACTAGGCCTGAGCTTACTAAACACAAGCCCCATCAGTGCAGGGCCTGCCTCTGCTCCTACTCCACGAAGTCCCCAGACCGGGGATGCCGTGTCCGTAGCCAAACTTATCCCCAGGTCCCAGGGCAGGGGACCCAAGGCCCATGAGCTGCGGAGCTTGCTGTGGCAGTCATCCGGGCCAGCCCCTGCTACCATGGGAACAGGGCTGAATTTGACTTGACTGCGGGGCTGAGACAGGGTAGAGCAGGGGGCGGCAGGTGTGATGTCTCTAGGAAGCATTAACCGAAGCTGAGCCAGTGGGGTGCTGAGGCCACACTGCAGGAGCTACTGGCCATGCTGTTTCCAGGTCATGTGCAAGATGCAATTCTGGAGGAACTACAATTTTGTTCAGGCTCTGCAACCCCCTGGATTCTTGAAGGAACCAGTGGGCAAAGTGCTGCCTGCAGCTACCTAAAGCACCAGTCCTGCCAGTGCCATGCCCTGGACTATGGAAAGAAGTCACAAGGCTCTTGTCCCTTAGTACCTTGTCTTCCAGGCGGTTCATCAGAGACTCCGAAAGATGCCCAGCTTTCATCATCATGGCCACCACCGTGCGTTTGTCTTCAATTTCTGCCCAGCGCCGCTCGAGGTGCACAAGCAGCTCAGCCAGCAGCTCTTGGGAGCCTTGCTCCTGCATGTAGGTGGCGCTGGACTCGGCCAGAAAGGCCAGATGCTTGTACTTGAGCCTGCGCATGCGCCAGCGGACCTCCTGCTCCACTGACCGCAGCTCCTTGGAGGTGGCGGGGAGCCCCAGCGCATAGAGGCTCCGGAGCAGCTTCACAAGGGTCCCATGCCAGATTACAGTTATCTAGGTGGGGGGGCGGGGGGAGACACACACAGGCAAAGTCACACCTGGGACCTTATTGATCCTGTCATGAAGCAGGCCAAGGCTCTGAGCTGGAGCCTGCCTCCCAAGAACCAGTCATTTTAATGTAGGCATTTCTACTGGGCACACCAGGCATCTCCTTAATAGCCTGTCTGGGCCTGTTTTCTGCCCACAGCGCTCCCTCCTCCTCCAGCTCCATTTCTGAACAAGGGTGACCCAGCCATTCTCTGCAGGGTATGCTTCCAGGCCTCAGGAGCCCTCTGGCCCAGACACCACCCTCAGAGAAGGCAGTATGTGGTACATGAGAATGGCTCTGTTGTCTGTTAGGCTAAGGCTGTTAACACTGCCACTCTTCAAGTCTCTAGACTCTTCTGTGAAATGGGGCTGCACTGCCAAGAAGGGGAACTGAAATCACACACATGAGATGAGGGGCAAACAGAAAAGCAGTTGTGTGAAGGGCTGGGCAGAAGGACAAAAGTATGGGGGATTCCCTGGCAGGACAGTGGTTAGGACTCCAGGCTTTTACTGCCAGGGTCCAGGGTTCAATCCCTGGTGGGGGATCAACAATCCCACAGCCATGGTGAGGGGGGAAAAAGAGAAGTATGAATTTGATCTCAACATCACATGAGCCTTCAGTGACTTCTGCTGTTTCTGCAGAATTCCCAGACAGTAGGAGGACTCTTTAAAAGAAAGCTTGATCAGTTTATATTTCTAAATGCTGGTTCATTACTGGCTTGTAATTTTGCTACAGTGTTTAGTCTGTCTCTAAAGCTTTTGTGTTTGTAATTTTGCTACAGTGTTTAGTCTGTCTCTAAAGCTTTTATGTAAATGGTTTAATAAATAATGACTAGAATGATAGTTTTAGAACAAGAAGGGATCTAATTAAGATAATTCATATGAACTATATTCTCAGTAAGAAAAAAATCTGTACTGTGACATGGGGTCACAGTACAGATCTGTCTTTTAACTAAAGACAAAAGGTTCCGTGAAACAATACTTCCCTTACTATCTGTGAACTGTTTCCAATATTACTCTATTTCCACACCTACTATACTCTCATAACCTGCAGTTGAAAAAACTCATTTAATTTGACCCCTCCCTTGAGCTGTGAGTCTCTTCGTCATCCCTGACAAGCGGACATGGCCTTGCCTTTCCAGAGCAGCCAGGTTGAGGGTCTGTACCTCTTTTCTATGTCACAGGCGGCCCTTCGGTTCCAGTAGACCCCAGGGTGCCTGAAGTCTGTATGGAGTCCTTCTTCACACCGAACAGGAACTGGGTTGAGTTCTTCCTGCACCCACCCCTGCCACACACAAGTCCCTTCTCTCCATGTTCCTGCTCTAAGGATCTGACTGGCTGGGGTAACACCCATGGTCAGTTCCAAGTTTCTGAGATCCTCTCCTAGTCACCCTTCATCTCCTCCAGTTTCAAGAGTGTGTCGCCTGTCAGCCAGACACAGAGGAGGGGCCACATCAGTCAAGACTGCATGGTGAGGGGGAGGCCCCCGATGCACTGAAGAAAAACCAGGCTCAATCCTTTTGTTTGTATTTACTGTGCCTGGGCTGCCTGTAAGATAAGAACAGCAATATTCACCTAACAGAGCTGTCATGAGGATTAACAGAAGTGAAAGCACATTAAAGTATTCTGGAAACTATAAAATGAAAAAATACCACAGGACGTGGATGGACTAAGCACACAGCAGTTTCTGTCTATACTGGGAGAGTGACTGGACGCTTTGGACTCTGTGGCCTCTGCTATATTCTGCTTGCTGAACCTGCAGAAAAGGCTCCAAAACCCACCTGGCTGTTGACAAGATGGAGAAGTTGCCAAAAGCGAGCATCCTCTATGAGCGTGGCTTTGTCTTTTGGCTTCTCAGAGAGTAGGCGAGAGAGCTGGATAAGCGCGAGGGCGGCATGGTTCTGCTGCAGACAGTGAGCACCCCCCAGGAGCTCCAGGAGCTCCTCGGGCTGGGTGGCCTTCTCAATGAGCTGCTCCACCTCCTGGCGCCCAGGATAGGGAGCAAACACCTGTTCCTTCTCTACAAGCTCTGACAAGGGACCTGGGAGGCGGGAGCTGGGCGAGGTAGCTGAGGAAGTCAGCGGCTTCTGGGTTCCCTGGGGGAGTCTCAGCTGGCTGACGGGCGACACAGCAGGGGCCAGGCGGGTGGCCTCCCTTAGGAGGCACGTGCATCGCCTCACCAGCCGAGCGGCCATGATGGCTTGAGCGGCAGCGAGGGGAGCCTCCTAGCAAGTGACTCCAAAGCCCTGAAGAGGAAAAGAAGAAAGAGGTGGTTCCCGGTTCACAAACACAACAGAAGAACCCAACAAACGCAAGGGAGCCACAGCCACACTCTCCATAGGCCAGCCCAAACTCCTCCTGACTGACCACCCACAGGCAAAGGCATGTTCTGAAGCGAAAATCTCAGAGGGCTTTTGTTTCAGGGCAGAACGTAACCCAACACTGAAACTCAGGAGCATTACAGTCTGGGTTGGAGGGCTTCCAGTCCTGGTTGTGGAATTACCTAGAAATGGTTCAACACTTCAGAACCCCAGGCCTGGTCCAAGACCTCTTGAGTAGGAGTTTCTGCAAGCAGGGTTTGAATAGCATTCCACCCACTCCCCTCCCACCCCCGCTCCCTTTTAAGTTTTAAAAGTACCCAGGATTAAAAAATTATTGCCTTACAGAGAAAATGAGACAGAATATTTTAAATTAGATTACTCCTAGAAAATCCTGGACATATAATCCATATATACATCCCACAGCTTCTGTGGATGTATTTTTAATAACTTTATAGACATGTCAGTGAGCCTTCCCAAACCAACTTGCACTATTACATCACTAATCTATTAAACACACATACAACCCTTCTGAGAGCAAAATCCCTGAACCAATCATAAAAAGCAGTTCACAACATGGAGCAGAATTATTTTCCCAGTTTTACCTTTTCTTCCCCTCTGGAGCACACTCCCTCATTCTCAACAAGACTTGCACTTTCATTATATCTGGGCAGGGCAGGGCAGGGCAAGACCTGCTGCCTCATTTTTTTTACCCGCCATCACAGGGCTCAGGAAATCAGCCTCCATCTTTCCGCACTCAGATAAAACGTTACCTCCTCCCAAAATGTTATATACCCGATGCTACTGCTTTCTAACAACTCTGTCTCGCGCACTAGCGTGATTAAACGACCTAGGTAAGGCAGACGCCCTGCACACGATAAAGGGTTAACCCGGGCTCCGTTCTGCCAAAGCAGAGAGCGTATTTGACCTTAGATTTCCCAGAATTTGGTCATGAACATTTTAACGTGAGCTGATTGTTGCAGCTGTAAAAAGTTTAGACTCACTGTACACAAATCAAGAGGCTCAGGGAGGAGAAATACTGGCCCAAGGGCAACATCCACATACATCCACAAAGCCCCAGCGGCGGGGAAGCACTGGAAACGATCCCTACTAAAGACAGTCCTACGAGCTGGTGAGGAATCGAGTTCAACTCAGAGGGACTTAAGAATCCTTAACACCAACCCGGAAGTTCGGCCCTCAGACGCAGAAAAGAGAATCACCTTTACAAAGAGCACGCAGCGACCGCGCCGAGGGTCAGTGCGGGGATCGTAGGCCGTCACGCGGGACCTCAGAAAAGGGGCGCGTGCGCACGAGCAGGCACTGCTTTAAACCGGACCCGGCCCCTGCCACCCACCCCGATCCACTGCGTCCCAGTGCGCCCTCCAGGTCTCTTCTCCCAGCCATGACCCCAGGTCTTCAGGACCCCATTTCCCCCCTGGTCCCGATACGTACGGCGCCACCGCCGCCGCCGCTACCGCGAGCTCCGCCGCTGACCTCCATGCGCCCCAGTACTGCCCTCGGTCCACGCTGCGCGGCGCGCTCGTTTACGTCACTCGGAGCGCCGCAGGAAGCGAGGCTCGCCGCCTGCTGCCCGGCCGGAAGTTGTTGCAGGTTCTTTTTTCCGGCCGGGTGCCATCTTCGCTGAGATCGGGAACTAGGTGGTGGGAAGAGAATTGAGATGTGTTAAGCGATTTAGGAAAAAATGGAAGGGGGGAAAACATAAAAGTGTCCAGAAACGGAGGCTTGAGCGCCAGCCTCTGGTTAGTACTTAGCTT
Organism: Odocoileus virginianus; assembly: GCF_023699985.2. Classification (NCBI taxonomy): domain Eukaryota; kingdom Metazoa; phylum Chordata; class Mammalia; order Artiodactyla; family Cervidae; genus Odocoileus; species Odocoileus virginianus. The sequence continues at coordinate 40,392,359 of NC_069674.1, forward strand.
TCAAAAGGAGTATAGGAGGCGACCCTTTGTCGTCAGTCGGCTCCCGCGGCCTACCGCCGCGCCTTCCCCTCCTTCCTGTGTGTCTCTATAAAGAAGCCCCGGCTGTAGACCAGGAGTGGGCTGGGCTGCGACTCGCTGGGGAGGCCTCTCAGCCTAGGTCTACGGAAATGTAGGGCACCATTTGCCCAGATCTTGCGTTTTTTCCAAAAAAGAATGTAGAGTTATGGAATTGTATGTGCAATCTCTTGGTTTTTAAGTGTTTCCCTTTAATTACAAAAGAAACTGCGGGGTAAGCCAAGCAAGATATATTTGAGGTCTGTGGACTTGACTAATTTTTTTCCTGCACAAATTTCTATTTCCATGGAATTAGAAACTGCTTTTTTGGGGTTTGATTAAGCTTTTATGTATTTATCACAAATTCTCCAAATCCTTCACAGCTTCAGAGTCTAAATCTCTCAAGATGTTCTGACACTTAAGATAGGTCACCAGGTTAATATTACCGAAGGAGTCTCTTTTTTGAGGCTTAGGACCTCCAGTGTGGGATTATCACTGCTATGTTCTCAGCGCAGGTGTCATCCTGGGGTCTGTCTCCCTTTACCATGTATGTGCTCGGTTCCTTTTGCTTTCCTTGATGCTTACTTTCTTATTTTCTGTCCTTTACCTTATTTCTTGGTTTATGCCCTTGTTTGGGTGGAGCACATCCTCCAGTACTTCTATGAGAAATGATGCCAAGGAGGTTACGTATTTAAAGGCCTATCAGGTCTAAAATGTATTTTTTGTATCCTGCTTGATGGTATTTCGACTGGCTACTGTATTTTAGAAATCATTTCCTGGTTTTGAAAACATAGTCTGTGAACCTCTAGCTTTCATGCTTCTGGTGTTTGTGAGGAGTCTAGAAATTGTATGTGAGATGTTTTGTTTACTTGCCCTCCTTCCCTTCTTCCTTCCTGTCCTTTCCTTCCATCCATTTTTTTTTTCAAATTTCTAAAAGTTTGTATCTTCTCATTATGCCTAGGGTTATGATATTTCATAGTGATGTTACTTGGTGTATCTATGTCTTATTGACTGAGCACAAGAAGAGCCTTCAATCTAAAAACTCATTTTCTCAGTCGTGAAACTTGGTATATATTTTGTTGAATATTTCCTTTCCTCTGCTTTCTCTGTTTTCTCTTTCTGAAACACCTAGATTTGAATATTGGCTTTTCTGGGCTGATAGCTGATTTTCTCTAGCTTTCCCATCTTACCTCTTCTACTCTATCTGTTTATATGTGTTTATGCTCTACTTTCTTGGAGATTTCCTCAAGTTGGCTTCCAGCTCTTCTGAAAATTTGATTTCTGCTATCATACTTTTACTTACCAAAAGTTCCTTTTTGGCTGTTAAATGTTCCTTTTTTATGGTATCTTTTTTTGTTCTTTCAGATTGCAGTATTTTATCTCTGAGGATTTTTGTGATAAGGATGTTTTTTCTAAGCTTTTCTTCTCTCTGTAGAGTTGCTGTTCTTTTTTCCTTTTGTTGGTATTCATATTTGGTTTTTATCCTCAGATATCTACTTATATTTAAATATAGTAAGAAGGAACTCTCATCCCTTGCTGGTGGGAGTGCAAAAAAGTACAGCTACTTTCAAAGACAGTTTAGTAGTTTCTTAAAAAACGAAACATACTCTTACTGTGTTCAGTGAACTGAATGTTTATGTCCCCGTTGCCCCCCGCCCCCCCCCATTCATGTGTTGAAACCTATTGCCCATGGTGTTGGTATTAGGAGGTTGGGGCCTTTGGGAGGTGATTAGGTAATGAGAGTGGTGGCTTTATATTGGGATTAAGTTCTGTTATGAAAGAGACCCCAGAGAGCTTCCTTGGTCGTTCCACCATGGAGAACATTGTGTGTGTGTGTGTGTGTGTGTGTGTGTGTGTGTGTGTACACACATACAGGTGCTCAGCTACGTCTAACTATTTGCAACCCTATGGACTGTGTGTGTGTGTGTGTGTGTGTGTGTGTGTGTATGTGTATGTAGATGCACAGGTACTCAGTTATGTCTGACTCTTTGCAACCCTATGGACTGTAGCCCTCCAAGCTTCTCTGTCCTTGAGGTTTTCCAGGCAAGAATATTGGAGTAGGTTGTCATTTTCTCCGAGGGGATCTTCCTGGCCTAGGGACTGAACCCACTTCTCCCACATTGCCCGTAGATTCTTTACTGCTGAGCCATTGGGGAAACCCAGGAGAAGACAGTAAGTCTACAATACAGAAGAGAGCACTCACCCAACTGTGCTGATGCCTAATCTTGAACCTACAGCCTCCAGAACTATGAGAAACAAATTCTTGTTTTTGGGCCACAGAATGTATGGTATTTTTGTTACAGTGGCCCTAATGGACTAATACAATCCAGCAACTGTGCTCCTTGTTATTTACCCAAAGGAGTTGAATACTTATATCTACACAAAACCTGCACATGGATGTTTATAGCAAATTTATTCATAATTGTCCAAACTTGGAAGCAATAAGATGTCCTTCAAGGACCTCTTTGGTTGTCCAGTGGCTAAGATTCTGCCCTCCCAATGCAGGGGTCCCCAGTTCAATCCCTCTTCACAGGACTATATTGCACATGCTGCAACCAAGACCTGGTGCAAATAACTATTTTTAAAAAAATATGTTCTAAATAAACTGTGATAAATTCAGACAGTGAATATTTTTCAGTGTTAAGAAATGAGCTCAGCCATTAAAAAGAATTCATTTGAATCAGTTCTAATGAGATGGATGAAACTGGAGCCCATTATACAGAGTGAAGTAAGCCAGAAAGATAAAGAACATTACAACATACTAACACATATATATGGGATTTAGAAAGACAGTAATGTAACCCTATATGCAAAACAAAAAGACACAGTTGTACAGAACAGACTTTTGGACTCAGTGGGAGAAGGTGAGGGCGGGATGTTTCGAGAGAACAGCATTGAAACATGTATATTATCTAGGGTGAAACAGATCACCAGCCCAGGTTGGATGCATGAGACAAGTGCTCAGGCCTGGTGCACTGGGAAGACCCAGAGGAAGTGGGTAGAGAGGGAGGTGGGAGGGGGGATCGGGATGGGGAATACATGTAAAACCATGGCTGATTCATGTCAATGTATGACAAAACCCACTACAATATTGTAAAGTAATTAGCCTCCAACTAATAAGTGGAAAAAAAAAAAAGAAATGAGCTATTAAACCATGAAAAGAAATAGAGGAAACTTAACATGCAAGTTACTAAGTGAAAGAAGCCAATCTGAAAAGGCTGTGTACTGTATGATCCCAACTATAAGACATTCTGGGAAAGGCAGAATTATGGAGACAGTAAAAAGGTCAGCGGTCGAGGGGAAGGAGGGATAAATAGGTGGAGCACAGATTTTTAGGGCCCTCCAAATTGTATGATACAATAATGGTGGATATGTGTTACATACTTGCCTAACCCATAGAATTCAACAATAAAAGTGACCCCTAATGTAAACTGTGGTCTTTGGATGATAATAATGTGTCGATGTAGATTCATTGATAATAATACATGTATCACTCGAGGATATGTGTGTGGTGTGTGTTTGAGGGTTATATGGGAACTCCTGTACTTTTCACTCAATTTTGCTATGAAGTTAAAACTTTAAAAAAAAACAAAGAATACTAATTAGAAAAAAGAAATGAAAATCTGATTCACATAAGGACATACATTAATCTCAAATATGTCAAATCAAAAAACTCATAACAATAAAATGCAATAACCCAGTTTAAATATGGCCAAAAAATTTGAGTTGACATTTCTCCAAAGAAAATACACGAGTATCCATAAACAAATGAGAAGATTGGGAAATGCAAATGAAAATCACAGCCACTTCATATCTATGTAGGATGGCTGAAGTTAGAAACCCAGAAAATAACAAGTTTTGGTGAAGGTATGGAGAAATTGGAATATGTATACATTGTTGGTGGGTGTATAAGTGGTGCAGCTTTGGAAAACAGTGGCATTTCCTCAAAACAGAGTTACTGTGTGACTCAGTATGTAGGAAATGGAAAATGTCAACACCAAAACCTGTATGCAAATGTTCATGCAAGTATTACTCATAAAACCCAAAAAGTATAAACAGCCCATATGATGACCAATGGATGAGTGAACAAAATATGGTATATTCATAAAATAGAATATTAGTCAGCCAAAATTAATGTAGATGAAACTTTAAAGCATTATGTTATGTGAAAGAAGTGTGAATGAAGAATGTTCTCTGCTGTGTCAGTGAACAAAGGATTCTGCAGCCATCAAGCCACTACAGCTGTGTGCCTCCCACCCCACCCCCCATGCTCAAGGAACTCAAGTTGGAGACAAATGGGCTGCCCTGGGCTGCCTGGCCCTCAGCTGCTATAGCCACCCCCCAATGATGCACCCTAAGGGGACTCAGAATGGGAAAGACCGGGATACTGGCCCTAAATAATTAAGGTGCATATCAAAGGAGTGATTTCAATGAGCCCAGACTCTTGCATCTTCCCATACATAGAATCTAGCACTAAACTAATTGAGATGCCAGGTTTTCTTTAATTAACAGTAACCTTTTGATGTTCTGACTAGATAGTTTTTGTTACAAAACTGTATTCCTGACTCCTCTTTTACCTCTTCAGAGTCATCCTCAGAGCAATCAGAGTCTGCTCCCCTAGTCTTGAAATCCTCAGAAAGTCCACCAAATAAAACAGAATTCTCATCTTTTAGGCTGTGCATTTTTATTTTCAGTCAAGAGAAGCCAGTCAGATGAGACTATATATTATGTCTTCATTTATATGTAATGTCCTGAAGAGGCAGGTCCATAGACTCAAAAGTAGATGAATGATTTCCAGGGGTTGGGGAGATGGTGGAGGTGGTGATCTGGGTGGTGGTTGGGGAGTGATGGTGATGTAGAAAGGGGAGTGACGGGTATGGGATTTCTTTTTGGGGTGGTGAAAATAATTTGGAATTGAATTAACTGGATATATAACAAGTCACTGAGTTCACATTAAAGAATGAATTTTATGTTAGGTGAATTATACCTCATTAAAGCTGTTATATTAAGAAAAAAAGAACAGTGGGCTGAAAAGAAGGAACACTAGCACATGAGTAGAACAGATTGGAAGAATGGTAGAATTAACCTTGCCATCAGGCCATTTTGTTGGGTAACTACTGCTGTCATCTTTTTAGGTCTTCCCTCTTGGGCTGGTGATATTTTGCAGAGGGATTTCTGGAGTTGCCAACATTTTGGGAGCCTGGTTGAGGAGGACAGTAGGGTGATGAGCCTTCTGCCCTTGTGAATCCTGAGCACTGCCAGCTGCCATGGCCCCACACCCCATGGAATGACTTGTCCAACCTTCCCTTTTGCCCTTCTTTCCACCATGTTCATTCTGCCTTTGCATCCCCCCAACCCCTTGCCCGTTCTCCCACCTCACACAGCCTTCCACCTTGTCCACCAGCAAGTCCTGCACCGGGGTGGAGAGGTGCACAGCACAGTATGCAGCGTGGGGTCTAGGGGTGGCAGCCCGTGGGCCAGGTGCCGAGCTGCACTAACGGGGCCCTTCTCACACTCTCTCCTGGCTTCCCCTCGGGCTCCTGCTCGGGGCTGTTGGCACTGAGCACCTGCGTAGCAGGGTACAGCCTCTCCAGGCAAAGTAGGGGTGGTGAAACTGTGGGAGGGCCAGGGGGTCAGCCTAGTAGGGAGCTCTGGGGTGCGCTGCTGTGAGCAAACCTTGAGAGGTGGTGGATGGGGAGAGAATCCCCTCACAGCCTCTGGTTCCCTCTGAGAAGGATGTTCAGCTCCCAAAGTGACTGTATTAAAATATAGTGTGTTAATAGAAAATCTGAGATGACTCCCAGTGAAGATAGTTTATTGCAGTTACCAAGAGAAGGAGATACATCACTCCACGAAGGACCACAGGGGGAAGTGAGGGTCTGCCAGGAGATAGGGGGTGGAGTCCAGGATAGGGGAGAAATTGGCAGGAGCCTTTACTGTGGTTTCCTTGGGAGCAGCGGGAGAGTCAGGATGAGCAGCTTAGGACTGGCTTGTGTGAATAATGTCAGTGTGCACTGGGGGGTGGGGGCTGCCCCTAGTCATCTGGTCCCTGGCCTTGCACTGGGAAAGTGACCTGGAGTATAAGACCTCCATAGAGGAGGTGGTGGTCTCTGGATTGGTTAATTTGCACACCCAAGGAGGGAGGTGGGGGAGGCAGGAGGAAGCCAGCATGTCATTGAGGTGTTCAGTATATGTCTGTAGGGCAGGTGTTAAAGTATCAAGGTTATAGAAGCTGTGGTTAATGAAATGACTGGGGTGTGATGAGTGTTCTCTACAGGGGAGGAGTCCCCAGCATGGAGATGGGAGGCTGGTTTAATGTGGGAGACCTGGGTTTGATCCCTGGGTTGGGAAGATCCCCTGGAGAAGGGAAAGGCTACCCACTCCAGTATTCTAGCCTGGAGAATTTCGTGAACTATATAGTCCATGGGGGTCACAAAGAGTCGGACATGACTGAGCGACCTTCACTTTCACCCTAAACACCAGTCAGGGTGGACTAGGGACTGTCTAGGTTGTGCGCAGTATCCGTCAGAGGTCATTCACGGCTCACCTCTCTTCTCAGAAGCTCTTCCAGCACCTGCCCAGCACAGGCAGGGGTGGGGGAGTGTGTGCCCCTGTCCTCCAGCTCCTGGACGGGGCTTCCAGGAGGCGTAGCGTCACTGCGTTGTGAGCCCCTTTGCGTGGGGGGTGTGGCTCCCCCAGGACTTGCAGACCCCTTTCTCACGTGGTGGAGTGGCCCTGTACCTGCCCAGCACTCAGGCCTCCCGCTGTGCATCCTCTATAGCACCTCCTCAGAGAGGGTCTCCCCTCCTCTCCCGAGCTGTGCTCCTGGCTGTGCGTTACCCAACTGGGACCTTCCAACGTGGCCTCCTGCACAGTCCTCCCACCACCTGGTCTCCAATGCGCCCCAGACTTGGGAAGACCAGACTTCTTTTTTACTTCCCTGGGAGTGGAAACACAGAATTCCAGACTTCTGGAATTGGAGTTTGCATTTTGGTAAGATTCCTGGAAATCAGGAAGCCCTGCAGCCTCACCTTCTTGACTTCCCGGAGCTGGTGGAAGGCCCCACTGGCCCTTCTGACCCAGTAGGTCTGGGTGGAGCTGTCCAACACCCCAGGTGATGGTGCTGCCTTTTGGGGACCGCACTTTGGGAACCGCCCTAAACTGGCTGTACTTTGCGCCACCTGAGGTGGCAAACTGGTCTAGGTATTTACTCTGACTGGACAGACAGAAAGGGGCTCATGGGGAGGTGCCCATGAGGGCACTAGGCTGCACACATAGAAACTAAATCTGGTCTTTGGCCCTGGCACATGGTTTCAAAAATTCTTCAAATTTCCTGAGTGAAAGAGATAGAAGTCTTTTGTTGTTTGTAAAGAGTCCCCTTTCTGTATCTGTGTGCGTGCGTGCTCAGTCATGTCCAACTTTTTGCGACCCCATGGACTGTAGCCTGCCAGGCTTCTCTGTCCACGGGATTTTCCAAGCAAGAATGCTGGAGTGGGTTGCCGTTTCCTCTTCCAGGGCACCTTCCCAACCCAGGGATTGAACCCGAGTCTCCTGTGTCTCCTTCATTGGCAGACGGATTCTTTACCACTGAGCCACCGGGGAAGCCCTTTTGTACCTGAGTTTACTCTAATGAGGTGACTCTTGGTGTGGGGGTGCCTAGGTAGCTTGGGAATGGGGCTGGTGGCCAGAGGAAACAACTGTGGGATTTGAGGACTGGGGATTGAGTTAATCACTGATTGCTGTGATTTTCTCATAATGTTTTTAATACACATTATGAGAATGAACATATTAAAAATAATAGATGTTATTTTTAATAGAGGCTCCTGTACCCTCTCTCCTCCTCACCTTATGTGTCTCTTCCTTTCACTGTTCCTGGTCTGTATCCTCTATAACAGAACTAAAACATAAGCATTGTGCTTTCAGAGTTCTGTGGGTCTTTCTAGCAATTTATTCTGTACCTGAGTTTACTCTAATGAGGTGACTCTTGGCGTTCTAGCAACTTGTTCTGTGGTGGGTGTGGGAATCCCTGAATTTACAGCCTTGTGGGACTGAGCCCTTACTTGTGGGGCCTGACTTGAACCTTGGGTGGTTTTCCCTTTTTATTTTTGGCTGACCCACACAGCTTCTGAGATTTTAGATTCCAGATCTGGGACGTTGGCAGTGAAACTGAGGAGTCCTAACCACTGGACTGCCAGTGAATTCCCCTCTGGATGGGTTTGTCAGAACTGAAATGACAAACCGGGCCCTCATCGGGTGTGGAGTGTACACACTTCACTGGAGGTTCTAAAGCAGGCTGCCAGGGACTTCTCTCTAGTCCTGCGGTTAAGACTTTGTGCTCCCAGTGCAGTGGCCTGGGTTTGATACCTACTCAGGGAACTAAGATCCTGCATGCTGCAACCAAGGCCCAGTGCAGCCAAATGTATATATATATATATATATATATAAACTCCAAAAACCCAGGCTGCCTGGGGAATGGCCTGTAACCCTTTGCCCTCCATGTGCCCCCTGAGCAAGTCAAGGCTAGTGAAGTCTGGTGACCTCTACACCCCAAGTCCTCCGTGCACGTTCTGTTCCTGTTCCCCAACCTGAGCCCAGAAACACTTCCGCAAGGGGTCAGAACAAGAGCCTGGTGGACAAGTCCCTCCCAGCCCAGAGCCCCAGCTCCCAGCTCCTGGCTCTACCTCCACACACACTCATCACCAGGTGGGACTGCCTGTTTCCAGGAGCTTCCAGTCCTGCTGGGGTGCTCCCGGAGGCAAGGCCTGTGTGCTTCCTCCCTCCCAGCAGGTGCCAAGGACAGACAGAGGATGGAGAGACATGAGGCCGAGTGTGGGTTTTATTACCAGCAGGTAGGAGGCTGTCTGGATCCGAGAGAGAAGGTTCTGGTTGAGCGGACTTGGACTGTCACTCCTGGCAGCCAGGGGCTCTCAGAGCTGTCCCTCACTGTGAAGGGTCCTCCGCAGGGAACATGGAGGCCTCAGAGGAGGGGGAACACGGCCACGGTGGGGGCAGGGGAGGGAAGGATGCTGTGGGTGGGCCAGTGAGCCCTCCACAGCCACCATCCCAGACTCTCACCATCACCCATGGGCAGGCAGGCAGCCCACAGCTGGTAGGGACTGTTATTTGGGAACCATGTCTCTGGACTCCTAACCCAGAGCTCCTTTCCAGACTAAGTGGCATAGGCACAGACATTGCTGGTGGGCTTAGCTGGACCAAGTACCACCAGGCATGTCTCTCGGTGCCTCTGAGCCCCCTTGGCTGGTCTGAGACCCCTTGTGTGACCCAGTGGCTTGAAGGATTTGCAGAAACCTGCCGCTGGTACAACCCTGGTCGTTGGCGTCTGAGCCTCTGCCCTTTTCTTCATCATACTCCTCTTGGGGCCTTGTGGAAGCCCCCAGGTCATGGGAGGCACAGGGAGAAGCCAAGTACACCAGCTTCAGGGCAGTGTCCCAGGATGCTCACCTGTGGTGTGGACCATACAGCTCATGGCACATGAGCTGAAGCAGCATTTCAGGTTGTCCCTACACTGATCATCCCTGGAGCACTCACTTCTCTCCAAGCAGAGCTTTGGGCCAGTGGGGCCTGCACCCAGAGGCAGCGGCCAGCCTTCAGGACAGGTGCTGGCAGAGAGATGGGCCAGGGGTCACTGCCCACTGGCTCGCTGGGTCTGCCCAGCTGCTGGTCACCAGGAGACACCCCCCTCCCCCCCGCCACCACACACTCCCTTGGTGGCCTGGAGCCTGCAGGGCCCAGGCTAGGCGGGAGACAGCACTCACTTGTACATCATACATCGCTGGGCAGGGCTCTGGTGATGCTGGGAGGAGGAGGGGGAACCTCAGCTGGGCCTCAGGTCAGTCCAGCTAGTGAAGCCCTGTTACGGCCGGGCTGAGTTCACGGGGCCGCTGGGAGGTTCACAGAGAGGGCTGTGGAGTGCAGGGCTGAGGGCACCCTTGGCAAAGCTGGGCCCTCCCTTCCTCCAGTTTATGGGGCTCCGCTGGGGCGCAGGGTCGGAGGCCTTACCCTTGAGGGGGACCACACAGGACCGGCTGCAGGGACTCCTGGTGCAGCACTTGGTTCTCTGGGGACAGCTTTCATCATTGACACAGGAGGCAGTGCAGGAATCTTTCTCCGAGGAGCTGAGCTCTGGGCACACAGCCTGTCCTGCACACAGAATGGGCCGGGGGTGAGGGTGGGGGTGGCTGGATCCCTCCTCCCATCTCCCCTTGGCTTCTCAGGGAAAAAGCAAGGTGGGGCAAAGACAAAACCCACGGGGAGCCCAGTCCCCAGCATGACAATGCTATGCTTCTAGGAAGGAAAAAAGTGCCAGAAATATGATCCAGCTGACAAAAGCATAAGTCAGCGGTGAAAATTAGGAAGCAAGGCTTCAGGCCCACTGCAGGGGGTAGAGTTAAGCCTCTGCGGGGCCAGGACAGGCTCTCTCCAAGACCAGTTAAGTGCCCAGTCACATTTCACCCTGGGGCATGGCCTTGGCCCTGCAGTTCTAGGCCTCCAGCTCATGGGCATTTCTGGGCAGCATCCTGTTTTTCCATTGTTACTGGCCCTCCCCAGGGTAGCCTTCCCCGTTCTTTCCTCTGGTCTCAGTCACCAAACTGCCAGGTCTGGAAGTGTTTTGGGGCACACCTGCAGTGGAGGGAGAGCGGGATGACCCTCCTGAGCCTACCTGGCAAGCTGAGGGCAGGGCCAGGGCGAGTAGTGTCAGAGCCAGGGCGGCAAGACACTGCATGGTGGCAGGTGGCAGGTGGTGGCTCATGGCTCTGGGGCACCTTTAAAGGATGTGTCAGGAGGAGGACCATGGCGGGGCTGGCGCTGGCTCAGTGGGGCTGAGGGGCTTCCGGTTTGGACAGACCTTAGACTGGGCAGTTGCGGCCTTGGGCCACATTTGTAAATAAAAAAAGAATTCCTAATGTGGTGTACCATTTTTTTTTTTCCACTTTGAAAGTAACGCATGCTTCCTGTGAGAATTTATTTTTTCATTTATTTTTATTGGAGGCTAATTACTTTACTGTGAGAATTAAGAAAATGCAGGGCAGAAGGAGGGAGAAATATCCACCATGACACAACACGGTGTTGTTTTCCGTGGCAACAGGGGGTCCTTGAGGGACAGCGAGTGACCCGTCTGGTTCCGCACATGGTCCACAGGTGACGGAGCAGGAGGAGCCCAGGGGCGGGGTTATCTGGAGGGTGTTGTCTTTCTCCCATGGCGTCTTTTTGTCTTTTCCTGAATGTTCTACAGCAAGCAGGACAGACAGAAGGAAGAAATACGATCTTGTGTTTATAGGCTGCATGCTCTGTGAGGAGAATATTGGGGATCCAAGAAAGAGAGGGGCAAGTTCAGTGTCGGGGCTGTTTCCTCGCAGGGTGGACACCGGGAAGGGCTCTTCCCAGAAGGGCCCCTCCTGGGCCCTGAGAGCGGGGCTGGGGTGGGGCAGGATGAACACCCAGGTGACGTGCCCCTCCTTCTCTGGGGAAACTTCCTCCATCCTTCTGCCCTGAGGGCCTGGACAGGAAAGGTGGCCTTGGCGTGACCACGTGTGCTGATGGTCAGTGCCCACCCCTGGTCCAGGCTGCACTTCTCTGCCTGGCCCATGGCCTCGTGACCTTTAACACGGAGCCCCTCAATTCTTCCTGGGTGCTCACATTTCCAGATGTTCTAGCCCAGGACACCCTGCCCCTTCGACAGGCAGCTCAGGTCCCCGTGGCTCGCCCTGCCCCGGGTCTTGTGTAGCACTGTCTGGGCCGCTGCAACCCCTCAGCAGGGTTCTCGGACCTCCGCCCGGCCCCTCCTGCGGTGACCAGTGCCAATCTTCGGGGATGGGGGTCTGAGGTCCTGGCCACTGGTGACTTGCTACCTCCTGGTGCCTCTCCACGCTGGCAGCTCACAAAAATTTCCCTTTTAGCTGTTTCCCTCCTGCAGCCTGAGAAGAATGCAGTGCACAGGCCAGAGAGGGCTCTGAGGTTCAGAGAAGTGAGGGGTGGCCAGCCCAGGGCTACTCGCTGCCTGGCCCTGCTGGACTTTCTCTCCCCGTTCTCTATCCCTCCCTCTGCACCATGGCTGGGAGGATTCAGGCTCCTTCTTGCTCAGAAACTGGGTCTGAGGCCAGGCTGATGACACCAGGAACTCAGGCCATGGGGCCGTCTCCTCACACTGCGTTGCCGGCCTCTGACTCCCTGGGACATAGTCTATGAGACCTGCGGTCACAGGTTTACAAGCCCTGGAGCCTTCCTCCCTGACTACAGGACTGGCCACATCCTGTGTGGGGTGCTTTGTTCAACAAGAGAGAAAAAAGTGTTGGTAAGGATACTAAACATAAAGTGAAAGTTGCTTAGTCGTGTCTGACTCTTTGGACCCCGTGAACCGCAGCACGCCAGGCCTCCCTGTCCATCACCAACTCCTGGAGTCCACCCAAACCCATGTCCATTGAGTCAGTGATGCCATCCAACTATCTCATCCTCTGTCATCCCCTTCTCCTCCTGCCCTCAATCTTTCCCAGCATCAAGGTTTTTTCAAATGAGTCAGCTCTTCGCATGAGGTGGCCAAAGTATTAGAGTTGCAGCTTCAACATCAGTCCTTCCAGTGAACACCCAGGACTGATTTCCTTTAGGATGGACCGGTTGGATCTCCTTGCAGCCCAAGGGACTCTCAAGAGTCTTCTCCAACACCACAGTTCAAAAGCATCAATTCTTCGGCACTCAGCTTTCTTCACAGTCCAACTCTCACGTCCATACATGACCACTGGAAAAACCATAGCTTTGACTAGGCGGACCTTTGTTGGCAAAGTAATGTCTCTGCTTTTTAATATGCTGTCTAGGTTGGTCACAACTTTCCTTCCAAGGAGTAAGCGTCTTTTAATTTCATGGCTGCAGTCACCATCTGCAGTGATTTTGGAGCCCCCAAAAATAAAGTCAGCCGTTGTTTCCACTGTTTCCCCATCTATTTGCCATGAAGTGATGGGACCAGATGCCATGATCTTAGTTTTCTGAATGTTAAGCTTTAAGCCACCTTTTTTACTCTCCTCTTTCACTTTCATCAAGAGGCTCTTTAGTTCTTCACTTTCTGCCATAAGGGTGGTATCATCTGCATATCTGAGGTTATTGATATTTCTCCCAGCAATCTTGATTCCAGCTTGTGCTTCCTCCAGCCCAGCGTTTCTCATGATATACTCTGCATATAAATTAAATAAGCAGGGTGACAATATATAGCTTTAATGTACTCCTTTTCCTATTTGGAACCAGTCTGTTGTTCCATGTCCAGTTCTAATGTGCTTCCTGACCTGCATATAGGTTTCAGAAGAGGCAAGTCAGGTGGTCTGGTATTCCCATCTCTTTTAGAATTTTCCAGAGTTTATTGTGATCCACACAGTCGAAGGCTTTGGCATAGTCAATAAAGCAGAAATAGATGTTTTTCTGGAACTCTCATGCTTTTTTGATGATCCAATTCTTCAGGCCAGGATACTGGAGTGGGTAGCCTTTCCCTTCTCCAGGAGATCTTCCCAATCCAGGGTTGATCCCAGGTCTCCTGCATTGCAGGTGGATTCTTTTACAGCTGAGCCACAAGGGAAGGCTTTCCTCTTTTCCATGTCTTTCTTTTGTTTTAAAAATTGTCACTCTAGGGACTTTTCTGGCTGTCCAGTGGTTAAAAATCTTCCTTGCAATGCAGGGGACACAGATTCTATCCCTGGTCCAGGAACTAGGATCCCACATGCCTTGGAGCAACTAAGCATGCATGCTGCAACTACTGAGCCCACGTACCACAGTTAGAGTCCATGCACAGCAACAAAGATCTGCATGCTGCTAAGACCCAAGGCAGTCAAATAAATATTAAAAATGTCACTCCAGTTAAATCAAAATTATATGTTTACATTATTAGTGTGAATATTACCACTCCTTTTTATATTGTGCAATGCCAGTTTAAATGCGAACACAAGAGCATTTGACTCTTATGTGGAATCACCAAAATCACACCCTTCATGTCCCTGGCTGGAATGGGCACGTGTGTTTCATTCTGCACAAAACTCACTCAGCTGCTTTGTCTTCACATTTTTTTCACATTTCCTTTTATTTTCAGATTCACTCTTGTTCTGAGGAATCCATTTCCTTGGAAGCACTATCATTTTCCTGACACAATGAACTGGTTGACTGCTTTTGTCAGACTGGACTCTCCATCAACAAAACCACTTTAACTCGTGATGGTCCTGACCACGCCCAAAGGCAGGAGGCCAGATGCTGCCTGGAGGTCTGGTTTGCTTCTATGGCCACTCATTTCTAGGTATATTTTTATACTAGTGAGGATCAAATTTTTTATTTTTATAAAAATATAAATTCTCTATTTTTATCTTATTTTTATTTTATTTTTTTGTGTTGGTTGCTCAGTCATGTCCAACTCTTTGCAACCCCATGGAATGTAGCCTGCCAGGCTCCTCTGCCAGTGGAATTCTCCAGGCAAGAATACTGGAGTGGGAAGACTTTCCCTTCTCCAGGGAATCTTCCTGATCCCGGGATCGAGCCCGGGTCTCCTGCATTGCCGGCAGATTCTTTACTGTCTGAGCCACCAGGGAAGACCATTTTATTTTTCACTGAGATTTACTTCCCATGTCATATAATTCACCCTTTCTAAGTGGTTTTTATCTATGAACAGTTTTGCAACCAACTCTTTAATTCTAGACCATTTCATTATTCCTAAAAGAAATACTGTACTCACTAGCTGTTATTTCCTATCCCTCCTCCCCCAAACCCAGCAACTGGCAACCACCAATCTACTTTCTATCTCTGTGGATTTGCCTATTTTGGACATTTAGTATAGATGGAATCATATACTATGTATCCTTTTGTGTCTGGCCTCTTTCAGTGAGCAAAAGATCTTCCAGATGCATCCACATTGTAGTGTGTGTCAGTGCTTTCTTCCTTTTTATGGCTAAATGATATTCTACTATGTGGATGGACCACATTTTGTATAACCTTTCACCCCCCCAATGGACACTTGGGTTGTTTCTGCTTTTTGGCCATTGTGAGTAACACTGCTGTGAGTATTCATTATTTCACATCATATTTTCACAGTCTGCCCACATTCCACCTGGCTGACTGGGAGTCTGCCAGTCTGAAGGAGAAGTAGCTCCTTCTTTCTCTCCCTTTTCTCCTCTGTCTTCATTTTCTGAGTAACTGTTGGGTCCTATGGGGAAGAAGCTAGTTAGAAAGAGAAGGTGGGGTGCCTTGGTCTCTTAGGTTTCTTAGAAGCCCCTGCCCTCTCTCAGCATCTGAGGTCTCCTGGGACCCAAGGTGGCCTCTCATCTCCATCTGGGGTCCGGTGGGACATCATGAATGCTGTGTGCACGTGGGGTGGCCGGGCATGGAGGACAGACGCATCTCCCTGCCTTCATGCAGGCTCCATGACTTATCAAGTATTCCACTGAGTATGGAGTTAGAAAACCTGGGAACACTTAAAAAAAAACATTTTCAAAAACTGAAGTATAGTTAATTTACAATGTTGTAAGGCACCCAGGAGAGGAAAGTGAAAAAGCTGGCTTAAAACTCAACATTCAGAAAACTAAGATCATGGTATCCGGTCCCATCACTTCATGGCAGATAGATGGGGAAACAATGGAAACAGTGGCAGACTTTAATTTTTTGGTCTCCAAAATCACTGCAGAGGTGACTGCAGCCATGAAATTAAAAGACGCTTACTCCTTGGAAGAAAAGTTATGACCAACCTAGACAGCATATTAAAAAGCAGAGACATTACTTTGCTAGCAAAGGTCTGTCTAGTCAAAGCTATGGTTTTTCCAGTGGTCATGTATGGATGTGAGAGTTGGACCATAAAGAAAGCTGAATGCTGAAGAATTCATGCTTTTGAACTGTGGTGTTGGAGAAGTCTCTTGAGAGTCCCTTAGATTGCAAGGAGATCCAACCAGTTCATCCCAAAGGGAATCAGTCCTGAATAATCATTGGAAAGACAGATGCTGAAGCTGAAATTCCAATACTTTGGCCACCTGATGCAAAGAACTGATTTATTTCAAAAGACCCTGATGCTGGGAAAGATTGAAAGTGGGAAGAGAAGGGGATGGCAGAGGATGAGATGGTTGGATGGCATCACGAACTCCATGGACATGAGTTTGAGTAAGCTCTGGGAGTTGGTGATGGACAGGGAGGCCTGGTGTGCTGCAGTGCAGGGGGTCAC
Organism: Odocoileus virginianus; assembly: GCF_023699985.2. Lineage (NCBI taxonomy): Eukaryota > Metazoa > Chordata > Mammalia > Artiodactyla > Cervidae > Odocoileus > Odocoileus virginianus. The sequence goes on from NC_069674.1 coordinate 40,408,605, forward strand.
AAAGAGTTGGACAAAACTGAAGGACTGAACTTAGCTGACTAAGGCACCCAGAGCTCCTGGGTGCCTGAATTTCTTCTATTGGAGAACAGCCTCCCCAGAACTTGTTAGTTTTAAGTGTAGAGCAAAGTGATTCATTTATACTCACATCCATATTCTTTTCAAGATTCATTTCCTTTATAGATTATTAAAGATGTTGAGTATAGTTTCCTGTGTTATATAGTAGGTCCTTGTTTATCTTCCTTATATATAGTAGTGTGTATATGTTAATTCCAAACTCCTAATTTATCTCCCCCCAGTGCTATCCACTTTGGTGACCATAAGTTTGCTTTCAATGTCTGTGAGTCTAATTTCTGCTTTGTAAATAGGTTCACTTGTGCTGTTTGTTTGAATTCCACAAATAAGTGATATCATATGATATTTGTCCTTGACTTAATTCACTTAATGCGATAATCTCTAGGTCCATTCATATTGTTACAAATGGCGTTATTTCATTCCCTGGGGACATTGTATTCTCCTAAGGGTTTGGGAGTCTGTTGCCTCTCCTTTTTGGGTGAGATGAGTGACCTCTGTGGGTTGAAAGGCCTCTTTCTGTATTTTTCTCCCTCTGTCTCTGGCTGCCTTGGTCTCACCCCCTCTGCCAAGTCTGGCCTCCTGTGAAAACGTGCCCCTCCGTCCCCCTTCCCTTCTCCTCTTAGCCCTAACTCCTCCAGTCTCCACCCCCGCCCCCCAGCCCCTCCAGGTGGGCCACTTGCCCCCCACCTGCTCCTACTGCTCTGCCTTTTCTAGGGTCACATGTACACCTGGCCCTCAGCCCCACTGCCCCAGCCTCTCTGCCTCGCAGGCACAGCAGCCTCTCCCGCGATGGGCACAGACCCGTTGCTGGCTTCTCAGAGCTCCTGGGTGCCCGAATCTCTTCTATTGGCGAACAACATCCCTCCCCCACTCCCAGAGCTTGAATCCTGGAGCCAGCACTGCCTCCTCCCTTTTGTCCTCCGAAGCCCTCACCCCCGCTCCTGCCCGTCTCTAGGGCTGCTGCCCTGGGAAGGCTCTCCCAGTGCTGGGCTTCTGATGACTGCCTGACCACACTCATCTGATTAGAGATGATCTTAGTTATTTGTTGGTTTTTCTGTTCACTTTCTGCTCCTCCTCAGTGTAAGCCTCCTGTGGTTGGGCTCCCTTCTGTCTCACTTATCAAGTGTCCCAGCGTCTGGGACAGCATGCTTTATTCTAGGGGAGCTTCGTGGACATCTGGGAGCAGGAGACGGCTGCAGCAGGGCTCCCCTTTCCAGGGAGTTGCCCATGCTGATCTTCCCCACCAGCTGAGCTTTCACCTGATCCTATCATGGCCCTGCCCTGCCCCCATCTGAAACTTCCCACACAGCCTGAAGGGGTGGGGAAGTGCAATCACAGAGTGTGGTTGGAATGCCCTTCCTGTGAGTGGCTGAAAGGGAGGTTTGAATGTTTGAGTGGATTGGTGCAGCCCTGGTGACCTTGAACTATTGACTGTTTTCTCTTGGCGTGAGGATGATACCTAGGGGACTGGCTTGTTGTGAAAGCATTTGACGCCCACTTCATAGCACACCAGACGGTATTCCTGTCCTTGACCTCCTCTTATCTTCATGGTCTAGGCTGGGACTTTTGGGGTGGTGAGGGCTGTTAGCAGATCACATCTCAGAATGTCTTTTTTAATCAACACAAAGCACTGGCTACAGTAAGTCTTGGCTAAGATTTGAAGGCTCAGGATTTAAGGCCCCCAGGCAAACCCATCATGGGAGGAGTCTGTCCTTGGGAGTCAGGCTGTGGTCTCATTAGTTGTGTGACCTCAGAGAGGTTGTTTCCCTTCACTGCTCCTCAGTTCTCTGGTCTATGAGACGGAGACAGTGACACTCTCTCCTTAGGGATAGGCATGAGGATTACATGATGTGCTAAAGTAATGAAGGTGCCTCTGAACCTAAAAAACTTTCTACAGATTTCAACTGAGATGATTTAGAAGCTAACATAAAAAAATTTAAATTAGAAAAATAACATATACATGTTGTAGAAAACTTGAACAATTCAGAAAAGCATAAAGAAGAAAGAAAATTGCAGGTGATCTGTGTCCCAGTGCTTCTCTGTTAATGTTTTGGTTCATCTTCATTTTTGTTTCCTATATAAGCACCTGTGTATGTACCACATCCTTCCATATAAACACAGACTGTCCACCACCCCTTCCCGCTGCAGACAATCTCGTGTTCCTGGGGCCAGGCTGCAGGCGTGGTATGGTCACATTTTACCCAGAGCAGTCCCACGCTCTCAAGACTTCTGGAAGGCACTGTGGTCAGTGCTGGGGCACTTTGAGGAGTTACGAGTCCTTTTGTCTGTTCTCCGGTAGGTGGCGCTATCTCACGTGTTTTTGGTTTCTCTCTTCCGAGCTGCCTCTGCTTCTATTTCAGCGCACTTTCCAACGTCACTATCCCTCTATGAAGTCCACCTCTGTGCCTTTATTGTCGCTTCTCGTGTCTCTGGGGTCATTGCTGCCTTGCTTCTGCCAGAGCTGCTGTCATCCCTAGGGTGGTGGGCTCTTTCCTTGTGTCTGGGATCCCTTGAGACACAGGCTCCACTGTTGGGGGTGGGATGTCCGCAGGGGAGCGAGGTCCACAGGCACCTCTCCTGTGTGTGGTGTTGTTAGGTTCCTGGACTCCACTCTTGCGGATAGGAGGGTGTCATGGGCACCTTGGGATCTGGAAGGATGGTGCCCCAGGCCCACTGCCGCTGCTGCCCAGATACCTGTGGCCACAGGCGCAAGTGCGGCTGGAGACCTGAGTTGTGTGTGCGAATACTCCTGGGTTGTCTGTGGCTGTGAGCTCAGCTGCTGCGGTCAGAAGGCCGGGACTGCGCACACCCACTCCACTGTTTCCACAATTCTGTCTTCCCTATTCCAATCCACCCACCTTTAGATGTACTGTTATGTGGAATTTTCTCTGTCCTGTTGTTTTGGGCCGAGGAACCTTTGTTGAGTTGTGGATGTTTTATTGGGTGTAGACTGAAGGGGAAGGACAAAGGTAGTTTTTCACTGGCCATGTTTCTGATGTCACTCTTTAACTTTCGAAAAAGGATTTTACAATTACTGCTTGGCAGGTGGTGCTAGTGGTAAAGAACCCACCTGCCAATGCAGGAAATGCAAGATATGCAGGTTTGATTCCTGGGTGGGGAAGAGCCCCTGGAGGAGAAATGGCAACTCACTCTAGTATTCTTGCTTGGAGAATCCCATTGACAGAGGAATCTGGTGGGCACATCCTGGGGAACCAGTCCATGGGTCGCAAAGATTTAGACACGACTGAAGTGACTTTGCATTCACTCAGAATGATCGTAGCAAATTAAAAAAATTTTTGACATCTTCCATGTCAAAAATTTGATTATTTTACATTAATCAAAAATTTAAAAAACTGTTTGCACAGCGAAAGAAGAAACCATGCATCTTGCAGAGGTGGGAAGCATGCAGCTAGACCAGAGGAAGGACCAGCATTTGGGCTCTGTCTCTCTGCAGACTTGTGTTCTCCATGGGTCATGCCGCCTGGCAGTTTCATTAAGTTCAGCAAAGACTGTCTGTTCCAGGCACTCAATGGCAAAATGCATTTCCCTAAGTGCGGAGGGAGTGGCTTGGGGCCACCAGATGTCACAGTTGTGACCACAGAGCATCCTAAGCCCAGAAGTGGGGGTGCTGAGGAAGGAGCCAGGGATGGATGCTCAGAGACGGTAACTCTGGAGCTGGATCTTGGTGGATGAAATTGGGGGCTGAGCCAGGTGGAGACAGAGCACATCAGGTCAGGGGAGCAGACCTGGAGGATGGCCCCAGAGGCTAAGTGTGAAGGAAATGGTGGTTTCTAAGAGTAAGAAAAGTCAGCATGCTAAGTGTCCAGCAATAGCACAAAGAAACCTGGACAGGAGCAGAGGCCCCTTCCTGCTAGAGAGGACACACTGCTCTCCCCACCAGGCTCAGCGCAGAACAGACCTGGCAGCCTCTGAATCCACTCCTGCCAAGGTTCTGGTCACATCTGTGGCGTCCCTAGCCCTCATCCTCCTGGCCCTTGTGATGTGTGGTCCTCCAGTGCCCTCTGTGACACCAGGTGCTTCTGGTTTTCCTCCCATCCTTGGTGAACCCTCCGGGTGCCTCACTGGCTTAACCTCCTGCTTGCTTAACCGTGTCTGAATCTATGCGACCCCATGGACTGTAGCTCACTAGGCTCCCCGGTCAATGGGATTTCCCAGGCAAGAATACTGGAATGGGTTGCCATTTCCTTCTCCAGGGGATCAAACCCACATCTCCTGCACTGGCAGGCAGATTCTTCACCACTGAGCCACCTGGGAAGCCCTGAATTCAGCCTCTAAATGTTGAGGTCCAGAAGGCACATGGCTGAGCGCTCTGCTTTGGGTTTCTGAATGATCAACCCCCAGGCAGTCCCGTCTCTCTTCTGAGCTCTGGTTAGTCCCTTGAGCCTGGCCAGCACCCTGGGGGTTTTAATTTCATTTTATTTTGTGTCTCTCACTACTAGCAAGGTGACTACAGTTTATGTTACCTGCATTTCATTGGGTCTTGTACTCTGCCTATTCTTACTCTGGGGCCCAGCCACTTTCCATCAAGTTGTTACTGATTTTTAGGTATTCCTCTTACCTTTTGGATATGAATTCTGTGTGTTGTAAATACTGTCTTTCATTAGATTGTTTCTATTTTCACTTTATGGTATTCTTTCATCTTGTGAAAGATGTAAAATTTTGTGTGGTCAGAATTGTCTGCAACTGGGACTTCCCTGGTGGTCAGTGGCTAAGATTCCATGCTCCCAATGCAGGGGGGCTGGGTTTGATACCTGGCCAGGGAACTAGATCCTATATGCCGCAACTAAGAGTTCACATGTTGCAAAAGATCCCACCTGCTGCAGTGAAGATGGAAGAACCTTCATGCCACAACTGAGGCCCAGTACAGGAAAATAAATTTAAAAAATTATCTGATACTATATGTCTTCTTGCAATAACCCAGACGAACCTAGTCCAGAGATATAACCACATCTTGCTGTAGTTTTAATAATACTCTGATGGATTTTTTACGTAAAGTTCTTCCTTTTAAAAAATCTTTTGGCTGCACTGCACTACATGTGGAATTTTAGTTCCCTAAACAGGGATTGAACCTGCGCCCTTTGCAGTGGTAGCTCGGAGCCCTAACCACTGGCCCACCAGGGAAGTCCCCGGGCAGCCATCTTTGACTCCTTACTTTCTCACACTCCATCCATCCTTTCCAGGATCCCATCAGTATTTGACGGCTGTGCTCTCCCCTCGGCCAGAGGGGCCTGTGGAAAGCACCAGCTCTGCAGAACAGACCTATCTCACACAGAGTAAAGCAGACATTCCTTGTGTTGCCTGGGGGGGTCTTCCTCCTTTTGGCTGGGCCCACACTCCTCTGAGGTTGGACGTCCTCCACCTCCCCTGCACCGTCTCCTGCTTCTCCCATCTCAAGTGTACCCCACTCCCCTGTGCCTCCCCAGTAACCACTTGCCTGGGGTTCCTGCTGGCTCCTGGTGTCGGGATCTCCTTTGGGGAGCCCAAGCGGTGCTGTGAGCTCTGTGTTTGTTTTAGGGTGCTGTGAGCTCTGCGTTTGTTTTAGGGTGCTCTGTATTTGTTTTAGCTCTGTATTTGTATCTTTTGCAACATGTGAACTCTTAGTTGCAGCGTACAGGATCTAGCTCTGTATGGGTTTCTGGGGCTGCCATGACACTGACTACAAATGCAGCAGCTTGAAAGCACACATATATCGTCTTACAGTTCTGCAGGTCAGAAGTTCAGTTCAGGTCCCCTGGGCTACAATTGGGGTGCCACAGGACCCCCTCTTCCCGGAGACTCCAGGGGAGGCTCCGTTTCCTTGTTTGGTCATGTCACTGGCAGAATTAGCTTCCTTGAGGCTGTAGGACCAAGGTCCTTCTTCCTCGATGGCTCTCAACTTCTGAAGTGTGTTTTCCTCAAAACATTTTCTGATAGATTTTACAAAAATGAAATCAAATGAAAGTTAACTTGTTTTGTCCACTTAAAGAGGAAATGGGTGACAATGAATAGATAAACAAAATGTGTATATACACAGAGCAGAATATTATTTAGCCTCAAAAAGGAAGGAATTCTGACACCTGTTGCAATGTGGATGAACCTGAAATTTCAAACATTATGTGAGGTGAAATAAGCCAGACATGAAGGACAAATGTTGTGAATTCTCTTGTGAGGTGGTCAGGTTCATAGAGACAGAAAGGAAAACGGTGAGTGCCAGGGGCTGGGGGAGGGGGCAAGAGGAGCTAGTGTTTAATGGAGGCGGAATTAAGTTCTAGAGATGGACGCTCGTCATGGCTACACAGCATGTGAGTTTGCTTACTGCCCTTGAACGGTGCATTGAAAAGTTGTTAGAGTGGTAGATTGTATGTGGTGTGTGTTTTACAACAACATCAACAACAACTACATAGAGAGTTGAGATCTGGACACTGGGAAACAGCGGAGGGTCAGAGTCCCACTCTCACAGAGGGTTATCTATCTCCCTGCCGCCCCTTCCTAGACAAACCCTCTGGCTCCTTACATGCAAGTCTCAGGCCCCGAGCTTCACTGAGGATGGAGGGACAATGTTTTACCGGCAGGGGGCGCCAGGCACCCGCGTCCCGGCCCCGCCACGCAGATCTCTGCAGCCTAGTCTCCCAAGGCTTTGCAGGTTAATTTCACATTCCGCCTGCCCTAAGCTTCGGCTCCTCTCATGCTGGCTCCTAGACTAGATGCGTGGAGCCGAGCCGTGTTTCTCTGATCGCATTTGCTCACAACACCTGCACTTAGAAAAGAGGCTCCTTTACTGTCGAGAGAACTTGCTCTTAAAACCATTACAAGAAAAATTACCAAATAAATATCTTGGTAATACTGCCTCCGTCAGGGCTGGATCAGGAGAGAGAAACCACATGGTAATTGGCACTGGTGCGTGCTAACTTGTTTCAGTCCTATCTGACTCTTTGCAACCCTATGGATTTTAGCCCACTGGGCTCCTCTGTCCATGAGATTCTCCAGGCAAGTATACTGGAGTGGGCTGCCATGCCCTTCTCCAGGGGATCTTCAATCCAGGGATCAAACCCAAGTCTCTTATGTCTCCAGAACTGGCAGGTGGGTTCTTTACCATTAGCGCCACCTGGCACCGGAAAGCTTGATACAGAGACGGGGGTGGCCTACCAAGGAACAGAGGACGCAAATGTAGGGGCGCCTGGTTAGCAGACCTCTGCGGGGGCAGGGGAGAGGAGGTGCACCCTTGAAAGGGGCAGGTCAGGCTCATGCACTGCCTGGGCGCATTATACATGGGGGTGGTAACCGAGCAACCCTGAATCCCAGGTGATGGGGCAGCTGCATCCTCTCTGGGGTTTCAAACCCTGTGGTCCAGCCAGATAGACCAGCAGACCCCTGTGGGATGCAGCAGTGGGCCCTGCCCTCTCCTCTTGGGGCAGGGGGTCCTCTCCACCCCATGATACCCTCTGAACTGGTCTCTGGGTGTCATTGGCTCCCAGGCCACTCACAGAGGGGCAAGACCCCTCAGGTTCCCCCTTCAGGGCCCACTTACTCTAGGGGCCCTGAGCTTACTGAGAGTCACAGGGGAGGGGCCTGTCTTGCAGTGAGGTCGGGGGTGGGAGGGTGGGGGGGTCTCATGATCATCCAGTCCCTGAGTTTCCCAGAGGACCTGGCACAGTCCCAGGAGCCTGCAGGGGCCGCTGGTTAATCAACACATCTGCTCCGTCTCCCATCTGGTGGCCGGCGGGGTGGGGAGAGTACCCTCAGGGGTCCTGCGGGCCTGCTACAGAAGGAGGAGCCTGATGGCCTTGCCTTCCCAGTGAGGAAGTCACCTGCTGAGAGTGGCGGTGGGGGGGGGGGTTGGGGGGGGCTGCAAGGAGGAGCCGGACAAGGCCGCCAGGCATGATGACTACTCTGGGACTGACTTGGCCATCTGGTGTCTCTACCATCTTCAATTCCTCCATTGCCCAGGGCCTGTGGATCTCAGCACAGAGACGCTCCTTTGGCGTCAGTCCTCACCTCTGATCTGAGAACAAGGCGCTATTCTTCTTAGTTTCAGATGGAAAATTCGAGGCTCCCTAAGTGTCATATGTTGAGGAGACAATGGAGCTTGGCTGGACCTATGTCTGTTCACGTCCCATACTTCCCTGCTCTGAGACCCAGATCAGAGCTGCTGATCTGGGCCACCAAGTGGGGAGGGGGCCAGGCCAGCAGTGTCGAATGGAGGGGCCAACATCAGGACTTGGACCAGATTTGTCATTTCAAGGGGAAGGTTTCAAGCTTGGGGCAAATTCCTGTAAGAGCTGATTTGACCTGTTCTCAAGGATGTGTGGGTTTAACCAAGGGCATCTGGGACAACAGGGGAGCAAGAGGAGGGCTGGCGGAGACCCCAGATGTGTTTCCAGATCCAAGGAGCAACTCTGGGATTCCATGGTTGGCAATGGAGAGTTGCGTTGCAGGGAGGCCACCTTCCAGGGCTGAGGCAGCTCTGGGAGGAGCTAGAGGAGCCCTTCTTTGGATGCCTGCTGACCACCTGGGCTGAATCCCACACTGTTTGGGATTCTGAGGTAGAGGAGAGGTGCCAGAGAAGAAGGAGGGGCAGACATTTAGCAGGGATTTCAGAGACTGGGCTGCGGCTTGGCAGAAAGGACCCCGACTGCCCCTGAGGAGGGGCTGGAGGACAGGGGAGGACAGAGGTGGAGGGCCAGGCTGAAGAGGTGGCCTGGAGGATGAGCTGGGGGCCAGGCAGGTGTGAAGTCCGCTCTGTGGGCAGGGTGATTGACTCTTCCAAAAGTGAAGCCTGTGAGCTCAGGGAAGGAGCCAGATAGCAACACAGCCCCTGGGCCTGTCCTGTCCTCTCTGCCCTGAGGCCTACGGGCCGCCACTGGCCTTCCAGACCTCGTCAGCTTGGCCCAGAGGAGCTGGCTGTCTTATGAGTGGGGGCTTCTGTCCTTTCAGGAATCCAGGCTACATCTTGTCCTCCCTTTAAGGGCAGATTGCTTGTGGATCAAACAGCGTCATCCTCGGGCAGCCCCCCCGGGTCGGTCAGCATCCATTGTCATGAGCACTGACGCTCACCCACCTGCCCAGGGTGTCCCATTACCCAGCCTCCACTGCCCCACGTTCCCTTCTCAAGCTCATCTTTTCACACGGACAGCCCCTCCTATCTGCCTGGGAAGGTCCCACGCTCACACTCCTGTTCCCAGACCTAGTGGTATACACAGCACACTCATGTTCTTCCTGCTAACCTGGGGTGATCGGCTCTGACTCATCCAGGACCTCGGGGAGCCAGAGGGATGTCGGGGTGAGCCCTCACCCCAGGGCCGCCCACGTGGCACCTCCTTGTCCAACAGGCAGCAGCTTCGAATAGCAATGAGCCACAGTCTCAAGTCCTAGCCCTGGAACTTCCACAATGTCTCTTCTTCTGCCGTCCAGAGGCCACAGCAACCACTAACGCCAGTGGATTGGATGGTGGGGGGCAGTCTAGAGTCTCTGATGACCTTTGAACTATCTCTCTGGAGTGGGGAGGACCAGCTGACTGGGGGCAGAGGAGACAGTTTTGCATTGGGGTGGGAGTGTGGGGGGTGAGGGGGTGGAGGAGGCCAATGGGAAGAAGCAGCAGGGCGGGGCCACAGCAGAAAGGCCCCTCTGGGCCTCCCCCAACCCCCTTCTCACTACCTGCGTGAAACCCCCTCTGCCCCAGCAGACACATGCTCTGTCAGGGCCGTGGCACGGGGCATAGGGAGCAGAAGCCAGGGCCCTGTCTCTCATGGATTCCCTCTAATGGGAACTGTGAGCCTCGGGAGTTTGCCGTGGGGCACAGAGAAGCTCCATGGGGGTGATGTGCGAGGTCCTGAGTCTGCAGGATGGGGGAGGGAAGGGCATACCAGACCGGGAAGCAGCTTCATCCAGGGCCCTGCCTCCCAGGATGCTGGGCAAGTAAGTACTCATCAGCAAGTCACAGCCCCAGGCTGGAATGGGCTTCAGGGTACTGTCTGGTCTGTCCCCTATCTGATGACCCGTCGCCGTTCCAGCCTGCTAGCTGCGTGCAGTTGCCTGCGGGGTCTGACCTAGCCTCTCCTGGGGAGTGGTGTTGCCCTCAGTGAGCCTGCAGTCTCCTGGGGACACTGGTGGACACTGGGACTGCGCTCTTGGCTCGTCTCCCTTGGTGCGGGGGATCTGAGAAGCGGTGGCTGGCAGGAAGCACTGAGCTGAGGGCTAGCCCCTACATCTATGTCCCCCACCACCCTGGGCAGAAGGCAAGCAGGAAGAGTGGTCAATTTTAACTAGCTTTTAAGTCTAGCTTTAAGTCTCCCTGGAAATAATTCCGGTTCTAATCAGAAAAAGCACAGTAAACTTTGGTCCCGTATTAAGGGGGCTTTGTAATGCTGGAAAGGTCAGTTAGGCTCCTCTGTTTTGGATGCTTGCACTAGAATCCTCCAGCACCATCTGTCTTCAGGGCAGGCTCATTACCTGCCTCTTACTGCTCAGAGGGCAGAAGTCTTGTCCAGGTGGGGAGCCCACTTGCTCCATTCCTCTGACGTGGGAAAGGCACAGGCTAAGAGTAATTAATCCCTAGGCCTTCCTAGTCCTGCTTTCCTGAGCCCTCAGATGAGGCACTGCTGGTGGGGGGTGGTGGACTATGGGCCTCACAGGGCAGGGGGTCTCTGTCAGTCACAATATGACCGGGTGTCCATGGGGTCAGGGTCTGTGCTAGGAGCTGAGGGGGACAGAGGTGACCAAACCAAGGGAGGTGATCTGTGGTTGAAGTACCCTGAGGCCCTCGCTCCTTCCCCTGGGAGCCCATGACACTTCACGAAGCAGGCCCTGAGGGGTGCTCAGTCACTCTCTTGGCCCTCATTTTGTCCCCTGAGGCCTCCAGAGGGTCTGAGGACTTGGTTCTAGCTGTGGGCAGTGGGGGGGTGTGTGTCAGTGTAGATGTGTGCATGCCCCCCTCTCTCTGGTCCAGAGGGGTGCAAAGGTTCTTGGCAGAGGGAAGCCCCAGGAAGGTATCCTAGGGCCTGAGGCCCATAAGAACTTGGGGATCCACCCTGAAGTCCCCACCTCGCACCCCCACGCAGAGATGCCTCCACTCACGGCCAACTTTCTCCCCATGGGGCTGCCCCCTGCACCCACTTGCTCCTTCCCTGGTCTCCCATGACACCGAGTCACACAGCCATCTTCCTCCAGACACGTTCCCGGGCTCCTTTGTGGGCTGGGGTGAGGGTGGGTGCACCTGCTGGGTCCCACCCACTCCCTGCCAGGCTCCCACCCACTCCCTGCCAGGCTCCCACCCGCCTCCCAGCCCGCTCCCCAGCACAGCTGGACACCAGGTCTTCTAGGAGCGCACCCTTAGGGCAGAAGGAAGGGGGCTTGCGCTGGGGAGGGGATGCGTTCTGGGGGAAGGACCGGTCAGTGAGGGGAGAACACGTCCTTGAGGATAGGACGCGTCCTTGCGGGGCTCGTCATAGGGATGGGAGCGTCCTGAGGGGCAGCGCGTCCCAGGGGAGCGCAACCTGATGGAGGCACCTGCTGGGGGGGAGGGAGGTGCTTCCTAGAGGGCGGAGAGCACAGCCTAGGGGCAGGCACCTGCTGGGGGCGGGCTCTCGGCGGCCCCTCCCCGCCTGGACTCGGTCCCCGGGCGCCCCCAGCCGGGACGCAGCTGCACCGCGCGCCGCTGGACGTTGCGTCACAGCTGGACCGCGCGCGACAGCTGGCCAGCCATGGGGACAAGAGCGCTGCGGTGCCCCCACTTTTCCCCACTACTGCTGCTGCTGCTGCTCTGCGGTAAGGGGACGCTGGGTCCGGCGCCGGGGCGCCCCAACCTCCTCGCGGGTCGTGGGATCCCCGCGGCCTTTGGCATCCCGCCTCTGCACCTGGCTGCTCCTCCTCCTCAGCACCGACCTGGGCCAGCCCGGCGCGCCGGGCTCTGGAGGAACTGTCCCCAGGATGCTCCAGCTGATGGTGACGGACCGGGCTTGGAAGGAAGGCGAAGGGTCTCCTGCTGGCTGTGTTTCGCCAGCGGGCTCGGCCAGAACCCGCTGCTCCCTGCTCCGATGTCCCCGGCCTCGCTGTTCTGGGGCTGGGGACGGGCGGGCGTGTCCATCACCCTCCTCCCTGTGAGGCAGTGTGCTCCTGCGTGCACAGCCGGCGCAGGGGTGTGCATGAGACGACTAGAAGTGGGAGTGCTAGATCTTCCCTCCTGTGTCTGTCCTCCGAGGACAGTGTTTCAGTGTGAGTGTGTATCCCTGTGTCTGGAGCAACTGGCTGGAGGGGGCAGAGGGCGGCTTTCTGAGGTTTCCCTTCCCAGATCCTGGGAAGACACGTTGCTCACAAACTGGGAATGGATTGAATGAAATGCTTGTTTTGAAAAATCCTTCTAAGGAAATCATCCAAGAACTAGTGAGAGGGTATCCATGTTTGGGGAGGGCTTTCGTGGGAGAGCCTTCCTGAGCCTGGCCAGTTCTGAGAAGGGGAAGCCCTGGCCTGGGGGGACCACTGTCCCCTGGGTCCTTTGGGGTGCTCCCTTGTTCTCACTGGCCTCAGTTTCCCTGACTGTAAGATGTAAAGTTGGGCTTGTTTGCATTGCCACTGTCAGCTTCCATGACCTGGCATTTGGAAAAAGCTGCTTAGGCCCATTGGCATCTTGAACTCCAGGTTATCTTTCCACTGGTGATGTCTGGGGTGGATAAAGTATGACTTCATTTCATATTCAAGGGTTAGAGCCCTAGGGTTAGCTGGATTTTTGTGTTAGAGGAAAGAGTGATTGGTGGCTTCCAGAAATCAGGAGATCAGGAGCACACTTATACAGGATTTCAGCAAGCTTCAAATGCAAAGCCCTTGGATGAAGATTTTTTTTTAATTTTAATTTTTTTATTGGAGGATAATTACTTTAAAATGTGCTGGTTTCTGCCATACAACAATGTGAATCAATCATAATTACATATACATCCCCTCCCTCTCCCCTTTCCCATTCCACCCCTCCAGGTCATCACAGAGCATATATATATACATATATGTATATATACATATGACATATGTATATATGTCAGTGTACATGTATATGTATATACATATGCCATATGTATATATGTCAGTGCTACTTCCTTAATTCGTCCTACCCTCTTCTTCCCCTCCTGTGTACACAAGTCCGTTTTCTACGTCTGGATGGAGATTTTGGTTCTTGTAATGGGAGAAGACTCTGATTCATTACGACGGACACTGAGGCTCTCCTTGCCTGCCTACAGCATGGAATTGAGAAGGACCAAAGGCAGGCCCTGTGGAGAAACCTTCCATGTTAATAGCCTTGGGTTCATGTTGGCGTGGTTCTGGGAGCCACCTCATCTTGTCTCATTGGACCTGGTGTCCCTCGCCCACAGAACCTGGGCTCAGGCTCCCCAGCCAGGGTCAGGGTCCGGGTCAGCCCCTCAGCAGATGCAGTCCAGTGCTGGCCCCATCAGAGTGAGGACCTCAGGAACTGGCTCCTGACTGAGTCAAGGAGATGCAGAGGGTAGACCTGCTCACGGGCACGTACTGCTTTGTCATACATGGGGCAGGGGCCATATCAGCCCCAGAGGCTGCTGCATCTTGAAGGAGAGTCCCAGGGCTGCTCTGGCTGCTGACACCCGGCCATCCCTGAGCTGCCTCTGGGCAGTACAAAGTGGGTACAGGGAGCTGGGCTAGCAAGGGGGCTGTTCCTAGTGATCATAAGGGCCCATTGAAGACAGGCTCTGAAGGGCCCATCAGGGAAGGTGCTTTGAGAATTACAAACCCTAATTCAGAAGCAGGTGCTGCTGTGCAGGGCCCTGGGGTGGTGAGGTCCAGCAGGAGTCTGCTCAGCCAGGGCTCTGCCTCTGTGCCTGTTACTGACCGGGGTGAAACTGAACTCAGGTTTGACTGCTCAATGCTCAGAAATCAGTGTTCAAGACACAAGGGCTAGTGGGGGAAAAAATGCTCTATTCAGGAAGCCAGAAACCTAGGAAGATGGCAGCCCATCCAAATAAACTCCAAGTTGCCAACCAGAGGGCAAGAGCTTTTACAATTTTTTAAATAATAATTTTATGTTTTTTAAAATTTTATGTTTTTTTAATGTGGACCATTTTAAAAGTCTTTATTGAATTTGTTGACCGACCTAGACAGCATATTAAAAAGCAGAGACATTAGTTTGCCAACAAAGGTCCATCTAGTCAAAGCTATGGTTTTTCCAGTAGTCTTGTATGGATGTGAGAGTTGGACCATAAAGAGAGCTGAGTGCAGAAGAAGTGAGACTTTTGAACTGTGGTGTTGGAGAAGACTCTTTTTTAAAAAAAATTTTATTTTTTTCCCCAATTATTTTTATTAGTTGGAGGCTAATTACTTTACAATATTGTAGTGGTTTTTGCCATACATTGACATGAATCAGCCATGGATTTACATGTGTTCCCCATCCTGAACCCCCCTCCCACATCCCTCCCCATCCCATCCCTCTGCGTCATCCCAGTGCACCAGCCCCGAGCACTTGTCTCATGCATCCAACCTGGACTGGCGATCTGTTTCACACTTGATAATATACATGTCTCGATGCTATTCTCTCAGATTATCCCACCCTCGCCTTCTCCCATAGAGTTCAAAATTCTGTTCTATACATCTGTGTCTCTTTTTCTGTCTTGCATATAGGGTTATCATTACCATCTTTCTAAATTCCATATATATGCGTTAGTATACTATATTGGTGTTTTTCTTTCTGGCTTACTTCAGTCTGTATAATGGGCTCCAGTTTTATCCACCTCATTAGAACTGATTCAAATGAATTCTTTTTAATGGCTGAGTAATATTCCATTGTGTATATGTATCACAGCTTTCTTATCCATTCATCTGCTGATAGGCATCTAGGTTGCTTCCATGTCCTGGCTATTATAAACAGTGCTGTGATGAACATCGGGGTACACGTGTCTCTTTCAGATCTGGTTTCCTCGGTGTGTATGCCTAGGAGTGGGGTTTCTGGGTCATATGGCAGTTCTATTTCCAGTTTTTAAAGAAATCTCCACACTGTTCTCCATAGTGGCTGTACTAGTTTGGATTCCCACCAACAGTGTAAGAGGGTTCCCTTTTCTCCACACCCTCTGGAGAAGACTCTTGAGAGTCCCTTGGACTGCAAGGAGATCAAACCAGTCAATCCTAAAGGAAATCAGTCCTGAATATTCATTGGAAGGACTGATGCTGAAGCTGAAGCTCCAGTACTTTGGCTACCTGATGTGAAGAGCTGACTCATTAGAAAAGACCCTGATGCTGGGGAAGATTGAAGGCAGGAGGAGAAGGGGACAACAGAAGATGAGATGGTTGGATGGCATCACCAACTCCATGGATATGAGTTTGAGCAAGCTCTGGGAGTTGGTGATGGATGGGGAAGCCTGGCATGCTGTAGTCCATGGGGTCACAAAGAGTTGGATACAACTGAGAGACTGAACTGAACTGATTGAATTTGTTACAATATTGCTTCCGTTTTATGTTTTAGTTGTTTGGCCTCAAGGCATGTGGGATCTTAGCTCCCTGACCAGGGACCCAACTTGTGCCCCCTGCCCTGGAAGGCAAGGTCTTAACCACTGGACTGCCAGGGAAGTCCCAGGGCAAGAGCTTTTAAGGGAAAGCTTCAAGGATGTGCAGATGGGGGCTATGTGCAGAACAACCCTCCTCAAATTGGAGCAGCTTGTATTATGGCTGCAGTTTGATCATCAGGCAGTTAGCTCTTTCTCCCTGGTGGTTTTATTATCTTAAGACAACTCAGGAATATGTATTGGACAGTGGTATCTAAGTTCTTCAGGGAAGAGCTAAAGATTCTGAGACTGCTATAGGCCTAACTGCTATTTTTGTCACTCCATGTCTACAACCTTTCAGTCATTAATTCTTTTAAAAATATTTATTTCTTTTATTTATTTATTCAGCAGTGCAGGGTCTTAGTTGCAGCATGCAGTCTTTTAGTTGTGGCATGTGAACTTTTAGTTTCAACTTGTGGGATCTAATTCCCTGACAAGGGATGGACCTCAGGTCCCTTGCATTGGGAGCATGGAGTCTTAGCCACTGGACCACCAGGGAAGCCCTACGATGTGTGTTAAATAGGCCACAAACAGGCTGTTTTAAGTTAGCATAAAATTTGAGTTAAATCATGTAAGTCAGAATGACTTCCACATACCTCAATATGTGAAAATTTCTTCTATCATTTTCCCCTTTTGATTGCAAGTCTTTCAGTAGAAAGCATTGATGATAAAACTATTTGTCCCTTGATCATATTTGCTGCTTGCCCTGGGTCTGTCCTCTGCCTTGGTGCTAGTCCTACTTTTCATTTATATGTTCGCCTAGTTATCCATGTTGGAGGAAAACTAACCAGACATAACAAAGGACTACAAAGGTATGTTGACCAGTGGGACATTTTACAGGTTATATGTGTGTGCTGAGTTGCTTCCGTCATGTCTGACTCTTGGCAACCCTGTGGACTCTTGCTGCCAGGCCCTCTGTCCATGGGATTCTCCAGGCAAGAATATTGGAGTGGGTTGCTGTGCGGTACTCCAGGGGATCTTCACACCCAGGGATTGAACCCATGTCTTTTATGTCTTCTCCATTGACAGACCTTGCTAGTTCTTTGCCACTAGCACCACATGGGAAGCCCTTTATAGGTTACACATCTTATCAGTTATATCAAGTTGTCACACAAATATTGTACATGCACTTCAGGCTGTAGACTTAAAGCGAGCAGGATACATGTCATGAGTAGTTATACTCTGACAACTTTACTAGGTCAATTTTTCATTTAATGCTCTCCGTGAAGTTTAATAAACCAAATAATTTGACTAGTTTAATATTTCTGTCAGAGATGCTTCAGGGGCCATTTGGAGAACTCAAAGTTAGCTAGAGAAGGAAACCTAAAATCTCTTATCAAAAACAGCTCAATATTCCAGGAAACATTGCTCTTTTAACAGAGTTAGAAAACCAAACTCCAGTCTTGTATTAGTTTACTTTTGATAATAAAATTCATTTATTAACTTCAATCTAATCTTATTCAATCCTGACCATGCATAAAACTTTTCTTAAGATTCCTTTTACATAAACCTCCACGACTTCTGTATTCATGTAAGTTTGTCCCTTATCTTTTCCCCATCTAGAAACAATGAGCTCTAGGGCAAAATTGTTTTTCTTTTCTCTTTAACAAAACTATCTCCATTCTTTTTTTAAAAAAGCTAAATAGCTGTGCCAGGTCTTAGTTGCGACACAGGATCTTTGATCTTCGTCAGACATGCAAACTCTTAGTTGTGGCATGTGGGATCTTTGTTCCAGCCTGTATATGCTTTGTTGCAGCATATGGGATCTAGTTTGCTGACCAGGGTTTGAACCTGGGCCCCCTGCACTGGGACTGCAGAGTTTTAGCCACTGGCTACCTGACTTTAGTTTTCTTGCCTGAAGAATTCCATGGATGGAGGAGCCTGGCAGGCTACAGTCCATAGGGTCGCACAGAGTCGGACACAACTGACTATTATTTTTAGTAGTTTTAATTACATATTTATTATAATTTTCATCCTTAAAAACCCTAATCTCTAGCAAAACCCAAAAGGCAAGTAATTGAACTGTTTGTTATACTAACATTTTCTAATTGACAAACTTATAAACATGTTTTATAACCTCTAAAAACATACACTTTTATAGCATAATTTCTCTCTTTAACGTGGTACAAACGTCTTTAGTTTTTTCTCTCCTAAGAAGACAAAAGATTGCTAGACTTGTATAATAATCAGTGTTCCAGTATTTTATCTTAAAATAATGACCTAGACCTTCAATGAATTTTTATCATTTAGCTTAATTTAGCAAAACTCTAAAGTTTCAGGTTACTGAGAATCTGAAAAAGTTAAAACATAATCATTTCTAAAGAGTTTGTCTAAAAACTTCTATACCATTTGTATTTTACTACTTATGACAATATCATCATGGCAAATCAATTTTTTTGTTGATAATTTTTTAAATAGATATACATGAATTTACTGACTTTCAGTAAACCTTTGTATAAGAGAAGTATCATATGTAGTACTGATGACTCTGAAGACGTATCTGTATTAATTAACAAATCTTAATACTGGATATTAATTTAATACTTAATATTCTGCAGATCACATGAACCTGAAATTCATTTTGGTTAGTTTTTTGTTGTATTTAGAAATGTTTGATTTGTAAGTGCTCACTTTTCTTTAAGACAGTTAAGTAGAGATCATAGATTAATTTTGGTAATTTATAGATTAATTTTGGTAATATTATCCAAAGATAAAGACACAATTATGATGTGGCTTCCTGGTGGCTCAGACAGTAAGGAGTCTGCCTGAAGTGCAGGAGACCAGGGTTCAATCCCTGGGTTGGGAAGCTCCCCTGGAGAAGAGAATGGCAACCCACTCCAGTATTCTCGTCTGGAGAATTTCATGGACAGAGGAGCCTGGCGGGCTACAGTCCATGGGGTCCTAAACTTACTTGCGTTTAAAAAGCCTTTCCCTGCCCCCCACCTTTTTTTTTTTCCTTTTGGCTTGAAGTTCTACTAATTAACCCAAGGCCTGCTGGCTCAGTTTCATGCCTTGCCCTTGACCAAACTGTTGGGTTTGGATATTACTCCCGGGATGCCTCTCTTGGCAGCACTTCATCCCCATGATCATAAAACATTTAGTGGCACTTAGTCTCAGGTTTTCCCACTCTAGCAACCTAGAAAGGGCTGTTGTGACTGCCAGTTGGGCTTCCCTGGTGACTTAGCAGTAAAGAATCCGCCTGCAATGCAGGAGCTACAAGAGATGTGAGTTCGATCCCTGGGTTGGGAAGATCCCCCGGAGGAGGGCATGGCAACCCACTCCAGTATTCTTGCTTGGGAAATCCCATGGACAGAGGAGCCTGGAGGACTGCATTCCATGGGGTCCCAAAGAGTCAGACATGACTGAAGCAACTGAGCATGCACGCATGCACGTGACTGCCGGTGGGATTCAATCAGTTTAATCCCCATAGCTCTGTGTGGGGACCTAGGAGTATGGAATGGAGGATTGCATGTATGGGAAGCCCCTGCCAGTGCCTGGCACACATTCTGTGAGCACTTGAGTTTGCTAGCATCTGTGGCCCCAGGGGCTCACTTACAGCACCACCGGATGGAGTACCTATGCTGGTGTGTCTGTGTATACACATGGCTCTGTCACTGTTTTTGTCACTGGTGGAGTAATGTCCTGCTGTCGAGCCATCTCCTGTCACATTGGATTCTGTGCACTCAAGCGGGCCCAGGATCTGTGCTGGATATCAGGTACCCCAGTGGCTGCAAGGAGGTGCTTGGTTCAGAGGTGCCTTGGAGGTCCTCTGACGTCACTATATGGAAACTGAGGTCCAGGATGGGGAGGGAACTCGCCAGACCACAAGGGCTGAGGGCAGAACCTTCCAGACACCACAGTGTCCCAGAGCCGTACTGGCCATGGCCCATCACTGCTGAGCCCACTGAGGCCGTGGTCAGCTTGCTGCTTGCTTGCACTGGAGGAGAATGAGAGCTCCTGTTTTTCATTTCCAAATGACTGGCCATAAAAGCCTTTTCTCTTGGAAATGCATCTGTTTGGCTCTTTATCATCTCCCAGAGTCTGAAAGTCCCCTAGACAAAAGAAACACAGGCCTGCCTTTCCTTTGTTTCCCTGATAGAACCACTGAAATGGTTTTCTATTCCAGGTTAATTCCTGAGACCTTTACTAATGCAGCTGGTAGCCTGAATGGATGGCAGCCATCTACCTTCTTGGTGTTGTCAGGAATCTGCATCTTTACCTCATTCTTTTTTTGTTTTTCTTTTTAATTTATTGTTTTATTGAAGGAAAATTGCTTTATACAATTTTGTTGTTTTCTGTCAAACATGAATCAGCCATAGGTATACATAGATCCCCTCCCTTTTGAACCTCCCTCCCATCTCCCTCCCCATCCCACCGCTCTAGGTTGACACAGAGCCCCTGTTTGAGTTTCCTGAGCCACACAGCAAATTCCCGTTGGCTATCTATTTTAAATGTGGTAATGTATGTTTCCATGTTACTCTTTCTATACATCTCACCCTCTCCTCCCCTCTCCCCATGTCCATAAGTCCATTCTCTATGTTTGCTTCTCCACTGCTGCCCTGTAAATAAGTTCTTCAGTACCATTCTTCTAGATTCCGTATATATGTGTTAGAACACAATATTTATCTTTCTCTTTCTGACTCTGTATAATAGATTCTAGCTTCATCCACCTCATCAGAACTGACTCAAATGCATTCCTTTTTATGGCTGAGTAACATTCCATTGTGTATGTGTACCACAACTTCTTTATCCATTCATCTGTCGATGAACATCTAGGTTGCTTCCATATTCTGGCTATTGTAAATAGTGCTGCAATGAACAATGGGATACATGTGCTTTTTTCAATTTTGGTTTCCTCAGGGTATATGCCTAGGAGTGGGATTGCTGGGTCATATGGTGATTTTATTCCTAGTTTTTTTAAGGAATCTCCATACTGTCTTCCATAGTGGCTGTATCAATTTACATTCCACCAACAGTGCAAGAGCTTCCCTTTTCTCCACATCCTCTCCAGCATTTGTTGTTTGTAGACTTTTTGATGATGGCCATTCTGCCTGGTGTGAGGTGATATCTCATTGTGGTTTTGATTCGCATTTCTCTAATAATGAGCAATGTTGAGCATCTTTTCATGTGTTTGTTATCCATCTGTATGTCTTCTTTGGATAAATGTCTGTTTAGGTCTTTTTCCCACTTTTTGATTGGGTTGTTTGCTTTTCTGGCATTGAGTTGTATCAGCTGCTTGTATATTTTGGAAACGAGTCCTTTGTCAATTGTTTCATTTGCTATTATTTTCTCCCATTCTGAGGGTTGTCTTTTCACCTTGCTTGTAGTTTCCTTTGCTGTGCAAAAGCTTTTAAGTTTAATAAGGTCCCACCTGTTTACTTTTGTTTTTATTTCTGTTACTCTAGGAGGTGGGTCATAGAGGATCTTGCTTTGATTTATGTCATCGAGTGTTCTGCTTGTTTTCCCATAAGAGTTTTATAGTTTCTGGTCTTACATTTAGGTCTTTAATCCATTTTTAGTTTCTCTTTGTGTATGGTGTTAGGAAGTGTTCTAATTTCATTCTTTTACATGTAGCTGTCCAGTTTTCCCAGCACTATTTATTGAAGAGGCTGTCTTTGCCCCATTGTATATTCTTGCCTCCTTTGTCAGAAATAAGGTAACCATAGGTGCATGGGTTTATCTCTGGGCTTTCTATCTTGTTCCATTGGTCTATATTTCTGTTTTTGTGCCAGTGCCATACTGTCTTGATGACTGTAGCTTTGTAGTATAATCTGAGTCAGGAAGGTTGATTCCTCCAGCTCCATTCTTCTTTCTCAAGACTGCTTTGGCCATTTGGGGTCTTTTGTGTTTCCATGTGAATTGTGAAATTTTTTGTTCTATTTCTGTGAAAAATGCCATTGGTAATTTGATAGGGATTGCATTGAATCTTGTAGATTGCATTTGGTAGTATAGTCATTTTCACAATATTGATTCTTCCTACCCAGGAACATGGAATATATCTCCATCTGTTTATGTCATCTTTGATTTCTTTCATTAGTGTCATAATTTTCTGTGTACAGTTCTTTTGTCTCCTTAGGTAAGTTTATTCCTAGATATTTAATTCTTCTTGTTGCAGTGGTGAATGGGATTGATTCCTTAATTTCTCTTTCTGATTTTTCATTATTAGTATATAGAAATGCAAGTGATTTCTGTGTATTGATTTTGTATCCCGTAACTTTGCTAAATTCACTGATTAGCTCTAGTAATTTTCTGATACTGTCTTTAGGGTTTTCTATGTACAGTATCATGTCATCTGCAAACAGTGAGAGCTTTACTTCTTCTTTTCTGATCTGGATTTCTTTTATTTCTCTTTCTTCTCTGATTGCTATAGCTAGGACATCCAGAACTATGTTAAATAATAGTGGTGAAAGTGGACACCTTTGTCTTGTTCCTGATCTTAGGGGGAATGCTTTCAGTTTTTCACCTTTGGGAATAATGTTTGCTATAGGCTTATCATATAGGGCCTTTACTATGTTGAGGTAGGTTCCTTCTATGCCCATTTTTTTTGAAGAATTTTAATCATAAATAGGTGCTGTTTTTTGTCAAAGGCTTTATCTGCATCTATTGAGATTATCATATGATTTTTATCTTTCAATTTGTTAATATGATGTATCACATTGATTGGTTTTCATATACTGAAGAATCCTTGCATTCTTGGAATAAACCCAACTTGATCATGGTGCATGAGCTTTTTGATGTGTTTCTGAATTCTCTTTGCCAAAATTTTGTTAAAGATTTTTGCATCTACATTCATCAGTGATATTGGCCTATAGTTTTCTTTTTTTGTGTTGTCTTTGTCTGGTTTTGGTATCAGGGTGATGGTGGCCTTGTAGAATGAGTTTGGAAGTGTTCCTTCCTCTGCAATTTTTTGAAAGTTTTACAAGGATAGGCATTAGCTCGTCTCTAAATGTTTGATAGAATTCTCCTGTGAAGCCATCTGGTCCTGGGCTTTTGTTTTTTGAGAGATTTTTGATCACAACTTCAATTTCATTGGTTGTAATTGGGTTGTTCATAATTTCTATTTCTTCCTGGTTCAGTCTTGGAAGATTGAACTTTTCTAAGAATCTGCTTATTTCTTCCAGGTTATCCATTTTATTGTCATATAGTTGTTCATAATAGTCTCTTATAATCCTTTGTATTTCTGCATTGTCTGCTGTAACCTCTCCTTTTTCATTTCTAATTTTGTTGATTTGATTCTTCTCTCTTTTTTTCTTGATGGGTCTGGCTAAAGGTTTGTCAATTTTGTTTATCTTCTCAAAGAGCCAGCTTTTAGTTTTATTGGTATTTACTATTGTTTCTTTCTTTTTCATTTATTTCCAATCGGATCTTCATGATTTCTTTCCTTCTACTAAGTTTGGGGTTTTTTTGTTCTTCCTTTTCCAGTTGTTTTAGGTGTAAAGTTAGGTTGTCTAGTCGATGTTTTTTGTGTTTCTTGAGGTAGGATTGTATTGTTCTAAACTTCCCTCTTAGAACTGCTTTTGCTGTATCCCATAGGTTTTGAGTTGTCATGTTTTCATTGTCATTTATTTCTAGAGATTTTTTGATTTATCTTTTGATTTCTTCAGTAACCTGTTGGTTATTTAGAAATATGTTGTTTAATCTCCATGTGTTTGTGTTTCTTACAGTTTTTTTCTTGTATTGATATCTAGTCTCATAGCACTGTGGTCAGAGAAGATTCTTAATACGATTTCAATTTTATTAAATTTACTGAGGTTTGATTTGTGACCCAAAATGTGGTCTGTCCTGGAGAATGTTCCATGTGCACTTGAGAAGAAGGTGTATTCTTTTGCATTTGGGTGGAATGTCCTGAAGATATCAGTAAGATCCATCTCATCTAATGCATCATTTAAGACTTGTGTTTCCTTATTAATTTTCTGTTTTGATGATTTGTCCATTGGTGTGAGTGGGGGTGTTAAAGTCTCCTACTATTATTGTGTTATTGTCAATTTATCCTTTTATGTCTGTTGGCGTTTGTCTTATTGAGGTGCTCCTATGTTGGGTGCATAGATATTTACAGTTGTTATGTCTTCCTCTTGGATTGATCCCTTGATCATTATGTAGTGTCCTTCCTTATCTCTTGTAATATTCTTTATTTTAAGGTCTATTTTGTCCGATATGAGGATTGCTACTTCAGCTTTCTTTTGCTTCCCATTTTCATGAAATATATTTTTCCATCCTTTCACTTTCAGTCTATATGTGTCTTTAGGTCTGAAGTGAGTTTCTTGTAGGCATCATATATATGGGTCTTGTTTTTGCATACATTCAGCCAGTCTGTGTCTTTTGGTTGGATCATTTAATCCATTTACATTTAAAGTAATTATTGATAGATATGTTCCTATCACCACTTTCTTAATTGTTTGGGATTGATTTTGTAGATCTTTTTTCTTCTCTTGTATTTCTTGACTATATAAGAAGTTTGTTGTCCCTTTAACATTTGTTGTAAAGCTGGTTTGTTGGTACTGAATTCTCTTTACTATTGCTTGTCTGAAAAGCTTTTATTTCTCCATCAATTTTAAATGAGATCCTTGCCAGGTACAGTAATCTTGGTTGTATATTTTTTCCCTTTCAGTACTTTAAATATATCCTGCCATTCCCTTCTGGCCTGCAGAGTTTCTGCTGAAAGATCAGCTGTTAAGCATACGGGATTTCCCTTGTTTGTTACTTGTTGCTTCTTCCTTGCTATTTTAATATTCTTTCTTTGTGTTTAGTCTTTGTTAGCTTGATTAGTATGTGTCTTGGCATGTTTCTCTTTGGGTTTATCCTGTATGGGACTCTTTGTGCCTCTTGGACTTGATTGACTATTTCCTTTTCCATGTTGGGAAATTTTCAACTATAATCTCTTCAAAAAATTTCTCATACCCTTTCTTTTTCTCTTCTTCTTCTGGGACCCCTATAATTCTAATGTTGGTACTTTTGATATTGTCCCAGATGTCTTTGAGTTTAGCCTCAGTTCTTTTCATTCTTTTTACTTTATTCTGCTCTGCAGAAGTTATTTCCACCATTTTATCTTCCAGCTCTCTGATTTGTTCTTCTGCTTCAGATATTCTGCTATTAATTCCTTCTAGAGTATTTTTAATTTCAGTAATTGTATTGTCTCTGTGTGTTTATTCTTTAGTTCTTCTAGGTCTTTGTTAATTGATTTTTGCATTTCCTCCATTTTGTTTTCAAGGTTTTTGATCATCTTTACTATCATTATTCTGAATCCTTTTTCAGGGAGTTTGCCTATTTCCTCTTCATTAATTTGGACTTCAGTGTTTCTAGTTTGTTCCCTCATTTGTGTAGTATTTCTCTGCCTTTTCATTATTTTTTAAAAAATTTATTGTGTTTGAGGCCTCCTTTCCCCAGGCTTCATGGTTGAATTTGTTCTTCCTTTTGGTTTCTGCCCTCCTAAGGTTGGTCCAGTGTTTATGTGAGATTTGTGCTGAGTTTTTGTTTGTTTGTTTTTCCTCTGATAGGCAAGGCTGAGTGAAGTGGTAATCCTGTCTGCTGATGACTGGGTTTGTATTTTTGCTTTGCTTGTTTAGATGAGGCATCCTGCACTGGGTGCTACTGGTGGTTGGGTGATGCGGGTCTTGTATTCAAGTGGTTTCCCTTGTGTGAGTTCTCACTATTTGATACTCCCTAGGGTTAGTTCTCTGGTAGTCTAGGGTCTTGGAGTCAGTGCTTCCATTCCAAAGGCTCAGGACTTGATCTCTAAAACTCAATGAGGAAACAGCATGAACTTTCCAAAACCAACTATCTTCTTTTCTTTGAAATGGCAGTCAGTTCAGGCATTTAAAGACTTTCCAAGTATTTCATCCAGGGACTTGTAAATCTCACTTATCTTCTCAAAGGCAAACCTCAAGCTCACCAGAGAGGAAAGTTTTACTTCCAAGTCCCAGTCTTGGTACCGCTGAGCCCAGCCCCACATCCCTCTTCTCTCCTTGGTGCTGGACTTTAGACAGATACCTCGCCACCTCCCATCCCGGTACCAGAAACTTACCTCACTCTTATAACACTGGATGGATTGTTGGGTTTTGCTGGGAGTTCCTTAAGCCTGTGTGTCAGAAATGGTGCTCTACTTAACTGTTCCTCCATCCCCTCATGGAGGTCACTTGACAGGTGTCCCATGGTGCCTGTCCTGTGCATCCTCATAGCACACTGCCCACTCCCCCCACGGGCAGGAGAAGTTATCCCAGGAAACTCGCCTCAGGATGTCACGTGGTCCTTGATGGCACATCCTCAACCTGCTCTGGCCAGGCCCCTGCCATGTTGGTGTGTGGCAATTCTGGGATATATATGGAGATTCTTGTCAATGAGGAAGGAGGAAGGGAGAGGGGGAAGGAGTTCCAAGAGGGAGGATGTGCAGGGGGAAGGAGGAGAATGAGATGGAGGAGGAGGAAGCACTGAACTGGGTCTCAGTGATCTGACAGGTGGTGGCTGGGTTAGGCTGAGGATGTCCAGATGTTCCAGGTCCAGGGGTCCAGGCCCAGAGAATTAAAGTCCAGATCATCCAGGTCCATGGATCCAGGTCCAGTTGGATTTTGGTGGTGGTCCAGAGGGTCTAGATGGCCAGGTCCAGTTGGGCTGCACCTGGGAGGAGAGGCAGTATCAGTAGGGGCACACCACAGTGTGAGATCTGCCTGGCTCGTGCCCGTGGGTGGAGGGTGGCACTCAGGAGACCCAAGTAAATACCCTGCAGAGACTGCCAGCCAGACCCAGGAATGGGCACATGGCTGGATGTGGAGGACATTAAGTGGACTGGAGCCTGTGTTGGGGTCCCTGTCAAGGAGCTGCAGGAAAAGATGCCCATGCAACAGGGTGGTCAGAGGGGAATGGAGCACAGGTGGACTTCTCAGTTGCCTCCACACAGCCCGAGAGCCTGTGCCCCCCAGAGCCACTAACTCTAGGCCTGCACGGCCTGGACCCAGGGCTGCATGTGGGTTTGGCCCCCGACCCTGTTACTGAGCAAGTGGTCACAGGGACCCTGTGTTGTTGGGCTGTTGCGGGGCTCAGCGAGTTGGACCACACTTAGGACAGGGCACTCAATGGACATTGGTCAGTACTGAAGCTGAGGGAAGCCCAGCAAGGGGCAACCAGGCCAGTGTTCATTTCCAGAAGGGGAAACTGAGGCTCAGAGAGGAGAGTGAGTGCATCTGGGCTGGGAATAGAGTCATGGAGAACATGCAGGGCTTTTCGACCACCTCTGACTCCTCAGCTCTCCCATTGTCTGCCTCTTAACTCTGCAGAGTGTGGGCAGGGCCTCTTAGCACCTGGAACTTGTCAGAGATTAGCATCTTGGTGCTGCAGGCCTACTGGCTCAGAATCTTCATTGCACAAGATCTCCATGCCTGTGTGCACATCATTGTGAGCAAGCATTGCTTTCCTTACTTGTTTGCAGCTCTGGCAGCACATTGGAATCATGCAGGGGTGGGTTTTTTTTTTTTTTTAAACAAATGCGAATGTTTGGTCCCAATCTCAGAGTCACCCTTGCCATGGGCCAGGGCTGTGGCCTCAGGAAGTGTGGGTGTGCAGCCAAGTCAGACACCTTTGTTCCACTTCACGTGGTCATCCTGAGAGACTCAGTGCTGAGAGGGGCTGGGAGGGAGGCCCCTAGCCCCAGAGATCTCCAGGTGGGCTCTGGTATGGTGGTCTGCACCAGCCTTAGAGGGGAATGGCTTTGTTCTGCCTTCGGAAGAATTGTATTACAATAGATTGTTTCCATCAAGGACTTCAGAATTGAGAGCTATGTTAAAATAGAACTGGATCGACAGCCTGGGAGCACATAAGCCAGACCTGCTGCAGCCTGGGAAGGGGGCTAGGTGGCTGGGGGTCCAGGCAGAGTGGTGTGTGGGTGGGGCAGTTGTGGCCAGATGGAGACAAGTTGAAAGAGATGCATGACTATTAACTAGTGAAAACACCCAGAATCAGTACCACTCTCTTTTATAAAGGAGGAGACACAGGCCCAGCAAGGTGAAGGGTCTGTCCAGAGTCACGCAGCAAACCAGTGACTCCAAGGGGTTGGGGCTGGGCATCTAGCTGTGGTTAACTTCAGAAGGGCACTCTCTTCCTTCCTGCAGAGATGGCAAGGCTCCTCTTTGAGGGGTGTCAGTTTCTGGCTTGGCTGCTGCTTGCCTGGGACTGCATGATGTGAAGGTTCTGAGGCTCAGGGTGGGTTCAGTGGGGGAGTGTGGAGTTTGGAAACCCACCTCTGCCTTCTGTTAGGCTTTATGTGAACTGGGAAGGCCTGCACACCTGCACTAGTCTGCCTTTGGGTCCAGCCTCCAACGTCACTTCTTCCCCTTTCACCCAACTACTGTTAATGAATTGAGTCTTTAGTTATTATGGAAAGACTCATCTCTGGTGATACTCTTGGCTCTGAAATATACTTTGTACAGTATTAATGTAGCCATTACACCTTTCTTTGGATTAGTGGTAGCATGGCATATTGTTTCCCACCTTTTGCTCTGAATCTGTTTGAGTCATTTTAAGGTCGGGTACATATAAATAGTCTGTGATTGGATTTTTCCTTTTGATTTCATCTAACAATCCTTGTTTCATTTTTTGAATTTTGGCTATGCCATGTGGCATGTAGGATCTTAGCTCCCTGACTAAAGGTCGAACCTGCGCCCCCTGCAGGGGAAGCTTGGAGTCTTAACCCCTGGACCACCAATTAAGTCCTAACAATTTTTCTTTCTTTATTGAGGTGCTAAGATCATTTACTTTCAATGTGATAATTTATTGATATGGTTAGTTTTTTTTTTTTTTTGGAAAAGGTCTTAGTTTATTCTTTCATGAAAAATCTGCACAAGCACCACAGATACAGTCACTGCAGAATCTTTACTCCTTCTTTTTGCCAGCACCAACATTGGCCTTTGCAGTCCCCCTAACTTTCTTCATTCTGTTCTTGCGTTCTTTTCGCTGTTTTCTTGAGGTCCTTTTCTTCTCATACAGGCCGTGTCTTGCAAGCCTATGTTTGGGCTCATTCTTCTTCGCGTAATCCAAGGAATCGTAAATCATGCCGAAGCCAGTTGTCTTGCCACCACCAAAATGGGTTCTGAATCCAAATACAAAGATGACATCTGGTGTGGTCTTGTACATTTTGGCCAGTTTTGCCCGAATTTCTGTTTTAGGTACTGTTGCCTTTCCAGGGTGAAGAACATCAATGATCATTTGATTCCGCTGAAGCAGCCGGTTGGTCATGAACTTCCTAGTCCGGATAGGTACTGTGTCGTTCATGATGGCGGCTGATCTTCAAGCAGCCAGGGAGGAAAAGAGCGATATGGTTAGTTTTAAATCTACCATGGTACCATCAGTTCTTTCCCTCACTTCTCTCTTTTTCTTCTTTTAGACTTTGTACTTTTTTCCACTTTTTATTTCTCCTTCTTCCTCCCCTTCACTAATTGGCAGTAATTATTACTATTTTTTGGTTACTGTAGTGGTTGATTTAGGATTTGTAGTATGTATCTTTAACTTATCACAGTCTAAGTGATATTATATCAATTCATATATAGAACAAGAACCTTCCAAACCTTTCATTCCTTTTTTGCCCCGCCTTGGCTGTGCCACATGATTTGTGGGATCTTAGTTCCCCAACCAGGGTTTGAACCCAGGTCCTGACAGGGAAAGCACTGAGTCCTAACCACTGGACCACCAGGGAATTCCCCTTTTGCCAATTTTTAAAGGAGTCATTGCTTTTGTTTAATAGTCAT
Organism: Odocoileus virginianus; assembly: GCF_023699985.2. Classification (NCBI taxonomy): domain Eukaryota; kingdom Metazoa; phylum Chordata; class Mammalia; order Artiodactyla; family Cervidae; genus Odocoileus; species Odocoileus virginianus. The sequence continues at coordinate 40,437,955 of NC_069674.1, forward strand.
AGGAGTTCTTTATATATTTTAGATATAAACCCTGTATCAGAGATATGATTTTCATATATTTGCTTTCATTGTGGGATGTCTTCACTCTTTCGATGGTATCTTTTGAAGCACAAAAGTCTAAAAATTTGATATAGTTCAATTTCTATATTTTTCTTTTGTTTGTATTTTTAGTGTCATATGAGAAGACTTCATCTTATACAAGAACACAGTGACTTTCTCCTATATATTTATTTTATTTAAATATTTTATTTATTCATTTTTGGCTATGTTGGGTCTTTGTTGCTTCATGCAAGCTTTCTCTAGCTGCAGAGACCAATGAGAGCTACTCTCTAGCTGTGACATAGGGGCTTCTCATTGCCATTTTTCAAGTGGCTTCTCTTGTTGCAGACCATGGGCTCTAGGTGCTTGGGCTTCAGTAGTTGTGGTGTACGGACTTATTTGCCCCCATGGCATGTGGACCTTCCCAGACCAGAGATTGAACCCGTGTCCTCTGCATTGGCAGGTAGATTCTTAACCACTGGACCGCCAGGGAAGTCCTCTCCTATATTTTATCCCACTGGAACCCATCTTCCCTCAGCCTCTCCACTCCCAAGACCCCCATCTTTCTGCATGCTGCCTTCCCCTTGCCTGTTTCTTTCCATGCCTCACTAGAGGACTTCTTTCTGTGACCCCTCTGGGTCCTGTCTCAGTGACACCTCAACGTGGGTTCCTCTTTCTGCACTGGCTTCAACCTTCTTGAGTTACATGGAGGCCAAGGTGATGGAAGAAGACCCCCAGCTGACCTTGAGGGGCATCAGCACGTGCCTTCAGGTTCATGACGGCACCTAGCCTTCCTAGTGATGCTCACAACTCTCTCCTCTCTAGGGGAGTCTCCTCCGGTGGGTGGCTGCAATGAGAAGCATATGTTGGCCATGCTGCCCCACTGCAGCAAGACCTTCGCCGAAAAGATGAAGAAGGTAGAGGTCTGGAAGTGGTGCAACCTCTCGGAGTTCATCGTGTGAGTGTCCCTGCCCATGCCCTGCCCACTGCGCCTGTGCTCCCCAAGTTCCGAGGTTCATTCCAAGCCTCCCAGCCCCTCACTCCCCTCACTGACCACACTAGCTGCTCCAAACTGGACACTCCAGGTTGTGCGTCCTCCACTCTCCTGAGGGTGGTCATTTCTCTGGGAACCACTGACACCCACTCCCCTTTCTGATTGTGGTTGGTGCCCTGCCCTCGGGTGCCTGCCTCTCTTCACGGTCCGTGCTGGGGGGACTTGTCATTTTGGGTTTTCCTCACAGCACCAGCCAGGGCTGGGTTGGCAGTCAGGACTATCGGACCCCAGAGAAACTGAGTCCCACTGGTTTCTACCTGGTGTGGTGCGGGCAGTGCCCCACCACAGAGGGCCCCACTTTCTGGAAGCTTCTGAGATATTTTTCATCTCCCTTGATCACATCCAGCATCAAGTGTCTCGGTACACCTTTCACCTCCTCGGAAATCACTGGTGGCCTGTGCCTGCCTTCCCCCACTTCCCACTTAGAAGTCTCTGCCTGGCATGCTGCTGGTGGCTGCCGCATTCATGTCCTGCGGGCCATGCCTGCTGGGACCCCTGGGTTTCTGTCTGTTGCATCAGCCGTTTCCACTCCAAGGCCCTGGCCCCTATGCTCTCTGTTCCCAGAGGCTGTTCTGTGGGCTTCCATGGCCATCTCCCTAGGGGACAGTGGCTCCTTGTGGGCACATCCACAGCCCCCTCATGGACTCCACACATAGCTGTTCACTGAACCAAATGGAACAAAATTCTTGTGTCTGCTGGGAAAGGGGATGTGGGGTTCAAGAAGGCCTTGGCCAGGCTTCTTATTTTCCTTGGAACCTGGTCTGAACACCAAGCCTGAAGTGGACACACGGGGGTGGAGGTTTAGGGAAGAGGTGTGAGTTTCCTGTCCTGGGCCTCTGTCACCTGCTAAAGCCTCAGTGAGATCAAACAGACATCCAGCCCCAGGGCCAGAGGACAGTAGAGGGGTCAGCCAGGAGGGGGTCTTGGAGTTGAAGAGAGAGGGGCCGATGCCTATTGGACTAGGGAAAAGTTTGCTGGCGGAAGAGGGAATCTGCCAGGGGCAGTTTGCCTGGCTTCTGGGCTCCACATCCCAACTTTCCCCTCTGGACCATGGCTGTGTTTTTGCTCATTGTGAGAGCACCCCAGGGGCTGGAGGGAAGGTGCTTTGGGAGACAGACTGAAGGGAGGGCTTGGAAAGGCCCCGGGGTGACCAGAGTCGCTTGGGAAGAACAGAGCTTGTCGTGACCCTGGTTCCGTGATGCCACACAAATGGCAGCTTCCTTGGGAAGAACACCTTGATTTTATCTCCAGTTTGAATGCAGGCTGATGAGTTAACAGCACCTGGAACCTGTGTGTGGAAAGGTGTGTGTCCCTGCCTCATCTCCCTCCCCAGCCCTGGGAAGGGCGGGGTGCTGGGCTGTGGGTGTTGACTTCTGCAACTGTTGCCTTGTGCCTGAGTGCCTCACCTTTGCTGTCTTTTATTGTAACAACATTTTCTGTCACAATACAGTCAGTTCCCAGTGATCTTGAGAAGCAGCAAGCGTGGGCAGTCTGCACATGGCCCTGTAGGTCTCAGCCCTGCCCAAGTCCTAGTCTTTGGGACTCACCCATGACCTCACTGAGAACCTACTATGTGCCAGGCACTTACCAGAAGTGTATTCACGGCACCTAATGTGGTCTTTTCACCAAGGTGGGGGCTTTCACCTAATAAGGTCCATTACCTTATTGGCTGAGAATTATGAACTCCATTTACAGGTGGAGAAACTGAGGCTCAGGGAGGCTAGGCAATGTGGGCAAAGTCAGGAAGATGGTCGGCCAAGCTGAGGTTGGAAGATATCGGTTCCACGTCCTGAGCCCTAAGCTGCTATCTTGTGCTGTTTTCTGTGCATGGGGGTCACATGGGCCTCAATTCACCCTCCACCTCCTGCTAGCTTGTTGTCCACAGCACAGCTTCCTCAGCTCCTTGTACCTTGTCTCAGCTGCAGTGAGCTCTGGGGCAGGTGGGGGCTCTGCAGGGTGTTGGGTGGGGCCCAGTGGGAGGGGTGGGTCTTGGGGGTGATGGTTTGCCTGAGGACCTGGTTAGTGAGGTGACTCAGAGCCTGGACCCATCCCAAGGACCACATCACAGCCCTGCACGTGGATTCCAGGCTGTCACCTTTGTTTCCTGCCCTCTTTTGCCTTGTGTGGCTCTTCCTTGCCTCTGTTATAAGAGGGATGCGGGCAGATGTGTGCCTGACCAACCAGCCAAATGTTTGGGCTGGGAAACCGGTTGCTCCGGGGCTACCAGGAGGAGTGGCGAAGGGTCTGGCTGAATGGATCCACTGCCCTGTTTCCCACTGCCTTTCCAGGCAGAGATGAGGTTGTGGACAGGAAGCTCCTTGCAGGAAGCAGTTCCTTCCTGTCACTCAGACCACCCTTCCTGGGTCAGTACCGGAAGGAGGAGGGTGGGTGCAAAGCCTAGTTCCCGTGGGGAGCTGAGGCAGGAACCCCTTCCTGCCCCATACCTGTCCTGTGTGAAGCACTTTGCCAGGTGGGCAGTGGTCGGAGCTGGCACACTGAGGCAGATATTCAACCAGCCCTCTGACCAGAGCATCTTGAACAATGGCTGCCAGTCTATAGGTCAGCAGCCCCAGAGGCCAGTAAACCTCGGTCAGTGGGCTTTTGGGTTGAATTCTGGGGACGGCTAGCGGTAACCCTTGGTTGGCCGCACGGACCATCAGGAGCCTACCTGTTTGATGGACGTGGCTCCTCATTCGTGGCTTGCTAAGTGCCTTTCCAGGTTTGGTCAACACAGACAGGAAGACCCTGGGCAGAGGGTGTCCCTTGTGTCCAGTCAGGTGGGGGCTGAGGAAGGTGACTTCAGAGAGGAGGACAGGTTGGGGCTGAGCTCACAGTTGGGATCCCCCCCACCTCCCCGCACCCAGTCAGGTAAATGAAGCCAGGTTAACTTGACTGGGGGACAGCCAGCCCTTGGTCTCAGAGAGATCTCCTCGCCTGGGAGGCCCATATAGTGGTCCTAGGTGAGAAGGGCCCTGCAGGCCAAGGGGCTGTGGCCTTTGGTCTTGGAGAAAGAGCCCAGGCTCAGAGTGTCCTCTGGAAAGACCTGGGGGTACTGGCACCCTGGGGGCTGAGTCCAGACCTGAGGTGTTAGGAGTTCCTTTCCTCGTAGGGAGGAGGTGACAGTGTGGATGACCACGATGAGGGCAGGGATGATGTACGAGATGCAGATGAGGGCATGGGGTATATTTTGGGGAGCTCATGGCCTCAGAGTTTCTTGTAGGGTATGGGGCCACCACGTGAGAGAACCTCAGGGCAAGGACGCCAGGGGGATGGATATTGCCAGACCAGCAGGCCCAAGAGAGGTTGTAGCAGGAAGCTACTCTTCCAATGTGACCTGGGGCCATGCTGAGAACCGGTGGCCACACAGCACTGCCCCCCCACTTTCCTGTAAGTCAGGGCCAAAGTGAGAAGGGGTGGGGGAGCTGAATGGTCAAACCCTCTGCCTTCATAGGTACTACGAGAGCTTCACCAACTGCACAGAGGTGGAGACCAACGTGGTGGGTTGCTACTGGCCCAACCCCTTGACTGAGAGCTTCATCGCCGGCGTCCATAGGCAGTTCTTCCAAAACTGCTCGGTGGACAGGCAAGACTGGGAGGACCCCCCAGACGAAATTCTCATCCCGCTGATCACCGTGCCGGTCCTGCTGACCATCGCCATGACTGGTGTGGTGGTGTGGCGCAGCAAACACACCGACCAGGTGTTGTGAGGGCCTGGTGAGCCCGAAGGGCCATGCCCGGAGAGATGGAAGAAAGTTCTGCAGGGCTGATTGAGCTGGTGCTTCAGTTGCCCCCAACACTGCTTCGGCGGTCTTGAGCTGGTGACAGAAAACGTGCTGCGGCTGAAGCTTGTGTGCTGGGCACAGATCACTGCTGCTTCGCCTGCGCTGTCCCAGACTGGGCTGGGGCCTCTGGTGTGCGCAGTACCAAGTCCCTTAGGGCCCTGCCCTGGCCTGACCTTGACCCCGCCTCACAACTGACTCTACCCCGACCCCATTTCCCACTCTGACCCCACCCCTGGCCCTGGCCCCACCTCTCTGACCCCACCCCTGGCCCTGGCCCCACCTCCTACTCTGACTCCACCCCTAGTTCTGGTCCCACCCCTGGTCCTGGCCCCACCTCCTACTCTGACTTCATGCTCAGCCCTGGACCCATCTCCTATTCTGACTTCACCTCCCACTCTGACTCCACTCTTGGCCCTGACCCCACCTACCACTCTGACCCCACCCCCAGCCCTGACCCCACCCCAGCCCTGACCCCACCTCCTATTCTGGCTCCACCTCCCACTCTGACTCCACCCCCGGCCCTGACCCCACCTTCTACTCTGACTCCACCCCTAGTCCCGGTCCCACCCCTGGTCCTGGCCCCACCTCCTACTCTGACTTCATGCTCAGCCCTGGACCCACCTCCTTTTCTGACTTCCCCTCCCACTCTGACTCCACCCCCGGCCCTGACTCCACCTCCTATTCTGGCTCCACTTCCCACTCTGACTCCAGCCCGGCCCTGACCCCACCTCCCACTCTGACTCCACCCCCGGCCCTGACCCCACCTCCTATTCTGGCTGCACCACCCACTCTGACGCCACCCCCGGGCCCTGGCCCCACCACAGTGGCACCGCTCTGAAAAGGTGTGCCTATTCCCATCTGGCTGGGGTTGGGGTGGTAAAGAGTGTGGGAGGGGGCTTTTGTGGGTCCTCGCTTTGCAGGCCTTGGGTCCTCTTGATGGGGAGCCCACCTAGAGAGAATCTGGAAGACAGAACTGAACTGGGGGTTCCAAGGTGCCGCAGGACAGCTTGTGACCTGCTGTCCGTGGCCGCAGCTGGTGCGGGCCTCCTCGGTCACGGGCCACTCTGTGAACAATGGGCCTCTGTGAGCAGGGGCCTTGTGCGCTCTCCTGGCTGAGCTGTCTGCTGTGCTGTGCTTTCTGTGAGTAAAGAGACCTGCTACTTCTGGGGTTTCCAGTTTTATTTCAGGGAATTCCCAGAGACCCTGCCCGGCCTCGTAGAAATGGCAAGTCCCCCAGGCCCATTTTACAGACAGGGAGTGATTGAGGCTCCAGGAGGTCAGAGGTCAGAGCAGCAAAGAGAGCCTCCCACCGGGGGAGTGTGGGCAGGTGGGAGGGATCTGCTATCCAGCTCTCAGAGGTTTTGTGCTTCCCACTGGCTCCCTGTGCTTTGAGGATGGAGGGGAGACTTCACCTGGGAGCAGCTGGTGGAGGCGCTTTGTCCGCAAGCCTCTCGCTGGTCCCTGGTGGCGGTCCAGTTCTGCAGCCGATGCTTTCGAGTGTGGGCGGTTGACTTCAGCACCCTCTTGCTGGGGCCCAGAAGTGCGGCCGTGGCTGTGAGTGGATGTGGAGAGAACCTAGCAGGGCAGTCCCTATGTCCTTCAGAGGCCCTGCTCCTCTTCCTGCCCAGAGGTGCAGGGGGTCCCCTGAGCTTGCTGGTTCCCTGCAGGTGCTCACAGGTGTAGATGCCCACAGGTGCAGGGACAGGATGGGAATCTCCTGGCACTTCTGGTTCCTGGGGCAGCTTCTGCCGAGGAACAGAGGCTGTGATCTCAACGTGAATCCACAGTGCCTCTGGAGCATCTCCCACCACTCAGGTCTCTGCCGGTCATCTGTGGAGCTGGACATCTGCTGATGAGATAACCTGTGGAGGCACGGAGGGGCGGTGCTTTTGGGTTTCAGACCATCTCAAGCCTTTACAATGTTGGTTCTCTTCTCAGATGGGGGGCCCTGCAGCTGCGGAGGGGGTGCAGCCCAGCCCCTGGCTGGCTCTGGCCACACCCTGGGTGGGGAGCCCCTGGAGGTTGTGTGTGTCTTCCGTGCCCCAGGGATTCTCACTTCCCGGGTCTGCTGAGAGCCCGGGCCTCCAGAGCTGCACCAAGAGGCTACTCTTGTGTGCACATGGCTGTCGAATGGTGCTTCTCGGCTGAAGACCCCTCTCTTACCAAGACTGGAGACCCTCGTAACTGTGGGCCTGGCACTGAGCCACTGACCACCCTTTTAGCTCTCCAGCACACTTTCTTCACTATGCTAACTTTAGTTTTTTTCGTGACCCCTGACCCCACTGAGACCTCAGACCTTCAGTCTAGTCCTGTCCAGCCCTGGCTTGCTGCCTCCCTTCCCCCGAGTCTGGTCTCCTGGTCACAGCTTTGCATGCTCTGTCAGTCCTTTGGCCCCACCTTTTCACTTATTCATGAGTTTTTCTAGGACATGGAGGGTCCTGGGTGCCAGACCACACAAGGAATGTGTGTGTGTACATTTGTGTGTATATGTGTGTGCATTTCTGTCCCTCTTCCCTCAGCTCCATACAAAGGGATGCCATGTCTCTCTACTTTCTAGAAAAGGAATCCCGATATAGTGTTTTCCTGGGAGGGCCAGGATTTCTCATCCCCTCCACTCCGAGCTCCGTGTTACAGAGACTAAATTCCAACATGAATGACTGAGATGTCAGGCCTCCCTCTCCCTGGCCAGACCTCACTGATGGTTAAGAGGGGGCTTCACCCCAGGCTCAGCGTGCTCACACTTCCGTTCACCTGTACAGTGGAGGCTTTTGCCAAGAGAGGTGAATGGAGAAGACCAGAAGCTGCTGCCCCCACCCAATATGCTGTTCATAAGTGAGGGTGTTACGCTACTGTCCACAACTCCAGCTCCAGGAGAGTGGGTCAGAGATCTTTCCAAGGGCAGAGGCAACTGTAAGGACAGGCAGCTCTGAAGCTCTCTCCATAGGAACTTACTTGATTTAGAAGATAGTGTAGGGAAGTCCAAGTCTAAGGGAGCTCTCGAGAACCGTGGGAATTTTGGTGGTGAGCAGTGAAAAGCGACTGGCAGCTCTGCATTAGAGGTGAGCATGAAAGGGGGCTGGCAGCTCCATGAGAGCGGAAGTTAAACCTCAGGCAGTTGGATTTCCCACCAGAGATAAGTGGGGACAGAGACACTTACAAGAGCCCTCATGGGGTCAGAGCAAATCTCATAATGTGCACATGCTGTGTGTGCTCAATTGCCTCAGTTGTGTCCAACTTTTTGTGACCCCATTGACTATAGCCTGCCAGGCCCCTCTATCCATGGGATTCTCCAGGCAAGAATACTGGAGTGGGTTGCCTCCAGGAAATCTTCCTGTCCCAGGGATTGAACATCATAGACTGGCCTTAAAATCACCCCACCAAGGAGCTCAGATTTAATTGGGTTAGAATGTGGAGCATTGATGTCCCAGGTCATTGTCAACACAACGGAGCAGTCAGTTAGACACCAGTAGAGTCTGACAGCTGTCAGACTGACATACCCACAGAGACAACAGATTCACACAGAGATCAGACACAAAGACATCAAAGGCAGCCCCTGCAGAGCCTCTGTGGTCTTGGGTATGTGTGGTAAGCTCAGGGCTGTGCTCTCTGAGAACGACACTTGCACTCATGCTGACAGTCCAGCCAGTCCACCCATGACCAGCATGCAAGCGTCAGCGTCTGTCCCGAATTTGTCCCTCGTCCTCCAGACCCATTGAGACATTTACAGACGTGCCTCCATCTTACGCATGCACATCAGCCCAGGTAACATCCCCTGGAGGGATTGGTGCAGAACTTGACCGAGGTGTTCTCTGTGCGGACTTCTGCACAGTGAAGGGGTGCTGGTGCTGTACGGGGTCGCCTGGGTTCAATCCCAGCCTAGTCACGTGTGATGTGACCTCCGACAAGTATGTGGCCTCTGCACAGGTAGGCTCCTGGTCTACACAGGGCCTTGGGAGGATGGGATGAGATCATCCACACAGCTTCCTGAGCCTGGCACACAGTGGGTATAGTCAGTGTTATTATGGAAAGTCTGGGCTGGGTTCTGGATGGGGGAGCCCCCGGCATGTCCCTTCATGGAGGGTGACACTGTGGGAGTGGACGATAGTCTCAGAGGATGTGTTGAGTGGGGAGCAAAGAGGACTTAGGGCAAAGCCACCCCAAGGGTTCCAACATAGGGAAGGAGGACCCCAAGCAACAGTGAGGGAGCGAGAGAACCAGTTTCCAGAAGGCATCAAATGCCGCTGAGGGATCCGGATCACAGAAACCAAGAAGAATCCCTGGGGTGTGGTCAGGTGTGAATCCTTGGATGCCTCCCAGAACCATCTTCTGTCTTGGAAAGCAACAGGATCAAGAGTATGTCACCCGTGGTGGGAAGATTAACTGGATTTGGTTGGGTCCTCATGGAGGGAGGGGCACTCCTGACCTCTTGATGTCCCCCAAGCCCCAGACAGCAGGCTGTGACTACACAGGAAGTGCTTTTGGGAGACTGATGCTGCTGGGGCTGTTGAAGATTCTGGAAAGCAGAGCCGGTGGATGACTGGTGGGCCAGTGGGTTGGGGGATTGGGTGGTCATGAAGGGTGTGGGAAGTGTGTTGAGGAGCAGGCGGGCAGCCACCAGCTCACGACACTACAAAAATCCAATCAGAGATCTCAGAAAGATAAACAGAGAGGCGGTCCCTTGGCAGGAGCCTTGTGGGGACAGATCTGAGGGATGGAGTAAGGAGTGTTATCAATGCAGAGGCTCCCCCCACACCCCCACCCCCTTAGTGGCTGGTCTAGCTTCTGGCAAAACAGACCCATCCTTTCCCCATGGGCAGAATTCTGAGTGGAGGGAAGTTGGGAGTCCTCTTGGGGAGTAGGAGTTCCCGACAGGGAGGCAGAGATGAGCAGGAGCAGGGCGGGGTTGGGGGGCTGTTGAGATGTGTGAGAAATAGCGAGGAGGCCCAAGTTAGCCTGATAGAGAGAGGGATGGAGGACTCGAGGGAGAGCAGGGGAGGGTGGAGGTGGACAGACCCTGTGGAGCTGGGTGGGACAAGGTGAGGGTTTGGTTTTCACTCTGAGTCATTGTAGCACGTGTAGGTGGAGCCAAGGTACCAAGTAGCGCTGAGATGATAAAGGCATGCTCCAGTTACCACGGTTAAATCACTCCTTCATATTTACTGCTATTTGATGAGAAGCAGAAGGACTTTCTGAATGATGCACCTGTCTATAAGGCTTTTAAATGTAATTTTTAACCACAAGGCTTATACTGTTTATACAAATTGTACATGTGGTTCATTAGAGCTTTTTAAATGTTTAAAAATAAGAGCTTACTAATGGAGGAAGAAAAAGTGGATGCATTTGGGACTCCCCTGGTGGGCCAGTGGTTAAGAACCCACCTTCCAGTGCAGGGGACATGGGTATGATCCCTGGTCTGGGAAGATTCTACATGTCTCAGGGCAACTAAACCTGTGCATCACAATGACTGAGCTCAGGCTAATAGCCTGCAAGCTGCAACTACTGAGCCTACGTGCTGCAACTGCTGAGGCCCTAGCACCTGAACCTGTGCTCTGAAACAAGAGAAGCCACTGTAACAGGAAGCTTGTGCACTGTAAGGAGGAGTAGGTCCTGCTTGCCACAACTGGAGAAAGCCCATGTGTAGCAATGAAGAGCCAGTGCAGCCAAAAATAAATAAAGAAGCAAAATAAAAAAAGTGGATGCACTTAACTTGCAAAATTGTTGTTCCGTCGCTCAGTCGTGTCTGAGTCTTGGCGACTCCATGGACTGCAGCATGTCCAGGCTTCCCTGTCCATCGCCGACTCCTGGAGCTTACTCAAACTCATGTCCATAGAGTCGGTGATGCCATCCAACTATCTCATCCTCTGTCATCCCCTTCTCCTCCTGCCTTCAATCTTTCCCAGCATCAGGGTCTCTTCCAATGAGTCAGCTCTTCCCATCAGGTGGCCAAAGTATCGGATTTTCATCTTCAGTATCAGTCTTTCCAATGAATATTCAGGACTGATTTCCTTTAGGATGGACTGGTTGGATCTCCTTGCAGTCCAAGGGATTCTCAAGAGTTTTCTCCAACGCCACGGTTCAAAAGCATCAATTCTTCGGCACTCAGCTTTCTTTATAGTCCAACTCTCACATCCATATATGACTACTGGAAAAACCATAGCTTTGACTAGATGGACATTTGTTGGCAAAGTAATGTCCCTGCTTTTTATTTTTTTATTTTTTTTAGGTTGAAAAAAAATTTTTTTTAATGGAGTTACATTAAAAATCCTGATATTCTAAAAGGTATTTCTCCTGTGAAGAGCCCTATGAAGAAAAGGAAAGTCTTTTAAAAGATTGGAGACACTATTTTTGTGAATGGCACATTCTGGTTTTATGGGTATCGGTTGCTTTCCCCCATGGGAGATGAAGAATTTCTACAGGTACTTCCTGGTAGCTTCTGTCTCCTCAACTTCCCAGTTTTATTAATTTCATTGTCATTTTGAAAAGGGCAAGTTTTGTAATAATTCAGCTGGTTTCTCAAATTCTCTCCATAATTTTACCTCGGATATTGGGATGCCTTAAAAATAACGAAATTGTGCCATTTGCAGCAACATGGATGGACTTGGCGATGATCATACTAGGTGTGGTCAGCCAGGCAGGTAACATGCCCCGTGATGCCGCTCACATGTGGGATCTAAACAATACAGCGAACTCGTGACGTCACACACAGGCACAAATCAGGCTCGCAGATACAGGAGCAAACTTGCGGTTACCAGTGGCAAGGGGAGGAGGGACAGTGCAGGGCTTGGGGATTCTTGTTTTTATCAGCAGGGAGCACCTTAAATAGGTTTACCCTAACTTCGTTTAGAACCTTAAAAGGTGTATATATGAGTGCTGTTCACTTTACAAAGAGCGTTTTATTGTGCGTCTGTCATCAGCTGTATGTACTAAACACCTGCTCTAGTAGGTGCCTGTGATGTGTGTGGCACATGGTGGTGCTTGGTCTCAAGGTGACCTAATGTCTGGCCCTTAGTTTACAGCTGCAGATTGCAACGCGGGGAGCTGAGCAGCTGGTGGAGGGGGGCAGGATGGTGTACTCTACGTGCTCGCTGAACCCCATGTCCCTGCTTTTTAATGTGCTGTCTGGGTTTGTCATAGCTTTTCTTCCACGGATCAAGCATCTTTTAATTTCGTGACTGCAGTCACCATCTGCAGTGATTTTGGAGCCCCCAAAATAAAGTCTCTCATTGTTTCTATTGTTTCCCCGTTTATTTGCCATGAAGTGATGGGACTGGATGCCATGATCTTTGTCTTTTGAATGTTGAGTTTTAAGCCAGCTTTTTCACTCTCCTCTTTCACCTTCATCAAGAGGTTCTTTAATTCCTCTTCACTTTCTGCCATAAGGGGGATGTCATCTGCATATCTGAGGTTATTGATATTTCTCCCAGAAATCTTGATCCCAGCTTGTGCTTCATCTAGCCCAGAATTTTGCATGATGTACACTGCATAGACATTAAATAAGCAGAGTGACAAAATACACAGCCTTGATGTACTCCTTTCCCTATTTGGAACCTGTCCACTGTTTCATGTCTAGTTCTAACTGCTGCTTCTTGATCTGCATACAGGTTTCTCAGGAGGCAGGTAAGGTGGTCTGATATTCCCATCTCTGAGAATTTTCCACAATTAGTTGTGATCCACAGTCAAAGGCTTTAGCTTAGTCAATGAAGCAGAAGTAGATGTTTTTCTGGAATCCTCTTGCTTTTTCTGTAGCTGAAGCCAATAGAACCAGGAGGGTGAGGAGGAAGATGCCAGAGGAAGATGTTCTTCTGAATGGTTCTAGCATCCATCCAGCAGTTTCCAGGAAGATGAAAGAGGCCCCCAAATGTCACTCTTCATGTCTTTGACCATAACTGGGTGTCAGCATCTGACAGGCTGACATTGTCCCTGAAACCTGCGGGAGCAGGGATGCTGAGTGTGGCTGCTCATGTGCCCAGGACCCAGGCTCCTCCCAGAACTGATTGATAAGGGGCCCCAGGAAAGTCCCTGGTCCAGCCCTCAGTCAGCAGAGGACACAGGATGGCAGCGGAGAGGACCCACAGAGACTGCCAGAACCAGGTCACTGGGACTTTGACGACTGGTCATGCCTGAGCAGGGGCGGAGGGTCAGATGGGGTCAGGACAAGGGAGGCTGGAGGGGAGGCCAGGTGAGACGCAGGCTTGGACTTGGTAGGCTGTGGGAGGGGGCAGTTCCAGAGGAGGAAGGTGGGGGTTGGGGTCCCCCCACACTTGCCTCTCGGTGAGAACCCTCCTTGTCTGGAGGCTTGGCTCTCACTGTCATGGGGCTCTGGACAAAACTGTGATGAACTGCAGAGTCAGCGGGTCCATGTGTCTGGTGTCACCAGGAGGGACTCTGACAAAGGCTGTTCTGGCCTTGCTGTGTGCTCGGGGGGGGGGGGGGGGGGGGGGGGTGGCACTGCCCCTG